>NC_045793.1:6619724-9099202 GCF_009873245.2 Balaenoptera musculus
ATCCACAATAAGCACTTATGGGACACACAAAGCAATTAGATGTAAAATATGATATCAAAAACAGTAATGAGAGGAGGAGAGTACAAAAGCAGGGATTTAAAAATGCATTTGAAATTAAGAGATCAGCAACTTAAAACAATCATATATATATACACCTCATGGCAACCACAAACCAAATATCTATTATAGATACACAGACACACACACACACAAACACACACACACACACACACACACAAGGAAAAAGGAAAAGAGAAAAAAAAAAGGAATCCAAACATAACACTAAGATAGTAATCAAATCACAAGAGAAGAGACAAAAGAAAAAGAAATGTATAAAAACACCTACAAAAACAACCCACAAACAATTAGCCAAATGGCAATCAGAACATACATATCAATAATGACCTTAAACGTAAATGGACTCAATGCTCCCATCAAAAGACACAGAGTGGCTGAATGGATACAAAAACAAGACCCATATATATACTGTCTACAAGAGACTCATGTCAGATCTAAGGACACACACCAGCTGAAAGTGAGGGGTTGGAGTCCCTCCCATCAGGAAGCTTGCACAAGCCTCTTAGATAGCCTCATCCACCAAAGGCCAGACAACAGAAGCAAGAAGAACTATAATCCTGCAGCCTGGGAACGAAAACCACAATCACAGAAAGACAGATAAAATGAAAAGGCAGAGGACTATGTCCCAGATGAAGGAACAAGATAAAACCCCAGAAAAACAATTAAATGAAGTGGAGATTGGCAACTTTCCAGAAAAAGAATTCAGAATAATGATAGTGAAGATGATCAAGGACCTCAGAAAAAGAATGGAGGCAAGGATTGAGAAGATGCAAGAAATGTTTAACAAAGACTTACAAGAACTAAAGAACAAACAAACAGAGATGAAGAATACAATAACTGAAATGAAAAATACACTAGAAGGAATCAATAGCAGAATAAATGAGGCACAACGGATAAATGACCTGGAAGACAAAATGGTGGAAATCATTGCTGCAGAACAAAATAAAGAAAAAAGAAAGAAAAGAAATGAAGACGGCCTAAGAGACCTCTGGAATAATATTAAATGTGCCAACATTCGCATTACTGGGGCCCCAGAAGGAGAAGACACAGAGAAAGGATCCAAGAACACATTTGAAGAGATTATAATGGAAAAGTTCCTTAACATGGGAAAGGAAATAGCCAGCCAAATCCAGGAAGCACAGAGAGTCCCAGGCAGGATGAACACAAGGAGAAACATGCAGAGACACATAGTCACCAAACTGACAAAAATTAAAGACAAAGAAAAATTATTAAAAGCAACAAGGGAAAAATGACATATAACATACAAGGGAACTCCCATAAGGTTAACAGCTGATTTCTCAGCAGAAACTCTGCAAGCCAGAAAGGAGTGCCACCATATATTTAAAGTGATGAATGGGAAGAAACTACAACCAAGAATACTACTCACCCAGCGAGGGTCTCATTCAGATTTGAAGGAGAAATCAGAAAGTTTACAGACAAGCAAAAGCTAAGAGAATTCAGCTCTACAGCAAATGCTAAAGGAACTTCTCTAAGTGGGAAACACAAGAGAAGAAAAGGACCTACAAAAACAAACCGAAAACAATTAAGAAAATGGTAATAGGAACATACGTATTGATAATTACCTTAAATGGGAATGGATTAAATGCTCCAACCAAAAGACACAGACTGGATAAATGGATACAAAACAAGACCCCTATATATGCTGTCTACAAGAGACCCACTTCAGACCTAGGGACACATACAGACAGAAAGTGAGGGGATGGAGAAAGATACTCCATGCGAATGGAAATCAAAAGGAAGCTGGAGTAGCAATACTCATATCAGATAAAATAGACTTTGAAATAAAGTATGTTACAAGAGACAAGGAAGGACACTACACAATGATCAAGGCATCAATCCAAGAAGATATAACAATTATAAATATGTATGCACCCAACATAGGAGCACCTCAATACATAAGGCAAATGCTAACAGCTATAAAAGATAATTGACAGTAACACAATAATAGTGGGGCACTTTAACACCCCCTTACACCAATGGACAGATCACCCAAACAGAAAATTAATAAGAAAACCAAGCTTTAAATGACAATTAGACCAGATAGATTTAATTGACATTTCTAGGACATTCCATCCGAAAACAGCAGATTACACTTTCTTCTCAAGTGCACATGGAAACTTCTCCAGGATAGATCACATCTTGGGTCACATATGAAGTCTCAGTAAATTTAAGAAAACTGAAATTGTGTCAAGCATCTTTTCCGACCACAACACTATGAAATTAGAAATAAATTACAGGAAAAAAAGAAACGTAAAAGTCTCCAAACACATGGAGACTAAACAGTATGCTACTAAATAACCAAGGGATCACTGAAGAAAACAAAGAGGAAATGAAAAAATACCTAGAGACAAATGACAATGCAAACATGACAATCCAAAACCTATGGGATTCAGCAAAAACAGTTCTAAGAGGGAAGTTTCTAGCAATACAGTCCTACTTCAAGAAACAAGAAAAATATCAAATAAACAATCTAACCTTACACCTAAAGGAACTACAGAAAGAAGAACAAACAAAACCCAAAGTTAGTAGAAGGAAGGAAATCATAAAGATCAGAGCAGAAATAAATGAAACAGAAAGAAAGAAAACAGTAGCAAAGATCAATGAAACTAAAACCTGGTCTTTGAGAAGATAAACAAAATTTATAAACCTTTAGCAGGACTCATCAAGAAAAAGAGGGAGGGGACTCAATCAATAAAATTAGAAATGAAAAAGGAGAAGTTACAACAGACACCGCAGAAATACAAAAGATTACGAAGGATTATAAGAGACGACTATGAACAACAATATATGCCAATAAAATGAACAACAGACAAGAAATGGAAAAATTCCTAGAAAGGTACAATCTCCAAAGACTGAACCAGGAAGAAATAGAAAATATGAACAGACCAATAACTAGTAATGGAACTGAATGAGTTATTAAACGACTCCCAACAAACAAAAGTCCAGGACCAGGCAGCTTCACAAGTGAATTCTACCAAACGTTTATGAAAGAGTTATCAGCTCTCCTTCTCAACTGTTTCAAAAAACTGCAGAGGGAGGAACACCCCCAATCTCATTCTATGAGGCCAGCATCACTCTGATACCAAAACCAGACAAAGATATCACAAAACAGAAAACTACAGGCCAATATCACTGATGAAAATAGATGCAAAAATCCTCAACAAAATATTAGCAAACCAAATCTAACAATACATTAAAAGGATCATACACCATGATCAAGTGGGATCTATCCAAGGATGCGAGAATTTTTCAACATCTGCAAATCAATCAGTGTGATATACCACATTAACAAACGGAAGAATACAAATCATATGATCATTTCAATAGGTGCAGAAAAAGCTTTCGATAAAATTCAACATCCATTCATAATAAAAACTCTCCAGGAAGTGGACATAGAGGGAACATACTTCAACATAATAAAGGCCATATATGACAAACCCACAGCTAACATCATACTCAACAGTGAAAAGCTGAAAGCATTTCCTCTACGATCAGGAACAAGACAAAGATGCCCACCTTCACCACTTTTATTCAACATAATTTTGGAAGTCCTAGCCACAGGAATCAGAGAAGAAAAAGAAATAAAAGGAATCCAAATCAGACAGGAAGAAGTAAAACTGTCACTGTTTGAAGAGGACATGATACCATACATAGAAAATCTTAAAGACGCCACCAGAAAACTATTAGAGCTCATCAATGAATTCAGTAAAATTGCAGGATACAAAATTAATACACAGAAATCTGTTGCATTTCTATACACTAACAATGAACTATCAAAAAGAGAAACTGAGTATATGTATAACTGATTCACTTTGTTATAAAGCAGAAGCTAACACACCATTTGTAAGGCAATTATACTTAATAAAAATGTTTAAAAAAAAAAAAAAAGAGAAATTGAGAACACAATCCCATTTACCGTTGCATCAAAAAGAATGAAATACCTAGGAATAAATCTACCTAAGGAGGGAAAATACCTGTACTCTGAAAACTATAAGACACTGATGAAAGAAATTAAAGATGACACAAACAGAATGAAAGATAATACTGTGTTCTTGGATTGGAAGAATTAAGATTGTTAAAATGACCGTACTACCCAAGGCAATCTACAGATTCAATGCAATCCCTATCAAAATGTCAACGGCATTTTTTACAGAACTAGAACAAATAATTTTAAAATTTGTATGGAAACACAAAACACCCAGAGAAGTGAAAACAATCTTTTTAAAAAATTTCTTTATTTATTTCTCTTTATTTATTTTTGGCTGCGTTGGGTCTTTGTTGCTGTGTGCGGGCTTTCTCTAGTTGCAGCGAGCGGGGTCTATGCCCCATGTCCCCTGCCTTGGCAGGCGGATTCTTAACCACTGTGCCACCAGGGAAGTCCAGCCA
Source organism: Balaenoptera musculus (assembly GCF_009873245.2). Lineage (NCBI taxonomy): Eukaryota > Metazoa > Chordata > Mammalia > Artiodactyla > Balaenopteridae > Balaenoptera > Balaenoptera musculus. Next base: position 6,624,210 of record NC_045793.1, read on the forward strand.
AAACAATCTTGAGAAAGACGGACAGTTCTGGAGGAATTACACTCCTTGACTTCAAACTATACTATTTAAAAAGCTACAGTAATGAAAACAATATGGTACTGGCACGAAAACAGACACATAGATTAATGAAGCAGAACAGAGAGCCCAGAAATAAACCCATGCACATATGGTCAAAGGAGGCAAGAATATACAATGGGGAAAAGACATTCTCTTCAATAAGTGGTGCTAGGAAACTTAAACAGCTACAAAAAAGAGTGACATTAGGACATTTTCTAACACCATATCCAAAAAGAAACTCAAATTGGGTTAAAGACCTAAATGTAAGACTGGATACCATATAACCCCTAGAGGAAGACATAAGCAGAACACTCTTGACAGAAATCGCAGCTATATTTTTTTTGCATCTGTCTCCGAAAGCAGAGGAAATAGTATAAAAGCAAAAATAAGCAGATGGGACCTAATTAAACTTCAAAGCTTTTGCACAGCAAAGGAAACCATCAACAAAACAAAAACACAACCTAGAGAATGGGAGAAAATATTTGCAAATGATATGACACATAAGGGGTTAATATTCAAAATATAGAAGCAGCTCATACAACTCAACATCAAAAACAAACAACTTGATTTAAAAATAGGCAGGGGCTTCCCTGGTGGTGCAGTGGTTGAGAGTCTGCCTGCCAATGCAGGGGACATGGGTTCGAACCCTGGTCTGGTAGGATCCCACATGCCGCGGAGTAACTAGGCCCGTGAGCCACAATTACTGAGCCTGCGCGTCTGGAGCCTGTGCTCCGCAACAAGAGAGGCCGCGACAGTGAGAGGCCCGCGCACCGCAATGAAGAGTGGCCCCCACTTGCCGCAACTAGAGAAAGCCCTCGCACAGAAACGAAGACCCAACACAGCCAAAATAAATAAATAAATTTATATAAAAAAAAAAAATAGGCAGAAGACCTGAATACACAGTTTCCCAAAGCAGACAAACAGATAGCCAACAGGCACATGAGAAGATGCTCAACATCGTTAATCATCAGGGAAATGCAAATCAAAACCACAATGAGATATCACCTCATATCTGTCAGAATGGCTGCCATCAAAAAGAACACAAATTACAAAAGTTGGTGAAGATGTGGAGAAAAGGGACCCCTCCTGCACTGCTGGTGGCAATGTAACTTGGTGCAGCCATTGTGGAAAACAATATGGAGGCTCCTCAACACTGAAAATAGAAGTACCATGTGACCCCACAATTCCACTCCTGGGTATATAGCTGAAACAACAAAACAAAAACAAAAACACTAATTCGAAAAGATACATGCACCCCGATGTTCATGGCAGCATTATCTACAATTGTCGAGACATGAAAGCTATCTAAGTGTCCATCGACAGATGAATGGATTAAGAAAATGTGGTATATATATATATACACAATGCAATAGTACTGAGCCATACAAAGAAAGAAAATTTGCCATTTGCAAGAACATGGATGGACTTGGAGGGTATTATGCAAGTGAAATAAGTCAGAGAGAGAAAGACAAATACTGTGTAATATCACTTATATGTGGACTCTAAAAAATACCACAAACTAGTGAATAGAACAAAAAAGAAGCAGACTCACAGATACAGAGAACAAACTAGTGGTTACCAGTGGGGAGAGGGAAGGGAGAGGGGCAATATAGAGGTAGGGGACTAAAAGGTACAAACTAGTAGGTATAAAATGAGCTACAAGGATATATTGTACAAAACAGGGACTGTAGCCAATATTTTATAATAACTATAAATGGAGTATAACCGTTACATATTGGGAATCACTATATTGTACACCTGTAACTTATATAATAGTGTCCACTAACTATACTTCAATTAAAAGAAAACACAATGAGATATGAACTCACACCTGTTAGGATGACTACATCAAAAAGCCAAGAAATAACAAGTGTTGTGAGGATGTGGAGAAAAGGGAACCTCATGCATGTCGGTAGGAATATAAATTGGTGCAGCCACTGTGGAAAACCGAACGGAGGTTCCTCAAAAAAATTAAAAATAGAACTTCATATGATCCAGCCATCTCACATCTGGGTATTTATCCAAAGAAAATGAAAATACTAACTAATAGAGATATCTGCACCCCATGTTCATTGCAGCATTATTTACAATAGTCAAGATATGGAGACAACCTAGGTGTCCACTGATGGATGGAAGGATAAAGGAGATACACACCCACACACACACACAAATAGTATTCAGCCATAAGAAAGAAGGAAATCATGCCATTTGTGACAACATGGATAGATCTCAGGGCATTATGCTAAGTGAAATTAATCAGACAGAAAGACAAATACTGTACAAACTCAGTTATATGTGGAATCTAGACAAAACAAAAGCCAGGCTCATAGATACAGAGTGTTCTGCATGGTGGTTGTGAGAGGCGGGGGCTGAGGGTGGAAGTGGGAGAAATGGGTGAAAGGGATCAAAAGGTAAAAATAAATAAATAAGTAAATAAGTAAATAAATAAATTAATTAAATGAATACTCGTTGCAACATGTATATACATATATAAGCTCATTACAGGCTCATATATAAGCTCACACATATAAGTCAATACTAAGCTTAGAAATACTGTTTAATTGATTATTGAATCTACTGAAAAAAATGCATGAATTTTATTTTATGCAACTTAAAATTCAATAAAGCTGAAAACTCCTGCCATTTAGGTAAAATTGGATGCGAGTAGGAGAGCCAGTTGTGGTAGACTGATTGTAAAACTGGCCCCAAGTTGTCACACTACCTTGTCTCCAGGCCCTTTAACACTATGAATTTGGTTCTCTTCCCATGCAGAGTTGGAACCTATTTTTTGCAACCTCCTGAAGCTCAAAACCTCAAAGGCTTTGCAGTTTTATTTTCAACAGTTTCTGCTCTTTTATGCTTTCCTCGTTTTGCTTCATATTTGACGCCCTTTTTCAACCCATGCACTCCCTTCTTACGCATGTAAAAATCTGTACCACTTTACTAGAAATTCTACGGTAAAGAGACCAGGGGATGATTTTCACACACATCACAGCACAACCCAGGGAAGTCTGTGGTTCACCCATTTCTCAGACTCTCTCACAATAACAGGAAAGGCTGTTATAAAATTCATCTGTGCACAGCAACTTCCTCCCTGCCTCAGCCACAACCCTTTCCTGCCTCATCACCTTCACCTTTGGTCTTACCTGTCACACATAGCTGTGGTCGCTTCACAGGACAGAAAGGTTAGGATGCAAGGTCCACTTCTCCTCCTCTACGTGGCGTGATGCTCTCACAATGGACTCAGACCTGGAGAGGAGGCCTGATTAAGGACCCTCACGCTCGGTCTTGAGCTGAGGAAAGAACCAGTGCAAATCAGTGGACGCAGGTTGTTCTGCTTTTCTATGCCTTTTAGAATCCTGACAGTGGTGCTTTAAAAGCCTAAACTTTATATAGAAAACTTAACAAGTCAATTTTTTATCATTGCCTGTTTTGAAGCAATAGCAACTTGAAATTTGTATTAGAATTTCTCTATTTCCAAGTTGTAAATGGTCACAAGTAATTCTGTGTAAATATAAATATGTAAATATCACACATTCTCTCTCATTACATTTTACTTCTATTTAACGGGAGATCAGGGATTTCAGTGTCCAGAAAGCAAACTGGCTATATGCCAAGCATTCTGGGAAATGGACTGACATCAATTATAGACCACAGACGTTCTCTTTCTGCAAACCCTAATAAAAACCAGGGTGCCATAGACAATTAGGAGTATAAGTATCAGAGACAAGAGGTTTCAACAGATTTCCGGAAGGGTGCATTGGAGCAGACATCCACAGCCAACATGGCCCCAGAGAGGCTGTGGCTGAGGTGGCCGCGGATGTTGACGGAAGCACCTCGGACAGGTGGGCTTCAGAAATTTCAGCTCCAAGGGGAGGGGGCTGTAGGGCTGAAAGCAGGGGATTCGTGGAAGAAGTGAGTATGAGACACATGATCCAGTCATCTCCTCACTTCCCCTCATTCGGAACCTCACACTTCAAGGTCCTCTCTTCCCGAGTGGGTAATTGAAGGAATCTCCCCTAAAGATTAGAGCATCTCCAGAGAAAAACCTCTGCATTCTGGCATTTTGGGTTCCCTCTACATAACAGCCTGTCCTGCGGTCACCTCAGGTGAGCCTGCAGTCGGCACCCCTCACTCAGACGTGGAACTTCCAGGTTTTCTAATGATTTATTCCAAACTACAAAAAGGCAGTCAGGGAGAGCTGCTGTTTGACGAAAAACTGCAATATGAAAGACAGATGAAAGAGACAAAGATAAACAGCAAAAATAACCCCAACGGGAGCCATACACGCAGGAAACAAAACCAGGAAAAGACTAACCAAACATAAAAATAAACTTCTCTTTCAGATATCTAGATTATTAATCCTCCCACTGAAATCAACTAAAAATACTGAAAAATATTACATACATTTTCTTAAAAGCGTAGGTGAGCAGGCAAGAAAATAACCTTTCTCAGACACGGAACTAAGTGAAGGTGGGCAAGTGGAGTACAGCAGCTAGCTGTCACCCTGAGGATATTTCACCTGCCCTGGAGAATTTAAAGTCTGCTTTTCAAAACCACACTGACAACAAAGACTGAGAGTTCTTGCTACCAGCACAACCTCACTAAGAGAATTTGTAAAGAATGTACTTGAGGCAAGAGGAAAGTAATCACAGATAGTAAATCAGAGGTTGAAAAGAAAGAAGAAAGAAAGAAGAAGGAAAGAAAGAAAGAAAGAAAGAAAGAAAGAAAGAAAGAAAGAAAGAAAGAAGGAAAGAAAGGAGGAAAGAAAGGAAGGAAGGAAGGAAGGAAGGAAGGAAGGAAGGAAGAAAGGAAGGAAGGAAGAAAGAAAGAGAGAAAGAAAGAAGGAAAGAAAGGAGGAAAGGAAGGAAGGAAGGAAGGAAAGAGTGAGCAAAGGAAAGAAAGAAAGAAGGAAGGAAGGAAAGAAAGAAAGAAGGAAAGAAAGAAATAGAAAGGAAGAAAGAAGGAAGGAAAGACAAAGAAAGGGAGAGAAGATAATGGTAATAACTTCCAGGGTTTAAAAAGGAAAAAAATAAGAAAATAAAAATACACAACAATAATGCAAAAATGGGGTGGAAGGTGGGAATGGAGTTTAAATGTTCTATAGTAATTTGTTGTATAAGAGGAAGATTAAAATATAGATTCCCTTTAGACTTTGTTAAGAATATGTGTTGTATGAGGAATATAGCCAATATTTTGTAATAACTGTAAATGGCATGTAACCTTTAAAAATGGTATAAAAAATTTAAAAATTTTGAAAAAAGAATATGTGCTGAGGCCACTAAGAAAATTAGGAAGAGTGTATATAATTTCCAACTGAGTAGAAAAAAACATAGAATGTGAAAAGAACCAAATAATCCAAATTAAGGCACAAAGAAGAAAGAAAAACAAACTATGAAACAGGTTGGACAAGTAGAAAGCAAAAACTAAAATATTACAAATGCATCCAAATAGATCATAAATTATAACTATGATAAATACACCAATGATTTCTGATAAAAAATAAGTATTGTTTGGAGTGGATTGCAAAGGAAATCCGAATCTAAAACATGAAACTTGAGATAGGTTGAAAGCAGAAGCAGAGGCAAATACAGCAATCCAATTCTAAACAAACAAGAACAAAATATCAAATGAAATAGAATTTTCATTCAGTGTTTCTTGCGAGCCTATTATATGCCAAGCACTGTTTTAGGCAATTGGGTATATTAGCAAATAATAGCAGGTAAAGATCCTTGCCCTCCGGATCTTTCAGTGTTCCTTGAAGGGACAGAAAAGAAACAAAAAAGGAATAGTGTGTGAATTATAGAATAATTATAGGAGATGTTCACTTACGTAAGAAAAAAAAATCAGGGAGCGTGGTAAAGAGGACCAAGAGTGAGAAGGCAGGTTAAACTTCAACAGTGTGGAAAGGGAATACCTACAAAGTCCTATCCCGCAACATGGCAACTTGTTGATTGCAAATCCTAGAGAATGCAACCCAACATAGGAAGAGTTTTAGATAATCGAGATGCTTTTTAACAAGAAGAAAGAACTTTGAGAACAATTGCCTTGGGTATTCCATTTTTTATATTTGTTTATAAATATAGATGAGACTGATGTTTAAAAATATAAGTTGGTTTGCAACGTCCTCGGGATCTTCCCAGGTGTCTTCTGAAACCCGACGGTGAGGCAGACCACTCCGGGTGGGCAGCTGGCAGGTTTAATAAGCAAGGAACTTATAAAGCTTGTCCTGAGCGGCCACGAGGAGAATAGCTTTCCACCCGTGTCTGCCAGAATCATCAACCTTTATCCAGAGGCCTTCAGTGGGTTCGGTCCCGTATAGCATCCAGATAGTGTCAATTTCTACTCAAGGCTGTATCCTTGCGGAGGCTTCTGGGAGTGGGGAGGCCAGGCAGAATGCACATTCCAAGGACAGCGGAGTAGGTGGGGAGCCCCCAACTGCGTGGGTCCAGTTCTTAGGTCCAACTCTCAAGCCCCGTGACCCGCTCTCGCGATCTCACAGGCTCTCGTCTCGCACACCGCGCCCTGGTGGTCAGCAAGGGCTTTCACTAGCGCGGAGGTGGCTCCTTTGGTAGCTCCCTGGCTGCACTGGTGGCAGATGTCACAGCAACAATACAGTCACATGCAAGAGAAAACGCAGGTTAAGACAATGATTCCCAAAATCAATGACCAACTTTCTCTACCAAGAACCCTATGATCCGAGCCACTGATTTACTAGGTCCCCAGGTAGAGGGGTCAGATCCCTCAGGGTGTTCACTTGTGCCCTCATGTGACTCAATAAAGACGGTACATTAACAGTCTCAGCAGTAGGAACACACTGCATTCTGTTTGGACAATGGCACGGGTGCTTCCTTGCCAGGCAGGGATCATGTCCAAGGCCATTCTAGTTTGGAGGGCAGCTTTTCTCTTTAGAGAAATGTCAGCGTTCAGTAAGGACAGGCTTTGTTGGCTACCATTCAAGACTTGCTGGGTGAACTTATCAAGGGCTTCTATGTCTGTGTACCTTCCAGAGAGGATGCAATTTTGCCTCTATATTCAACAAATTACCATTCCAATGAACTTTTGGTTGTTTGTGGATTATATACGCAGCACTTTACAAATGATTGCTGTGTCTCAAACATGCCTCCTTTGACCTTGGGGCTCATTTCTCAACATCTCTGGAACCCCTTCTGCTGGAGTCATCTTTGAACTTAAAAGCCACAGTGGAAAACAAGTCTCTGATTTGTAGCTTCCTTTTCTTTTCAAACAGAAGCATGCTTTCAAGTTTGATCATTGACCCTGTTCACCAGATTGAGAATCTGGCACAAAGTAAATCCATTCTCCATAGGTCAAGTTGTGATCTCTAAGAACGGTCAGAACTTTGGCCACAGTCATACCATTAACTTGTTGTGACAGTCTCCTATTCATAGCAGTGAGCTTTACTGCCTGTCCTCTCCTTAGCCACAAGGACGGGGAGACTCCATGGCACAGACTTTTAGCTGGTCGAGGCTCCGCTCTGATTGACCGTGAGAAAATAAGGCTCAGGGCTCTTAGGGACGCTTCCCCCCCTTCAGATGTTGCAGGCCCTACTCCACCCCTTTGAATCTTTTGACTCTGTGGGATGTACACATAAATACCCCTCTGGGAATGTGGTCATGTCAAATTTCTTCCCATGATCTGCACGAGCAGAGCGCTTCCCTGGACTCCTGCTACACCACTCACGGGAAGCACGCAGCGCCACTCTTACAGGAAGAGGGTTGGCAAGATCTTGGCGTTCTTCTCTAGAGTGATCTCCTCCATAGCAAAGAAGGTGATCTATGGCTAAGCCTGTGATTAAATAAGACAGGCTTCACAAAGAAGGGAGGGCAAAGAAGGAAGACATTTATTCTTGTCTCCTACTGGCCCATCAAACTGGGCCCATTAGTGCCTCATGAAGGAAATCTTGGATAGCTTCTGCCCTAAGCGCAAACCCTCTCCAGTCTCTGTGAGTCCCATTTGTGTAATTACAACATCCAACCCAATAATCAAACTCGGAATTTCATTGCAGGGTAAAGCCTCTCCTTCCCCTGGCTTGTGCCTGCTTTCGCCGAAGGACCAGCAGTGTGCACAGGGCTTCTTCCATCTCTCCCCACCCTGCCCTTCGCCTCCTCCTCCTCCCGTCACTCGCGTTGGTTGTGACTCCTCGTGGGTTGGAGGAGAAGAGGAAAAACCATTGAAGACAAGTCAGGTGTAATCTGGCTTTGGGGGATGGAGGCGCACTTCGTGGCTCTTTTCCTCACGGGGCCCCATTAATGACTGTTCAGAGAGTCTCCCTGGAAATCTGCAATTACAAGTCCAACTGATGGCCACTATCTCCCCTCCAGCTGGTCACTTCGACTCCAGTTCCGGGCACAGTTGCGATCCCTGGTGGACTTCCGGGCAAGTCCCCTTCAAGCTGGCTTTGGCTGGCTCCCTCCTGTGTGGCCCACGTTTGGTTTATGGGGAGCACATACTTTTGCCGCACAGTCAGTGAAAGTTGTGGTTGCTTCCAATCAGCCTCCTCAGTCTTTACCCCCTGGCGCATAGCAACGTCCTTTCGTATTATATTTCCCACAGGAGCACCCGGCTCCAAAGCTAAACTCCAGAGGACACAGGTCATGTCCTCCCAGGAATCGCTCACCATACACCACTCATGTCCTCTGGCAGCATCAAAGCCCAAGGGGCCACCTTACTTGCTGTGAGGTGAGAGGGAACCGTCGTCCTATTGGGCAGGGCACACAAGTGGAGCCCCGGTGGAGCCTCCCTTATTAAATCACATGGTTACACAGAGATCTCCCTCTTCACCAGGGAGCCAATTACTCTCGAGATGAAGCCCAAGAATTTGCCAGTCCTGAAGCTTGTTGTCCTTATGATCTGAATGTCCTCTTTTAAAAAGCCCTTTCCTCTTGACCTCTTCAAACACCTACCGAATCAGTTGAAGAGCTAAACCTCACCTAACTGGTTTCTAGCTCCTTCCTTGGCAGGTCCTGCCCAGATCTTCTAGTGTATGAGTTTGGAATGTGGGGGTGTTGGCAATACTGAGGACTCAGCTGAAATTCACATTTATGTTCATATCCTGCCACATTCACCCCAGGCCTCTCACATAACCTTCAGTCCAGAATTTCAATGTAGGACGTTGACATTGGACCCGCCCTTTGACGTCTGCTACTCAGCTTGTCACAGACCTAATTGAGTACTGTCACTCCTGAGTCTACCCCGATGATCTTATCTGCAGACCCTAACTTTCCTGTTTCTGAAGAGAAGCATGATGAATCATTCCAGGCACCCACATGGACACATCCTATACATCCTTCATAGGAGATTTCAAGCCCTGAATTCTTCCTCAAGTCTTCTCCTATGAATCCTACTTTCATTCCCCAATTATGGGTCATGGCTCTCACATATTTCAACAATAGGAATAATGCACACAATAAGTGCTGGAATTTCCAGAGACCTCAGAACTCAGAACCACCTTCAGAGAAAACTGGGATGTAAGGATTGTGAAGATAATTGAGCAGGCAAGAATTCCTTCGACGCAGGAGAAGATAATGTCGATGATTTTTATTTGATTTACTCATTTCTCCTCTGGGCATGACTTACCTTCCAAAGTGGAATATAAGTTGCATCTTCCATAGGCCCTAACATATGCCTTGATACACACAAGTTAATTGAATTCATAATGCTTCTGCAAGTTGCTGAGAGAAAATATCATTTAAATGGTCCTTAAATGAAAGGTGTCAGGACAGTGCATGAATAGTTCGCTCTCTAGAGACAATAGTGCACTGATGAATCACTCACAAGGAAGTACCTCTAAATATAAGAATTGTGTTATCGGGAATAGCAGTTTGGACTAGCGGTGTTATGTCACAACATATATTGTGAATGTTTTCTCACAATGGGCTTTTCTTCCATGCTGTCTTTACTCCATTCGTGATATTTGTGACGACCCTTAGCATGAGCAGGTATTTGGGATCCTATTTTCTCCAGATTTGATCTCGAATCCCTGCCTCCCTAAATTTCACCAGTGCAGTAAATACTCTCAGTCACATTCACAGGCAAAGCAAAGGACAGCTGTAAAAAGTCCAACAGTTTGAGTTTGGGTTATCTGCCATCATTATAAATGATATAAAGTCATCCCTCTAACTTTGAAGTTTTGCAATGATTTTAGCCGGACGGAACCTTTTATCTGCTCACTGCCAATGTCACAGTCCATGGGGGTAAACTTGTCCCAGAGATTGCAACAGTCAGGAGAGATTTTTCTGCTGGCAGAAAACACTAGAGTGAATTGAAAAACAACAACAACAACAACAAAAGTCAGGGAATGCTCTGAAAGAGAAAAAGAAGTAGGTATCATAAGATGTATCAATCAGGATTCCAGCAGAAAACAGATGGCTTAGTATAATGAAGTAGTTGGAGGAGAGCCTAGTGAAGGGGCTTCCTACAAGCTGTGGATACAGGGGTTGGAAATGACAAGGGAGAGGGCTAGGAACAGCGAGGAAATTACATCCTTACCCTAAGGGGTGAACAAAAGCTGGAGCCCAGAAGGAGAGCTGGGTAGAGAGCCTCCAGGGGAGGAGTTATGAGCTTCGGCTTAGGGTTGCAGCTAGTGGGAGATGCCCCTGCAGGGAGAGAGGCAGGAAAACAGATACCCTGACCTTGCTTTTCTACCGTCAAGAGCTCTCCTGCTTGGAATTCCCATTGGCAGAAACCAAGCAGAAGTCAGAGAGCAAGAGATCCCACTGACGTAGTCCATTTAGATCAGCGTCCCAGGCAAAAAGCTAGAGTGAAAGAAGGGTGAACTGTGGATCTGCAGAGGCAAGAAAAATATTTGGCACAGAAGAGATTTCTAAGGGACAGCAGGGGCATTTTAAGTTAGGATGGTACCTTAATAAAAAAAGAGAGAGAAAAAAACAATAAGAGGATTTATCAACCTCCACATCTCCGTGAACCACAGAGTAACGGTGCCAGAGAAGCCTGATGCTTCACTAACAAAGTACTCATAGATGTGGATTGAAATAAGACACACTATCAGTGGTGCTGACACTTAACGTATGCAGGGTTTCTTATTTGAAGTTTCCTAAATTGACTCTTTGAACTCTCTGAAATAGATCATTGCCTGCTTATGTCAATTTCATAACCTCTTACATTCACTGGCATCGTGTAGAAGGACAGCTGGGAGCCGGGAGTCTTGGGGAATGTGCTGGGAAGATATTTCATTCTGGTTAGCTCTCACTGCATAACAAACCATCCCAAAACTTAGTGGTTTAAAACAACAACAATCATTTATTTTTCTCATGAATCTGCAATTTGGGCAGGACCCCGTGGGGATGGCTCACGTTTGCTCTTTGCAGCTTCATCAGTAGGCAACTGGAGAATGCACTTTGGTGTCGCCTCGCTTGCATGGCTGGCAAGCTGCTTTTGGCGGGCAGCTGAAGTATCAGCCAGGGGAGTGGGCCAGTGACTTCAAGTCCTCTTCATGCGGGTGACTTGGGCTTCCTCACAACATGGTGGCCACATTCCAAGGGCAAGCACCCCGAGACAGCAAGGAGGCATTTTCCTTTTCTAACCTTGGAAGTCACATGGTGTTGCTTCAAACACCCAGAATTTATCAAAGCATTCACAAAGTCCATCCAATTTCAAGGCAGGGGACATAGACCCATAACTCAATGGAAAGAGTAACAAGGTCAGATTGTAAGAAGAAGTCAGAAAGAAGATATGGTTTTAGCCCTCTTTGGAAAATGCAAACTACCATATTAACAAGTTACAGTAAATTGAGAAGTAAAAATACAATTTACACTACTTCCAAAACATTTGCCATACTTTTGAAAGAATATTTTTAATCCCCTTGAAAACAATTTGAAATAAATTCTCCTTGGCTTCTTCCCTTATATTTTTCATTCGTTCATCATGCTTCTTCATTAGCAATTTTATTTGTTCCTCCTTTTCTTCCTGTGGTCTATGGGCATATTCCTTTTGAAGTAGTTTAATTTCCTTTTCTAACTGATCAGCGTAGATTTTCTTCAAGACTTCCTCCCGCTTTCTCAGCTTTTCCTCCGTGTCCTTGTATATGGCGTCGGAAAAGTAAGCCCCCTGGTTGTTCTGCACCATCTTCTCTATCAGCTCCACCAGCTCCCGCACCTGAGCTTCCTTCTCAGCCTGGTCTGTACTCCTGTTACTGAAGGCGCAGCAGCGGTCTCCGCACTCCTTGAGGATGCTTCGTAGCTTTACATCCGCACCCCGCACAAAGTCGCTTAGGCTGTGGTCCTCCAGCTCCTCTTTGCGAGTGAACAAGATGATCATGTGCTTCGTGGCTGCTTCCCCAAACACAGCCTTGATCAACGCCACGGTTTTCTGCTCTTCCTCCGTGTAGCGGCCCAGCTGCATGACCAAGACGATGGCGTGAGGTCCGGGGCAGGAGGCGAGGACACAGCGGCTGATTTCCCTGCAGGTGGTGCTCAGGCTCTCCTTGGTGTCGAAGAGCCCTGGGGTGTCAACAACGAGAAGGTCTCTCCCCTCCCATTTCCGGGATGCTTTCTGACAAGTTTTGGTAACAGCCTGGGCAGCAAGCCTAGACTTGAATACGTTTCCCCCGAGGATGGTGTTTCCTGTGGCACTTTTCCCACTTCCAGTCTTCCCGACCAGCACGATCCTCAGAGCGTTGTCCTGGGCATCAGCCATGTTTATATCAAGGGGCCTTGGGGCTTAGGTACCCACAAGATCTTAAGAAAAGGAAGGAGAGGGGAAAAGGGTCAATTTGGGCAAGTGAGAACCATTCCCAACTCTCTTTTTTTTTCTTTCTTTTCCTCCCTGAAAATGTGTAATATTCTATTATGCATAAACAGCTCAATTGCTGTGGAAGAAATAACAAAGTACTTAAAGAGTATCCCCACAAAAGAGTCATGTCCAGATGATTTCACATGGAATTAACTGAAACCTTTGAAGATCTGATAATCTCAGTGCTACTTAAACAATTCCTGATCACATAAAAAGAAAGGAAAACGTTCAGCTCTTTCTATGAAGCAAGTGTAATGTTGATCCTAAAAGCTAACCACGATTTCACCAACAAATAAAGTGATACACATGTCTCATGTGTGAGTATTGATTCAAAAATCCTAAATAAATTATTAGACACTAAAAAGCAATACACCTTGACTAAGTATTACTGTTTCAGAAATACTAGGGTGGTTCAACATGAGGAAATTGTTGTAACACATCCCATTAATAGGTTAAGAAGAAAAGGAACTAGGTGCAAAAAAGACATTTGGCCAAATTCAACACTGATTCATGTTCTTTTTTTTTTATAAATTTATTTATGTATGTATTTATTTTTGGCTGCATTGGGTCTTTCTTGCTGCACACAGGCGTTCTCCAGTTGCGGTGACCAGGGGCTATTTTTCATTGCGGTGTGCAGGCTTCTCATTGCAGTTGCTTCTCTTGTTGCAGAGCATGGGTTCTAGGCACACGGGCTTCAGTAGCTGTGGCTCACAGGCTCTAGAGCGCAGGCTCAGTAGTTGTGGTGCATGGGCTTAGCTGCTCCACGACATGTGGGATCTTCCCATACCAGGGCTTGAACCCGTGTTCCCTGCATTGGCAGGCGGATTCTTAACCACTGTGCCACCAGGGAAGCCCAACACTGATTCATGTTTAAATCATAAAATTTAAATGAATAGATACTTCTTTAACATGATTTTACATAAATATATATTAAAATTTTTTTTCATCGCTTTTTTTTCATGCAACTAAAATCGTTGATTATGAAGTTCATTTGGATGAAGAAAACAGAAAATTAGCCTTGGCAATCAAGAAAAGAAAAATGAGGGAAGACTAGCTCTACCAGATAGTAGAACATTATAGTTCCTATAATTAAAGCAGTATGATGTTGGTGCACGAATAGAGAGAACAGTGAAACAAAAACAGAAGATTCAGGAGTAGACCAAACTGATCACACTATATTCATTTATATTCAATTCAATTATATCATGTTATATTTATATTCAATAAGGCAGCATCTCACATCAATGGGAAAAAAGATGGACTAATAAGCAACACTGAGATAACAATACAGAAAAAGATAAAACTGCATCCACTCCTGATGCCATTCAAATTCCAAATAGATTAGAAATTTAAATGTAAAAAAAATCCATATGATAATAGAAGAAACATGGATAAATCTTTGTAACCTGGGGGTGGGGAAAATATTTCTAAGATTTGAAATAGAGTAAGGAAAAAGACTCCTAAATTTGATTACATAAAAATCAAAAAGATAATGTGAGGCAAACAAACAAATAAACAATCCATACACAAATTAAAACACAAATGTCAAACTAGGGGAAAATTCTTTTTTCCAACTTCTGTAAAAGAGGGGCAAGGGGCAATTTTCCTTTTACACAAAGAATATCTATACAGATGGCCAACAACCACATGAAAAGATGCTCAGCATCACTAAACATTGAAGAAATGCCAATCAAAGCTACAATGATGTATCACCTCAGAGCAGTCAGAATGGCCATGATCAAAAAGTCTACAAATAACAAATGCTGGAGAAAATGTGGAGAGAAGGGAACCTTCCCACACTGCTGGTAGGAATGTAATTTGGTGCAGCCGCTATGGAGAACAGTATGGAGGATCCACAAAAAACTAAAAATAGAGTTACCAGAGGATCCAGCAATCCCACTCCTGGGCACATATATGGACAAAACTCTGATTTGAAAAGATACATGCGCCCCTATGTTCTCAGCAGCACCATTTACAATAGCCAAGACATGGAAACAACCTAAATGTCCACTGACAGATGAATGGATAAAGAAGATGTGGTACATGTATACAATGGAATATTACTCAGCCACAAATAAAATGAAATAATGCCATTTGCAGCTACATGGATGGGCCTAGAGATTATCATATTGAGAGAAGTAAGTCACACAAGGAAAGACAAATATCATATGATATCATTTACATGTGGAATCTAAAAAACATACAAATAAACTTATTCACAAAACAGAAACAGACTCACACACATAGAAAACAAACTTCTGATTACCAAAGGGGAAAGTGGCGGAAGAGGGATAAATTAGGAGTATGGGATTTATGGATACATACCACTATATATAAAATACAAAAGCAACAAGGATTTACTGTATAGCACAGGGAACTATATTCAATATCTTGTAATAACCTATAATGCAAAAGAATCAGAAAAACAAAATATATAACTGAATTACTTTGCTGTACACCTAAAACTAACACAGTATTGTAAATCAACTATACTTGAATTACAAAATTAAAAAATAAACAAAGAATATCTAAAAGTAGAGAAACAAAAGACCAGCAACTCGATAAAAAATGGAGAAAGATATAAATAAACAGTTCAAAGAAAAAAATGTAAATATCCTTTGAATATATAAAAGAGATTAACATTCACTCGTAATAGAGAAAAATATATCAAAACATAGAAAAATTAAATTAATTATTTAATATTACACTAAGATACTATTTCTCACCTACAGGTTTGGCAAAAATCCAAAAGTTTGCTGGCATAATATATTGGTAAAAGGTGTAGGGGAAACAGGTGCTCTCCCACATGGCTAGTGCGAATGGAAAAGCAGTCTAAAACATCTAGAGGAGAAGTTAGCAATATCTTGCAAAAGTACATGTGCATTTACCCTTTGATTATCAACCTCAATTTTGGGATTTATCCCAAAGGTACACTGACAAAAATACAGAAACAAATTATGCAGAAGGCTGTTTACTGCACCACTATTTGAAATAGCAAAAGACCAAAAACCTATCAAATGCCCATCAGTATGGGCCTGGTTGAATAAACTAAGGTATATTCACGCAGTGCAGTACTAGCCAACTGTAAAACGGAATGAGATATATCTTTATATCCAGGTACGGAGACATCTCCAGGATATATCATTAAGCAAAAAAAGCCAAGTGAAAAAAATAATGTAGAGTTTACTATCATTTCTCTAACAAGGAGGACTGGGGCCTACATATATAAAAGGTAATATGTATATTTTTTCATTCATACGTAAAAACAATGGCAGGATTATCGGAAAAGAAAGCAGACAAAAAAGTTACTTATATGGGGATGGAAGAAACAGGGTGGAGGGAAGCTGGGGATAGAAGCTGGGAGCTAGACTACTTTGGATATACTTAGATTTCATAGATTTGATCTTGAAAGCATATATTATACAGCAAAAATTATATTTCAAAATACTAGTAAAAATCCAAAGCAAATGAAACAAACTAGCCAGATTGTATTTTGTGTGGTGGATGAACCACAAAAAAATTGGCCCTAGAGACTTGACAACGCAGTAATTTCTTTGTCCATCCCCAGTAGGATATAGTTAAGCACCACCCCCCCAAAAAAAACCTGCAAAAAATTGTTTTCGGGAATCCTACTCTTAGTTGTGTGTATGTGCGTGTGTGTGTTTCTATAGTTTTGAAATCCATTGAAAAGGCATAAAAACAATGATGAGCTCAGTAACAGTGAGCACCCTTCGTGCAGATTGTAACCTTCAAATGCCATTTCCCACCAGAAATTCAGGGCTCTCAGGAGAAAGCATGGATTCCAGGTCTGGGCCAGGCAATGTACGAGTTGAGCATAGACCGTCTTGTCATACTAGACAGCAAGGATGCTATGAAAAAAATTACTAGGATCGCATCAAAAGGACTTAAGAGCCAACTTGAAGACGATCCCCCACGGGACAAAGATGAGACAGTTTGAGCATCAATAAGAATAATGATTCCAAGGGATTGAAATATATCAAATAAGTTAAAATCTATGTGTTCATAGCAATGCCATCTTCTTAGAAGAAGTCAGTTGTTCGCTTTGGAGTATGTTAGGAGTATGTCATTCTGAACGTTGACAAAGGGAAAGAACAAAGCATTTATCTTGTCTTTCTTATATAACTGTGCCTCGTGGAAATGAAAGAATTGTTGAGGGGAAGTTTCTTTTTATAGGATTATTCCATCTAATAAATGAAGAAAGAATGATAGAATTAGAATATCATAATTTGTGACCCTTAAGGAAACGTATACTCAAGGTAATCATTAATATCTGAGACAACCAAACATTATGTGCCTTCTGATTGACGTTAACAACTGCACCTGTGAAGTACTCCCACCAAAACACCAGCCAAGCTTTAATCTGACCAAGCTTCTCCCTAAACAGAAGGCACACAAAACACTGGAACTAGAAGAGCATGACAAGTGACATTTTGGGGTATAATCAACAAAGTGTACACTTCCAATTCTGTTGGACAAAAGACTTCCCCTTTCTTAAAGAAATTTTACAGCAAGAAACAAGGAAGGTAGAAACCTATGTGTTAAGTTAAATTTAAGAGATTTCAATGAATTGCAATTTATGGACCTCATTTGGGCGCAACTTCAAACAATTTTTAAAATTATGAGACAATCAGGGCAATGTGAATATAACTGGTAATTTTCTAGAAATTCTCATTGCTTTTTGAAGTCTGATTATGGTAATTTTTTAAAATGGTCTTTATCTTTCAGACATACATACTCAAATATTTACTGATAAAGTGACACAAGGTCTGACATTTGCTTCAAAGTAATCTGGGGTGGCTGGGGAGTGGTGAGTATATAAATGAAACAGGACTGGCATAAACTGATAATTGTTGAAGCTTGGTATAGGTACATGGAAGTTCCTTATATTATTCCCTTTATCTTTCAATAAGTTAAAAAAAATTCCACAATAAAAAAAATAACCTGGGTGTAGTGTAACCGCTACTGAATGTATACTGTATACCAAGCACACTAATAAATATGTTTTGTATATTACAGTCATCCCTCCATATCAATATGGAGGGGGGATTGATTCCAAGACCCCAACATGTTCCAAAATCTGCAGATGCTCAAATATCTCATGTAAAATGGCTAGTACAGTTGGCCCTCCATATTGGGTTTTCATATTGGCAGATTCAACCTACCTTGGATGGAAATTTCCATCCTCTTTGGTTGAATCTGCCAATGTACAACCAGGGATATGGAGAGTTGAATGTGCATTTATTGAAAAAAATCCACATATAAGTGGACCCGCACAATTCAAATCTGTGTTGTTCAATGGTCAGTTGTGTCTCACTTACTCGCAAAACTAACCTGCAAGGAAGCTAACTTTATTACCTGAGTTTTTTAAATGAGGAGACTGATGTGGCTCAAGAATTCTGAGACACTTGCCCAAGGTCATTGTGCCAATAGGTGTTGAACAGAGAGGGGTCCAATTCAAAGGCTGTCTGACTACCACGCTCACTCTTAAGCACTGCACACTACGGCCTCTTCTTGTTCCTTCTCAGATCCGTCATTCTATAGTCTACATCAGGTCAGAGGCAGATGAGGGGAAGACAGTCCACACTCTTTCCCGAATGGTGAACTGGTTAGCAAGCCTATCATTAGGGAAGGCAAGGAGGGGGGTCTCACATACATGTTTTTTTTAGAATAGCTAATCCTCTCTGCCTGGCACTTGCTCCGCAACTCATATGTCACCCTATTAGGGACACAGCTTCTCTCTGTGAAGTGTCGGAAAGAATTCAAAGTGAATTCTAGATTTCCTGTGTCATTAGTGACCTGGGTAATCCCTGGAGAGTCACCATGCTCTCAGGGGTTCTGATCCTCTTTAAGGAAAATCAACAAGGGCCTACTGTATAGCACAGGGAACTCTACTCAATATTCTGTAATAACCTATATGGGAAAAGAATCTGAAAAAGAATGGATATACGTATATGTATAACGGAATCACTGAGCTGTATACCTGAAAGTTACACAACATTGCAAATCAACTCTACTCCAATATAAAATAAAAATTAAACTAAAAACAAGAAACAGGGGTTTAGACTGGGTGGCCTCTGAATTGCCTTCCAGCTCTAAAGACCTGCCTTGGGGACACTCATTTCCTATTAAGGGAAAACTCTGGGTTATCAAGTGGTACTCAATGTCCATCACAACAGCAACTAGACAGACGGTGCAGTTTTCAGCTAAGGTTTGTCCTGTTGAATATGAGGTGTATGGACATTATGCTCATAAACGTCTTTCCTCCCCTCTCTCCCCTCCACCACCAGCACTCTGGCAGCATCCTCCTTCCTGCGTTGCCTGCACACCACCTGGTCCCTTCTCGGGCCACAGCCCACCCCCACGCAGACTCCCTGTATCCTACTGCCCCTCGCAGCTCTATCCTCTGGGGCCTCTTCTCAGCCAGGCTCACCTTTTGAAGGAGTTGATGAGTTGTCAAGTTTTCTCCAAAGAAGCTGTTTGAGCCCGTGCTTTTGCTTTAACTATGAGGGGAAAATGTTTGCACCCTCTGAAACCTCTGAGCCAGGAAGCAGATTGGGTGGAGCCAGTGAAGGAACTGTTTGCCTTTAAAGAGACAGAAATATTGCCCCATAATCTGGTGGGTGCTTCAGCTTTGACAAGTTGAAAGCTTTTTCTCCGTGTGCCTGTTATCACACCAACATTGCCAAAGTTATACTTGTTGTTTGGGGTTATTGTGGTGGATCCAAAAGGCCCTTAGTAAATGACCTAAATCTTGCCCAGAAAGCCAGTCACACTGTCTGATCATCATTCCTGGGTGCACTGGGAGACTGCAGGGCTCTTCGGGGAAGAAAGAAGTCAGACACGTGCCTTGGTGTATCCTAGGGATAGCGCCAGTCTATTGCTGGGTGGAGAGTAGAACTTGTAAGTGATGAACTTGAATATTTAGCTGAAGAGATTTCTAAGTACAGTGTGGAAGGTGCAGTCTGCTTTCTCCTTGCTGCTTATAGTAAAACGCAAGAGGAAAGAGACTGGAGTGATGCAGCTACAAGCCAAGGAATGCCGAGGACTGCCAGCAACCACCAGCAGCTGGGAAAACACAAGGGAGGATCCCCCCTGGAGCCTTCAGAGAGCATGGCTTTGTCAACACTTTGAGTGTGAACTCCCAGAACTCTGCAGCAATAAATGTCTCTGCTTTGAAGCGTCATAGTTTGTAATAATCTGTTAGAGCAGCTCTAGGAATCTAGTCTATCACCTTTCTCTTTTCCTCTACCTTTTCCCCTGCCTGCTTTCTGTTCCTCCTAACGGCCTAAAGACTCCTCTCCTGCATTACATGGTCTGAGCGGTGCAAATTGACTAGAATGTGCTCTTCTGCATCCCCTACCCACACGTCTGGCC
Organism: Balaenoptera musculus; assembly: GCF_009873245.2. Taxonomy (NCBI): domain Eukaryota; kingdom Metazoa; phylum Chordata; class Mammalia; order Artiodactyla; family Balaenopteridae; genus Balaenoptera; species Balaenoptera musculus. The sequence continues at coordinate 6,644,433 of NC_045793.1, forward strand.
CAGATGGACCATGAAAGTCTCAGTGATTAGAGAAGTTGTGGCTTTCTCAGGAGTTTAGCTTTGAAATTCTCTGGAGACTCTAGCTTTTTGTCAACAATTTACACAACACTGTCAACTGAAAAAAGTGCACAACCGAAAAGTTGAGAATTCTCTTTTATTCCGCAGACTTTCTGAGGACTTGAGGCCCCGGAGGCAGCCCCTCAGCTAGCTCTGAGCGACCACTCCCAAGACATAAGAGAGGAGCCTGGTACTGGATCTTTACAATCGACACGGCGCTTTTCTCCAGCACAATCCAGTGTCAGTAGATCGGCTTCACTCTGTGCGGGTCAGCGGACCCAAGTTTGCTTCAGTAATAGAAATCATCTGTCACGTAAATGCTATTAAAAATGCATTTGCCTAACTGTATTTTCTTTAATTTGCTTTTCTATATCAGTGAGAAGATTTTCAACGAAACTGAAATTTAAGAGTTCTGTGTTTTAGAACTTTAGGGTTTAATTTATCATGCCTTCAAAAGCTTGCCTACGGTAGGTACTCAATAAAGACCCTCTTTTAAGTGCACAGGTTAGACCAAGAGCAAATCTCTATTGTCACTGTTATTAGCCCCTGAATATTAGTTCTTAGTTTTCCTTTATGTTGTACAGTCCCAGGTAACACTATCAGTTTCCTTTAGTTGGTTTAATAAATATTTCCTGAGGGGCAGGTCCATAAGCTCTGTCTTATATTGCCACACAAGGGAAGTAATCCCCAGTGAAACATGTCTATCCTACAATATAACTAAACAAAAGCGATGTAACCGTCTTATATAAAGCCTATTTACATATACCAATTTTTATTAACTTTCATCTCAGTGTTATCATCTTATACCTTTACCTTTAGTTTCCATTAGGAGCCAATCAACAGGTCTTCTCCTCTCTGGGCTCAGACCTAGGTGGTGGCGACATGGCTAAATGCACCAAGAAGGTCAGAATGGTGGGTAAATACAGGACCCATTATGGTGCCTCCCTCCGGAAAATGGTGAAGACAATTGAAATCAGCCAGCACGCCAAGTACTCTTGCTCCTTCTGGGGCAAAATCGAAATGAAGAGACGAGCTGTGGGCATTTCCCACTGTGGTTCCCGCATGAAAACTGTAGCTGGTGGTGCCTGGACCTACGACACCACTTCTGCCGTCACAGTAAAGTCAGCCATCAGAAGACGGAAGGAATTGAAGGACCAGTAGAAGCGCCACCATTTGAAACATTGCTAGCCTACAATAAATGGGTTAATTTATGTAACAACAACAACAAAAACAAAAAACAAGGCTTGTTCTTACAAGGACTCCTAGAAGTTTTTTTTTCTTTTTATCCCCAACCATTTAATCTATTTTGTATAAAAAGACTCTGGGTCCCCAGGGACTTCCCTGGTGGTGCAGTGGTCAAGAATCTGCCTGCCAACGCAGGGGCACAGGTTCGAGCCCCGGTCCGGGAAGATCCCACATGCCGCAGAGCAACTAAGCCCCTGAGCCACAACTACTGCCCCGCGTGCGCCTAGGGCCCGCGCTCCGCAACAAGAGAAGCCGCCGCAATGAGAAGCCTGCGCACCGCAACGAAGAGTAGCACCCGCTCGCCACAATTAGAGAAAGCCCGCGCACAGCAGTGAAGAACCAATGCAACCAAAAATTAATTAATTAAAAAAAAAAGACTCTGGGTCCCCAGAGAGGAGTTGAGCCAAGGGACCCAGGCCCTGTTGTCAATCTTTAAACTTGACTAACTGGCCTAACTGCTGCCTCAGGTAATCGTTGTTCAGGTATCTCAGTGTAATTTTCCTTCTGCCCTTTATATAGAGAGATATATTATAGATATACATATTTATTTATTTTAAACTGGGGTAAATAGAGTGGACTTGATTGGGGCCTTTTAATGTTGGGGACCAGTTGGGGGGGTCCTTTTGGACCATCCAACCTTAGGTCATGTTCTATCAAAACCTTTTCCTTTAATCTTATTAACATTCATTTTATTTACCCATTTTTAAATACCAGTGATAGGGATAGAGTAGGATAGTTACACAGGTAGTTTTAGAAATGCCACTAGGGGATTATAGATGGAGAGGGAACTTTAGGCAACTTTGGGAGACCACTCTAAGTTAATGATCACTCAGGAAAGCTATTGGAACATCATGAAACAAAGCAGGCTTGCTGAACAATAAAGCCATATATAAAAGCACAAGATATTCAAGGTCAGCAAGATACTGATCCTTAGGACCAAGTGGAACGGAGCAGAACGCAGAACCCTGAAGTGCCCCCCCCCCCCCAACCAGACTGTAGCCATGACATAAGCTGCTCCATCTTGAGCAGTACTGAATCTAGGGCCAGCACAATTCCAGGAACTGCCCTCAAGAGAACGCGATTAACATTATTGCTCATAATAATCTATATCTTTGTGGACAGCCAAAGAATTGTAGCTTTTCTGCTCATATATGTAAACAGGCAACTAAAATTGTCAGCAAAGAGGTGCTACAGACCCATCATGTCAACATCTTCCACTCTGAGAGGATGGCACCCTATGTCAGCATGAAGTTATAGAAGATGAATCTTTGCCCCTAATCCCATAGAAATGGAGTGATCTTTAACAGTGGGGAATTGAAAGCAGCTCTTTCGCCGCTTTCCTGTTTGCCCATTTCCATTCCCCTCTAACCTTAAAATAACCTAATTATAGGAATGAGATCACTAGGCAATTTAACCTAACTCCTGACTTGAGCTCTCCTGAATGCACACCATGCCTCGTCTAACCTGTTGAACCTTTTCCTAGATTAAACGAAGAATGAAGAATTAAGTAGCTAAGGAATGACCAGCTCTCTGCCCCCAGTAGCCTCCTAGGCAATCCTGCAGGCAGATCACACAGGCAAGATAATATCTAAAGAGAGAGCCAGCCAGCCTGCACACAATGGAGAAGGATGCAGAACCCAACTTCTTGCTTTGATGATTCACTGAGATTCCTGTCCCCCATTTTTCCCTTTAAAAACTGTCATGGCTGAGCAGAGTCTTCGGAATTGGTTTCTGGACATGAGTCCACCTTCTCTCCAGATTGCCAGTTTTTCTGATTAAAACACTTTTCCTTTCTACTGACACTTGCCTTTTACATTATTGGCTCCTGAGCGGCTAGCAGCTGAACCTGGGTTTGGTAACACAAGGACAGGAATATAAGGGAAAGGTGACATTCCAAAGCAGAAGACCCTCATTATACTGAAACCTGAGATGACTTAACATATTTGAGTATATGTTGCCACACTTCTGCTGATCTGAATAGCGCCATGACAGTCCTAGTTTGATCGTATAGGGTCAAAAACACCCCCGCCCAACGTGAAAGAGGAGCTAATGACGTAAGCATGACATCTACTCAAAGAATGAGGAAGAAGGTGGTCTTCTCTCCCTCCCCACTTTTCCTTTGGTTATAAAAATGTAGCCCATTTAGTTCTCGGGCAGAGCCCTCTTGCTTGCCCACTTGTATCCTTCGCGAGGGTCCTATATTAATAAATCTAGTTCTTACCTGTCACATTGCTTCTTGCTGAATTCCTGCTGCACCGAGACATGAAGAACCTGAGCTTCATTAAGTCCTGAGATGAGTTGTGCAGTTTCAGTTGGAAGATTGTGGGTTCGAGTCCCAATTGAGGTGTGCGGTTTCACCAAGAAAACATCTGTTTATAATGAGAGCTTTCTAAAAATTTACCGATTTAGAAGTTTTTCCAGTTTCAAGGATCCATCATCTGGCCATTAATGAGATACAATATTAATAGTGATTCAAACCAATAAGATGCAAGAGGCTTCCCCACAAGAGGGTGCAAAGGATGCACCTAAAAAAGATCCAGAGGGTTTATTCCCCAAAATAGTCTAAGAAAGTACAGGCTGATGCAACAAAGGTTAAGATGGCAACAACAACAAAAAAAGAAAACCCTGAAAGTTGACACAGGCAAAAGACTGCTCAGAATCCAAGTCTATTTGATTGGCTGCTAAATGTGCACCTATGGGTACCTTTTGGATGGCAGAGACTATAACAGGAAAGAGCCAGTTCTGACTCCATGTTGGATCTGTTTCTTTGCCTTTAGCCTTTGCTTTTCGTTGCTTTTGTGACTATAATCATACATAATGGGCTGCTTCAGGGAATCCTACCCACCTGTGAAGGGCTGCAAGACAGAAGAAATTAATACATCCCCTCCCCGAAGCTGGCCATTCCAGGAGATGTTTTGCAAGACTGACGGCCTTTTTTCTTTATTTCCTCCCCACCTCTCCCTCTCTATTCTGCCTTTTTATTTACTTCCCTCTCTGATTCTATAAAAGAAGCTGGCATCCAGACCCCGATAAGATGCTTATTTTGAGACACTAGTCTGCCGTCTTCTCAGTCTGCCGGCTTTCCGAATAAAGCCGTATTCCTGGCCTCAACACCTCGTCTCAGATTTATTGGCCTGTCATGCAGCGAGCAGAGCAAGCGTGGACTCCGTAACAAGACCAAGTCTTCAACACACAGGTGTACACACCGAAACGCCCAAAGATCAGGTAGAACATTGACATTTCAAAGGCACAGGAAGAGAAGTGCCAGTCCCCACTTGAAGGGCTTTTGTTTCTTTAAGGTCAGAATACTGAAAAGATGTTTCTATTAAGCGGGCTTTTCTAATTTAACTGTGTAGGCAATAAAAGAGCCCCATCTTAGCCATTTTAAGGGTGAGAGTTCCTTTAATTTCCAATTCAGTAGGTACTTATAAGTATGAGCTCTGTACATACATGAATCTGGCTGGAGTTTTAGTCGGAGGTTGGCTTTCTGATGCCCCTCATTTTTGTGTGAGAGAATCTATTTCCCATTTTAAAGTTGAGCTTGTTGGGGATAAAATTTACTAGTGTGCTTTTATCCTGACAAATTCTTGTGAAGATAGCCAATTTGAGGAAAGATGTCAGGTCAGCCTCTTATCAAACCATTCGTCCTAGACCACTCAGTATCCTTCCAGCTGAGCAAATCCCAGTGTTTTTCAACCGGCTGCCCTAGTATCTTTCATCTAGAAGGGGTCACTCCCCAATATCTTTGAATTGGGGAGCCAGGTAAAATCACTGCCAAATTAAACTCAAGATCATCAATTAATAATTGGGAGATCCGAGAACCAGGAGAGACTCACGCAAATTCGTCTGGACCTTCCCAGGAGGCAGGTGGGCACAAGAGGCCTCTGCTGGTACCAAGGCTCTGGTTCCTCGTAGAGTTCAGATGGAGAGAAATTTGCTCTGGGGCGCTTTGTGATCGGTTACCAAAACTGTCAACTGAAAAAAAAAAAAGCACCACCTAAAAGTTGAGAATTCTGTTTTATTCGGTCGACTTTCTGAGCACTTCAAGCCCAGGAGGCAGCGTCTCGGCTGTGAGGGACTGCTCCTGTTGAGGATGGAGTAGGATAGTTACACAGGGAGTCTTAGAAATTCCGCTAGGGGATTAAGGGTAGAGAGGGAACGTTGGGAGACAACTGTAAATTAACTATCACTCAAGAAAGCAATGAGAACATCATGAAACAAAGCAGGTTTGCTTAACAATAAAGTCATAAATAAAAGCATGAGAGAGATATGCCCCAGGCCATTACGTGAAGAAATGAGGCCTGCCTCCTGCTGGTCGACATCAGCAAGATAATGATCCTTAGGACATGCACCTCCGCACATACCAAGGACAGAAATATAAGGGAAAGGTGACAGTCCAAAGGGGAAGACCCTCACCATATTGAAATCTGAGATGATTTAACATATTTGAGTATATGTTACCACCCTTCTGCTGATTTGAATAGCGCCGTGACAGTCCCAGTTGGACCATATAGGGTCAAAAACTCCCCCACCTGGTGCAAAGGAGGAGCTAATGATGTAAGCCTGCCGTCTACTCAAAGAATGAGGAGGAAGGTGGTCTTCTCCCCCTCCCCACTTATCCATTGATGAGAAAAATGTAGCCCACTTAGTTCTCGGGGCAGGCCCCTCTTGCCTGACCCTTGTATCTTTCACAAGCATCCTATACTAATAAATCCACTTCTTACCCATCACTTTGTCCCTCACCGAGTTATTTCTGTGCCAAGACATAAAGACCCTGAGCTTCATTAAGTTCTGAGATGAGTTGTGTGGTTTGACTCCCAACAGGTAAGAGAGGAGCCAGGATGTATAGGAATTTTGCAAAAAAGAACAGGTAGTCAGAACTTGAAAAGATTACTGTTAACTCAAAAAAAAAAAAAATCAAGACAACAAGTCAATGAATTTAGTGCTTTTCTCTATCTGAGAAGATGCAAGAGTCTGGGCTCATGGAAGTCATTCCTTTGATATGCACCTTAGCTGTCTAGGGCCAGTATCCTGCTCTCTGCCATCCTGAGTCCCCTCAGGGGACACGGTTGGGGGTCTGCAGTGGCTGGGGGCGCGGCAGCAGGCGGCCTGTTTGTCTCCATCCTGAGTTCCCTCAGACTCACCGTGGGGGTGGGGAGGGCGGTGGTCGGGGCTGCTCGCCTGATGGCCGTGGCATCCTTTGTTTGCTGACATGGCAAGCAACATTTTTCATTCACAACACCAAAATAAAAACCCAAAAACTGTTGTTTTTTTTTTAAAGAGAAGCTGAAGGAATCAAGGCCTGGGAGTGCCATTTAAGGTCTCCTAAACTCTTAAGGGGAACAGGCTGACTGCCAGGCTATTATGAGCTCAGTGAGTTCTAAGACCACCTGCCTTACATCATGTCCCAGTCCCACCACCAAGAGCCCAGCCCACACTTTTACAGAATACCAAATTCACACAAAAGAATCGTTTTATCTAAAAAAATAAGAAGAGGAGGACATTATCCTTTAAAATAAGACAAAGCAAGCTTTAATGCATTGAAAGGTGTGGAGGACTTCTCCCGAGGCTACACTGGCGGTGCAGGATTTCCGTCTCTGTCTGAGTGGCTTAGCAGCATTTAGCAGCCTCCTGTGAGCCCATGACACTTGTCTCGTTCCATGAGACTCAGTCGTACACTCTCATATTAGCATATGGGCACCAGGTCTCTCAGTTAACATACGAAATGCAGACAGTGAAAACGTAGGTGGGTCTTGATTCTGTCACTAGCAAGATCTATGGTTTGGGGGAGAAAAATATTACCCCTCTGAGCTCATTATCTTTACAGATGGGAAGATAAGGAAGTATTACTGAAGTCAGATGCCTATTGTGGAATCGTATCATACTCTAATATCTGGGCCTTGCCCAACCAGAACAAATCCCCAGACTCTCCCACTGGCACGAATCATGAACCCTGGCCTGCTTACCCACACTGCTTCTCAGATATCGGTTGGTTATAGTTATAAACTTCCAGCAGTGGCGCAGAAAACAGCGCTCCTAAAAGGGAGACCACCATGTGGGGGGGAACATTCCTGAGGCTCTTGGCTTCAGGGGTTTGGGGTGAGGGACCAATATTAGTACCGGCCCTCCCCTCCCAGTGTTCTTGAGTTCCGAGGGTCATCAGAGCAATGGATGGTTACAGACAGTTACATATATCAGCTTTATTTACCGCTTGGCTCCAATAGCCAAAAAAGCAGTCAGCAAGGAAATGGGTTTTTCACCCACAGTTTTCTATTTCTCTCAGGAAACCCACAGTTCCCTTTCTTCTTTGCCTACCTAGATTTCTTAGTCCCACACCTCCAAAGCCCACAATGTCTGCTTAGAAATCCCCTGGATTCTTAGCCATTCCATGATCCTAATGGTGGAAGAGCCCGATTAAGAGAACAAGAACTGGGAAAGAATTTAGAGGCTGCCATAGTCACCCGATAGCATTCAATAACTTGCTTTCTTTCTGCGGTTTGTAATTTGGTTTGCATAATTTCTGCTATGATTTTCATTTCTTCCTTTTGGTTTCAATTTGACAGCTTTTGTTGCTTCACTTCAATCCTCTTGTAAAGACAATGTTCTTCAGTGCTTTCTTACTAATGATGGGTGCTATAAATAAAACTTTAACAAGGGGTAAAGGAACAACTGCAATGTACACCTCAGCATATCACAGCAGAAACTTCTTTTTGTTTCCCATAAACCCCTAGATTTTCAAGAAGTGGGCAAGAGGATGTTCTATTGTACATTCACTTGTGCAGAGAAAAACCCACATCCTGCCTCAGCTGCCGCCATTTCCTGTTTGCGCCTCCTCACTACTCTGTCTTATTCATCACTTGAAATTGTGGTCATAGCACAGGCTAGAAAGGCTAGGTTACGGGGTCCAGGTCCCCCTCTTGGTACCTGCTGAAGTGTTCAGAAGGGATGAGAGGAGAAAGGCTAGGCCAAGGAGAAATCTCACCGTGGAAATTGCACTGAACTCTCCTTAGGATCCTTTTCAGACCCCTCCTCAGGCTGCCCTGGCCTGAGGATGAAGTGAAATGGTTTTCCTGTGAGTCTCCAAACCCACAGCAGGGCCTCATTGAAAGCAGGTCCAGCAGTCAGCACTTTTGACTTCAACATGAACGAAACAAAATAAGCTCTGCTCTAAACTGGAATAGGTGTGTATGGAGGTTGCTATCTTTCAAAATCCTGACAATGAAGTTCTCAAAGCCTAAGTAGCTAATAAACAGCTGAGCAGCCTCATTGCTTTTGACTGTTGCTTATCGTGAAAAAAATATAACTTGAAAATGGTACTTAAATGACTCATTTCTAAGCTTTGAGAGGCCGCACGTGACTATTTGGAAATATAAGGAGACACTAACATTTTTCTTATCCTCTGTCAGTATAACTTGTTTGCCTTTAGTGGAAAACCAAGGATTCCAGATAAAATAGCAATCTGGAAGACAATGGCAGCTGCCACTTAGGACCCTGTTAGCTATATTTCATTCAACTACAATAAAGAACCACAAGAAGGGGAAACTAAACTCTACAAAACCCATGCACTCAGCAGGAAGGAAGAAGAGGGGAGCTAGCAACGTGGCCAAAGTTTAATTTAAACTAATGACAAGGTGTCCAACTCCAGAAAGAATTTTGGGAAGCCCTGCAAGCTTTTTACTGGTGAAAAACCATAACCAGTGGAAATTCTCTTTTAAAGAAAGCAAAGTCTCTAGACGTTGTCCTAAGATCATATAACAAGTGAATAGACATTTATTTTAAAAAAGTCTACTGAATCTGAGTAAGAACAGTGAGAGTCGTGCTTGAGCCGTGACCCACTTTTTCCATTCCCAACCCATCCTCTGCTCAGCTTGAAGGAAACTCCATTCTAGGCAGGGGTAGCCAAGATGATGGGGCCCCCTCTCCCCTCAGCTACCCAGCAAGAATATAGTATAGTACCAACAGGGCCAGGCTGGCCACATTTCCCATCCCCTCCAACACTGAGCTGCAGAGACGAAAGTTCTGGTGAGTGCAGCCAGCAGTACCCTATTGCTCCTCTATTCATAGGGCAGACACTCTACCCTAGGCATGACAGGCCACAACTGCCCACACTCCAGCTCCCTCTTAAGATAGAGGTTTCATGCTAGGAGAGGCAAGTTGAGAAGTCCAGAGGCTACCATCCCCTGCTCTGGGTTTGGAGCTGTGGCTCAAAGATTTTGTTCAGGATGAAAAGAAGTTCATAATAACAGAAAACTCTAAAGCCCTCCCCAAAGGAAGCAATTATTTGAAATAGAGTGTAGGAAGTTCAAGTAAAAGGGTATTTTTTTAAAATTTTTTAAATTTATTTATTTATTTACTTATGGCTGTGTTGGGTCTTCGTTTCTGTGCGAGGGCTCTCTCCAGTTGTGGCAAGTGGGGGCCACTCTTCATCGTGGTGCACGGGCCTCTCACTATAGTGGCCTCTCTTGTTGCAGAGCACAGGCTCCAGACGCGCAGGCTCAGTAATTATGGCTCACGGGCCCAGTTACTCCGCGGCATGTGGGATCCCCCCAGACCAGGGCTCGAACCCGTGTCCCCTGCACCGGCAGGCAGATTCTCAACCACTGCGCCACCAGGGAAGCCCAAAAGGGTATTTTTGAAAATGATAAAGATTTTAATGGTAAGCAATTTAAAGGAGACTGGTAACACTGTGAGAGTCATAAGAGAAACCATAGGCCAACATTTTTACCAGCAAGAACCAGAAAAATAGACAGGTAAGAAAAGTCCTTCTAGGGCCAGAGAAAACCTGAAAAACTGGCCATGAAAACTACCCCTGCAAAGGAAACCAAATTTAATTAGACCAGACTGTGGAGCAATTTATGCTCATGAACCTCATCAAAAACTAGAGTGCAATCAAATGGCAGTTAGTAAGCCTAACAGCTGGTGTAATACCAACAGAGACACACAGATTAGCAAAGAGATTAGGGAAACAGACATTCGGAGAGAGCACTGCCAAAACTTTTCATCCCAGGTGACTGTGTGAATGCCAAAGTCTGTACCCTCTGAGGAGCAACATCAGAGATTCCACACTGCGGGGGAAATAGTCTTCACCAGAAGAGTCTAGCTGAGTCACTAAACAAATAGGGAACAACAGCAAATCAAGCCCCAGAAAAGCAGGAGGTGAATCAATATCCAGAGTTGCTACACTATATTACCTAAAATGCCCAGTTTTTTAACAAAAACTACAAGACATACAAAGAAACAGAAAAGTATGATCCATGTACTGGAAAAAGTCAGGCAACAAGAATTGCCTGTGAGAGGGCCCAGATGTTGGATTTGAAGACAGAGCTTCAAAGCAGCAATTATACATATATTTAAAGAGCTGAAGGAATCACACTTACAGAAATAAAGGAAGCTATGATGACAATATCTCATCAAATAGAGAATGTCAATAAAGAGATAGAAATTATTTTTTATAAAAGAACAAAATAGAAATTCTGAAGTTCAAAAGTAGGACTGAAATTTTAAAATTTACCACAAGGGCTTAATGACAGATTTGAACTGACAGTAGAAAGAATCAATGAATTTGAAAATATAACAATTATAAACATATGAACTTAGCAACTGAACCCTGAAACACATGAAGCAGAAAATGACAGCAATCAAGGCAAAATAGACTATTCAACAGTAATAGCTGTAGAGTCCAATACCTGACTAAGAATAATGCATAGATCAACTAATCAGAAAGTCAAGAAAGAAATAGAAGATATGGCCAACACTATAAATCAACTAGATCTAACACAAGATACTCCACCCAGCCACAGCAGAATACACATTCTTTTCAAGTGCACAAGGAATATTCTCCTAAATAGATCATTTACAAGGCCATAAAACAAGCCTCAATAAATTTAAGAGGCTTTAAATCATACATAGTGTGTTCTCCAACCAAAATGGAGTAAAATTAGAAATCAATAAAAAAATTGAGAAATTCAGTAATATGTGGATATTAAACAACACTATCTTAAATAACCAATGAGGCAAAGAAAAAATCAAATGGGACATTATAAATACTTTGAGATGAATGAAAATGAAGAGACAACATAGCAAAATTTACAGAGCTAAAACAATGCTTAGAGGAAATTTTATAGTTGGAAATACCTACATTAAACAAAGAAGATCTCAAAACAATAATCTAATATTTCATAATAAAGCAGTAAGAAATTAAGAACAAACTAAATGTAAAGCAGCCAGAAGAGGGATATAATAAAAGTTAGAGTGGAAATTAATGAACTAGAGAATATAAAAACAATATAAAACAATATAGAAAATCAACAAAACCAAAACTTGATTCTTTTTTTTTTTTTTAATAAAACAAATATAACTTTATACGTTCATAACCACACTAGGCATTATCATGACTGATGGTGTTATCCAGCTTGCTCTAATTTGGGGCAATAGTTATACATAATTCTTGAAATTCACTGACCATTTTCATAAAAACATTATGAAGTTTTAATTAAGAGTATATAAATTTTCTCTTTCCTGTCTTTATTCACAATCTCTACATTTACATACATCCTCAGTGAGTTACCCTAACTCCAGGTCTTTTATTACTAAGAGAACCAGCACAGTTCTATTTGCCAGTGGCAACATCCTTAAAAGTTAATGAATAACTGATTGATAGATCACCAACAGGTTTTGACCTAGTTCCTTCTCCTTTAGAGCAAAATGAACTTTCACCTAGGTGTAAATACCCTTCAAACAACTCCTTCAAAAGCACTCTAAACAGCCATTTCCATTTTAATAGTCGGGTGAGGATTGTAGCCTTCAATCTGAAAGTCTTCAGCCTTGAAGTCATCAATTTTCTCAACTTTTCGAAGGATTCTGAGCTTGGGGAAAGGCCTTGGTTCTCGCTGAAGCTGAATTTTCAGCGGCTCAATGTGATTCAGGTAAATGTGTGCATCTCCCAAAGTGTGTACAAAGTCACCTGGCTTCAGGCCCGTGATGTGTGCGATCATGCAGCAGGGCGTAGCTGGCGATGTTGAAGGGCACACCCAGGCCCATGTCTCCTGACCTCTGGTACAGCTGGCAGGACAGCTCACCGTTCACCACGTAGAACTGGCAAAGGGCGTGGCACGGGGGTAGGGCCATGAGAGGGAGATCTTTTGGATTCCAAGCACACAGGATGATTCTTCTGTCGTCAGGGTTGGTTTTGATTGTGTCAATCACTTTTTGCAGTTGATCTACTCCTTGATCTGAATAATCTGAATCCATATCTTTGTATTCGGCCCCAAAATGCCTCCACTGAAAGCCATAAACTGGGCCTAAATCCCCTTCTGCTCTGGTGGAGAATCCCAGGCTGTCCAAGAAGTCTCGGGACCCATTGGCATCCCAGATTTTCACTCCCTTGGAAGACAGCTCCTTAGCGTTTGTGGATCCCTTGATAAACCACAGCAACTCCTCCGAAACACCCTTGCAGAAAACACGTTTGGTTGTCAGCAGAGGAAATTCATCTCTCAGGCTGTAGCGCGCCTGCATGCCGAACACCGACAGGGTGCCGGTGCCCGGGCGGTCATCCTTCCGAAAGCCGCAGCGGAGGATGTGCTCGATCTGCCCCAAGTACTGCAGCTCCCCGTGCGGCGGCGGCGGCCGCGACTCGGCGCCCTGCTCCCGCGCGGCGGGCGGCGACGTCAGGCGCAGCAGCTCGGAGCCGGCGGCGGGCGTAGCGCGGCAACAGGCGCGGCAGCTGGGACGGGACTGCAGCTGGCACAGGACTCCAAAACTTGCTTCTTTGAAAAGATCAACAAATTGACAAATCTCTAGGTAGTCTGGCCAAAAAAATATGGAGGAAAATTAAATTACTAAAATCCTGAATGAAAGAGGAAACGCTGGTACTGAGCTTACAGAAATAAAACAATTACAAGGAAATATTATGAACAATTTTATGCCCCCCAGATTAGGTAACTTAGATAAATGGACAAATTCATAAGCTATCACAACTGAATCAAGAAGAAATAGAAAGCCTGAATAGACCTATAACACATAAAGAGATTCAATTAGTAATAAAAAATATTACTACAAAAAACAAACAAACAGGGCTTCCCTGGTGGCGCAGTGGTTGAGAATCTGCCTGCCAATGCAGGGGACACGGGTTCGAGCCCTGGTCTGGGAAGATCCCACATGCCGCGGAGCAACTGGGCCCGTGAGCCACAACTACTGAGCCTGCGCGTCTGGAGCCTGCGCTCCACAACAAGAGAGGCCGCGATAGTGAGAGGCCCGTGCACCGCAATGAAGAGTGGCCCCCGCTAGCCGCAACTAGAGAAAGCCGTCGCACAGAAACGAAGACCCAACACAGCCAAAAAGTAAATAAGTAAATAAATAAATAAATAAATAAATAAATTTAAAACAAAAAAACAAACAAACAAAACACCCAGGCCCAAATGGCTTTACTGATTAACTCTACCAAACATCTAGGAAGAATTAATAACCAATTCTTCACAATCTCTTCCAAAAAAATAGAAGAGGACAAACACTTCTCAACTCACTCCATGATGCCAGTATTATACTGATATCAAACCGGAAAAAGACATCACAGTAAAAGAAACTATATACCAATATGTCTTATGAATATAGATGCAAAAATCCCAACAAAATACAAGCAAAGAGAATCCAGCAATATATAAAAAGGCGTGTACACCATGAACAAGTGGAATTTATCCCAGAAATTCAATATTGGTTTAAGATCAATTAATGTAGTAAGCCATATCAATAGTATAAGGAAAAAATGATCATTTCAGTAGATTTAGAAAAAGCATTTGAGAAAATTGAACACAGGTTCATAGTAAAAGCACTCAACAAACTATGAAGAGAAAGAAAATTCGACAACCTTGTAAAAGACATCTGTGAAAATTCTACAGCTAGTACCATACTTAATAATGGGACACTGAAAGCTTTCCTGCTAAGATTAGATATAAGACAAGGATATCTGCTCTTGTCACTTCATTTCAACTTGGTACCAGAGGTTCTAACTAGAGCAATTAGGTAAGAAAAGACACTGTTCAAAAATGAGGTGAAGAGGGATGCAAAGATGGTTCAACATCCACAAATCAATCAATGTGACACACCACATTAACAAAATAGAGAATAAAAACCATATGATTGGAACAGGATAGAAAGCCCAGGGATAAACCCACGCACATATGGTCACCTTATCTTTGATAAAGGAGGCAAGAATATACAGTGGAGAAAAGACAGCCTCTTCAATAAGTGGTGCTGGGAAAACTGGACAGGTACATGTAAAAGTATGAAATTAGAACACTCCCTAACACCATACACAAAAATAAACTCAAAATGGATTAAAGACCTAAATGTAAGGCCAGACACTATAAAACTCTTAGAGGAAAACATAGGCAGAACACTCTATGACATAAATCACAGCAAGATCCTTTTTGACCCACCTCCTAGAGAAATGGAAATAAAAACAAAAATAAACAAATGGGACCTAATGAAACTTAAAAGCTTTTGCACAGCAAAGGAAACCATAAACAAAACCAAAAAACAACCCTCAGAATGGGAGAAAATATTTGCAAATGAAGCAACTGACAAAGGATTAACCTCCAAAATTTACAAGCAGCTCATGCAGCTCAATATCAAAAAAACAAACAACCCAATCCAAAAGTGGGCAGAAGACCTAAATAAACATTTCTCCAAAGAAGATATACAGATTGCCAACAGACACATGAAAGAATGCTCAACATCACTAATCATTAGAGAAATGCAAATCAAAACTACAATGAGATATCATCTCACACCGGTCAGAATGGCCATCATCAAAAAATCTAGAGGGAGATGCAAGAGGGAAGAGAAATGGGAACATATTGTATATGTATAACTGATTCACTTTGTTATAAAGCAGAAGCTAACACACCATTGTAAGGCAATTATACTTCAATAAAGATGTTTAAAAAAATTAAATTAAATTAAATTAAAAAAAAATCTAGAAACAATAAATGCTGGAGAGGGTGTGGAGAAAAGGGAACACTCTTGCACTGTTGGTGGGAATGTAAATTGATACAGCCACTATGGAGAACAGTATGGAGGTTCCTTAAAAAACTAAAAATAGAACTACCATACGACCCAGCAATCCCACTACTGGGCATATACCCTGAGAAAACCATAATTCAAAAAGAGTCATGTACCACAATGTTCATTGCAGCTCTATTTACAATAGCCAGGACATGGAAGCAACCTAGTGTCCATCAACAGATGAATGGATAAAGAAGATGTGGCACATATATACAATGGAATATTACTCAGTCATAAAAAGAAACGAAATTGAGTTATTTGTAGTGAGGTGGAGGGACCTAGAGTCGGTCATACAGAGTGAAGTAAGTCAGAAAGAGAAAAACAAATACAGTATGCTAACACATATATATGGAATCTAAGAAAAAAAAAAAAAAAGGTCATGAAGAACCTAGGGGCAAGACGGGAATAAAGACACAGACCTACTAGAGAATGGACTTGAGGATATGGGGAGGGGGAAGGGTAAGCTGTGACAAAGTGAGAGAGTGGCATGGACATATATACACTACCAAACGTAAAATAGATAGCTAGTGGGAAGCAGCCGCATAGCATAGGGAGATCAGCTAGGTGCTTTGTGACCACCTAGAGGGGTGGGATAGGGAGGGTGGGAGGGAGGGAGACGCAAGAGGGAAGAGATATGGGGACATATGTATATGTATAACTGATTCACTTTGTTATAAAGCAGAAACTAACACACCATTGTAAAGCAATTATACTCCAATAAAGATGTTAAAAAAAAAACCCAAAAAAACCCCCATATGATCATCTCAATAGATACAGAAAAAGCATTTGACAAAATTCAACATCTTTTCATGATAAAATCTCTCAGCAAACTGGATACAAAGGTAACAAACCTCTAATAATAAAGGTCATATACAATAAGCCCAGAGCTATCATAATCAACAGTGAACAGCTAGAAGCTTTTCCTATAAGATCAGGAAAAATACAAGAATGCCCACTCTCACCACTTCTATTCAATATAGTACTGGAAGTCCCATGCAGAGCAATTAGGCAAGAGAAAGAAATAAAAGACATCTAAATCAGAAAGGAAGAAGTAAAATTGTCTCTATTTTCAGATGACATGATCTTATATATAGAAAATTTTAAAGACTCCACTCAAAAAATGTGATAAGTAATAGGCAAATTCAATGAAGTTGTGGGATACAAAATCATATACAAAAATCAGTTGCATTTCTAAACACTAATAATGATTTATCAGAAAGATAAATTAAGAAAATTATCCCATTTACAATAGCATCAGAAAGAATAAAACACCTAGGAATAAATTTAAGAAAGGAGGTCAAAGACCTTTACATGAAAATTATGACACTGATAAAAGAAATTAAAAGACACAAATAAATGAAAATGTATTCCATGCTCATGGATTGAAAGAATTAATATTGTTAAAATGTCCATACTACCCAAAGGTATCTACAGATTCAATGCAGTTCCTATCAAAATTCCAATGGTGTTTTTCAGAAACAGAAAAATCAATCCTAAAATTTGTATGGAAACACAAAATATTTCAAATAGCCCAAGCAGTCAGAGAATGACAAATACTGTATGATATCACTTTTTTATGTGGAATTTTAAAAAGCCAAATTCATAGAAGTTGAGAGTAGAATCGTGATTACCAGGGGCTGGGAAATGGGAGAAATGGGGAGATGTTGGTCAAAGAGTACAAACTTCCACGTAGAAGATGAGTAGGTCTGGGGATCCAATGCACAGCACAGTGATTATAGTGTAATTCTGTATTATCTACTTGAGAATTGCTAAGCGAGTAGATCTTAAATGTTCTCACCACCAAAAAGAAATGGTAATTATGTGTTGTGATGCAGGTGTTAGCTAATGTTATCGCAGTAATCATTTTGAAATATAAAAGTGTATCAAATCAATACATCATGCACTTTAAACACATACAATGTTATATGTCAATTATATCTCAATAAAGCTGGAGGATATGGGGAGGGGGCAGAGTGGGGGGGAGACCAGGTGGAGTTCAGTGGGAGTTGGGTTCTTCACTAAAGAGCTGGCAAGAATGGATGAACATCAGACCCCAGCCCATTAGCTTCAGATGAAGTTAATCCCCTCACTACATATGTGGAAAGTCAACTCCAGAAAGTTGAAGTGAGTTAGGCAAGATCACATGGGTTGTTAATGATGTAACCAGGTCCAGGGCCTGTGTCACCAAAATACTTCTCTCCACACAATGATTGGCTATTTTACTCACCTTTCTCATGACCCTCCTAAGAGGAGAAACAGTCACTTGAGTTGGAGGTACCAACAGAGATGGCTAGGTTAAGCCCTGTATAAAAATTTTCTGTCTTCTACCTGCTGTCCTATTTTTTTTTTATCATTTTTTTTTAATTTATTTATTTATGGTTGTGTTGGGTCTTCGTTTCTGTGCGAGGGCTCTCTCCAGCTGCGGCAAGCGGGGACCACTCTTCATCGCGGTGCGCGGGCCTCTCACTATCGCGGCCTCTTGTTGCGGAGCACAGGCTCCAGACGCGCAGGCTCAGTAATTGTGGCTCACGGGCACAGTCGCTCCGCGGCACGCGGGATCTTCCCAGACCAGGGCTCGAACCCGTGTACCCTGCATTGGCAGGCAGACTCTCAACCACTGCGCCACCAGGGAAGCCCTGCTGTCCTATTTTTAATAGCTGGAAAAGCTCTCCTTTTCTTTCAGAATGATGAGACTTTGCGTGTGATGTTCCTGGCAGATAGGACCACTTTGGTGGCGTTGTCCACTCTGAGGTTCATTCAGAAATTCCTCTCTTGGGCTTCCCTGGTGGCGCAGTGGTTGAGAATCTGCCTGCCAATGCAGGGGACACGGGTTCGAGCCCTGGTCTGGGAAGAGCCCACATGCCGCAGAGCAACTAGGCCCGTGAGTCACAACTACTGAGCCTGTACGTCTGGAGCCTGTGCTCCGCAACAAGAGAGGCCGCGATAGTGAGAGCCCTGCGCACCGCGATGAAGAGTGGCCCCCGCTTGCCGCAACTAGAGAAAGCCCTCGCACAGAAACGAAGACCCAACACAGCCAAAAATAATAAAATAATAAATAAATAATAAATAAATTTTTAAAAAAAGAAGTTAAAAAAAAAAAAGAAATTCCTGTCCTCGGGAAGGAGACCCTCAAGAGACCATTTCATCTTTTAAAAAAAAAAAAATGCCTAAAAAGCAAAAGACAACTGGCAATAAGATTGTTGGTCAAAGGTCAGAAACAAAACGAGGCTTCAGAAACCTAAAATGCTCTTCCCCACTGAGGTTATAGACCCTGCCAGGGACAAGATGCTGGTGTCACAGGAACCTCTGGAGAACAGTACCATAGCCCAAAGCAGGGGGTGGGATTCGCAGTGACAACATTGCATACCCACCACCTCACTGGCCAATGTTTCTGTCTCTTTAAGTCATCACCACTGGGCCCTCCCTCCCTGAGCTTCCTGAGCTCTGAGGTCTGAGAGGCACAGAGACTTCCTCCATGTGTGGGGAGGAAACGGCCCACTGCACCCAGAGTCCAAGGGCAGGTTGGTAGGTCAGGAGCTTCTTGGAGCCAGCGTTAGAGCCTGTGACCAGTTCTGCAGGAACGGTGAGCACAAGGGAAAAGGAGCCAGCCTGGAACAGGACCTGTGGGGATCAGAAAGAGCTCTGCCTGGGCGAAGCTGGCTGGGTGAGCGGCTGCATTCTAGTGAGTACGAGAAAGGAGAGCAGGCTCTAGAGACGGTAACTCCACGTGCCGAGGTTTGTAAGGATGCTCTGAGTGTCAAATACAGTAAGTTCAGAAGAACCGCTAAGCATCTTCTCCCGCTCTGGAGTGCACACACTCTTCTTTGGGACTAAATTCTCTCTCCTTCCCTACTCCCTTATTAACAAATAAGAAAGGTATTTGCTAGGACTAATGCAGAAGGCAATGAACACTCCCCAAATGCATATGCAGCAAATGCAAAAGATATTCCTGGGGACATATAAGGGAAGCTAACCTCAGAACAAGTTACAAAGTGAAAATTCTGTATATATCTGAGCTGAACCCTCCTAAAAACCTCCACTCTCCTTAGCACTATCCACAACAGTGCAAGAGACAGCTAAGGTTATGAACTTGGTCCTCACCCCTTGCTCTACATGATCACTTGAACATCTGCTACCCACCCCAAACTCAGCTCTGTGGACTGCTCCGGTGTCAATTAAGGGAGTTTGTTGATTTCTAGACACAAAATAACGAATCACATTATGTGATTTACCCCTGGGGTAAACTTTACAGAAAGCTTTGGGCGGGGTGTAACGGGAGGCAGCGGCAGAAGAGTTACTGCAGAAACACCGACAGCTTTGGCTTGAGTTCTAGGCAAACCTGCCATCTGAGTCCTTTGGCCAGAGACAGGTTATTCAGCCAACCTCTCCCTTTGCTCTTGCTTCATTGTTGGTGCCAGTAGGGGGAGAACACAGTTACTTGTAGGAACCAGGTGGGCGACATGAAGAGGTAGAATTTGAAATGGATGTTGAAGCACAGGACAGGACTCAGGCAGAAATGTGTGGTGGGATGAATGGTCCTAGGAATGAACGCACGAGGTGGCTTGGAAAAGGCCCTGAAATCTGCTGTTTGTGGAGGGGCTGACTGGGGAGGGGATTAGGTGGAAATGAGGCTGGAGTAGACGGAGGAGAGACTGTGCTCTCGTGCTCAGGCGCTTGTGTGATCAGGCAAACTTGACCACAGAATGTTTAATTGTATTAAATAATGTTTGAGTGGGTATTTTACTTCAAAAAGCCTCAGGTTTGAGGGCAAGGACATCAGGAGTTAGAGGAGAGTATCCCCGTCTCTCCAGCACACAGATCATATTTAGACTTATTTATTTACTTATTTTTTACTGAAGTATAACTGGCTTACAATATTATATTACTTTCGGTATACAACATAGTGATTCTACATTTTTATAGATTATGCTCCATATAAAGTTAATATAAAATATTAATTAACTATATTCCCTGTGCTGTGCGTTACAGTGGTGTGTCTTAGTTATTTCATACCTAGTAGTTTGTACCTCTTAATCCCCTTCCCCATCTTGCCCCTTCCCCTGCCCCTCTCCCCACAGGTAACCACTAGTTTATTCTCTGTATTAGTGAGTCTGTTTCTGTTTTGTTACATTCGTCTGTTTGCTTTATTTTTAAAATTCCACATATAAGTGGAAACATACAGCATTTGTCTTTCTCTGTCTGACTTATTTCACTAAGCATAATACCCTCCAGGTCCATCTGTGTTGTTGCAGATGGAAAGATTTCATTCTTTTTTATCCTTTTTTTATGAGTAATATTCCATTATATCTATCTATCTATCTGTATATATATGACATCTTCTTCATTCATCTGTTGATGGACCCTTAGGTTGCTTCCATATCTTGGTTATTATGAATAATGCTGCTATGAACATTGGTGTGCACACATCTTTTTGAATTAGTGTTTTCATTTTCTTTGGGTATATACCCAGGAATGAATTGCTGGATCATATGGTAGTTCTATTTTTAATTTTTTGAGGAACCTTCATACTGTTTTCCACCGTGGCTGTACCAATTGACATTCCTGCTATCAGTGTACTAGGGTCCCCTTTCTCCACATCCTCGTCATCACCGGTTGTTTCTTGTTTTCTGATAGCAGCCATTCTGACAGGGGTGCTCCGTGCTTCCTGTACCTGGATATCTGTTTCCCTTTTCAGGTTAGGAAAGTTTTCAATTACAATTTCACCAAATACATTTTCTACCCCTTTCTCTCTCTTCTCTTTCTGGGACCTCTATCATGTGAATGTTTGCACACTTGACTTTGTCCCAGAGGTCCCATAAACTAGCCTCATTTTTTTAAATGTGTTTTTGTTTTTGCTGTACTGATTGGATGATTTCCACTAGTCTGTCTTATGTGTTCTTCTACGTCGCCTAATCGGCTCTTAATTCCTTCTAGCGAAGTTTTCATTTCAGTTACCGTATTCTTCAGCTCTGACTGGTTTTTGTATTTTCTAATTCTCTGCTGAAGTTCCCACTGTGTTCATCTGTTGTTTACCCAAGTTCAGTTAGCATTTTTATTACTATTGCTTTGGACTCTTTAGCAGGTAAATTATTATCTCTGTTTCATTAGGGTTTTTTTTCCTGGGGTTTTATCTTGTTCTTTCATTTAAAACATATCCCTTTGTTTTCTCATGTTGTTTGACTTTCTCTGTTTGTCTCTATGAAATTAGGTGAAACGGTTACCTGTCCAGGTCTCAAAGGCATGTCCTTGTGGGGAGCTACCCTTTGCAGTGTGCCTGTCACCAGTGGCTTTGGTGGGAGAGCTGGACGTGAAGTGAGCGGGGACTGCTTCTTCTCCCACAGTGTGCTGGCGGCCACCGCCTTGGTGGGAAGCAAGGCTGGAGCCAGAGGGCTAGAGCCAGAGCCGGGTGCCAGCCAGGGCTTCTCCTCGGCTCAGGGCTAGTTGTTAGCCTATTGTGGGAGGAGTCAAGGACCAAGGGGCTGGGCAGGAGTCCTAAGGGAGTTGGGCTTCCTCCAGATGCGATGACAGTCTTCACCTTGTTTGGGGGCGTGGCCAGGGCCTGAGAGCTTGGGGCTGCACTTCTGAGCTGCTTCTACTTTTTCCGCAGTGTGTACCCCTTGGTTAGAGGCAGGATAGAGAGCCAGAGGGGTTGGAGCCGCACTCCGGAGCCCTCTCTGCTCCTTCCCGGGTGCACACATGCCCACTGGCAATGGCGGCCTCGGCCTTTGTTGGGGGCAGTGCTGGAGCAGTAGGGGCTTGAATGGGAGCCTGGAGAGGGCTGGGAGGTGCCCTGGGGCAGTCCCGGCAGGCTGGCCGGAGCACCAGGCAGTCTTCAGTGTACTGCCTCTGCACTGGGGCTGCGAGCAAGCATGTCTGTGCTCTGCAAGACCAGAGTCTCAGTGTCTTACAGCCCTCCAGCGAGCCCTACTGATTTTCAAACCAGCTAAGGGGGCTCATCTACCCAGTGTCAAGCCCAGGCCTGCGGTGCCTAATATGTGGCTCAAACCCCCCACTCCCCAGGGAGGATCCCCAAGCCTGGGATAGCCCCCTCCACTTCTAGGTCCCCACTAGGGATTCAGGTCCCAACCAGATTGCTTCTCCTCCCCCTGTACCAGACTCCATGTGGTTCTTTCTTTACAGCCTTGATCGTAGAAGAGCCATTTTGCTAGTCTTCAGGTCATTCTCAGGGAGAGTTTCTCTATACATAGTTGTAGCTTGGATGTGTTCATGGGGGCAGGTGAGCTCAGGGTCTCCCTCCTCCCCCTTCTGGATCCCACCTCCTAGACATAATAGGACGAGCCAAATCTTGTGGTTTTCTGAGCACAGAGTCAGGAGCTCTCCAGAGCAGCTTGGGAAAGATGTCTGTTTTCTGATTTCCAAAAACAAAATTCCAATTTTCTTCTTGTTTCCCAGGCCAACAACCCTAAGGTAGGTCCTAAGTCAGTGAGCAAACTTTCTTGTTCTCAGGGTTTTCCAAAGCCCCCCACCCCACCCCCAGCTGCTGAATCTCCAGGGAAAACTTATTTTCCACAACCTACGTCACTGACATAGAATTACCTGGGAAAATGAACATCAGAAGCTTACTCATTGACATAGAATAAGTGTTGTCATGTCCCCTCTGCTCTGTGCATTTCGAGGCCCTGAAAAGACAGCACAAGCTCACCAAGTGTTCTCACAGTATCGTCCCAACCACAGACCAAGCTCTTCCACTGTCTTCCCTAAATTCTGATGCTCGGAGAGGGCAGGAACTATGACATTTTAACTGTGGTGTCACCAGCTCTTTGGACTTTGCCTGACACATAGTAGGTAGTTTTACCTATGAATGAATGAATGAATGAATGAGTGAACGAATGAAAGACTAAATAAATTGTGTTGGGGACCCTTTCAGGGAATCATGAGAGGACAGAAGACAGCAAGAGATGAAGAAAACGCCTATGGTAAGAACATGCCTCACAACGCGTGTTTGCCCCCAGGTATGAGCTCCGGGTAGTAAGGGGGACGGGCTATCTCAACACTGAACAGGGAGAAGCCCCAGAGGTTTCTCGATGCTGGGATGAAACAGCAAAGAGCCCTGGGGCTGGCATTTGACCTAGATCTCTGCCCCTGACCTGCTGTGAGATATTGAGTTCTTTGACTAACCTGCACCTCCGTCCCCAAGGTAAAATGAATAAACCTCCTCTGATCGCCACAGAAGGGGATGTAGAGGGAATCCAACTGTACACTAGAGGGAACATGATTCACCAGGTAGAAGGTGTTAGGGAACAAGGATGGAGGGTTAACCAGGTATCTTATTAGGCAGCAGGTTTAAGAGAGAGGAGAGGAAGAGGAGGGCAAGAGGGAGGGAAGAAGAGATGGTCTCATCTTATCCTCCCAACAGCCCTATGAAGACAGCGCTACATTATTGATCCCATTTGTGCAGAAGAGGTTTAGCACTTAGGTTAAGCAGCTTCCCAGGGTTACACGGCTGGCAGGGGTTGGGCTGTGATTCAAACCCAGGGTGTGGGACACCAGACAGCCCTCACGGCCAGGCCCACGGCCCCTCCTGCCTTTCTTCAGTGGCAGGGTATCTGGGAATGTATGGCAGAGGCTACTGAAGCTGTCAAATAGGGAGCAGCTCTGCGCAGTGTGGATGACAGGTCATGTCACACGAAGCAATGGCCTGTATTATACAGGGGTGTCCTCTACAGAAACGTTCACCAGGTGCTGGAGCACCTACAGGTGCATGTGTGACGTCAAAGAGGGAAGAAATAGACGGGTAGAGATCCCCCCGGAGCTCACAAATCTCCGACCAGGGCACTCAGTAAAGGGTTGGTCCGAAAAGCAAAAGTCGAAGCACTCTGTTCTCCTTTGTCCAAAGGCGTCCAGGGGACCCGGGCACCAGGATATGTGCTTTCAGGTTCGGGAGCTTACACATCATTGGTGCTCACAGGTGCAGAAGCCGACGAGTCTGCCCTGCAGGAGCCCAGGCTGCGGCTCCTCCTGGCTGGGAGGTCAGGGACTGGGAAGAGCGCCACGGGAAACAGCATCCTGGGCCAGAAGCGCTTCCTCTCCAGGCTCGGGGCGACGTCGGTGACCCGGACCTGCGCCGCGGGCAGCTGCAGGTGGGCCAAGTGGGTGGTGGAAATCATTGACACCCCGGACCTTTTCAGCTCCGAAGTCTCCCAGACAGACCCGGGCTGCGAGGAGAGAGGCCGCTGCTACCTGCTCTCGGCGCCGGGGCCCCACGCCCTGCTCCTGGTGACCCAGCTGGGCCGCTTCACGGCCCAGGACCAGCAGGCCTGGAGGGGGGTGAAGGCGCTGTTCGGGGACGGCATCGTGACGCGCACCATCGTGGTCTTCACCCGCGAGGAGGACCTGGCCGGGGGCTCGCTGCAGCATTACGTGCGCGACACCGGGAACCGCGCGCTCAGGGAGCTGGTGGCCGAGTGCGGGGACCGATTCTGCGCCTTCGACAACCGAGCCGCCGGCGGGAAGCGAGAGGCGCAGGTGATGGCGCTGATGGGGCTGGTGCAGGAGCTGGTGAGGGACCACGGCGGCGCCGCCTACACCAACGACGTGTACAGCCTGGCGCAGGCCCTGGGCGGCGCGGACCCCGCGGAGAGGCTGCGCAGGGTGGCGGAGCGAGTGGCCGTCTGCGCGCAGAGGCGGCGGGAGCGCTGGCCGCTGGCCTGGCTGTGGCGGTGGCCCAAGGCGCCGGGGACCTGGTGTAAGCTGGGCGTGTGCACCCTGCTGGGCGCCCTGGTCCTGCTATACATGCAGATCTCCAGGCACCAGCCTGACGCCTTTGGTGAGATCAGTCCTGACAGACTGTAAATAACACTTTGACCCATCCACTGATAATTACCTTCATCCTTGGTGCTCTGAACCTTCAGCGCCCACATCTCTCCTTTCCTCCCTCACCTCGCCTATTCTACGAATTTCAGAGTCCTGCCAGGTCCCATCTCCCACCTGAAACCTTCCTATGAGCTCCCCCTTTCCCAAAGCCAAACAACCACAGTTAGTTTTGCCTATTTTCTACTGACCTCAGACTGCCTTTGACTGTCTCCTGTCATTGAACTGTCTTCACCCATGAAAGCAGATGAGGAGCCTTTGCCCTCTCACCCCCTGGACTCCCGGCAGGACCAAGGTTAGAACCACCACAGAGCAGAGTCTGAGTACATACTCATTTGCTTGAATTGAACTGAATGAAAGAAATAAATGTACTGGACAATCACATTGTGTTAAATGAAATCAACATTTGTAGATGTTTGTTCATCTGCCTTTTTATATGCCCACTGAGCAAAGATCCAACTCTCTCATTCCTGACCCCACGTACAAAAACCTTGCACCCACACACACTCAGGTGTGTGATCATAAGGAGAGAAGACATTGGTGCACGCCTGCCCCTCTGTACCTCAGCAGCTTGAATGCAGATGCTTCTGCAAGTGCAAGGAGACTATCACTGGAGACTTGATTCCCTAGGGGCCATTGAGGTCCTGCAGAAAGTCTCCTTCCAAGGAGGAGTTTTCTCCCTGGCTTACACACTCACAGGGTAAGCAAGGATATGATTTTTCAATTCAGAGATAAATTAAAAATTTTAAGCAGTTTGGTGATTTTTCTTTTATATGAATCTCAAAATAAAAGGCAAACAGGTCTTTGTGGGCTGAGAACTGGTGACATGATGGTGGGGTAGAGAGTCATCTCTGTCCCATGAGTATCTGGCAGAATCAGCTCTCTGGTGCAGGTAAGTGAGACAGGTTAGCCTGTGTGGTCAGTCCTAACTGTGCCTCCTTCTCTCTTCACCCACACTTGCTTTGTCCCCGACACCACCGTCTTCACACACCAACACAAGCTCATCTCTGACACAGCTATGAAATTCCAGATCTCCCCCCTACAGTATCCTCTGCCCATTGCCTTCACAGCCAGAGATTCTCAGGTTACTGATGACCTCAGATCACTAAAGAGACATGTAAAAAGGGAAAATAATCTGCAACAGCTGAGCACATCCTGGAAAGCGGGGCCCACAACCCCTACATGGACACCATTGCAAACGTTAACAGGAACACCAGTGCCAAATGCTGAGGCTTGAAATTTCCTCAGCCAGAAAGGTCATTTTGGTTTAAGGGGTTGTGTGCAGATCTCAGCAGAGGTCCTGATAGAGGATCTTGATTTTGGTCTTGTTCACTTTTCAATATACTCTTGGAATGAACAAACAGAGAAAAATCCTGCCATTGTCACTCCACAGAGAAAAGGGATGGTCACTGGTGAAAATGAATGTGGAAAAAGAACGAAAATAGAATGACAAAGTGCCCAGTGTGAGCAACGGAAAGTTTCAATCCATGACCCAAATAATGAGAAACATTTGATTCTTGCTCTTGCTTTGGGGAAGAATGAAGCCCAGGGAGTTCCTAAGTGACTGTGATTGAGTTGATGGGCATATGGGGAGGAACATGCCAGGGATCCCAGAGGGCAGGCAATCGCCTAGTTCAACCCACACCCTGCTAAGGCTGTCAGCCAGTACACACAGGGGAAGAGAGTGTATCTGCAGGCAGTGTGTTGCGGGCTGTCTGTATATATGCAGGATATACACAAAAGGATAAAGAATGCCATGAAGAATATCTGAAACAGATTAATGGATAAAAACAACATATAGTGCTGGGAAAACTGGATATTCACAAGCAAACTAATGAATTTTGATCCTTATCTTGCACAATATAAAACTATTAACTCAAAATGGATCAAAGACCTAAATGTAAGAGTTAAAACTATAAAACTCTTAAACCCAAGTGTAAATCTCCATGACCATGGATTAGGCAATAGTTTCTAATATATGACACCAAAAGCACCAAAGAAAAACAGATAAATTACATTTAATCAAAATTTAGAACATTTTCTCCATCAGAGAACACTATCAAAAAAGTGAAAAGACAACCCACGGAATGGGAGAAAATATTTGCCAACATATATCTGATAAAGATTTAATATCCAGAATATATAATATAATATATATAACGAACTCTTACAATTCCATAATAAAAAGACAACCCAATTTTTAAATTGGCAAAAGATTTGAAAACAAATTTCACACAAATGGCCAATTAACACATGAAAAGATGATGAACATCATGAGTCATTAGGGAAATATAAATCAAAACCAAATAAGATACCACTTCATACACACTGGGATGGTTATAATTTTTTTAAAAAGAAAAAATAACAAATACCGATGAGTATGTGGATAAATTTAACCCTTATACACTGCTGGTGAGCATGTAAAATGGCACAGCTGCTGTGGAAAACAGTTTGGCACTTCCTCAAAAAGTTAAACATAGATTACCATATGATACAGTAATTCCACTTCCTAGGTGTATATCCAAGAAGACTGACAACACATGTTCATACAAAAAATTCTACATAACTGGTAAAGCAGCATTGTTCATAATAGTCAAAAAAAAAGTGGAAACAACCCAAATGTACATAAAAAGGAATGGAGTGCAGTTACATGCTACAATGTGAATGAGCCTTGAAAGCATTATGCTAAGTGAAAGAAGCCAGGAAAAAGATCACATAAAGATATGATAATATTTATATGAAATGTCCAGAAACGAGAGTGGGCTCATGAGAGTGTCCTTAAGAGGGTTTTAGTTTTAGTTCCTTGTACTCTATTAATATTTATATTCAGCTTCACTTTTTAAGCCTTTCTCCCCTCTTATGGCTTGAATTGGGGGCAAAAAGATGTTGAAACCCTAACCCTACGAATCTTACCTTATTTGGAAATAAGATCTTTGTAGATTTGATTGTTAAGGTAAGGCCATTAGGATGAGCCTTAATCCATACAACTGGTATCCTTATTGGAAGAGGGAAATTGGACATGCATCGGGAAGACAGTCATGTGAAAACAGAGGCAGAAGTTGGAGTAATGCTGCCTGGGGTCACTAGAAGCTAGAAGAGGCAATGAAGGATCTTCCTCTACAGCCTTCAAAAGGAGCATGGCCCTGCCAACACCTTTATTTTGGACTTCTGGCCTCCAGAACAGTGAGAGAATAAATTTCTGTTAATTATAAGCCACTTCGTTTGTGGTATTTTATTACAGCAGTCCTGGGAAACGAATAGGTCTTCCATGTTGTGATTCTCTCTAGTTAGCCTTGGTCAACACACAATAATTACATGTTGCTGCCATTCAGGGAGATGAAATGTCAGATCTTACATAGGTGTGGGGAAGCAGAGCAGTGAAGGGGAATGCAGGCTGCCCTCACATCAGTTTCCTCTGAGGATGGCATGGTGGTGGCAGTAATGACCTAGGGAGGACATTGATCCTGGAGGTCAGCTGCTGACCAAAACCAAATCAAGCTGAGGTTCACTGTAGAGCTGAGTGACATTCAAGCGAAGGGTGATTATGAAGTAGCTGATATGCAAGGACAAACTCAGAAACACCAGGAGACTTTTATTCCCTAACCCTAAATACATAGTTGGATAGGGAGTGAGGTGCCTAGATCCTGCTATTCTTTAGACAAGGGAGACAGAAGTGGCAGACTCTTGAGAGGAACATCATGCTCTGCCTCCAGACTTTTCATCAGAAATCATGGAGGTCAGAAGGAAGGGACACAATATTTTTCAAGTGTTGAAAAAAAAAGTGCTGTCAACCCAGAATTCTATATCCAGAGAAACTATCCTTCAAGAATGAAAGGACAATCAAGGCATTCTCAGATGAAGGAATGTTACTTAATGGAATTTGCCTCCAGCAGATTTACTCTAAAAGAATGACCAACAGGAGTTCTGAAACAGAAAGGAAAGAATAAAAGTACCAGGAAGGAAGAAAGTAGCAAAAATATGGGTAAGTAGACTGTCCTTCTCCTCTTGAGCTTTCTAAATTACGTTCGATGGTTGAAGAAAATATTATAACACTGACTGATGTGGTTCTAAATTTATGTAGAGGAAATAAATTTTAGAAAATTATATTGTAAACAGGGGAAGTTAAAGGGATGTAAGGGGAAGTAAAGTCTGTATACTTCTCTCCAACTGGTAAAATAATAATACTGGTGGATGGTGATAAGTTATATACACATATTACAATCCCTAAAACAGCCATTTTAAAAGTTATACAGAAAGGTAAATTTTAAAAACACTATCTATAAATCAAAATAGAATTCTAAAAATTGAGTAACCCACAGGAATGTAACAGGGGTAATAGAGAAATGAAAAACAGAACAAAGGAAAAAAAACAAAGTAAAATGGCAGACTTATGCCCTAACATCTCAATAATTATATTAAGTGTAAGAGCTCTAAATACACCAATTAAAAGCAGAGATTGGCAGAGTATATTAAAATACATGATCCAATTGCTTACAAGAAAATCATTTCAAATATTATGGTAGAAACAGGTTGAAAATAAAAGGATGGAAAAAGGTAAATCCTGCAAATATTAATCATGCAGAGGAAAGAAGAAATGGCTAAATTAATATCAAATAAAATAGAATTTAGATCAAAGAAAATTACTAGATACAGAGAGACATTATATAGTGATTAAAAAATGTCAATCCACCAAGAAGACAAAGCAATCCTAAATGTGTACTCCCAAAAAATAGAGATGCAAAATTTGTGAAGCAGAAACTGACAGAACTGAAAGGAGAAACAGACAAATCCAGAATTACCGTTAGAGACTTCCCACTCCTCTCTCTCTCAACAATTGATTAGAACAACTACATAGAAAATGAGCAAGGATATAGAAGAGTTCAATGACACCACCAATCAACAGGATCGAACGGATATTTAGAGAATACTCTACTGCACTCTTTTCAAGTGCACATGGAACGTGCACCAAGATAGACCATATTCTGCGCTATGAAACAAAACCCAACAAACTTAAAACCACTGTGGTTCTCTGACCACAGTGGAATCAAGCTAGAAAACGATAACAGAAGTGTCTTCTTCACTGCCCTATCAACAGCATCATGACTCCCTAAAGGATCATCAGAACCTGAGAAAAGACCTTGCTGATGGCCCCACAACGTCAAACTCTAAGTCTGAAAAGGGACTTTTCTGGGCTTGGAAAACACTCATGACACTGTCAGTGAAGGATGGGAAAGTAAGGGGTAAATGGCCATTTCCCCCTTTTTTTTTTTTTTTTTTAAAGTAAGCAGTACCTTATTTTATTTAATTAATTAATTTATTTATTTTTGGCTGTGTTGGGTCTTCGTTTCTGTGCGAGGGCTTTCTCTAGTTGTGGCAAGCAGGGTCCACTCTTCATCGCGGTGCGTGGGCCTCTCACTATCACGGCCTCTCTTGTTGCGGAGCACAGGCTCCAGACACGCAGGCTCAGTAGTTGTGGCTCACGGGCCTAGTTGCTCCGTGGCATGTGGGATCCTCCCAGACCAGGGCTCGAACCCATGTCCCCTGCATGGGCAGGCAGATTCTCAACCACTGCCCCACCAGGGAAGCCCCTCCCCTTTTTTCTACCTGTTGCTGAAGCCAATCTCCTTTGCTGTTGAAGAGAAGAGAGGATAAGATTTTCTCTACCCTACATCTGTCTCCTGGTCCCACCACTCACCGATTCCTTTTCTACTTTGAGTGCAGGTGACTTTGATCAAGAATGAGCAAAATCAGTCTCTACTCACCAGCCTCTGCCCACCATTTACAGCATAGCTAACCCTATGGGCATCATCAGCTGCAACTAATGTTGGTGAAAATTCTGAGAGCAGCTGCCTGGTCGGAGGTACACATCTAGGCTATGCCAAGAATCGGCTTCACAGAACACTGCAAACACCACGGGTCATATTTCTGAGGCACCGTGAACAGCATCCACCTCTGTCTTCTCATAGTGATCTCAGGGGATGTGGCTTTACTTTCAGGCAGAAGAGAGAAAGCTATCTTTTTTTGAAAAAAGAGGAAACTGAGGCCCAGAAATCTTAGATGGCATATACCAAGCCACCCGCTGTGCAGGATCTGGAACCATAATCTAAGTGTTTGAATTCATCATCCTTCTGTTCCTTCATGCACCTCTTCAACCCCACCCCACCCGCTGAAGGATAAGATTATGGGAAATGGGGAAACGAAACCACAAGTCAGAGTTTCATGGGAAGAAATCTGAATTATGAAACACAATTTCTCTTCCCTTGTCTGTGCTCAGTCTTAAGGAAAAAAAGGAAATAATAAACATTATTGATAAAGGAGTGTTGAAATCTCAAACTCTAACTGTGGATTTGTCTATTTTTCCATTTATTTCTGTCAGTTTTTACTTCTTGAATTTTGAAGTTCTCTGGAGTTTTTTGAAGCTCAGTTACTTATGAGGAACATCGCGCTCAGCATTATTGTGTCTTGTTGATGAATTAACCTATTTACCATGATGAAGGGTACACCTTTATCTCTGATACAGAATGGTATTGTTCTGAAGCCACGTTGTCTGATATTATAGCCACTGTAGGTTTCATATGCTTAATCTATGCATGATATATCTTTTTCAACCCTCTACTTTAACCTATCTGTGTCTTTATATTTAGGATTGGATTTCCTTTAGACAGCATGCAGGTAGGACTTGTTTTTTTATCCCAACTGTCATATACTTGAAGAATTCAGATAATTTATAACTGATATGATTATTGATATGGTTGTGTTTAAATTCATCATCTTGCTATTTGTTCCTATTTGTCCCATCTATTGCTTTTTTTCTGGTGAATTTTTAAATTTTCATTTTTTTTCCCGCTATTGCTTTATTAACTATACCTCATTTTATTTACTTAATGGTTGCTCCACAATTTATAATAATGCACCTTTAACTTCTCACATCCTAACTTCAGAGAATGTTATATCACTATCACTTCACATATACTGGAAGTTCTTTTTTTTTAATTAGTTTTTATTGGAGTATATTTGCTTTACAATGTTGTGTTAGTTACTGCTGTACAGCAAAGTGAATCAGCTATACGTATACATATATCTCCTCTTTTTTTAGGTTTCCTTCCCATTTAGGTCATCACAGAGCATTGAGTAGAGTTCCCTGTGTTATGCAGTAGATTCTCATCAGTTACCTATTTTATACACATTAGTGTATATATGTCAATCCCAATCTCCCGGTTCATCCCACCTCCCTTTCCCCCTGGTATCCATGTCTGTTCTTTACATCTGTGTCTCTATTTCTGATTTGCAGATAAGTTCATCTGTATCATTTTTCTAGATTCCACATATAAGTGATATTATATGATATTTGTTTTTCTTTCTGACTTACTTCAGTCTGTATGACAGTCTCTAGGTCTCTACACCTCTCTGCAAGTGTCATAATTTTGCTCCTTTTAGTGGCTGAGTAATATTCTATAGTATATATGTACCAAATCCTCTTTATCCATTCATCTTTGATGGACATTTAGGTTGCTTCCATGTCCTGACTATTGTAAATAGTGCTGCAATGAACATTGGGGTGCATGTATCTTTTTGAATTATGGTTTTCTCTGGGAATATGCCCAGGAGTGGGATTGCTGGGTCATATGGTAGATCTATATTTAGTTTTTTAAGGAAACTCCATACTGTTCTCCATAGTGGCTGTATCAATTTACATTCCCACCAACAGTGTAAGAGGGTTCCCTTTTCTCCACACCCTCTCCAGCACTTATTGTTTATAGATTTTTAAAACAAATTTATTTATTTTATATATTTATTTTTGGCTCTGTTGGGTCTTCATTGCTGCACATGGGCTTTCTCTAGTTGCAGCAAGTGGGGTGTTAGGGAGTGTTCTAATTTCATTCTTTCACATGTAGCTGTCCAGTTTTCCCAGCACCACTTATTGAAGAGACTGTCTTTTCTCTGTTGTATATTCCTGCCTCCTTTTTCATAGATTAGTTGACCATAGGTGTGTGGGTTTATCCCTGGGCTTTCTATCCTGTTCCATTGATCTATATTTCTTTTTTTGTGCCAGTACCATACTGTCCTGATTACTGTAGCTTTGTAGTATAATCTGAAGTCAGGGAGCCTGACTCCTCCAGCTCTGTTTTTCTTTCTCAAGATTGTGTTGGCTATTTGGGGTCTTTTGTGTTTCCATACAAATTGTAAAAGTTTTTGGTTCTAATTCTGCGAAAAATGCCCTTGGTAATTTGATAGGGATTGCATTGAATCTGTAGATTGCTTTGGGTAGTATAGTCATTTTCACAATATCGATTCTTCCAATCCAAGAACATGGTATATCTCTCCATCTGTTTGTGTCATCTTTGATTTCTTTCATCAGTATCTTATAGTTTTCTGAGTACAGGACTTTTGCCTCATTAGTACAGGTCTTTGCCTATTCTTAGGTATTTTATTCTTTTTGTTGCAATGGTAAATGGGATTGTATCTTTCATTTGTTTTTCTGATATTTTGCTGTTAGTGTATAGGAATGCAAGAGATTTCTGTGTATTAATTTTGTATCCTGCAACTTTACCAAATTCATTGATTAGCTCTAGTAGTTTGCTGGTGCCATCTTTAAGATTTTCTATGTATAGTATCATGTCATCAGCAAACAGTGACAGTTTTATTTCTTTTCCAATTCATATTCCTTTTATTTCTTTTTCTTCTCTGATTGCTGTGGCTAGGACTTCAAAAACTATGTTGAATAAAAGTGGTGAGGGTGGGCATCCTTGTCTTGTTCCTGATCTTAGAGGAAATGCTTTCAGTTTTTCACCATTGAGAAAGATGTTTGCTGTGGGTTTGTCATATATGGCCTTTATTATGTTGAGGTAGGTTCCCTGTATGCCCACTTTCTGGAGAGTTTTTGTCATAAATGGATGTTGAATTTTGTCAAAAGCTTCTTCTGCATCTATTGAGACGATCATATGGTTTTTATTCTTTAATTTGTTAATATGGTGTATCACATTGATTGATTTGCATAAATTGAAGGATCCTTGCATCCCTGAAATAATTCCCACTTGATCATGGTGTATGATCCTTTTAATTTGTTGTTGGATTTGGTTTGCTAGTATTTTGTTGAGGATTTTTGTGTCAAGGTTCATCAGTGATATTGGCCTGTATTTTTCTTTTTTTGTGATATCTTTGTCTGCTTTTGGTATCAGGGTGATGGTGGCCTTGTAGAATGAGCTTGGGAGTGTTCCTCCCTCAGCAATTTTTTGGAAGAGTTTGAGAAGGATGGGTGTTAGCTCTTCTCTAAATGTTTGATAGAATTCTGTGAAGCCATCTGGTCCTGGACTTTTGTTTGCTGGAAGATTTTTAATCACAGTTTCAATTTCATTACTTGTGATTGGTCTGTTCATACTTTCTATTTCTTGCTGGTTCAGTCTTGGAAGGTTGTACCTTTCTAAGCATTTGTCCATTTCTTCCAGGTTGTCCATTTTATTGGCATAGGTTGCTTGTAGTAGTCTCTTATGATCCTTTGTATTTCTGCGGTGTCAGTTGTAACCTCTCCTTTTTCATTTCTAATTTTATTGATTTGAGTCCTCTCCCTTTTTTTCTTGATGAGTCTGACTAAAGGTTTATCAATTTTGTTTATCTTCTCAAAGAACCAGCTTTTAGTTTCATTGATCTTTGCTATTCTTTTCTTCATTTCAATTTCATTTATTTCTGCTCTGATCTGTATGATTTCTTTCCTTCTACCAACTTTGGGGTTTGTTTGTTCTTTCTCTAGTTGCTTTATGTGTAAGGTTAGGTTGTATATGTGAGGTTTTTCTTGTTTCTTGAGGTGGGATTGTCTTGCTATAAACTTCCCTCTTAGACTGATTTTGCTGCATCCCACAGGTTTTGGGTTGTCGTGTTTTCATTGTCATTTGTTTCCAGGTATTTTTTGATTTCCTCTTTGATTTCTTCAGTGATCTCTTGGTTATTTAGTAGCATATTGTTTAGCCTCCATGTGTTTTTGTTTTTTACATTTTTTTTTCTGTAACTGATTTCTAGTATCATAGCATTGTGGTCAGAAAAGATGCTTCATATGATTTCAATTTTCTTAAATTTACTAAGGCTTGATTTGTGACCCAAGATGTGATCTATCCTGGAGAATCTTCTGTGTGCACTTGAGAAGAAAGTGTATTCTGCTGCTTTTGGATGGAATGTCCTATAAATATCAATTAAGTCTATATGGTCTAATGTGTCATTTAAGGCTTGTGTTTCCTTATTAATTTTCTGTCTGGATGATCTGTCCATTAGTGTAAGTGAGGTGTTAAAGTCCCCCACTATTATTTTGTTACTGTTGATTTCCCCTTTTATAGCTGTTAGTATTTGCCTTATGTATTGAGATGTTCCTATGTTGGGTGCATAAATATTTATAATTTTTATATCTTCTTCTTGGATTGATCCCTTGATCATTGTGTAGTGTCCTTCCTTGACTCTTGTAACATTCTTTATTTCAAAGTCTATTTTATCTCATATGAGTATTGCTACTCCAGCTTTCTTTTGATTTCCATTTGCATGGAATATCTTTTTCCACCCCCTCACTTTCAGTCTGTATGTGTCCCTAGGTCTGATGTCGTTCTCTTGTAGACAGCATATATAAGGGTCTTGTTTTTGTATCCGTTCAGCCAGTCTGTGTCTTTTGGTTGGAGCATTTAATCCATTCACAGTTAAGGTAATTATCAATATGTGTGTTCCTATTACCATGTTTTTAATTGTTTTGTGTTTGTTTTCGTAGGTCCTTTTCTTCTCTTGTGTTTCCCACTTAGAGAAGATCCTTTAGCATTTGTTGTAAAGCTGGTTTGGTGGTGCTGAATTCTCTTAGCTTTTGCTTGTCTGTAAAGCTTTTGATTTCTGTGTCAAATCTGAATGATATCCTTGCTGGGTAGGATAATCTTGGTTGTAGGTTTTCCCCCTTTCATCACTTTAAGTATATCCTGCCACTCTCTTCTGACCTGCAGAGTTTCTGCTGAAAAATCAGCTAATAACCATACAGGGATTCCCTTGTGTGTTTATTTTGCTTTTCCCTTGCTGCTGTTAATATTTTTACTTTGAATTTAATTTTTGTTAGTTTCATTAATATATGTCTTGGCATGTTTCTCCTTGGGTTTATCCTGTATAGGACTCTGCACTTCCTGGAGTTGGGTGGCTATTTCCTTTCCCATGTTAGGGAAGTTTTCAACTATAATCTCTTCAAATATTTTCTCAGACCCTTTCTCTTTCTCTTCTTCTTTTGGGACCACTATAATTCAAATGTTCATGTGTTTAATGTTGTCCCAGAGGTCTCTGAGACTGTCCTCATTTCTTTTCATTCTTTTTTCTCTGTTCTGCTCCTTGGCAGTTATTTCCACCATTCTATCTTCAAGCTCACTTATTCGTTCTTATGCTTCAGTTATTCTGCTATTGATTCCTTCTAGGGTATTTTTCATTTCAGTTACTGTGCTGTTCATCACTGTTTGTTTGTTCTTTAGTTCTTCTACATCCTTGTTAAAGATTTCTTGTATTTTCTCACTCCATTCCTCCATCCTGTTTCCGAGATTTTGGATCATCTTTACTACCATTACTCTGAATTCTTCTTCAGGTAGATTGCCTATTTTCTCTTCATTTATTTTGTCCTGTGGGTTTTTACCTTGCTCCTTCGTCTGTAACATATTTCTCTGTCATCTCATTTTTGTTGATGGCTGGGGCTGTGTTCCTGTCTTGCTGCTTGTTTGGCCTGAGCCATCCAGCACTGGAGTTTGCAGGCAGTTGGGTGGAGCCAGCTCTTGGTGCCCAGATGAGGACCTCTGGGAGAGATCACACTGATTAATATTCCCTGGGGCTTGAAGTTATCTGGTAGTCCAGCAGCTTGGACTTGGTGCTCCCACCACAGGGACTCAGGCCAGAACCCCAGCCTGGGAACCAAGACCCCAAAAGCCACGTGGCAACGCAAAAAAGACAAATACAAAAACAGACAAAGAAAGCCCAAGGCAAGTAATAAAAACAGAACTGAACATACAAAAACAAAACAAAACAAAAAAACAGACACTCACAAAAGTAAACAGAAGAATAAAACCCAAGACAAATAACAAAAACAAATCCAAGCCAAAAAAAAAACAAGCGAACAACAGCAACAAAAGAACAAGGAAAGCAAAAAACAAGACACCCAAATAAACAACAGAGCCCAAGACCAAAACAAGTAATAAAAACAAAATTAACCTAAACAAAAAACAAAAAATAAAATCAAAGAAAATGAACTAAAAGAAAAGCTAAGAAAATAAAAGACAAACAAGGCTTCCCTGGTGGTGCAGTGGTTAAGAATCCACCTGCCAATGCAGGGGACACGGGTTCAAGCCCTGGTCTGGGAAGATCCCACACGTGGCAGAGCAACTAAGCCCGTGCACCACAACTACTGAGCCTGCAATCTAGAGCCCGCGTGCCACAACTACTGAAGCCTGTGTACCTAGAGCCCATGCTCTGCAACAAAGAGAAGCCACCGCCATGAGAAGCCCGCGCACCACAACAAAGAGTAGCCCCCGCTCACTGCAACTAGAGAAAGCCTGCATGCAGCAACGAAGACCCAACACAGCCAAAAATAAATAAATTAAATAAATAAATTTATAAAAAAAGAAAAGACAAACACACAAAAATTACACAAACAAAAACAAAAATAAAAAAAAGAATTGAACAAGAAGATAAAAACAAAACAACACAAAAATATCAAAAGAACAAACCAACAACAACAAAAACAAACAAAAAAGAGCAGAATAATAACAAAGAATAAGAAATAAAATAAAATTAGAAAAATAAAAAATATATTAGAAAAAATAAAAATGAAAATGAAACAACAAAACAAAACAACAGAAAAAATAAAAATGAAAATAAAATAAATGAAATAAATAAATAAATAAATAAAATAAAAATTAAAGTTCCCTGGTGTCTCTTCTATCAGTGTCCTTGCCCTCATGGTGAGCTACATCCAACCCCCGCCTCCCCAGGATGCCCTCCAAGTGCTCTAGGTAGGACTCTGAACCCACTCTGTCAGCCCCACCTCTGCATGTGTTCCTTTTACCAGTGCATGCTCCTGAAGCTGGCCCAGAGCACACATGCCCACGCAGGCCAGCTGGGGCACAGGCTTCCACAGGTTTGTCCCAAGAGGTTGGAGCAGCCAGAGGAGGCTTTGTCAGGGGTGGCATGGGGCCTGCCAGGACCCGTGAGTGCATGGGTTTTGTAGAGTTTAGTTTCCCCTTCTTGTGGTTCTTTATTGTAGTTGAATGAAATATAGCTAACAGGGTCCTAAGTGGCAGCTGCCATTGTCTTCCAGATTGCTATTTTATCTGGAATCCTTGGTTTTCCACTAAAGGCAAACATGTTATACTGACAGAGGATAAGAAAAATGTTAGTGTCTCCTTATATTTCCAAATAGTCACGTGCGGCCTCTCAAAGCTTAGAAATGAGTCATTTAAGTACCATTTTCAAGTTATATTTTTTTCATGATAAGCAACAGTCAAAAGCAATGAGGCTGCTCAGCTGTTTATTAGCTACTTAGGCTTTGAGAACTTCATTGTCAGGATTTTGAAAGATAGCAACCTCCATACACACCTATTCCAGTTTAGAGCAGAGCTTATTTTGTTTCGTTCATGTTGAAGTCAAAAGTGCTGACTGCTGGACCTGCTTTCAATGAGGCCCTGCTGTGGGTTTGGAGACTCACAGGAAAACCATTTCACTTCATCCTCAGGCCAGGGCAGCCTGAGGAGGGGTCTGAAAAGGATCCTAAGGAGAGTTCAGTGCAATTTCCACGGTGAGATTTCTCCTTGGCCTAGCCTTTCTCCTCTCATCCCTTCTGAACACTTCAGCAGGTACCAAGAGGGGGACCTGGACCCCGTAACCTAGCCTTTCTAGCCTGTGCTATGACCACAATTTCAAGTGATGAATAAGACAGAGTAGTGAGGAGGTGCAAACAAGAAATGGCGGCAGCTGAGGCAGGATGTGGGTTTTTCTCTGCACAAGTGAATGTACAATAGAACATCCTCTTGCCCACGTCTTGAAAATCTAGGGGTTTATGGGAAACAAAAAGAAGTTTCTGCTGTGATATGCTGAGGTGTACATTGCAGTTGTTCCTTTACCCCTTGTTAAAGTTTTATTTATAGCACCCATCATTAGTAAGAAAGCACTGAAGAACATTGTCTTTACAAGAGGATTGAAGTGAAGCAACAAAAGCTGTCAAATTGAAACCAAAAGGAAGAAATGAAAATCATAGCAGAAATTATGCAAACCAAATTACAAACCGCAGAAAGAAAGCAAGTTATTGAATGCTATCGGGTGACTATGGCAGCCTCTAAATTCTTTCCCAGTTCTTGTTCTCTTAATCGGGCTCTTCCACCATTAGGATCATGGAATGGCTAAGAATCCAGGGGATTTCTAAGCAGACATTGTGGGCTTTGGAGGTGTGGGACTAAGAAATCTAGGTAGGCAAAGAAGAAAGGGAACTGTGGGTTTCCTGAGAGAAATAGAAAACTGTGGGTGAAAAACCCATTTCCTTGCTGACTGCTTTTTTGGCTATTGGAGCCAAGCGGTAAATAAAGCTGATATATGTAACTGTCTGTAACCATCCATTGTTCTGATGACCCTCGGAACTCAAGAACACTGGGAGGGGAGGGCCGGTACTAATATTGGTCCCTCACCCCAAACCCCTGAAGCCAAGAGCCTCAGGAATGTTCCCCCCCACATGGTGGTCTCCCTTTTAGGAGCGCTGTTTTCTGCGCCACTGCTGGAAGTTTATAACTATAACCAACCGATATCTGAGAAGCAGTGTGGGTAAGCAGGCCAGGGTTCATGATTCGTGCCAGTGGGAGAGTCTGGGGATTTGTTCTGGTTGGGCAAGGCCCAGATATTAGAGTATGATACGATTCCACAATAGGCATCTGACTTCAGTAATACTTCCTTATCTTCCCATCTGTAAAGATAATGAGCTCAGAGGGGTAATATTTTTCTCCCCCAAACCATAGATCTTGCTAGTGACAGAATCAAGACCCACCTACGTTTTCACTGTCTGCATTTCGTATGTTAACTGAGAGACCTGGTGCCCATATGCTAATATGAGAGTGTACGACTGAGTCTCATGGAACGAGACAAGTGTCATGGGCTCACAGGAGGCTGCTAAATGCTGCTAAGCCACTCAGACAGAGACGGAAATCCTGCACCGCCAGTGTAGCCTCGGGAGAAGTCCTCCACACCTTTCAATGCATTAAAGCTTGCTTTGTCTTATTTTAAAGGATAATGTCCTCCTCTTCTTATTTTTTTAGATAAAACGATTCTTTTGTGTGAATTTGGTATTCTGTAAAAGTGTGGGCTGGGCTCTTGGTGGTGGGACTGGGACATGATGTAAGGCAGGTGGTCTTAGAACTCACTGAGCTCATAATAGCCTGGCAGTCAGCCTGTTCCCCTTAAGAGTTTAGGAGACCTTAAATGGCACTCCCAGGCCTTGATTCCTTCGGCTTCTCTTTAAAAAAAAAACAACAGTTTTTGGGTTTTTATTTTGGTGTTGTGAATGAAAAATGTTGCTTGCCATGTCAGCAAACAAAGGATGCCACGGCCATCAGGCGAGCAGCCCCGACCACCGCCCTCCCCACCCCCACGGTGAGTCTGAGGGAACTCAGGATGGAGACAAACAGGCCGCCTGCTGCCGCGCCCCCAGCCACTGCAGACCCCCAACCGTGTCCCCTGAGGGGACTCAGGATGGCAGAGAGCAGGATACTGGCCCTAGACAGCTAAGGTGCATATCAAAGGAATGACTTCCATGAGCCCAGACTCTTGCATCTTCTCAGATAGAGAAAAGCACTAAATTCATTGACTTGTTGTCTTGATTTTTTTTTTTTTGAGTTAACAGTAATCTTTTCAAGTTCTGACTACCTGTTCTTTTTTGCAAAATTCCTATACATCCTGGCTCCTCTCTTACCTGTTGGGAGTCAAACCACACAACTCATCTCAGAACTTAATGAAGCTCAGGGTCTTTATGTCTTGGCACAGAAATAACTCGGTGAGGGACAAAGTGATGGGTAAGAAGTGGATTTATTAGTATAGGATGCTTGTGAAGGATACAAGGGTCAGGCAAGAGGGGCCTGCCCCGAGAACTAAGTGGGCTACATTTTTCTCATCAATGGATAAGTGGGGAGGGGGAGAAGACCACCTTCCTCCTCATTCTTTGAGTAGACGGCAGGCTTACATCATTAGCTCCTCCTTTGCACCAGGTGGGGGAGTTTTTGACCCTATATGGTCCAACTGGGACTGTCACGGCGCTATTCAAATCAGCAGAAGGGTGGTAACATATACTCAAATATGTTAAATCATCTCAGATTTCAATATGGTGAGGGTCTTCCCCTTTGGACTGTCACCTTTCCCTTATATTTCTGTCCTTGGTATGTGCGGAGGTGCATGTCCTAAGGATCATTATCTTGCTGATGTCGACCAGCAGGAGGCAGGCCTCATTTCTTCACTTAATGGCCTGGGGCATATCTCTCTCATGCTTTTATTTATGACTTTATTGTTAAGCAAGCCTGCTTTGTTTCATGATGTTCTCATTGCTTTCTTGAGTGATAGTTAATTTACAGTTGCCTCCCAACGTTCCCTCTCTACCCTTAATCCCCTAGCGGAATTTCTAAGACTCCCTGTGTAACTATCCTACTCCATCCTCAACAGGAGCAGTCCCTCACAGCCGAGACGCTGCCTCCTGGGCTTGAAGTGCTCAGAAAGTCGACCGAATAAAACAGAATTCTCAACTTTTAGGTTGTGCTTTTTTTTTTTCAGTTGACAGTTTTGGTAACCAATCACAAAGCGCCCCAGAGCAAATTTCTCTCCATCTGAACTCTACGAGGAACCAGAGCCTTGGTACCAGCAGAGGCCTCTTGTGCCCACCTGCCTCCTGGGAAGGTCCAGACGAATTTGCGTGAGTCTCTCCTGGTTCTCGGATCTCCCAATTATTAATTGATGATCTTGAGTTTTATTTGGCAGTGTCTTTACCTGGCTCCCCAATTCAAAGATATTGGGGAGTGACCCCTTCTAGATGAAAGATACTAGGGCAGCCGGTTGAAAAACACTGGGATTTGCTCAGCTGGAAGGATACTGAGTGGTCTAGGACGAATGGTTTGATAAGAGGCTGACCTGACATCTTTCCTCAAATTGGCTATCTTCACAAGAATTTGTCAGGATAAAAGCACACTAGTAAATTTTATCCCCAACAAGCTCAACTTTAAAATGGGAAATAGATTCTCTCACACAAAAATGAGGGGCATCAGAAAGCCAACCTCCGACTAAAACTCCAGCCAGATTCATGTATGTACAGAGCTCATACTTATAAGTACCTACTGAATTGGAAATTAAAGGAACTCTCACCCTTAAAATGGCTAAGATGGGGCTCTTTTATTGCCTACGCAGTTAAATTAGAAAAGCCCGCTTAATAGAAACATCTTTTCAGTATTCTGACCTTAAAGAAACAAAAGCCCTTCAAGTGGGGACTGGCACTTCTCTTCCTGTGCCTTTGAAATGTCAATGTTCTACCTGATCTTTGGGCGTTTCGGTGTGTACACCTGTGTGTTGAAGACTTGGTCTTGTTACGGAGTCCACGCTTGCTCTGCTCGCTGCATGACAGGCCAATAAATCTGAGACGAGGTGTTGAGGCCAGGAATACGGCTTTATTCGGAAAGCCGGCAGACTGAGAAGACGGCAGACTAGTGTCTCAAAATAAGCATCTTATCGGGGTCTGGATGCCAGCTTCTTTTATAGAATCAGAGAGGGAAGTAAATAAAAAGGCAGAATAGAGAGGGAGAGGTGGGGAGGAAATAAAGAAAAAAGGCCGTCAGTCTTGCAAAACATCTCCTGGAATGGCCAGCTTCGGGGAGGGGATGTATTAATTTCTTCTGTCTTGCAGCCCTTCACAGGTGGGTAGGATTCCCTGAAGCAGCCCATTATGTATGATTATAGTCACAAAAGCAACGAAAAGCAAAGGCTAAAGGCAAAGAAACAGATCCAACATGGAGTCAGAACTGGCTCTTTCCTGTTATAGTCTCTGCCATCCAAAAGGTACCCATAGGTGCACATTTAGCAGCCAATCAAATAGACTTGGATTCTGAGCAGTCTTTTGCCTGTGTCAACTTTCAGGGTTTTCTTTTTTTGTTGTTGTTGCCATCTTAACCTTTGTTGCATCAGCCTGTACTTTCTTAGACTATTTTGGGGAATAAACCCTCTGGATCTTTTTTAGGTGCATCCTTTGCACCCTCTTGTGGGGAAGCCTCTTGCATCTTATTGGTTTGAATCACTATTAATATTGTATCTCATTAATGGCCAGATGATGGATCCTTGAAACTGGAAAAACTTCTAAATCGGTAAATTTTTAGAAAGCTCTCATTATAAACAGATGTTTTCTTGGTGAAACCGCACACCTCAATTGGGACTCGAACCCACAATCTTCCAACTGAAACTGCACAACTCATCTCAGGACTTAATGAAGCTCAGGTTCTTCATGTCTCGGTGCAGCAGGAATTCAGCAAGAAGCAATGTGACAGGTAAGAACTAGATTTATTAATATAGGACCCTCGCGAAGGATACAAGTGGGCAAGCAAGAGGGCTCTGCCCGAGAACTAAATGGGCTACATTTTTATAACCAAAGGAAAAGTGGGGAGGGAGAGAAGACCACCTTCTTCCTCATTCTTTGAGTAGATGTCATGCTTACGTCATTAGCTCCTCTTTCACGTTGGGCGGGGGTGTTTTTGACCCTATACGATCAAACTAGGACTGTCATGGCGCTATTCAGATCAGCAGAAGTGTGGCAACATATACTCAAATATGTTAAGTCATCTCAGGTTTCAGTATAATGAGGGTCTTCTGCTTTGGAATGTCACCTTTCCCTTATATTCCTGTCCTTGTGTTACCAAACCCAGGTTCAGCTGCTAGCCGCTCAGGAGCCAATAATGTAAAAGGCAAGTGTCAGTAGAAAGGAAAAGTGTTTTAATCAGAAAAACTGGCAATCTGGAGAGAAGGTGGACTCATGTCCAGAAACCAATTCCGAAGACTCTGCTCAGCCATGACAGTTTTTAAAGGGAAAAATGGGGGACAGGAATCTCAGTGAATCATCAAAGCAAGAAGTTGGGTTCTGCATCCTTCTCCATTGTGTGCAGGCTGGCTGGCTCTCTCTTTAGATATTATCTTGCCTGTGTGATCTGCCTGCAGGATTGCCTAGGAGGCTACTGGGGGCAGAGAGCTGGTCATTCCTTAGCTACTTAATTCTTCATTCTTCGTTTAATCTAGGAAAAGGTTCAACAGGTTAGACGAGGCATGGTGTGCATTCAGGAGAGCTCAAGTCAGGAGTTAGGTTAAATTGCCTAGTGATCTCATTCCTATAATTAGGTTATTTTAAGGTTAGAGGGGAATGGAAATGGGCAAACAGGAAAGCGGCGAAAGAGCTGCTTTCAATTCCCCACTGTTAAAGATCACT
Source organism: Balaenoptera musculus (assembly GCF_009873245.2). NCBI lineage: Eukaryota > Metazoa > Chordata > Mammalia > Artiodactyla > Balaenopteridae > Balaenoptera > Balaenoptera musculus. Next base: position 6,689,101 of record NC_045793.1, read on the forward strand.
CCATTTCTATGGGATTAGGGGCAAAGATTCATCTTCTATAACTTCATGCTGACATAGGGTGCCATCCTCTCAGAGTGGAAGATGTTGACATGATGGGTCTGTAGCACCTCTTTGCTGACAATTTTAGTTGCCTGTTTACATATATGAGCAGAAAAGCTACAATTCTTTGGCTGTCCACAAAGATATAGATTATTATGAGCAATAATGTTAATCGCGTTCTCTTGAGGGCAGTTCCTGGAATTGTGCTGGCCCTAGATTCAGTACTGCTCAAGATGGAGCAGCTTATGTCATGGCTACAGTCTGGTTGGGGGGGGGGGGGGCACTTCAGGGTTCTGCGTTCTGCTCCGTTCCACTTGGTCCTAAGGATCAGTATCTTGCTGACCTTGAATATCTTGTGCTTTTATATATGGCTTTATTGTTCAGCAAGCCTGCTTTGTTTCATGATGTTCCAATAGCTTTCCTGAGTGATCATTAACTTAGAGTGGTCTCCCAAAGTTGCCTAAAGTTCCCTCTCCATCTATAATCCCCTAGTGGCATTTCTAAAACTACCTGTGTAACTATCCTACTCTATCCCTATCACTGGTATTTAAAAATGGGTAAATAAAATGAATGTTAATAAGATTAAAGGAAAAGGTTTTGATAGAACATGACCTAAGGTTGGATGGTCCAAAAGGACCCCCCCAACTGGTCCCCAACATTAAAAGGCCCCAATCAAGTCCACTCTATTTACCCCAGTTTAAAATAAATAAATATGTATATCTATAATATATCTCTCTATATAAAGGGCAGAAGGAAAATTACACTGAGATACCTGAACAACGATTACCTGAGGCAGCAGTTAGGCCAGTTAGTCAAGTTTAAAGATTGACAACAGGGCCTGGGTCCCTTGGCTCAACTCCTCTCTGGGGACCCAGAGTCTTTTTTTTTTTAATTAATTAATTTTTGGTTGCATTGGTTCTTCACTGCTGTGCGCGGGCTTTCTCTAATTGTGGCGAGCGGGTGCTACTCTTCGTTGCGGTGCGCAGGCTTCTCATTGCGGCGGCTTCTCTTGTTGCGGAGCGCGGGCCCTAGGCGCACGCGGGGCAGTAGTTGTGGCTCAGGGGCTTAGTTGCTCTGCGGCATGTGGGATCTTCCCGGACCGGGGCTTGAACCTGTGCCCCTGCGTTGGCAGGCAGATTCTTGACCACTGCACCACCAGGGAAGTCCCTGGGGACCCAGAGTCTTTTTATACAAAATAGATTAAATGGTTGGGGATAAAAAGAAAAAAAAACTTCTAGGAGTCCTTGTAAGAACAAGCCTTGTTTTTTGTTTTTGTTGTTGTTGTTACATAAATTAACCCATTTATTGTAGGCTAGCAATGTTTCAAATGGTGGCGCTTCTACTGGTCCTTCAATTCCTTCCGTCTTCTGATGGCTGACTTTACTGTGACGGCAGAAGTGGTGTCGTAGGTCCAGGCACCACCAGCTACAGTTTTCATGCGGGAACCACAGTGGGAAATGCCCACAGCTCGTCTCTTCATCTCGACTTTGCCCCAGAAGGAGCAAGAGTACTTGGCGTGCTGGCTGATTTCAATTGTCTTCACCATTTTCCGGAGGGAGGCACCATAATGGGTCCCGTATTTACCCACCATTCTGACCTTCTTGGTGCATTTAGCCATGTCGCCACCACCTAGGTCTGAACCCAGAGAGGAGAAGACCTGTTGATTGGCTCCTAATGGAAACTAAAGGTAAAGGTATAAGATGATAACACTGAGATGAAAGTTAATAAAAATTGGTATATGTAAATAGGCTTTATATAAGACGGTTACATCGCTTTTGTTTAGTTATATTGTAGGATAGACATGTTTCACTGGGGATTACTTCCCTTGTGTGGCATTATAAGACAGAGCTTATGGACCTGCCCCTCAGGAAATATTTATTAAACCAACCAAAGGAAACTGATAGTGTTACCTGGGACTGTACAACATAAAGGAAAACTAAGAACTAATATTCAGGGGCTAATAACAGTGACAATAGAGATTTGCTCTTGGTCTAACCTGTGCACTTAAAAGAGGGTCTTTATTGAGTACCTACCGTAGGCAAGCTTTTGAAGGCATGATAAATTAAACCCTAAAGTTCTAAAACACAGAACTCTTAAATTTCAGTTTCGTTGAAAATCTTCTCACTGATATAGAAAAGCAAATTAAAGAAAATACAGTTAGGCAAATGCATTTTTAATAGCATTTACGTGACAGATGATTTCTATTACTGAAGCAAACTTGGGTCCGCTGACCCGCACAGAGTGAAGCCGATCTACTGACACTGGATTGTGCTGGAGAAAAGCGCCGTGTCGATTGTAAAGATCCAGTACCAGGCTCCTCTCTTATGTCTTGGGAGTGGTCGCTCAGAGCTAGCTGAGGGGCTGCCTCCGGGGCCTCAAGTCCTCAGAAAGTCTGCTGAATAAAAGAGAATTCTCAACTCTTCGGTTGTGCACTTTTTTCAGTTGACAGTGTTGTGTAAATTGTTGACAAAAGCTAGGGTCTCCAGGGAATTTCAAAGCTAAACTCCTGAGAAAGCCACAACTTCTCTAATCACTGAGACTTTCATGGTCCATCTGGGCCAGACGTGTGGGTAGGTAATGCGAAGAGCACATTCTAGTCAATTTGCACCGCTCAGAACATGTAATGCAGGAGGGGAGTCTTTAGGCCGTTAGGAGGAACAGAAAGCAGGCAGGGGGAAAGGTAGAGGAAAAGAGAAAGGTGATAGACTAGATTCCTAGAGCTGCTCTAACAGATTATTACAAACTACGAAGCTTCAAAGCAGAGACATTTATTGCTGCAGAGTTCTGGGAGTTCACACTCAAAGTGTTGGCAAAGCCATGCTCTCTGAAGGCTCCAGGGGGGATCCTCCCTTGTATTTTCCCAGCTGCTGGTGGTTGCTGGCAGTCCTCGGCATTCCTTGGCTTGTAGCTGCATCACTCCAGTCTCTTTCCTCTTGCGTTTTACTATAAGCAGCAAGGAGAAAGCAGACTGCACCTTCCACACTGTACTTAGAAATCTCTTCAGCTAAATATTCAAGTTCATCACTTACAAGTTCTACTCTCCACCCAGCAATAGACTGGCGCTATCCCTAGGATACACCAAGGCACGTGTCTGACTTCTTTCTTCCCCGAAGAGCCCTGCAGTCTCCCAGTGCACCCAGGAATGATGATCAGACAGTGTGACTGGCTTTCTGGGCAAGATTTAGGTCATTTACTAAGGGCCTTTTGGATCCACCACAATAACCCCAAACAACAAGTATAACTTTGGCAATGTTGGTGTGATAACAGGCACACGGAGAAAAAGCTTTCAACTTGTCAAAGCTGAAGCACCCACCAGATTATGGGGCAATATTTCTGTCTCTTTAAAGGCAAACAGTTCCTTCACTGGCTCCACCCAATCTGCTTCCTGGCTCAGAGGTTTCAGAGGGTGCAAACATTTTCCCCTCATAGTTAAAGCAAAAGCACGGGCTCAAACAGCTTCTTTGGAGAAAACTTGACAACTCATCAACTCCTTCAAAAGGTGAGCCTGGCTGAGAAGAGGCCCCAGAGGATAGAGCTGCGAGGGGCAGTAGGATACAGGGAGTCTGCGTGGGGGTGGGCTGTGGCCCGAGAAGGGACCAGGTGGTGTGCAGGCAACGCAGGAAGGAGGATGCTGCCAGAGTGCTGGTGGTGGAGGGGAGAGAGGGGAGGAAAGACGTTTATGAGCATAATGTCCATACACCTCATATTCAACAGGACAAACCTTAGCTGAAAACTGCACCGTCTGTCTAGTTGCTGTTGTGATGGACATTGAGTACCACTTGATAACCCAGAGTTTTCCCTTAATAGGAAATGAGTGTCCCCAAGGCAGGTCTTTAGAGCTGGAAGGCAATTCAGAGGCCACCCAGTCTAAACCCCTGTTTCTTGTTTTTAGTTTAATTTTTATTTTATATTGGAGTAGAGTTGATTTGCAATGTTGTGTAACTTTCAGGTATACAGCTCAGTGATTCCGTTATACATATACGTATATCCATTCTTTTTCAGATTCTTTTCCCATATAGGTTATTACAGAATATTGAGTAGAGTTCCCTGTGCTATACAGTAGGCCCTTGTTGATTTTCCTTAAAGAGGATCAGAACCCCTGAGAGCATGGTGACTCTCCAGGGATTACCCAGGTCACTAATGACACAGGAAATCTAGAATTCACTTTGAATTCTTTCCGACACTTCACAGAGAGAAGCTGTGTCCCTAATAGGGTGACATATGAGTTGCGGAGCAAGTGCCAGGCAGAGAGGATTAGCTATTCTAAAAAAAACATGTATGTGAGACCCCCCTCCTTGCCTTCCCTAATGATAGGCTTGCTAACCAGTTCACCATTCGGGAAAGAGTGTGGACTGTCTTCCCCTCATCTGCCTCTGACCTGATGTAGACTATAGAATGACGGATCTGAGAAGGAACAAGAAGAGGCCGTAGTGTGCAGTGCTTAAGAGTGAGCGTGGTAGTCAGACAGCCTTTGAATTGGACCCCTCTCTGTTCAACACCTATTAGCACAATGACCTTGGGCAAGTGTCTCAGAATTCTTGAGCCACATCAGTCTCCTCATTTAAAAAACTCAGGTAATAAAGTTAGCTTCCTTGCAGGTTAGTTTTGCGAGTAAGTGAGACACAACTGACCATTGAACAACACAGATTTGAATTGTGCGGGTCCACTTATATGTGGATTTTTTTCAATAAATGCACATTCAACTCTCCATATCCCTGGTTGTACATTGGCAGATTCAACCAAAGAGGATGGAAATTTCCATCCAAGGTAGGTTGAATCTGCCAATATGAAAACCCAATATGGAGGGCCAACTGTACTAGCCATTTTACATGAGATATTTGAGCATCTGCAGATTTTGGAACATGTTGGGGTCTTGGAATCAATCCCCCCTCCATATTGATATGGAGGGATGACTGTAATATACAAAACATATTTATTAGTGTGCTTGGTATACAGTATACATTCAGTAGCGGTTACACTACACCCAGGTTATTTTTTTTATTGTGGAATTTTTTTTAACTTATTGAAAGATAAAGGGAATAATATAAGGAACTTCCATGTACCTATACCAAGCTTCAACAATTATCAGTTTATGCCAGTCCTGTTTCATTTATATACTCACCACTCCCCAGCCACCCCAGATTACTTTGAAGCAAATGTCAGACCTTGTGTCACTTTATCAGTAAATATTTGAGTATGTATGTCTGAAAGATAAAGACCATTTTAAAAAATTACCATAATCAGACTTCAAAAAGCAATGAGAATTTCTAGAAAATTACCAGTTATATTCACATTGCCCTGATTGTCTCATAATTTTAAAAATTGTTTGAAGTTGCGCCCAAATGAGGTCCATAAATTGCAATTCATTGAAATCTCTTAAATTTAACTTAACACATAGGTTTCTACCTTCCTTGTTTCTTGCTGTAAAATTTCTTTAAGAAAGGGGAAGTCTTTTGTCCAACAGAATTGGAAGTGTACACTTTGTTGATTATACCCCAAAATGTCACTTGTCATGCTCTTCTAGTTCCAGTGTTTTGTGTGCCTTCTGTTTAGGGAGAAGCTTGGTCAGATTAAAGCTTGGCTGGTGTTTTGGTGGGAGTACTTCACAGGTGCAGTTGTTAACGTCAATCAGAAGGCACATAATGTTTGGTTGTCTCAGATATTAATGATTACCTTGAGTATACGTTTCCTTAAGGGTCACAAATTATGATATTCTAATTCTATCATTCTTTCTTCATTTATTAGATGGAATAATCCTATAAAAAGAAACTTCCCCTCAACAATTCTTTCATTTCCACGAGGCACAGTTATATAAGAAAGACAAGATAAATGCTTTGTTCTTTCCCTTTGTCAACGTTCAGAATGACATACTCCTAACATACTCCAAAGCGAACAACTGACTTCTTCTAAGAAGATGGCATTGCTATGAACACATAGATTTTAACTTATTTGATATATTTCAATCCCTTGGAATCATTATTCTTATTGATGCTCAAACTGTCTCATCTTTGTCCCGTGGGGGATCGTCTTCAAGTTGGCTCTTAAGTCCTTTTGATGCGATCCTAGTAATTTTTTTCATAGCATCCTTGCTGTCTAGTATGACAAGACGGTCTATGCTCAACTCGTACATTGCCTGGCCCAGACCTGGAATCCATGCTTTCTCCTGAGAGCCCTGAATTTCTGGTGGGAAATGGCATTTGAAGGTTACAATCTGCACGAAGGGTGCTCACTGTTACTGAGCTCATCATTGTTTTTATGCCTTTTCAATGGATTTCAAAACTATAGAAACACACACACGCACATACACACAACTAAGAGTAGGATTCCCGAAAACAATTTTTTGCAGGTTTTTTTTGGGGGGGTGGTGCTTAACTATATCCTACTGGGGATGGACAAAGAAATTACTGCGTTGTCAAGTCTCTAGGGCCAATTTTTTTGTGGTTCATCCACCACACAAAATACAATCTGGCTAGTTTGTTTCATTTGCTTTGGATTTTTACTAGTATTTTGAAATATAATTTTTGCTGTATAATATATGCTTTCAAGATCAAATCTATGAAATCTAAGTATATCCAAAGTAGTCTAGCTCCCAGCTTCTATCCCCAGCTTCCCTCCACCCTGTTTCTTCCATCCCCATATAAGTAACTTTTTTGTCTGCTTTCTTTTCCGATAATCCTGCCATTGTTTTTACGTATGAATGAAAAAATATACATATTACCTTTTATATATGTAGGCCCCAGTCCTCCTTGTTAGAGAAATGATAGTAAACTCTACATTATTTTTTTCACTTGGCTTTTTTTGCTTAATGATATATCCTGGAGATGTCTCCGTACCTGGATATAAAGATATATCTCATTCCGTTTTACAGTTGGCTAGTACTGCACTGCGTGAATATACCTTAGTTTATTCAACCAGGCCCATACTGATGGGCATTTGATAGGTTTTTGGTCTTTTGCTATTTCAAATAGTGGTGCAGTAAACAGCCTTCTGCATAATTTGTTTCTGTATTTTTGTCAGTGTACCTTTGGGATAAATCCCAAAATTGAGGTTGATAATCAAAGGGTAAATGCACATGTACTTTTGCAAGATATTGCTAACTTCTCCTCTAGATGTTTTAGACTGCTTTTCCATTCGCACTAGCCATGTGGGAGAGCACCTGTTTCCCCTACACCTTTTACCAATATATTATGCCAGCAAACTTTTGGATTTTTGCCAAACCTGTAGGTGAGAAATAGTATCTTAGTGTAATATTAAATAATTAATTTAATTTTTCTATGTTTTGATATATTTTTCTCTATTACGAGTGAATGTTAATCTCTTTTTATATATTCAAAGGATATTTACATTTTTTTCTTTGAACTGTTTATTTATATCTTTCTCCATTTTTTATCGAGTTGCTGGTCTTTTGTTTCTCTACTTTTAGATATTCTTTGTTTATTTTTTAATTTTGTAATTCAAGTATAGTTGATTTACAATACTGTGTTAGTTTTAGGTGTACAGCAAAGTAATTCAGTTATATATTTTGTTTTTCTGATTCTTTTGCATTATAGGTTATTACAAGATATTGAATATAGTTCCCTGTGCTATACAGTAAATCCTTGTTGCTTTTGTATTTTATATATAGTGGTATGTATCCATAAATCCCATACTCCTAATTTATCCCTCTTCCGCCACTTTCCCCTTTGGTAATCAGAAGTTTGTTTTCTATGTGTGTGAGTCTGTTTCTGTTTTGTGAATAAGTTTATTTGTATGTTTTTTAGATTCCACATGTAAATGATATCATATGATATTTGTCTTTCCTTGTGTGACTTACTTCTCTCAATATGATAATCTCTAGGCCCATCCATGTAGCTGCAAATGGCATTATTTCATTTTATTTGTGGCTGAGTAATATTCCATTGTATACATGTACCACATCTTCTTTATCCATTCATCTGTCAGTGGACATTTAGGTTGTTTCCATGTCTTGGCTATTGTAAATGGTGCTGCTGAGAACATAGGGGCGCATGTATCTTTTCAAATCAGAGTTTTGTCCATATATGTGCCCAGGAGTGGGATTGCTGGATCCTCTGGTAACTCTATTTTTAGTTTTTTGTGGATCCTCCATACTGTTCTCCATAGCGGCTGCACCAAATTACATTCCTACCAGCAGTGTGGGAAGGTTCCCTTCTCTCCACATTTTCTCCAGCATTTGTTATTTGTAGACTTTTTGATCATGGCCATTCTGACTGCTCTGAGGTGATACATCATTGTAGCTTTGATTGGCATTTCTTCAATGTTTAGTGATGCTGAGCATCTTTTCATGTGGTTGTTGGCCATCTGTATAGATATTCTTTGTGTAAAAGGAAAATTGCCCCTTGCCCCTCTTTTACAGAAGTTGGAAAAAAGAATTTTCCCCTAGTTTGACATTTGTGTTTTAATTTGTGTATGGATTGTTTATTTGTTTGTTTGCCTCACATTATCTTTTTGATTTTTATGTAATCAAATTTAGGAGTCTTTTTCCTTACTCTATTTCAAATCTTAGAAATATTTTCCCCACCCCCAGGTTACAAAGATTTATCCATGTTTCTTCTATTATCATATGGATTTTTTTTACATTTAAATTTCTAATCTATTTGGAATTTGAATGGCATCAGGAGTGGATGCAGTTTTATCTTTTTCTGTATTGTTATCTCAGTGTTGCTTATTAGTCCATCTTTTTTCCCATTGATGTGAGATGCTGCCTTATTGAATATAAATATAACATGATATAATTGAATTGAATATAAATGAATATAGTGTGATCAGTTTGGTCTACTCCTGAATCTTCTGTTTTTGTTTCACTGTTCTCTCTATTCGTGCACCAACATCATACTGCTTTAATTATAGGAACTATAATGTTCTACTATCTGGTAGAGCTAGTCTTCCCTCATTTTTCTTTTCTTGATTGCCAAGGCTAATTTTCTGTTTTCTTCATCCAAATGAACTTCATAATCAACGATTTTAGTTGCATGAAAAAAAAGCGATGAAAAAAAATTTTAATATATATTTATGTAAAATCATGTTAAAGAAGTATCTATTCATTTAAATTTTATGATTTAAACATGAATCAGTGTTGGGCTTCCCTGGTGGCACAGTGGTTAAGAATCCGCCTGCCAATGCAGGGAACACGGGTTCAAGCCCTGGTATGGGAAGATCCCACATGTCGTGGAGCAGCTAAGCCCATGCACCACAACTACTGAGCCTGCGCTCTAGAGCCTGTGAGCCACAGCTACTGAAGCCCGTGTGCCTAGAACCCATGCTCTGCAACAAGAGAAGCAACTGCAATGAGAAGCCTGCACACCGCAATGAAAAATAGCCCCTGGTCACCGCAACTGGAGAACGCCTGTGTGCAGCAAGAAAGACCCAATGCAGCCAAAAATAAATACATACATAAATAAATTTATAAAAAAAAAAGAACATGAATCAGTGTTGAATTTGGCCAAATGTCTTTTTTGCACCTAGTTCCTTTTCTTCTTAACCTATTAATGGGATGTGTTACAACAATTTCCTCATGTTGAACCACCCTAGTATTTCTGAAACAGTAATACTTAGTCAAGGTGTATTGCTTTTTAGTGTCTAATAATTTATTTAGGATTTTTGAATCAATACTCACACATGAGACATGTGTATCACTTTATTTGTTGGTGAAATCGTGGTTAGCTTTTAGGATCAACATTACACTTGCTTCATAGAAAGAGCTGAACGTTTTCCTTTCTTTTTATGTGATCAGGAATTGTTTAAGTAGCACTGAGATTATCAGATCTTCAAAGGTTTCAGTTAATTCCATGTGAAATCATCTGGACATGACTCTTTTGTGGGGATACTCTTTAAGTACTTTGTTATTTCTTCCACAGCAATTGAGCTGTTTATGCATAATAGAATATTACACATTTTCAGGGAGGAAAAGAAAGAAAAAAAAAGAGAGTTGGGAATGGTTCTCACTTGCCCAAATTGACCCTTTTCCCCTCTCCTTCCTTTTCTTAAGATCTTGTGGGTACCTAAGCCCCAAGGCCCCTTGATATAAACATGGCTGATGCCCAGGACAACGCTCTGAGGATCGTGCTGGTCGGGAAGACTGGAAGTGGGAAAAGTGCCACAGGAAACACCATCCTCGGGGGAAACGTATTCAAGTCTAGGCTTGCTGCCCAGGCTGTTACCAAAACTTGTCAGAAAGCATCCCGGAAATGGGAGGGGAGAGACCTTCTCGTTGTTGACACCCCAGGGCTCTTCGACACCAAGGAGAGCCTGAGCACCACCTGCAGGGAAATCAGCCGCTGTGTCCTCGCCTCCTGCCCCGGACCTCACGCCATCGTCTTGGTCATGCAGCTGGGCCGCTACACGGAGGAAGAGCAGAAAACCGTGGCGTTGATCAAGGCTGTGTTTGGGGAAGCAGCCACGAAGCACATGATCATCTTGTTCACTCGCAAAGAGGAGCTGGAGGACCACAGCCTAAGCGACTTTGTGCGGGGTGCGGATGTAAAGCTACGAAGCATCCTCAAGGAGTGTGGAGACCGCTGCTGCGCCTTCAGTAACAGGAGTACAGACCAGGCTGAGAAGGAAGCTCAGGTGCGGGAGCTGGTGGAGCTGATAGAGAAGATGGTGCAGAACAACCAGGGGGCTTACTTTTCCGACGCCATATACAAGGACACGGAGGAAAAGCTGAGAAAGCGGGAGGAAGTCTTGAAGAAAATCTACGCTGATCAGTTAGAAAAGGAAATTAAACTACTTCAAAAGGAATATGCCCATAGACCACAGGAAGAAAAGGAGGAACAAATAAAATTGCTAATGAAGAAGCATGATGAACGAATGAAAAATATAAGGGAAGAAGCCGAGGAGAATTTATTTCAAATTGTTTTCAACGGGATTAAAAATATTCTTTCAAAAGTATGGCAAATGTTTTGGAAGTAGTGTAAATTGTATTTTTACTTCTCAATTTACTATAACTTGTTAATATGGTAGTTTGCATTTTCCAAAGAGGGCTAAAACCATATCTTCTTTCTGACTTCTTCTTACAATCTGACCTTGTTACTCTTTCCATTGAGTTATGGGTCTATGTCCCCTGCCTTGAAATTGGATGGACTTTGTGAATGCTTTGATAAATTCTGGGTGTTTGAAGCAACACCATGTGACTTCCAAGGTTAGAAAAGGAAAATGCCTCCTTGCTGTCTCGGGGTGCTTGCTCTTGGAATTTGGCCACCATGTTGTGAGGAAGCCCAAGTCACCTGCATGAAGAGGACTTGAAGTCACTGGCCCACTCCCCTGGCTGATACTTCAGCTGCCCGCCAAAAGCAGCTTGCCAGCCATGCAAGCGAGGCGACACCAAAGTGCATTCTCCAGTTGCCTACTGATGAAGCTGCAAAGAGCAAACGTGAGCCATCCCCACGGGGTCCTGCCCAAATTGCAGATTCATGAGAAAAATAAATGATTGTTGTTGTTTTAAACCACTAAGTTTTGGGATGGTTTGTTATGCAGTGAAAGCTAACCAGAATGAAATATCTTCCCAGCACGTTCCCCACGACTCCCGGCTCCCCGCTGTCCTTCTACACGATGCCAGTGAATGTAAGAGGTTATGAAATTGACATAAGCAGGCAATGATCTATTTCAGAGAGTTCAAAGAGTCAATTTAGGAAACTTCAAATAAGAAACCCTGCATATGTTAAGTGTCAGCACCACTGATAGTGTGTCTTATTTCAATCCACATCTATGAGTACTTTGTTAGTGAAGCATCAGGCTTCTCTGGCACCGTTACTCTGTGGTTCATGGAGATGTGGAGGTTGATAAATCCTCTTATTGTTTTTTTTTCTCTCTCTCTTTTTTTTAAAGGTACCATCCTAACTTAAAATGTCCCTGCTGTACCTTAGAAATCTCTTCTGTGCCAAATATTTTTCTTGCCTCTACAGATCCACAGTTCACCCTTCTTTCACTCTAGTTTTTGCCTGGGACGCTGATCTATATGGACTACATCAGTGGGATCTCTCGCTCTCTGACTTCTGCTTGGTTTCTGCCAATGGGAAATCCAAGCAGGAGAACTCTTGACGGTAGAAAAGCAAGGTCAGGGTATCTGTTTTCCTGCCTCTCTCCCTGCAGGGGCATCTCCCACTAGCTGCAACCCTAAGCCGAAGCTCATAACTCCTCCCCTGGAGGCTCTCTACCCAGCTCTCCTTCTGGGTTCCAGGTTTTGTTCACCCCTTAGGGTAAGGATGTAATTTCCTCGCTGTTTCTAGCCCTCTCCCTTGTCATTTCCAACCCCTGTATCCACAGCTTGTAGGAAGCCCCTTCACTAGGCTCTCCTCCAACTACTTCATTATACTAAGCCATCTGTTTTCTGCTGGAATCCTGATTGATAACATCTTATGATACCTACTTCTTTTTCTCTTTCAGAGCATTCCCTGACTTTTGTTGTTGTTGTTGTTGTTTTTCAATTCACTCTAGTGTTTTCTGCCAGCAGAAAAATCTCTCCTGACTGTTGAAATCTCTGGGACAAGTTTAGCCCCATGGACTGTGACATTGGCAGTGAGCAGATAAAAGGTTCCGTCTGGCTAAAATCATTGCAAAACTTCAAAGTTAGAGGGATGACTTTATATCATTTTTAATGATGGCAGATAACCCAAACTCAAACTGTTGGACTTTTTACAGCTGTCCTTTGCTTTGCCTGTGAATGTGACTGAGAGTATTTACTGCACTGGTGAAATTTAGGGAGGCAGGGATTTGAGATCAAATCTGGAGAAAATAGGATCCCAAATACCTGCTCATGCTAAGGGTCGTCACAAATATCACGAATGGAGTAAAGACAGCATGGAAGAAAAGCCCATTGTGAGAAAACATTCACAATATATGTTGTGACATAACACCGCTAGTCCAAACTGCTATTCCCGATAACACAATTCTTATATTTAGAGGTAGTTCCTTGTGAGTGATTCATCAGTGCACTATTGTCTCTAGAGAGCGAACTATTCATGCACTGTCCTGACACCTTTCATTTAAGAACTGTTTAAATGATATTGTCTCTCAGCAACTTGCAGAAGCATTATGAATTCAATTAACTTGTGTGTATCTAGGCATATGTTAGGGCCTATGGAAGATGCAACTTATATTCCACTTTGGAAGGTAAGTCATGCCCAGAGGAGAAATGAGTAAATCAAATAAAAATCATCGACATTATCTTCTCCCGCATCGAAGGAATTCTTTCCCGCTCGATTATCTTCACAATCCTTACATCCCAGTTTTCTCTGAAGGTGGTCCTGAGTTCTGAGGTCTCTGGAAATTCCAGCATTTATTGTGTGCATTATTCCTATTGTTGAAATATGTGAGAGCCATGACCCATAATTGGGGAATGAAAGTAGGATTCATAGGAGAAGACTTGAGGAAGAATTCAGGGCTTGAAATCTCCTATGAAGGATGTATAGGATGTGTCCATGTGGGTGCCTGGAATGATTCATCATGCTTCTCTTCAGAAACAGGAAAGTTAGGGTCTGCAGATAAGATCATCGGGGTAGACTCAGGAGTGACAGCACTCAATTAGGTCTGTGACAAGCTGAGTAGCAGACGTCAAAGGGCAGGTCCAATGTCAACGTCCTACATTGAAATTTTGGACTGAAGGTTATGTGAGAGGCCTGGGGTGAATGTGGCAGGATATGAACATAAATGTGAATTTCAGCTGAGTCCTCAGTATTGCCAACACCCCCACATTCCAAACTCATACACTAGAAGATCTGGGAAGGACCTGCCAAGGAAGGAGCTAGAAACCAGTTAGGTGAGGTTTAGCTCTTCAACTAATTCGGTAGGTGTTTGAAGTGGTCAAGAGGAAAGGGCTTTTTAAAAGAGGACATTCAGATCATAAGGACAACAAGCTTCAGGACTGGCAAATTCTTGGGCTTCATCTCGAGAGTAATTGGCTCCCTGGTGAAGAGGGGGATCTCTGTGTAACCATGTGGTTTAATAAGGGAGGCTCCACCGGGGCTCCACTTGTGTGCCCTGCCCAATAGGACGACGGTTCTCTCTCACCTCACAGCAAGTAAGGTGGCCCCTTGGGCTTTGATGCTGCCAGAGGACATGAGTGGTGTATGGTGAGCGATTCCTGGGAGGACATGACCTGTGTCCTCTGGAGTTTAGCTTTGGAGCCGGGTGCTCCTGTGGGAAATATAATACGAAAGGACGTTGCTATGCGCCAGGGGGTAAAGACTGAGGAGGCTGATTGGAAGCAACCATAACTTTCACTGACTGTGGGGCAAAAGTATGTGCTCCCCATAAACCAAACGTGGGCCACACAGGAGGGAGCCAGCCAAAGCCAGCTTGAAGGGGACTTGCCCGGAAGTCCACCAGGGATCGCAACTGTGCCCGGAACTGGAGTCAAAGTGACCAGCTGGAGGGGAGACAGTGGCCATCAGCTGGACTTGTAATTGCAGATTTCCAGGGAGACTCTCTGAACAGTCATTAATGGGGCCCCGTGAGGAAAAGAGCCACGAAGTGCGCCTCCATCCCCCAAAGCCAGATTACACCTGACTTGTCTTCAATGGTTTTTCCTCTTCTCCTCCAACCCACGAGGAGTCACAACCAAGGCGAGTGACGGGAGGAGGAGGAGGCGAAGGGCAGGGTGGGGAGAGATGGAAGAAGCCCTGTGCACACTGCTGGTCCTTCGGCGAAAGCAGGCACAAGCCAGGGGAAGGAGAGGCTTTACCCTGCAATGAAATTCCGAGTTTGATTATTGGGTTGGATGTTGTAATTACACAAATGGGACTCACAGAGACTGGAGAGGGCTTGCGCTTAGGACAGAAGCTATCCAAGATTTCCTTCATGAGGCACTAATGGGCCCAGTTTGATGGGCCAGTAGGAGACAAGAATAAATGTCTTCCTTCTTTGCCCTCCCTTCTTTGTGAAGCCTGTCTTATTTAATCACAGGCTTAGCCATAGATCACCTTCTTTGCTATGGAGGAGATCACTCTAGAGAAGAACGCCAAGATCTTGCCAACCCTCTTCCTGTAAGAGTGGTGCTGCGTGCTTCCCGTGAGTGGTGTAGCAGGAGTCCAGGGAAGCGCTCTGCTCGTGCAGATCATGGGAAGAAATTTGACATGACCACATTCCCAGAGGGGTATTTATGTGTACATCCCACAGAGTCAAAAGATTCAAAGGGGTGGAGTAGGGCCTGCAACATCTGAAGGGGGGGAAGCGTCCCTAAGAGCCCTGAGCCTTATTTTCTCACGGTCAATCAGAGCGGAGCCTCGACCAGCTAAAAGTCTGTGCCATGGAGTCTCCCCGTCCTTGTGGCTAAGGAGAGGACAGGCAGTAAAGCTCACTGCTATGAATAGGAGACTGTCACAGCAAGTTAATGGTATGACTGGCCTAAGTTCTGACCGTTCTTAGAGATCACAACTTGACCTATGGAGAATGGATTTACTTTGTGCCAGATTCTCAATCTGGTGAACAGGGTCAATGATCAAACTTGAAAGCATGCTTCTGTTTGAAAAGAAAAGGAAGCTACAAATCAGAGACTTGTTTTCCACTGTGGCTTTTAAGTTCAAAGATGACTCCAGCAGAAGGGGTTCCAGAGATGTTGAGAAATGAGCCCCAAGGTCAAAGGAGGCATGTTTGAGACACAGCAATCATTTGTAAAGTGCTGCGTATATAATCCACGAACAACCAAAAGTTCATTGGAATGGTAATTTGTTGAATATAGAGGCAAAATTGCATCCTTTCTGGAAGGTACACAGACATAGAAGCCCTTGATAAGTTCACCCAGCAAGTCTTGAATGGTAGCCAACAAAGCCTGTCCTTACTGAACGCTGACATTTCTCTAAAGAGAAAAGCTGCCCTCCAAACTACAATGGCCTTGGACATGATCCCTGCCTGGCAAGGAAGCACCCGTGCCATTGTCCAAACAGAATGCAGTGTGTTCCTACTGCTGAGACTGTTAATGTACCGTCTTTATTGAGTCACATGAGGGCACAAGTGAACACCCTGAGGGATCTGACCCCTCTACCTGGGGACCTAGTAAATCAGTGGCTCGGATCATAGGGTTCTTGGTAGAGAAAGTTGGTCATTGATTTTGGGAATCATTGTCTTAACCTGCGTTTTCTCTTGCATGTGACTGTATTGTTGCTGTGACATCTGCCACCAGTGCAGCCAGGGAGCTACCAAAGGAGCCACCTCCGCGCTAGCGAAAGCCCTTGCTGACCACCAGGGCGCGGTGCGCGAGACGAGAGGCTGTGAGATCGCGAGAGCGGGTCACGGGGCTTGAGAGTTGGACCTGAGAACTGGACCCACGCAGTTGGGGGCTCCCCACCTACTCCGCTGTCCTTGGAATGTGCATTCTGCCTGGCCTCCCCACTCCCAGAAGCCTCCGCAAGGATACAGCCTTGAGTAGAAATTGACACTATCTGGATGCTATACGGGACCGAACCCACTGAAGGCCTCTGGATAAAGGTTGATGATTCTGGCAGACACGGGTGGAAAGCTATTCTCCTCGTGGCCGCTCAGGACAAGCTTTATAAGTTCCTTGCTTATTAAACCTGCCAGCTGCCCACCCGGAGTGGTCTGCCTCACCGTCGGGTTTCAGAAGACACCTGGGAAGATCCTGAGGACGTTGCAAACCAACTTATATTTTTAAACATCAGTCTCATCTATATTTATAAACAAATATAAAAAATGGAATACCCAAGGCAATTGTTCTCAAAGTTCTTTCGTCTTGTTTAAAAGCGTCTCAATTATCTAAAACTCTTCCTAGATTGGGTTGCATTCTCTGAGATTTGCAATCAACAAGTTGCCATGTTGCGGGATAGGACTTTATAGGTATTCCCTTTCCACACTGTTGAAGTTTAACCTGCCTTCTCACTATTGGTCCTCTCTACCACGCTCCCTGATTTTTTTTTCTTACGTAAGTGAACGTCTCCTATAATTATTCTATAATTCACACACTATTCCTTTTTTGTTTCTTTTCTGTCCCTTCAAGGAACACTGAAAGATCCGGAGGGCAAGGATCTTTACCTGCTATTATTTGCTAATATACCCAATTGCCTAAAACAGTGCTTGGCACATAATAGGCTCGCAAGAAACACTGAATGAAAATTCTATTTTATTCGATATTTTGTTCTTGTTTGTTTAGAATTGGATTGCTGTATTTGCCTCTACTTCTGCTTTCAACCTATCTCAAGTTTCATGTTTTAGATTTGGATTTCCTTTGCAATCCACTCCAAACAATACTTATTTTTTATCGGAAATCTTTGGTGTACTTATCATAGTTGTAATTTATGATCTATTTGGATGCATTTGTATTATTTTATTTTTTGCTTTCTACTTGTCCAACCAGTTTCATAGTTTGTTTTTCTTTCTTCTTTGTGCCTTAATTTGGATTATTTGGTTCTTCTTTTCACATTCCATTTTTTTTTCTACTCAGTTGGAAATTATATACACTCTTCCTAATTTTCTTAGTGGCCACAGCACATATTCCTTTTTCAAAATTTTTAAATTTTTTATACCATTTTTAAAGGTTACATGCCATTTACAGTTAATACAAAATATTGGCTATATTCCTCATACAACACATATTCTTAACAAAGTCTAAAGGGAATCTATATTTTAATCTTCCTCTTATACAACAAATTACTATAGAACATTTAAACTCCATTCCCACCTTCCACCCCATCTATGCATTATTGTTGTGTATTTTTATTTTCTTATTTTTTTCCTTTTTAAGCCCTGGAAGTTATTACCATTTTCTTCTCTTCCTTTCTTTGTCTTTCCTTCCTTCTTTCTTCCTTTCTATTTTTTCTTTCCTTCTTTCTTTCCTTTGTTCTTTCTTTCCTTCTTTCTTTCTCTCCTTCCTTCCTTCCTTCTTCCTTTCTTTTCTTTCTTTCTTTCTTTCTTTCTTTCTTTCTTTCTTTCTTTCTTTCTTTCTTTCTTTCTTTCTTTCTTTCTTTCTTCTTTCTTTTCAACCTCTGATTTACTATCTGTGATTACTTTCCTCTTGCCTCAAGTACATTCTTTACAAATTCTCTTAGTGAGGTTGTGCTGGTAGCAAAAACTCTCAGTCTTTGTTGTCAATGTGGTTTTGAGAAGCAGACTTTAAATTCTCCAGGGCAGGTGAAATATCCTCAGGGTGACAGCTAGCTGCTGTACTCCACTTGCCCACCTTCACTTAGTTCCGTGTCTGAGAAAGGTTATTTTCTTGCCTGCTCACCTACGCTTTTAAGAAAATGTATGTAATATTTTTCAGTATTTTTAGTTGATTTCAGTGGGAGGATTAATAATCTAGATATCTGAAAGAGAAGTTTATTTTTATGTTTGGTTAGTCTTTTCCTGGTTTTGTTTCCTGCGTGTATGGCTCCCGTTGGGGTTATTTTTGCTGTTTATCTTTGTCTCTTTCATCTGTCTTTCATATTGCAGTTTTTCGTCAAACAGCAGCTCTCCCTGACTGCCTTTTCGTAGTTTGGAATAAATCATTAGAAAACCTGGAAGTTCCACGTCTGAGTGAGGGTGCCGACTGCAGGCTTCACCTGGGGTGACCGCAGGACAGGCTGTTATGTAGAGGGAACCCAAAATGCCAGAATGCAGAGGTTTTTCTCTGGAGATGCTCTAATCTTTAGGGGAGATTCCTTCAATTACCCACTCGGGAAGAGAGACCTTGAAGTGTGAGGTTCCGAATGAGGGGGAAGTGAGGAGATGACTGGATCATGTGTCTCATACTCACTTCTTCCACGAATCCCCTGCTTTCAGCCCTACAGCCCCCTCCCCTTGGAGCTGAAATTTCTGAAGCCCACCTGTCCGAGGTGCTTCCGTCAACATCCGCGGCCACCTCAGCCACAGCCTCTCTGGGGCCATGTTGGCTGTGGATGTCTGCTCCAATGCACCCTTCCGGAAATCTGTTGAAACCTCTTGTCTCTGATACTTATACTCCTAATTGTCTATGGCACCCTGGTTTTTATTAGGGTTTGCAGAAAGAGAACGTCTGTGGTCTATAATTGATGTCAGTCCATTTCCCAGAATGCTTGGCATATAGCCAGTTTGCTTTCTGGACACTGAAATCCCTGATCTCCCGTTAAATAGAAGTAAAATGTAATGAGAGAGAATGTGTGATATTTACATATTTATATTTACACAGAATTACTTGTGACCATTTACAACTTGGAAATAGAGAAATTCTAATACAAATTTCAAGTTGCTATTGCTTCAAAACAGGCAATGATAAAAAATTGACTTGTTAAGTTTTCTATATAAAGTTTAGGCTTTTAAAGCACCACTGTCAGGATTCTAAAAGGCATAGAAAAGCAGAACAACCTGCGTCCACTGATTGCACTGGTTCTTTTCCTCAGCTCAAGACCGAGCCGTGAGGGTCCTTAATCAGGCCTCCTCTCCAGGTCTGAGTCCATTGTGAGAGCATCACGCCACGTAGAGGAGGAGAAGTGGACCTTGCATCCTAACCTTTCTGTCCTGTGAAGCGACCACAGCTATGTGTGACAGGTAAGACCAAAGGTGAAGGTGATGAGGCAGGAAAGGGTTGTGGCTGAGGCAGGGAGGAAGTGCTGTGCACAGATGAATTTATAACAGCCTTTCCTGTTATTGTGAGAAGATTCTGAGAAATGGGTGAACCACAGACTTCCCTGGGTTGTGCTGTGATGTGTGTGAAAATCATCCCCTGGTCTCTTTACCGTGGAATTTCTAGTAAAGTGGTACAGATATTTTACATGCGTAAGAAGGGAGTGCATGGGTTGAAAAAGGGCGTCAAATTATGAAGCAAAACGAGGAAATGCATAAAAGAGCAGAAACTGTTGAAAATAAAACTGCAAAGCCTTAGAGGTTTTGAGCTTCAGGAGGTGCAAAAATAGGTTCCAACTCTGCATGGGAAGAGAACCAAATTCATAGTGTTAAAGGGCCTGGAGACAAGGTAGTGTGACAACTTGGGGCCAGTTTTACAATCAGTCTACCACAACTGGCTCTCCTACTTGCATCCAATTGTACCTAAATGGCAGGAGTTTTCAGCTTTATTGAATTTTAAGTTGCATAAAATAAAATTCATGCATTTTTTTCAGTAGATTCAATAATCAATTAAACAGTATTTCTAAGCTTAGTATTGACTTATATGTGTGAGCTTATATATGAGCCTGTAATGAGCTTATATATGTATATACATGTTGCAACGAGTATTCATTTAATTAATTTATTTATTTACTTATTTACTTATTTATTTATTTTTACCTTTTGATCCCTTTCACCCATTTCTCCCACTTCCACCCTCAGCCCCCGCCTCTCACAACCACCATGCAGAACACTCTGTATCTATGAGCCTGGCTTTTGTTTTGTCTAGATTCCACATATAACTGAGTTTGTACAGTATTTGTCTTTCTGTCTGATTTATTTCACTTAACATAATGCCCTGAGATCTATCTATGTTGTCACAAATGGCATGATTTCCTTCTTTCTTATGGCTGGATACTATTTGTGTGTGTGTGTGGGTGTGTATCTCCTTTATCCTTCCATCCATCAATGGACACCTAGGTTGTCTCCATATCTTGACTATTGTAAATAATGCTGCAATGAACATGGGGTGCAGATATCTCTACTAGTCAGTGTTTTCATTTTCTTTGGATAAATACCCAGATGTGAGATGGCTGGATCATATGAAGTTCTATTTTTAATTTTTTTGAGGAACCTCCATTCGGTTTTCCACAGTGGCTGCACCAATTTATATTCCTACCGACATGCATGAGGTTCCCTTTTCTCCACATCCTCACAACACTTGTTATTTCTTGGCTTTTTGATGTAGTCATCCTAACAGGTGTGAGTTCATATCTCATTGTGTTTTCTTTTAATTGAAGTATAGTTAGTGGACACTATTATATAAGTTACAGGTGTACAATATAGTGATTCCCAATATGTAACAGTTATACTCCATTTATAGTTATTATAAAATATTGGCTACAGTCTCTGTTTTGTACAATATATCCTTGTAGCTCATTTTATACCTACTAGTTTGTACCTTTTAGTCCCCTACCTCTATATTGCCCCTCTCCCTTCCCTCTCCCCACTGGTAACCACTAGTTTGTTCTCTGTATCTGTGAGTCTGCTTCTTTTTTGTTCTATTCACTAGTTTGTGGTATTTTTTAGAGTCCACATATAAGTGATATTACACAGTATTTGTCTTTCTCTCTCTGACTTATTTCACTTGCATAATACCCTCCAAGTCCATCCATGTTCTTGCAAATGGCAAATTTTCTTTCTTTGTATGGCTCAGTACTATTGCATTGTGTATATATATATATACCACATTTTCTTAATCCATTCATCTGTCGATGGACACTTAGATAGCTTTCATGTCTCGACAATTGTAGATAATGCTGCCATGAACATCGGGGTGCATGTATCTTTTCGAATTAGTGTTTTTGTTTTTGTTTTGTTGTTTCAGCTATATACCCAGGAGTGGAATTGTGGGGTCACATGGTACTTCTATTTTCAGTGTTGAGGAGCCTCCATATTGTTTTCCACAATGGCTGCACCAAGTTACATTGCCACCAGCAGTGCAGGAGGGGGTCCCTTTTCTCCACATCTTCACCAACTTTTGTAATTTGTGTTCTTTTTGATGGCAGCCATTCTGACAGATATGAGGTGATATCTCATTGTGGTTTTGATTTGCATTTCCCTGATGATTAACGATGTTGAGCATCTTCTCATGTGCCTGTTGGCTATCTGTTTGTCTGCTTTGGGAAACTGTGTATTCAGGTCTTCTGCCTATTTTTTTTTTTAATAAATTTATTTATTTATTTTGGCTGTGTTGGGTCTTCGTTTCTGTGCGAGGGCTTTCTCTAGTTGCGGCAAGTGGGGGCCACTCTTCATTGCGGTGCGCGGGCCTCTCACTGTCGCGGCCTCTCTTGTTGCGGAGCACAGGCTCCAGACGCGCAGGCTCAGTAATTGTGGCTCACGGGCCTAGTTACTCCGCGGCATGTGGGATCCTCCCAGACCAGGGTTCGAACCCATGTCCCCTGCATTGGCAGGCAGACTCTCAACCACTGCACCACCAGGGAAGCCCCTGCCTATTTTTAAATCAAGTTGTTTGTTTTTGATGTTGAGTTGTATGAGCTGCTTCTATATTTTGAATATTAACCCCTTATGTGTCATATCATTTGCAAATATTTTCTCCCATTCTCTAGGTTGTGTTTTTGTTTTGTTGATGGTTTCCTTTGCTGTGCAAAAGCTTTGAAGTTTAATTAGGTCCCATCTGCTTATTTTTGCTTTTATACTATTTCCTCTGCTTTAGGAGACAGATGCAAAAAAAAATATAGCTGCGATTTCTGTCAAGAGTGTTCTGCTTATGTCTTCCTCTAGGGGTTATATGGTATCCAGTCTTACATTTAGGTCTTTAACCCAATTTGAGTTTCTTTTTGGATATGGTGTTAGAAAATGTCCTAATGTCACTCTTTTACATGTAGCTGTTTAAGTTTCCTAGCACCACTTATTGAAGAGAATGTCTTTTCCCCATTGTATATTCTTGCCTCCTTTGACCATATGTGCATGGGTTTATTTCTGGGCTCTCTGTTCTGCTTCATTAATCTATGTGTCTGTTTTCGTGCCAGTACCATATTGTTTTCATTACTGTAGCTTTTTAAATAGTATAGTTTGAAGTCAAGGAGTGTAATTCCTCCAGAACTGTCCGTCTTTCTCAAGATTGTTTTGGCTGGACTTCCCTGGTGGCGCAGTGGTTAAGAATCCGCCTGCCAAGGCAGGGGACATGGGGCATAGACCCCGCTCGCTGCAACTAGAGAAAGCCCGCACACAGCAACAAAGACCCAACGCAGCCAAAAATAAATAAAGAGAAATAAATAAAGAAATTTTTTAAAAAGATTGTTTTCACTTCTCTGGGTGTTTTGTGTTTCCATACAAATTTTAAAATTATTTGTTCTAGTTCTGTAAAAAATGCCGTTGACATTTTGATAGGGATTGCATTGAATCTGTAGATTGCCTTGGGTAGTACGGTCATTTTAACAATCTTAATTCTTCCAATCCAAGAACACAGTATTATCTTTCATTCTGTTTGTGTCATCTTTAATTTCTTTCATCAGTGTCTTATAGTTTTCAGAGTACAGGTATTTTCCCTCCTTAGGTAGATTTATTCCTAGGTATTTCATTCTTTTTGATGCAACGGTAAATGGGATTGTGTTCTCAATTTCTCTCTTTTTTTTTTTAAAACATCTTTATTGAAGTATAATTGCCTTACAATGGTGTGTTAGCTTCTGCTTTATAACAAAGTGAATCAGTTATACATATACTCAATTTCTCTTTTTGATAGTTCATTGTTAGTGTATAGAAATGCAACAGATTTCTGTGTATTAATTTTGTATCCTGCAATTTTACTGAATTCATTGATGAGCTCTAATAGTTTTCTGGTGGCGTCTTTAAGATTTTCTATGTATGGTATCATGTCATCTTCAAACAGTGACAGTTTTACTTCTTCCTGTCTGATTTGGATTCCTTTTATTTCTTTTTCTTCTCTGATTCCTGTGGCTAGGACTTCCAAAATTATGTTGAATAAAAGTGGTGAAGGTGGGCATCTTTGTCTTGTTCCTGATCGTAGAGGAAATGCTTTCAGCTTTTCACTGTTGAGTATGATGTTAGCTGTGGGTTTGTCATATATGGCCTTTATTATGTTGAAGTATGTTCCCTCTATGTCCACTTCCTGGAGAGTTTTTATTATGAATGGATGTTGAATTTTATCGAAAGCTTTTTCTGCATCTATTGAAATGATCATATGATTTGTATTCTTCCGTTTGTTAATGTGGTATATCACACTGATTGATTTGCAGATGTTGAAAAATTCTCGCATCCTTGGATAGATCCCACTTGATCATGGTGTATGATCCTTTTAATGTATTGTTAGATTTGGTTTGCTAATATTTTGTTGAGGATTTTTGCATCTATTTTCATCAGTGATATTGGCCTGTAGTTTTCTGTTTTGTGATATCTTTGTCTGGTTTTGGTATCAGAGTGATGCTGGCCTCATAGAATGAGATTGGGGGTGTTCCTCCCTCTGCAGTTTTTTGAAACAGTTGAGAAGGAGAGCTGATAACTCTTTCATAAACGTTTGGTAGAATTCACTTGTGAAGCTGCCTGGTCCTGGACTTTTGTTTGTTGGGAGTCGTTTAATAACTCATTCAGTTCCATTACTAGTTATTGGTCTGTTCATATTTTCTATTTCTTCCTGGTTCAGTCTTTGGAGATTGTACCTTTCTAGGAATTTTTCCATTTCTTGTCTGTTGTTCATTTTATGGCATATATTGTTGTTCATAGTCGTCTCTTATAATCCTTCGTAATCTTTTGTATTTCTGCGGTGTCTGTTGTAACTTCTCCTTTTTCATTTCTAATTTTATTGATTGAGCCCCCCTCCCTCTTTTTCTTGATGAGTCCTGCTAAAGGTTTATAAATTTTGTTTATCTTCTCAAAGACCAGGTTTTAGTTTCATTGATCTTTGCTACTGTTTTCTTTCTTTCTGTTTCATTTATTTCTGCTCTGATCTTTATGATTTCCTTCCTTCTACTAACTTTGGGTTTTGTTTGTTCTTCTTTCTGTAGTTCCTTTAGGTGTAAGGTTAGATTGTTTATTTGATATTTTTCTTGTTTCTTGAAGTAGGACTGTATTGCTAGAAACTTCCCTCTTAGAACTGTTTTTGCTGAATCCCATAGGTTTTGGATTGTCATGTTTGCATTGTCATTTGTCTCTAGGTATTTTTTCATTTCCTCTTTGTTTTCTTCAGTGATCCCTTGGTTATTTAGTAGCATACTGTTTAGTCTCCATGTGTTTGGAGACTTTTACGTTTCTTTTTTTTCTTGTAATTTATTTCTAATTTCATAGTGTTGTGGTCGGAAAAGATGCTTGACACAATTTCAGTTTTCTTAAATTTACTGAGACTTCATATGTGACCCAAGATGTGATCTATCCTGGAGAAGTTTCCATGTGCACTTGAGAAGAAAGTGTAATCTGCTGTTTTCGGATGGAATGTCCTAGAAATGTCAATTAAATCTATCTGGTCTAATTTGTCATTTAAAGCTTGTGTTTTCTTATTAATTTTCTGTTTGGGTGATCTGTCCATTGGTGTAAGTGGGGTGTTAAAGTGCCCCACTATTATTGTGTTACTGTCAATTATCTCTTTTATAGCTGTTAGCATTTGCCTTATGTATTGAGGTGCTCCTATGTTGGGTGCATACATATTTATAATTGTTATATCTTCTTGGATTGATGCCTTGATCATTGTGTAGTGTCCTTCCTTGTCTCTTGTAACATACTTTATTTCAAAGTCTATTTTATCTGATATGAGTATTGCTACTCCAGCTTCCTTTTGATTTCCATTCGCATGGAGTATCTTTCTCCATCCCCTCACTTTCTGTCTGTATGTGTCCCTAGGTCTGAAGTGGGTCTCTTGTAGACAGCATATATAGGGGTCTTGTTTTGTATCCATTTATCCAGTCTGTGTCTTTTGGTTGGAGCATTTAATCCATTCCCATTTAAGGTAATTATCAATACGTATGTTCCTATTACCATTTTCTTAATTGTTTTCGGTTTGTTTTTGTAGGTCCTTTTCTTCTCTTGTGTTTCCCACTTAGAGAAGTTCCTTTAGCATTTGCTGTAGAGCTGAATTCTCTTAGCTTTTGCTTGTCTGTAAACTTTCTGATTTCTCCTTCAAATCTGAATGAGACCCTCGCTGGGTAGAGTATTCTTGGTTGTAGTTTCTTCCCATTCATCACTTTAAATATATGGTGGCACTCCTTTCTGGCTTGCAGAGTTTCTGCTGAGAAATCAGCTGTTAACCTTATGGGAGTTCCCTTGTATGTTATATGTCATTTTTCCCTTGTTGCTTTTAATAATTTTTCTTTGTCTTTAATTTTTGTCAGTTTGGTGACTATGTGTCTCTGCATGTTTCTCCTTGTGTTCATCCTGCCTGGGACTCTCTGTGCTTCCTGGATTTGGCTGGCTATTTCCTTTCCCATGTTAAGGAACTTTTCCATTATAATCTCTTCAAATGTGTTCTTGGATCCTTTCTCTGTGTCTTCTCCTTCTGGGGCCCCAGTAATGCGAATGTTGGCACATTTAATATTATTCCAGAGGTCTCTTAGGCCGTCTTCATTTCTTTTCTTTCTTTTTTCTTTATTTTGTTCTGCAGCAATGATTTCCACCATTTTGTCTTCCAGGTCATTTATCCGTTGTGCCTCATTTATTCTGCTATTGATTCCTTCTAGTGTATTTTTCATTTCAGTTATTGTATTCATCTCTGTTTGTTTGTTCTTTAGTTCTTGTAAGTCTTTGTTAAACATTTCTTGCATCTTCTCAATCCTTGCCTCCATTCTTTTTCTGAGGTCCTTGATCATCTTCACTATCATTATTCTGAATTGTTTTTCTGGAAAGTTGCCAATCTCCACTTCATTTAATTGTTTTTCTGGGGTTTTATCTTGTTCCTTCATCTGGGACATAGTCCTCTGCCTTTTCATTTTATCTGTCTTTCTGTGATTGTGGTTTTCGTTCCCAGGCTGCAGGATTATAGTTCTTCTTGCTTCTGTTGTCTGGCCTTTGGTGGATGAGGCTATCTAAGAGGCTTGTGCAACCTTCCTGATGGGAGGGACTCCAACCCCTCACTTTCAGCTGGTGTGTGTCCTTAGATCTGACATGAGTCTCTTGTAGACAGTATATATATGGGTCTTGTTTTTTGTATCCATTCAGCCACTCTGTGTCTTTTGATGGGAGCATTGAGTCCATTTACGTTTAAGGTCATTATTGATATGTATGTTCTGATTGCCATTTGGCTAATTGTTTGTGGGTTGTTTTTGTAGGTGTTTTTATACATTTCTTTTTCTTTTGTCTCTTCTCTTGTGATTTGATTACTATCTTTAGTGTTATGTTTGGATTCCTTTTTCTTTTTTCTCTTTTCCTTTTTCCTTGTGTGTGTGTGTGTGTGTGTGTGTTTGTGTGTGTGTGTGTCTGTGTATCTATAATAGATATTTGGTTTGTGGTTGCCATGAGGTGTATATATATATGATTGTTTTAAGTTGCTGATCTCTTAATTTCAAATGCATTTTTAAATCCCTGCTTTTGTACTCTCCTCCTCTCATTACTGTTTTTGATATCATATTTTACATCTAATTGCTTTGTGTGTCCCATAAGTGCTTATTGTGGATATAAATTATTTTACTGCTCTTCTCTTTTAACCTTCCTACTAGCTTTGTACGTAGATGATTTCTCACCTTTATGTTTGCCTTTACCAATGAGCTTTTTCTGTTTTGTAATTTTCTGGTTTCCACTGGTGGCTTTTTCTTGTTCTCCTAGAGAAGTTCCTTTAACATTTGTTATAAAGCTGGTTTGGTGGTGCTGAACTCTTTTACCTTTTACTTGTCTGTAAAGCTTTTGATCTCTCCATGAAATCTGAACGAGAGCCTTGCTGGGTAGAGTATTCTTTGTAGGTTTTTCTGGCCCAGTTGGCTGCCAGGCCCTGGCTTGTGCTCTGGCTGCTGGCCTGCTGCTGGGTGGGGCTGGGATTCGGTGCAGCTGGCTGTGGGACCTGTGGTGTTCCAGGGCTGGTGCTGGCCCACTGGTGGGTGGGTCCAGGTTTGGGGTGGCTGCCTGCAGGGTCCAGAGTGTGCAGGGCGGGTGCCAGTTTCCGGGTGAGTGGCATTGAGTGCTCTCATGGCTGGCTGTTTGGCTTGGGAGGCTCTGGGACTGGTGCCAATTGGCTGGTGAGCAGGTAAGCCCCTGGCAGGAATAGGCTAGAGGGAAGTCTCCAAGAATGGAGAAGACTCCATTCTATGACAGGTGTCCTTGTCATACAATGAACTCCCCAAAACAGCTGCTGCCAGAGTCTATGTCACTAGGGGAGTCCTCCTTGCCTCCTGCCTCTCTGGGAGGCTCTCCAGGATCAGCCAGTGAGTCTGCCCCAGGCTCCTTTCAAATCGCTGCTTCTATGCTGGGTCTCAGAGCATGGAGATTTTGCCCGTGCCCTTTAAAAATGGGGTCTCTGTTTCCCAGAGCCTTCTTGCTCTCCCATGTGCAAGCCCCTCTGGCCATACAAGTCAGATATTTTGGGGGCTCCTCTTTCTGGTGCAGGATCCCCCAGGCTGGGGAGCCTGAAGTGGGGCCCAGACCCCTTGCTCCTTGGGGAGAACCTTTGTAATTGCAATTATCTTCCCATTTATGTGTCACCTACTTAGTGGTGTGGGCCTTGACTATACCCCTTCCTATCTGTCTTGTGGTTCCTTCTTTATATCTATAGTTGTGGGGAATCTTTTCTAGTAGTTTTCAGGTCATAATTGCTTTCTAAATAGCTGTGATTTTGGTGTGCCCATAGGAAGAGGTGAGCCCAGGGTTTTCCTACTCCACCATCTTGGCCACACTCTGAGCGGCAACTCCCTGGTTTTGACCCAGTAGTTTTTTCTCAAACTTCACGGCATGACCCACATTTCGTCCCTCCCAATAGAGTCTTTGCGTGGTCTGATATGGTAGCAACTATGCAGATGTGACTATTTAACTTTAAATTAATCAAAATGGAATAAAATTAAAAATTCAGTTCTTCAATCACACTCATCACATTTCATGAGCTCAGTAGCCCATGTGGCTCAGGGCTACCATACTGAACCACACAAAACAATCTCATCATTGCAGAAAGTTCTGGCACTGCTAGGTGATAAGGTGGGCAGGTCTCTTGCATAAGCATGTTTGGACAGCTCCTCCCCTCACTTCCTCTCTCCTCTTCCTTCTTGATAGCTTAGTGTCGCCTCCTGGTTTAGCATTGCTTTCAAAGTTAGAGAAAGGAGCAGGACCCAGATTTTTTTTAGGTAAGGGAATAAGGGTGTTTGTGGGAGTGGGAAGAGAGGGAGGGAAATGTGTGATTTGGTGGAGGGGGGACTTCTCTTCTGGATCTATATCTTAAAACTCCCTGCAAACTTGCTCTCAGAATATATTTCTCATTAGTTCCTGTTTCCTGTCTTTGCTGATTTTAGGCAGTATTCTGTTTTGAAGGTTCAGCCCTACCAATTGATAACTCTTTCAGCAGTCACTGCTCAGAGGATACTTGTAGGAATAAATGATTGTTTTCCCCATTGATAGAATTTATAAGTGAAGTTGAAGCTTTCAGGGTTTGTGTTGGCTGAACAGAATTAGAATTAGAATTAGAAGACAGAATTAGCTGTGTGGGGAGCTGGTGGTGAAAAGAGCACAAGGAGATGTAAGAGGCGCAGGTCAGCAGCCCCGTGTCACAAAGCCAGCATGCAGTCAGGATGAGAGACTCTGTTACCCAGTTAACGATCTGTTCAGAGCTGCCCCTTTGAACCTGCCTCCTCAGGAACAGTCCCGTCGTGGGCTTCACCCAGAGATGGGGAAGGGGAACTTTTAGGAGATAGGAGGAGGGAGTTGCCAACCCATGTTACTGTCTACAGTTCAGGAGAAGCTGGGGATCAATGGATGCTTCTTCCTTAGGCAGTAGGAGGAGAACTCAGCCATCCAGTGTCAGTATGGAGAGAAGTTCAGTCCTCTGGTTTTACATCAGAATTAGGAGAAAGAGAACAGCATTAAAGAATGCTGAAGAGAAAGTCCACAGACTGAATGGAAACACCGTTCTTAAGAATGGTGTTTAAGAAACACCCCAAAACTTTTATTTTCCTATTTCTGGTATCTTACTCCTTCTCCTAAAATCAATCACCAAAATCATATTTGTGACCAATGCTGATTTTTAAAAATTCTGTGATTTCTCCTCCCAGTTTACAAGAAGCTGTTTTCTACTCCTTATTCCTAATCCACTTTCAAAAGAAGTGCCTGTCTTTCTAACAGTGTTTGAAATTTGTATTTGTTGGCTTCCTATCAGATAGGCTTTCTTTAACAACTAGCATTTCAGCCTGTCCTACTTAAAATCTGATCTGCTAAGAGTTCTTCAAATGGCTTTCTCCATTGCCCAACGTTAGTAGGTAGCAATGAAAGAAAACCTTTAAAACGTATTACCGTGTTTCAAGGATGCTAGGTGTTGTTAATAAGGAAAGGATAGGGGACTTCCCTGGTGGCACAGTGGTTAAGAATCTGCCTGCCAATGCAGGGGACACAGGTTCAATCCCTGGTCCGGGAAGATCCCACAGGCCACAGTGCAACTAAGCCCGTGTGCCACCACTACAAAGCCTGAGCTCTAGAGCCCATGAGCCACAACTACTGAGCCCACGTGCCACAACTACTGAAGCACACGTGCCTAGAGCCTGTGCTCTGCAACAAGCGAAGCCCCTGCAATGAGAAGCCCGCACACTGCAGTGAAGAGTAGCCCCCACTCGCCGCAACTAGAGAAAGCCCGCGCACAGCAATGAAGACCCAATGCAGCCAAAAAATAAATTAATTAATTTTAAAAAAAATAAGGAAATGATCATCTTTTTCACAAGACAGATTGGGCTGGACATAAAGCTCAATCAGAGAGGAGGCAAGAATCAGGGAGATTTTTTAAAATCAATTCATTTATTTAATAAATATTTATTGAGATCCATGCTTTGTCCAATATTGTGCTTGTCCCTAGGGAATAACGGGGCACGCAAGACACAGACGGTTCACCATCACAAAGCTTACAGTCTACGAGGAGACAGTAAAAAAATCAGACGAACAACTTCCTATTGTGGTACGTATTCTATAGAAACCCTTGGAGTGTGGCTAGCACAAACTCCACACCAGAGCTAACTTGTTGGTTGGTGATGGGGGTGGAGAAGCCCTCTCTGGAGAAATAACAGAATACTGAAGCCTCAGGGCTGAGAAGAAATGAGTTGGGCATTGGAAGGGTGTGGGAGTGCTCCAGGGAGGGGGAAATATTCCCCAAGGGTCTAGGAGCTGGAGGGAGCTTAGAGGATTCAGGGGACATTGAGGAGGCCAGTATGGTTCAAGCCTTTTGAAAGAGAGAGAGAGAGTAATTGAGCATGCAGGGCCTTTTGGACCATTCCAAGGGTTTTCAACTATTTGAACAATAAAAAGCAAAAGGAATCCATTAAAGAATTTAAACAAGGGAAAAAAATCAAATTTCAGTTTTAAAAAGGCATCTGATTATTGAGTGGAGAAGGGATTGAAGAGGCAATATCAGTTGGGAGCCTATTACATTGCAATCAAATGACAGTGGGTTGGATTAACATGGAGATGGGGAGAAATGGAGAATTTTGCATTTTTTGGAAGTAAAATCAATAGGATTTGGTGCCAGACTGATGAGCAAGTGAGGAAAGAAGCGTTGTGGAGGACCCCAAGATTCTGCGTGAGCCATTTGGTGGTGCCCTTTACTGAAATGGGGACCAGGCTGGGGATGGAGGTCAAGGGTTCCATTTTGTCTGAGTTCTGTGTGAGATGCCCATAAAATTGCCAACTGGAGAAGTTGAATGGGATTTAAAAGTTTGGAACTCTGAGAAGGGTCTAGGCTGCAGGCTACACATAAATGGCATTCAAAGCAATCATTCACTGAATAGAGTGGGGAAGGGCACCCAGAACCAGTGCCAAGGAAGACCCTGAAGCGCTTACATTTGTGTAAAGAAAAATGAACAATCTGAAAATGAGACTGAAAACAGAGAATGGAGAAGTATTGGGAAATAGAGGAAGAGAAACTGAGTAGCAAGCAAGTTTATGAAAAAAAAAGAAACTGTTGGTTACATGAGGATAACATTTCCAGTTTCCAGTTACTCTCCACTTCCCTGAAATGACATAGTTATTTTTCTTTATTTCCAGGAATTCAAACTACGATGGCGGCCCATTACCCCAGCAACTCCAGGACCAGCCACGGTGAGAGGCTGCTCGGGGCTAGGCAGGCCAGGCTTGGGGGAGGAGGGCCGGGGCTCTCCTGTCCTGTCAGTCAGTCCCCATCTGCGCAAGAGCAAAACATTTTCAACCACGTTTCTTATTTTCCCTTCATTTACTCTGCTCTCTCATTTCTCTCGACCCTCTACGGCTTCTCCTTGTGATGTAGCTTAACAGCTAAGAGGAAGAGAGTTAGAGTCTCCTGATTGATATGGGCTTGATGAGGTTTCTTGTGTGCTACTTCCTACAGCGTGGACACACCAGAACAGCGGGTTGTAGCCTCCCTGGTTGTTTCTCTGCCCCTCTCTTCAGCCCAAGAGAGGATTGGGAAGGAGGAACATGGGCATAATTAATTCCTCATTCAGGTCCCTAATTTCCCTGTTGCTGGTGGCCTCACTATAACCAACAAATTCAACAGACTGATCACTCCGTTCCTCACATAACCCTCCCTCTACTCCCTTATCCATAGAAATTGATTATATCGTTTGAGCTTTTGCTGGTTTAGCAAACCACCACACAATTTAGGAGCCTAAAACAACAACCGTTTAGTTGGCTCTTGGTTTTGTGGGTTAGTTGGGCAGTCTTTGGGTCTGGATCAACTTGGCTACTCTCAGCCAGACTCACTCATGCATGTGTGGTAGGCTGGTGGTTCAGGATGCAACTGGATAATCTCGGCTAGCCTCATAGACATGTCTGGCAGTCAGCAAGCTCTTGGGCAGACCAGGGGGACAGGGATAACCGGCCCTTGTGTCTCTCATCCAGTAGGCTAGTCCAGGGCAGTTGTAAGGTTCCGAAAAGCAGAAAGAGAAGGCAAACTACAATAAGTCAGCACTTCTGGAGTCTCTGCTTGATCATGTTTTCACGACCTTACTGTCCAAAGCAAGTCACATGGCCCAGTCAGATTCAAGGGTTGGAGAAACGGACTCAGCATCTTGATGAGAGTAGCTGCAAATCCACATTCCCAAGAGGCATGAGTACAGAGAGGGAATAATTCATGGCTGTGTTTGCCATCTATCATAGATTGCCATCCATTTGCTGTCAACATTGGCCAATTTTTGCAGTGTTGGCACTGGCCTTTGGTGCCTTTTTATCTCGCCAGCCATGATTTTCCTACTCCCTGTCTCTAAGGTCAACCAATGCCCTCAGAATATCCTATAGTTGGCATCTTCCATTGTGATGCTAACTAAATAATAGTCTGAACTCCCATCCACATTTTTCCTTAGGTAATCTTAGCCATCCTGTATGCAGTGTTCTCAGCTTTGGGAAATTTACTTCTTTCACCCCAGGATTCTGGTTATCAAATGTGAGAAACTCTGCCTTAGGGATCCAGGGATGAGCAAAAGCTTCACCATAAAGTGTGTGGGAGATGGGGATGAACTACAGATTTTGTGGAAGCCAGAGTGGGAGGTTCTGCAATTTCCCTCTTCTGTTTGATTGATATTTTTAAAAGATTCTTCCACTTTACAGAATAGACTGAACGGGCCAAAGCGGAAGTAGAGAGACCAGTTAGGAGACTACTGAAGCATGGATGGGGATATAACTTGGGCTAGTATGATGATCTTCAAAATAGAGAGAAGCGAACAGATTTGGAGCCAAGAGAACCAGCTGATGGGTTGGATATGGAAAGAAGGGGAGAGAGAGGAGTCAAGGGTGACGCCTAGATTTTTAGCCTGAGAAACTAAAACATCAACCGTTTAGTTGGCTCTTGGCTTTGGGGATGATAGCCCTGAAAACTAATTGGGGTTTGTAACAGTGTCTATGAGGTTGTAAGTGGGATAATGTATGCATTGTCTCAAAGCAGAAATAGGTAGTTATAACACAGGATTCCTCATGCAGGAATCAGTCTTACATTCAAGGGCCGGCTGGCAGGGTCTGTCTTCTCGGGAAAACAGCCTCTCAAACGTGATTGCCAGTTGTCTTCCCACCAGTCCCGGGTCTATGCCTAACAAATCGGGCAGACTTTGACCTTATAGGCACATTAAAGAGATATGCAGAGACTTGCTGAATACAAACACAGGAAGAGCTATTAGATGATTTGGTTTGTAACTTAAGGTTTCAGTTGCTGTGCTCTGCTGCTCTGATATTAACTTTGAACTTTCCTGGGAAGTAAAATATGCAACGTCAATTTTGTGTTACTTCCTATGTTATCTTATGAGGACCAGCTACCAGTAGCAGCTCAGAGTTCTCTTCTTAAGCATTTTGTTTCCTCCTCTGTGGGCTACTTACCTACGCAAGGTCACAGTAGGAAGCGCAAGGGGATGCTGAAAATTACCTGGGTGGTCCTCAAATACTGCAAGAGGAGCACGAGCCCAGAGGGCTCTCTATAGACATCCCTTGAGTGCAGAGGACCCTAGCAGGCAACAGAGAAAGGCACCAGTGGGCAGGGGACTTGCAGGGGAGACAGTTGAAGTTCCTTCTAACGCTACGACTTTTATTTCCTGTTGTGCCAGGGCTTGGAAAGCAAGAGCCCAGAGATTCACAACTGAGACTCGTCTTAGTGGGTAAGACTGGGGCAGGAAAAAGTGCAACAGGAAACAGCATCCTCGGAAAGAAAATGTTTCCTTCTGGCTTTTCCGCAGTATCCATCACCAGGTCCTGTAAGAAAGGAAACAGCACCTGGAAGGGGAGGGAAGTTGTCGTGGTGGATACACCTGGCATCTTTGACACAGAGGTACAGGATGCTGACACTTGCAAGGAGATTGCTCGCTGCATGGCCCTGACCTCGCCAGGGCCTCATGCCCTGCTCCTCGTCATCCCGCTGGGCCGTTACACGCCGGAAGACCGCAGAGCCACAGAAAAGATCCTGAAAATGTTTGGAGAGAGAGCTAGGAGACACATGATCCTCTTATTCACCCGGAAAGATGACTTGGAAGGCATCGATTTCCGTGACTACTTAAAGGAAGCTCCAAAAGGCATTCAAGAGCTGATGGGCATGTTCGGAGATCGCTACTGTGTGTTCAACAACAGGGCGGCAGGAGCTGCGCAGGAGGACCAGAGGGAGCAGCTGCTGGTCCTGGTCCAGCGTGTGGTCGCAGAGTGCAAAGGCAGATGCTTCACGAACAACATGTACCAAAAGGCTGAGGAGGAGATTCAGAAACAAATCCGAGTGATGCAAGAAAATTACAGAGCAGAGCTAGAGAGACAGAAAGCGCAGATAAGACAGGAGTATGAAGAGAAAATCAGAACGCTGGAGGATGAACTAGAACAGCAAAAGCAAGTGATGCACATGAGGAGGGAATTGGCAGAAAGGGAGGCTCTCTGTGCTACAAGGCAGCAAAATGCCAGAGACGAAGTTGAGAATCAGAGCGGGATAGTTGAATTCATCTTAGGCTTGTTGAAGATTGTTTCCTTTGTTTTCTCTCTGTTTGAGGATTAGACATTAAGATTAAACTTCAGGAAAATGTGTCTATACTTCCTGCATATGTTCAGCTGGCCCTGCCCCATATAAGTCAGAGCATTCTCATCTTTCTGTCTCTCAGACTCTCAGGACTCAGGAGAGTAAAGTTCACTGTTGGCAATTGGTATATGTTTGATTGATTTAACAGGGGAGGGACAAGTTCTCAATCTGTGAAACTCCAAAGCACAATGTATTGATGCTCCCTAACTGGTGAATTCTTTCTCAGAGACACAGAGAGAAGGAATGCAGGAGACCAAAGAAGATGACCCCAAGCTTTCTCTGTTTATCCCTAGTAAATGTTTCTCCTCTAGATTCTTTCTAGATTGGTAGGTAATCTCCCCCTGTGGCTTCCTCTCACTTATTTTACCCTCAGGACCACAGTGATCATCTTAACCTTATAGTTTATGAGAAAGATCAATTCTTTGCATTAGTTAAGCTTATAGATGGAGATGTTTATAGAATTCTTTGTAGATGATTGGAAATTTGTTTACTTACAATTTTGCGGAAGGACTCAAATTGTTCCTTATCTTCTGCCCACTGACGAACAAAGAGTTGTCTGGAAGATAGATCTTTCAGAACTCAACTATGTGAAATGCGAGAAAGAGTGAAAGATAGAGATTCAACAGATAAGAGAACAATGTTTGGCATATTCAGATGTATCTGTAGAAACTCTTTGACCAACACCAACCAATTTGCTGAATAACAAGTTCTCTCCTTTTCTTGTGAAACTAACTGCTATCCCACCCAATTGAATTGTTTGCTTATTGTTACTGTAATAAAACTGTTCTGTTCTCTCATATTGGTACAAAATGGAATCTGGTTTTTTTTGTTTTTGCTTTTGTTTTTTGGAAAATACTACCACTACTTCTTCTAAGAGCACAGGGATGAATTATAGTCTTTTGTAAAAGTTCAAGATGATTTTGGAGGTAGTCTTGGTCTACCCTCTAGACTTCTCCCCTTCTCCTTTTCCCTGGAAGGTTTGAGCCACATTCTCAACACCTCTGACAGTCAAAGACTACATTGCCCTTGGATTCATTCATTATGTGTTGATAGAAATTACACGTGACCTACGTTTCTGAGACCTTTGTGGCTTTCCTGCTGCAACAATTCTTTTTAATACATGGATAAAGGTAGCTAAGTCCCTATCCCTTTTATACTATTCTACTGAGTACTCTTCACCTAATAATTTCTAGCCTTCCCCAAAGCACTTTTCCATGTTCTACCAACGTGTTCTGGTGGTTATATGTGACCTACGCCAACTCTCCTTGTTCTGT
Source organism: Balaenoptera musculus (assembly GCF_009873245.2). NCBI lineage: Eukaryota > Metazoa > Chordata > Mammalia > Artiodactyla > Balaenopteridae > Balaenoptera > Balaenoptera musculus. The sequence continues at coordinate 6,725,590 of NC_045793.1, forward strand.
CACCTTAAAATCGTCTTCTCCATGCCCTAACCCATTTTGCTCAAACTAGGGCATATGTCTCTCCATGATTTCCCCCAAACACAAAGGAGTTTAGACTGTACATTTAATAAAAGTTAACAAAGGCTCAAGGATACGAGAAGCCCCGTGCAAAGAAGCACATGACTCCTTTAGAGGTAGTCACTCTGAGTAGAGAGATTTGGTTTCACTCTGCAGAAGGTGGGCGATCTCTGTCTCTACTGTTTTCATCATTGGCGATATGAATTTAACATGCATTGTATTACAATCTTCTATTAACAAATATTTAACCAAAGAACCATATACACCTCCCAAGAAAAAGTAAATACGGAATTAATACAAAGAAAATTCTAACGCCAGTGGTTATTTTCTGTGTAAATGCATTCAATTATTCTTACCCTTGCCTCTGGGTTAATGCTGTAGATGAGACAAAGAAAATGGTTTTGCTCTTGAGTAGCAGTTAGGAAATGAGAAGCCCATGTGACATATCCTGAGAGCAGTTTTGCCTATTTGCCTCCCAGGGCAGAAGGCAGACAGATTAATGATACTATGCATTGTGATTAATACAATAGAAGAATGAAGCATGTTCTCTTCTCTCACAACTTTTGGGAGTTCATACCTATTCATCTATTTATTATCATTCATTGGTTGTTTGTACTTGGTGGCAGGTTTTATAGGAGACACTGAGAATCTAGAGATAAGTAAAACCAAGTCCCTTTTGAGACTGGCTTCATTCACTTAGCATAATGATTTTGAGAATCATTCAAATTGTGTGTACCAAGAGCTTGTTCTCCTTTATTGCTGACAAGTATTCCATCTTATGGATGTACCACAGTGTATCACTTCTCCTTGACTTATTCTTAGGCCCCTAATTGATTGCTCTTGTCAAATTGCATTTGCTAAAACCTCCATTATAATGTTGATTGGTAGTGGGTGGGTATGCTTGCTTTCTTCCTGGATATGCCTTCAGTGTTTCCCAATTAGGTAAGTGAGATAGCTGCTGAACTACAGTAGTACGTGTATTTGTGTGTGTGCGTGTGCGCGCATGTGTGTGTGTAATCACGTTAAGCAAGTATCCCCCAATCACTATTTTCTTGAGGGTTTTTATCATGAATGGCTGTTGAATTTCATTGAAGGCTTTTAAAAAATCATCCATGGGGGCTTCCCTGGTGGCGCGGTGGTTGGGAGTCTGCCTGCCAATGCAGGGGACACGGGTTCGAGCCCTGGTCTGGGAGGATCCCACATGCCGCGGAGCAACTAGGCCCGTGAGCCACAACTACTGAGCCTGCGCGTCTGGAGCCTGTGCTACGCAACAAGAGAGGCCGCGACAGTGAGAGGCCCGCGCACCGCGATGAAAAGTGGCCCCCGCTCGCCACAACTAGAGAAAGCCCTCGCACAGAAACGAAGACCCAACACAGCCAAAAATAAATAAATAAATAAATAAAAAGAAAAAATACAGCCATTTGCTTATGACTTTAAAAAAAAAAAAATCATCCATGAGAATTTTCATGGTGAATGATATGAATAGATTTCCCAATATTTAACCAATTTTTCATTTCTGTTTTCTATCCTTCTTGGCCATGATGTATCACATTCTTAATGTGGTGTTGGCACCTATTTGCTAATATTTTATTTAGTATTTTTGTGTTGAAGTCACAAGAGATATTGCTCTACAGTTTTATCTTTTTGTACCATCATTATCAGACTTAAGTATCAATGTTATATTTGTTTTCAAAAAGCAATTAGGAGGGCTTCCCTGGTGGCGCAGTGGCTGAGAATCTGCCTGCCAATGCAGGGGACACGGGTTCGAGCCCTGGTCTGGGAAGATCCCATATGCCGCGGAGCAACTAGGCCCGTGAGCCACAATTACTGAGCCTGCGCATCTGGAGCCTGTGCTCCGCAACAAGAGAGGTCGCGATAATGAGAGGCCCGCGCACCGTGATGAAGAGTGGCCCCCACTTGCCGCAACTAGAGACAGCCTTCGCACAGAAACGAAGACCCAACACAGCCATAAATAATAAATAAACTTAAAAAAAAAAAAGTATAAGTATTAAAAAAAAAAAAGCAATTAGGAAATTTCTCTTCATTTTCGATGCTCTGCAACAATTTAAAGAGCACTGAAACTATCTGGACTTTGAAGGTTTGGAAGAATTTCCATGCAAAACAATCTGTCCCTGGTGCTTACTTTGTGGTGTGGTTCCTTAATAGCTTTCTCTAATTCTTCCATGTACATTGGTCTGTTTATTTTCTCTTTCTAAGGACTTCCCTTGTGGTCCAGTGGTTGAGATTTCACCTTCCTAATGCAAAGGGTGCAGGTTCCATCCCTGGTTGAGGAGCTAAGATCCCACATGCCTTGGGGCCAAAAAACCAAAACATAAAGCAGAAGCAATATTGTAACAAATTCAGTAGGGACTTTTAAAATGGTCCACATCAAAAAGCCTTTTAAAAATATTTTAAAAAATAAATTTTGTCTCTCTAATGGAGATAAGTTTGGTAATCTGCATTGCCCTAGGAAATTATCCATTTCTTCTAGGTTTTCAAATTTATTTGCAAAAAGGTTTTAAATTTTAAACTTGTCTTCAATTTCAATGGTTGTTCCTCTTGTCAATTTGGAAGTTTTATTTGTGCCCTTTCCTCTTTTTCTCCTGAACAAGTTAATGAGTAGTTTGTTAATTTTAAATTTTTTCAATAAACCAAGATTTTGATTTATTAATTAGGTGTATTTTTTTCTCCACTACATTAATTTTTGTCTTTCATACTTGTACTTTCTTTTGGTTTACCTTATTGTACTTTTTCTAGTTTTTTGGAAGTGAGAATTTAATTCATTTTCTTCTTTTTTTTGTTGAAGAAGTTTTTGGTGCAATGCTTTTAACTCTGATCACTTCTTTCAATGAAGCCTATAGCTTCTGACATTTAGTATTTTCATTAGTATGATCTGTAAGAAATTCTAAAGCCTCAGTTTGTATTTTTCTTCTCAAAAAGAGTTGTTTCATACAAGGTGTTTCCATTTCCCGATGGAAGGACTTTTTGCCAAATGTAATTTCTGGTTTTATCTCATCATGATCAGAAAGTGTTGTTTTTAATATTTCTACTTCATGGAACTCACTGAGGTTTGCTAACATATATTAATATATGATCAATATTTGTGAATGTTCCATGTGCATTGGAAAAAGGGTGTATTCTCCGTTATTACGCAAAAAGAATGTATTTTCTATAAATCCAAGAGAGCTACTTTCTTCATTATGTTTATTCTTCTATCTGCTTACTTATTTTTTGTCTACTTGATTTGTCTTTTCTGACAAGTTTATATTAAAGTCGTATTATTAGGGCCTGTTAATCCATATCTCCTTGCATTTTCTGTAGTTTTTGCTTCATATACACAATGGCTATGTTATGTAGTGCCTACATTTTCTTAAGCATTATATCTCTGATATAGGATTTGTGAGAAAAGATAATGAGATATGGAAATTATAACTCTATTTTTAATTCCTCTTGAGATAATAGTTGCCTTTGCAGAAAAAATGCTTTGAACAAGCTTGTGGAAATGAGTCCTCTGAGAATATAAGTCAGTCGCTTCTTGTGGAACAATTTGAAATTCACTGGAAAGAGTCTACGAGGCAAAATTAAACATATACTACATTTAGGACACAAATAGAAAATGTACATGTTTAATTTGTCTATAATTTTATACTCTTTCCTAGATCCCATCCATTACTTCTAGGGAAAATATATAACTAAATGTTGACTCTTGTTTAAAAAGCAGTCCAATCGGATCTGCTAAAGAGCCACTTTAGACGGTGTTCAGTCTCCATTTAGGTGACTTAGAGACTCCCTGCAACCATCGTATTTCTTTCCTTCAGTGGGGGATGGGTTTATTCCATGACATTGTGATCTGCGGAGAAAGATGGGGTCTCCAAGCCTCAGTCCCTGTCTCCTCTACTTGTTGGGTGACATCCCATGTCTGTCAAGCCTCTGAAGCCCTGCTGGTCCCCAACAAGAAAGTCCACAAGCTGGTGTAAAGTCACCAAGTGAATTAATTTCTCACTCCAGGCAGTGCCCTTTGAGGGTCTCCTGGCTGACTTCACCACAGCTCCTGATGGTCTAAAATCTCTGTGGCTGGTCCGACAGTGACGCTCATTCAGCCCTGGAATATAAGCTGGAGGGTATGTCTGGTTGCATGGAAGAGAACTTCACCAAAGTAGCTTAACAAAGGGTTCAGTTGTGATACAACAAGGAGTTTATGCCTGGTAAGTCCAGAGCCCATGGAACTACCCAAAGAACTTGATTTTTTTCTCCACCATTACTTGCAAGTAACTTTTGTCCTCAAAGTGGTAAGACGGCTGCTTCACCTTCAGCCTCATGTCTGAATTGCAGGTGGAAAGAACACAGACACAAGAAGGAAGACAGAATGGCACTTGTATTACAAAAGCAAAGGCAACCCAGAAATGTCCACAGGGCTTCTGCTACTACCTCTTGGTCATATGGTTACCCCAGCTGCAAGAAACACTGTGCAATTCAGTATTTCACATGGGTACGTCGCAGTTATAAGCAAAATTGTAGTTTTGTTAGTGAACAGGAGGGGCAAAATGCTAGTAAGCAGACGACTAGCAGCACGTGCCAGATGCAGCTGGGGCGAGTTTGCTCTACACCTGGCTCTAGAGCGACCTCACTCCCACCCCCATGGTGAATTCCTTTGCCAATTCCCAACCACACTTTCCTATAATCCTAAACTCTTGTTCATTCTACACACAAACCAAGGAAAGGACAAGAAAGTACAACCTCAGAACTTGAGTCTGGTTCCAAAAGGACAGAGGTTTGTAACATACTAAATATCCTGCAGATAAACTTTGGATAAATTATGAAGAATTAAATGCTAGAAAGTACTGGGGAGCAGCCAAGCCAGATAGAAACGGAAAGTGTTTCCATCCTTGAGACGAGGACCACATAGGGTGACATCCATGTTTAAAAGGCTTTTCTCAGAGGGTGTTCCCCAGATCCTAGCTCAAGAAGTGACCAGAAGTTAACTATCCAATATACTTCTTGTTTCCTGAACTTGGAGAGACAAAAGTGAGGACACGTGTCTGATTGCTTGATTCCTCTGCCTTCCTGCTTCCTTTCCCCTGTAAGAAGAGGAGCTGTCCTCATCTCTTACCAGCTGGACTTCTACCGTGTAACATGCTATCACTTAGTGCCTGAGCCTTTTTATGCAAATTGGAGACATGATAGAATATAGACCATCCATTCTAGAGAAAACACCCAGGTTGACAAGGTGGTCGTCTTTCAACAAAACTGTATTAATATTTTTTAAAATATTAAAATCTGATTATTCAGGTTTTTTCTGTATTTTGTGGAGCATTAGCATGCATCAGAGTTGCCTGGAAGACTTGTTAACGTACAAAGTTTCTGAGTCAGTAGACCTGAGAATCTGCATTCCTAACCAGTTCCCTGGCATTGCCGATCCCGCTGGTCCAGGACTATACTTTGAGAGTGATTACCCTGGAGCAAATATCCTGTGCTTGAAAAACAAAGGGAAAGTCACTTCAATGATTTTCAAGGCATTTCCCCTGCTCCAAATGTTACCAGCTAGAACCAGGGAGCCAAAGACCCTTCTCCCCTCCAGGATTCTGCAGGAAAACTATCCACACAAAGAACTGAATCAAAGAAAACTAAGTACCGTGGTGTTACCAGAATTCTAGGACTCTAGTAAAGATGAAGTGGAGACCAGAGCAGGGATGAAAAACCAAAGTTAGGAGTCTTCCTTCTTTTCCCTGAAATGGAAGAGAGCTAGTTTCACATAATGGGGCCACCTGACAACCAAAGAGTCATAGTCTGAGAAGGTGAAACCCAAAAAGTAAGACTCCTCTGGACCACCAGAAAGAGGACATTTTTGGTCTGCTTATAGGATGAAACAAGGAACCAAAAGTGTTGGTCATATCTGATCACAGCAGGTCAAAAGGGAGAGAGGGCCATTTGTTTCCTGTTTTTGAAAAGTAAAACTCATAGCAGGAAGTGGTCTAATGGGTCTAATGGCTCTCCTAACATTTTAACATCCCCAAACAGATCAATCCCTCTGCCTTTCGTGAGAGGGAGGTCATTTATGAAGTGTCACTCCGGAGTTTCTCCCTCCTGGGTTCTGGAGGGACTAGCACTTCCTCTTTCCAAGCTAGAGGGAGGGCAGTCGACTTGATGTACTAACGCCCACTGCTGCCTGTGGGACCCTCCCCCTGAGTTTCAAAATCGCTAGGAAAGACGCCAAAGCACATATAATGCTTAGTATATGTGGTTATTGTGGAAACCAGCTAAAGAAGTGAATTCTGAGTCTTCATGAAATTGGGTCAAATAGAGAAGAGTGGTACACGACTGAGAAAGTACAGGGACGCATAAAGAAGTGAGCTCAGGAAATTCCCAGAAAGAACAAGAAAGATTTTGGACTCTCCATGCTGTGGAAATGTAGCTTGAGCCACGTTTCACCAACTCTCCAAGGGGGAGGGTGAAAAAATATTTAGTGAGGGCCTCATGTGTGCCAGCAAGTTGGTACAGAGGAGTGAAGAGGAAGAGTCAGCTGCCACCCACTACTGAGGCAGTACGTGTTGAAATGAAAATTCAAGATAATATTTTCATACTTTGTCCCAGGCATACCAAGGTGTAACTCCTATTTGATGTCGTGGATGAGATAGGAAAGTTTTCCATAAGGTCAGATATAAGGTGAATCCTTCCATCTGAATTATTCAGCTGTGCTGAATGCTGTAAACGTGGCACCATTGATTCTTCCTGGGTTCTCTGCATCTCAGGGAAGGAGCCTGGGCCAACATTCCTTATCACCCCTTTCCCTACAGGTCCGGGTCAGAGTCTGCCAATGAGAAGCACTCCCACAAGATTTGGAACTTGCTGGAGAAGGAGTACCATGGCAACCATTGCAAATAGACTATGGGGAGACAGAGGTGTGTTTCACAGCTCATGGCTGCTGAAAATCACCCAGTTCAGCACACCACCTCGCTCCCCAGGCCTGGGCAAGCCTTTCATTCCTTGGATTCAAAGTTCATCCAACTTTTAGCATTGACACATATACACTACCAAATGTAAAATGGATAGCTAGTGGGAAGCTGCTGCATAGCACAGGGAGATCAGCTCGGTGCTTTGTGACAACCGAGAGGGGTGGGATAGGGAGGGTGGGAAGGAAGCTCAAGAGGGTGGGGATATGGGGATATATGTACACATGTAGCTGATTCACCTTGTTGTACAGCAGAAACTAACCCAACATTGTAAAACAGTTATACTCCAATAAAGATGAAAAAAAGAAAAAGAAAAAGAAAGATATGGATGAAAGCCATACACTCACCAATCTAATGTATCTAAAGGCAACTTAAATTTTTTTTTTTTTTACCATTTTAGAAGGAAAAACAGAGTTCATCCTACTTTTAATACCTAGATTGGCTTCAGTTTTCCTAATCGAATACTCTGCATACGTGGAGAGAGATGAAATGTTACTGGAAACAGTCGAGGCAAAATAAAGGCAGGATCCAGAAGCAGAGAAGAGCACGGTCCAGGAATTCTGGGGCACAGAGTACGAGCGTGAGACTGGAGATTATTGCATGTGCTTCCATCATAAGGAATTTGTGCCAAGTATCTATTAAAATTCTCCTCTGAAAGATTTGAAAGATTTAAAAATATCTATACCCCTAATTTAATTTTTTTTTTTTTTTTTTTTTTGCCCTGAGTTTACATCTTTTCCTAGATGTGGGACGACTTTAAGGCATACTCAAAGTATCATTCAGATCATGTCTTAAGTCACACTTCTCATATGGTTCTAAAAAAAGAGACTTACAATTTTTCAAACCTTAAATCAATTCATCTTTGATATCATTTTAAAAGTCTTGCCTTCTCTTGGCAATTGTTTGCTGCCTTGATGGAAGGTCTTTCATGTTTTGCATACTTTAGAATTTTTAGTCTTTTCTTTAAAAATTTGCAATAACACTTTCCATAACCAAAGTAATAAGTTTTTTTCACCATCTCTCCAACTAAATGTGTTTTTCTTTTTCATGCAGTAATCCAAACTGTTTTATACCTGGCCCAAGTTACAAGCTCAGAGCCTATTAAAAGTTCTCTAGTGTTATTTTGTTGGACATTTAATTCTGGCTTCAGTTACTAGTTTTGTCAAGTCTGATTTTGATGGTTGAAAGGAAACATTTTATCAAATCCTGTATGCTGAAAAGGTCTCTAACAGCTTTTTTTTTTTTTTTTTTTTTGGTTTTGCTACACTGCCGGAAATTACAAGTGCCATTGTGAATGTTATAACACATCTTCCAGTCTCTTTTTCTCTCTCCTGTTCCAGTTTTACTACCTGCTTAGTCATCTCCATTCATTCTGCATCAATATCATGCCTTCATTTTAAAGTTTAAATATTGTCCATATTTCTTTTTAAATTAAAAGATTTAACTTAACCCTATTATAAATAAAATAATAAACCGTATTTAAATTTAATGACCAACTACAATGTAGATAGGTATCACTATAACTCATGCTGTCTACACAAAGTATTCAAATAAAAGTATTACATCACTGCATAAGGAAGATTATTCAAAGGGAATCAATCTTCTGACATTGACTAGATCAATGATGTACATATGTTCTCATACTAGAAACAATAAATGTGGCCAAAATTTACATTGCAATACAGCAATAATATGTGCTACAGCAGTTAGACTGAAGTGTATTTCTACCCAAACAACAAAGCTGTGTTTCATGGTAAAATATTTTACAGTGCTTCAGTGTTTAAATTTAAATTAAAACAAATTATCATGAAATAAAAGTTAAAATTCAATTTCTCAGGTACACCAGCTACATTTCAAGTGCTCAATAACCACATATGGCTGGTGGCTACCATATTGGATATTGCAATTTCTAGAAAATACTCAAATATTTGGAAATTAAACACATACTGTTAAATAATCCATGAGTGAAAAAAGCTATCACAAAGAATATGCAAAATATTATAAACTGAGTGATAGTGAAAACAGAATACACAAAAATTTGTGAGATGTAGATAAACAGGTGTAGAGGGAAATTTTATAGCTTTCTATCCTTATGTTAGAAAAGAAGAATTTTTAATAGTTTACAGGATATTGTCGATAGTATGTTGTAGGGACTCTGGATATTATTATGCTCTTCTGAAGAGTACTGTGTTTGCTCTAGCAGGCACTTAAATTACTGGCAGATCCCTTTGAACTTGGGAAGGCTTGGTTGTCGACGTCATTAGCAAGGGGCTATTCCAATTTTGCTCTTTTTGGGCAAGTCCCTTAGTCCTGATGTGATTTTACTCCCGTTGGTATTTCAGTGGAATACTTGGTGGACTGGAATCTCAAATTTTGTCTTTGCTGTTGAGGGCAACTGCTGAAATCACTAACTAGCTCTTTCAGCCTTCCAAAAGAAGTTTCCCCTGGACCCTTTAGAGACTGCCGTTCATGGGTCAGGCAAAGATTTGGAGGGAGTTTATATGAAGAATTTCTAATGCTCCCACCCAACCCCCTGTGTGGCTCCTTTTGGGAGTTCTCCATCAATTTCTACCCTCTCTGGCTGCCCCCAAACTCAATCCTCTTCCTCTCAGGTCACTGTGAATTTCTGCTTGAGCGATATCCCTGGGTCAGCAGGATGGGAAAGTGCTCTCGGGGAAAAGCCACATAAAAGTGGTAGCTGCATGGCCCCTTATGATAAGTGTCAAGTTCCTTATAGTGTCTCCCTGTCTTTGGTCACTTCTCAGTATCTTCTAACAGTTGTTTAGAAATTCTCATTATTTTGAATTTTCTACATAGTGTATGAATGTCATTACGGGAGGATTGGGAGCTGGAAACCTTCCCTGGGATTTTTAGCTGCTGCTTTGACCCCCCAAGGAGGAAGCAGCCCATGCGCTCACTGGGCACTTCGGATCCTCCAGATCAGTGTTATTCATGCTTTGCTCCAGCGTAGAGATATTTTTTGAGAATAATGAATTCCAAAGTTCACTATTTTCACAGCCTTGGCCACGACAACCCTCTCTGCTCCCCCTGCCCCCTCCCTCACCCACACCACTTCTTTCCTATTGGTACACAGACCATGGAGTTTCCAGAACATACCGACACATGCTTTCCCCGTTCTCTGATGCTGAGGGAGTGATGGCATGAAGCAACATCTATCCCTCCTTCTGAAAAGTCGTGGGAGGTATTTTCCCCGATTTTTAGTAATAAAGGAGAGAAAACCCCGTATTCGATATAATTTTAAACAATTCCTTTAGAATTTTTAATGAATGACATGTTTTGAGTGACGCACCATTTAGAGTCACTGGATGGGTGTCATTTGGTCAAGTGCTTGTTTTTTCCATTATGAAATCAATCAAGCCAGCAGAGTTCAAACAAAAGTACCTAAATTAAAGAAATTTATCTTCTTCTCCTAAAGGAAATGCAAATGATTTTAGCTTTGATTTCAATAGTTCTGAAGTCATGAGTCTATTCACTTAGAAACAAGATGGCCTTAATTCACTTACCCTGGAGGCATTTACCAATTCTCCCAATTTTTTAATGTTTTAGGTTTTTAATGTAACTTAAAGATTTTCTTTTAACATTGTGTAAATTTAAGGTGTGCAGGGTGTTACTTTGGTACATTTATATATCGTAGTATGGCTGCTGTTGTAACAATATTCATCACATCACGTACTTAGAGTACAATGTTACTGTCTACATTCAATATACTGGACCTTAGATCTCTATGGCTTTTTTAGTGCTTGTTACACGTTTGTACCCTTAAATACCACCAGTCTTATACCCTGTGCCCCTACCTCCTGGTAACCACCGTTCTACTCTTTCTTTAAACAGGTTTGACATTTTAGATTCCACATATAAGTGATATATATTACACAGTACTTGTCTTTCTCTGACTTATCTTACTTCCAATCCTCCCAAATTTAATACATAAAAGTAAGACAATTCCAACTGGAATCCCAACAAGATTCTTTTATGAAAATTAAACACAGCGATTTTAATTTTCACACAGAAGAATAAATGCCTGAAAATAACAAAGGAAATACAAAAATGGAGACTGGGGAGGAAATCGGTGTGTCACATATAATCAAAGCCACTCTAATCAAATCCATGTTTTATTCATGCAGGAGTAGAAAAGTCAGAAGACAAGAACAGAATCGAAAATCCTGACAGAGATCTTAGGGAATATGAAAAATTAACATACGATAAATGTTGCGTTCCAGTTCAGCGGGACACGGACCACCTACTTAATAAATGGTCTGGCACAAAGGCTATCTTAAGCATACACCAAAATAAGTCTCTGCTCTGCCTCGAGACACTTGTCTGAATCTTTTAGCAAAAGAAATGCTTAAGCTTTCTTAGGAGTCCGCTGTGTCTGGAGAAGATGACAGCCGCGTGTTGCAGGGCTCTCCCCATCAGCCCGGCAGGCTGCTCCCTAGGACGTTTTACATCATTCACCTGCTTCCTTTCTTTGCAGCTTCCCTTTCTTCTCTGCCTCCCCCCATTCTATGCACCAGAATACCTTGCTGGGGACCCACCTACACACCAAGACACACCCCACCCACACTTTCTCTCCACTCTCAAGGAAGAAGGGAAGCGGCTGCAGGTGAAGCAGAGGCGGGGCTGAACATCGCCTCTGTCCTCTACGGCCGGACGGCAGGCATCACGAGGGGCAGCAACAGGTGTGTGACCTCCCTAGTCCGAGTCTGCCTCAGGGAAGTGCTCCTCTCTGCCCAGGCCCGCTCGGCACCTCCGGGGGCCTCCACGTCCTGCAGCCAGGTCTAGGCTCCACTTCTTGACCAGACCTGCCCCCTGGATACCCCTGCCGCGCTCTGCCCATCATCCCACCAAGAGGTTCCCACGGGGCTCCTTGGCTGCGATTGGGTGGCCTCTTTCAAGAGTGACTAAAAGGGCTGTGCCTTCTCCCCCTCCCGCTTCTACTAGGCTTTCTCCTCCCCAGCCCAGTGCCTGCCCCGCCCCACACGGCGCAGGGCCTCAAAAGTCATCGTGCCTGCCCCCTTAGCGGGCAAGGACACAGCCCAAGAGATGCAGAGGCACCTGGTCGACATCCCACACTGATCTGCTACATCGACGTTTAAGCGGCGACTCCAGTGGCCAGGATGCTGTGGGAGTTACACGGACGAATGAGGCTCGGGCCTGCCCGCAGGAAGCTGTGCTTCTATCGGTGTTCTACTGCAGACTCGGAACGCCAAGGAGACGTGAGGAGGGAGGGGCACGGAGGAGGGAGGGGCACGGAGGAGGGAGGGCCCGCGGGTTCTGGAAGGTGTGATGAAGGAGCTGGCAACTCAGGAGCCCGCGCACCGCTCGCCGCCCCAGACCCTGCCCTGGACACTGGGAGGGGCGGTGACCTGACCTGTGGGACGGAGAGAGCCAGGGAGGGGCTGGAAGCCAGACCCCGGGGCCGAGGGAGGCCGCAGGAAGCAGCCGTGGCTGCGTGAAATGCAGCGCGTGTCAGGTGGGCGGCCTCTCCAGGAGCTGTCCGCGAGTGCGCTCAGATTCCTTCTGGATGCGCCGCAGTCCCTGCCGGCTCGGCTCCTCGCTGAGCCCTTCCCTGGCCCTGGGGGCCCCGGCCCTCCCGCCCTCGCTGGCGCAGAACGTGCCGCTGGGGGGGGGCGGTAAGCCTGGCGGCTGTAGTAACGGCCTTCGTGCTCCCACAGGACGCCTTCGATGTGTCGCATGAGCTCCTGCAGCTGCGCCTCCTGCTCCGGCCCCTGCGCCTTGTTGTTGAAGCCGCAGTGTCGCCGCTCGCAGAGCACGTCCAGCTTGGCGAGCTCCCGGTTGTCGGTGTCTCGCAGGTACTCCTCCAGCGAGCCGCCGTCCAGCTCCTCCTTGCGCGTGAACACCAGGATGGTGCGGGCCAGGATGGCGGCCCCGAAGAGCTCCTGGAGGCGCCCGACCGCCTCCCGATCCTCCTCGGTGAAGCGGCCCAGCGGCGTCACCAGGAGCACCGCGTGCGGCCCCGGCGACGAGAAGGCGATGGCTTCGCAGCCGCCCCGAGCGCGCCCTGGCGGCGCCGCCCCCGGGGACAGGAGGCCGGGGGTGTCGATGACCTCGAGCTCCTTCCCCGCCCACGCTCGGCGCCCCCGCTGGAAGGCCTTGGTCACGGGCCTAGCGCTGACCTTGGACTTGAACACTCTCCGGCCGAGGATGCTGTTTCCTGTTGCGCTTTTCCCGCTTCCGGGTTTTCCCACCAGGATGAGCCTCAGCCTCTGCGGGGTCCCTTCATCCTCCCGCAGCCCTGGAAGCATCCAGAGAAGGTGGGGGGCCGGGGTTAGAGCCCATCCACCCACTTCAGGCTCACCAGGGGAAGAATGTCCGGGGTGGGGGGGGGGGCGCCAGGAGAAGGAAAGACCGGCGTCAGCATCTGAGACGTGCCCTAGGCTCACGTTCTTTCCTTCCCTCTCTCTTTTTGTAACTTTTAGAAAAAAATTATGGTAGAATATACATAACAGGAAATTTACCATTTTAACCATTTTTAGGTGTAGCATTCAGTACCTTCATATGGTTGTGCAATCATCACCACTGTGCAGCTCAAGAATTTTCCATCTTCCCAGACTGAAACCTGTCCCCGTTAAACGCTAACGCCCCGTTCCTCCCTCCCCCTAACGCCTGATAACCACTATTCTTTCTGTCTCTATGGGTTTGACTATTCTAGGGACCTCATATAAGTGGAATCAGGCAATATTTGCACTATTGTGTCTGGCTTATTTCACTTCGCATAATGTTTTCAAGGTTCATCGACGTTGTAGCCTGTGTCAGACTTTCCCTCCTTTTTAAGGCTGAATAATATTCCACTGTAGGTGTAGACCACATTGTGTTTATTCATATATATATATATATATATATAGACTTTGGGGTTGTTTCCACCTTTTTGCTATTGTGAATAATGCTGCTATGAACCTTCGCGCACATGTGTGCAATATCTGTTTCAGTTCTTTGGGCTATATTCCCAGAAGTGGAATTGCTGGATCATATGGTAGAAAGCTACATTTTATGTTTAGGTTTTGAAACTTCTTCTCAGGGTCACCTATGTGGGAATCATCCCATCATGAATTGGGACCCTGAGCTTCCTCGAGTACCTCTGATTGGAGACCCTTCTCAGGAAGAGTGGTGAACTTGAAAGCACGCAGCCTCTGTGTCGGTCCTCTCCCTGACGGGATCGACCACGTCACATTACCTTTAGTTTTCCCAGCAAGGAGTGTTGTGAGGGTGGGCTCTTTACAGCCCGACCCCCAGCTCCACAGCACAGCTGCACACTGGGGTCACATTCTTAAGCTACATCCTTGGACCTGGGGCTGGACATTCTCACCCAGCAGAACGTCAGAGCCATCAGCTGCGAGAAGCTGTGTCATGCCAATCTAATACTTAGAAACCCAATGTCCAGATTTTTTAGAAATTACCGGAGCTGCAGGGCAGGAAGGGAATTCCCTTCTCGTGGCCTTGCAGGTCCCAGGGGCCAGAGCACATAGAGAAGAGCCAAACCCCAGCCGGTTTCCAAGTCTGCTCCACATTGAAGACATCGATGTGTCTCAGTGACAGAGCCCTGGTCTCCTGAAAGTAGGACTGGCACCGCCTTCTTCCAAATCTCCAGCAACGTGTTTCTGCTGCCTTTCTCTCTTGGCTGGCTGACCCACCGACCAGTTCTGACTGGATGATATTGGCTCCCCCCAGCTTCCCTCAGGTGGCTTGAAAGGAATTTGAGTGGATGGGTGGGAGTTTCACAGAAGCAGGGAAGGTGCAGTGTTCATCTCCACCCTCCAATGCAAAGCTGGAGGGAGACAAGGGTCTCCCGTCTGGGCAAGCCTGGAGGCGCCCACGCCATTGGACTTTAAAGCCAGATTTTTAAAGTAATGCTTAATCTCGATTGCTGCAAAAAAAGGGGAAATCAGGTGTCGGCACTTGTATTGTAATTTTCCTTTGCAGCTTATTAATATGGCTTTCTCTCAATGGCTCAGGTCACTAAAGTTCATATAGTAAAAAAAATCAGTCGTGTAGAAATGCATGATGAATCACAAATCAATTCTTCTGGCCAGGAAAGTGGATGGATTTCCCACATTCCTGTATTCCTAAATTCTGTTTCCTCAGGCTAGATGGCGAAGTTGAGCCCATGAAAGTTAAGCCCCTGACCCTGATGCAACAGCTTTTGTGGGGAGGGAGCCCCTTGGGAAGACAGAGCCCGGTCCTGGGGGCGCCTGAGTGCATCCTGCTTGTTCACTAGTACTTTGCAGCCCTCGTGACCCTGAGAGCTCTCACACTTGAGCCAGCAAGATGCCCACACGGAGGCCTGGGGCGAGTCATTTTTCACACCCACTCCGCACATCCTTCCTGAGACTCAGTGAAGGGGCAGTCGGTGCTGTCCCTCACCCCTTCGGCCCACTGCGCCCGTCAGGGACCTTTCCCTCCTATCTGGCCAGGTTGAAGAGAGGCCCGACCCAAACGTCCTTCGATGGGCTCCGGGTGGGCAAATCTCTGACAGGCGGAACTCCTGCTGCCTCTCCCAGCGTACCCCCTGCACCTCACAGGTCCCCCGACCATGACCTCTCTCAAGTTTTATGTCTGCTGGAAAGATGTTTTACCTCCTGACCCATCTTGTGTAGGATCCTGAGACAGGCCTTCCTCGCGATTCTCCGGGAAAATGAGTTCATCATATTCTTCTTCCTCCGACTAGAAAAAAATAATCATATGTCTTACTGATTTTTCCACCGAGTTTTAAGAGGCACCTGACTTTTGCCTTTCTCTTGCCGAAAGGAAGTTGTTTGCATTGGTTTGGGGGGGAGAGAAGGAGTGGGTGGGGAGTCTAAGACACCCTCTACATCCTTTAGGGCCCCTGTTTCCTCCTTTCTCCCCCTGCACTGTGGTCTCCATTTTGGGGTGATTCTGTGATGGAGAGAAAAGATCAGGGATGCATCCTGACAGATACTGCCCTGGGAGCAGTGGCCAGCGTGCCCGGGGGACGTGAGCAGGCAGTTGCTGGAGGGGCTGGTGAGGGGCTCTTGGGGCCAGAATGATCTGCGGGGAGAGCGTGGCAGCAAGGGCCGCAGAGGCCAAGAGCTGGGTGGTGAGGAGGACGGCGGACTCGGACAGGCTTCCTCTCCACGTGGGGCCCCGTCCCGGTCCTGCTGGGGTCCCGGGGGCCTCGGCACTCCTCCCCAGGCCAGCAACTAGGTGGTCGCACTGCCTGGGCCTCAGCGTCCCTGGAGGTGTGAATGCTGGGCCACAACTACATGTTCGTGACACCTCTTCCCTGTAGAAGATTCCAACACATTTTTTGACCTTCTGTAGAGCGATTCCTAGTCCTCTTTGCGAAGGAGGGCCGTGTCACCCACCCAGGAACTCCCGTCATCCTGAGGAGAGAGCAGCGTACCCTGCCTTCCATCCGTGCCACCCTGCAGACCAACACGGTTCCCTGTTTCAGGAGCCCATCGTGTTGTATCTGCTTGGTACTCTCTGTGGGATGGGGAGGGAACCGTGTGGCCCCATGACTTTTTCTGGAATGTGTAGGACACTCAGAGACAATCACAGTCAGATGGCACTCTCCAGATGGAGGCTCTGAGTTGAAGGGGATGGTAGCCCCGGGGGATCGTCCATAGACACAGCTTTCCCGTCACCACAGCATCCCTGGGGGGCTAAGGCTCTCTGCTCACCTGGCCCACCACCTCAGTCCTCGCCAGATCCCAGGGGCTGGCCGGGGAACTGCGGGGCTGTGGCCGCAGGACTGGGGGTTCCGTGATGTCAGCTCTAACGTGCCAGCTGAGAGCGGACCCAGCCCCAGAGGTTTGGTGACCTTCCGGGGAGAGTGAGCAGGCCAGGTGAGCATGTTCGCCCAGCCCTGTTCAGCCGCGTTCTCGTGAGGACGCAGGCTTCTACCTCTCAAGGGGCCCCGGCTTTGCAAAGTGGAGATCCCTCAATCTCTTTGTCCTTGGTGCCCTTACATCATCGGTAGAGACGGAGGCAGCACGTCACCCAGGAAACCTCCTTCCTCCTCTAGAGAGAAGGGTGGTGAGAAGATACAGGCCGGGCCGGGACCAGGGCAGGTGGGTGAGGCAGACCCTGCGCTCCACCCTCGCGCCCAGACAGCGCGTCTGCCCGGCGCCTGGCCGCCTCAGCCTACACCCTGCCCGACAGGGCATCACACGTGTGCCACGTGCCGCAGGGTTTGTCTCCAACACGGAGCAGATACGTCACCTTTGTGAGGTTTCTCAGGAAAACAGTGAAACTCACAGAAGCGTCTTGCCCAGGAGCAAGCAGTGAGTTCCAGGCAGAGCACAAAGGGTTCAAGGTCCTCCTGACTTCTTAGCCCCGGCTCCTCTTGTTGTACCTCAGACACGCGTGCACACACACACACACACACTACTTACACACATACACTCACAAAAGTACGAACACACACAAACATAGCACACACATACCTACACAACACACATGAACATATATATTCACAAACACAGCACACAAGCACATACATACACAAACATGAACATGAGACACACACAGCACTCACACACATATACTCACAAATGTGTAAACATACCTACAACACACACACACACATATAACACACACAGAAAACCCGCATACACTCACCTACACCCAAAGAGACATACACAACACACACATACACACACACACACACTACCCGCACCATCCCCACTACACACTCTCAAATATGACACACACACAAACACAAATACACATCACACACAGACAGTGCCCACACACTCGGACTTACCGCCCCGCTGCCCCCTGGGCAGAAGGAATGGCCGTGTCCTGTGTCTCCTGGGGTCGCAGGCACTCGTGAATTCTTTGTTTCCCCTTTTAGAGCTGCCACATTGCAGGCTGAATGGAGAAGGTAAAAGAAAGTGTCCCAGACGTATGAATAGATAGAGAACATAGCTTATAGTTTTTCAGCAAAATGTGATCTGAAAGCTCAGCTCAAGAACTGCCCTTGAAAGCGCAGCCGTGAGCTGTGAGCTGAGGGAAGAGGAAGTGGTAGGAACAACAAGGCCGGCCCTCCCGACTCAGAAAGCTCTGCCGGCTGCACTTCCTCTGCAGTCGTGATAACAGCCACAGGAAAAACAAGAACACGTGTATTGTTATTATTTTTATTCTGAACTAGCACAGCTAGAACCCAGAGGCCTAAAGCAAAGCAGCAGATCTCTCAGAAAATGTTGCTCCGGGGGAATTACTTTTTACTGATTTCCTCCCTTTTCTGAGAATTTCCCACTTCCTGCAGACATCCTCTGCCTTCCGGGTCATGACGGATATTCACTGTCTCTCTTCCTCCCCCAGGCTCCTCCTTCAGCCCTTCACTGGCTGTCCAGGGCCTCCAGCTTGCTGACCCTACATCTTGGGACTCATCAGCTCCATAATCCCGTGGACCACAGGAGCCACACGAGCCAATTCTTTATAATAAGTCTCTCTACATGCGTGTGTGTACACACACACACACACACACACACACACATTCTGTGTCTGAAAATTCCAAAATCTGTGTCACATCTGAGTCTGGTTCTAATGTTTGCTTTGTGTGTTTTCTCCTGCCTTTCAGCACGCGCTGTAATGTTGTTGAAAGCCAGACATGATATGTCAGATATTAGGAACTGAGGTGAATAGGCCTATGGTGTGAGATTTGATGTTGATCTGGCTACGAGCTGTGTTTAATGTTTGTTGTAGCGGTAGGCGCTAGAGGCTTCAGTTTCCTCTAGTGCCCTTGTTTTGTCTCCCCCATTGTCTGTGGGTTTCCCTAAAACCCCTTCTTAAATAGAGCTTGTGCCTTGCTGTTCTCTCAGCTTTCATTCACTGTTTTCATACTGGAGTCCTGCTGATGTGGGGTAGGGAGTGAAGGAGGGGAAGCGTCATGTTGGGATTCAATCTCACTCTTACAGTGGGTCTGTGTTCCTGGGCTGTGAGGATCACAATTTTTTTTTTTTTTAAGCTTTTCCTCCTCTTCTCCCCCTTTAGGTGATTCAGGCCAAGTATGGTCCCTTCCCACCTTTCCCACCTCATTTTATCACAGGATGTTTCTTTCCTTCTATGCTCTGGCCGTGAAGAACTTTTTCTAGTTACTTGAATACTTCATTCCCACCTTTCTTTCCTGGAACTACTGTAAAGAGCTGGAACCAAAAGCTTTCTCAGGGAGTGTATTCTATTGACAAAAAGATTTTGATAAAGATTTTGGAGGTTTAATGGTGGTTTGGAGGATTAAAATGTTCACTAACACTATTTTAAACTTTTTTCTAGCATATATACTGAAACCATTAAAGACAAAGAAGCTGTATGTATAAAAAATGTAGAGGTGGATGTGAAATTATCATTATTTGTAGATGCTATGATTATATATCTGGGAAGAATCAGGAGAATAAACTGATAAACTACTACAAACAATAGGAGAATTTAGTAAATTGATGGATGCAAAATTAAATAAAAACCATAAAAACTGTCTAACATACAAACAATAGCCAATTAGGTATAACTTATGATTTTTAAAACAACAACAAAAAAATAAAAAGCCTGAGAATAAACTTTAAAATTGTGTAAAAAAAATCTAATAAAGAAAACTTTGAGAAACTTCTGAGGGTGTGAAGCAAACAGAAATCTCCCACATTTAGTGAAAATGTATATTAGTAGAACCACTTTGGAAAACTCTGTGGAGTATCTCGGAAACCTGAATATCACATACACGTAGTCAGCCTTCACCATTCTACCCCAAGGTGCATATCCAACAGTAATGTGTGTGTGTGCCAACAAAAGGTAATGTCTACAATATTTATAGCAGGATACATAGAATAGCAAAAACTGGAAAAAGTGTAAATGCCCTCAACACAAAAAAGAAAGAAAGAAAGGAATATGGTAACTACGTGAGGTGGTGGATATGTTAATTAGTTTGATTGTGGTGACTGTTTCACAATGTATATATCAAATCATCAACTTGTATACCTTCAATACATATAATTATAATTTGTCAATTTGTCATACTATATGATCCAGCAATTCTACTTCTGGGCATTGATCCAAAAAGTTGAAATCAGGATCTTGAAGCAATATTAGCACTTCCATGTTTATTGCAGCACTCTTCCCAATAGCCAAGATGTGGCAACAACCTGAATGTCCATCAACAGATGAGTGCGTAAAAAAATGTGGTATCTACCTACAGTGGAATATTATTTAGCCTTAGAAAAGGGAGAAATCATATGCCATATGAGACAATATGGACGAAATGTGAGGACATTACGCTAAGTGGAGTGAGCCAGTCACAGAAAGACAAATACTGTATGATTCCATGTATATACAAAATAGTCAAAGTCATAGACTCAGTGAGTAGAATGGTGGTTGCCAGAGGCTGGGGGATGGGTAATGTATTGCACACTTACAATGTTGTTAGGAGGGGCTGACCTTGTCTTAATAGTGCACTCTCTCAGACTCACGGACTTAGAGAACAAACTTATGGTTACCGGGGGGAAGGGTGGGAGGAAGGGATATTCAGGGAGTTTGGGATCAACATGTCCACACTGCTGTATTTAAAATGGACAACCAACAAGGACCTACTGTATACCACAGGGAACTCTGCTCAATGTTCTGTGGCAGCCTGGATGGGAGGGGAGTCTGGGGGAGAATGGATACATGTATATGGATGGCTGAGTCCCTTTACTGTGCACCTGCAACTATCACAACATCGTTAATCGGCTATACTCCAATATAAAATAAAAAGTTAAAAAAAAATAGTGCACTTTTTAGTCAGTGGCTGTTGTGATAGTTTTACCTGGAAACCTGTCATGTTCCTTTAATAGGTAGTTAGTGTCCCCAAGGCAGACCTTCAGACCTGGAAGGCAATTTAGAGACCATTCCATTAAACCTACTCTAACTCCCTTTACTCACTGAAAAAGAATCAAATTCCAGAGTACTGGTGACTCTCCGAAAGATTCAAATTCCAGAGAACTGGTGGCTCTCCAAGGCTCGTAGAGGTGGACAAGGAAAGATTAGAACCTTGCCCACTGAACTCTCATCTGGATTCATCCCACACTTCACAAGAAGGAGGCTGTGTCCCTCCAGGTGCAAGGTATGGGGTGCAGGAGGGGGTGCTATAGGGAGAGGATTAGCTACTCGGAAGAAAGAATATAACCTGTAAATCCAGCTGAATCTCTAAGTTGCAATGTGTCTCTCAGTCACTCAGTTATGTTTCTTTCCCGGGTTTTCCTATATTTCAATGCACTTTGTAGCAATACCTTTTTATTGAGTGGCTGCCATGCTCTAGGCAACGTAAGAGATCTTTATAGAGATTTCTATCCTACGAAAGCCTCATGGCAACCGTGCAAGATTGGTTTTATTGTCCCTTTTAATAGCAGAGGGAACTGAACCTCAGGGAGCTGAAGGAAATTTCTAGAAGTCGTGGGTCTGGACTCACAGTGTAAGTTGGTTCTTTTCTGAAGCACATGCCTTTTTCACTTCGCAGCCTTTCTTTCACCTGGAGGTCCTCTAGGTCTTCCGAGAACCACTGGAGAAACATTTTTAAATGTTTTTTTTCCCCCTGACTATGACTCCCACCTTTGGCTTCCCAAGATGGAAGAGAGAGAAAAACGATCTGTGAAATGTGAACCCTCCTCCTTGCCTTCCCTAATGACAGGCTTGCTAAGAGGTCACCATTTGGGAAAGAGTGTGGACTATTTTCCCCTGATCCGCCTCTGACCTGATGTAAAGTGTAGAATGATGGGTCCGAGAAGGAACAAGAAGAGGCCGTAGTGTGCAGTGGTAAAGAGTGAGCATGGTAGTCAGACAGCCTGTGACTCAAATCCCGGTTCAGCCCAGTACCTTTTAGCACCATGACCTTGGGCAAGTTTCTCAGTACTTTTGAACCACAGTTTCCTTACCTATAACATTAGAATAATAATACTACCTTCACCCTAGAGTATTTATAAGGAGTAAATATTCCTATGAAACATGCATATCAGAGTGTCTGGAATATAGTATATACTCAGTAGTGGTTGCAAAGGCATACATACATCTTAAACCTTTTGCTATAGAACATTTCAGACATTTACAGAAGAACAGTATAATAAACACCCATATATCCATCACCAAGCTTTGACAAATATCAACTCCTGACCGTTCATGTTTCCTGTATATCCCAACCTACTTGCCATCCCAACCCTGAATTATTTTGAAGCAAATACTAGACATTGTATCATTTTACCTGTAAATATTTTAGTATGCATATCTAAAACAGAAAGATGATTTTAAAAAAACATAACCACAGTATCAAAGGTACTATAAATCTTTAATTTTATCAAATATCCTCTCATTAGAGTTTAGATTTCAAGGATTATCTCATAATTTATTTACAGATTAGTTTGTTTGAATCAGGATGAAAAAAAAAAAAGGTCCTATAAGATGATCCCAGGTCATTTCATGCCTTTCCTGCCTCAGACTTTGAATCAGTCATTTCTCCAAGAATCCCTGGTTTCTTTGAGTAGAAACTGGTCCTGAAGACTATAATCTGGTTGGTCTAAGTAGCCCATCACAGGCATTCTTCATTTCTGTTACATTGCTTTTGATCTCAAGCATTATACTTTTGGTTCTTTCTTTGGATTTCCATGTCTCTGCTTACATGGCTCATCTGTTCTTACATTAGAGTCCGCGCATATTCATCTTAGTTGTTTTAAATTCCTGGTTTAATAATACCAAGATTCCTGTGTGGACAAAACAATCTTGCCTGCCTTTTCAGTAAACATGAATGTTTCCCACCATCAAGCCATCAGCATTGCAGCCCCCTGACAGTGGGCCCTGAGGGGAATTCAGAATAGAGGAAAGCAGGATACTGGCCCTAGATAGCTAAGATGCATATCAAAGGAATGGTTTCACTGAGCCCAGACTCTTGCATCTTCCCAGACATAGAATAGCAATACATCATTCACTTGAGAAGTCTGGTTTTTGTGTGACTAGCAGTAACCTTTTGATGTTTGACTACATATTTGTTTTGTTTTGTTTTCAACAAAAACTCCTATATCTCCTGGCTCCTCCACTACCTCTTTGGAACAGTTTCTCAGAACTATCTGACAGGCTGTCTCCCCAGCTATAGTCCTCAGTAATTCCTCAAATGAAACAGAGTTCTCAACTTATAGGTTGTGCATTTTTGTTCGGTCGACACCTACCATGTCTGGTTCTGATGCTTGCTCTGTCTCTTCAAATTACGTTTTTTGCTCTTTAGTACGCCTTGTAATTTTTCTTGTTAGCTGGACATGAACAAGAACTGCTGTAAAGAAGCCTTTAGTAATGGGGTGATGGGGTGGGGGAGGAGAAGTATTCTATAGTCCTATGATTGTATCTCAGTTCTAGTGAGCCTTTGCCTCTGGACTGTGAACCTCACCAGTGTTTTTCAGTCTTTTTCTCCCCACTTGGGTGGGACAGTAGGGTTCCAGTGGTCTGGAGGTGGGTATTTCCCTTTTCCTACATGAGAGGCTTAGCGCTGACTGTAGTTGTAGATTTTTCTTCCTCCAGGTTAGTTAGGCTCTGATAAAACACCTGCAGGTTAGGCTCTGGTTAACTGGTTTCCCCTGAGGGCAGGCCTTGTTGAGAAGAACAAGATGCTCTGCTCTATTTCAAAAGGGTTCCTTTGCCCCCCCCCTGCAGGAAGCAACAGGGGATTTTTTTTCCCCCGATATTTACTGTGAGAACCTGGTGGAGCTCTTAGAAGTGAAACTCACAAAAGTGTGGAGACGCCCCCAGTGACTGGGTCCCCCTGGAGTTTTAACTCCACGCTGACCATCGAGCAATCCGTCAATCACAGCAGGGCTCCCTGCCCAGCACTGCTGCCCGTGGCGAGTCTCTGCTCTGCAAAGCCAGGACTCCCTGCATTTGCCTGTCTGTTCTCCAGTCTTGGGAGCAGCACTTTGCCCTGTGTCCTCAAAGGGATCTCTTAAGGATTTAAGAAGAGTTGCTTTTTCAGTCTGTTCAGCTTTTCACTTATTCTTAGGATGGAGTAGTGACTTCCAAGCTCCTGACATGTAACTGGAATCTGGAAGTCAAATTTATCAATTGGATTCCATATTGCATCTGTATTTTGTTGTTGTTGTTGTTTTAAACTACAAAGAATTAACTTATTTTCCTGGTAATTGTGAAATCGCTGAGTAATGAAAGCATAACAAGGAACCAAATATATTAGTCCAGTGACAAAGCTTGAAGTGAAAAGAGAAAATTGTTACAAATTAACCTGTACTTGGAGTCCTAAGGCCTTATTACTCCCTTTTAATGCAATACATTAAAAATAATTCTAAGTTGCACTCAATATATTGGATATGCAGGTACAAATCTTATCATTTTTGATAATGATTTAATTTGCCTTAGTTAATTATTTCTAGCTGATAAATATGAGCAGAGGCAAAATTCTTTATACTGATCTGTTTAGAATATTTTATTATTACATTAATCGTTGAAAAAAACTGATTGCTATGAACGTGTTTGCAGAGCAGATATGCATCTGTATTTTGAGTTCAATTTAGAAAAGTTTTCCTCACTCTCAGGTTTTGAAAGAATTTGTCTGTTTTCTTCTAATAGTTCATAGTTTAATATTTTAACAAATATCTGATGCATTTGGAATACCTCCTGGGTTGGTATGAGGACTGAATCCAATTTTAACACTTTTTCAAATGATTATTCAGTTATTTCAATACTTCTCATTGTAATGTCCATCTGCTCTCCCCTGATATGGGATGTTGCCTTTATTATATACTAAATTTCCTTATGCAAATGAGTGTTTCTCTAGATTTTCTGAATTTCCCACTGGTCTTCCTATTCATGCACCAATACTCTAAGGGGCTTTACAATATTGTTTACTATCTGGCCTTCCCTGTTGTTCTTTTTCTAATTCTCATTCCTATAATTACTTTTTCTTCTCTTTGCATTGACTGATTTCTCAAATACCACGGGAAAGTGAGTTGAAGATGGTTTTAGTTTTAGTGAGAAAGTATTTCCCCATTAAGTAAGTTGCTGGCTTTCAGGATGAGTAGAGAAATAGATAAAAAAGTATGTGTCAATTCATATTTTACAGAATGTTTTTACTGAGAATGGCTATTGGTGAGTTATGTTAATAATTTTCCTCTTAATGAACATCCCCCCTGTCTCTAGTTTTCTAGAGTAAATCCCACTTGGTTATACTGTAACCCTTTTTAAAATGCTTCAGATTCTGATTTTGCTAATATTTTGTTAGGATTTTGATTGATATTCATAAATGTGATTCATCTGTACTTTTTTGGTAGAATCTTTGTCAGATTTGAAGCTCAAAGTTACATTTACTTCTTAGAAAGAATTTGAAGGTTTACCTTATTTCCCTATATTCTGGGATAATTTAAGTAAAATTGGGATTCTCTGATCGCTGCAGGTTTAATAGAATTCTCTTGTGAAGCCATCTGGGACTGATGATTTTTTTTTTTTTTTTTTTTTGGTGATTTTTTTTTAATTTATTTATTTATTTTTGGCTATGTTGGGTCTTCGTTTTTCTGTGTGAGGGCTTTCTCTAGTTGTGGCGAGCGGGGGTCACTCTTCATTGCGGTGCGCAGGCCTCTCACTATCGCGGCCTCTCTTGTTGCAGAGCACAGGCTCCAGACGCGCAGGCTCAGTAGTTGTGGCTCACGGGCCCAGTTGCTCCGCGGCATGTGGGATCTTCCCAGACCAGGGGTCGAACCCGTGTCCCCTGCATTGGCAGGCGGATTCTCAACCGCTGCACCACCAGGGAAGCCCACTGATGATGTTTTGTGGGGAGCACTTTGACTGCTTTCTCTGTCCATTCTTCCATGATCACTGGTCTACTTCAACTTTATGTCTCTAATGGAGTCAATATTTATAAGCTCTATTTACCTACAATAGATGTACGTAATTTAAAATTTAGACATTAGCCAATCTATTTTCTCAGCCAATGCAGGATTATCATCTAAAATATCAAGCCAGATAACCATCAACCCACTTGAAACACTTTATGTTACTATAGATCATAAGGGACCCATTATTGTTTCTAAATATTAGAGTATTTTTAGAATAAGAACATCAAATTTATCTTCCTTTCTCTGTGCAGTGTAAGAAAATCAGATTAATTTAGCTCTGTGTGGCATACACGAATTTCAGGACAGTTTTCACATGTCTCACCAAACGGTTGTTTTCCTTCCGTGTTGAGAGTCCCTGTAGTGGGACTGTTTTGCTGGCTCCTCCATCCACACTTTCTTTCTGTTTGTGTCCAGATTGTTAGTGCTTTTTTTTTTTAATATTTATTTATTTATTTGTTTTATTTTGGGCTGCGTCAGGCCTTCGTTGTGGCACGAGGGATCTTCGCTGCGGCGTGCGGGCTTCTCTCTAGTTGTGGAGAGCACATGGGATCAGTAGTTGTGGCACGCAGGCTTAGTTGCCCCTCGGCATGTGGGATCTTAGTTCCCAGACCAGGGATCGAACCCGTGTCCCCTGCATTGGAAGGCGGATTCTTAACAACTGGACAACCAGGGAAGTCCCTGTTAGTGCTTTTTAATGAGCATTCTTGCATAGGATAATTTGCTAACTGCTTCCACTGGGATTCCTCAGATTCAATCTTAAACAAATTTGGACCTGTTCTACAACAAACTGTATATTATTTTGTTAAATGGAGAAAAGCAGTTTAAAAACAACCCAGATTTTAACATGGCAAACGCTGGTTTCATCACAGCAACACAAGAGGGGGATGTAATGGGAACTAGAATAGTAAGTAGAAGATACCAGGGAGAGTATCCTACGTAAAATACAACTTCCCCTGACTTAGAAAACTTGGAATGATTTATATATACAGGAGAGTAAGAAATAAGGAAGGGTTGGGAATGGTTTCAACTCTATCTAAATACATTTTTTCGTTCCTTTGTGAACCATAGCTGGGTTGCCTACACTCCACAGCCTCTGATGTGGACACAGCTGATGTGGACACAGCCTCTGATGTGGACATGGCACAATCCCAGGACAACGCTCTGAGGGTCCTGCTTGTCGGGAAGACTGGAAGTGGGAAAAGTGCGACGGCAAACACCATCTTCGGGGGAAAAATTGTTCGACTCTAGGATTTCTGCCAAAGCTGTTACCAAAACTTGTCAGAAAGCATCCCGGAAATGGGAGGGGAGAGACCTTCTCAGTGTTGACACCCCAGGGCTCTTCGACAACGAAGAGAGCCTGAGCACCATGTGCAAGGAAATCAGCTGCTGTGTCCTCGCCTCCTGCCCCGGACCTCACGCCATCGTCTTGGTCGTGCAGCTGGGTTGCTACACGGAGGAAGAGCAGAAAACCGTGGTGTTGATCAAGGCTGTGTCTGGGGAACCAGCCGTGAAGCACATGATCATCTTGTTCACTCGCAAAGAGGAGCTGGAGGACCACAGCCTAAGCGACTTTGTGCGGGGTGCGGATGTAAAGCTACGAAGCATCCTCAAGGAGTGTGGAGACCGCTGCTGCGCCTTCAGTAACAGGAGTACAGACCAGGCTGAGAAGGAAGCTCAGGTGCGGGAGCTGGTGGAGCTGATAGAGAAGATGGTGCAGAACAACCAGGGGGCTTACTTTTCCGACGCCATATACAAGGACACGGAGGAAAGGCTGAGAAGGCGGGAGGAAGTCTTGAAGAAAATCTACGCTGATCAGTTAGAAATAGAAATCCAAAAAGTGGAAGAGAAGTGTGCTCGGGCATGCAAGAAGCGTATGCAGGAGAAAGAGAGAAAAAGTAAATTACTGAAGATGGCATACGAAGAAAACTAAGAAATGTTAGGGAGGAGGCCCAAAACAATATTTTTAGCCATAAACATGATGGAGATATGAATTTGCTTTTAAAAGTATTTCATTTGTTCAGGAAGTAACTATTTTTTTCACAATTTACTATGGTTAGTGAAGCATCTCTCCAGCTCACTCCCGACCACTCTCCATGCCTGCCCCTCCCCACAAACACCAACAAATTTAAGAAATTACAAAATTGCTAAGTTTGAGCCCTTGTTCACTGGCCATGGTTTTAAGACTCAAATGGAAGGAATTTGAAGGCCAAAATGCATCCCGTATTGAGTGTTGACACTACCTGTGAAGCACATTACACGGGCCCCTTGTGAGCATTTTGTAACTGTCAGTAAATTATCCAGTTACCCCAGCAGCATTGTTCTCTGGTTTCTGAGACATGAGTTGATAAATGTTTGTTGTTTCAAGCCACTAAGTTTTGGGGTAATTTGTTACACAGCAGTGGATAACTAGTACAAGATGTATGTTTGTGTATGCATATATACAAAATATGTCTTTAAATACTGGCCACTGCACTTGCCGCTGGGGAAAGGAACTTCAGATTCTGGGGATCAGGGTGGGAGGAAACTTACTTTTTACTATAGATCCTTTGATCTATTTCAGTATATTGTTCATTCAACAAATGAACAAAGAGACAAATAATAACATTTGTAATATCCTCCAATAAACAATAATTCCAAAGGCCCATTTCAAAAAACAATTGCCCAAGTCTCTTATTTTTCTCCGCTTTCCTTTTCTAGGTGCCAACTTAAAATTCTCCTGCCTATAAATTCAAATAGCTCTGTGTCAGAAACGTTCCAGTTCCCCCTGCAGATCCACCCTCTTCCCTTTTCCGTCCTTCTTTGGCCCTGCCGGGGACCACATCAGTGGACTCCATTGTTCTCTGTCTCTCTCTCGGGCCCCACCAGTGGGGCGGGCAACAGAGGATCTGTGGGAGCTAGAGAACTAGATGAGGGAATTTGGCTCCTGCATCCCTCTCTGCCTGGTCCGATCTGAGCAGCTGCCACCTCCAACCAAAGGTCCAGCCACAGGCATCAGGGGCTCTCAGATCTGACCAGTACAATATACCTGTGTAGGAGTCTTGTCATGCCAAGCCTGTGGTGTGTCTGCAGCAAAACTTTTGACTGCTTTCTGGGATCACAGCTTGACCTGGGAATGAATTTTAGGTTTCAAAAATGGCCCAGTCTGGTGATTAGGGTCAATGGTAAAGCTGTAAGAGGTAACCATAAAATAAACAGACTGATTCTCTTTTGGCATCCCTCACTCTAAGGTGCGTGCTACCGGAAGAGTTCCAGATGTATTGTGAGAAGGGGAAAGAGGGTTAGATCGCATGCCTTAGCTCAAAGGGGACAGATTTGAGTGTTGGTAATAATCTGACAAAACAAAACAAAACTTTGTTAAAATAAAGTAATTGTTGAATATGGATGCATAGTCTCTGGTATGTTTCTTAACACATTGGTCTTGTTTAGAGTAGGTCTATATTCCTAAAACATTTTAAAGGAATCAAATATTTAAAGGATACAGTTTGGGAAATAGCAAGAAAGTGTTTCTTCCCATGGGATTAATAATGCCATTGTTTTCTTTGTTACCTGAAATTCTATAGTTTATTTATTTATCTTTTTTTATTATCCATTCACCTATATTTTCAAATTTATTGGCATAAATTTATTCATTGAATTCTCTTAAAATTTTTAAAATCTCCTTTAAATATATAGTTACATTCTTTTTTTTAATGCTTAGTATTTTTATTGTGTTCACTCTCTTTTTGATTTTGATCCGTATTAGCAGAACTTTATTAGTCATTCCAAAGAATCAGCTTTAGTTTTTAAATTTTGATATGCTCATTTGTGCTCTTTTATATCTCAATAATTTCTGTTCCTTTCTTTATTATCTCCTTTCTTCTCTGTTCTTTGGTTTTACTCTGCTCTCCTTTTTAATTTTTTTGCTTTTTATTTTCAAGTATACATATGTAAGATTATGAATTTCCCTCTAAATACTGCTGTAGCTTAATCCAAAAGTTTTTATTTTTTCGTTGTTATTCAGTTCTCAATATAGTTTCATTCATTAGGGGAATTACAAACTACTCTGCTCTGATTTCTGATAAAACATAAATTCCCTGAATTCAGATGTATCTTTAAAATTTCAGTGAGAAGTTTATAAATTGGAAGAAGACCTAAATGTAGTTCAAGGACATACGCAGTGTGGGAAGGGGTGGAGGCCCTGGTTTATTCACACAACACTGACTTGAACTTCACAGCTGTTCTAACTGAGGTGCTTTCCCTTCAGCCCCTCCTGCAGGGCCAGGGCAGGGTGATGTGCAGAAAGGAAGGGAAGGGGGATTCAAGTCTCAGATTCTCAGAGCCGCGAGCAGGGCCCTGCTCCCTGAAGAACTATCAGCTGCCTTTTCACCTCGCCCGCCCGTCCCCTGTAATACAGGCCAGCTTCCTGCTGTTCTCCTCCCCTAGCCCTTGAGTTCTGTTGCATGCATTCTGGGTCCTTACGTGTATCGCCGCTTTATTTTATCCTGTGTCTATGTCCTGTACATGAGACTCATCCACCCCCCTACACTGAGGTCTTCTCTTACAAACACCACTGCACAGAGCTGAACACACAGGAGGTGCCTGGTGAAGAGCTATATAAGGAATGCGATAAAATGGGATGAAATGGAAAGGGGAGGGATAGGGTGACATGGACAGAGCCGGTCCTGTCTGTGAGCAGAGGCATGACTTTACACTGACTACTGCAGGAAGCACCTTGCTCATGAGGACTCTTTTGTGTTGACACCACGGCCTCAGTGTCCCTTGTGAGATATGAACTTGCCGACAAAGAGTAGCCACGGGCAAAAAGTTGTAAGGTGAGAAATGCTGGTCTTGAGCGTGGATCCTGTTCTCTGGGCTGCCCCCACTGCACCCACGCCCCATCCCTCCCACCTTACAGTCTAACCAGGACCCCTTGCCCGCCACACAGTCCCCCGGGCCTCCTCTCCTCTCACGGCGCCAGGTCCCCAGGACTTCCTGAACTGAGGTTCCAATAATGTATGAAGGTCCGTTCTTGGCCTCAACATCCAAGTTTTTCTGATCAAAGCCTCAGGACCTCCAGATCAGGCTCCCTCTCTCTTCCAGAGCCATCTCGTTCTAGAAAGGCTACCTCAGGTGCCCTAACAATGGTTTCCACGCCCTCTCTCTTTGGGAACCAGGACACCAAAAGAGAGCTTGTGAGCTCTGGGTTTTCAGGGGTGAAGACTGGGAGATGAGGTGTTGCCATCAGGAACAGAAGTGCAGAAAGGAGGATGAAAAGATAAGCCAGATGTTCTAGAGAGTTCTCCCACGGCTGGTCCTGGTCACAAGCCAAGGTATGGGAGTTCTCATCACAGAGCCGTGGAACACATTCTACAATGTCCCATTCCATGATCAGTGGTATTCTCTCTATTTCCTAAAAATTTCTTCTAATTTGGATTGCTTTCTCCAGGCTTTGGGATCCCCAAATTACCATGTTGCAGAAGATGGTGATGAAGGCAAAGAATATCAACAGTGTCACCATCATCATCTTTACCACTTTTCTAGTTATCCTTCTCCATGAAGCAATTTATATTTTGGAAAATTCTCTTATCTCCATTGTTTTAATTGTTCTTCCAAGATCCCTGTGATACGGTCCAATTAGATATTACAATTTCTCTTAAAATATTAGGAATCTGAGGTTCGAAGGATGTATTAAGGTCACACAGTTGGTTATGGAGTCGATGTCTAGTCCAGGCTTCTATTTTACATATGTTCTCCTTAACTGTCCAGAAAACAACTAGTATTCTAAATAATATTTGCAACAAGGCATTATGGGCAGGAACCAAAGTGATATTGACAAGCTAGAATCCTGCCCTAAAACCAGCTGAATAATTATTTTAAAAATTCTTAAATGATAGCTCTTCCAAAAATAAATTTAGAAGAACAGACTGCAGGTGTTAAAAAACAGGATATTTTCACTGTATATTAACCTGGAAATTTTCTGTGAGCTAACACTGAAGACGAAGCAATGATGCAAAAAAGCTTTCATCAAAAATAAGCCCCTTTAACCCAGACTTTATTATCAGAAGCCCAGATCCGACAGGAAATAATACTGCCAACTGTTTGTGTTGAGCAGACAACACGTAGCCAATTCAGGGACTAGATCTTGGATGGTATTGACAATTTGGAGTATTCAGGGGAGTGTAGCAAAGAATATTTTTAAAGTGTATAAAATAACTATACAGAAAATAATGAAGGAACTGAATAAGAGTTTCAAGAAGAAGACACTTGGCAAGTAGGCAGATCTGAAGAAATTTGCTGGCTGTGGATGTGTAAAGCAGAAAACAGACAAAGGGGCTCATATTTCAGGATTTCTCCACCAAAAGGAGAATCTAAATAAGGTGTTCAAAAATGGAAGAGGGTACCATCAGCAAGAGAAGGTTACAGTTGAACAGAGACCTTGTAAAGTTTGATGATTTTAACCATGTGTAAAACGAGGTTAGGTCTTGCGTAAGAGAGTAATGTAAATGAATGCTAATGTGTTTCTCATTTTATAGTTGATAATTCTGATTTCAGTCTAACAACAAGTCATCTATAGCATTAAGACAATATAGGATTAATGCAGGATTGGAGAGCCAAACTCTTTGATCTGCCCCCTTCACCCTCAAAAGTAACTCTTCTGCAAATATGCTCCAGTGCTTACATTTTTAACTCCTAGGAATCACTTGCTTAGGGTTTTATTAATTATGACTCCACAAACCCCTGGCTTAGCACATGTGAAATATTTACTAATACAAGATACATGGTTGTAGGGAACGGAGAATGGGGTGTGAGGGTGAGAAAGGAATGGGCCTGAGAGAAATGAATGCACACGAGGAGGTCAGGTTTGGATCTCTGTTCCGAGTGATAGGAGAGCCATCTCACCCACATGACCCTAAGGAGACCTTATGAAGGCATTGCCCCCTCCAGTCAAACTTGACATGCAGGCTTGAAGGTTGAGTGGTGAGGTGCTGAATGGGGAAAATTGCACCCCATAGCCCCACCTGGCTATGAAGGTTTCTGTTGTCTGGTCTTCCGGGGATATTTGCCCAGTTTTGCACTGTGTTATTTCATGAGGCTCAAGTGAGAAATGGAAAGGACCATTAACATTTTTAAATGGTTAAACAAGGACAAGAATAAAAACAAACACATACCAAAGGAACGGTTATTGCCCAAAGTGCCAGTAAGCAATAGCACCCAGAAACGTGGCTGACAGATTCCGTCACTAACTCCTAACATGAACAACTGATGGTGAACATTTACCAAACTATGCCCACCTGTTCAGGGATCGCTTGTCTCTGAAACAGCCCTGCAGAGTGACAACTGCATTCCGACCGGCTCTCTGAGGATCGAGTCAGCTTTGATGGGTTTGTGAGCTGGGGACCGTGCTCCTGGGTGAGCCGGGGTCTCAGGCTCCCTGGATATGGTCAGAAGTATTGGGGAGCTTTAATGTCACAGTAGGAAGAGGCCTTAGATCATTGGCCACAACCCTAATTTTAACCATAAACAAATGATGCTCAGAGGCCTTATGGGTCTTGCCCATAAACCACAGTGGCAGCCTGACGCCCACAGTCTTCATCTTCTGCCCTCAACCCGTGTTCTTTTCACTCTACTTTTGTATTAACAGGAGGCACAAGTACTGAGGTGACAGTGGGAAAGTCCAACACTGAGGGGGCTCACAGGGGAAAACCAGCAACGCTGAGCTGATGGGAAAGCCCTAAAGCAACTCACAGGCATAATGAGTACTGTGGTGACACTCAGAGAGGGAGGATCTAATGTATTAGTAGGAAGAGGCGGAGACGATTTTAGGGAAAGGCTAGAAAAAAGCCCTTATATATCTTAATGCAGTAGAACAAGGGCTTTTGGAGTTAATACACTCCCCTTTGTTAACCCCAGTATAGTTCTCCAGGTAGGAATTCAAGTTCCTGTCATTGTGTGAGTGTGTCTCACTGCCAGCGGGTCACGTTTATAGGAAAGGGGGCCTTGCAACCATCTCTAACCACCCTAGCTTAACAGTCTGCCTGCTCCCTGAAATGTCCTCCATCTCTTGGAAAAGGAAATCATGGCCCAGTGTCCAGAACAAATTAACCTCTGAAGCAAATTCCTCCACAGAGGTGCTAATCCTCAGAAAGGGTAAGACCTGAAAGCAGAAGAGGCTGGGAACAGGCTGGGGGCTGAGCACCACAGTAGGTGGGTGTGTGTGTGTATGTATGTGTGTGTGTGTGTGTGTGTGTGTGTGTGTGTGTGTGTGTGTGTGTGTGTGTGTACTTCGGTTGCAGCACTCTCTAAGGAGCAGCCTGGGCAGAGTCTAGAATGGCCTTTCCAGAAAAGCTAGTGCCTCTGCTCTACTCTTTGTGACCCTCAGACTCATCAATTCTGGAATCTGTCAAGACTGGAAACCAGGATTGAAGGGAAGTGTGTTCTCCTAAGATTGGGTACTTCAGACTCCCTGATGTAGTGGGGTAAGGAACTGCGGTCAGGAGTGTTAAAAAAGACACTGTGAGCCTAAATGTCCATCAACAGATGAATGGATAAAGAAGATGTGGTACATATATACAATGGAATTCCATGGAGCCATAAAATAAAGAATGAAATAATGCCATTTGCAGCAACATGGATGGACCTAGAGATTATCATACTAAGTGAGGTAAACCAGACAGAGAAAGACAAATATCATATGGTATCATGTATATGTAGAATCTAAAAAAAATACAAATAAGCTTATTTACAAAACAGATCCAGATTCACAGACATGGAAAACAAACATGGTTACCAAAGGGGAAAGGGGGGAGGGATAAATTGGGAATTTGGAATGAACAGATAGACACTACTATATATAAAATAGATAACCAAGAAGGACCTACTGTATAGCACAGGAGACTATATCCAGTAGCTTGTAATAACCTATAACAGAAAAGAATCTGAAAAAAGAATATATATGTATGTATAACTGAATCACTTTGCTGTACACCTGAAACTAAGACAACATTGTAAATCAACTATACTTCAGTTAAAAAAAAAAAAAGACATTGTGCAAGAAAGAAGGAGAGGAAGTGAAAGAGACTGATACTGGGTAACACAGGATTGGGCGGAGTAAGAAAAAAAGAGGAAGGGAGAGGAAAATGGGAGTTCACGGAGATAGATGGTAACTTCCCTCTTGTCCCAGTTTCACTTCCTTAATTTAATCTCCATGTACCAAATCAAGATTATGCAACTCAGCTTTCTCATGTGTTTATTGCTCAAGAGACCCCCCCCACTATAGGTCACAGTTCATACTTCTTGGCCTGGAATTGACAGATTTACATCAGGCTGCAAACTTTCTTCGCAGCCCCATCTCCTTCTATTTTGCTACCTTATAAAGGACACAGCGATAGGCTTGGGGTCCTGAAAGTTCCCTTCCCTGCTCCGGCCCCAAACTCATTCTCTAAGCAATGTTGTTCATGTTATTCAATTTTCTGAATCTTATTTTTACTTCTTTAGATATAGAGATAATAATCTTTACTTCCCAGTGTGGCTGTTAAGTATTAAATGAGAAGAAGATATGAAACGCAGTGTTCAGCCAGAAGTAATTACATGGTAACGTACTTCGCGCCACCATGTAGCATAGTTCATCTGTGCACTTTTTCCCACCCATGCAATGCTTACTTCTACCTTCAAACCATCGTTCATGCCATTTCCTCCACCTGTCTGTTTTTCCCCAAAGCTCTCCACGTACTCCATCCTCCCATCCTTCAGAGAAAACCTCCTCTCTGACCTCCTGCACGGCAACTGGAGATCACTGATCATCCTCTTCCCCTGTCAATCAGACACTCCCTCCTTGGACGCCTCTTTTCCACAGGTGTCAGTCCTTGTCTTCTCATCAATATATGAGGACACCTGTAGAGATGAAGCCACGTTGGTTTCTTCTTTTTTCCCTTACATCATCCTCTGACGCATGACAGGCACATCAGAGACATCTGAGTCTACTTACTGTTTCTGTATATGGCCACCTACTCTGATCCCCAGAGTCATGGAAACTACCCCGATGAGCTACTTTGCAGACTTACTGTGTACTAGGCCAGCGCTGCTCAAAGCATGGGCCACGGACCAGCAGCAGCAGCATGACCCGGAAACTCGTTAGAAATGCAAAGTCCTGGGCTCCCTCCCAAACTTACCGAACCAGAAACTCCGGGAGTCCAGCAATCTGTGTTTTTACGAACCCTCCAAGTGAGTCTGATGCAAGGTAAAATCCCAGAACCACTGGGCTAAGGCATATTCTGTAGAAGGTCTTTCACCTCGGATTAAATCAGCTAACGGGAGACCAGAAACGGGATAGACAAAGCACATCTGAAATGTAAAGGTTTTGGGTGAGAAAGTCAGCATTGGACCCTCTCATCTGAGATGAACCTAAAAGAAAGAAAACGTAGAAGTGCTTTGGGCAATCAGGAAACGTCCTAGATGTCCTAGGTAGGGAGAAAGGCAGAAAGTTAAGGTGCCTCAGAGATGAAGCCCCACTTCTGTTCATAGTTGGGTAGAGGGCACATGATGGTAACCCAACTTCAACAACACAAATGATGGCAGTGCCCTAGGGCAGCACTCCTCAAAGTGAGGTCCTTGGGCCAGTAACATTAGTATCACCTGGGAACTTGCTAGAACTCCCACTTTTCAGGCTCCACCCAAATCCTACTAATTCAGAAACTCCAGGGATGTTGCCTAGCCCTATGTGTTTTCCCAAGTTCTTCAGGCGATTCTGATGCAGGCTAAGGCTTGGAAACCACGGTGCTAGGTGCTGGGGTACATGCTTTACATATATTTTTCCATTTAATGCTGACAATCCTATCAGTAGTTTAAGTTTTTTCCCATTTGAAGATGAAGGAAATTAGGGTCAGAATTGCCTAAG
Organism: Balaenoptera musculus; assembly: GCF_009873245.2. Taxonomy (NCBI): domain Eukaryota; kingdom Metazoa; phylum Chordata; class Mammalia; order Artiodactyla; family Balaenopteridae; genus Balaenoptera; species Balaenoptera musculus. Next base: position 6,762,318 of record NC_045793.1, read on the forward strand.
GACACATAGCTGGTTAATGGCCCAACAGGAATTGAAACGGTCAGATTCCAAAACCCCATTGAGTATACGGAGGATGTCTTTTGGTCATCGGTGGTCACTGATGGGCCCTGGGTAACTAAAAATGACGGAGCGGTTTGGGGGGACAGGTGGAAGACAGGAAGTTAGAACTAGACCAAATAGAGCAATCTGTACAATTTCAATGGATAATATTCAAATCCAGGACCTGGTAGCAAGTTAGATCTGAGGTGCCCATCTCTTTTAAAATATCCTGCACATCTGAGAGCAATGGGTCATAGGCTACACTAACCGAACCCTCCAGCCTATACCTGGTGTTTGAGGACTTGAAGCTTTAACTCTTTGCTTGAACTACTTCAAGCGCCTTTGACATCCTTCTAAGTCTCTCCCTGTGTGTTGTTTTCTTTGCCTAAGCACCCTCCTGGTGCAAGAGCTTTACTCAGAAGAGAGCAGTGACAGTTCAAGGATAGTGGGCTGCAGCTGATGTTTGGCAGAGGGGATTTCAGTCCCTTCAGATCATACCAGATAAATAGGCTTTCTGCCCTCTGGCAGGGTGGAGCTTGCCTCAGGAGCAGCTCGGGGTCTTGTGGTTTCCTTTCACAGACAGAATCGCAAACAGTTATTTTTCACTCTTGGTTAAAAAGAAACACCTAGACACCAAGTTCTTCTCAAGACATAGTTGAACTTAGAACAAGAAGTGAAAAATGAAAGTCTTATGCAGGAAGTGGTTGGAAAGGAAATGAAGGGCTGACAGGGTGCTGAGCACTGGGGAGGGTGTTAGGAAATAGATTGGGGCAGAGAGTTCAGTGGGCTCACCTCAAGGCTCACAGCCAGGGTCCTTCTCCAGCTCACTTGAACCACAATAGTTCTGTTTCCGTGCACTGAGGGGGTGGGGTGGGTGGGGAGGCAGAGGATGTGAGAGAGGACATTGAGGAGGACCCCAAAAAAGATACACAAATGCAGATGATGTAAAGCAGGATAGGGGACAGGGCTTTTGAATCCATTCTTCACATAACTCACAATCGGGGCCATGGCACTATGACCCCAAGTCAATCTCAGAGTGAGTTTCCATTGTTTTGCAAGAAAACATTCAGGATCCAAACTTGACAAATGCCTGCCTCAATCTCCAGCCTCATTTCTACACAATCTGACTTCCTGCCTCTAGGTTCTAGCCATCCTTGCCTTCCTTAATACCTGAGAGTTCCATGCTGTCACTTGCCTTGGAATATGCTGCTACTTATTCCTGGAAACACCTCCAATCCCTTTCCTCACTCACTCTTCAAGTTCAGCTCAAACAATTTTACTTTTTCTCAGAAGTCTTTCCCGGCTACCCCCTCCCATTAGTTTAGTTTATCCTTTATACATTCCCAATGGCACCCTGGCATTTTCCTTCATAACATTCACTATGCTATAGTCTTTGTTCAACGTCAGGCTTGCCGAAGAAAGGAAGAGGTGATGGTGAAAGGTAGTGATGGTAAAAATCTTGTTTTCTTAAAAGATAGAACCAGAATTCTTCTGGAGTGCAAGTATCTATTCGAGAAAAACACCATGGTTGATACGTTTGGAAGGAAAATGAGACCCCAAACCAGATACAGCTAGGACCAGGGAAATCAACGGAAAAAGAATTTTCTTTGTTTTAGAAATGAATAAGATCATTCATGAAGAAATGCAAAAATTCTAAATTAACTGTTATCAAATAGAAGCCAGCAATAACTTAGATGAGAAAGATTAGTCCCAAATATGCAAAGAAGGTTCAATATCAGGAAATATTTTCATATAATTTAATGTATTATAAAGCTGTGGAGCAACATAATCCAATTATCACCTTAGTGTTGGAAGGTAATTTGGTAAAATTCAGCATCTAATAACTGGTTACTTTTTAAAAATAATAAAAATTTCCATCTCAACCTCAAAGCCCACACCTTATTTAACTGGAAGCATTGAGGTATTGCCACAAAAGTGAGAAACAAGTTAAGGAGGCCTACGATATTGGGATTGTTGAACATTCTTCTGGATACTAGCCACAATAAACTAACAGTGGACAAAATTGGATGGTTTTTTTCAAAACTCCAAGAGGAAGAGGTAAAATGATCATTTTCGGCCACATAAAGAACTTCTACAAATCAATATCAGAAAGATTAACAACAGAATTTAAAAATGAGTAACAAACATATGAGAGGATAATAAAAAAAGACATAGTTCTTTAACATACGAAAAATAACTCGACCACATTCATGTTGAGTAAGGCATATAAAAAAATCACATGAATACAAGTTTTCATTGATCAGATTGGCAGATAAAATTATAAACAAGGATATAGGGAAATTAACAAAATGCTGGTGTAACTAGTTTGGTTAAAATTTTTATTGTGGACAATTCATTAATATCTATCAAAATGCATCTACCAATTGTCTAGCAATTCCAACAATTAAACAATTAAAAACATAGCTAAGCAACATGGGCAGGAGACAGGATACTGTCAGGAAGCAGCTGAGATAGGACCGCAGTTCACTCTACATCCTCTTTCCCAGCCTCGCATGCAATGTGATCATTTTTACTAGTATGCACAGTCGGATTTGCTGTAATGGATTTGCAATTCAGATAATGAATTTGGGGTAAAGCTGTTTATAGCAAATGTTCAAATTGATACTGTATAGCAAATGTTCAAATTGTGGGAGTTTGGACTGTGAGGGACACCTATCAGTACCTGTAACTGAGTCTAGGATAAACCCAGACACCCACGGTAATCAAAGGGAAATGAAAAATTATTTTTAGAAATACTGAAAAAAGTAAATTGTCTGGCTATAAAATGAATTCTTTAAAATTTATTTTATTCCTCCATACAAAATAGAAGCCCTTTAGAAAACAGACTGAAAGGGGAAATTATGACAGAATAGCAACACAAAAACTTAAGTTCTAAGGAATAAACTTGGTAAGAAATATGTGTGCTCTACATAAAGAGAGACATAATATTCTAGTGAAAGACATAGAAACTGCCAGACATTTTCCCACAATGTTGTAACACTTTACACTCTCACCAACAATGCAGATTTCTGATTGTTCCACATCCTCCTCTGCTGTCTATCTTTATTTTTTATTTTTAAAATGTTTATTTTTTTCCTCCAGCTTTATTGAGATACAGTTGACAATAAAACTGTAGAAATTTAAAGTGTACAACTTGATGATTTGACATAGGTACATTTTGTGAAATGATGATCACAATCGGGTTAAATGCCACATCTATCATCTCCCATAGTTACCTTATTTGTGTATGAGGTGAGAATGGTTAAGATCTGCTGTCTTAGCAAATTTCAAATATACACGGCAGCATTATAGTCGCCAGGCTGTACATTAAATCCCCACAACTTATTTATCTCATAACTGAAGGCTTTTACCCTTTGACCAGCATCTTCCCAAACCTCTAACCCCTGGTAATCAATCACCATTATACTCTCCGTTTCCATGAGTTCCACTTTTTCTTTTTAGATTCCACTTATAAGTGAGTTTATACAGCATTTGTCTTTCTCTCAGTTAATTCACGTAGCATATGCCTTAAGTTTCATCCATGTCTTTGCAAATAACAGGATTTCCTTCTTTCTCATGGCTGAAAAATATCCCATTACATACAGCTTAGACATATTTATCCATTCATCCATTAATGGACACAGATTTTTTTCCCATATCTTGACTAGTGAATAATGCTGCAGTGAACATGGGAGTGCAGGTATCACCTCAAGATTCTGATTTTGTTTTCTTTGGATGCATACCCAGAAGACGGATTGCTGGATCATGCAGTAGTTCTATTTTTAATTTTTTTAGGAACCTCCATACTGTTCTCCATAGTAGCTATACCGATTTACATTCCCACCACCATGTGAATTCTCCACATCCTCACAAACACTTCTCTCCTGTCTTTGTGATGATAGCCATCCTAACAGGTGTGAGGTGATATCTCATCGTGGTTTTGATTTGCATTCCCCTGATAATTAGTGATGTTGAGCACCTTTTCATGTACTTATTGGCTATTTGTATGTCTTCTTAGAAACGATATCTATTCAGGTGCTTGGCCCATTTTTTAATTGAGTTATTTGTCAGGATACTTATCCAATAACTTTCTTTTATAAACCAAAAATATTTTGGGTATTCAAAAGAGCAATATTTTAAGCTTTTATTCTAAAAAAATGTTTTTATATAAGTACTTTAGTGAATTTTACATGTGATTTAGAAAATTGATGGGTTTTGAATTTGATATTGCATTATATGTTTTCATATAAAACAATAAGAAATAGGTCCCTGTTAGTATTTTGACACAGAATGGTTTGTTTTTAGGAAGAGATTACTGATATTAAGTAGAAGACTGCATAGCAAAGGATGTGGAAGAATGCAAAACAGTGATAATAGTTAGTGTGTGACAAAGCAGTGGTGTCCACCCGTGTCCCGGGACTCCACTGCGTTTCCCAACCTCTCTTATAATGAGGTCGGGACCTGTGATTTTTTCTCATCAGTGGTTGGGAGAGAAAGCAAAGTGCATCACTACTAATCTGGGATATTTAAAGGCTATCTAAGTCCCACATTTTCTCTGCCCCTGCTGTGGTGAACGTCATATAAATAAGGGAATAAAAGCATTTGAGTGATTTCAGCTTTAACCCCTTGGGTCATTCTTCCTGAATGTAGAGACTCAGATTATTATTGTAGACACTGCCTAGATCATTGCTTCCCAGGGGTGCCTCCCTGACATTGCAGAGCTGGGCAGGAAGGAAAAGCAGGGAAACCACGAGTGACTTATTTCCAAATGCGCTGATGGACATGACTGTTACAGTCAGACAGACATGGGCTTCTCCCGGGTTCCCCTTTCTGTACCCTCCCCGCTCTGCATAGTGCCCTGTCCTGTGCCCCTCACACCCACGCTCTTTCTGCCCCCCAGCCCAGTGGCACTTGCCTTTAGGACAGTCACTGCTGCGGTGTGGATGAGGTGTCATTCCTCCTGGGGGGAGTTGAGGGGTGTTCATTCAGGCAAACCTGTAACTGTGGGGACGCAGCCCGGGTGGGAAGCAAGCAAATCTACCAGCATCCCTGGCGCCCCTTTTTTTCCTGTCCAGTTTAAATGATTCAAACATTGGTTTTTTCACTATTGAGAAAAAACAGTCCACGTGACAACAAATTATTCATTAAATTTTGCCATTTTAACTATTTTTAAAAAGAGAATCACAGGCATGTGCTGGGGCTCACTTGCAGTGGGGAAACTCAGTGGAGATTCAAGAGAGGAAGAAGCAGACTAGGTTTCCGGTTTTCTGGGTTGTTGTTTTTTTTTTTTTTTCTCTTCAAGCTGAACGGGCAAGTCACAGATTTCACTGGGGAGGCTTCTGTTTCTTTCAACAATAACTCAGGTAAGCCCACACTCAAGAAAGTTCTGCAGTGTTGATTTCTAGCTCCCAGGCTAAAGAAAAAAATTTTAAACAAATTTGCCCTATTTTCAGGGAAACAATTTAGAGTGATGGCATTTGGCTTAAGTGAAGCCAGTTTACAGGACCTGTAAACTTCATGGAATTTAGATTACCCATTACTGGCAAAGAGAGCTTCCTCTGCATAGAGCCAATAAAAAGTGCTAACTGGGAAGAATTTGGTCATTAACTCATGCATTTTCTCTGCCTTGTCGCTTGGTACAGGCTGCCAGTCTTAAGTTACTTCTCTCTGTGTAGGAAAAGGAACTAAATGGCAAGGCTTCTTCATGGAAAGAGGAAAATTCAAGTAATTAACGGATCAAATGAAGTGTATTTCTGGTTTAAAGGACAGTGTACTTTTCTGGAGTCGTGTTCTTAATTCATTGAGCCTCTCAGCAAGGACTCAGCGTGGAGGGAGGGGTTGGGTGAGGTGGGGAAGGAGCGAAAGAAAGAGCAGTCTGAACCTGGGACCCAAGGCAGACCTAGAAAGGAGGCAGAAGGAAGGGAAGGTGTGTGGCCACGGAAAGCAAGAGTGGGCAGGGAGGTCCTGCAGGGAGGAGGGAAAGTGGAGGAGAGGTGGGCATGGAGATAAGAAGAAGTAGGTGGGGCGACAAGCGAAACCCATTTTCTGACTCACTGGGTTGACTCTGAGCAAGTGACTAAATTTCTCTGTAAAATAGAGATAGTACTTCTTTCCACCCACCTCCTCAGCTTTTTGTAGACAAATGAGGCATGGTTGTGAACGTGCTCTAGAAATATAAGGTTCTCTCATGAGTCGTAGCTCAAAAATGATAGTTTTTTAATTGGTCTCTGGTCTCTCTGTCCCTCAGGAACTGCCATGGGCCAAAAGGAATGCAGTCACTCTGGTAAGAAAGTGACTTCCTGTGTGTGCCTGTTTTACCCATTCTGTGCTTATTTTGCATAAAAATCATGCTATCCTCTTGAAGCAAAGTATAAGCGAGCAGCAGTTTCTTCACTAGAGAGAATCATTTCACAATGCTCATTTCAGTATTTTCCTGGTCCAACCATTTCACTGGTGGTCGGGACCACACCTCTGCCCAGCCATGGTCAGAGGAGCCATCTCTGGCCCTGGAACAGTCAGGTTACTTTCCCCACCTGGAGATGGAACCCACAGGATTGGCTACACGTCTCTCATCTCCAGAAAATTTGCCTTTTACAGGGCCAGAACTGGGTGATATAGGCAAGCTTTGAATGACAAGGTATGTTTTTAATTCTAACTCATCCTCCAAATATGTTTTTCTAGGAGCCAACATGGCAATGCCCTGCAGACCTAGAGAAATCTAGAGTTTTAAAAATCATTATTTTATTTGATAATAGAGTTAGCTTCTATTTCATAAATACCATACATTGTGAGAGTGTCTTTTCCCAGACTTTTCCTTATCATTAAAAATATTCCATTGGCATGATCAGTGTGGTAATAACAAAGCAAGCTTGCTCTATTTTTTTTCACCTTTGCTTTTTTTTAATTGAAATATAGCTGATTTACAATGCTGTGTTACTTTCAGTTTTACAACAAAATGATTCAGTTATACACACACACACACACACACACACACACACACACACATACATATGAATAGATTTTTAGATTCTTTTCCATTGTAGGTTATTACAAGATATTGAGTATAGTTCCCTGTGCTGTACAGTAGGTCCTTGTCGGTTATCTATTTTATATATAGTAGTGTGTATATTTTAATCCCAAACTCCTAATTTATCCCTCCCCTGCCCGTTTCCCTTTTGGTAGCTGTAAGTTTGTTTTCTATGGCTGTGAGTCTATACCTGTTTTGTAAATGAGTTCATTTGTATCATTTTTCTTAGATTCCACATATAAGCGATATGATGTGGTATTTGCCTTTCTCTTCTAAGTAAACTTGCTCTTAGCAGGACCATATACAAAGAGCCAACAAGCTCAACATGCCAGAGGATCGGAGCTGAGAGTCATTCTGGTGGGCAAAACCGGAACCGGCAAAAGTGCTACAGGCAACAGCATCCTGGGGAAGCAAGCATTTGAGTCCAGGCTGAGTGCCCAGCCCTTGACGAAGACCTGCAGTAAAAGTCGGGGAAGCTGCGGGGACAGAGAGATGGTTGTTATTGACACACCAGACATGTTTTCTGGGAAGGACCCCTCTGATTCCCTGTACAAAGAGGTACACAGGTGCTACTTACTCTCCACACCAGGACCCCACGTGCTGCTCCTGGTGACACAGCTGGGCCGATTCACCACCGAGGACCAGCGGGCTGTGCAGAGGGTGAAGGAGATCTTTGGAGAGGATGCCATGAGGCACACAATTGTCCTCTTCACCCGCAAGGAAGACCTCAAGGGAGGCTCCCTGATGGATTACATCCATGGCTCAGATAACAAAGCCCTAAGCGCGCTGGTGGCTGCGTGTGGGGGGCGAGTGTGTGCCTTTAATAACCGTGCTAAAGGGAGCAGTCGGGATGACCAAGTGAAGGAGCTAATGGCCTTGACTGAGAGCCTAGTGATGGCGAAAAGGGGTGACCACTACAGCAATAGGTTGTACAGCCTAGTAACAGGGTCTGAATGTGGAACTGTGCAGTCAGAGGAGAGATTACAGGATTTCAAAGAGAGCTTTATAAAGTACATGGAAATTCAGAGACATTCAACCATGGTCAAAGCCCTAATCCTAATAGTGATGTGTATTTTATTGTGTATCCAGGTGTTTGTCAGATTGCAAACTCTGTTATTTTGTGTATTGCACGGAATGTGCAATTTCTTTTACTGCTTACTGTTTAGCATGTGCAATTTATTCTGTAGCTTACTGTTAATTATACCCCAAAATTTAATGATAATTTTTAGAAAGACCATTAGACTGGAATGCAAGACTCCTATATTATAGTTACGATCAGTGGTTCTTTATCCACTGTCATTTAGTGGGTGAATCACAGTGCCTCCCCTGTAAAAATACAGTGCCTGACAGCACTAAACGTTTGAGATTCTGTGAAGTGCTTAAGTCTTAACATCATTCTATTTGTTAGGGAACCAAATGATTTTAAAAGTTACTGTTTGTTTTGAAATATATCTTTTGAAAGTTGTAAACATAAAATCCCTCTCATTTGCAAATCTCTAAAGTCAGTTTTATGTTCCTAAAAACTCCTTTTCTTCATTATACTATTACTATTTCTACTGAATATAACAAAAATAACAATAAAATTTCTACTGGGTGCAGTAAAATAACAAGTAAGCTGTAAAGTTCCTGAGATCACATGTCTTTAAGTCTGTGCTATGGTTTTACCCTCAGAAGATGGTAAGTGAACACGTGGCTCATTTGTGTAACACAACCAACGCATGCTCAACAATCACACACGGACACACTCACACATCAGTAGTCTGTTTTATGTGCATCAAATTTGCTTAACATTGAAAGAGGTTCAGCCAGATTTTAGCCCTGGTACCCATTCCCAGTTAGCATTGAAACACACATAGAGGCTTACGCTTCAGACAAGATGATGGACTGAATATTTTTGGGCATCATCCTGTTAAATGCAACTAGAATTTTTTAAAATAAACACAAGCTTTATGACTGATGAGCTCACTAGAAAATTAGGAAAACTCCAAGAAGAAAGCAGACAATACACATAAAAAGGATGTGGAGCTAAAAGGGGAGTTGAGAGCCATGAGGACAGACAAACCCAGAACGCAGGGTTGACCTACAGACAAACGCCTACATCAATCCCGAGATGAAGAAACTCAGCCTTGGGTTGTTGGTAAAGTCAGAGAGCTGATTCTGAGGTCTCCGATCCCCAGACCCAAACCTATATTAAACCTTCCCTAATATTATAAATTCTAATGTTATAAATTAATATTTAAAGTCTTTTTTAACCAAATGTGCTGTTTTTTTATTTCTTCTTATGCTCATTTTTGTATGCTGTGCTTTTCAAGGAATTTTTCCATTATACTTAAGTAGTTGAATTTATTTGCAGAAACATAAAATATTTTATCATCCCTTTAATATGTACAAGAACTAAATTATTGGGTTGGCCAAAAAGGTCGTTTGGGAACCCAAAAGAACTTTTTGGCCAACCCAATACTTGTTCCTCTTCGAATTCTGATATTGGCAATTTATGATTATTTCTTTTTGTTTGATCAGCCTGGCTAGAAGTTTAATTTTATAAGTTTTACAAAAATCTAACTTTGATTTTCTCCTTTATATTTTCTCTGTTCCATTTCATTGCGCAGTTTTAAAAATGTCTTTTGCCCAGAATTTTTTAATTTCAAAGAAGTTCAACTCATCAATTTTTTCTTTCATAAATCATGCTTTTAGCGTTTTATCTAAAAAGTCATCACCAAACCCAAGATCACCTAGATTTTCTCCAGTGTTATCTTCTAGGAATTTTATAGTTTTACATTTATATCCATGATCTCTTTTGAATTGATTCTTGTGAAAGGTATAAGGTCTGTGACTAGATTCTTTTTTTTTTTTTTTTTTTGCATGTGGATGTCCAGCATCATTTATTGAAAAGTCTGTGCTTTTTCAACCTAAGTGTCCACTGACAGATGAATGGATAAAGAAGATGTGGCACATATATACAATGGAATATTACTCAGCCACAAAAAGAAAGGAAATTGAGTTATTTGTAGTGAGGTGGATGGACCTAGAGTCTGTCATACAGAGTGAAGTAAGTCAGAAAGAGAAACACGAATACCGTATGCTAACACATATATATGGAATCTAAAAAAAAAAAAATGGTCATGAAGAACCTAGGGGCAAGACGGGAACAAAGACACAGACCTACTAGAGAATGGACTTGAGGATACAGGGAGGGGGAAGGGTAAGCTGGGACAAAGTGAGAGAGTGTCATGGACATATATACACTACCAAATGTAAAATAGATAGCTAGTGGGAAGCAGCCGCATAGCACAGGGAGATCAGCTCGGTGCTTTGTCTTTTCGTTTTGTTTATGGTTTCCTTTCCTGTGCAAAAGCTTTTAAGTTTAATTAGGTCCCATTTATTTATTTTGTTTTTATTTTCATTACTCTAGGAGGTGGGTCAAAAAGGATGTTGCTGTGATTTATGTCAAAGAGTGTTCTGCCTATGTTTTCTTCTAAGAGTTTTATAGTGTCTGGCCTTACATTTAGGTCTTTAAGCCATTTTGAGTTTACTTTTGTGTATGGTGTTAAGAAGTGTTCTAATTTCATTCTTTTACATGTAGCTGTCCAGTTTTCCCAGCATCTGTTATTGAAGAAGCTGTCTTTCCTCCATTGCATATTCTTACCTCCTTTGTCAAAGATAAGGTGACCGTAGGTGCAGGGGTTTACCTCTGGGCTTTTTGTCCTGTTCCATTAATCTATATTTCTGTTTTTGTGCCAGTACCATACTGTCTTTATTACTGTACTTTTGTAGAATAGTCTGAAGTCAGGGAGCCTGATTCCTCTAGCTTCGTTTTTCTTTCTCAAAACTGCTTTGGCTATTTGGGGTCTTTTGTGTTTCCATAAAAATTGTAAAATTTTTTGTTCTAGTTCTGTGAAAAATGCCATTGGTAATTTGATAGGGGTTGTATTGAATCTGTAGATTGCTTTGTTGCCCCATATTTTCATTGTTCCTCTTTTTTTCATTTTTGTGTGTTGATTTTTTTCAAAATTATTCCATTTCCTCTCCTCTTTTGCCCTTTTGTTTTTTAAGTGGTTGCTCTAGAAACTAAAGTATTTATCCTTAACATATTATCCTCTACCTTGAATTAAGAGTGGACCACTTCAAAGAAGATATTATTAAAAGAACCTTATGAAAGTGTACTTGCATCTAATCTCTACCCTTCCTTTGTGATATTGTCATTTTTTGCTTCTTCATATGTTAGAAACTCACAATAGGTTATTAATATTTTGCTTTAGTCAATTTCATTTTTAAGAAACTAAGCAATAATCATACAGTGATGTGTATAAAATTGATGACTGATTTAAAAAAGAAAAAAGAAAAAAAGAAACAGTAAAAAACAAAAATAAATAAATAAATATAGACAGTTGTTATTTGTCAAAGATAGATGAAAGTAAAAAGAAAAGAACTTTGTCTTGCAAGGCAAAATGAAGTCACGAGCACAAGTTTATTTTCACTTCGATTTTGATATCCCAGCTTATAACTGGGACTGTACACTGAATTTTAGAATAAAAAACAAATTAAAAAAATAAAAAAATAAAAAAAAGAAACTAAGCAATAATCAAAATAGCAGTCTTTTCATATTTCCCACATATTTAAATTTTCCAGAAAACTTTATTCTCTCCTGTTGATCCAAGTTTCTATCTGGTATCTTTCTCCTTCAGCCTGAAGAATTGTGGGACAAATTCTTTTTGCTTTTCTATCTTAAAATATCTTTTTTCAATCTTCATATTTGGAGGGTAGTTTTGCTGGGCTGATCTTTCATTTTCCTTCAGCATTTTAAATATATTGATATTCCAATGTTTTCTGGTTTGCATTATTTCTGATAGGAAATTATTATTCTTATATTGTTTCCCTGTGTGTAATGTGTCTTTTTTTCCTCCCCTGGTTAATTTTAAATTATTCTCTCTCTCTCTTTCTTTCTTTTTTTGGTTTTTGTTTTTAGCAGTTTGACTGTAAAGTGCCTGGATTTTGGTTTTCTTTGTATTTCCCACATAAAGTTAAAATTTTTGGATTTATGGGTTGAAGTTTTTCATCAAAATTTAAAAATTTTGGTCATTATATATTCAAATATTTTTTCCTACCAGTTCAGTCTTTTCTTCTCCTTCTTGGATTCTAATTACATTAGACTGTTTGATACTATCCCAGTGATCACTAGTGCTGTGTTTGTTTATTTTTTATATTTTCCTTTTATGCTTTAGTCTCAATAAATTCTCATGGCCTGTCTTCAAGTTCATAGGTCCTTTCTTCAATGTTCAATATGTTATGAGGTCCAGCCAATAAATGTTTTGTTTTCCAAATATTTTATGTTCTATTTCCAGAATTAATGCTTTTGATTTTATATGTCTCTCATGAAATTCTTCAACTCTTAACCCATTATATTTATTTTTCTATAACTTCTTTAACACTTTTATGATAGCTATTTTAAAGTCCTAAGTTCCAATGAATGAGTCATCGGTGGTTCTGCTTCTAATGTTTAATCTTTTGATTATGAGCTGTATTTTCCTGACTCTTCATATGTCACATAAATTTATATTGCAGACAATAAAACTGAAGTCTAAAGCTTATGTTTCCCCAGGTTTGGTTTATTTTATGGATAGTGCAAGTTCATTTATCTGTCTAGTGATTACACTGATCACATCATTGGCTCCAGTGCTTGAGTTGAAATGAGAATGAGCCACCATTAAATCAATTAAGTTCACTTCAGATTCATACTACACATAACAATCTCTTATGTAAGCAACATTTTATCTAATCAACATTTGAACTGAGAAAGGTGTAAGGCTCTAATTTGAAATGGCTTTACCTCACTAGCAGGGCCTAATGGGATAGAATAATTTCTCATTATTTTCTTAACCCTTCCCCATTGCTGCTTTCTTAGGAAAAAATATTGTGATGAGAACAGGAGGAGTTTTCCAGATAGACAATTTAGCATTGCCTTTAGGATCATACAGATTCCAACCTATTTAGATAACCCACATTGTTGTCAAATGAGCATCTGACTTCTCCTCCAATCTGCAAAATCTGTCTGTGACAAGCCAATACCTCCAAATGTTTATATCCACACCAAGTACTTACCCCAGGTATAGAAGGCTCCCCAGCTCTCTCCTCACCTATAAAGGGCTCTTTTATATCTAGAATTCAGTTCCTCGGTGCTTCCTTGCTTCCACCATCCTTTGACATAGAGAACTATATTTTCATTCTGTCCAATTCTTGTTGTCAGTGTGGAAGCTGAGGGCTTTTGAATCTTTCTCCAACTTAACCAGAAGCAAAAAATCCCACATTTTAATGGATTCTTTTTCTTTTTCATATTTTCTGTAGCTTGTCTTTAATAACAACACACTTTTCAGCTAGCATTCCACTTTTCAAACATTTGTACTGTTTTCTTCTTAATGGTTCCAGAACTATAAGGTCTCTGGTGTTCTATTCTCAGTCCTTTTTTCTTCATATCCTACACATTTTCTCTGAGTGTTTTTTGCCCATTCATTTGTTTTCTGGCACGCTGGTATTGCTTCAAATATACCCCCTCCCAGTCCTTTCTCCTGGTCTTTTATTAACTGAAACTCATCCTAAGTTCTTGCACAAGTCTCAGTTTGTGTTAACATTAGCATCTCTCTCACTTGGAACTTTTATTTTCTATCTTGGACTCCAGTGTCCCACTGTACATAACATTCGAATATGAAACACACAACGTTTTACTTCTGATTTGGCTTATAAACTTCCATCTCCTTTTATGTTATGCTATCAAACTAGGAAGCTTGCCCTGGTGCTTGTCCTATGAAACTGAATCCTGGATGACACCTACTTCACTGGTACTTCTAACAAGTAAACCTTGGTGGCCACAACCTCTCTCTCTTCCACAAAAAGAAAGTAGGATCTACATGACACTAAAATAGTCCTTCTAAATGCTGGTGCATAGTGGGGCCAATGTCTTTCTGATAGTCAATATTTGATTGAAGATATATTTCCCTATAATCTCCTCTCCTGAGATGCTATTTGGATAGTTCTTATTCCTTTCTAGCCCTGGGGATGCTGATAGTTGAGCTCTTGCCATATCTAGAAAAGGCAGGGAGACATCAGGGATGAAGAATGATCCCAGAAAATTTGAACTTCTTATTATTCTGTTCTGAAGGTCTGTTCAGGAAGGATGTTTTTCTTCTGTGTCATTTTTACTGGATTTATAAGGATAGAGAAGAAAATGATAAACGTGCAAGTCTGAAAGGAGAAGAAGGAAGAATGGAAATAGAGAGGAGAGGAAGCAGGAGCCCTGGATGGTTCTGAGACCCAGTAGTCTCAGGGCCTTGGCCTTGGATAGGTTTCCACAACCGATGGCAAGTCGGAGAATACCAGGGGACCAAGCCCAGAGACAATGGCAAATAACCAAAAGCTAATCAGAATGCAGAGGAAAATGGAGACAGACAGTTACTTTGGAGTAGGAAGGCGATCCCAGAAAGCACTAGTAGGGCTGTGGGAATGTGAGACAGGGAAGGGAAAGGAGCCGCCCCAGGTTGTGTTCATGAGCATGTTACCACTGTAGACAATGGTGAGGGGGTTCCCACCACAGACAATTGCGTCTCCGTCCTGCCGGGGACCACAGCTGTTGGTCCAGAATATACCTCAGTGTTATCCCACTTGGTGGGCAGTGCACAATTTAGTAAGCAAGGAAACTGGGGTATTTATCCACTAACTTCTCACTGTCACAGATTGAGGTCTGCTCCTAGGGACCTTAGCTCTCTGATGACTTCAGGCTGCTCCGTGCACTAGCCAAGCATCCTCTCGTAACCAGGTAAATCCTCAGTCAGAGAGTCACAACTGGTTGAAGGAAGACACCACATGCGTGCATGAGAACACTGAATGGCAAGGAGATGTCAAAGAGGCACTGAAAGCATCTTCATGAAAGGTACATGTTGGGTGTCAAAGACTTCGTCAAGACTGGTCTATGTGGCCTGGACTAGGGTGCAGCCAGTGAGGAGCCATGTGCACCTCAGTCCTAAGGAAGTACTCACTCCCAGGGCCCTTCACCTGTAGGGCTGGCACTTGAGAGACCTTGGCAGTGAGTGCCTCCTTCAACTTTGTGCCCTGGACACCAAACTTGCCTCACACTAGTCCTGGCCCTGCTGATCTAGTGGGAGAATGAGAGACTCCTGGCTTCAATGATGCTGAATGGAAACAATGGGAGTGTCAGTCATTCGAGAGATTCTGTACCTGAAATAAAGAATGGAAAATAGTGGAAGTTGGGTCTCTTTCCTACCTGAAGAAATGGGCTGGAAAGAAAGAGATGAAAAAGCAGGCCCCAGTCCATAGAATAGGGCTCAGGACAGCCCTCCTTCCCACACACAGGGACAGTCAACTCCAGAAAGTTTGAGTTAGGTTGGTGACCTGACCAGTCCTAGGGCCAGTCCTTTTGTAGCCTGTTCACCACACCATTGGCTCTTCTGCTGACCTCACTCTCACGGCCCTCTTGAGAGAAGACAGAATAACTAGAATTGCTGATACCAACACAGATGACCAGACTAAGCCTCCTCATAAGGCTAATTTAGGAATTGTGTAAAGGTATCCATCCTCAACATACCGGCTAGCTTCAAGTCCTTCAGTAGCTGAGACTTCCTTTCTCAGATAAAACTCTGCTTCTGGATTTTTCTGACAGAATGGACCCCAGAGGAGCACTGGCCACATGGGTGTCCAGTCAATGGACAGCTGTTGAGAAAAGCTACCATGTTCTTTGTTCTGGGGCAGGAGGCTCTCTGGACTTATTTGATATGGGGAAAAAATGCTACAGGGTAAAAAGTCATTGAAGATTAGATCACTAAACAGTTCTAGAAGGAGAGTCAGGCCTCGGCGTCCTACAACACCCTTCCCTTCCTCAGGTATGACAAGATATTTGGTATCGAGGGGCCCTGCTGGAGACACACACCACTTGAGTCACAACAGGAGGGAGGTTTTGTAAGGGAAATGCTTTGAGTCACAACAGGAGGGAGGTTTTGTAAGGGAAATGCTTTAAGCCCACAATGAATGTTCCTGTCTCTTTAAGTCGTCACCACCACCTAACCCTCCCTCTGCGCTTTCCAGAGCTCTGAGTCTCAAAGGCCTGAGACTTCCTCTGTGCACACTGGGAGAAAACAGCCTGCCGCACTCACAACCGAAGGGAAAGCAGAGATCAGGGCTTTCTCAGATCACCTGTCAGAGTCTGTCACCAGGAAAGGCGAGCCCCGGCAGGGGACAGGAGCTGCGACCAAGCAGAAGGAACATGGCTCTGAGAGCATTTACTGTCTGAGCACCTGGGTTCCAGCAGGCACCATGCGGGTAAGTAAGAGCCGGAGCCATTAAGATGGGGCGTCCAGATCTGTAAAGATGTCACAAGTTTCCAGTAGAGGAAGTTCAAAAGAAGGTTTACGAGCCTCTTCTCCAGTCTGGAGGACACACATTCCTGTCTCCTTCCACACTCCCTCCATACAGTAAGAGAAGTGTGTGCTGGAACCACATCTAGGAATAAAATACATTTTAAAAGGCATTCAACATTGCCCAAACGGCATTTTCAGCACAGGTAGAAGATATTTCTGTGGCCCCCAAAGCAGTCTAACTTCAGAGCAAGTTACAATGTGGTGAGTCAGGATACCATCAGAATTCACCCCCCAGATTCTCCCTCTGTCCACAGGAGGGGACGCTCAAGAAATTTAAGAGGTCCAGAACTAGGTCTTCAACCCCTCTCCCTGCATGACCCCTTACATGTCTGCTCCCTAATTCAGGTCTCTCCCACGCCAGCTGCAGGGACACCTCAATTTCATCATCTGTACAGTGAAGGGGTCTGAATAAATAGCTCGTTTCCAAACTCTGATTTGTGGACTGATTACATCAGATACATCAGGTTCATAAATCGGAATTTCTGAGCATGGTCCCCCCAGAATGGACATTTTTAAAGAACACTCAAGTAATTCTGAAAATCAGCAAGTCTGAGAGGCACTGAACTACATGAACTTTGAATTTTCAGAGTGTTCCGAATACAGGATTCTACATGTTTTACGTAGTTCAATAACTAAGAACAATTTGTCGTCCCAGATTGCAGTGGGAGCTCACCTCCTTCCTGAAAATTATTTTAAATGATTTTAACCCCCTTTTCAAACTATATGTAAAGTCCAGTCACCTACTCGAGAGTTCTGTGGATTCCCTGTAACTCACTTCCTCATTTCCAGCTTTGACGAGGACATCTTGCTTTAGCTAAATTTTTCTTCTTGGCTCTGAACCTTGCGGCTCTTTCTTCATTTCTGCTCTGGTGTCAATTATAGGAGTTTGTTGATTTCTAGACACAAAATAACTAATCACATTATGTGATTTACCCCTGGGGTAAACTTTACAGAAAGCTCTGGGCGGGGTGTAACAGGGGGCAGCGGCAGAAGAGTTACTACAGAAACACCGACAGCTTTGGTTTGAGTTCTAGGCAAACCTGCCATCTGAGTCCTTTGGCCAGAGACAGGTTATTCAGCCAACCTCTCCCTTTGCTTTTGCTTCGTTGTTGGTGCCAGTAGGGGGTGAACACAGTTACCTGTAGGAACCAGGTGGGCGACACGAAGAGGTAGAATTTGAAATGGACGTTGAAGCACAGGACAGGACTCAGGCAGAAATGTGTGGTGGGATGAATGGTCCTAGGAATGAACGCACGAGGTGGGTTGGCAAAGGCCCTGAAATCTGCTGTCTGTGGAGGGGCTGACTGGGGAGGGGATTAGGTGGAAATGAGGCTGGAGTAGACGGAGGAGAGACTGTGCTCTCGTGCTCAGGCGCTTGTGTGATCAGGCAAACTTGACCACAGAATGTTTAATTGTATTAAATAATGTTTGAGTGGGTATTTTACTTCAAAAAGGTCACCACAGAACATTGAGTAGAGTTCCCTGTGTTATGCAGTAGGTTCTTATTAGTTATCTATTTTATACATAGTAGTGTATATATGTCAATCCCAATCTCCCAGTTCATCCCACCCACCCCCGTCCCCCCTTGGTATCCATATGTTTGGTCTCTACACCTGTGTCTCTATTTCTGCTTTGCAAATAAGTTCATCTGTACCATTTGTCTAGATTCCACATATAAGCGATATTATACGATATTTGCTTTTTTCTCTTTCTGACTTACTTCACTCTGTATGACAGTCTATCCACATCTCTGCAAATGGCACTATTTTGTTCCTTTTTATGGCTGAGTAATATTACATTGTATATATGTACCACATCTTCTTTACCCATATTCCTCTGTCTATGGACATTTAGGTTGCTTCCATGTCCTAGCTATTGTAAATAGTGCTGCAATGAATATTGGGGTGCATGCATTTTATCTTTTTGAATTATGGTTTTCTCTGGGTACATGCCCAGTAGTGGGATTCTTCGGTCATATGGTAGTTCTATTTTTAGTTTTTTGCGGAACCTTCATACCGTTCTCCATAGTGGCTGTATCAATTTATATTCCCACCAACAGTGCAAGAGGGTTCCCTTTTCTCCACACCCTCTCCAGCATTTATTGTTTGTAGATTTTTTGATGATGGCCACTCAGACCAGTGTGAGGTGATACCTCATTGTAGTTTTGATTTGCATTTCTCTAATAATTAGTGACGTTGAGCATCTTTTCATGTGTTTATTAGCCATCTGTATGTCTTCTTTGGAGAAATGTCCACTTAGGTCTTCCACCCATTTTTTGATTGGGTTGTTTGTTTTTTTGGTACTGAGCTGCAGGAGCTGTTTGTGTATTTTGCAGATTAATCCCTTGTCGGTGGCTTCGTTTGCAAATATTTTCTCCCATTCTGAGAGTTGTCTTTTCGTTTTGTTTATGGGTTCCTTTGCTGGGCAAAAGCTTTTAAGTTTAATTAGGCCCCATTTGTTTATTTTTGTTTTTATTTTCATTACTCTAAGAGGTGGGTCAAAAAATATCTTGCTGCGATTTATGCCAAAGAGTGTTCTGACTGTGTTTTCCTCTAAGAGTTTTATAGTGTCCAGCCTTACATTTAGGCCTGTGATCCATTTTGAGTTTATTTTTGTGTATGGTGTTAGGTCTTTTTTTTTTTTTGGTGCTCTGGGAGCCTTCATCTGATAGTGGCAATGTTTGCCTTTTCTGATACAACTGGATTTGCGCTTGTTTATTCCAGCAATAAAATATTTTGAGATTTTTTCTAAATTTGTCTTTTACCTCTTTTTTTTTTTAAGTAGTTGTCTTCCAAAATGATGTAGTGTTTTGTTTTAATTATTATTTGGTGTCTTAATTATTTTTATACCTTACATTCAATCTCATTCTTGCCCCAATTCTTGTTTATTTTATATTTCCTTTCACTCTTTATACCACTAATTTTAGGCACTCCTTTTTACTTTGGAAATTGTGTTAAATCGTGTATATCCCCTGATTTACTACATCTGAAAACACCTAAGATCTATTCTTCCACATGCTAGTGAAATAGCTCATGGATACGCTGAAGAGAACTGCTTACCACTCCTCAAAAATCACACACACACACCCAAGAAGAGACACCCAACCCCAAGAAACAAAAGACAAGGGTAGTCACTCTCTGACTCCCAGCCCTGGGGAGTTTCTGGAAAGGAGGAAAGCTCCATTCTAACCTGTTCCACATCTGGGCTCCAGCTTTTCACGAAGGTAGAGAAGTCCTCCTTCCTGAAAAGCCAGTGATTCTTTCTTGCGCCAAAGAAAATAACTAATTTTCTCAGTAGGTCTCTTTGTAGGTGCTTTCACAGGGAGACTCAGATCAGCGGGGTCTGCGTTAGAGTGAGAGGTACTGGGACTCAACAAGAGAGATGAAACGTTGATCTTCCGGGAATGGTGGCCGGAGAGCACCGCCCGCCCGCGGAGGCAACAGGGGCCTTTAGCAACGGGGAAACAGGGGGGATTGGGGCCCCTGTTCTTCTCTTTCACGCTCCAAACATCACTTCTTTCCACACGTCTTAAAGAGGAAGCGGCAGGGGGCGGGGCGCTCGCGGGCTCCGACAGGAAGCATCCCATTAGGGGGGCACCACGCTCCGAACTCGCTGCTCTCCGGTTTCCGCGGCAGCAGGTTCGCCCCATCCGGAGGGGGTGTCCCCAGCTGCGGGGACAGGGGGCGCACTCCGTTAGCCCCATTTTCCTTCTTGCCCTGCAGCCGTGCCCTGGAACCTTCGGCCGCGCGCTCGCGCCGACCCGCCGGCACCCAGGCCGCAGCGCCGCGCCTGGTAAGGGGAACCCGGCGGGGGTCCCAGCGTCCTGGGTGGAGACCCGGGGTGGAGGGGGGGGTCCTGGAGCCCGCGGTTGAGTTAGGGCTACTGATTTCTCGTGGGATCTGACACCGGTTACCAGACTTCTGGGCTCTCCCATCAGTGAAACGGAGCGCCGACGGTGAGCGTTATGGGCAACCGCGGATTCCTAGTGGGAGGGAAGCGGCTTCGGGAACCGCTCACCCCGCGTTCACGGCCCATCGCTTTCCACAGCGCGGAGGTCTTTTCCGGCTAGTTGCCTACTGCTTAGCTCTTCTGACTTTCATAAGCTTCACGGGGTTTCATAAAGCTTCACTAAGACTCTCATCCCATTTGACAGATGAGAAAACTGAAACTCACCAGGTGCCCCAACTAGGAGGGGCGTACGTCTCAGTTTTAGCTCTTAACTTCCCCCGTACCAGCCACCCCCCAATCCCTGACAAGCACCATGCCCCCGAGAGGCCTGGGTACCGGGAATCTATTCCTAGGGCTCCACAGGACAAGTACGGGATCATTATGTTCCCACCCTCACTGAGCCACGTGCTCCAAACGAAACCTCTCAGTGAAATTGTTCTATTGGTCTTCTGAAAACCAGCCCATTCGCCCCCAAATACCCCACACTTTTCCTACGACACGATGTCAAACTCGACCCTATGGCAGACAGATTCCAGTGTGTACAGGAACCAACCCTTTGTCTGCTAAACCTGCTGTGAGAGCCGCGTGATGAAATCACAATGCTAAACTCTGAAACAAGTGATACCAGGAAACAGAGAGAGGGTGCAGATGGGCGAAGGAGAATATGAATATGGCAGACAGAAAATATTTTTATCTTTCCTAAAACAGCGTGAGAGAGCCTGCTTTCCAAGGGTTTGATAAAGTAAGGTACCGTCAAGATAAAATCAGGTTCGTATAATGTAAAAATCAGGAGGTACATTAGGCTCATTTGTCCAACCTCCTACCTAAGCTAGATCCTCCTGCTGTTCCTGCCAGATACTCTTACAATCTCTGCTCGCATACTGCCCGCGACTCTCTCATGATTCCTGATCCCGCCTGGGGGAAGATTAGAAGGGTTTTCCTTGTGGAGAAGAAATCTGCCTCCACTCCTGATTCTCCCACTTCTGTCTACTATGTGATTGACACGTGTCTCATTCCTTCCGGTTTAGGATGTTTCCCGATCTTTTCCTAGGCTTGATTCTGTCCTTTTAATATTCTAGGACTCATTTTAGCATCTCCATCAATATCCTTTCTGACTAGCCTCTGCACACTTTGTTATTTGTTAATATCTGTCCAAAACAATCTACTCCTCGGTGGGACGTGTCTCCCCCGGCAGCCTGACCCACTCGGAAGACGGTTCAGGAGGACCGTGCGCGCCTCTGCTAATGTAACCTGAACTTTGATTGGCTTTTATGACAGCCACAGAGCTCCGTTTGGGTCACACTGATCATCAAGTCATGGGAAAACACCAGATTGCTTTAAACTGAAATACTTCCATTCCGAGCAACTTCTGCCCCCTGCAATTTTATCTTTGAATAATCTTTTTTTTTTTGAAAATGTGCACTCAAGATTTTGCAATACAGTTCTCTTTGTTAATTTTAGGGTAAGCTTCCAGCCTGTCTGCCTCAGTTTATGTCCTGACCGTGGATGGCAGCATGGTATGTGGTGTTCCAAGAGGTTCATTGGCTTTATAATCACTTTTCCACCCTGATAAATCTAGGAGAATACACAGGCAAAATGAGCCATTTTTTGGTCTTAGCTCCATGGCAGTTGTGTGATCGTGGGCAGGTCAGTTGAGGCTCGGTTTCCTAATATTTTAATAGAAATTTTAATACCTATCTTGATCACATCATAGGGAATTTAGGAGAACAATTAAAAGAATGGACATGAAAGAAACTTGAAAATTACAAATGGCTGCACAGAGGATTATTACCATGGTGAAGTTCATCATCAACATTGTCACCACTGTCGTCATCATCTTTACCACATCGATATATTGATTCCAATATATAGAAACTGTCATCTGAAGTAGAAAAGATGTCAGAGAATTTGAGCAGTTTTAGCAAAAGCTGGAGTATTATTTACCAGAGGCAAGGACAGCATGTGGGAGAATGTGGTGAGGAAAATGCTCTTCTCTGGGCTTAAGGTAAGGAAAGTGGTGCAGAAGGAAAAGGAAAGGAAGGAACGAAGTTGCCTTAATAAATTCTGATAATGTGACAAGGGATGGTTTCCCTAGTGACAGCCATTTCTATTCTTCCCTACTGAGTGAATAGAAAAATGTGAAAAAGGTAGAAAGAACAGAATCAACCTGAATAGCAAATAAACTATGAAAACCGTTTTGAATTCAATGTTAATCAATAAAATGCACCTTTAAACAAATTAAGACATCCTAATATATGCCCATCAGGGTGACCAGAAATTAAAAATCTAATATCACCAAGCGTAAGTGAAGATTTGGGGGTTTCTCACCCATGGCTGCTGCCAGTATGACTCAGCACAAGCTTCTTGGAGTCATATTTGGCAGTATCTTGTCAGGTGGAAACTATATATCCCAGAGGAATCGTCCACGTGCACAAGGAGACGTGTGGGGGGATTCTTCTGCAGCATTGTTTGTAGTAGCAAGCACGTATTTTGGCACACCAAATGTTTGTTAATAAAGAGTTGGATAAAGTGCTACATAAATAATGTCACTGACATAAAAGATAAAAATACCAAAAAGTACTATATATTACCTGTACATACATTTGTATCTCAGAATATTGGTTGCCTCTGAAGGGAAGAGGGAGAATGAGATGGGTTGGGGGGAGTCAAAAAATAAATAAATGGAACTATATGCGTAATGTTTTAACTTTTTCAATCAAACCGAACAGCAGCAGTAAAAATGCCAAAATACTTAGATCTGTTCATTGCAAATAGTGGGCATTTGTTTCATTACTCTGTGTATTTCTCCCCTTAAAATGTTTGTTTCATAACTGCATAATCTTTAAAACTGAATAAATAAAATACAGTCTCAGAGATCATCTTAATTATAGTGGCATATTGCATGCTTGCCTTTTCTAATGCATGCTTACCTTTTCTAGCACCAAGAAGAATGACACAGTATTATGCCTCATCTGAATGAAACATTTATCCCCATAGTTTTGCCAGTTTCTGGTTATATCTACCGGAATTTTTTTTAAGTGGTTATTGGGAGACCCACAAGGAAAGACACTTGGTTTAAAACTGAGCAGGAAATGAATTTATCTTGAATTTGTCCTGAATGTTGACTCTGTCCCTCAGTCATGGCACCAGCTTCTCTCCACCAGCTGCTCAGAGGGGAGGGAGGATGGTGGCCGTGCTCCGCCCTCTTTCCCTTCGTCCTCTCATGTCCATCCTCAAAGGAGCCGTGGATCCCCCAATTCCACACTCCCATTGGAAGGTACATTGTACTTTGCTCTTTGCTACTGGGATATCCATCTGATACAAAGAGTTTCTGGGACTGGAAATGGCCAGTACTTCAAACAAACCAATGTCATTTACAGCAAGGCAATTTTTATTCTCTAGTCTAGCAAGTTTGCTTACTTTGATTCCAATAATAATAGTAACAATAAAACAATTTTTAAAATCCTGCTTCTCATTCAATAAGAGAAGACTTTCTTTATTTCATGCCTTTTCAAGTAGAGGGGAGATAATCAACTGATTTGTTTTCAAACATTTCATGCTTTCCTATAGGATGAGGAAAAAGCAAGAGTTCATTGAGTTAATATAACCTAGCATCACCTGGGTTGCTTAAGGTTATAAATGGATATTGGAAAGTAAAATATAAGTTAGAAAATTAGCAATGGAAACGGCTCATCTAAGGATAATTATTCTCGGCTGTCTGAATTGGAGGTGTTCTTAGGCCTTACCAAGTCCCATATGGACACTTGCTTTTTATTCCTTTCCTTTTTTTATTCCAGAAGAGAATGAAAGGGCTTCAGAGGAGCAGATACGGGACTATGGCTGAAGGTAAGAAAGCCTCCAAATTCTCAAGAGCTCTAGGCATCAGGGAAGAGTCACTGTTTTCTCTCCTCCTCTCCCTCACCTCAAACACAGTGACAGAAAAGAAACCCAGTTATTTTCAACTGCAGAAGAAAAAGGCAGCTATCATGTTCTTTATCTTCCCTACCATCATCACACCCACACACACCCGAGTGTGAAGCTCTCCCCTGTGCCGTGATGTATGGGAAATGAGGAAATGAAACTTCAAGTCAGAAGTCAGGGGACTTGGAAACGAATTGTGAAAATGATATCCTTCCCTGCCTGCACTCAACTGAAAAGAGGAAAACTTCCCCATAGAGATTTAGTAATCATGTTTGCAAAACAAAAAAGAAAATCCAGAATACTTAAGAAAAGGAAGAACCAACACAGAGTAAAAGGAATAACAATAACAGATTTTAGGAGACTAAAATGAACTTAATTCATTTGCGCTCATAAGAACTCCAGAAATCCTTGGATTCTCACTCTCTTCATCCCTTGAAGATTTTAGCTCTTGATGCAGCGTCACCCTCGACAACACCAGTTTTGTTATAATTTCCCATAATTCTATCAGCCAAATCGGTGATCTTTCCAACACATGTATTTCTAATGGTCTTATCATCTCTTCTTCAGCCACCGATCCAGGGTCATGTATCAGACTCCGTCCTTGACTTTAACGACAAGCCTTCTGTAGGCTCACTTCCGACTCCCCACCCAAAAAGCAGACACTCAGGGACCTTCAGCTGGTCCTCAGTGGGAGGTCACTGGAGCTCTGATATCTGAGACTTCCTTTACCCCCAAGGTTCAGATGAATGTGATTAGCAGTCTGTGTGCCTGGGAATTGGTGGGTGGAGAAGAGGTGATAATAGTTTCTCATTTGTGACTTCTCATCCTCCCCCTCTGTCTAATCTCACATTTATTTAGCATGAAACTGGCCTAAGCACCATCCCTGGAAAAGCACAGGGACCACTTTTCTTTCTGAAAAGCTGTGTTTTCCCTGGTCCTCATGAAGTCCTCGGAGCATCCGTCATAGTGTAGCAGTTCTTACTCTTGGCTATGGGTGCAAGTTCGGGCTCCCAGTGTGGGCTTCCTGCCATTCAAGAGTTTCCTAAACTTGTATGCAAACATTTGTATGTATTTAAATATAACTATTTGGCAGGGAGAGAGGTCCATAGCTTTCATGAGATACCATGAAAGGTCCGTGACCTAAAAATCTTAAGAATCACTAACTTTACCTACAAGGACCTACTGTATAGCACAGGGAACTCTGCTCAATATTCTGAAATGACCTAAATGAGAAAAGAATTTGGAAAAGAATAGATACATGTATATGTATAACGTAATCATTTTGCTGAACACCTGAAGCTAACACATTGTTAATCAACTAAACTCCAAGATAAAATAAAAATTTTTTTAAATCACTGACTTAGTAAAACACGGAAAACTCTTTTTTTTTTTATTAGGCGGAACAGAACACACGCGGTCTGCAGCCTCGTCCTCACTGCGGATCGTCCTGGCGGGCAAAACAGGCGGCGGGAAAAGCGCCACCGGGAATAGCATCCTCGGCCAGCCAGTGTTTGAGTCCAGGCTGGGGGCCCAGTCGGTGACCAGGAAGTGCCAGGGGGCCACGGGCACGTGGAACGGGAGGAGCATCCTGGTGGTGGACACGCCCCCCATCTTTGAGGCGAGGGCCCAGGACCAGGAGGTGTACGAGAACATCGGGGACTGCTACCTGCTCTCGGCCCCGGGGCCTCACGTGCTGCTGCTGGTGACCCAGCTGGGCCGCTTCACAGAGCAGGATGTGGTGGCCGTGACCAGGGTGAAGGAGGTCTTCGGGGCGAGAGCCCTGAGACACATGGTCATCCTGTTCACCCACAAGGAGGACCTAGCGGACGGATCCTTGCATGACTACGTAGCCAACACAGACAACCTGAGGCTGAGGGGCCTGGTCCGGGAGTGCGGGCAGAGGTACTGCGCCTTCAACAACCGGGCCTCTGGCGACGAGCAGGGGGAGCAGCTGGCCAGGCTGATGGCCGTGGTCGAGGGGCTGGAGAGGGAGCACCAGGGCGCCTACCTCAGCAACGACCTCTTCTTTGATGCACAGCGGCTCCAGCAGGGCGGGGGCGACCCCCACGGAGAAGGTCACGTGCGCTACCTGGCCAAGGTGCGGTCGCATGTTGCAAAGCAAAAGCAAGACCTGCAAGAGGCCCAGAGAAACTGTGCCTTCAAGGCGCTCCTCGGAGTCAAAAACTGGATCACTTCTCACATCAGAATATTTGCTGTTCTTGTTATATGTTTTTTGATTTTTCTTGCCATTTTAATTAGCTTGTGTAGTACTCACGAATGCTGAGCTTTTTCAGAGGATACCTGCCATCAGCTTCCATTTTTTCAGAGTCAGCATCTTTACCTATATTGATAAGGAACTTTATTTGCTTTTTACATAATTTCACTTTCAATGTCCCTTCCTTGCATCAGACACACCATCCATTTTCTTCAGTTGCTTTTTATTTTCCATCCACCTGACCCATCCGTAGATCAGTCTAGAGCAGCCTGTTGCCTGATGTCTGGAAACAGTTCTTTTACACAGGCATACCTCGGAAACATCGCAGGTTTGGTTCCAGACCACCACGACAGAGTGACTATCAAAAGTATCACACCAAGTTCTTGGTTTCCCTGTGCACATAAAAGTTATGTTTATGCTACACTGTAGTCTATTTAGTGTGCAATAGCATTTTTTTTTTTTTTACTTGTATTTTTATTTATTTATTTATTATTTTTGGCTGTGCTGGGTCTTCGGTTCGTGCGAGGGCTTTCTCTAGTTGCGGCAAGTGGGGGCCACTCTTCGTCGCGGTGTGGGAACCGCTCTTCATCGCGGTGCGCGGGCCTTTCACTATCGTGGCCCCTCCCGTTGCGGGGCACAGGCTCCAGACGCGCAGGCTCAGTAGTTGTGGCTCACGGGCCCAGCCGCTCCGTGGCATGTGGGATCTTCCCAGACCAGGGCTCGAACCCGTGTCCCCTGCATTAGCAGGCAGATTCTCAACCACTGCGCCACCAGGGAAGCCCTGCAATAGCATTTTGTCCAAAAAACAATGTATATACCTGAATCTAAAATTACTTTACTGCTAGCCATCATCTGAGCCTTCAGTGAGGCATAATCTTTTTGCTGGTGGAGGGCCTTCCTCCATGTTGATGGCTGCTGACTGATCAAGGTGGTAGCTGCTGTTGTGGGGCAGCTGTGACAATTCCTTAAGATAAGACAGCAGTGGAGTTTGCCACATCAATTGACTCTTCCTTTCACAAATGATTTCTCTGTAGCACATGATGCCATCTGATAGCATTTTACCCACCGTAGAACTTCTTTCTACGAATGGGTAGAAAGAAGAATTGGAATCAGTGCTCTCAAACTCTGCTGTGGCTTTATCAATTAAATTTATGTAATATTCTAAATCCTTTGTTGTCACTTCAACAGTGTTCACAGCACCTTCACCAGTAGATTCCATCTCAAGAAACCGCTGTCTTTGCTCATTCCTAAGAAGCAACTCCTCATCTGTTAAAGTTTTATCATGAGGTTACAGCAATTCAATCGCATCTTCAGTCTCCACTTCTAATTCTAGTTCTCTTGCTGTTTCCACCACATCTGCAGTTACTTCTTCCACTAAAGGGTTGAGCCCCTCATAGTCGCCCATAAGGTTTGGAATCAGCTTCTTCCAAACTCCTGTTAATGTTGATATTTTGACCTCTTCCTATGAATCATGAATAGTCTGAAGGGCATCTAGAATGGTGAGTCCTTTCCAGAAGTTTTTCAATTAACTTTGCCCAGATCCATCAAAGGGATCACTATCTATGGCAGCTATAGCTTTATGAAATGTATTTCCTAAATAATAATACTTGAAAGTCAAAATTACTCCTTGATCCATGGGCTACAGAATGGATGAAATCTCAAACTGCTTAGAACTGCTTTTGCTGCATCCCATAGGTTTTGGGTCATTGTGTTGTCATTTGTTTCTATGTATTTTTTTATTTCTTTTTTGATTTCTTCAGTGATCTCTTGCTTATTTAGTAGTGCGCTGTTTAGCCTCCATGTTTGTGTGGCTTTTACAGTTTTTTTCCTGTAATTGATTTCCAATCTCATAACGTTGTGGTCAGAAAAGATGCTTCATACGATTTCAATTTCCTTAAATTTTCCGAGGCTTGATTTGTGACCCAAGATGTGATCTATACTGGAGAATGTTCCGCATACACTTGAGGAGAAAGTGTATTCTGCCACTTTTGGGTGGAATGTTCTATAAATATCAATTAAATCTATCCGGTCTATTGTGTCATTTAAAGCTTGTGTTTCCTTATTTATTTTCATTTTGGATGATCTGTCCATTGGTGTAAGTGGGGTGTTAATGTCCCCTGCTATTATTATGTTACTGTCGATTTCCCCTTTCATGGTTGTTAGCATTTGCCTTATGTATTGAGGTATTCCTATGTTGGGTGCATAAACATTTATAATTGTTATATCTTCTTCTTGGATTGATCCCTTGATCATTATGTAGTGTCCTTCCTTATCTCTTGTAACAGTCTTTATTTTAAAGTCTTTTTTATCTGATACAAATATTGCTACTCCAGCTTTCTTTTGATTTCCATTTGCATGGAATATCTTTTTCCATCCCTTCACTTTCAGTCTGTATGTGTCCTTAGGTCTGAAGTGGGTCTCTTGTAGACAGCATATATATGGGTCTTGTTTTTGTATCCATTCAGCCAGTCTGTGTCTTTTGGTTGGGACATTTAATCCATTTACATTCAAGGTTATTATCAATATGTATGTTCCTATTACCATTTTCTTAATTGTTCTGGGTTTGTTTTTGTGGGTCTTTTTCTTCTCTTGTGTTTCCTGCCTAGAGAAGTTCCTTTAGCATTTGTTGTAGAGCTGGTTTGGTGGTGCTGAATTCTCTTAGCTTTTGCTTGTCTGAAAAGCTTTTGATTTCTCCATTGAATCTGAATGAGATCCTTGCTGAGTAGAGTAATCTTGGTTGTAGGTTCTTCTCTTTCATCACTTTAAGTATATCCTGCCACTCCCTCTGGCCTGCAGAGTTTCTGCTGAAAAATCAGCTGATAATCTTATGGGGATTCCTTTGTATGTTTTTCTGTTGTTGTTTTTCCCTTGCTGCTTTTAATATTTTTTCTTTGAATTTAATTTTTGTTAGTTTGATTAATATGTGTTTTGATGTGTTTCTCCTAGGGTTTACCCTGTATGGGACTCTCTGTACCTCCTGAACTTCGTGACTATTTCCTTTCCCATGTTAGGGAAGTTTTCTACTATAATCTCTTCAAATATTTTCTCAGACCCTTTCTTTTTCTCTTCTTCTTCTGGGACCCCTATAATTCAAATGTTGGTGCATTTAGTGTTGTCCCAGAGGTCTCTGAGATTGTGTTCAATTCTTTTTATTCTTTTTTCTTTATTCTGCTCCTCAGCAGTTATTTCCACCATTTTGTCTTCCAGCTCACTTATTCGTTCTTCTGCCTCCATTATTCTGTTATTCATTTCAGTTATTGTGTTGTTCATCTCTGTTAGTTTGTTCTTTAGTTCTTCTAGATCTTTGTTAAACATTTCCTGTATTTTCTCAATCTGTGCCTCCATTCTATTTCCGAGATTCTGGATCATCTTTACTATCGTTACTCTGAGTTCTTTTTCAGGTAGATTGTCTATTTCCTCTTCATTTATTTGGTCTTGTAGGTTTTTACCTTGCTTCTTCATCTGTGACATCTTTTTTTTGCTGTCTTATTTTTTTTTCTTTTTTATATGAGTGGGATTGTGTTCCTGTCTTACTGGTTGTTTGGCCTGAGGCTTCCAACACTGCAGTTTGTAGGCTGTTGTGTAGAGCTGGGTCTTGGTGCTGAGGTAAGGACCTCTGGGAGACCTCACTCTGATGAATATTCCCTGGGGTCTGAGGTTCTCTGTTAGTCTAGTGGTTCGGACTCAGAGCTCCCACCGCAGGAGCTTTGGCCTGACCGCCAGCTCGTGAACCAAGATCCTGCAAGGCGCGTGGGGCAGTAAAAAAAAAAAAGAGAACAATAACAAAGTAAAAAATAAAATTAGACTAGGAAATTAACAGCTATATTAGAAAAAATATAAAAATAAAAATATAGATGAAACAACAACCAGAAGGTAAAACAGAAACACAATAGTAAAAAAGAGGAGGATGAAAAGAAAAAAAAAAGGTGGAAAAGGCCTTGGCTGTGGAGGGCAGGGCCTAAGCAGGGGTGAGGTTTGGGTGGTGGGTGGGTCCTATGCTTAAGACCCACAGGGTTGGTAAAGGCGGGGGGGGGCCGGGGGAAAGGGTGGGGCGAGGGGTGAAGGGGGTGGGGCTTAGGCTCAACAGAACAGAAGGGACCCAGGCATGCCTCCAGCCTCTGGTCTCAGAGGGCAGGGGACCCCACCTGGTAGCCCAGCAGGCTCCCTGTGCCCAAGTGGCTGGGGCAAATGCCCTCTGCTCCTTTCCCGCTCCTCCAGTCCTGGAGGACCCCTCCCGCCTGCCTCTTTTATTCTCTCCCAGCCTCCCTCCTATGCCTCCAGGACCAACCCAGCCCAGAGGGGACCTCTGAGGGCATAGGACCTGGCCCGAGAGCTGGGCGGACTTCCCGGGCCAATTGGGCAGGGGAAACGCTGGGCCCACTCCCCACTGATCCGAGCCCCTGAGGGTCCCTCCAGGCGTGGGAACCCCTCCGCCCTCTCAGCCACCCCTCAAGGGCACTGGTCCTGTCTGGCCTCCACTTCTCCTCCCCACTCAGTCCCCCCATGTCCTACTGGTACCCTTGGGGGTTCTTCCCATCTCCTTGGGCGTCAGTGTCCCCCACCAGCGACCAGCAGGCACCCTAGTTGTGGAGAGATGCAAACTCTGCATCTCCCACACTGCCATCTTGACTCCGCCCCTCCTACCTTGGCTTTTGACATGCCTTCCTCACTAGGCTTAATTATTTTTAGCTTTTGATTTAAAGTGAGAGACGTGTGCACCCTTCCTTTCACTTGAACACTTAGAGGCCACTGTAGGGTTATTCATTTCAATATTTTTATTTCCTGGGTGTAGGGAGACCCAAAGAGAGAAAGAGACAGGGGAATGGCTGGTTGGAGGAGCAGTCAGAACACACACATTTATCAATTAAGTTCACTGTCCTATATGGGTGCGGTTTGTGGCACCCCTAAGCAATTATAACAGTAACCTCAAAGACAACTGATCACAGATCACCGTGATGGAAGGGGACATGGGGAAGTCATTCTGGCTTATACGTGATTTAACTTGAACTTTATGCTCGCTAGAACAGCCTGTTTTGTGGCGTATTAAATGTACATTGTACATCTGCTTTAACCATTAAAGAAAAGAATGCATTTAAAAATCACAGTGGAGGTCCAGTGGTTAGGGCTCTGCGCTTCCACTGCAGGGGGCATGGGTTTGATCCCTGGTCGGAGAACTAAGATTTCACAAGCCACACAGTGCAGCCAACAAATAAATAAACAAAAATAAAAATAAAAATGGAATAACTGTGGTTGAGGCATTCAAAATGGAGCCGGGTGGCCATTGTGGATGTGGTTTCAGACACACTCTGGCGTCACTGAGAACTTGAATCTGCTGAAATGTATCAAACTCAAGGATACCACCAGCTGTTCTCAAAATATATCTGCTAGCCACTGCCAGCTGCATCTTTATGGCTTCAAGGTCCCCCTGGTAACTGTGAAACCATTTTGGACCCCAACCAAACCTTGCTTAACAAGCACCTTTACTTCTTGCCAGCTCCAATTATAATTCTTGACAAACAATTATGTAATTTTATGATTTTTGCCTTTATAAGCCCCCCATTTTGTAGTAGCAGAACACAATTCAAATGCTTTTGGATCTGTGTCTCCCAGGCTATAGTTCTCAGTTTGGCTCAGATAAAACTCTTTTCTATTCCTATTGTAGACTGTTTCTGGATTGCTCCCATCAACACCATAACAAATATAATAATATTGAAAAAAGTTATGAATACTGTGAGAATTACCAAAATGTGACATAAAATGAGCAAACACTATTGGAAAAGTGGCACTGATAGACTTGCTCCATGCAGAGTGGCCACAAATCTTCAATTTGTAAAAACCACAATATCTGCAAAGCACAATACAATGAGGTCTGCCTGCATATTTTTCTCTAGTTTTCTGCTTGTTAATGGAAAAAGGTAAATAATAATACTAGTTACTCCATCATAGCCAAAACCAGAAGACTCCTCCCTCATTTCTTCTTTTTTTTTTTTTTTTTTTTTAAAGAAATTCACGTTCTTTTTTATTTATTTATTTATTTATTTATGACTGTGTTGAGTCTTCGTTTCTGTGCGAGGGCTTTCTCTAGTTGCAGCAAGTGGGGACCACTCCTCATCGCGGTGCGCGGGCCTCTCACCATCGCGGCCTCTCTTGTTGCGGAGCACAGGCTCCAGACGCGCAGGCTCAGTAATTGTGGCTCACGGGCCCAGTTGCTCCGCGGCATGTGGGATCTTCCCAGACCAGGGCTCGAACCCGTGTCCCCTGCATTGGCAGGCACATTCTCAACCACTGCGCCACCAGGGAAGCCCCCTCATTTCTTCTTTATGCAAAGTATTAATTGAAGACACTAGACATTTGTACTATTGATTTCCCCACATTCTGAATTTTGCTGCTTACATCGTTATAATGTCATTTAACGTGTTCCTCTGCCTCACCATTTTTGTAAACTGGAAGTTAGTTGTGGTTGGTTTGATCAGACAGATCAGAATAAAGTTCAATTTTTTTTACAATGTTATTCAGAGATGATAGTCTATATTTCCATAGGGGGTACTCAACGTCTGGTTTTCCCTCTTTTTATGTTAGCACTCATTGGTGATCATTGTGTAGATCCATTATTTTAATAGGTATTAAAAATGGTGATATCCTATTCTAAAATTTCTTTTTCATTAAGTAGCTAGAATATTTCTATTAGGATAGTCTTTCCTTCTTCATGTATTTAGTAACCTGAAGTATAGTTTATGCAGGAAAGACAAGATAAATGCTTGATAAACACCAGTATATATTACAAATGAATAAATGATTTAATGTTAGCAAAAAGGAAAATTTTAAAGTCCTAGAAGGAAACAGAAAAGTATTCCACTACATGTAATCTGTACATGTGGAAGGTCTTTCTAATGGTGACTCAAAAGCCAGAACACACAGATAAATTTATTGATTAATTTGCCTATATAATAGTGATACATATCTACATTACCAAAGTAAAATTTGAGGGACTTCCCTGGTGGCGCAGTGGTTAAGAATCCACCTTCCAATGCAGGGGACACAGGTTCAATCCCTGGTCCGGGAAGATCCCACATGCCGTGGAGCAACTAAGCCTGTGCGCCACAACTACTGAGCCTGAGCTCTAGGGCCCACATATGGCAACTACTGAGGCCATGTGCTGCAACTACTGAAGCCCACACACCTAGAGCCCGTGCTCTGCAACAAGAGAAGCCACCGCAATGAGAAGCCCGCGCACCGCAACGAAGAGTAGCCCCCGCTCG
Source organism: Balaenoptera musculus (assembly GCF_009873245.2). Lineage (NCBI taxonomy): Eukaryota > Metazoa > Chordata > Mammalia > Artiodactyla > Balaenopteridae > Balaenoptera > Balaenoptera musculus. Next base: position 6,796,149 of record NC_045793.1, read on the forward strand.
CCGCAACTAGAGAAAGCCTATGTGCAGCAACGAAGACCCAACACAGCTAAAAATAAATAAATAAATTTAAAACGTTAAAAAAACATTTTTTAAAGTAAAATTTGAATGACAAGCTAGAAAATAGTATTTGTAACTCATCTAATAGGCAAATGTCTAGTCTCTCTAACATGTAGAGTTCCTAGGAAATTGAAAAATAAAAAACCAACAACCCATTGTAAAAATGGACAAAACAATATAAGGAGAATCAACAGAAAAACAAATATATTAAACATATGAAAATAGGCTTAATGCCACTCACATGGAAAGAAGGGCATATCAAACAATTCTTAGATGTGATTTCTCTCCTATTTGGTTTTCAAAACTCGAAAGTATGAGACAAACAGGTGCCTTCATACTTCATTAGTGAAAATACAAAATGGCATAACACATGTGTAGGGAAATTTAGCAAAGAATGCAATGTTATTTCAAATAGCAAAGGTTGGAACAATCCCCAAAGGGCCATCAGCTGAGACATGTGAAAAAATAACCCCCTGCATAACTACACAAAAGACTACTATGCAGCTGTATAAAATGAATAAGCAAGCACTCTAGATACTGATATGGGAAAATCTCCATGACATATTGTTACATGAAAAGAACAAGATGTGGAGCTGTAAAAATAGTACACTACTTTTTACGTTTAAAAAGGAGAATAAATTAAGAATATATACTCAGATATGCTTATATTTGCAGAAGGAAACAGTGTAAGTATACTCAAGAAATAAAGTGATTAATTTTAGAGAACTGTGGGAGAATCAGGTGGACAAGGTAGAACCAAAATCTCTTAATATATGCTTTACCATAATTTTTTATTATGGTAAAAAACACATAACATGACATACACCCTCTTAACAGATCTTTCAGGGTATAGTATGATATTGTTAACTATGAGAACAATGTTGTACAGACCTCTAGAACTTTTTTATCTTGCATGGCTGTAACTCTGTACCCATTGAACAGCAACTCCCCATTTCCTCCTTCCCCTAGCCCCTGGCAAATACTATTATACTTATTGTTTCTAAGAACTTGACTACTTTAGATATAAGTGGAATCACATAGTATTTGTACTTCTGTGACTGGCTTTTTTCATTTAGTATAATGTCTTCATTGGTCATCATATATTGTAGCATTTTAACAAGATTTCCTTCTTTTTTTTAATCACTGAACAACATTCCATTGCATATACATATATATAGTATATAATATCTCTTCACACCTGTTACAGTGGGCTATTATCAAAAAGACAAGAGAGAAATTGTGTTGGCGAGAATGTAGAGAGAAGGCAAACCTTGCGTGCTGTTGGTGGGAATGTAAATTGGTGCAGCCACTATGGAAAACACTATGGAGGGTCCCCAAGAAATTAAAAATAGAGCTATCATGTGATCCAGCAACCCCACTTCTGGGTAAATATCCCAAGGAAATGAAATCAGGATCTCAAAGAGATATCTGCACCCCTATATTCATTGCAGCATTATTCATAATAGCCAAGATATGGAAAAAACCTAAGTATCTACTGATGGATGAAATAAGATGTGGTAAAAACTTACAATGGAATATTATTCAGCCATTAAAAAAAAAGGTAACCCTGCCATTTATCACAACATGGATGGAACTTAAGGGCATGATGCTAAGGGAAAAAAGCCAGACAGAGAAAGACAAATACTTGTGATATGACTTATATGTGGAATCTAAAAAAGCCGAAGTCATAGAAACAGAGAACAGAATGGTAGTTGCCAAGGCCCAGGGGAGTGGGAGAAATGGGGAGATGTTGGTCAAAAGATATAACCTTTCAGTTATAAGATGAATAGATTTTGAGGATCTAATGTTCAGCATGGTAACTATAGTTAACAATACTGTATTATATACTTGCAAGTTGCTAAGAGAGTATATCTTAAATGTTCTCACCATCAGAAAAAAAGGTAATTATGTGAGGTGATGGAGGTGTTACCAACCTTATTGGGGTAGTCATTTTGCAATATATACATGTATCAAACTCTCATGCTGTACCCCTTAAAGTAATGCAATGTTGTATGTCAATAACATCTCAATAAACCTGAAAGAAAATTCTTTTGGATAAATATCCAGAAGTAGAATTTCACGCTTTTTGAATTTTGAATCATTTGAAAGTATTTTTCTATTCAAAAATTAAATTTTAAAAAGAGTCCCCAATCTTCTTTACAGTCATATTTTTTATATTTACATTTTTAATTTTATTTTTTTAAACACAAAAGAACTTGAATGTAAAACATATGCTGGGGCTTCGCTGGTGGCGCAGTGGTTGAGAATCTGCCTGCCAATGCAGGAGACACAGGTTCGAACCCTGGTCTGGGAAGATCTCACATGCCGCGGAGCAACTAGGCCCGTGAGCCACAATTACTGAGCCTGCGCGTCTGGAGCCTGTGCTCCGCAACAAGAGAGGCCGTGACGGTGAGAGACCCGCGCACCGCGATGAGGAGTGGCCCCCGCTCGCCACAACTAGAGAAAGCCCTCGCACAGAAACGAAGACCCAACACAGCCATAAATAAATAAATAAATAAATAAATAAATAAATAAATAAATAAAAACGTATGCTGTGTTGTAGGTATGAGAGCAGGCTGCCCCAATAACCAGAGGTTATTATTATGCCTACATATGATTATTCATACGGAATTTAATTCTCAGATTGAACCTCAAGACTTTTACTATCTGTTTTATTTTAACTCACAAATGCAAGAAAGAAACATGGATTTTTCAGAAACTATCACCCATTAAAACCTTAAGTCTAACACAAATATCAGAAGCCCTAGAAATCATTAAAAGATTTTTGTACTGGAAGGAATTAAGTAGTTGGTAGCTGGATTAATTCCTTCATACATTCATTTTTTTAAGAAAGGAACGTATTATAATGTAAACAGTTGAAATCAGAGCACATTTTGAGGAAGACAAATGAGACTGAAATATTTTGATAAGTTCTTGCAGTGCCTAGGCCACCAAACATGACCCCTGACAGCCTTAGAAAAACTTTAGCTTGCAATGTCGTTGGCTTTGTACAAAACCATTTTCTAAAATATTTGAATCTGAATGTTATCTTGATTCTTCTCTTGTAACTAAACATATCTTACTTCCCTAAGGACAGATGGGTGCCTCAGACAGACTTTATCCACGTTCACGTGCTTAGAAAGACAAAATAGTAAGCATGTTCATAAATTTTGAACTACTATTCACATTCCAGATGTTACTGTCTAGATTCAGAGCGTCAATGAGCCCCTTCTTCCCTCCATAGCTTTGACTCACAGCCATGCACACAAAGAACTGGCACCGCAGCCTGCAGCTCCTGTCTTCCTAGCAGCACTGCCTGGGCCTCCAGAGACAAGAGGCTATGGCAGGAGCTGATGACCCTCAGAATGTCTGATTTGACAGAGGAATTTCTACCTTCCCTGAAGCAGACAACTTTTTCAAATGGGCGAGGACCATCCATGGCACAGCTGGCCAGTATATGAAGACCTGAGGTGTATGCTCTCCCTGGAGGTTCCCAGGGGCTATCTGTCCACCACAGTGATGGTCCTCACACCCTGCTACCACCCCATCGGGGACACACAGGGTAACATCTGTCTGAACATCCTGAAGGACAAGTGGTCCATCCTGTACGATGTCAGGACCATTCTGCTCTCCGTGCAGAGCCTGCTAGGAGAACCCGGCACCCATAGCCCTTTGAACATATGCTGGCAACCTCTGGAAAAACCCCACAGCCTTTAAAAAATACCTGCAAGAAACCTACTCAAAGTAGGTCTCCAGCCAAGAACCCTGACCCAGCTGTCTGACTGCTCTCCTTGTATTGTCTTTTTTATATTTTCCTTAGATGGTCTGTCCTTTCCTTGATTTCTGTATAGGACTGTGTAACTGAAACTGTGCTGTTGAGATAGGCTGGGACCTGGGACGCTTTACCAGAGTGCTTGCATTTGGACCTGGACAAACGGCTACTGCAGCAACAGCATACAAAGAAACTATAAGGAAGTAAAAATAACTGCACGCATGTGCAGTCGAAGTCGGGGCAATTATGAACAATAAGATACACTTCTGAGTAGGGTACTGGCATGACCCCTGCACACAGCATCACCAAGGGGGAGGGCAGACCACCTAAGCCACCCCTCCAGCCCGACCCACCAATCTGCCTCTACCCTCACCCCATTTAAGGGACCAGCCTGCCCTCCTCGGAGCGTGAGCAAGGGCACCTGTTTCTTGTTCTCACTCCCTCCTGCTGTAGCATGAGTCCCAATAAAACTTTGCCTGAATTTCTCATCTGGCTTCTTATCAGTTTCTATTGATTAAAGTGTCCAAGGACCTGGGTTGGTAACAGTGTCATCTTTGTTTTGTTTCTGTTTTTGTTGTTGTTGTTGTTTTGTTTTGTTGTTTTTTGAGATGATTTTTTTTTTGAATTTTATTTTTTATACAGCAGGTTCTTATTAGTTATCTATTTTATACATATTAGCGTATATATGTCAATCCCAATCTCCCAATTCATTGTTTCTGCTTTTTAATTTTAAGTCTCTGGTTGAGCCCTTGTGATGAATATGTTAAATCAATACATTTTGGATTTGGACAACAAAAAACAAAAAACGAGTCCACTGGGCCAACTATCACCTTTTCATCCAAAGCACAGAGCCCCCTAGTGCTGGGGTGAAGAAATGCAGCAGGAATCAAAGGTCATAATGGCATTTCCCAAACCACCTCCCTGAATGGGAGAGAGCTGGTCCAGAGTGGTACCCAGCTAACATCCAAACCATGTGAGACTCAGAAGAGTAAGCCTGAGGAGGAGAGACTAACCTGAGTCTGCCAGAAACAGATCTTCTCTGGTCAACTTAGAGCATGGAAACAGGGAGCCCCAAGCAGACTGCACATGGGCACAGGGAGACCCAGGAACACAAGAGAGGGGATGTGGCATCTGCTTCCTGATCTGAGGCAAAGAAACTGTTGCAGAAACTCGGCCTCTGCTCACCCGTGCCGAATAGAAACGCGGAGACAGGGTTTTGGGTGACGTAGAAAAGAGTAGCTTTTATTGCTTTGCCAGGCAAAGGGGGCCACAGTGGGCTAATGCCCTCAAGACTGTGTGACCCACCCTGGAGAGGGTAGTGAGGAGTTATAGTGTTCAAGGAGCAGGGTGTAATCAGCTCATGGACAATTCTCGGATTGGTTGGCATCAAGGTGAAGTTTCAAGCATCGTCAACCTTCTGGTTCCAACCAGTCTGGGGTCTATGTGCTTGTGGTCAGCAGTTTTCATCTGGTGGGTCAGCTTCCTGTACAAACAACTTAGGAATGTGTGTCAGGCCTTTATCTATGTCTTTCAGGGAACTGGGAGTTCGGTGATTCTGCGATGTGGCAGAATTATAGTCTAAATTGTTACCAGTTCCCCAGCCCAACAGCTATTGTCTCTACATCTTCACATTTCCCAATCATTCACTCTTGAGTCAGCATTTTGCTTCAGAAGACAAGGACTTTTGTACACAGTTTCAAAACACTAGTCCAATGTCTGGATCAGTGGATGTCAGGCTTTCCCCCAAGTTCTTCCCCCTAGATTACTCCTCATTCTATGAGAAGGAGTGAATACTATTCCCAGGGAGTGGAATTTAAATATGTATTTCTCTCCCTTGGAAACTGAGGTACAAGCAATTCTCTCTGAAAAGACTAGGGGGTTCTTGGAAAGCTGTTCTTTGAACAGTCCCTCTCAGAACCCAGCTGCCATGCTATGAGAAGCTCAAACTGTATGAAAAGACCACACACATGTGGGCCCTAGGGTAACATCCCCAGCATCACTGACCAGCCATGTGAGTGATGCATCTTGTACATTGCAGCTCCATTGAGATCCCAGATAACTGCAACTCCAGCCAACATCACATGGAGCAGAACCAGCCAGCCTTGTCAATCCACAGATTCTTGAAAGATAATAAAACTTTGGAAATGTTATAAATAAATTATGACTATATTAGATTATATATTACATATAAATTTAATTGGCAAAAAAGATCAATGCTTTTGTATTATCCCCAGGACCTCAACCGTACAATCGGATGTGTATGTTCCTGAAAATAAGGGTACGCCTTATTTTATTAGAGTAAATCTGTACCTGACTTTGGTGGATATCATGAAACTTTAGCCACAGAAGTGTCTACAGCCAATAAAAATTCAGAGCTATAGAATGTAAAACTACTGCTGTGCTGATAATAGCTAGCACAGATGTTGACAAAACAATAGTTTCCAACTGTGGATAACAAACATCCTTCTACACTGCAACAAATGAAGCAAGTGCAGTAAAGCAACTACCAACAAATGACCCCATTTATGATGAGTTTGGCCTTCTAGCCAAACTCTTGTCAAAGCAAAAATTTGCTTGTTGCCACTTGCTATGTGACTGTAAATTTCACTTTGGAACTGGTTTTGTAATGCAGTCTATTGAAAGCTTTCATACAGCCATATTAGTACTATATGGGTTTGGAAATCAAGGAGACAAAGGGAGGTGTGGGGTGTAAAAAAAGATATTTTCAAACCAGTGGCCTCTAATTTTACAGACTTTGGTTGGTGCCCAGATGAGGAGGGGCACAATGTAACTGCATTCTACCAGCTTTGTTTTGCATAGGCACAACCTGTAATCAAATGCAGAAATACAGCCGCTTTCTTAGCAAAAATTTTCTTAGTATTTCCAGTGGAATCAGTAATTTACAAAGCAGTTCTAAGTGAAGTACCCAGTGAAGAGCCAAGATTGTAATGACTTTTAGAAATCCAGCTCTAAGAAACGAACAAGTACTCTTCTCAAGCTGCATGAGAAACCACCCCAGAATATGAAACCACAAAGGCAAAATAACAAGCCTTATCATAAACAGCCCCTACAAAATACAGAAGAATGAGGCCAAAAGCTGCAAAACAGGAAGCACATCACAAAATATCTTCTCTCAGTCAACATCATGAGACCCTGAGATAAAGGGGGGAAAAAGTCCGGAACCTAGAGAAGAAACTTAAAGTGTTACTGACCAGGGTTCTTGACCTTCCCCAATCAATAGAAATTGACCAGAGGCCAGACGAGAAATTCAGGCAAGACTTTAATCGGGGCCCCTGCTGCAGCAGGGGGGAGGGAGAACAAACAGCAGGTTCCCTTGCTTGCTCGCTCCCCGAGGGAGGGGCAAGCTTGTTTCTTATATGGGGTGAGGGTAGGAATGTGTCTGGGGGTCGGGCCAGAGGGGCGGCTTAGATGTTTTGCTCGCCGCTCTGGTGGCGTTGCGTGCAGGGGGCATGCGCAGTACCCTGCTTTTGCTCCCGACACCCTGTTTTTGCTCCAGGCTCTTCAAAAGTGGCAGTTGCGTGGGTTTTTTGGGGTTTTTTTGGTCTCTTTGTATCCTTTGGGTCCAGAATTTGCCCCAACTGCGCATGCACGCAGTTATTTTTAGTCCCATATAGTTTCTTTGTATTTTGTAGCTTGAGGAGAGGTGTGTCCAGATGCAATGTTTGCAGCATTGTAGCAAAGGGTCTCAGGTTCCAGCAAAAGGTCTCAGGTCCCAGCCTGTCTCAAAAGCAATCAAACAACTTGAAAAAACAGGCAGCAAACAGAAAAAAAAAAAAAAAAAAAAAAACAGTTGGAGAAAATTCAAAAAGAGACAGACCTTCTCCAGGAGCTAGAAGATTTAGAATTGAGTCTTTTAAATATTCATAGAAAACAAGTTGGATACCAGAAATAAGTACAAATATATCTCCTTGTTAAACCTGATGGAGTACCTCAAACATTCTTTGGCCCACATTTGATGTTCATCTTAGTTTATTTAATATTCTGAATACACAGGAAATGTTTCAATGTTTGTTCAATTGATTTTTCCAACCTTTCAATATAATGTGGGAAGGATGAGGAGTAAGGTCTTTTTGTTTAACTAAAGCTTGATGAACTAAAAGAGATGTCATTATCTACTAAGTGACAGAATCTCATACACAGGAGTTAAAACGACTTAAATTTTTGATTTTTTCAAGAGAGGAGACCAAGGAAAAGAGAGTGACCAAAAAGGGAGACGAATTCTGTGTGCTGACTCTTGTACTCTGCAGAACCTCTGGTAAAGTTTCTAAAAGTGAAAAAAGAAAGGCTGAATATGAATAATTGTGTGTGAATGCGGGTTTTTTAAAAAACAGTAAAAACACTGCATTAGAGTCATAGGCTGAAATAGAAACAATGCAAAATTTCATAGGAATGAGGAAACAGAGAGAAAGCTGAAGAAGAAGTAAAGAGAACTCTTGGAAATAGTGGGGAGGACTTTGAACTCTTACATTTGTGTCATTATAGCTTGGACCAAATTTCACCAGTTCATCAAGGAATGGGGGATCTCAGCTGACATCTGAGTGACAAATTATAAATTGAGGGCTTTGGACGTATTAAATATCAGGATATAATTTAACAAGGAGTCTTCTGTCACCAAGGATTTTATAATATACTTGGGGATACACACAAGAAATAGCAAGCACTGATCTGGCTGTGCATAGAACATGACAGAATCAAATAGGGGCACATGAGTCAGCCTTGGGTGGGTCAGGAAACTTTCCTAAAGAAAGAGATGAGATTTAAGATGAATCCTTAAACATCCATGATGAATTGGGGTAGTCATCCACAGCGTGTGTGTATGTCTGGGGAGGTGGGGGAACTGGGAGAAGTGCGAGAGCTGCTGTAGGAAGCAATTCAGGCAGAAGGGCAGGACGCTTGGGTCTGACTATAGGAGTGAGAATAGTGGAGATCTAGATGGATGCCCCAGCATTAAGAGCTTTGCTTAAAATACCAAGGAGTCTGGAATTTATGAGGGCAGTTTAAGAAGCATAAAAGGATAATCAGCAGAAGAATATCATGACTATATTTCTTCCCGGTTTATTGTGTTTTTATCATTAAATGGGTGTTGAATTTTGTCAAACTTTTCTTCTGCATCTATTGAGATGATCATGTGATTTTTGTCCTTCATTCTACTAATAAGGTAAAACACATTGATTGATATTTATATATTGAACCAACCTGGCATTCCTGGGATAAATCCAAGTACATACTTCTTTTTATAAGTTGCTGTATTCTATTTGCTAGTATTTTGTTGAGGGTTCTTATGTCTATATTCGTAAGGGATATTGGTCTGTAGTTTCCTTTTCTTGTAATATCTTTGTCTGGATAATACTGACCTCATGGAAAAATTGTGAAGTCCTTCCTCCTCTCTTATTTTTTTAAAGTGTTTGAGAAGTATTGGTGTTAATTCTTCTTTAAATGTTTAGTAGAATTCACCAGTGAAGCCATCTGGTTTTTCTTTGGGGGCAGTTATTTTAATTGCTAATTTAATCTCTTACTTACAGGTTATGGGTATATTCAGATTTTATTTCAACTTGTGTCACTTTCAGTAGTTTGTGTCTTTCTAGGAATTTGTCCATTTCACCCAAGTTATCTAATACGTTGGCATACAGTTGTTCTTAGTTTTTCCTTATATCCTTTTCATTTCTGCAAGGTCAGTAGCACTGTATTCTCTTTCCTTCCTGATTTTAGTAATTTTAGCCTTCTATTTCTTGGTCAGACTAGCTAAAGATTTGTTGATTTTGTTGATTTTTTTCCCAAAGGACCAAGTTGTAGTTTCGCTCATTTTCTTTATTGCTTTTTATTGCCTGTTTCATTTACTTCTACTCTGATCTTTATTATATCCTTTCTTCCACTTGCTTTATGTTTAGTGGCTCTTCTTTCTCTGATTTCTTAAGGTGGAAGATTACTTTATTGATTTTTTAATAAAGGCATTTACAGCTTTATATTTCCCTCTAAGCATCATTGTGTTAGCTGCATCTCATAAGTTTTGGTATGTTTTCATTTTCATTCATCTCAAAATATGTTCTAAATTCCCTTGTGATTTCTTCTTTGGCCCATTGGTTATTTGGGAATGTGTTGTTTAATTTCCACATATTTGTGTCAATAAGAATTCAACCTATTTTTTAATTGGATGGTTTGATTTTGGTTTCTTTTATATTGAGTTGTATGATTTCTTTATGTATTTTGGGTAATAACCCCTTATCAGGCACATCATTTACAAATATCTTCTCCCATTAAGTAGGTGGTCTTTTTGTTTTGTCGATGGTTTCCTCAGCTGTGCAAAAAGTTTTTAAGTTTAATTAGGCCCCGTTAGTTTATTTTTGCTTTGTTTCCCTTGCCTGAGGAGACAGATCCAAAAAAATATTACTAAGACTATATCAGAGTGTTCTGCCTATGTTTTCTTCTACAATTTTTATGGTTTCCAGTACTACATTTAGATATTTAATCCATTTTGAGTTTGTTTTTGTATACAGTTTGAGAAGATGTTCTAATTTCATTCTTTTACATGTAACTGTCCAGTTTTCCCAATGCCACTTATTGAAGAGACTGCCTTTTCCCCATTGGATATTCTTGCCTCTTTTGTTGTGGATTAATTGACCATATGTGTGTGGGTTTATTTTTTGGCCCTCTCATCTGTTCCATTGATCTATGTGTCTGTTTTTGTGCCAGTACCATACTGTTTTGGTTACTGTGGCTTTGTAGTATAGTCTGAAGTCAGGAAACATGATACCTCCAGCTTCGTTCTTTTTTCTCGGGATCTTATCTTGTAGGGTAGCTCTGCAGGTAATAAATTCTTTCCACTTCTCTTTATCTGGGGATGTTTTAAATTTCTTCTTAATTTTTGAAGAACAGTTTTGCTAGATAAAGAATGTGGGGTCGATAGTCTTTTCTTTCAGCACTTTGAATGTACCATCCTATGGACCACTGGCTTCTATGGTTTCTGATGAGAAATCAGATGTTAATCTTGTTGAGGATCCCTTGTATGTGATGAATCACTTCTCTCTTGCTGTTTTTAAGATTCTTTGTCTTTTGTAGTTTGATTATAATGGGTGTGTGTCTCTTTGAATTTATCCTACTTAAAGTTCATTGAGTTTCTTAGATGTGTACATTAATGGTTTTCATCAAATTTTGGAAGTTCACAGCCATTATTTCTTCAAATATTCTTCCTACCTCTTTCTTCTCTCCTCTGGCAATGTACATCACATTGCTCAGCCCACACATTCCCCACCTCATGCAGGTCCAGTGTCACCTGCCCAATCATGGGTAGCACTCTGGGATCTGTTCCTGCCTTCAAGCTGAAGGGAAGCTCTGGGAAGAGGCACAGAATGTCTTCTAGACTTTATTCTTCCCATGTACCTGGCTCTAATACTGGTTACATCTGTTTGTCCTTGCTGTAATGACATGCTCAGAGTAGAAGATTCCTGAACTGGCAGAGGCCTAGTGAAGTGACTGTCACCCAGTTTAAAGGTCTTCAGGCATCAAAGATGCAAAAACTTCACCAGAGTCAAGGTATTTAAACATTTTCATTTCCTCTCCATGGAAGCATGCTCTTCCCCCAAGTCAGAAAAATAGGAATCAGAAGGAGGACGTGAATTCATAATATAATTCATCTTTATTATTTCACTCAACTGAATATATTTACACACACTTTCCAGAATTTGTCGTATTAAGGGTTATGCAGGGTACAAAAGTATTAATGGTGACAGTCCATGCTCTTATAAATGGGTGAATCTTGAGGTAACCTGATACTTTGAAATTTTTAAAAAGCTGATGATGACATAGATCATGTCCTCAAAGCATGTGTAAAGCGGTTAATATTGAAAACATCTGACCTTCCATCTAACTGGGAGGAGACTCCATAGTTCTCATATGTCACCCACACCAGGCAGCTCTCAATATAACCTACTCAGCCGTGAGTAGGTTCCACCATCTTGGAACCGTAAGAAGCAACCTTAAGTAAGGAGGCTGCGTGCCGATGGGTGGGGGCAGAAAGGCAGAAAGAAGCTGGAACGTCGATGCCACACTGGTCCCAGGCTGCCTACTCCTGGACTTCTTAATGTAAGACACTATAAACCCCTAATGTGTTTAAGCCATTATTATTTGACCTCTTTGAGTTTTAACCTAATTCCTAAGCCTCAGGGACAAGGGGAGTGGGGGAGGGAGGGAAAAAGAAAGAGAACGAGAGAGAGAAGTATAAAGGAGTTTTCAATAACTTTTTCTAGAGGAAATCTAGAATTTTACTTAGAATTTTAAATTTTTGCAAGATTGTCTAATCTTGGCAATTTTACCGTGCTTCTAATTTTTGTTCTAGTCTATTTCACTGGGAATGATTGGCAATAAAATCTTCTGATACTTCACAGACTCCTGTTCATTTCCTCAGGGACAGCAAAGGAAGGTAGACTAGGTCCCACTTTCCATTCCAGCTTGGACTGGGGAAAGAAGTAAGGAGAAGCCATCATGTGATGAAGAAAGGAAGGCCTGAGTGCTGCCGCCGTGGAGATGGAGAGCTCAGGGCACCTGGCAAGCAGTGCTGGGCATCAGAGAGGCCCACAGGAGTCCAGCGTCTCCATTCTGCCACACCCAGGAGTTGACTGGACATTGTCTTACCTTCATGTATCTGAATCCTCTGGTTCTTATGTGACTATCTGTATTCTGAACTCAGGCTGGCCTTGGCCTCAGTCCCAGTGTCTGTCCTGCCTCCGATCTGCCTACACAGATGAACTCGATTCTGATCCTTAATATCAGCCTAATCTCTGAAGCCTTTTCCCAGATTTCCCCACCTTATTTTTTCTTTCTCCTTTATTATCCCCTACTACCTGCCCCAGCCTGACAATTTATTTACTTACAAAGAGCTGAAGCACCACAATGTGATATGCATTTACCTCTCAAGCCCTCAAAGTCATGGACCCTCTTCCCATCCCACCAGTCTTACCATGCCCACCCCCCATGCTTGTAGCCTGAGGGTATCTCTAACTTAAAGAGACCCCAGGCATTTCAGCTTGCTATAGCAACTTAGCTTTTAAATTATTTACTAATGTGGGGCTTCCTACAGTAACCTACCCTTTAAGTTATTTAGTAATTTTACAGTAACGTACTTTTTAAATTATTTAGTAATTTTTGGGGCTGAAAATTTTTCATTATTTTGCCTACATTCCCCCATGGATGGGGATATTCATGCTCTCCACGGCGCTTTATCAGGTTAGTGACCTCTGACAAAAGCTCTCTTGCCTGCTCTTCCCTGGCTTGGCCAGTTTCTTTGTTATTAAAAGCACAATATCTCCCCTTACATTTCTCAATGATGTCCCTAAGATATCTGTTATCTGTGTTTTTGACATAATCTTCAAGCTTCCCAGTCTCTAAGTCTTCCTTCCGGGTAAACAGCACAATCGTGTATTTCATAACTTCCTCTCCAAAGATGGTCTTTAATTCCGCCACTGCCTTTTTGTCCTCTTGAGTGATCCGTCCTAGCTGTAATACCAGGACCAGAACCGTACTCCCTTCTTTATAGTAGGACAAACAGCGTCTGACCTCCTCATCTAGCTGGGATGGACCCCCTTCAGCTCCGGACACCAGGCAGGGCAAGGGAGTGTCCACAACCACAACATCCTGCCCATCCCACGTCCTCCAGCCGCTCTGGCATGTCTTGGTGACCAGCTGTGCTCCCAGCTGAGAGTGGAACTCCGGCCTCCCGAGGATGGTATTCCCACTGGCACTCTTCCCAGCCCCGCTCCTCCCCACGAGGATAATACACAGGGACTCTGTTGAAAAGAAAGCAGGAAAGATTCATGACCACGCGCTGATCTGGGTACAACTTTCATCTCCAGACTATTGCCATTAATTACAATAGAGGATTCTCAGAAAGTTCCATCTCCAAGCACTGGAACAGCCTGTCAAAATTACACAGTCTGTAAACTCAGAAGCAGGACGTGGACCACAGTCTCTGCTCAGCGCTCATCCGTTGACACAGCACTGTACCCATCTCTGAATTTACTCTGCTTCCTTTTTCTGGTAGCTTCTCTGACTCCCTGATACCCTGTGAGTGCCAGTGGCTTTATTACTCTTCACCTGCTTAGCCGGGTCCTGTCCATACACCTCATCTCTGTCTTCTGTTCCTGCTCTGACTATGCCTTCCTACTGCCAATTAATGCTAACTGTAGCAAAATCTCCTTGATGTATTTGAAAAATTATTCCATAGAATTGACTTTTCATGAAAAAACAACTACATGTGTCATTAATGGATTACCAGTTCCTTCAGCTGGATCGTGCTAAAATTCATTTCTCGTTAAAACCACATTAGTCTTTTTTTATTGAAGTACCGTTGATTTACAGTGTTTCAGGTGTACAGCAAAATGATTCAGTTATACATATATACATATATATCTAAAAACCACGTTACTCTTAATTGTGTCTAACTGTATCTTTCATCAGTGAGTCAAAAGGCACTCCCTGGTTATAGTAATGAATATCCACTAACACTGTTCTGTGGGGGGTCAATAATGGAGAATAAATTTCCCTATAAACGAGATGATAGATGCACAAAGATCTTACAATATGTGTTATTGGGGTTTTCCTTATGACTTTGCACTTGCACTGTGATCTCTCGCTTCCATTCAGGTCTCACAGTTCTCGATTGTGAGTTTTTACCAAGTTACTGATATCTGCCTCAAAACAAAGAGAGAGGAAAGCCCATCCCACGTTCTTCCTTCTGGGAGAAATTATTCAATTGCTTATCCTGAACCCACAATCTCATAGTTAAACATACAGGATTAAAAAATAGATTAAAAGTCCCTCTTCCATGCCCTCGGAGGGTGTGGTTCTCACCCCCTCTGCAATCTGGTCTAAACTCCCCATCCCACATCTAGAGGTGTGAGCCCTCATCTCCATCGAGACCACGCCCCTTTGTCCTCTCCCAAGTAGATGCTCAGTTCTACCTCCTTGCTTCAAGTTGCTAGTGTACTCTCTGGAGCTTTGTACTCAGCCATCCAAACTCTACCCATTCTCCAAAGCCTGCTTCAAATCGTGCTTCCTCCACACAGCCCCTCCTGACTTCCCCACATGTCTGTGCTTTTAGGAGGCTGCCCAGCACCTGGATCCCCATTAAGAATGTGAAAGCGCACAACAAACAGACCTGCTCCTTTTGCTCTGATGTTCTTCCTAGGTGAGGATCTTTGAAGCAGAAGAGAATGGGATGAGTAGAATGGGAAGAATCTCAGCTCAGGTCAATAGAATTTGTAGCACTGAGTGGGCTACAAGGGGACTTCTGCTTAAGCAGTAGGTAAGGTAGTGTGGCTTAAGCAGTAGGTGAGGTGGCGTGGCTTAGGCAGCAGGTGAGGTGGCGTGGCTTAGGCAGTAGGTGAGGTGGCGTGGCTTAGGCAGTAGGTGAGGTGGCGTGGCTTAGGCAGTAGGTGAGGTGGTGTGGCTGGACTAATAAAGTCCACCGAGTGCCATGTGGGGCATGACCATCATGAGCATTCAGGCTCCCTGTCCTTGTCCGGTCAAAACAGCCCCCCTTCTCCAACAGAGGGAAGAGTAAAGAACCAAGAGAGTAAACAAAGAGGTCAAGAAAGGCAGAGGGCAGGGAGGAAAGGAAGAGGTGGGGGGGTGGGGAAAGGAGAGGAGACCGGAGGAAGAAGGGAAGGGTAAAACCAATGAACCAGGACTATCTCAGCACCAGCACTGAGCGCTAAGCCCTGGGCAACGGATACGCTGTGGGGAAGACAAGAGACTGGAAAAGGCCAACTCCTTCCCTCAAGATGCTCAGCAAACAGTTGAAGAGATGGGAGAAAAGTCGGGAGAAAATTAAAGACCAGGTCAGGACAGTGCATGCACAGGCACATAAATTTAGCAAAATTTGAGATAGAAAGGAGAAAGAGTCAGTTAATAGTAAGAGACCTGTCCTTTTGACCTCCGCTGTGCCCTTCAGAAAATAAAGTTCTTGTACATTTATATCTATTTTTAAGTATGCAGAAAAGGTTTTCTAGACATCGTTTACCTTTCCCCCTGAAGGTGCAAGGCTTGCCCCCATTCTGCTGCACCGTGCTCACAATTTTTTGCAGGAGCTCATCCACCTGGCACCGCTCCTCTTCTCCCGTTGCTCTATAGTTGAAGATGCTGCATCGGTTTTTACATTCCCTGATGAGCTCGTAGAGCCTTTTAGCTCTGGTTTTTAAGAACGTATCTAGATCCTGATTCCCTAGATCTTCTTTCCTGGTGAGGAGAACAATCATGTACTCAACGAATTTATCTCCAAAAATGCTGCGGATGGTACGCAGCACCATGTGATCTCTCTCATTGAAAGAGCCCAGTGGGGTCACCAGCAGGAAGGCGTGGGGACCTGGAAAGGTGCTGTTCAAAAGGTCTTGTTCAACATCCTTTGGCGATGAGAAGTCTGGAGTATCAATGATCAAAACTTTCCTCCCTCTCCAGGTTCTGCTCTCGGACTTACACCTCTGGGTTACTGGCTGTTCACTGTATTGGGTCTCAAAGACCCGCTTCCCCAGAAGGCTGTTTCCGGCTGCACTTTTCCCCACACCGTGCTTCCCCACGAGCAGGACCTTCAGTGCTGATGGCCCCTGGTTCGGCTCACATCCTGTAGCCTGGTGATGATCCTCCCCTGACCCTGGGACAAAAGGACAGATTCAGAGTCTCTTCTTACATTTGAATACAGAGATGTGGACAGGTTTTAGGATTTCTCATAAATCTCTTTTGAGATTTTAAAAATATCTTGTCAGTTTTTATAGAGAATGGCAGTGGTCCTCTGAACCAGTAGAACTCTAGACCCAGTCAGAAGCTACCCATCAAAGTGAAAGCCATGAAAAGGGCCATGAACAACTTAAGAGAGGTGTAAAGGGCTTAAGATTTCCCAGGAACATGAAAATGTTAAACTTGGCCTTCACTGGTCTTGAGCCTCAGGATTCCTCTTATTTTGCTACCGAAGTTAACTACTGGGGCGTGAAGTTCGTGGGCTAAGGCAGAACTGGGGAGGATGAGTTTAAAATGCATCTTAGTGGGGGGCTTCCCTGGTGGTCCAGCGGTTAGGACTCTGTGCTTCCACTGCAGGGGGCACGGGTTCGATCCCTGGTCAGGGAATCGGGAGTCCCACATGCCGTGAAGGGCGGCCAATCAAATAAAAAAACAATAATTAAATTTTTAAAAACTTAAATAAAAAAATGCATCTTAGTGGTATATTCATAAAATAGAATACAACTCGGCAATTTAACAAAAAGTGATGTACTGATATGCAGCCTGGATGGATCGCCAAAACATGCTAAGTGAAAGAAGCCAGACACAAAACCACATGCTACGTGATGTCATTATCTGAAGTTCAAGAACACACAAAATTAATCCATGTTGACAGAAGTCTGGAGAGTGGTTCTCTTTAGGGAGGGACAGTAAGAACTTCTAAGGTGATGGAAATGCCCCATATCTTTATCTAGATGATGGTCACATATGTGTAGATATGTAAAAAACCCTCGAGTTGTACACTTAAGATTTGTGCATTTCACTCTATGTAAATTATACCTCGGTAAATTACTGTAATAACCTACACCACAAAACCGTCTCTCCACACATACACTATCCCCACCACTTCTCCCATGATCCCAAGTCAATACCAGACCCACTGGGCACATGACAGAGCCCACAGTTACAAGGATAGTCACTGAGTCTGTATCATCCAGGGCACTATCAGAGTGGGTGATACTCAGCATCTGAGCCCCAAGTCCGGGAAGGGGAAAGAACACAGCATTTAAAGAAAGCAGCTGAAATGCTAGTGACACCATGTCCGTGTTATGTTGCCTTGGGAGAGTTTCTACTTTCCCCCAAATCACCTCACACAAGCCCACATCCTATAAAAAGTCTTCATCAACACCCTCATTCTGAGATGCTCCTTGGTCCCCACGATGTGCTATATCCTCACTGCCACAAGCCATTCCACCCAGTTTTGTTCAGTAACAGGAATATTCCTGGGGGTCTTGGCTGACGGGCATCGACAGAATTTTAACTCCCTACTGCTGTCTAAATTCACGTATTTCTGGCTAAATTTACTCAACTGTAAAACGAGAATAATGAAAATAACACCTTCTTTATAGGATTGTTATTAAGGGCTATATTGTGAGGTTGTTATGAGGATTATATATTATATGCTACGAGGATTTAATAATTTATATATTATATATATATACATATATCTCCCAGCATATAATGTCAGTTGCAATAATTATCATTAAAATTGTAATTTTAATCTTAATTATTATTTTGGGAAGTCCTACAAGGACAGAGAGCTCATCTATCTTATTCACTGTGAAATATTCAGTTCTTGCACAGAGCTGGCCCGGAAATAACCTGAAAGTCCAACAACAAAGAGATGGGTGAATTTGTCGCGTATGCCCATACCATGGACCACATTACGTCCACCGAACAGAACAAGGTAGATCTATGTGTACTGACTTGTGCAGTGTGCACAATGCACCATTAATGGCAATCATCACACAGATACTGAGCTCCACCACTGAATTCTGCAGGTGTTATTCTGTTTAGTGTTATCCATGAAGGAGTGATTTCTGCCTCCCGGTACGAGTCCAAAATTAGGTAGTGCTGGATCCCAGGCTGGGGAGAAGAGGCTGAGTCAGGAAAGAAGCTGCAAGAGACAAGCCCAGCTCCGTAACACTTCAGGGAAGGCCGGGGACACCCGCACGGTGTCCAGAACCTCTGCTGGTGCTGCACCTACTCACAAGTGTTAGCAGTTCCCTGGGAGACAGATTGTGGGCACCAACCTGAGCTAGGGCTCCAGGGTGCATTTTTGTTCTGACTTATCTAGCTAATTTTTCCACTTCATTTTGATGCATGATGCATTCAAAAGAATACAGATATGAGCTTAACATTTTTTTAAGAATTATCTTACCATGTGGATGGTCCTCCCTCTGAGATGTAGCTTCATTCTCTCTCAGGTCTTCAGGTTAATATACAGTTATCTCCCTGGGTTGAAGAGGTACCACTGAACTATGATGTATACCCAGAAAAGGATATTGACAGGGAAGCTCTTGAACAAATACATTTATACAAGATTCTCTAACACTACAATAGTCCTACCTCAGTGTAAAATAATTACAAAATAATTTAAAAGAAACAGAACCCCAGTATCCTAACACATATTTTTTCTGTATATTCCTTTCTAGTCTTTGTACATATGCTTACATATTTGTAAATAGTTGTATGTGTATATATACAACTTTGCGTGATAATTTTATTAAAATATTTGTGTGAAAAAATAAAAAGAATTATCTTACCATGTGGACGGTCCTCCCTCTGAGATGTAGCTTCATTCACACAATCCTAGAAAGAAAATAAAGGAGAATATGATGCACACAGATCTAAAATCTCAGTTTTTCACAAAGTAAAGGAATGGAAACACAAGTATTTAATTCAGAGTAATTCGATGATTAGGATGTGGTCAAATGAAGGTCATGGTCATGGTCATGGTCATGCTCGCTGCTGGCACGTGTAGTCCTGTCCATGATGAAGCTGACCCTGAGACCCCGCTGCTGCTGCAACAGGTTTCCCAGAAGTAAGAAGGTGGGTTTTGCTCTCACTCAGAGACGCCCCACAAATGCCATCTAACCCAGGCATTGTTCCTGAAGCACTTTCTAACTTTACTTCTCCGCGGTCCCCAGTAGTAATAGTAATTCTTTCCAGAGTCTCCCAGAGTTCCTGCCACTCCTGGAGAAAATCCAGAAGCTTAAGAAAAGCTTCTGGACTCCCTGGAAGAAGAAACTAGTCAAGTGATGGCTGTGTGGTGCATCTGAGGGACAGGGGAAGGGAGAAAATTGGAAATCAAGCTCCCCATGTATCTCCAATGTCTTCTTCCCTTACTGCACCCCCAGTATAGAGATGAAGCTTCTTCTAACGTGAGATCCAGTAAAATTTGGAACCTTCCCCATCCAGATGGGCAAATGGAGACAATGAAGGATGAAGAGCCAAACACATAATTAACATCCCCTTCACCTGCCTGGGGAAGCCTCACTCCCAACATTTAAATTGGCATGAAATCAGAAGTTTTAAAATCAACTAAAATATCACTCTGGCTATTGTGCGTGAAATGGATGGGGGTGGGGAGGGTAAGGCACAAGAAGGAATGAGGGGAAAATTATTATGCGAATATGTGTAAAATAGTACAGGCAAGAAAAGAGGCTGGCCTGGACCAGATGGTGGTAGTGGAGACAGAGAGAAGCAGGTGGATTCCAGGTGCCTTAATCACACAAGACGATGATCTCCTAGAAATCAGATGCAAGCTGGCCGTGGTATCAAAGCTGACATCTGGGCTTAGGTTTGAAGAACATGATAAGCCGGACAGCCATGGACAGAGCTGAGAGGAAAACTGAAGTCTCAGAGATTCAAGAGGGAAAAACAAAAGTCTGGACATGTCAACTCTGAGATTCTTTAAGAGAGCGATGTCAAATAGCAATTGGATGGACAAAGGAGTCAGAACTCAAGAGGAAGACCTGGACTGGAGTTACTAATTTGGAAACTATTAGCAACAGATGAAGCTCAAAGCTGTAAAAACGTGGAATCACCTGAGGACACAAGTATAGAGAAGGGAGGAAGGGCGAGGTCCAAGCCCTGAAGATGCCAGCTGTCAGGTCATTAGAGGAGGACTCAGCAGTCTCCAGAGGAGCAAGCGAGGACGAAAAAGCAAGAAGAGGATAGGTTTACTGAAGCCAAGGGAAGAGAGGGTCTAATGAGTCATTTATGTGTCCAATGCTATGAGGGGTAAAGTCAGATAAGCTCTTAAATATATCCAATAATTTGCCAATAAAGTATAATACTCAAAGTAACCTCATCTTTCCAGCTTACGGATGAATATCCCTTTAAACAAAGCCTATGCAACATTTCACTTATTTGTGCCTTTATCCTGCTAGCTCTAACAACAGAGACCCTTGGAGACCTTCACAAGAATCCTCACCTGGAATCTACTGTCTTCATTTTTGAAGCTCACCCAGTATGGTCCTTGGTTCTCATCCACCAAACACTTGACCTTGCAGAGGAGGTCCTTCACCTGGGCGTCCCGCTCATTCTCGCTTGCCTTGTTGTTGAAAGCGCAGTATCGGCCGCCATAGTTTTGAACCAAGTCCCTAACAGACTCGTCACTTGCAATGTAATCTTCCAGCAAGCCATCCATCAAATCATCCTTCCAAGTAAAGACTATAATGATGTGCTTCCTGGCTTTAGCTCCAAACACCTTCTGGATGCCCTTGATTGTTTCTCTGTCCTCCACCTTATAATGGCCGATGGGAATTACCAGAAGCAAGGCGTCGAGGCTGGGAGCTGAGAGCTCCAGGCAGCGCTCAATGTAGCCTTCCTTGTCATTGGCCCGAGTTATTGAGGAGAAAAGGTCAGGGGTGTCGATGACCACAACCTCCCTCCCCTGCGTGGCCCCACTCTCTCTCTGGCACGTTTTAGTCACCATCTGCTCACTGAACCTGGACTTGAACACAGCTTTGCCCAGAATGGTGTTTCCTGTGGCACTTTTCCCTGCGCCATGTTTCCCTAAAAGAAGAAGCCTCAGTTCCGACATGGCGCAGCCCGGCTCTGACTCTCTCTCCTGACACAGGTTTCCGCTGGTTCTGTTGGGACGAAAAGCAACACAACAATGTTCAACTCACAAGCAGAGTGGATAGAGGAACAACAAGAAAGTACTTTCTGTTTCTTTTTTTTTTTTCAATAGATTGAAGTTTATTTATCATATACGTAAGTCATGTCTGACAACTGAGAAAATGCTATTTACACAAAACACCGCAGATTAAAAATACATGGTATTTGTATTTTTATACAATAATAGGGCCCCAGGATACAAACAAGGAAAATAAAGGATACAAACTTGAAAAATAAAGAAACACAGCTGAAGAAAGTGAAAGAGAAAAGCCCCTTTTCTGCGTAGCTCTTTGAAAGTTCACTCCTCTTTCAAGAAGTGTCACTGGAGTGTGAGGAAGGAATCAGAGAAGGTAGCAAAGGAAGCACGTACACCTGCCCTCAAGAAGCTTCACCTCAGAGGAAACATACGGCTGAGGCAGGGAGAATCTCATCAGGGCCAAGGATGGAGGCCTGGGCTCCTCCCTACAAGCGTCTGGATCTCTGCACAGTGCAACAGGCAAAGCCCAGCTCAGCTCAGAACACGCACCTCCAAGGTTATGCCAAGCCGAGAAGTCCAGTCACTGTCGGGACGAGCCTCTTCTGACCCTGACACACCCCCATATAAAGAAAGCCTCACCCTAACTCCCCATATCCTGACTCTCCTTACTGTCATCATAGCACTGTTTCTATCTGGTATTATTTATTGTGTCTACTTTTTTCATTTTCTCTTTGCTGTCCTTAGTATGAAACTCTCTAAGAGCAGAGACCATGCCCGTCTTGTTCTGTGTCCCTAAGTCCTAATATTGTGTCTGGCATATAGTAAGTGCTCAATAAATGGTGTGAAATGAGTGATGGTGAGAGTGGGGGATGTGAGGAAAGGAAGAAAAATTGTTTTTAGACGTGGAGAGGGAGACTGAAGTGACGTCACTTTGAATAATAAAAGAGAAGTGACTTTATGTTGTTTCCCAACCAAGGGAAGAAATAGTATATTTTTGTACATTAATTTTTTTTTAAGACACCAGTGAGTAAATAAGGTAAAGGAAGCAGAGATCTCCAGCAGGTCAGAAAAAGGAATTTATTTCCCAAGTACACACTGTTGTTTTATACGGTTCCCCATCATGGTGTGACGAAATGGATGAGCGTTTATTGTACTCCTTCCAGCTAATGACATCATATTGAATCAGAACTCTCTTTCTCTTTCTCTTCCCCCCTCCCCCCCCTCTCTATACATACAATTGCCCACCTGTACCATTTTCTCCCAAGGGTACAGAAAATACTTTTGAGGACAAAAGAGAACCAAAGCTCTCCCCTCCCTCACTCTCTCCTTGATAACCCACATTTCCCTCATCATCTCTGAGACCACTCTGGAGACCCCAGCAGAGCAAAAGAGAGAAAAAGAAAGAAAGACTGCTTTCCTTTTGCACAGCAAAGGAAATTCTAAACAAGACGAAAAGACAACCCTCAGAATGGGAGAAAATATTTGCAAACAAATCAACGGACAAAGGATTAATCTCCAAAATATATAAACAGCTCATACAGCTCAATATTAAAAAAACAAACAACCCAATCCAAAAATGGGCAGAAGACCTAAATAGACATTTCTCCAAAGAAGATATACAGATGGCCAAGAAGCACATGAAAAGCTGCTCAACATCACTAATTATTAGAGAAATGAAAATCAAAACTACAATGAGGTATCACCTCACACTGGTCAGAATGGGCATCATCAGAAAATCTACGAACAATAAATGCTGGCGAGGGTGTGGAGAAAAGGAAAGCCTCTTGCACTGTTGGTGGGAATGTAAGTTGATATAGCCACTGTGGAGAACAGTATGGAAGTTCCTTAAAAAACTAAAAATAGAATTACCATATGACATAGCAATCCCACTACTGAGCATATACCCAGAGAAAACCATAATTCAAAAAGACACATGCACCCCAATGTTCATTGAAGCACTATTTACAATAGCCAGGTCATGGAAGCAACCTAAATGCCCATCGACGGACGAATGGATAAAGAAGATGTGGTACATATCTACAATGGAATATTACTCAGCCATAAAAAGGAATGAAATTGGGTCATTTGTAGAGACGTGGATGGACCTAGAGACTGTCATACAGAGTGAACTAAGTCAGAAAGAGAAAAACAAATATCAAATATTAACGCATATATGTGGAATCTACAAAAATGGTACAGATGAACCAGTTTGCAAGGCAGAAATAGAGACACAGATGTACAGAACAAACGTATGGACACAAAGGGGGGAAGGGTGGTGGTGGTGGGATGAATTGGGAGATTGGGATTGACATATACACACTAATACATATAAAATAGGTAACTAATAAGAACCTGCTGTATAAAAAAATAAATAAAATAAAATTCAAGAATTTTTTAAAACCTTAAAAAAAAAACAAAACAGAAAGAAAGAAAGCTTTCTCCAGAACTCTTGCTGAGATTCTAAAGCAGCCTCCACCTTCTTCTCAGGATATAGCCCAAGGGGGACGTGGCTTCAGGCATCCAAGCAAAGCTTCCAATGATGTAGGGATTTGTCCCACATCAGGGGCAGTTCAGGTGCACAGAAAAAAGGTGGTCAGAGAAGCTTCCGGAGCCCGGCCTGGAGAGAACTCAGTCCCAGCCCAGCAGGAGGAAGGAAAAGAGTTCATGGGTGAAAGCCCAGGAGGCTTAAATTTAGATAAAATCAGAAAGAGTGTTTTTGGCAAACACTGACCACTTTCAATGCTCAGTTCATGGAATCCTAATTGTGCAAGGGTTGGGAAATATCGGGAGAGTGAATGTGGAAAATCAGTGTCCAAACGGCCAGCTTCCCTGCCCGCTTCTTCTCAAGGAGTCAGGCAGCTCCCGCTGACTTCCCCGGGGTGAGGGTGGGAGTTTGCTTTGTGTCACAGTCGTGAAGTCAGGGGACGCCGGAGGAGCGGACCTACCCCCCTTTCTCTTCCAGGCCTTCATCTCAGCCCTGGGTGGGGCGAGCAGCCCCCTCCCGGACCCGCCTCTTCCTAGGAAGGCTGCCCACAGGCACGAGTCCCCGGGGAGGGGGGGTGACCTCTGTGCCCCCCCCAGGCTGGGGAGACCTGCGCTGGAGCAGGAGAAACATCCCAGAGCCCCTGAAATCAAGCCCTCCAGGTGGCTGTCGCCCCGCCCTGCGTCGGCCGCCTTTCCCGTCCTCACGTCCACGTGTCCAGCACAGAGACCACCACCACGCACGCACGTACCTCGGGCCTGTCCCCTGACCTGTCACGGTCTCAGAACCTCCAGGTTCCGCCTGCATCGCTCGGCTGGGTGAAGCGGCTACTCTATCCCCTGAGGATGGAGCACCGCGCGGGGAGAGGAAAGCAGGGGCTGGACCAGCTTCGCAGGGTCGGGATCTTCCTGACATAGTGTTTCTGGGGAGGAAGAGGTTTTTAGAAATAGGTTTCCAATGCAGTCGGAGGGGAAGTTCAGAAGTGATGCCAGACCACAGGGTGAGAACGTCTGGGGCACGGCGGTCCGAGTCAGGAAGGGACCGCGCCCACCTACCCGGCGCGGCCAAAGGCTGGTGGGAGGGGGAGGGCGGAGGCTCCGCTGGGGCTGAGGGGACCCGGGCTGGGACCCGGGCTGAGCCCCAGCCGAGCCTCGGAAGGGTCCCTCGAGAAGGATCGCTGTGCCGACAGAGAACAATCTGGGGCCTTTCAAGGCTTTGGGCGAGCGGCGGGGGTGGGGTGGGGTGGGGGGGTGGTTAGGGCTCGGAGCAGGTGTTTCCGCTCCCAGCAGGTCCCCGCCTTCACCGCTCAGCCCCGCCCTTTCCCGAGACTGGGGTGAAAAGCGAAAGACATAGTTTACCGTCTCCCACCAGCTCCTCGCCCTGCGTCTGCCCTGCAGCAGCCCTTACAGCTTCAGCGCCTCTCCTGCCTTCCAGAGGGCTCTCCCCGAACGCCCCCGCCGGACAAACTCGGGGCCTCGGACCAACGCTGCTTCGCAGGAGAAAGTGTTCTTTCCCGGCGCTAGCCAAACATTTGAAATGCTAGAACTTTGATGCTTTCAAAGAGTTCATAAAACGAAACCCTATTGTGAGCCATAAGCGTTCAAAGCTTCCTTCTAGAGAAGGAAGTGAAACACAGAGAAAGACCTTATTTTATTTTATTGTGCTAAAAAAAAAAAAAACAACCACCACACATGTAACATTGAATTGACCATCTTATCCATCTTTAAATGTACAGCTCAGCAGCTTCAGGTGCATTCTCGACATTGTGCCAAGAGTTCCAGAACTATTCCATCCCCCAGCCTGAAGCTCTGGACCCATTAGATGCTAATCCTCCTCCCCCCTCCCCAGCCGCTGGTAACCACCGTCTACTTTCTGTGTCTATGATTTAGATACTTCCTGTGCCTGGAATCAGGCAGTGTTTGTCCTATGTGACTGGCTTTTTTCACTTAGCTTAATGTCCCCTGTGTGAGAGGACTTTCAGTCACGGTGCAGAGGCCCTTGACCTCACACTGTCATGCTAGGCTGGGTCTATGAAATGTCTGAGGTGGGGCTGAGCCTTCCGGAGACCCCATGGAAGGAGGAGCAGTGTGGGCTGAACTGGGATTTGAGGGGCTGCCGTGTCTCCTGGGGTCCCCCTCCCCTCTGGTCTTCAAGTTAAGTCTGCTGGCACCGCTACCAAGGGCTGGGGTGACACGGCTACACCTTGGAGGGGAAACCGAAAGAGGGTCTCCCATCCCCCCACCCCCTTAGTCCAGGAAGAATCCCCACCCTCCATGGGGCACTAGGTCAATTCACATAAAATCAACACATCAAAACCATCAGACAGAAGCCTGCCACATGGCCAGTCAATGATCCCAGCTGTGTCACTCCCAGAAGTGGAGGTCAGGTCAAGGCAGGGTCACAGGCCTGGTGGGATACCATTTCCCCAAAACAGAGAACACAGTAAACTGAGATCAAGAAAAGCTCCCTCCTTCTTAGATGAAATAGGAAGCTTTGGGGAACACTCTGAATAAAACCAAAGCCTCATATAACTCCTCGATGAGTTAGCAGTTGATTATTTGCTGAGTCGACGATTTTGCAAAATGATCCTCAGCACATCAGCTTTTGGAGAATGGACTTCTGTGGGAAGGCGGCTGATTCTGGCTGGGCCCCAATCTAGGGAAGTATGGGGCTTTCCTGCTCCCTAGTGGCTGTGTGAGTAATGACAAGGGCAGCAAAACCACTCCCCAGGTGGCTCTTGCAAGGACTCTGCAGGTAAGACACCCCTCTTTCCCCTCCCCCTCCCAGACTCTCAAAGGGGGCGGGAGGGAGAGGGACTGGACTTCCAGAAAGTACACATGTAACATGTGTACTTCCTCCTGGAAGGCACAAGTTATGCGAGCAAGGAGGAAGCTACCAGGACCCAGCACTGTCTCAGACACAGAGGTTTAAAGACTCTCCAGACACATCCCTGGCTCAAGGAGTTCAATCAAATGACGGGAAAAGAGACTAAATCTATGGCTATGAAAAGTGTACATGTGCTGCCATAGAAGCGTGTTCAGGAGGCCATGGGAGTAAAGAGGAAGCCTGTCAACCCCACAAGATGGAGAAACAACCAAGTGGGAAGCAAACTTATCAACAAACCCATAAACCAGCCCTTTACTGTGCCAGGGACTTTAATGGAGGAGATTAGCGGGCACAGTAGAGGCAGAAGCTACACAGGGGAGCTTAAGCCTACCCACAGTCTTGAAGGGCAGGTAGAAATTTCCCTGGGAAGGACACTCAGGCAGAGGGAGAGTGGCAAATGCCACAGGCAGTCAGAGTGATGAGAGCAGCTTGGGCATGTGGAGGAAATGGGGTCAGGATGCAGGACCAGTGAGAGGCTACTGCAATAGTCCAAGCTAGAAACAAGGACATGAACGAAAATAGTGACAGTGAAAGTGGATGTGGAAAAAGGAACAGATTTATGATAGATTTAGGAGCTAGAAACAGCACAAGAATAAAAAAGACTCATTCAGGGTTGCTCTTACAAGTGTTCCAAGTTGTCACATCAAAAGGAGTGCTACTCACAACATAGACATTTCTTATTTTGAAAAAAAAAATTTATAAGTTGTTTTATTTCCAAGATAGGACATGTGTGCTTACTACAATTTTGGCAGATGGCAGTAAAAGTGTCTTGTAACTAAATTTGTATATTTTGACAGTTTTCAGATGGAATTAAAAGTCTTATTCAAACAGACTCCTTGTTTGTTACAATATTTATTATTAAGAAATAATATGCAGCCCTGAACCAAGATCGTGAAGTAGAAGGACGTGCTCTCGCTCCCTCTTGCGAGAACACCAAATCACAACTAGCTGCTGGACAATCATCGACAGGAGGACACTGGAACTCACCAAAAAAGATACCCCACATCCGAAGACAAAGGAGAAGCCACAATGAGACGGTAGGAGGGGCACAATCACAGTAAAATCAAATCCCATAACTGCTGGGTGGGTGACTCACAGACTGGAGAACACTTATACAACAGAAGTCCACCCACTGGAGTGAAGGTTCTGAGCCCCACGTCAGGCTTCCCAACCTAGGGGTCCAGCAACGGGAGGAGGAATTCCTAGAGAATCAGACTTTGAAGGCTAGTGGGATTTGATTGCAGGACTTCAACAGGACTGGGGGAAACAGAGACTCCACTCTTGGAGGGCACACACAAAGTAGTGTGCCCAAAGTAGTGTGCCCATCAGGACCCAGGGGAAGGAGCAGTGACCCCAGGGGAGACTGAACCAGACCTACCTGCTAATGTTGGAGGGTCTCCTGCAGAGGTGGGGGGTGGCTGTGGCTCACCATGGGGACAAGGACACTGGCAGCAGAAGTTCCGGGAAGTAGTCCTTGGCGTGAGCCCTCCCACAGTCCACCATTAGCCCCACCAAAGAGCCTAGGTAGGCTCCAGTGTTGGGTTGCCTCGGGCCAAACAACCAACAGGGAGGGAACCCAACCCCACCCATCAGCAGTCAAGCGGATTAAAGTTTTACTGAGCTCTGCCCACCAGAGCAACAGTCAGCTCTACCCACCACAGGTCCCTCCCATCAGGAAACTTGCACAAGCCTCTTAGATAGCTGCATCCACCAGAGGGCAGACAGCAGAAGCAAGAAGAACTACAATCCTGCAGCCTGTGGAACAAAAACCACATTCACAGAAAGATAGACAAGATGAAAAGGCAGAGGGCTATGTACCAGATGAAGGAACAAGATAAAACCCCAGAAAAACAACTAAATGAAGTGGAGATAGGCAACCTTCCAGAAAAAGAATTCAGAATAATGATAGTGAAAATGATCCAGGACCTCGGAAAAAGAATGGTGGCAAAGATTGAGAAGATGCAAGAAATGTTTCACAAAGACCTAGAAGAATTAAAGAACAAACAAACAGGGATGAACAGTACAATAAATGAAATGAAAGCTACACTAGAAGGAATCAATAGCAGAATAACTGAGGCAGAAGAACGGATAAGTGACCTGGAAGACAGAATGGTGGAATTCACTGCTGCAGAACAGAATAAAGAAAAAAGAATGAAAAGAAATGAAGACAGCCTAAGAGACCTCTGGGACAACATTAAACACAACAACATTCACATTATAGGGGTCCCAGAAGGAGAAGAGAGAGAGAAAGGACCCGAGAAAATATTTGAAGAGATTATAGTCGAAAATTTCCCTAACATGGGAAAGGAAATAGCCACCCAAGTCCAGGAAGCACAGCAAATCCCATACAGGATACACCCAAGGAGAAACACGCCGAGACACATAGTAATCAAATTGGCAAAAATTAAAGACAAAGAAAAATTATTGAAAGCAGCAAGGGAAAAACGACAAACAACATACAAGGGAACTCCCATAAGGTTAATAGCTGATTTCTCAGCAGAAACTCTACAAGCCAGAACGGATTGGCATGATACACTCAAAGTGATGAAAGGAAGAACCTACAACCAAGATTACTCTACCCGGCAAGGATCTCATTCAGATTCGATGGAGGAATCAAAAGCTTTACAGACAAGCAAAAGCTAAAAGAATTCAGCACCACCAAACCAGCTCTATGACAAATGCTAAAGGAACTTCTCTAAGTGGGAAACACAAGAGAAGAAAAGGACCTACAAAAACAAACCCAAAACAATTAAGAAAATGGTCATAGGAACATACATATCGATAATTACCTTAAACATGAATGGATTAAACGCTCCAACCAAAAGACACAGGCTTGCCAAATGGATACAAAAACAAGACCCATATATATGCTGTCTACAAGAGACCCACTTCAGACCTAGGGACACATACAGACTGAAAGTGAGGGGATGGAAAAAGATATTCCATGCAAGTGGAAATCAAAAGAAAGCTGGAGTAGCAACACTCATATCAGATAAAATAGACTTTAAAATAAAGAATGTTACAAGAGACAAGGAAGGACACTACATAATGATCAAGGGATCAATCCAAGAAGAAGATATAACAATTATAAATATATATGCACCCAACATAGGAGCACCTCAATACATAGGGCAACTGCTAACAGCTATAAAAGAGGAAATCGACAGTAACACAATAATAGTGGGGGACTTTAACACCATACTTACACCAATGGACAGATCATCCAAAATGAAAATAAATAAGGAAACAGAAGCTTTAAATGACACAATAGACCAGATAGATTTAATTGATATTTATAGGACATTCCATCCAAAAACAGCAGATTACACTTTCTTCTCAAGTGTGCACGGAACATTCTCCAGGATAGATCACATCTTGGGTCACAAATCAAGCCTCAGTAAATTTAAGAAAATTGAAATCATATCAAGCATCTTTTCTGACCACAACACTATGAGATTAGAAATGAATTACACGGGAAAAAACGTAAAAAACACAAACACATGGAGGCTAAACAATACGTTACTAAATAACCAAGAGATCACTGAAGAAATCAAAGAGGAAATCAAGAAATACCTAGAGACAAATGACAATGAAAACACGATGATCCAAAACCTATGGGATGCAGCAAAAGCAGTTCTAAGAGGAAAGTTTATAGCTATACAAGCCTACCTCAAGAAACAAGAAAAATCTCAAATAAACAATCTAACCTTACACCTAAAGGAACTACAGAAAGAAGAACAAACAAAACCCAAAGTTAGCAGAAGGAAAGAAATCATAAATATCAGAGCAGAAATAAATTAAATAGCAACAAAGAAAACAATAGCAAAGATCAATAAAACTAAAAGACGGTTCTTTGAGAAGGTAAACAAAATTGATAAACCATTAGCCAGACTCATCAAGAAAAAGAGCGGGAGGACTCAAATCAATAAAATTAGAAATGAAAAAGGAGAAGTTACAATAGACACCGCAGAAATACAAAGCATCCTAAGAGACTACTACAAGCAACTCTATGCCAATAAAATGGACAACCTGGAAGAAATGGACAAATTCTTAGAAAGGTATAACTTTCCAAGACTTAATGAGGAAGAAACAGAAAATATGAAAATATGAACAGACCAATCACAAGTAATGAAATTGAAACTGTGATTAAAAATCTTCCAACAAACAAAAGTCCAGGACCAGATGGCTTCACAGGTGAATTCTATCAAACATTTAGAGAAGAGCTAACACCCATCCTTCTCAAACTCTTCCAAAAAATTGCAGAGGAAGGAACACTCCCAAACTCATTCTATGAGGCCACCATCACCCTGATACCAAAACCAGACAAAGATACTACAAAAAAAGAAAATTACAGACCAATATCACTGATGAATATCGATGCAAAAATCCTCAACAAAATACTAGCAAACAGAATCCAACAACACATTAAAAGGATCATACACCATGATCAAGTGGGATTTATCCCAGGAATGCAAGGATTCTTCAATATACACAAATGAATCAATGTGATACACCATATTAACAAAATGAAGAATAAAAACCATATGATCATCTCAATAGATGCAGAAGAAGCTTTTGACAAAATTCAACACCCATTTATGATAAAAAACTCTCCAGAAAGTGGGCATAGAGGGAACTTACCTCAACATAATAAAGGCCATATATGACAAACCCACAGCAAACATCATTCTCAATGGTGAAAAACTGAAAGCATTTCCTCTAAGATCAGGAACAAGACAAGGATGTCCATTCTCACCACTATTACTCAACATAGTTTTGGAAGTCCTAGCCACAGCAATCAGAGAAGAAAAAGAAATAAAAGGAATACAAATTGGAAAAGAAGAAGTAAAACTGTCACTGTTTGCAGATGACATGATACTATACATAGAGAATCCTAAAGAGGCCACCAGAAAACTATTAGAGCTAATCAATGAATTTGGTAAAGTTGCAGGATACAAAATTAATGCACAGAAATCTCTTGCATTCCTATACACTAATGATGAAAAATCTGAAAGAGAAATTAAGGAAACACTCCCATTTACCATTGCAACAAAAGAATAAAATACCTAGGAATAAACCTACCTAGGGAGACAAAAGACCTGTATGCAGAAAACTATAAGACACTGATGAAAGAAATTAAAGATGATACCAACAGATGGAGAGATATACCATGTTCTTGGATTGGAAGAATCAATATTGTGAAAATGACTATACTACCCAAAGCAATCTAAAGATTCAATGCAATCCCTATCAAATTACCAATGGCATTTTTTACAGAACTAGAACAAAAAATCTTAAAATTTGTATGGAGACACAAAAGACCCTGAATAGCCAAAGCAGTCTTGTGGGGAGAAAACGGAGCTGGAGGAATCAGACTCCCTGACTTCAGACTATACTACAAAGCTACACTAATCAAGACAATATGGTACTGGCATAAAAACAGAAATATAGATCAATGGAACAAGATAGAAAGCCCAGAGATAAACCCACGCACCTATGGTCAACTAAGCTATGACAAAGGAGGCAAGGATGTACAATGGAGAAAAGACAGTCTCTTCAATAAGTGGTGCTGGGAAAACTGGACAGCTACATATAAAAGAATGAAATTAGAACACTCCCTAACACCATACACAAAAATAAACTCGAAATGGATTAGAGACCTAAATGTAAGACCGGACACTATAAAACTCTTAGAGGAAAACATAGGCAGAACACTCTTTGACATAAATCACAGCAAGATCTTTTTTGATCCACCTCCTAGAGTAATGGAAATAAAAACAAAAATAAACAAAAAAATAAATGTGCTGGACCTAACGAAACTTCAAAGCTTTTGCACAGCAAAGGAAACCATAAATAAGACGAAAAGACAGCCCTCAGAATGGGAGAAAATATTTGCAAACGAATCAACGGACAAAGGATTAATCTCCAAAATATATAAACAGCTCATACAGCTCAATATTAAAAAAACAAACAACCCAATCCAAAAATGGGCAGAAGACCTAAACAGACATTTCTCCAAAGAAGACATACAGATGGCCAAGAAGCACATGAAAAGCCGCTCAGCATCACTAAGTATTAGAGAAATGCAAATCAAAACTACAATGAGGTACCACCTCACACCAGTTAGAATGGGCATCATCAGAAAATCTACAAACAACAAATGCTGGAGAGGGTGTGGAGAAAAGGAAACCCTCTTGCACTGTCGGTGGGAATGTAAGTTGATACAGCCACTATGGAGAACAGTATGGAGGTTCCTTAAAAAACTAAAAATAAAATTACCATATGATCCAGCAATCCCACTACTGGGCACATACCCAGAGAAAACCATAATTCAAAAAGACACATGCACCCCAGTGTTCATTGAAGCACTATTTTCAATAGCCAGGTCATGGAAGCAACCTAAATGCCCATCGACAGACGAATGGATAAAGAAGATGTGGTACATATATACAATGGAATATTACTCAGCCATAAAAAGGAACGAAATTGGGTCATTTGTTGAGACGTGGATGAATCTAGAGACTGTCATACAGAGTGAAGTAAGTCAGAAAGAGAAAAACAAATATCGTATATTAACGCATATATGTGGAACCTAGAAAAGTGGTACAGATGAACCGGTTTGCAGGGCAGAAATTGAGACACAGATGTAGAGAACAAACGTATGGACACTAGGGGGGAAAGCGGTGGGGGGGGGGTGGGATGAATTGGGCGACTGGAATTGACATGTATACACTGATGTGTATGAAATTGATGACTAATAAGAACCTGCTGTATAAAAAAAGAAAGAAAGAAAGAAAAGAAATAATATGCCTATTTATACATTTATTTATTTATTTATTTTTGGCTGCCTTGGGTCCTCGTTGCTGCACGCGGGCTTTCTCTAGTTGCAGAGAGCAGGGGCTACTCTTCATTGTGGTGCGCGGGCTTGTTGCGGAGCATGGCCTCTAGGCGGGCGGGCTTCAGTAGTTGTGGCTCGCGGGCTCAAGAGCGCAGGCTCAGTAGTTGTGGTGCACGGGCTTAGTTGCTCCACGGCATGTGGGATCTTCCTGGACCAGGGCTTGAACCCGTGTCCCCTGCATTGGCAGGCAGATTCTTAACCACTGTGCCACCAGGGAAACCCAATATGCCTCTTTATAAACACTTAACTTGAAGAAGAGATATCATTTTCTCATTCACATAAAGGTTAGTGGTCACCCCAGGTTGACCGGCTGTGGGATGTCAGGGGTCACAGCACTTTCAAGTGGCCTTTGTGCAGCTGGGGCTATGAGAGACCGGGGTTTTCCGGGAAGACAAGGGCCTCAGCTTGGGGACACTGAGTCTGAGGCACTAGAGGCAGGGCAGGCAGAGAAAGCCAAAAGGTCATGACTGATTCCTGTTTTCCAAGTTATTCACGCCAACCCTCCCACTGAAAACAACTAAAACAAAACAGGATAAAAGATGGGTATGTATGTATAACTGAGTCACTTTGCTGTACAGCAGAAATTAACACAACATTGTAAATCAACTCTACCTTAATAAAATAAATTAAAACAACAACAATAGCAACGGCTGCAGCAGACAAAGGCGACCAGGCCGGGAAGACTGGTCAAGGCTCTGATAACAGGGCAGCGAGGCCAGAACTAAGACTGAACCCACAGCTGAAACACCAGGAAGGATGTTCCGGGCTGGGGCGAGCTGCTGGAAAAGTACTGGAGCCCATCAGAGTCAGGGTTGACACCGCCCCCCCCCACCCCGCCACCCCGCCCCGGGGAGAAGGGAGGTGGGGCGCTATCTCCCATGGTGGTTACATTTCAAAGGGATGGACCGCTCCCACATCCTTGAGAAAGATAGATCTGGGTTGTAAAACTGGCAGGAGGCTTTTAAAAAGAGTTACATCTCAAAGGGGCAGAGAAAGAGTTTGCAATTACAAGTTTTCTAAAGTAAATGCTCCAAGGAAAGGGAGGTCAAGAGTCAGGAAGAGGGCAGTCTGGGGCTGTCAGGCGGAGGAGAACATGAACGTGCTGGGAGAAACGTGGCGCCGATCCATCACCACCACGCCTGCGCCTGCGCCACTGAGGGCGCCGAGGGGAGACACACAAACCTACCGGCGGAAGTGACTTTACACTAGGATCACCATCCTCAACGGGCTCTGACGGGGCATCTCCCTCTGTGTCGTGGTGCATTCACCTCCCCCGCCCCCCAGCCCCATAACTCTCCTACCTGCCCCTCTCCCATCTTTAAAAAAGAATATGCTCCCACCCCGCTTCCCCCTCCAGCTGCCATCTAATTTCTCTCCCCTTTCCGGCACATGGTGCTGATGTAGGTGTCTAGACGCAGCATCGCCTTGGGAGGAGGCGTCTCTCGGGGCTGTCGTCCCCTCGCTGGGAGGGAGGCCGGATGGTGAATGCCAAGGGCTGCTGCTACATCCGCAGGTGCTATCACCACATCTGGCAGGACTTTTCTACCACCTTGGTATTCTCAGAAGGACATCTGTCGCTGCCATCCGGGCTACTGGCTGGCGGGGAGGCCAGAGCAGGATTTTTAAT
Organism: Balaenoptera musculus; assembly: GCF_009873245.2. Lineage (NCBI taxonomy): Eukaryota > Metazoa > Chordata > Mammalia > Artiodactyla > Balaenopteridae > Balaenoptera > Balaenoptera musculus. The sequence continues at coordinate 6,831,539 of NC_045793.1, forward strand.
GAGCAAGAGGAAGGTGACATGGGCGCACCAGGAACAAGTGGGGCCGAAACACAAGTGAGAAGCCAGGGACTTCCCTGGTGGTGCAGTGGTTAAGAATCCGCCTGCCCATGCAGGGGACACGGGTTCGAGCCCTGGTCCGGGAAGATCCCACATGCCGCGGAGCAACTGAGCCCGTGCGCCACAACTACTGAGCCCACGTGCCACAACTACTGAAGCCCGCCTAGAGCCCGTGCTCCACAAGAGAAGCCACTCACTGCAATGAGAAGCCCGCGCACCGCAATGACTGCTCACTGCCCCTGCGCAGCAACAAAGACCCAAGGCAGACAAAAATTAATTAATTAATTAAAAAAAAAAAAGAAACAGGTGAAAAGCCAGGAGCCAGAAGGGACCTCAGAGGCCGATTGCTTCTTGCATCTTAAACCCAGGTGCTCCTGCTTCATTGGCTGAGGGCCAGTGCCCGGCTCAGACAGACCACAGCCCAGCCATGGCCCACCTTCCAGAGCATTTTATTTATTTTTTTAATATTTATTTATTTGGCTGCGTCGGGTCTTAGTTGTGGCACGCGGGATCTTCTTTGTGGCACGTGGGATCTTTCATTGCAGCACATGGGCTTCTCTCTAGTTGCAGCATGCAGGCTGGAGAGCTCATTTTATTCTTCCAGCCTCGAGTGAAAGTTCTGGAGGTTTATTGGGGCCCTTTTAGAAGTCCTGGAAATCTCAACCCACTGACAATTCCATTTCCATACCCCTACCCAGGTTCAGAACCCTAGGGCCAGCCATGCCCCTCCAGGCCCGAGGGTCCCGCTGACTTTCCCCATCATGCACCTCCTCCACCTGCTGGGTGGGAAGCAGGTGGCCAGGAGGGGGTGGTGCCTGTGCTCAGCTGGGACAAGGATTGAGGGGTGCAGCCTGGAAACGGACATCGAAGGAAGTGCTTTGGAAAGAGGGGGACGCATCATACTGAGTGAAGTGAGCCAGAGAGAGAAAGACAACTATCATATGATAGCGCTTACATGTGGAATCTAAAAAGATGCAAATGAACTTATTTACAAAATAGAAATAGACCCACAGACATAGTAAACCAACTTACGGTTACCAAAGGGGAAGGGGGGAGGGATATTTTAGGAGGATGGGATTAACATATACACACTACTATATATTAAATAGATAACCCATGAGGACCTACTGTCTAGCACAGGGAACTATACTTAATATTTTGTAATAACCTATAAGGGAAAAGAATCTGAAAAAGAATAGATATATGTGTGTGTGTGTGTGTATATATATATATATGAGAATCACTGTGCTATACACCTGAAACTAACATGGCATTGTAAATCAACTGTATTTCAATTTTTTTTAAGTTAGCAATAAACAACAAAAAAAGAAAGAAAGAGCGAGACGCTCCCCAACAGGCACTCGCGCCTTACTTCGGGCAACCTTTGGGGTGCAGAGAACCAGACAATTCCTGTTAGGAGCCAGTTTCCCCAAGATCACAGCTAGAAGTGGCAGAGCTGGAATTCTAACCCCGTTTTAACACCAAGACCCATGCTCTTCCTACCACAGCCATTTCTGTCTAGTGGCCACTGAAAAGTCAGCGGGAGCCTCTTCAATCCAAATACCTGCCTCTACCAGTCCCATGGCATCACCCCCCGCCCCCCGCACCTTGTCCAGAAAGAAGACCCAGAGCGTGGAGCCCAGAACCTGTCTCTACTGGAAATTGACATTAATGCTGCATTTCTTGATGTGATCCCTAGTTATTTCTAGTGTTCCTCAGAATTTTTCCAAATTAGGGCAAACACGGAAATTACTTCCAAAAATTCACTCACAGTGTTCTGTTACAGCTGGGCAGCAACCTCTGAAGTACCGGCAGGGGGCTCAGGGTCCCCCACCTGCCCTCTTAGTATTCCAGAGGCACCGCGCTGCCCTCCAGGATCATAGTCACTCTAAAGAACTGGGATTCTCTCAAAAATTATTTATGTCATTTTTCCTTTTAAAAACATTTAGTTCAAAAACAACAACAAAGACCCTCAAAGCATTCCAACGTAGAATTGCCATTCTAGAGGTCAAAAGTCGGTTCATACTCAACTATCTGACGGACAGCAAAGAGGTCTTTGCTGCAATTTTATTTCCTCAGTAGCATTTGGAAAACTTTTCAGATTTTCCAGTTAATGTATCCATAAGTCAATCCGACCACAAAATGATTTGGCTCAATTATCTAATTAGATCATCTTTCCCCATCTTGAAAGGACTAGTATATTGACATCACCCCCTATGTAAATTAAGCAGGGCATCCTCTCAGCCCCTCCCCCTTCTCAGCCATCCTGATCTCTTGGACAAAAGGAAAGGGCTCAAAACCAACACTCCCAGTCAGCCCCAAACACCTCCTCTGCCCCAAAACATCCACAGCACTTCAGTTTTTTCGGGAGTCTTAAGAAGGGAACTTTCAAAAGGCCAGAAGGATAAGGCACAAACATACCTCAACTTGTTATTACGGAAGTTTTCCAACACACGACAATGGTAGACAGGCTGTAATGAGCCCCGGTCCCCTCTCGCCCAGCTTCAAATCATCAACACACAGTCAACACTGTTTCATCTCTAACTGCACCTTCTCACGCCCATGCCCCAGACGACTCTGAAGCAAATCCCAGAGAGCATTTCATTCCCTATGTATCTCTGAAAGCTAAAGATCCTTTTATTACGTAAGCACAATAACCTAATTGTAACTGAGAAAAAATTAACAATTCTGTATTATCGAGTATCCAATAAGTGTTCAAATTTCCTCAATAACATCTACATTTTATCAATATTTTTCATTGAAGTATAGTTGATTTATAATGTTGTGTTAATTTCTACTGTACAGCAACGTGATTCGGTTATACATATACACATTCTTTTTGTATATACTCTTTTCCATTATGATTTATCACAGGATATTAAATTTAGTTCCCTGTGATCTACAGTAGGACCTTGTTGTTTATCCATTCTGTATATAAAAGTTTACATCTGCTAACCCCGACCTACCACTCCATCCCTCCCCCCAAGCCCCTGCCCCTTAGCAACCACCAGTCTGTTCTCTATGTCTGTGATTCTGTTTCTGTTACATAGATAGGTTCATTTGTATATTTTAGATTCCGCATGTAAGTGTAACATCTACATTTTAAAGATTTGCTTACAGATGAAAACAGCCCACAACTTTTCAGCTGGTGGTTGTTTTTCCCGCTCTTATTACGTGCTTCCTTCTCTCGCATCCTGTGGTCGACTCAGCCAGCCGATGGAGTTAGCGTATCAACCCCTTTGGGGGGTCTACTCCCTTTTTAAAAGTCCCTCTAAATACTTTCATGAGCAAACTTTCATTGCCGGCTTTTTGGCTCATTCTGTTTGGAAAGTTACTCTATGTTTTCTTCTTCTCCCTTCTGGAAACTCAGAAAAGAAACATGTGTCGAATTTCATTACCTCCAAGTTTCTCTTCTCCCCTGTGTTAGCCATCAACCTTCACTTCATCTCTAAGGGGACAGTTAACTTTACAACTCTGCTTTTATTTTATTTTTTTTTTACTCACTTCCATAGGGCACTCTGAAAAGCCTCATGGTTCTATTTATTCATTCAGCAAGTATTTACTGACCGCCTACATGGTCCCTGACTTGTGCATTATAATAAAAACGTGGCCAGGCTGGCCTTAGAGAACACAAGTCCAATTCACTCAACATCAGTTCTCCAAATGTGCGCTAGAGGGCGCCACTCTCCCATTGGCCTCTGTTAGAAAAGTCTGCCGTGACTAACTCACTATGCAGCCTATGTAAGCTCTCTATACCTCACCACATAGTCAACCAAATAAAGAATCTCACACAACTTTCCCCTTAAAAACGAAATAAATTCCATTTATTGGATGCACAGACAAAAAGAGAAATTACATAATTCCCCCAAATAGGTCCCTTTTTCCATTAGACATCATAGACAGAAAGCCTAGGGCTTATAGGTTTTGCAAAATTATAAAAATGTTGCAGACTATTTTTTCATTGCAAAATACCAAAAGAAAACTGAAAAGTTGAAATCAATTAATGTCTACAGAGAGCAACATATCAACTTTGCTGTTACATGTAGTCTCAAAAGTATTTCATTACATTTGAAACTATTAATAAGTTTAATTTGCTATATTATAAAATTTCCTGAATATGCCCCAGTAATGGCCAAAAAACCCGTGTCAGTTAACACAACAAATATTTATATAGCACCTGACGTGTGCCAGGCATTGTACTGTCCTTGGTGCTTACATCTGAAGGGGGAGATAATGAACAAGCAAACAAATAAATAAATAAGGTCATGTTTGTGATAAATGCAAGAGAGAAAATAGAGCTGGTTGATGTGAAAAAGAATATATGGGGAGTTATTTACCTAGAGTGTTTAGAAAAGGCCTCCATGAGATGACAGCTATACTCATACCTCAGTGACAAGAGAGCCCTGGGAATATCTGGGAGCAGAATATTCCAGAATATTCCAGGAAGAGGGATCAAAGGCAAAGGCCTAGTGGGAGGGAGACGCAAAAGGGAGGAGATATGTGGATATATGTATATGTATAGCTGATTCACTTTGTTATAAAGCAGAAACTAACACACCATTGTAAAGCAATTATACTCCAATAAAGATATCAAGAAAAAAAAAAAAGGGCAAAGGCCTACCCATGAAAGTGTGATAAAGAAGAGTAGGAAGACCACAACAAACAAGTGCTGGAGAGGGTGTGGAGAAAAGGGAACCCTCCAGCACTGCTGGTGGGGAGGCAAATTGGTGCAGCCACTATGGAAAACAGTATGGAGTATCCTCAAAAAATAAAAATAGGGTTACCATATGACCCAGTAATCCCAGTCCTGGGTATATATCTGAAGAAAATGAAAACATTAATTCAAAAAGATACATGCACCCCAATGTTCATAGCAGCACGATTTACAATGGCCAAGATATGGAAGCAACCTAAGTGTCCATCAACAGATGAATGGATAAAGAAGAAGTGATGTATATATACAATGGAATACTACTCAGCCATATAAAAGACTCAAGTTTTGCCATTTGCAGCAACATGGATGGACCTGGAGAGTATTATGCTCAGTGAAATAAGTCAGACAGAGAAAGAAATATACTGTATGTTATCACTTATACATAGAATCTAAAAAATAAAACACGTGAATGATATAACCAAACAGAAACAGACTCACAGATATAGAGAAATAGTAGTTACCAGTGGGAAGAGGGAAGTGGGGAGAGGCAAGATAGGGGTAGGGGGACAAGAGGTACAAACTACAAGAGGTATAAAATAAATAAGCTACAAGGATACATTGTACAGCACAGGGAATATAGCCGATATTTTATTATAATAACTTAAAGTAAAATTTATAAAAATTTGAATCCTTATGCTGTACATCTGAAACCAATATGATGTTGTAAATCAACTATACTTTAAAAAAAATTTTTTTTTATTAAAAAAAACAAAGCAGCAGAGGAGGAGGGTATAGTGTAATGGGAAGCGGGGAGGATTGCACAGAACAGACAACAGAGGTAACCATAGAAAGAAGCTCTGTTTGGGCTTCCCTGGTGGCGCAGTGGTTAAGAATCCGCCTGCCAATGCAGGGGCACAGGTTCGAGCCCTGGTCCGGGAAGATCCCACATGCCGCGGAGCAACTAGGCCCGTGAGCCACAACTACTGAGCCTGCGCGTCTGGAGCCTGTGCTCTGCAACAAGAGAGGCCGCGATAGTGACAGGCCCGCGCACCGCAATGAAGAGTGGCCCCCGCTTGCCGCAACTAGAAAGAAAAGCCCTCGCACAGAAATGAAGACCCAACACAGCCAAAAATAAATAAATAAATAAATAAAAAGAGCAAGGCACAGAAGGAAGGTTCTGGAGTGAGCCTTGGCCACGACCAGGCCCAGCCCCTCACCAGGAACAGGAGGAAAATCGCTCATCCAAGTCTCAGCAACGCGGTGGCAGGCCTGGCGTAACTCCACTCTCCAGAACCTTCTGCTGCAGAAGACTCCTGGGCTGTGACGTGTCAGCGGCCAGGCCCACCTGCGGCAGGAGACAGTGGCAGGACAATGACAGCAGCCCCTGCCCCTCCGTGGGGCTTTGCAGCGTGCACAGTGTATATATACACTCATCCGATTCTCACAACCCACGAGGCAGGAGGAGCAGATAAGAAGACCAGAGCCAGGAGAGAGATGTGACCAGCCAGGGCCTCTGGGTGGGGATGGGGGCCAGCCCTGGAGTGGCCCAGCACTCAGGTGCTGAGGGAACCACCTCGAGGGGTCTCAGCAGGTCTGCCTCGCTGTGCATTGAGCAAGCTGCCGGGGGGCTACCCCAAGGGGCCCCGGTATCCACTACTCACACCCAAGTAGTGGTCATTATCCATATGGGGGAGCCCGAGCTGACTCACTGCTGTGGCTTTTGAGTTACGTGACCTGGAACGTAACTCCTCAAGAAAAGATGGAGGCGGAACTGGAGGCCACCTCCCTGCTCCCAGCGGAGCCCCAAATGACCACGCCTCACACGAGCTGATGTTGAGAGAACACTGATTCCCCTTGGTCAGCCCCAGCAAGCGTCAGCAACCTATGGAGACGTCCAGCCTGGACACCCATTGACACACACTCCTGCGGAGTTGATGGGGGGAATCTCTCCTGTCCCACTGCCCCAAGGAGGGGAGAACCCAAGGCCTCCTGCAGCTGTTATTGCCCAGGAAAGCCAGCCCACAGCCACTAAGATACACTCACCAGAGGACTCACGTCCCTCTCCCCGTCACACCTCCCATCACCTCCCACCCCACAGCCTCCAGCACTGGACCCACCAGCCAGTCGGCAACTACTTCCTGAGTGTTATGAGTCCAGCCCTGTGCTAGACCCTGCTGGGGTTCAAGACGGAATGACACAGCCCTTGCCTTCAGGGAGCTCCCAGTCTCAGCGGAGGTTTCACACACACACACACACACACACACACACACACGGGAAACAGGAGTACCGTAAGTCCCTTACATACGAATGGGTTCTGTTCCAAGAGCACGTTCGTAAGTCCAATTTGTTCGTAAGTCCAGCAAAGTTAGCTTAGGTACCCAACTAACACAATTGGAGGGCAGGCTGCAATTTCACTCACGCCTGACGCTGATGGAATGCACGTTCGCATCTTTGAAAGTTCGCAATTTGAAGATTCATATGTAGGGGACTTACATAAGACTCCACACGAATTTCAGGCGTGTGATAGTGTGTTAACACAGGGACTGTTCAGAGGAGGGCGGAATGTGGGCCTGGTGGTCGGGAAGGCAGCCTGGCGGAGAAGAGGGCTTAGCCGGCGGGAGGCAGAGGGACACAGGCCAGATCAACAGCAGGGGAAACAGAGGCAGGACCGAGGAGGGAGATGAGAGGAGAAGGGGCATCTGTGAGGGTCCCCGGGTTGGGCCAAGGATCAGAGAGAAGGAAGTTCCAGAAGCACAGGGCCTCATTTCTCTGACCTCCCCCAGAGCGGCCTGTTATCCCTGAGCCAGGCATATGGCAGACGGTAAGAACCTACATGCAAACTGCACTGGAGACAGGAACCCATGGGGACCTCCTGGCAACCCTGACCAAACCTCAGCTCAGCCCTGGGACCTCTCACCTCAATACAACTCCCCCACGCCCCCCAGCACTCACGTCCCTGGGATATGACCTACATTTCATGACTAAAGGCCTCTCCCCACCTCCAAGGGTTTCACTAACGATAACCTACCTCATGAAGTCCGGTTGTCATCAAAACCCAGCCCGGCCCTAGTCGGTCCCACCTTTTCTGATGGGTGGTCCAGTCTGGGGAGCTCCAGGCCAACCTGCTCAGGTGTGAAGCCCGGAGGAGCCCTCGCCCTGCTGCTGGCCCGGCACCACCCTCCTCTTGTTCCGCTGTGAAGTCCGGACACACAGAAGCTTGTCTGCCAGCCTCTCTCCCTGCCCGGAGCCAGCGGGCCCCAGCAGGGAGGCTCCACTTCCTCCCCAGCCTTCCCCCAATCCTGCCGAGCCGGCAGCCAGGTTCAGCCAGAGCAAGCAACTGCAAACCAGAGAAGACCAGCCCAGCCCAGCGAGCTTCCAGCAACCTCTGCGGAAGGGAAGTGAGGCCCCAGCCTGATGCGCTGCTTGTTAGGTCTGGGAGAAGAGAGTGACTAAAAGAGGCCCCTCCTCAGAATTCTTTATTCCTGAACAAGGGAAGGAAGGGCAGGGGTTGGGGAGGGCAGGGGATGAAATGCTACTCGAATGTAGGCCCTGACCCGGGGCTCTGTGTCAGGTAAGGAAGGAGTGGCGGGTTAGTCCCGGGGCCAAGGATCTCGGCCTGGGGTCCAGGAGCTCCTGGGATTGCTTGTAGATTCTTGCACCTACGTGACTATGTGTGTCTTCCTGGGGAAACGGTTCATAACCTTTGCCAGCTTGTCAGAGGGCTTCACGACCCCAAAAGTGTTAAGAACGTTGCTCTGAAAGGAGAGCGAAGCCTGCAGGTATGTGCACACCTGGGGGAAGGTCTTGCCTCTGGAGCCGAGTCTGCTACCAACTTGCTGTGTTCTCCTAGGCAATTCACCTCCCGTCTCTGGTGGGCCAGGCGGGAGCACAGAAGCAGGCTCGCCACACAGGCACCGGCCCCGCTGCCACGGGACAGTGAAGGCTTACAGCCAGGCAGCCAGCACGAGCTCTTCTTCGGCTGTGACTCCCAGCAGGTCCGGGGAGTTTTTCCACCGGGGCGCAGAACCTGCCTCCAATTCCAGGCTCCATCGGTCCCTCTGCTGTCACCTCCCGAGGTAGGTCTTCTTAGGGGACGTGTCCTCATGCCGGGGCACAAGCCCAGGGCCCCATTCCTAGTCACTGTGTCAGGTGTGCCTTGCACACAGCCCAGAGGTCCTGTACACGCCACATCTGTTCACAACGACAAAGAGACCAGGGTCAGGTCTGGGGCGGGACGCGGCCCTGCCCAGCCCCGGTCAGCCATCTCTCCAGGGCTAGGAGGGAGCGGTCATGGGCCCCCTGCACCCATCCAGGGCTTTGAGTCCTCTTAGCCCCTACCAAGCACCCAAGGATTACTAATCCCATTTACCAATGAGACAACGTGGGTTCAGGGCACTTGGTGACTGGTTCCAGATGTCCTGGGTCCCGATTTAATCTCTTAATCTCCACCACTAAGTACTAGTCCACAGAGCAACAGCCACCTAGGGGCGGCAGGCAGAGGACGACCGATCGCTGCGAAGCCCCGTGGCTCTAAGCAAGGGCAGAGGGCAGGGATGGGTGTCCAGCTCTGAGCACGGGACTGGGCGTGGAACAAGGGCTCTACGAGAGCAGGCCCTCTGCCAGCCCCCAGCTTCCTTCCTCCCAACCCCCTACCCAGGATGCCACGTCCCCTTCAGACACCCACAGCCCCTAGCGATGCCCCTGCCCAGGCTCACATTCCCACATCCCCGAAGCCCCATCTTCCCACCTGCAAGAGCCTCTCTTAACAATGACACAGTAGAAATGAAGGGTCTTGGGGTCCAGAACCCAAAACGAGGTCCAGGCTTCCACCGCTGCACCGCCAGCTCCTACGTGTGATTTAGGGCCAGCTTGGGTGAGCCTCAGTGTCCTTGTCTGCCAAATGGCTGAGAAGCCCGTGCCTCCGAGCATCAACTTGGAACCTGAGGCCCGGGGGACAGGTCCTGGCTCTCCCCTTTCTCACTGCATGACCTTGGCCAAGCCTCTTGGGGGGCCTCACTTTCTTTTGCCCGGATGACCCCAGGACCCTCGAGGCTCCCGCCCGTCCCACTTCCATCTCTCCTCACTGCTTCCGGTTGTCCCTGAACTGCACTTGAGATCACTGGGCTCTTCCCATTAAACATCTCAGTGTCCCCTCTCCCTGCCACAAAGTCCTTTGTAGAGCAAATGTGAGCCTCCAAGTTAGGACCCCTGCCTTGGAAACCTTCCACACCCTTGCTCTCCCTATTCGTCCCCAGGACCCAGTTCAAACCATCAAACTGCCTTGGGCGACACCAATCACCTCGCCTCCCAGAGCACTTTGCAGTCTGTCCCCACGAGAGCCGATAGCCGGCATCACCCTGTATGAGCGAGCACCCCAGGGCACAGGGCCTGTGGCTGTGCTCCTCCCAAGAGCCCTGCGCAGCACACTGCTTGGCACACTGGGGCGCTCAATTAATGACGTCAACCTCTCTTGTCTGCTAACAGCAATTACAATCCTCACAATATCCCAGGGAGGAGGAGCTCTCATCGTTAGCCCCAACTCACAGATAAGCAAACTGAGTCATGAAGTGAAATGACTTCTCAAGGGTACCAAATAGTAAGTGCTGGTGCCAGGAGGCCCTAGGGGCTGGGGGTGGGCCTGAGGATTGTGGAGAGTACCCTCTCCAGGTCGCTTTCAATTCTGACATTCAGGGAATGAAGATCTAGTAAGAAGCTACTCGTAGACCTAGGAGCTCGGTACGCCCCACCTCCCTCACCTGACCCCGAACAAGCCTGAGACGGGCTCTGGCCAGCGCCGGGTCTCACCTGCTCTAAGCCGGGTGGGCCTGCGGAGGAAAACCATCGCAGGGGCCCAAAGCAGCCGTGTGCAGCCAGCCAGAGGGTCCTGGGGAAGGAGCGGAAGGAGGCGGCCCACTCCTTTGAGACCCCAAGCCAGCCCTCCCAGTCTCCCGGGATCCCAGCCAGAGAGGGGGCCGAAGCCCAGCGCCATCTCCAGAGGTCACGGATGCGGCTCTGGGGCAGAAAACAGCCGGAGGCAGCAGGTCCAGCGCGCATCAGAGCACGCGGCCTAAATGGGCCGCCTGGCCCTCGGGCCCGTGGCCGTGGCTGCGCTGGTGGGTCTTGAGCGAGCCTTCGCGCGCGAAGCTCTTGCCGCAGCGGGCGCAGAAGTAGGGCCTCCGCTCCCCGAAGACGCCGGGGCGGCGCGGGTGCGGCGCGGGCATGCGCGCGTGGGTGCGCTGGTGGTTGAGCAGGAAGCGCGGCTCGCGGAAGCAGCGGCCGCACTGCGCGCACTGGTGCGGCTTCTCGCCGCTGTGGATACGCTGGTGCGTGAGCAGGTTCTGCTTGAGGCTGAAGCAGCGCCCGCACTCGGGGCAGGGGAAGGGCCGCTCGCCCGTGTGGGTGCGCTGATGCACCTCGAGGTTGTGCTTGACGCTGAAGGCCTTGCCGCACTCGGGGCACACGAAGGTGGCCGCGCGGCCCACTCCGGCATGCGCCTTCTGGTGCCGCACTAGGCTGGGCTGCTGCGAGAAGGTCTGGCCGCACAGTGGGCAGCGGTGCGGCTGCTCCTCCGCAGGGTGGTGGATGACCAGGCCTCGGTCGTCCCCCAGGCCCTCCTCCCCGTCCCCCGCAGGGGACCTGTCCCCGGAGGACGCCAGTTCGGTCATGGGCACTCCCGGCTGCAGTCACCGGCCCCTGGGGAGGCAGAAGCAGAGAGAGTACTCAGGGGCCCAGGCCCCAGCCTCAGGGAGGACACTCCCCTGGGCTCCCACGGCTTCCAGAACCCGCCGCTCTCCAGTCCTGTTCGAGCCTGTGTCCCCCTGCTGGAATGCCCTTCTTTCTCCTCCACCCCTAATCACATCCTACCCCTCCTTCAGGCCTTTCTAAAATGACACTTCCTGCTAGAATCCTTCCTTGACCTCTCCAGCCCCTCCTGAGCCACGTGACCCAACCCTATGACCCTCACTCATCACACAGCATGCTGGTCTGTCAGGCCACCTCTGTCTCCCTGCCCTGTGAGCACCTTGAGGACAGAGCCGCTTCCTTTTATGTCCCACATCAAACACTGTGCCTGCCACACAAGGCACTGAATAAATGCTGATGAGTGATATTCAGGGACTCCTAGTATTGTAAGTTATACTGAACCTGGATGCGTCTTATCTCTCCAACCAGATTCTCAAGAAGGCGGGTAGGGAGGTGCATCCCCAATCTGGAGGGAAGGGTGGGTCAACAGTGGTTTAAAGATATTTTTGCAAAGCTTCGAAAAAGAAAAGCCCTGTAAACTTGAAAGTAACCTCAGTTAAACATTAAGGCAGCAGCTCTTTGTTTATCAAAATGAGGCATGCCTGTAAAAGGTTTGCAAGTCACTGAACCACAGTGTGAGCTCCCAGAGGGCGGGTCTCAGCTTGATTCCTCTTGGCATCTGGCATCGCCCCAGCAAAGCCTGGCCCAAGGCTGAGGAACACTCAAAGCGCAACAAACACCCCCAAGTTCAGTTCCATCCCGTTCACACTGGTTCTCCTAAGGATCCTCTTTCCCAGGGCACTGTGTTCCTCTTAAATTGTTTCCCACTGTCCTCACAACAGCCCTGAGGAAGGGGCAGGCTTATTGAACCCCATTTTATAGATGGGGAAACTGAGGCTCAGTGAGGCCCACTTACTTGCCCAGGGTCACACAGCAAGGTGAACCAGGACTAGGCCTTAAGTTTCCTCACTGTCAAAAGCTCTTTTCAACATAGTAGCTGCTCACCAGCTAAGTTCCCCTCAAAACACACACACACACACAAGACCACCACCCTCCTGGCCACCATCACAGAGCCATCAATACCCAAAGGACCACTGCTTCTGGAGCACTGTCTGTGGCCACCACCCTCGTGCCTCCCCCAAACCCTAGGCTCCTGCTCCCGCAGAGCGCTGAGGCCGGCTCAGAGGGAATGAGGGGGCCACTCCCCTGCATTCCCCCACCCCCAACTGGGAAGCTTGCTGGCCCTTCCCCTGGTCCTCCATGCAGACCTTCTCCACACTTCCAGATCTCTCTGCTAACCACGGCCTCAGTGGACCTATCGGCAGAGTGGGGTCCCAGAGGCACCCCCTCTGTCTCCCCCTAACCCCAGGCTGGGGTGGAACAGCACTCACCCAGGGGAAGGGGACAAGTTCTACTTGCAACAGACCCCACCCACAAGTCTTTCCCCAGGCAGCTGCATGGACGTTTGCAAAGACAGATCATCACCGTCCCCTTGGCCAATCTCAGCCCGGCCTTGTCTCTGGGCAGCCTCCCCACTCTCCCAGCTATACCCCTGACCAAGGGCCCCGCCCGCCGAGAGGGTCCAAGGCCATGGCCCCCCTGTCTCCCCCAGGTTCCTCCATCCCATCCCACACTCACAGACCAGGCTGCGCCCCAGTTCCTCCGGCGTCCAGCAGTGGCTCTTTCCTCGAGTCTGCGCTGCCCAAGGCAAATACGGTAACTCTCCGCAGCGCCTCCCGCGCCCCTTCTCCCTCACGCTCATAAAGACGGCCAGCCTCCCGCACCGCTGTTCTTTTCAAATAGCGGCATTAATCAAAAGAGTTGACCCCACCCACCCGACCCACCCCCCCCCTCCCCCGCGCACAGCCTTGCCAATTCCTGGGGCCGGAGCGATCCTGGAGAAATATGGTAAACTCTGCGTCGCAACCCCACCCCCACTAAAATATGTAGGCCTCCCACTCTGCTGCAGCAACCCACCCCATTCCGCTGCAAGCCCCGGCTCCCTTAGGGAATTCATGCAACCCACGCCCTCCCGCTCCCGCAGCGCCAGGGGGGAACCACGCAACCCTGGACAAATACATAATTAAGTCGCGGCGCTCGCCACTCCCGGAAAGGGTCTGCGCGGCTCCCGGCAAATACGGTAGCGCGCCTGCAGTGACCCGCCCCCAGGGGCCGGCACTGGCCTCGGTAAATACGGTAATCTACCGCCGAGGCCCCAGCCCTGGCCTGGCCCGGGACTCACGTGGCGCCGCCTCCCCAGCCCTCCGTCTCCTCCGCAGCGCCGCAGTCGCCGACGTCGCCGCAGCCGCACAGCAGCCCCGTGAGGCTGGGAGGTCTAACTCGCCAACAACCTGGCTGGCGGAACAAGGAGGGCTGCGAGCCCAGCGCCCTCCGGGACAGGAGAGGGAACCAGGCGGGGGCCGGTCCGGGGGCAGAACGCCCCAAGGGCCGGGTCGCTCCAACTACCCCCGGGCCCCCTGCCCCAGCCATTCCCGGTTCAGGATTCCCCGAGGCCCCAGTTCAGCAGTTAGAGCCGCATCCTCACCTCCCTCATCCTACGGCAGGGCTAGCCTGGTCAGGCCCGCAAACTGACCCCAGCGCCTAGGAAACTGGGTCTGGGGGCGCTGGAGGGACAGAGCCTTTCCTTGCAAGAGAGAGAAGGGGGTGAACGCAGGAACGCCCCCGGCAGAGCCTTTCTGAGCAGGGGTTTCATGGGTGGGAGACAGAGCCCACCCTACCATATGGCTCGGGTTATGCTATTAGGATGGATGGGGGAATAGAGGAGACACTTATACCCCTACGGTCCAGTCCTTTTCAGAAGTGAGCCCATCATAGTCAAGACAAAGATATCCTGTGAAAGAGCCATTTATAACACCCAGGCGAACCAGCTGACGAGGACAGGGCGGGGCTGAATTCGTTTCCAAATGTCATTTAATAATACCCCTTACTTATATATTACTTCTCTTATTACAATGTCCTTTGTCATATATTATCTCGCGGGAGCCTTCCAATAATCACGTGCCATCTAAGTTATACAGGTATTATTATCCCATTTCACAGATGGGAAAGTAAAATAAAATTGAAACACAGAGCGGCTCCCCTACCCTCCCTACTCCCCTGCGACCCACAGCTCTAAGTGGCAGAGCTCAGTGGAAAGGTAGGCCCAGCTCACTCTCCCTGGTATCACTCCGGTATCTCGACCTGCAAACAGAAACGGTGTGCGGACCGGGATGAGAAGTAATCGTCTCATCCAGAGTGAGAAAATGCCTCCAAATTTACATTTTATAGACAAAGAAACTGAAGCTGGAGAAGGAAAATGATTTTTTAAATTAAAAGTGCTAGAGGAACATCAGCTAGCCTTTTCTTCCCCGGCCCTCTGTAGCTGCCAGGTGGATGAAGCAGCTGGGATTCCGGAAGGTCCAGGCAGGGCTCCTTACAGCAGACAGTGGATATGGCTGTTACGGTGGCATTATCCCTGATGAGGGGCTCTAGAAGACACAGGCCTCCCAGCCTCAGGAGGTCCCTCCTGCAACTCTGCAGGCGCCCAGTGTGCCTTTCAGAGCCTGGGAAATGAATTCCAGGTGGGGTCCAACCCTGGGAGTAAAACCAATCCCTTTCTCCCGACACCAGACCTGAAGGTCAGGCCTACCAGCTTTCACAGCGCGCCCCGTGGACCAGTGCATCCCAGCAGGTCCACCCTGGGTCACTCTCAGCCTCTCAAGGACCCACACCCACCCCTACCCCCATCCATGCTGCTTCTGTAGCCCCTCACCGAGGTATGTGGAGCTTCATGAGTGAGACATCCCAAGGAGATTGGTATTTCAAATAGAGGCAACAGGGAGGGAATTCTGGGAAGCCCAAAGAAATGAATCCACCAGGATAGATGTTTTACCCCAGGGCGCTCCCCTGGCATTGACGAAAAGACCCCCTAACCACTAATGATAACCCATTCCCACACTCCACCCCGGGGCCTGTGGAGAGCCGTGCTTCCCAGCTCTCCAGCTCCTGTTGCAAAAGTTGTCACCTGCCAGAGGGACCAGCTTTCATCCCTCCCGCAGGCTGCAGGAGAAATGGGGACACTTAGTAAATGACCAGATTTTTTCAAAGGCGATATCGATAATATACCTGAGGATGTCACCTACATTTTTAGCAGCATTTTCTAGGTAACCTGTGCCAACATAGAAAGGAACACAGCTGGGGACAGGGGGAGGGGAAAGCAGACGACACCACCTATAACTCATCTCTCTCAGTGGGAATGCCAAGGGCTCTGGGAGGCCTCCATCCCCTGCTCTGCCTCTGTGTGTGTGACTTCTGCTGAGTCACTTCGTTTCTCTGGTTTCATACACATACACTCCCACACGCATCTCCCCTTCCGTTTTCACGTGCTGTGGTGAGCACGATAGAATGGAAGCGCAGAAACATTCTGCAAATGCAGCCGTGCTTCTTCGCACGGGCAGGGCCAGAGGCTGGCATGGCGAGCCCCACCACTCCACAAGGCTCATGTGACAGCTGCACTCCGGCCCCTAACAAAGGCCTGGGCTTCTCACAGCCAACAACAGCTGGCCCGTGACCTCATTCTGGGAAGAGGCATGTGCAGCTCAGCTGAGTCCTGCCCAGGGCCCTGTATTCCCTCCCCCACCTCCAGGGTATACCGGCTGGACAAACGATCCCCAGGTACTCTTCTGGACCCGCGTGGTCCCTCGCAGAGATCAGCCTGGTCATCCTCTGGCTCCCCCGGCTCTGGGCTGCATCCCCAGGGCCTCCGCACTCAGCTAGGTGACCATGCTGTCCCCCACCAGCTCCTCCTGTCTCCCCAGATTGGACAGTGATCCCTAACATCCCTCCCTAAGGCACCTGTGCTGACTTCAAATAGGGATTTAGCTCACTTTTGTTTTCCCACCAGGTCCTGAGCTTCAAAGGGCAAGGACTGTGTTTTCAGCATCTCTGTATCCCAAGTGCCCAGCATATCATAGGCCCTTGGTCAATGTCTGCTGAATGAATGAATGCATGTCTGCAGATTCCACCTAAGAGTGGTGGAGGGAAAAGGTGGCCCCTCGGCCAGCAGGTGTGCCGATGTAATGTAAGGGATCAGGGGCCCCAGACATGGCTCTGAGGGCTGGGAGGCACTGCGAGACCTGAATGGTGATGTGGGGCTCTGGGCACGAGTTCACATCTGCTTCAAAGTTCTTTTTCCTTGAAGTTAAAACCCAAGATGTGACCTAGGACATCAGTTCAGCCTCTAAGCTTGCAGTGTGCTTGATACCAGTTAATTTCTATGGCGACTGAGCTCTGTTTGGGGAAAATCCTTTTCTTCTTCTTCCATGGTACAACTTCCATTGCCATAAACGCCGTGCAAGTAGTCACGCGGGGAGGTTATTTTTAAAATGACCACAGCTATCATTTATTGCCTGCTGTGTGCCAGGTACTACACTACATGCCTTACATAGGTCCCTTGCCCAAGGTCCCGCAGCTTACATGGTAAAGCCAGAATTTAGCCCCAGAACTGACTCTACCCACTATTCCCAACGTCGAAAGAAAGCTCTTTCTAGATTGGGGTGAGGGGCAGGGGTGAGAGAAAACATTTCTACTTCTTCTCAATAGGAGCATTATTCCCAGGGCTTTACTGTCCAATAGCCACGTGTGGCTTTTTAAATTTAAATTAATTAAAATCAAATAAAATTGAAAGTTCAGGTCCTCAGCCTCACCCGCGACAGTTAAGGGCTCGACAGCCACACGTGGCTGGTGGCCATGGTTTTGGGTAGCACAGATACAGAACGTTTCATCATCACAGAAAGTTCCCCTGGACGGTGCTGCTCTAGGGTACCTCCCCCTCCAGATCTGAGTGACCCGGGAGACACCATTCTCTTTTTAATCCAGAGGTCAGCCCATGGGGACCCATTCATGTCCCTCCCTCCGCTAGGATCTAGTAAGAGCAGTGATATGTGAAAACATACTATCTTCGGCCACAACACTCCTCCTCTTGCCAAAGGTCAAGGATAGTTCTTTACCAAACCCAAATTACTTTAAAAAGAAAAAGCAAAGGCCTCGGCAGCAGCCCCTACTCCTGCCAGGCGCTCTCTACGAAGTCCCTGCTGGTCCCCCTCTCTCCCCTGGTCAGGGCACCTCTCCCTGCAGCTCCCTGGGGCTGGGCAGCAGGGAACAACACCCTCCCGAGCAGGCTGCCGTCTGGCCAGCTGACTCGAAGCTCACGTTCCTTGCCAAGGATGAGTATTTTCCCGGTACCTAAGTCATTTGTCTTAGCTGCCAGGCTGTCCCTAACAAAGGACACAAGGGTGACGAGGGCAGTTCCTGGAACTCCAGCCCCACCAAGCTCATCTGGTGTGTTGCAAGCTTGGCCCTGGGTCCCCACCGCAGACAGGAACTTACCTGGCTGTGGACAGGCTATAAATAAGTCTTTTAAGATCTTGGTTTATTTACTCATGGCTGTTTTCTGTTCCCCCATGCAAGCCTTTCATCTCAGCATGCTCCGGAACATTTTGAACTGTAAACCACAAGGATAGGTCTGACCTTCTTGTCTTTGATTTTTATGGCGTGTCTTTTCCTAAATTTTCTCTGACCTAGTTTATTTTTAAATGAAAGGGAATTAAAATTGAAGTTGACAATGCCAGGCCTCCCTCGGAGAAGAAGACTGCCATCGTGACAGCGGAAGAGGTTTAGGCTAACAGGAGACCTGGGACCTGCCATCCACTTGCAACGTGACCCGCTGGACTAGTCCCACCGTCCCCCTCCCCCTCCCCTATATCACTGCCCTGCCCAGGTCTTAACTCGAGGTGAGATGGTGAATAAGAATGCCTTGCTGACAGAGCTGGAGCTGGGAACGATTTGTTGAAGAGTTGACCGTATAGATTGTTCCAAGCTGTGTATCAAAATGAGTTTCCACGAAGGCCCAGGAGCTCTTCAAGGGCAGGGTCTGTGACTGCTAGGGACTGCATTGTGTCCCCGCAAATTCATATGTTGAAGCCCTACCCTCAATGTGGTGGCATCTGGAGATGGAGCCTTTGGGAGGCAATTAAGAATTAGGTTTAAATGAAGTCGTGAGAGTGAGGTTCGCCTGGTGAGATCAGTGTCTAAGAAGAGGAAGAGAGAGACCAGGTCCTTTCTCTCTCTCTCTTTTACTTCTCCCCCACTCCTTCCCACCCTCCCACCATGTGAAAACACCGAGAAAAGGTGGTCGTCTGCAAGCCAGTCTGCAAGCCAGGAACCGTGCCCTCACCAGGAGAAGAATCTGCCAGCACCTTGCTCTCGGACTGCCAGCCTCCCGGACTGTGAGAAATGCATGTCTGTCATTAAAGCTCCCAGCCTGTGGCGGCGTTACGCTGGCCCGAGCCGACCAAGACAATGGCTTATTCATCACAGCGTCCCTGAGGTCTGACACAGTGCCTGGCACGCCGGAGGCTTGTTTAGTAAATCATTGCTGTGCCACCCTGCCATCCCAACCTGGTCAATGGGACGTGCACCTCGGTAATTCTTCACTCTGATGGACTTGGCCTTGTCCCCATTGTGACCCAAAGCACCCATTTTTGAAGAGGTAGGTCACCTGGGGTCAGTGAACAGGTGTTCATTCTCACGACTTTGGTGGGAGAGGGGAGCTGTAATCAGACCTCATTAACCCCAAGTCTTACCAGTGCAGCTGCTTGATTGATCTGATCATTAAACACAGGCCATTTGGGAACGATAACACTTTCTATTGTATGGAAACTCCTGCTCAGCTGACCTCTTCAGTATCTGCCTGCCCTGCCCCTCAGGAACCTGGTTCAACAGGGCTCTAATGCAGACGTGGTACCTCTGGGATGTTTCCTGGAGGAGCAGGGCTTGCTCGAGTTGGCCTCAGAATTTGAGGAAGCAAATACCCCATCATTAAAGTGGGTTTTGATGAGATCCCAAGCATTTTGCTTCCCTGAGCAGGGCAGGCTGGGGGAGGAGCTGCAGGAGAGGGGCAGGGCATTGCAGGGAGACAGGGGGGCACCTAGGGCTGGGTCAGAGAGCGTGCTTAGGAAAACCCTTCTGATTTGGCTCCCGGCTGGTCCTCAGACCTGAACAGATGGGCACAGCTCACCCATTCGTGAGCTTTCACACAGCATGGTTTGTGACCTGGAGGCCTGGACCATGAGTCAGCGGCCGTGGCTGAACATTCACCACCACCAGACTTGTGTTACCCAGCTAAGCTGGATCACCTCCATATGACTTTTTGTGATGCTACAACACTTAGAGCTCCTGCCAGATGACAGGGATTAAACAAAACCTGAGAAGAGGGGTGACCGGAAGCCAGGGTGACAGCACAGCTCCTGGAGAAGATAACACTTCTCTGAGTTCAAGGGAGAACCAGGCGGGCCCCTGGAGGCAGGAAGGCACAGTTTCTCCTCCTACAGAATCACCCTAGGGTTCCCCTTTTTCCTCCCACTTCCCAGCTATCCAACCCTGGTACCCCAATACCCACCCCCTCTGCAATCCCCTCCCCTCCTGTGGGAAGAACATGGTCCAAGGCTACAGCCAGGCTGGAGCCCTGGGCTCTTCTGCTAGCACTAGGGCCCCAGCCGACCCTGCTTTTGGAAGGGTATGAGGAGTGACTTCTGAGGGGCTAGAGGTCAAGGGGGGTATGTGGGAAGTGATCAAATTGTCTTGGAGAGGAAACAGGGGAAGAGAATACTGCCCTCCACCCCCAGCAAGAACTGGCCATGGGGACTGGCTACGCTCATGGCCAAAGCTCCCTGCCCTCGTCCTGGGGCAAATGGATCCTTCCAAGCACACAAGGACCCAGAGAACAGGAAGGGTGGCTTAGAAAGGAGACCACAGGAGACAATCAATCCTTCATTTCTCTCTTCTGCAACACCGGCGTTGATAAGGATCCCGGGCAGTGCCCACCGAGTCAGAGCAGCACATTCGCTGCTCTCCTGCTGCAGGTCCCTCCCCAAGGTACCAAACCCCAGCTGAGACCACCCCCGCCCCCCGAGTCCCAGCCCCTGACCATCACACACACACACACACACACACACACACACACACACACACACACACCAGTCCTAGGGTCAAGCCGGCCACCACAGCACCCTGGGCAGCGGGGCACTCAGCGTTGAGGACCATCAAACCATTCCCTCCTTCCAAAAACATGTCTTGAATAGCCATTAAGTGCAGGGCACTGGCCTCGCACGGGCATAGACGTGCCCCTCCCCAGCCCCAGCTCCCATCTGGGTATCACTCAGTCTGTTGAGACTTCCCCCACAGGGACGCCCCTGCGCTATCTGGCAGCTGAGCGCGGCTGGCTGGTGCCACAGCTGACCAGTCCAGACCTGCGCCATCTCACCCAGGGAGCCTCGCCCAGGGCCGTCGACAGCCCCCGCACTCAGTGCCCGAGGGCTGCGGTCCCACCTCCGAGGAAGGACACAGACGGGCCTCAACCATCACAGACACATCCAGGCTCCAGGGTGAGGATGTCTGATCTTACCTCCTCCCTCAGCCCTTCCCGGGACTTTTCCCGGTCCCCGTTTTGGGATGCTTGTGGAATTCTGTTCTCAGGTCTGAGAGCCTTGAAGAAAGCACCTTTTGATAGGGTCTCACCCCCTGGGGTTCTAAAAGCCACCATTCCTGGTCATTCCCCACACGCACCACGCAAGCATCCCACCCCGCCCATGGGTCTGCTTGGGTCCAGGCCCCCTAGAGCGCCGCGCCCTTGGCGCTGGGGGTGGGCGCCAGGGCGCCCCGGTGAACGCGCTGGTGCTTGAGCAGGTGCTGCTTCTGGCTGAAGCCGCGGCCGCAGGAGGTACACAGGTAGGGCCGCTCGCCCGTGTGGTTGCGCCGGTGGCGCGTCAGGTTCGGCTTCTGGCTGAAGCGGCGCCCGCACTCGGGGCACGGGTAGGGCCGCTCGCCCGTGTGGATGCGCTGGTGGATGGTGAGCGCCGACCACCAAGAGAAGCTCTTGCCGCACTCGTTGCAGATGAACTGGCGCGGCTCGCCCGGCCCGCCCGCCCGCGCCCGGCCCCACGGCACGTCCCCGGGCCCCCGGGCCGGCGAGGGGCCGTGCGGCGGCGGCGGCAACAGGCCGGGGGCGCCCTGGGCGGGCGGCTCGGCGGCGCCGGCGTGGGCTTGCTGGTGGGCCCGCAGCGCGGCGCGGCTGGGGCGCGGCGCGGCCGGGGCGCCGGGCAGGTGCGTGCGCTGGTGCTTGAGCAGGTGCTGCTTCTGGCGGAAGCTGCGGCCGCAGTGCGCGCAGGGGTGCGGCCGCTCGCCCGTGTGGTTGCGCAGGTGGCGCGTCAGGTTGGGCTTCTGGCTGAAGCGGCGCCCGCACTCGGGGCACGGGTAGGGCCGCTCGCCGGTGTGGATGCGCTGGTGGATGTTCAGCGACGACCACCACGAGAAGCTCTTGCCGCACTCGTTGCAGATGAACTGGCGCGGCTCGGCGGGGGCGGCGGTCCGGGCCCCGGGCTGGCGCCACCAGCTCTGGCAGAGCCCCAGCCAGGCCCACTCGGGGCGCCCCCGCCGGGGCCCCGGCCGCGGGCGACAGCCCCGATGGGCCGTGGCGTCCCGGAGCAGCGCCTGCAGCCCGGCGCGGGCGCCCTGGCGGTCCCGGGCGTGCGCGCGCTGGTGGATGCGGAGGCCCACCTGGTGGCGGAAGCAGCGCTCGCACTCGGGGCACGGGTGGCTGGCGGGCCGGGAGTGGGTCTTCTGGTGCTTGAGCAGGTGCTGCTTCTGGCTAAAGCGCCGAGCGCACTCGGGGCAGCAGAAGGGCCGCTCGCCCGTGTGGTGCCGCTGGTGGCGCGCCAGGTTGGGCTTCTGGCTGAAGCTCTTGCCGCACTTGCCGCACGGGTACGGCTTCTCGCCGGTGTGGGTGCGCTGGTGGATCTTCAAGGACGACCACCAGCTGAACCTCTTCCCGCAGTCCGGGCACACGAAGTGACCCTCGCCGGCAGAAAGAGCGGGGCTCAGGGGGCTGGCGGTCACCCCCGGAGCCCGGCCTGCCGGCCCGCCGTCCTGCTCAAGGGGAGGGCCCCACCTTGGACCCCCAGTCTCCTCCTGTCCCCCCCAGGCTCGAGGCTTCCCCACGGTCTGGCATGGCGGGAGGCTCCGACGCTGCTGGAAAATGTTCTCCTTATCCTTCTGGCAAAGCGCGGCCTGTGGCCCCAGCGTCTGCAGCAGCCATTCTGGCTTCTCTTGCTTGATCTTCATGACCAGCACATCTCCTGCCGGAGGCGAAGGGAGAGAGACGGGGAGAGTCATTCGGTGCTCGGTGGGGTGGAGGGAAAGGGCGGGAGGGAGGGAAGAAGAGTCAGGAGGGCAGAGCTTGGCAGAAAATAGGGCGGGAGAAAAGGATGCAGAAGGAAGAAGAGAGGAGGGAGGGTGGACAGGACAATAAAGCGGGGATTGGGGTGTGCAGGAGGGCAAAGAAAAAAGACAAGAAAGAAACGATAGGTGAGCGTTGCTGTGCCAACGACCCCGCCGCCCGCCTCCTCCACCCTGAGGCCCAGGGGATGCAGAGAAGGTAAAGAAGCCAATCCAGGGAAGTCTTCCGGCCCAGGAAGCAAGCAGAAAGTGGCCAAGTTTCAAAACTTCTCCTTCTCTTCCTAAGGGGATGGACGTGCAGGACACTTGCTGGACGAGTGCACGTCCAGTCCCCCCCCCAGGGGTTGGGCAGCCAAGCCCCGCATCACTGCCAGGCCTCTCCGGGGCAGCAGCCGTGGTGCGTGAGCACCTTACCTTCTTGGCAGCCTCACCTTTCTTCAACAAAGCCATGCACAAGAAAGTAGGCCAGAAAGGTCTCAGCGCCCAGAATAGGTGTTGCCTCGTCCTTGTACTAAACGAATCCCACACACCAGCAGCACACTCTGCTGCTAAGCCACCCCTTACACTGTGCTCAGGTCAGGAGGGCGCTTTGCTTCTGGGCTCATGGACACAAGCTGTGATGGAAAAGGTTTGCTATAGACACTGCATACGGACTGATTCCATTTATACGTAGGTCAAAAGCTGCCAACTAATGGATGAGTTAGAAGGGTAATGGCCCCCTGATAGAGGGCACTGTGGTTGGAAGGGGGCCTGGGGTACTTCTGGGGCTCTGGCAACGTTCTCCTTCTGGGTCTGGGTGCTGGTTACATGGGCGTGTTCACCTGGAGAATTTGTACAGCCCGCGACCTGTGCACTTTTCTGTGTTATACTTCAAGAAAAAGTTTATGTTCAATAAAAAATAAATGAAACAGTTGTGAACAAAGAAGAGAAACTCTAGACAACAGTTGCCAATCCACCTGCCAATGCAGGGGACACGGGTTCAATCCCTGGTCCGGGATGAGTCCACACCCCGCGGAGCAACTAAGCCCACACACCACAACTGCTGAGCCTGTGCTCTAGAGCCTGCGAGCCACAACTACTGAAGTTGGAGCGCCTAGAGCCTGTGCTCCTCAACAAGAGAAGCCACCACAGTGAGAAGCCTGCGCACCGCAACAAAGAGTAGCCCCCGCTCAACACAACTAGAGAAAGCCCCCACGCAGCAACAAGACCCAACGCAGCCGAAAAAAAAAAACCCGCTGCCAATATTAAAAAGACAACAAAGTAAACCCCAAGGAAGTAAGAGGAAGGAATTAATAAAGACAAAAGCAGAGATGATAGGATAAAGGGAACACAAAGATATAAAAAGGATTCTGATAAATCCCAAAATACCATGTATAGACATTATATCAATTTGAAAAATCTATGTAAAATGATTTTGCAAGAAAAATAAATTAACAAAACAGACTCAAGAAAAGGTAGAAACCATGTCTATAGAAACAATTAGAAGAGACTGAAAAGAAAACTAAAGTTCAACCTCGAAAATGGGTAACAGGCCCCTGAACCGTACAAAGAGGTTCTACTAAAACTTCACGGGAAGGACTATTCCCAGCTTACATAAACTGTGACCATGACTAGGGCAGGGGGAGGGGGGAAGCTTACATGTTAACATGACCCAGAATAAGACAAGGGTGGGGTAGGCAGGGAATTATAGGTTTATCGTTCTTTGAAAGTAGATGCAAAAAACAAACAAGCAAAAACACTGGCAAAGCAAGTTTGGCAGTGCTAAGAGAACAACCTATCCTGGCTTTGCTGGATCTTCTACAGGAAAGCGAAGATGACTCAACACAGTTCATGACATTAACCTTTTAAAACATTAGAAGCCTTATACTATCTCAATAGATGTGAAAAAGTCCCATGATAAAATGCAACATCATTTCTGGAGGGAGAGAAGGAAAAGGGAAAGGAGGGAGGGGGAAAGACAAAAGGAAGGAAGGAAGCTCTTAGCAAACTAGGAACATAAGGACATTTTCTCAGGTTGACAAAGGAGCTGTATTAGAAACTGCAGCAAATGTTATAACTGAAGGCAAAAGATTAGAAGCCTATTCAAGTTAGGAACAAGGTGAAAAAAGAAAGATATATATAAATATTGGAAAGGAGGAGAGAACTGTCATTTGCTGATAATTATTAACCTAGAATGTGCATGAGAATCCACTGATGAAGTTTTAGAAATAAAAGTTTCAACAAAACTGCCAGATAAAAAACATTAAAATTCATAACTTTTTAGAATGGCAATAAAGTAACTGTAAGTATACCTAATATACAAGCAAAACATAAAGAAAACTATTAAACTTTACTGAAGAGATAAAATGTAAATAAAAAAACAGGTACCTCATATTCCTAGATAAGAAGCTCTCCATTCCGAAATGTTTCAGTTCAGTGTAATCCTAATTAAGTAAATTATAACATTTACTATGTGTGTAAATCACCCAGAAATTCTAAAAATGAGCAAGGAAGAATTTGGCTTATGCAACATTAAAAGCTAAAATACTATCACCACACACCCATTAGAATGGCTAAAATCCAAAACACGACAACACCAAACGCTGACAGGGCTGTACAGCAACAGGAACTCTCATTCATTGCTGGTGGGAATGCAAAATGTTAAGGCCACTTTGGAAGACAGTTTGTCTGTTTCTTACAAAACTGAAGATACTCTTACCATACGATCCAACAAATCACTCTCCTACGTATTCACCCAAAGGAGTTGAAAACTTATGTTCACACAAAAACCTGCGCACAGATGTTTATAGCAGCTTTATTGATAACAGTCAAAACGTGGAAGCATCCAAGCGATGTCCTTCATTGGGTGCATGGATAAACAGTGGTACACCATACAATGGAGTATTATTCAGTGATAAAAAGAAATGAGATCTCAAGTCATGAAACGACATGGAGGAAACTTAAATGCATATGACTAAGTGAAAGAAGCCAATCTGAAAAGGCTACACACTGTATGATTCCAACTATATGACATTCTGGAAAAGGCAAAACTGTGGAGACAGTAAAAAGATCAGTGGTTGCCAGGGGTTGAAGGGTCAGGGGGAAAGGGACGAATAGGCAGAGCACAGAGGATTTTTAGGGCAGTGAAACTCCTCTGCCTGATACTGTAACGGTAGGTACAGGACATTAAGCATCTGTCCACAGAATGTACAACACAAAGAGTGGACCCTAATGCAAACTATGGACTTTATTTAATACAAATGTGTTAATAAAGGTTCATCTATTGTAAAAAAAATGCACCGTTCTAATGCAAAATGTTAATAACAGGAGAAACTGTAGAGAAGGGTATAGGGCAGTCTTTGTCCTTTCTGCACATTTTCTCTGTAAACCTAATACTGCTCTAAAAAATAAAGTCCATTTAATAAAAGTCTTGACTGATGCAGTTGTATTGACGGGGCTGTCCCATAGTGAGCCAGGTGAGGTGAGGCTGTGAGAGTCCCTCCCACCAAAAAAAAAAAAAAAAAAAAGCTAAAAACAATCATTAAAAGTGTAGAATACACATAACTGACAGATACATCAAAAGAACAGAAAAGTTTGATATGCGATACAAGGTAGCATTCCAAGTCAACACTGAAAGGCTGGCCTATTCATCAATTTAGGACCAACTAACTCTCCATTTGGGAAAAATATTCAAGTTAGATTTGTAGTTCATACTGTTTATAAAAATCAGTTCCAGATGCATTTAAGTGCTGGTTTACAAGAAGCAAATACAGTATTAGAAGAATTAGGAGAATTTGTTTAGAATCTAGAGGTAATTGATAATCTTCTTAAACAGGTTGCAAAACATAAAAACTAAATTTAAAACCCCTGTACGACAAAGGATACTGCATATGAGCGAACTAGAAATGATTGTGCGGGGCAGCCTTTTCCAACAGAGCTTTCCACAGAGTGAAAACATTTTACATCCGAGCTCTCTGATACATGCGGCCTCTAGCCACAGGTGGTTACAGAGCACTTGGAATGTGGCTAGTACCACCGAGGAACTGAACTTACTTTTTTAAATTTAAATTAATTTAAATCTAAATTTAAATTTAAATAACCATATGTGGCTATTGGCCACCTACTGGACAGCACACGTCTAGGAGAACATATGTGCAGATATATGACAGACCAAGGATTAATATCCAGAGCATATAAAGGACTCCTATAGACAGGATGAAAAGAGGTGCACCCTCGCTAGCAATCAGCAAAGTGCAAAATAACAGTGTAGCATCTTTTCACCCATCACAGCAGCAAATATTGAAGAGGTTGATAATATCCCGACTTAACAATACACATGGAAATTACATAGGAGGGTAAGTACAACATGGATATGCTGGGGGCCTAAACGAATTCAGACTCTCTGAGGACGACTTGACAGTGCTTATTAAAATTATAAATGTGTACAATCTTCCGCCTCTTCCACCCAGCAATTTCACTCCAGGTGTTATATCCTAAGAAATACATATGAGTCCAAAGAGGAACATCTAAGTATATTCACTGAAGTGCTATCTGTAATTAGGAAAAAGGGGGAAAACAACCTAATTACCCATCAATAATAGTCTAATAAAATTTTCACTCCCTTCATAATGTGGAATACTATGCAGCAGTTGAAAAGAGCTATATAGGCGAATGTGAAAAGATTTCGAAAACATTTTAAGAGAGAAAAAAAAAATTGAAAATCAGTATCAGTCGTCTGATCCAACTTATGGAAAATAAAACCATCCCTCTCTGTGTACATACACATGCCCGATCCAGGACGGTTCACGCCAAACCCAAGATGGTGGCCACCCTGCAGGTGGTATGGACCATAGCAGGATTAGATGGGGAAGTCAAAGGGGACTCACACTTTCTATGTGTTATTTGAATATTCTCATAAAAATTCAAACATTATAATTTTTAAGTCTTTAAAATATCTTAGGAAATAAAGAGAAAACCTCCCCTCTAATCCGGTGGCCTTTAGTTTTGAGGCCAAAGAGCTCTGCTCCACTCCACAGCCTGACTGGCCACATGGGGGCAAAGAAACCGATGTGGTGCCCATGGGGTCGGAGGTGGGAGGGTGGGAGTGTCACAGAAAGCACCTGCAAGGGGCCAGCTTTCCACCTGGCGAAACGACGCCGTGAGGCCTCCCCAGATGCTCGATTGTGAGAGGTCATTTTATCAGGAGTAATAATTTGAAAATGAAAGTGGTGATTTAAATTGTGTACTGGCAGGAATCGAAAACCCATGTGTAATGAGTTTCATTGATTCTAAGAATGTTTCCTTAGATGCACTGAATCGTTGGCCAGCGGAAGTATTTAACAGGGCTAGCTGTCCAAATTGGTGGTCATGTAGTGAATCCAAAATATACTCCAGTCAGCGGGGCACCACTGTCCCCAAGTGACAGGGCACCCATTAATGCCCCAGAGCGCCACAAAAGCCACCGCCTTTCCCTGATTAAACCTGACCTTGGTATCCAGCACGGTGGCTGGGTTGTATGAGGAGGCCCTGAAGCCCAGGGGTGGCGCGTGTAGACCTGTGACGTGTGTTGCTGGGACTTCAGTCGTCACGGGCACCTTCCCGTAGGGATCAGGCACTGATACAGAGGAAAACAGGCTTCTGCCTGCCTGTTCCAAAGGTACTGGTCCTCAGTCAGCATAAAAAGCATCAGTTTTTATCTAAATGGTTCAGATAAAATAAAGAGCTGCTGAATGGAGAGCTATTGCTTAATGGGTAGTTTCTGACATTATGGGAAAATTCGAGAAATGGATAGTGGTGATGGCTGTACCACAACGTGAATGTGCTTCATGCCACTGAATTGTACCCTTAAAAATGGTTAAAATGGTAAATTTCATGTTATGTATATTTCACCACAATTTAAAAAAACACATAAAATAAATATAAAGTAAAAGGTACCTGAAAGAGGTAAGCTCCCAATTATCTGAAAGCTCTGGCCTTCCTGAAGAGTCATTCCTTCAGCCTGGCCAGCAGGCGTGGCAGCCTGTGGAGGCTGAGCTCACAGGGGCCCCCAGGCCCCAGTGGCTCCAGGGTCCAGGCCAGTGTTTTTCTACCTCTTCCCAAAGCTGAAGCTGCCGTACGGGGCAGAGAAGGCCCTGGTAGAGCCCATCTCTCACGTCTGAATTAGGATCTCCCTTATGAGTTTACGTGGGCAAAAGGGTCCTTCAGCTGATATGTTTGGAACTGTCTGCCCTAGGTTTTCCTGTAATTACTGTAATGTCAGCCACACACACACACACACACACACACACCTCGAGTGCTCTCAGCGTTCAAAGCGACAGCCCAGGGCAGGGGTTGGGGGGGACTGGGAAGTGGGGTGGCCGAACTCACTGCCGTCTGTGTCAGGACCCAGCCCCAGAACAGTGTGGCATCCATATATCATACTGCCTCCTTTGAGCTGGTGTTTTGTTTCTTTTTTATCCAATTGCCTGATTTTTGTCTCATCTTAGTTCCACTGCAGTGATTGTCCTGGGAGGGCGGGGGCTCTGGGGTCTACGGGGCAACTCCCCTGGAAGGGGTGGGACGTAAAGAAACCTGGTGACTGTGCTGAGCGAGGGGCAGAGTTCCCGGGCCTGGGCCGGTCCCCTCTCCCGGGGCCAGAGCCACCGTGCAGCCCAGCTACACCCAGAACAGCGCCTGCCACAGAGGCTGAGAGCGGGTCTCAGACCAGGGGCTGCTCCATCCCAGAAGCGGGAAGTGGGCGGCTGGGGAGGGGTCTCCACAGGGCACTTCCCACTCTCAGCGGCGCCTGCCCCCTGCCCGGGAGACACCAGCACTAACTGCTGTGTTTCCTCACCACCGGCTCCAAGTGCATCAGCTGACACAGACCGTGAACTGTGTGACCCCGGGAAGCTTAATGGACCGAACTGGAGACACTCTCCTGACCAACCAACAGCAGGGCTTGTTGCGGCCACGTGTCCTCCCCAGAGCGCTGGCTTTCGGTGTGTGATCAGCGCGGACACCAAGCACTCCCTGATCTAGCGCTTGACAGACACCTGATCTTCCCCCAGCAGATTTCTGCACGGGTGTGTGTGTGTGTGTGTGTGTGTGTGTGTGTGTGTTCCTGCCTGGCAAGCACAGGATGGCCTTTGTTAGTTCTTAGCCCCGCCCCCGTCTGTGTTTGCTCCATCCTTGGACGTGACCTCCGTGTCCTGGTCCCACCGTGTGGTTCTACAGGCCACCAGCAACTCCTGCTCAGCTACAGAGGGACGGGGACGACGGGGCTGGGGAGGGGGCCGTGGTGGGCTCCCACCTGCCCCTCGTCTCTTACCTGTGCTGCTGTCACCAGCCAGGCCACTCTCCATCCCCGGAGGCCCCTCAGCATCAGCACGGCGGCTCCCGGCCCGGCCGCCTGCGGGTGAGATGGGAGCAAAGGAAAGAGAGTTGGCCTGTGGGACAAGGACGAATGCCCCTCACAGGAGGCAGTCCCTCTTTTTCAAAAGCTTTTCTATGACCTCTGTCGAAATGAGCAGGATTTTTTTTAAAAGCACATATACCTGCTAGGCAGGTAAAATGCGTATAATTCCCATTTTATGAAGAATAAACTGAGGCCAGAGAGGGCCGCTGACATGCCCCAAGTCACAGAGGTGGCCGAACGGCAGAGCTGGGCAAGGTCCCTGGGCTTCTAACTCCCAGACCAGAGCCTCATGCCCACACTCTCATCACCTGCAGGGTGGGGTGTGAAGGATGCCACAAGAGAGAACCAGGAAACTCAAATAAGTTGAGAGACACCCCCTACCCTGCAACGTGGTCATGAGGACACCCTGGAGGGAAGAACCGTCCCTCCAAAATCGCCAGCCCCCCGTCTCTCAAAGCCCCCGTCCATGTTCCAGTGCAAACCCTTCTGGGGCCTCACAGCCATCCCCCACCCCTGGGCAAGAACACACGTGGCCAACCTGGGTCCTAGGGACCTCATCCCTCATCCACCAATCTGGGGCTCATCTTTTTTTACTCTTCAGTCTTTTGAACATCTCCCGACTGGCTCATTTGGTGCCTGGAACGTGATCGGGACGGGCCCTGCTGCTCTGACCCCTTGGCGCGGCCCCTGCCCCTTCCAGGCCCCAGCCTAAATATCACCTCCTCCGAGTGGCCTTCTCTGGCAACCCCGTGTAAAGTCACAACCCTAACCCCAGCTCCCATTCCTCCCTGACACTTTTCACCACCGGACAGGATATTTACTTTTCTGCTTATTCCCCGACAGGAATGGAGGACAGGACTTCCCGGGCTCACTGCCGAGTGCCAGGGTCCGGGACAGAGCCCGCACGTGGAAGGCACCAAACAGCCATGTGTGGCACCAACATGCTGCTGGTTACGTGCGCTCAGAGATGTGGCAGCTGCACGTGGTGCTGTGGGCGGCCCCCCCCAAGGACGGGGATCTCGTTTCCTATGCCTGTACCCCGACCCCCTGCACTCCCAACAGGCCCCAGCCTCTGCCCCACGAGACGGGAGGCTGGGCTCACGCTGCAGGACCAGGAACCTCTGCTCGGCCACCGCTCGGGCTCGGGGAACCCCGCCTCCCCTTGCTGCACACCTCGGGCCCTGGAGAGCCTCCCAGAAACCCCATTCTAAGGGTCTCCCTGCTTCCTTCTCCCAGGTCCCTTTCCAGCGGCTACTCCGGGGACAGGGACCCAGGCTGGAGATGTGGACCCTGCCCGGAGAGGTGGGGGGCAGGGGTGTCAGGGAGATACGAATCTGAGAAATAGAAAACTCACCCTCCCTGGGGCAGAAAGGGAAAGAGAACCCTCCCCTTTCTTTCAGAGTATTTTCTTTAGAGAACTTCTGATTGGAAGTTCTTTCTCTGCCCCTTTGAGGTGTATATAAATCTTTTTAAAGCTCACTAAGCCTCTTGCCGGCTTTACAACCCAGGACCGTCTTTCTCCAGGACCTGGGAGCCATCTCTCCGAAATGCAAACATCAAGGAAACAGCGGCCAGTGTCCCCTGCCCGTGGGAGGTGGGAGCCTGACTCTCCAGCAGCACCGGGCTCCGGGCTGCAAACCTCCTTCTGTCACCAAGATACAAGAAGTGGATGTTTCCTTTGCACAAAGGCAATTAGCTATCACGCGTGGCCACCCAATTCCAGGCAAATTTAGGGTGAACTCTGTGTGACAAATGGTGCCGTCAAGTCCTCTTACCCGAGGACTGGCTATGCTTTCCCTGGAGAACACGTGTGCAGTGGGGTTGCCCCTGCTGGACTGTGTAACAGGTGAGATTTCTGTCTATAGTCTCTTAGCAAATTGCCTGTGATGTGCACCACATTTCAGTCTAATGCTTATTCAGTTAAAAACTTGTTTTCTTTCTCTCCTACTTTTGCGGGGAGTTTTTCTGAGTTGGCAGGAGATTTGGTTTTTAATTCTATTTCCCCAAAAGGGGTCTGTTACGCACTCCTGCTGTGGGTTACTATAGACACTGAAACCTGCCTGTGGTGCAGAGAAAAGGGGGCCACAAATGAGGGCAGGAGAAGGCCCCCCTCGGGGCCCCTGATGGATGCCAGTGCTCCTGCCTTAGCACCACATTTTCCTTCCAGGTCACTCTGCATCCCAGGCCATGGGGTAGCCTCTCACCAACTGGAGAGTTAATGTCTGCCTAAGGAGACTCAGAGGACTGGTGAACAAAGAGGCCACTTTGATATGGGGAATCTCAGACAGGGGGGTGGAGGCTCGGGCCACAATTCAGGGCGAGGACAGCGGGTGGGACTTGGGCTCATTCACAAAACCCCTACACAACACAACTGAAACCCCTTAAGCCAAATCAAATCAGTCCTACTTGATCCATTCTGTCTTAAGAGGTATTACGAACTCAAAATCGCCTCAGGTGGCAGAAGGGCTTCAATTCTTGGTGACCAATTCACAAGGAGTCACTGAGCTGCACCAGAGTTCATGGTCCGAGAAAGAACAGAAGTCGAAATGGAAGGAAGGGACCCTCATGGGCCCGAGGGGAAGAAGGAAGAAAGGAGAGGGCAGGGGACAGGAGGAGAGGCACAGAGGACAGGAACAGGGGGCAGGGGCTATGTCTTGGGGGCCCATCTCCACCTGTGTGCTCAGGTGGGATGTGTCTGGAAAACAGGCCAACAGGTGTCCTCAGACAAACCCCTGAGACAAGCCGAACGGCAGAAGGTCCCTGCATGTGGCAGCGTCTTTCCAGGCCGGCCAGGCCCCCACACACCCCACCCTGATGCACCGCACTGCACACCTCTTCTCGCCCCACCAGACACATCACTCAGCTGACTGGAGAGAGAGATGCCCAGGGACACGGCGAGCAGGCCGCCCAGCAGAAGACCCCGGCCAGAAAACAGGATGCAACGGGGGCCGATCCCCATCCACCAACGCCCACACCAAATCCCTAAGGCCCACCTGGTCTATCACCCAGCTCCCCGACCCCAAGCTCTGATGACCTTTCCCCTCCCTGCCCAGCAGGTCCCATGGAGGGCGGGACACACGCAGGGGGTGGGTCTCAGGACAGGGCCCCAGTCACCTCCTCCTTCCCAGCCCCTGGCTCTGGGTCAGGCCGCAGTTGGGATGAGAGCCCCTTGACGGGGAGGCTTTGAGGGACAGCTGCCATGACAACTGCCGCGTCACACAAAGCGGGACTGTGGCCTGGGGCAGGTGCTGAGGTCTGGGGGCAGGGAAGGTAACAAAGGGGCTTTGATCTTAGCAGAAATTTGGGGGGAAGGCAGACAGCAGCTGGGGGTGGACGAAGGCCACGGGCCAGGAGAGGCGGTGCAGGGACACGTCTGGGTCACTCCACATCCTCCAGATCTCAGGGCCCTGGACCTTTTCCACCAGCCAAGTACATCTCTCTTCACAGACTCAGGCCCCACATGGGGAAGAAGGAGATGGCACCTCATGTGTCCTCTGTCACCAGTGGAGCGGGGACCGGCCACGTGCCCTCCACCAGTAGCTCAGGCTTTGAGGGATGCATCTCCCAAACTCCAGCCGAAGGCCCAGCTCACAGGCCCTGCTCAGCTAGGAGCCCCACCCAGGGCGACACCATCTGCCACCGTTCACCTATGCGCACAGGAGGCAGTCTTCCCAAGGTACCCTCCCCATCAAGCTGACCGCCCTCACACCAAGTAGGTCAAGTCCCCCGGGGAGCAGCCCAGGCCAGCGTTTGGAAGGGGATGGGCGAGGGCCCGCAGGCTCCAGCTAGCCCTCCCCCTGAGGGCGTGCTCTCGGAGTCCTCCGGGGGGACGCAGGCTCTGTCTGTCCCTCCCTCATTCACTGAGCGGGCGGGGGCTTCCCTGGTCACCTCGGTATTGACCTGGCTCTGGAAAGAAAAAGGGGGTGACCAGCCAAGACTCGGTAGGGACAGGGAGACCAACTGTGAACCAGGCACTCAGCAAGCACCGCCCACTTCATCCTAAGGAGCCACGGCTCAGAGACGTTAAGCAGTTTGCTCAAGGTCACACAGCTAGTAAGTGCTGGAGCCAGGACCGAACGAACTGGGGTGGGCCTGCCCCAGCCAGAGCTCCTGCTCCTGGACCCTGCTGCCTCTAAGAGAAGGTGCAGAGTGTACCAAACCTTAAGCCACCAGGGCCTCCTTTTCAGGAGTCTGGCCTCTAGACCCACACATTGGTTATTTAAGTGTGTATAAATTAAGTTTAAAATTCAGTTTCTCATTCACACTGGCCACGCTTCAAGTGTTCAACAGTCACACGTGGCTAGAGCTACCATAACATCCAGCAGAAAAGATTTCCAGGTTCACGAAGTTCTGCTGGGCAACATTGCACTAGATATAAAGCTCCAGGATGGCGGTGGCCCTGCCTGCCCGGGCCTGAGACGCAGAAGGTGCTCAGCTTATACTGGATGAATGAATAAATGAATGAACGAATGAAAGAAATGGGAGACAGAAGACGGGGCCCCTGTGGCCCCAGTGCTTCATCACCAACAACAAATACCTCAGGACAGGTTAATGATGTCCCCGGCCTGGGAAATGGATTTCAGTTAATATCAGTGGATGTTTCATTTAAAATATACCATCATAGGTGGCTGCCAAGGGGGAGGGGGTTGGGGGAGGGATGGAGTGGGAGGTCAGGGTTAGCAGATGTAAGCTTTTATATATAAATGGATAAACAACAAGGTCCTACTGTAGAGCACAGGGAAGTATATTCAATAATCTGTGATAAACCACAATGGAAAAGAATATTAAAAAAAAGAATGTATACATGTATAACTGAATCACTTTGTTGCACAGCAGAAATTAACACAACATTGTGAATCAACTATGCTTCAATAAAAAATATTGATAGGGGGCTTCGCTGGTGGCGCAGTGGTTGAGAATCTGCCTGCCAATGCAGGGGACACGGGTTCGAGCCCTGGTCTGGGAGGATCCCACATGCCGCGGAGCAACTAAGCCCGTGAGCGACAGCTACTGAGCCTGCGCGTCTGGAGCCCGTGCTCTGCAACAAGAGAGGCCGCGAGAGTGAGAGGCCCGCGCACCGCGATGAAGAGTGGCCCCCGCTCTCCTCAACTAGAGAAAGCCCTCGCACAGAAACGAAGACCCAACACAGCGAAAAATAAATAATAAATAAATAATAAAAATTAAAAAAAAAAAAATTGATAGGGCTTCCCTGGTGGCGCAGTGGTTGAGAATCTGCCTGCCAATGCAGGGGACACGGGTTCGAGCCCTAGTCTGGGAAGATCCCACATGCCGTGGAGCAACTAGGCCCGTGAGCCACAAGTACTGAGCCTGCGCGTCTGGAGCCTGTGCTCCGCAACAAGAGAGGCCGCGATAGTGAGAGGCCCGCGCACCGCGATGAAGAGTGGCCCCCGCTTGCCACAACTGGAGAAAGCCCTCGCACAGAAACGAAGACCCAACACAGCCAAAAATAAAATAAATAAATAAGTAAATAAAAATATTGATAAAATACAGTCATAGGCATACGAGAAGAAACTGATCTAAACACTAAACGCACAAAAACACATCTAGAGACAATCATATCTAACATCCAAGGCGGCTAAGTACACAAATGTTCAAAGATGCAAAAATACAGAGATACTCATACACATGAGAATACCTGCAAAATTGCATATGCAAAGTACAGAGAGACTGCAATATTAAAAAATCCACCGCTACACCTACAGATCCAGAGACACAAGTGTGCCAACGTGAACCGCACGAGCACAAATCGCTCCCCTTCCACGCTGGAGAAGACAGCCATGTGACCCCCTGCTGACACAAGTGCCCTCACAAGCCATGACCATCCCTCCAGGTCCACTGCTCCAGTGGGGATGCAGCCACTGGGAGAGGAAGCGACAGCGGGTGACGGGAACAGTCACTGTTGGGGAGCCGGTGGGGTAAGCTGAGGCGAGGGGGGCGGCGTGAGGCAGCAGCGCTGCAGCTGGAGGGGCACGGAAAGCCCTAGAAAGAGGACAAGGCTCTGCCCGGCAGGCCACGCGGCAGCGGTCTGGCCAGGAGGAGGCGGCAGGCCGTTCCCCTCTCCCCCGGGAACCTGAGCCCCGCAGGGCTGGCTCCTCGGCCGAGTCGGCCCCACTCGCATTGGCTGCCCCTCTCCTCAGACCCACGCACGCCTGGACCCGGAATCAGGGGCCCTGAGTTCCAGCCCACCTGCCCTTGGCAAATCACTTCACCTCTAGGCCTAGGTTCCCAATGGCGAAGGTGACTGAAAGCGCCTGCTCCGGGGGGGGGCTTGCCGTGAGCATCAGGTTGGGGGAAACACTAGACTTTCTAAACAGTCTTTTCTTTCTCTTTCTCGTGGCCTGAGAACAATCCACACCCGAAGGTTCTGAGCCCTCTCTCCAAACACCCCACGGCCAGCTCACTCCTCCCAAACCGTTACCCTTCAAGCTGCTTCAGAACCTCTGGAGGCCCCCGGCGCCCACACAGGAACCCCAAACTCTGCTCAGCAACGGGAGCTGGCCTCGCAGAGGAACCGGGCGTGGACAGCTGTCACGGTCAGGGCTCCCTGCAGAGCAGCTCCGGGTACCGCCTCTCCCGGGAGATGGAGACTGGCTGGGGAGGAGGGCCTCCTCCGGGCCAGGCTGTGGGGCGGGGGTAAGGAGAGCAGGGCCGGGGCTGGGCCCTGAGCGCCAGGCGGGGGGCTGGACTACAGAGCCGTGGACGCTTCTGCCGGCTCAGCTCAGGCGAGCCCCACGGCCTCACACCCCGACTTTGCTGCGGGGAGGAGCTGGTGTAGCCTCTGTCTGCCAGGACTGATCGCGCAGCCCCCGGGCCCTCTCCCAAAGCCAGTCCTACGCGAGCCACTCCTGCACGAGGCCTGGTCCCTGGGCTTGTGCTCTGGCTAATCTCTGGATAATCAGCGCTCTCTCCAGGCATCGGTCCCCCATCCCTGCACCCACCAGACTTCACACCTTCCTCTCCTCCAGCGTTTCTGACCAAGGAGGACACGCAAACCATCCCCAACAAGTGGCTTTAAAATGGTATTGGAAAGGCAGGGCAACTGCTCTTCCCACCTTCTATGGCCCGGTGCCCGAGGACAGACAGGCAGGCCGAGGTCCTAGCCCAGACCAGGTGAGGCGTCACCTCCATCCACCACCTAGAAGCCTGCCTCCACCCCACATCCCAGCATAAGGCATGCCCAGCATCCTTCTACAACTCCCAGAACAATCCCCGAGCCCCTCCAGGGCCCCCACCCCATCCTTCTCTCCCATCCACCTCCCTGCTCCTCCCTCGTTCCTCTCCGACTTCCCGGCTCTACTCACTACCAGATCAGGTGTCCCCATGCACCCTCACTGTTACCTCTTCCAAGCCCTCCCCCTCCGTCCTCCTCCTTCTCCCCATCCCCGCCTTCCTACTCCAGCATTTTCAGACCTCAGCCTCCCAAACACTGTGGTCCTCAGTCCCAGGAGAGGGGACAGCGGTGGGGAGCAAGACGGCGGGGCAGGCCATCGTCCCACAGAAAGACCACACGTAGCAGCAGGAGCCCAGGACAGGGAGGCCAGAGACCTTGGGACCAGCTTTGCTTCTGGTTAGTCACGTGACCCCGGGCCAGCCACTTTCCTTCCCTGGGCCTCAGTTTCCCCATCTGCAAATGGAAATAATGCTTGGTCCTCTGTATAGAACTGTTACATCAAGCAGTGGGAGGGAAACGTTGCGAAAGGACTCCGGAAAATGTTCACAAGGTGCAAGGTGAATTCTTTCTAGGTCACTGCATTGCCATCACCCCCTCCCCACTACCCAGTTGTCAGAACTGATAGGAAGAGCCCAGTTCAGTGACTTCAGTTTGCTTCCACCAGCATTCCCTGGGAACAAGGTCCAGGGCCGGCCAGGGCAGCCAGGGCAGCTGCCTTATCCCATCATGCCCGCCCACCTCCCAGAGGTCCCGGATTCAACCCCATGCCAGTCCCCAAGGCACCTCCTTCCAGGACCCCTGCCCCACCTGCCCTGCCCAACATGCACACCTTTGCTGGGACTGTCACTCCCCCACCTCCCCGCCCCCAGGCCTGTCCCCCACCCATGGCATCCCCATCCCCAGTCTTTGCTCACCTGTCTCCCTTTAGAGGATAGAATGTCACCCATATTCCTCTGCCCCAAATCCAAGACTCAGGAGCCTGCCAGGGCCAGGGGACGCCCATTACTGATCGAAGGCAAGGGATGAAACCAACTGCTAACAACACTTTGGACAGTTGTCACATTTTGATTTATAAACACTTTTTTCACCCTTGCTGCATTCCAAGGAGCTTAGCAAGGATAAGGAGTGTTTCTCCCTTTTTGGATGAGGAAAGCAAGGCCCAGAGGGGACATTCCCTGCCTCAGAGAAAGTTAGAACTCAGGTCTCCTGCCCACCTGGCCCACTCTCCCCTGCAGGCCACCCCCATCCTAGGAAACCTCAGATTCCTCAGCTTAACCCTCACCAGGGGAGCAGGTGCCTAGACCAGCTCTGCACTTGGCCCTGGGCATCCTTTGCCCCTCCAGATGGGACTCACCAGGCCTCTCAAAACTGCCACCACCTTTCACTACCGCAGAGCGCAGCCCTCACTATCCACAGGTCAGTAAATCATACCAGTGCTGTTTTAATACCTCCAGCATCTGCCACCGCTGCTGCCTTAGTTCAGGCCTCAGCCCTGCTCACCTGGAGACTGCGCTGCTCTCATAGCTCATCTTGCCCCTCCAATCCATCCACCACCCAGACTCAAAGCAATTGTCCTAAAATTACAATTTAGACATGTTACTACTTTGCTTAAAACACTTCAGTGGGTCCCCAGCACTTTCGGGCACTGCTGAAAATTTCTTGGCAAGACCGTTTAAAATCTGGCCTCTGCTCATCCTCTCACTGTACCACCAACCTACCCCACTGTCCCCAGATGCAACTCCCTGACCTTGCCGTGTCTAGGGACACCTGTTTTCAGTCTTGGAATACCCTTGCCCAACTCTTCTCTGTCCAGCCCAGATCCAGGATCACTTTCACCAGGAAGCCTTTGTGGATACACCAGGCTCAGTTAGGGGCCCTTCTCTGTTTAACCTGTGCACCCCGCCAACCCAGTACCATCTACATAGTATAATGATACTTTGTCTCCACAAGAAGACTGTAAACATCTTAACACAGGGAGTGTTTCTCTCTCCCCAACACCCAGCACAAGGTCCAGCATGCTGTAAACCATTAATAAAAATTTTAACAAAGGAACATTTAGATAAAAGAAATTTAAGTCCAAAACAGATTAGAAGCATAGAATCATGGAACCTTAGCGTTGAAAGGAGACTAATACCCTCTAATATTTTCATTTTACAGATGAACACCTGGACCCAAAATGCACACCTAATAGTGGAGCCTGGACATAGCCGGCCTCGCGTCGGGGCTATGACCACACCCCACCCCAGGTCTGGTGGACCAAGACACACACCAGGCTCCATCCTCCCAAAGGGCTGGAGGGGGCGGCATCTCTATACCCTCCACCTTCACGAGGGAAGAAACCCCCAGCGCCTACCCCCAGCCCCACTGAGATCTTGGCTCCTATGCCTGTCTTCCTAGAATGGAGGTTTCGGGGAGACCCCTACACAAACATCTCCGATTTCTGTGGTGCTTCCCTCTCATTGTTCTCGCCCCCGATCCTCAGGCCCACTCATTTAATCATGTATTAAGCACCTACTATGTGTCACTCTGCGGCGAGCACTGGGGTTCCCGCCCTGCAGGAACTCGATCTTTGGGGGAGGCTGACACCGCTCCCGAATATCGGGACAGGCTCTGGCAGAGCGCGCCCGGAGGAGCCGGCGGGCAGTCCCCGCGCTCACCTCCGCGCCTCTCCCGCTCTCACGCCCCACTCCAGCTCTGACCCGGCCTGCAGCCCCTTCCCACACACGACCCGGGCCCCTTTCCCCGTGAGCTGTGTGGGGGTGGGGAAAGTTCGGGGCTGAGAGCGCGGGGGGCTCGGGGGACCCCGAGGCCGCCTCCAGCCCGAGTCTGGGTGGAGACAGCGCGGGAGGAGCGGGGCCGGACGCTGGCCCCGCGGCACGGTCCGTCCCTCCGCACGCCCCTCCCCGCCCGGATTCAGAGGGACTCGGAGGGAGGGGACGGGAATAAATACCTTTGACTTTGTGGCTAAGGTTAACGGGAACTGCCACCCCGGGGCGACTTGGGCACTGAGCTCCCCGGCCCCGCCAGTCCCGGGGCAGGCGGGGCGGGCACGCGCCCCTGATTGGCTGGCAGGCCTGGCCATCCCCGGGGCCGC
The DNA here is from genome assembly GCF_009873245.2 of Balaenoptera musculus. Lineage (NCBI taxonomy): Eukaryota > Metazoa > Chordata > Mammalia > Artiodactyla > Balaenopteridae > Balaenoptera > Balaenoptera musculus. Next base: position 6,871,941 of record NC_045793.1, read on the forward strand.
CCAGCCATCTGATTGGCTGCACCTCTCAGATGACCAGCTCAGCCCTATCGGAGAAGCCTGTGGGGCGGCTCCTTTGTTCTCTGGAGCCAATGGCCTGGGTGGGCGGGCTGACCTCGCCTCCCTAGGGGCCAGCCGCGGCCCCGCCAGGCATTAAAGCGTTGGAGTGGGGCGCTGGGCCCGGTCTCCCAGGGGAGGAGGGGCGGGGGCAAGGCCGGATAGCTGGTGATCCGACGGCGCGGCAGCACCCTCTCCTTCTCTCCGCGGAGCTCTCCCTCCCCGTCCAGGCCGCGCAGACGCGCGCTCTGAAACCGATCCAGTCGCTCGGCAACTCTCCGTCCGACGCCTGCGACGCGCCCGCACCGCCCTTGGTGCCGGGATCCGGGGGAACAAGACGCACGAACCCCGCTCCGACGATCACACTCGAGTGTGCATGTGACATGGTTATGGCACTTGGCACTACAGCACACCAGGTGTTAGAGTGAGATGTGCGAGTCTCGTGCGACGGGAGAGAAATCGCCCTCCGCACTCACGCGGTCCTAGGCACGTCGTAGGCGCGTGATAAATGAACCTGGGGTCTCCAGGAGAGACTTAGACATCATTAAATCCAACCCCTCCCTTTTTGTTGAGGAAAGAGCGGCAAACGTTCCTAGGTCGAGTGTTAACTGCTGATTTAGAGGCAGGGTCCAGATGGCCAAGGAGGGTTTTCTGTTCCCAGAGACCTTCAGGAAAGAGAATTTTCACATCTACTCACCCAGATCGGAAGGAAATGCTCCTTTATGTCAATAAAATTCCTCACACTGCTACCTCAAAGGGGGCCGGCCAGCCAGGGCAACTCCCACTGGCAGATTGTCTCCGGAGCTGCCTAGAAACCGCCTTTGGGACAGGAGGTTGATATCGAGAGAAGCTGGCCTCACTCTGAGACTTGCTACAAACCTTACTGTTAAGCCGATGGATCTTATTCTAATCAGTCAGCAGCTGCCTACTAAGCGTTTGCCATGGGCCCAGCTGCTGTTCATTCAGCCTCATAACAGAAACGGGGGACCCAATTCTATCAGTTTTGCCACAATCTTCTTGTGCAGTTTTTACAAAAGGTACTTTCTGTCCCTGGACTTTTGACTTACTCATCTGTAAGAGTTAATAATTTTCTAGTTATAGTCGGCCTTCCGTATCCGCAGGTTCCACATCTGTGATTTCAATCAACAGCAGACTGAAAATATTCAGGGGGAAAAAAAAACTCCAGAAAGTTCCAAAAAAGCAAAATTTGAATTTTCCCAGGCACAGGGAACTATGTACATAGCATTTACACTGTATTATTATAAGTAATCTAGAGGTGATTTAAAGTATACAAGAGGACATGAGTGTGTAGGTTATATGCAAATACAATGCCATTTTATATATAAGGGACTCCAGAATCCAAAGATTTTGTTATCCACGGGGGGGCGGGGGGGGGGAGTGTGGGGGTGTTACTGGAAACAATCCCCAGAGGATACTGAGGGACAACTGGGTTTTTGCAGGACCCTAATTGGTTCTATCCTCTACAGAAGCATTTGTAAAGTGTAAAACCCTGCCCAGAGGCCGGAAATCACTAGGCCATCAACTCTTTAAATAAAGAGTCTCATTCATCTTATTTTCTGAGTACCTAGTGGGAGTTCAACCAAGACTTGTGGAATTCCAACATTGTAGTTCCACATCTGCCACTGGCTATGAGTGGGAAAGTCATTTCCACTCTCTGGGCCTGTTTCTTCCTTCCACAGAGTGAAAGACTTCCTCCAGATTGACCTTTCATGACCAAGGGTAACTTCAAGCGTGGAAACAATGAAGCACACCTGGGATCCTATTTCCATTAAGCGAAAAAAGGGGAGGCCGCACGTGTGCGTTTGCAAATGCACAGGAAAAATGTCTGGGAGGCCACCCTCAAACTCTTTACAGGATGCAAAGAGAAAAGCCATGGGGTCGGGGGAGTGGGGGAAATAAAGAACTTTTACATTAAAAAATAAATCTAAATTATGTCTGCATTGTTTAATTTTGACAAGATAATTTAATACTTTTGTGATTACAAAAGGAGGAGAAACAAAAACAAAAACCAAACCTGGACTCTTCTAAAGAGTCCAGCTCCCGTCAGCAAAGGGCTGACCCCTCCAACGGGGCAGTCCCTCCTTCAAGACTGCTGTCAGCATGTGCCCTGCTGAGCAAGGACTTGGGACCCACTTGGCCCCCTGAGAGACTTGGGGAGGAACCATGGGCAAGTTCACTCTGTTCTTGCTTTACCAGCCCCTTCAAGGCCACTTCCATGGCTTTCCCTGAACTTTGGTCCTCTCCTCACCATCTCTGCCCAAAAGCAGCGGACAGCATAGCATTAGAGGACCCAATGCCGGGCATTTCCTTTACAAGTAATGATTTTTCGAAAAGTCAGGAACCCTGATCAGATTCCCTCTCCTTCACCCTTCCCCTCCCCCATCCTAACCCTAGCTACCTGAGGACCTGTCCTCTGTTCCCTGCCCATCATCCCCAGATATCTAGCTACTTTCCTGGTCACCTAGCAAAAAGCACTGCTCCCGTCCCTTGAAGCCCTGAGCTCCCTTAGAGAGACATATTTAAGTGAGGCTTTCTGGAGACAATGCTCCCAGGCCCTGAGAGAGAATTTGCCATCAGCTACACAGGTTCTGAAGTGGCCTCAACCCCATAAAGCAACATAAAGGTTTGAAGGTGACTGCTTCCATCCTACACACTTGGAACCCCACCAACCCCTCATCCATCTCTCTCCACTCACGATTTGTGTACAGGTATAAGTCCTCCCAGACTTAGGCCTCTTAGGGGTAAGACTGAGTCTTATTTTTGTAAACCCCAAGTTTCCATCACATCAAGCACACAGTAGGCATTTAATACTTGTCTTCACCAAAAGCAGCAGCACTGCAATCGCCCAATAAACATGCAGCAGTGGTCAAGAGCATGGGTTTTGGGTTGAACACACCCGGGTTTGTATTGCCTCTGGTGATTACCAGTTATATGACCTTGAGCAAATGTTTTCATCTGTAAAAAAAGAGTACCTGCCGAACTCTAAGTTGTTAGATAATTTAGGTAAACTTCTTTGCAAGGTGCCATCATATTAACAAATTGTGGTTGCACCAGGCTCTATGCTAGGTGCTGGAAATCTATGCAGAAACTACTAAGACAGACAGGAAAAGGGCCTATTGATACCTGTCAAAAATAGGCACTCAAATGCATATGAAGCAACCAGTGCAGGGAAGCGTACATGTCTGCTACAGATACGAGAACCGTAGCAGGCCAGCCAGGGAGGCACGGTAGGACAGAATCAAGTCAGACGTTTTCTCCCTGACAACTGACCTCCAGCAAGGCTGACTTGACCCCTAGAGAGGAAACCCCACTTGCTGAGTGTGCCTGACCCCACCCCGGGGAAGCACAGGCAGGGTGCAGAGAAGCTTGACAAGCCAGCCATTCGGCCTGTCACTCACCCCAACGCCCAACCCCTTCGGAGCAGAGCCGCTGCCCCTCCCTCCAACTCCACAGCTCCCCAGGACAAAGGGACACTCCTCAGCCACCAGTTCTAAAACCAGATCTTTATTCTCTAGTTTGAAAAGGAGGGTAAGTGGTTGTGTGTTTAGTTCCAGAGAACAAGGCCCAACAGTAGAAATTACAGGGAAGCAGACTTCATTCATTATAAGGAAGAATCTCTAACAATCAGAATTATTCTACAATAGAACCAGGGCCTGGGGGTGGGGGGAAACTCCCTGTCACCTAAGTATTCAAGCAGAGGCTGGGCATCCAGACGCTAGAAATGCTGAACTCACCCCCATTTCCCATCAGCTGGCCCTCCGTCATCAATGGGGCAGTCCTCCCCACTGCATGCTGAGTTCTGAAGGGAGTGAAGGCAGGCTGCGGTGTTCAGACAAAAGCCCTGACGCAGGGCGGCTGACAGCCAGGGGATGCCCTAAGCACTGGGAGGCCGGTGGGTAAAGCAAGTCAGGCAGATGGGGAAATGCCCAGGGCGGGGGACTGGATCTTCTGGGAGGAAGGGGAGCCAAGAACTAACAGTAGATGGGTCTCTCCAAATCTGGGTGCCTGTGCAGGGGCAGGACGGAGGGGATGCGGTGAGGCAGGCGAGAGCAGCTCGGCTTCGCCTCCCAGTACTGGAAAAGGCCCAGGTGCCGACCGAGGCCGGCAGGTTCTCCCAGGTGTATCCATCTGGTCCACTTTTCCTCCCGGGCGCTCATTCACTAAGGACTGAACCACACGTACTTCCAGAAAACGAGCTGAAGGAACTCACAGCAAGAGACAGAGACATTAAGGCGTTACCACCAGAGGAGAGGGGTCTTCCTGTCCACTGGCGGCCCCTCCGGCCGGAGGGCTCTAAGGGGTGGGTGGAGCTGCTATTGCTACTTTTCCAGGGCGCAGGGCAGTCAGGGCCGAACCTTAGCAAACACCAGCTGGAGGCCGGGGTCCCTGCTCTGCAAGTGGACTCCCTGACTGCAGGGGCTGGGGACCCCCCTCTCTAACGGGGCAGGCTCACCCCTCCTCTCCCCTCCCTGCCTACAAGCAGTAGCACAGGGCACAGTGTGAACGACGTCCAGGCCCGACCTCCCTCGGCCCCCGCCGCCCCTGCCCCCTCAGACATCATGCTTCTTCTGATGGGCCAGGAGCTTCTCCTCGTCGTCAAAGGTCTGGCCACAGATGGCGCAGCAGAAGGCGCCGTCCCGGATGTGGCTCTTGCGGTGGGTGATGAGGTTGGACTTCTGACTGAAGCTGCGGTCACAGTCGGGGCAGGCGTAGGGGCGCTCGCCCGTGTGGATGCGCCGATGCGACACCAGGTTGGACTTCTGGCTGAAGGCTTTGCCGCAGTCAGGGCAGACGTAGGGCTTCTCGCCGGTGTGGATGCGCCGGTGGGCGGCCAGGTAGGGCTTGTGGCGGAAAGCTTTCCCGCAGTCCGGGCAGACGAAGGGCCGCTCCGGCGCGTGGTCGCGCCGGTGGGCGGCCAGGTGGCTCCCCTGGGAGAAGCGGCGCCCGCACTCCTCGCAGGCAAAGGGCCGCTCGCCTGAGTGGACCCGGGAGTGGGCCACCAGGTGGGTCTTCTTGCCGAAGTTCTTCCCGCACTCGGCGCAGGTGAAGGGCCGCTCGCCCGTGTGCTGCCGCTGGTGGGCCCGCAGGAAGCGCTCCAGCCGGAAGCTCCGCCCACAGTCCTCGCAGCTGTAGAGAGAGGGCGGGGCCTCCGCCTGGTGGCCGGGGGTCTCCCCTGGGGCCTCCAAAGGCTCCGGGGCCGGCTTCAGCGGGGGCTCCGGGGCGGGCTCTGACGAGGGCTCCGGGGGGCCGGCGGGACGCTGGGGGCTCCCCGAGCGGGGGGCACCCTGGGCAGACCCTTCGGAGCGCTTGTGGATCTTGCTGTGCGACAGCAGGTTGGGTTTGTGGCGGAAGCGGCGGCCGCACTCGGTGCACGGGTAGGGCTTCTCGCCCGTGTGGATGCGCCGGTGCGAGGTCAGGTAGGGCTTATTGGTGAAGCGCTTCCCGCACTCGGGGCACTGATGGGGCCGCTCGCCTGTGTGCACGCGGCGGTGGGCGATCAGGTTGGGCTTGTGGCGGAAGCGCTTCCCGCAGCAGGTACACTGGAAGGGGCGGTCGACGGCGTCTCCCCCGGGCCGGGGCGCGGTCACCGCCGGCCGGCCCCGAGGCCGAGGCCCGAGGGCCTTGGCCGCCGCTTCCTCCAGGGCTTCGGCCACGTGAACCCGCTTGTGAGCAACCAGCTGGTCCCACTGGGCGAAGCTGCGGCCACAGTTGCCGCATATGAAGGGCCGAGCCTCGGGCACCGGGGGGTGGCAGCGCCGCAAATGGACCCGCAGCTGCTTTCTCCGCCAGAAGCGTCTCTCGCAGTCGGGACAGGCGATGGGCCGCTTTGCCGCCGAGTGGGCCAGCAGGTGCAGAGCCAGGGCCACCCAGCCTCGGAAGCTCTGCCCGCAGAGGTGGCAGGCAAAGCCCAGGTCTGGGGTGGCGGCGGCATGGACCTGGCAGTGCAGTGCCAAGAAAGGGGCGTGGCGGAAGCGACGGCCACACTCGGGACAGGGCAGGGGCAGCCGGGCCTGGCAGCGCCGGGCATGAAGCCAGAGGGCCACCCAGCCCGGGAAGTGCCTTCGACAGTGGGCACAACGATGGGCCCGACCGAGGGCCTGGCTGCCCGACTGGGCCACAGCAGTGCCTTGTGACCTCAACCCTTGGGGCTCCTTCTCCAGGGTCTGGGGCGACTCCTGGGAGGGCCCAGAAAGGAGTCGGGGCTGGGCGGGGCCCATGGCCATGGGGCCCCTGCAGCGACGTTCCAGCATCGGTTCTTCCTCTGCTGGGGGTGGAAAGGCACAGTCACTCTACAGAGCCACACAGCCTGCCCCCAGCTCCTCCCCTGCAGACCCCAGGCCCAAGAGGAGCTCACCCCTCTCCACTCCTAGAGCCCTGGAATCTAGACTACTAGACTACTCTTCTATTTCCTTGTATTATATGATTTAAATCTTGGACTTACAGATACCATTTCAAGTATATCTGTCGTTAATTAAGTCTTTACTGACCCTGGAAACTACCAGAAGGAAGAACCCTGACACTCCTTGGAATCCCCCTCAGCCCGTGTCTGGCATGGAGTAGACACTCCAGTGCTGGCTGTATGAACATTCCTGCCTTAGGACGGACCAGAAAACGCAGTCATCTCTCCCTACAGCGCTTTACGCTTTTCCAAGTATTTCCCTTCTGCCCTCTCCTTGTTTCTACTATTTCCTGTTGCCGTATCTGAGCTTCACAGCAACTCAGTGAGGCTGGACCCGAGATATTAAGCTCCCTGTTTCATAGATGGAGCAACGGTGAGGCATAACAGGGTGATGGGACTTGCCCGAGGGCACAGAGTAAACCAACAGCAGAAGCAAGACTAGGAGACAAGTCTTCTAAACTCCCAGGCCAGTGTTCTTTCCTCTAAAATACCTGGGTTTGTAAAGATCTCACAGAAAGAAATTCCTGTGGCCTCTAATTCCTATGATACTCTCCTGGGCTCTAATCTAATCCAATCTTGGGGAAGGCACTTTGGCCTCCCTAACCTCGGTCTCTCACGAGAGCAGCCTGGAGCGCCAGTGAAAACGGCCCTTCTCAGGACCGGGAGGGAAGCACCGGATGCTACTGCCGGCCCAGCATGATGCCAGGCCACTGCTTGCCCAGACTGTGCCCACATTCTCCCCGCCTGCCCTCCTCCAACCCCCCCACACAATTAGGCCGCTGCAGGAAGGAGAGCGCTCTTGAATCCCAGGAACACCCACAGCCTGCTGCCCTCGGGGGCGCTCCTGTCTCTGCCTCCCTCGGGTGATAGGGATTATTGGGGCAAGAAAAGGGGAGGAAGGAAGAGACTGTAATCTCTGGCCCCCACCGGTCCGGCCCCAACCCCGTCAGGGGCTGCCCCACATTCAGCTCTTCCAGAGCCTGGGAGCGCAGATTCGTGCAGGGTGGAGCGACAGTTAGACTCCTCGGGACCTTCACTGCCTGCTCACAAGTTCCAGACACATCCTCCTGGTGTCCGCAGAGCCTGTGCTCCTCTCCAGCAGCACAGACATGACTCATTCCCAGCGGTCAGAATGAGCACAGGGAAGACTCCCAGGATGTGAGAACGCGACCCCTTCCCCACGGGCGCCCTCCTTCCACCAGGATGGGGAGGCCGGAGCACGGGGGCCATGGAATGGTTCGAGAACCCAACAAAGAAGGCCACACTCTACCCTGGAGGCTGTGGAGCTGGAGATGAGGCTCTTTCCAGCTCCTCCCGGGGATGTGCCTGCGGCTGGAGCGCCTGCTTCCGCCCACACTCTGGTAGTCCCCAGACGTCAGAGAAAACTGCAGCAATAAAGACACCCCTACCCCCATGGCAGAGCTCAGACCTCTGAGGGCAGAGAGGCCAGCCTTACCTGTGGGGAGGGGAGAGAAAACGTGCGTGAGGCTGGGAGCTCCCCTAGGGCAGTCATCTTTGTGTCCTCGCCAGCCACCCCTCCCCCACCCCTGCCCCACACCCCGCCTGGAAGAGTGACCTTAATGGATACTGGATTAATAAATGGACGTGCTCCCTTCACCAAGGAAGCACAGGGCCGCGTTTGGGGGTCACTTCCTCCACTGCTAAGGTCACAGCATGAATTGTCCAGGCCGATGGCGAAAAGGCCGGCCTATGGCAGGAACTCTGGAATCCCTGCTGGCTCCCCTCCCCCCACCCTCCTCCCAGCAGGAATTCCAGGTCTGTTTCCCAGGGGGCTGCGCAAGCGAGCTCGTGTGACCAGGACTCAGTCAGAATCCGCTGGCGCGTGCTGGGTGGCAAAGGGCCGTGGAGACCCCACACCCCCCTTCTGTATTCGCGCGTGTTCCCCCCGTCCACGTTCGCGGACACACGGCTCCGCGCTCCCCGAGGGAGCCCTTTCCGGTCCCCACGCAGAGCGCAGCTCGCGGAGCCTGTGCGCAGGTGCGCGGACTCGACCCCCCATTCGGTCCAGCAGTGTGCACCCCCCCCACCAAACAGCGCGCACTCGGTCACGCGCCTGGCAGGTAGGGCCGCCCCGCCACGGGCCCGCGTGGAACCCCGCGTCCTGCCCGGGTCGAACCTCTCTGGCGGGGAGCGCGGAGGCGCGTCGCGCGTCCATGAGGCCGGAAAGCCGGCGCCGGCGGCCGCGCTCCCCACCCCGCCGCGGCGACAGCAGCAGGTTCGAGTTCACCACTGCCAGGCCCGTGCCCAGCCCCCCCGCCGGTTCCCAGCGCCACGTGACTACAGGAGCTGCCGAGGGTCAGTCGCGGGCTCGGGCCGGCGGTCGCGGCCGGAGGGCGGGGCGGGCAGCGGGGCCGGCCGCGCGGGATCCCTCCCCCGCCCCCAGCGCCCCCTCGCGGCCCGGGCCGGGGCCGGGGGCGGGCGCCGCCGGCCCGACTCCGTTGCCTTGGCGACCACAGCCCGGATTTTCCGGGATGGGCCCGGCTCCAGTTTCCCGACCCTTTGTCCCTACGGAGGACGCACGTCCCTGGGCGACCGCGTGGTCAGCCTGCGGTCACTCGGCTAGACCCGGCTTCGCTGGCCTAAGCGCTCCTAGCTGGCCCGAGCCTTCGAGAGGGCGCCCCCCGCCCCCGCGCCGCCCCGTCCTCTTCTCCAGCCACCTCGACCTTTGGCCGCGCCGCGGAACCTGATACCGCAGGGGCTGAGCCTGGCGGGAGGCGCGGCTGACCCGAAAGTCTGCCTTCAGGGTTGTTCAAAGCTGGAGAAAGGAAAGGCCCGATCGGGTGAACTTTGAAACGGGAATGCCCTCGCTTCCAGAAATTAGCGGAGCTCAGGCGTCCCGGCTTCCGCGGCCGCGGGGCGCGGGGCCGGGGCCGGGGCCGGGGCGCAGGGCGGTCCTCGTCCCCTGGGCGTTTCGCTTGGAAACGCACCGCAGCCGGTTGGCGAGTGCGGAGTCAGGTGCGAGTCTTGCGTCCGTGACTCACCGGCTAGCAGGTGGCCTTGGCTTTCCGCACGAAACACTTCCTGGATTTTCCAGGCTTGTACGGTCTCACGTACTTTTATGGTTTTCAACACAGGCAACTTTCTAATTATACAATTATTTTTAAAACACAAAATCTGTTGCATTAATAGGAAATGAAATACAAAACTCTCATACTTTACCTCTTGGAGTCAATTACATTTAATATCTTAGTATGTATTATCGGGCTTTTTTTTTTTTTTAATGCTTATCTTTGCTTGTTTGACGTTATTGGGATAATGCCTTACAAAGATGTATTCTGCCTTTTTCACTGAACAATATTGTGAATTTTCTGCCGTTTTATTAGATGTTCTTTTATAACATGATTCTTAATCGCAGCATAAATGCACATAAATTTTCTACTTTTCTATATCACTGTAGATTCATGATACAGGAGCTGCCGAGGGTCAGTCGGCATATGCTTTTATTGCATATACTTGATTTAAAAATTCTGGAAGTGGGGAACTGATAGGTCAAAGGCAAAGTATATTTTTCAAATGTTTAACTATCTTCGAGGAGAATTTATTGGTTTTCTTTTGAGAAATGCCCCTTTTTCCATATCCTTGAAAACACAGGCTATTTTTTCAAATTTAATTTAAAGTTGTTATTTCTCATTGTTTTGAATGTTGTTTCTTTACTAGTTAACTGGCTTGTTTTTTCACATAGTTATTTATTAACTGTTTGTATTTTCTCTTTTGTGAATTTGCTTTTGTCCCTTTGCCTACTTTTCTATTTGTGCATTTTAAAAAGTTGGGAAATTGACTCCTGCGTATATATCCGAAGAAAATGAAAACATTAATTCAAAAAGATACATGCACCCCAATGTTCATAGCAGCATTATTGACAATAGCCAAGATACAGAAGCATCCTAAGTGTCCATCAACAGACAAATGGATAAAGAAGTTGTGGTGTACATATACAGTGGAATACTACTCAGCCATAAAAGAATGAAATGTTGCCATTTGCAACATTGTGAATGGAGCTGGAGGATGTTATGCTTAGTGAAATAAATCAAACAGAGAAAGACAAATACTGTATGTTATCACTTATATGTCAAATCTAAAAAAATAAAACAAACTAGTGAATATAACAAAAAAGGAACAGACTCACAGATATAGAGAACAAACTAGTGGTTACCAGCAGGCAGAGGGAAGGAGGGAAGGCAAGATAGGAGTAGGGGTTTAAGAGGTATAAACTACAAGAGGTATAAACTAAATAAGCTACAAGGATACATTGTACAGCACAGAGAATATAGCCAATATTTTATAATAACTATAAATGGAGTATAATCTATAAAAATTTTGAATCACTGTGCTGTACACTTGAAACTAATATGATATTGTAAATCAACAATACCTCAAAAAAAGTTGGGAAATTGGTTTTACGATATTCCACATTGTTTGGGGGGCACTCCTTATACAGTAAAAAGCCTTTTATCGTTTCTGCCTTTGGTATTATGTTTACAGCAGCCACACCATCCCTCCCCAAATTAAATTTTATGTTTGTATTTTTGTCAAAGAAAGTAAGTTTTAATATCTAGCAGTGTAAGTACTCCCCCTATACACAGATTCCTTTTTTTCCCCACAACTTTCTTGGCTAAAATCACTCTTTTATTGCCTCTCGCCTTCTGAGATGGCCCACACTCTGTCTGTGAAGTATGTTTCTCTCTAAATAAATCCACTTCTTACCTAAATAATAAAAATAAAAAATAAAATCACTCATTAATCTTCCAAATGAACTTTAGAATTTCTTGTCAATATTTTAAAATGTTTCTTGTCATTATTTAAAAAATCCACTTGAAGAGATTTAAGATTCATGTCCCTCCGTTTGTTCGGGTCTTATTTTACCTCTCACAGTCAAGTTTTCTTATTTGTGGATTAAAGAGTATAACTTTTGTACTTTTCCTATAATAAAATTTACAAGTATGAACAAAACTGTCAGATACTTTGTCAGAGTTTTAAGGTTCAGAAGATATGGTAGACTGTATATTGTAGCATGTAGGTCAAGTTTGGTGGTTACAGAAGAATGCGTTTTCCTATGAGTGCAATCAGAAGATATTCGAGTTTTTACCTAAATACTTAGTAATAATAGTTAATATTTAGGGAGTCCTTATTTTCTGTCAGACATGGTGATAAACTTTTCACATATGTATCTCATTTAATCCACTTAACAACCCTAGGAAACATACTTTTCTAGTCCTCATTTTACAAATCAAACAACTGAGACTCAGAGATGTTAAGAAATTTGCCCAACGCCACACAGCTGGATCATGGCTGATAGGAACCTGGCCTCACTTTTCACCACTAAAGTTGTGTGTCTGGGAAAAGCACCAAGTGCTGAGCCCAGCACAGAGTAATTGTGAAATACCTCTTAGTTCATGGGTAAATGTGGCACATCAGTGCTACTTGATATAATACGTTCCGGCAAGAACCCTCCAGGGGAATTCCTTCACAGACTCACAAAGTGCCTTCATCTGTCTGTCATCGGTCTCTCTGAGCAGAAAGGCTCTTCCCTTAAACAACGCCTTAACTACTCCCCAGTCCCCAGTCCCCAGCCCCCACTAGAAGTGTCCTCTTGCCCAGTTAGGAGTTATCCACCTGCTGTACCTTCCTCTTTTGGCAAAGACAAAGGACACTAAGTATAGAACGACGGGGCCTTCACTCTGCAGAGAGAAAATGCAAAGGAGCGGTGAGGGATTCCTGAGCCTTTATGCCAGTCAGAAATTCTAGGCCTTGGTATTCAGGACTTCACCCCTCAATACGCCTTAGAGAGGGATGGTGCCGTGACCGGCCAAACGATCAAATGGCCGAGCCCGATGGAGATTGCCTCAGCCTTGACGCACCTGCAAGAAAAAGATAGGGCTGTACAGGATCAGGGGCCCACTGGACAGAGAAACTTGAGAGGGGCCCTGGGACGGTCCCTCTTCCCCTCCAGCGGTGCCTGACCCCCCACTACTGGATTAGATGGCAAAGTAGGTGGGCTTGCCAGGGGATGAGGGGAACGATGTCTCCAGAAATCCTCTGTGAAGATGTTACTGAACCAAACTTGGGTCCACTCGCCTGCTCAAAAAACCCAAACTCCCCGATGGGTTTTAGCAAAGCTTTTTTTTTTTTTTTTTTAATTTTGGCCACACCTCGGGGCATGTGGTACTTTCCTGATCAGGGATGAAACCCGTGCCCCCTGCAGTGGAAGCACAGATTCTCAACCACTGGACTGCCAGCAAAGCATTTTTAGAGGCCAGGTGAGGGAGGGGGCTCGCAGGGTGTGTGATCAGCTGTGCACAAGTCTCTGGTTGATGGTGGTTAGCAGGACGGTGTCACAGGGGTTAACATGATCAATCGTCAGGCTCCAGCAGGCCTGGGGGCTACGTGCTCATGGTCATCAAGTAGTTAAATGCTTGCATTTGGTGGGGATTTTAGCTTCTGTAAAGCAACTCAGGAAATGTGCATCAGATGCTGTTATCTAGGTACTTCAGAGAGGAGCTAAAGCAGAGAGTCTGGGGGAGGGGTGTGTCCCAGGAAGGCCCCAGAGGGTCCTGCTCAGTTCCAAAGCACCCAGGTATTGGTTTGCAGTAGCCCTGTATCTACAAGAGGGAAAACTGCATCTATCTCACAGATACCCTGTGCCTGTCCTACAGGACTCACTCATAACACCAACAAATACTTAATCAGTGCCCACCATCTGCTGCTGTGCCAGCTGCTGGGCCTGACCGCGAGCCCAACAGAAATGGTGCTGTTTCTCCGCAGTGTGGGAGTGTATTGAGAGGAACTGGTTTAGCGGTGGGGGTATCTCTTGGGTTAGTGCTTTGTATGAAACAAAACCAAATGCTTGTTGCTAATTTCTGAATGGATGACTAGGGGAGTGAGAGAGAAGAGAGGAAATCTTCCCTCCAGAGGGATCCGCTGTATTACTCCCTCCGGCTTCAGACGGCATCCCCAAGGCGGGTTTGGAAACTCGCACAGAGTCATTCCCAGCGGTGGCGGACAGTGTGGGGAGGGGGCAGGAAGCACACGTACGCTGACCTTGGCGGGGCCGCGTCTGCAGGGAGAGCCTCGCGCGGGTGCTGTCACCCGTAGGTGCTCACGCAGCCTCGACCCCGGGAGCCCCCCCAGCTGCCCACCTGGAGAGAAAGCCCGACTGTCCAAGGCCGGCATCCTGGGTGAAAGGAGCCTTGCTGGGTCCTGTGGAAACTCTTCAGGAAGAGATCAAAGTGCTCCTCCTTCTGCAGTCCCAAAAACGTCCTTAAATGCAGGAACGTGGCCTGCAGGATGCAGGCAACAGCGGACACTGTAAAGAAGCCTTAGATGGAGATCAAATGTCATCCCCCCAACTCTGCTGCACGAGACACTTCTGTTGTGTATCTAGTTCCAGGAGTCCGTTTTTTTTGTTTTTCTTTTTTTTGCTTTTTTATACATTTATTTGTTTTATTTTTATTCATTTTTGGCTGCGTTGGGTCTTTGTTGCGGTGCGCGGGCTTCTCATTGCGGTGGCTACTCTTGTTGAGGAGCACGGGTTCTAGGCGCGCGGGCTTCAGTAGTTGTGGCTCACGGGCTCAGTAGTTGTGGCTCGCGGGCTCTAGAGCACAGGCTCAGTAGTTGTGGCGCACGGGCTTAGTTGCTCCGCGGCATGTGGGATCTTCCTGGACCAGGGCACAAACCGTGTCCCCTGCATTGGCAGGCGGATTCTTAACCACTGTGCCACCAGGGAAGCCCCCAGGAGTCCGTTTTTTTTGAAAGAAAAACATAGTTGGTCAAAAGGAAACCAGGTTTCCTGCAGCGAGAGCCTCTCCTGCCACCCGCTGCTCCTGCCCCCCTCTGGCCGCCCCGGCGCCTGGCCTCCCGGACCATTTGATCCTTTTAAACGGAGATCAGGTTGCTCACTCCACATTTTGACGACATAGCAAAGGGCTGCCTCGGCCTCTAAGGTTCCGCCTGGTCTGACCGCCTGCCAGCCCCTCGGCGCAGCCACAGAAGCTCCGTCCCACCGCAGGGCCTTTGGAGTTGCTGTTTCATCCGCCTGGGATGCCCTCCCTCCTGCCCTTTGTAGGCGGCACTCCTTCACGTTGTTCCGATTTGGGCTCAAGTATCCTCTCCTCAAAACGTGCGCCCCGATGACCCTCTCTCTCCTCCGTACTCCCACCCGGATGAGGACGTCCCTGTGGCCACTGGGACAAATGGCCCCAAACTCAGTAGCTTAAGACAACGCACATTTATTCTCTTATGGTTCTGGATGTCAGAAGCCCCAAATCAGTTTCACTGGGTGGACGTCAAAGTGTCAGCAAGGCCATGTTCCCTGCAGAGGCTCTAAAGGAGAAACTGTTGGCCTGCCTTTTCCAGCTTCTAGAGCTGCCTCGTGTGTATTCTGTGTCTCAGGGCCCCTTCCTCCGTCCTCAAAGCCAGGAGGGTAGCATCTTGCTTCAGTTATCACATCTGTCTCTGCTGTAGTCAAATCTCCCTCTGCCTTCCTCTTATGAGGACACCTCTGATTACATTTGGGGCCACCCAGATAATCCAGGATAATTGTAAGGGAAGATACAAGTTAAAACCAAGAAAAGTAAGTTTTAATTCTCCCTGGTACAAAAAGGGAAAAACTCTCCCCTCCCATCCCTAAGAGCATTTTCTTTAGAAAACTTCTGATTGGAAGTTCTTTCTCTGCCCCTTTGAGGTGTATGTAAATCTTTTTAAAGCTCACTAAGCCTCTTGCCGGCTTTATAACCCAGGACCGTCTTTCTCCAGGACCTGGGAGCCATTTCTCCGAAATGCAAACATCAAGGAAACAGTGGCCAGTGTCCCCTGCCCATGGGAGGTGGGAGCCTGACTCTCCAGCAGCACCGGGCTCCGGGCTGCAAACCTCCTTCTGTCACCAAGATACAAGCAGTGGATGTTTCCTTTGCACAAAGGCAATTAGCTATCACGTGTGGCCACCCAATTCCAGGCGAATTTAGGGTGAACTCTGTGTAACAAATGGTCAAGTCCTCTTACCCGAAGACTGGCTATGCTTTCCCTGGAGAACACGTGTGCAGTGGGGTCACATCTGCTGGGCTATAAAATAGGGTGAGGACTTCCCTGGTGGCGAAGTGGTTAAGAATCCGCCTGCCAATGCAGGGGACACGGGTTCGAGCCCTGGTCCAGGAAGATCCCACATGCCACGGAGCAACTAAGCCCGTGCGCCACAACTACTGACCCTACACTCTAGGGCCCAGGAGCCACAACTACTGAGCCCGTGTGCCACAACTACTGAAGCTCACGTGCCTAGAGCCCGCGCTCCGCAACAAGAGAAGCCACCGCAATGAGAAGCCCATGCACCGCAACGAAGAGTAACCCCTGCTCTCTGCAACTAGAGAAAGCCCACGCGCAAAAACGAAGACCCAACGCAGCCAAAAAAAAAAATTAGGGTGAAATTTCTTTCTGCCTTTGCCGTCTCTTAGTGCATTGCCTGTGACGTGCATCTCTTTCTGGCACAGTGCTTATCCAATAATATAACTGTTTTCTTTCTCTTCTACCTTTGTGCAGGGCTTTTCTGGGTAGGCAGGAGATTTTCTTTTCAATTTTATTTCCCCGACATAATCTCCCCATCTCAAAATTCTTAGGTTAATCACATCTGCAGTCCTTTTTGCCATATAAGGGAACATTCACAGGTTCCAGGGATTAGGGCCTGAGCAGGGACTAAGGCCTGGACGGGGATTAGAGCCATTATTCAGCCCACCACCCACTCCTACCCTGTCACCTTCTAGCCCCCCTACTCAACTTTATTGCTCTTCGTAAGTCTTATCACCTAACTGAAATTATTTGGATGTGTATTCAGTTAGATGGTTTTTGTCTAGTTACCCAGCACAATGTAAGCCACGTGAAGGCAGGGATTGAACTGTCTTTTTTAACCACCGCATAGCCCGCCCCTAGAAAGGTGCCAGCCCCTGGCAGGAACTCCATGAGTGTTTGTGGACCAAATGAAAGAGGAAATATGAGCTCTTGATCCCATGGTGAAGCGAGTTGGATTAGACCACTCGGAGCAGCTGAAAGAGCAGCCCCAGCCAATTGTCAGCCAGTGAACTTCAAACCTTCTCCCTTGGCTACTGCTTGTTAAGCAGGCGATGGAGTCAGACAGAACTTTTAGTGAGACAGAAAAAAACACTTTCCTTACAGAAAAATTCCAATCAGTATGTGAGTGAGTCAAAGAACAAGGAACCTGGGAGAAAACTTCAGTCCGTAGCTCTCCCACTGGAAGGGCTCTGATTGTAGGCAGCAGTGCCTTGAACATATTCCTTTATCTGGAACATTATTCCAGAGTAACTGGAGGGTAGGAATCCTTAGGGAACCTCTGGCTCTGAGGGGGACTGACATGGCCCGTCACACGTTCAGCAGCGGCGAGGGTGCCCCACGCTCTGGAGACCACGATTACCACCAATTAGGGATTTGGTCTCAGGACCACACATTGCCAGGAGAAGCTGCCACAAATCATCTTGGTGTCTCAGCCAAGAGAGAAAGTAGTCGCTTTCCCCTAGAAATCGACATTTTTACCCTTTCAAGGTCAAATCTCATCTATGTCTTTTGTGCTCCAGACTGGCATCAGGCTGTCTCTTCTTCAACTAAATTCAAAAGATGGATTTAGAGGCCAGTGTGTATCCGTTCTTGGTTTAAAATCTACTAAAAGCCAAGCTTGATTTGGAAACACAAGACGATTCTAAACAGAATATCTGTGAAGCCTGGGATTTAGCAGAAGCAGGTGTATTTTCAAGTGTTTTGTTTCCTGTGAGTGCCATGGGCTGCTGTTTGTGAACTCCATCTGTACCTGTTTACCAAATAACAAAAATGCTGCCTCTAACCTTAGCTCATTCCTACCCAGACTCCTCTTGAAAAAAACCACTCGAGGTAGTTGGAGGAATGAGAGTGTAAACCTGGCTTCAACTTGATGCCTCCTGGTCAGCTCCAAGGTCAAATCTGGGTCACAGTTAGATTTGGTGCCTCCGGAGTTGGCCAGTGAAGTCTCTGATGTTCTCAGAACTGGTTTGCCTTCGCTGTCTTAAAACATGAGAAGAGAGTTTCCCCTTACAAGGATTTAAGGTTTATTTTGGGGGTGTTATTAGAAATTAAAATAATATAGCATGTTTAACTACTGCACAGTAACATTCTATTAAATTACTACATCCAACAAATAATATACCAAGTAAAATTCATTTTAAAAAAGAACACTTGAAAAGTATTTAATTTCAGGGATTCCCTGGCTGTCCAGTGGTTAGGGCTCCGCGCTTCCACTGGCTGAGGCCCAGGTTCAATCCCTGGTCGGGGGGACTAACATCCCCAAGCCACGCGGCACGGCCAAAAACAAAAAAAACAAAACAAAAAAAAACTGTTTAATTTCATAGTATCTAAACTACCCTACGTGCCTTCCACTGGCTGAGATGCGGCTTATTATCCCTGCTGTGTGCTGGTTTACGGTCATAACAAACATGCATATGATATATGAATACAAAACCACTGCAACAAATTGGCATGATTTATGGGTCAGATGGAGTTAAGAGAAGTTCTTAGGATTAAATCAGGGACCAAAAAGTGATGATAGGCTACCGCAAGTATGTAAGAAAAATAGTTCCACAGCTTTGTTATTTAAAAAAAATAGGGAATTGTTAAGGGCAAAGACCTAGCTTGTGCTCACCATCGCCATCTAGTGGTAGATCATGGAGTGACGTCTAATGGGCTCCTTGGCACCTGTTGGACATTCAGCTTGATATTTACCTTCCGATCACTTTGATTTAGGAAAATATTTTGCACTCATGAAGCGTCTTTTTAAATGTATTTGATAAAGGTGCAAGTTCCTTTTATTAGTTTTCTGAATTTCCTTTAAAGACTCATCATAATGGTATGTTACATTAATGGTAAAGTGCATCCACTGATTAAAATGCAAGTTTCATTTCCGGCCACATTAAAACGTTAAAAACGGCATCCTGATTTCTTATCCTTTCCTTGGAGCTAACTAAGATTCATATGTTTATTCTCAAGAAGGCAATTTTTATTTTTTCAGCTTAGCACTAGCCATCCTAGCTTTGTTCTTTTGATCACAAAGCACCTGATTATCGTGTCACAGACAAAAACCTGCCTCTTCAAATAATCAGGTTGAGTGCATAGCACCAAGTCTTAGGACTTGGACTCTGCTGGACACCAGAGGCTTTGCTCTGTAAAAATGGAATCAGGTGAGGGCAATGGCCCAAATGAGAGCAGAAGGGCAAAGTCCAAGTCCCCATGCTAATGATGGCTCTCAGCCCCCTGACCCCACTTGGCACCCAGAACACAACCAGCCTAGCACTACTCACAAGCAAAAGCTCACAGGACTCTTGGGAAAATTGGACGGCTACGAAGAAAAGACCTATGGGTAATACCAACACTGGGGATCATTCAAACAATAACAAAAAATCAGGCTTATTACCTGATCACCCTACAATGCAGCCCACCAGCTGACAGGGCCCCAAACTTTCCACAAAACTTTCAGTTGGGCATTTGAGGAATGCTTCCGACACGAAAGACCAAAACCATGAACTGAAATAAGGAGCAGACAGAACTTTTTAAAAGAAATCCCATAATTACAGCATGGTATTTTTAAATAGGAAAGGCCTTTTGACACTAAAAAACACAACTGAAATTTTAATTTAAAAGTTCAATAAAAGGCATGAAAGATAAGGTCAAGAATATCACATTACTAAAATCAGAAATGAAAGTGGAGACATTACTACTGATCTGACAGAAATCAAAAGTATTATGAGAGTACTATGAACAATTGTATGCCAACAAATTGGATAACAGATGAAACGGACAAATTTCTAGAAACATAAAACCTACCAAGAGTAAATCACAAAGAAATAGAAAATCTGAATAAACCTATAACTGGCAAGGAGATTGAGTCAGTAATCAAAAATATCCCAGCGAAGAAAAGCCCAGGACCAGATGGCTTCACTGGTGAATTTTATCAAACATTTTAAAGAAGTAATATGTATTATTCTCAAACTTTTCCAAAATATTGAAGAGGAGGGAACACTTCCCAAATAATTCTATGAAGCCAGCATTGCCCTGATACCAAAGCCAGGAAAAAAAAAAAAAAACTGCAAGAAAACTATAGACCAATATCCCTTATGAACATTGATGCAAAAGAAAAAACCTCAACAAAATATTAGCAAACAAAATTCAGCAGCTATTAAAAGGATTATACACTATGACCAAGTGAGATTTATTCTTGGTATTTTCAAGATAGTTCAACATATAAAAATCCATCAATTTAATAAACCACAATAACAGAATGAAGAAAAAAAAATACATGGGGAATTCCCAGGCGGTCCAATGGTTAGGACTCTGCGCTTTCACTGTGGAGGGCTTGGGTTCAATCCCTGGTCAGGGAACTAAGATCCCACAAGCCGTGCAGCGTGGCCAAAAACAAATAAACAAAACAAAACAAAAACCACATGATCATCTTAATTGAAGCAGAAAAAGCATTTGACAAAATTCAATATCCTTTCATGATAAAACCACTCAACAAACCAGTAATAGAGGGAAGCTATCTCAACTTAATAAAAGCCATATATGAGAAACCCATAGTGAACATCATACTCAAATAGCAAAAAACTGAAAGCTTCTCCTCTAAGATCAGGAACAAGGCACAGCTGTCTGTTTTTACCATTTCTATTCAACAAAGTACTGGAAGTTCTAGCCAGAGCAACTGGACAACAGAAGCAATAAACAGATAAGCTGAACTTCAAGAAAATTGAAAACTTTTGTGCATCAAAGTACACTATGAACAGAGTGAAAAAGCAACCCACACAATGGGAGAGAGTATTTGCAAATCCTATATCTGATAGGAATTAACATCCAGAATATATAAAGAACTCCTACAACTCAACAACAAACAAACAAACAAGTTAAAATATGGTCAAAGGAGTTTCATAGTCATTTCTCCAAAGAAGGTATACGAATGGCCAAAGAGCACAAAAGAGTATCCAAAAGGAACAGGAAGATTTGAAAAAGAAGCAAATAGAATGTCTAGAAAATTTTTAATGGAACCTAAAATTTAATAGAATGATTAAAAGCAGATTACACATAACTGAAGCAGAAATTAGTACACCTGGTAAATAATGAATGAAGGATTTAGCCAGAATGCAGCAGGTAGAATAAAGAGATGAAAAATTAAAAAATACAAAAGGGATTAGGAGATAAGGAAGCTAGAGTGAGAGGGTCTAACAAGCATCTGATCAAAATTTCAGAAGGAAATATTAGGGAGAATGTGGGAAAGGAACTATAAGGAATTATAAGGCATAATTCAGAGAGTTTCCCAGGTTTTAAAAACAAGAGTGTGTGGAACTTCCCTGTGGTCCAGTGGTCAAGACTTCGCCTTCCAATGCATGGGGGTGCTGGTTCGATCCTTGGTCGGGGAGCTAAGATTGCATGTGCCTTGCGGCCAAAAAAACCAAAACATAAAACAGAAGCAATATTGTAACAAATTCAATAAAGTTATTAAAAAATGGTCCACATCAAAAAATAAAAAATAAATAAAATAAATAAATAAAAATAAAAAGAAGAGTGTGAACTCAGAATTCTTTAGAGAATTCTTCAGGCGGAAACCTGGAATTCACTTCTGATACCCCTCTCCGTGGAGCCCACATTTGGTCTATCACCAAACTCTTTTACTTCCCAGGCGCTCCTCTTATCCGCCTGCTTTGCTCCATCTTCACCGCCCCCATTTCTGCCACGTTCGTTGACAACTGCCTTTGTCTCCTACCGAGGGCATCCTGCACCTGGACATGTCCCCTCTCGTCCACTCCCTACATACTTGCCAAGGTGAGTTTTCAAAAATGCTGTTTGTTTTGTGATTTTTAAACTTCTAAAAACGAATTTTACACTTTAAGCAACAAATTACCCAGATGGTATGAAATTGTAAAAATACAAAGGGCATGCAGTTTCCTCTCTCCCCTTTACCTCAGTCAGACAGTTCCTCTCCTCAGAGGCAACCATTGCTACAAGTTTTTTGTTTTTCCTTCTAGAAATATCCCATGCATTTATGAACATATATAGACACCATGCTTCATAATGAGCACTTGACATGTGGCCAGTGTGACTGAGGTGCTGGAATTTTCAAACAAGAGACCAGTGTTTCCCACATTGCTTCATTCCACTGAATATTGAAAATATTTGGGCTCACCTTTCTGAACGGACTCTGTGCAAGTGTCATGGACACAGTTGTTAAAATTGTTCGGTATTTAAGTGCAAATACTATGAAACATCAGCACTTTAGGGGACTATTGAAAGAAGTAGGAGACCATGAATTTAAGAAGCTTTTCGTTGCCAACACTCATTGGTTGAGTCATGGAAGGGCTTTACTAAGGTTTACTGCACTGTTAACGGCAAGATTTTCTTTTTCTTTTTTTTTTTTTAACTCCAAGATTTTCTTGAAACAAAAAAGAATGTTAACCAAATATTCAGCAATCAAAGATTTTAAATGTCAGTGTAAGTTTTCTCACCAATATCACACTACATATGATCAAGGTACATCTGAAGCTCCAAAGAAAGGAAAAGTTCATTTGTGACCTGTCCAGACAAATATAAGAATTTCAAATTCAATCTTTTACTAATAGAGATCAATAATTATGACTTTGCGTACTTTTCTCACATGAATCAATACGTAAAGGATTTTAATTACAGTAGACAGTATGATGTAAAGTGGCTGCAAAATTTACAAGAAAAATTTGATGAATAGTTTGTTGATTTGATACATTTATAGTTGCTTTTGAATTTATGCAATATTCTTTTGAATTTATGTCAATTATACTGAGTTGATACAAAAAGTAGTGAAAGTACCTAACTCAGGCAGGTGTAGTTTTGAAACTGATATGCTTTTGCTTCAAGGTCAAATTGATTCTTTGAAAAAACATATACTAGTTTGCCCTGTGGTAGCAAATATTAAAGGAAAATGTTTTGGGTACTCAGTTCGGTTATTGGAAAACTTTGCCAGAACGACTCGGGTATGTGAATCTCCACTTTCAACTGTGATGCCGGGAAGATCATTAGCCACTACTAAGTAGCTAAGTGCTGTCACCGCTCCCCTGGGTTGGGACGTGTCACCTGGTGCTGAGCTCATGAATGTGCGCTAAGTAGCCCCTTCACATGTCCCCACCAGTGACTGCCCTGCAGTGCGGTTGCCCGCCCCTCACATTCCTTTCACCCAAAGGGAACTCTGTCTCGCTGCATGACCTACACTGTATTTGCACCCAGCCTCCTTCCTTGCCGGCTGCCACCACGCTGCACCAGCCTCCCTCGCTCCCCCAGGCCTCACACGGCCCCTACCAGAGGCAGGAGGACTTCTGTCCCAGCTTGCCCTCAGCTCAGTTTTCTCTGGTCACCCCCCCCAACCCAGGACGTCCCCCAGCACGCGGCCCTGGGCTGGGAAATGTCTTCTGCGTGCCTATTGTCTCTCTAGCCCCCCCAGAAGCTCCTGGAGAACAAAGACCCCAGCTCTCATCTCTGCTTAACGATTGTCAACAACTCACAGATGGGACCGAAATGTTGATGGTGGGATTTCAGCCAGCAGAACTGGCTAATTGAAGCCAAGGATCTTTCTGGCGCCCCCAGAGCACATTGCAAAGGAAGCTTTCAGCTCCACGTGGAGAATCCTGGCAGGGGTACATAGGGAAGGGAAGAAAAACTTGTGCCAAACACTGGGTCATCTGTCACTTTTCACTTTCCACTTTGCTCGTTTAATCCTCAGAACAACCCCTAAAGGTAGGGTCTCTGACCCCCCCCCTCACAGAGAAGGGAGCAGAAGTTCCAGGGATCTGGGCAGTTAAATGAGGTCCTCTCTGTGGCAGATCAGCCCTGGTGACGGACACACCAAGTCCCAGAGCTTGTTTTTATTTGCTCAGGACCAGCAGGAGTTGAACCCCATTTTCCCTGACTCCCCATCAGCCTTAATGAATCCCACCTCACCCTTCACCCACGTGAGACGCTGCAGTCTGTCGCCACCATGGGTGGGACGTGATCCTTCACGACTAGACATGTTCGCTGGTGTTGGAGGTGGTCAGACACCAGAGTCACCTCTAAAGGAGACCCCTTCCCTCTCAGAGCGGCTTTAGGGCGCGGGAAGCAGGGGGAGGGATCCAAGGACTCCTCGAGGTCTCATGTGCTTTTGCGGATGTCTGTGTTTCTGGCAAGAATTTCCTGAAATGAGTGTCTCGGGGACACTAGGGACTGGTCGCCCGGGAAGGGCCTAAGGAAAGGGCAGCCCTACCTGGGGGGCAGGGCAGTCCCACATCCCGCTGCGAAGAGGCCTGGCCAGCCGAGCCAGGAGGCCAACAGCTGGGGCTCCTCTGGCGGGTCAGCGGGAGGAGAGGGGAGGGGAGGGTGGGATGGGGAGGGAAGTCCCGGGAGGGCCGGCGGCGGCGGCCACAGGCCGGTCCTAGTGGGTGGGGAGGAGCTTCGGCTGCTGGGAGCTGGAGGGGGCCCAGGAGGTGGGAGTGGGAGGAGATGGGGGCCGACCGGAGAGAGGGAGGAGGAGGGGGTGCCGGGAAGAGGCTGACAGCCTGGCCGGGAGTCGCCCTCGGCCTTGGCCTCGGGAGGGGAAGCGTAGGAGAGACCCCAAGGCACAAGAAAGGAGGTGAGGAGGGGAGAATGGCAGGACAGCTGGACGGGAGGATGGGGCGGGCAAAGGGCGCAGCTCCAAAAGGCAAGATTTGGCAACTTGGCTGTGAGCCCTCTCTTCCAGGCAAGACCCTGGTGGCTTTTCACTGCGGGGGTCTCAGTTTCCACATCTGTGGCTTTCTGGTCCTAAGAAGACTGTACAGGCAGAGTTCCCGGGGAGGGTCCAGCCCTCAGGAGACCCCAGTCATGGATTGGGGGGGCGGGATCAGAGGGCTGGGAGAGGGGTGGTGGCGAAGGCTCCAGAAAAAGCAGCCAGGGAGGGAGGGTCTGTTCTGGAAAGAAAGCCGTGGCGGGGCCGAGGAGAGGCCCCATTTCTGGGGTGGGGGCTGGGAGGGCCAAGGGCACCGGGCCATTCAGCACAGCGAGGGTTAAGCATCTTCCCAGTTCCCACCCGCTCTGGGCCCCTCCCTCGTGTTTACGTCCTCCCCAAAATATTCAGCCTCCGGCTGGCCTCTTCTGGGCCTGCCCCTCCCCACCTCCAGCTGGGGGGCCGGATGCTGAGGGTCACGGCCCGGCACCCCACAGGGCCAGCAGTCTGGGGACTGCCAGCAGGGGAAGGGGTCAGAGGGAACGGGAGAGAAGATGGGCCAGAAAAGCGGGGGAGGGCTGGAGTGGGCAACAATGCTTCCCAAGCCCTTGGCCTGAGGACTAAAGCCAACTCAGCACCTACCCAGGACAGGGCCCAAGCCGCCCTGAGCTGGACCTGGGAACAGCGGGGGCAGGGGAGGAGGAGGGGAATACCAGGGGAATCTCTGCAAGGCGCCACTTCCTGTCCCTCCACCTCTGCCCAGAGCTCTACCAGATGTGGTCCCCAAGCCACAGGGCCCGGGAGTCGGTGGCTCCGCGGGCTGGCACGTGAGCTGAGGATCCACACGTACCCTTCGCAGGCTCAGGGTGACTAAGGGGAAGCCATGAGGCAGGTGCTGCTCTCGCTGGCCCTGTGGCTGGGCACGCTGGGCCTGGGCAGGGCTGAGCTCACGGCGGCCCAGCACCGGGGCCTGCAGGTGGCCCTGGAGGAGTTCCACAAGCATCCGCCCGTGCAGTGGGCCTTCCGGGAGACCAGTGTGGACAGTGCCATGGACACGGTGAGCGGCACCCCAGGGAGGGGAGGGGGATAGGGCTGCAGCCCGGGAGGCCGGCACGTTCCCAGGGAGGAGGTACAGAAGTGCTTGGGCCCCGGGAGCACCCAGCTCTCCAGAGAAAGGCCGACCAGCCCAGCCGTCTCCTGGGACGTGCTGCCTCACGGTGGGGAGGAGGGACAGGTCACGTCCGGGAAGGGCGCTGCCTGCTCAGCTAGCTGCTGGCCTTCCTCTGTCTGTTGGTAGCCCTTCCCGGCCGGGACCTTTGTGAGGCTGGAGTTTAAGCTCCAGCAGACGAACTGCCGGAAGAAGGACTGGAAGAAAGCCGAGTGCAAGGTCAAGCCCAGCGGGGTGAGTGGAGGCACACGTGTGTGACGGCGCATGCGCTCAGCGCGGGGGTGCGCGACTGGGGCTCAGTAGGAGATCCAGCGAGAAGCCTAAGGTTGGAGACCCCAGGGCGGAGCAGCCTCCCTGGCAGCTGACTCGCCTGTCTCGGCTGGTGGTTGTGATGGTCGTAGGTGGGCTGGGGGCCTGGACAGGCAGGAGGAGGGACGGCTGGGCCACCCCGAGGACACGTGTTCTTCAGAGTGGGTCCACCTTCCATGCGATCCAAGTTCCTCTCTCAGGCTTCCAGTCATCGGTGGAAGAAGGCCATGGTATGGGCTTCGGGTGGTCCCCACCCTAGGCCTGGTGAATTCCCCATTTCCTGTGTGTTTTCAAGTGGAGATGGCCCAGCCCGGGCTGATTCATAACCGGGCTTGACTGTCATCAGCCACCTTGGGGGCAAAGTCACTGCCGTGGGGGCGATCCTGGGGCCAGGAGCGCAACACTCCGGCGTCCAGTCTCAGCTCTGCCAACCAACAGCCCTGTTACTTCCCAGGTTCTTTGAAGGCCTCAGTTTCCTCCATCTGTTAAGGGAGGGACTGGATTATACTAGTGGTTTTCTAGACTTCTAGACTTCTATATGGTTTGACTTCCGAAATTTCCCAGTCTGAGGTGGGGCTGAGCCTGGAACCACCTGGCCGGCCAGGGGAACCCCCCTTGTACGCTGCCCCCCAGTTCCCACTCTCACCCTCGTGGGGCCACAGGCCTCCCCTCACCCCTTTCCTCTCTGGGCTCTATACCCCCCTCCCCAGAGAAAGCGGAAATGCCTGGCCTGCATCAAGCTGGACTCTGAAGATAAAGTCCTGGGCCGGATGGTCCACTGCCCCATAGAGACCCAGGTTCAACAGGTAAGAGTGGGCAAGACCGGGCGGAGGAGGGAGCAGAGGTTGGGGAGGGAGCTGGTAGACAGAAACTGGCCCTGGGGGAGACGTGGAGGCGGAAGCCTGGATGGAGGGGCGAGGAGGGGCTCTGGGCCTGGCCCGGACGTCCCCTGTGGGATGGGGACGTGGAGGGGGCCGCCGGCAGTCCCCCTTCCGGCACGGCCTGAGCAGCGCGGCTGCCGGCAGGAGCTGGAGGAGCGCCAGGAGGCCCAGTGCAGCAGGGTGGAGCGCGCCGGCGAGGACCCTCACAGCCACTACTTCCCTGGGCAGTTCGCCTTCTTCAAAGCCTTGCCCCCCAGCTGAGGCCTGACTGGTAGGTGGCTGGCTGGGACAGAGGACGAGGCGGAGCAGGCCAGCCAGGTGGGGCAGGGATGGAGAGGGAGCTGGAGCTGCGGCTGGGCTGCGGGAGGCAGGAGGAGAGGGGCTGGGAGCCTGGAAGTCAGCTGGGATGGGGCCCAAACAGCCCCTGTCATACCCAGTCTTAGTTTCTCTTCCCTTCCCTCTAGAATCTCACCCGGCTTCCTGGAAGCAGTGTGAGGGAGGTAACAAGTGAAAGCCCGCCCTCCCTTCTCTGCGCCTAGGGAGGACTGTCCCATAGTCCCTAATAAAAGTGCTCTAGAGCTGCGTTCTCTCCTCCCCTCGCATTCCCTACCTCCCTCCTGCAGAGCAGCGGGAGGAAAAGGCCTCAGTGCTCCAGCCTCGCAGGGAGGAAGCAAAGCCCCGAGGGGGAGCAGGATACCTCCCATCAGGACACCCCAAAAGTTGTGTGCTCCTCCTCCTTCCCCAGGGGAGACCAGAGGCAGCAGGGACCCAGGCTCGCTTTCAGGGGCCCACACTGGGGAAAACGAAGCACGCCCACGTGCAATGACAGGCAGCGATGCAAATTAAAACACGAGTATTTAATGGGGATTGGCACGGGTGGGCATGGCAGTGGAGGCTTCAGGGAGACCCGGGACGGGGGGGCACAGCAGAGGGTCACTTGGACAGGCCAACCTGGAAGATGCGGCTTCCACGCTCCGAGCTCTGCCGCGTCGTCTCCCAGGACGGGCTGGGCAGGAGGCTTGCCATCCCTGCCTCTCACCTTCAGCCTTAGGACCAAGCAAGTTTATTCCACTAAGCCTCAGGCTCAGGCAGCCAGGAGTGGCAGCAGCTATGGGCACGAGGAGGCCGGGCCTCCTCCCAGGAGCACAGCGTAGGTGCAGGACAGCCTCACACGGTGCCAGCTGCCTGAGGAGGGTCCAAGGGAGGTGTGTCCCTGATGGATGGGTGGGGAATTCTCCTTGAGGCAGGTTTGAGAGGGAGGGGAGGTGCGAAAGGGAGCGGGGCTGCGCTTAGGGAAGGGGGCCCATAAGAGGCCCGTGTGCAGGGCCAGTGGCCAGCATGATGAAACCACGAAGACAAGCAGGGAGGCCACAGCGTGCCAACCCCACGGGCCACGGCCACAGGGCGCGTTCAAAAGACAAAGGAGGTGGCGCCCGCGGGGCTGAGCGCCTGCTCGGCCTGGGCCAGGCTGTCCCTGGCCTGGCGGTCCAGGTCGTGGCACTCCTGCAGCGTGTCCTGGAACTGGCGGCAGGCCTCCTCCAGGATGGAGCTGCTGCGCGTGGGCCAGGACTCCCAGTAGCCGGGCTCCACCCAGGGCTGGGCCTCCACGGCTCGCGGGCCGGGGCCCGGGCCGGAGCTGGGGCGCAAGGAGCTGTCCAGGTCCCGGCACAGCTGGTAGAAGTCACTGCCGCGGCCGCTCACGCGCTCGCCGTCGATGACCTTCAGGCCGGGCAGCAGCTCGCGGACCGAGGCCCAGTAGGAGGGGCTGGCGCACAGCGGGTTGCTGAGCCGGGCCAAGGGGTCGCGGAGCCGCAGGCGCTCGAGGCCCCGCAGCGCCGCCAGACACTGCAGCTGCCCGGGGCCGGCCAGCAGGTTGCCCGCGGCGTTGAGACTCTGCAGGTTCTCGCAGGCGGCCAGGGGCTCCAGCCCCGTCAGCCGGTTGTCGGCCACGTTGAGCACGGCCAGCTGGCGCAGGGAGGCCAGCGGGCCCAGCTGGGTGAGCGCGTTGCCCGAAAGGTCCAGCCACTCGAGGCCCAGGCACTCCCCCAGGCAGCCCAGGTCCGCCAGCCCCAGGCCCTGCAGCTTCAGCAGCAGGATGGACTCCAGGGCGAACTCGCCTGAGCGCGCCTTGAGCAGCTGAGGGGTGACGCGCACCCCGTCGGCCTCTCCCGACTTCTCACCCCGAGGCTCCATGAGACGAAGTGGGTCCAGGTGGCCGGGGCCCCAGCAGCTCCGTCACAGTGACGCAGGTGCCACTGGCGGTCAGCGGGCTGCTCACCCCAAAGGACGCCCCGTCCACTCGGCCTGGGCTGGACACCTGTCTCCGACACCCCCGCTCAAGGGCCAGCAGGTCCCTAAGGAGAAACAGTCAAATAGTAAGCGCGCCTCTGAGCACCTCAATGACCACCCAGCCTCCACCGCCAGGGCCAGAAACCTACATGGCCCGGCGGGACCTGAGGACTGGAGTCCAGGGCGCAGGAGGGTGAAGAGCCCCTCCGAGGGAGGTGGGCCAGGCACAGGCCCTTGCCTAAGGGGGTCCTGACTCGGCCCTGGCGGTTATGGCCATGCTGGATGGGATTCAGGCCTGACGTTACCAATTCTTCCCGTCTCCCAAATCTGCTCCGGAGACACAATCTCATTACTCTCCTTTCTCGGTAACTGCTCACGATTATCTGTATTAATTCTGAGGTGTTTCCTTTTAACCATTTACATTTATTTTTGAAGAGATAACAGGTCACCATCATCGCCAATCTCTTTTGTTTCCTTCCTGGGAGAGCCATGCATTGGCAAACACAAATGAGAGCACCTGGGCCTTCTTGACAATTTTTTTTTAAATCAGCAATGAATTCAAAGTGGTTTCCGAGTTCCATGGGCCAACTTGTGACCTCTGATGGCAGCTGTGGGGCCTGAGGGCTCAGCCTTCAGTCCTTGATGAGGAACCTGAGGTGGAGGGAGGGAAGGGACAGCGGAGGCACAGGGAGAGTGGCAGTGCTGCCAGGTCCCTCACCTTTGCTCCCCCGACCCCTGCCTGTCAAGACCAGCTCTTCACGTGGCACCAACAGAACAGCGCCCATCGCTGCCAGCCAGATAGCCTGGTTCCAGCTGCAAACATGGGCAAAGGGGGGTTGGGGAGGGGAGTCTGGGCAGTCAAGGAAGCCGTCCTGGAGGGAGGGGCAGGGTGGCACCTATGTTGGATCCAGAAAAGGGGAGGGAGGGTACTTTCTAGTCGCCAGTGGCCGTGGGGTGGCAGAAACCCAGGTGTCAGTGCAAGACCAGAGCACGAGGCAGGAGGCCAGGGGGAGGGACGCGGGCGATGCCGAGCAAGCGCAGAGGGGTCAGGGTCTAAGAAGAGAGGCAAACAAGCAGACCTCTGCTCCAAGTGGCAGCTCCCCAACCCCACAGACTCTGGCCGGGCCCAGGCCAGGCGGCCAGGCGGGGTGAGGCCTGCAGAGAAACAAGGAGCCATTCACTCCTGCTGTTTACAAAACCTGGGGCTCCAGAGCCTCGGCCAGGCCCCCAGGCTGCGTTTCCATAGCAACGTCACTCCTCAGGCCCCCTCCAAGGAAATCAGACCCAGAGCCCCTCCCACACGCCCCAGGGAGCTGGGGAAGCGGCTAACACCTCTGACCCCCACCCATCTCTGAGAAGGGGGCCCTGCATCTTTCCCCAGCCCCCCCCGTCTGCAGCAGCCCAGTCCTTCTTCACTTCCACCAACGTTTCTGTCCAGAAGGCATGGAGGCACCTGCTAAGAAACCTGGTCACTCTGCGGAAACATCTGCTGGGTTTGTAAGCAGTGAGCGACGCAGTCACCTCCATGTTGGTTAAACCTGCTCTGGCCCACAGGCCACCGGGCACTGGAGACGGGCCATAAAAGCACTAGCCAGAGACGAGGACCCCGCCCAAGGGCAAGGAGCGATGAGAGGAGGGAGGAGAACGTGTGTCCAGAACCTGGCCATGTGACCGGAGGCCGGGCTCCCGTCTCGCACTTGGGGTGTCCCGCGGCATCGGCCTCAGGAGGCAGCGGCGAGTCCAGGATGACGGGGTCCAGGCACCGTCTGTGAGAGCGAGGCGCAACGGGCCAGCCTCGGGGGGACACCACCTCTTCAAGTATCTGCGGGCCTCTCTCCAGCGGTACGCACATCCTCCCAGCCACTATTTTGGGGGTGAAAGCGGTCAGGAAGCCCTGGTGTACAGTCAGGGGCTGAAGTCGGGCGAACACCCACATGCTTGAGGCTGAACGGAGGGTACTGATGAGCAGCCGGGGGCGGGGAGGACAACACGCCAGGCCTCCAGGGAAGAGCCACCAGCCCCGTGTTCAAACGCCCTGCCGCTGCTGGGGGGACGGGCTGGGGGGGGAAGCGATGCCCTGTGGAACCCCGTCAGCGATGGGGATGGAGGTGGTGCGCAAAGGGAGGGAAAGAACAAGGGGGCGGGCAGAGAACGGTGTGCGCGTGCCCACGTTCTGCGGAAGAGGAAAGGGGAGCGGGAAGATCACACTGGGACTGGACAACAGGCCTCCTGTGCCCCCAGGGTCCCATCTGGCAGGAAACACGCGCCCCTCCAGCACTCGGCTCTGTGCCCTCGGCCCTAGGTCCCACGTCCTTGTCTGCAGTTAGATGAACAGCACCACAGTCAAAACCTGATTCTCCAGCGTGTCCATGACCTCTGCTCTGCTCCTGGGCCCCATCTTACCTCAAATCTGCACACCTCCACCAGGCAGGGGCCCACACGCCTGTGCAAACCCAGCCAACGCAGAGGCCAGCAGCGGAGAGCAGGCTCCGCGCGATGCGAGAAAGGCTCGTCCACATGCAACAGCGTCAACGTTCCTCTAAAAAACCAGAATCACCCTGGTCCTCTCATGGAAATGAGCGAACAGAGGCCGCTGGCCCAACGTGTGTCTGTGAAAAGGACTCAGTCACACGTACAAGGCTATGACTGAAACAGGTGACTCTGGATCTCCGGGGGGAGGCCCATCTTCCCTTGTTCAGAGCCAGCAGTTCTGAGTCTCAGTTTACCTATCAGGGAATGGGCCAGAAGAGGATGCCATGAGTCGCCAGGGCAGGGCACAGCTAAGTCTAGGGAAGAAATGGTCCAACTCGGAGCAGCCTCAGGTGGACAGTCACCTGGCCGCTTCGGTGAACTGGGGCCCCTTCCTCCGCCCCATTCCCTCCCGACCGCAACCTGGCGCAGGGTTCTTGGACCCGGCACTGCCGCCATCTGGGGCCGGGGTAAGTCTCTGCTGCGGAGGCTGCTCTGTGCATGCCTGTCTTCCACCCACGAGAGGACGGTAGCAATCCCCCCACAAGCTGTGACAACCAAAACATCTCTAGGCGTTGCCCAATGGCCCCTGGGGGACAAAACTGCCCCCGGTTGAGAACCACCGCTCCAGAGCCCAAGCCCCCAAGCTCGGGACCGTCAAGCTTCTCCTCTCCTCCCTTTCACTACCCTCGTCCTCCTCACACCCCCCCCACCCTGGTGCCTCGCCGGTCCAGGCCTCCCCTCTCCGAGAACAAGGAGAGCCGCTGCGGGGAGGCCACACAGCAAGGGGACGGTGCCTCTCCCAGGAGGAGCCCGAGGGATGGCGGCACTGACCAATACATGGCCCCCAGGACAGCTTTAGTTAGGGCACCTGACATCCCTGCCCCCACCTGACCTGCTACACCCGAATCTGCAAGGGAGGGACAGGACGCCTCAGTTTTAAGATGCTCTCAGGTGATTCTCGTTGAAGTCTGAGATGCACGTGCGATTTAAGGAAGGGAGGCAGGGGGGCAGGGAGCGGGTCCAGGGACGAGCCCTGATCTCATCACCCAAATGCACGGGATGCAGAGTCCAGACGTGCAGCCCTAGCCCCAGCCTCTCCCCCGGGGGCGCTGGCCTCTCCTCACAGGGAGCCTGTGCAGACATGCCCTCCAGCAGCTGGGGAAGAAGACACGACCTGAGCAGTGTGGAGGTGAGACTTCACTTCCTATCATGGTGCTCCAACCACCGAACACAATCTGTATGAAGCTTTATTCAAGAAAATGCCATGTTACACTGTTCAACTGAAAATACAGCACACTAACTAGCACAGAGGGTATGATCTCAAGGTAAAAAAGGAAACATGTCAAAGTTTTCACAGAGGCTGAGTGAAAGGATTACGGTGAATTTTTCCTGCTTCCTTACATTCTCAGTAACTTCCGAACGTCCTACAGTGAATTAGTCACAGTGACACAGGGGAAGCGAGGGAACAGGCTCCCGGGCTCAATCCCACAGCCAGGGCCAAAGTGCAAGTTAGGCCTTGGTGTCTCTACACCCCCCCTTCCCTCTCAGAGTCCCTCTCCCAGCGGCCCAGCACCTCAGCAGAGCTGGACTTGTGTCTTGTGGGTGGGACGGGCCCCTCCCCAAACACTCTGGCCTCGCCCTTCCTTCTTTTCCCACCGATCCCACCAGCACCTGGGCCCCACGCCCTCAGGTCCTGCACTCGACCCTAAAGGAGCTCAGGCCGGTCTGTCACTGGGATACATGCCCTTTCTTGCTTCCTGAGACTGCTTTCACTGTAGAAAGAAGAAACCCCAAGGCTTCCAGGAGTCTGGAAACAAACTACAGGTGACAACGGCCACGTGATGACTGGGCATGCCAGCTCTCCTCGATCACACGCCCGCAGGAGCTGGGCGGTGCCCTCCACCAGGGCTCTTGGGAACCCCGGGATCCACGGCGAAGTACAGACCCTAAGAAGACTGGTGTGCGTGTGGGCACCTCCCTCTTAAAGTGGCTACTCTATCATATTAGGGTTTCTTTCCTTTCCAGGAAGAGTGTCCACGGCTTACCCAGGCCCTAGGTGGCTGAGGATATCCCGCACGGTGCCTGGTTGCTCTCTGAGAACGCAGACGTTGAGGGCCTGCTGCCCCGACACACACGGACAAGCCGCGTGTAGGGCCCCTTGCCCACTGACACTTTAAAGGAGCACTGCGGTCCCTACGCTGCGTGGTACAACTCAGAGTCACCGATGACCAGAGCCCACCCTCCCGCGCACGTACCACCGGCAGTGACTCCAGCAGTGGGCAAATGAAGATGACATCTCCATGAAAACGAAAATGACAGTCTGTCAAGAACTGAGAAACTGTCCTCATTCTTTTGAAACAAGTTTTGGAGCCCGGCTGTCCCTGTCTAATGTCCTAGAACGCAACACTGTGCCCCCTCCCGTCATCTACGCAGACTTCCCACAGGCAGCTCTTCAGGGCATCGGACCCTGCGGTCAGACTCACCGGTCTGCGCCTCCAGCGCCAGGCTGCAGAGCAGCTCGGCAGTGCTCTGCTGGGGAAGATGAGGGGCGGGGGCGTCGCTCGGGAAACGCCCCAGGTTGGTCTTCAAGAAGAGAAGACGCGCAGCCGTCTCCACTGGGAGAGGGGCGTCATGCGCCACGATGGCGGGGCCGCCCAGGGAGGCAAAGACACCTGCAGAGAAGGCGCCCGTCAGGGGGCAGGATAGACAGATGGTGGCCAGTCTCGCCATGTCTGGCCAGACGTCCCACCGCTTCTGCCAGTAAGCAGGGGGTCCTCCTGGGCACCCACTGTCTCGTTCTCACGCAGGTACTTCTCGCGGATGACGCCGGCCAGGTGGCTCTCCGTGGAGAGGGAAGCGCCGCTCCTCTCCGAGACCGGCAGTCCCCCGCTCTCCACCTGCTCCGGGAGGCTCCTCTCCCTCTGGCCCAGCAGCAAGGACCCAGAGGTCCTGCTTCTCTGCTCGGGCGCTTCCCGGCCCTTCCCTGCGGCCCCAGGGCTCCTGCGCGGCTCGGGGGCGTCCACACGCACAGCAGTGGGGCCCTGCACGGAAGGGGAGGGCGGCAGGAGTACTCGGGCACCACGAGCTCCTTCACCTCGTCCACGAGAACTTGCTTCCAATGGTTGATGTCGGCCCCCTCGGGGAGGGTAGCCTCTATCCTGCCCTTCAAGCGGGGTCCAGCAGGGTCGCCCGCACGAACCCCTCACGGTGGAAGAGCTCAGGGAGCTGGTGGTCTGTGGAGAGCGGCAGGGCCAGGTCCTCGGCCAGCTGCACGGCCGCGCCCATCTCGCCGGAGCTCCGCTCCTCAGAGCGCCGGCGAACCTGCGCCAGGAAGACGTGCAGGTGGCGCGGCTGGGGCAGCACCAGGCTTAAGGCGGCCCGTGCGTGCTCGCCTCCCGGACCACCATCCAGAGGGGCTGCGGGAGCTGACCAGACTGCCCGCCAGGCTCCCCAGCTGCTGCCTCTCCTCGCACCCCCGCAGCCGCCGCTGCCGTTCCACCAGCCGCTCCGCCAAGTGGCAGGCGGACCCCAGGGATCCGAGAGCCCCAGGAAGGGCTGCGGGGCTGGGAGGGGCCGCCGAGCTTCCGCAGAGCCTTGGAAGTGGCTGCGGATGGCCCCGGCCGTGCCCAGGATGATCTGGACACTGTGACGGTGACACAGAAAGTCTCCCACCAGGGAGTCGAGGCAGTGGGCGACGCAAGGGGCATGGGTGCAGCCCTCCGTCCTCACCGCCTGCTCCAGGCTGGGGCGGCCGCCCGACACCAGGAAGCCCAGGCGCAGAAAGCTGTGGCCAAGCCACAGGCTGAGCTGCCCCGGCAGCCCCCGCGGCTCGTCCTCCGCAGCCCTGCCCAGGGGCAGGCCTCGGACCCAGGCATGGCCGGCCTCCTCGGGCTCCCTGGCGCCACCTGCCGGCCACCCAGCCGCGTCACCCCACAGCGGGCAGTGCCAGCCGCGCAGTCCACGTCCGCGACCTGGGCCGCCACGGAAACGGTGAGGTGGACGCGGCCGCCCTCGGCCCACTGCATCCTGACGCACCTGCTCGCCCATCGCCCCCTGCAGCAGGGGCAGGGCTTCACAGGAGAAGAAGGCTGGAGACGGCAGGCGGCGGCGATGGTCCACCTGGGCCATAAACCTCCTGCAGAGCGGGGCCGAGACAAAGGAGAGGAGAGCTGCGGAGCAGCTCGGCAGTGCTCTGGCTCCGGGCCTGGGCTCGGACATTCGCCACCTCAGTCCTCCCCAGCTGCCGTCGGGGGGAGCAGGCGGGGGAGGCCGAGCCTGCATCAGCCGCTCGGGCCCGCCTGTCCGTCACCATCTTGCAGAGCTGAGGCATCCGGCGGCAGCACGGTGATGGCAGCTCTTGGGGCACGGCTGGTGGCCCCGTGGGCAGGTCCTTCTGCTTCTTTTCGGCGCCCCCCCCCCCGCTCCTCCCCACCTCCCGCCCGCGCTTAGCTGCCGAGTGACGGACCAGAGCTGAAGGCTGGGGCCGCCCCTTGATTTTGCCCCGTCTCATGCTCGGTGGCACAGAGCGCACGGGATACGGCAGACGTTCCTGCAGCTGATGGTGAAGCAGCGTCTCACGTCAGGCACGGGTCTCTGACCCAGGGTGTGCAGGGGGCCCGGGGAGTGCCCGGGGGCCCAGCCCTTGGCCTCGGCCTGCGCGGTCCTCACCAGCTTCTTCAGGCAGAGTGGCTTCTGGAGGCTCAGCAGGGACAGCTGCTCACCCTCACCAGGAAGCAAGTGCCTCTTCTTCCATGACTTGAGCTGACGCACCTCTCCGGCCGGATGGGCTATGAGGATGTCGGCTGGCCTCGCCTCTTCATCCTCGCCAGGCTGGCCCGCCTCCAGCCTGTCCGGCTGGCCACCTGGACCAGCAGCAAGTCAGAGGGGACGTGACTGGAGCTGAGCACTGGGTCCCCCGACTTCCTTCCTGCCAGCTGCCCCTCCTCTCGCCGTCCATGGGCCTTCCACTTGCACACCTTCTTCTCAGGCTGCACAGGGGACTCCTGCCCCAGCACGGACTGGAGGCCACAGGGTCCGGAGTCTCCCCCTGGCTTACTGTGCCCAGCAGCGGGGTGGCAATTTTCACAGGGGGCGGCCGGCCAAGGCCAGGCCTCTCCAGGGAGCCGGCTGCTCTCCTCTCGCTGCACACACGCAGCCCCAGGAGACCTTCCTCCTGCTCCTCCCGGAACGCCTGGTCAGGTGCAGGGACCCACAGGCTGCTGCGGAGGCGCGGGGTGGTCGCTTCCCCTGCAGGGATAGGTCCCTCCCGCTCTTCTTTTGGGAGCCGGGGGTTCTGATTTTCCCGGGGCCACTGCGGCCTCCTCCCCTATGCGTACAAACTCAAGTTTGACCTCAGTCTCTGGCAGGTGCTCCCTGGCGCCCAGCCAAGTCCACAAGGGGTGTCGATAGCTCCGGTGCTGAACTTGGAGCCAGGAGAAGCCAGCGCGGCAGGTGGGGTCTTGGCTCTGATCATGGAGGAGTCAGCACACACAGGGGGCTCCTGCCCCATGGATCCTGAGAGTGTGTTTCTTGTGGGGCTTTTTGACTTTTCCGACTTCCAACGTGCTTGGGAGCTTGGGGCAGTGAGAAGACAGGCCCAGGCTGTCCTCTGGCAAGATGACAGAAGACAAGGCAAGATCTAAGGCAAGATGAAGAGAATGGCTCTCAGCCAGCTGCCTACTCACCTCGGGGCCCACTGACGGGACAGTGAGGCCCGAGGGGAGAGAAGAGAGCAGAGGATGTAAGGCGTAGTAACCACATGAAATCAATCCCAGGACAAAACTCTCCAGACGCCGACCTCCTGGGTGAAGCCTGACATGCACTCCTCCAGACCCAACGGAGCAGCCCTCGACCGGAGCCCCAGCCCTCTGCACAGGAGTGGTCTCTGTGTCCAGCCCTCTGCGCAGGAGTGGTCTCTGTGTCCAGCCCTCTGCGCAGGGGTGGTCTCTGTGTCCAGCCCTCTGCACAGGAGTGGTCTCTGTGTCCAGCCCTCTGCGCAGGAGTGGTCTCTGTGTCCAGCCCTCTGCACAGGAGTGGTCTCTGTGTCCAGCCCTCTGCGCAGGAGTGGTCTCTGTGTCCAGCCCTCTGCACAGGGGTGGTCTCTGTGTCCATCTTCTTTACCACGTTAACTCACATCTCTTTTTTCCTTCAATGTTTATCAGAGCCTAGTAGGCACTTGGCAGTCTTCCTGTGTGATGGATACAGTATAAGGTAGGCCAGGCCCCTGTGGGCACATGGCCCCCAGGCTGGCGGGGGGCAGATGAGAATAAAACGCTCACACACACGGCAGGGGAGACGAGAGCCGAGGTGCAGGGTATAAAGGAGCGCTGCAGGGCTGTGGGACCCGGCGGGAAGGACCTCACAAGACGTCAGGCAGGCTTCCCGGGAAAAGCTGCGGACGCTGGCGCTGTCAGCACAGGCCACGGGAATGTGGAGGCCGGTCTCTGCGTCCTGGGCACCCGGGTCGTGCCTGGCACCCGCAGGGCCTCTGAAACAGGCAACGTCGCTCGGTACCGGAGAGCGATGCGGCCCGAGGCTTCCCAAGCCTCTGTCAGAGCACGTGGTACGGGGCAGCTCCTGATGCCAGCGACGCAGGCCCCCCACGCCCCCTCCCCTCGAAGCCCACTCCTCTCTGGCTCCGGCCCCTGCTGCTCCCTGACACTGCTCCCGCCGAGGCCCCAGGGACCCCCGGTGCCCCGCCTCAGCGGGCTTCTCCGCACCAGCAGCACCTGCCCACGTCCTCCACCTGGAATGCTGCTGCCCGCAGCTGTGGGACAGCACATCTCCTTGGCTATCCTGTCACCTGTGACTCCTTTTCAGTCTCTGTTCTGGTCCCTCTTCCTCTGCCCGGCCCTTAATGGTATTTCCCGGGCCTCCTCGTCTCCAGGTCTCGTCTCTCCTTCCACACCCTCTCCCTGACCAGGGCCACCTTTACCGGCTGAGCACTGCCAGCCCCTCTCGGCTCACGACTCCCTCGCAGGCTTCCCCTCACCTGCTCGGCCTGCAGTCAACTCGAGCTCAGTAAACAGGACTCCTGTTCACCCAGATGCTCAAACCGCAAACCTCAGCACAATCCTCGACTCCTTTCCCCCCGGTTCATTTTCCTGCAGATGAGGTCAAACTCAGGGCTCTCAAAAGAAAAGACACATGAAGAAGTCAGAGAAGAAACATGCGGAAAGAAAAAAAGAAAATGAGAGGGAAGGAAAAGCCCAGTGAGCTAGGCTGTGTCTCCTTGGGAAAGAGAAGATTCAGAGTCAGATGGCGTAGACCCTGCCCCAAACAGCTGCGAGTGAGGCACCTCTTCAGACCAGAGCGAGATGCAGGTTAATTGAGGAGATTTAAACCAGAACATTGTGACACGGAGTGATGTTAAACATTCAGAAGGATCACCAGGGATGGCAGGACGGCCTTTACTGGGGACGAGCCCGCTGGGCGGCTCAAGCGAGACTCGGCCGTGAACCAGGGTGGACAATGCGACACCGAGGAGCCCCTTCCAGCCAGAGGGGCCTCGGGGGAACCGAGAGGCAACCACCCAAGCCCATCGCTCGACGACCCAGTCAGCCACCACCAAACCAGGGGTCTGAAGCTCACGGGAGGTGACATGGCGGCGGGGCTGGATCAAGGTGCAAATGAAGTACAAGACACTGTCACGGTCCAGGGGAAGGGCTCTAGATGACAGAGCCAGAGGGGACTAACCTTCGCTCTTATTTTGATTGAAGAAACAGAAACCCAGAGCAGCAATGTGACGCTCAGTGGCAGAGCAGAGGACCAGAGCAGTCCATGGGCTTCACTGCTCCCGAGAACACAGAACAGGGTACTGAAACCAGGCCTGTGTCCCACCTGCTCTCACTGATGAGGGCAGAGAAAAAGAAAACACCTGTGAGTTAGGCTGCAGCCTGGGCTACACCCCAAAGCCTTCGCCTGAGGACGCACTAATTGAACCCAGGGCACCAACCCTGTTCTGTTCCCCGACCAGCCCTGTCCCACCAGTCCGTCTGTATTCTGCAGATACCCTCGAACCACTTGATCATTTAACAGTAATTCGTCAAATATCTACCATGAGCCAGCACCGTGCCCTAAACATACAAACACAGGAGAGTCACTGCCCGGCTGGCACATGGGGCGCAGGACGAGAAGACAACTTGGAAACGGCTACCGGCACCAGGGCAAGGCAAGCAGGGTAAGTGCTGTGGTGCCAGGCCGCGGGCTGACCGACAGGCAAATCGAGTCTATGACATGGGAGTTTAGATTCTGTC
Source organism: Balaenoptera musculus (assembly GCF_009873245.2). Lineage (NCBI taxonomy): Eukaryota > Metazoa > Chordata > Mammalia > Artiodactyla > Balaenopteridae > Balaenoptera > Balaenoptera musculus. Next base: position 6,911,524 of record NC_045793.1, read on the forward strand.
TTGGCAGGGTCGCTTACCTTAGGCTACTGCTTGAGGAACCTCATCTCCTGACAGTCCCCGGGGCAGGTCCGGGATCTTGGGCAGTGACTGGCACCCCTTTCTCTTCACTGAAGCACACCAGGATGACAGCAGGGTGGACGCTGTGGAGAGCCAGCTTGGAGTCTACACGAACCTAAAATGTAAAATTGAAAAAGAAAATGTAAAAATGTAAAATTGAAAAAGAAATCACCCACAAACTCCAGGACTTTGATTATTAATAAGAAGTTGTTTGTGACACTTCTCATAACAGCTGATACACGCACTTGATATAGCGACAAGGAGACTCCAGGGCCGCATCGGGTGGGACCACACGAGGCAGGCGGCAGGTGCAGCCCTGGGAAGCAGGCAGGGAGGAGGGCAGGAGCAGGTAACGGAGGCAAGACTGGAGGGGAAGGGACAGTTTGGAGAGCCATGCAGGGGGCAGATGATACTTGGGCTGCGATGTGGAGGAGGAGGGGATACAGAGGGACACCCCAGTCCCTGCTAAATACAGTTCAGTTACAGATATAGTGATTTTGAGGTTCTTCTGGAACAAATCTTCAGGAGTAGATGTGACAGATACAGGGTCAGGGGATAGAAGTCTGAGCTAAACATACAGATCCGTGTAAAAGTCTCCGTAGAAACTGAGGGAAAACACCGGTGGGAGAAGACAGTGGAGGGTGGTTGCCTAGACAACACGGACACTGTGGGGAGGGTAGAGGATGAGCAGACTCCAAAGATGCCTGACAGGCAGAGGACAGAGACACAGAAAAACCTAAGTGATGTTAGGGAAGCCAAGGGAAGACTTTCCAGAAAGGACAGACAGGGTCCCTTCAGCGGATGAAGCAGGTGGAGCCCCGGGGCTATGCAATGAGAAGCAGGGGACGCAGGCACTTGCAATGTCAAAGGGTCACGCTTTGGGGTGGGAGGGAAAAGGCTTGGCTCTGTCTCAAAAGAGAGAAAAGGTACAGTGGGAAAAAAGGGAGGATTGATGGCAGGAGCTTCCTGAGGGAGAGGGACTCAAGGCACAGGTGGGTGTGTTTATCCTTGCAGATGAGAAAGCTTTTTTTTTTTTTCCTGACACAGCAAAGAAGGACGGCTATGGTGGCAGGCAGGTCCTTGAGTGTGGGCAGGGGCAGGGCCCAAGGCAGTTATGCCCAGGAGCCTATAGATTCCCGAGGGGTTAGCAACCTGCTGGCTGAGCCCGAGACAGGAAGTGCCTCAGCACTTACACGTGTTCTGACTCCATGGATTAGAGATTTCCTCCTCACTACACTCACCAGGCCTTTTCCCACACGCATGCCCAGAAGCACAGTAGTCACTTTTCTTTCTCCTGGGCCTGCCTCACCCTAGGGCCTCATGCAGAGCTCAGTCCACCCTGGGCATTCGATACCTATGCCAGACCTTTCTCCGAGTTTTCACTCTGCCCAGTCCCACCAGCCCCCTCTTCTCTCAGCCCCTGCACTGGGGGAGGAGGAAGTGGTGCCTGTCTATCCACCAGACCCCAGGAGACTTCAAAGCACTTGGTGAGCCTACAAGTCCTCGGCTTCTCAGCCCCCCACCCGCTCACCTATGAGGAGATGGAAGATGAAAAAAAGCATGGGACCAGAGGAATGTGTGGAAGGAAGAGAGTAGAGCAAACCACTACACATTTTGGGGTTTTGTCCCACATGCAAATTTGGCTACTTTTAAACCCTAAGGGAGAGATTTTAAATAACCAAGCCTCATTAGATTTCACAATATGCAAAAGTAACATAAAATGAGATGTTTTAAACTACACACCAGCAGAACCCTTTGCTCTTTTCTGCGAGGCTGCTCTCCACAATGCATTGAGAGAGCATGAAGTCCAGAGCCGGTCTATGGGGGTTTAAATTCTGGCTGCTACCCACCAGCTGTGTTCGTCCGCTCCGTGCCTCGGTTTCCGAGTCTATACAACAGGGATAACAGCATCCACCTCGCTGGCTTGTGAAAGATTAACGGAATTAATGTACGCATATAGCAGTGTTTAAGGGCACTTCTTGGCACAGACTGAGTGATGGATACGAGCCGCTGTCCAGTTCTGGCCTCACCGGGTGTTTCAGGCGCGGGGCACTGGGAAGGGGAGGGAGGCTGGGAGGGGGACACCTGGGCCGCCCGATGGGCAGGGCAGGTCAGGGAAAGCCGCCTCGCCCCCAACTCTACGTCTGTGACCACAACGCCCCCTCCCCGGCTCACCTACGGCCAAAGGTCTGGCTGGCTAGTGGGGCTGGCGAAGCTGTGAAGCCGGCGCAGCTCCCGCGGCGGGTAGTAAGAACACGCCATCCGCCGCCCAACGCTCGCTCCCACCCCCGCGCCGCAACGGGACCTACCATGAGGCGCCAAGGGCCCTGCAGAGCTTGGTGGGCGGTCCAGGTTCCGAGGCGACTTCCGGGAGCGACAGTCGGCGGGTCCTCCGCGCCCACCCCACTCCAGCGGTTGGTACGTTCCTCCAGCAGGCAGCCAGCACCGAGTGCGCAGGCGCAGTGTGCAGTGCGCAGGCGCAGCGCCCAGTGCGCAGGCGCAGGCGCAGGCGCAGCGGCCGGAAGCGGTGGTGTTACACCGCCTCCTCCGCCGGAAGTCGCGCGCTTTTCTCACCTGACCGGGATTTGTTGTACACGTTTAACAGCGCTGGGGGTTTTTGGGGTATTTTTTGGGGGGGGGGGTACTTTGTTTCTTTGTTTGTGTTTAATAGTGGTAGTTTAGCTGTGTGGCCTGGGAGAAAGCGCTCGCAGGCCCTCCGGGCCGACGGTGGCCTAGTCTTCCTCCTCCACTGGCGGATTCGTAAGGCCCCTTCCATCCCCGGCTCTGCGCCGCGGCAGTCTGACCGCCGGAGTGCAGCCCGACCGCCGGAGTGCAGCCCGGGGCTTGTGCGCACATGCGGACGGAAGGGACCACGGTAATGATAATGATCCGTGTGTCGGAGCCTTTTCCCACCTTGCGGGTTCACCCACCATTTCATGACACCCACCCAGGCTATCTCCTGGGGCAAATTCCCGGTGACACCGCGAAGGCCTCGCCGACAACCCAGGGGTCGTCCGTGCGCGCCTCCACTGAGGTGCTCTGCCAACTCCCCAAACTGAATTGTCCCGGGGCCGAAAAGGCCGCGTTTCCTGGGCTGAGCGGAGAATTCCTCTCCTCACGCTGGTCCCACCTGGACACCAAAGTACCCAACTCTTGTTTCATAGACTACCTTGAGCTTCTTTCCACCGCCAGAGTCAGACAAATCCAAGGGCCTAGGCTTGGGCACCACTGGGCCTTGGGCAGTCCTCCCTGCTCACCTTCCCAGGGCTGATCTCAGTTCTTTCCATCGCCTTCCAGCGCCCCCGCTCTGGGCCCATCAACTCCAGGCTGGTGCAGTCCTCCAGCTTGAGCTAAAACTAGGACCCCTGCAATGAGAGTATATATCTTTGCCCTTTATCAAAGTTATTTTTAATCTTATTTGATTCTCTCCATGCCTCAGAGATGGAGGTATTGGTTTCTCCATTATACAGATGAGGAAACGAGACTCAGTCACACGGAGAGTTAAAGTAGGAGATGGAGGGAGCCACAGATGATTTCACAGTTGTACTGTTGCATGAGGGTCCGTATAAAATGGGCTCAGCTGGTCCCTTTGCAGTGTTAACCCAGAGGCACTCTAGAACCAAGGATGACTTGATTGCAAAACTGGGAGATACAAATAAACTGAAAAAACTGTTGCGAAGTGTGGGTTCAAATTATTTGCCCACTTTTAAAAACTGGGTTTGTCTTATTGTTGAATTCTTTATATACTTATATTTTGTTCAGTCCTTTATATATTCAGGATACAAATCCTTTGACAAATATGTGCGTTGCAAATATTCTTTCTTAATTTGTGATTAGCTTTTCATTTTTTTAACGATGGTTTCAAAGAGCAATAGAAAAGATGGGGCTGTCTGATCTCACCACCATCCCCTCCAAACACACCGTCTTCTTCCCTCTCTCTTCCTGGCACTAGATTCTCTAGGATTAGGGGGACTTGTAGATAAAATACATAAAGAAATTCTATAAACCAATAGGAAAAATACCCCCGCCAACAAAAACTAATAGAAAAGCAATCAAACAATATGAACAGGCAAATTAGAGAATTGGAAACCCAAATGGTCAACAAACAGATGAAAAGAGAGTCAGGCTCACCAGTGATTATTAGGGAAATGCAAGTTAAAACAAGATACCATTTCACACACATTATCTGACTGAAAAAATTAAAAAGGCTGAATAACAGATGAAGTCCAGGAGTTCACGTAAAGTTAGTAGGAGTGTAAACAATCGCTTTGGAGGGCCATTGGGCAATATCTTGTGATGTTGAAAGTAAACATCACCCAGAACTCTGCTCTTTACATGGAGACATACATCCTAAAGAAGTTCCAGCACATTTGCACAGACATATATAGGGATGCTGATTGTTTATAACAGGAAGACCTGGAGTAATGCAAGTGTCATCAACAAGGGAGTAGAAACATGTATTTCACCCTGGGCTAGATCTATCTGTCATAACACTGCATCAGTCAGCTATGTCACCATAATCCTGCATAATAAACATCTGAAAACCCTGACTTGGAACAACAAGCGTTTATTTTTTTGCTCATTTGACTCTGCTTCTGCTGAGGTTTGGCCAGGCTTGGCTCCAGGTCATTTTGTGATTAGTCTGCTCCCTATGTTTCTTCTCTGGGGTCGGTAGGCTGCCCAGGGCATGCATTTCTCATGGTGAAGGCAGAAGCGCAAGCCATCTGCTCTATGGGCGCCTGGAGCTGGAGAAACCCTGGGAGCGTGTACATACAAGTCCCATCAGTCATTGGTTGAGTGTGCTGATGGCAATAATTTCCTGACAGCACTTCCAGCCTTCGGCACAGGACAAAGACGGTGCTGGCAGTTGGAAGTTGGCTGGTATGCATGGTAGTATTCAGAGCACGGGGAGACGCAAGGGACGTTGACTATGGCTACTAATACACGTGTCTACTATAGTCTATTATCAGTTTTGATCTTTGCTAATATAATAGGTACTGATGGGGTTACATTGTTTCAATTTGCTTTCCTTGATTATAAATGATGGGAAGCATCTTTTTATGCTCAAAAGTCATTTCTACCACTTCTTTTGTGATCTGTCTGCTTGACTCCTTTTCTATTTACCTACTCTGTCCTTTTTATCTTGTTGATGACCTCTGTGTCTGTCATGAGTTGTAAATCGTTTCCCGTTTGTCATTTATCTTTTTTCTTTAATTTTTTTTTTTTGCCTTGCAGAAAATCTAAATTTTAATTTAAATTTATCAAACTTTATCTTCATCACTGCTGGATTTCTTGTTTCCCCCTCTTAGTTAGATCTTCCCCATTACAAGATAATTTCTTTTCTTTTTCTTTCTTTTTTTAAGCAAAGGAGGAACAGGCTCAGGGCAGTTATATAACTGTGACCCAAAGTCACAGTTAGCAAGTTGGAGGGTCTGGATTGAAGATTTTACCCGACTCCAAAGCGCATGTATCCTATTCAGTTTAGATGATTAAAAATTCAGGGGTCCAATCTGTCACAGTATCTTCGACTCAAACAACAAACAAACAAAATGCAAACTTTAACATACTTGTTAATCACATTAGTGTACATGGTCGCCTTGCTCTCACCAGAATTTTCACCCTTTCCTCCACCCTCATCACCATAAATCATTCAGCGTCTCAGGGTTAGCAATTATGCTAACAGTTGATCAGGAGAACAGGCTGGCTTCTAAATAAAAATAAACAGTTAAAATCTGTGGTGTGGAACTAACTCCGAAGACCTCAAGAAAAAAAATGAGCTGTTTGGGATGGTAATCCCGCATTCACGGCTGGGCGGGAGGGAACCTCCACACACGCTGGTCTCGAGGATTCCCAGCGGGCACGTCCCTCGGAGCTGCCCGCGGGTTGGCGCAGACCGCGCAGGCGCGAGCCCCAAGATAATTTCTTTTTAATTCCCCTATGTTTTCTTCCGGTACATTTATGGTTTCATTTACATTTGTTACATCTCTGATCCAGCTGGCATTTATTTTGTTGCCGGGAGGGAGAGAGTGCCGACACTGTTCATTGCCTTTATTCATCTTTTCCTCGCGGATTTGCTTTGCCATGTTTATCAATTTGAGTTTATTTCTGGACTCGTTTTCTTCCATTGATGTGTCTATTCATGTCCCAGCACCACTGTCTTCATTTCTGTAGCCTTTCATATTGTGACTTTATAATACTTTTAAATATATGGGAGGGCTAATGTCCCTGTAAATACTCTGCTTTTTTCAGAAATTTCCTGTTTCTTTCTTTCTTTTTCTTCCTTTCTTTTTTTTTTTTTTTTTTCGGCCGTGCAGTGAGTATTGCGGGATCTTCGTTCCCCAACCAGGGATCGAACCTAGGCCCTCGGCAGTGAAAGCTTGGAGTCCTAACACTGGACCGCCAGGGAAGTTCCCCTGGTTATTTCTTACATGTTTATTTTCCCTGAGAACTTTAGATTCAGCAGATCTAGTCTAGTACCCATTCTCTCTTCTCCCCTCACTCCCCCAAAGCCTTGTTTTCATCAAGAGGACACTACATTTATAGATTACATTAAGGACATTTGACATGAAGCATAGAAATACAGATGCATACACAGGCCCCAGGTATTTTTCATGGCACTTATTTCCCAGGTCCTATCTCACACGTCAAAGTACTCAGGGGGCTTGCCACTTCCTTTTCCACAGGGTGGATCAGTGTGGTGTCCATGGTGGGAACAAGAAAAGGTGAAGGAAGCTGAGATCCTGGCAGAATGAAGAGTGCCATAGAAGTAAAGAGTTACTATGTAAAAGTCGTGTGATTTATTGATGGCAGTTTTTGACGAGGCAGGCACTTTAATCCATTCTCTCAGCTCACAATCAAAGCCTCTACGAAGCAGGCACTAGTGCTATTATAAAACTGAAGCTCAGAAAGACTAACTAACTTTCACTCAACTCATAATCGGGAGGAGCTGGACTTTGAACCCAGGGAGCGCAGGTCTCGATTCTCTATCTCGACCTCGAAGCTGAGCCGAGGCTGTTCAGTCAACAGCTCCTGGAAGGCCGGGCAGAAAGAAACAAGAGAAAACTATGTTTGCCAAATCAATTGCTGCAGACCAAGGGCACGGCCGTTGCACCTAGGATCACGACGGATCAAGGCTGCAGCCTCTGCAGTAACCCTTCCGGCCTCCCGTACTCCTGCTTAACGAGACGGAGCGTGGGTGGGCGCAGAGAATCATCTCCCTAACGTCTGCCGGGCTTGGTCAGGGGAAGAAAGGCTGGCCTTTGCAGCAAGGGGGGAAGCCATGCTACAATCCCGGCCCTTAATCCTGAGGTTAGGAAGCTGAGGTGGGGCTTCTGCGGGTTTCTGAGAATATCTGTCCCAACCCTTTTCCGGGCAGATGCCTGCAGGGTGAGCCAAAGTTCTACTGGGCTTGCGCGATGCTCCCCCCCCCCCCCCCCGCCGAGCCCCCCACCCCCATCTGGCCTCTGCTGGACCACATGGCGCTGGGATTAGAGTCCGCTCAGGCACCCAATAATCCCCTAAAGCTTCGGTGCTTCCTTCTCCCCAGGGCATGGTCTCCAGGTCAGAAGCTCCAGGTCCTGCTGGGAATGGCTCACGGGGAACCCTGGTGCTCAGGATACCAGCTTCCCTCAAGGTTCCCCAACCTCCTGTCTGGGTTGATAAACTGATTAAATTTTTATCAATCACTTGAGGGGTTGAGATTCTAGAGTAGTGATTCCCAACGTAGGGGTGGGGGAGAGGGACTTGGACCCCCAGAGAACATTTCAAAATGGCTGGAGACATGTGTGATTGTCAGAGCCCAGGGCAGGGAGAGTGGTTCTGCTGGCATCCACTGGGCAGAGGTCAGGGGTGCTGCTCAACATCCTACAATGCACAGGACAGCCCCCCGCCCCCAATGGTCCCCAACAGAGAACTATCCAGTCCGAACTGTCAGCAGTGCCGAGGTAGGGAACCCCTGTCCTAACGGACGTGGCTTTGGTCCCAGCATTCTATGGGTTTGTTTGTTCCGAGTGATTCTTACGCAGGTTCGTTACATGGAGTGCGGGCTGAATTAGCATAGACTTTGGTCACCTGCCCTCACTCTTCTGGTTCCAAGTCAAGCAAAACTGTGGTGGCTGCCAAGTGACTTCATTCCTGGAAACCTCAAGGTTTATAAACAAACGTCACGTCCAGCACATGCACCTGGAGATTCTCAGGAGCAAGAGGAACCAACCCCACTTCATTTCTCTGCTCCTCCTATTCCCAATGTTATCAACGAACCCATCTTTGTACAAAGCAACCCAAAGGCCCTCATCAAGGGCCTTGCTTTAGGTGCTTTATCAGACCCTGCGGTCTGCAGTAACAGCCATCTTCTGTACGTAACTCTTCCTCTCCATTGAGAATCTGGGCTGATGGGTGTCCCTATTATAGACTGGAATGTACCAGATCTCAGGATGTTGAGGTGGGAAAAAGTCACAGAAGATTGTTGCGAAGCCTGGCCTCAGAGCAGCTTCCCGTTGGCAAGGCCTCTTAGTTCTTTGCCCTTTGGATTCCCCGAGCAATACCTGGCACCTTGCTGTTGTCTCTACACATCCTTCAAGGAGGTTTCATCCAGGCTCTGGTACCACCTGGAAAATCATCCCTGTTCCCAATAACGGCCACGCTCTAAGGCCACAACCTCTCACATCAGTGCAGTGCGTTGCACTCCCAGTGGCGGCACAATCTGGTCTGGAGGTCTCTGTCCCTTGGGCGGCACTGCCCTCTGTCGGCCACCTTCTGTACGTGCAGCTGAGCTAACCTCACCTGCCTCGTCTTCTCCACAGGCTTGTCCGGTCAGTCCCAGGATGGTCTCCCAGGATGCTTCCCGCTCTGCCACTAAGCGTGGTGCAGGGGTATCCCACCCCCAGCCACTGCCCATCTTCAGGGATCTTCTGCCACTTGTAATTGCTCTGAGCATCTACGTCAGAGGCTGACATTTACTGATGGGCCTCCCACTTGGCAGGGGAAGGGGGGTGGGAGATACTTCTTGCCTGAAACAAACAACGAGTCTATCCACACCAGGCACTAAGAGACGTGACCAGCCTGGCCTGGCTTCTGGCCGCCTAAGGCCGTAACCCTGGGACGACCTGGCCCCATCGAGTTCCTGTCTGACCAAGTTCTGGGCTGTCAGAAGAATTTACTGTTCGTTCTAGCCAATACCTGACCATAGGCCTCGGACGCCTAGCCCCTCCACCCTTTCTGAGAGCATTTACGACTGTGAATCTTTCCTCTGTCCCTCTGGGATGTAGATGTATCTCCTGCAGCCCAGGAGTGGCTCCCAAGGACCCTTCCTCTGAGATGAAATCAGGAAGGCTCGGGCCTCTGTCCCCCAGTCTCTGTGGCCTACTCACACTTACGCCAACCCATCCTTTGTGACTTTTCACTCTCCTGGCTCTACTTGGCCCCGCTCACCCCTCCCCCTCGCCCTCGTTCTCCTGTTAAAGTGCCCAGTCACCCTGCAGGGGCACGGACCCCACGGAGCTCACATTTCCCTACCGTCAGTCGTTTCGGAATGAAACCTGATTTCCCCTCTGTAACTAATGTCTGGCTGTGCTCATTTCTGACAAAACCTGCTCACCCTGCAGTCCCCCTCGGAGTGGGGTGAGAGCTTTGAGAGAAGCACCACCCACGCAAAGCAGTGGGCACAGATCCCGGGAGGGCGTCCCAAGCTCCCCCTCCCTAAACGGCTGCACAGGCAGAAAGGGAGGGTGGGAAGAGAGTGTGCTGGGAGTGTGCCCTGAGCTGCAGAAGCTGCCCAGAGAGCAGGGGGCGTGCCCCGGGACCCAGGGAACAGAGGCCGCCACGAGTGGTTCAATGAGAACTCAGGGACAGACATACACCCCATGTCTTCAGGACGCATCTTCCTCCTGAAGACCAAACCCATGTATCCTACCACTAGCTGGGCGTCTCCATGAGGATGCCCCAGACACACCCAGCTCACCAGGACACACAGGAAACCCCAGGTCATCACGTGCCCTCTGTGGCCTGTCACTGAGAGGTCCCAGCCGCCAGGTACTGGGCACCGCACTTGCCCACTGCTCACCACAGGGTCCACCCCGCCTCCTCCCTCCCCCCACGGCCAAGGCGCTGGTCCCCTTCAGCTCCTAACTAGACCTTCCATTCGCCCACTCGTCCCCATCCTCACCACCACTCTCATCTGAGGCCCATTAAGCACCCTGCAGAGATCATCCTGGAAACCAAGTTGGGTCACATCACTCCCCTGCTTCAACCCTGCTGTGGCTCCGCATTCTCTCTGGATGCACTGCTCGGGGCTCAGGGTCTCTCCTCCAAGCACCTTCCACCCTCAGCTTCCTGCAGCTCCTCCCAGGAGCTCTACCTCTGCTCACTCCATCCCCCTGCCCCAGGCAGGAAGCTGATGCCCGCCCAGGCCGAGCACAGAGGCAGGCTCTCGGGTATGTAGGGGTATTTAGGAAGGACGCAGGCCACGCTCTGGAACGTTGGGGACCGGCTTTATTGCAGAGCCCCGGGGGCCACGCACTCTGTAATCTGGGGCACAGATGGGTGGTGGGCAAAGTTCCACTTGAACGAGTCCTCCGTCTTTCTCCTCCTGCCTGGCCTGGTTCTGGGCAAAATCCAGGACAGCGGTATTCTCGCTCAGGAATCAGGAAAATGTAGTCTCAGCGTCCACATCCCAGAGCTGCAGCTCCAAGCAGCTGCCAGCCCCCTTCCCCGTGCCCCAAATCCACCCGCCGAGGAAATGGGAATCAGGGGGGCAGGAGAGGAGCAGCCAGGAAACTTGGCCTCGGCCAGGACTTTGCCGCCAAACAGGGATTTCCTCACCGCTCATGAGTCACTAGACAGGGGTCAGGCTTCTAGCCCCCCATCGAGACTCAACAGCCCCACTCCAGGGGGGCCACAGGGGTCAGCACAGGAAGGGAGTTGGAAAGGGGGTGGGTGGGATGTTAAAGGGAGGCCCCGATCTGAGCAACAGGCCAAGCCCAGAACCAAGAAATCCAGGTGAGACATACCACGTTCTACCACCGCTCCAAAAACGATGCCTACTAAACAGAATGCCGATCAACTCAACAGTCAGTAAATACAAGAGGCTGGCTTCTTCCCCAGGGAGGCAACGTGGCACAGCAGAGCGGGGGACTCCAATCAGCTCTGGGGCTGCGGGCAGGTGTCTAAGGTCTCCACCCCAACTCTCCTAGGAGAAGTGAGGCACAGCTGGGGCCCCCGGTTCCCTCCGCTCCGAGGCCCGCGCACTCTCCAGGCCTTGCCAGGCCAGGGGCTCTCCCGCCCTGCAGCATCTCAGCAGAGCCCAGCCCACACCTCGCCCACACCGGTCCCTCTTCGCCCTCCCTCGCTCCAGATGACCTCCGTGCTGCTGTGAGGGGCTCTGAAATCCACCCTCACCACAGCCAGAGTCTAGGTCTGGCCTCGGCAGGAGCTGCCTTCAGTTTCTTCAGCTCCTGCAGTGCTCAGGCTGAGCCTCTCTGGGAAGGGAGGGAGGTGATCCAGGTGGGGAGGAAGGGGTAAGAGGATATTCTGAGGAGGTACCACTTCCTGAGCGAGCCAACGTAAGTGACTTTGTGACTATAAAGGATGCTAAGCGTACATGTTTCAATTCTGATCCAAATTACTATGATGTTTTGGATCATAATGTTTTGTGGGACTGTTTTTCCATTTCGTCAACAATTCCAGAAATTTCACATCGAAACGTGTCAAAAATTAAAGGAGAACTCCAAGAAAGGCCTTTGCCACACCTGACCGAGCCCCTCCATCTCACAGGTGAGGAGGCCCACACAGACAGACGCTTCCTGGGGTCACACAGCAGGACAGCGGCAGGGCCCTGCCTCTTCCCCCAGGGCTTCCTCCCTGGCCTGGCCCACCCGAGGCTCGGCTCGGAGCATCCTGGGCTGAACGGCCTTCTCCCCAGGCCTTCTCCCCAGGACGCGCGGCCTCCTCTGGTTGCCCCATTGTGTAAAAGGCGCAGCCCCACCCTTGTCAGCTACTGGCCTGGACCTACTCGGGAGCGGGCAGTGGGAACTTGAGGGCTGGACATCTCCTTCTCCAGCCTGGCTCTGAGCTCGGGGCTTCCCGAGGCCCAGACTGGCTGGGGAGGGCGGTACTTTCCAGAAGCAGGCAGGCCTTGGGGGAGGGAGCACGGAGGGACTGGGACACAGTTGTAGGGGTGACAGAAGGGTCATCAGGGACAGTGGAGCCAAGGTCATCCAGAGAGCTGGGGCACCTGAAAAGCACATCACAGAACAAGTCACGGCCTTGCTGTGGAGACCCTTCTCCCCCAGCCCCGCCCTGGAGGGCCTGTGCCCGTCACCCAGCTCACCTCAGACAGCCCCCTGCCCAGTCGGCGACTCACCGCTCCCTGCCCCCGCCCTCCCCTCACTCAGAACAGATTCTGCAGCCGGCCGCCTCCTCTGGGGCCTGCAAACGCACAAACAAGGCTGGGCCCACATGCTCCCCCCAGCACCCTGGGTCTTCCGTCCATCCCTGCCGCCCAGCGCAGCACTGGGCAGGAAGGGAGCAGGTGCTCAGCACTTTTTTTTTTTTTCTTAATAAATGAATGCCTGAATCCACGTGCAAAGTCTTACAACCCTGCCTGACCTTGTCCTGCCCCCGCCCCGGGCCCTTCTCCACCCCTGCCCAGCGCCCAGCAGTACCTGGGGCCGAGGAGGCGGCAGCGGTCACTCCCACAGGAAGTGCACATACCAGATCGTCTCATTCTTCAGCTGGGGCCCGAACAGGGGGTTCAGCTGAGCCAGGATGGCGATGAGCCAGCTGCCAGGGACAGCACAGTGAGGGTGAGCCCAGACACAAGGAACTCTGCCGTGCACACCTCACACCACGCCTTTGGTCACATGACCGACCCAGCAGCAGGGTCTGGGTTCTGGAGGGAAGGGTTTCATGGAACCATCCACACTGCGGCCGGCACGGGGGCTCAGTCTGGGCCGTGTGGGTTTGGGTTTAGGTTTGGTTTGATCTGATGTTTTGTAGATTTATAAGATCCCTGCGCTGGGGCTGGACCCTGGGATTAGGGAAGAGGTAAGACGGCCTCCAGGGGCACAAAGGGAAGCCATACCGGCTTAACTGAGCATGAGAGAGGCCTCCCTCAAAACCAGAGCTTGGATTTAGTCCTCAGTTTGGCAGCCAGGGTGATTTAACATGGAGCAACCTAACATAGGAGGATTGGGGAGGGATGGCAGAGCGCCTTTTTTGTAAAAGGGGAGGGGCTACCATGAATGGTAGTTTTAGAAAGAGAACATCTAGACATGAAGGACCTGGAAATTGATTCCCTCACACTGTCCAGGCACTCGCATCTCTTGGAATGTTTTCTGTATCCCAGGGACCTTTCCCAAGTTTGAAGACTACTGCTCATCCAGTGGTTCTAAACTGGCTGCATCACAATCACCCAGGGGCATGCATTAAAAATATGGATTCCCAAATGCAGATCATGAGAACTGTGATTTAGTGGGTCCAGGGTGGAGCCCTAAAAGCTGTGTTTTTACAATCTCTCCAGGTGATTCTGATGTCCCATCAGGTACAAAAGAAACTGAGCTGGCCCAACTCACTCATTTTGCAGATGAGAAAACTGTAGCCTATGAACATGACAGAGCTTGTCCAGGTGCTACATTCAGAACCAGAACCCAGAGTTCATGACTTCCAGCCCATCGCTCTCTTTGCCTCTCCAACTGCCTCCTCTTCTGTGTTTTACAGCCTCAGCCTTTCAAGAGCTGAATGTGACCGTACCAGGACAGAGGGGAGAGCAGGGCTGGGAAAGGAGGAAAGAAGGGAGCACGAAGGCCCCAGCTGACTTTGGGCTGGGAGAGCAGTACTCACAAGAGGTAACAGCAGACGGCGGTGGCCACCAGCATGGTGATGATCACTCTGCAATGGAAGAGGACGTCAGGTCAGGACGGATGGAAGCAGGTCAGGAGGCCTGGCCGAGGCCAGAGAAAGAGCTGCTGGTGCCAGCCCCTTTCCCGTCTGATGCCCCCTGAACACAGGGAGGCTAAGTTCTACTCAGGGTAAGAATCGCTAGATGGAAAATAAAAACGCCAAGTGTCACCTCTTGGGGAGGCCAACCTTGACCACGTCCAAGTTACATTATGAATCTTTCCCTTCACCTATCTGCCTTCTCCATCACCCACTATTTCTCCATCTTAATGCAAACATGTTGGGAAAAGCCACTGCACAGAGCTGCATTTGCAGCCACCCACCATGGAGTGGCCTCTGGAATCCAAAGTTCATTGGGCAAAGGGAAGGAAGACAGAAGACCAGAAGACAGGGCAAGAAGCAAGGAGACCGTGAGCCATCTCTGAGGTACAATGAGCAGTTATAATGAGAATAGCAACTGGCTACCTTGAATCCACTCAAACACTGGAGACAGAGGCTTTAAATGCAGCAGGAAAACTTCAGAAGGAAGAACTCACCAAGGTTTGCAGGGGAGGCGAGGCACTAAAATGGTTTACAAAGTGAGGCCATGGGACCTCAGCCCTGCAGGTCCTTTTTATTTTTTTGCCACTCCGCGCAGCATGCAGGATCTTAGTCCCCCAACCAGGGATCGAACCCGTGCCCCCTGCAATGGAAGCCTGGAGTATTAACCACTCTACCACCAGGGAAGTCCCTAGCCCTGCAGATCTTTAAGAACAGAGGCAATACCCAAATGCAGCCTCCAGCCAAAGCTAAATCTAACCCAAACCAGGCCCTAGGACCTCGAATCTAAAGTACTTGAAGTTGGTGCCAGAGCAATTAGCATTTGATCCATTCTTTCAACATTACCAAGCACCGTGGACCAGTCCTGTACTGGGCACTGGGGTCTACAGTGGTGAACAAGACAGTCTTCCACCTCGAGGAACTTGTAATCAAGGGGTGAGAGCGCTTTACAGCTGAAGATGATATGAAGCAGAAACTGGTAAATGGTGCAAGAGGTAGAGAAACCTGCTAGGGGACCTTCAAAAAATAATGATACTGGCTAAACATTATTCAATACAATATGTGCCATGCACTAAGAGTCTTCTATACATTATTTCGTGTAATCCTCACAGCAACCTTGAAAGGCAGGTATCAGCATCACCCCCAATTACCTAAGAAGAAATGAGGCTTGAAGGCGTGACAGACGCTCAAGGTCACAGCTGGGCTGGCGTGGACAAACTGCATCAGTGTCTAGCCACAGTCTTTACCTTTACAGGCTGGAGGGGGTGACCCGTAACTGTCTCCACCTTTCTAAAGCACGACCGTCTCTGCCCTTCGGCCCCGACCTCCTGCCTGTTCCCGGCTGAACGCGGCCCAGCACAGGCCTGGGAGGAGGAGTGGGGCGCCGTGCGCGCGCCTGGACAGTGCTCGCTGCACAGCGGACCCCCGCCGCCGCCGCCGCCGCCGGGGGAGGGGGTGGGCGCGGCCGCGGAGGTCCACAGGGAGGCTGGGCCGCGCGCGATCCTTACCCGCGGTTGGGTCCTTTCGGCACGAACCAGGGCCCGGCGATGCCGATGAGGCCCCAGAACGTGGTGAAGATGATGACCGGGAGGGCGAAGGAGTGCGCCGTCATGGCCCGGAGCGGGATGCCCAGGCCGGGATGCGAATCAGAATTGGAGATGCTCCGGCGCGCGCAGGTCCCGCCCGGGCAGTGGGCGCCGAGCATGCGCAGCAGGACCCGGCCGCCCAAGAGAGCCCTTTCAGCGAGCCCGACCCGCGCAGGCGCTCCAGCGCGTCGCTTGGGGCGGGGGCGTGGGCGGGCTTTCCTCTGAGCCAGAGATAATTAGCTTTGAGCATCTCCTCCTGTTTGCTAGTTTTGGATAAGGGATTAACAAGACAGAGGCATGTGTCGAAATAAACTCTGCTTTATTCAAATAGCAAAAGATTGAGAATCAGACATGGTTTTTTTAAACCGTGTTTTGCACATGGTTTTGCACATCTTTGAAACCAGAGGAGGAGAGAACATCCCTGGGCCAATCACCTGGGGTGACCTCGGCTGACAGACACTTGGATGAGGGAAACGGCCCATCTTCACACTGTCCTGCTAAATACTTAGCACCCTAGGAACTGAACCTGGGCTTCGAGGGAAGCAAAGGGTCTGGAGTAGATTACACTCCAACGTGTCTGGCTAGAACAGGGGGTCGGGGTCCCTCCTTCCCGCCTGGTCTCTATGGCTACTGAACTCAAACTGTCAGTTAAAATGCTGGTCGCTCAGAATGTCAGCCCTGTGGGCATCAGTCTATGGAGATCACAGGTAGGGAACGAGGGTGGAGGCATAGCTAGGACTCTGGCCAAAGGCAGAGAGCTTGCTCCTTCCATCCCCAATGCCCTTCAGCTTGTTTTTTTTTTTTTAAGTTTTTTTTTTTTAATTTATTTATTTATTTTTGGCTGTGTTGGGTCTTCGTTTCTGTGCGAGGGCTTTCTCCAGTTGCGGCGAGCGGGGCCACTCTTCATCGCGGTGCGCGGGCCTCTCACTGTCACGGCGTCTCCCGTTGCGGAGCACAGGCTCCAGACGCGGAGGCTCAGTAGTTGTGGCTCACGGGCTTAGTTGCTCCGTGGCATGTGGGATCTTCCCAGACCAGGACTCGAACCCGTGTACCCTGCGTTGGCAGGCAGATTCTTAACCACTGCGCCACCAGGGAAGCCCCCAGCTTGTTTTTTTGTGAGGCAAAAATAGGAAGGCTCTCCAACAACGGGGTCTCCAGGCCCTGGGCTCTGAAATGCCGCAAGTCTCTTGAAACAAAACGAGATGTCAGCTTGGGCAAGGGGTCTCACCACGCTTCAGCCTGGGGTCCTGCACAAAATGGTCAGCGTCCTCTCTGCCACTAGCGAACAGAGGGGACCCAGGGCATGCCTGTGCCCCTCGAGAAAGTGGGTAGTGCAAATCCCTGTGACAAATAGCATTTTCAGTCGCCCCCCCCCCCCAAGGGGCCCAAGTTTCTCACGAGCTGGCGTCGGAGGCTTCCTCAGAGCACAGATGTGGCGAGGCAGGGGCGTCCCTAGCTGGCCTCCACCTCCACGCCTAGACTCGCACAGGGAATCGTGCGTGTGGCACTCACGCACGGCGCTGCTCGCAGGACTAGCCTCTTGCTCTGAGGATTCTTAAAGGATGGAAGGTGCCATGGGGAGGATGCCTGCGAGAAAGTCACCTCAATTTGAATCGCTATGGATAGGCTGGGGGCTATAACCCCCACTTTAAAGGGCCCTCCTCTCTTCCATCCCACCAGCTCATACCCGCGGCGCCTGGCCTAGTGCAGATTCCTGAACTCCCCGTAGTGACCGACGCGAACGGGGGAGGGAGGCCTGGGCTCCCTCTTGGCCACGTGGACAGTAACACCGCCAGGGTTCAAGCTCCGAGGGCCCGTGGCACACCTCGGCCCCCAGAACACAGGGCTGTCAGGGAGACAGTGCCACAGCTGAAAAGGCAGAAAGCGGAAACGGGATTCCTGGCTCGAAGCTGAAGAAAACAGGAAAGCGATGGCGCTAAGGCTAAGTGCTAAGGGTGGGGTGCTGGGAAGGGAGAGTCAGAGACACTGGGAACCAGGGGTTCTGCCGGACAGTGAGACACTCGGTACCAGCATCTCAGGGGCTCTCGGCACCTTCTAGGAGTGGGAAGTGGAAAGATGGCTGCTTGAGGGCCAGGCCACTTGGACCTGCATCACAGAGCAGGGACCCCACCTAGAGCCAGGCAGCACGGCCAGGACGGAGCACTACTTCCTGCCCGTCTAAAACAAGAGAAAGGCAGTGGCAAAGAAGCCCTTCCCTCTGACCTCCCCCTCGTTTCCCACCTGTGGTTAGGAAGGCGGGACCCAGACACTACATCATCCTCAGCCAGATGAGCAGCCTAGGAGCCTGCCCAAAGCAGCTGCCCTGGAAGGAAGAGTGCTTTACTGCAGGGTGGAAGAGGAGATGGGGTGATGGGGAGAGGGCAATGGGAACCAAATAGTGTGGGACACCCTTCTGTGCCGCCGGGGTGCTGGTTCTCATGCTTGAGCAAGCCCACGAAGTTCCTGGGGGGCCTTGCTGGAAACAGTCCCGGGGATCTGAATCAGCTGGGTCTGGGGTGAAACAGATTTAAACAGACACCCCTAGTGATTCCCAAGCTGGTCCCCAGAGCAACTTCGGGAAGAGAGGACTAGACCATTATGCTGAGGGCATGTTGAGAGAGCACCTCTTCCCATAATAAGGACGTTGGTGGCAAGGGACAAGGACAAGGGCTGAAGGCAGCCAAGTCCACTCTGCAGCCTGAGGGCCGTCTTTCAGAGCCGGAGGTGCTGTCATCCATCAGTCCTGTGGCAGCTGGGGCACCAGCAGGCACTTGGATTCTCTACTGCCACTTCATGGAGAGGGACACCAAGGCACAGAAAAGAGGAAGGGATTAATCATGGTTGAACCACTGCCTGCAGCAGAGTTGGGACAGGATCCCAAGCCCCCCAAGTGCAAACTTGTCCTGTTTGCTCTGCTCCGTAGAAAACCCGGGCTCAGCACAACGCAAGGGCTGCGACTGGTGGAAAGCGCCAGGCTCCCTCCAGGGAAACACTCCTCCCCTGTCTGGGAGCTGCAGGAGGATAACCTTTCTTGATTGCTCTGTGCAAAGGGGTTCTGCTTGCCTCATCCTAAAGGAAGGCCCTGGGAGGAGATAGAGGACAGGAAGTCTCTGATGCGAGTCTCCCATTTGAAGTTGAGGCTCCCGGCTTCTGCCATGGAGCCAGGGGGATAGATCCCAGAGCCAGGCCAGCTGGCCCTAGACCTGCTCATCCCATGCCCCTCACCACGTGTCTACCCCGCGCCACTCAGGCTGTGGGCAGCCCGCTGGGATGCTCCCCAGCTACCCAGGGGCTGGAGTGCTCCTTTAAGCCCCCTACCCCCAACCGCCTCTCCCACTTCAGAAAAGTCCTCCTGCCACCAAAACATGGGGTGAAATCTTTCATGATGGAATTATTTCCTGAAGCACCTTAAAATGAGCTTGAGCTAAGAACCCTTCTGCATATTGAAGTGCTGTGAGGTCGCCGCTCGGCTTAGAGGAGGGCCTTGGTAAGCAGGCTGTGTGCCTCCGGATCCCCCTGCCTCCCTGGGATGTGGGCTTCATTACCTTGTCACTGCCACTTCCCAGTGCTCAGAGAGTCCCCACCAAGCGAAGACTTTAGGGCAGCCTAGAATCCCAGGGCCTGTCACCATGATCACGAGGGCCAAGGCAGCAGGGGGTCTCCCAGGCAACCCCTCAGGGTCCTGCTCTTACAGGAGCGCTTCATCAGGACAGCCCAGGGCCTCTTGGCTGGGGTGGGGACACAGGAGTCCGTGGCGAGGCTCTAGGACGCAGTCCATCAGGACCTCCACGGGTTCCCCGTAGGACGGGATGGGCGGCTTCTGGGTCACAGCCTCTTCCACGCGGAGCGCTCCTATCTTCTCCTTCCTGAGCCCCGCCCCTCGTGCGGGAGGAAAGGGAGGGTACAGTCAGACAGAGAAAACAGATCAGATGATAATCCCCTCCCCACAACCAACTGCGCCCCAAGGTATGTTCAGTGAAGAAGCCCTGGCAGAACAGACTGGAGACAGACAAGGACTGCTCTCTGTGGGCCTGATGGAGTCCCACTCTGCTGACTTTCCCCCAGGGCAGCAGAGCTCATGGGCGGGGGTGGGGGTGGGGGGGGCAATTTTGCTCCCAGGGGACATTTGGCAGAGTCCAGAGACCTTTTTGATTGCTACAACGGGGAGGGTGCTACTGGTACCCAGTGTGTGTGTAGTGGGAAAGGCCAGGGGTGGCCAGGCGCAGGACAGGCACCCACAGCGAAGAACTACCTGGCCCCAAACGTCAGCAGTGCTGAGGTTGAGAAACTGCCTGGGAAAGAAGGCTCTACCATATACAATCTGGCCGTGTTCTCTGTTTGCTTCAGACGTCCTAGTCCCACCGCCCTATGATTACAACTTGCAGAAGCGCACAGCTGAGGGCGTCTTCTCCTCCTTCACCCTCACAGGTCGGGCAGGGAGAGCAGCTCACTCACCAAATGCGTGGGTGAAGGACTCCCGTGTTGGAATCACCCTCTTTCCTTCTCTCCACTTCTGCCCCCTCCCTGCACCCACCCCCCAGCTGCAGGGCCAGGGCCACCAGGCTTCCTACAGAGCGTCTGTCAGCCCCGAGGCCGGTCCACTGCTGACGATCACAGACCCTGAGGTAGGATGAAAGCAGAAGCAAGAGGACGGAGACCCGCTACAGGAAGACGCCAAGAGAGGAAAACCATGGCTCTGTCACTGTTCAGTGACACAGGAGCAGCCTGGAGCAGTTTTCTTTGGTGTTCAGTGACTACTTGAAAAGAGGGAAATTTCTTACTTAAGATGTCCGGTAACTTGGCCTCCAGGATAATGTCACTTCCCCCTCAAGCCCAGTCCCCACCTGGCCTTCCAGGCTAGTTGGGAGGCTCTCCTCACGGACCCCTCCCCTGCCTGAAACCCCCAACCTTCTCCTCCACACAGCACCGTCCTCACAGCCCCTGTGACCTGCACCAACCTCTTCCCTCTGCAAAGAGGGTCCGCACAGCCCCACGGGAATGTGGTGTCTCTGCCCTCACTGGTCCAGTCCCCGAGTGATTTCTGGTAGCAGTCTGAACCTTTAAAGAGTGCCATGGGCACGACTCGCCAGATGCTGTTCTAAGCCCTTCATGTCTATTAATTCGCTTTACAGATGAAAAACCATAGCACAAAGAGATTAACTTGCCCGAGGTCACGTGCTAGTCAGCGGCAGGACGAGAATTTGAACCTGGGCAGTCTTGCTCTGGAAATTCCTGCTCTTGGCTCTATGCCCTGTGCCCTGCAGTGTGGGCGTCCTGCCTTCTAGCTGGATCCTAATCTCCTGGAGGGTAGGTGTCCCGTCTTGAGCACCCACTGGTCTAGCAAATGGTTGGGCACGTGACACCTTAGAGCAAGCCTACTGTGACAGCTGACTTGAGCAGACTCTACCAGGCTGTGAGCTCAGCATGGGGTTGGGAAGCTAAGATTCTCTTCCTTTGCCTCCCCAGGTCCAGGAACTCTGCCACGCATACTTACTTGTGTGGGAGCGGGGTGGCACTTGGGCACAGGTGTAGACGTGGCTGAAACGCCGACCTGAGGAGGTCAGGTACCAGTGCTGGATGGCGGGCTGGGGGTTGTACTCTGTGACCGCCACACCATTCACCGCTGTCATCATGAGCATGTTGATCACCTCGTTGGAGAGCTTGGTCCTCTCATCGGTCCTGATCCGGTTCATGGCACTGAATCCGCGCTCACAGCAGGAGGTGGAGACGGGCACACAGACCACCACTGCCACGAGCCTGCTGAGCAAGGGGAAGCGGCAGTCCTGGGCCAGGGCGTTCCTGCACAGCATGGAGAACGGCAAGTTCTTGGCGATGGCTTTCAGGCCCAGCCACTCCTCCAGCAGTGCTTCCTCGCTGTATCCTGGGGGCAGTGAGAGTTCAAAATATCTGGCCAGGGCAAGAATATCATCATTCCCAAAACCGGCCAGTTCCATCCCACTTGGCCAGGCCGTGGCGTCAAACACCTCCATGTTCTTGAGCTGCGGGGGACGGTCCGCGTCAAACCTCTGCTGGAGGTACTCAATCCCAGTCAGGATCATCCTCTCCCTGTCCGCCTGGAACCGCTGTTCCGCCACCTCCACTCTGTCCAGGAAGATGCCGTGGAGCCGCCCGTCCCTGAAGCCGGCATTGAACTCTTCCTCTTTGGGTCCTGCCTGGTGACGGAGGGTCTCCAGCGCTACGTAGGCCCGTGCCAGCGTGGAGTTCACCTCCGTAATCAGCACGATCTCCTTCTGGCACACTTCGGACAAAGGCCCGTAGATGCTCAGGAAGTCCAAGAGGAAGTGGCAGAACTTGACGAAATGGAAGCCCTTCATCAGCTTCAGCATGCCTTTGGCCCTGTGCCCGACCTGGCCACCCGCTTCCGCCACGCTCTGGAGGTGCCTGGCCAGGGCGGGCCAGCTCACGATGAGCGCATTCAGCGTGCGCCTCTTGCTGGCCACCCACCTGACAGCGTTCAGGTCCTTCAGGCGGATGATTTCCTGCTCCAGTGGGGCCGCGCCCTCCTGCAGCTCATTCAGCCTTTTGTTCGAGGACTGATAGAACTTGAAGACGGTTCGGATGTGCCGGTCACACTTCTTGACCAGGTCGATGCCTCCACAGGCGTCAACCACGGCCAGGTGTAGCCGGTGGGCCACGCAATGCACCGGCAGCAGCTGGGGGATGGTCTCCTGGAGCTTCTCCACCACACCTCCTCTGCAGCTCAGCATGGCTGAGCCATCGGTTCCCAGGCCCACCACCCAGCCAGGCTTCCGGAAGGGGATGTCCAGTTCGTCCAGGGCAGAGATGATGGTCTCAAAGTATCCATCCACCGTCTCGCTGTAGAGTGGGGCCAGAGTGATGTAAGACTCCTTCACCTCCGTCCCCTTAAAGTAGCGGATGTAAACGCCCACACAGGACTGGTCGGAGGTGCCTGTGGCGCTGTCCAGCAACACGCTCACACACGGGGAGTTCCGGACATCCTCAAGGATCTCCTTCTTCAGAGTCTCGGAGATGTATTTGATGAACTGAGTGCAGGCGGTGCGATTTCGGTACTTGCCCAAAATCATGGTCCCGGTGCTTTGGAGGAGTTGCAGGATCTTCTCAAAGTCGTTCAGGGGCCTCGAGTGGTACGCGATGGAATAGGCGGCATTGAAAAAGTGCTCCATGTTGGCCATCAGGTCACTGGAGATCTCGGGGACGAGGGCGGCCTGCGGGGTGTCTTCCCTGACTTCCAGGGTGTTGACACAGAGCTTGTGTGCTTTGCTGACTTCATGGTACTTTAAAGTCTCCACTTTAAAAGGACCCGTGTAACCTCGGACTAACCGGGATGATTTGTCGTGCAGACTAGGTCTTTCTCTGCAAGCTGAGCAGAAAAGCTTGGTCTCTTTTGGGTCAATTACTAACCATGGGAACTGCCCAAACCACGACCTCTGAATTGAGCGGGGTCTGTAAGTCCTCTTGATTTTCCTCCGTCCATCTGCTTCTACTTCACAAAGGCTGGGATTGCAGTAGGAGGTGCACGTCTCCATGGAAGGAGCTGGAAGCAGTGCAGATTCCAGATCCGAGGCCTGTGTGTGTGCCTCTCTAATGGCCACCGTCGTCTTCTTCCCTTTGGAGCAAATCAAACTGTGCTCGGTTTTGCTGCCCAGAACTCTGCAGCCTCCTATCAGCTAAGGCACCCCAATTCAATAAGTACCCCTTATGCAAAGCAGAGAAGATGAATGTGATCCACCTTTCTAGAAATCAGTAGGGCTTCTATTTAAACCCTTTCCCATTATTTTCTCTGAAAGCCAGTCTGTCTCCCCAAGAGTTGTCTGCTAATCCTTTTGGGCTCTTTAGCCAGCCTCCCCCTCCCTAGCTACATATCTACCCTGAGATCATGTGACATCAGATGCTAATAAGCTTAATTAGCACCTTGGCCACAGATGCTATTGGATGGTTTTAATCCTCTTTCGAGGCACCACAAAGAAATGAGGTTAAACATCCAAAAGTCTTCTTATGAGCCTTGGAAACAAGGGAGGCATAGGAGTATACACAGTAGCTGTTAGCCAATAAGTTACTGACAGAGATACACAAAACTGCTAACTCTCACAGACCAACAGTGTTGTCACTAAACACCAGGGGAGGAGGCAGCAGAGGCTCACAGCCGTGGGTCGCGTGGCTCCTCGTGACCAGTGCCCACCACGCACCTCCCCCTTCAGCTCTACCACAGTCTCCCCGTTTCACTTCTGCTCATCAAAGCTCCTTATTTTTCCCAAACTGTCCCAGTTTCTCAGATTCTTCTACACCGTGAAGGCACAGTTAGTTTCTTATTCACGTTTTTCTACCAATACAGGGCCTGGTGCACGACAGTTTCCGCGTGAGGATGGCGGAACTAACACTGTGTGACTCGCCATAGCTGCCTGGGCCCCCGGACGTACCCTTCAGAACCCAGCAGGTCAAGACCCACCTGGAGGACGGCCTCTCCCCCACTTGGGCCCGTCTGGGTCCTTGATCCAGGGTGCAGCTCTCCGCTCCAGTTTTGAGATCAAGTCTGGTTTGGCGGCAGCAGGCCCTGTTGCAGGGACGAAGAGTCACAGTGACATCACAGGTCTGGACTGTCAAGTCAAGCGGCCCATCTGAAAGATCCAGGGAGGCCTCTGGGTGCATTTCCTAATAAAATCTTTCCAACCAGGGGCGCGATGAAAGCATACCCATCTAGGGTGCCAATTTATTCTTAAAACCCAAAGAGGCACCAAATTAGGGTGCATCCCTTAGCTCCATGGCTCATCCATGGGAGCATGAGTCAGCTAAACGAATCTAGAGGGGAAAGGGCGAAAACAGGAAGAAATACAGAGGACAAAATAGAAGGAGAGAGGACAGGGATGATAAAGAAAGCCACACGAGAAGTGGGAGAGGGCCACCAACAACTGTCCCATGCGTGTGCCCCTTAGCAACTCCCGCAGCTGGCCTTGGCGCAGGTGGCTAACTACACGGGGCACCTGAAAAGCCCCTTCACGCTGCCTACCACCTGCTGCGGAACCTGAAATCCGACTAGAGGAGATTCGTGTCTTTGGGTTAAGCACTGCCCTTTACTGAAAATATGAATATTCTTCAGGGCTATGCGAAGAAATTGCTTTCTTGATTTAAAGTAAAATCCATTAATCTCTACTTACATGCTTTTTATGTATCTGTGTGAATGGGTGTATAACCTTTCTTTGGAAAGACATATACAAGCCACTGGTAACTGCAGGCACTTCTGTGGAGGGACTGAAGGACAAGGTAAAAGGGAGATTATTTTCACTATTCATCTTTGGATCATTCAAATATATTTATATGTTCATGTGTGTGTATGTATCCACATATTTACTACTAATAAAAATATAATTCATTATTAATCTGTGGTAGATTGAACACTTATTCTTCTTCAAACATCTCTAAAATGAGGGCAAAGGGATAATAATAAAAAGAAGCGTAAGCCCAAGAGAAACATTGTACTAGAAATGTTAATACATTTTTAGAAGAAGGAAAGGAGATAAAAGAGAAGAACTAACAGAGCTGGACACCAAATGCCGGCAGAGCGGGTAATAAGGAGAAAGAAGTGAACTTGACCCCAGAATCCCCAAAAGAGCTAGGACCTGGAGGCACCAGGTGCAGCAGAAGGTGGTGGGTAAGGAGAGACCGGTTCAAGGCCAGGTCCGCTCACCTATTCCAGGAAGCCAGAAAACACCACCACCCTCCCCCAAGGAGGAGAGAGAGGTTGGTCTACAGAAAACTTAACCAGAAAGGTTCCGGGCCCTGGAATGGTGGGGTGAGTGAAAGATGAAGGAGAAGAGCTGTGATGCAAACAGATGAAGACAGTCTACAGACCAGAAGCTGCGTTACTTGGCTCCGAGAACACCAGCTTAGTGTACAGCCAAGCAGGAGACAGGAAGTTTTCTTTGGAGAAATGGAATTGCCCCTCCCCAACCCTCCTCCCCGAAAGACCTACGGATCCAGACTTCGCCGGGCTCTTCAATGAAACATCCAGGTTCACAGCTGGTCACCCTGCAATGTAACCTACCCCTTGAGTCCCAGCCATGCACACAGAGCTTCCAGCCAGTTTTTAAGGCTTTACTCTTAAATGTGAATGAACCTAAAGATATTTATTTAAGACAAACTGCTAACAAGTAGGAAAAAGGATTGAAGGAACTAGAGATACTGCAGGAAGCAAAACAAAATTTCAACCCCCTCCCCTGAAAACTAGAACATTCCCACAGAGAAAAGTCATGATAGTTATCCATGAAAAGAGCAATAAGGGCTCTTAGATTTAAAATACGATAGAAAAAAATGTTTTAAATTAAATAGAATTGTTAGAAAATAAAATGGAGGAAATCTCCAGGAAAGTAGAACAAAAAAGACAGAAGCAGGAAATAGGAGAAAAAGAAAAAAATAAAACAAAACCAGAGGCTCAATTTAAGAAGTCTAATATCTAACTAATAGGACTTTTTGGAAGAAAGAAAAGAGAAAATGCAAAGGAAGAAATAATACAAGAATGTTTCCCCAAAATGGAAACTGTGAGTTTCCACATGGAAGGGAAGCACCAGATATCCAGAACAAAAGATGAAAAAACATCCATATCATTAAGCACTAAATACTTCAAAACGCTGGAATAGGTCTTAAAACTTTTCAGAGTGGAAAAACAGGCTGTGTTCAAAGATTTAGGAATAAAAAGGTATTTAGACTTCTCAACACCACCTGTAAAACCTAAAAGCAATGCTTTCAAAATGCTGAGGAAAATCATTTCCAACCTGGAATTCTATACCCAAACCAAATTATCAATTGTGAGAGCAGAATAAGGGCATTTTCAGATATACAGAGTCTTTAAAAAAATGTCTCCCATGAACCCTTTCTTAGGAAGTTACTGAAGGATGTGCTCCAACAAAATGAAGACATAAACCGAAAAGAAGCAATAGATCCAGGAAATAGGAGAGAGATGAAGTAAAGTCTAAGCCCACAGCTGTGCAGCAGTCCTAAAGTATAACTAGTTTAGATAGAGCAGAGGAATGGAAGACCCCTGACAGTTTCCAGAAAAAAAAGTGAAACCAATAGGTCACAGGATGTTTGATCATGTGGAAAAGACTCTTCAAAGGAGTTATATAATTCCATGGAGAGTTTGACAAGAATTGGTGACAGTACAGAAAGCTAGCAAAGTAAAAAAATAAAAAATTTCAATTCCTGGGGGGGGAAAATGTCCTACAACAAAGGAAACGTCATCGTAATATGTCACTTTGATTAGAAGTAAATAATACATAATCATAATTAGGCAAATAATTTACATTGAATTAACCAAAAAAGTATGATATACCTGTTCTGAGAGGATGGAGGGAAGAGAAGTGGGGGCCTGGGGTGATGTAAGAGGGCCATATCTTCGTCCTCCACAGTAGGAATCAATAGATAATATCTAAAATCAATAAATCAGGAATAGCAATAAACATATACAACAGGATATTAAAGTGTGATTCTGTCTGCCTGTTTTGGCTGAAGGCTCTCCGAAACTAGGAGCCAACTCTCCCCCATTCCAAAGCTAGACCACCGAAGCCAACTTGGAAAGAGTGGCTGAAACACTGGGCTGTAACCCAAGCACTTGCCACTAAGAGGGAGTCAAAGCACTGGGAGGGAGGAGGTCAGGAAGCTGGATATTAGAGATGCTTGGAAAGAGCTGTCAAGTGTACTGTGAGCCCTCCACACTACCACGGGGAGGGGTGGGGTGGACTGGGCTACTTTCCTCTGACCTTAAGCCTAATGGGAATGACATCCTGACCTGTACTTCCTAGAGCTGTGGGACTGCTCAGGAATCCAGGCCTGGAAAAGACTAAAGGCATAAACTGACCGACGGTTCCTTGGTGGTGGCCATGTTGGGAAGAGCCTACATTCACAGGGCTTGTCAGAGCAAAGGATATATAAGTGTTTTCCATGGTCTAGATGTGGGCCTCAGAGGGAAAGAGAAGAGGCCCAGAGCCACTTAAAGGGACTGCCCCTGTCTGCCTATTGGTGATGCTCCCCTAAGGAGCCCATATGGGGCAGACTGCCAAAGCAGACATTACCCACTGTAGTGAGAGATCTCCAGTAACGGGGGTTTGGGGGAGTGCAGAACCCACAAACACACTTGGAGAATCAGCTTTCAATTATCCCAGCTACATGTAACTGCTATCAGATTACATGGATGTAATTCTTGTACCTCTCCTCCCCACCTACACACCACCATTCCCAGCCAGGATGCAGCAAAAGTCCTGGAACAAGCTGGGGGGGTAGGAGGAGAACTTCTTTCTTCCTATCACAAGATTCCGGATTCTAGACCTAAAGCAGGTTGAGATGGGAGAGGCAAGAAACTTCAGCTTTAAATGAAGTCCAGATTTTTAACCACTACACAAGGACTGGACTTTTGTTTCCTAATTTTTTTTTTTTTGGTCAATTTTTGATATCATTTAAGACCTATAGAAAAGTTTTAATAATAAAACAAGGAACGCCAATCATTTGCATTTTGTTCCATTTGCTTTATCATGCCCATGTGCCCTCTCTCCCTCCCTCCTTTTACTCTCTATATATGTATGATATATAAATACATATATATGTATATGTGCAGGCTGCACACTGGAGTTACCTGGGAAGCTTTAAAATATATGTTATATATATATATAATATTTTTCTGGACCATTTGAGGCTAAATTGTTTTCATTCCTCCCTTTATCCCTGAATACTTCTGTGTGTATTACTCAAGAAAAAAGACATTCTCTTATCGGGTTTGCAAAACGCTAACACGAGCTCCATGACCCCAACCCTTGCCTAATCCCTGCCCCTTGGAGTGTGACTGAAATGTGTGAACTGATATCACACCCGTAATTACATTACATAGCAAAAGATATGTTGTCTGGGTGACTTAATGTAATCACACTAGCCGCTTAAAAGCAGAGGAAGTCAGAGAATCAAAACACCAAAAAAATTCAATGTATTATTGCTGGCCTAAGGATGGAGAAGGCCATGTGGAAAGGACCTCGGAGCAGGCCCTAGGAGCTGAGAATGGTCGGCAGCCAGAAAGAAAACGGGGACTTCAGTCCTAAAACCACAAGGAACTTGATTCTGCCAACAACTCAACAACCCAGTGATTCTTCCCAAGGCCTCCTGATAAGAGGCCAGTCTGGCACACTTAATTTCAGCCATGTTAGACCCTAAGCAAAGAACCCAGCTAAGCCCACCTGGACTTCTGAACTCCAGAACTGTGAGATAATAAATGGGTGTTTTTTAGCCACTAAATTTGTGATAATTCGTTATGTGGCAACTGAAAAGTAATATGTCTTATATAGTCAAAGTATAATGATCAAAATCAGAAAATTTAACATTGATATAACACTATAATTTAATCCACCATACTGTTTTCCACAGTGACTTACCATTTTATATTCCCACCAACAGGGCATAAAGGTTCTATCCTCAGCAATAGTTGTTGTTGTCTATTTTTTTGATAGTAGGCATCCTTATGGGTGTGAGGTGGTATCTTATTGCAGTATTGATTTACGTTTCCCTAATGATTGTGATATTGAGTATCTTTTCATATGCTTATTGGCCATTTGTACATCTTCTTTGAAGAAATGCCTATTCAAGTCCTTTGTACATTTTTAAATCAGGTTTGTTTTTTTTTTTTAATAAATTTATTTATTTATTTATTTTTGGCTGTGTTGGGTCTTCGTTTCTGTGCGAGGGCTTTCTCTAGTTGTGGCGAGCGGGGTCCACTCTTCATCGTGGTGCACGGGCCTTTCACTGTCATGGCCTCTCTTGTTGCGGAGCACAGGCTCCAGACGCGCAGGCTCAGTAGTTGTGGCTCACAGGCCTAGTTCCTCTGCGGCATGTGGGATCTTCCCATACCAGGGCTCGAACCCATGTCCCCTGCATTGGCAGGCAGATTCTCAACCACTGCACCACCAGGGAAGCCCTTTAATCAGGTTTTTTGTTGTTGCTGAGTTTTAGGAGTTCTTTATATATTCTGGATAGTAATCCCTTATCTGATATATGATTTGCAAATACTTTCTCCCATTCTGTATGTTGCCTTTTTATTATATTTATACGTATGTCTTTTCATGCACAAAATTTTACAGTTTTCATGAAGCCCAACTTGTCTATTTTTTCCTTTCTTGCCTGTGCCTCTTAGTCCATCTAGCTAAAGGTTTGTCAATTTTGTTGATCTTTTCAAAGAACCAACTTTTGGTTCCATTGATTTTTCTCTAGTTTTTCTATTCTCTATTTATCTCTGCTCTCATCTTTATCATTTCCTTCCTTCTGCTAGCTTTGGGTTTAGTTTATTATTCTTTTTCTAGTTCCTTAAGTTGTAAAGTTAAGTTGTTGATTTGAGATCTTGTTTTTTTTTTTAGTAAATTTATTTATTTTTATTTATTTATTATTTTTGGCTGTGTTGGGTCTTCATTGCTGCATGCGGGCTTTCTCTAGTTGATTCACTTCTCTCTTGCTGCTTCCAAGATTCTGTCTTTGTTTTTGAAATTCTGATTATAGTGTGTCTCAGTGTGGGTGGCTGAATTCATCTTACCTGGAGTTTGTTGAGCTTCTTGGATGTTTATATTCATGTCTTTGATTAAATTTGTAGAGATTTTAGCCATTATGTCTTTCCCTTTCTCTCTCTCTTTTCCCTCTGGGACTCCCACAATGTGTATGCTGGTCCACTTGATGGTTTCCCGCATGTCCCTTGGGCTCTGTTCACTTTTCTTTGGCCTTTTTTGTTTCCGTTTCACAGGCTCCATAACTTCCATTGTCCTATCTTCAAGCCTGCTGATTCTTTATTCTGCCTGCTCAAATGTTTTTGTATTCCTCTAGTTAATTTTTCATTTCAGTTATTGTAGTTTTCAGCTCTCAGTCTTCTTTCTAGATCCTTCTTAGGTTTTCTCTCTTTATTTATATTTCCATTTTATTCATACATTGCTGTCTTGACTTTCTCCACATCTTCCTAAATTTCTTTGAGCATTTTTTTTTTAATCTATTTCTTTATTTCTTTTTTGGGTGTGTTGGGTCTTCGTTTCTGTGCGAGGGCTTTCTCCAGTTGCGGCAAGCGGGGGCCACTCTTCATCGCGGTGCGCAGGACTCTCACTATCGCGGCCTCTCCTGCTGCGGAGCACAGGCTCCAGACGCGCAGGCTCAGCAATTGTGGCTCACGGACCCAGTTGCTCCGCGGCATGTGGGATCCTCCCAGACCAGGGCTCGAACCAGCGTCCCCTGCATTGGCAGGCGGACTCTCAACCACTGCGCCACCAGGGAAGCCCTTCTTTGAGCATTTTTAAGACAGTTGTTTTATGGTATACCTGCCATCAGGTCTTCTTCAGGGACAGTTTTTATTGATTTAGTTTCTTCCTTTGAATGGGTCATACTCTCCTATTTCTTTGTGTGCCTTGTGATTTTTTGTTGAACACTGGATATTTGAATCTAATAATGTGGTAACTCTGGAAATCAGATTCTCCCCGATCCCCAAGGTTTGCTGTTTTTATTGTCTTCGATTATTGTTATTATTTTAAAATTTTTAATCATTATAGGCTATCTCTGTGCCAAGGCTCAGCCTGAGGTGTAAACTTAAAGTCTTCTCAGGTCTTTTGGAGTCTTTCCCTGGGTATGCAAAATCACTTTCTAATTTTCCTCCTATATGTTTTCGAATGTCCTAGTCTTTAATGTCTGGTTTTCAAAAGAGGGAAAAGAGAAAAATTAAGAGGAGGGGGAGAAACTTGCAAAAATGGGGGAGGTGCATCAACACTGGCTGCTTACTTCTTTGTCTGCACCTCTGTGATGAGAAGCAGCGATCGGTGATCAGGGCACCGATCCCTGATACTTAGAGGACAGCATCCTTTTTGCCCACCCTAATTCCTGCAATCTGTGTGCAAGCCGCTCCAGGAACATGGCACAGCTGCCTGTACCGTGGTAGGGGTGGGAGATGTGCAGCTGCTAATGTGCTACGAGCTGAAATTGACCAAACTTAATCACAATTTACTTTCCAACTCTTCTCCTGTAAGTTGCAAGCCTTTGACAGATTTCAGAGTTCCAAAATAGTTATATCAGACAGATTCTACCAGTGCAATTGTTGTCTATGTGAGAAGACAGATCCCTGGTGTTCCACCATCTTCCCAGAGTCCTCCTCCTAATCAGGACATTTTTGAAGGGTACTGTACTGGACATTTTATTAATTGAAATTAGATCATTAATGTGACTAAAAAGTGACTGGAGGACTTTCTGTTTACCTAAGTGTGACAAGTCATGTGCCCTGCCCCAGGTTTCACCCTGTAAAGAGAAACCAAAATGGAGGCCACAATTTGAACAGACCCCTGGACCAAACACTCATAATCACATAACCAAATCTTAAGCTGTCCTGATTTCCTCAAAATGCTGACTCTGGTCTTAAACAAAATTTAAGTTTCCTTCATGTCAGTGTGATCTTACAGCTTCCAAGCCAATCAGCTACACACAAGAAAAGGTACACAGTGCTACAACCCTAAAGAGAATATAATCACAATTAAAAAACAATGTACTTCTTCATTCATGCTTTACAAATTGAGCTTTAACTGCTGAGAGCCAAGTTTTTAACCACTTTGGGTTTGAAGTCTCCCAGTTCATGAACAGTTTGTTTTTTGCTCAATAAAATATTCATATCAAGTAAAGCTCTTTGAATTTTCTTTTGGCAACCCAAAGGGTGAGAAAGAAAATCCCCAAAGAGCTGATCCAAACAAGTGGTTATGGAAAAGAATGAAGCTGTTTTATGAGTGCATCCTACTGAAGTTCATGCTTTTAAAAATAATGTGTACATGTGTTACTCAGAAATAATGAAACAAGTTACTGGAAGAAACAGCTAAAAAATTTTGGGGAGGAGGACTTGGCAACAGAGAATGGTGGGACAGGGAACCGTCATTTTTTGTTATATGTCTTATGAGAACTACTTTGATTAAAGAAACATAATTATGAAGAAATATTTTTAAAGATTTACTGAAAACATACATGGTACTGAGTATCCCTGAATGTGTTTGCCTAAGTTATATTACCCTGGGGATTGGTCACCTTTGATTGCCCCTAGCACCACCACACTGGCCCCAGAAGTGCTGTACCCCAATCACACCTCTCTGAAGCTATGGCTGAAATGTTGCCAGAAACCTTTTCTTTTTGTTCTCTTCAGAACAAGTGAAACAGAAGGGAATTTTCAAACAGATTTTCCTATGTCTCAGTAATGGAAAAGTGACTAAGGAGACATAACTATAGCACAGGCATACACACACACACACACACACACACACACACACACACACTCCACAAAAGCCCATAAAAATGGCTTGGCCTACAAAGACAGATTCTGATCCTTCCAGACTAATTCCAGCCCAAGGTTGGCAGGCCTGCCAACGAATCAGTTTGGAGACGGCCACTCTGGCACCTTGCCTTGGTTCTTCTCTCTCTAGCTCAGCACGGCCCCCACTTGGAGGCCGTATATGGCCCACCATACAGCAGCTGGCCTCCTAGACATCATATGAGCCATTCTAACTCCTGCTCATCTCATTGAGGGCTCTCCCACTTAGTTTTGCTTTCCACTTAGTGACATGACTTCTTCCCCCAGCTATGTGAGGTCTAGCTGTAGTTGATGACCTCACATGGAGAAAAGACACTGCCCACCTGAAGTGAGTGACCTGCCACTCAGCATATGATGACACCTTTCCTAGTAAAAATGAGGGTTACCACATAGTCCCTATACTGGCTTTTCTGTTTCTGTTACTGACAAATATTAGTTTCTTAACAGTGGAATGTAACTGAGTTTTCTTTTTTTGCAGGGGAAGCAAGAGACATCACCAAATATGGCCCAAGTTTGAAACCAGAATTTAAAGTACAGAAATAAAAGAACAGTTGGAGCTCTACAGAGTGATAAATAGTTCTAAGCAAAAGCAAGTCCACAAAAGTAGAGGTTGACACAGGAAAGCATTAAAAACAACATAAACCTCTTCTTTTCTCCATAATCAAAGTGACTGTCCTCTGCAAGTTCAGTCCTATTGAGAAGAGAGCTGGTGAGGCCAAGGAGGCTGTTGACAGGTGAGTGGACCTAACCTGGAAACTACCATCAGTTGAAAAGCTTTAGTCGACGCAATTTAACTGCCACACAACCGACAAATTAATATTAAATTTGACTGAATCAAATTGAGACTGTCTTTTTAAAAACAGGTACAATAATTATAAAACCTAAAAGAACAAATCTACTCGTTGTAAATCCTAATAAGAGCAACGGAAGAATTAGCTGGGTTTCCTCAAATGATAAGAGCAAAAGGAAATCAACGGCATGAATGTGCTGCAATGTAGCGTGATGACCACCAGACCACAAAGACCCATGACCTGAGCTGAGCTGAAGCAACCACAGCCTCTCACCCCAGGGCATCAACCCCTTTCTGCACTTCAGTTCTCATGGAGGCGGAGGCAAGAGCACCAACAGTGACCTCCAGACAAGGTCTGAGACTGCCAGACCAAACTACTAACCCTCTTGCTAGGGGGACTGGGGATAGGAGTGGAGACTTCTAAAAAATTCTAATACTGCTTGAACTTTTAAATAATCTTATATTATCCTTGGTGCTATTGTGATTTTAATATTAACAACATGATTAGCACAAATCTTGAAACTAAAAGAACTGGAGTCCAATTGGTAATAAACGTATACGAAGCAGGAATTTTAGCCGAGTCTAATGCACATGCAATGGGTGGAATAGTAAGAATTTCAGTTTAGCCATTTTCCAGCTAAATGGGTTGGATTCTCAAAGCCGTTGGGCTGTTTTCTCACCTGAAGATACTACTACTACCTGCTTTACAGGTTTGGTTTAAGGATTAGAGAGCAGATATGCAAGACACTCAACATAGCCTTTGGTAGGTGTTCAGTCAACAGCAAAAGCGCCTATTATTATTTCCAGACATAAGAATAAAAGAAAACATAAAGGCTTCCTGTAACACCCAATATAAGCAGATCACAGTACTTCAATTAAAAGATAATAAACGTTAAAAATGGATGAGAGTGGACTTCCCTGGTGTTCCAGTGGTTAAGAATCCGCCTTCCAATGCAGGGGATGCAGGTTCGATCCCTGGTCGGGGAACTAAGATCCCACGTACCGTGGGGCAACTAAGCCCGTGCACCTCAACTACTGAGCCCACGCACCACAACTAGAGAGCCCGCGTGCCACAACTACAGAGCCCACGTGCTCTGGAGCCTGCAGCCACAACTAGAGGGCCCACACACTGCAACTACTGAGCCCACGTGCTCTGGAGCCCATGCACCACAACTAGAGAGCCTGTGAGCTGCAACTACTGAGCCCATGCGCCACAACTAGAAAACCCGCGTGCCGCGACTATAGAGCCCACGCACTCTGGAGCCCGCAGCCACGACTAGAGAGCCCACACACTGCAACTACTGAGCCTGTGCGCTGCAACTACTGAGCTTGCGCCGCCACAATTAGAGAGAAGCCTGTGTGCTGCAACGAAGAGCTCGCCAGCCACAACGCAAGACCCACGTGCTGCAACTAAGACCCGACGCAGCCAAAATAAATAAATAAATAAATAGGAAGGAAATTAAAGAAAAAACCAAAACAAAACAAAAAAAAGATATAAAAAAATGGATGGGAGATTTTTTTTTTTTAAAGTCTAATAGAACTTTTCTTGGCTGCAAGAATTATGATGAGGTTTTCTTTTTCAAAAATTGAGTTCACTCCAAAGAGAAGTTCTATTTACAAAAAAGAATTAAAAGATAATGCCAAATAATATTAGGTTTTCAATTTTTAAAATACTTGTCACAGGAGGATAAAGTATTGGAGGAAGAAAACCTTGTCAAAGCAAAAATAATAATTAGACAGGTCCACTATATTTCAACACTGTTTTACATCCCAATTATCAGCTTGAGGCCCTTTAAAAGGTTATTTTTAAACATACAAATCATTTACGTTTGGCCCCAGTTATATCCTCAAGGCTCCTTAAAATGCCTTTATATCTCAAGCATGAAAAATCATCTCAACTGGAGAACAGTTAAAGGATAAAAGCTGGAGACCTAATTAAAGTAGGGAAGGACTCACACACATGCAATTCCGTTTCTAGACCCCTGTACCCATTTTAATTCCACAGACAACTGAAGAGGACAGCCCCATCCTCTATAAAGCCTTCCCTGATTCCTGCCCTCAACCCTCAAGCAAAATTAATTACCCTCCCCGTGATTATACTTATTGTTCATCCATACAACGCTTAACTGAGGCTGAACTGTCCCTTGATTTCCCCAGTTAGTTAAGATTTCCCCACTTCCTAACATACAGAAATTAAAAAGAAAATGCTGTTGTCTGGCTGAACAATCCAAGTCAGGCCCAGGTTGCGGGAGACACACTGTTACACCACTGGTCACCCACCGCTTTCCCCATGACTTTCCACAGGGGTCCAAAGGGCAAAGGGCATCACTGCTGCTCACTCCTTCAAAGGAAAACCAACTTCTTGTAAGTGGGTATGTATTTCTTAAAAGCGAATTTCCCTCTCGCTCTCTCTCTCTTTTTATTTTTATTTATTTATTTATTTTTGGCCGTGCCACATGGCATGTGTGATCCTAGTTCCCCAGCCAGGGAGCAAAGCCGGGTCCCCCGTGTGGGAAGTGTGGCGTCTTAACCACTGGACCGCCAGGGAAGCCCCTCCCTCTCTTTTAAACGCTGTCGGTGGCAGTGATGCTCTTTGAAGGTGCACTTGGTACAAGTGCCCTGGCCCAGAACACGCTTACAGCACCTCTCTCCTCATAAAAGAAACAATTTTTCACAGCCTTTCTGAATGTCTGGGGAGCCATTTAAAAATTGTGAACAGTGATAAAAACAAATAGTATATAGGTCAAGTATGTTCAGAAAATAATCCATATCTCAGCTGCACATGAAAGGGCAGTGTGTAAGCTGGGGATATGACATCAGGTAAGCCACAAATACCCCAATTTCTCATTCTGTAGAAGCCATGATACAGGTCGCTGTCGGAATTCCTAAGTTATGTACAGCAGCCTGTTCTGCAAGGTTTCTGTTACAATATATGCTAGTAAAAAAATAATAACTAACAGCTGTATAAGATGAAAAGTTGTCTTTTTGGTGCCACATGAAAATCCTGGGTGTCTGATGGAAAAAGGAGGTAAAGACAAGAACAGAAGCAGATGCAGGAGAGGAGCCTCTTCTGGGAAGGTAATGAACAGCACATGCTGTTCTTCATTCTCCAGTGCCTATAACCTAGTGACACCCAGGCCGAGACCACCCACCGTGCTGGCCCCTGATGAAGCAGCCCTGGCACAAAGTAGAGGGCGGAATCCAGGAATCCTCCCGGAGGCCCTTTCTCGCCTCCCTGCCTTTGCTCACGCTGTCCCCACCTCTGACACGTCTAGATGCCCGTCCCTGTGCACCTGGTTTTCAACTCAGTTAAAATATTTCATACTCTGTAAAGACTGTCCTTATCCCTCCCTCGGATGCCTGGCCAAATTAAGTCACTCTTTTCAGCAGCCCCAGGACACTTTTCCTGAATCTCTAATGGAGCTGGTGTTATTTCATAGTTTCTTACTAAAGTGTCTGTCTCTCCCACAAACCTGCCAGCCCCTTGAAAGCAGAGACCGTGACTCGTTCACATCCATCCAGCACGTAGTAGGTACTAATAATGTTTGGTGGAAGATGGATGATGGACGGGTGGATGAAGAGGAGATAAAGCACAGTATCCCAAAGCAGGGAGAGTTCTGAGATGCAAAGATACAATCACTCTCTGCCTATGCACAGTGAGAGGGCAGAAATGGGAAGACGGCTACAAGCCACAGCTGCCCTCGTGGGTTCCCATGTCAAGGGATGGTGGCAAACAAAGGTCTACACGGATCTTTACCCAGGGATGCCAACAGCTCATAATTCGTCCGCATCACGTCTCTGTACAGCTCCTTCTGCCGCTTGTCTAGCGCGCCCCACTCCTCCCGGGTGAAATACACCGCCACATCCTCAAACACCACGGGAACCTCCTCAAACAGCCCCTCTTCAGAAGGATCCTGCAACAAAGAGTAGCAGTCACTCAATGCTCCTCTCACGTCGGACACCCAGCGTGATACCTCCGGGGTCCTGCTCAAGGCCTGTTTCTCCTGGGAAGCCTGCCGAGAGGCCCCGATGCGCTCTGAGGAACTCATTTATCCACCGAAAGTCAAAGAAGCAAATGTGTGTGGCCCAGAATTAGCAGGTAAAAACCAAATGAACCTCAGTGCGATTCTAGAAGGCAGGCATGATCCTTCCCCTTCTTTCCTGGCAGGAAAGGAAACTGCACTGAGGAACAGGGGCCTTGCAGAGCCTCATGACTGCGCCCTGTCCTTTTCAGCCCCAAGGGGCGCCCTCTACTCACCCACGACTGCAAAGGTAGGCAGCTGCCTCTAGAAGCCCCTGCTAAGGTGCCCCACCAGGATGGGAAGGAAGAAGCAGTAAAAAAGAACTAAAGATGCTCATATTCAGTGACTAGGTTAACACACACTTTACTGCTGAAGGAATTCAGATTATAAAAGGTTAGACCTGTTTATTAGCTTCTAATACTAAAAACTAGAAGGAACATGAACATGAAGGGAAATGAGCTTTGTCACTTTTCTGGATTCCATAAAAATTCGAGCTTACTAACTTTACGTACGATGTTAGGCACGAGGAACGTCTGAGCTCTTCTCATTGGAATACTAGAGGGGTTGCTCAGAATGATTTGTAGCAAAATCCCGCTTACATGGAAGAGTTGAGAAAAGGGGCCTGATCTGGTTACTCAAAGATTCCAATTAATACAGTTTCCTTGCAGGCCAATTTTCCAAATTAGAAAATAAACCTATTTTATTTTACAAAATAAACCTGAGGTGAGAACTAGAGTCTTTGAGGGTCCACCAGAGCTGCAGGGGGTAGAAGGAAAGCACTGGGCTGGCGGTCAAGGGCTCTGGGGGGAGGTCACTGCCACAAGAGCCCTTGTTCTCTGGCGACATTACTCCCCCCTAAGTCTTAGTTGTTCCCCAACAAGATGAGTTTAACTAGGTTTGCTCCACCCACCGCAGAGCAGCATTAAAAACATTATATAAAAGAACACGTCTGAAGAAACTTTGCAATGTTTTAAAGTGCTACATGATTTCGAAGTTAACGTTGAAAAAAATGTTTTACATTGATTATTTAAGAGCTCTGTGGCTGTTTTGTGGCTGTGGATTATTTCTTGAGTTCTGTGGTCGTTCTGGATTCTGGATAAAGATTACTGTTCTGAATTTAGGTGTTCTCTTTATATCAGAAGTTAGAATATTCTGGTCCACTAAGTATGTTTTGTTATCTGCCAAAAGGAGATGATGATAGTACGGCTGTTGCCATAAATCAAGGAGATAATACGTGTAAAGCACTTAAAGCAACACCTAGCACATTATAAGCGTGTCAGCTTATGGTAACATTGTACAGAATCCTGCCCCTCGAGCAATCATTCTAAACATATTACCTGGCCACGGGGCTCAGCAGAGTCATTACACAAAATGCTAACGTCTGAGGAGCCGCGGATGTCATCAGCAATTTCTTTTTGCCTGAAATCAGGAACGCAGTCTAGGTACAATGCAGGAATTGCTCCACTCCCTCCAGGGTCCTCCAGGGCAGCTCTTGAGCTGGGCAGGAGCTGGGCCAGGTTATCATAGACCCCCAGAGGCCCTGGGGGGTAAAATATGGGATAATCTGCAGTGAAGAGGTGCCCCGGACTGGCCAGTACCTCTCTAGACACATCATGGATGCTCCGGAAACGGGCTGCCCAGCTGGGGTCCCGAGCTGCCAAGGCCTTGACACAGAGCACATGGGCCTTGCTCTTGGCGTGGTATTTGAGAGTCTCCACCTTGAATGGTCCTGTGTAACCTTCTATTAATCTTGACCGTTTGTCTCTGACGGATGGGTACTCCCGGCAAGCAGAGCAAAAGAGAGCCGTCCGCTCCTCATTCATGACCAACCACGGGAACTGCGCAAACCACGACTTCTGGATGGACCGGGGTCTCAACGGTTTTCTGCTTCTTCCTGTGCAGTCCCCCTGGATGCCGCCGCTCTCTGAGCTGAAATGGGAAGGACAGGCTTTCTTCTGAGGAGGCAGGTAGAGCCCAGCTTCTCTGGCGGGACTTTGCATGTCCATTTCTTCCATGAAGCCCATCTTGTTTTTTCCTTTAGAAAAAAGAAACAAATGGAATTTTCTCTGAAATCCTATAGGTCGAGTCACTGCCACTCACAGAGGTGCTTAGATCCATGGACTATGAAAGCTGGAACCACACCCACAAAGTGACAGCCTGCACCCGTGTTCTCTTCTCTCCAGCCCCCAACCCCCAGGCCCACCTTGCCTAACCCAGAAGAAACCAAATGGGCTTTAAGAAAACAGTTTTTTTTTTTTAAATATAAAGGACAGATATACCTGGCCTAAAAGAGATCTCTGTAATTTGATCTCTGCAACCTAAAACAGTGGCACAATCTTCAGGAGAGCAGACTTATTTATGGATAAGAACACTGAACTAAGAAAAGGTAGGGTTAAAAAGGTAATTAAAGCAAACACTGCAACTCCACACTTGGCAGGAATCCCCCTCTTTGGTACCCCTGCCAGACAGGCATCTGCACTTTGCTCACGTACCTTTAGAGCAAGAGAGCAACCTACCTTCCAGGCGGACAGTTTGGTCCCCAGAGTTTTCCTTGAGCTGCAATCCATCTTTGAGTACCTTCCCCTCAGGAGTGCTACTTCAGCCCTCTCTCACACCACAACCCTTCCAAGAAGTGAAAAATCCCATGACGTCACTAAGACTTTTCTTCTTTAAGCTAAACCAGCAGTTTCTTTATTCACTCCTTGGTTGAAATGCAGCTTAGACAACTCTAACTCCTCTGGAGCCATTTATTATGCACCATCAAGTTCAGATGCCCAGTGGGCAAGGACTCAACAGTATTTGCTCCAGGCCAATGGACCAGTCAGTCTACGAAACTGTAGCCAATCCCGGAAGCACAAAGCTACTAGGAAAGAGTCAATAGGCTCAAAGTTAAGAGCCAAGCACAGGAAAAACAAACCAAAACACATTAGTATCTGTGAAGTCTAGGGCTCCTTGTGGTCCATCTGAGATAAATCACAAGGGAGAGCAAACTTCCGCAATTCGATTCATGGGGGAACTTGTTCCACCTCCCTTTTCTCCTGTAGAAGGCGCTGGGTTAACGCGGTCATCTTACGCAATGACAGAGGCCATCTGGCCTGGCTCTGGGCAAGCCAATCCCTGAACAGGACATGCTTATCAAGGAGGAAAGCAAACATCAATCCCTAGGATTTAGCAGCCATCTGTTTATTCACCCATTCATTCCATGATTGTCTACTACGCAACTCCGTGCCACGCATTGTTCTTGGTACTGGGACTACAGTAGTAAGTAAGACCAAGTCATGCCTTCGTGGAACTTAGAATATATAATTATACACAAACATCTACTCTCAGGTAGAAATAAAATAAAGGGAGATGAGAGTTTGGAGAACGACATTGGGGGAGGTGCGTATATCGTAGACAGGGTGACGGTTGGGGGAAGAACAGCATTCGTGTGTAATTGGTGGGGAACAGGGAGAGGCAGAGGATGAGACTGGGGTCTTGGGACCCAGCTTCCTGTTCCCTCCCTCCAGCTAAGGACCCCTCCTCCCGGGGGCAGGTCCGCACTCACCTCGGTGGAGGCTCAAGAGATTCCTCTGGCCCTGGACATTGGCTAGCCACGGCTCTGGCCCTCGATCAAATTTATAGAACAGCTCTGGGTTGGCAATAGTTGGTCCTGAGTCAGGAACAGAGAGAAGCACTATGAGGTCGGATCCAGGTCACACAGGCTAAAAAGGTATGAAAACTATTGGTTCAGAACAGAGGCTCAAACTCAAATGCTGAGCGGGACCAGACAACGATCTGAGGAAACCAGGCAGGGGTGGGAGGCTGTGGATTTGAACCCGGGTGTGGGGTAGCTACTCACGTCCAGGAGGGGCCGCCAGCTGAATACAGGGTCAGCATGGCCAGACCATCCCAGTTTCCAACAGAAGCCAGAAATCGTATTTCTATGTGAAAACCCCCCCATGGCAAAATATTGACAACTTATTTAAATATTTTAAAGAAGCCAAAGAAAAGAGATGAAAGAAAGAAAAAAAAAAAGGTGTAGGCCAAATCTGTCCCACAGCTGCTACTTTGTAACTTCTGGTTTAAAAGAATCATCAGTTTTCAAACCGTTTTTAGTAGACAGTAAGAGCACAACCCCTCCATCCACAGAGAGCTGAGACTGTTGCCCCCAGAACCCTTAGGGGTCAAGATGAAGAGAAGCAAAGAAAGGCATGGAGGATGGTCATCAAACTGAAATCAGAAAAGAGTACACATGCATGTACACACGATGAAATACAATCCTGTCTGTCCATGGTCTAGGAAGTCTACCCATACAAGCAGAGAAAGGACATTCAGAAAATAGAAAAGATGAAAGCTACCTACATGGG
Organism: Balaenoptera musculus; assembly: GCF_009873245.2. Classification (NCBI taxonomy): domain Eukaryota; kingdom Metazoa; phylum Chordata; class Mammalia; order Artiodactyla; family Balaenopteridae; genus Balaenoptera; species Balaenoptera musculus. Next base: position 6,953,598 of record NC_045793.1, read on the forward strand.
CACCAAGTTTCAAGTTGTTTTATTTCATTGAACCTCTATGACAAGCCTGTGAAGAAAGAAACCAAGGCTTGAAAAGGCTAATGGGCTTGGTCAGTACCATGTGGCAGAGCTGGGACTGAGACCAGATTTCCAGGCTGCAGATCTGATGCTCGTTCCACCACCACCCACCACCTCCAATGTCCTCTGGGCACTGAAACAAAATCCACCCTGCAGTGCCACAGTCCACAGATGGGGCTTCCCTTCTGGCACGCTGGGATATTCTGAAGCATCCAGGTCCAGCCTTCACACGCCCAATTTCCCCACTTCTCTTGGCTAATTTAAGTGGAAAAGAGAAAGGGTGATGTGTGAATCCGTGTGCAGTTAAGTCAGATATGGGACTGAGTGGATAAACAGTATAAAGATGCCTGGAGAAAAATGGTCGGATTCCAGAAAATTCTCAAGTATGTCACAGTCAGACATGGTTGGGAATGGTGACCTAGATGCAGGCAGTGGGGGAGTGAACAGGAGCCCATACCCAGTGGTGCCACCACCTCGTCAGAACCACAGATCTCCTTCTGTTGCTGACTCAGCAGCATCCACTCCTCCTGAAGCAAATACACCGTGATGTCATCAAACGTCACAGGAGCCTGCAAGGAAAAATGACACCAGCTAAGCGCCAACTTCTTCCTTAGTCTTCCACACCCGAGCTCACAACCACCTGAGGACACCCCTACTCCGGGAACAGATCAGACTGGGGGAGGGGGCATTATCCATCTACATACAAGACCTACGCCACATCACGCTCACCCCCTGCGTGCAAGTCACAGTGGGAATGAGACCCGTTCTTCTAGGAACAGCCCCACACTGGAACCGAAGTGTCATAACGAAGGCCAGCTCCGACTCACACTCCTCTCCCTGCACGCTCCTCACCAGCCTGCCCACGGGATCCATTACTTCTCAGCCAGTGCGTCAGCAACAACCAACAGCACTTCTTTTGCAAAATCTTCAACGTGGTAAATCTTCACTTAGGAAAATGTATCTGATTTCTGGAAATAGTCAACCGTCACTGAGAACTATGTCTGTGAATGTGGTCAATTATCAAGACAGGCAAAGCTTTAGAGCTGAGAACTATATTCCATGGGGGCTTATAAAGGACCTTTGTTCCACCAAAAAAGGGCAAGGAAATTCAGAAAATGTTTCGGGGAGTTCTGGATTAAGATGGCAGGTTTTTTTTGAAAAAAACTCCAAACAGAACACCCTCTAAGGACTCCCCTGGTGGTCCACTGGTTGAGAATCCGTCTTGCAATGCAGGGGACACCGGTTCGATCCCTGGTCGGGGAGCTAAGATCCCACATGCCGCACAGCAACTAAGCCTGTGTGCTGCAACTACTGAGCCCGCACACCACAACCGTGCACCGCAATGAAGAGCCCACACACCACAGCGAAAGATCCTGCGTGCCGCAACTAAGACCTGATGCAGCCAATAAATAAATAAATAAATAAATGTTTTTAAAAATTGTTAAAAAAAAAACCACCCTCTAGTATGGACAACACAACAAGGGGTCAATAACAATACAATTTTGTTAACTGAAAAGCAGATGAAAAAGTAATAACTGAGCAGATCCAAGAAAATCGTACCCTCACCCAGCAGTGGGCAAATAGAGAAACAACCCAACTTACATTGCTAAATCCTCAAAAGACTCAGGATCTGGCAGCTCCAGGAACCTCTGGCCTGGGAGTGAACGCAGTGAGGTTAAAATAAGAATTTGGGGGAAGCTGTTCGGAACAAATGCCTGCCCAGATCCCCTACACAGGCTCCAAGTTGGCAAGACCCTCCCTTCCACGTGCTCAGAGCTTCCAGTTAGAATTCTGGTTTTCCACTGTTAAGTGTCAGCAAACAACTGGACTACCAGACATCTGAGGAAAGGCTCTAACAGGTCTGATAGAGATCAAAACAGATAGGAGGTGAGCGAGGGGGAAGAGGAACTGAGGAAATGGATGTGGGGCATGGAGAAAAAAACCTTTAAAAAACAAAACTATCAACAATAGCCTCAGAGAGGTAAGATACTGCAGTCATAAAAAAAGCAGTTATAAAAGAAATAATCAGAAAACAGTCAGAATCTGTTGCTGCTTACTCTTTTAAATTTCATACCACCAACATTTATCAGCTAGTCAAAGAAATAAAAAAATAAATAAAACTATCAACAAAAAGTAAATCCCCTAACCCCAAAGAAAAACAACATCTTGGGAAATAGCATTCTTGGAGTAAGTATAAGTCTTTCCAAAGTGACAACTCTGAAGGGGACACAGTCACTTCCATTTGTAACAAGTTCTAGTACATTTGTTTAAAATCGCCTGTAACTCTATACTCAAACTTAAAGCACATGAAATATCTACTTTAACTTCAACATGAAACTTCTTGAGAAAAATACAGATAATTCTTATCAGTCACTATTGATTTGTATATTTTAAAATACGTTGAGTATTTTTCTTATGAGTCAATATATGTTTACTGCAGAAAATTTAGACAATAAGCAGAAAAGATGTTTTAAGATCACCCACAATCTCCTTACTGAAAAACAACTACTATTGACATGTGGTATGTAACCTTCCAGTCTTTTGTCTATGAATATGTATGAATGAACAGTCTTAAAAACAAACATGGAATTGTACTGCCAATGTGTATGTGCCAACTGTATGCCAATGTGTCTTTTAAATAACTATTTGCTCTCAGAGTGTCTTTCAAAGCAAAATGTGATTATAATTCCAAAAACCTGCTACAGGATGGGCTCCACTAAAAGCAGGCGGGTAGGGGGCTTCCCTGGTGGCGCAGTGGTTGAGAATCTGCCTGCCAATGCAGGGGACACGGGTTCGAGCCCTGGTCTGGGAAGATCCCACATGCCGCGGAGCAACTGGGCCCGTGAACCACAACTACTGAGCCTGCGCGTCTGGAGCCTGTGCTCCACAACGAGAGAGGCCACGACAGTGAGAGGCCCGCGCACCGTGATGAAGAGTGGCCCCCGCTCGCCGCAACGAGAGAAAGCCCTCGCATAGAAACGAAGACCCAACACAGCCAAAAATAAATAAATAAATAAATAAATTCAAATAGCTAAACTTTAAAAAAAAAAAAAAAAAGCAGGCGGGTGGACAGGAAAGAGGTACACACAACATATGGCCTAAGGAGAGCCAGTGTGGGGAGGGGGAAGAAAACCCTCGAGATTATACTGAAGGCAGATCCTAGGAGGATGACAGCACACCAGGACTACAGGGCAAGCTGTTCCGATCAGGGCAGGTTAGAGTTTGTGACCAAGGGCAAGCAGGGTTCCCTGTTCATTCCCACCCATCCTGTCTTCCTGAGGGAACAGGTGGGCATAATGAAAGCCAACAGACCCATCACTTTATGAGTGCCACAAGGATGAAGAGTATGGCCAGGGCTGAATGTTTAGATAATAAAGAACTGTCTTCCCAACGAGTAACTACGCTAACCCTTGCACCTCTCTTTTAACCAGTATTACGGCAAGAGCCTTCAGATGACTGCAATGTAAAGAAAACACAAATCTGCTTGAATAAGAGGAACTTCTTACCTACATAGAAAGCAAGGAATATCTCTGGATGTTCTATTTTACTGATTCCCACTGTCTATAAGGTAGAGCTCCGAGCTCTCAGCCCAGCACCAAGTCCCCTGGATCTCAACCTAACTTACCTTCCTAACCTCAGCTCTAGGTATTGCCCCACCTGGAATCTCTACTACAGCCAGATTAGTATAATTGCAATCACTCGGGGACTTCCCTGGTGGTCCAGTGGTAAAGAATCCGCCTTCCAATGCAGGGGACGTGGGTTCGATCCCTGGTTGGCACATTAAGATTCCACATGCCAAGGGGCAACTAAGATAGCGTACCACAACTACTGAGTTGGCGCGACTCAACCAGAGAGCCCGTGTGCCGAAAACCAGAGCCCACGCGAAAACCAGAGAGAGAAAACCCTCACGCCACAACTAGAGAGAAGCCGGTGCACTGCAACGAAAGATCCCACATGCCTCGATGAAGATCCCCCGTGTGCTGCAACTAACGCCCGACGCAGCCAAAAATAAAATTAAAAAAATAAAAAATTAAATTGCAGCCACTCAACACATCTTGTACCATTCCTCCCTCTTCATACCCAATCTTTACATTCCCTGACTCTGCCCATTTCCTCCCACTCACTCATCAAGTTCCTTCTCACATTCCATCTCTTTCTCGCAAGGGACTTCCTGCCCACCTAGCCCAAGCACTTCTACTTCCCCTGAGCAAGGAAGGCTTTATATCCCTCATGGTGACTGGTCCACAGGAAGCCTATGCTGATCATCTTATTTTATAACCGCCTTCACCATCATCACCCCTTTCCCCACCACCACATTATACAGAAAATATTTCATAGGCATTTAATTCATTTTTTCATTCAACATATTCTATTTGTTTCTGTGTGCTTGGAGATCCTAAGATATAAAAGACACTATCTCTATTTGTCAAGGAGAAAAACCCATAAGGAGGTGACAGACAACTGTAATACAGGTGCAATAATAAAACTGGGTCAAGAGGCAAACGAGAAGGGAACGATCACTTCTAAGGGGGGTGGGGTGCCAGTGGTGGCTAGGAACCAGAGATGTTGAGGCAATAAATACACACACAGTAAATACTCCTATTTGGCAGCAACAACAATAGTCTCCCAGAGGGCACATGAGGTGTCAGACTGCAGTGTTCTTCACAGCACCCACACCTATATAGCAAAAGGGCTCCTGTGGAGATGCTATTTTGAGTCATTCGTTCAGAAAATACTGAGAACCTATTACATGCCAGATACTGCTCCACTAGTCTAGCTGGGGATAGAGCAGAGAGTCAAGTCAGCAAACAAATAAATGTGAGAATTTTATATAGTGACAGGGCTGGGAAGAAAATAAAACAGGATAATGGGTTAGAGTGATGGGGAAAGGTCTTTGTCCTCTATCCATTATTCTGCCAATGGCAAGCAAGATACCCCACACTTAATCCAATAGGCTAAGACTGCTTTTAGTTAATAAATATCACAAAATAGCATCAAAGGAAGATTCTAATAATACACCAAGCTACTACCTCAGGGGGACCCCCAGTCTTCCAGCTTTGAGAGAAAAAAGTGATATTCAGAATGGAACTTTAGAATAGCACAGCTATTCCACCCAGGCCTTAGTTATTGTCACTCATCTGCAATACCTCTTACACTGCTAGTTTGTTTTGCAATTACTTTATTTCATCTTTGGATAACATTCTCATTCCCTAGGTTAAAAAACTGATGTACCTGGGAAGGGTGTCCTTTTAAGACACCCTACAATCACGATTAGAATCAAGGGTGAAATTTCCAGTCCCCAGTGTTTTCAATTAGTGGTTGGGCCTGAAAAGAACATAAAATTTCTCCTCCACCTCCCAAAATATTTGTATTTCATTCTTCTCACACCAAAGGCTAAGAAAGCCTACAACTGAACAGACTACCTTGAAATCAACCTCAAATCACTAATTCCAATTTTCAGTGCCAATTGTTTATAGCCCTTCTTCTACTGCATTTTGCTCCCTCTCTGTCCAAATTCATGTTCAGTCTAAACTAAACCTCAGGATATTACCTGAGGGTGTGAGCCATTTCCTTTACTTTTTTGGTATCCCCTAAAGTGCTTAGGATGAGGCTGGCATGCAGTTCACCTTCAATCTTTCTCTGGTTAGGTTCTGTTGAGCCTTATTGTCTTGGACTGTTTATAGGTTGTTTCATCTGGAAAATGCATCACTGTAGCTTGTGGAGAGGATGGAATACGGAAGAGATGACTAAGCAAGGAGTAACTTCTTTTGTAATTCACAGTCCTTCCCAGTCTTTCCAGGAAAAAGTACAGCATCAAAATAACCTCACTGTCCTTTCTGTCTTTTGTCTGTTGGACAACCCTTCCAGGCTTGTCCATGTTATTGAAGTGAAAACTGCAGGAAAGCTCCTGGAGGAAAGTAGTCATTTCATATTTATTCTTGTACTTCCAGCATCTCCATCAACTTAAATCACCGATCACAAATGTTTATTAAATGAGCAATTTTTTTTAAAGGAGAGACTCAGTACGCACTCGAAAACGTTTGCTGAGGAGATTCCCTTTGTGCCAAAGAAGAAACAATCCTCAAGAACTGGTATCAAAGAATATCCAGAAAGATCTCGGTCCCCAAAGGCTGCCAATGTCTCCGAATCAAGTGCCTGCGACCACGCTCGTCTTTGCTAACACTGACTCCGAGCTCTAGCAATCCTGTCAAACCCACTTAACTCTACCTTCAAGCACTTTTCCCCACATTTTCTTCCAATTCACAGCCTCTTGCCCAAAGCCTGAAGCAAGTTTATGAAATATGCTTCTAAGCAATACTCAGAAACTCCACGAAGTAGATAAGCTAGAAACAGAAATCGGCAAGAAATATGCCAGATGCCTTGTCTTTTTCTTCTCAGCCCTTTCTTGGGAAGGCGGATCCAGGCAGGGCCAAGCCCTCATCCTGCCTCTCGGTGATCCCTATGCCTGGCTCCCAGTGGGGTCCGATCCAGCCTCAAAGCCTTAAAACACGCTGGGCCTCTTCCAAACGCCAGTGGTGGTGTGGGAAAATAGGAAGGACTTCCGCACTACTACACTGAGCGGGTCACCCACCCAGCGTCAACCGAGCGGCGGCTCGGCGGAGGGCTGCTAGGCCAGCCGCGTGGGGAGGAAGCGGAAGGCTGCGCGGGACTCGCCCGGAGTCGGCCGCCCAAGTGCAGAGGAAGAAGCGGGCGAGCGGGCGAGTCCTTCCCTGCAAGGCTGGCTCATCTGCGAGGACTCCGCCCGTACCGCCCGCCTCGCCCAGATCAGGGATCCACGAGAGGGGAGTGGGCGGCCCCAGGGCCCTTCCAGGCCTACCTTCCCCGACTCCCTGGGCTCCATGGCCCTGTTTTCGGTGGCCCGTGCTGACCCCGCCACGGCCTCCAGGCCGCCCCCTCCCCCCGCGGCCTGGCCTGAGGATGCCGTAGCCGCGACCACCTTGGGGACCGGGACCCCCGGAAGGGAGGGCGCCCCGGCGGGGAGGGAGCGCGGCCCGGAACCGGCTGTCCCTGGTCAGAGAGGGCGGTGGCGCTCGCGGAGCCAGGAGAGGCGCGCAGCTTGTACTTGCGTCGCGCCGAGCGAGCCGCTTTACGGCAGCAGCCTAGCCCGAGGCGGCGGGGCATCATGGGAAGCGCGGTCCAGGCTCGGTAAGCGGCTCCCAAAGCTGCTATTGCTCCGGGAATACGGGGTCCCGATTGGACGAAGCAGCTAGCTCTCCGCCCTTCCCGCCTCCCTCCCCCGGCGATGGTTACTAGGTAGCGTACCCACGACGCTCTCCCAGGCCCTATAGGAAGGGCAAAGTACTCTGATTGGGCTATAAGATTGCTCGTGCTTGCGTCTATTCCCTCGCATTTTTAGGGCCAATGTCAACCTTGAAGATTCCAGACTGTATCTAATCAAGGAGGTAAATACTTTTTGTAACATTCATTCAAAAACATCATTGGTTGCCTGTAATGTTGTCAGGCACTGTGCAAAGGTTTGGGAATGTGCAGTTGAGTCAAACAGAAACTTTGCCTCCAAGGAATTCATAGTCTATTGGGGAAACAGACCATAAACATAACTACAAAATGAAGAGACAGTGCAACGAAAGAGGTAAACACAAGACTCTATTAAAGCACACTTTGTCACCTTAGAGTGTGGTGGTGGGACGATATGGGGTAGTTAGTCAAGGATGTCCTGAGGAAGTGCTGCCTGAGTTGAATTAAAACAAGAGGTAGGAGTTAGCCACGTAAAGAAGGTGCTACGGTGTCCCCTCCAAATTCATGTGTTAACCCCTATGTGATGGTGTTTAGATGTGGGGCCTTTGGGAGGTAATTAGGTTTAGATGAGATCATGAGGGTGGGGCTCTCATGATGGGATCAGTGTCCTTGTAAGACGAGACACCAGAGAGCTTGCTCTCTCCCTCTGCCATGTAAGGACACAGAGAGAAGGCAGCTGTCTGTAAGCCAGGAAGAAAGTTCTCACCAGAACCTGACCATACTGGCACCTTGATCTTGGACTTCCGGCCTCCAAAACAGTGAGAAAATAAATTCTGTTGTTTAAGTCACCTGGTCTATGGTATTTTGTTATGGCAACCTGAGCCAACTAAAACGGGAGGAGAAGAGGAGTGTTGCTAGGAAGAGCAATTGGGCATGAGAAACAGCCTCAGCGAAGCCAGGGAGGTGAGCAAACAGTGTGTGTAGGGAAGGTGTGTAAGACAGGAAGTGGTGGGAAATGACGCTGGAGAGACACGAGGGATGGATGTGGATGGCATTGTGTGCTGCCTTTAAGGGCTGGAAGTAAGTTTGTAGCTGGTGACTGGTGTGGGCAAACTGCACTTTAGTTATTGCAGAGTAGAAGGTGAATATAAAGGGGAAAAGATAGAAGAGAGAAAACCAAACTCTAAATACATATATTTACTCTCCATTCTTCTCTCATCTTCTTTAAAAGTTGTAAAATTATATAAAGTAATAGTAACAATGTGTTGTTTCGCTTGTAATATATATGGATGTAATATGTATAATAATAATACAAATAATGGACAGTAAAGTGCAGAAACCTTAAGTGTACAACTCAATGTATTTTTACATGTGTACCATGTAGTCAACACCCAGATCAAATATAAAAAATTTCCAGTACTCCAGAAAGTTTCCTTGTGGCCCTCCCATTATGTATACATAGGGGTAAAACTACAGAAAGTAAGGAAATGACTATCAGGAAAGTGTTGTCCCACTTCTGCACAGCAAAGGAAACCATAAACAAGATGAAAAGACAACCCTCAGAATGGGAGAAAATATTTGCAAATGAAGCAACTGACAAAGGATTAATCTCCAAAATATACAAGAAGCTCATGCAGCTCAATATCAAAAAAACAAACAACCCAATCCAAAAATGGGCAGAAGACCTAAATAGACATTTCTCCAAAGAAGATATACAGATTGCCAACAAACACATGAAAGGATGCTCAACATCACTAATCATTAGAGAAACGCAAATCAAAACTACAATGAGGTTTCACCTCACACAGGTCAGAATGGCCATCATCAAAAAATCTACAAACAATAAATGCTGGAGAGGGTGTGGAGAAAAGGGAACCCTCTTGCACTGTTGGTGGGAATGTAAATTGATACAGCCACCATGGAGAACAGTAAGGAGGTTCCTTAAAAAACTAAAATTAGAACTACCATACGACCCAGCAATCCCTGGGCACCGTCAGCATCTTTCCATCTCTTTCTCTCTCACCTGCCACACAGTGTGGCCTTGGGTTGTCACAGACCAGGTATTTAACAAGAATAAGGCACTTCACGCGCAGGCTCTCACCAAGTCCTCCTAACAAGCCTGTGCAGATTGTCAGCCCGGTTGTAAAGATGAGGTCATGGAGACTCAGCAAGGAAGGCAACAGATGAGCTGGGATTTGAACCAGGTATGCCTGACTCCAAACACCCAGGCTTAGGTATGATTGGAGAAGAAATCAACAAGAATGCTAAGAAGGGGAATGGAGTGGAGTGGAAGGACTCAGGGAAGAAGAATCCGGCGAGGGGCTGTTGGGTCACGCCTGCCCCAGCCCACTCCAGGCCCCAGGGGACCCCAGCACTCTTCCCCCAACCCCAGACCCGGCCCCTCCCCCGATCTGGACCCACCCCATCCAGACCCCGCCCCCCCAGAGCCCTGCCCACACCCACCCAGGCAGGCGCTGCCCTGGCAGCTGCGGATGACCGGCAGCACCACCGGCTCTGTGTGGCCGCCGGGACAGCGCAGGTTCTAGATCCGCACCGGGTTCTCGGGGTCCAGGCGGTAGCTACAGCATGCGCGCTGCCTTTACAGGTACGGCTCCCGGGCGAGCGGGGGCGGCTGAGCTGGGGAGGGGGCAAGCGTAGTTTCCCCAAACCACCTGCTTTTCCTCTCTTGGCCGTTCCTATCCGAGAAGAGCCGGGCGGTGGGAGGGCCAGATCCCAGGATCTCAGGTCCCAGATCTCCTCGCCAAGCAGGGAGGGCAGCCGGCCGGAGAGGGATGTGTCACTACCAAGCCCGCATTCTCGGAGAAGCCCACCTCCTTCGTTCCAGCCCCAGCCCGACGGAGCGTCCAAAAACCTGCAGGTCAAACGAACACTTTTTAACGCACTCCTCACTGCATCCTGGCAGCAGAGGGAAGAGACACAGGGTCTGCTTTTGGGTCTAGATGAAGAGACAGACTAGTAATTTCTGAAACTACAAATGATGAAGTCCTGAACTGCACAGGCTGATCCTAAGTGCCAAGTGAGTTCTCATTCCAAAGCAGACAGCCTTGCTCCATGATTATATAGTAACTCTGTAAGTCCCACTGGACGTCTGATTTAATTTTATGTACAATTCTATTTTAACTTTAGTTTTAAATAGGTAATACAGTCACACAATACCAAGTTAAAAAACAACAAAAGAAAAAATCAACCTCCCTCTGACTCTATCCTATCACTCATTTTTCCTCCCCCCCAAAAATTTAACTACTCTCCTCTCCTCACTCTATATTTTAAAAAAATCCAGAAGTGATTTGGGAGGCATTCCCAGGAGGTTCCAGGAGCGCCCAGGGGAGCAGGAGAGTGGCCAAGGGTTGAGGAGCAGGTAGGAAAGCACCTCTGTCTTCCAGGAATAGATGACCCTGGCCAGGCGGGCTGAGGCGGGGCCAGGAGCTGAGTGAGGCTCCACTCTGGCTGGACCCTGGCCAGAACGGAGCCGGAGCCGCAGCTCTCCAGGCTCAGGGCTGGGGGAGTCAGGGTGGGCACAGGGCCCCCGAGGAGGTCCACACCAGGAGAGCGAGCGAGGAAGGGAGTGCCATCAGTCTTCTGGGACAAGGCTACGTTTAAAATGTGTAAAACGTCCGTCCCTCGAGCCTTCACTCGCTGTACAGTGGGTTAACTTAGCTCTTCCGCACCTTTCTTTGTCGTCCCGGCTTGCCTGCCTTGAGGGGCGCAGTGGGCCGAGGGGCAGGCACCAGGAGCTGTGTGGAGCCACAGCAGGGAGAAGCAGGACCAGAGCCCCCTGGCAGGGGCAGAGGCAGGCAGCAGGCTCCGGAGCCCAAGCCCCTCTGCGGTCACCGGGCCAGATGGCAGGTGTGCCACCACCTTGGTGAAAACTCACCCCTGGCTCTGATCAGCTGTATGCCAGTGAGATGGACTTTGTCCCTTGTGTCCTCTGGGCCTTGGCTGGGTTCTAGGCTCACAGCCACAGGCCACTGCGGACCGCCGCGCGACCTGACTCCCCCGGGCCGGCAGCCCCCCTCTCTGCTCACCTCGGGCAGGACGTTGGTGCGGGACGGGCAGTGCCCACCGCAGTAGCTCACTTCCACCTGGTCCAGGTAGCAGGGGCCCTTGGTGAGGCTGTGAAGCTCGGTGAGGTACCAGCAGGAGGGCTGCTCCTCTGTGGGGAGGGGCAGGTGAGTGGCAGGAGGTGAGGGCAGGGCAGGGCAGGGCAGGGAGAAGGCCGTGATGAGGGGATTCTGCGAGGGCGACAGAGTGTGGACCTGAGCAGAGCAGGTCGGGGAGGGGGTGGCCAGGCGTTGTGATGCAGCACTGGGGGGTCTTCACTCTGCGATCCCCATGGTGGGCAGGATTGGAGAAGGCGGGCCTCCCCCGGCAGGCATGGGAGTGGTTTGGGAGAAGGGCCCAGAGCAGGGAGAGGCGCGGCAGGAGGTGCCCGAGGTCCCCTGCATACCCGGAGTCTCCTGGCGGCAAGTGGGACAGCAGCTCCCTGGCTCCTGCACGGCCACCTCGCCCTGCAGAGGGAGTGGCCCCCAGTCCTCTCAGGAGGATGGCCCAAGGCCCCACACCACCTGCTTGAGGCTCTGAGACCAGCCTCCGGGGAGGGACCCGGGAAGGAGCCCGGGGAGTCCTCTGAGAGGGCAGCAGGGCTGCAGGTGGGTACCTGGGCACAGGTGAGCCGGGGGCAGTGCTGGGTGCAGGCGCTCCTCCTACTGATGCAGCGGCAGCTCTCACAGGCCTCCTGCCACTCGGATCCGGGCTGGGGAGAGTGGGGAGAGCCTCCTCTCCGTCCCTCCCCTTGCAGACTTTTCTGTTATCCCACCCCAGCCCTGAGCCCAGCCGGGGGGCCTGGCCAGGGCAGTGGCCTGAGACTGGCGTCGGCAACAAGAGTTTCAGGAGGGGAGGTGGGTCTCCGGGGGCCAGAGACTGTCCCAGTGTGATGGCTGACGGCCAAGCTGCCCACTGCCGCGCCGGGTATAGGGGAGGAGCCAGCGGGGGTAAAGGGACAAATCGGTGGACTGGAGGCCTGGGTCAAGAAGGGCTAGGGGGCATGGAGGGCCGTGGTGTCTCACCGGGTGGGGACGCCCGTGGTGCCAGCACTCGCAGTGGTCTGCAGGCACGCAGGGGCCCTCCTGGCTGCGGAAGTGCCCGCGCCGGCACACACAGCCTGGGGCCTGCCCCGCACTGCAGTTGCCCTGAGTCTCTGTGGCGTTGGGCTCCCGGCACGTCTGCTCACAGGGCCCCAGCTCCCCGGGGGCCACCTGCTGCCACATTTCTCCGGGGGGGCACTCTGCCAGGGAAGACCACCCAGCTCACCACTCAGGTCAGCCCTGGGTCCAGCCTCGATTCTCCCCCCTCCCACACTGGGCACCCTTGGGTCCCTCCTTCTGTCCCCAGCGCTGCCCACTCGGCTCCAGCAGCCTCCAGACTTCTGGGTTTCCGAATATACCTCTCTGCTCTTATCCACCCTCCCAAATACTAGTGGGGCCCAGCTTGGTAAGTGGAGGTAGCACCGCCTAGGACATGCAGGCCTCTCTCCCCTTATCAGGGCCAGCCTGGCCTTGGCTTTGGAGGGACCAGCAGGGACCTGGGCAGCCCACATCTCAAGCCGACAGTCACCGAGGGGGCAGCTGAAGGTGCACCTGTGCAGGAGGGCAGGTTGCAGGGGCGCTCCTGGGAAGAGGCCCCCCGGTGCCGTTCGCCAGGCAGAGGCGGGTGCGGCTGCCCCAAGCAGGGTGAGCGGGGTCTGTGCAGCTGCTGGAGCAGGGGGACCACGGGGACCACAGACCCCAGCCGCCTTCGAGGGGGAGAGGGGTCTCCTGATGAGGCAGCCCTGGGCTCCTGGCCTCCTAGGAGCAGGGCTGGGGAGGGAGGAGACCCGGGCCTTGCTCTTCCCAGAGCGGGTGGTGCAGGGAATCCGGGGTCAGGGCCCGAGGAGTCTGGGATACCTGGAAGGCCTGTCACTGGTTCCACCGTGGACCCTGCAGCCCCTGTGCCAAAGGAAAGCCCTGCTCAGAAGTGTTTCCCAGGCTGCAGTGTACCAGGACCAAGCCCAAGGCTGGTGGTCAAGTTCCAAACCTGTCTGGTTCAGCCCAGACACCCCAGGCCCCAAGCACAGCACTCGCTCACAGTAGCCTTGCTACCATAGCAAGGTCTTTGTTCCTGATTCCTGGCATCCTTCTCCAATGCTTGTCAAAGTCCTCTCCATCGCTCAGACGCCCTCAGGTGCTGCCTCCTCCAGGAAGCCCTCCTAGGTTGTCCCTCTAGGAGAATTCTCAACCTCCCCCATATTCCTCAGCACACGCAACCTCCCACAGGGCTCACCACGTGCTGAAATGGGTTATCTGAGCCCCTGGATTCCAAGGTCGGGGTCCTCACTCCCCCATCCCCCAACACATCCCCCATGCACACTATGGTGCACGTGGCAAGAGCTCCAGAAATTTGGTTGAATGTACCTGAATAGAAGAGAAACACAGAGCTAGACAGTAAGAGGAAGAGAGACCAAGAGCTGGCGCCAGGGATGGACAAAAACAGGAAGGGACAAAGGGCCAGTGAAGTGGATTCGGCCATCCAGCCTGTGCCTACCCAGTCCCTCTCCCCTCACCTGGGCAGTCCGGGCTGAGGCAGTACTCGAGGTCCTGGCGGGGCCCACGGCAGTCCTGGCCACGGGGAGTGGGTGTGGGGCGTGCACAGTGGCAGTTGCAGGTGCGGGTGCCCAGCCCGCCACAGGAGCGGAAACGGGCCCCATGGGCCCCGGGGACCGAAGCCAACCCCAGCCTTGGAGCAGTCACCCACGGAGCAGGACAGCTTCCCGTGCGCACAGGAGCTGGCAAGAGGGTGTGGGGATGAGGGGACGGCGGCATGGACCCCGGGAGAAAGGAGTGTGGGCAGATACTTCGATCCCAGAGGGCAAGGAGACGGAGCCAGGGTGAGCCCGGTTCCAGGAGCGGGGCAGTGCTCTCCCACCCACATCCTCTCACCCTCTCACCCCCTCCCTCGCCCCCATATCTCCCCAACCCTCATCGTCCCCCTCACCAGTTGCTGCAGCCTGTATGGAGGGCCTGACCTGAGCCCAACTCATCTCCAGGCCCAAGGGGCTGACCCCCCTCTCCCAGAATGGACAGGTGAGCCCCCGGGGCAGCGCCGGCAGCTCCCAGCTCCTGCAGCAGTGACGCAGTCAGCACACACGAGCACTCCTGGGGGGAGCACAGGAGAAAGTGCAGTGGCACAGGCCGGAGCCACCTGCCGGGTGCCAGCTCTCCGCATCTGTGCACATCCTCGGAAGGCGGGTGGGGAGAAGGAAGAGGGTAGGGGAGGATGGTAGGGGGCAGGGGTGAGGCCCCGGGCCCTAGGAGAGCATTTCCGGCAGCAAGTGGGACCGTTCACCTGTGTCAGGGGTAGGAACGTGAGCGATGCAAGGCTATGGGCTTGACCGGAGATGGCCAGGCACCTTCCTGCACAGAGCACTTAGCCAGGACATGGCAGGGTCAACAGAGGCCCTTCTAGAATGGGACGTGGGGAGCAGGGAGCGAGGGAGGAGGAAAGGGCCTCAGCCAGGAACCAGGACACCTGAGTCTGAGTCTAACTCTGCCAGTAACTGGCTCCTGACTTGGTGTGTCCCTTCCCCTCCCTGGGTTCAATGTCACCAGCTCTAAGTCAGGAGGCTTAGAGGCTGCAGAGGTGAGAGCTGACAGGGAAGGGGAGGGGCCTGGGTTGCAGGCAGGGTGAGTTCTAACCTGGACACAGGCCAAACGGTGCAGGAAGGTGCCCTCAGGGCAGTGACAGCCCTCCTCAAAGCCAGCCCCCTCCTCGAAGCCAGCGGAGAAGCAGCCCACCTGCCGAGTGATGTGGGGGCAGGAGAAGGGGCAGCCCTCGCCGGGCTGGCACTCCTGGTACAGACGCCCGGCCGGGCAGCCTGCCTCTGAGGCAGCACCTGCGTCAGTGCCCAGCTCCGGCCCCGCTGCCCTCGCTGCCTCCTGTGCCCACCCCACGGCCTGCCTCTACTCACCCCGGTGCCCACCCCCAGACAGGCCAACGACACCCTCCCAGGCCTGCCCCCCAGGGCCCGTGCCACACCCGCTCCTAAGGTCTCCCCACACCTCGGCACAGCCCGAGTCTGCCTCCTTCCTCCTTCACTTGCCCATCACTGGCCTGGGTAAGGGGCAGCCTGTGGGGATGGGGTGGGAGAGGTCAAAAGGCACCTGTGAGTCAGGGTCAAAGGGCAAAGTGGGAATCAGCTCAGTCGGAGTGTCCAGGGCAGAGCCTGGGCTGGGGCTCACCTCTGCAGACCTGGGTGCAGCAGATGCGGCTCCGGACGGCGGGCCTGGGGCAGGGCGGCCGGGCGCAGCGCCGGGAGCACAGCTGCTCCCCTCCTCCACACAAAACACTGCCATCCTTCCAGGGACCCCAGGAGCCCCGCAGCCTGGGCCCGGGGCAGTCGGGCACCTCCCAGCACTGCAGGATACCCGCCACACAGGTGCTGGGGACAAGGAAGGCGGCTTCAGAAGATAGGGCCCTGCCCACTTCCCCGAGGGCCCTACTGCCCGGCTGGCAGCCCACCCCCTCCCTGGCTCACCCTCCTGGCTCACCAGTTGTTCACGTGGTCCAGTCGCCACCTCCCCGGGCTCCAGGCTCTCCCAGGAGCTGAGCCCAGACCCTGCGGACCGGCTCTGGTTCTCAGGGATCCCTGAGGACACAGGAGTGGGGGCGGGCACCTCAGACCGCTCAGCCCCATCATACCCTACTGCCTCCTCCTTCCCTCCCTCCCTCCCTCCCTACCAGACTCCACCCCATGGGGACCCGGATCCTGGACGCAGGAGATGGAAGCCCCAACCTGGACCAGCCCAAGGATGCAGAAGTTGCCCATTCCCGTCCCGCAGCCCCAGGTTGGCCCCTGTGGGCAGAGCGGCAGGGGCCAGGCAGGCGGGTGCTGCCATGCTCAGGGGGCCGTTGGGAGGGGGAGGGGAAGCACTGACCCATGGCTCCGGGCTGGTACTGGCAGCGGCATTGGGCTGGGGACACACAAAGGCCGTGCTGGGACAGCTGGCCGGGGGGCACCCACAGCTGGGCTGGCAGCCTGTCGAGCCTGGCTGGCACACGACCCCGGGGGGCAGGTCCTGGCAGGAGTGGGGGCAGGGCCGCCCACAAGGGAGAAGACCCTAGCCACCTGCACAGTCTACAGCAGGAGGGAAGCAGAGAGGGTGGGTGCTGAGGGGGTCCATCCTGGGGTATCCCGACTGTTGGGAGATAAGCCCTCCTGCTATGCCCACCACCCGCTTGGACCTTCACCCTGCCCCAGTTCCACAGGGTGAGTGACCTAAGGGCTGTCCCTCAAAGAAAGTGACATGCAAGTGTGTATGTGGGGGGTCAAAGGTCAGAGGCAGCATCTCCTAGCCTTACAAGGGACCCCCCCAGAGCTCCACAGAAGCCCTCACCTGTGCATTGAGTAGAATTGTCCTGGCAGGGGCGACTCTGCCTGTGGCCCCCAGGGCAGGACCAGCCTCCCTCAGAAGTGGGGGGCCAGCTACATGCTCGGCTCCAATGGGACTGCCCCAGGCAAATGTCACAGGGAGACCATGGTCACCACGGGCCCCAGGCTCCATCCACTGTGCCAGGAAGACAAAATCATCCAGCTGCCTTAGGCCCAAGAGGTCCCAGCCTATTGGGATTGGAGCAACCTAGTGGGGCATCTCACCTGGGCACTCAGGGGGGCTGGCGCAGGTCTCCCTCTGATGCTGGGCCCCTGCCTCCCCCGCCTCCCCGGGGCATGGGACCCCTCCATGCTGAGGAGCCGGGCAGGTGCAGGCCCTGGAGAGGGTCCTCATCTGGCCCTGGCAGGGCTGGGAGCACGCTGTCCTCTCCGACCACGGGCACCAGACTCCAGGCACTGTGGAGGCGAATGGTGGGCATTGGGGTGCAGCCATCCCTCCCCCGGCCCCAACCCTCTCTGCGCCCCTGGGTTGCTTCTCCTCACCTCCCCTGGAGCGGGGTGCATACCTGGGCAAGGCAGGTCGTGCAGGTCAGCCTGCCCTCCGAGCAGGCGCTGGGCGGGGCACGCAGGCACAGGAGAGAGAGGGCAGCTCAGTCCCGCTGGGTCCTCCACACACACCCCTCCTAATTGGCCTTCCCTTCCCTCCCCCACCCCGGCCCCATTTCCCTCTGGGGTCTCAGCCACCCTTCCCGTTCTCCAGCGCCTCCAGCCCCTGTTCCCTGTCCCACTCAGGGCCCTCTCAGGTGTCCTGCGGACTCTGTCCCATGGGGAAGAGATCACAGGTCGCTGCTGCTGACAGGGGCCAGACAGCGGGAGGAGACACCACACCGCCGCCCCCTCCCCCCTCACAGCACACGCCCAGCCCTCCAAAGTCTCCCGGAACTGCGGAGCTGGCTGCCTCGGTTTCCCCACCTGTCAGACAAGGGGTTAGGGCGCCTGCCACATCTCCTCAGGGCTTGTGGGAGCCTAGCGTGCATCCGCTGAGACCGGGAGAGCTCAGGGGCACGAGACACAAAGTGGACTAGTCGTGTCCTCACCCCTGCACCTGTCCCTGCACCCCGCATCCCACCCACACGGTGCCTTCACCCCTGCCTCTGCATCCTGCCCACCTGGTACCCTCACCCCTGCATCCTGCCCACACGCCCGCCTCACCAGTAGTTGCAGCCATCGGGCCTCGCCAGTTGAGCGCCGGGACGGTGCCGCTCCCGGGTCAGCAGGTCCAGGCAGCTGCAGCGGCTGGGCTGCACGCAGACAGCGCCGTCCGCACTCAGCACCTGGCCCGGCGGGCAGTAACCGCCTGGCTGGCAGTGCCAAACGCAGGGCTGGGGGACAGCAAGGGAGGGCCCCGGTCAGCGGAAAGCAGGGCCGAGGGGACCGGGAAGGGGCGCCCGGGAGGGAAGATGAAGGGAGGGGGAGGGGGGCAGAGCGGAGAAGGTGCGAGGCTCCGGTTCAGAACCGTAACGCTCTACACTCAGTTTAGGCCGCGCGTCCACCGGAGTTTCTCCTCCAGGGGAGGAGGGGGAGGGAGAGGGGAGCCTGAGAGGAGCTGCCCTGGGCGGAGTGGCCTCCAAACGTGAACCCCATGGAGGGCTGAGTGCGGACCGAGGCATCTCCCAGACCTCCTAGAACGCAGGGCGCAGGCGACTGGAAAGCTGGGGGGAGAGGGAGCGTTTGGGGAGGCGCTGGGGCTCCCTGGGGGAGGCCGGGACCAGGCACCGCCTCCTCGTCCTGCCTCCGTGTGGGAGCCTGCCGACCTCCCTGGACAGGTCCGAACGGGGCCTCCAAGCACGTCCCTTCTCCCCAGCACTTCTCTCAGCGTTTTTGGTTCGGGTCGGCTTCCTCACCACCGCGCAGGCGCCGCTGCACAGAGACCCCCGCGGCCTGCCCGTGTCCCTCTCCATGGTCCTGGGCGGAGCTCAGAGGATAGCCCCGCACCCCCGCAGGCGCATGCGCACATGCGCGCGCACGGAGGCGAGGTCTGGGCGCCGATACGCCCCTGGGGTTTACGATGATATAACGGGATGATTGCCCCTTCCTATGTGTTTATGCTGCTTCTGTCATAAAACGTTTAAATTGAGAAACGTCTGCGGTAAGGAAGGCAAGGGCTGCTGGGTGAGGCTCGCTCCCACTTCTCTCCGGAACAAGTGGGACCCTGATGGGCGCTGACCCCGCCCCTTCCCACCACTGCGGGGCAACCCCAGGTCAGAGGGGCCACACCCCAAAGCCACACCCTGCCGTCCCGCAAAGTGACCCTCAAGAACCCAGACTCACCACGAGGTCGTCACAGGAGCGAGGACAGGGAGGGCCACAGGGGCTGTACTCGGCCCCTTGGATGGCGGTGCAGTTGGTCACTGGGGGGAGGGGAAAGGATAGGCAGAGAGCTGGGTGGGTCGCCCAGTGGGTCGCCCACCCCGGCCCGTCTCCCCGTCATGCTCCCTGCAGCTTCCCCGCCTCTGCTCCTTGACCCAGCCCCGTTGTCGGCAGGTACCTGGGCATGGCAGAGCCTGGCAGGCGGTCCCCTGGGCCGGAGGCCCCTCGCAGTAATCCCCCAGGCCCCGGGGTGGGGTCCGGCTCCGGAGGCCGCCCACACAGGAGTGGCGAGGGCTTGGCTGGTGCAAGGCCGAAGGCATCCACAGGGCGCAGAGGCCACATCTGGGCTCCACGGGACTCACGGTCACACCCCAGCAGGAGGCAGGGCTCCTCCTCTGCCTCAGGGCCTGGGCAAAGGGGTGGGGCTGAAGCCAGTGGGGGCAGCAGTGCCAAGCTGGATGGTGTAACGCCCGGGGGCCTGGTGCAGAAGCGGTGCCGGTGGCGTCGGGCAGGGCCACAGGAGGCCGAGCACTCGCTCCATGGGGTCCAGGGTGACCACGTGGGCTGACCTGGGGGTGCACAGCAGGGATAGGCAGAGAGAGAACAGAGCAAGCGGAGGCTGGAGGGACCCAAAGGGCTGGGGGCAGAGTGTGATGCACAGGACAAGAGCATCCCTCCTCCCTGTGCCCACCTCTCCCCAGGGCTTTCATCCCCAGCCCCCAGCCCCGGCCCCATGCAGACCCACTGCGGCAAGCAGTGGGTGCAGAGGGAGCTTGCAGGGGCGAAGTCAGGAGAGGCGCCCTTCTCACCCTCCTCACAAGGCCAGGAGGTGCAGTTGGTGATGAGCCCAGAGTCACAGGAGCTGGAGGAGGAGAAGCAGAGGGTCAGGGCGCTGTTAGAGGCTGAATGTGTCCCCTCAGATTCATATGTTGGAGGCCTAATATGTGAATGTGACCGCAGAATGTGACCTGACTCGGAGAGAGGGTCTTTACAGAGGTGATCAAGTTAAAATGGGGCCATTAGGGTGACCCTAATCCAATATGACTGGTGTCCTTATACAAAGGGGGAATTTGGACATAGGTGCACACAGAAGAGATGATGTGAAAACACAAGGAGGAGACGGCCACGTGAAGGCAGATTGGAGGCATGCAGCTATAAGCCAAGGAACACCAGGAATTGCCCACAAACTCCAGAAGAGGAGAGGGGCCTGGAACAGATGCTCGCTCACAGCCCTGAGGAGGAAGCAGCCCTGCCGACTCCGGGATCTTAGATTTCTAGACTCCAGAACTGTGATAGGACAAACTCTGTGTTCGAGCCACCCCGTCTTCGGTGTAGCTGAGGCAGCCTCAGCAGACAGAGACGGGAGGGAAGAGGGAGACTGGAGGGGAGGGCACGGGCGAGGGGCACAAGCAGGCTTGGCCCCGGAGAGCTGGTCGCTGTGCCTGTAGGAAGGGGTGTCTCCAAGGCCCATGGAGGCCAACACCCCCTGACGCTCAGGAGAGACAGAGGGGTCCTTGGGGTCTTGGGGCCGTTGCAGGGGGAGGTGGTCTCACCAGTTCTCACATGGACGAATCACAGCACGGCCTGGGGGGTGGAGGTGTCCCCCGTGGGCGGAGGGGCAGTCCTGGGTAGGCACACACACGTTGTTCTGAAACCAAAAACCCTCCATCACCTTCCGGTTTCCGGCCTGGCCTGCTCTCTCCCCACCTGCCCCCCACTATCAGAGCTCAGCGCCCACTTGGCAGGCGCCCTCCCTCAAACACCATGGACCCTCCTTCCAAACATCAAGTCTCTTCCCACTTCCCAGCATCGGGGAAACACACACCATCAGGTGCAGGGGCCATGGGGAAGGGCACAGACCCCCGATTTCTGGGAGAAAAGACCGTCTCCACTTGCAGGACACAAGACTGAACTGTCAAATCCATGAAATCAACTAACGAAGTATGAAAATTGCAATTCATACAAAACGACGTAAAAAGAAACAAAACAAAATCAGATGAAACTACATGCACAGGGGGTTTGGACAGAAGTTGCTAGGGGCTCAACTTTAAAAACACAGCCATCCGCCAGCACATGATTCGAAGTCAGATGTCCTGAAAGTAGCAGCCCTGGGAAGCAGTTTACCGTCTCACAGACTCCCATGACCAGGGACACTATTACCCCAGTTTTACAAGTGGAGAAACTGAGGCATGAGAATACTCAGCCTGACGTCACAGAGCTGCTAGTGGAACAGCCTGAGCCCTCACTGGAGTCTGTCCCTACCAAGCCCCAAGCTTCAGCAGCATCTCTGGAAGCCCTCCCCACTGTCCCGTGAGCTTTTGTCCAAACTCCACCATCCCCCGCTGCATTTGCCAGCCCTGGTTCCCACCACCCTCCAACTGGAGTGGCTGCCTCCCTGCTCTCCACATCCTCTAATCTCTGATGGTCAAGTTGGACCGCCTCCTCCGGGAAGCCCACCGTCCTGGACCCCATCCCCACCAGTCTGCATCACGTGCTCTGCAACATGCAGAGCTCACTTCCTGTGTATCACGTGGGTCTGTCTTCATTGTAGGGGCTCTGGGTCTGCTTTCCCCAGACTGGAGTCTCCTTGGGGGCAGAGCCTGCTCTTCCCCACAGCGTAGCCCAGCCCAGGACTGAGCTTACAGTAAGTGCTCGATAAATAACTGGTGATAACGTAAGAGGACCGAGCACTCAAGCAGGCACGAATCATAAAGAATTTCCAGACCAATCACCATTTTACAAACGGGAAAACAGAGGCCCATACCTGAATGCCACTCGCCCGGGGTCACGTGCTGGTCACGGGGCTGGCAGAGCAGAGCCACGCGCCCTGAGTTCAGTGCTCTGTCCTCAACTCTGCAAGGCTTTCCCTGCCTCCAGACCCACACCCTTGGCTCTACCCCTACCCAGGCCCCAAGGAGGTCAGGCAGGGAATGCTCACCAGAAGGGCACCAGCAGCCAGGTGGCAGGGCTGGTCAGTCCCTCTCGGGGCACTGAGCTCTGCACAGGAGGCAGGGCCCTGTGCACAGTCCAGCCACTGCTTCCCCGGGGACACGCACCAGGCACTGGCCCTGGGGACACAGAGATTGACAGCTCAGCCTGGGCACATTCACTTCTCCCCCAGGGTCCCACCTGGGAGAGGCATCAGCTCTGGGCATGGCCGGGAAGGTCGTGGGGCTGCATGGGAGCTCAGGGAGCAGGGTCCCTGGGGTGACAGGGAGGGGCTGACAGGGCCGTGGGTGGTGTGGGGATGAGAAGGGAGGGCAGGGCGTGGAGGAAAAGGTGGGTGCCCTCACCTGCACAGGGCTGCAGGCTACAGGTGGAGAAGTCCACGGGGCTGGGCCCGCCACTCCCTTGGGTGCAATTCCGGTAGCCACCCCCGCAGGGCACGGAGCACGGAGACCAGGGGCCCCACTCCCCACCGGGAAGTGGGTGTCACCCCAGGTCACTGCAGGCCCTGTCTCACACACCCAGACACCCAGTCACTCCACCCTCTGGATCCCAGGCACCTGCAGCCTCGCACCCAGCCCAGGAGACCTCCCCCCTTCTTGGGGGGGTTGCAGGATTCCACCTGGAGGTCCCCCCTGCGGGGCCAGCCTCCAGGGAGGACCCCTCTTAGGGCTCTCTGGGAACTACACCTTCATGGCATCTCCTAGGGAAGGCCCTTGCACTTGTCTTGGGGTCCGGCGTGGGGAGTGACGAGGGTTGAGGACACGGGTCCCAGCTCTCACATCCACATGGCCGCAGGCTGCAGAGTTCAGCCTCCATGTTGGGACCCTGGCACGCAGTCCCCCCGAAGGCAGCCGGGGGCGCAGTGCCTGCCCGGAAGCGCCGCCGAACACCCACGTTGCAGCTGTGGCTGCAGAGACTCCACGGGGTCCAGGGGCTCCAGCCACAGGCGACTGCCAGGGCGGGTGCTGGGGGAGAGGCACAGAACGTGTGAAACCAGGTCAAGTCATCCCTGGACCCCCAACTTCCTGGGACACCCCTGACACCACCAGGTTGATTACTGAAGGGGCCAGTATCCCCTGTGGTCCCTGAGACCCCACCACTGCCCATCCCTGGGCCCCGAGCATGGGGGTACCTGGGCAGGGCTCCGAGGTGCACAACATCACACCAGAGATACAGGTGCTGCAGAGAGAGGGCCCAGTGAGGCCACAATCAGCCCCTGCCCCTTGGAGCCCTGTGCACCTGCCCCCAGGGAGAAGTGGCCAGAACCACGGTGTCCACCGCACAGAAGAGGAACCCGAGGGTCTGGGAAGTAAAGCAAGTTGTCCTGTGTCCCATGTGAAGTGCATGAGTGACCAAGGATTCTCACCCAGCCCCCCCCACACCGCAATTCCACCCTCCGTGAGCTCCCTGACGGCCCAGGTACTGTGCTGCCCTTTGTCCCACGATTTTATCAAGAAGTCGTCTTTTCGGGCTTCTCTGGTGGCGCAGTGGTTGAGAGTCTGCCTGCCAATGCAGGGGACATAGGTTCGAGCCCTGGTCTGGGAAGATCCCACATGCCGCGGAGCAACTGGGCCCGTGAGCCACAATTACTGAGCCTGTGCGTCTGGAGCCTGTGCTCCGCAACAAGAGAGGCCGCGACAGTGAGAGGCCCGCGTACTGCGATGAAGAGTGGCCCCCACTTGCCGCAACTAGAGAAAGCCCTCGCACAGAAACAAAGACCCAACACAGCCAAAAATAAATAAATAAATAAATAAATAAACAAATAAAAGATTACTATTAAAAAAAAAACAAAAACGAAGTCGTCTTTTCATACTTTTTATTCCATTTGTATTTATTAAACACTGTGTAGAAATGACTTTGAGCGACACTTTGGGGCCAGTTAGGAGCTGTTCAGAAGGAGTAGACACTAGCTTGAGTCTCCTGGATCTTTCTCTTGAGTATTTCCTCCCTTTTACTTTTCTCCAATAAAAATGTTTTAAAGCCCACTTGTCAAATATGTGGACATTCCAGAAAAAAAAATCTAAGAGAGAAAAGGCAAAAGAGAAAGGGGCAGGGGGAGAGGAGGAATGAAGGAGGGAATTGGGGGAGGACCAGGGGACAGAAAATAAAAAGGAAGAAGAAAATGAACTGAAAAGAAAGAAAAAAGAACGGAAAATTGAAAAAAACAGAGGGAACGGGGTTAGCGCGCCCTCTGCTGGCAGATCCTGGTATCAGTTTTGAGGGTTGGGTGCTTTAAGGTTTCTGAGCAGAAAGCAAGTGCACCCCAGGAACTGCATTACACTCAGGAAAGAGAAACAGAGGTAACTGGAAGGAGAACGTAGAACGCCCCCACTCCAGGCTCTAGTTCCATCATAAATCGCCTCTCCCAGCTGAGCCTCAGTCTCCCCATCAGTCAAATGAGCACGAAGGTCCCTACAGACGCCTGCCCCTCCAGGCCTGGCAGCATCCAGTTCACTTCAGCATTCCCAGGGCCCAGGCCTGGCAGCACAGAGGCATGCTGAGCCCCCCGGTGTGTGGGAGTCCACATCTGTCCACCTCTGGAGCCACCAAGCCCCACCCCCATCCCGACGCTGGTACCCACCAGTTATTGCAGGAGTCCAGCCGTGCCACTGCTCCAGGTGCATAGAGCTGCCCGCGCAGCTGGCAGGGGCACTGACTCAGGGGCAGGCAGCTGGCGTCGTGCAGGAAGAGGGCAAGGGGACAGGCGCAGCCAGGGGTGCAGACGCTGGTGCACTCCACCCCAGGGCCCTGCGCCAGGCACAGCCGAGGGCGTGGGCCCCCCTCCTGGTGGCACTGCTCAGCTGAGCGGAACACCGTGTCGCCTGGGCACTGGGCTGGACGGGAAGACAGAGCGGGTCTCAGCAGGGGCAGGCGGGAAGGGCAGGGAGGTGGAGGGGCGGGGGAACCTGCACGCAGGTGACAGGTGGCAGTCAGTCAGAGGGACAGAGAGTCGGATGAAGCCCCCTCCCTCAGGGCATAGCCCTGCCTGGTCCCCGGTGGCTGGGGGCTGGAGGAGACCCAGGAAATCGGGCACAGTCTCTCTTAGCTCAAGGCATGGCCTGTCCTGGAGGCAGAGCTCGGTGCCATGCAAAGGTAGGCGGCGAAAGGTCAAACCCCCAGAGGCCGGCAGGACGCGCCTGGTGGGAGGATGGGAGGGGACTCGGCACCTGTGCAGGGCTGCGTATTGCAGCCCCTGGTCTGGCTGTGGGGTCCCTGGCACCCGGGGTCCCCAGGAGCTGAGGCAGAGCAGCTGTGCCCGCGTGTCTGGACGCCTCCATCGCAGGGCGCTGAGCAGGTGGACCAGGCAGCCCACAGACCCCAGCCGCCGGCTACCGTCAGGAAGAGTGGAGTCGACCGTGAGGGACGCAGGAAAGAGGGGGCCGAGCATGGCCCTGCGAGGGTCTGGAGCTGTGTGGGCTGGCGCCGTGCAGGGTCCTACCTGCAGCTTCGGCCCCACCAACATCCACTCCTCCAGCGAGGCCCCCAGCGCTCCCTCAGGCCAGGCCCACCCTGCTCATCTCCTGCTGGGCTTCCTGGGGCTGTGACTGGGGGCCGGGAGAAGCTTCTGGACAATAGCCAGGCTTGCCCCCGCCCCTCCCGAAGGGTCATTCTCTTCAGCTGCTCCTCACCTCACCCGAGGGCCCCAGACACACCAGGGACAGAGGGGGCCACACCTGGGCACACAGCGGGGCTGCAGGGCTCCTCCTGGGTGGCCTCTCCTGGGCAGGACGTGTCCCCGGGGTTGGGGCAGAGCCAGGAACGGCTGCGCCAGCCTGGGCCCCCTCCAGGGACAAGGGAGCTCCGGGAGCAGGTGGACTGGGGACCCCAGGGTGTCCAGCCCAGCGCCTCTGCAGGGAAAAGGGCAGGACACTGCACGGGGCCCTGCATGGCGGGGCGGCTCGGGGGACCTGGGTGAGCTCCGAGAAGCTATGGGGGCGACGGAAGGGCTCATGAGGATGAGTGTGGGCTCTGCCCCTCAGGGACCTCCACCGTCAGCCCAGATCTCCCTCTCGGAGCAGAGCCTTCCGCTGAATCTGGTTCATTGGGGCCCCACCTCTGTCTGTGGACCTGGCTGGCACCTCGACATGTCCACTGCCCATCCTCACATTTTCTCCCAGATCAAAACTTCCAGAGCCTTCTAAACAACTGGCCTTCATTCAGCCTCAATGTGGAAACCCAAGAGTCCCCTCAGACACCCAGCCGCCCTTCTCCACTGCAAGAGCCTGGCCCAGACCCCCCGTGGACCCATGCCTGCACCCCAACTCCCCTGCTCTGCCCGCTGCCCCGTCGCCCTGCGCACCAGTGAGACGCAGAGACCTCTGCTGGGACGGCTCTGCCTGAGGGGCGCCAGCAGCGGAAAGAGGACAGCAGTCCTGGCCCCTAAAAGCTTCTGACCGGCCCCCTCCAGCCCCCCCACATGAGGCATAGCCTCATGCCCACACCTTGCTCTCAGACACCCTGCGCCCCCCAGGCCAGCCTGGGTCCAGGCCCTCGTCTCCTCCCCGCACAAAGCTCCACACATCGAGGCCAGTTCCAGGGCGCCTCCCGGATGGGTAGGCTTTGCTGACCACCCAGGCAGAGTGACCAGCAGCCTCGACCCCGCCATTCTCAGGGGGGAGATGGGCACCCGGTAGGGTGGGCAGTGGGAGGCCGGCCCCACCCCTACAGGGCTCCCCCCCTTGGATGCCCCCGCCCCAGCCCAGCTCTCCTTACCTGTGCCACCCATGCAGGGCTGCAAGCCGCAGGGTGCCCTCTCTTGGGAGGCCCCGGGGCAGGGGGCACCACCATCCTCGGGCGGGGGGTCCACACAGCTCCTCCAGCGACTCTGATGGCCTCCCCCACCAGAGACGCTGCAGGGCCCCCAGGCGTCCCACACGGCCCACGCCCCGGCCACTGCGGGGGACAGAAGAACGGAGGTGGACCACGTGAGCCCAAGGAGGTGCGACCGTGCTAGAGGGAGCAGGGCCAAGGGGCAGAGAGGAGCCTGGGCAGTGGCCAGCGGGGCGGCTTAGGGCAGCGCCCGGGGACTCCACAGCTTTCCTTCCTGTCCCAGGAAGCCTCCCCTAGGTGGTGGTGACCTGGGGAAAGATCTCTAGGGGCAAAGGCTCTGGTCCCTGGAAAGGGTCTAGGATGGCGGGAATCCTGGGGCAGGGCGCCCGCGGCAGCAGCAGATAGAAGGCCAGCTGTGGGGCGGAAGAGACCCCGGGAGGGAAACCCTGGATGGAAGGAGAGGCAGGGTGGGGGCCCCCGCCTCGGATCCACAGAACGAAAGCGCTGCAGGGCCTCCGGCTCAGAGCCCAGCACCAGGGGCGCAGCCTGTTTACAGCCCCGCTCTGAGGAGGGCCGGCCGCTGCTCCAGTTCCCACACTCAGGCAGGAAGAGGGCAGGGCTGGGGCTTCAGGGGGGGCTGTCTTCCTAGAGTCCCGGAGCCTGGACACGGGTCTCAAAGGAGAGCAGGGGCACTTCCCCCGTGCGGGTGTCTCACCTGGGGGGCCGGGGAGGCTTGGGAGGGGATGCCCGTTACCTGGGCAGGCAGCTGCCCCAGGCAGGGGAGGCCGCAGCAGCTCCCGGCGCTGAAAGGCGAGGCCCAGGCCACAGCTCCGGCTGCAGCTGCTCCAGCCAGACCAGGGCGCCAGCCCACAGTCCACTGCAAGGCCGGGTGGGCTGGGTTCAGAGGGTGCCCCCCCAGCCCGGCACATACCACAGCCGTCCTCGTCCGAGCCGTCCTGGCAGTCGGGCTGCAGGTCACAGGGCCGCTCGGCTGGCAGACACTCCCCGCTGCCGCAGCTCAGCTGACTCTGCGAGCAGAGACCTCTCGAAGCCGGCAGCCCAGGCAGGGCCGTGGTGGGCACCGGGAAGGGCACAGTGCTCGCTGCCCGTGCCAGGGGTGGGGGAGGGGAAGAGAGCCACACAAGTGATTCTGGCTGATAAACCGAGGATGATAAACCAAGCCCCTTCAACCCCAAGCCAAGTGCAGAACAGAACTTGCTGACCAAGGCTCTGGCCTCCCCTTCCTCCTGATGCCTCCTGCACCCAGTGCAGGCTTCCCTCTACTATATGCGGGTGAGATCATGGGGTCTTTGGTCCACACACGATCTCACACAGTCTCTCTCTTTGACAACAGCTCTTGGAGTGTCCAGAGAGAAGCCAGAGTGTCTAGAAGAACATTTCACTCCCCCAGGTATCCCTTCCTGATGGGTACCCTCTGGAGTGCCCCTTCCTATGACTGGTTAATGCTTGATCTCTCTTCTCTTGATTGGAAGACTAGGCTTTGAGCACAGTGATCTACTTTTGATGGATGGATGGATGGATGGATGGATGGATGAAAGGATGGATAGATGAATGAATGGATAGATGATAGTTGGGTGGATGACGGATGGATGGATATATGGATAGATGAATGGATGGATAGATGATGGTTGGGTGGATGATGCACGGATGGATATATGGATAGATGAATGGATGGATAGATGATGGTTGGGTGGATGATGGATGGATGGATATATGGATAGATGAATGGATGGATAGATGATGGTTGGGTGGATGATGGATGGATGGATATATGGATAGATGAATGGATGGATAGATGATGGTTGGGTGGATGATGGATGGATGAATGGATGGATAGATGATGGTTGGGTGGATGATGGATGGATGGATAATGGATGGGTGATGGATGGGTAAATGAGTATCCTCAAAGGTCAGAGAGGTTTTATGAAACACCTATCCCATGCCCCCTCTTCACTATCCCCAAAGACACACACATTCCTGGCTATTTTTACCTACTCAGTTTCCTTCCACTCCCTGCTGCCTCTAGCCTCTCTCAGGACCTTCTCATATCTGTTAGAAATGGGGGCAGGGACTTCCTCAAGCCTAAAGCGGTCTTGCCATTACCACCCACATGACACCAGACCCTCCGGAGAGCCCTGCAGGGCCAAAGGCTCAGCACAGGACCTCTCATCGGAGCCGTCCAGACAGTCCTCTTCCGCATCACACAGCTGCTCCTGCTTCACACAGCCCAGCAGCTCACAGGGCGCCTGGCCTGGGCTGCACCGCACGGGCGGGAAGGGCCCCGGGGCAATGCTCTGTCCTGTGGGCATCACCACAGCCAGCTGATGGGGCATCGCACCCCCCCCGCCCTATCCTCCCTCCTTCAGTCACCTCCCAGCAGCCCCCAACCTCCCTCCTGACATCCGGTGGGCCCTCACTTCCTGCCTCTCTTGAGATCATGGAAAAGTAGGGAACTGCATCAGGAGACTTGGGTCCTAGGCCTGGTCCTACCAGATCCCTGATCTCGAGCTGGGTGACCTGCAGCAAAGCAGTCAAGCTCCCAGGGCCTCTGTCTACCCCTCCACCCAGAAAGTTGTCTCTACAGGTAGAAGGCATCTTGCCAGCAGGAGCCACAGGCGTCATCGGGTGTGGCGGGAGCACCGTCACGGCTGCCATTTCTGGCCTCAGGCTGGGAGGTAGAGGTAGTGGTCTCGGTCTGCACAGTTTCCCCAAGGCTTGGGTGAGATGTGGACGCAAGACTCACTGGCCCCTTGCCTGGGGGTGCAGGAGGGAGAGGGGTGAGGCCCGTCAGCCCCCCTTCCCTGAGATGAGGCTGACGTGGGCCCTCCAGAGTGTCTCCCAGGCTTCGAGGTGGTGCAGGGTGAGGACAGCCCACACCCCACCTTCCGAGGGGCTTCAGATCAAAAAGGAAATGGGCCTCAGTAGCCCCAGGAGCACAAGAAGGGTTTTAACTGAAAGTAGAAGAAACGCTTAGTTTTGAATGAGATTTGTACTCTCCTCTCAAGAAGACACATATGGCAGCTTCCGAGTCAAACTCACTATAATAAAGTAAAACGTTTAAGGAGAAAAAGAACAGGGGACACAAATGGCAGCAGAAGGAGCAAATGCTACCAGAGACTCAGGATCTGCCCGTGGCTACAGTGGTGCCAAGAAATCGGTTGTGAGCCTCCTGGCAGCTACAGTGAAAAGGGGGTTGAGCTTCTCATTTGCTGACAAGAGATTCATGTTCAAAAGACAGCCTTTTTTCTAGAACCAGACTTAGAATGAGATTAGACTTCGTCACGTGAGTCTGCATGTTGCAGACCCGAGTGATGGTACAAGTTGCTTCATCTGCTTTTCACAAAAGACACAGAAACACGGGCTGGCCAGGCTCCGGGATAGCTCTCCTCAGAACTTTCGGGAAGGGACCATACGGGTCGTCTATAAGTGCTCCTGGTCTCACAGAGGGAGAAACTGAGGCCCAGACAGGTGGTGAGACGGGCCGAACATGTCGCAAGAGAGAAGGTCAGGCCAGGACACACCCAGCTGCCCTGACAGCTCCGCCAGCCCACCTCTCTCTGAAGATGGCTGTCCTGGGCTCCCCTGCAGGTGAAGGACCAGGTGGCCATGAGCGGGGGGCTGGCACACAGCCACAGGGAGCCCCTTCCTTGTCCTAGTCAGGACCGTGCTAACTTGGTGACCCTGGCTTCCCTGTGCAAACACTCCAGAAAGGGGTGCCTGGCCGGGCAAATGGGCGAGCGGAGGGAGTGCCAGGCGGCATCCCACAGCCCGGCCAGGGCTCTGGGGGAAGCAGACACCCTGCAGGGCACAGGCTCAGCCCTGGGGACCAGCCGGGGCCTCGTACCCTGGAGTCCAGGATGGTGGGCAGGGGCAGGACCCGGCCAAGGCATCCACGGTGACCACGTCTCCCTCCCCAAGCCCACCCTGCTCAGTCAGGGGACGAGAGAGGTCAGAAGACTGAACTCTGAGGAGTAACAGCCCCTTGCTCTGAAAGAACAGGCGGGCTGGGGGGCTGGGAAGGGGGCCTGGAGTTTGGGCACATACCTGTGCGGGGCACGGGTGATCCCTGCTGGGGACGCCAGCGTTCAGCCCCTGCCTCTGCCAGCCCCTGCGGAGGGAGAGGGCTCAGCTTGCCTGCGCAGCTCCAGCCCCCAGGGCTGCCCCGCCCGGTGTCCCGGCATCTGCCTCTCATTCCCATGGGGATGCACTGGGTCCCACATCCCCGCCCCCCGCCCCGCAGGGCAGAGCCGGGTGTGGAGCCTCATTCCTCTGTAACACCTCAGGGCTCGGCACCCCCAGGCGCCAGGAGTTCAGGAGCTGTTCTCACTGCCCCCTGAGGGGATCCACTCGGCTGTCTCCCCCAAACCCCCGTCGCTCCCCCCTCCAGCACCCACGCAAGTCCTGAGTGCCGTGGTCACCCTCCCCTCTAGGGTCCCAACCGGGCTGTTCTCCAGTGGGAGAGTGCCCGCCCTCGTCTCTACGTTACAGACGCCCCCTCACCCCCCATCCTTCAAGCCTCGTCCAGGAAGCCTCTGGGGACTCTGGGCTCAGGGTGGCTCTGAGCACCTGATGCCCTGGTGCCTGCCCGGTGGGCATGACCTCACTACCGGGCGCGGGCCTCTCCTGTCTCCCAAACTCCTCCAGGCCAGGCATCTGCCCTGTGCTCCTGCCCCTCTGGCCATCCCTTTGGCCCCCAGCCCAGCAGCAGGCTGGCCCCCAGGAGGCTCAGCGCCGAAGGCCTGACCCAGAAAGCAGCAGCAAGGACGCACAGGGAGGCAACGCTGGCTGACCGTGAAGAGAGGGAGACACAGGGCTGCTAGGACGCCAAGGCCAGCTCCCCAGGCCCTGCACCCCACCCGCTGGGCCCGAGTCTCCCCACTCACCTCCCTGGGCTTGGGGGGGGACAGCTGCCCAGGCTGGGTGGAGGAGAGGGCCGGGGTCCAGGCTGTGGACGGGACTCTGAGAGGAAAAATAACCAAGGGGACTCCCGGGGCTCGCCCAGCTTCAGAGCCGCATCCGGGCAGGGGGTCATCTCCGGGTGGGTCTGGGGCGGGGAACCTGGGCGGGCACTGCGCGCTAAGCCTAGGCAAGGGGATGCTCTCCACAGTGGTCCTAAAGGCGAGGATGCCCTGGAAGGCTTGTTAACCAGGTGGCTGGGGCCCACCCCACAGTGTCTGCCTCAGGAGGTTGAGGCTGGGACCTGAGACTCTGCACTGCTACCACCTTCCGGGTGACGCTGATGCTGCGGCTTCAGGGGCCACACGTTGAGAACCACTGACCTCCAGACTCTAGGACAGGGGCACAGACGCCGAGAACCACTGACCTCCAGACTCTAGGACAGGGGCACAGACGCCAAGAACCACTGACCTCCAGACTCTAGGACGGGGCACAGACGCCGAGAACCACTGACCTCCAGACTCTAGGACAGGGGCCACACTTTGAGAACCACTGACCTCCAGACTCTAGGACGGGGCACAGACGCCGAGAACCACTGACCTCCAGACTCTAGGACAGGGGCACAGACACCGAGAACCACTGACCTCCAGACTCTAGGACAGGGGCACAGACGCCGAGAACCACTGACCTCCAGACTCTAGGACAGGGGCACAGACGCCGAGAACCACTGACCTCCAGACTCTAGGACGGGGCACAGACGCCGAGAACCACTGACCTCCAGACTCTAGGACAGGGGCCACACTTTGAGAACCACTGACCTCCAGACTCTAGGACAGGGGCCACACTTTGAGAACCACTGACCTCCAGACTCTAGGACGGGGCACAGACGCCGAGAACCACTGACCTCCAGACTCTAGGACAGGGGCACAGACGCCGAGAACCCCACAGCGGGAAGGGCCCTCCGAAGGCACCCGTCTGCAGCAGGTCAGCACGCCGGGCCCACGGGCACTTCGCGGGTGAAGGCGGCGCAGGTACCTCCCACAAGGCTGACCCTACGAGGCTAAGCGGGGTAGCCGGGTGCCCCACGCCTGCCAGTGCCTGCGGGTGGGGGCAGACAGCCCTCCTCATCGGAGCCGGCCTCGCAGCCTTCCACACCAGCGCGCGGGGCCCCCCTCAGGGCACACTCGCCACTGGCACAGCAGTGCCCAACCCCCGGGCACGGGGGCGCTGCCGGTGGGGACACGGGTGCAGGGGGATGGCTGAGGGGTCCTGCCCGTCCCTCCTGTCCGCTCCCGCCCCCAGCCCAGCCTGTACCTGGCTCACAGCCCAGCAGCTCCGCCGGCAGGGGGATGCCATGGTTGGCCTCCCCGTGGGGGGCGGCACCGAGGTACACATCGAGGGGCCACACCCGGATGTACCGCGCCTGCACCATCCGGCCAAACGTCCACACTGCGGGAGCCACGTCATCCCGGTTCCCAGGAAAAAGCTGTGGGCACAGGGGTCCCTGCTCACCGAGGCTCGAGCCGGCCTTCCGCTCAGGCTGCCACCGTGACCCTCCCCAGTGTCCCCCTTGCCCATCCCCCAACCTTCATGGCATGGACCTGGCCTTCCCAGAGCTCATGCTCTCCTGGCATAAGCCATCCAGGTCCCTCAAGGTTGAGGGGCTCTGGTCCTGGTTTCCCGAGGGCCACGCCAGTGCCCAGACACAGCAGGTGCTCCTCAAGCGTTTAAGAGCGAACATACTGTCTCCCTGGGGAGGAAGCAAACCCCACGAGGGCAGGGCCGTGCCCAGGCTGCTCTCCACGGGTTGTGAGGCCTTCAGTGAACTTGATGTCACCCCAACCCCCTCCCTCCACAGTAGAGCTTCCCACACCTGCCCCGTGTCTGAGCCACTTCGCTTGTTTCTGATGCCCCTTTGACAGTGATCCCCAAGCCCCCTGCTCCACGGAACACTGTCCCTGCTACTAACAGGTGTTGGACAAGCCTCTAAAACAGGCAATGTCCTTCTGGATACTAGAAGCCCCTCAGGGACAAAGACTTTGCATCCCACAAAGGGGCATGGTGGGTCTCTGGCCCAGGGGGTCCAGATGGGTGGTAACTTGGGTGGAGGCTGAATACCAGGCAGGATGTCACGATAGTTGTGCCAGTGTAGACCACCATTGCTGAACTGAAGCAAGTCTGAGGACCCAGCCCCCTGCACCATGATGCCTGGGGGGAGGGGCAGGGGTCAGAGTGAACACTACCCTCAGCCCACCAACCTCCACCGCCACCGCTACCACCATCCACTGTCTTCCACCTCCTCCTCCAGCCCCTGCCCCCTCCCCACGCACCACTGAGGTTCCGGGGCCATAGCAGGTCCAGCTGCAAGTAGGGGGGCTGGGTGTGCCACTGAGCATAAGCATCCTCTACGGGGCTCCAGCCCTGCTGCCCAGGTGCCCCCATGGGAGGCCTTAGGATGGCAGCCCAGGTGCGGCGCTCCAGCTGCTGGGCCGAAGCATGCAGGCTCCCCTCGGGGAGTCGGGCCAGGCCCAGGGGAGAACAGCAGGGATCTGGGTGCACGAGAGAGGGGCTGGAGTTGGGGGAGGGCAGAGGGTGGCAGGAGCCTGCTAGGGGCATAGTTAGGAAGGCACAAGGGGAGTTGGGGGATTTGAAGGGCCCACACAGTTGACCTTGTGGTGTCAACAGGGACAGAAGGCTGGTGCAGGGAAGGCAGGGATGGAGAGGCAACTTAGGCTGGGATGACGTCTAGATCCTTAGGCTAACCATCCTCCCCATGGAAGCAAGAGCTATAGCCCAGCGATCCTGTTTCCCCTCCCAGGTTGGACAACCCTTGGGCAACATCCCCCCTCCGCCCTACGATAGCCCGTGGCCCTTACCTCCAGGGGGAGGCAGAACGTGGGTGATCAGAGGGGCCCCGATCTGGGGGCTTGGGGCTGGAGGGGCCATGTGGCAGACCGTGTGGTTCTCTCCTGTGTGGGGAGACTCAGGCTCACACCAGCCCCTGGCCCAGCTCCCTGACCTCTCTCCACTTCCTGCGGCACTTTCTCTCCCACGACTTCCCAGAAGCTTTGGGAACAGCTCCCCAGCTGGAAAAGCCCATCCTCTTTCCCTTGTTGTGAGTTGGGGGTTTTCACTTCCACTGAATACTTAGAGAATGTAGAATAAAACCGCCAGTCCAAAGCCACTTCAGGGGCCAGGACTGAGCGGCTGCAGTTCCTAATCCAGGGCTGCTGTCGCTAATAGGGTACCCTTGTGGGCACGAGAAAAGGGCATCTCTGGATGGAAGCGGTCCTCCAGGCTAGAGCCTAGCCACCACTCGCCACATAACTTGTGCAGTGAACCACCTGTACAACTGTACATGCGGGCTCTCTCCTAACCTCAGCAGCCTATGGGTGCACTTTTAAGATATGGAATCTGGGCCCAAAGACACATCAGTTTCTGAGCCTTTGTATCTTTCTGTTTTATTTATAATTCAGTTTCCAAGTAAAGATGCTCTTGAAAAGCCCAACTTTGTCATGGTTGCTCTTAGGGGGAACAGGGAAGGAACCAGATCTGGCCCAGCAGAACCAGAGAAAAGAAAGTGCCCTCAAGGGTGACCTCACAGGGGAGGCAAAACCCCAAAAAGGTCAGAGAAGGTGGGCAGAGACTGAGGCCCGGCCTTAGGAGAGCAGAGACAAGCGCTCTTCCCCCAGCCCCACCCCAGAGGGCCCCTTCCTTCCCCAGCATCCAGGACCCAGGCTCCCATCACCCTGAGGCTGGGGTAGCCGGTGCCCCCCTGACTCGGTGCTGCCACCTGTGGCTCCCTCTGACTCCTCGCCATCCTCCTCCCCTTGGGGCTCCTCTGCCACCCCGCAGACCCACTCACTGGGCAGGACACAGTGGCAACATGACTCTCCCACTCCCTCCACCAGAACCCAGTCCTGCGGGCACAAGAGTCAGGCTAGACGTGCTGAACTGGCCACCTGCCTGGCCCGACCCGCAACCCTGGCCTCTACACAGCTCACCCCGCCCCCGCTGCCCTGGCCCCAGGGCCCCTGCTCCCCCTCACCTGGGGGCAGCTGCCCAGCGGGCAGCAGGGGGAGCAGCGTGACGTGCTGTCGTGCAGACACTCGCAGACCCCGCAGGGGCCCTCTTGCCAGCGATCCCCCACTCGGCGGACCCGGCGTGCTGCTCACAGCCCTCACGGGGCCTCTTCTGGCACCTGGGGAGGGAGGGCCGCCCCTCACCTGGTGAGTGGGCTCAGCTATGCAAACACCCCATTCTGGTTTGCCCGGAGTGAGGGGTTTCCCAGGACTCAGGACTTCCAGTGATAGAACCTGGAAAGTCCTGGGCCAACGGGAACACTTGGTCACCCCGTCACCCCGACCCCACCCCAAACCCGAGACACTGCAGCTGGCCCAAGAGAGGGGTATGGAAGCAAGCTGTGCCAGCGGAGCGGTCCCAGAGGGGGCTGGACAGGCAGATATAGCTACTCCCCATACAAGCCTCACCCCAGGTACCTCCAGAGGCACGAGGTGCAAACCGGAGGGCCCATACCCATCCCTGGACTTGTGGGCTCCCCACATCCCCTTTTTGGACCTCCAGGGCATAAAACTGATGCAGGAGAAGGCCAGGGATCCCCAAAGATGCGCTGGGAGTCCTGGTGTTTAGACTAATAGGGGCACAGAGCGCGGGGGTCCTTATCTGGGGTCCGTGGTGCCCGTGAAAGCACCCTGAGCACAGGTGGCTTCCCAAGTGGGAGATGGAGGTGAGGTCAAGGTCCCCGCAGGTCCCTGGCGGGTGCAGTAGCTGCGGGCCTTGCGGTGGATGCCCCGGCACTGACGACCTCGGCCAGCGAGGCGGGCACTGTTGGCGCTCTGGAAGGACCACTGAATGCTCCGGCTCCCACAGGGGCCCAGGCACTCGGCCCAGGGGGACCAGGATGACCAGCCACAGTTCACTGAGGGAGGGCCAAGGGTCAGGGCCGCAGCAGGGCTGGGTGCCCCGCCGGCTGGTCTGGGAGGAGACCAGAGACCCCTCAGGAAGGGCCGGGGGGCCTCACCGGCACAGTCTGGGTTGGGCCGGCAGCGCTGGGGCCGTCCATCTTGGCAGATGCAGAGCCGGCAGTCGGCCTCGATGCACCAGTAGCGGGTGCCGTCCACCAGGCAGGGGCACTGCCGTGGCCACACACACCGCCCCTCGTCACCCAGCACCTGCCCTGTAGGGCGCCAGCAGCCTAGGGAAGGCCCAGGGTGAGGCTTCTCTGCGGAGAGCTCGGTCCCGGCAGACATGCCCGCCGTACCCCAGGCCCAGA
The DNA here is from genome assembly GCF_009873245.2 of Balaenoptera musculus. Lineage (NCBI taxonomy): Eukaryota > Metazoa > Chordata > Mammalia > Artiodactyla > Balaenopteridae > Balaenoptera > Balaenoptera musculus. Next base: position 6,990,617 of record NC_045793.1, read on the forward strand.
GCCCCCTTACCTGGGCTGCTGCAGGGCCGGTCAGGGGGGCACTCGGCCTGACCAGAGACGTCATCACAGGTCAAAGGGCAAGGGGCACAGGGATGGAACACCAGCTCCCCGGAGCAGGTGACACTGGGGCAGCCGTCCTGAGGGCAGGGTCCTGAGACGAAGCCAAACCAGAGGTCATCGAGGGTGGGTCCCCTTCAGGGACAAGCCGCCCGCCAGAAGCCCCTCCACACTTCACCCACCGTGCCCTCCTCCCGTCCACTCACTGGTCTGGCGGGTGCTGGGAGCGTCCCCAGGCAGCATGGCACAGGTGTGGCCGCCCTTCCGGGGTGGGTGGCGCTGCTGCTGCCGGGTCCTGGTGCCCCTGCATGGCTCAGAGCACGGGGACCAGGGACACCAGGAGGTCCATTCACCGTCCACAGTGAGGAGGAAGGGCCGAGCAGTGGGGAGGCGGGCCGTGAGGTTGGGCCGGGGACCAGGGCCTTCCTCCCTCCGGCTCTCTGTAGGCCCCGCCCACCCCACTGGCCTCCTGGTGCCCAGGACCCCTCACTCGGGCAGGCGGCTGTGAAGCAGGCCTGAGTCTGGTACTCGGGGCCCGGGCAGTGCCGCAGCACCGGGAGACTGGGCGGCGAGCAGCGGCGACTGCAGCCCCGCACCCCGGGCCCACGCGTCTGGCTGCACGGCGCCCATGGGCTCCAGGGGCCCCAGGCCTCACAGCGCTGCTCTTCCCAGGAGGGCCCTGCCTCCCCCGCCAATTCACAGTCAGGCTGCCCATCGCACACCTGGGGAGGGAATGGGGTCAGGGCTTTGGGGGCACCACCCGCTCCCCACCCTCACCAGCTGGAAGCTGAGGCAGAGGCCATCCGGGTAGGAGTATCCTGGGCAGGGAAGCCCTGTCCTGTTGGGGCCTCCTGGGACTGGCAGCCCTCTGAGGGGAAGGGGAGACAAAACAGGTGGGAGTGAGAGCCACCTCCCAGGCCCCCCCAGCCTTGGCCTCCATCAGGCGAACAGTGTGCCTACCACAGCCCAGCTCATCCTCGCCCTGCGGACAGTCGGGGAGCCCATCGCAGAGCCGCTCAGGGTTCAGGCACAGCTGGGGAGCCAAACCACAGGGGAAGAGGCTGCCGCAGGGGGGCAGGAGCCTGCAGAGGGGGGCGGGGAGCCGAAGGCATGGGCTGCGGGTATGAGGCAAAACCCTCAGGGGACATGGCCTGGCTCAGACACCTTTGTGAGGGGTCCAGGAAGGGCAGGCCACAGGGGAGGAGATGGGGCCTGTGGACAGCGCCCAGCCGCCACCAGGTGGCCAGGCCGTGAAGGTCTGACTTGCGGGGACACAGAGGCCTGGTAGGGAGAAGCTGGGGGAGCCCCCCCAAACTGCCCCCCCCACACTGCGGCAGAGTCACTCACTGCCCACCCTCTAATGCATCCAGCCCAAATGTGGGCAAAGACAAAAGCCCTTTCTTCTCTCCCCCGGGCTGGGCAGGCGGGCAAAAGTTTCCAAAGAGAGTTTCCGGGAAAAGATTCAAGGAGGACAAAACTCGCTTAGACTCGGCGGCCCCCAGACCTAAGTCGCTCTCTAGCGAGCGCCCCCGCGAAGCGCAGGGGGCGGAGGTCCGTCGGGTGGGGGCGGGAGGAGAGGGCGCCCCGCCCGCTGGGCGCGTGGCCGCGCCGGCCGGGCTCTCACCGCAGGCGCCGGGGTCCCCGTCCGAGCCGTCGCACAGCGGCGCGGGGGCCACACAGAGCGGGCCGCGGGCGCAGGGCGGGAGGTGCGGCGCGCAGGGCCGGTCGCAGCCGCTGTCGTCGCCGCCGTCGGCGCAGTCCTCCTCGCCGTCGCAGCGCCAGCCCCGCGGGGCGCCCTCGCCGCTGCCGCCGCTCGCGAAGTCGACGGGGCCGCAGGGCGGCGCTGCGGGGGCTTCCGCGCTCCACCCCGGCGGGGCGCCCGGGGAGGCCTGCAGGCCGCAGGGCCCTTCCACCGCCTCTGGCTCTGCTCCCCCTCCAGGCCCTTCCGGCCCCCTACCTGCGCCCGGCCCTCCCCAAGTCCAGCCGCTCCCGCTTTTTGCTGCCCTACTGGTTTTCCAAAAGCTCTCCCGCCGCCTCCAAGAATTCCCGTTAGACGCCAGTCGGTTTAGAGGGGGGCCTTGAACTTCTGGGAATAAAGTTTGGACTCTTTCAGTTCCCCTCAAACGCCCTTCACTTCCTTCATTCCGGTGTCTCCAGGGGGCTGAGTCTGGGCCCTGCTCCTTCCCACCCCCAGCATCTGCCCCAAGGCCTCCCTCTGAGGCGCTGTCCCCTCCCTTCCAGGCCTCCAGACCCCACTTTCTCACCCCCTTCCCTCCAGGAGACTCACGGGGGCTGACGCTCGCCTGGGGTGTAGGTGCAGTCTCCCTGGAGACAGCGGAGGGGCCAGGCAAGGTACCAGCCGGGGGAGTGGGCAGAGAGGGGAGCGGGCAGCGCCCAGGCCCCTCGTCGGCTCCATCTGGGCAGTCCCAGATTCCGTCACACAGGTGGATGGTCCCCACGCAGGCACCATCGACGCACGACACCTCCCCAGGGGTGCAGTTCACTTGCCCTGTAGCCAGAGAAAGGCGCTGGTCCCGGGGCACTGCCCCTTCTCCTCACTGTTTGGGGTGCCCTCACTCACACACCCACAGGTGCCCACTTCTCAGCCGGAAGCTGGATTGGTGAAGGAGGGGAGGCAGGCAGGTGGGGACCCACAAGATGGGTCTCTCGGAAGGGGACGCCTGGTGGGCTGGAGTCCGGGGTAGGGACCGCTAACCCCGACAGGACTCCTCGTCAGCAGCGTCCAGAAAGTCAGGGTGCCCATCGCAGAGCAGGGCGGGGGCAGGCAGCGCCCGTCAGCGCAGGCCAGTGAGTCCTGGGGGCACGGGCAGCCCTGCTCATCCGTCCCGTCTCCACAGTCGCCCTGCCCATCACAGATCAGGGCCAGGGGCAGGCAGTGGCCAGAGCTGCAAGACATCTGCCCCTGCCCACGGCCTGGGGTGGCACAGCCTGGTGTGGGGAGGGCAGGCAGGCTGAGGACGCCGACAAAGGGTCCCAGAGAAGCCCCCAAACCCAGAAACCAGAACAGCCCTGCCCACAAGTCGCAGCTGCTGATAACAAGAGCAGCAGCTTAGGAAGCCACCCTAGGACGCATGCTTCCGTTACACTTTCAAGGACTAACCCGCCGCTTGGCCACTGCCACCCAGGACACTCACCCTCCTCGTCTGAGCCATCGCCACGGTCATCCTGGTAGTCACAAAGCCACCCGTGGGGCACACAGTGCCCACTCTCCTGGCATGGGGCCTCTCCCTCCGCACCGCCAGGCACCGGCCCCTCACCGCGGCTACCATCATCCCCACAAAGCCACTGACTTTCCTGGCACGTGCTGAGGACACAGTGTCCTGGGACCCGCTGCAGCACTGGGCTCAGCCAGCCCAGGGCACAGGGCTCCCCCCGAGGCCCCCCACTCACCAGTTGCCACAGTCTCTCTGCAGTACGGTGCCCGGGGGGAAGAAGCTGCCTCGCCACTCGCAGGGGCAGGGAGCTGGCTCGAGGCAGACTCCTGAGATCACAGAGGGCAGGGCTCTGGCAAAAGGGGCGCAGCAGGCCTCTGTGCCAGCCCTGTCACCATGGCCTTGTGGGCCCCTCCCCTCTGCCCACTCTGACCCTACACGCAGTGCAGCTCAGGACAGAAGCAGCCCTCCACACGGGCAACGGCCTGGCAGTGCCACCCAGGCTCAGGACCGTGGTCATGGCAGGTGGGGGGGGGGGCGCATGGGGCCACAGGCCTCATACCCCTGGCCCCCTTCACACTGCAGAGCTGGGTGGAGAGGAGAGAGGCTTGGGTCCCTGAGGTGCAAGGGCACCAGGATGCAACAGCAGCAGGCGAGCCAGCCTGAGGCGACACTCAGGGAGGGCATGGGGGTGTGTGGCGTAGACTCTTGCCGAGCCCCTCCCAAGGCTATTTGCAAAGTGCACGCTCCACAGAGCCGCAATTTCATCATGTTTGGTTCATCTAGGAAAGTGTCTAGCGCACAGTAAGCACTCCACACGTATTTGCCCTTGAATGAACGAATGGCTGGCTCTCAGGCTAGGAGAAGTATCCTTGAAGGAGCTGAACGTGTGGTGGGTTTGGGCATCGGGGACCAACGGCGGGGCACACTCACTGGCAGAGCTCCTGGCTGCGCCAGCGCATGTGGGTCCCGGGCCGGGAACACTCGTCTGCGTAGGTGGCGATGGCCGGGCAGAGACACTCACAGTCGCCCCCTGAATCACATCTGAGGGAGGGAGCGCTCGGGCCCAGCGCCCGCCACCTCCACGCCCCGCCCTTCCCCAGGCCTGCTGCTCTCACCCGCGGGTGTCATGCACACACCACTCGCAGTGCTGCTCTGGGGGCACCGGGCGAAGAGCGGCTGCAGCATCACCCCGCAGCGGGCGCGGGCCCAGCCGGCCCGGTGGGCGTTCACCTGCGGGCACACCCCGGTGGACCAGCCAGACTCCTCCGCAGCACCCAGCCTCCCGAACCCCCCACCCCGGGTTTCCGCAGCTGCCCCTCCTCCCTTTCCCCTTTCCTGCCCAGCCTCACGGCGCAGGGGGGCGGCAGGTCTCCTGGCTCTGGGCAGAGAGGACTGAGGCACCAGGAGTGGGTGGCCAGTTCAGCCATGGGCTCCAGGCAGGACTCCCTGGCGGCTCCGAAGGTCATTGCTAGCGTCTCCATCAAAGTCTCCACACAGCCCAGCCACCCTGCCGCGGAGCTCGGGGGACAGCTGCACCAGGACCCGGGTGCCTGGACGGAGAGGGCAGCAGGGGGAAGGACTGTGGAGACAGGATGCCGGAGGCCTTCTTTAGGGCAGGGGGCGGCGAGAAGACCTAGGCGCCTATTACGTGGGCCTGCTTGACCTTCCCAGGTAAGTACCACCACCCACCACGGGGCGCTGGCTCCCTCTTTCGGGGGTGATGATTGGTGGGGATAGAAGAGACCTACATTTGGGGGGCTAAGGGCAAGAAGTGAGAGCCTACTTTCCTAATTAAACCCAGGTTGGGGGGGGTGGGGTAGGGAAGTTCTCCAAAGGGCAGGATTCCAGACTCCAGGACGGCCTGTGACACCCACCAGCCCCAGAGGCCTCAGTGCAGGCGACTTTTTCCCACAATGGGGGTTATTTTGATTTCCTTTGATTTCACAGTAACGGTTATTTCTAAATCGCCAACTGCTTGGGTTTGAGTGGTGGGATGTTAGGAAATTTATTTTTATTTCTTCTCTCTAAAACTTGGTATTTTTAAACTGTTTCTTTGGTGAGGAGGTATTGCTTTCATAATGAAGAAAAATATAATTATGAAAACATAATTTGGAGACTCTGACCACACATGAGAAGGAGGAAGAGTTTGTGGGGAGCTTCGGGGTGTGGGTGAGATGGCTGGGGGCGGGGGCTGACCTCCATCCCAGAGCAGCGTGAGGCCCAGGCAGGTGGTGAGAAGCAGGAAGAGGCCTGCACGGCGCAGGCTCAGCCCAGAGCCTGTGTAGACCTTGGGGGTCATTACACTCACTCCATTCACTGTCACTGCCTGGCCTGTGGAGGGAGAGAGACATTCAGGCTCAGCCTTAGGATAAAGGGGCTCCAAGATCCCCACGAGGCCCTCCTAGCCTCCCCTCCAACCTTTCCTTTGCTCCTCTAGCTGTGTGACCTGGGGCTAGTCATTAGACCTCTCTGGGCTTTAATTTCACGGAGCCTTCCAGAATTATGATTCCCAGCCAAGAGAAGAGGCGCCAGCCCCACTGCACCGACGGCTAGCAGTGGGGAGACACGGGGAACCCCAGACCTCGGCTACCCATGCAGAGCTGTGATGCCACCTGGGGTGCCCCTCCCTGGCAACATCACCCTTCAATGTCGCAGCCACCTCTCAGCATGTGCACAACGGTGCTCTGCAGCCGCACGGTCAGCGCTTGGTGCAGGTGAGGCCGCTGGCCCCGCAGGGCAGGTCCTGGGCAGAGACTGTGAAACGGCCGCTGGCCTCTCGCACCAGCAGATACTCGCAGGCCCCGGGGAAGGTGAGGGCCAGCCCATCAAATATCACATGGGGGGCACCTGATGCCTGGCACCGTCCATCGCACCACTGGCCCGTGCAGCGCCACTGCCGACCCTGGCACACCCTGTGGGCAACGGGGAGAGGGGAGACAGATTCACGAAGACAGGGACCTGGAACTGTATCCAGGGGAGGCAGCCGGTCCAGATTCCAAGCAACTCCAGACTGACCCTCAGTTTGGAGGGATGCTGAGGACTCCCGTCGTCCAGGCCAGTCTGGATATCCCACCCACCATCACCCCAGCCCCTAGCCAGGGGTCACTAGGTCACAGGGTTACAGGTCACGGGCTGGGCATACCAAATGTTGTAGTCCTCCTGGATTGCAGCGTTGGGCGGGTACCACTGCCCACCGTGACGCCAGGGACAGAGTTCGGGAGGTATGCAGCCCTCATCCTGAGCAGAGGCTGGGGACAAAGGGCTCCTGGGAGGACTGCCTGATGCCCCTCCGCCCCCAGTTACACACAGGCAGGAGTCAGGGCAGGGCTCTGGTTAGGGTAGCCCCCTCCAGGACTTACCAGCAGCACAGTTCCTGGGGGACAGACACAGCCCCCCATACTGCCTGGGGGGGCAGGAGCCGTTGGCACTGGGGCTGTCACAGGTGAGGAGGCAGGCACCAGGGACGTAGACGAGCCCACGGGGGCAGAATGCCCACGGTGGGGCGCAGCGTTGAGCAGTGCAATTCCATAGGCCCTCTCCTGGCAGATGCTGCCAGAGGTGGGGAGGCAGGTAAGGGCCAGGCCCCTGACCTGCCCTGGGAGAGCCTCAGGATCCCAGGGGTCTGGAGCCCCTAACGTTGAGGGAAAATCCAGCTCGAACACTGGAGACCTGAGCGTCTCACCCCCAACCCCAGTTGTCACAAGCACAGGAAGTGGGACTGTTTCCAGCACCTGGCCATACCTGGGATAGACACTGTCCCCCTTTCCTGCCCCAACTCCAATAGAGGCCATTCTCTGGGCTCTGGGGAGGGACAGAGATATTGAACAACCCTACTCCCAGCACAGGTAGGAAAAGGATTTCACTGAAGTTGCACTCTCACCCACCAAAGCCTGGATCTGGCACAGGCTCTGTAGGTCTGTAACTTGCCTTTACTTTGTAACCCTTTGAAGAGCCTCTGGGCCACACTCAACTGGAATTCAGAGATCTGGGTTCTAGTCCTTCATCATTAACAAGCTATGTGACTCTGCAAGCTATTTAGCCTATCCAAGCCTCAGTTTCCTCATCTGCAAAATGGGAACAATTCTTCTTCTTCCTACTTTACTAGGTTATTGTAAGAATTAAGTAAGATTAAATAAGGTAATATACGTGAAAGTGCTTTATAGGCCCTAAAGCACTCCACAACTGAGGGGAAGTTATCAGCATTTTGTCATTCTGACGTGCATGCCATTGTCCTGGAACCCACAGAGCTACATCCCCGGCCCCTTTTCTCTAAGCTCCACCTCTTCACCCCCAAGCTTTTTGCCTCCCCCCACAGGTGTGTGCTCTTACCAGCGGTTGCAGTCCTTCATGGTAGCACTACCAGGGGCATAGCGATGGGCCCCAAGCTGGCAGGGGCATGAGCCGGCGGGCACACACTGGCCCTCAGGTCCCAAAGCAGCCCCAGGGGGCAATTACAACCGGCCACACAGCTGCCCAGCTCCCCACAGCCTTCAGTCTCCCCACAATTCCGACCGCACACTGGGGCACACTCCTGGTACTCCTGGCCACCAGGACACAGGACAGCTGGGCACAGAGATGCATGCAGGTCAGGGGCATTGCCACTGCTGCTCTGCCCACCCCTCCGGACCCGACAGTCCCTACATCTCTGAAAGAAGGCAAACCCAGCAAACTGCCGAGGTCAGAGGTCCTTCTGGGGACCCTCCCCTGCTGCAAAGCCGTTGGATCCCACTGAGCCATTCCTAGAAGGTGCTGGAGGAAAGAGCCTGGGGATGGGGCTGGCCGGCTGAGCAGACTCACGGCAGAGGGTCTGGTCTCTCCAGGAAAGCAGGGCACCCTCCTGGGCACAGCACCGAGCATAGGCAGCGAGCATGGGGCACAGGCAGTCCCCGCCGGGGGTGCAGCCACACGCAGCTGCCAAGCAGCGCAGGTGGAACGGCTCCCTGCCCACCAGCCCGTGGCACTCCTTGGAGGGAGATGAGGAAGGGGGTCGGCTCCTCCCCCACGGATTCCCCTGTCTCCTCTGGTCCCCACTGCCACCTCCCAGTGCTCAGCAGCCCTGGCACGGCACCAGGGCCCTCCCAGTAGCCCAGGAGGAGGGCAGGGCAGGTATTGACCCCATTTTACAGGTGCAAACAGGAGGAGCGCCCCCAACCTGGCTACCTGGAAGACTGGGCCATGCAAGATGGCACAGGCTGCCCCCACGAAAATGTGACGCTGAGTGTGGGTGCTGCAGCGGGAAAGTGGGGCGCTGTCCTCCGAGGGGCACCTTCCCTCGCCTGCCACTTGGAACTTGCTAGCAAAGGCGGCAATGCTGGTCTCCACGTCACCAGCAGGAGTCAGGAAGTCATCCTGCTGGTTCCAGGCCCTCTGTGGCTTCGCCCAGCCACTCACCCGCCCTCCGGCACACCTGGAGGGCATGGCGGGGGTCCAGGGTGATGTAGGCTGCAGGGTCAGACGCTCCCCAGAGGACGCGGGCCCCAGGCCAGCGCAGCAGCAGGAAAGTGGGAGAGGCGCGGGAGACGCTGAGGCCCCCAGTGCCGCGCCAGGGCAAGACCACATCCTGCCCGTCCACCAGTACTGCTCCTGCAATAGGGGGTCTGTGAGGGGGCAACCCCCAAAGGGCTGGGCTGGGCTGATGACGGTGGGGGGAGGGCACATTGCAGGATGGGGCTGTGAGAGGGGGAAGGACCTGGGGTAGGAGGGGGGAGGGCCTGTGTCATGGTGGGCTGCCCACCCTGAGCAAGGGGAACTGGAGTGACCCCTGGGAGGTCACGCATCCCACCTACAACCCCCACATGACCCTTAGCACCCACTTTGCCTTTGTCCTTGGAGTCAGTGTGCAGGAGGAGCTGGGCCCTGGCTGTCCAGAGCTGGGAGGGGCCTGCCTGGCTTGGTTACCCCAAGAGGCCTTTCAGATCCCTCAGAACTATATGAATTGTATTTCCCCTCAGGATGGGGCAGAAGACGCCTTGGAAAATCTCCACAGGGCTTTATGTCTGCTTCAGAGATGGCAGAGTGAGGGGGAAGTTGAGGCAGTGATTTTGGTTGAGGGAGGCTGGCGGGAGAGCTGGGCTCAGGAACCACAGGGCGGTGTGGATGGAAGGTGCTGGACAGAGCCCAAGTCCACAGGGAGAAGAGAGATGACAGGAGGCCCCTGGGGCCCGAGCCACACTCCAGAGGGCTGCTGGGAACAGAAGGCCTGGTAGGTAGGTACCTTGAGAGCTGCGGCTACCTGAGTCCCTGAGCTGGACGTGGGTGTCCCCCAGGGAGACCGAGGTGGCGTGGAGGCAGCTCCCAGCGTTGCACTCCCCGTGCTCCAGTACAGTCAGTAGCTGCCTCTTTACGAAGTCCTGGGGCCGATGGTGAGGGACATGGAGGCGGTGGGGCAGACCCTGAGAGCAGCTCCTGTTCTACTGGTCACCCACGGCACACACTGGGGGCAGCTTCCACGCAGCACGTATGCTGACCGCCTGCCAGCCAGCCAGACTCTGTGAGGTAAGGGGCTTAACCCTCACCAAGGGCTGGCATGTGTGACGTGTGTGTGTGCGCGTGCACGCGTGCACCCGCACGTGGAGGTGTGTGTGTGCATGTTTGGGCAACGTGTCTGCTCTCCCTCCTCCCTGTGGGTAATGTATGCTCACCTCTATGTGTGCCTGTGCACACACACACGCTAAATCTACGTGCACACGTGAGAGCATGTCACGTGCGAGCTCCTGTTTGTGCCTATGTTTGTAAGAAGGTGGCCTGGGCCTGAAGCTGGGAAGTCACCTAACTTTATTGGGAGAGGGCTGGGAGGAAGGAGGACCCTTATTTCCCCTGGGGTTGTTTTACAGGAAGTAGCGGGTGACAAGCCCAGCTGTCCCGTGTGTGAGAAAACCCCGTGAGGTTGGGTTTTGTTTTGTGCCCCTGGGCTGGGGTGGCGATGACAGCGGGACGTTCACAGGAACCTAAGGAGGAGGCGAGAACCCAAAGGGCAGGCTTGGGGGTCTGCGGCTGCCATCTTCCCTCCAGAATCGTTTCTCTCTCAGCTTTTCCCTGGACGACTGTGTGTTTTGTTTATTTAGTGGTTTGCTTACAGTCCCTTCTCCCCCATAGCACCCCCCGCGAGGGCCCCCGCTCTGGCACGACACCCCGCTCCCGGAGTTGGTCCTCTGCACACCTGCACCAGGCTGAAGCGGCGACCCGCGCGGCCCCGGAAAGAGAAGCTCCGCCCATCGAAGGTGAGGTAATGCCCGTCCCCGCCCACCGCGCCCTCGGCGGGGCACGCGCCTGCGCGCAGAGCCAGCGGCCGTCCTGGCCAACGCTGTGGGCGCGAGAGACGGGAGGGCGCGCTCCGGATCGGCCCCACGGCGGAGGGGGGGAGGTGGGGGTGGGGGGTGGAGTGGAGGGTGTGGAGGGGGAGGGACCGAGCTGGCGACGCCCTCCCACCCCCCCAAAACCCTGGTCCCTCCCTCCCCCGGCACCCCCTTCTCCCCGTTAGCACTAGAGGTCAGCTGATGGAGGTCACCGGCTAGGTTTTTAAGCAGGGCCGTCACTTATGCCTTGAGAGGTCACAGGTCTCTTGTGAGGGAGGCCCCAGAAGGGAGGCAGGTTGAGGAGACAGCATAAGGGAGGGATCAGAGGGGACCAGGGAGCCTCCAGCCCCAGCGAAAAGGCCAGCAAGGCCCGCGGACCCACCGCGGGCTGCGCAGCCGGCGCACGGTGTCACCGGGGTCGTAGCGCCGGCGTCGGTGGTAGCAGGGCCAGCGGGCGGAAGGCACACAGACGGCGCCGTCCCAGAAGAGGCCGGGCGGGCACTCGCAGCCGCTCACGCACCCTTCCCCGCAGGACCCCTCGCCCCCCTCGCCCACTGCCGAGCAGCTGGGCGGGCAGGCCGAGGCGCAGTCTGAGCACAGCCGGCCCCCCAGGCACAGGCGCTCTGCGGGCACAGGAGTGGGTTGTGAGGCCCAAGGAGCTCCCCTCCTCCCGCCAGATCCCGCTGCCGCTGAAGAGCCAGCAGGCCTTGGCAGCCCCGCCAGAGGGGCGCGCAGGGGGTGGCGGACCCCTCAGGAAACAGGAGCCACGTGAGGGCCCTCGGTCAGTTCCCAGTTCCACAGGGTGGGGAGGCCAGAGGCTGCGCACAGAGGGACGGGCGGGAGCCCTACCGCAGAAGCCGGGCTTCCTCCAGCGCACGTGGATGCGCCGCGCGCACAGTCCTGGGCGTAGCTGGCCAAGGTGGGGCACGCGGCCTCCAGCCGCTCCTCCCGCCCACTGCCCGCCGGGGCCGCAGCAGAGTAGGCAAAGGGGCAGGCCTCGTGGTACTCAGCAGGGGGCACCTGCCAAAACGGGACAGCCCCTCAGCCAACCAGCCTTCTCCAGTACTCACCAGCGCCTCCCTCCTCTTGCTTCCAAAACGCCCTGGTTTATAACCAAACAGGTGAACACTGCAAGGGACCTTAGAGATAATATATAGGAGCCTCCCAGAGGGGGCGCCCTGACCGACGGCCCAAAGCAATTTGGTGGCTGGACCAGGTGCCCCCTTTGGCACCTCCCCGGCACTCCCCCTTCCCACCCCTCCAGTGCCTGATGCCACCTCCACCCCCACCTGTACCTGGGCATGGCATTCCCTGCATGGACCGTCCAGCAGCTGATGGCACACATCCTGGGCTGCAGCCTGGTGGTGCAGTGGTTAAGAATCCGCCTGCCAATGCAGGGGACACGGGTTCGAGCCCTGGTCCGGGAAGATCCCACATGCCACGGAGCAACTAAGCCCGTGTGCCACAACTACTGAGCCTGCGCTCTAGAGCCTGAGAGCCACAACTACTGAAGCCTGCGCGCCTATAGCCTGTGCTCCGCAACAAGAGAAGCCACCTTAATGAGAGGCCTGCGCACCGCAATGAAAAGTAGCCCCTGCTCGCTGCAACTAAAAAAAAAGAAAGCCCACATGCAGCAACGAAGACCCAATGCATCCAAAAATAAATAAATAAATACATTAATTAATTAATTAATTTTAAAAAAAGTTCTAACTGCCCCTCGGGGGAGCAGGTGACGGCCGGGGCTGTGCCTTTCCCGCAGGCTGGGGTCTGTGGACCCACCTGGGAGTTTGTGGCTGGACCAGCTGTGGCAGGGCTGGGAGCAGCCACCCCGCCAGCTGTGTCCCCAAGACCAGGCACCGCACGCCTCCAGGCTTCCCACAGAAGCGTTAGCTGAGCCTGCCCTCGGCTGGCACAGCCATGTGGCAAAGCAGTGGCCCTCAAGGCTGGCTTCGGCAAGGGCTGTGGTGGGTAGAAAGAGAGAATGGGCAGAGCCAGACGGTCAGCCTGGACCGGACTTCCCTCCCCAGGCAGCCTGCCACCTCCAGGAAACCCCGGATCTGGGCTAATCTCAGGCGCCTACCCAGGGTGCAGTGGGTGCCCCCCCCCAGCCTGGGCAGCAAGCCCTCACCGTCTGGTTCCATGCAGCAGGCCTGGTTTCCGGGGGCCTGGGTCCACCAGATAGGGGGAGGGGAGAAGATGTTAGCGTTCAGCCCCATCCCTGGGAATGGCCTGGGACATTCAATCTGGTCACCTACTCTCTGAGAGGCTTTATCATGTAATTTTCCCTTCTTGGTCTCAATTTCCAAAGCTAGAATGATCTCGGGAAGGCGGACTGAAGGGTACGGGGAGCAGGCATCATGACTCTCCCTGCGCTGCCCACGGAAGTGCCCACTCATCCACCACCCCCACCCCTACCCCCCGCCCCTCTGGAGCCCACCCACGACCTGCTTCCCAAATGCCCGCTTCTCCAGGTCACCACTCAGTCCTCCCCTACTCTAAGGATGTCACCCCACGGCTCTCTCCTGCTCGGCAGCCAGCCCAGGCTCCACGTCACTCACTTGTAGATGGGACACGGCCTCGCATGGCCACTCCAGGTCAAGTCCAGCCGCCACCCCCGGCGCTGGTAATGATGGGGGCTGGTGCAGGGCACCAGGTCCTCCTGACGGGGGGTTACTTCCTCCTCCACCAGGATGGTCTCTGTCCGCTTACACCACTGCCTGCCCATAGATGGGGACCGACAGCTGCGGCCACCATCCCCATCTGTCCGAGAGGCCCTATCCTGTGACCCCACTCCCAGTGGAGAGTTAGTTAACTGAGGAGCAGGCTAAGTTAAGCAGGCTGAGAGAAGGGGGGCGCGGGAAGGAGTCTGGCTGCCCCAGAGGGTCCTCGGCCTGGGGCAGGAGGAGAAGGATCTTAGTCCGAGGGGCCCCAGGGTGGGCTGCTTACCCATTAGCCAGTGCCCATGCCGTCCCAGAGAGGAGGGCAGGGAGCAGCATGGCGACCCCCAGGTCACCTTTGGGGGCTGTGAGGCTTTGGGGAGCCAATGCTGTGGCAGGTGAGCAGAGGCCAGGGCTGGCCTCCCCAGCCCCACACTGCTGCTACTGCAGCCTGGGGTCAGTGTGTCCAAGGCAGCCTGAGACAGCGAGCGTGAGGCCCGTGGCACTGGGGAGGCTTTATCTCAGCCCCATGCCCTGGAGCACCAGCTGCCCAGAACCAGATTGGACCTGCCTACACATCACACAGTCGCCTCAGAGGCCAGTTCTCCCTGGAAACAAACCCCTTCCTGGTGTGTGTGTGTGTGTGTGTGTGTGTGTGTGTGTGAGTGATGGGGGGGTCCGTGTGTCCCAGGTCACAGCCAGACATACTGGGCCTCTGAGAGTGCACACTCTCAGGCCCTACCACCAATGAACGTGGACGGGGCAAACCACACTCTCTTTCTGGGACTCGATTTCCTTACCAGTAAAAACCTCAGGGGCCTCCCAGGGAATCACAGGTGGGACAGGGGCTCCATGAATACTTTGAAATTGTGTGGGTGCATGTTTTTCTGATGACAGTTCCATAACTTTTATTAGATTCTCAAGGGGGGCCGTGACCCCACAATAGTGTTAAGAGTCACAGGGCCACGGCCTTCCAGCCCTCAAATCCTGAGTGTACGATCCTCTCCCCTGTCCCCTTCCTGATTCTCCTGCCCCCTCTCCTACCAAGCACTCCAGAAACGAGGGTCAGTCAGCGGAAGGAATGGGGTTTCCAGGGCGATTGGACTGTTTGCGGACAGAGGTATGACGTGCGCCCTTCCCTCTGTGCAGTCTGACTTCTTACTGAGGGTGATCATGTGTGCCTGGCTGGGTCCACCCTGCTCTCCTAGGGTCCCTGGGATCCAGAACCAGGAAGCCCAGACAGGGGAACGAGAGCCAGCCTCAGGGAGGAGTGCCTGGGCTAGCAAGTGTGGGGGGCAGGAGGCAGAGGGGCCCGCAGCCGGCTCCCCCAGCCCTGCAGGCAAGACAACCGGATGGGATAATCCGAGCAGAGCATCCGGTTGGAAGAGGGTTGGGCAGCAGCTCGCTCCCCAGGGGAATCCTGGTTATATCCTGGTTACCGGTTACCAGCTCCGAGGACACCCAGGCTGGAAGGTAGCCTGGGCCTCAGATCGAGTAACCCTCCAACCCCTAAACCTGATGTGCCTCCAAGCATCCCACACAGTCACCCCACCTGTGGTGGGCAGGGTCGGGGGGAGGCTGCCGGGAACCAGAGCCCTGCCAGGCATTCTTCTGGGCCGACCCTTGGTCCTGGGCCAGGAGAAGGTGCAGTGAATCCCTCAGGGAGCTCTCGGATGGGGTCCTCGGAAAGGTCCAGGGTCAGGCCGTGGACACCCAGCTGTTCCCAGCCTCTCACACATGCACACCCGGACACTCTCGCTCTGGCACCTAACACACACTCGCACTGCAGGTCTTACAGGGACAGACGGAGGTGCTTGTGCCCCATCCTGGCACACAGTGATGTGTTCTGCTCCCAGGGCCGTCCTGCAGCCTGGTGAGCGGGCCAGACACTGAGCGGCTGAAGCAGCCCATACAGAAGGTAGAAGAGCCCTCCACAGCCGATTCCGAGGCACCCTGTGCTCTTTCCGGGTACCACTCATCCTAAGCATCAACAAATGCTGATGTGCCCCTGCTGCATGCCGTGCTTCTCTGTGCCCTGGTATCCCCTCCAGGTGGGCCAGGGGAGGCTGCTCTTCACACCGAGTCATCCCCACCCCTCCCCGAAAAGCCACACGTGGATTGGGGAGAAATACAAGTCACATCCTTCTCTCTAAAGAGGGCAGGAGGGAGGAAGCTGGAACCCAGAGGAGATGGGAGAAAGAGATTAGAGAGGGAGGCCCGGAATAACCAGCCCACATTTCAGATGGAGGAGGACGGGATATGGGGAGCTTTCAGGGGTGGGGGTGCCCAAGTGGCAAAGCTGAAGAGAAACATCACAACCAGGGGCAGGGATGTCTGAGGGCTGAGGGCACCCCTCCACACCCGACTGGCAGAGGTTTCCAGCCGGGTGGGAGGATCCGCTCCCCACCACGCCCAGGGGACTCTCCCCTCTGGTCAGCAGCGGCTCTCCAGGATGCCGCCGCCGTGGGGAGTCTTCACCCCATCCGACTCCGGTCTCACCCCCGACGCCTCCTCGCCAGCCCTGCCTTTTCCCAGGTGACCTGGTTCAAAGCCCCCACCCCAATTTCTACTTCGAAGGTCACGTTCTTAGCAGGCACTGGGGCCCAGCCTGGTCTCCTTCGGGCTCTCCTCACCGCCCCCAAGGGATCCGGCTCCCGCGGTGGGTCTAAGATCGGTGGGGGGCGGGGGGGGGTACGGGTCTGGGTGGATCCGAGTGGGATCAGGGTGGAGAGCGGGGGCAGGGCCGCAGTTTCCCAGACCGACCCCACCGACCGACAGTCGGGGACTCGATCCCACCGCGGGGAGCGCGGCGCAGACACATTCCGGCCGGCACTTGCGATTCAAAGACAGCAGCGCAGACACTCGCTCCCTTCCCCTTAACAGGCCCCCTCCTTTTCCCCCCAACTCCACACCGCCCCCCGACGCCCCGCGCTCCACCTTTCCCCTGGCTCCTCCCTCCGCGCCTGCCGGCACCCTCCCTCGCAGCCCGAGTGCCCTTCCTCCCTGCCTCCTCTCCCTCCTCCACCCCTTCCCCCCCCCCCCCCCCGCACTCCTCTCCTTCCCGACCCCTTCCCCTCCCCCGTCCTTAGCTCCCACTTTCCATCACCTACTGCGGGCCGTCGTTCCTCCAGAGCCTCACCTGCCCGCCTAACCCGCTGGGCACCCTCTCCACTCCTGGGCACCCTGTCCCCGACCTCCCCCACTGGCTGCCCCGCTGCCCCCTCCCGCCTCCTCGCTCCCCTCCCCCTCCCGGGCGCCGCTTCCCCGCTCCCGCTCCCGCTCCCTCCGCGTCTTTTCCTCTCCCCTCCCCGCGAAGTTTCGGGGCTGTCAGTCTGTCAGTCTCCGGGCAGCCCGCACCCGGACTGCAGGCGGCGGGCGCCATCGCGAGCCGAGCCCGCGGGGGCAGGAGGCCGGGGCGCCGGGGTCCGGGCGGCAGCGGGGAGACCGTGGAGGCGCCCGGGGCGGGCGCTCCGCCGCTTCCCCGCCACACCCGCACTCGCAGCCACCGCCCGTGCGGCGCAGGTGACAGCCCCGGGGGTGCGGGCGCCCCGAGCGCAGGAGGGGTGGGGTGGGGCTGGAGGGGGAGCGAGGGCAGAGGAGCGGCGAGGGCCGGAGAAGGGAGGGGTGGGACCGGGGAGGAGGGCCGGCTGGGGGGTCAGGGCTTCCAGGAGAGCGGAGAGCCGGCATCCAGAGGGATGGGCGGGGGCTGGGGAGAGGGGGCCGGGTGGGAGTCAGGTGGGAAGGGGTGGGAGGCCCCCGAGGGCAGGGAGTGGGGCGTCTCAGGAGAGGGGGAGGGAGTGTGGGAGGGGGCCGAGGGGCCGGGGAGGGAGTCGAGGCGCGGGGATCGGGCGTTTGGGAGGGGCGCGAGAAGGGCGCTGACAGGTGAGCCCGGGAGCCGGGAGGGGGTCGGGACCTGGAGTGAGCTCCAGGCGGAGGGGCTCCGGGGGACAGACGGAGGCGGGGAGGGGGGGTGGGAGGGGTCTGCGCGAGAGGAAAACTTGGGAGGGGTGAGAAGTCAGTGGGGAGCAGAAATGGGGAACGGAGCCCCGGAGAGGCAGGGGAGGGGACGTGGAGGTGGGTTGGGAGGCAGGGGCGGGGAGGGCAGGGCCGGTGAGGCAGTCGGAGTGAGCGCGGAGCCTCAGACCCGAGGCTTGGTGGGGGCCGGGCGACTAGGCGGGAGCTCGGGGCGGGGGGGGGGCGGACTGGAAGGGGGAGGGGAAGAGCAGTTCTGGGGAGTGGGGACCAGGAAGGAAGGGAAGCGAGAGCCTGCTGGGGAGGCAGAGGGGGAAGGGAGACGGGGCCTCGGAGGGGAAGGAGAGCTGCAGGAGGGAAGGAGGGAGGGAGGGAGGGAGAGGGTGGTGTGGGGAGAGGAGGAGGAGGGCTGGGGAGCGGGGGGGGCGGGAGGGAACTGAGGTGAAGAGAGGAAAGGAAACCAGAGTGGGGGAGGAGAGGGAGAGGGGAGGGGAGAGCCGGGAGGAGGAGGGCGGTGTTGGGGAGGAAGGAAAAGAGGAGGGGGAAAGGAAGGGAGAGGGTGTGCGGCCGGGGAGGGGGAAGGAGCCGGGGGAGAACCGGGAGGGTAGGGAAAGGCGGCCCTGAGCCTGGGGAGGGGGAGGGGAGCTCTGCCGCGGAGGCTGCCCCAGCGGCGGGTCAGGGGGGCGGTGGCTGCGGAGGGCACACCCGAGGGGGCCGAGAGGGGTTGGCAGGCAGGCCGTGGGCAGGGGGAGGAGCCGGAGGGGCGGGGCAGGGGGCGGGGCTGGAGAGCCAGCCGGCTTCCGCGGGGAGAGAGGGCGGAAGGCGGAGGGAGCGGGAGAGGGGAGGGGTGGAGGGAAGGCTGCCAGAGAGACTGGGGGGGAG
Source organism: Balaenoptera musculus (assembly GCF_009873245.2). NCBI lineage: Eukaryota > Metazoa > Chordata > Mammalia > Artiodactyla > Balaenopteridae > Balaenoptera > Balaenoptera musculus. The sequence continues at coordinate 7,008,656 of NC_045793.1, forward strand.
GGGAGTCTGCTGGGGGAGGGGCAGGGGACCCGCTGGAGGAGGAGCCGCGAAGGCGGCTCGAGGGCCGGGTGTCCGAGCCTGGGAAAGCCCCGCGGGGGAGGGGCGATGGTTGGGAGGTAGGGTTTTGGGGAGGTGAAGCCAGAGTTATTCCTGCCTCCGGTGAGGACCCTCCTCCGAGGGCCTCCCCACCAGTTGCCCAGTAGCGATCCTCACCTCCGCCCCTAGGCTGGCTCCTATTTCACCGGCTCCTGCAATGACAGCTGGAGGGCCTAGGAGACGAAGTTCCCCGCTCTCCCCTCTGGTCTCCCACCCTCCACCCTCTCCCCAGAGAATCGGTTGATTCCTGACACCCCCAGGCAAGGGCCCTGGCGGGTGAGGAGCGCTGAAGGGCTGGTGCTGGCTCTGAGAGACCTGCAGGTGAGGGTGGCAGGCTGATTTCCGGAGCTGACCTGAGCTTAGCTTGCAGAAATGGCTTCAAGGCCTTCGCCTTGGTCCACCTTCAAAGGTCTCTGCTTTCTGAAATCCACGTTCCCTCATCTCCCTCACCTGTACCTGAGGGCATCACCTCTGGAGCTCCTGGAGATGGCTGACGGGGAGAGATTGGGCAGAGCCAGGACCCAGGTGGAAGCTGTCTGAGAAGAATCTGAACAAGGCTGTCTTTCTCCTTAGGGTCTGTGGCCGGATCCCCAGGAGGAGTTATCCTGGGTTGCCATGAGGGAGACCTTCGAGGCCCTCAGGTCCCTGGGTGAGCCAGCAGAACTGAAGGGACTTGGATGGGGGGCGGGGGAGTAGGATTCAAGAACATACTACGCCTGCTGCTTCCCTAATTCAGACAGCAGAGCATGCTCAGGAGGCTGCAACCCTGATACCCCAGAGACCCTGGGAGCCTTTCTTTAGGGCAGCATCCTTTTCGGCTTCATCAGGAAGAAGGCCTGGTTCATGTTGGAGGTGGTGCTAGTACTCACAGAACACCAGGATATTTAAATCTCTTCTCTCTCTTCCTTCCGTCGCCTGTCCTTGACGCAGTGCAAGGGGGCTGAGGTCGATACCTGGCCAAGCCACTGCAGGGCCTGGCTGTCCCTTGTCCTTGCTAGTTAGAGACCCTTCCTTCCTGAGCACATGGGGAAAACCCATGGGGTGGGCTGGGAAGGGGAAGGCCCCCATCTTTGATCACCTCTTCTGTACTTTGTGCTTTACTTGGACCCATCCTTTTGCCTGTAACAGGACTCTCTGTGGGACAGCCGGAGATGGCCCCCCAAAGTGAGCCTGGGGAAGAGTCCCACAATGCCCAGGAACAGATGTCCCCTCCCTGGGAAGAGAGAGCGCTGGGCAAATGCTCAGGTAAGTAAGTGGGGACCACGGAAGGTGGCTCAGGGTGGAGTCTTCCTTCCTTTGTTCGTCAGGTATTTATTGAGCACCTACTAAGTGCCCCATGCTATTCTAGATATTCAGGATACCTCAGTGACCAAGGAGACAAAGATCCCTACCTTCCAGGAGCTTAATCCTAGTGAGGGCAGAGGGTCAACAGACAACAAATGTAGAAATAAGTGTACTTATAACCTGTGTTAGAAGAGGAGAGGCTATGTGCTTTGGGGGTGTAAAGCAGGGTGAGGGAGCCTGAGAGCACTGCAGGTAGGGGTGGGGCAGGCTGGAGGATTAAATAGTGGGGTGAAAGTAGGCCTCATTGGGAAAGTAAGATTGGAAAGAGGTGAGGGAGGCAGCTAAGCAGATATGGGGAGAAGATGCCTAAGGCAGGCGTGGACCTGGCTTTCTGACACCCCGATCTTCTCTAATGATTTTCCTTGGAACTGGAGTCCATCTGGTGGCTGGGAGGTTCCCCATCTCCCCTCCTAGGAGCCTCATGTAAGCCTCAGGGCAGGGACCCTTCCTTGCTTCCACTATCTTACACACACATATTCCAGAAACTCCTCACAGCTGTGGCTCTTGCAACCTGCACGGCCTTAGCAGCTGCCCTGCTTGAAGGAGCCTGAGGCTGCCCTGGGGCAGCTGGGAATTCAGCCCCTGCAGGTATGATGTGGGATGCAATCCTGCCGGTGGGGCTGGGACCGGGGTCTCAAAAGCCCCTGCTTCCTAGCGCCAGTGGGGAGCTCTGTCCACCTCTGATGTCTGCGGCATCCTTGAGGTAGCCTGTTCTCTGCCAGGGCGCGAGGCCCCCAGACCAGAGGAAGGTGCCCACACTGAACAAGCTGAAGCTCCCTGCAGAGGAGGCCGGGCATGTGCACCACGGAAGGCTGAGCCCATGGGCTCCTGCCCAGGTGAGTGTTCCCAGCTTTCCATCCCACTAGGGGGCCAGGCGGAGGGAGCAGGGGTCTGCCAGCTCCCGAGCTGCTATCTGAGGAGGCAGCCACCCCGGGCCCTACCAACCCAAGATGAATCAGGCCCTGGCACCTTTCTGCTGTAGAGCTTCAGCACGCAGAGGGAATTCTACATCCACAGACAACAGGAATCAGAGAGGCCGGCCCCCAAAGAGAAACACACTCTCACCTCAACATCCTCCAGGAGTCTTAACTTCCCAGCCTGTCTCCCCCAGTCAAAGTTCATTCCTGTTGACAACTTGAATTATGATTCCCAGGAAGACATATGGCGTTGATCAACCTTTTCATTGTCTCTCCCCAGACATGCTCCTTCCCCCAGATCTCCACTGATCTCGGTGCTATGCAAATGCTCCAAATCTGTTGTATTTGACGCATCTCCCCCATACGCAAGGCGATCAAACAGTTCGTTCTCTCTCCACAGTCCTACCCATCACTTCCTTCCACTACCACCAGCTTTATCACCTTCTGCCTGAGTGATGTCACTTATTCCACAAGGGCTTATTTAGTGCCCACTAGGTCCAGGCTGTGTTAGGTAGAGCGGGAAGAGAGGGGCTCTAGAGTGACACAGTCCTGGTTTGAATCCTTGCTCCACATTTTTTGGCTGAGTGATCTTGGATTAGGCTAGAGGAGCCTCAGTTTGTTCACGAGAAATAAGAGTAACTTCTGCACAGGGGTTTTTGTGAAGGTTTGTGAGAGTGTATATACAGTGCTTCATCTGCAGTTGGCACTCAGTACATGAGGCAATCCTCATTTTTATTAGACGCGTAAAGAAACAGAACACAAGATGTCTGCCCTCCAGAAACTGAAATCTGATACCGATATGAGCTAGAATAAAGAATTAAAAGCACAAATAACAATAAAGGCATGTCACAAAGAAGTGTAAAAGTGTCAACAGTTAAGTGTTTATATGAGATCCTCGTGCGTTGGATTTGTCCAAGACTTTGTTGATTTGTGCTCCATATTGAGAGAGGTGTAGACTTCAGCTTGGATGAGAGTGAGGGTGGAGGATGGGAAAACATTCTAGGCTGGGAAGAGACTTCGAACTAGGGAAGTTGACACGTGACTGGGGTTACAGAAGACCAGCTTGCCTGAAGTGAGGGGTTTATGCCTGGGAGTATTAAGAGAGTTGGACTAGGTTGGCGTGAGCCTCAGATGCAGCTAGAACTTACTTTATCCTCTAAATAATAGGGAGCTATGGATGGTTCTTCAGTAGAAGAATGGCACAATGAAAATGAAAGCGATATCACAGTATGATAAATAGTTGTTTGGAACTGATGGATGGGTAAAAGAAACTAGGAGTAAATCTAATTGTGATAGTCGATGTGTAATGTAACCAAGGTTCAGGCTATTACAGACTTTTAGAGCCAGACAGGACCTCCGATCAGCTGGTACAAAGGTTCTCAAACAAGAATCACTTTGGGAGCTTGAAAGAAAGAGAACAGATTCACTGGCCCGGCTCCCATAGATGCATTTTGTGAAAGTTGCCCAGGAGATTATGACATGGCACCAGATTTAGGAACCATGAACTGGTCCAACCTTTACGCCTAAGCAAGCTAACAAACTTAGTTCAAAGAGATTAAGTGACTCAACCATGGTCACACTGCTGCTTAGTGGCAGAGGAGAACCCAAGGGGACACTCCCGGTCTGGGTCCTGAGCTCCTTCCTCTTGGCTGGGCCATTGCAGTGCCCAAGAGGGGCAAAGCTCCAGGGGAACCCATCTCCAACCTGCTCCCTAAGAGGGCCCTCCCTGCTTCTCCAGCGGTGGCACCATCCGTTGGTCCCCCAAGTCCTGTAAACTCAATCCTCTTCTTAAACTGGGATTTCCCACCTGGCCCTGTGAACGCAGCAGTGAAGGGAGTAGGAGCAGGGGGAGCCTTTGAGAAACCACAGGAAGGAAGGCCAAGGTACTCAGTGGCCACTGGGGAGGAGCTAGAGAGCAAGGGGGGCGTCCAAGGTGAAAGTCAAGGTTCCAAGTCCAGCCCGCTGGGAGAAGGAGGCTGTAGACCTACTGTTGACATCAGCGGGGTAGATCTGGGAAGGTGGGGTGTTTGGCGGTAAGCCTGCTGAGCTGTAGCCAATTCGCAGGACACGCAGGGGAGTTGCTCAGCTGGAGAGGAGAGGTTGAGGTTCCAGAACAGAAAGATCTGGGGGGACCACGTGGACACATGAGCCAGGACAGGAACCTGAGGACTGAAGCTTGAGGGAGAGTAAGGGGAGGCTACTCCAGAGGCAGGGAGGCAGGCAAACCGGGGCGAAAGCGTCCCCGCAGCAGACAGCCCAGGAGGAGGGCTTGCAGTGATCTTTGGGTTTGGTCATTCCCAGGAATTTCCCAGTGGAAAGAGCAGAAGCTAGACTTCAGGGCTCCAGGAAGTGGCGGTAGTATTGGCAAATAAGCGGCGCATAAATAAACGTGGGGCTTAACAGACTCGCCTTGTTTTGATCTTTCAGGGGAGGAGTGGATGCTTCGGAAGGTGAAGGTGGAGGAGGAGGTTCGGCAGGCGGAAGAGGAGGGGGAATGGCCCCAGCGTCTGTCTTTACTCCCCAGCCCCTTCCCCGCACCTGACCTGGGGCCTCTGGCCGCCGCCTACAAGCTGGAGCCGGGGGCCCCAGGGCCACTGGGTGGGCTCGCGCTGGCGGGGTGGGTCCCGACCTCGGAGAAGCCCTATGGCTGCGGGGAGTGTGAGCGCCGCTTCCGGGACCAGCTGACTCTGCGGCTGCACCAGCGGCTGCACCGCGGCGAGGGCCCTTGCGCCTGCCCGGACTGCGGCCGCAGCTTCACGCAGCGCGCGCACATGCTGGTGCACGAGCGCAGCCACCGCGGCGAGCGGCCCTTCCCGTGCTCCGAGTGCGGCAAGCGCTTCAGCAAGAAGGCCCACCTGACTCGCCACCTGCGCACGCACACGGGCGAGCGGCCCTACCCGTGCGCAGAGTGCGGCAAGCGCTTCAGCCAGAAGATACACCTGGGCTCGCACCAGAAGACGCACACGGGCGAGCGGCCCTTCCCCTGCCCCGAGTGCGAGAAGCGCTTTCGCAAGAAGACGCACCTGATCCGCCACCAGCGCATCCACACGGGCGAGAGGCCGTACCAGTGCGCGCAGTGCGGGCGCAGCTTCACGCACAAGCAACACCTGGTGCGGCACCAGAGGGTCCACGAGGCGGCCGGCCGCGCCCCGTCCTCCCCCGACGCGCCCTTCTCGCCCACGTCCCCTGCCCCGTCCCCCACTCCGTCCCCTCCCGGGCCCAAGCCTTTCTCCTGCTCCGACTGCGGCCTGAGCTTCGGCTGGAAGAAGAACCTCGCCATGCACCAGCGTCTGCACCGCGGCGAGGGGCGCCCTTTCGGGTGCGACGAGTGCGCACTGGGCGCCGCCGTGGACCCCGCCGCTGCCACCGAGCCCTTGGCCTGCGCGCCCCCGGGCGCTCCCGCGAGCCAGCGGTCCTTCCTCTGCCCGGACTGCGGGCGCGCCTTCGCCCACGGGCAGCACCTGGCGCGGCACCGGCGGGTGCACACGGGCGAACGGCCCTTCGCCTGCGCGCAGTGCGGCCGCCGCTTCGGCTCGCGGCCCAACCTGGTGGCCCACTCCAGGGCCCACAGCGGCGCCAGGCCCTTCGCCTGCGCGCAGTGCGGCCGCCGCTTCAGCCGCAAGTCGCACCTGGGCCGCCACCAGGCGGTGCACACAGGCAGTCGGCCCCACGCCTGTGCCGTGTGCGCCCGCAGCTTCAGCTCCAAAACCAACCTGGTCCGTCACCAGGCCGTCCACACGGGTTCCCGCCCCTTCTCCTGCCCTCAGTGCGGCAAGAGCTTCAGCCGCAAGACCCACCTGGCGCGACACCAGCGCATCCACGGCGGCACCGCCGCCGACCCGACCTCCGAATCTGACCTCTTGGCTCCCGCCTGGCCCACTCCCACCGAGGGGGCGGCATCCCCTCTCTTTTTCTGAGCCTCGTTCTAGGCCGGACCCTGCCTTTGCCTTCTTTTGTTCCCTGGTTCCGGAGACCCATGCCCAACGACATCTCCTGGGCGGAGGAGCACGACGGCCTGGACAGCCTCTGGCCATTTTCCTTCCCTCTCTGTCTTGCTGGGGAGAAGTCTGGAAAGGATAACCGGCTTTGACATTCTGGGACAAAAACAGAGCTGAGAGTGAATCCTTGCTAGGAACAGTTTAGGCCGAGTTCCTGGAAATCTCCCACCCAGAGACCCCATCGGAAAGCAGACATTTCCCGGACCACTCCTGACCAAAGACTGAGTCAGGAACCCCTACGAGGGAGGGAAAGAATGGTGATCTGTGTACTGAAAGTTTCATTAAAATTGCAATCTGAAGGTTCTGGGGCTGTGAAATGAGTTGGGGGGATGGAACCCCAGACTTTTCTCATCCACTCACTCACGTTAATCCACACACAGACACCCCTTCCCTTCCTATCCTGCGTGAGCTAAATTTAGCCAGCTGCTGGTAATGGGCTTTATCAAATCAAAATATGATCCAGCTAATTGCTAAATCACCATCTTGCTCCCTGCCTTTAGCTCAAATTGACAAGGAAGAAACATCAGTATACATTTCTCATGCCAGGTGTCAAAGGCTAGAACAGTAGGGAATGCAAAGAGAGGGGACAGGGTGCCCCTGGCCACTCCTATGGGGACGGCGTGCCACCAAGGGCTCTGGAGCTCCAGGGCTCTGCCTCTGTTTGCAGCTCTCCCAAGGGGATCTCAGAACAGCAGCCCCACCTGCCACTCTGCCTGGCAGCAGGAGGAAGGACGTTAGTGACAGATGAAGGTTGCTTTCGCATCACACTTTCCCATAGCTTCTCTCTTTATGATGGGTGCAGACGTTTCTGTAGCCGTGCTTCCCCAGCCTAGACTGGCAGGAGAGCTGGGCTGGCTGGCAGTGACAGGGAGGGGTAGGATGATGGGGGAACGTGTTGGACTTGGAGGGAGAAGTCTTACCTTTGACCTTTCCTCAGCTTCTTGTAGGACTTGCGGCAGAGTCCTCATTTTCCTGGGCCTCTGCTTTCTCATTAAAATAAGATTGCTGATGTTGATGAGGGCTGAGGCTTTTTTCCCAATTCTAATGGCACTATCACCAAAAGTAACCCTAGCAAATATTTACTGGGCGCCTACTATGTGCCAAGCCCTGCACTAGGCACTGGGAAACAATAGTAAGCAAGACAGACAGGTCCCTGCCCTCACAGAGCTTGCAGGAAAAACCTGAGGAGTGCGGGGTTAGGGCCAGCACAGAGGGCTTCGGGAGTGGCGTCCCAAATTCAGGAAAAGTCAAAGGAGGTTCCCAGGATGAGGACACCTGTAAAGTGAGCCCTGAAGGATGGGAGCAAATAGCAAGTGGGTAGCCCCTCCTCCTGGTCCTTTTCCTGGGTTCCCACCGCCTTCCTATCCCAGTCTTATAAGTCCAACTGGTCTGAATATGCAAGACCTGGGAAATCTTAGGTGGCACCCAGCCCCCCAGCCATTCTGGTGATGACCGTTGTGCTGGGGGAGGTGGAGAAAGACGAAGAGCCAGGCTGCCCTTCTGAGTCAGAGCACAGTAGTGAACAGAGGACAGTGCCTCTTGCCTGCTTGGGGCTTCAAGACCGTCCCCACGGCTTAGCTGGCTCTTTCAAGCACCCACACCAATGAACTGGCACCCAACGCGCACACGTGCTCCACTCCTAAGTTGTTGCCTTCCCACTTTGAGAAGGAGGGGAAATGGTCAGCGAAGGAGCCAGCCTGGTGTGTTTTAAATACAGGTTCCCCCAGCTATCCTAAAGTAGAACGTCCCTATGAAAGCTTCCATAAGCTGAAACATCGTAAAGTGGAGAAGCAATCACTTTAGGACACATCTTGCTAATGGATGCACAGAACAGATAGAGAAGAAGCACAGGTGCTCACAGACACAGTTCAAAGCTTTGGTGGCTTGATGCTGGCATGCTGGGTGTGGTTCCCAGGAAGGAGCTTTGCAGGGTCTCTCTCGCTGCTTGGGGTATGCTGCCCCTATAGGGGCAAAACAAATGCTGGATGCTATTTTCACTTTTCATAAAAGCAAAAATCCTCTTCAGGTTCCTTGCAGTTAGCGAAAGCAGGTACTAATGTAGGTCTTTCATAAAAGTGAAGTGGCGTAATTCGAACTTTCAAAAAGCAGGAGATCCCTGTAAACCCCACAGCCGGTGCGCTTTGTATCAGAAAATATTCAGATGCTCCAAATGTCCCTATTTTCCATCTAGGTAACACTATGCTTGGGAAACTAAGTTAGTGATAAAGAGGCTGTTTGGCAGGGATGGAATCAGAACAAAATGAAGTAGGTAGACTCAGAGCCTTAATCCAGGCTTTAGTGAAGTCTGCCTATCACATAATTAGTAAGACAAAGAACTTTCCGTGTGGCCTCCTCCTGTATCTCCTTCCTCTCCATCTGCAGGGTTGGACGAGAACGGCCAGTTAGAGTGACCTGCCAGACATCCCTGTGAATCTTGTCAGAAAGATTCCAGATGTTCCCCTGGCTCGGCCGGCTGGCTCAGGAGGCAGGGAGACAGGCATTGCAATCCTCCACCCAGAAGGACTGGTGAGCTTTGGAGTCTACCCAGCCTTGCGTAAACGTTGTAGGGAATTGAACAGAAGATCTTGTTCTTGCGCACAGTCCAGATATAAGACAAGCAGCTGGTTGCTTTGGGGCCCAGAATGCTGGGTGCTCTGGGACACTCCGAAGAAGAAAAAGCCAAGATCCCTGACTCACAAACCTAAACCTTAGATGGGAGAGAGGTTTGAGTTTCATAAAACACCTGGACCATCACATGTGGTGGTCTGGGCGCAGGTGTTCTATTCTATTCTTCAGGATACAGGTATTGGAGGAGTTCAGAGAAAGGGGAGGGCCTGAGCTGGAACAGTCAGGGATGGCTTTGCCAGGAGGAGGGTCCTGGTGAGTCTGGAAGGTGGCTACAACTGGAAGAGACCAAGAGGAGGTGGGAGGAACCAGGAGGAACTGGGAACCATTAAGTGCTAAACCTTATGTGGAGGCGCCGGACTGCAGGGGATCAGGTATTTGCACACAGTTTGAGATGAGAACAGGTCATCCAGCTCAGGGCCAGTGCAGAGGGAACTCACATCTCCAGGGCGCCCTGTTCCAGGTCCTCTGCCAGCGAGGCATCGAGCAATCAGGACGCCCTTCTCCCACAGCCCTTCACCGAGCCGGTCCCAGCACTACACCTCCCCGTGTGAGCCACCCCAAAAGAAACTATCGAGGGACGAGGGACCGGGCAGGCAGTACGAAAAGGGGTTGTTGTTATTACCGCTAATCATAATGGTAGCTAATATTTACCTAATACTTGCTATGTGCTGGGGCCTGACCTGAGTTCTTTACATATATATTAACACAGCCAAAACTCACAATAACTACCATTATTATCCCCATTTTATAGATGTGGAAACTGAGCACAGAGCAATTAGGCCATTTGAACAAGGTCATTCCTTCCTTCCTTCATTCATTCAACAAACATGTATAGAGTACCTGCTTGTGTGTCTGACACTGTTCGATGCTGGGAATAGTAATAATAGTTATAAACGAAAATGTGTCCAGTACTTACTCTGTGCTAAGTACACCACAAATTAAGGGCTTTACAAGTCTTGCTCTGTTTTTCTTCCCGCCACCCTATGAGCGGGCATCATTGTCCTTAGTCAAGTGTTTCTGATGAGGTAAAAGAAGCTCAGAGAGTCTAAGTTACTTGCACAAGTCACACAGCATATGTGATGAAAGCGACCCAGTGGTCTGATCCTAGAGCCCGTACTTAAAAAAAGCACATTTTACGTTCCCACCAACAGTGCACAAGGGTTGCATTTCTCCTCGCCAACCCTTGTTGTTTTCTGTTCTTTTCATAGTAGCCACTCTAACAGGTGTGCGGTGATCTCTCTTTGTGGTTTTGACTTGCATTTCCCTAGAGCCTGTATAGTTAAACACCGAGCTCGGTGTCCTTGCAGAGAGGACCCTCGACGTTCCTGGTCCTCAGGGTGCTCAGTGGATGGATCTAGTGATCAGGGTGGAAGGGAAGCATGCGAAGGGCCATGGGGTGAAGGGTGAAGAGCGATGACGTACACGTGGAGGGTCGGGAGGGGTCTCTGGAAGGTGGGGTGACTTGCTGAGATCTCACCTCCTTGGACTGGGCTCTCGGCCAGCCGGGTACTATGGTCACATCCACTCACCGTGTTAAGGAGTGTCTGTATCCTGGGAGAGGGAAAGGGGTTCCTGCCCCTGGGCCCAAGGCAGCAAGCCACACTTCCAGGGGGCAGACCCCTGAGAAAAAGCAGGAAGCAACTGAAAGCAAGCTCGTGTATCGGTTGCAGAATGTTCCCTTTCCAGAAGTGATGGTGAATTACGGAGTCACCCTGAGGCGGGGATATGGGAGTCGGTAGGAAAGGGTGGCTGTCAGCTGTAACCGGCTCGCAACTGGGACAAGAGCCTGTATCACAGGCTTTAGCGACACCGCCCAGCGCAGCCCATCTCCGGGCCCCAGTGTCTGAGAATCGCCTGTCTGTTGCCTGCCTGCCTTCCCTGCCCCACAGGCCTCTCCCCTGCACGCACGGGGGGCGGCGGGGTAGGGGGCTGAAAAACTGGGTCTGTGCTAAGGGACTCCTTCACCAAAGGCGCTGTGTTTGTTTCCTAGGGGCCGTGGAACAAAGCACCACACAAGGAGAATGGAAGACAGCAGACATTTATCCTCTCAGTTCTGGAGGCCGAAAGTCCAAAATCAAGGTGTGGGCAGGGCCACGTTCCCTCCGAAGGTTCTGGGGTGGGTCTGTTCCAGGCCTCCCTCCCAGCTTCTGGTGTTGCTGGCAACACTTGCTATTCCTTTTTTTTTTTTTTTTTTTAATTTATTATTTATTTTTGACTGTGTTGGGGCTTCGTTTCTGTGCGAGGGCTTTCTCTAGTTGCGGCAAGCGGGGGCCACTCTTCATCGCGGTGCGCAGGCCTCTCACTATTGCGGCCTCTCTTGTTGCGGAGCACAGGCTCCAGACGCGCAGGCTCAGTAGTTGTGGCACACGGGCTTAGTTGCTCCACGGCATGTGGGATCTTCCCAGACCAGGGCTCGAACCCGTGTCCCCTGCATTGGCAGGCAGATTCTCAACCACTGCGCCATCAGGGAAGCCCCAACGCTTGCTATTCTTGACTTGTAGCCTCGTCTGTCCAACCACTGCCTCCTGTGCTCACGTGGCCTTTCCTGTGTGTGTGTGTCTGTCTCTGTCTCTCTTCTCTTCTTATAAGGACCCAGTCATATTGGATTAGGGCCACCCCAGTGACCTCATCTTAACTGGACTGCATCTGTAGAGACCCAATTTCCAGATAAGGTCACAGTCCCAGGTCCCAGGGTGAGGACTTCAGCCTATCTCTTTAGGGGACACATTTCAACCCATCGCAGAGAACATCACGGAGATACTGTGTCAACACTGGAGGAGGAGAGACTGAAATGCAGGCTCCCGGTGTTGGGAGGGGATGGGCTGGCTCCAACTCGGAGGGAACGGGGCACAAGCAGCACAGCCCTGATCAGACTCGACTTGCGCTCCCCAGAGCTCTTGCTTCCACGTGGCAGGCTGGAGATACATCAGAGTGTTCAGAAAAGCTCAGCGATAATAACAGAAATGTCTCTTCGTGTTCCTTTCTTCTACAGTACTGTTTTAAATTGATATTTTCTTACTTCTAAAACAGTAAAATAGCTTTGACATGACTGTAAACAAAGAAAAAGCACAGTTGACTTCTAGGAGACTGTAGGAGCAGCTGAGAACTGAGCTATCTTCATTCAAACGTGACTGTTTTGTTTAGCGTCTCTGAAAACTGCGTGCGTGTGTTTGCGCGCGCGCATGCACGTGCCTATTCTAGGGTTTATTTGTGGGGAGACCTAAGATGGAGGAACGGCCTGGGGCTGATTGTGCCTTGAGGGGTAAGTGGGTTTGAAGGGCAGGGGGTGCAGTTCAGAGAAATGGGCTGCGCTGGGGTGGGGGGGCTTTTGCACAGCATCTGGAGGGAGAGAGGATGGGCAGACTGAAGCGGGATGAATTGGTCTGCAATAGTGAACATTTTTTCTGCCCCAGGAGACTCAAAAACCCTCCTCGGAGTTGTGGTGGGACCTGGCATAGTGTGGTCACAGCGTGGCAGATGCCCTTCGGGAGGAAAGTAATTCCAAGGACCTGGTGGAGAGCTTCACCCCACCTTAGGGTGGGAGAAACAAACTACTCCACCTTATTGGTATTTTGTTAACCAGAGACAAGTCGGTATTTCACAATCAGGGGTGACTCCCCTGTTGCAGATGGGTGACATCCTATCCTTTCCTGGGAGCAGTAATCTGGGGAAAGGCTGCAGAGCGCTGTGCTGTGGCCTCAGGTGGTGGAGAAGCTGGGGGTCCTCACGACAGGGCATTGCCGTCACACGGAGCTTGAGAGGAGGCTTTTAGGAGACACTTTCTCAACTACCCGACAGAGAACAGAGTTCCAGGCGAGGAGGAGGTCAGCCTCGTGGCAGGGACGTTCTTGGTCAATACCAGGACCCGGATTTACACCATAGGCTTACGTAACATCATTACATAAGGTCATTAGGGGCATTTCAAGCGGATTCTGCTTTAGGCTCTTCAGATGCCGGACCTGGGCTCCCCTATAGCCCGGCCAGGCAGCTCCTTTCCCTCACTGAGTTTCTCCGCTCAAGGTTTCCCTGGAGGGCTTTCAGGGCCCCTGAGACTCGGCCCTGTGGCCCAGCTTCCCCCCAGAAGGGCTGTGTCTTGGTGGATGAGGCAAACTCTCTCCGAGTAGCTGGTCCTCGGATCGTCTCCTCCGGGACGCGGGCCCGCGCATCCGCGGCGCGCTTATACTCCCCACGCTGACTGGTCCTCGCTGCGCGGCTGCCCAAGCCCAGGCTTGCCGACCGCCTGGACTACTGCTACCTCCTCCCATCAGGTCTGGCCTCCAGCTCCTCCCACTTTCCAATGTATCCTCCAACTGGTAGGGGGGTCTTGCTTTTAGCTTGTGATGCCCCAGCCTAAAACTTTCATTCATTTCCTACAGTTTAAACGCACCTTCTTCACTAGGCTCATCCAAATTCGCAGCAGTTGGTGCGTTGTCTTAGGTCAGCTGTGGATGCGTCTGTCTTCCTCTGTGGGCTGCGAGCTTCCCTGGCATCCAGCCTGGCTCCCGTCCCCCAGCCAGCACTCAATAAATATTTGGGGTTTTAATTCAAAGCCCTCTGCAGCTGGCCCCAACAAACCTTTTTTAACTTATCTCCCAAACCTCCCGGGTAAAAACCCTCCCCAACCCCAGCTCATCTTGCTCTTTCCCCCTCATCCTGCCGAGTCTTCCCCACCTCCCCCCTCTTTGCCTCCCTTGGTTTCCCCATCATGAAGTGCCCACCCAGCTCAACTTCCCTTTTATTTATTTATCTTTTAAAAAGTTATTGATTTACTTATTTATTTGTACAGCAGCAATTAACACAACACTGTAAATCAACTATACATCAATTTTATTTTATTTTTAATTTTTATTGGAGTATAGTTGATTTACAATGTTGTGTTACCTTCTGCCGTACAGCAAAGTGAATCAGTGTTACACATACGTATATCCAATTTTTTAGATTCTTTTCCCATGTAGGTTCCACTTCCCTTTTAAATCCTACCTCTTCTTCAAGCCCAGATGGAGGCCCCCTCCTCGGGTGGGGCGGTGGTCTTTCCCGAGGGCCCGGCCTCAGGGATCTCCTCCTTTAGGTACTCAAGGCCACATCTGAGGCTATCTGCAGCATTGTGTTTCCAAATACCTAAAACTTACTGAGAGCTTAGCTGACCTAGGCTCTTAGTTAATTCTCCAAAGTGCCCTTGGGCTATCCTCATTTCTCAGGTAAGGAAGCTGAGGTTTAGAACAGTTGAGCTCTCAGGGATGTGAGGGCCTCGTCTCCCCGGGCAGACTGGGGGCAGCTCCAGGTCGGGCGTCTTGTTTACCGTGGGGACTCCTAGGACCCGGTTCACTGGGTGCTAGTTGAACTGTGTAGCTGGAAGAGGAGGCCACCCATCTTTCCCCTCCTGAGAGCCTTGGTGCCTAGAATCCACCTTTTCAGAGTCATAGCTTCGGGCTAAGTCACGGTAACGGGGAAGCATAAATCCTGGGGAGAGAATAAAATTCAGCGATCCATTTTTCCCTCAGCTGCCAGAATGCTTAAGGCTAAATTGACTGCTCAGGTGCAACTCTCAGAGTTAGATGTCAGGTATATCTCACATACTTTACGTCTCCCCCGTTTTAACAGCCAGATGTAACATATGGCCTTTATTTGTGTTTCCTCCAGATATACCTATACCTATGTTACCAGATGAGAAGACAAACACACAGACCCAGAAGAGGCAAGAGCCCCACTTGGGAGAGCGGACCCGAAGGGAAAGCAAGAACACTGGTGTTGGAGGGGCCTGGGAATTTTCGAGACCAGCGGTCCCTAAACTTCTGTGGACCACCAAGCAGGTTGGTAAGACGTTTGAAATGCTCCCCAGAAAAACGTGCAGAGAAACAACAGTTTGCATATAATTTCAGAGGGCATGTGGACCACTCCACCCCGACCCCAAGCCCACCCGTGGCCTTCAGAGTCTCTGAAGCTCAGAAATTTTAACCCCTCATCCTGCACGTGAAAGAACAGAGGCCTGGAAAGGGAGAGAGGCCCCCAGCCCGGGACTGAGGGTGGGAGAGAAGGAAAGCTAGAATCCTCGGTTTGGCCAGGGCAGGCCCTGCTGGCAGGTGTCCGTTCTCCTTGTGATCCTCCGCCTAGGCTGCCCCGACCACAGGAGGAGCCTAAAGGCAATTTGGAAACTGCGATGGGGCCAGAGGAAACACCCGGCTCTGCAACCCCCTTCCTGTTCAGCAGGCTTGGGAGGGTCGGGTAGTCAAACCCACAGCTAAGTGAGCTGAAGGGCTGGGGCCAGATCAGGAAGCATAATTAGCCAAAGGACCCACACACCTTCACCTCTGGGCCCAGACCGAAGCCGCCCCCCCCAGCCTGGCTGGGCCTGGGGGCTGGAGTACACCCCTGGGAGGGCCTAGCTGGGCGGGAACCAGGAAACCCAGTGCCTCCCTGCCCACGGGGTACCCCCTCCCCGGGAACAGTCTGACCGGGGCTTTTCATTTCGCAGCTGCAGCTGCCGGCACAGCCCTGTCTCGTCTGGCTTTGTTGTGCTTTGTTTCAGGAAGGAAACAAAGCAGCGGTCCTCACCCCTCACCCCATTTCTATTCTCAGTCAAGGTCACAGGTTCCTCCTCTCCTCTTGGGGCCAGTGCTAGTTACTACCCGGCAGGGTGTAGAGAACAATCTTCCGAGGTTTCAACAGCTCTGTGAAAGTGGTTGTTTGGGGAACCGTTGCTGAGCGGAAAAGGGGAGATGCCCCAAAACTCCAATTGACTATCTGAAGTCAGGTAGGTACTTGAGAATTCCTGGGAAAAATCGAGGACCTATCCAGTGTCACTGTGGGGACGGCCTTTTGCAAGTGTAACTGGTTCATTAAATGAGCTGCACTGGGTGGGGGGCAAGCAAGAAGCAACTTTATTTTTTCTTCCATCATCACATTCAAACCCATTC
This sequence comes from Balaenoptera musculus, assembly GCF_009873245.2. Classification (NCBI taxonomy): domain Eukaryota; kingdom Metazoa; phylum Chordata; class Mammalia; order Artiodactyla; family Balaenopteridae; genus Balaenoptera; species Balaenoptera musculus. The sequence continues at coordinate 7,024,553 of NC_045793.1, forward strand.
TGTCAGACCCGCCTTCTCCACTGGACCAGATTTCACTCCCGTGCGACCTTCACCCTGATACTGGGTGACTGAAAACCACCACCATTCACGTGCCCACGGTTCTGCAGCTTAGCAACTTGGGCTGGGCCCTGAGAACAGATTTTTGGCCCGCCCCACCTAGGGTCCTTCATGCCACTGTCGTCTTGTGGCTTTGGGGCTCAACAGGGCCTGGACGGTCTCAGCCGGCCCCATTCACAAGTCTGGCGGTTGGTGCCGGCTGTCGGCCAGGCCCCTCCTCTCCTGCTCCAGCTTTCCTGCTGCTTTGTTCACGTGGCCTGTGAAAATGGCCTCTCCTCAGCCTCTGCATCTCCAAGTTCCCACTGTCACCGTCAGTCAAATGACTGACTGACTTTCTCAGTTCCAAATTCCTAGAGGAGAACATCGGACGGGCTAAGCTCAAGGCAAGTTTAGCCAGGTTTGGTCAGCCGTGACCAGGAGGGTGAGGTCAGCTGGTTGCAGTACGAGTGCCGTGTTCTGCCCTGTTTATGGGAGAAATGGAAATTCCCAGGGAGGGGGGTGGCCGTGAGCCCCCAGGCTGGACAGACAAGCCCGAGAGGCGTCGTGTGCGGGGACACTGAGACCAGAACGAGCCCCGTGCCACCTCTTATACTGACAGTTCCTACAGGACCATCAGGCTGGTTAACTCTGAAATCATTGGTGGGGCGGGTTACTTAGAAAGCTGCTTCGGCAGAGTGGTGGGGCGGAAAGTAGATTGAGAGGGTACGAAGGTAAGTTGGAGGGAGGAAGTGGAGGCCAGATGTACAGGCTGCTCGGAATAGACGTCTGGTCCTTATTCATCCAGCACAGCTGCCCTTCCGGGAAAAAGCTTCCCCCTTATTCTTCCTGCTTCACCGACGTGGCCGGGTGAAGCTGCCACGTGCTCGCGTGGTCCTGCCCTCCGTACTGGCAGATTGTCCAGGTGAGAACCCAACGTCGGCTGGCCCGTTGGGGCCCTTTGCAGGGCACTGAGCTTTGCATCAGAGACTGTGTGAGTCAGACCCTCCCGGGGAGCAAAGGCCGTACTTGTCAAAGTCGGAAGCTTTTGTAGGCCGTATTTCTTATCATGCGGATGAGGCTAGTCTTCGGGGAAGGCGAATGGAGCTGACCACAGGGAAAAGCAGGGATGAGAGATGGAGAGAATCTTGGCATCAGATGAACCATAGATTCTTGACATTCCTGAGGCCAAATGGCATTCCTGGCTTTCTGTGGCAGCCACGGAGATGCGCTGCTTGGGTTTCCCTTCCAAACCCACTCCATTCCGCTGTGGGCGAGTGTGGCCCGGTCGGCCTGCTGAGTCCACCTCAGCTTGTGAGCCGAGACCAAGCCCTCCCCAAGAAGTCCCCAGCCAACCTGGAGTGTGGCTGGGAACTCAGGCCTGGCTATTCCTGCCCACTGTGGATCTCTGCTCCGCAGCGCCCTGTGGGTCGGCCGAGACTCTATGCCTCGCGGTTTGAAGTCCCACCTGCACAATTCTGCTTCCTCCCAACTTTCCTTTCCGAAGTGTCACATCCACATTGTGCCTAAGACTGTTTTCTCCCTTTCTTAATCTTTCACAGGAATTACCTCCCAATGTATCTCTTATCCCCTACCTCTACCTGCTTCCAGAAGGACCCATCTGACACCCTCTCCCGGGAATTCAATGAGCCGATACATTTCCCTTTACATCTTGGTTAGTTGAGTTGGGCTTCCGACCTTGCAATCAAAAGATTCCTGACATTCTACCCTTGGCTTACAAAAACAGTATTAAAGTGACTTCCCTGGTGGCACAGTGGTTGAGAATCCACCTGCCAATGCAGGGGACACGGGTTTGAGCCCTGATCCGGGAAGATCTCACATGCCGCGGAGCAACTAAGCCCGTGTGCCACAACTACTGAGCCTGCATGCCACAACTACTGAAGCCTGTGCGCCTAGAGCCCGTGCTCCACAACAAGAGAAGCCACCGCAATGAGAAGCCCACCCGTTGCAACAAAGAGTAGTCTCTGCTCACCGCATCTAGAGAAAGCCTGTGAGCAGCAACAAAGACCCAACACAGCCAAAAATAAATAAATAAAATAAATAAATTTATAAAAAACAAACAAACAATAAAAACAGTATTAAAAACATGAAGTAGGTCCTCCAGCCCCTTGCCCAGAGCTCCTTCCCTTCCTGGAATCCCTTATTCTTCTCCCACCACCAGAGGACCCAGCTGACCTGGTTTCCCATTGAAAGAATGGCTCTCCGGGCCCCTGGCTTTTCCGCACAGGCTGAAGGAGGCTGGAGCCCAGAGCTTGCTCCGTCAGCAGTGGGAGCAGGAGCTGTGGTCCGGAGAGCCCACTCTCGTGGTGTTCAGTGGAAGATAAATGCACAGATCCATGAAAACATCCACTCCTTCTCCTCTTAACCACTGATTCTCAGAAGATGGAGACTTGCCCCTCCCCATCCCTCCAGGTGAATCAGCAGTGGAAGGGCCTAAGACCCCTGCTCAAAGGGAGCCCAGTTCAGTGCAGGCCTCCAAGGGGGTGTCAGAGTCTGACACTTGCAAGTTTCCAGCTGGGGTCAAGGTTATTAACACCCCACCTTGCCCAACATCCAGGTGGTAACCATCCCCCGTGGTGCCACTATGCCGAGCATCATTGCACTCCTGACTGCGAAAGGCAAAGAAGGTGGCAGCAGTGGCCCTTCAAGGTCATCTTCATCAGCCTGCTTTCCAGAACCATCCTCCAGACCAAAGCAGCCATGATGCCACAAGGGCAGAAGTGATAACTGAGGCCCCGGGGCCAATGCCTGCAGCTAGGGATGCAGCTCTTCCTGGACCACCTGGAGCCATTTCCAGGCAAACATGGGAGCCCCATGCTGGTGAGGCAGCCTCCCCTCTGGACTTGGAAAGATGAGTTCTGACGCACCGGGCTCCAGCAGCATCGAGCAAGAAAAGGAAGAGAAGGAACCCCTTCCCTGGAGGGGGGCCTGTGAAGGAAGAGGAGAGCCCTGGCAGGACTGTGGCAAGAGGACTCTGCACTCTTACATGGATGTGATTCAATGTACCTCCGGTATGACTGGGAAGAGAGGACCCTGGGCGGAGCTTGTCCGGCACCAGCGCGGCCCTCTCGCTCACACGGCTGAGCAGGTGACTCACCGTTCTAAGCGTCCATTTCCTCTCGGCACGATGAGGATGGAGTGACACTCCACCAGACGAAATGAAATAGTGCATAATAATGACATGATGGAGCACAGGGCCTGGCGAATTCTGGGTCTAAAATTAGCTAACGTTACTGAAAAACACATTGAATCTTATTTTATAAAACTCATCCAGGGCAGGACTATTCTCTGATCTTTCCAACCTCCGTCCTTACAGAGCGTCATGATTGTGAGCAGCACATAGTAAGTGCTCAGCGAGTGGTAACCAGCGTTGTTCTTTTTTTTTCCCCACCGGAGACAGGAGCTTTTATTGATGCTGATGGGGGTAGGAAGGGCCCCCAGGAGCCCGGAGGGGCTGGGAGGGCTGAGTCAGTCAGCGGATGCCCAAGGCCTGGGCAAGTGGGAGTGGCTTAGGGCACATTCATCTTCTTGGGATTCTGTGGCTCCTTCTTTGGGGAAGGGAGAGAGCATCTCGAGGGGGAGCAATTCGCAGACCAGCGAGGGGGAGGTTAGGGATGGCTGAGAGCTCCTAACCTGAGAGAAGGCACCGCAATAGGCAGCAGCCTTCTGTGTGGAAAGTTGGATCAACTGGTCAGTAGGGGAAAGGGAGCGGGGCACTGGGTTGGTGATGGAAAAGAGCTGGGTAGAGTGACAAGTACATGCTGCGGACGAAGGTCAGGCCAGCGCCAAAGACACATTCCTAGAGAATACAGGGTCTGAATTAGAATGTGGGCTCAGCTAGGAATCACTATATTTCAACAGCAACACAGAAAGACAAGGCCACCAAGTAAATCGCGTTACAGCTGAATGCTTTTATGGACTCTTGGAGACTTTGGTAAAATGTCATTGGGATTATGGGTTTTTCCCCAGACTTGTGTAACGTTGTTTCAGATCTTAAAATCCCTTCAAGTGGGTGCCCAAATTCTGTCTGAAAGTGTGCCTCAAACATAAAAAAGCCGAGAGCCCTGGTATAGCAGGTGAGACGTTCTGGCTGGAAACCCGGCAGAGATTGGTTTTTGTTCTGAATCCACCACTTTTACTAGTTGTGTGACTGCAGGCAAGGCTTTCACTCTCTCTGAGCCTCAGTTCCCTGCCCAGCGGGGGTTGGTTGGAGGATTAAATTAGGTAAAGTTTGTTGTGGTGCTGGGCACATTCACTAGCACTTAATAATGTGAGCTATTGTGGGGTATTTTTATTTTCTTCTTTACACCTTTGCCTTTGGCATATTTTCTATGACTTTTAAAAATTATCAGAATGAGAGTAAATATACTAAAAGAAGACGAAGCTGGCTACGCACCTGCTACGTGATGGATAACCGTACACTAAACGGTTTAAAACAAGGCAGTTTTCTGACAGCCTCTGGGAGTCTGGAGTCTGGGTCTTCTGCTCAGGGGCCCCAGTTCTTCAGTCAGGGTGTCAGCCCAGTTGCGTTCCCATCTGAGGCTCAGCTGGCACGGATCCGCTCTGAACTCACTGGGGCTGGCAGAATCATGTCCTGTGGCTGCAGGGCTGGGGTCCACGGCTCCCCGCTGGGTGTTGGGTGGAGGCCACCCCAGACGATAGAGGTTGCCTGCAGTTCTTCTGCAAGTTGCTGTGTTCACGTGGGCTTCCCAGCACGCTGCTGGCTTCCTCGCGCCGGCCAAGGGCCACCCCCCCGTCAGTGCTCTTGTGTACCCGGGAGCCAGGTAATACGCTCCCAGGGGGCGGCCTGAGAAAGAAGCTACAGTAGGACCTCAGCACCTGAGCGTGTGTGAGTGTGAATGTGTGTGAGTGTGACAACGTGTCAGTTTGAATAGGTGAGTGTATGTGAATGAGTGTGTGTGTATGAGTGTATGTGAATGAGTGTGTGTGTATGTGAATGAGTGTGTGTGTGTGAATGAGTGTGTGTGTGTGTGAATGAGTGTGTGTGTGTGTGTGTGTGTAGTGGGCACATCCACCAGCTAGTCTGAGACGTGAAGATGGGTGAATCATAACTGGCTGCTTGTTTAGTTTTTTTGTACATGAACTTCAGCATCAGGTCGTTTTTGTTTGCCTTAAACATTAGCTCACAGGCGTCACCTTCGCGATTGCTCAGCAGAGCAGAGGGAAAGCCTCCTGCATGAGTGTTCCAGAATATTCCCTTCCATGTACCGGGACAGCTCTATAAACAGAAGCCACAGCAAAAGTGGCAAGGTCCCAAGTGAAGAACCGTGGTAATGAGAGAGGAGAGAGAATGGGATGGATTTTAGGAGAAAAGTTGCCTGTTAGAAATACGTGTAGGTTTTGGGGATGCAGCTCACGTGAGGGGCACTGGCTGTAGGTCACACAGTCCAAGGTCCAAGTTCATGTACCGTCTAAGTACTCTGACACTGCGACGTCCCTCTTGGTGTAGGCATCTCTCCATCTCTCTCTCTCTCCCCCCGTCACCCCTCTCTCATAGCGCTGATAACATGAGGTCTCATCCCCACAGCAGGCCTGCTTTTCATCAAGCGCATGCCACGTGATAAGCCTGTAGTCAGGCTAGTCTGTCCGCCTCGGAGACCACGTGAGGTGGTGCGTTGGCCTCCTGTGTGAGGATGAACGAGCAACGGGGCCCGAGGAGATGAGGGGTCCAACCTCGCAGACCCAGGGCCAGAAACCGGCTCAGGGACGGCGCCGGAGCGTCCCGGGAGTGGGTGCAGACAGCCGCCCACATTACCCTGAGGGGCAGTCAGGTCTGAGAGCATTAGCTTCAGGATCTCTAAGATACCAGAGAACATTAAGAGTCTAAATCCCAGGGCTTCCCTGGTGGCGCAGTGGTTGAGAGTCTGCCTGCCAATGCAGGGAACACGGGTTCGAGCCCTGGTCTGGGAGGATCCCACATGCCGCGGAGCAACTAAGCCCGTGAGCCACAACTACTGAGCCTGCGCGTCTGGAGCCTGTGCTCTGCAACAAGAGAGGCCGCGACAGTGAGAGGCCCGCGCACCGCGATGAAGAGTGGCCCCCGCTTGCCACAACTAGAGAAAGCCCTCGCACAGAAACGAAGACCCAACACAGCCAAAAATAAATAAATAAATTTTTTTAAAAAAAAGAGTCTAAATCCCACCTTTCACTGCAGGGAGATTTATTTTGTCTAAAATTTCCCTTTTCCAGTCTCAAGGGGAGGCCCTCTGAGTGGTCACACCTAACAAGCTCTGGGCACTTCGCCTGTGCTGGGCACCACGTGGGCGCTGAGGGACGAGCTCACCAAGTGTCAGCTGTGGGTAAACAGTAGGTCACCTGACTTGCACGCAGGAGAGCTCCGGAGGTAGCGGCTGAGGCTCCCTTCCTGCCCCTGCGCTGGCTGCGGACACAGAGGCTGCCACTCGCCCAGCTCACGCCACACAGCCGAGGATGCTGATGGGGCCCGGCGGGGTCAGCAGCCTGAGGCCAGTAGCCAAGCCATCGCCAGCTCCACAGTGGTCCACGGCCACCTCAACTCTGGGGCCGCTGGAGGCCCCCCTCCCCAGGCTGTACCCTCTCTCCCTTCCTGGGGGCAGGGACTTGGACAAAGACTCTGGAATCCTCACCAGCCGCTCTGCTTGGATTTCCATCCCTTTCCCCAGGGTCAGGGAGGAGACTCGACGTCTCACGTCCCCTCAGCCATGAGCGAGGTGCGCTTTGCAGGCTGGAAATCGTAGTTCCTGGCAGACGCCTCTCCTTCCCTCATGTCTTCCCTGGACCTGGGGACCCTGAACTGCCTGACACAGTGAAGCAATGAGAGGCGCTCAGCATTCCCTAGTCCTGATGAGAGCCTTGAACCTGAATCCAGTCATGAAGAAACATGAGGCAAAACCAGACAATGGGGTGTTGTATAAGACAACTGCTCTGACATATTAAGAACTGTCAATGTCCTTAAAAACTAAAATAGAGTTACCATACGATCCAGCAATCCCACTCCTGGGCATATATCTGGAGAAAACTCTAATTCGAAAAGATACATGCACCCCTATGTTCATAGCAGCACTATTTACAATAGCCAAGACATGGTAGCAACCTAAATGTCCATCAACAGATGAATGGATAAAGAAGATGGGGTATATATACACAGTGGAATATTACTCAGCCATTAAAAAGAATGAAATGATACCATTTGCAGCAACATGGATGGACCTAGAGATTAGCATACTAAGTGAAGTCAGAGAGAGAAAGACAAATATCATATGATATCACTTATTTGTGGTATCTAAAAAAAAATGATACAAATGAACTTATTTGCAAAACAGAAACAGACTCACGGAGATAGAAATCTTACCAAAGGGGAAGTGGTGGGAGAAGGATAAATTAGGAGTTTGGGATTAGCAGATACACAGTACTATATATAAAACAGATAAACAACAAGGACCTACTGCATAGCACAGGAAACTATATTCAATATCTTGTGACAACATATAATGGAAAAGAATCTGAAAAAAGAATATATATATATATATATAATGTATACATATATACACAAAACTGAATCACTTTGCTGTACACCTGAAACTAACACAACATTGTAAATCAAGTACATTCATTAAAAAAAAAGAAAAAAAAGAATTGTCAATGTCATGGAAGAAAAAAAGGTAGGGGCAGTTCTAGATTAAAGATGAGAGATGTGTCAGCCAAATGCAATGCTAACATTTAGTTGAATCTTGGACAAAAATAAATTGTAATCATATTGGGACAATTGGGGAAATTTGAATGTAGACTGCATTATGCAATGAGATTATTATGTCAAAGTTAAATTTCTTGGTAGTAGTAGTATGATTATGTAAGAGATTGTTCTTAGGATATATATGATGAAATATTTCTGAGAGAAATGCCATGATGTCTGCAGTATACTTACAAATGGTTCATCAAAAAAGAAAAAATGTCTATACATATGGCGAGAGAGAGGTAAAGCAACTGCGGCTAAATATTAACAACTGGTGAATTCTAGGTGAAGCATGCTTGGATGTTCGTAGTACCATTCTCTTGCATTTTCTGTAGGTTTGAAATTAAAGGGAAACATATCAATTCCACTACATGATATATATTTGTAAAATTGATACAGATATGTATTGTTAATGCTAAATGTCTTTCAGAAATCATTTGATTTTCCCTGTCCAGAGCCTTAAAATACATATTCAGTGATCCTATTTTAGGGGATTTCAAAACAGGAAAAAAGCCGTGGGCACTGCAAACACCAAACAGTGAAAATATGTCCAAATAAACGATGGTGCCTCAGTTGCATGAAATATTGTCCAGTGATTAGAACTATAATGTGAAACAATCCACATAGTCACATGGAAACACTTAGGATAGACTCGCGTCTGGCTACAGGAAACATGGTGGAGGTACCAACTTTGGGCTTTGCTAATAAAATGGACTTTGCCCAATAAAATGTGAAAATTGAGAAAGGGTATTTCTGGCAGGGGGGACAGCAAGGAAAATGTGAATGTTTGGGCTCAGGTATGCGTAAGGAGCCGGGCTGAAGTATGAGTTCTGTGAGAGAAGTCAGCGCGTGAAGAGATTGTTCAGCTAAGTCGAGGCCAGCCCATGGAAGGCTCTGGGTGCCGGGGTAAGCTGAGGGACCTGATTCTGCCGTCCGTGGGGAGTCTCTGAAGGACGCTGACCCCACTCCCCACCCCCAGCAAGGTGGCAGCAGCATCAAGCTCTGCTTTAGGGAGAGAAACCTGGCGACAGTAAGACATGGGCTCACCCCACATCCAGGATGCACACACAGGATGACCTCATGTGCTGCACAGTGGAAGCTTTGAGGGTCCTTCAAATTGTTTTAGGAATAGAAGGGGCCTATTCATGGCTTCTCAGCCTTCCTTTCAGCCCTCGGACCAACTGGTTGCAGCTTTGATCTGTAATTGCTTGTCCTCCCCTGCAGGTGGCGCCGAGGCCCTGGAACTGAAGCCCAGCAACTGCCTCCTAAACTGGAATTCAGAAATGCAGCCGCTCTGCTCGGTTTGACAGAGAAAGTGGGTCTCCATGCAATTTGATGGACAGTGAGAGAGGCCATCCCAGGCTAAGAAGAGCCTCCTTTTCTGCTCACAACCACCTGAAAGTCAATATATAGGTGACAGAGGGCCGGGCCTCACCCCAGACCAATAGAATCTGTGCAAGTAGGCCCCAACCTGACCCCAATGTGTGCCCAGGTCTGCTGCTCTAGGGTCTTGTCCTTCGTCACCTTAAAGTTCAGATCACCACCAAGCCAGAAACACTTACAACATTGAGAGTGGAGAGGGTGGAGTGTCTGAGCCAAGTGGACACAGATGCTCCAGGACTAGGAAAGAATGTTTCTAACTTCTTTCCTGTAATAATGCGTGACCAGCCTCTTAACGGGGGGGGGAAGCAGAAACACAGCTCTGAACCCCAGGTGTCGATGGTATTAGCTCACAGTTTTAATTAGAATCCGAGGGTTCTAGAAACTCTTGGAAATTTTCAATGAATTCATTCCATACCTCACTCTCTGGTGTCTCAAATCCAAATAAAAGCGTTATTCAGATATTAATACATGTTTATTGAACCCCTACTATGTCCCTGACCCAGTGTTGTTGCAGAAATACAATATGTATCCGCCCTCATTCATAGAGCTTAGATTTGGGGGTGGGGAGCATTCAACAAATAATGCACAAATAAATGTTTCAGGTTAGTAGCTTTAAAGATAATCTTTTTTCTTCCTCTCTGAATTGCCTCGACTTGAAAGTGCAGCTTTCAGTGTGCTCTTGCTCTGCATGTTTTAGGATCTCACTTTGCTCTGAAGTCAGATTACCCAGCTCCAAGCACAACTCAGTCCCCTAGTTGGCTGTGTGACCTTGAGCAAGTTTCCTCATCTGTAAAATAAGAATGAGATAATGGGGGCTTCCTGGTGGCGCAGTGGTTAAGAATCCACCTGCCAATTCAGGGGACATGGTTCGAGCCTTGGTCCAGGAAAGATCCACATGCCGCGGAGCAACGAAGCCCGTGCGCCACAACTATTGAGCCTGCCCTCTAGAGCCCGCGAGCCACAACCTACTGAAGCCCGCGTGCCTAGAGCCCGTGCTCCGCAACAAGAGAAGCCACTGCAGTGAGGAGCCCATGCACCGCAAAACGAAGAGTAGCCCCTGCTCACAAGCAACTAGAGAAAGCCCACGCGCAGCAACAAAGACCCAATGCAGCCAAAAATAAATAAATAAAATAAATTTATTTTTTTTAAAAAAAGATCATGATAGTATTTACAGCTACCTAAACTGTTGTGAGAATGAGGAATGAAGGAACTCATAAAAAGTGCTCAATGGTTTTCTTCATATAAATCTTTGTTGGATTTATTCCTAGATACTTGATTTTTGTTACTATAAGAATGTTTTATTTTCTTTTTTAAAAAAATATTTATTTATTTGGTTACACTGGGTGTAAGTTGCAGCACGCGGGCCTCCTTAGTTGTGGCATGTAGGATCTAGTTCACTGACCAGGGATGGAACCTGGGCCCCCTGCGTTGGGAGTGCAGAGGTCTTATCCACTGTGCACCAGGGAAGTCCCCCCAGTTTTTTTATTTTTTAACTGCCGTTGTTGGTATAATGAAAATACAAACTTACTCTGATATATTGGCCTTTAGACATTTATAAACTCTCCCATTAATAGGTTATCTATAGATGTTTTCAATTGTCTATATATATAGTCATATCACCTGTGAGTAATGACTCCTGTGTTCCTTTTCTGATCTTCAAATCTGCATCTTCCTTGCTCACTGTTCTGCCTAGGACATCCACTGCAGTGCTGAATTACAGTGTGGAAGTCGGCCTCCTTTAATTGTTCAATATGTCATCATTAAGTATTATGTTTACCGTAAGCCTTTTTTTTTTTTTGGTAGATAATCTTTATCAAATTAAGCAATGTCCTTTCTCATCCCAGTTTACTTAGAGTATTTACGGATGTTGGCTCTTATCAGATGATCTTTATGCAGCTACTGAGATGATCTTTCTCCTTTATTATGATGGCGTGTTACCACTAGTGATTTCCAAATGTTAAAACCATCTGTGAATCTCTGCAATAAAACCAACTCAGTCATGATGTTTTTTTCTTTTTATAAACTGCTGCATTGTTTGATAATACTTTAAGATTTTTGCTTCTTTGAACATTTTTGGAGATTAGCCTGTGACTTTCTTCTCTTGTACCGTTCTTCTCAAATTTTGGTTTCAGGGTTATGCTAGTCTCACAAATGAGTCAGAGTATTCTACATTTTTCTGTTCTTTGGAATACTTTGTGTATTAGTGAAATTACCTTCTCCTTAAATGAGGTAGAATTTATCAGAGAAGACTTCTAGGTCTGTAGTTTTGTGGGAAGATGTTTGATCACTGATGCAATTTTTCCAATGTCATGGGACTAGTCAGGTGTTCTATTTCTTCTTGAGTCTGTTTTGTCAAGTTGTATTCTTGTGGGAGTTGTCTGAGTTTTCAAATTTTTGGCAAAGTTTGAAGTATCTTTTTATCTTCATACGGTCTGTAGCAGCATCTCTGTAGGGATGTCACCTTTTCATTCCTGACATTGGTGATTTGTGCCTTCTTTTTTCAGTGATGAATCACACCACAAACTGGTCAAGTTTGTTAGGTTTGTTAAACCACAATTTTTGGCTTTCTTGATTGTATCTATTATGCGTATGCTATTTCAGTAATTTCTACTCTTATGTTTACATGCCTTAACGTTTGGGGGATTTCTTTGTTGTCCTATTGTACCTCCTTGTAAATTCTCAGCCTTTTTTTTTTTGCAACGCTCACTTATTCCTACCCATTTCTAAGCACTGATTTAGCTTTATCCTACAAGTTTTGATATGCCGTACTTCTTATAGTGCAGTTCAAAATATTTCTTATGATTTCTTCATTGACACACAGGTTATTTAGGAGCACAATTCTTATTTATTTATATATATATGTATATGAATTTCTCATTTCTTGTTATTTGCTTCTAGCTTAAAAGCTGAAGTAATGGTCAGAAAACATATTCAGTTAATTTGAATACTTTAAAATTGTTTACACTTAGGGCTTAGTATAGGGTCAGTTCTTGTAAATGTTCTGTGTATGCCTGAAAAGAATGAATATTCTGTAGTCCTGTGGGGCAGTGTTCTAGATAGTCATCAATCGAGCCAATTTTGTTAATTGGCTTGTTCAAAAAATCTTCCATATCCTTCCTGATTTGGCCTATCTATTTCTTAAAAACTATGCTAAAACTTCCCAAATACAGCTGTAAATTTGGATGTCTTCCCTTTTACTTCTTTAAATGTTGAGGCTGGTTGAGGGGAAAATGGAATTACTGAAAACAAACAAAACCCACAACACTGTCAGTACAAAAGGTGGCAGGAAAGACGGAACTCCCCACCACCAAGTGAGACAAACGTAAGCACAAAATAAGATGCTGTATTCAAATCTCAATGTATCAGCCATCATTTTGCACATAAATGGATTAAGGGCTCTGAGTAAAGGACAAAATTTGTCAGGCTGGATTAAAAGACAAAATCCGACCGTAGGCTGTTTACAGAAGCCACATGTAAAACACAAGGACACAAGGTCTAGAGCAAGCCTGGTCTGCCCGTGCGCCGAGCTCCTTCCGCAGAGAGCGGTGACGTCATGGGGCGTCTCAGGCAGGCGACTGTGGCCCCCGCACCCCTTCACCTCCACGGCGGCCCCCCTTCTACTGGGCTGTGGGGAGCCCGCTCCGATGCCGACAGGCTGAGGCGGGACCTTCCCACCTTCCTGCCTCACAGTGGCCTTGCGCTGGCGGGGCAGATGGGACGCCGCGGACCCTGACATGAGGGAGCTCCGTGGGAGCGAAGGTTCTCTGCCCCCATCTCCAGACCCCGGGAATTCCTGAGTTCCAAAGGCCCCTCGGTTTCTCCCACCAGAGTGACCCCATTTCCTCACGAAGTAGCTGGAGATGGACACAGGACCAAACTCCTAAACTGCACACAGATTGCTCACCAAATCAGATTCTAGAAGGCTTTTCAGTTAATAAAGGGTTTTGTCCACGTGGCAGGCAGTGGACCTGGGGGACGAATGTGGCTGCAGACCAAGGAGTGCCTCACCATTCATTTTATTACTCGTTTTCTACATTCTTGAGAAAGGACTTGCACTTTCCCACAGGGTCCAGGTGGGCCCGGAGCCCCCGGCCTGGGCCGCAGCCGCCGCGCGCTCCCCGCCAGCGGCAGCAGGAGGCCCGCGCAGCCCGGAGCTACCGCTCCTCCCGCCCTCTGGCCCGTGTGCTCCCTCGTGTGTTGACGTGCAGGCTGATATTTGTAAAGCCCACAGAACCGAACCTTCAAGGGTCACGCAGAGGAGGACGGCGCGCCCCGCCCCGTTCCCGCTGAGAAGGGCGCACGGAGGGGAAGCCGCACAGGCGGATGGGCAGGTGGATGGGCGGAGGCCTCCTCCGCGGGGCCGGGGCCCCTCGCCAGCAGCAACCGACCCCCCTCTCCCCGCCAGGCCGTCAGACCCTTCCTACTGGCTCTGAAACGGGCCCAGCATCGCTCCTGCACAGCCTGGGAACGAGCTGGACTCACCTTCCTGAGTGGAAAGCCTAAGCCTAGAACTTTTCTGTTCCTTATTCTCCATCAAGTATGGCTAACCGTGAAGACTGTCTCTTACATCCTACTTACATGATCTGACGAACACTAGCTTCCGAGACAGTCATCTTGGGACTTACTCTAGTCCTGGAAATGTTCTAACACCCCTTCGATGGTCTGTCTGCCGGACACCCCGCCGCCAGCACGAGTGGCCTGCTCCTTCCACAGGGGCAGCAAGAAGCGCAGGCCAGGCGTGGCGTGTGTCCCCAAAGACCCTGATTTTAGGGACGCACTGGGTGCAGCAGCCACAAGGCCCCCCTTAAGCACCCATCGTGGCTACAGCCGCTCTGGACCCCGAGTCGGCTTGGGCCTCAGCGCTGCACCCAGGTTCCCTGACAGCACAGCTAACCACACCACAGGGCCTTCCCGGACGACATGTGTGCACAGACCATCCCGAGGATTCCTCAAATCAAGTAAGAACTCGGGCGGGGAAAGATGGGGAGAAAAGATCTGACCCTGGGGAGGGCAATGCAGCAGACAGGCAGGCCGTTCCCCGTGCTACACCAAGTGCCACCTGAGGGGCGGGGCCCAGGGCAGGCTGGTGGCCGCCGCGAAAGCAGATCTAGTGACCCCGGTCATGCCTTCTTCCCCCACGAGGAACCCAAGTTTAGCTCAGCCCCTCACGTGTGTTAGGGGTTGGAGTGTGCACTCCTCCCACCTGGTTCGTATATTGGAGTCCTAACCCCAGCACCACAGAACGTGATCTTAGCTGGAGGCAAGGTCTTTACAGAAGTGAATATGTTACAGTGAGGGCATGAGGATGGTGTCCTCAGACGAAAGGGACATTTGAGGCATGAGTTCAGGAACAGCACCCTGTGAACACGAGGACGGTCAGCGATCGGCCACGGAGAGGGGCCTCGAACAGCCTCAGAAGGAACCAACTCTGCCAACACCTCGACCTTGGACACCTGGCCTCCAGAGCCCTGGGGATATAAGCGTGTGTTGTTCAGGGCGCCCGGCCTGTAGTACTGTTACTGCGGCCCCAGGAAGACGACACGTGTGCTGCTCTTTCCCAGGGAGTCGTGTGCGAATTCCGCCCCCATCCGCGGAGGGGGGTTGCGGATTCTCTGGAGGCTCTGGCAGGGCAGGCTTGTCCCCAGTGCTGGTAACAACCCATCAGCCACGCCCTGGTGTGGCCCCTCTGGGCTCCTTTCTGTAGGAGCCATGGGCCTTTTCCTTACCAACCAGGGTCGGTAATTTTAGAATCCACACAGGTATATCCCGCTTAGGCCAGGGGGCGGAGTTCTGCCCCAAATGAAAGCTAAGCCCCCATCCGCCAGGAAGAGGACAGCCACGGCTTCTCGGCGCTGAGGTCAGGACGGCAGGTGGGAAGAGGGCCTCTCCAGCGTGGCGCCCCCGCAGCGGCTCGCAGCGCCCCGGCAACGTGGCGTGCACGCGCGCGTACGCGTACCACCCCCTGCCGGCGCCGGCAGTTCCAGCGGGGAAGGGCCGGAGGGGAAGCGACATTTAAACAAACCTGAGTCAAGAAAGCCAAAGGCGTGGCTGGGGAACGCACCTCCCTGAGCATCGGGCATCCTGGAGTCCGGGGCGGTCAGGCCAAGGGCACACTCCCGGCCCCCTCACAGTCCAGACACGGGGAAGGTTCGGCTGCAGGGGGCCGAGGGGGGCGGCCGGCCCCCAGAAGAGGCGGCCAGGGGTGGGGCATCCTCGGCAGGACGCAGCCCAGTAAGACGGCGGCTAGGGGGCCCCCACCCGGGGTCCCTGTGCTCCCCACCCCACAGCTCCCCCTCAAGGGCTCTCTGGAGCCCCGCCAACAGGCAGCTCGGATCCTTGGGCCACTTTAGGGTCCTGGGCGGTGCCGCTGCTGCAGCCCGAGGCTCTGCTCCTGCACTGGCGGCCACCTGGGGGGGTGGGGCAGCAGGCAGTGAAGGGGGCGGGGGGCTCCGGTGGCCCTCCGGGCATCCGAGGGGGTGACACGCGGTCAGCACAGCGGGGCTGCTGCATGCCGAGGAGAGAGGCTGTGGGGAAAGGCCAGAGCTGGGCCCGGAAGCCTCTGCCAGGGGCACGTCTGGGGGCAGCTGAGGCACCAGGCGGGGCCGCGCGCTGGCCAGGCCTGGGGAGTCGCCGGCCCTGCAGCCTTCCACTTGGCCCCGCAAGATCTTCGGTCTCGGCCTGCGGGGGCCCTTGTACCTCCAGTAGGGAGGGTGTCTGTGAGCAGGGCCACCGGTCCAGCGAGGGCCCCGGAGGAGGCCCTTTGGCCCCGGGCCCCGCGGGCGCCGCCTCAGCCGATCCACCTGGGTTCTCACGGCGGCCACTTCCTGAGCCAGGCCGGCCAGGGCCCCGGCCAGCCGATCCAGCTTCTCCGAGAGGGCGGCACCGAGGCTGCGGAGCTCGTGCTGCAGGGAACTCCCGCAGGGGCACGGTGGCCGCGGGGAGGCGCGCGGCAAAGCCCTAGGGATGGCGGCTCCAGGGGGAGGCCCAGGCGGATCTCCGGGAAGGGGCCTCGGGTGGGTCCTGTCTGAAACCAGAGCGGTACGCGGGTGAGGGTCCTCGAAGCGTCAGGACCTTCTCTCCCCCCAGGGTCCCTTCAGCTAGTATCTCATCCTGCCCCGCTAAGGCCGGGCTTTGGACGGGCTTCGGCCGTGCTTCGGACAGGCAGGATCCTAGTGACTCAGGCTGGGGAATTATGGATGGCTGTTCCCCAGATTCAGGGGCAGGATAAATCACAGCCCGGGTCTCCATGGTAACCAAGCTCGCTTAGGACAGTGGCCTTCCCGTCTTCTAGGAAAAGGTGGGTTCTCTATGCCACCTTTGGGCCCTACTGGTGTCCCGAGTGCCTAACTCTGCCCTTGGGAGTCAGTGGGCAGGGCCTGGAGAAGCCGCAGAAGGCATGAGGCCAAGGCCGTGGGCAGCATCTGGAGAGGGCCCAGGAGGGCCAGTCCAGCCTGGGTCCCAGGTGTTTCTAGTGGGGTGACCAGGGGGCTGTATCAGCGCCCAGTGCTACTGGTCACCAGCAAACCACAAGCGTCCCCACCCCCTCCTGACCTGTACCCTCCCTTTTCAGAAGTTACAGACATAGGACTTTAAGTCTTAAGTTACTTTAAAAAAAAAATCACCTGCTCCTTCACCCTAAGTTCCCTTGGAACTGGTCTCCACCCGAGGCAAGCCTCATAAGGAAGCCCCGTTACCACCCGGAGCCGCAGGACAGACCTGCTCTCCGGCCACGTCTGAGTCCCCAGCCCGGCTCCGGCCCGCACTTCTCAGGACCCCAGAGCTTCAAACAGAAAAAGTGGAGACTGGAGCCCAAGGACCCAAACGATGCCCGGCCACGTGCTTCAGGAAGGATCTCGGCTAAGGGCCAGCAATAGTGCTGCTGGCCTAGGTGTCCTTCTACCCGAGGCGCAGCAGCGGGGCTGCCGGCCTCAGGCCAGCTCAGCGCCCCTGATAAAGCAGCTGCGCCTGCAGGAACGCCAGGCCCCCGATATGACGGAGCCCCCACTGCAGGCTCCAAGGGTGAAGATCTGGGTGCACGTCCCAGAGCGGAGCAGGGACCGAGCCCTGCCCTCCCGAGGCCGGTCTCTGACGTGGTGTAGGGAAGAGCTTCCTCGGGGTCGGGTGACGCAGAACCACATCTCTGGGGACGCCCCTGCCAGGCCACTCACTACTGCGCCTGTTTCCCCCTCTGTCCTCTGAAGTCGCCTCAAACCCCGAACTTTGATTCTGGATGCATCTATTCTGGGGAAAGTCTCAATTTCTGTTTTGCCTCTAAAAAGGGTCTGCATACTTTTATGAAACAGCCAACTATTCCTGTAGGAAAACCCTGAAATGAAATAAGCAAGCTCAAGTGAGTTCAATGTGAGACTCTTCCTGCCTGTGACCCAAATGAGCCTGGAAGGCTGTTATGAAAAAGCCTTTCCCAGGCTGTGAGCCCGGGGGTCTGGCTGGCCCACCCTGCCACAGTGAGCTGAGCAGCGGGGAAAGAGGGTGGGTGGCCGTGCAGACGCTGAGCCCCCGCCAGCCCCGTGCTTGCAGGGCTCCCGACACTCGAGGGGGCGGGGAAGCCACCAGCTCACCTGTAACACCTGGGCTTCCGTCTCCGGGCCCCAGGCCCCTGGACTCTTCACCAGCCGTCGGATTCCAGGACAGGGGCCCGCAGGCTGACCCAGGAGGCTGGCAGGGCCCAGAGCCCGACCTTTTCCCCGGCTGAGAGGCAGGGCAGGGACCCACAGCTGCCCCCGCAGGAAGAGCACAGAGCACTTGGGGTGTGGATACACATCGTTTTCCCAGAGCCACTCTGACCGGGGATATTTGGACACGCCCTAAAAAAGAACCCGAAACAACCAAACTTTCAACTTTCAAATACTGGTTAAACGAGATGCAAGAGGGATATACTCGGCTCATCAGGAAGCCCATCTCTGGGCACCAGGGCACACGGGACGAGGGTGGCCCGGATTACTTCCGGAGTCCTCTGCGGCTCCGGCATGATGCCTCTGGCTCTCCCAGTAGGTGGGGGCTGGAGAGCAGGTGGAGAGGGCCGTGGCTGCAGGTCCCACCCCCAGTGAGGCCCCTCCGGAGACCTGCTGGAGGCCCTGTGGGTCCACGCCTGGCCCCCTCTGCTGTTTTCCGACAGGTCCACGGGTGGTGAGGAATGTGGGTACAGCGGGGCTTGTGCAGAGGCCAAGCGGTGGGCGGAGCCGCCGGCCTGAGTGCGGGGGGAGCCCCCTTCCCCGACCCTGCACCCCACCCATCCCTACCTCCTCCGGCGCTGCCCAGGGGGCCAGGCAGGCCCAGGCTCTCCAAGCACACTTCTGTCCAGGGCGGATGGGACCGGCCTCCCACCTTCTCTTCTGCTTTTCCTGCTGGGAGCGAACACTGGGTCAGGCTCGGACTGAGAACTGAGGAGGCCTGGAGTAGCAGGCAGCCGTTTCCAGCTTTCCCGACGGGACAACCGCTTAGTTCCCCAGGTGGAGGGATCTCACTTGTGACACTGTTTCTGTTTACTGCCAAAGCTACTGGCAACACAACCAGGTAAGGAAGCAGGCAGCCCCCCAGATCTGGGTGACCTGGATCAGTGACCACTTGAATGACCCTACTTCTCCCTTCTTGGGCCCCAATTCCACGCTTATGCTTTAAATAAGCCAATAAAGAGTGAACCTGCCAAACCCTAGATACCCTACCCTCCACCCTAATAAAAACACAGTCAGGTCTGCGCACTCTCTCTCCCCCACACCTCGCCAGTGGGCGCGCCACGTAACCTCCACGACCTGCAAGTAATACATCCTGTGCCTCCAAGTTCCCTGATGGCTTCTGCCGAAGTGCGTCCTACAGCACACAACACTAGCTCCAGTGGGGCTCCAGTGTGTGGGGCTGGCCCGCTACGAGTAATACGAGCTGGGGTGAGGGCCCCAGGTGTTCCTAGCTGAGAGCTTCACTATCGATATACTGGGACCGACACAAAAGTGTATACACACGTACATACGTTATTAAGTGTGTGTAATGTGCATATATTATATACACATATTTAAAAAATATATATATATCTCTCTCAACTTTACCGTCAGGCTTTCCAATTAAACACACTCATTTAACACTCCTGGGGCCCCATGTGCCTCAATATCCCCGCCTTCTCTCTTGGACACAGCTGAGCCTACGGGGAACTCAAGCGTGACAAAAGTAGAGAACTTTCTGGCAAAAGTCTGGCAAAGTGACGGGCGGGACTCAGAGAACCCAGTCTCTGGACCCTTGGCCCTCCTGGGGGACATGCCCCCTTCTCAGGAGACCCCAGGCTCACCTGCACTGAGACCACGGTGGTCCCCGGTCTCGCCTCTTCTCCGGCCTTCACCAGGGCTGCTGCCAGGGTGAGGGCCGCCAGGGCGTGGGGAAGGAGGGCCAAGGCCCTTGCAGCTGGGAAGGCGGTCCCTCTCTGTCACAAACAAAGCCGGGGTCAGGGCGGTGCCTGCACCCTGGGGCGGGGCTCCCGGCTCTCCCCTCCTCTCCCCAACAAGCTCACCCTGCAGGAGGGGCTGCCAGAGCTCAGGCTCCAGCCGTGGGTCTTCTCCTTCCGAGCTGCTGATGCTGGAGCTGGAGCTGGGGCTGGGGCTGGGGCTGGGGCCCGGGACAGGGTCGGCCAGGCAGGCGAAGCGCAAGGGCCCCCCGGGCAGAATCCCTTTCAGAGAGTTCTCCAGGCAGTGGAGTGGGGAGGGCTTGGTGGCTGGCCCTGGGCAAATGGCAATAAAGGAGCCCGCTGTCCATCAGCCCGATGCCAGGCAGGAGGCCTCTGCCCCAGTGGGCGGGCTCGTGGAGCTGGTCCTTTTTCAGCTCAGCCCCATACAAGCTCTGGTGGGCCCTGGACAGCTTCCTCTCTGGCCATGGGAGGTGGAGAGATGCAAAGCCAGAGCCTGGCCCGGCCCCAGTCACTCTGGAAAGGCCACCGGGGACCCTTCCAGAAGTCTCAAGACCCTGGAAGCCATGAGCAGTCTGGTTCCAGCCAGGCTCTGGGTCTTATAAGCCAGGCGGCCCCTCCTACTCGCACCCACTCAGGACCAGCAGCCTGAGGAGAGATTCAGTTCTGTCCACAGGAGGCCCTCCCAAACCAGCTCTTTCTTGCCTGGTGGGAGTATTAGAAATACTGTACTTATTCAAGTGAGTCAGACCCTACCAGCCCACTTCAGCAAGTCTAGGAAGGAACTCTGCTGTGAGTTCAACTACGCTGCAGCTGCAGCAGTACGACTCACGCCTCCACCCCCAGGCAACTAGTACAATAACGGAAACAACCAGTCTTTCCCCCAGAGAAACCCAATGTCTGGATAAAAGCAGTGCTCTCCCCAGTTCTTTTCAGCACACCTCGGGGTGCTCCAGACAGCAGTCTTTGGGAAGTGTATACACACTCCAGCTGGCAGTCCAGAATGGGTGAGATAAGGAAGGAACAGAGGAATACAGAGGGAAGGGGAAATCTGTTCCCTCATCAAATGCTGTATCGGGAGGGAAACATGTCAGCAAGTCCCGGGGCAGAGGCAGCTCACCACCTGGGAGCCACGTCCACGGCCCTGGCCTGGCGGCCCCGGGGTCCTTGCGGCCTCGCTGGTGGCAGGCAGGGATGGTGCCAGAGGCAAGTGCCTGTGGGCTGGCCAGGCGGAGGCTCCTGGTGGGCACGTCACCCCCTCGCTGTCCCAGGTGGGCTGGCTCACAGGCCTCGCCCCTCAGTCCTGTTTCAATGAGAAGCCAAGAGGCCTGTCAGCCCGGGGGCCCCGCGTTGGCACCGAGGCCAGGAAGTCACTGGACAGAGAACAACTTCTGTCACGTTGGATTCTCGGGCTCACAAGCTCCTGGAGCGGGCCATACCACAGCCCGGCAGACGCTCCCGGGAGCCCCCCGAATCCTCCAGGATCTCCTTATGCCCCGACCCAGCTACCCAGACTCCCGGCAGCCCCACAGCTCAGCGGCCGTGCTGGACGCCAAGGCACGTGGGGCCAACAGCCAGGATACAGACACTCTGCGGCCAAGGCCCCGGCTCAGGCCCGGATTCGGAGCAGCAGCAGTGGGGCTGGGTGTCCCGTCCCGCCTCACTGCCGCCAAGCCTCTGCCCAGGCCGTTTCCAGGACATCATCTCGTCTCAGGCCGGGATGGGGGCCCACGAGCTTCTGGGGAGGCAGCGCCCAGGGTGGTCCCTGGCACTGGCCTCCAGCTGCTCTGGAAGGCTGCCAGGGAACCTTCCAGAAGTCTCAAGATCCTTCAGATGCCGGGCAGCGCTTTACCTTCCATGCCTGCCGTCCAGTTCTTGGGCTCCACTCTCCATGGCCCCCTGTGCCCTGCCAAGAAGCAGGACCAGGTGGGCTGCGGCCCAGGTGCGGGTATCTCTCTGAGGCAGTTCTCCAGGCCCTGGAGCGGGGAGCTTCCCACGGGGCTTCCTGTGAAAACCCAACACTCGCGGTCTTGGCTGGTCAGAGCTCGGTCCTGTGAACCCCAGGAGCCTCGCCTGTGCCCTGTGTCCAGTGCAGCCGGAGCTACTGGAGGAGGCGCAGAGCCCGAGGCCGGTCACGCCGGCTCAGGGCACCCGGCGGGGGGTACCTGGCCCCAAACCCGTCACT
The DNA here is from genome assembly GCF_009873245.2 of Balaenoptera musculus. Taxonomy (NCBI): domain Eukaryota; kingdom Metazoa; phylum Chordata; class Mammalia; order Artiodactyla; family Balaenopteridae; genus Balaenoptera; species Balaenoptera musculus. The sequence goes on from NC_045793.1 coordinate 7,046,315, forward strand.
CCTGCCTCCCAGCGGTCCTGGGAGAGGCCTCCCCAGCTCGGCCGCCTACACAGAAACCGGTCAGCGGGCTGTGGTGGGGGAGATGGGCCCTGAGGCTGGAACGTCGTCAGGCTGCCTTCGCTACTCAAAGAGGGAAAGGCCAAGGATGGAGCAGGTTAAGAAGGACAACACTAATGCCTTTCAACTTGGGAAAAAACCAAATTGCCAAAATCGTATTTCTAGTGACAGAGCTGTGGATACAATAGGAACTAGATGGACTGAAATTCTTTTTCTTTTTTTTTTGGCTGTGCCATGCAGCATGTGGGATCTTAGTTCCCTGACCACTGACTGAACCCGCGCCCCTGGCAATGGAAGTGCGGAGTCCTAACCACTGGACCGCCAGGGAAGTCCCTGGACGGAAATTCTAGAAAAGGCCCTTCCTGGGTCAGCTGTCATCTCAGCCATGCTCTTTCCTGAAGGCGTTTGCTGATGCTGGGCCAGGCAGAGCAGGAGAAAAGAGAAACTGCCAGAGCTTCAGGCCGCCGTGAGGCTGGAATTGCAAAGTCACGAGAGGAACCCCACACACAGCTTTCCCCACAGACGCTGCTGAGTTCTGGGGCAACACGGGGAGCTGGGGAGCTGGGGAGCTGGGCTGGAAGCTCTACAAGGCGGCGTGAAATCGCCTGCCGTTTGGGTGACTTAGGAAAACAGGTCTGTTGATAGAGGATGCTCGAGAAGGAATGTCCTGGTCCCGACCGCAGCCCACCGCGCAGCTGCAGGGAAGAGAGGAGGGGGCAGCACAGCACTGAGGATGCCAAGACCAAATGTGGGAAGACGCCAAAGGGAAGCATGAAGACAGAAAGCACGGTGGAGAAGCGGCGCGCAGGATGCCGGGCCACACGCGGCGTCCCCGGAAGTCACAGCAGCGGGTGGCTCAGCACCACAGGGCAGCAGAGGGGGGCAGACGCCACCCTTCCTCCGCACCCTTCCTCCGCAACCTTCCGTAGCTTTTAAGCAAGACTGAACGATCTATTACCTACTAAGAACTAAAAATTAAAAAGAAAATTCGGCTGCATGTTGGGAGGTAAAAGCCCCCCCACCCAAGGGGCTGACCCGTGGCAGGTGCAGGGACCCAGGCCCAGGGACCCCGGAGGCCCCAGGCCGGCCCGATGGCCCCAGCTGGGTGCAGCTCCAGGCCTTTCCACTGACAGTGGGTGAGGCCAAAACACAGAGGAGAGCCCCGGGGACCGGGTGTCCACGGACAAGGCAGACGGAGAGCACGGGGATTATTCAGGTGGAGAAAAAGGTCCAGTCCTGCAAGGTCCCAAAGAGGGGACAGCTCACATGGAGGCCTCCACGAGGAGGTACCCCGACGCGCAGCCGCCAAACACACCCTCTAAGGTGGTTTCACACAAACCTCACGACATTTTTCCTGAAGTTGGAAAGTCAGTGGATATGACAGACACTGACTTCTTCGTGGCTGGGATAAGGAAGAATTTGATGTTCAAGGAGATCTTTTTACTTTTTAAGACATCTTAGATGTCGTCCTGCCCCTTCTGAGCCAAGTCACTAAAAGAGACCCCTGTCCCTCAAAACAGGCCCTGCGTCTGCTCCCGCCACGGCACCCCCGCTCTGCTGCCGGCACCGGGCACGATGGCCTGACTTGGTTGGGCCGGACACATGGCGGTGGGCAGGGGGGGGCCTCCCGTCCGTCCCCAGAATCCACTCCCAGTCTCAGGCCGGCCAGCTCACCTTTTCCAGGCCGATGCCCCTGGCTGCCCTCAGGGCTCTGGAAATCCAGGTCCCCGTCAACGCTGCTGGACGAAGAGAAGCTGGTGCGGGTGCCTTGGGAGCCTGCAGGGAGGGCAGGGCTCTCTCTCGTGCAGCCCTGCAGGCCCAGAGCCGGAAGAGGCCCCAAGACCACCTCTGCGGGAAACAGCACAGCTGGCGTCACGGGAAAACCACAGGAGAAGAGGTCCCCTGGGCCCTGGCTGTGGATGGGCGCCCAGACCTGCCCAACGCCTCTCCCACTGGGATCTCCCCTTAGGTTAGGGCACTCATGGCGCTGATTAAAATCCCGTAGCACGTTAACCCACATAAACCCAACCACTGGTCTTGTGAGCCTAGAGGGTAAGTGAACCTCTCAGTGGAGACAGTGGGCAGAAGAGTTTAACTGGCTTCCACCAAATGCAGGGGCTGTTTGGGGGTAGGCATGAGAGGGGGCTGGGGGAGAAGGGCTGCACCCCTGAGGCCTGGGATGAGGAGGGGGGACCTGACGGTGTCCTTGGCATCCCCCGTTCTGTGCACAAGGACAAACGCCACGCCGAGCCCATGACGCAGTCTACCTTTGCTGTGTGATTCGAGGCGCTGCAGCTCGGGCCTCTGAGACCCAGGGTCTCCTGGCTGGGGGCTCCGGGACCAAGAGCTGGCCGGCGGCTGGGAAGGTAACGACCCACTCAGGGGGATGCCCCTCAGACAGGCCTCCAGGGCTTCCAGGGGTGAGCTCGAGGCGCTGCCGGCTGGGACAGGGGAGATGCCCCATCACCATCTCTGGCCCATCCCCCCGGCCCAGCCCCGGCTGGCTGCCTGGCCTGCCTTCCGCAGGGGTGGCGAGTCCTGTACCAGGCGTGGGAGCCTGCCAGGCAGGACGCCCTTCTGTGCGGGCTCTGATCTGCTTTCTGCTCCCCAATCTGGGGAAGCGACGCCAGCTGTACCAGGCCCAGGGCAGGGCTGGGAGAGCACACGTAGGGGCCAGCTTCCCGACAGTTGGGAATTCTCTGCAAGACCACGGTCCTTACAATGGAAGGCTTCCTGGGCAAGGGCCTGGGTTAAGGAGGACGGGGATTAAGGGAAGGGATTAACTGCCTGAGAAGGACGGCCAGGTGGACGCCTCTCCGCCCAAGAGACAGGCAAGTGCCCAGGCCCCTGCGGGCTGGCAGAACCTTGTTGGGGGCGCTGAGAACCCCACCTGGGAAGACTCGAGCAGACAAGCCCAGGCCTCACCTCGAGCTGCAGAGCCCCAGCTGGGCACTCGGACCCAGGCGGTGCCTCCACTGTCCCCGGGGCTGCCCGCGGCAGAAGGGCCGTGGGTCCGCTTGCTGAGCTGACAGGATGCGGGCTCTGGGGGCCCCTGGGCCCAGCCGTCCTCCACCTTCACTGCAGAGAGCACGCTGCCAGCTCCAGGCCCAGGCCCGGGGGGAGGCGTCTGGAGGGGGCGGAGCCCTGTGGGAAGCCCCTCATGAGGCCTTCATAGCGTTAGGACGGGGCATCCAAGGCCCCCCGGCCTCCACAGCCGTCTCAGCTCCAAGGTCGTCGCTGCTCAATCATCAGCAGACGGACCCAGTCCCACCCCCGCCTCCAGAGATTTCTGCTGAGGGGTGATGCCATGCAGCACCCCCCCCAGGCAGCACCGAGCCAGGGTCCTGCCTTCAAGGGCGGCACGACCATCTCAGATCGACTTTCTCAAAGTTCTGGGACGCTGATGACCAGTGGTGAGCCCATGCGAACGTGACAAGAATCCCCTCGTCAAAATGATACCCGGCGTGTCTGCTGCCTGGAGCTATGCCTCCTATTTTCCGTCTCTCTCCCTCCCAACCATCCCCTCCTTCCTTCTGGAACCCTCAGCTCCTACTGTAAGAGCCAATCTGGAATGTTACCGCATTGCTGCACCTCCTACATGCCTACGCCCTTTTACAGCATGATCCCCGACGTCTGGCTACTCCAACAGACACACTGATGTGTGCGCCCGGGTGTCTGGCTGTGGAGGGTCACCTACTGCCCTGCTTGGAGCGGAGAAAGGCAACGGTTGACGTCCAGGGGCCTCCCTGCCCAGCCAGTGGCCCTTACCTCCAGAATTCCTTTTCCAGGCCCCTGGGTCCTCCTGCAGCCGTGGGTCCCTTGCTCCTGAGGGGCTGGGTTGCTTGTCCCGGGCCTCTGGGATCTCCTTCAGACAGTTCAGCAGACCCTGGAGGGGACAATCCCCTGAGGCTGTCTCTGTCTTCACTACAAAAAAAAGGAACACATGTTCCCCCTGAATCGGTGACTACAGTCTCGGTGACAACCAACCAAAAGAGGAATTCAGTTAAAAGGTCCAAGGCCAGAAATCTGGAGATGCAGGTCTTCTTATAACTCACTCAGCTTTGCACAGGCCACTGTCTTCTTAGTGCTTGGTTTAAAAATGCCTGTCTACACACCTCCCAGAACTGGATGGATGAAAGGAGGACGTGGAAATGCACCCTACGGGCAGAGCATATGGTGCTACTCTGAGTACAAACGAAGGAGGTGGGCGGGCTGGGTTGCTACTTGTAGATGGTTCTCTGGGCCCTGAACAGAACTTAACTTGAGGAGGCCCAAGATTTTTACACACACACACAGCGTGTACCTAAGCCTCACAACAGCCCTCTGAGGTGGGGACAATTATCCCCTTTTACAGACTGGAAACCAAGGCTCAAGGCCTCGAGGAGCCTCTCACAGTCTGCCCGGCTAACAGGCGTCAGGGTCCAGGGCTGGGGCTCCTGCCCCCACCACGTCACCCTGCTCCCCCAAGCCCACCGCAAGCATCCCACTTCGTGTCAACATGAAGTGACACTCACTCATCATCTCCTCCTCAGGTGTCCCATATTAGGACGAGTAAAGAACCCAAAGAATCCAGGGCAAAGTCTGTTTCTGAGTTTTCTTATACCAGCTGACCAATGCTGTTCCCCTAAGACAGCCATCTGGCTCCAGAAATGTGACACTAATGATACTGGAACGGCCAAGTTGGCAATGATCCTTAGGGAGGATGTTATATTTATAGACAAGGATCTATCAAAGGGCAATTCGAGCTTTCTGCGGGCTCAGAAACCTTGGCGCGAGGAGACGGGTCCGCAGAGACTCACCTGCCCCGGGCGGGCTCCCAGGCCGCGGCTCTGCTCCGGTCAGCGGGGACGCACCCAGGCTGGGGACGGGCGGCAGTAAGCTCAGGGGCCGCTCGGGGTGCTGGGGCCCGGGCTCGAGGATTTCCTTCAAGCAGTTGATGAGGCCTTGCAAGGGGCTGTTCCCAGGAGAGATTCCTGCAGCTCCTGCAAGGCCAGCACGCTCAGGGCAGCCCTGAATGCGGCAGCTGTGGGACCTTCAGGGGTCAGATTTCCCACCCGTGAGAATGGGGACGACGTCTGACCGCCACGTAAGGCTGTCGGGAGGCTGAGGTGGGAGCCACACGATGCCTCCCTTTTCCCACCTGCTCAGCTCCGGCGCAGGCCCCGCCCTCAGGAAAGCCAGCCCCTCACCTGCCCCCGTGGTCCCTCTCTCCTGAGTCCTGTGGCTCTTCCACCTGCCGGGGCTACAGGTGGGAGGGCTAGGCTCCTCGCTGGGGGCTCCTGGGCTTTCCTCCTCCACAGGCCTTGGCATGTCAGCAGCTTCTGTTGCAGGAGACAGCAAGGCCTCTCTAGCCCCAGCTCCTGACCCTGAGAAGTCACCCAGGATCTGGTCCCCCGAGAGGACAGGCCTCTCCAGGCTCTAAATCCCTGAGGGGCAGCCAAGTCCTGGGAACGTGGATTTGCGGCAGAGCCAGCTCCCGCGGGCTTGTTCCAGAGTCCATCCTGGGGAAGGTGGGGTCTCTCCCTGTTTCCTTCCGGTGTAAATGTAAACACAAGACTGTTCACTCCGGACCCTCCCCCAACCCCAGCCTCTGACTTTGGCTCAGCAGGTCATGCCCACAGCCTCAACACGCAGGACCAAGCCTTGTACATATGTTTCTCAAAGCTGGGCACGTGGCAAAGGTGCCAGGTGACACCTGAAACTATAGGCTAAATGGGGTATGTTTTTCAGGAGTGCCAATTTTATGCCATATTAATTTGAAATGTTTCAGATAAAAACAGATATTCAGACAAATGTATAATTTGCAAAAATTTTAAAATAAAATGAGACCCAGAGAAATTCCAGTGGCCACCTTGCCCTCCCCGACGATTAACGCTGCCCTGGCGAGGAGCTCTGAGAGTCAGGGCCGGAGCCACAGGCACGCCGCACACAGCACCCCGCGAGTGGGGCCGAGCATCCCGCATCTTCGCCGGTCCGCGGGCAGAGGCCCAGCACTAGGCCTGCTCCCCGGGGCCCCCGTGCTGGGTCATACTCACTGATGGGGAGGGGGCTCCCCTGCCCCCTGGCTCTGGGCGGGCTGCTGGATGAGCCGCCGCTGGGCATGGCGGCCAGGCCAGGCCGGCCGACAGGTGTGTCCGGAAGGCAGCCGAGCAAGCCTTGGAGAGGGCAAGTGTCCCCCATCACAGCTGCTGTTGGGGGGCGGGACACTGGAATTAAGCCCGGCAGGAGGTAAAATGCCCCCACCATTGTCCCATCCTGGCCCTTCCCTGCCATGTTCCACTAACAATGACCAGGACGTCAGTAACCTCTGCCCTGTCATCCCTGGGCTCTGACACGTAGATTCACAGTCGAGGTCTTGTTCTGATAAGATCCTTCTCACCCGACCATCAGCTGAGCGGACTCAAAGGAACCCTACGGGCTGGGGCTGCTGGGGACAGACCCCTGAGGAGGTGAGAGTGCGTGGCGAGCAGAGCTCAGGGAAGGAGGGAGAGTCTGGTGAGGCGGGAAGAGTGCAGGCTGGTGGGGCCTGGCCACTCATCTACAGAACAGGGCCGGCCTCGCCCACCACGCAGGGCACACCACGACGGGGGCCCCAAGGGCATGGATGAAGCCAGGTGGAGCCACTAGAGAAGAGTCAGAAGCTGCTGTCTCACCACGATCCACGCGCTCTCAGAGGACAGGCACGCCACCCGGGTTCATGCAGTGGGGCGACTCCACCCAGGGCCGGGCAAGGGGTGGGCAGTGGGGCGACTCCACCCAGGGCCGGGCAGGGGCTGGGCAGTGGGGCGACTCCACCCAGGGCCGGGCAGGGGCTGGGCAGGCGCACAGCGCTGCCCACAGCTTGAACTTGTCTGTGGGATGCAGAGGGACCGCCTGCTGTCGACTCACCCTTGGGGCTCGCCCCCTCCCCGTCCAGGCTGGCTCCTCCGCTCTCAGGGCTGACTTCCCCGAACAGGAACTCTGGGATCTCCTTCACCAGCTGCACCAGGGCGCTGAGGTGCAGGCTGTGCTGGGGGGCTCCTCCTGCCGAGAGGCCACAGGGAACCCCCCGCATTAGCTCGGCACTCATGCTGCTGCTTGCGGCGTCACGCTGCGTCTCATGTAATCCTCCCACCACGTGAGGGGCAGCAAAGGAGAGACCCGTGTCCATAGACAAAGAGGACCTGGGCTCAGGGCAGGCGACCTGCCCACGGCACAGCCAGGAGCAGGACGCTGGGGACCACGGGTAACTGAGCTCCTGTCGCTCGTTCCCTGTTACTCCTCCGAGGGGACCGCCAAGGAGGGCTGCCTCCCCGTGCCCTGCCACTATCTGGGCCCCTGCCTTTCCTGGCACCCCCTGGACCACATCCACCGCCCAAAGTCTCTGGACCTTCAGGGGCTGCAGGCTGGCTCTGCACGGGTGGTGGCGGGAAGGGGGCCTAAGGGGGGACAACTCTCCAAGGGTGACCCCAGCTTTCTTCTGAGCACTTCATGCGATGGGCAACAGTGTACCAGGCTCCTGGCCCAGAGGGGTGAGGGGTGAAAGGTCACAGAGGGGTCGGTGTGGCGAGGTGGGGAGGGTTGAGGTCCCAGCGTCCCGGAAGGAACAGAGCCAGGGGCTGAGGACACGTGGGAAGGACACGAGTGAGTCCACCTGGGCCTAGCCTACCCAGGAGGACCAGGACCCCAAAAGGGCCTGCCCTCGCCTGCCAAGATTACTCACCCAGGGGCCCTCCTCCCCGAGGAGGCTCCGGCCCATCACCAGCACAGCTCCTGCCCCCTGTGGCTCCTCCAGGCTCCGAGGGAGACAGGAAGGCAGAGAGGGGCAGCAGCTCCACTGTCCCTGGGGAGGAAAAGAGGGACAGTCCCCCGGGAGCGGAAGCCGCCGTCCGCCCTCCCACACGCGATCACGCCAGCAGCCCAGGCACCTGCAGTCCATGCACCTGTGCACGTGTGTGTCCATATGACCACCCAAACCCCAGGGCCCGTCAGAACCTCGGGGACCAGTGCTGTTTCGCCAGTTTTTTAGGGCCCCCACTGAATCACACCCAGCACCCTAGTACAGTCCACAGAAACAAGAGCATAAAAGACCCGCGAGGCCCCCAGCTCGGCGCAAGGCTCTCGACGCCACCTCATTGTGTAGACAAAGCCCAAGGCCCGGTGGGTCCCGGGGTCCAGAGCGACTCAGGGCCCGCGTGGTGCTGACCCGGCCTCCCGTCCACCCGTCAGCCAGCTCCTGCCTGCTCCTCACCCAGGGAGGCCAGCGTCTCGTAGTTCTCCTGCATCACGTCCAGGTAGAGCGCCCTCTGCCCCTCCCCCAGCAGCCTCCACTCGTCCTCGGAGAACCGCACGGCCAGGTCCTGGAAGGCCATGGACACCTGTGGGCACAGTCTCAGGGGAGTTGGCTGGTTCCCTCCCAGCAAGGCCAGCCTAGTCACCCTCAGCTTGGTGACGCAGCCTGTGGCTCCAGCTGGACACCAGAGACGGGGGAGCAGTGACAGAGAGCATGGGGAGGGCGCCTGACACACGGGAACGGGCCAAGGGGCAATGGGAATCTGCTCAAGAGACAGTGACGGGGGTCAACTGTGTCCCCCAAAAGATACGCCGACGTCTTCACCCCAGTACCTGAGAATGTGGCCTTATTTGAAAATAGGGTTGCTGCAGATGTAATTAGTTAAGATGAGGTCATAATGGAATAAGGCAGGTCCTTAATCCAATATGACTGGTGTCCTTAAAAGAAGAGGAACAGAGACAGACCCACAGGCAGGAAAAGTACATGTGACAATGGAGACAGAGGTTGGAGTGATGCAGTCACAAGCCAAGGAATGCCCAGGGCCACCAGAAGCTGGAAGAGGTGAGGCAGGATCCTCCCACAGAGCCTTTGGAGCAGGCTTCATAAGATTAAAGAAACATTTTGTCCTAATTTCTTTAAAAATAGTCATTAAGTGGGCTTTAAAATGCCCGCAAGACCCTAGAAGATGACCAGCATCTAGTAGGCATGAATTTTAAATTACAGCAAAAATTAACTTCATGCAAACTTAAGCACAAAGTTTATATTTATATTAAGCAGAATATAAATTACGGGAAGGGTCCTTCTGGCTTAGGCACAAATGCTAAACTATTTATCTGTAAGAAAAAAATTATTAAATAAAATGAAGACACTCCTAATAAAGCAAAGATAATCTACTGCCTTGTTTCATCAACTCAAGTCAGTGATTTTAAAAACCATCGCTGCGGGACTTCCCTGGTGGCGCAGTGGTTAAGAATCTGCCTGCCGGGCTTCCCTGGTGGTGCAGTGGTTGAGAATCCGCCTGCCAATGCAGGGGACACGGGTTCGAGAGCCCTGGTCTGGGAAGATCCCACATGCCGCTGAGCAACTGGGCCCGTGAGCCACAACTACTGAGCCTGCGCATCTGGAGCCCCTGCTCCGCAACAAGAGAGACCGCGATACTGAGCGGCCCGCGCACTGCGATGAAGAGTGGCCCCCGCTCGCCGCAACCAGAGAAAGCCCTCACACAGAAACGAAGACCCAACACAGCCAAAAATAAATAAATAAATAAATAAATTTAAAAAAGAAAAGATGACTACTATCTTTAAAAAAAAAAAAAAAAAATCCGCCTGCCAACACAGGGGACACAAGTTTGAGCCCTGGTCCAGGAAGATGCCACATGCCGTGGAGCAACTAAGCCCGTGCGCCACAACTACTGAGCTTGTGCTCTAGAGCCCGCGAGCCACAACTACAGAAGCCCACGCGCCACAACTACTGAAGCCCACGCGCCTAGAGTCCGTGCTCCGCAACAAGAGAAGCCACCGCAATGAGAAGCCTGCACACTGCAGCGAGAGTAGCCCCCACTCACCACAACTAGAGAAAGCCCGCACGCAGCAATGAAGACCTAACATGGACATAAATAAATAAATAAATTTAAAAACCGTCACCACTACCAACCGTGGCCTTGTCATTGTCACCAACGGCATCTGCTCCCTACTCTGCCTGTCTCCCGCTGACCACTGGCACCACGAGGACACACCCGGCTGGAGGCAGCCTCTCCACGGGCTACCTGCCTTTGGTCCAGAGTCTGAAGGCCCACAAGTGGTCAGACACCGCAGTCTCTTCCTCCTCGGCCCCCTGTGCATTCTGACCACCGGACAGCCGCTCAGCAGGGCAGCGGGCTCTCCTGAACTAACCTCTGCCCCTCTGGCCGGGTATGGGCACCTCCTCTCGGGAATACGCTCAGACGCCCTCCGAAACATCTCTCAAAGAGCCACCCCCATCTCTTCCTGGCCTTCTGGACAGATAGATCGTAGCCGACGTTCAGGTCCGTATGGAAGAGCAGGCCTGACACTGCTGTCCCGAGAAAGGCTTGCCTGCGAGGCTGGCCTGAGGCTGGTGCTGGGGAACTTGGATTTTGGGAGGTTCCCACGGTTTCCTGACTGATAAGGATGGGTTGCTGGGCCCAGACTGTTTGTACAAACAGTGTGGTTTATGCTGAACACTGCTTTCCTTCTGGGACTCTGGGATTTCAGTACATGCCAGGAGAAGGGTGCCTACGTGGCCTGCCCCCAGTGAAAACCCTGGGTGCTGAGTCTCTAGTGAGCTTCCCTGGGAGAGAATATTTCACACCGGTTGTCACAACTCATGGCTGGAAGAACTGAGTACGACCTGTGTGACTCCACCAGGAGAGGACGCCGAAGCGTCTCCTGCTCCCTCGGGACTCTGCCCCCGTGCCTTTCCCCTCGGCCGATCGTGACTGTGTCCTCTGGCTGTAATGAATCACATAGTTGTGAATACAACTGTACGACGGGTCCCAGGAGTCCTCCTAGCAAATCACTGACCCTGGGGTGATCTCAGGGACCCCGACACAGGGCCCCATTGCACTTCCCAACAGGACACGAGCACTGTGAGGGCCCAGAGGGTGTCCCCCCGGCACATCTGGCAGGGAGGCCTCACGACCCAGTCTGGCCCTAGCTTTGCAGCCTCGTCCCCCGCTGTTTCCACTCGCGCCTCCCTCCTGGCATCCACAGCCCCCCTGCCTCGCTCTGTCCTCTGTTCGTCTCTGCTCCTCTTTTTCCTTCTCCCCCTCCCAGAGTCCGAATCCCAGCCAGGCTCGGGAACCCTGGGGCTGGTGGAGCAGGGAGACACTTTGGTTAGGGAGTCCCTGTCTGCTCTGTGGACCGTGATGGCATAAAATTTGTTTTTAAGGCAGAACAAGGAAGCTTAAGCGTAACATTCTCCCTGCCGGTACTGGGCCCCCCTAACGTGCAATGGGCGTCTACATCATACATCTACATCATACGTTAAGCAGACCTGCTCAAAGGCAGGAATGTCTGCTCAACCATAAAGATCAATGCGTTTTTTCCTTCTTCATTCTTTTCCTAATTCTGTATGGGGTCATGGTGACCTACTGTACGTGTAGATCTGGGCTGTGTACCTTTGGTGAACTTTATGTAAAATGTCAGTGTGTCATTCTGACAAATGATCCTTTGTCTCTAGAGTGTACATAACTGTGCCTTCGACCTCTAACAAGTGCAACAGTCCGCAGAGTTTTCTGAAAGACTGTCTCCCGGGTTATAATCCTCAGGTTGGCGTGAATAAAATTCTCTATTTCTCCTTTAGATCGACTACTGGTTAATATTTTGTCAATGTTCGGGAGGCTCAGACTTGTCTCGGCAGGCCCAGGGGCTGAATGGCCACAAACACTGCCAGTGGGCTGGGTGCACACGTTTACAGACGCTGTTGTGATGAACACATGTGTGTCCTTTAAAGGTAATACTGAATTTATTTTAAAATACATGGAGAGGCTAAATTCTAAGGTACTAAGTTTTCAACATTAAGAAAGAGGGTCACAGAATCAAAAAGGTTGGAACCCCCTATCGGTAGTCCCACTCTCTCACCACCACAGCCAAGGAAAAGTGGGGAGGGGGCAGGAGAGGGTCAAGGAGTTACAATTACTTCACTCTCTTTTCCCTTAGACACTCAAATACGTGTTAAACTCCCACTACGACCAATGCGCTAGAGAAGAGTAAGTGTCCCCAGAACCTGGAAACGAGTCAAACCAAGCCCTGGGGGAAAGATCAGCCACCTGGAGGGGGCCCAGCGATGGCAGGGAGTTTGGAAGCCCCAGGTCCTGGCCTTTGGACCTGTCAGGGAGGCTGGAGGGCAGGCGGAGGGGCTGGAACCAGGTCACTGCTGCCCGAAGGGAGAGGCACCAACACTGCGGCACTGTCACCATGGACCATGCCTAGAGAAGGGCACTGGGGGCTCCAGAATCTGTCTGGGCTTCCTGGCCTTGCCCAGGTGACAAGAGTCTCTGTCCTGCACCGCAGGGCTCTTCCTAAGGGAGACGGATGCTTCAGGTCATCCACGATGCCAGCTTATTCAGCAAACCTCTGTGCTCGGACTCCGTTAACCCTGGGCTTCCCATGCAGATTTCACGTTAGGTGGTCAAACACTTAATCGGCCACCATATAGTTCCAGTTTGATTGTCAGCTCTATTTTTCACCGTAAGTTAAGGAACTGGCATATTCTGATTTATCTCTCTGTCCTTTGTGAGTCTGGTTAGTGTACATTGATCCCCCTGAGAACTATAAGGTGGGGGGGGATGCACTGACCGACACCAGGCTCTGCAGCTGCAAAACAAAAATGCCACCCAAAACACACGCCCATTTTATAGGAGGCCGGTAAGGAGAGCCAAGGTGGGCTTCCAGGCTACGTCTTCTCCACCTCCTGGCAGCTCCACGCAGGGCTGGCTCTGCAGGTCCCTTAGCTCAAGGGAAGAACACGCTGATCCCAGCTACCGAGCTGCAGAGGGCCTGCCTTTCTAATGAGGCCCCTCCCCCGGCCCTCTCTAGGGGACACCAGCCACGCTGAGAACGGACACGGCCTCAACACCTCCTTATCTGGAGACGAGAGCTGGGGTCGTGGCACCTTCTCTGCCTGTACACTTTCCCCAACATGCCACATTTTATATGTGGACCAGGTGCGCGAGACCCCAGCCAGCCTCTCAGCTCCATCCATCTCTGTCCCTCCCTCTAACACCCACTCGGATGCTAAGTGAGAAGTCACACACAGGGGGCCTAATCACCAGCAGAGGGGCGATCCCTACACACTTCCGAGCACTTCAGGTCTCTCCTTTGGTTGACAGGATGGCCCTACGCGGGCAGCTGCTCAGGCACTTTATCCTGGGCTTGGGGGGAAGGTTCCAAAGCACGGAGGGGTGATGCAGCATGAGCAGGCAGACAGCCAGGGGCCAAGCCGAGGACCCTAGACTGTGCTTGACTGTGACTATAACCTATCAGAAGATCAGTAAACCTTAACAAACCAAGCATCAAACATCCACTTTTATTTTTTTTGGCCACACCTTGCGGCATGCGGGATCTTAGTTTCCAGACCAGGGATCGAACCCACGTCCCCTGCATTGGAAGCACAGAGTCTTAACCACTGGACTGCCAGGGAAGTCCCAAACATCCACTTTTTAGAAAATCATTATTACCCAGTACAGTTTGTAGTGATAGATTATGGGAGTATCTGTAACAAACAAATTCTCATTCTCAGTAACCTCTTAATAAAAGCTGAACTTTTAACAAGGTTTTCAAGGGGGTGATGGAGGGGAGGGGTAGGGTCTTGGGTAAAAATAAATGATCCTGTAGCCACTGATAATGGCAGAGTCCAGACGGCATGGCCCTGGCTGGAGCAGGACGTGGGGAGAGTAAGGCAGCACAGCCAAGTGGCAGTTCTGTTGCAGAGCCAGCTCAAGTCAGCAGACAGCTTCTCTGTTTGTCAAACTGGGTGAAAATACTCTGTGTCCTTATCTTCTCCCATCAGAAGCTATTTACTACCTAACATCTGAAAAAACAGAAGGGCTTTTAGGTTCAAATGACTTACTTCCGAATTTCCTTTTAATTAGGACTGATTTTCTCACCTCATCTTAGATCTACTAAATCATGATTATGTTTAGTGCTTTCAGAGCCCAGAAATTGACGTTTTCAAGCTTCCCAGATGATTCTGACACATTCTAAGTTTAGAATCACAGGGCCAGGGGAGAGCTGCCGTCCAGTCACGGCCGGAGACTGGGCAGAACCTGCCCGGCCTGCCGGAATGAAAACTACACGGGTGAATGGGACCCTCTCCTCCCACCAGGGGCCAGCTGTCCACCATAGCATGTCTGTGAACTAGAAATCACCGACAACTGCTGTACACCTTTAAGGCGCAGTGAACATTTAGTGCCAACTTCCACTCACAACAGGGGGGGTTCTTCAATTTCTACTTGAACACCTATAGCAACGGAGGGCTCACCACAGTCCCATCGGTGGCCTGATCTGTCAGTCAAGAAGTTCTGGAACATGAACGGGCAGAGTGTGGGGCTTTGGGCTTGACCTCAGGAGTCAGACTGCTGGAATTCCAATCCCTGCTTTGCTTCATATTAGCTAAGGGCTCGGCAAACTCGTCTATAAAACGGGGATCAAAACAACCTCTCTTGGGACTTCCCTGGTGGCTCAGTGGATAGGACTCCGTGCTCCCAATGCAGGGGGACCGGGTTCGATACCTGGCTGGGGAACTAGATCCCACATGCATGCCGCAACTGGGAGTTCGCATGCCACAATGAAGGAGCCCACGTGCTGCAACTAAGGAGCCCACGAGCCACAACTAAGGAGCCCGCCAGCTGCAACTAAGACCCAGCGCAACCAAATAAATAAATAAATATTTAAAAAACCCCAAAAAACCTCTCTCATAGGGATGTTGTGAAGATTAAATGAATTAACATAGGAAAAGTGCCTGGAACAAATGCTGGGACGCGATAAGTGTTACGATTCCTATTCTTACAGCCGAATCTGTCTGCCTAACGTCCACCTGTAAGTCGCAGCCGGCCACCTCCAGCTACAGAGTGGGCTCTTACACACACCATTCCTGACCTTGAGTGCCTCTTTATCTCCTGGCTAAATATACCAGCTCTTTTAGACATCTGGAAGAGATGGTTTCCAGGTCATTCATCACCTCAGCCAAAAGATAAACTCTTGTATGACAAAGTTCTTATAAAACGTGAACGGGAATTGACCGTCGCCAGGGTAGGTGGTTCCATCAGTAGTCTCCCCCTACCCAGAAAAAGCAGAGGAAGAGTGAGGTGTGTGTGTGTGTGTGCGCGCGCACGGAAGAGGGAGGGGGCGAGCATGATGTGCAAACACTCAGGCCACAGACACGGCCTTCTGGTCCTTCTCAGCGCAAACCCGCTCTCCCAGCATGTTTCAGGCTCAGACTCGGGCTTCCAGATCAGATCCTGAACCCTGCTGCCCCCACCTGCGGGCTGTGCTCCCACGCCTGAGCATCTGGCAGTCACGCTGGACAGGAAGACAGGAGACCGACCCTGTCCCTCTCCCTCTGTGACCTACCACTCCTCAAGGCCACTCCTGGGCACCTTCTCCATGAAGCTACACAGTGGGAGGACACACTCCAGAACATGAGATCTAAAAGCTCCAACCCCTCATTGTATAGAAGAGGAAACTATGGTACGAGGAGGCCTGAGCATGCGGCCAGCAGGCATATCTGAGCTGGGGTGTCCGTGGGCTCCCTAACTACACGGCCAGATCTGCAGAGGGGACTGCCCTTGTTCCCACAGCATCCAAACTGCTTGGCTTCTCCCTTTCTCCCAGGAGCTTGTGGGGCATTCATGTCGCCAAGGTCCTGGCACAGCGCTGCTCTGCCTGGCCACAGACTGCCCCAGCCACTCTCCCAACACCACCACCCCCTCCCCCGCCCTCAAACCATGGAGCCCACGGTTGTCTGAGGTTGGCCCAAGCTCATGAGCCACCACAATTACAGAGCTGGCCCCAGGGGCCCACCCAGCAGAACGTGCAGCAACTCCCCTTTGGTACCATCAGGTTTCCTAGCACCTTCACACAACTTGCCCAAACTGGTCCCAGACTATGACAGATGGGGCTCTCCCTCCACCTCTCGGACCTACGCATCTCACCTAATGGATAAAACCTGGTACCTTGTTCTATGCCCTCTCCCCCGCCCAGAGTCCAGGATCCTACCAAGAATGAAAGTGAACAGATTTACTCATTCTCCTTAGGCCTTCGTGCCCATCGCTCCCCGTATAATTTATCATTAAAAGCCAAGAAGAGAGGGTGACGCTTAATCCAAAGGAACGAGTTTCCAAAGGTGGAGAGAGACTCCAAGAATGCGTACACTGCGGGGCGGGGAGAAGGGAGGGGGGCGTCCGGGGACCTAGACTTCTCCGCACCAAATCCTGCGCACCAGCACTCCCTCCACGCCCGGCCAAAGTTGGCGGGTCCCAGGCTCGCCCCCGCCCTCCAGGCACGCACAGCGCCGCGCGGAGCAGACCCGCCGCGGCGTCCGTCTGTTCTCGCCGACTGGCGGCGGGGTCCCGGCTCGCGGCGCCGTCCGCGCTAGCCTTACCTGGCGCGCCATCCCGGACTCAGCCTCCGCTCCTGGCTTCCGGCACGGCCGGGGGCACCCGCTCCCCGCCCACAGGCTGCGCCGCGACCCTCGGCGGCGGCAGCGACCTAGGGCGGCGCAGGAGGAAACCGGGCCGAGCGCGCAGGCCGTTGAGGAGGGGCGGGGGTGGGGCGTCGCATCCCAAGAGAGGGGGACCAGCTTCCGCGGCCCTCCGGGCGCAGGCGCGAACTACACTTCCCAGAAGGCGCCGCGGCGCCGGCCGGAGGAGGGGCGAGGTGAAGGCGGGGCGAGCCTGGTGGGCGCCCTCTCCCCACTGGTTCACCCGAGACCCCGAGAAGCTACCAGGGGGGTTTGGCGCCGGGATCTGCCGGGTGGTCAGCTTGCGGTGTGCTTGCCCGCGTAAACCCATCCATCCACACATCCATCCATCCATTCTTGCATCCAATATTTACTGAGCGCACCCTATGTGCCAGGTGGGATGCTCGGATTAAATGGGAACCGCCTCTCCCAGAGGACGCATCCCGTAAACCGACCTTGACTAGGGCCGCCGGGGAGGCGTGGGGGAAGCGGGTCCCGAGAGGTGCGGAGGGGGCTGCAGGCCAGACCGCTCGGCTGGGATAGTGTGTGGGTCAGAGTGGCTGCCTGACCCCAGCACATGCTCAGATCTGTCACCCCGCTCCCGCGCTCGCCATAGCATTGACCCGTGTGCCGCTATATCTGTGTGACTATTTGCTGGTCTATTTTGTTGATTGTGGTAACCCCATAAGTTCCTGACACGTAGTAGGTCCTCAAGTAAATGTGGTGAATGAATGAAGCGTGAGCCCACCATTCTCCAGGTCAGAAAGGAAGCAGCGGGGCTCGGGGAGAGTGGCGGACTCCGGGGAGAGGACCCCGGCTGAGCCCAACAAGCCTCATTCCTGGTCTGGAGGACCCCGGTTAGGACAGCTCGGAGAAGGTGGGCTTCTGGGGCAAACCTGCTCTGCTTGGCAGAGGCTTACAGGAGCAGAGGAAGGCCGGGTCCAACGAGGAGGAGGCGCCTGCCGCCCAGGGAGCCCTTCCCCACTCCCGCGCCCCGACAGTTCTCTTCCTCTGGACTCTTTGGGGAAAGGGAATGCCTGGCCCAGCAATCCCAGAGTTGTTCCCTGTAGCCGCTCTAGCCTGCCGTGGGTCTCCGCTGGCCTTGTTGCTGGTCACCTCCCAGAACTTTGGGATACAGTGTTGACAGTCTTGGCCTGGCTTCCAGGGAGAGGCCGCGGGAGACCAATCTCAGTCCCTGCCCAGCCCCATACCTGGGCAAAGCCCCCTCCTCCACACCCAAGGAATCACTGACACAGGACCCGTGTCTGTGTAGCCCACTGTCTTGAGGATCTGAAGAAATCACAAGGTTTCACGCAATGGAAAAGGACAGTTTAAAATTCAACATCTGATCTCAGGATTCCTAAAGGCCACAGTGCCCCTTGGTAAGTGCCTTACCTGTGCTTTGGGCCTATGTCCCATCATCTTGCTGAGGTCAGCTTCCTCCTTATAGGTGTCCCTTCTTCCAGCTCGTGCCAACGTGCCACCCTCAGTCTCAGAATCCCTAAACTTTAAAATCTCTTAAGGGATTAGCATACTTCTTTTGTCTAGCTATCCTTATCGTTCATTTGACCATTTATTTATTATTTGTTTATGGCTGCGTTGGGTCTTCGTTGCTGCACAGGGGCTTTCTCTAGTTGCAGGAGCAGCTACTCTTCGTTGCGGTGCACGGGCTTCTCATTGCGGTGGCCTCTCTTGTTGTGGAGCACGGGCTCCAGGCGCGTGGCTCGCCGGCTACAGAGTGCAGTCTCAGTAGTTGTGGCGCCCGGGCTTAGTTGCTCCGCAGCATGTGGGATCTTCCCGGACCAGGGCTCGAACCCGTGTTCCCTGCATTGGCAGGCGGATTCCTAACCACTGCGTCACCAGGGAAGCCCCTGACCATTTCTTAATTTGATTCCTTTGCTCACAACAGACAGTTCTTGCTGAGCTCTGTCTTTCCTGTGTCTGGCATTGATTAGGACTCAAATATGTCTTCAGTAAATGGATGATTCCATAACATCCACTGCTCTGATGTCTGTAAGCATCGTGAGGATAGAGTGAGGGGGCGGGTCACAGAGCCCATGCCACTGTAGAGAAGATGGATTAGGGACAGTGGCATGTTCAAGCTGGCTTGCACCAGAGAGTCACTTGTTAGCATGTCTTCCCAACTCCATGATCAGTGATCTTATGTTTGTGGCTTGACATTGGATTCGGTGAGATTATTTACACCATGAAATTGGAAAACACTACAAATCAGTGCTTCCCCTCCCCCCAAGAGCTGGTTGTTAAACACTAACCAGCACAGCACTGATTTAGGGCAATGAAAACATGCAGAAACAAGCCTATGTAGAACAAGACCTGTGGTAAGTGAAATTAAAAAGTCAGAGTTGGAGGAACTTATCACTCTGGGGTTGTAGTGCTCGGTGACAGGACTTTAAGTTATCCTGGACTTTTTCCCAGATTTGAGAAGGCTCGGTATTAGGGAAAGGAGCTGAACCTTCAACACCAGCTCCTACTAGCAAAAGTGAAGGACAGCAGGGGGCACCCGGATTTGAACCAGGGACCTCTTGATCTGCAGTCAAATGCTCTACCCCTGAGCTATACCCCCTGACATAGCTTTAGGCCTTAGTACTACCTTATACCTGTGCAGCCATGCCCAACATTCCTATAAATTTTTGCCACAGATGTTCATCACGCTGGACCTGCTGAAAGCTGCCAGGCTGGCCTCACTTTAATTTTATTTCCTTGATATAAAATAAGCAACAGTCTCCCCCTCCCTGTAGCCACCTCCCTGCTCTTTCTGGAAAAGCACTGACACAGATATTTATAGCAGGAAGGGACTTCAGGGTCGCTAGTCTGTGCCCTTCACAATGGGATCTGAAAACAGAGATTCAGGATTACTGGTCTGCCCAAGCACACACAGATCCTTACAGATAGGCTCAGGACCTGAATCCATCCTCCTGACTTTGGGTTCAGGACCCTGTAATGAAACCAATGACTCTCTCATCTTCCTCTTGTCCCTATCTTCCATCCATCAGAAAATGTAAAGACTACATAACGGAAGCCTCTGAAGAAATTACTCGGGACCATCAAGGGGACTAGAATGTGGGCTTAGCGGAGCAGAGTGCCATGCAGCTCAAGAACCACAAGGAAAAGCTAATGGGGACACCAAGATTTGATCTCGTGCATGGACTGCACCCTTTGGGCCAGTCCTCAGATTTCCTGTGCTTAGGAATCATCTTGGGAACTTGTCAAACATGCAGATGCGATCTGGGGTTAGGAACAAGCTCCTTATAGAGGGTCGGGAGACCCCACTTTGAGAAACACCTGCCACAGATCTACATCGGCTTCTTCTGCGCCACCTACAGGAAGACTTAGGTACTGAAACACCCAAGAAGGGGATGGGTGAGGAATTCTCTCACTTGCCCCAGGGTCAGCCAGAGCTGGTGGGAAGAGGCAGGATGAAAACCAAGGACCACGAACAGACTGCTCATCCTCTGAACTCTGTTCTAGACCCGTGGTTCTTAATTTTAGGGTGCGTCAAAATCATCTGGAGGGCTTGTTAAAACAAAGATGACTGGGCTCCCCCCCTGAAAGTTTCTGATTAACAAGTTCTCAGGTAATGCTGATGCTGCCCGTCTGGGGTCACGCTTTGAGAACCGCTGCTCTAGATCCACACATCTGTGACCAGGCCCTTTCACACTCGCAGTCACACCCAGGGCACCTGTTCACCGTTGCTTCTTCTGTGTGTTTACCGGGCACTGGTGCCTCCACTCCACCAAAGATGGGTGTCCTGAGACCCTCTCCCTTTCCTCCCAGTGCCTGCCGGGAACCCCTAGGGTGGTCTTCTTTGTCCTGGGTTAGTCGTCTTCCCAGTTTACCATTTAGGAAACTAAATCTTGAGAAGCTTCTGCCCCCCTCCCCAATATGGGGAAAACTCGTTCAGGCAAGTCAAGGAGCAGACCCACCTCTTCCATCCAGAGCAGCACAATTCGAGCTGAAGATCCCAGTTTGTCTCAGAAAAATCCAGCCCCAGGGGGTCGTGTTATTACTCCTATATCACAGATGAGGACACAGAGGACGAGAGGGTATCTTCAGCCCCACAAAGGAGAGTATCCAGGTTGAAACATGGAAGCCTGGAGTTCTCTAGAGATGCAGACGTCCTTGACTTTGGAGGTTTCTTGGAGCTTTTATTCAACTTTCATTTTTTAGGGTCCTACTGTGTGCTGGGCACTGTGGTGCCCTCAGCAGAAGCTGAGATTTCAGTGCTCTTTGAGGAGAATAAATGGGCACACGTGTGAAACAAATGTTTTTGAGCACTTGCCATGAGCTGGAAACTGTGCTGGGCTCTGGGGATACCGGCTGAATAATGTCAGCTCCGGAAAAAGTGGGCAGTTTCATTCTTACTGATAAAATTCCACGCAGCAGTTTCTGATAGTCTCTAATTTTAGAGAAGAACATTTCTCTAAGAGGATTGTTTTGACATTTTACAACTGCAGTGCATCGGTGTTATCTGAGCAGATTTTTATTTTCTCCCTCTGAGCTCATGTTCACTTTCTCAGACATCTTTGTGAGGAACAGTAGGGAATAAATAAGGTGGATGTGAATTTGAACCAGTGACCTCTTGATCTGTAGCCAGAAAGCTTTGCCTCTGAGCTACAAGCCCTTGCATGTCAACAACCCCTAGTGGGTACCTTTTACTCTTGACACCACTTTCAGACTCCAGGAACTCACTGCTGCTTCTGTGTGTCTAAGGAGCAGGCAAGCCTTTTGTATGGGTTGAATTGTGCCCCCCAAAAGATATGTTGAAATGCTAACCCCGGTACTTGTGAAAGTGACCCATTTAGAAATAGGGCCTTTGCAGATATTATTAGTAATTAGTTAAAATGAGGTTATAGTGGATTAGGGTGGGTCCTAATCCAATGACTCGTGTCCTTATAAAAGGAGAAGAGACAGACACACAAACAGGAAGAGGGCCGTGTGAAGACAGAGGCAGAGATTGGAGTGATGCAGCTACAGGACAAGGAACACCGAGGATTGCCGGCTACCCCCAGGAGCTATCATTTTACCATCCTGGCCAAAGAAATGGGAGTGAATACACGATTCTGCATTTCCACACTGACAAATATTGGCTGCTAAGAGTGCTTGCGTGAGTTTTTGAAATGAGAGAGAAGATTAAAACATTTCTTCAAAATGCTGAGAAGGCCCATTTCTATGGCCTTGAGGCACAAGTGGAATATCTCAGGTGTACAAATATTTTGAATATCCAGAATCTATCCCTCCAGGGCTTTAATACCATGCTTTTTTGTTGTTTGGTTAAGAAGACCTGTTCGTGGAACAATAATTCAATAGTTGTGTTTAGCTTATTCCCTGTGCATGATGATTTTGTTCATTCACGGTAGAGACAGGAACTAATGGTGTGTTACTAGGCATATGTGAAAACCACATCCAGATGCTACAGAAGCATCTAAGGAAACACCTCCCAAAGCCAGAGTGGACCAGAAATCCGTTCACTGCTGTCTCCCATGTTGGCGTACTCAACTCCCAGGTTTAAGGACCAGGCACTTGTCAACCTCATATCTGAGTGAGTGCGGAAAGCAGTCTTTAGTGAGAAATTTGAATAACCATAATTATCTGCCAGGATCACCCAACACTTGCTACTATACCTTATGACCTTTAAGTTATCATGACTTAACAGAAATAAAGAATATGAAATGAAATCACCAGATTTGGAAATCTGACCTATGGTTCAAGCTAGCTGTCATTAAGCCGGATAAAGATAATTTGGTGAAAGACTGCAAATGGTATCATGCCTCTCTCCATGGAGAAATAACTGTTACTCATCTTAAAATATTACATTTTACTTTTTCTTTTGATGAAAACAAATCAATCTATCTTTTTTTAAGAAACAGTATGGGGCTTCCCTGGTGGCGCAGTGGTTAGGAATCCGCCTGCCAATGCAGGACACACGGGTTCGTGCCCCGGTCCGGGAAGATCCCACATGCCGCGGAGCGGCTAGGCCCGTGTGCCACAGCTACTGAGCCTGCGCGTCTGGAGCCTGTGCTCCGCAACGGGAGAGGCCGCGACAGTGAGAGGCCCGCGCACCGCGATGAAGAGTGGCCCCCGCTCGCCGCAACTAGAGAAAGCCCTCGCACAGAAACGAAGACCCAACACAGCCAAAAATAAATAAATAAATAAATTTAAAGAAACAGTATGTGTCTTTTGTGTTAAGAAATCCTTCCCTTCCCTGAGAGTATAAAGATAGTCTCCTATTTTTTTTTTTCTTTTTTAATGGAAGAAGTGGAAAATTTTATTTGAGGCAAATTTGAGGAGTATAACCCGGGAACAGCATCTCAGAAAGTTCCACGAACTGTTCCTGAAAGTCTCCTATTTTTAATTCAAATAATTAAAAAAACTTTTTTTTCACATTTAGGTCTTTAATTCATCTGGAATCTACCTTTCTGTGTGGTGAGGGTTTTTCAGTAGCAGTAGTTGTTGTTGTTTTTAATATGGAAAACCAGTTATTTCAGTGCCATTTGTTGAACAATTTGGCACTTTCCCCGCTAGTTTGTAATTCCACTTTCATCATGTGTTGGAGAATCATCTATTTATCATCCAACCAGGAAACCTTTGCGAGAGAAAAGGGATGCTGTTCATGTTGATGCTGGGACCACAAGCATCAACTGGGACTGTCCCAAGCAAATTAGGACATAGGGTCACCGTATTAGTCAGGGTTCTCCATAGAAACAGAACCACTAGGATGCATATAGTTCTATATAGAAATAGAAAGTGATGTATTATGAGGAATTGGCTCAGGGATTATGGAGTCTGAGAGGTTTCGCCATCTGTCTTCTGCAAGCTGGAGGTCCAGGAAAGCAGGTTGTGTAGTTCCATCCAAGCTTGGAGGCCTGAGAACCAGGATAGCCAATAGTGTAAGGTCTGGTCTGAGTCCAAAGGCCGGAGAATCAGGAGCACTGAGGTCTGAAGGCAGGAGAAAGTGATGTCCCAGCTCAAGCAGAGAGCAGATTCTCCCTTCCTCCACCTTTGTGTTCTGTTCAGCCCCTCCGTGGATTGCACGCTGCCCACCCTATAGGTGAGGGTGAACTTCTTTGTCTGCATGTTGATCCGTTTCTTTGTTTAACGTTTATTCATCCATTTATACAACAAATAGTTTTGACAGCTCACTAAGCGCCAGACACACAGAAGAAAACAGATGAAGGGTCCGCCTTCCTGGAGCTTCCATCACGGTGAGGGTGACAGATAATTAACAAAAATCTATATTGCTGTAATGCAGGTCATAATAGGGACCGTGAGAAAAACAAAAACAGAGCAAAGGGCTGAAAAATGATGGGGTGCAATTTAAACAAAGCGGCCAGAGGAGGCCTTGCTGCTGAGCGGACTCTGGACGGAGCCGTGAGTGATGGGAAGGGGCCCCGGCCTGTGTCCAGGGAAAGGTGCCAGGCTCCAAACTGGAGCATTTTTGATGCTTTGGCGGAACAGCAAAGACCAGTATGGCTGGGGGCAAGTGCTGGGAACAAGAAAGGAAGGGGTTGGGGGGAGAAGCAGCCAGGGCCAGCTCCTGTGGATTCCAAGGAGGATGGACTTGGGATTTCATTCCGAGCAGAGCAGGGAGCTGCTGAACCAAGCGTGACACAGAATCGGACTCACGTTTGAAAAGATCACGTTGGTGCCCAGTGGAAGTAGATGGACGGGGAGAAAGGAGACCTGTCAAGAGAGTGTGACAGTGGGTTTGGTGGGGGACAGACAGTAGGGCCTTGACCACAAGTCCTGATGGTGTGCGGCCAGATGGGCTCAGATGTTGATACATCCTACCGAAGAGCCGGCATGACTTGCCGTGGGCTTTGGATGCAGAAGGGATGAATTGACAGTGTCTGGCAGGTGTCCGGCAGAGTCGCTGGGAGAATCGTGCCTTTACTAAGTTGGGCAACACAGTTGAGGGGCGGGGAGCAGGTTAAGGGTGAGAACTAACAATTCCCTCTCGCCCGTGTTTGGTTTGAGAAGCCTACAGGATCTCTAAATGAAGATATCAAGTAGCAGACCCTAGCTCAGGAGAGAAGGTGCCACAAGGGGAGTCATCCTTCAACTTTGCATTCTCTTGTTTCTCCCCGGGTTCATCTCCCTTCTTTCTCCTTCTTAATTGAGTGAGGTTCTGCTCCAATAAATGCTCTTGGTTTTGCACATCTGAAATGTCTTTATTTTGTCCTCTTGCTTGAATGTTAGTTTACCCGGGTTCAGCATTCTAGATTGGAAGTTATTTTTCTTCATACCAAAAAAAATATTTATTTTATAATGTTATAAAATGTCAGTAAAGACAACTTTATTATTCAATTGCGCTTCTCACCAAAGCATCAAATTTTTAAAAAATTTTGAAATACATGGTTCATGTGTATAAAAGGATATGTTTATCAGTGCTTAATACTTTGGATTATAATTCTTAGCTACAACATATTTTTTAAGTAACACAAATAGTAAGGGAAGAAAGTACATAATTTAGAAACAATGAGAAAATATACATTTTGAACAATCCTTAGTAATTATGAATATCCTCGGTTTAATTCAGAATATTTATGTTTTTTAAAACCCTGTACAGCTGTACACCTGAAACTAACACATTGTAAATCAAGTCTACTCCAATAAAAATTTTTTTTAAAAAACCTATACATTTAACAGTGCAAACAGTACATTTGAGGTTGCGGAGATTGGAGATATGGTTTGAGTTTTTTACTTCCTTGGGGGAAAAAATGTGTTTTTTCCCTGCTAAAGTATTGGGTTGCCCAAAACGTTCGTTTGTAACATCTTACGGAAAAACCTGAACGAACGTTTTGGCCAACCCAATACATATCTGTCAGAGCTATTTAATTTTACTTTATTTATGTCTATATTTTCACTTATACAATTTTTAGAAATAACATTTTCCTAATTATAATAAAGCAATAAAAATGTATAAATCCACAGGACAAAAAGCAGATGGATGAGGGATAATTAGTTTCACACAGAAGAAAAAAGAAAACAAACAAACAGCTGACATTCAGTCTGTAGAGGAATCATCCAACAAGAAGTAAGCACTTTTGTGGGAAATGAAGGGAAGTTTGGTGACCAGAGAGCGTCACTGAGGGATGCAGTTCCGCAGGTTCTCACCAGCTCGCTGAGAACGGCTGATAATTGCAGTGTACAGCATACCTGGGTATTGAGACATACTGAAATGATGCAAGTTAAGAACCTGGAATCTGTGTTGGGGGTATAGCTCAGGGGTAGAGCATTTGACTGCAGATCAAGAGGTCCCCGGTTCAAATCCGGGTGCCCCCTGTCAGTTTTCTTTCCATCCTAAATCCACACAGGTGGTCACTGTAGACCTCCTCAGTACCGACACCCGCCCCTTGTTAGGTAGCTCTCTAAATTTGGCTACTTTCCTCTAGAGGGGCTTAGCAGACAGGACAGGAGAGGGGAGAAAATGTAGGAAAGGTCATCTTCTGACTCAGGAAATGGGTGGAAGTGTCCCTCATCCAGAATTAGAGGTTTTGTCTTGACCCGAGGAGAAACGTGTGTGCTAGGTCAGTTCTCCCATTTACTATTTCTCTTTTCAAGTGAGTTAATAGGCAGGAAGGTCCAGGGAGCCGACTGAATTAGCAGCTGTGCCCCAGAGACTCTGAGGAGGGATCTGGATACCTTTATTTTAAAAACAACACATACTCTACTCTTCCTCCCCTGCAAGCACTAGCCAATCGGACAGACACGTTTGGGGGAAGACGATACTGGATGATTCTAAAGGGCATTTTGCCTAATCGTGTATGATTATCAAAGCCGGTGCCCTTTGCAGGGGCCTGAGAAGCTGCCAGGTGGGCAAGGAGGGAGAGGGTGGGAAGGAGACCTGGTGGGAAAGGCGTTCATCTGCCATGGGGCAGACCCCCGGCTTCGTGGAAGGCCACGAATCCCCAGGTGGCTGGCTGAGTTACAGATCCAGGTAGCATTATGGGTGGAAAGATGCTTCTTAGATAATAACAGCTCGTAGGTAGATCATTTAAACATGGATCGTGGGGCCTCTGATTCACAATCCAGGTAGCCCTACCTGCTATCCCTTTAAAAAAAATTAATAGACATTGTTTTTTAGAGCAGTTTCAGGTTGACAGAAAAATTGAGCAGAAAGTATAGAGAGTTCCCCTCTACCCCTCACCTCAGCTGCCCCTCCCAGTTGCCCCGTCATTAACATTTTACATTAGTGTGACATTTGATAAAAATGGTGACTGAATATTGATACGTTATTATTAACCGAAGTCCATGGTTTACATTAAGGTTCATGCTTTGTGTTGTACAGTTTTGTAGAGTTTTGTGGGGTTTTGGCAAATGCATAACATCATGTACGCACAATTGCAATATCACTCAGAATAGTTTCACTGCCCTAAAAATTCCCCCTGCTATACTTATTCATCCTTCTCTCCCTCCCCAACAAATCCCTGGCAACCACTGATCCGTTTGCTGTCTTCACAGTTTTGCCTTTTCCAGAATGTCATATAGCCGGAAGTATACAATATGTAGCCCTTTCAGACTGGCCTCTTTCACTTAGTAGTATGCATGTAATGTTCCTCCACATCTTTTCGTGGACTGATAGCTCATTTCTTTTTATTGCTGAGTAATATTCCACTATGTGGACCTGGGTGACTGGAGGTCTGCGGAGGGAAGAGGCACACGCAGGGCTTGAGCCCTCCCGCCCTGGGGCAGAGGGAAAGAGAGGTCTCTGGCCACACACCAGGGCCCCTTGGTCCCAGGATTGTGGGCCCCCAAATAATAGCCTTTATGCCTCATCTCAGCTTCCCGGGTGGCGCTACCCGAAGGATTCAGGGCTGCCGCCTCTGGGGCGCTATCTCCCCTGGGTTCAGCGCAGCCCCTAGGACACCGCCTCAGGCGGGGACCAGACCCGGGAGAGCGGAGGAGAGCAGAGTGCGCGATGGAGGGGTCAGTGAAAGAAGGAGGCTGGGGCTGGGGAGGATGGCGCAGAGCAGGGGAGCGGGGGGGAGGAGGGAAGGAAGGAAGGATGGGGGGGCGGGGGTCCCAGCCCTAGAAGCCCTAGTTCTCAAGGCTGTTGCCTCCCTACTCGCGACCTGCAGTTCTGCTTGCAGCTAGAGTGGAAATGCTCTTATTAGACAAGGAGGGGCCTCTGGGGGCTGGAAAGGTGAACTCGTGGCCCAAGAATGGTCTCCAGTCAGTTTGTGGTGAGTGTGTCCGTTTCAGAGGTGGACGTGGAATGAATCAAATTTACGGTAACTATGGAATGCTTGGGTGTGGTAACACGAGAAATAAGGTAAGGAGGAGCCATTGCAAAGGAATGTGGTATGGCTCAGGGTTAGAACCTTTGCCTCCAAACCAAGAGGTCAGCGGTTCAAATCTGGGTGCTTTCTAGTGCCTTGCTTTATTGTCAAATACAGGTAAATGGCTTCGCTGCTACCACATCCTACTTAAAAACATGTCTTCCGTGGCCCTCGCCACCACTTTTCCCCAGACTGTGTTGTTTTTTCAGATGTCTTCTCTGCTCTGTCACAGTGAAGTGTGGTAGGTTGACCTATGGGCTGTAATTCACCTCTCTCTGTTTCTGTGCCTTCTGATTTGTGACTTTTCTGTTTCTCCTCCAGAAGCCGGTGGGCTCTGCATCCCTTTGCTCTGTGCTCGGCAGAATATCTCAGTCTAGGTCAGTCAGGAGACAGAAACTACACAGTAATTTAAACAAGGGAAGTTTATTATAAAGAATCATTGTGCTATGAAAATAGGATAACTCTTAAGGTGCAAAGAAAACTCTAAAGGTACCCTTGAGGTGAGGGGTCCAAGCAAGGGCAAATTTGGAAGGGGAACCCCTCCCCAAAGCTAGGATCCAGACCTCATGGAGGAAGGTGGGGTCGCGGCCCACTCACCAGGTTGCCCCAGCCAGACTCGTTCGTGGTTGCCAGGCAAGCAGGAAGCAGCCTCTGGGGACACAGGGAAGCCACGTGGAAGTGTGAGTCCTGGAGCGTGCAGTGTCTGCGCCTGGAGGATGTAGGAACCAGACCTCTGCGCAGAGGCAAGCCGAGGCTGGCAGGCAGGTACACAGAGGGAGTCGGGGGCCTGGGAGTGGGGTTGGGGGTGGGGTATGGAGGTGGTCACCAGCCCAGCGAGGTCACCAAGGGATTTCGTTCTCTGGGCGTGTGCCTGGGGCAGAGCACACCAGGTGTCCTTACACACCTGCACCACCGCCCAACCTGCAGCAGGAGCCAGAGAGAGAAGACCCCTTTCTCCTGCAGTGTCCCTCCTGCGCCCTCTACTGACAACTGTTGACATTGTGCTCGCTTAAAGGAGAAATGCTTAAAGAATCCAGTCCGTTATCCCACAGCAGGTACAGAAGGGTGAATTTGGAGCTGCCAGTCAATAAATTGATAACTGGCACGCCACGTGATGTGTTTTGGCCAACAGGATGTTGGTAGGTATGATACAAGCAGGGCCTTGAGATCTACTTGCAAGGTTGGGTTTGCCCTCTGGGACTTCCACCCTTACCCTGAGATGCGCTTGCCCTGTAAGGTTCTCTCCTTCGGCCTGGGCCCCAACATGAACACACAAGGCCCAGCCCTGAGCCCAATTCGCTGAGAGGAGCCAAGGCCAGCTAGACCCACAGCTTGAAGCCCACCCACCCGGCCAAGCCCAGCCTAGACCAGCTGATTCAAATTCAACCTGCAAACCCATGGGCGTGACAATAAGTGCTTATCATTGTGTGTTACTGGTCGGGGGTGGCTTGTTATGCAACATTGTTGTGAATAAGACTGGCGAATCCTGAAAGCGGTATCTAGGCGGAGGCTCTGGCTATACCCAAATGCAGAAGGGAGCCTGGCCGTTTCTTTTGCATACCCAGTTTCTGTGACTTTGTGTGCTTCCTATTTTGTTCAGTCTTTGACTGTAAATGTTTATTGCGATAAGTCTGTTCCTGTACTGTCACTGCATTTGGCATATGTGAGGGGTGGATAACTTATCTTTTAAGTTCATATGTTTCCAGATCAAGAGATCTTATGTAGATCTCACCTGGATCTTATGTAGATCCTGGACTTTGTCTGATTTCCTGAGGCTCTGGGGACTTGGGATAAAGCTGAGTATATTTTGCACGTGGGAGAGATGTAAATAATTATGACCGAGAGGGCAGACCATGGTAGATTAAACAGTTAGCCCCAGTTCTTCACTTATTCTATCTGTGCCCTTTGCCACAAGACTTTTCAGATCCTCCCGTTATAAGTGGGATATATTTCCCTGCCTTTGATTTACGGCTTGGTCCTGTGACTGGCTTTGACTGATGGGATGTTAGCTCACGTGATACAAGCAGAGGCTTGCAACCTGCTTGCATCGTTGGGCTTGCCTTTTTGCGTTTCTGCCATTGCCCTGAAAAAAAACTTCCCCTGCTAGCTGCTACTCCTCCAACTGGGACTCCAGAATGAACAGACAGAAACGAAGCACAGACGGACCCACAGCTTGAAGCAGGGCCACCAGGTAAAGCCCAGCCTAGATCCACTGTTCGGTATCCATGCTGCTGCCCTATGAACATGAAAATAAATGCTTATTGTTGCACGAATCAGAATCTTGGGATGATTTGTTCTGAAGCATTACTGTGGGAATACCTGACTAATACAGCTATGATTCTTACAGTCTTTTCCCCTCCCCCCCCTGCACTGCTCACCAGGATCTGAGTGAGGGGAGAGGATGAGACTTCAGTTTTTGAAGGAATTCAGTTTGTGGCCACAGGGTAGAAAAGTGCCTATTAGCCAAGTGAGGGGTCTCCGAGGAATGGAAAGATGAACTCGCGGCCAGAAGTCAGTCTCTAGTCAGTTTGTGGTGGGTCTGCCAGTTTCCACAGGCTGACTGGGAGTGAACAGGTTATACAGCACACTGCACACAGGTGAAATAAGCCAAGGAGGACCTTCAGTCAGGCATGGGGCTATAGCACAGGGAGAGAGAGTTTGACTGCAGAGTATAGAGGTCCTGGGTTCAAAACTGGGTGTGCCCTGTGGGTGGCTTCTTTTATTGCCAGATACAGATAAATGACCCTTCCTATTTAACATTTTTCTTACTGTGAGTCACCGTCGTCACCACTCTTCTGTGGTCATTGTCAGCTTTCTCAGGTCGCTTGCATTCTCTGGCACAGATCATGGTTCTGGCTTTAATGATCTGCGTGTATTTCAGTTCTTAATGAGTTCCTCTTCTTTAAAGTTTACGTCATGGAGGACACACTGAATGAGAAGTTACCCAGCTTGACTGCACCGGAATTACTTAGGGAACCTTATTAAAAATAGAGATTAGCAGGGGGAAGGGGCAATATAGGAGTAGGGGATTAAGAGGTACAAACTATTAGGTTATAAGGTAAGCTACAAGGATATATTGTACAACACAAGGAATATAGCCAATATTTTATAATAACTATAAATGGAATATAACCTTTAAAAATTGTGAATCACTACATTGTACACCTGTAACTTATCCAATGTTGTACATCAATTATGCTTCAATAAAAAGATAAAATTTTTAAAAATTTAAAAAATATAGATTAGCCCCAGAAATTCTGACTTAGCAGAACTGATGAGGGGCATGTGAACTTTGTTTTGGGGAAGCACACTCCCCTGCTAACCTTGATCCTAAAATCCAGTGATTCTAAGTGGCTGGAAAATTATTTTGGAACTTACAACACTGTATAATTCTAAACAACATCTGGTGGCAAACATCAATGATTTTCAAGCTAGTACCTTCAGCCCAGGACTGAGGGAAGGTAGGATGCAGGGCTGTAGGCATAGACCATAGCCAGGTGTGCAGAGGTGGGAGAATGTGGGAAAGGTGAGGACAGCACGGGCATGGTAGAGTGGTAACAGGTTGTAGTGGCACAATACTGCCAGGTGTGGTGACAGCCCATAAGTAGTAACTCAGCTCCCTGCATTGATGTTGAGAATTGAAACAAGCTTATAGACACCACTGGTTGTTTCTGAGTAAAGCATTTGATTGATGATTCAGAGGTCCCTCATTTCAATTCAGATGCATTGCTTTCTTTTTCTTTTTACCCCAAACTTTCAACCCTTTTCCCATGTTTTGAGGATTCTTGATTGTGTGAGCCCTGGTGGAAGAAATGGCTCTGCTTACAGCTGCAGACGCCAAAGTTAAAGTCTATTTTCTCCCTCTGTCCCCCTGGCACTTCTGACTCACATTATATTTACTTGTAGACTGAGTGACACAAATCCCAGGGTTGGCAGAGGTCAGGCATCACCCAGCAGCGCCCTAACCAGTGTGACTTGCCCAACAGACTGGCTGGGTTCCCTTGGACCATCCCTGCTTCATGAGCCCTCATCTCCAACCTTCCTTCAGTGACGTGAGCTCCCCAACACCAGACAATGCTTGTCCTGCCAGTTTCTATTTCTGTGACAATGTGCTTAGGCTGATACAATAATTGGAGTGAGTTGCAGGCAAAAAAACCTTAAAGAAAATGGGGCAGATGTAGGATTGGTTTTCTGTCCTACTTGGGACCGAAGAAAGTGGAAATCCAGTTGATTCTTCAGGGCTGAGAATCTGGGAGCCCAAGACTCTCAGTGGTAAAATAGCTGATTAATTGATCACATAGATGCAATTGGCCATCTGGATTCGAGGCTGGTTATTCATCTGGTAGGCATTTAATGGCTGTTTATGACTGGCGTCCATTCTGATTGGTCAGTGTCTGTGGTCATAGTTAAAGATTTTGTCTTCTTGGACAAAACTTTCAGAGACCAACTGTTGTTCTAGAACAGTAGGAAGGGCCGAGTCTGATGGCTTTGGGAAGCTCAAAGACATACAATGGAAAGCTCAAATGTCTACATCCTCTTCTCCTGACTGAGAGGGAAATGGACAGACTTCCCAAAGACTGCACTAGAAAACTCAGCTTGTGGGACTTCCCTGGTGGTGTAGTGGTTAAGAATCTGCCTGCCAATGCAGGGAACACGGGTTTGAGCCCAGATCCGGGAAGAACCCGCATGCCGCGGAGCAACTAAGCCCATGCGCTGCAACTACTGAAGCCCGCGTGCCTAGAGCCCATGCTCCACAACAAGAGAGACCTCTGCAATGAGAAGCCTGTGCACCGCAACAAAGAGTAGCCCCCGCTCGCCACAACTAGAGAAAGCCCGTGCTCAGCAACAAAGACCCAATGCAGCCCGAAAAAAAAAAACCTCAGCTCGTGCTGCTGAATGACTGAGATTGCTGAAAAACGAAGGCAAAATCGCCGAATTACAATACTAGTTGGGTTCACAGTTTACCCCGTTTCTCCTATCAATGGCCACTTCAGTGATAGCCACTCCAGCAAAGTGTCAGAGACTGTCAGGACACCTCCTCAAACTTGAGAGACTAGTTGCTACATCTTGCCCTCACCTTAGCTTTTATTGGGAGTGTTTCCTGTTACTCAGGAAATGGTGCCAAGGATGATAAAATACTTAGACACTAAGGGTCTCCCTGCATAGTTGTGTAGAACTAGTGGTTACTAGTTGCCAAGTTCTACATATATGTACATATGTTTTCAGATTTGTAGATAATCCCCAAAGCTTTTTAAAAAGTATTTAACTCATGCACGCACGCACGTGCACGCACACACGCATGCACACACACACACACAACTTTGACATCTCATTTGAATGTCTGTGATGGCCTAGCTTTTCTGTATCTTAATTTTTTTAAGTTTTTTGGCTGCGCGGCACAGGCATGAGCCTCAGTTTTTATTTTTATCTTTTATTTATTCTTTTAAATTAAAAAAAAATTTTGGGGCACGCTGCACAGGCATGTGGGATATGCACAACCGGGGATCGAACCCACACCCCTTACAGTGGAAGTGTGGAGTCCTAACCACTGGACAGCCAGGGAAGTCCCTGGGCTTTCTATTTCTTATCCAACAATAAACTGAGCTTTGTAATAAGAGAAACAGCCTTGGTACTGAGTTCAAAGAGATATTTGGCAGAAGCAAAAGGTAAAGAATAGGAAACTACTGAACTCCCAATTTGTCTATTCCCTCATATGTCCAATTGTGACAACATAAAACTCTTAGACGAGAACATAGGCAAAACATTCTCTGACATAAATCATACCAATGTTTTCTTAGGTCAGTCTCCCAAGGCAATAGAAATAAAAGCAAAAAATAAACAAATGGGACCTAACTAAACTTAAAAGCTTTTGTATAGCAAAGGAAACCATAAACAAAATGAAAAAATAACCTATGGAGTGGGAGAAAATATTTGCAAATGATGCAACCAACAAGAGCTTAATTTCCAAAATATACAAACAGCTCATACAACTCAGTAACAAAAAACCAAACAACCCAATTGAAAAATGGGCAGAAGATCTAACTAGCCATTTCTCCAAAGAAGACATACAGATGGCCAACAAGTACAGGAAAAGATGCTCAACATCGCTAATTATTAGAGAAATGCAAATCAAAACTACAATGAGGTACCACCTCACACCGGTCAGAATGGCCATCATTACAAAGTCCGCAAACAACAAATGCTGGAGAGACTGTGGAGAAACAGGAACCCTCCTACTTACACTGTTGCTGGGAAGGTAAATTGGTGCAGCCACTATGGAGAACAGTATGGAGGTTCCTCAAAAAACTCAAAATAGAGTCGCCACATGATCCAGCAATCACACTCCTGGGCATATATCCAGAGAAAACTGTAATTCGAAAAGATACATGCACCCCAGTGTTCATTGCAGCACTACTTAAAATAGCCAAAACATGGACGCAACCTAATGTCCATCAACAGGTGAATGGATAAAGAAGATGTGGTACCTATCTATATACAATGGAATACTACTCAGCCTTAGAAAAAGAATGAAATAATGCCATTTGCAGCAACATGGATGGACCTAGAGATTATCATACTAAGTCAGAGAAAAACAAATACCATATCATGTCACTTATATGTGGAATCTAAAATACGACACAAATGAACTTATCTACGAAACAGAAACAGATTCACAGACGCAGAACAGACTTGCAGTTGCCAAGGGGGATGGGGTAGGGGGGTGGATTGGGAGTTTGGGATGAGTAGACGCAAACTATTATATAGAGAATGGATGAACAACTGTATAGCACAGGGAACTATATTCAAGATCCTGTGATAAACCATAATGGAAAAGAATATATGTATAACTGAGTCACTTCACTGTACAGTGAAAATTAACACAACATTGTATATCAAATATACTTGAATAAAATAAATTTTAAAAATAAAAATAAATAAATAAAATCTCTGATTTTCAAACACGTTTGAATGAAGGTTTAATCCAATCCTATATTCGAAATGATTTGAATGATTATTTGCAGCATAGACCAGATGACTTTCCAGATTTTTCCAAATATCCTTTCAGATAATATGTAAAAAATGATGTGGGTTTTTTAAAAATGAGGTGGGTTTTTGCTTGCAAAAACATATTTTCTGCAAAAGTTACTGACAAAGTGGGGCTTTTCTCAATTTGCTTTATATACTTGATTTCTTTTGGCGGTAATGTTTTTATTATGGATTTTCATTATTGTGACAAGTTGGTTATGTCCATAATAACATCCTTTCTACCCTTCACATTCTCCTTTACAGTCCCAGTCTTTCATTAAGTATAAATTCCCAAGGCCACAGCTTCGATACTTTCCCAGTAGCACTTTTTTGAACAAATCTTCTATGCCTGGCTTTTTTGGCAACAAACCCTGGGTGTCATGAGAACACAGAGCTGGGTGTATGGCTGCTGTCTCCTTTCTCTTCACATCCCAGGGACCCTTCTTTTGCTCCAAAAAGATGACCAGTTCTGGCTTAGAGACAATGAGAACCAAGGAGACCAGGTTCCTGCAGTTCTCTAACATCACATCCCTGTACAATTGCCATTGAGTGAGGTCGAGACATTCTCATGTTCCTGAAAGAATTTTAAGGTCACATGTCTGAATGTCAACAGTCCCTGAGAACCTGCCATTTCCTCCTCTTCCTCCTCCTGCTATGGGTTGTTTTCTCAGGCAATACTGTGTTGAGAAATCACACCTGCATCTTGAGAATAGGCCTTCAAAGGTGCCAGAATAGCTCCTTTAATTGCTCCCTTGAAGGACTTGAAATGCTAAAAAGGCCAACCTCTCCTGTCCTTTGTCTCAGGAGAGATTCAGGAATGAATCTTCTGAACAGTGAACAAAAAATGACTTCCTTAGCATCTTATTTATTATATTTTTTCTTTTTGGCCACACCACACAGCATGCAAAACTTCCCTGACCAGGGATCGAACCCATGCCCCCTGCAGTGGAAACAAGGAGTCTTAACCACTGGACCACCAGGGTAGTCCCACTTTATCATTTTAAAATATTCCTTTTATCTGTAGAAATTCTTATTGACTTAAAGTCTATTTTGCATCATATTAATATCTACACTAGCCTTTTTGTTTAGTATCGCATAATGTATCTTTATTTATACTTTCACTTTCTACTTTTCTGTGCCCCTGTATTTAAGGTGATGTTCATGTAAGTAGCTTATGGTGGGTTTTATTTTCTCAAGTCTAAAATCTTATGTTTTAATTGGAGTTTCTTTGTTTTTTTGGTTTTTTGTTTTTGGCTGCACCGTGCCACATGCGGGATCTTGGTTCCCCGGTCAGGGATCGAACCTGTGCCCCCTGCAGTGGGAGCACGAGGTCTTAACCCCTGGATCGCCAGGGAATTCCCTTTAATTGGAGTTTAATAAATTTTTTCTTAAAGTAATTATTGTTGTATAGAATTCTAGTTGGGCTGTTATTTTCTTTCAGCACTGTAAAAATCTTATTCCATTGTCTCCTGGATACCATAGTTTCTATTGAGAAGTTAGCTGTAAATCATAAAATTCGCATTTATTTCACACGCTGTTTTTTAGATTTCTCTCTCTCTTTTTAAAAATCAGTTTCTTGATGATGTATCTAAATGTAGTTTTCTTTGTATTTATCTTCCTTTTGGCTCACAGAGTTCCTTAAATAAGTGGGTGGATTTTTTTCATCAGTTTTGGAAAGCACTCAGCAATTATTCCTTTAAATCTTGATTCTGCCTCATTTTCTTTCTTATTTCCCTTTGGGATTTCAAAAATATGTGAGTTAGAGCTTTTAAATGTTCCATTTGTCTCCTTTTTCAGGGGGTCCATTCTTCCCCTTTTTTGACTTCGATTTAAGTATTTTTCTATTGGTTTGTTTTCCTGTTTACTAATCCTGTGATCTACTGTGCCCAAGTGTCTGTTAAACACATGCATTAAATTCTTAATGTTAAATGTTATACTTTTTAGTTTTGTAATTTCTTTTTTCTTTTTTCTTATAAATTATAAGTAGTGAAATTCTCCATACTTTATCCATTTTCTCCATTTTCCTGTTTTCTTGAATATATCATTAAAGTTATTTTAAATTCTATTATAATCCAACATCTAGGTCACTTGCTTATATTGTCTGTTTTTCTCTTGGTTTTTGTTTGTATGGCTCTGTCTCCTTGTATATCTAGTAATTTTTATTGAATGCCAGACATTGTGCATTAAAAGAATGAAGACTCCAGATGAAATTGTATCCCACTAGACAGAGTTCACTCTTTTTCTGAAATAAAGATATAGTTTAGAGCTGATTATCTTAAACCAATAAGGAAATGAGCAGTCTTTCCTGCTAAGAAAAACAAAATGCAGTTTGGGTAATACTCCTTTTACCTGTGTCTTATCCCAGTTCTAGAGTGTGGCCCTCCCAGGTTTTCAACTGCACCCCTGGCAGGTCTTTGCCTCTTCAGCCCTGAAATACAGGAATATCCACTTTTCTTTTTAGAGGATTTGGGCTTAGATTTCTAGCCTCTTGATTCATGGAGCTTCACAATGCATCAATTATCTTGAGGGAGGGAAACAGGTTACATGTTTAAGAAGTCCAAACTCTCCATTTTTTTTTTCACTCCATCACTGCACAATTGCCAAAAGCTCTTTCGATTTTTCTGTTTCCTGGCACCTCTGTGCTGGAGCAAACACTGCAAGCTCATACTCTATCAGGGCGCAGGATTGGCAATTTCCTAGGGAAACAGTGGCTGCAGATCATCAGTGTCAATGCTCTGGTGTCTTTAAGATGTAAATTTTATTGCTTAACTGACTTTCCTGGTTCTTCTGGGCAGGAGTCCAGGCATGCCAGAACTCCTTCATCCTACCTTGAAGAAAATTCCACGAATGTAGTTTTAAGACTTATTTTTTGATAGAAACAGGACATCAACAATTAGAAAGGCCTGATGATAAAACTGAACTCTTTAACTCCAGCTCTCTTTTTTTTTCTTCTAGTTCTTTTATGTATTTTTAATATTTTATTAAAAATTTTTATACAATTTTTAAAGGTTACTTTGCATTTCAGTTATTACAAAATATTGGCTATATTCCCTGTGTTGTACAATACGTCTTTGAGTCTATCTTACACCCCATGCCAATTCTCTTTTTTATTTTCAGGAAAGGAATA
This sequence comes from Balaenoptera musculus, assembly GCF_009873245.2. Lineage (NCBI taxonomy): Eukaryota > Metazoa > Chordata > Mammalia > Artiodactyla > Balaenopteridae > Balaenoptera > Balaenoptera musculus. The sequence continues at coordinate 7,084,296 of NC_045793.1, forward strand.
GGAGTGTTTCTAAGTGAGCACAGAAGACCAATGTGAGAGAAAGCCTGATAGTGGACCACCAAGAGGATAGTGATTAGCTTAATTTTCTCCTAGGGAGAAATTTGATTCTAAACTATAATTCTTGATGAGTAAGCATCAAAATATTAACATTTGTTAAACTGATGACATTACAGGAAATTTTTTTCTTGATGCTTACTTGTTTTCTAACTTGTTAACCTTTTAACATTTAACATATTATATTCTTAAATTCTATAAGGCACATTAGAGAGATTCAAAGAAATTGTATTCTCTGTATTGGAAGTGTATTTCCTGTCTAATCAAAATAATTAGATTATTGCTCCAAGAAGAAAACATCCTTTCTTTGCCCTGATCATTCTTTGCAAATCACAATGAGTTTTGGGCTCCAGCCTTCCTGACATCATTCCTACAGTTCTTTGCCTCCATGTGCTATGCCCCTTTGGATGGTTGTTCTTTCTCTGAATCCTTGGGATCTAGGGGAAAAGTCCACAGAGGAAGAGATCCCTGGTTCAGGGCATACGGGAGACCTGAGTTTGGGAGCTCAAATAGCCAGTCTCTGTGCCTGGTCCCAGCCCACCCAACTGCGCTGAGCTGATGGTTTGGGACCAGCAGGATGCTGTGATCTCTCTGGCAAAGCATCTCCCTTTCAAAGCCAAGGAGTAGAAAATGAGAAGGGGAGAAGTACAGAGAATAAGAAATACAAGACAAAGCCCAAAGTACACCAATGTGCAGAGGTTGAGAGTGAGATTGAGAGAGAGTACAGGGAGTGGGTTAGCACAGATAAAACCAAGTAGGAGGGACGGAAAGAGGGAAGATTCCAGCTCTAAACAATGATTCTCTGGGTTGGTGCCTCACACAGGTGTTGAGAAGGAGGCTGCAGGGTTCTGGGCAGGGAAGATTCCTAGAAGTCATGTGATAGGTCTTTGGGGAAGGACACAGCAAGTTCAAAGCCAGATAGGATCTGTCTAAATGAGGTTAGTCAGTCTGTTCTCACTAGTTCACTAGAAATGAGAAGAAATTACAATGCACATTGGATCCTCAGGTGGGACAACACCGGAAATCAGGAAAGTCTAAACAGATAAGGGGATGTAGTTCAAGGCAGAACATTTGACTGTACATCACGTACTCTCTGGCTCAAGTCTGTGTGTCACTTGTTGGCCCTCCCTCTTGTTCTGACCACCTGTTTGCATTCACTCTGTCCTTTGTCTATGCTCTAGGGACCATAAATCTCTCTCATTCCCACTTCATCACTTTTCCTTGCATTGCATCCTCTCTTTAGGTTACTTTTTCCATCTGACACTGGAAGGATGCAGCAAATGGAGAGGGAAGAGGAAGAAGAGGAGAGATAAAGGAGGCGGTTCTTCTCCTGCCCAATATGTTTAGTGCAAAGAGGCCCTTAAGCATACCCGTGGATTCTAGGTGTGACTTGGTCATTAATCTGTTGTGTTTTGTTTGGGCATGATTTTAATTACTACTGTCATTTTTGTCAGATCTGTACCATGAAGATTAAATCAATAGCTCCAAAACTATCTGTGAGTCAGAATCATCAGGAGCTGTTAGAGGCACACAGTGTCCCCATGTCCCCTTCCCAGAGAGTCTGGTTTAGGGATTCTCAGGAGGGGCCCAAGAGCATTTACCTTTGCCCAGCCTTGCCCTTTCCACTGTAACTTCAAAGAATCTGTTGAGTAGCCAATGCTTTGAGTCCTGTTCTTCTAGGTGGGTTTGAAGGATGTTGCAGCTGCAAACCTCAGTGAGTTCAACGCCAGTGCCTTCAGCCAGGGGAAGGGGGTGGGCACAGTGAGAAGAGCATCCATTTGCAGGGGTGTAGGATGGCAGAGCGCTAGCAAGTACACACCTCAAAACGTGACACCCAGGGTGTGGCTCTGCAGGTTTAGAGTTCTTATTAAATATAGGTGAGTAGGTGGAGGTATAGCTCAGGGGTAGAGCATTTGACTGCAGGTCAAGAGGTCCCTGGTTCAAATCCAGGTGCCCCCTGCCCAAACTTGCTTTTACTCACTGAACACAGTGTTCTACCTCCAGCTTTTTCCACCACATTGATTCAGCCTGCAAAGGGAAGAAGAAGCAGGGCAAGTCTTCCCCAGAACCCCTCCCCTGACACTTGCAGCTCTAGATGAACCTGATTTCTTCAAGGAGGAGTCAGTTCTCATAGGTCCTGTAGTGAATGTTTATTCTCTTTTCTTTTTTCTTTTTTTGCCCAGCATGTGAATCCTCTTAACTCCTTTTTTGGGGAATTCACAATTGTCTCAGTCTTGGAGGAAGACAGGAACCTGTCTGTGGCTGAGGAAGACAAAAATGCCAGGAGAAAGAGAGAGAGATTGATATTTTTTTTTGGAATTTTATTTTATTTATTTTTTTATATGGCAGGTTCTTATTAGTTATCTCTTTTATACATATTAGTGTATATATGTCAATCCCAATCTCCCAATCCATCCCCCCACCACCCCTGCCCCGCCACTTTCCCCCCTTGGTGTCCATACGTTTGTTGAGAGAGATTGATTTGAAGGAATCGGCTCACATGACATTGAGGGCTCTGGCAAGTCTTAATCTTGCAAGTCAGCAGGCTGGAGACCCAGGGAAGAGTTGACATTGCAGTTTGAGTCTGAAGGCCGTCTGGAGGCAGAGTTCCCTATTTCTCAGGGGACTTCAGTCTTTTTCTCTTAATGCTTTCAACTGATTGCATGGGGCCCATCCACATTATGGAGGGTCATCTGCTTTACTCAGAGTCTACTGATGTAAATGTAAATCACATCTAAAAAATATCTTCATAGCAACATCTAGATTACTGTTTGACCAAATATCTGGGTACCAGAGCCTAAACAAGTTGACACAAAATTAACCAGCACAATTGGTAATGCCTTAAGCTTGGCCAACTATATGCCCATAAATAAGACTATGAATGTAGAATAAATCACACCTAGAAGTAGGAGAACTTGGAATTCATTCTGGAGGTGGCAGAGGTGTGGCAAGGACAATGAGGCCATTGGCTGCAGCCAGTATCCATTGTGGTGACAGCAATGGCTCCCTTACCAGGACCTGCTGAAATCCTGCCCAATTTATGAGCATTTTATAAGGGAAACTCTTCTGGCCTCCATTCAGTGCTCTGAGCTCCTTGCCATCCTGGCAAGACTGCCTTCTGTGTTTCCATTAGCCTGGGATGGCCTCTTCTTTAATCAAAGTGTCCTGATTTGTACCAGGAATGAGTAATAGGCAAAAGATCCTCAGAGAAAAGATGGGAATGTGGTTTGACCCTGGCCTTGTTGGGCCTGAAGATAATGAAAATCTAGGTAGTTGAGGGGATGCTAATCTAGGAGGCCATATGATACAGTAGAAAAAGCTGAGTGAATATTTGCCTCCTGTTTCCAAGGGATCAAGTCGAGTTCCCACGGAATACTAGAAGTGGCTTCAGGCCTGGATGGCTGATGCTAGCAGTTTAAAAGAAAGTTAATCATAAGCTCAAGTGTCACTCTGTGTGTACTGAAACCCGGGACTTTCTCTGACTGTACTGGGATCATCTCTCACCTCCGGTCACACAACCTGAAATAGCTGAAAACTGAAGCTGATCCCGAGGGTTGCCAAACATTAATGTCAGTGGAATCTACAGCTTTCAGCAGTCTCCTTGCTGAAAATAGGTCTGTGGTTAAGAAAGGGTGGGACTTCAGGAATTACAGTGTGGATGTATGAGAGCATTTGGAAAACTCAAGTATATACCAAATCACCTATTGTACTGAATCTCCCTTGCCAGTCAAGGCAGCCCCTTCTCCCTGTCTGACAGCTGAATAGCCCAGATTGAGGGGTTTTCATTGCAAGAGGCCATCATTTGCCCCACCCCTCATTGTCCCTTGATCTACAGCTACCGAAAGACCTTAGCTGACTCTGGGTACCAATTGCTGGGAGGTGAAGATTCACACATGAAAATAATTTCAAACTGGCTAATTTATATCAGCAAAGATCTAGAGAACACACGTGGGTATGGATTCTTGGAGTATTTTGTAAAGTACGAAGAGTATAATTTTAAGTAAGTCTGAATTTTTTTTTCTGAGTGTAGTCAATCAAGCTTCTAGTTAAAATATCACAGCTGGAGCAGCTGGGATAAACTTGTTTGCTCCGTTGTTGACTTGAACCAGGATTCACAGGAGGCAGATTCTAAATGCATTTGGAGTATAGAGATCCCTTGGTATACTGTGGAAAGAAGCCATAGACCTCCGGGGATAGGAAAACTGGAGCGGATTTATCATGTGTGACTTGCCCATCCAAACAACGACTCCCTTCACTAAAGTCTTGGAAGGGCATGGGTATGTGGAGCTTCTATGTCTTTGATAAGCATTTTAGTAGCTGTTCCCTATAGACAGGGATGCTGGCTGGAGACATTACAGTGGAAAAGGATTCTCTGATTTGAGTGGGGACGGGAGGATCCTAGGGTTTCAGAGTTCAAGAAGTGTGATTCTTCACCTTCAGATGCAAGTTAGGGGTTACTCTACGTGGTCTGTGCCACACAGAGCTTGCTTGTGGTTGATTGGTCATGAGGTCCTTGGGGCTGACAATGGGAAGCCCACCCCAGTCCTACTTGATTTGTAGCTCCGAGCTAACCCAATAGTTAGCACAAAAGAGATTCCTGACCTCTCAGCCAGTTCCCAGATCTGAATCAGTTCAGAGACCCTGCATCCCTTGAAAGGGAAATCTGAGTAAGCTTGAGTAAAGGACTCTTCCAAAATATCCAACCATGGGATGTGCATCTTACTCCTAGATTTCCCCAAAGGGTCCTTCAGCCATTTACCTGGAAACTCTTTACTGGGGAAAGGCAAATACCCACGTATCTTCCGGGTTATTGGTGTCTATTGTCTCTGTGAAGCTTCTGGAGGTCCAGTATTTGAGTGAACATCAGAATATCCCAGGAAAGACTACATCCTGCACCTTGCCCTGTTTAACCACCACCATCAAAGCTGATAGCCTCTCCTGGAGGATCCTATCAACCAAGGACTAGGCCATGAGCAGAGGGAGGAAGAGCAGAGAGCAGGAGATGTGAGCAGAACCTTAGGTCTGTCCGGCGGAGCCCAGGAGGAGGCTGCAGGGGAGACGGGGTCCTGAACGGGTCAGAGTAGATACAGCGTGGGAAGGAGGGAACCTCAGTACCAACTACAAGCCATGGCTTCACGAGCAGTGCCTTCAGCCTGGAATTTGAGAAGGCCGCAAGATAGTGGGGGAAAGAGGTGGTGGGGCACCCAAGGGAGCAGCCTGTGGGAAGGAGAGGTGAGTTATTGGACACAAGAGGGTCCGTTAGCAGTGAGATCAGTCAGCCAGATCTACAGAGATGAGACCACGCAGTGTTTCTCAAACCTGACTATACATTCAAAATATTTGAGAACTTGTTAAAAATTCAGATTCCCTGGGGATCCTGATACACTACATCTGATAGGCACAGCCTCCTGTTAATCCCTCCTAAACTCCAAAGACTCTGAGAGGCAGCCAAAGTTTATGGGAACCACTCTTCACGATGATTCTAAAGACACTTCCAGCTGTAGATACCAAAGCTGGTGCCCTCAGCCAGGCAGCAACGTTAAACCATTGGCAGCTTGATATTGGCCATGGTGGGAGTACTTACAAATTGGCAAATACTGCAAATCAAACACTACTGATTGTCTTTTCTTTCCCCTTGAGCTGATTTACCAATGCTTCACTCTGTAAGGCTACAGGCATAGATAGCTGCCAGGTACGGGGGCTGCGGGAAACGGAGCAGGGAGACAGGAGGGGCCAGTTCACCAGGGCACGGGCTGCCAAGTGGCACACCCGACAAGCAAGCAGAGGTCTTAGTGTTGAAGTTCAGGACTTGGTCCAGGAGATGAAATGCGCTCATCAGATGAGATGCGTTCTTCTTAGTCAGGAAAGCAGGTCATGCCATCCCAGGTTCAAATCCGGGCTCTGAGTGTTGAGATTCCAGTTTCCTTTCACAGGCTGATCTACAGGAAGATCAGATCAGATCTACAGGAAGGCTCCTCTGCTCTCCTGCAGCCCTAGGTGACTTCCATTATCCATGTCCCCACTCACGTGGGCTGTGGGAGACGTTTTCTTTCATTGACGGCACAGCATCTGAACCCTATCACACGTTTGGGGAATATGCAATTACGTGAATTTTACTGAAAGGTATACCCTCATTTCTTACTCCATAAGCCAAAAATACTAGGCACTTGGTCTCCCACTGTCTGGTAGTGAGGACTCGGGCATGTGTCCTCAGCAGAGCCACCGCAGACTTTGGACATTAAGTGAGTGAAACACAGAAACAGGAGGAGTTGAGACTTCCTTCTGGTGACATGGATCTGGCATCGGCTCCAGCCTTACTCTTCTTCACAGACTGGGCCTCTGTGCAATCTTGGTTCCCCTCAGAGCCCATCGAGTGTCTACACCTCTTTCCCTTCGGGGTCGTGAACTACCTGACAAGGGCTGCCTCATCTGTTTCAAAATTAGTTTCTGGTTTTGCACCCAAATTTCCTACCTGGTACATACGTTGGTGTTAGGAGTGGGTCTCAGGCAACAGATCCTCATGAAAACGGTATTAATTATCCAGACTAGTTAAAACTAGAGTTAGGGGAAATCCAATGAGTTCTTCAGGCCTGGGAATCTGTCATAACCTATATCCCACACTGGCGTGATGGGAAAGTAAATTATTGCTGGTGGTCATCAGGAATGCAGTGCCTACGGGGTAAGGTTTCCGGATACCTATGTGCTTCTTATCATTGAACTGGAAGCTGACTGATGCTAAAGGCACCAAAGTAGTCTAGAAAAACAATGAAAATCCCAATGAGAAGAACCAAAATCTCTTCTCTCTAGCAGCCATATGACTTAGCAGAAAACCAAAGGCAGTGTTTGATTCTGCAAGACTGCTGAATGACAATGTCAGTTTAATTCACAGCTTCTCCAGTGTGAAAGCTTAGGGCTCTGATGTGGAAAGAGTGAGATCCCAGAGTTGTCATGAGGCTTCATGAGAAGATTAGTAGAACCCTGAATATACCTCACCACAACAACTTCGGAACCTCCTTTGCCAGCTAAAGAAGCCCCTCCTTCTCTCCTGCGGATACTGTTCCTGCTTTACCTCCTCTCTCACCTCACCCCCCGCCCCGGCTCCTCTTTTTCTTTTGAGCTATAACTTGAGAAAATCCCACCATACCTTGGAGAGCCAATTAAAAAGTCCCCCTTGCAGGTGAAGGCTTAAACGCAAAAATAATCACAAGACTCGGCTGATTTATAACAACAAAAGTCTAGGGAATGTGTGTGGAAATGAATTCTTGACAGCATTTGGCTGAGAAGGAAAAATTTAGTGATAAACTCTGCCGAACTCTGGATCCAGTGTCCTACTGTGAAGAGCTGGGCATTATTTTTATTGTTTGCTCCACTTGTTCATCAAAACCAGGAATCAAAGTTGTTCAAGGATAGATGAAAGGGAGACGCCAGAAAATTCTTGAAGACTAAATCTAAAGACTTTAAGGGATTGGAAAGGTGGCATGTACCTATGATGCGTGACATGCCCCCACTCTCACCACAAAGCTTCAACCAACACAAGGGTTAGAAGACAGTCCCAACCATACAACCTTAAAAATGCATTATTTACTAGAGTTTTCACATCTTTGAAAACCATTTGCATCACGTGTCTTTGTAGACTGAGAATGTTGGTGAGAGACGCTGTCATTGAAATATGTTCTCTAATTTGAATTAAGGATGGAGGTTCTTAGTGGAAGGGGCTAAAGGGTGCCCTTGATCACCACACCACACGCTGGCTGGAAGTGACTGCCTTGACAGCCTGTAGGTCCACAGCCTTGATCCAAAGGGTCCCTCCCTGTGGAGTTCTTAGGACCTACCCAGAATGCACATCTCTGCAGCTTATTTTTCCATTTTCACAAACAACACTGCAATGCCCAACCGTGTACATGCATCTTTGCACACCCATATGAATAAAGCAAAGGCATGAATTTGTCTTTTGATTACCAAGTAGCCTTCCAGCAAAGATACATCAATTACATTCTCACCAGCCCTGTTTGGAAAGTACCCACCAACTTCTTAAGAATTACAGTCATTTTGCCGTGAAAGAAAGACCAATGCAGACATATGCGTGCTGTTATATCCCCAGTTCTTATCTTTACAGAACAGGATGGGGAAACATTGCTAAAGGAGAAATGCAGCCTGAATAGGATGACAGCTGAAAGTAGCTGGAAATTGACTCAACCCCCATAGCAGCAAAAATTAGATCCCCCAGCCTAGGGCTATATATTTTTAAGTTTGGAAGAATAGAAACCAAACTGTTACCAGCAGTTATTTTACTTGTGAGATTAATTTTTATTTTCTTCCTGATGCTTAATTGTGTTTTTAAATTTTTCTATATGTTTTTTAGTCAACAAATGTTTGTTGAAAACCTGTAATGTACTCAACAACAGGCAAGGCATTGACGCGAGGTATTCTTAAAAGAAGCAATATTTTCTTTCTTCACGCCCCCCTCCTCCTCTTCTTCTTCCTCCTTCTTCTTCTTTTTACCATACAGAACTTATCCGTGTTATAAGAATAATCGGCTTTTCCGGTCAGCGGCCTGAGGTGACCTCTAAAAATGGTTCGCTATTAACTTGACCCAGAAAACCCCACAAACTCACGCAAATCGAGAGGTTCAAATCTTCGTGTTCACTTTAAGAACACTCGTGAAACAGCCCAGGCCATTAAGGGTATGCATATCCGAAAAGCCACCAAGTCTCTGAAGGATGTCACTTTAAAGAAGCAGTGTGTGCCATTCCGTCGTTACAATGGTGGAGTTGGTAGGTGTGCCCAGGCCAAACAGTGGGGCTGGACGCAGGGTCGGTGGCCCAAAAAGAGTGCTGAATTTTTACTGCACATGCTCAAAAATGCAGAGAGTAATGCTGAACTTGAGGGCTTAGATGTAGATTCTCTGGTCATTGAGCATATCCAGGTGAACAAAGCCCCCAAGATGCGGCGCAGGACTTACAGAGCTCATGGTCGGATCAACCCATACATGAACTCTCCCTGCCACATTGAGATGATCCTTACTGAAAAAGAACAGATTGTTCCTAAACCAGAAGAGGAGGTTGCCCAGAAGAAAAAGATATCCCAGAAGAAATTAAAGAAACAAAAACTTATGGCCCGGGAATAAATGCTGCAAACAATAAATGCAAATAAAAGTTTAAAAAAATAAATAAATAATCAAATCCCTTTCCTAACAGGACTTTTCCACGGTCCTCCATGGCCCCCTGGGTGGCAGCCGTCCGGTGTTTTAGCTGCTAAGAAGGGTCAGGTAGTGACATTACCGCCACGTATCTGCCGGAGGAAAGGAGCCCATCCTTCAGTGGGGGGTGGCCTGTCCTGCTGTGGGGCAAGGCTTGGCAAGGAGGGTCCCAAAAGTCCAGGCTTCGCACCGCTGCAGCTGTGCCCACCTGCTGGTCTGGGGCCTCCTGCGGGAACCGGGGCTGCATTTGGGCCTCGCGTGGAGGCTGCAGCCTTTGTGGCCAAATACCTGCCCTGGTGTCCCCCAAGTCTCTGGAGACTCTGTCAAGGTCATGGGCTTGAGGGGAAAAGACCACAGAGGATGAGCTGGTAGAGGGACCCAAAGTCCCTCCCGTGTTTCTAGAGGGGACGGTGAGGTGGCCCCAGGTGGGCGCTGAGGGAGGGAAACCTCAGAGGAGGCTTCTGGGTTCCCACAAGGCACAGGGGAGCCATGAGCTCATGGCCAGAAAAGGGTCAGTTTGCAGTGAGACCTGTCTGCCAGGTGCCCAGGGGCAGACTAGGGGTGAATGGGAATGCCAGTGTGCTCTTGTTGGGGGGGGCAGGTGGCACACACTGGTGAACAGTACTAGACCACCCCCCCCCCAGGGAGGGGCTACAGCCCCGGGGGAGAGCATTTGACTGCAGATCAGGAGGTCCCTGGTTCAAATCCTGGTGCCCCCTAATGAGCCTCCTTTTATCCCCTGAAACAGCTGCTGTCCCCCACACTGAAATCTCTAGGAGGACAGAAGAGAGAAGAGGTGGGCTCAGGACCCCTTGGTCACAGCCCTTCCTTTGTCACGAACCCAGATGGGCTCCATCACCCAACCCCACTGTGCTGGTCAGTCCCTTTCTCGTGGCTTCAGGTGGACTTTTGAATTATTCCTTGTCAGCCCAGCACTGGAACGTCCTTCCTCTGTTTTAGCAGAAGAAGCTTCTGGGCACTCACATGAGGGCCCAGTAGGAAAAGGAGCTTACGGTCAGGCAGGTGGGTCAGCCAGGCCATGGGGCCAACCAGGGAGAAACAGAAATGACTGGGGTCCTGGAGGACCCCTCCCTGGAGAGGCCACAACCATGAGATGGTGTCACTTAGGAAAGGGTTTGAAGTGGGCTCCTGGGGCAGGGGAGGAGCATCTGACCGCAGGTGAACAGGTGTGTGGTTCAGATTTTCAGGCCCCTGCAAGCTTATCTCATTTAGTACCAGACATCGGGTAGAAACCTTTCAGGTCGTCTCTTGGGAAGGCCTATCTCACTCCACCCAGGCAGGGCTCGGCCATGGGAGTGGGAAGCAGTGGGAAGGCAGCCGGCCAGGTCGTGCCTTGCCCCAGGGTTGGGGGAACAGGAAGAGCCTGTGACTAGCCATGTGGATCTGGCCCCAACCCTATTATTAATCAGGTGTGTGTGCTTGGACATGTCTCTTAATTACGGCCTCTTTTCAACCCTATAATATGGGGCCCAAAACTAAATTGGTGGTTCCTAATTTTCACTTTCCTTTGGGATCTTCTCAGGAGTTTGTTAAAAATAGAGTCCTTTGGTCTCACTCCCAACCCTTCTAATTCAGGAGGTCCAACCTGGAGCCTTGAACTTCATTTCCATGAAAGCCCATCCTGCTCTCACCACCTCACATGCCTGTGTGTGATGGGCAGCCCAGTTGGGGGACTGTGGCCTTAGTTTAGTTCAGAGACCCTCCACTGATACAGCCATGGCTTTTACACTGATGTCCTTGGCCCTGAACGGCTGGGCGTGGGCGGAGGATTGGGCAGAAGGCGGTGGCGAGCAGGGATGCCTTCTGTGGGCGGTAGAGCAGGTCTCGTGGACTCATTAGACAGAGGTGCTGCTCAGTGTCTGAAGGAGTTCTGAATATAATTACAGAGGTCAGAGGTCTTCATTAGGCAGGAACAATGAGATGAGCTTTTAAGGACAGATGCGTCTTACCTGTTTCTTATTTTTACGTTTTCGCTGATGTTGGAATATGATTCCAGCTTCCTTTCCCTGGCCGGAGCCAATGATTCTGCACGGAGGAGAAAGAGCAAAGAGACAGGGAGGGTCAGGCCAGCGCTTCCCCCACCCCCTCACTCCTTGGCATTAGTCCCACAGAGCCAAGCAGACTCCTGTTCTTCCCCAGACCCTGGTCTGGGTCTGTGAGTCTGGAGTAGACTCAGTGGGAGCTTTAGGACCTGGGGACACAGAGCCTAAGTCCAGGGCCTCTGGCCTGCAGCCCAGCATGGGGGGCTCAGGAAGCTAAGCAGCTACCCCACTGCAGGAGTACAAGGGCTCCTCTAGGTTCATCTACTTCAGTGTTATAACCCATGGGGGTGCAATGAAGACACACCAGCCCCCCTCCGTGGAGAAGGTGTGGATCTGTGAAAGGTGAAATCTCTGGCTGGAGCTGAGGAAAACCCAGAGGGACTGGAGGAGGCAGGGATCTGTGCCTTATAAACTTTAATTTTCCTGCAATTCACCTGAAGGTGTATCTTTAAATTTCAGATTGAGTCTGCACTTTCTGAGGAGTTGTGAGTCAAAGAGTTTTATATAGGCTTTCTCTTTCTTCTCCAGGTGTCCTGGCCTAGGGAGGGGGAAGCAAGTAATGCCAGACCCACTCTGGGATTAAAAGTGAGACAGGGGGCTTCCCTGGTGGCGCAGTGGTTGAGAATCTGCCTGCCAATGCAGGGGACACGGGTTCGAGCCCTGGTCTGGGAAGATCCCACATGCCACAGAGCAACTGGGCCCGTGAGCCACAATTACTGAGCCTGCGCGTCTGGAGCCTGTGCTCCGCAACAAGAGAGGCTGCAATGGTGAGAGGCCCGTGCACCGCGATGAAGAGTGGTCCTCACTTGCCACAACTAGAGAAAGCCCTCGCACAGAAACGAAGACCCAACACAGTCAGAAAGAAAGAAAGAAAGAAAGAAAGAAAGAAAGAAAGAAAAGAAAGAAGGAAAGAACGTGAATTTCTTTAAAAAAAAAAAAAAGTGAGACAAAGCAGGGGGCACCCGGATTTGAACCGGGGACCTCTTGATCTGCAGTCAAATGCTCTACCCCTGAGCTACACCCCCTGACCTGGCAGAGTGGTATAATTAATGCCTTTTACCTGTGTTGACACACCCAGACTCAGTCTTGCTGGTTGGGATGTCCTGGTCAGCTCTGCTTCTCTGAACCCTGGCCTCACACCTGCCAGGGACCAGCCCTTCTTCCCTCATAACTTCTACGTGCATCTGGCTGAAGACCCCCTGGTAGCCTGGTTGACCTTTAAAGGTGGGGAGACCTTTCAAATCATCCAGATAATCCTCTTCGGTAATGAGTCACTGAGCATCTACTGTGTGTCAGGCACACTGGGATGGTGACATAACTGTGACTAGGTGACAGTGCCTTCTCCTGCCTGAAAGAAGGTTCAGAGCCCATGTCCAAGGGTTATTTAATGACATAGAATAATGTTCATGAGAATTCATCAAGTGAAAAGGCAGTTACAGAACAGTCTGTAAGGAATTATAGATGATTTCAGCTTTTTATGTGTTTTTATTTGCCTTTCAACTTTTCTATTTTGAGCATGTTGCCTTTGTAAAAACAAAAACAAAGTTACGTAGGAAAAATGATACTCTAGAGGAGTTCCGCTTCTAGGAACCTCTAGGTATCCTTCAGAAATATTCATGAATGCACAGTGAGCGTGGAGACTCCCCGCAGCCTTTTTCTGGATTAGCGCTAAACTGGAAACCACCTAAATATCCATTGACAGGGAACTGGTTACAAACATTGTGGTACAGTCATAAGAATATGATGCAACAGTAAAAGATAAAATTGGTCCAGAGTTCTGTCATGGAAAGATGCTTAAACAATACCATTGAGTGAAAAAAGCAAATTGTATGACATATACATGTATGATATGAGCTCATTTGGGTTTTTAAAAAGATACTGTGTATATGTATTATTATGTAATAAAAAGATTATACACATCTACAAAGAAACTTATGTATAAACATAGGTGTCTACATGTCCATACATATACATATACACCTATGGAAGGAAATAGACCAGATAGTTAATAATGGCAACTCCCAGAGAGTAGGGAGGGGGTTCTTTTATTTTCCAATTTTTGCATGTACAGTAATAACCCACATGTCTACACGGTTCCAGCCTTCCAGGTCCTGAGTGGTAAAAAAATAAATGAGAGAAAGCACTGCAGATATTGTCCAGGAAGTCTTTGCCGCCTTCCAGTGGCAGCCAGCCCTGGCCTCCCTCTCCCTCAGACCCCAGTCACTTCCCAATCCAAACCCCTCCTGGTCTGTCCCTAGTCCGTCACCTCTGCCACATTCATTTCAGGTCTTTCTTTTTCTGCGCTGCCGTCACTCTTATTTCACACACCGGTTTTCCAGCATCCACCCAGCTAGAAAGGCAGGATGTCCTGTGATGTCGGACTGAGGGCAAAGGGCACCCCTGCAGTGGGCCAGGTCAATCCCTTGCCTGAGACCTACACCCAGCAGGTCCCAGACCCCTCGGCCACACCTGCCCCCTCCACCCTGCCCTCCTGCAGCCTCCCCAGAGACCTCTCAGACTTAAAAGAACCGGCACCCAGGTAGACTGAGGGACACCCAAGGAGCAGACAAACTGCGTAGGTGTCTGAGAATAATGAGAGGAACGCTCACTTCCCAGGTCAGCTGAGTCTCGCCATAGATCAATATGAGGATGGCAGCGCTTTTAAAGGCAGAGAAAGGTTTTTATATTCATACCTGGAGCAAGGTATTCAAGGAAGGGACAGGCCCCAGCTCAGCGGTGAAATCATTATACACAATTGACAAGGCCTCCTCCCGGTCAGAGGGAGACGGCTGGACTGGGGAGGAGGGGGGATATTAGGGAGCCTCCTGAAGGCAAGAAAGAGGCGAATGCAGCTTCTTCCCATGCGGAGAAGGAGGAAACTAAGGCCGCTGTGCCTGAAGTGAATACTGACCGCAAGCGCCAGGGGGCGCCCGTCCCCTCCATCTGGGCTTGGACTGTACGGGCCCTAAAAGCGCCAGTGCCCGTCCTTGGCAGATGGCTTCCCTTACTGAGTCCACCGATGGAAGCAGCCAGCCGGCCTGCAGCTCTTGCTGGGGCGAATATCACAAGGTATCAACTGGAGCGCCGATGGCCACCCTGGGCCAGCATTGGGAGGGGCCCACCCTCCTTTTCGCCTCCTGCATTATAATTCCCTTATGAAACTGCCCTAACCTTCCAGCAAGGAAAACTGCTCAAACCACTCAGCCTACTGTGCTCTTTGTAGGGAGACTAAAGGGTCGAGGGGGCAGTAGTTGACTTAGGTTCTGGCTGAAAGGCACATGAGTATTGAGGGCTGCAAGTGGGGACCCCAGACATGGCCACACCAGGGGTGGCTCTCAGCAAAACCAGAGGTGGTGACAAAGACACAGAGGCCAGGGAAGTGAGAGGATGGCTCACTATCAAGCAGATTTGCTGTTCCCCCTGCCCCAGCTCCAGAGGCTGGAATACTGCCTTCTGCAAGGGAGGAGAGGGGACCAGCAAACATCTTTTGTAATGGCAAACTCTACTTTATAAAGGACAACTTGCCTCCTAGGAGCTAGGCATGCAGTGAAGACTGGCGCCTGGTGTCCCAACTCGGCAGTGTAGAACATGCCAAGAACCATCTAGAACTATCTAGATACTGTCTAGACATAGAATATCTAGAACTATCTAGAAAAGGGGTTGGGAGAATCAGACACACACAGGGCACATGTAGAGGCAGCGCTGGAAGAGCCACAGTGATGGATGAGAGTTTCCACAGAAGTAGAAGAGTTTGTGAGGAAGGTAGACGGACCACAGGCAAAGACCTCAAAGGGGCGAGGAATCGTGACTGCGAGGCCAATAGTGGGGTCCATAATGGGTGGGCGGACAAGTGAGCCAGAAGGTAGCTCTGGAATCACGGAAACACAAAGAGATGAAAGAGATTGAGGTCAAAAGGAGAACAATGCACGGTCTCAGTAACAGCAAGGACAGGAAGAAGTAAAAACTAGAAGAGGTATCAGAAAGGATTTTTCAGATCAAAGATCTTGAAAGGGAATATTTCCTTTTTTCAAAAACTTGAGGTATAATTGACATAGAACATTATATTAGTTTCAGGTGTACCACGTAATGATTTGACGTTTGTATACATTGTGAAGTCTAGTTAACATTTGTCACTATACATAGTTACAAATTTTTTTCTCCTGCGATGAAAACTTTTAAGATCTACTGTCTTAGTAACTTTCAAATATGCAATAGAGATTTATTAACTATAGTCACCATGCTTTACCTTACGTCCCCATGACATTTATTTATAACTGGAAATTTGTACCTTTTGACTCCCTTCACCCATTTCATCCACCCCCTCCCCCAACCCCCAGCCTCTGGCAACCACCACCCTGTTCTCTGTATTTATGAGCTTGTTTTGTTTGTGTGTTTAGATTCCACATATACGTGCAATCATGTGATATTTGTCTTTCTCTGTCTGACTTATTTCACTCAGCATGATACCCTCAATGTCCATCCACGTTGTCGAAAACGGCAAGATTTCGTTCTTTTTTTGCAGCTAACATTCGGAAATGGTTCTGAGCGATGATCAGGTTCACATGTGGGTTAAGAGTAGATTTGGCCGTGAGCGCAGAGCACCCAAAATGACAGAGGACTAAAGCAAAACACAAGCAAACAAACCAGAAGTTTCTTCCTCTCTCCTGTAAACACCCACACTCAGGTGGTCCAGGTTTGGCATGGTGTTCCATAGGGTTAAGGACCCAATTCCTTCTTTCCAGCCTACACAGCTTTCATTCCAGACGTCTCTTCATGGTCCAACACGACACCTCCCACTTTAGCATCACCTCTATCTCCTAGCCGGCGGGAAGGGGAAGAGGAAAGACAAGCTTCTCTCTTTCAGAGCACCCATCACTTTTGTCTACATCTCATGGACCAAACCTGTGCCCTTTGCCTCGCTTAACTCCAAGGAGCCTGGGAAATGTAATTTTTCTTCTGTGAAGCCATGTGCCCAGCTAACAACCAAGAAGGAGGAGGGAACAGACACTGGGAGAAACATCCAACCTATGTTTCACCGTGCCTCTTGATAGCTGCAGGGGCGTGGAGTTTGTCAACATTATAGGAGCCAAGAAGATGGAGATATGGAAGCATCATTAATGCGATTTTGACATTACCGAGGATGAAAGCAGAGGGGAAGCAAGGAAAATATGATGGTTAGCCTGCTTCTGAAATCTTCCACAAAGTCCGCGTGGTCCCCAGTCTGGGTGCACACATCAGTGAGGATAAGAAGTATGGAGGGATAGTCGAGGAGCTGGGACCCAGAAGGGGCAACGTGGGGAGGAAGGGATGGGAAGGGGGAGAATTCTGACAGCCTCCCCGAGTGGGAGGTTGAAGGGAGAGGGACCTCTTCAGGGGGACGCTGGGCACCAGATGTAAAAGGGGGCGTTCAGGGAAAGGTTAAGGAGGAAGGAACTGCCCACTTTGAACGGGGTTCCACGGACTGGCTCTGGGGCTGGTAGGATTGGGTTGCAGGGATGGAAGGAGCGGAGAGGAGGCAGGATGGATACTGCCATCAGTGAGATGGTCCTCAACCTCAGGAGGTGGCCAGGGAGGTCAGGGACAGGAAAGGGACCAGCAACCGGCTCCTAAGCCAAAGGTCCAAGTGTTTATGAACCTGGAATAACAAATGCCACCTCCCCGAGGAAAAAAGCACAAGTTTAAAAATTCAAGTCTCTTGTTAACAAAATGAATGAGCTTTAATGAAAGGGAAACTGAAGCATAGCCCTGAAGCTAAAAGGAGTTTTGTTTTTACAGGCACTTATGTCCTGTGCTGATAAGAGAACTCAGAGGAGACAGAATATTTACAACATGGGGAGTTAGACAAAGAGCTATTCGCCAACTTATCAAGTTAGACAAAGTCTCAAGGAAGACTGGACTTGACCGTGTTCTGTCTTAAACTGCTCTTTGTCTGTATTGTGTTTTCCTGCCATTCAATGGAAAGAGATTGAGACTTTCTTGCTGTCAAATAGTTTTATTACAGAGAAGCTGTTTTTAGCCCATCTGAAGTATAGACTTCTGTGTTTATATAAACCTGGAACATCATGAAATATATTTTAGGTAGTTGTGAGAAAGGTCATAGAAGATGGTTGGTGCCGGGGATAATAAAATTCACGAACTGTACTTCTGAATTACATGCTAGAGCTCTGAACCCACAATGAATTCTTAGATCATCTACCAAAATGCTCAGCTGTTTGTTCTCCAAACCATAGAAAGCCATCGCGTTCTTTGGTTTTGAGATAGCTGATGTAGTTCACTGGTCCCTTCTGCAGAAGTTTACTTTTAAAGTTTGAATGAGACATAAAATCATCTTTAATAATTACACAACCTAAACTTACACTTTCGCATGTGGATATTTCATCCTCCACAAACTCTCTCAGCCCCATGAGGGCTCATTCCCTGAGAGGCACAGATCCTGGTGGTTTGGCTTGCAAATAGAAGACCAATTCCACCCTGTCCCATGGAGAACGACTGGATTGAGAAAGGGAAAAATTAAGGAAACTATGAAATGCTGAAACAGCAAATTTTCCTGGAAGATGCCATTAAGGTCAAGTTATAAATCATGTCCACATAAGGATGCGGAAGAGGAGAGCCAGAATATAAGATGCTGGGCAGACAGAGCTGGGATGAGGTAACCTGGGTCTGAGAAGGCTTCTGGAAGCTCTACTAAAGCTGGTTTCAACTTAGCTGCAGACTAGGAGTGCTGGGGGTTGTTTACGATACCTGGGCTCCACCTCAAATACACTGATTTAATTGGTCTGGGGTAAGGCCTGGGAAATGGCATGTTTATAGACTTTTCACGTGATTCTAATTTATATTTAGAGTTAAGAATGGCCAACTACCATAGTAAAGCTTCACCATTTGCTGGTTCTAGAAAAAAAGTCTTTATGTTGATGTCTAATGGGGAAGAAGTTGAAATGCAGCACCAAAGGTAAAAGTTAAGAATAAGTAGGGGGCACCCAGATTTGAACTGGGGACCTCTTGATCTGCAGTCAAATGCTCTACCCCTGAGCTACACCCCCTTCTGCTATGGTGTGACTTAATTAATATTTTTCATCTGTCTAGCCACACCCAGACTCCGTGTAAACCTATGAGTTGCCACTTCCGGATGGCCCTCTCTTGGGAACTGCCAGGCCTACTGCAGTGAAAACTCATCAACCTGCCACAGAAAAAGCAACAGGTTCTCTCCTCAAAAACCCAACAGCCTATGTCCCCCCTCCCACCCACTTCCTCCCCAGCCCACAGCCCCAATGTGTGGGCAGCAGCCTGGAGAAGCATTGACATTGGCTATAGAATGGCCTTCAGAGTCAGATGCCTGTGCCCATCATGGTGGGCACCTAAAAAACAGAAACTCAAGGTGATTGAGGTGTCTGTCCAAACCCACCTAATGAAGGCCTGACCCTCATAGGCTAACATTCGGTTCAGAGTGCTTTCTACTAAACTATAGTCTAGGACACAAATGACCCTCCCAACCGCCACGTCTTCAGTTAATATAGATGGAGAATCACGGAGAATGACCCACTCCTAGAAACAGTCAGAATTAGGTGGCTGAGTAGACTTAGGAATCCCCCAAATCATTAATGGACCTAAGCTAACATAATTCAAGGACCAAACAATGCTGATGGAGAAGAACCATATTCTACCCAGAGGCTCTCTGATCTGTGGACAAAGCCCTATCCCACCTGGACGATGAGCTTACTTTGATTGGCACCTTCCATCTCCACAGCCACGCCAAGGCCCTGCTTCTGCTGTTGTCATGGGAGCTGGTAAGCTTTCTCTCCTGCAAACTCTCTCTGCCGCCTTCTGGAATCTCTCCCTCTTAACCCCCAGCTTCCCCCTTGGGGCCTTAGCTGCCCAGCAGCCGCTTCCCCTCCTCTCCTGGCCAAGAAGCTGGGGAAACACTGATTTCTATACTGATTCCTACCATGATGCTAAAGTCCTCTGGATTTCTCTTGTCAACAGTATACAGCTGAGAAGCCTCCACATATATCACCTTATTATACATCAAACCTTGGGGACCAGCATCTCATTATCTCCATTTCACAGATGAGGAGACTGAGGCCCAGAGAAGCTAAACTTCTTGCCCAAGATCCCCTGCATATATATATGCATATATATAATATATATAATAATAATAATATAATATTATTATTAATATATATTATTCTATATGTATTAGAAACTCTACATTGAATTTTACTGATATTCAGGAAAGAGAAGTCGCAACACCCCATGACCCCTTAGCCTCAGGCAGAGAAGCCAGAGTGTGTGACTTAAAGGAAATTCCAAAAACTCTCTGAGCCTCAGTTTCTTATCTGTAAATTGGGGGAAATATCAATTGATATGAGGATTAAATAAGATAATATCCTTAGGACAGTCTCTGATGTGTAGTAAGCACTCGAATATGACTAACCATTATTACTACAGTTCTGGATAATTCTCACCTTCCCAAACCGGTCAGGTCCCTGGTTTTCACTGCTTTACTGAGCTCTGGCATGAGACCCTTTCTTGTCTGAATGCCAGATGTATCCTTACTTGGAATCTGATTGAAATCACCAGAGTAATATTAATGCAACCATCTCTGTTGATACTGGAATAGCTAGTGTTCTCTTGGGTTCTGTTGCAGGAAGCTAGTTCTTTCCACTCTCTCTTTTTAAAAATGGATTTAAAAAATATATATATATATTTATTTATTTATTTGGCTGCGCCGGGTCTTTAGTTGCTGCATGTGGGATCTTCGTTGCTGTGTGCGGGATCTTCGTTGAGGCATGTGGGATCTTTAGTTGCAGCACGTGAACTCTTAGTTGCGGCATGTGGGATCTAGTTCCCTGACCAGGGATTGAACCCAGGCCCCCTGCATTGGGAGTGTGAAGTCTTAGCCACTGGACCATCAGGGAAGTCCCCCAAATGGATTTTTTTTCATTAAAAATTTTTTTAACTTTTGACCCCTTTCACCCATTTCTCCCACCCCTCACCACCCTCCTACCTTTGGCAACCACCAATCCATAGGTTTATCCATATGTCTATATCCTTATGTTTTTTATTTACCTCCTGTGAATAACATATAGTTGTCTCTTTAATTCAGTGGCATTCTTTGTCTTTTTACTGTGGTATTTCATACATTTATATTTAATGTTAATACTGATAATATTTTGGTTTAAATTTTCTATCTCTTTTGTCCTGCAAGTCCTAGTTTCTTTTTCTCTCCTTTGCCTTCTTTTGTAGACTATAGGAAAAGACCCTCAGAGGTTAGAGATGAGATCCCTGCACCCTGGAATGCAACTGGTGAAAAATCCACAAGTGTCCATTGAGCTAATGGACCCCTCTGCCGAGGGGATCACCCAAAAGATGGTTAGTGCGTGGCTGACAGAAACTGGGACTGGGATGTACACGAGTGAACCAGTAATCTTGTCTGCTGTTGACAGTAACCTAAACTTCTTAGGTTGGAATTTGCATAGAATAAAAAATAGAGAGCTAGAGAATAAAATCATTGGCACTTGCCCTGTGCTGACCTGGGTGGGGACAGATGTATCTGGGTACAGCGATGTTCTCAGTGCCCTCGAAAGTTGGCCCTCAGAGAGGTGCAGAATCAGCTCACCCCTCCCCACCACAGACCCTCCGACTGCCTTTGTTTGGATCTCAGTCTCACCAATAACATGCTTTCTTCCCCCCACCCACCCCCCCGCGTCTGTGCTCTCGCTCCAGCACAGGAGGTTACCTCTGCTTAACAGAGAGAATAGATTCAGCTAAACCTCAACTCCTTGATTTCCCTTCGTATCTCAGAGACATCTTTCCTCAGCTGTCCTTAGTCCTTTCCCTTCCATCTCAGAGAAAAACATTCCCCTCTCCTCCCCCTTCCAAAGTAAATGGCTCCATCTGTACTCTTGTCCTCAGAACTGAATTGATTCAATTTTCTCCGTCCTGTTCCCTCCCCAGCCAAAAGTATGCTCAAGTCTCTAGCCTAAGTTAAATTAGGTTTCCCACCTTCCCCTGTAGCTACTGCCGTATTTCTCTCTGGATTACAGTAATTTTCATTTTCCACCTCTGCCTCCACACACTATTCTTCATCCTGCGTATCTTATATAAATCACCAAGTCCCACATATTACATCCTGAAAATTTCTCTGGAATTCTTTTTCTCCTCTGTATTTGTTTCCTTACTCTGTATGTGTCACTGGGCAAGTTCTTTAACTCTGTAAGCTTCCATTTCTTTGTCTTAAATAAGGATAAGTTTCTCGTGACATATAAATATGGCAACTTCAGATAAATTGCCCAGCATGGTACTAACACATAGTAGGTGCTCAAAAAATAATATCAGTTAAGGAACTGTCTTTTGGCAAACTCCCAGCCGTTCTCTGCGATGTCTCCTAAGTGACCTCCTGAAATAAAGGAAATGAATTCACTTCTTTGCAGCCACAGCCCTCCCTATGGCCCACAGAACAGTGTCCGAACTCTGAAACACATTTTACACACAGATTTTCTTCAGTCTAATCATCCACCTCCAACAGTAGGTCACAGTCACACTCTCTCCCCCCTCCCCCCTGCAAAGTCACGGTACACACGCACTTACAACCTACCCCAGATGCACACATACACACTCACACCCACATGCATGGTCACACCCACACCCCCACACACATCCACACAGACATGCACACATATACCTTTTTCACCCAGAAAGCACTCCCAAAGCATTGCATCTTTGTTTCTTTACGCTGTCTGTCTGGCATGCCCTTCTCCCACACTGCCTGGACATGCACCTTCCAGACCCAGCTGACCAACCCCCCATCTCTGCAAAGCTGTCACGAAGTCAACCCTCAGAGCAACCCAGCTGTGCTCTAAGCTCCTTTCTATCACATCCAACATATTTTCATGTTGCAAATCACTCTTCCCTGCGAGAAAGAGTGAAGGATGAACTGTCGTGTCTAGATTTCACTCATTCCTGGGTCCTCTCAAGGCCTGCCTCTTGCTCGGCAGAGTAAGCATTTGAGGAACTTAACTGAGGGACTGATCGCTCTCTGGGTTTTGTTCTCGGCCACAGAGAGAGAGATGGGGGAGAAGAGGATTCAGGGCTGCGGACAGAGGGCTCCCCGTGGACCCACTTAGCCGGGGGACAAGGGAAAGAGACCCCTGCCTGCTCCCTGCGGGCCAACCCCACTGATTCAGGACCGCAAAGCAGGGGGTGTGGCTCCAGCACTGCAGAGATACCAGTTGTTCATTCATCTGCTGGGTGACAGGACGCATAGTAGTTTAGACCTACTCCGCAGACTAAGAAAGTCTGGTTGACATCTCCATGCCCACTAATTACGCATAATTTTATTCATTTAACGGTTGTTGTTGTTGTGGTTTCTTGGCATTTTAATAAAATTTTTATTTTATATTGGACTATAGTTGATTTACAGTGTTGTGTTAGTTTCAGGTGTACGGCAAAGTGATTCAGTTATATGTACCATTGAGTAGTTTCTAAAACCTACTAGGAGTGCACTGGACTAATGCCTTCTGACCCTTTACTGATTATAATGGGGTCAAGGGGATGAGCCCGATAGCATCCAGGGACATCACATGGCCTCCTACTATGCCACCCTGAGAGGGAGGTTCTAGGGTTGTTCCTACAAACCCCAACGAATGGGAATCTCCTAAATCTTCAATGGGGACCCATGTAACATGCATGTAGCTAAGTTTAGCTACCAAAATTGCACATAAACTAGGGGGCACCTGGATTTGAACCAGGGACCTCTATTTTTATTGAAGTATAGTTAATTTACAATGTTGTGTTACTTTCAAGTGTACAGCATGATTCAGTTTTATATATATATATGTATATATACTATACATACGCACACACATATATTCTTTATCCATTCATCTGTTGGTGGACATTTAGGTTGTTACTATGTCTTGGCTATTGTAAATAGTGTTGCTATGAACATAGGGGTGCATGTATCTTTTTGAATTAGAGATTTCTCTAGATATATGCTCAGGAGTGGGATTGCAGGATCATATGGTGACTCTATTTTTAGTTTTTTGAGGATCCTCCATACTGTTCTCGATAGTGGCTGCACCAATTTACATTCCCACCAACAGTGTAGGAGGGTTCCTTTTTCTCCACACCCTCTCCAGCATTTATTATTTGTAGACTTTTTAATGATGGCCATTTTGACTGGTGTGAGGTAATACCTCATTGTAGTTTTGATTTGCATTTCTCTGATACTTAAAGATATTGAGCATCTTTTCCTGTGCCTTTTGGCCATCTGTATGTCTTCTTCGGAGAAATGTCTATTTAGGTCTTCTGCCCATTTTTTTTTTTTTTTTTTTTTTTTTCTTTACTAAAGGTTTAATTTTTTTATTTTTAAAAATTTATTTATTTGTTTGTTTGATTTTGGCTGCGTTGGGTCTTTGTTGCTGCACGGGGCTTTCTCTAGTTGCTGTGAGCGGGGGCTACTCTTCGTTGCAGTGCGCGGGCTTCTCATTGTGGTGGCTTCTCTTGTTGAGGAGCACGGGCTCTAGGGCACACGGGCTTCAGTAGTTGTGGCACGCAGGCTTCAGTAGTTGTGGCTCGCGGGCTCTAGAGCACAGGCTCAGTAGTTGTGGTGCACGGGCTTAGTTGCTCCATGGCATGTGGTATCTTCCCAGACCAGGGCTCGTCGTCCCCTCAGCACCTTAGATTCTTTGGAAATAGTACAACTATTGGGAATTCTTAAAGAAATTCAAGTCCTGGATGTGCTGCAGATGAATTCCACGCAGGGCGGTGTTAAAACCCTGTCTATCCTCTGTACCACTTCTAGAAATTGTCTGCCACTTTCATTGAGTGAGATTGAATTCTCCTTTCTTCAAACATCACCATTGATTTCTGTGGATATCCTTAGGGTGACACTCTGGAAATCGTAGATGAATGTTAGAAAGTAGAAAATAAAACCAAAGGCCACTGTCCATTCACAGATCGCACTCACTACATGATATACATAATCCTTTTCTTTTGGATTCCACTCCAGCTTGGTTATAGAAATTAACGAAGCACAGGCAATCATGGGGATGACGGCTGCGGAGGAAACGGCAGAGATGGCCATCCGTATGCGGCATGTGGAAAGGCTGTTCCACTGGGGACACGATTTGTAAGAGATGATGGATTGCAGGAGCGTGTACACAACACCGCAGACAAACGCCAAAAGGGCACCGCCGTCGTGTACCACGGGGACAGCTAACTCCTGGAAATTGGCTACAATGCCCATTCCGATGCATCCCACCAATCCTAGAACTAACGACACCAAGTTAAAAACAGGAGTGCTGAAATAGCTGGTTTGGTTTTGCTTCTCTACTATTTTATATCTTGTGTACATCGTGGCTGCACCAAGAAATGCAGAGAAGTTTATCATAAATCCAAAAATACCACTCTCTGGAGGTGTTGTTCCTGTATCACTGATGTAGGGGAGGAAGGGGTTGACGTGCCCGGAGAGCACGGCGACCACGTAGGAGACGATGAAGGCGGCGGGCGACCAGGTCACCAGGAGGAAGGGGATGAAGGCCATTCCCCTCAGGAAGCACAGCATCGCGCCGCCGCCAGGAGGGCGCTGCGCTCTGCGGGGTCGGAACTGGGGTTCCGCGCTGCTGGGAGGCGGGGGCCGCGCACGTGCTGACCCGCGGCGCGGCGGCGGCCACGGCGCGAACAGCCACGGGCAGCCGGGCGGGAGGCTCCGCGACGGCGGGGCAGGCCCGGCCCCGGAGGGCTTCTGCCCATTTTTTGATTGGGTTGTTTGTTTTTTATATTAAGCTGTATGAGCTGTTTGTATATTTTGAAAATTAATCCCTTGTCAGTAGCATCGTTGGCAAATATTTTCTCTCAGACCATAGGTTGTCTTTTCGTTTTGTTTATGGCTTCCTTTGCTGTGCGAAAGCTTTTAAGTTTAATTAGGTCCCATCTGTTTATTTTTGTTTTTATTTCCATTACTCTAGGAGACGGATCCAAAAAAATATTGCTGCAATTTATGTCAAAGAGTGTTCTGCCTATGTTTTCCTCTAGGAGTTTTATAGTACCCAGTCTTACATTTAGATCTTTAATCCATTTTGAGTTTATTTTTGTATGTGGTGTTAGAGAATGTCTAATTTCATCCTTTTATATGTAGCTGTCCAATTTTCCCAGCACCGCTTATTGAAAAGACTATCTTTTCTCCATTGTCTATTCTTGCCTCCATTGTCACAGATTGACAAGTGCGTGGGTTTATTTCTGGGCTTTCTATCCTCTTCCATTGATCTATATATCTGTTTTTGTGCCAGTACCAGAACCAGGGACCTGTTCATGTGCAGTCAAATGCTCTACCCCTGAGCTATACCCCCAGGAACACTAGTACAGTCTAATTAACATCTTTCATTTGTGTGGTAACACTCAACTCTGCAAAATTAAGTTATAGATCTCCTCCAGAACTGACTTCTTGGAAGCTGCCAGACCGGGCTTCTAGTAAAACATCTTCCCTCAGGCCTGCAGCTTTCCAGTCCTCAGTCCCTGGGTGGGGTCATCAATAAGGAGAAAAGGAGAAAAGCTGCCTGATGAATCCCCAACCCATTTCCCATTACCTTGGTTTAGCCCAAGAGCTGGACAAAGGTCTCCAAAACTACCCACCTACCCTACCTGGGCTCCCAGCCGTTTGCTTCCATAGGTCTGACCACCCTCCCCACTCCACTGTGCCAACCTGTTTTGGTGGGAAGGAGGGGTGAGGGTGATAATTTAGGGTTACCATTTTTTTTAAATTTTATTTATTTTTGGCTGCTTTGGGTCTTCATTGCTGCGCGTGGGCTTTTCTCTAGTTGCTGTGAGCAGGGGCTACTCTTCGTTGCAGTGTGCGGGCTTCTAATTGTGGTGGCTTCTCTTGCTGCAGAGCACAGGCTCTAGGCGCACAGGCTTCAGTAGTTGTGGCATGAGGGCTCAGTAGTTGTGGCTCGCAGGCTCTAGAGTGCAGGCTTAGTAGTTGTGGCGCACGGGCTTAGTTGCTCCGCGGCATGTGTGATCGTCCCGGAGCAGGGCTCGAACTCGTGTCCCCTGAATTGGCAGGCAGATTCTTAACCACTGCGCCACCAGGGAAGTCCCTAGGGTTACCATTTACATCTGTTCCTGGGAAGTCATCTGTATTTACAGCTCTCTTGTCTGCCCTAAAAAAGCCCAGCAGTCTGCATCAGGGGCCTTGCCTTCTCTCTGAGGATCCAGTAGAGTTGGAGAAATGAGAAACATACAGAAGAAAACAGTCCTGATGCCATGAGGATAGATACATAGAGTATTAGTGCAGGAAGACATGGGAAGAGGCTCCACCCAGATTGCTGTTGTACAAGGGCTGACCTGTAGCTTCCAGTTTCAGGTAGGATCCTAACTGATGGATGAAGGAAAATGGAATGAGTAACAGCTTCCATGAATAGAAAATCCAATATGGCAGGGGGTACCTTGATTTGAGCCAGGAACCTCTTGATCTGCAGTCAAATGCTCTACCCCTGAGCTACACACCCCCTACTTATTATAGGTGTCTAATAACCACCTTTCACCTTCATGGTCACACCCAGGACTCCTGCAACATACTGGAAGTTTCTACTTATTTCTAGAGAGCTGGTAAGACCAGCAACTTATTCCTCCACAAACTCAGTCCAGAGAGGTCGTCCCCCAGGCCCCAGAGTTCCACAACCCTACGCCTTCACATGCCTGCATCTCCCCCTTTTCCTCAGTGTGTGGTGACAGCAGCAGCCTGGAGGAGCATTGACAATTACTACCGGAAGGGCCTTTAGAACTTATTTGTCTGTTTTTCTCTTGTTCTGCACTACAAAACAGCAAATTGAAGAGATCCTGCCCAACCTCTTTGGAAACACATGCAGTACGTACACCAGAAGGTGTCTCTTCAGTCTTTGTATCTGTGCATTAAACCCCAGGGCGCTGGTGGGGACAGCTGGGGAGGTTGGTGAACTTCCCAGTCCCTAACCTGGATCTTTTTAATTTTCCTGAAGTTGGTGATAACCTCATGTCTCTTAGGCTAATATTTTATCTAAGTAAGCGGATTGCAACTACGGCTATATTATTATTGGCTATTATTATTCCCTTGCTTTGGAGGAGAAAACCTGCCAGGGATAATGCAGGATTGACTTCAGCTTTTTGCTTTTAACTATTGTTTTTGAGTGCATGAAGAGGTTGAGTGGAGTGAGAGGTCCCCTGACCTTCAGAATAAGAATTTCAAGTGGAATAAAACAGTGCAGTAAACTCATACACTGAAGTCTGTGAACTGCAGGAGTGAACTAGCTAGAAGCGCCCCCATATGGTCATGATGTGGGTTTATTGACCTGAAGTAAGAGCTCCTGCAAGAGACAACTGGTCCACCATCTAGATGCTGCCACAAAGAATAACTGAGCACCAATTAGAACAGAACGAAAACCACTGCCTTTGCCAGCCTTCCTCCAGTATTCCATGGTCAGCACTGAAAGACTCTCTAAAGCAGGTCACCTGGCTCATCTTCCTGAGAAAACATATGCTGCAGCTCACTCATCCCCACGGGCTCTGTGAGTCTCTGCCGCTCGGACCGGAAGCAGACGTCCACGGTGCATTTCCAGGGGCCCTGTTCAAGGCTGGTGACTGAGGTCCTTGCGTGAGTGCAGGGGGGCAGGGAAGTAGCCCCTAGACGGGGCACACGGCCTCATGGTCGAAAGTGGCTTGCAGCCCCTCTTATGTAGCAGCCAGTCGCCAGCAGTCAGCGTGCTCCCCAAACAGCCCCCTCGCTGCCTTTTCTTTAGTTCCTTTGCTCTGTGCGGACCCTGCTGAAGCAGCTCAGGACGGAGAGACTGGAACCCTGGGGGCCTCCTGCAAGCACTGCCCTGTGCTCCGTAATGGGGAGAGCATACAAGAGGCATCAGAGCTCCCATTCCCCCCCATGGCGGTGCCTGTGCATGGTGAGGTGGGACGTGCCCACAGGAAAGGTGACATCTGCAAGGCTCTAAAGATGAGTGTTAATGGGGATCGGGGTCGGGTCAGCCCTGGAGAAGTTCACCTGGGGCTGCAAGAAGCTAGAGAGGCTTTCTGGCAAAGATCTAAACGGTCCAACCTCTCTTCTGTCCTACGAAGACTCAATTCCACAGGGCCCAGAGGTAAAAAGGCATTGCTTCAATCAGAAATCTGAAAGGCTGTTGTTGGAAGGTGGAGATGTTGAATGATATCCTCCTAACCAAGAAGGAACTTTAAGACTGAAAAATGAAGCCGGCAACTCCATAAAGTACAAACACAAAGTTTATTGTGGATAACTTACATAGGGTAGGATCTGGCGGACGGCAATCCTGAAGCACTGGCAGCTGCACTCTGCGCTGCCCACAGGGGTACAGGGGTATTTAAAGGGGCCAAAGCTAAAATCTGACTACTAAGGCAGAAGCATGTCCACACTGACGGGAACCAGGGTTTGTTCCTCCCCCTGGGGATCTCATGACCATTAACCACCTAGGTTAACACAAGGCACTCTTCCAGTGTTCATCTCAGATGAAGGCAAGGGTAAAAGTTGATAGGGAACTTACCTGTCTTGGGTGCATTCCTTGTTGAGTAGGCTGAAGTTCAGTCATGCAGAAGGCGAGGGGGTAGGACTGCCAGCCTGAGATGAAGCTGACCAAATGGGGTCAGTGTGGTTCAACCACGCAGGTTTGTTATTACTGTCTAATAAGCACCTGTGTAGCCTCATCAGCGCCTCTGTTTACTTTCCATCCGCCCATGAGGACAGTTCCACTGCAAACTAAACCCATTCCCTCTCACCTTCTCTTTCCCCCAAGCCTGGACCCCCTACCACCTGGCAGCCCTGCAGCTTCTCCTCCCCCCGATTCATGGCAAGTCATCTAAAGCCACTGATGTTGTCCTAGAAGGGCTTTTAGAATGCTCCAGAACAGCAGGTGCTAAATGTGGCACCGGAGAAAATCATCTAATGCTTCTGTGATATGAGTGGATGAAAGGAAGGAAGGGTGCTGTTGAAAAGCAAAACTTTGCAGGCCTAACAAAACCTGAATCTCTGGAGAGGGGGCCCAGGGAAAGTGTATGTTTACATTCCCACAATGCTCGGGTGAGCCTTGAGTCCGCATGG
This sequence comes from Balaenoptera musculus, assembly GCF_009873245.2. Classification (NCBI taxonomy): domain Eukaryota; kingdom Metazoa; phylum Chordata; class Mammalia; order Artiodactyla; family Balaenopteridae; genus Balaenoptera; species Balaenoptera musculus. The sequence continues at coordinate 7,113,706 of NC_045793.1, forward strand.
TCTTGGCTAGAACCACATTTCTGGTTCTAGGACTTTCCATTGCCCCCGCCCAGGAGATGAGCTAGACAAGCTTCCTTCCTACCCGCCCCCCCACCTCCTTTACCAATTATTGCACCCCTCAATCTGCCGAGTAAGAAGAGCCCACCTGAAGGTGCCATTTGGTGTAGGTACTAAAACAAAGCTTACTTCAGGGGACACCTGGATTTGAACCAGGGACCTCTTGATCTGCAGTCAAATGCTCTACCACTGAGCTATACCCCCCTGCTTGTTAGGAGTATCTAATAAATACCTTTTCACCTGTGTTGAAATGCTCACACCCACTGTGGACTGAAATTTCTATTGATTCTCAGAAAGTTCGGGAGATAGGGAAATTTTGCTTTACAGAAAGCTAACTTTCTAGCCCTCTTCTTCCCCATAGATCCCCCTCCCAATTTTGGCCCCCAGAAACCTTCTCTGCTCACAATCTTGCAGTCTCATTTTTCTTGGTACCACTTGGAAGGCACCTGCTGGTTGCTAAGAGCCGGACCACCCCTGCTTCCTTCCTCCCTCAGCAAGCTCCATCTGCTTTCAACTTGCCTGCAGCACTCTCTTCTCCACCCTCACCGCTGTCCTGCAGGATGGACTGGGGGCTACGTTGCCCGACTCACCCTCTCTGCTCTTCTTTCCTCTCATCACAGCTACTTCTTGGCTTTTGGCAGGGTCTTGACTGAATCCAGAGAAATTACTTGAATTTTTTGCCGAAGAGGCCACAACCCCCATCCTGGGGCCCGGGAAGCCGGTCCAGCTGTCCCAAGGGGCCTCAATCCAGGAGGTCAGCACAGCTGGAGCAGCAGGGACTTCCCCGAGAATCAGGACCAGGGATGCCTCTGCTGGATGAACCCCTGGCCTGAGGCATAGCACCGCGCTCCTGAGGAGTGAACCTAGCCCCTGGCCAACGCCACCCGGAGATCTAAAGGCCATATAGACCTCAAAAGTGTAGAGTAAAGACAACTGCCCAAAGGTGGTGAAAGTGCCTGTTATATCTGTGTCCAGGAGACCAACGTTGGGAATGTACAGGGGCTTGCAAAGGAAACCCCGGACAAGGGAAATATCCCCCCACATCATCCATCAATTTAATTTAGTGACATGTTATTTACATTGTTGCAAAGTAAAAGGTAATCTCTCTATTTTTCTACAGTGACTAACACAACACTGAGCATGAAAGTAGGTATGCAATAAATATTTGTTGGATGAAAGTAAAGATAGCAAAATTAGCAAAGATATCTAAGTATGGAATAAATGCAAAATATCTCAGATACCACCAGCCAAATGAACACTTCTGGTACTTTCACATCTGTTTCTCCAAACTTGTGCAAATACATTCCCCTGCATTTGGGTTCGACTCCTTCTTGCCAGAGATAAGCCAGTTCACAGTTCATGACACTCGTTCACCAGCTATTCTCCCTCATCAGTCTTCTGGCTCCCTTAGAAATGTTCCCCTCTCTTACTGAAAAGTTTAAAAACATGGAAAGACTTAGAAGAATACCCATATAAAAATTTCTCTTGTTAAAAAGGAAGGACTCAGGAAATCCTTGGCAGCCCAGTGGTTAGGACTCAGCGCTTGACCTGCCCGGGCCCAGGTTCAATCCCCAGTCGGGGAACTAAGATCCTGCAAACGGTGTGGCAGGGCCAATAAATTAATTAATTAATTAGTTAATTACATCTTTAGAAAAAAAAAAAAAAGGACTCAAAAAATATCCAGCAGCGTGTCTCTAAAACAAATAAACACACCTCCACCAATCGTCACACCCAATGGTCAACATCATAAGGCTTCTCTTGAGAACTGGAAACAAGGCAAAGATGTCTGTTAGCATTGTTTCTATTTAACATTGTACCTAAAACCAGAGGCAATGTATTAAGATTTTAAAAAAGTGGAACAGGAGGAACAAAACACCCATTGTTCATAGATAGTATGATTATCTTGATAGAAAACACAAAATAATCTACAAATTAGTTGAACTATCAAGTTTAACACATTGCAAGATAAAGTTATTAAAAATCAATTCCTATACATAATAATGAAGAGTTAGAAATAAAATCTTTTAAAATATGTCACTAAAAATAGTATCAAAAATGCAGGATCCCTAGGAATAAATATAAGCTGTACAGAACCTTTATTTAAAATATTTTAAGGCTTCACTGAAAGACATTGAAGGGGACCTAAATGAAGAGATATGCTCTGTTTTGGGGTAGGACAAAATAACAATTTTGTAAAGATGTTAATGCTTCCCAAATTAGCCTATAGTTTTAATGTAATTGCAGTCAAAATCCCGGTTATGACTTTTATAGTCTTTGACACACTGATGTTAAAAGTTATGTGGGAAAAGAAAGAGCTGGGAATAGCTAGTGTTTTCCTGAAGGATGAGAGCTGGACAAGGAAATTAGTCCTATCAGATATGAAGAGTTATTACAGTTTAAAGCTGTAAGACAGTGTAGTGTTGGCACAAGGATAGACAAATAACAATAAAGCAGAATAGAGATCCCAGAAATGGACCTATCTATAGAGAAAAACTGATATATGAGAGAGGTGGCATCGTAGTGCAGAGGGGAAGGGGGTGGACTTCCTGATAAATGGTGCTAAGACAATTGGATATCCATACACAAAATAAATTCCAGGAGGATTCAAGACTTAAATATAAAAGACAAATCTTCAAACTTTTAAAAGAAAATATAAGAGAAAACCTTTATGACTTTGGAGTAGGAGAAGGATTTCTTAATCATGACACACATAAATACCATAAAGAAAAGGACTGATATATTCTAGTTCATTGAAATTAAGGGCTTTTGTGTACTAAAAGTCTCCAGACAGAAAGTGAAAAGATGAGTCATAGATCAGAAAAAGAGATGTGTCAATCATGTGTCAGTCAAGATATTGTCAGAAAATAGAAAGTACACTAGGCAGTTCAACAGAGAGAATTTAATACAGGGAATTGGTTAAATAGGTGCTGAGGAGATAAAACAGCAGAGAGAGAACTGCAAGGTAATGCAGAGGTAATAACTCCGGGAAGCAGCTCTCACTCCTTGTGCTGACAGAAAAAGGAAAGAGGTTGCAGTTATCAGAATGCAGAAGCTGGAAGGAGGGGCTCTGAAGAGTTGGGACTCAGACTTGTGAGGATGTGGTGCTGCCCAGCTGGTGCTGGTACCTCAGGAGCTCAGAAGGCTGGTCTCCCAGAGACAGAGCACTGACAGTAAGGCTGGTCCTAGGAGTGCCAAATGAAAGCTGGGAATGAAAACCAGTGCTGCCAGTGTGGAGGGACATGGCTAGGGCTACACTGACAGGAGCAAGCAGATCTGCTTTCCATTATTATAGATTACCTTGCATTTTCTAGTAGGTTATGAAAGTGGAATTATACAACATGCACTCTTTTTGTCTTGCTTCTTTCACTCAATATAACTGTTTTCAGATTTGCCCATGTTGTTGCATGCATCAATAGTTCACTCCTTTTTAGTGCTTTTTAGTGCTCAGTAGTGTTCTACAGTATGGATATATATATATTAAGTTTTGTTTACCCACTCACCTCTCACCTGTTAATGGTCATTTGTGTTATTTCCAGTATTTGGCTATGACAAATCAAGTTGCTGTGACATTCATCTACAAATCTTTGGATACATGCTTTCACTTCTCTTGGGTAAATATCTGCAAGTAGAACAGCTGGATCAAAGTGATTGTAACATTTTACATTCAACCAAGAGTGTATTCCCATCCGCAGTTGCTCCACGTCCTTGTCAACACTTGGTAGGGTCAGTCTTTTTAGTTTTAGATCTTCGAAGGGGTGTGCAATTGTATGAGGTGGTTTTAATCTCATTGTGGTTTTAATTTGCATTTCTCTGAGGACTAATGATATTGAACACCTTCACCTATGCTTGGGATAGCTGGAACTACTTTCCCAGAATCATTTCCTCGTAGACGTTTGAGTTAGAGTTGGCCAAAATGAGAATTCGCGTGATATTTGGGAGGTGGAAGTGAAGCGGCAGGCACTGCTCTCTGAAAGTTGTTGCAGTTGGGTGTGTGACAGCCAGACACAGACACCAACAGATTCCAGCCTATCTGCAACCACCCCCGTCGTGTCCAGCTTCTCTTCCCAACTGCGTGTCCATTAACAGGAGCCCCAGTGCCACCACCAGATACTTAGCTGAGGACCTACAGAAGTAGTAACTATGCAGAAGTATTGATTTCCTATCAACTTTTTCACCAGCCCCTTCACGGTTCCCCTCCAGGGGTGGGATATGCTTGGCTTCCCAGATCCCTCTTCACCTCCGACTTTCCACCTTGCCTTGCTTTAGGGAGGCTCATAAGTGACTGTTCTTTGATCCTCCAACTCCCCCTTCTGGACTGTTACTTCTCCCAGCTCATGATATAATTGTGTAAGGTCTTATTTCCATAATAATTCCATTGTTCAGTAATACTTACAGTGATTCTTCCTCTCTGATGAATACTGACTGGCTCATCTCACTGGGTTTTTTTTTTCACTTTTTCATGCATGTATGAAACTGCATGAATCATTCAACCTTATGAACAATAAAAAATAATATACCTGTGTAATCTCACACCCAGATCAAGAAATAGAACATCATTCAGAGGTGGATGGAAATGAGATATAAGGGATGGAGTAGAGAATTGGTCTTCCCTGAGTGTACAATTTTATATAGCCTTGACTTTTGAATTGTTTTACTGTTTTACATTTCCCAAAAATAACTCAAGTATGAAGAGATGAAGCTGAAAATAAATATAAACAAAACCCAAAAGCCTAATGTTATATCACATCGGTAACATGACCACAAAGAAGAAAACACCCTCAGTGGTATATATTCTAAGGGGAAAAATAGATACTGAACTTTACCTAGGAAGTTGTTTTGGTGTAATTTACAAAACCTATGGTTTTGTTTTTAATATTTATTTATTTATTTTGGCTGCCTCGGGTTTTAGTTACAGCACATGGGATCTTCGTTGCAGCATGCAGGATCTTTAGTTGCGGCATGTGGGCTCATAGTTGCAGCATGCGAACTCTTAGTTGCAGCACGCATGCGGGATCTAGTTCCCTGACCAGGGATGAATCCCGGTCCCCCTACATTGGGAGTATGGAGCCTTATGCACTGGACCACCAGGGAAGTCCCCCACAAAACTTACGTTTTTGAGAAATTGAGTAAATATATTGATATTTGGGGGAACCAGAGTTCTAATAGTGGGAGACAGGAGGTATAAATATGGAATGAAGATAGGCAAGGAAGAACTGTGGAGTTGGACTGGAATCATAAGTAGCTGTGTGAATACACAAGCACACAGCGTGCACACACACACACACAAGTACACACATACATTTTCTAACTCTGCCCTCTGAAAAGGTGCTAGAAACAACACCTCAGTTGCAATGAGCACTCCTAATGCCCATATCGTGGTTATTAAACACCATTTAAAAGAACCAGAGGGACTTCCCAGGTGGTGCAGTGGTTGAGAATCCTCCTGCCAATGCAGGGCACATGGGTTCGAGCCCTGGTCCGGGAAGATCCCACATGCTGTGGAGCAACAAAGCCTGAGCGCCACAACTCCTGAGCCTGCGCTCTAGAGCCCATGAGCCACAACTCCTGAGCCCGCGTGCCACAACTTCTGATGCCCGCGTGCCTAGAGCCCATGCCCCGCAATAAGAGAAGCCACCGCAGTGAGAAGCTTGCACACCGCAATGAAGAGTAGCCCCCGCTCGCGGCAACTAGAGAAAGCCTGCGTGCAGCAACGAAGACCCAACGCAGCCACAAATAAATAAATTAAGAAATTAAGAAGAAGAAAAAAAGAACCAGAAACTTGGAGATTTGGCTGATTCCACAGCTGGGTAAGAAACCTAAAATGTGAACCATGGAACATTTCGGGCCAGGAAGTAGGAACATGCTCAAAAACTGATGGGAACATGTCAACAGAACACAGGGCCAGCTTGAAGAGGCTCACCGCTAGCTAAATTTGGGACAATCTGAGCATCAAAACAAATGGAGGAATGTGTTATAGCTCATTAAATTAGAGAATCCATGAATCCATGTTAGTAGGTTTTTTTAAAAAAAATTTTAGGTAGAGAAAGGAAAGCTTTACAAAATCTTTACCAACAAATCAACCAATAAATGTAAAAAGGATAGAAATATAAAAATCTTCATTTTATGGCCATCATTGTAAAAACTGACTTAGATAAGAGTTTCAGAGAGCATCCCTTGTACCAGCTCTGTACCGACTTTTTAAAAATTGTAATTTTGTGAAGGTTTTTTTCTCAATATGCCCCAAATTATACAAGCTTCAGGCCCACAAAACAGGGGTCCACCCTTGGTAGAGGGGATGTGTTATTTGGGAAGGAGAGATCACGTGGAAGAAGAGCTGTGGGGGGGGGGAGGTAAAGGACCTCGGGGCAGATTCTAGAACATTCTCCTGTAGTGAAAGGGTCGACTTTGCGTGCTCAGGAATTTCCTCCAAAAGGCAAAAGGGTGCAGGGCCTCCGATCGGGAAATCCCTATCCCCTACCCTCAACCCCACATTTGAGAGGCAATCCCGGAGAGCTGGGGGTGGGGCGGAGGGGACACGAGAAAACAGCTGGGCTAGCATCAGTGAGAAAAAGAAAATCAGGCACTCGGAACAGACCTCTGTCAACCGTGTGAGTACAGTGTCGCCCCGCCGCCATGCCTGGGGAGAGTCCACTTTCATACCCAAAGAACGCATCCGGGATGACCCCCTTGCTGTACGTTCAGCCCAGGCTGATGAAGCGAAAACAAAGGGCACCTTAAGACCCCGGCAGCCAGACCCGAAGCCCAGCAGAGTACAGAGCACGTGGTGCGCAGGTCCCTCTTCAGCAGAGTCCCACTTAGAGGAAATTCTCAAAGGAAATGCATCTTCACGGCCACATGGGGGCGCCATTCAAAGGCTCCTTCCATCCGCCGGCCCCGGTTCGCCCCTTAAGTTTTCCGACTGATAAATTTATTTTTCTCTCCTTGTTTTAAAAATACTATTCTTGTTATTACAAAATATTATAAAATATTACTGTTGTTATTACGAAATTTTAAAAAATTAAGTTAGAAAATGTATAAAAATGGCTTGTGTTCTCACTGTTAAAGAAAACTACTTGACTATATGCTTCCAAACCTCCCAATGATAATATATGTAATCATTTTATAATCATTTTTTATATATTATATATGCAATATATATATAATCATATATATAATAATATAATCATTCTGGGCAGACTGGACAAATATCATGAACATCTTCCCATACAAAGTTCTTCACCAAAATAATTTTAGGTGATGGTATTGTGTTCCGTTGTCCATCCCATTAAAAATATTTTTTATAGCTAACCCACACTTTATAGAAAGTTCTAAGTGGCTGCCTACAGGGATTTAGTGAGCTATATTCCTATTGTTGGAAGAATTTTTTCCATTTCAAATCAAAGGTAGACATGAGGTACAGCTGTCCAAGTAAGTAAACACACAAGAAGCCCAGATCGCCCCGCAGGACCTAAAGCAGCAGAGGCGACGTGGCGGGCGCCCCAGGGGAGAAGGCGCGGGTCTCCTGGGGTTCGCATGGGGGGGGGCGGCCGCCGTCGCCGTGGTCACCGGGGGCGGCCCGGCTGCCCCCTGGAGCGGGGAGATCCTTTTTGGTTATCGAGTCCCTCGGGGCGCGGGGGACCAAAGCCCGAGGCTCTCGCGGCCGGCGGCAGGTCTGGCGCTGAGTCCGGGCGGCGACTCAGCGCGCACCCGGCCGTGTTCGGTGGGCCTAGGGGTCGGGGACTCGGGGGATCGGGGTGTCGGCGGAGTGGCAGGCCAGTGGGTCGGTAAGATCAAGGGGCCAGGGGGATCGGCGGGCCGGTGGATCAGGGGCCGGGGGGTTGGCGGGTCAGCGGCAGGGTGGGTCGGCGAGTCGGCGGGTCGGGGGTTCGGTGGGTCGGGAGGCCGGCAGGCCGGGCAGTGTCCGGGGCTCGGCGGGCAGGCGGGTGGCACAGCGGCAAAGGGCCGCCGGGCGGGGCTGGGCGGGGCGGGGCGGGCGCCGCGCCTGCCGTTCGCCTCTCCGGGCTGCAGGTGGGGCTGTGCGGCCGCGCTGCCTCCAGGAAGCCTCACGGGCCTGCGCCGGCTCCCAGGATGCAGTGTGGACCGGCCGGGCGCTGACGGCGGCGGCGCGTCTGCGGGCGGAGCGGCGCGGGCCGGCCAGCGAGGAGCGCGGCGACGCGGGCGGGGACGGCAGGGCCGGGCGGGCGCCGCCTGCGGAGAGGCCGGGGGCGGCTCGCGTGGGGCCGCGCGGCGGCGGCGGCGGCGGCGGCGACTTCCTCCGGGCCGAGCCGGACAGCGCAGGGCCATGGCCGAGGCGGCCGCGGCTCCGGTAAGGGCGGCCCCGCGCGCACGGACGTGCGGACTCGGGGCCCGGGCGGCCCGGGCCCAGCACACGGCGCCGCAGGCCCTAGGGAGGGACTCCGGGGGCCGGGCCGGGCCGCCGGGCCTGGGGCTCCGGCGAGCGGGACGCGGGGTCCGCCGGGGCCTAGGCACCCGCCGGCCAGGCCCCCCGTTCCGGTCCGAGCCTGAGCAGGGCGGGACCGGCCGTCCGCGCACCAGAGGCCGCCCCACGCCGAGTTCCTGCTGCCCTCCGGGGCTTCCTGCCCCCGCCCCATCCGCTGGCCCCCTCGTCTCCGCGCCCCCCACCCCGCGTCTCCTTTCTCTGCCCACCGCTCAGCCTTGCGTTCCCTTCCCCCCAGCTCCCCCCAGCGGCCTGGTGGCACCTGGGAGGCGTCCCGAGCGGCGGCGATTCCGCTGGCACCGAGGCCCCTCTGCGTGCCCGGCTCGCTCGGGGTCGGGGCGGAAGACAGCTGCTCCGGTTCCTAGAGGGACGCAGGCACGGCACCAACCCTGTTAGGCGTGATTTTGTCCTCACAGCAAACCTAGGGGGTAGGCTCTGATTCTCTGTCATAAAAGAGAAAAACCCGAGGCCTAGAGAAGTTAACTTGCCCAGGATCGCACGGCTAGAAAAGGTGTGGAAAGACAGGGTCGCTCTGTGTGCTGGGACACACTGGCGCTTTGGGGGAAGCAGACAGGTACACTGGTGATGGTAAAGCAAAGCAGAAAGAGGTGCGTGCACCTTCCTGGCCCGTGCTGCTGTGATTTGAGCTGGGCTTTTTGGGAAGGCTAGGATTTCATCAGGCTGAGCTGGACCCGTGGAGCTTTTCAGGTGGGGAGGAGGCTTGGACACAGACTGGCAGGCAGTGCCGGGCATGGTCAAGGAGGAGACAGAAGTCGTTTGCCTGGAAAAGATGGTTTTGGTAGGGAGGCACGGGGAGAGGAGGCTGCAGGGAGAGTTGGAAGGGGTTTGAATGCCTGCCTGGACTTCATCATATGGGTGGGGAGCCATTGAAGGATTTGGAGTTCTCTTCCCATCCGCTGTTCTCAAGCGAAGAGTTTACGCTTCCCTGGCAGGAGTCTGAGGCCAGCCCCATCTTGTCCAACCAACATTTAGTGAGGAGCTGGGCTTGAGTAGAAACAGTCACCACCTCTCACCAAATAGTGTGAAGGCCTCACGTGAGGCTCCCTGGCCCCGTTAAAATGTAAGAAAACTGCGTGTGCTTTATTTATAAGGTCGGAGTTTATGCAGATGCCCTTTTCCTGCAACACAAAGATTATAATAATGGCAGTCAGATGCTCTTGGAGGCCGAGTGGGATTTCTGGGGATGGGGAGCTGGGCGATAAAGTGAAAGGACACTTCTGAAGCAAACGTTTAGAGGCTGGGGTCGTATGTCAGGGATTGATCGAGAGAGGAGGAGTGAGGGGAAGGGAAGAAACGTGGCCTCGCGCCCAGGGGCAGGGCTGCGCCAGCCCAAGGTGCCAGCCCAGTGCAGTCTTTGCAGCCTCAGAGCAGAACCACCTACCTCTTGAGCAAGAGTCCCACATCTAGTTGTTTCTGTGCCAATCCAGCTCCTCCGCATCCTTTGAGGCCCAGCTAAAGCCCTACCTTCTTCAGGTCAGAGGTCATCTGATCCAGCTGCCTTCCAAACAACCACAAAATCCCTGATGCTCCATCCTTGACAGTTTTTTCAGCCTCTGCTCAAACTCTCCTGTCACTATTTTCTGAGGCATCCACCCATGTTCTAGTTCTCAGTGACTTTCTCTAAATGAATCCGCACTGGTTCCTACCAGGCACTTTTTAATTTTGCAAATAGTCACCAAACATTTGTTTAGGAATAATTTTCAGAATGCTGTAAGGTACCATTGATCCTCAGGTGCTGCCAGAAGGTATAAATATCAGGACTTCCTCTCTGACCCATGGGTCCTACCTTCAGATGTGGGTTGGGGGGGGGGGGTCTAGTGGTCGAGCCCCACCCAAAGCAAAATGTGCCCTTGCCTCAGTGTCCCCAGCTGCCGGTCATCTAAGCCACGATGTGAACTGTCCAGCGACAGGCAAGTCAGGGGAATGACGGTTTATGATGGTTGCAGCCCATATAGAAGTCTAACCTTACGGCATATGTCTTACCTTCCTCACCAGTCTGTAAGGTGTGTCACTGATCCTGGGGCAGCGACAAAAATGTCTGAGACCATAATTCGGCCCTTGGGAAGGGTGGGAACAGTGAGAGAAAAAGTCAGTCTCACAAGGGCAGGGGCTCGTGTTTTGTCAAAAACTCTAACTCTTGGCTGGGGGAGATTTGCAGTAATGGTGATTTTTAGTTTGAGGGGGCTGGTAATTGGACAAAATTAGATTGTCCTGGGGTGGAAAGGAATTAGTCATCAGATTTGCATGTTTATTAAAGAGACACGAGTTGCTTTTTAATAAAGCAGTTGAGCAGCGCTTGTGTTTGTGTCGTTTCAGTGAACCAGCTGTTTTTTTTGCTAGGTCATCATCAGTAGACAGATCCTGTGCAATTATGATGGGAGGTGCTGGTGGGGCTCTAGTAAATCTGCAGTTTACTATTTCTCCATTAAAACACCCCAGCAGTGCGAAGTCACTGTTGATTTAGCAAAATTGCACCGAGCGCCTAGCACGGTCCCCTCACTGTGCTGTGAAAAGATGCAGCAGTGCCTTCAGAGAGCTCGCAGAGGCGGATGCGGGAGGTTACTGTATAGGGCGGCGAGTGCCCTGATGGGGGTCTGCAAGGAGTGCTGCAGAGGCCTGGAGGGAGGGCACCCGCCCAGAGGAGCTGACCGCCAGGCCGAGATCTGGCGTGTGGCACAGGACACCCCCACTTCCCACACGTGCGCTCCCCGCTCAGCTCCCCGATGCCTCGGAGAGAGGGGCTCAAGGAACACGGCGGGCGGGATGATTGATGCTGGTCTCCTCTCTGTTTCTGAAAGATTTCTCCGTGGACAATGGCAGCTACAATTCAGGCCATGGAGAGGAAGATCGAATCGCAGGCTGCCCGCTTGCTTTCCCTAGAAGGTCGAACCGGGATGGCCGAGAAGAAGCTGGCCGACTGCGAGAAGACGGCCGTGGAGCTGGGGAACCAGCTGGAGGGCAAGTGGGCCGTGCTGGGGACCCTGCTGCAGGAGTACGGGCTGCTGCAGAGGCGGCTGGAGAACGTGGAGAACCTGCTGAGGAACAGGAACTTCTGGATCCTGCGGCTGCCCCCGGGCAGCAAGGGCGAGGCCCCCAAGGTTAGCCCTGGGCGCGGGGGGTGGGACAGCCCGTGCCCGTCAGCGTGCGGGTGAGCGTGCGTGACGCTGTGGTTCCGGGTGCCCGTGACCTTCGATGATGTGGCCGTGTATTTCTCTGAGCAGGAGTGGGGCAAGCTGGATGAGTGGCAGAAGGAGCTGTACAAGCACGTGATGCGGGGCAACTACGAGACGCTGGTCTCCCTGGGTAAGGCGTGAGACTCGTTCCTTGGTTACGTGTGATTTGGGGAGACCTCAGCTTCTCTCTTCCTTCTGGTGGCTTTTGTCCCGAGGATATGTAAATCACTGGGAACCTTGACCGGGCAAGGTTATCGCCTCCCCTTCCTAAGGATGAGCCCTGGGTGACGGAGTCAAAAGCTGCCTTCTACTTGGTGAAGTTCGCGGGGTGCCAGACCGGGAGGCATGGTGGCCCCCCTCCTAACCAGGCTCAGAGCACAGCCGCTTCTGTTCTCCTGCTGAGACCTGGAGTGGAGAAGGCCCCTACCGCTCTCAGATCCAGTATGATGAACCCAGGTTTGAGAAGGACTTTTTCTCTCGCCTTCTCTTGCTGAGACGTGAGGCCTTGACCGAGTCGCTCCTCTGGGTCGGCGGAGAACGTGGGCAGACCATGCTTCTCCCAGCCAGCGCTGCCTTCACACCTGGAGGCTTCCCCAGACCCTGGGCCTGCTGTCGCTCCCTTCATGCAGTACCCCCAAGAAGGCCTGGACTGTTTCTTCTGGGCTTATTACCTCTTGGGATGGTATCTGTGTGACCCCAGGTCTGAAGGCAAAAAGGCATGGTTATGAGGCTGGGAGCAGGTGCGGGTGTGAGGTTCTATTTCAGTTTGCAGGAACGTACGGCTTCTTAACCTCGAGACCCTATACCAGAGTGTCTTCAGCTCAGCACTGCATCTTGGGCCAGATGAGGCTTTGTTTTGGGGGCCATCCTGTGCCTCGTAGGATGTTCGGCAGTGTCCCTGGCCTCTTCCCAGCAGATGCCAGTGGCACCTCTCCCCCAGCCCCCAGTCGTGACAACCAAAAATGTCTCAGACTTTGACAGATGTCCCCTAGGAGGCAAAACTGCCTACGGGTTGGGAACCACCGCCCTTTACCAATCAAGAAGTGTAGTTTCTAGGCCATCTTGGTTTCCCAGGCTGCCTGTCCCCAGCTCTGAACGGAACATGGCAAAAGCTAACCCTTCTGTCTTTCCCCAGACTATGCCATCTCCAAGCCCGAGGTCCTCTCCCAGATTGAACAGGGGAAGGAGGCGTGCAGCTGGCGGCGCGCTGGCCCCAAGGTTCCAGATGTTCCTGTGGACCCGAGTCCAGGTGAGGGGTTGGGGGAAGGCTAGGGACATAGCAGGCAATCAGATGGAAACAAAAGTAAAGGGCCAGGGAGGGTGTGACCTTCTTTCCAGGGAGAGCCAAGGAAAAACATCAATGTTTTAAACCTGAGTTTTTTTATAGTTGAATTATGACCTATAGCCTGTTCAGCTAACACTCCAGGAATACTTCCCAGCGTGGAAACAGGCAGCAAACCTAGTCTTTTAGGAAAGAGGTGGTGCCAGTGGCTCAGCATTAGGGGAAGAAGGAGGGGGACACAGACAGGAAGGTAGAAGATAATAAAGACAAAATTTAATTCATTCACAGCTTTACAAAGAGTCAGCCTTGCCTCCACCAGAGAACCAAATTTCACTTAAAACCATTAGTAATCGCAGAACATTAACCCATTAACCACGTTTCAACACGGTTAGAGTCACTGATTTATTTAAGGTGAATCTGGATACCCGATACTACGGTCTCAGGTTTTCCTGGGCCAGTCAGCACCTTTGAAAGTTAAGGAAAGGACAGGTAGACACATGAGAAAAGCCAAATGGCTGACGGGAAGACCTTGCTGGGCTGGGGGTCAGCGACGGTCTGTCACTTACCAGGGAGACCCCGCCCCTGCAGGCTCAAGCCCACCTGCTCCCAAGACCCCTTGTCTGCACCCCCTGCCTTGGGGCTTCCCTTCCGTCTGAACACCTAAGTTACTAAAAAGTCTTATATGTTTAATTTGTGATTCACAAAATGTGTCTTCCGTGTTTGCTGTGTCATCGCAGTTAGATTTTCCCTCTACCCGGGGCAGGCCGTGTTCAGAAATCAGTCACCAGTTTAGGTCAACAGGGACAGTGCTGAAAGCTAGAAATTGACTAGAGCAGAGTGCTGTCTGGATGGAAAAGATAGTTATGACACGTGGGGCTGCCAGCTGCTTACGTTGGGTGGGAGGTTCCCCGTAGGTTTGTTTTATTGTATTTATTCTATCCGTGTGGAGGCCTCCCTGGATGTAATAAATATACACGATAATGAGAGTGAATAGGAGCCTGGAAATGAGGTGGCTTCTGGCGAGTCCCTGCCCAGCCCTCCCCTCCGGCACTCACAGCTCCCCTCTCGGCCTTGAGCCCGTCAGCGGGAACCCTGGGTGGCCTTCATCCCTGCCCACCTCGGTCCAAGAAGCCAGGACCCCCGGCTCACCCTCCCCCGCTCTGGGCTTCGTACAGCCGCTCGTCAGACCTCCTCTCCCACTTCTCTTCAACCCCTAAATCCTCCCAGCTGTGCTTGGGGAAGTGGGTGCTCGGCAAGCCCACCAGTCCTCAGGCTCCTCCCCAGCTGTCCACCCATTCTTGCCCAGCGGAGACCTGCTTCCTCCCCTTTCCTCACCCTCTTTCCCTGCCTGGAGGGCGCTGGTGTCACTGGTGTCGTTGCTCCTCAATATAGCCTCTCCTGGTTTTCCTCCCACCTTTCCTTTGCTATTTCCTGCCGCCCTTTCTGATCTTTAAGCATTGGGGTGCCCTCAGCCCTCTGCCTCCTCTCTCTGCGCCCACACTCCACCCTCCCGGTGGGTACTCCTACCGGGACCTCTGCCCCGAATCCTGCACGCCCGCCGCCTGGTCTGTCTGCACGTGGACAGCTGCCGGACGGCCCGTTTGGAGCACGTGCCTCCCCGAGCTCCTCATCTGCCCGTCAGAACCTGCTCCTTCCACAGGCTTCCCCACTGCAGTGGGAGCCCTCCGTCTTCCAGCTGCAGGCCCAGAACGCAGGAGCCCGGGTGTGAAACTGCTGGGTCATAGGAAGGTGCATGCTCAGCTTTTCCCGGTAACATCTCAGTGTGCTCTGAAGTGGTGGTGCCAGTCAGCACCCACCAGCAGCGCCAGGGTCCCCGCTGTACCCCGTCCTCACCAGCCCTGGAAATGCCTCACATTTTAATTTCTGCCCATCTGGTGGGAGTGAAATGGTTTAAAATTTATAGTTTAAAATGTGCATTTTCCTAATTAATGAGATTGAATGTTAGAGCCTACGTTTATGGACCACTTGTCTTTCCTCTCCTATAAAATGCCTGTTTATGTCTTCTGTCCATCTTTCTTTTGTTTTCCCTTTACATATTGATTTGTAAGAGTTCTCTTCTATTCTGAATATCAATTTTTTTTTTGTGAGTATGTGTAAATCTTCTCCACTTGTGGTATGCTTTAAAGAACAGATACTTTTAATTTTAACTTACTTGGACTAATTTTTTACCTTTATGGTTTGTCCTTTTTATGCCTTAATTAAGAAATTTTCCCCTACCTCAAGGTCGTAGGTCCATCATCTTATATTTTTTCTAAACTGTTGCCTTTCACGTTCAAGTTCTTAATCCATCTGGAACAGACTTTTATGGCCATGGGGGGCTGGGACCCTCCTACTTTCTCACTGGCACTCTGGGTCTTCTTTTCCTTTGCTCTTTCAGGTAAACTCTCTAATTCCCTTATCAAATTCCATGAAAAATCCAGTTGGGATTGTGGTTGGAATTGCACTGATTCTATTAATCATTTTGGAGAGAATTGACCCCCTACTATATTAAGGGTGAATATCGTTAAGTCACTCCATTTATCTCATCTGTAACGTCTCAGTGAAGTTTTATAACTTTCTTCAAACAAGGCCTTGTACATTTTTTTGTTAGCTATATTCCTCCGTCCTTTGCATTTTTTACATTGCTGTTGTCAGTGGTGCCTTTTTCTGTTTGTTGCTGGTGTGTGCTGGGGTCTTGGGGGCAGGGAGCACCCTTTCCTGGTGCTTTTTCTCCTGTGACAGGGGCTCAGTTATGTAACATCCCGTTCTCTCCCATCCAGTTAGGCACCCCACCAGGGGTGCCACCAGGGATGCACCTCATCGGGGAGTTTGGGAGCAAGAATTGGACAAGCACAGTCCTTGCCCAACCTTCTTCCCCTGGGCAGCTGGCTGCCCCCAGGGACAGACAGTCTCTGCTGCTCTGCTGGGGAAAGCCTCCTTCACCATGGTCCAGGGTGACTTCCTGATCCAGGGTCAGTGCTGAGGACCCCCCCTTGCATAAAATGCATCCTCATTTATCAGTAATAAAAAGAGTTTACCCTCACCAGCCTTCCTGTTTTGTTTTATTTCTCTAATTGTTAAGATCCATGACAGGGAAGAAAAATGGTAATTGCCAGGCTCCCTTAAAACCCTAAGAGTAGACAAAAATGCAATTGTCTTTTATTTATCGATATATCTATCTAGGAACCTTGCCAAAATTCTCATTGGTACTAATAACTTTTGCAATAATTGTCTGATGAGTCTCGGGTTTTCTGAAAAGATAATCATATCGCCTATGAGTAATAAGAATTTTTTGTTTCGTTTCAAATCTTTATGATTTGGTTTTCTCTTGTTTTATTGTGCTGGCTGAGAACTCCCAGAAAATCCTTAAATAGAAGTGATGACAACAGGTCATCTTATTGGTTCATGATGTTAAAGAAGATACTTTTTAACTTTTCACATTGAGTCTAATATTTGTTAAAAGTTTTTTGATCAGTGCTATTTATCAGGTTAAAAGAGTTTTGTACATGTCTGGTTGACTAGATGTTTCTAACAGGAATCACTGTTGAATTTTTATGGAATGCTATTTTGGTATCTATTGAGATGATTATATGATTTTTCTTCTTTAACCTGCTGGTATGGTAAATTATGTCATTTTCTCATGTTGAACCAATCTTGCAATTTTGGGGAAAAAACCTAACTTAGTCATGATCCTTTATATACATTGCTGGACTTAATATGCTAATTATTTTGTTTAGGATTTTTGAATCTTTGTTCATGAGTGAGACTGGCCTATACTTTTCCTTTCTCAGACTGTCTGTGGCTGGTTTTGATATTAAAGATATGTTATGATGTATTCCCTCTGTTTTTATTTGCTCAGAGAGTTTGTATAATATTGGAATTATCTATTCTTTGAATGTTTTTCTTCATGGGGGAGATTTTTGTCTACTGATTTAAGTTCTTTAATAGTTATAGGACCTTCTTTATTCAGTTTTGGCAAGTTCTAGTTTTTCTAAGGAATTTGTTCATTTCCCCAGAGGTTTCAAATTTCTTGGAATAACATTCATAATATTCTATTTTTTAATCTCAGCTACATCTATAATTATGTCCCTTTTTCATTCTTCATGTTGGTTATTGGTGCTTTTCTCCTTTCTCTTGGTAATCTTGCTAGAGATGTATTGGTTAATATCCTTTCCAAAGAACCAACTTTTGCTTCTCTGTGTTCTTTGTTTCTTCTTTTATTAATTTACACTCTCATAGTATTTCCTTTCTTTTTATTTTTATTGCTTTTATTTTATTGTTGGTACTTTCTAACATCTTGCATTGACTGCTTGACCTATTAATTTTCAACCTGTTTCCTCTTTTTTAATATAAACATATGAGGCTACAAACTTTCCTCTAAGTACCATGTAGATGCAGACACACATTTTGATAATTTTTTCATTAGCATTGGGTTCCAAATAGCTTCCATTTTCATTGTGATTTGTCCTTAGAGCCTTGGATTATTTAGAAAGCATATATATATATATATATATATATATTTTAATTTTAGTATATATGGGGAGTTTGAGGATATCTGTTATTGATTTCTAAATGGTGTTATAGTTAGAAAATAGATGTGTAAAATACTAATCTTTTAAAATTTATTAAAGTTTGTTTTATGGCCTAGAAAGTATTCATTTTTTCTTAATGTTTTGTATGGCTTGAGAATCTTGTGTTTTCCTTGTCTTTAAGTTATGCTTATGTCCATTTGGTCAGTTTGTTAATAGTGTTGTTCAGATCCTATAATCTTTGGTTGGCTTGGTTTACCAGTTATGGAAAATGGTATGTCAGTTGCCCACAGAGGAGGTGGATTTGTTCATTTCTCCTGGAGTTCTGTCAGTTTTGCTTTATTATTTTGAAGCTATGTTATTCGATTTAAATCATAGAATTATTTTATCTTTCTGGTCAATTTACCATTGTGCAGTGATTCTTTTTTATTTCTATGGATATTTTTCTTTTTAAGTCTATTTCATCTGATACGGTATAACCACATCTTTTTGTTTTTAATCGTTTATTTGACTTAGTATATCTTTTATTGTCTCACACTGCTTTTGCACCCTTCTGTTTCAGGTGTGTCTCCTGTAAACAGCACATAGCTGAGTTTCTTACTTGTTTTTAGTCTGCTCGTCCTTACGTGTGAAATGTCCAGAACAGTAGGCACCAGCCACATGTGACTATTGAGCACTTAAAAGGATGAAATACGTATATGTCTAAGTGAATACTTTGGATATATTTGGATATATCGGGTTAAAAAAAGTATTGCTAAAATTATTTCACCTGTTTCTTTTTACTTTTCTAAGGTAGCTACTATCAAACCTAAAATTAGATACGTGGCCCACCTTGATCTCTGTTGCACGGCGCTGGTCTAGATCATTCACATTGACCGTGGCCGCTAGGGTGTTTGGATTCTTAGCCACCGTCTTAAATTGTGCTGCGAGACCGTAGCCCTGCCTTTTCTGTATTTCTTTTTCTTTTTCCCACTCCTCCCTTGAGAATTACTCATTTAGATTTTTTTCCTCCTTAAACTGTTATTATTTTTAATTAGTTTGGAGCACCAGCCAAACTGGGGGTGTCAACTCCCAGGGGAGACTGTTCTCCCGACTCAGCTAAGACCAAAGGCCAGAATGGGCAGTTGCCTTTCACAGGGCAGGTTTTCACCTTTGTTTTATGTTTAGTGCACTGGGAACATTGCTCTTGGGTCCCAGGTTTATGTGTGTGGTGGTGGTGAGGGGTCTCCAGCCCAACCTTCCACCCTGCTTAAGCACTAGGCTTCTCACATCTGTCTGCCCCAGGTGTGCACAGTCCATTGTAGCCCAGCAGTAGGGGAGTGGGAGATGCACGACAGTTTACCATGGTTGACTTAGGCTTTCTTAGGGTCATCCATGCTTAAAATGTTGGTGTTTTCGTACTTTACCCGTCATTTTTAGATAGTCCATATCGAGAGGAGTTTCTCTGCACAGTTAGCCAGCCATATGCCAGAAATAGAAGAGTTGAATGCTGCTTCTGTGTCTGTTGAGATGACTATTGTTTTCTCCATTAATCTGTTTGTGAGTTGTGTTACTGTATCGTCCAGGGGTAGCTTATCCTTGAGCTCTCAGGATAAACCCAGTTTGTTCATAATGTATTGTCTCTTTTTCTTTTTTGAAAACATATTACTGGATTTGATTTGTATTTCTTTCATTTAGAATCTTTGCATCCCTGTTCATAAATGATCATTTTATAAATTTTTTCATATACTGTTCTCTAGTTTGTGCAATGAGAATTATACTAGCCTCATTTTGACAGCTATTTTCCCTCAGCATTTTGAAAATATTATCTTCTGACATCGTACTTGCTGATAGAAATCTGCTTTCAGTCTGAATGTCATTCTTTTCTCTCTGGTGCCTTTTAAGATTTTCTCTTTGTCTTTGCTGTTCCATTTCACATGAATATTGTCTAGGTTTATATTCTTTTTTATTTCCTACTTAGGAAGTGGTGTTTTCCTTCAAACCATGGGCTCACCATGCCTTCAATTTTGGAAAATTCTCAGCCATTATTTCTTTACCTGTTGCCATGTATCCATTTCTCATTCCCTCCTTCTGGGATTTCTGCCAGCATATGTTGCAACTTCTCGTTTAATCCTCCGTGTCTCAGCTTCTCTTTCATATTTTCATTTCTTTATCTCTCAGTGTTGTACTCTGGATTGTATCCCCAGATCCATCTTCTAAGTCACTAATTTTCTCTGCAACTGTGTTCATTCTGTTGTTAAGCCAGCCACTGTATTTTTTATTTCCATGACTGCTTTTGTCATTTCTAGAATGTCTATTTGGTTCTCTTTCACATCTGCCTTTTTAAAAATAATTTCCTGTTCTTGCCTTACAGATTCTGTTCCTTCCTTTATTTCTTTGAATATTTTAAACATACTTATGCTACTGTATCCTTCAGCCTATTCTTTTTCTGTAGTTTGTGGGAGTGAGTTCTGCCATGGCTCTCATGGCATTTGGCTCCTCTTCTGGTTCGTAAGTTTAGCCTTTTAGTAGGGGCCCCTTAAGGCCTGCCTTGTGGGTGTGCCCCTATAGGCAGGTTTGCACTTGCCTCTGTTCGGGGGCCTCCTGGGTTGCCGTGGTTCTCAGCCAATTTTTCTGTGAATTTCTCAGCTTTTCTCAGCTGCACCACGTGGTTAGTATGAAGTTCGTGTGGACACGGGAATCTCATTTATTACGGGTGGCTTTTCCATCCACGGCCCTGGACAAGACGCAGCTTCCTTATTGTGCCCCTAGGTGGACGGAGTTTTAGTCCCCATCCACCTGATGGGACAGAGCCTCACGGCTCCCGGCTGATGCACGCAGCTCAGCTCTGCTCTCACCTCACTTGGACATCCAAGCCCAGCCCCTAAGGCCTGCATCCTGTTTCAACAACTCTCCTTGGCTCCTGCTCAAACTCTTGATTTGACTTTGTGTTTTTTCTTTGATTCTTATATCTGGAATCTTTCTTTAGTGCTCACGTAAATACATGTGTAGGGGTAAGGTTTTGGGGACGGGGGTAGATTTTATCTAGCATTTCTGTGTTTAAAGTGAGAGCAGGACCTCCCTAGGGCAGCACAGTCTTGCCCAGGGACCAGAGATCCAGCCCTGAGAATGCGTTTTGTATTCCTCACTTGTCCCTGCCTGACCCGTGTGCTCAATACCATGTGGCCACATGCTTTGCCTGGAAGGCCCCGCAGTCCCTGTTTGAGCTCTTGCCTTCCCTTTCCACCGGGCTCTTTTGCTGTTTGACCTTTGCAAGGCCCCGTGTGCCTTTCCTTGGCTGGACGTGTGTCCCCCCCAGGGCCCCTGATGCTGTCACTCACGCACTCTCTTTTTCTCAGGCTCGGGGCCCCCCGTTCCTGCCCCCGACCTCTTAATGCAGATCAAGCAAGAAGGTGAGCTCCAGCTCCAGGAGCAGCAGACTCTAGGCGTGGAGGCGTGGGCAGCCGGACAGCCAGACATCGGGGAGGAGCCGTGGGGCCTCAGCCAGCTGGACTCCGGAGCAGGAGACGTCTCTACCGACGCTGCCTCTGGTGAGTGGCTGAGGCTGGGAGCAGACGGCACGAACCAGATGCAGGGACTGAGGGCAGGACCTGGGAGAAGGAGTTCCTGCAAGCATTGCGGGGGGCTGTGGGCTCCGGCCTGACTAGTTTAGAAGATTTCCCACCTTGTGGCAGGGGTTGCCCCAAAGGACATCTTGCCGGTCCCTCTGGGTTCCATGATGCTCTTGTCCTGGTATTCCTCTGCCTCACTCTTGCCAGCCCCCTCCTGGTCTTCCTGCCCCAGCCCTGGACATTTAAGTCACCAGCTGCCTCCTATTAAAGAGGGGCTGTATGACAAGAGAGTGACGTCTGAGCTTCCTGGTGCCTCAGAGAAGGGGACAGAAGCGAACTGGTTCAGGAGAGGTGGGGGTCGTTGTGCTCGGGCAGGAGAGTCACCGGTGGGGTCTCGGGGCAGCTGCTCCGCCTCTCCCACGGGGTCTGCCCACTTCTTTTCCTAACCCACCGGCTCTGCTCTCTCTCCACTGCAGGCGTCCACTCCAACTTCTCAACCACTATCCCGCCCACCTCCTGGCAGGCGGATCTCCCTCCCCACCACCCCTCCTCCGCCTGCTCGGACGGGTCGCTGAAGCTCAGCACGGCCGCCTCCACGGAAGGTACGGGGTGCGGAGGGAGAACTGGAAGGGCTCGTGTCTGCCCCGGAGGCTGCCTCAGCCGTGGCCCCTGATGGTCCAGCCAGCAGGCATTTAGGTGCCGGTGATGTGAACACTCTGTACAGTCTGTCCTTTTTCTCCTTCTAGATTCTCAGGCTTGAACAGTCTTTCTTGAGACGGCCCATTTTCCCACAGTTCCTTTCTTGTGTTAAGCAGTCAATCCTGACAAGCTGAACCCTTAAGAGGATGTACCTCTTGCCCAGACTCAGCAACCCTGGCTCCTCTCTGACCTGGAAAAACCCAAACCCAACTAGAACCGCTTCTTAGATATCAGCACTACCAAAGACAGGTGTCCACAGGCCCGAACTGGGAGGAACTGCCACATTTATGTATTAGTTTTCTACTTCTGTTTTGAAAGCCAGTTATCTGTTACTTTAAGTAATAATTTCTGTCATATTTTGGCCCTGCAAAACTGTGCTAAAAGCCTAGATCCCTGATATAAAACTCTAGGGTATGAAATTCAAGTACATTTACGTAAAATCAAACACATTTTTACTACTACACTAATATTTTTATCATTAGCTAGCTGGCTGCATTTACTGAATGCTTGCTGCATGCAAAACAGCATGCTAAGTGCTTTCACATGTGCTGTGTGGTTTAAACTTCATGCAACCCTGTGAAACGGTATTCACACAGGAGCTTGCCTGAGGTCACCGCTGCTCTGCGGGGAGCCACGTTCCAGGCTCAGATCCACCTGAGCCCAGCTCTGTGCTCCTGCCCCTCGGGTGCATTGCCACCAGTGGTCAGAGCTCCGTCCTTGGCATAACTTCATGTTTAGCCTTAAGAGCCAAAGTGAAAGTGGAACGCGGTGAGCAGATGCAATGGTTGCTCTCCTGTGGGGAAGGTTCTAGAACAAGGGGAGCAGATAGGTTGGTTGCTTTACCTGTGGTGAAGGTCTGGAACACGATGTCCTCACCCACGGTTTGAGGCAGCCACCTGACCACCTGGGGCATCTCTGCTGAACTGGTTGGATCCAGAGGCTTCGAGACTAGGGCTCAGAGTGGCCATAGTTGGGCCAAATGTCCCGATGGAAGATCTTCCCTTTCTAAGCGGGGAGGGGACAGAATGATACCTGGTCTTTCTGTCTTTCTCAGCAGATGTAAAGATTGTGATAAAAACCGAAGTCCAGGAAGAGGAGGTAGTGGCCACACCAGTGCATCCTACTGACCTAGAAGCCCACGCGACCCTGTTCGGACCAGGCCAAGCCACAAGGTTCTTCCCTAGTCCTGTCCAGGAAGGAGCCTGGGAGAGCCAGGGCAGCTCCTTCCCCAGCCAGGACGCCGTGCTGGGGCTGAGAGAGCCCGCCCGGCCCGAGCGCGAGCTGGGCGAGCCCAGCCCCGCGGTGACCCAGGACGAGACCCCTCCAGGGGACTGGCTCTTCGGGGGGGTCCGGTGGGGCTGGAATTTCAGGTGTAAGCCTCCCGCGGGCCTGAACCCGAGGACCGGGCCTGAGGGTCTGCCCTACTCCACGCCTGACAACGGAGAGGCCGTGCTGGACCCCGGCCAGGCCCCGAGACCCTTCAGCGACCCCTGCAAGTACCCCGGCCGGACCAAAGGCTTCGGCCACAAGCCGGGCCTGAAGAAACACCCGGCGGCCCCCCCGGGGGGGCGGCCGTTCACGTGCGCCGCGTGCGGGAAGAGCTTCCAGCTGCAGGTCAGCCTGAGCGCGCACCAGCGCAGCTGCGGGGGGCCGCCCGACGGGGCGCCGGGGGCGGCGGGCGGCGCGCGGGACGGCAGCGGCTTGCGGTGCGGCGAGTGCGGGCGCTGCTTCACGCGGCCGGCGCACCTCATCCGGCACCGCATGCTGCACACGGGCGAGCGGCCCTTCCCCTGCACCGAGTGCGAGAAGCGCTTCACCGAGCGCTCCAAGCTCATCGACCACTACCGCACGCACACGGGCGTGCGGCCCTTCACCTGCACCGTGTGCGGCAAGAGCTTCATCCGCAAGGACCACCTCCGCAAGCACCAGCGCAACCACGCGGCGGGCGCCAAGCCGGCCCGCGGCCAGCCCCTGCCGCCGCTGCCCGCCGCGCCCCCCGACCCCTTCAAGAGCCCCGCCTCCAAAGGACCCTTGGCCTCCACGGACCTCGTGACCGACTGGACTTGTGGCCTGAGTGTCCTGGGACCCACCGACGGCGGGGACCTGTGAGGCCCCCGCGGGCGACCCCCGCAGGCCCAAGTGTAAAGAGGCGCTTCTCCAGACAGCGGGGTGGTGCGAAAAGCTTCGAGGCGGAACGGAGCCCGGGGGAGAACCAGATTCCCAGTTGCTGAACCGATCACTGGAGCAGGAGAAACTATCAGACAGTGCAGCTTCCACCTCTAAACAAAGTAGAATTCTCTGATTGTGAAACTGAGCAGCATAGAAGTTTAAGTAATTTAATTACGAAACTCTTTTGTTTTTTTTAATTCTTGAAGAAAAAGCCGGAAAATAGCAGTAGCACCAGTTTAAACTTTATAGTGTACCTTTGGTTTCTGGAGTGCGTGTGTGTGTTGTGGGCTGTGTCCTTACCAAGCCTGACAGAGGGTGTGACGGAAGCTTGGCTGGCTGGGGTCGCGGGTGAGGAGGGACCTGGACCTCCCTGGCCTCAGTGACCGCTAGGGATGGGCCGGTCTCTGCACACAGCCCCAGGGGAGCGGAGACGCGGCTCTGCCCAGGGCCGGGCAGGGAAGTAAGGCCAGCCGGGCGCCGTGGAAGCCCAGTCTCCGCTCGCGGGCAGGAGGCCTGAGAAGGGGCAGCCCGGCGTCTCTCAGCACTGGCCTCTCATGCGCAAAGGCTCTGCACAAGTGCCGGCCCTGCGCAGACCCCGTGCCGCTCCCCCCACCCCGCCCCGGTACGTGGCTCCTGGGCCTCGTAAAGGAGAGTTGTCCGGAAGCACCGTTAGGTGTGCAGACGTGAGGCAGGGGCAGCGGAAGCAGAGCCGGGAACAGAGCCTCGCCTGCCGACCCCTCCAGGGGAGGGGCTGTCCTCTGCTCCAGCCAGATGGTCGTTTCCTTTTCTCTTGGTGTGGTGTGTCTTCTCGCTGTCCAGACGCTTTCGCACGGAACCTCATTTGATGGTTACTGTGCCCTAGTGAAGCACGCCGGACGAGCATCCTTTCCTGTGAGAGATGAGGCAATAAGCTACTCAGAGGGGACCCATCTCAGCCTCGCACCCCGTGTGCACGATGAGTGCAGACAGTTGGGAAGAGGCTCAGGACAGACTTGGCTCGTCCTTCTGGAGCATCAGTTTGGGGGAGGAAAGCTTTTCATTTTGCCCTCTTAAAAGATTTGCCCCACATCTGCCTGAGCAAAATCATCAGGCGTCAAGCTTTAGCCAAGTGGCGGCCTTGGTGGCCAGTGGGCGCTCTCCCCCGGGAGGGGTCGGGGCTGAGGGGCTGGGCCAGGGGCAGGGCTTGCTCGTTCCCTGGCTGACATCTTGAAGGTGGAATTAGAAATGGGCCAAGGTTTCTTGATTCCACCCCAATGCTGTCCCTGCCACACGAGAATCCATTCCCGTTTTGTTGAAGCAGATGCTGGTTCCTTGTCCTCTGGGGAACTTGTTTCCCGAGGGGGGAGACCATCGCTTCTGTTCATTCAGCTCCCTTGTGCGTACTTTTATTAGGCAATAGACTAGTTAAGATTGTTTCTATGTACTGTATATTTTGTACCAGTTTACACTTCTAATATTGATATAACTGATATTTTGAGAAACAAATGAAGAGGAAACATCCTGTTAAAATAAAACCTAACCAGCACCAAGGCGGTTTGGTGGGTTCTGTTCTTAGACCCGTGTCTTTGGCGCTGGTGCCACTACACGCATCCCCCGAGGCAGCGGTGCGGTCGGCTTTCTCTGCGCCCTCCTCCTGCTCAGGGTGGCCTTGGACCCAGGGAGGCAACTGTCCCTGAGAGCTGGGATGGGAGAATCCAGAGAAGTTTGACTCTGTGGAGATAAAACCGACACCTGGAGGGAAAATAAAACCACATCCAGTCACCTCGCTTCAGAATATAGTCATGGTTTTTGTCATTTAGTTTAATATGAGATCATGTACATGAAGATAGGAAGAAAAAATTGCAGGGTATCAAAGAAAAACTGAAGCTGGATGTTTTCTCTTTGCATCTTTTCTTGGCTGGGCAGAGGCCAAGAAAGGATCCAGGATGCCTGCAGTGGCTGTAACCCTGGTCTTGGAGTGAAGTCCCTCCAATGGCATTTGAGCCAGGCCAGCTGACACCCGTATTCCCACCAACTAGAGTTAACGCTTGTTAACGTTCTAGCTCAGGTTTTGTTTTCAGTCTCTTTTGTTTTGATCATTGTCTTTTTAAGAAAATGAAAATGTAAAATTAAAAAATCCACTCGAATTTGCCACGGAAGGCGTGGGAGTGGGACGCGGAGAAGGAAGGGGAGCGGCTCTCATCCAGGCCCATCGTGAGATGGCGGGAACAGGCCATGGCATCTCATTCCTTCTCAGCAGCCCTGACCTCTCTTCTGTGCTTCCGGTCCCCCGCCCCCACTGGACATGTCTCTAGTGCTTGGAAGTCAACCGGGACGCATCTGGTGTCTGCCCAGCTGGGGGTGCTCCTCCTCCACCACACCCTCGCCTGTCCTCACATGCATTCTCACACCCACACGCTGCCTGCGTGTCATGCCAGAACCCCATCCGTGGCCCATGAAAGGATGACTCCTAAGGTCTGGCTCGGGTGCTCTCCAAGACAGAGGGCATGGGAGGAAAGGGTTTAGGCAGTGGGGAGGGGGAGGCTGAGGTCCGTCTCAGACATCCAGCAGGGGGTGCCCAATCAGTGAGGGAGACCAGACAAGCACTGTGGAACGGGGACCCCACCACGACTCCCAAACTTCCTGGGAACGCTTACTCTGCCACGGCTCAAAAGAATCCCACTTAGGCCAAAGCACAGTGGTCCCTGGTATTAGCTTCCTATCGCTGCTGTAACAAATCACCACAAACTTCATGGCTTAAACCAGATTTATCTTACATTTCTGGAGGTCAGGAGTCCAAAATGAGTCTTATGGAGCTAAAATCAAGGTGTCATCAGGGCTTCATTCCTTCTGGAGACTCTAGAGGAGAATCCATTTCCTCGCCTTTTCCAACTTCTTGAGGCCACCTGCATTCCTTGGCTTGTGGCCCCTTCCTTCATCTTCAAAGGGAATCACTCCAAACTCTGCTTCAATCATCACATCTTTTTTTGACTTTGACCCTCTTGCCTCCCTCTCATAAAGACTTGCAATTTCATTGGGCCTGCCCAGATAATCGAGAATGATCTCTCCATCCAAAGATTCTAATTTAATCACATCTGCAAAGTCCCCTTTGCCACACTATAAGGCTACAGGGGTTCTGGGAATTAGGATGTGGACAGCTTTCGCAGGTGCGGGGGGCATTATTTGACTTACCACACTTCCCAAATCTCAGGACAACCCTCCTCACCTCTCCGAGGCCAGACCAAATCCTCCTTGGGATGCTCCTGTATGTTCTGGCACTGAAGTAACGTGCCAAAACGAGAACACTCGAGGTTCATCATTCCCAGTCATTCCTTCATATCGGCCACCCTCTGTTGCCCATCAAAATGTATCCATCTGCTGCCTGCCTCCTCCTGACATCTTTACCTTCATCTTTTTCCAACTTTGTTCTCATTCCTATGCTTCCAAAGATGGTCCCCATCCCTTCCGACTCTCCATTGTTAAGTAGTAGTGCTACCTCATTGTCATGTTTACAGGCAGACTGAAGACAAGGTGGGTCAGCTGCACCTTAACCATTTCAACAGCCTCAAGATCTTTGAAGATTGTGCTGGCCACGTGTGACTATTTACTCTCGTTTGCGTCTCCATCCTGGGGAAGACGCCCCCTCCTCCTCTAAAGTTCCTGTCACCGTCTCTCTTTTTCTCTGTCATTTATCAGTCTTTCTTCCACATCAGTGAAGGCTTGCCAGAAGTCCTTCTGGGCCTCAAGTCTGTGGCTCCCACCCCATCCTGCACTGCTCCATCCCTCACACAGGCCCAAGGTGACCTTTCTAACTGGGAGATCTGATCCCTCTCATTCCCGGTTTTAAAGTCCTCCAGCAACTCCATCACCTGCACTGAGAATCTAAACTTGAGCACGACATTTCCGACCCCTCGTCAGGTGGCTCCTTCCCTGTCTTCATCTCCTGCAATTCCCCTTGCATCTCACGCTCTAGAGGAACTGAACCACCTGCCCTTCCCAGAGCACTGTGCTGTTCCTCATCTCTGCACATGCTGTTCCCGCTGCAGACGATGTCCTCCTTCCCTTTGCCCCACTGCCCCGTCCACCTGGTGCACTCCTTCTTACCCCTCAGTTCATGGCTCAACCTCATCCAGCCTTCCGCAGTTTCTGCAGGTGGAATTGATGCCTCCCGTGTTTTTCCATGGACACTTGCTCAGACTCCATCTGTCATCTCATGGGACTCTCTCTTACTTTGTACATCATGTGTTCCTGGAAATGTGTATAAAGGTGTATGTGTAAAAATGAAGCAATAAGATGATGTGACCAAGAGGGTAATTTCCAAAATATACATACAAGCAACTCATACAGCTCAATGTCAAAAAAACAACCCAATCAAAAAATGGGCAGAAGACCTAAATAGACAGTTCTCCAAAGAAGACATACAGATGGCCAACAAGCACATGAAAAGATGCTCAACATTGCTAATCATTAGAGAAATGCAAATCAAAACTACAATGAGTTACCACCTCACACCAGTCAGAATGGCCCTAATCAAAAAGTCTACAAATAATAAATGCTGGAGAGGGTGTGGAGAAAAGAGAACCCTCCTACACTGTTGGTGGGAATGTAAACCAGTGCAGCCACTATGGAGAACAGTACGGAAGCTCCTTAAAAAACTAAAAACAGGGTCACCATATGATCCAGCAATCCCACTCCTGGGCATATATCCAGGAAATGCAAAACCTCTAAATCAAAAAGACACATGCACCCCAATGTTCATTATAGCACTATTTACAATAACCAAGACGTGGAAACAACCCAGATGCCCATCAACAGATGATTGGTTTAAAAAGATGTGGTGTACATATACAATGGAATATTACTGATCCATAAAAAAATAATGAAATATTGCCATTTGCAGCAACGTGGATGGACCCAGAGATTATCATACTAATCAAAGACAAATATGATATGATATCACTTATATGTGGAATCTAAAAAATGATACAAATGAATTTAGTTACAAAACAGAAACAGACTCACAGACATAGAAAACAAACTAACAGTTACCAAAGGGGAAAGGGAGGGGAGAGATAAATTAGGAGTATGGGGTTAACAGATACATGCTACTATATATAAAATAAATAAGCAACACGGATTTACTGTATAGCACAGGGAACTATATTCAATATTTTGCAATAACCTATAATGGAAAAAATCTGAAAAAATAGATGTGAATCACTTTGCTGTCACCTGAAACTAACACAATATTGTAAATCAACTAAACTTCAATTAAAAAAAAAAAAAAAAAGAAGCAAGAGACTTACAAATCACAAGGAAGGCTTTATTCCCTGACAGCAACTGTAAAACAAAGTTCCTGATTTGCGTAATTGTCACGTTTCTTTTCACCCTGAGTATTGTACAGTTTGTATATGATTATCTAAAAACATTAAAGGCACAGTTCAGACATTAAGTATATATACTTAATTTCTGTCTTAAGAAAATTCTTTGTCAAAAAGTAATAAATACAAAATACTGAACACACTCCTGATACAAATACCT
Organism: Balaenoptera musculus; assembly: GCF_009873245.2. Lineage (NCBI taxonomy): Eukaryota > Metazoa > Chordata > Mammalia > Artiodactyla > Balaenopteridae > Balaenoptera > Balaenoptera musculus. The sequence goes on from NC_045793.1 coordinate 7,143,165, forward strand.
AGGAATTCCAGATGGGATATAATAAACGTAATTTTAAATATAGAGCTAATATAGAAAGGAATAAAGGGAAATCCTATTGTGCCAGAAACAAAGACAGAAGAGAGCAGTCATGTTGGAAGCCTATGAGGAACTGCTGCACCTACCTGGAGTGGAGGTGGGGAGAAAAATATATAGGCCTTGGGTCCATGAAGGTGAGAAGTTGGAACTAACACCTCCAGATAAAGTCCCTTCAAGGCCTCATCTTCAGAAAATACATGGTTCAGAAACAATGCATCCTAACACCAAAAGATGATGTGTTACTTGGGTCCTCAGGAAGCAGATGCTGAGACATAGTTTGAAGTACAAGAGGAGAATGATGCTATGAAAGGTAAAAGGAGGAGGAAGCAGGGTTTTGCAGGCAAAGTCTCAGACCAGGACACGTATCCAACATCCGTGAAAGGAAAGAGGAGAAGAAGCAGTTTTGGGCAGCAGGAACAGAGCATTATGCAGCTCTGAAAAAGTTTCAGCCAACTGAACAAAGGGTTCTAGAGCAAATATTGCCCATTAGAGGAGTCCTGTGTTGGGCAGAAATGACCAGGCCTAGGACCCCACCTGCTCACTCATTGCCTGGGGCTGTCCAAGAAAAGCATGGCCTCAGCTGGAAAGCCAAGGCATTTCCTAGAGGTGTAACTGGTCAGTTAACTGCACTTCTTGTAGCTGAATCATAAGCTCTTGAACAGAGATCTGAGTGGCATATCTCCATGCCTGCCACAGATGATAAAAAGCTTATCTATCTCAGGCTGGGCTCTGGGTGATGGTAGTGGATGGGGTGATATCTTCCTTGAGAATCCAAAACCACAGCTAGTACCTTATGGAGATTGGGATTCAGATTTTACATTACCCTCGGGGCTGATAAATTGACATAAAAATTGGACCTAGGCCAATGAAAGCACTTGAGGTCTCTGACTGAAGGAAACAAAAACAGGAGGAACTATCCCACAATCCAGACCACAGGCCCAGCTCAATATAAACTCACAATCAGAAACTGCAAAACCCACAAGGAACCAGTCCACTATTATTGAGAATACAACAAAAGAGCAGGAGTAAATATCCAGGAACTTGAATTCAGGTAAAATAATTCAAAACAGACTATAATGTGAATATTTTTATAATTTCTAAAAACTAAGGGCAAAAAAGTAAAAGAAGCAGCATGGTAAAAGCAAGGTAAATAGAAATCACCAAACCCTAAGAAAAATCAAGACACTATTAAAAAGAGGGCTTCCCTGGTGGCGCAGTGGTTGAGAGTCTGCCTGCCAATGCAGGGGACACGGGTTCGAGCCCTGGTCTGGGAAGATCCCACATGCCGCGGAGCAACTAGGCCCGTGAGCCACAACTGCTGAGCCTGCGCATCTGGAGCCTGTGCTCCCAACGGGAGAGGCCGCAATGGTGAGAGGCCCGCGCACTGCGATGAAGAGTGGCCCCCGCTTGCCACAACTAGAGAAAGCCCTTGCACAGAAATGAAGACACAACACAGCCAAAAATAAATTAATTAATTAATTTAAAAAAAAAAAAAGAAACATTTTAAAAAGAAAGCATGAGAAAAAATAGAGCCACTGAAATTAAAAAACTCAATGGACTGGTTAAGGTTAAACAGCAGACCTAGACACAGCTGGGAAGAATTCATTAAATGAAAGATAGATGAGGAAAGTGCCCAGAATGAAAGACAGATAAAATGATGGATGGAAACATATGGTATGTTAAGAACATAGACTAGGAATACCGACCATACATCTATCAAATCAGATTTGCTCATCTAGAAAGAGATAATCAGGAAATTAGAAGAAAATAAATATTTTTGGAAAGAATAACAGTCTTCAAGAACTGATGAAAGATGTAAATCCTCAAATCCAAGATACACAAATGTAAATCCACATGTATAAACATTGTGGTGAAACTAGAACACCAAAAACAAAGAAGAAATCCTAAAAGCAACCAGAGAAAAAGACAGATTGACATCAAAGAAAGAACTATTAGATTGACAGTAGACTCTTCTATGATAAAAATAGAGGTCAGAAGACAGTGGACGAACACCTACACAGCGGTGAGGGAAAATAACTGTCAACCTAGATTTTATACCCTGATCAATTGTCACACACGAGCAAAACCAAATAAAGACAGTTCCAGAAAATAAAAACTGGAGATGTACCATTTATAAACCCTCACTGAAAAACTACTGAGGACTATCCTTTGAGAAGAGGAAACTTGAACTCAGTAACAAGAAGGACACAAGGAGAGTGGTGAGCAAAACAAATTTAGTAAACATGGGTAACTCTCAACATGCACTGACTTTGTAAGACAATAATAAAGACAAGTTTGGGGGATACAAAACAAATGGAACTACAATACTAGACAACATGTAAGAAGGATAGAACATGACTTCAATGAAAGTATCCCACAGTCCTGGTGATTTCAAGAGAAGGGAAGAGACAACAATTACATTTAGACTTCGTAAGTCAAACATACATATTTACTATGTTCATCACAGCTGCTGAAGGAAGAGAGGTAGAATGGCTCCTAGCAGAGGGAGAAGAGGTGAATAAAGAAAACCTGATTAATCTAACAGAAGGTAGGGAAAGGGGGAAAGAAGCAAAGTTACAGTAAATAAAGATCACAAAATAAGATGATAGAAAAAATCCATATATATCTATATTCACAATAAATATAAAGAAAATAAGCTTTCCAGTTGAAAGACAAATTGTCAGATTATAAAACTAAACAAAAATCCAGCTCTATGAAGTTTTATGAGAAACATTAATTCATTGGGGCATAAACATAAAATAGTTTCCCTTTCTCCCGTGACTGCCCCATAATTGTGTTATGTCAACCCTAGTTTTCTTACCGGTTATACAGCACAATAATGACATCTTTTTGAAATTCCAAAATGTTTCATCACTTTCTGTTGTCAGAGTCTCATTTCAGCCTCAGTCTGAACTGTGTTTGAACTCAGTCAGAACTGGGGTCCCCTCCACTCCAGTTCAGGCTAGATCTGTCTGGGGCACTAGTGGCTTGAGGTGAAGAGGGCATGTGGTCTGCTTTTCAAACCCTTCCTCATTTTTCTCTCTGGTCTTCCAAGCTTCCTTCACCCACACTCTAACTTAGGCTTTTGCAAAGCTTCACTTTTGGCCAAAGCACGGAGCGTTCAAAAAGGAGGTGAAGGAGGACGTGGTTGTCTGTGTTGATTGGAACCCTCCCGCTGCTGGGTTCTACCTGAGACCGTGGGCCTCTGCTGCTTTGGTGGTTTCCAGGTAGGCAGTATGTGAGGTTACCTTGGGGTAGTGCTCACCTTCACTCTGCCCCACTCTGACACTGAGACTCACTCCCAGAGGGGTAACTAGAAATGTCTGTCCCTAGTTCTTCCCAGAGGTAGACAACCATCAAGTGGCCTGTGGCCATGTGGGCCTGTGGGATGTGGGCACCGCAGAGTCCCTGCCCCTCCCCCAACCCCCATGCTCTTTACAAGCAAGCAAGGAAGCTGCTTGGGTCGTATACTGCACCATCAGAGGTTGAGGGGAACTGGAATGGGGTGGGAGTAGCCTAGTGTCTTCCTGGTGATGCTTTTAAGCCTTCAGAAATCTCTATGTTAAAAACTGTCTGTTTCCACGTTCCAGTGTGCCCACACCTACAGGGGACATGGATCAAGCACCCTCCTCTTCTTCCCTGCAATGGAAGAGGGAGACTGCAAAGAGCACTGAGCCATACTTCTGGGCTCCACAAAAGGGGACCAAGAACTCTCTCGCATCGTGGAAGGGGAGGGACGGCCCAGAAACCTGTTCTCTCTAGCCTGTTTATGTAGGGGTGGGGGGGCGGGCATGGGGATAGTGTCAGCTCTAAAGTGGTGCCTCCTAGTAAGCTCTGTAGGTAAGTGACAGTTCCCACGCCTTCTGGCCACACAAAATCAAAACATGGGGTAGTTTATGCCTTTTGTCCTCAGCTCTGGGCCTTAGCCTCAATTCCCAGACAAGGGCAAAAAGACACTTGACATTCTGTCACATGCTGTTTACAAGAGATATCTAAAACTTAAGGACACAGTATAGAGTAAAGTAAAGAGTTGGGAGGAAAAAACAGACACAACAGCAAACACTAACGAAAAGAAAGCTGGCGTAGTAACACCATTGGACAAAACAGGCTTTAAAGCAAAAACTATTAGTAGGATAAAAAGGTCATTATAGGGACTTCCCTGGTGGCGCAGTGGTTAAGAATCCGCCTGCCAGTGCAGGGGACATGGGTTCGAGCCCTGGTCCGGGAAGATCCCACATGCCGTGGAGCAACTAAGCCCGTGCACCACAACTACTAAGCCTGTTCTCTAAAGCCCACAAGCCACAACTACTGAGCCCACGTGCCGCAACTACTGAAGCCCGCGCGCCTAGAGCCCTTGCTCCACAACAAGAGAAGCCCCCGCAATGAGAAGCCTGCGCACTGCAACGAAGAGCCCGCTTGCCGCAACTAGAGAAAAGCCCGCCTGCAACAATGAAGACCCAATGCAGCCAATAAATAAAATAAATAATAAAAAAAGTCACCATACTGTGAAAAAAGTATGATATAATGTAGCTAACAGCATGATCTCAAAGTATATAAAGCAAAAAATGACAGAATTATGAGGAAAAAATTGAAAAAAAACACAATGGAATGCTTCTATATACCTCTTTCTCTGTAATTGATAAAAGAGACAAAAATTAGGGCTTCCCTCGTGGCGCAGTGGTTGAGAATCTGCCTGCTAATGCAGGGGACACGGGTTTGAGCCCTGGTCTGCGAGGATCCCACATGCCGCAGAACAACTAGGCCCGTGAGCCACAAATACTGAGCCTGCGTGTCTGGAGCCTGTGCTCCGCAACAAGAGAGGCCACGATAGTGAGAGGCCCGCGCACCGCGATGAAGAGTGGCCCCCGCTTGCCTCAACTAGAGGAAGCCCTCGCACAGAAACGAAGACCCAACACAGCCAGAAAAATAAATAAATAAATAAATAATAATTAAAGGTGCTAATAATTTTTAAAAAAAGAGAGACAAAAATTAGTAAGAATATAGAAAATTTGAAAAGCATATTTAATGTTATCCAAACAATTAGAGATTTTTATGTTCTTTCCAAATATACACGGAATATTTACAAAAACTGGCTGTAGGGCTTCCCTGGTGGCGCAGTGGTTGAGAATCTGCCTGCCAATGCAGGGGACACGAGTTTGAGCCCTGGTCTGGGAAGACCCCACATGCCGCGGAGCAGCTAGGCCCATGAGCCAGAACTACTGAGCCTGCGCGTCTGGAGCCTGTGCTCCGCAAAAAGAGAGGCCGCGAGAGTGAGAGGCCCGCACACCGCGATGAAGAGTGGCCCCCGCTCGCCGCAACTAGAGAAAGCCCTCGCACAGAAACGAAGACCCAACACAGCCAAAAATAAATTAATTAATTAATTAAAAAAAAAAATTGGCTGTAAAGCAAATTATAACAAATTCCAAATAACCAATTTTATTCAGATCAATTTTTATACTCACAATGCAATAAAATTAGAAATAAAGAATAAAATGATATATAAAATGTTTTTTAAAGAAAATAACCATTTATTTAAGAAAAAACAAAACACATTCTGTTCACATTTTTTTTTTAATAAATTCTTCAAATTAATTTCACCCCTTTTGGTTTTTTTTTAAAACTTTTTGGGTTTATTTATTTATTTATTTATGCCTGTGTTGGGTCTTCGTTTCTGTGCGAGGGCTTTCTCTAGTTGTGGCAAGTGGGGGCCACTCTTCACTGCGGCGCGTGGGCCTCTCATTATCGCGGCCTCTCTTGTTGCGGAGCACAGGCTCCAGACGTGCAGGCTCAGTAATTGTAGCTCACGGGCCTAGTTGCTCCACAGCAGGTGGGATCTTCCCAGACCAGGGCTCGAACCCGTGTCCCCTGCATTGGCAGGCAGATTCTCAACCACTGCGCCACCAGGGAAGCCCCTGCTCACATTTTAATACTGCCTTACATGTTTGTTTCTTGGAACAATTCCTATTGTAATAAGTTCATAACAAAAAACTTCAACTGATTACACAATATTTAATAGTAATGTGTCAAATATACAGCTGGTAATATTGAGGGAGAAAATATAGCAAAAGTACATACAATTATAGAACTAAATTCACATTAAATATGTCAAATGGAAGATACATTTTATTTTTCCACTTTTTACATAGTCTACAAGATGAAGATAAATAGACTCCAATCAGTTAATTAATTATCCTGGTGAGTGAAGTCTTTCATTTTATTTTGGTAACAAGAAAATCCAGCGAGATTGGTTCAAGATGGCGGAGTAGAAGGATGTGCTCTCACTCCCTCTTGCGAGAACACCGGAATCACAACTAACTGCTGAACAATCATCGACAGGAAGACACTGGAACTCACCAAAAAAGATACCCCACATCCAAAGACAAAGGGGAAACCACAATGAGATGGTAGGAGGGGCGCAATCACAATAAAATCAAAACCCATAACTGCTGGGTGGGTGACTCAGAAACGGGAGAACACTTATACCACAGAAGTCCACCCACTGGAGTGAAGGTTCTGAGCCCCGCGTCAGGCTTCCGAACCTGGGGGTCTGGCCACAGGAGGAGGAATTCCTAGAGAATCAGACTTTGAAAGCTAGCGGGATTTGATTGCAGGGCTTCAACAGGACTAGGGGAAACAGAGACTCCACTCTTGGAGGGCACACACAAAGTAGTGTGTGCGTCGGGACCCAGGGGAAGGAGCAGTGACCGCATAGAGACTGAACCTGACCTACCTGCTAGTGTTGGAGGGTCTCCTGCAGAGTTGGGGGGTGGCTCTGTCTCACCATGAGGACAAGGACACTGGCAGCAGAAGTTCTGGGAAGTACTCCTTGGTGTGAGCCTCCCAGAGTCTGCCATTAGCCCCACCAAAGAGCCCTGGTATGCTCCACGGTTGGGTCGCCTCAGGCCAAACAACCAACAGGGAGGGGACCCAGCCCCACCCATCAGCAGACAAGCGGATTAAAGTTTTACTGAGCTCTGTCCACCAGAGCAACAGCCAGCTCTACCCACCACCAGTCCCTCCCATCAGGAAACTTGCACAAGCCTCTTAGATAGCCTCATCCACTAGAGGGCAGACAGAAGAAGCAAGAACTACAATCCTGCAGCCTGTGGAACAAAAACCACATTCACAGAAAGATAGACAAGATGAAAAGGCTGAGGGCTATGTACCAGATGAAGGAACAAGATAAAACCCCAGAAAAACAACTAAATGAAGTGGAGATAGGCAACCTTCCAGAAAAAGAATTCAGAATAATGAAAGTGAAGATGATCCAGGACCTCGGAAAAAGAATGGAGGCAAAGATCGAGAAGATGCAAGAAATGTTTAACAAACACCTAGAAGAATTAAAGAACAAACAAACAGAGATGAACAATACAATAACTGAAATGAAAAATACACTAGAAGGAATCAATAGCAGAATAACTGAGGCAGAAGAACTGATAAGTGACCTGGAAGACAGAATGGTGGAATTCACTGCTGCAGAACAGAATAAAGAAAAAAGAAAGAAATGAAGACAGCCTACAAGACCTCTGGGACAACATTAAATGCAACAACATTTGCATTATAGGGCTCCCAGAAGGAGAAGAGAGAGAGAAAGGACCAGAGAAAATATTTGAAGAGATTATAGTCGAAAACTTCCCTAACATGGGAAAGGAAAGAGCCACCCAAGTCCAGGAAGCACAGAGAGTCCCATACAGGATAAACCCAAGGAGAAACATGCCGACACACATAGCAATCAAATTGGCAAAACTTAAAGACAAAGAAAAACTACTGAAAGCAGCAAGGGAAAAATGACAAATAACATACAAGGGAACTCCCATAAGGTTAACAGCTGATTTCTCAGCAGAAACTCTACAAGCCAGAAGGGAGTGGCATGATATACTTAAAGTGATAAAAGGGAAGAACCTACAACCAAGATTACTCTACCCAGCAAGGATCTCATGCAGATTCAATGGAGAAATCAAAAGTTTTACAGACAAGCAAAAGCTAAGAGAATTCAGCACCACCAAACCAGCTCTACAACAAATGCTAAAGGAACTTCTCTAAGTGGGAAACACAAGAGAAGAAAAGGACCTACGAAAACAAACCCAAAACAATTAAGAAAATGGTAATAGGAACATACATATCGATAATTACCTCAAACGTGAATGGACTAAATGCTCCAACCAAAAGACACAGGCTTGCTGAATGGATACAAAAGCAAGACTCATATAGACTGCTGTCTACAAGAGACCCACTAGGGACACATACAGACTGAATGTGAGGGGTTGGAAAAAGATATTCCACACAAATGGAAATCAAAAGAGAGCTGGAGTAGAAATACTCATATCAGATAAAATAGACTTTAAAATAAAGAATGTTACAGGAGACAAAGAAGGACACTACATAATGATCAAGGGATCAATCCAAGAAGAAGACACAACAATTATAAATACATATGCACCCAACATAGGAGCACCTCAATACATAAGGCAACTGCAAACAGCTATAAAAGAGGAAATTGACAGTATCACAACAATAGTGGGGGACTTTAACACCTCACTTACACCAATGGACAAATCATCCAAACAGAAAATTAATAAGGAAACACAAGCTTTAAATGACACAATAGGCCAGATAGATTTAATTGATATTTATAGGACATTCCATCCAAAAACAGCAGATTACACTTTCTTCTCAAGTGCGCACGGAACATTCTCCAGGATAGATCACATCTTGGGTCATAAATCAAGCCTCAGTAAATTGAAGAAAACTGAAATCATATCAAGCACCTTTCCTGACCACAACACTATGAGATTAGAAATCAATTACAGGGGAAAAAACGTAAAAAACACAAACACATGGAGGCTAAACAATACGTTACTAAATAACCAAGAGATCACTGAAGAAATCAAAGAGGAAATAAAAAAATACCTAGAGACAAATGACAATGAAAACACAACGATCCAAAACCTATGGGACGTGGCAAAAACAGTTCTAAGAGGGAAGTTTATAGCTATACAAGCCTACCTCAAGAAACAAGAAAAATCTCAAACAATCTAACCTTACACCTAAAGGAACTAGAGAAAGAAGAACAAACAAAACCCAAAGTTAGCAGAAGTAAAGAAATCATAAAGATCAGAGCAGAAATAAATGAAATAGAAACAAAGAAAACAATAGCAAGGATCAGTAAAACTAAAAGCTGGTTCTTTGAGAAGATAAACAAAATTGATAAACCATTAGCCAGACTCATCAAGAAAAAGAGGGAGAAGACTCAAATCAATAAAGTTAGAAATGAAAAAGAAATTACAACAGATATCGCAGAAATACAAAGCATCCTAAGAGACTACTACAAGCAACTCTATGCCAATAAAATGGACAACCTGGAAGAAATGGACAAATTCTTAGAAAGGTATAAGCTTCCAAGACTGAACCAGGAAGAAAGAGAAAATATGAACAGACCAATCACAAGTAATGAAATTGAAACTGTGATTAAAAATCTTCCAACAAACAAAAGTCCAGGACAAGATGGCTTCACAGGTGAATTCTATCAAACATTTAGAGAAGAACTAACATCCATCCTTCTCAAACTCTTCCAAAAAACTGCAGAGGAAGGAACACTCCCAAACTCATTCTATGAGGCCACCATCACCCTGATACCAACACCAGACAAAGATACTACAAAAAAAGAAAATTACAGACCAATATCACTGATGAATACAGATGCAAAAATCCTCAACGAAATACTAGCAAACAGAATCTAACAACACATTAAAAGGATCACACACCATGATCAAGTGGGATTTATCCCAGGGATGCAAGGATTCTTCAATATAGGCAAATCAATCAATGTGATACACTATATTAACAAATTGAAGAATAAAAACCATATGATCATCTCAATAGATGCAGAAAAAGCTTTTGGCAAAATTCAACACCCATTTATGATAAAAACTCTTCAGAAAGTGGGCATAGAGGGAACCTACCTCAACATAGTAAAGGCCATATACAACAAACCCACAGCAAACATCATTCTCAATGGTGAAAAACTGAAATCATTTCCTCTAAGATCAGGAACAAGACAAGGATGTCCACTCTCACCACTATTATTCAACATAGTTTTGGAAGTCCTAGCCACGGCAATCAGAGAAGAAAAAGAAATAAAAGGAATACAAATTGGAAAAGAAGAAGTAAAACTGTCACTGTTTGCAGATGACATGATACTATACATAGAGGATCCTAATGATGCCACCAGAAAACTACTAGAGCTAATCAATGAATTTGGTGAAGTTGCAGGATACAAAATTAATGCACAGAAATCTCTTGCATTCCTATACACTAATGATGAAAAATCTGAAAGAGAAATTAGGGAAACACTCCCATTTACCACTGCAACAAAAGGAATAAAATACCTAGGAATAAACCTACCAAGGGAGACAAAAGACCTCTATGCAGAAAACTATAAGACACTGATGAAAGAAATTAAAGATGATACCAACAGATGGAGAGATATACCGTGTTCTTGGATTGGAAGAATCAATACTGTGAAAATGACTATACTACCGAAAGCAATCTACAGATTCAATGCAATCCCTATCAAATTATTAATGGCATTTTTTAAGGAACTAGAACAAAAAAATCTTAAAATTTGTTTGGAGACACAAAAGACCCCAAATAGACCAAGTAGTCTTGAGGGAAAAAAACAGAGCTGGAGGAATCAAACTCCCTGACTTCAGACTATACTACAAAGCTACACTAATCAAGACAATATGGTACTGGCACAAAAACAGAAATATAGATCAATGGAACAAGATAGAAAGCCCAGAGATAAACCCACGCACCTATGGTCAACTAATCTATGACAAAGGAGGCAAGGATATACAATGGAGAAGAGACACTCTTTTCAATAAGTGGTGCTGGGAAAACTGGACAGCTACATGTAAAAGAATGAAATTAGAACACTCCCTAACACCATACACAAAAATAAACTCGAAATGGATTAGAGACCTAAATGTAAGACCGGACACTATAAAACTCTTAGAGGAAAACATAGGCAGAACACTCTTTGACATAAATCACAGCAAGATCTTTTTTGATCCACCTCCTAGAGTAATGGAAATAAAAACAAAAATAAATAAATGGGACCTAATGAAACTTAAAAGTTTTTGCACAGCAAAGGAAACCATAAACAAGACGAAAAGACAACCCTCAAAATGGGAGAAAATATTTGCAAATGAATCAATGGACAAAGGATTAACCTCCAAAATATATAAACAGCTCATGCAGCTCAATATTAAAAAAACAAACAATCCAATCCAAAAATGGGCAGAAAACCGAAACAGACATTTCTCCAAAGGAGACATACAGATGGCCAAGAGGCACATGAAAAGCTGCTCAGCATCACTAATTATTAGAGAAATGCAAATCAAAACTACAATGAGGTATCACCTCACACCAGTTAGAACGGGCATCATCAGAAAATCTACAAACAACAAATGCTGGAGAGGGTGTGGAGAAAAGGGAACCCTCTGGCACTGTTGGTGGGAATGTAAATTGATACAGCCACTATGGAGAACAGTATGGAGGTCCCTTTAAAAACTAAAAATAGAATTACCATATGATCCAGCAATCCCACTCCTCGGCATATACCCAGAGAAAACCATAATTCAAAAAGACACATGCACCCGAATGTTCATTGCAGCACTATTTACAATAGCCAGGTCATGGAAGCAACCTAAATGCCCATCGACAGACGAATGGATAAAGAAGATGTGGTACATATATAAAATGGAATATTACTCAGCCATAAAAAGGAACGAAATTGGGTCATTTGTAGAGACGTGGGTGGATCTAGAGACTGTCATACAGAGTGAAGTAAGTCAGAAAGAGAAAAACAAATATTGTATATTGACGCATCTATGTGGAACCTAGAAAACTGGTACAGATGAACCGGTTTGCAGGGCAGAAATTGAGACACAGATGTAGAGAACAAACGTATGGACACCAAGGGGGGAAAACCGCGGTGGTGGGGGCGGTGGTGTGATGAATTGGGCGATTGGGATTGACATGTATACACTGATGTGTATGAAGTGGATGACTAATAGGAACCTGCTGTATAAAAAAATTAATTAAATTAAATTAAAAGAAAAAGAAAACCCAAAATTATTAATACTGGATTTCTCATCTTACATTCACCTGAAAAGAATCATCATAGATTAGTTAACCTAGGAGCCTCTTACTGGGATATTAGCTGATGAGTTGACTTCTGGGTCCCATCAAAATTCCAGATGGCTTATTTGCAGAAATTGATAAGCTCATTCTAAAATTCACATAGAAGTTCAAGGGATCCTGAGTAGCCCAAAACAATCTTGAAAAAAAAGAACAAAGCTGAAGGACTCACACTTTCTGATTTTGAAACTTACTACAAAGTGACAGTAATCAAAACAGTGTGTACTGGTGTAAAGATAAGACATAGATCAATGGAATAGAATTAAAATAAAATTCTCACATTTATGGTCGCTTGATTTTTTTGACAAAAGTACCAAGACAATTCAATGGGGGTAAAAAATGGTCTTTTTAACAAATGGTGCTGGGACAACTGGACTTCCACATGCAAAGGTATGATGTTGGACCCCTGCCTCACAATTTATACAAAAATTAACTGAAAATGAGTCACAGACCTGAATGTAAGAGTCAAAACTATAAAACTCTTAGAAGAAAAATGGGCATAAGCCTCCATGTCCTTGGATTAGGCAATGGTTGTTTAGATATGACACCAGAATAACAAACAACAAAAGAAAAAAATAGGTAAATTGAATTTCCTCAAAATTAAAATTTTTTGAGCTTCAAAAGAACCTTTCAATAAAGTGAACATACAACCTACAGAATGGGAGAAAATATCTGTGAATATAATAATTGATGAGGGACCTATATCTAGAATATATATAGTACTTTTACAACCCAATTTTAAAATGGGCAATTTTTTTAAACTGATTTAAAAATGAGCAAAGGATTAGGGCTTCCCTGGTGGCCCAGTGGTTGAGAATCTGCCTGCCAATGCAGGGGACACGGGTTCGAGCCCTGGTCTGGGAAGATCCCACATGCCGCGGAGCAACTGGGCCCGTGAGCCACAACTACTGAGCCTGCGTGTCTGGAGCCTGTGCTCCGCAACAAGAGAGGCCACGATAGTGAGAGGCCCGCGCACCGCGATGAAGAGTGGCCCCCGCTCGACGCAACTAGAGAAAGCCCTCCCACAGAAACGAAGACCCAACACAGCCAAAAATAAAATAAATAAATAAATAAATTTATTAAAAAAAAAAAAAGTAAACAGGAGATTAAAAAAAAAATGAGCAAAGGATTTGAATACACATTTCTCCAAAGCAGATATACAAATGGCCAATAGCACAAGAAGAAATGCTCAGCATCACTGATCGTTAGGGAAATGCAAATCAAAAGCACCATCAGATACCACCTCACACCTGTTAGAATGGCTACTATCGAAACAAAACAAAACAAACAGAAAATGGTAAGTGTTGGTGAAGTTGTGGAGAAATTGGACCCGTTGTGCACTGTTGGTAGGAAAGTATAATGGTGCAGCTGCTCTGGAAAACATGATGATGGTTCCTCAAAACATTAAAAATAGAACCCATATGATCAAGCAATTCAGCTTCTGAGTATATGCCCCTGAAGAATTGAAAGCAGGGTCTCAAAGAGATATTTGTGCAGCCATGGTCATAGCAGCATGACTCACAACAGCCATAAGGTGGCAGCAACCCAAGTGTCCCTCCACGGAGGAATGGATCAGCAAAATACGATCTATACATACAATGGAATATTACTCACCTCTAAAATGGAAGAAAATTGTGACACGTGCTGCAACACGGATGAATCTTGATGACTGACATTATGCTAAGTAAAATAAGCCAGTCACATAAAGACAAATAGTGTATGATTCTACTTATATAAGGTACCTAGAATAGTCAGGTTCATAGAGACAGAAAGAAGAATGGTAGTTGCCCAGAGCTGGAGCTGGAGCTGGGGGAAATGGGGAGTAATTGTTTGATGGGTATGGAGTTTTAGTTCTGCAAGATCAAAAGAGTTCTGGAGATTGGCTATACAACAATGTGAATGTACATACTGACTCTGAAATGTACACTTCAAAATGCTTAAAATGGTAAATTTCATGTTATGTGTATTTTACCACAATGTAAAAAAAATTGTAACGGGCAAAGTTCTGAATAGACATGGCTCCAAAGAAGACATACGAATGACCACTATGCACATGGAAAGATGCTCAACATCATTAGCCATTAAGGAAATGTAAATCGAAACCACGGTGAGGGCTTCCCTGGTGGCGCAGTGGTTGAGAATCTGCCTGCCAATGCAGGGGACACGGGTTCAAGCCCTGGTCTGGGAAGATCCCACATGCTGCGGAGCAACTGGGCCCGTGAGCCACAATTACTGAGCCTGCACGTCTGGAGCCTGTGCTCCACAACAAGAAAGGCCGCGATAGTGAGAGGCCCGCACACCGCGATGAAGAGCGGCCCCCACTTGCAGCAACTAGAGAAAGCCCTCGCACAGAAACAAAGACCCAACACAGCCATAAATAAATAAATAAAAATTAAAAAAAAAAAAAAAAACACGGTGAGACACCACTCCACACCCATCGCTAGCTATAATAAGAAAGAGAATCAGTGTTGGTGAGGATGTGGAGAAATCGGAACCCTCTTACACTGCGGGTGGGAATGAAAAGTGGTGCAGCTTCTTTGGAAAAACAATTTAGCAGTTCCTTAGATATACATATAGCTGATTCACTTCATTGTACAGCAGAAACTAACACAACATTGTGAAGCAATTATCCTCCAATAAAAATATATATTAAATACTTGGCCCAGCAATTCTACTCTTAGAATTCCACTCAAGAGAAATGAAAATATCCATCCACACAAAAATCTGTACACAAATGTTCACAGCAGCATTTTTGATAATCGTCAAAGAGCGGAAAAAATCTAAATGTCTATCACGTGATGAATTGATAAATAAAATTGGTTCTATCCATACAATGCAGTAACAAGGAATGATATACTATTCATGCTACAACATAGATGAACCTTAAAAAACATTATGTGAGTAAAAGAAGCCAGTAACAACTGACCACATATTATATGATTGTTTATTTGAAATGTCCAACATAGGCAAATCTGTAGAGGCGGAAAGTGGATTAGTGGTTACCTAGGGCTGAGTGGGAGTGGCTAGGGGCAAATGGGGAATGACTGCTATTAGGTACAGGGTTTCTTTTTGGAGTGATGAAAATACCCTAAACTTAGGTCATAGTGATGGTTGCATAACTCTGTGAACATAATAAACCACTGAATTGTACACTTTAAATGGATGGATTTAATGCTATGTGAATTATATCTCAGTAAAGATGCAACTTGTAATAAAAGCTAAAAGAATCAATTCTAGATTAAAGATCTAACTGTGTAAAAGCTAAACTGTAAACACCTTAGAATAAAAAATTGAGGCATATCCTTAAGGCATTGGGTAGGGAAGAAAACAAACAAACAAAAAAAGTGCAAACCCTAAAAATAAAAGTACTAAATTTGATTATATTTAAAAATAAACGTTTGTGCAACATATATTGCCATGAAAAATGTTAAGACAAGAGACAGACTGGGAGAAGATATTTGCCATGTGCACAACCAACAATGTATTATGCGGATGGTAACTCAAGAAACATAAAATGTATGCTTACAACAGCACAAAGGGTGGTGGATAAATTCCTGTGAGATTAAAGCGCCACAGGTGGAGTAGTATAATTTACGTGAAGCAGGATGTTGAAAATTAAAGATGTATATTGTAAAATGTAGAGCAACCATTAAAAATGATGTATAACTAATAAGTGAGTGATGAAAATAGAATTACTTAAAAAAAATAATAAATAAATACTCAATCCAAAAGCAGGCAAAAGAAAAGAAAAGAAGAAAGTATCACTGAATGCCTGGAACACAGAAAACAACTATGGTAAGTAAGATGGGAGACTTAAATGCAATCCTATCAGCAATCACCTTAAGTGTCTGGTGATAGAATTAATGTCCGGAATATGATTTTAAACACCTATAAACCAATAAGAAAAAGGCTTCACAACAGAAATACTGGCAACGGATATGAAGAGAAAATTCACAGAGGAAGAAACCAAATCTCTCGTAAATATGAAAAGATGTTCAACTTCCTTAATAATCAGGGAAATACAAATATAAATAAAAAGTAAAATAATGAACTGCCATTTCACACTCATCCTGCTGGCAAAGGTTTTAAGTCCATTATCAGTAAGTGTTGGCAAGGATGTGAAAACAGGACCTAGGCACTGCTGGTGGGAGTGCCACTGGGCCCCCTCTCTGTGGTGAGCACTATGGCGAGCCCAGGGAAGATGAAAGCACTCCTGTCCCCAGTACTGAGTGTCTCTGTGTCTCGGTGTCCCCCTGAGAGCAGCTCTGCACGGTGGGCAAAGAGACATTTATGCAGATTCCCCTCTGGGGAATGGAAAGTAAACTGGACTTTATTTATTCAATGAAATACTATACAGTGGTTAAAACGAATGAGCCAGATATGCTTGTTTAAACATGACTCTATCTCAAAAACATAATGATGTACGAAGAAAAGCAAGTTCCAACAGGATATGGACTGAAGTACATCATTCACATAAAAATTTAAAATACCAAAACCAGTGGTATACACTGTTTACTGACACGTGGTAGGAGAAGCACCGGGAAGGGAAGGGAAAGGATTGGGTGGCCCCGGCCTTCTCTCTACCCGTTACCTTCCATTTTTAAAGAGAGATCTGAGCCGACAGCAGACTAAGTCTTGCTCCTGTTGCCTCCCAGGGCAAGTGCCCTGGCCGGGACCACCGCCCCCCCCCCCAACCCCGGGTGCCTTTAGGTGAACAAATATAGTCTACTTTTGTCTTTCCTTAAGTTAGTTCCAGTTGGGTTTTCATCACTTGTAACCAGGAGGCCTGCTTATACATTCTTTTTCAGGTCATTACCCGTTCATGCCACCTTGTACGTACTCCCTAAAAATGTGTATAACTGAACCTGTCCAGGAAAGGGAGTCGCCAGCTCCAGGCTCTCCCATTCCTTTTGGGATCGCTCTGCTGGTTAGAAAGAGCATTCCTACAAGGGACCGAAAGAGCAACTTGGGGTAAACAAGTCACTCCCCCCCCCCCCACGCCGCCCCCGGCCTCAGTTTCCTCCCAGACGCCGGGTCTGCCCCCTCCAGCCCCAGCTCTCTCTCTGATTCTCGGCATTCTGTCCTTTCAGGTCGAAAACAACACTCGGGCGTTTCACAAAAGCACCCAACCCCCTTGCTCCCCTGGAACCCGGGCTGCACGGAGCCGGTCACATGAACTCCGGGCTTTCTTTAGTGTGACGGGTTTTTTAGATCCCTTTGTGAGCGCAGGTTTTGAAAGGGAACGACCCGGGTTCTGGGTTTGAGAGGAGCGGGGGGATCCGGCGGTAGGAAGGCTGTCGGAGCCAATCAAGCCGCCTCCAGACCCCAGCACGTCGCCTCGGCCGCGCGCTGATATTTCTCCTCCGCTCTCCCGCCTCCGGGTCTCGCCCTAGGGTGCTCGGGGAGGCGAGGACCCCAGGTGAGAGGCCGGGGGGCCCGGGGGGGTGGGAGGCCCGAGCGGTTCGGCCCGGGCGGCACGACGGGCTGGCCCGGGGCTCAGGGCGTGTCCGTCGCCGCCTGGCTGCTCGCTCGACACTGTTCGCTCCTACCGGCTGTAGATGGAGCTGTCTGGGTTCCTGCAGCCTCCGACGAGCCTCGGAGTGTTTCTCTTTAAACGGCCTGAGAGGGACATGCCTCCCAGGATGCAGTTTGTATCAACATGGCAGCTGCTGTGCAGCTCCCCTGCTGAAGAGGCGCCGGGACGGCAGCGCAGCTCGCAGCCGGGGCCGGGGCCGGAGCCGGGGTCGCAGGCGCGGCCGCAGAGGGGCCGCGCGCGGGCCGGGGGCCGGTGCTGAGGGCCGGAGCCCAGCTCGCGGCCGGGGCGCAGCCCGCCGGGCCGCCCGCACCGCCGCGCGACCCGCTCCGACGCCGCCGCCGGGCTCGGGCGCTCCGTCCCCGCCCGCCCCGCGCGCCCCGAGCAGGCCGGGCCCGACGGCCGCGAGAGCCCGGGCGGGGAAGGCCGGGCCGGGCCGGCGCCGCCTGCGGAGAGCCCAGGGGCCGGCCTGCGTGGGGCCGCGCGGCGGCGGCGGCGGCGGCGGCGGCGACTCCGGCCCGGGCCGGACAGCACAGGGCCATGGCCGAGGCGGCCCCGGCTCCGGTGAGGGCGGCCCGCGCGCGCACGGACGCGCGGACTCGGGGCCCTGGGGACGGCCTGCGCGTCCCGGGCTCGGCGGCCCGGCCTGGGGTCTCGGTAAGGGACGGAAACGCCGCGACGTGGGGGCGGGGGACCCGGAGGGCTCGCGCGCCCCTGCTCGGGAGGGGGGGCGCTACGCGACGGGAGCCGGCCGCCGTCCGGGCGCGGCTGCGGGGACGCCAGGGGCCTGGCACGCACGCGGGCCCGGAGGCGGGCGCCCGGGCGGCGCGCCTCGTTCCCTGCGGAGACGGCGCCGCGTCCGTCGGGGTTGCCGCCGCACGTTTTCCGCAGAGCTCGGCCCCGCCGAGCCTCCCGCGGCCGGAGCGCGGCGCTGACGCGGCTCTCCCCATTTCGCAGAGCGGAGACACTGAGGCACGGACACCTGGCGGCGACCGGCCCTGCCTGCCCCAAGGTCACGTAGCGAGTCATCCGTGGCTCGGCGCCCGCGTCCGCAGAAATGCCTGCCTCCGGGCCGCGGGCCTGGACGGGGAGGGGGCGGCCCTGGCGGCGGCGGCCTCCCCTGGGGTGGGGGCCGGGGCCGGCGCTCGGGCGACGCGGCCCGTCGAGGGGGAGGTGACGGCCGTGTGGGAGGCCGGGCAGCGCCCAGCCGAGCGTCCCCGGCGTGAGGAGCAGGTGACCCTCGGGCTCGGGCGCCTCGGCCTCCAGTCTGCGTCCGGGGGACCCGGTCGAATTCTGGGTGTTCGGACGGATGGGGTTTGGGGAGCAGGCTACTAAGGGTTTGGGGGCTGGTTTGCCTCTTCAGTGGACCATTTTTAAAAATCAGTCTCAAAGTCTCCCCGCAGACCTGCTCTTTGAGATGCAGGAGCCGTGTTGTGAGGAGGATTGCTGCATGGGGGGCAGTGCCCTGAGCCTCAGTTTCCTGTTGTGTGCAGGAAGGGGTCGGGATATAGAGCTTTCTAAAGAGCCTCTCAGGTCTTACAAAAAAATGATCATAATAATAAGAATGATAATGATAATATTAATAATAAAACTCTTGGGAAAATAAAATAAAATGATTTTTAAATGCTTAGATTTCCAGGACCCTTGAATGGTATATAATTCTGGGTGAACCACACTGGGTCATACAAGACAATGGCATGGCTTTCTTTATAAGTCAGGTATAATTATGTATTTTTCTGCAAATGAATGAATCCTGGAGACCCCATCCTCTTAGGATACATGGGGTAGGGAAGGTGGGTTAAATCCTGTGAAATGGAATTCTCCCCCTGCCCCCAAAAGTTTGCGAATGCAAGCTTATTAATCTCACATTTTATATTTACAGCTCCATTCCTCTCTTTGGCCATTTCTTTCTGCTCAGGGTAGTATCAAGCCACAGGTTTACTGGGACTGGTGAAATTACAGCAAGGGGCTTTTATTTGGGGGTGGTGGAGGGGATGTGCTCCTGTGGGCCCCCCATTGCTCTACAGTCCTCCAAATCCGGAAATGGACAGAGACAGTCTAATAATAGAGAGCAAAGAACTGGTATTTTCCTTTGCGCTCTGAGTAGACTAGTTAGTAAAGATGTCTTGCGCTAATGGCTTAATTTACTGTCCTGAAGCTTCTCTACATTGTTTCAGTTAAGCCCCTGTATTACTCAGGGGGACTAGCGTGGCCCCTGGGGATTTCCCCTTCCTCCTACTAGTTGTAGGCAGATACCCTAATCCCCCTGTGAGGACAGGGCCATACATGTGCCTATTGTGTTGCGTTATGTTCGTCACTTTCCCTGTGTCTGAGGCTCCTATCCCAGAGGGTCGTCCAGCCTTGCCCTCGCCTGTGCAGAGTTGAGAGGTGGCTTAGTTGTTGACGAGCCTTCAGTTTCAGGGCTCTGTGATTGCCTTGAGAGTGCTCGTAGGATTTTGTGTATGTGCCCATGTGTGTTTTTTGAGGGGGAGAATCCATAGTTTTCATTAGCTTTTCAAAGGGGTCCCTGACCCCAGCATTAGATGGAAATGTCTACGGGCAGGGCCTTCCCACAGGTCTTTGTTTAATCTCCAAGCCTCCGAATCTTAGAGGTAAAGAGGATTCAGAACACATACTGACCAGCTGTCTCATCTGACAGATGAGGCCTAGAGGCGACCTACAGTGTAGGCGGAAGCCCATGCTCTGGAGCCAGACTGCTGTGTGACCTTGGGCCAGTTACTTGGCCTCTCCAAGCCTCCACAACTTCCTGTGCTAAGTGTGGATAAGAATTCTAGTGGTCCCTGTTTATAGGGTTTTGTGAAGAGTAAATTAGCTAACCCTTTAAAACACAGTTCATGGCACATAACAAATGCCAGATAATTGTCAGGGCTGACTAATTAGCCCTCACATCTGGTTCCCTGCAAAGCTATTGGATCGTACTACCTCAAAAACCTTTTGCCTGAACAAGGTCTTAAATCTTCAATCCTTGTCTTAAAAGCGTGATGCTGTCTCAGATAAGCTACACATAAGTGAATGAATGAACAAGTGAAAGAAAGAAAGCAACAGAAGGTATAAATAGGTTTAGATGAGTCTTTGATAGATGACTCAAGGAACTTCATTATTAACTCTAATAATTTCGTTGTAACCCAGTCATTTATACCATTCATCCAGCAGACATCTGTTGGGCACATACTGTATTTCAGAGTGGACACCAGGAGTATGCTAATTTTCAAATGAAGAAAAGGGAAATTTCAGTTACTTTAAAGCTCACTTCTATATGGCACACAGTAATCGGCCATTCAGCAGATTCATTGAAGGAAGAGTATGAGGGAATGGACAAACATTGATATAGAAGAAATTCTATTCAGTTCCAATAAACATACTGACATTCTGGATAGATAGATACAGAGCTGGTCACTCGGAAGACCTTGGCTTCACCTCTGTGATGACACAAGCATTCCCTGAACATGGACATGGCGAGGTGGGGAATGGGGAGAGTGTGAATGATTGAAACCCCCTTCAAGTAATTGAAGGAATCGGTCTTTATCTTGGTTCTAGTCTCCACCAACCTTGACACAGCTCACAGAACTGGTTGACTTCAGCTTTGCCTCTAGTCCTTCCAGGCCTCCTTTCCTCCTCATTCCCCACCTCACGAACCATGGGGAGGACTCCGGATGGCCAAGGTCCACCTACCCGCCGGGGACCATCAGCCCCGGGAACCTTGGCTCCCTCAGGAGAGTCTGAATGGCCATGCCCACACCTGTCTCAGTGTCTGTCTTCTGCTCTGTGTGTAGCAGGAGCCAGCCTGAATGCACGGTAGCCCGTTCAGCCTCTCCAGCAGGGGCTGGGTCCACTGAACGTGCCTCAAAGGCAGACCTCTACCATATCAACCCTTTAAGTCAGCAAGGCAGCTTTTATCAAGGAGTCTGGGAAGCTTAAGGTACTTGTGTGTCATCGCTGTTGGACAAAATGAGGGAAAGAATATGGGCACCACGACTGCCTGATAATACAGGTAGAAGCGGTGGGGCTGGATGTCAAGTTCACCTTCGGGCTAAGTGCCTTGACAGAACCGGCCCCAGCTTGCTGGCAGTCTTAGGCTAGCCTGGCATTGACAAAATTCTGCTCTATTGGTTTTCAAAGTTTTATTCTATTTAACCCTCAATGCTCGAAGAACTCAGTGAGGCAGCAGGTGTGTCAGGTATTATGACCCTTATTTGATGGATGAGGACCCTGAGAACAGAGACGTTGAATAAGTGGGCCAGGGCAACCCGGGCAGCATTGGTGTAGACGGGACTGAAAGCCAAGTGTTCTGATTCAAGGCCAGTATCCTTTCTCCTCTCCCACACCACTACTCATGAGATGACACCTGTGCGGTGTATGTTGTGAAAAAGGAGATGGCTCTATGGAAGCAGAAGGTGGCATAACCATCTTTTATTTGTTGTTAATAGCAGTTGTCATTGATGTGTAGATCAACGCTAGGGTCTCAAGAAGAGATTCATGTCCATGGAACATATCTTATTGCTACGAAGCCTGAAGCCCTTTTAATGTAGGTGCTTATTTTGGGGATTTATTTGCCAGCTGGACACTCTGGCCTTCAATCCTGTCCTTTCTTTTTGGAACACAGGTCCAGCAGCTGGACATGGAGACCCAACGCTCCTCACCTCTGTCATTCCCCAACATTGTGCAAGAGGAAACCCCGCATCAGACCCCTGCCGGACTCCCTCGAGAGACTCTGTTCCAATCCCACGTTCTTCCCCCCAAAGAAATTCCTTCCTTGTCTCCCGCCATTCCCCGGCAAGGCTCCCTACCCCAGACTCCCAGCGCTCCCAAGCACGAGACTTCTGGCCGAATGCCGCATGTGCTCCAGAAGGGACCCTCACTCCTGTATCATGCCGCTTCCGAGCAAGAGACTCAGATCCAGGGCCCCCTGACTTCCCAAGAAGAGGCCCCGTATCCACCCCCAGCTGCTGCTGAACCAGAGATCTCACTTCTCTCCCACTCCACCCATCATCAAGAAGCCCCACTCCACTCCCCCGAAGTTCCCGAGAGAGACCCCTTGACCCTTTCCCCCACAGTTCCCGAGACTGACATGGACCCCCTGCTCCAGAACCCGGTTTCCCAAAAGGACACCCCCTTCCAGATCTCTTCTGCGGCCCAGAAGGACACACCACTCCCAACGGCGGAGATCACCCGCTTGGCCGTGTGGGCTGCCGTCCAAGCGGTGGAGAGGAAACTGGAGGCCCAAGCCATGCGGCTCCTGACCCTGGAGGGCAGGACCGGGACAAATGAGAAAAAGATAGCCGACTGCGAGAAGACGGCCGTGGAGTTTGCAAACCACCTGGAGAGCAAATGGGTTGTGCTGGGGACCCTGCTGCAGGAGTACGGGCTGCTGCAGAGGCGGCTGGAGAACATGGAGAACCTGCTGAAGAACAGAAACTTCTGGATCCTGCGGCTGCCCCCGGGCAGCAATGGAGAAGTTCCCAAGGTAACTTTATCCCAACCGGGGCTTCGCAAGGAGTGACCAGGACTGGAGTGTGTTTTAGGAATTTAATATCAAAGAAAGGGAAAGCCACGGTTAAGAAGGAAAACAGTATGACGATACCTAGTCACCAACTTCACATCGCTGAGAACAGGACACAGCAAAACCCAATGATTTCTCCTGTTGATAAAAGCATAGACTATAGACCAGAGAGATGACCTAGTGATGGGGGCTGTCAGTGTAGAAGGCGTTCAGTCTGTGATGTCTGAGGATAAAAGGCAAATTGAAGGCCAAGTGGTCGAGCTGTGGACAAGTGTGAACCTGTGTGGTTCCCCGTGGAGGTGGAGGGAGGACTTGGTGAGATGTTACAGGGCGGTGTCCTGCTCAACATTTTTATCAGTAAACTCATAAATCACGTTAACGCCAGTAAAAATATGATTTCCAGAGGTATCCTAAAAAACCAGAGGATGGTTAGATTTTAATATTATTTCCCAGAGGAAAGCACTTAAACGTGAACTGGTTTTCTTTCTGTTCTTTTATGCTACTGCCCCTTTTCACAGCCTCATGGAGGGAAAACGCGTGGACCGTGTTGCCTAGGCCAGCACTTTGCAGATCGTATTGTGTGCACGAATCACCTGGGGATCTTACTAAATGCTGAATCTGAATTAGTGGGCCTCGAGTGGGGCCTGAGAGTCTGCATTTCTAGCAAGTTCCCCAGTGGTGCCATTGCTGCTGGTCTGCAGACCACACTTTACAGCAGCAAGGACTGTCCTGTTAAAGAGGACAAGGACCAGACATCACGGAGCCCTGACTCTCTCGGGCCAGGACAGTGACTGAAGCCTCCTGATTTCTAGAGAGGTCCTTGGTGAAAACCCACAGCTGGGCCTCTGGGCCTTTCCCACCCCAGTCCTGAGCGTTTTGAGCCAGGCCCAGGGGGCCAGAGCCGTTGGCAGCCTTGGGATCTGGCAGCTGAGGGCCCGTGATGCCTTCCAGTTGGTCCGAGCTGAGCTTGTTGTGTGGTTTCAGGTCCCTGTGACGTTTGACGACGTGGCCGTCCATTTCTCGGAGCAGGAGTGGGGGAACCTGTCCGAGTGGCAGAAGGAGCTGTACAAGAACGTGATGCGGGGCAACTACGAGTCTCTGGTTTCCATGGGTAAGGAGACGGCTTCGCTGCCCGTGGCTTCCCGCCTGCTGGCTGGGGGTTCGTTAGGAGCCCCGGGAGCTCTGAACTCCCAGAAACAATTTTTTTTCGAGAGCACAGCAAATGAGAGCAGACACCCGTATACCCACATACCTCAGCGCAGCACAGATCAGCACAGCTCGTAAACAGAGACTCCGCTCCACCCGCGGGGGCCAGGGACAGACTCAGACGTCAGCAGTCTCTCACCTTTGTATTATTTTCCCCATGGCCCCTCTATACGTATATATACACACATACATATATATGTCTCTTGAAATTAGTTTGTCCAGCCAACTATCATTAAGCAGAGTGTGAGGTGCTTTATGAGAATGACATTTAATCCTCACACCTTGCCCATGTGGGAGCTAGGACAGGTGTCAGCCCTCCTGATAGACCGCCCAGGTGGCTGAACGCTATCGTCGATTGAGAGCTTACGTCCCCCAGGTTCTCGTCCCGCTCGCGCAGAGACGAGATATGACCCGGGGAGTAAACGGTCGTCCTAGGTCCCTACCAGGAAGTTGCGACTTCACTGGGATCTCTCATACCCCACAGTCGGTGGATTCTTGTTGTTTTCGTTAATGAGCGTATTTGAGGATGAAGACCTGGGAAAATAGGCTTTAGTTGTATATGTTTCCTTTTCTCTGATATGGGGAACTCTTTGGGCACACAAAAAATTAGAAAAACATTAAATACGCTGTTGTATAGAAAATCCGATCCTTGCTGGAATTGTTAATTTTATACATCTATACCTCTCCATGGGGTAACTTTTTTTTTTTCTGTTCTTTTTAAAGTATATACATAATTGTGAAAATGCGACAATTCAGATTTGTATAATAAAGAGCAGTCCCCACCCCCAGCCAGCACCGCTCCCCAGAGGTAACGCTCCCCGGAGGTAACACTCCCCGGAGGTAACCACCGCGAACCCTTGGGCCGACATTGTTTCTCATCATTTTGCTGCACTCGTGCACATGCGCTTTGTGGTTTGCACAAATGGGATCCTTCACTTACTTTACCTAACAGTAGTCAGAGACAGCTTTCCGTGTCAGCGCAGAGCCCTGCTCGAAAGACAGTGCAGCGTTCCCGACGAACCGTCGGGCTGTTGGTATAGAACTATTGTTGAGCAGCAGCCTGAGTCCCTCTTCCCACTGCCACAGAGGGTTGCAATCGGCATCTCTGCATTTGCGCTCTTCCGCGAGGATTTCAGTGGGATGGATTCCAGGAGGTGGGTTTGCCGAGGAAAGAGGGTGCTCGTTTACAATGTCACGGGCGCTTCCACGGGCCCTACCCAGGGCTGTGTATGTTCACGTAACAGAGTGTGACAGCGCCACCTCCACACCCTGGCCGGAACTGGGGTTCTCCTATTGTAAAGATTTGTCTTTTCTGATGGGTGAAAAATGACGCTGCATTATCGTAACATGTATCTCTTTGATGATTAGGGAGCTTGTGCGTCTTTTAATATGTTTATTGGCCATTTGCATATTTTCTACGAATTACCCATTCATATTTTTGGTTTTTTATTTTACCAGCTGTAGAGGCTCTATATATAGTTACAGACATTAATCCTTTGTGTTATGTTTTACACGTGTGTGTGTGATACTATTTCCTCCAAGTTTCTTTATCTTTTAAATTTATTTCCAAAGAACTTTAAACTTTTTGTAATGTAAGAAAAAACCTATCAGTGTTTTGTTTCATGGTTTCCATATTTTATCAAGATCAGTTTTTTAATTTATAAATTTTCAAATATCTTCTGCCTTTGTCATGAAAACCTGAGCTGGCATTGGCCACCTGTGAGCCACAGGTGACCAGTTTCCGTCAGTGGGCAAGTGGTGCCCCACTGCTGGTGCTGCTGGGAGGACCCGGGATGCAGTTAACACACACACACACACTCACACACGCAGTTAACACACACACGCGCACGCGTGCGCACACACTCTGTGTGACCTGAGGAGAAGGGCTGGAAACTTGGCCCTTCCTTTTGCAGCATTGCCGGCCTTGGGTAGGGCAGCTGCTCCCGATGTCACACTCACACAGGTGACACCTTTGTAGCATCCAGTGCAAACTCACCCCATAGGATATCTTCTTTTCTTCCTCCTGCGCAGACTATGCAATTTCCAAACCAGACCTCATGTCACAGATGGAACGCGGGGAGAGGCCGGTCATGCAGGAGCCGGAAGACTCTGAGGAGGGCGAGGCGCCTGCAGACCCCAGTGCTGGTGAGTGACTGCCGGTGACCGAGGCCTTCCAGCGCTCAGGGGGCCCGGCGTGGGGTCTTACAACCCACACTAGACGCTGGCGGGCTGTGTTAGCAGGCTGAGTGCCTCAGGGAAGCCTGCAGGTGCTGGGACCCGCCTGGGGCCTCCTTGATCGCCAGTGGCCCTAGTGGCTGAGCTGGGAATGCCGTTGCGTTCATTGTCTCGGGGAGCTTTTGACATGACCGAGCGTCACCTCTCTCTTTGCGGGAAACAGAACCGAAACTGACAGAGAGGCGTTCCCTTGTCAGGATGCTGGTGCTGGTGAGCCTCGAGCTCCCAGAGGAGGGCCACGTCTCTGGTCCTGTGGCTGGTGAGTGAAAGGACAGGGACAGATATGGGCTTCATCTGAAGCATCCTCCAGTGTGTGGGGCGGGGTCCAGACGAGGCGGCGAGGCGGCAGAGAAGCGCAGGCAGGCCTGGCCGTGGGCTCAGGTGCAGACGCCGGCGTCAGGCTGCCTGCACTTGAACCCCGGCTTCTCTGCGTCCTCACCCTGTGGTTTTTGTGACTCGGACTTTTGGAGGCCCGCTTTCTCATCCGTGAAACAGGACTGGTACTGATAGCCAGGGCCTGGCGTGCTGACCGGCAGGTTCCAGTGGCCCAGGACACGCCAGCTGCTGCGTCCGTCCGCGTGGGGAGCCGTCCCTCCCACAGCGGCCGCTCAGCAGCTCTCACACTTGCACGGCAATGCTCTCGGGGTGTGGCTCGTTCCGGAGCCCCTGCTGTGGAACTGCCCTTGGACTTGCATCACTTCCCTTGAAGGTCTTCCGTGGGAGCAGATCCTTGTCCTTTGTAGCCAGATGTCGTGGGTGATCCTGTCTTTTGAAAAAGGAGGATAATCTAGCAGGAGAACTCACTGGGGCCAACAGCCAGGTCTTGTATGAAGTAATGTCATCGACTCTGGCACCAGGAGGAGGTCCAGAATCACGTGCAGTCATGTCGGCCCCAGGGAGTAGGAGCAGAGGTAACTTCCAGAAGAGGCAGGACCCTGAGGAAACATAAGTGCTGGCGTGTTTCAGAGAAACCCTAAACCAGCATTACTTTCTAGAGATTTGTCTGGAGATTTAAATGGAGGGAAGAGGCAGATCCTGAATTCATTCTGGCAGACAAAATAGGTGGATTTAAAAGTAGGATGAGGTGAGAGTGGGTGTCGGAGACAGGGTGTGGCACGGGGCAGAGTGATCTTTTGTTTGGAGGAAAACAGGTCTGTATGTGAAAGGTTTGAGTGGCCGCATCCAAAAACAGGTGTCAGTGGGAACGGAGAGATTCAAAGGAGAAGAAATTAGAAAGAGGGCTTGGGAGGCAAAGAATGAGAAAGGGGAGAGGTGGTTTGTGGTAAAAATCCTAGAACCCATCCGCTGTCCCCGTGGGGTTTCGTGGTCCGGGTACTGCTTTTGTAGCATCCTCTTAGAAGGGCTGGGATGGGAACATGGGCCCCTTCCTCTGTCTGCTGTTCACACCCTCATCACAGGTGGGCCTCCCACAAAGTGGGGCCAGAATTGAGAGCAAATAACTCCAGCCCCCTCGGCCCCAGGCGGGGTTGGTTCTGGCACAAGCGCGTCTAAGGCTGGAGCTTCTGTGGGCAGCGGCGGCCTCACAGAGGCTGCCTTGTGTGGCTGGAATGTGCCATTTGTTCCACTAACCGTCTCAGCCACTAGGAGCCTGACCGGAGGGAGGGCAGGCGAGGAATGGGAACCACTGCCCTGTGGGCCAGCTGTAAACTCGCACTTCTGTGTGCCTGCAAGGCCCTGGCCTCGGGGTAGCAGGCTTGTCCTGTGAGTCTGCAGTTATCAGAGCCAGTGGTCACCTGTCGTTCGTGTGTCCTCCCCCCAGAAGAGTGGCCACAAGGCCAGCCCTGGGCCAGACCCAAAGGGTGATACCAATTGAGAATTTTCCTGGTTCCAAGTACACCAAACATGGCAATTTTGTGAACTGGCTGAGTAAATGCATTCAATAAACTAGTATTTATGGTTGGGATCCCTAAGGGCAAGGAGACCTGAAGGTGACTCAGATAGCGACCCTGCTCTCAAAATCCTCCAAGCCGGGGCTCCCATTCATGGCTCTTTAAGGGCGAATAGGAGGCCTGGGGAAGCCAGGGACCATTGTCACCTAACAAATTAGCAGAATAAAACAAACAAGCCAGAAGCCATGGCTGAAATCCAAGTTCTCATACACTGTACATAGTTTCAGGCTTTTTAAAAAGCAATTTGATATTTTCTGGTCTTCAAATATGTTTTAAATATTTAAAATGTTCATTTACTTAACCTAATAATTTCCTTTCTGAGAGTCTATAGCCTAGAAAAGAATCCAAAAATATGGATTAAGATGTACAAATATTATATTACATTATGATAGATGGTTATACAGCCACTAAAATCACACATGAAGAGTTTTTACACCATATTTTCCCTTGTATGTTTATTATTAAGTTCATCTAATATTTTTTGTACCAGTTACTATGTCAAGAGACTGACGTTAACAAACTAAACACCCCATATATGTAAAAATACAGCCAGCCCCTGTGACAGTGCTGTGGAGACAGGCCTCCAGGGCTCTGGGACACACAGCAGCAAAGGCCTTACTGAGACCAGGCGCCCAGCAAAGGCCTCGGAGGAGGTGGGATTTTTAGTGGAAGCACAAGGGGGCGTTCCCGTTACTCGGGGGAGAACTCCTCAGAGGGAGGGAGGACTGGAAGCGAGGAGGCTCTCTTTGTAGCCCAGGTGGGAGGCCTGGCATAGCCCAGGGAGCACAGTGGGTATTTGCGAGGTGTATTTTGGCGTCGGTGGCTGGCGGATGTCGAATATGAGGAGACGGGGTCCTGAGGATGAGTCCAGGTTGTGACGCAAGTGAGAGGGTAGGTGGGGGACAACAAGAGGTTCCAACCCAGAGGAACGCGTTAGGTGTGAGGTCCGAGGACACGTCAAGGAAGTGGTATTGAGAAAGCAGCTGAGTAGAGGAGCCTGGAGCTCACAGAAGAGCCCTGAGCTAGAGACAGACGTGTGGGCCTCGGTAGCGTGGACGGGATCAGCTTTCCCAGCCTGGACGGGAGAAGAGAAAGAGCACAGCCTGTGCCCTTGGCCTGGGGCCCTGACTGTTAGGGTAGATTTGGAGAGTTGGAATATATGGGTCTGGGTGGAGCCCAGGTGTTAGTTTTGTTTGTTTGTTTTTAAGCTTCCAAGATGATTCTCATGTGCAGCCAGGGTTGAAAGCCACTGCTGTAGGATTTGGAAAAAGGAGGAGGAACCAGAAGAATCAAAGGGAACAGGAGTGGCCAGAAAGGTAGCAAGAAATTAGGGTAGTGCATTGTCAGGTATTTCAAGAGAAGAGTGTTTCCGGAAGGAGGGAGCGTGGTTAACAGCGTTGAACTCTGCAGCGTGGTTTAGTTAGGCAGAGACTGCGCGGTGTCCATTGGATTTGCAGATTGGCAGCATCAGAGTGACCTTAGCAAGAAAGAGAAACGTTGGTGGCATGGTTGAGGTGGAAGCCTGTGAGTGGGCTGAGGAGTGGACGGGAGGTGAGGAAGTGGAGATTGTTCCAGTGTAGCTGTGGGTGGGGAGGAGAAACGCTGGCGGGCTGGGCAGCGTGGGGACTCTTGTTTGCTTAAGATGGGGATTGCCAAAGCCTGTTTGACATGTTGACAGGAATGAGCCAGTCGATATGGGAGGTTAATGGTATAGAGGTGGATAATGTAGGGACTTCCCTGGCGGTCCAGCAGTTAGGACTCCGCGCTCTCACTGCCGAGGGCCCAGGTTCGATCCCTGGTCGGGGAACTAAGATCCCTCAAGCCACGCGACATAGCCAAAAAAAAAAAGAAGTGGATAATGTAAATGCAATAGGAAGTCAACGATGTTAACAAAACTAGGGAAAAAATGGGATGGAAACATACCCAAGTCATATTTCTCTATGTTTTTTTAGAATTTCCTGAAGTGAGTGTATATTACTTCTTATTCAGCAAAAATAAGTTTTTTTAAAAACAACGCATGAAGAAAGACTCCAAGTTAAAGGTGACAGATTGACCATGTGTTTACTCCCACCTCCCCAAGACCTTCTAAAACGAGAGCGAAGGGACTTTTTTTAAAGGGAACGGACAAGGAGACAACGGCAGCTAAGTTTTGGAAGGCTGAGAACAGATGGCTGGGTGATCGCTGATTGAGAAAGCAGAATCCAAAATTGGTATTGGGGAAGAAACCCAGTTTGCACTCCACCCCCAGCCCTGCTCAAGACTCGGGAACTAGCAGTACCAGAGATTCCAGGTGTCTTTGGAAATGGGGGTAAAGGTGAGGCTAAAAACAGAGCATTGGTCAAACATCTTAAGAGGCCTTTAAACACTGCCATTTCCCTCCATTGCCTCACCCGACCCTGGTAGGTGACCAAGGCTTATTCTCTGGAGATGGTGAACAACAGGGTTTCTGGATGTGGACACCAGGCACAATTGGGGTGGGTGCCAT
Source organism: Balaenoptera musculus (assembly GCF_009873245.2). Classification (NCBI taxonomy): domain Eukaryota; kingdom Metazoa; phylum Chordata; class Mammalia; order Artiodactyla; family Balaenopteridae; genus Balaenoptera; species Balaenoptera musculus. Next base: position 7,174,316 of record NC_045793.1, read on the forward strand.
GTTGAAAACAAGGGAATGAGTGAAGCTTGACAGAGATGTTGAGATCTGTAGCCTTCTTCCCTAACCTGAATCCCAAAATGATGCTTACATCCAAGATTAAACCCTCAGGGCAGGATATTGGAAGAGTCTTATCTAGAGATGCTTGGGGCCAGCCCAAGAGATTTCCCAGGGAAATGATCTAGCTAAACAATCCTGCTGGGAAACCAAGCCCTACCTGAATGCACCAAACTTTCAATTCTCTTTTGAATATTCAACTTTTAATATAAATGGACAACCAAGAACCACAAGACATTTGGGAAGAGCCTCTAATATACAGAGACAAAGGGGAAAAAAAGAAAAAATAAATTTCAAGGAAACAGAGACCATACGGGGGGGGGGAAGGGGGGAAGTATGTTTAAATACTTATATATAGTTATACATTTAAAATATGCATTTTTTCATATTCCTTAGATAAAAGAAGTGAATGTATCCATGACAAAAGTATAATGCTTATCTAAAAAAAAAAATAGAAAGGAACTCTTAGAAATTAAAAATATAATAATGCAAATTAAAAACTCAGTAGCAGTGTTAGAAAATAAAGTTGAATACACAGCCCAGAAAATAGAGCAAAAAGACAAAAAAGAAAATAGGGAGAGAATAAGAAAAGTAAAGGATGGAAGTCTAATGTCCAGATAATAGAAATATCAGGGTAAAAAATAGCAAAAACAGGGAGAAGGGAATTAGAGATGAAAGACTTCAGGAAAAATTCCCAGCGCTTAAAGACAGCTTTCCAGATTGAAGAGCCCACCAACTGTCCAGAACAGAGGATGAAAATTGACCCAGCCTTAAATATTTCAGCAAGAAATTTCAGAGCAACTGAGGACCCAGGAGATCTGACAGACTTCTGGGAGAAAGACCAGGTTCATACAAAGGAACAAGAATTAGAATGGCATTGGACTTTTCAACAGTATTGGAAGCTACAAGACAGTAGAACAATTCCTTTAAAATTCTTTAAATTTTAAAATTGGAAAATATTTTCCAACATTCTAGAATGTGATATCTAGCCAGACTAATCTAATTAAATAGGAGAGTGAAATCGAGACACTGAGATGTTCAAGGTCTGCCATGCGTGCTTTCTCAAGCTGGGGCAGGTACTTTGCCAAATGAGGAAGTAAACCAAGAGGTGTAAGGAGCTCCAGCACAAGAGAGGGGAAGGAATCCCTGGGGTGCTGCCGAAGGGGATCCCCAAAAGACAGCTGTGGATCTGGAGGTACCAGTCCACACTGGAGCATACCAGAGGTTCCAGAAAGTTTTTCTTCAAGTAGGTAAAACTGAGGAATCCCCATTATGTTTGTTTGGATGTTCTGAGAGGAGGGTTATAGAGCAGGATGGGGGGAGACATTGGAGCTGACTTAGTGGTAATTAATAGTAAGCTAAGCAAAAGAAAAGAAAACTAGCTCCAGGGGAAGCAAAAAGGTTTACAGGCATAGAAGAGTACTTATAGTATGCTACATGGTTCAATTTTAAATAGCATTTACATAATCCAGTAATGTAAACACCCAACATTAATTCAACCAGAATTACAGGCTGGGAAAAATCAGGGATTTGGAAGAGATGTGGATGGTTGGGGAAGAGATGGTCCTCACCTCCAGCTCTTGGAAGTCAGTAGATGATGCTTAAAATTGAAAACTCAAGGAGTAGCAATGCCATTATGTTACGTAGAGTTATGAATATAAGTGACAAAAGAATCAGCTAGAAGAATTGAAAGTGATTGCCTCTGGGGAGCAGGTTGGGGGGTGGAGGGGAGCTTCTTAATGAGGTTTGAAGAACCCTTCATCCCTCTGGCCTATGTGTACGTATAACTTTTTTTTTTAAATTTTTTAAATTAATTAATTTATTTATTTTTGGCTGTGTTGGGTCTTCGTTTCTGTGCTAGGGCTTTCTCTAGTTGCGGCAAGCAGGGGCCACGCTTCATCGCGGTGCGCGGGCCTCTCACTATCGCAGCCTCTCTTGTTGTGGACCACAGGCTCCAGACGCACAGGCTCAGTAGTTGTGGGTCACGGGCCTAGTTGCTCCGCGGCATGTGGGATCTTCCCAGACCAGGGCTCGAACCCGTGTACCCTGCATTGGCAGGCAGATTCTCAACCACTAAAGAAGATTGTAAAAATTAATATACCAAGGTTTAAAAACCCTAACAGAAAGTGTAGCCATGACAAGGTTGGAAAGCCCGTGGCAGCCATCATTTCTTTGCTTTGAGCTGGTGGAGAAAGTTAACGTGGCCACGCTGGTTTTCACTTTCCAATGAAACTCTGAAGTTGCATCAATGTAATTCAAAAAGAAAAAATGCAGAGAAAGAAAAGTCCCATATAATTCTCTCTCAAGAATCAACAGCTCAGGGCTTCCCTGGCAGTCCAGTAGTTCGGACTCCACGCTTTCACTGTCCAGGGCCCGGTTCAATCCCTGGTCGGGGAACTAAGATCCCACAGGCTGCACGGTGCAGCCAAAATAAAAAAAGAGAGAGAGAAGAGTCAACAGCTTATTCCTTCCAATTGATGTGCATATAGTCACACACACGGCCTTAATTATATAATACTTTCTCATTGTTAAAAAAATTTCTTCAAACAATATAGAAGTACATTGTTTAGCAACTTGCTTTTTCCAAAAATATATCTTTGACATCTTTACATGTCAAAACTTGCAAGTCTCTGTTTTTTAAATAGCAGACGTAATATTCTGTGTATTGATTTCATACTTTAAATAAACTCCCATTGATATACATTTAGAGTCTTTACAAGTTTCAGTGCTTCATTAAAGATCCTTTATAAGTAAATCTTCATGCACTCGTCTGAAACTTATTTAGAAGTAGACTTTCTGGGTCAAAGGATATACCCATTTAAAAATTTAATAGATATTAGCAAATGCCCTTCAAAACAATTGTGCCACTTTACACACCCTCATCTATGCATGAGAAAACCTGTTTCCCCACACCCATGCCAATAGGTGGTATTATCTTTTTATTATTTGCCGGAGTGATGGGTAGAAAAGACAATATTTTGATGTTTTCATGCAACCTCTGTAAGAGTGATGTTGAGCATATTTTCACGTATTTATTGGTCTCCAGTATGTCTTATTTATGAATTATCCTTTGCCCATTTTTTTTTGGATTATTCATCTTTTTATTATTGATTTATAAAAGCTTTTTAAATATTAAGGATATTAGCTGTAGTCTGTCTTACGTATGCAAATATGTTTCCAAATTTATGGTTTACCTTTGTGTGTATCTGTGATATAGCTGTTTAAAATTCTTGTGTCCAAATTTATTAAGTTTAAGTTTCTATGTATTCAGATTTACCAGAAATTTTCTTTATGGTGGGTGGGCTTCATACCAAGTGTAGAAATACTTACTCGGCCTCTTTTATTCAGTAAACATTATGATCACAGGCCTTGGACCTACGAGCTTTCCAAAAATCTATAAAAATATTTGAAAGCTGAAATAAGATATTTTTTGCTCCAGAAAACAAAAAGAAAATTACAAAATGTAGATAATTAAATGTTCAACTGTGTCTCCCAATATAACATTATACCAGCTTCATTAATTATTAAATTTAGTGTCCACAAACATTTAATACGTTTGAAAACAATTTGTAGCAGAGATTTTTCCCATCTCAGAAGAGTTCTTATGAAGAAATGTGATTACAGAGACTAACAACCAATCACAAATTAAATGTTTATAACCAAACAGTGTCAAGGCAAAGCTACAAAAATTTTTTTCCAAAAAATTTACACCAAAAGATTATAGTTGGTATGTGTTGTGCACATTTAATATGTTTGGTGTGACTGACCAGCTTCCAGAAACTAAAGGAAGGAAGGAAGGAGGGAGGGGAAAAAGCTGTGCTTTTTTCTAATACTAGTATGATTTCATTATTTATGTCTAAAGTTTTGATTCATCCATAATTTATTTTGAGGTGAGATATGTGAAGATGGTTTTTTTGTTTTTTTCCTTGTAGTCAGGAAGCCAGTTGTCTCCACTTCATTTAGCTAAACCTTTTCCCACTGGTTTGAAATGCTACCTTTGGTCATAAACTATATTCCCACAATGTATGTGTCTTTGATTAATTTTTTTTTTAAGGAATTCCTGTTATTTTTATTTATTTTTATTTATTTATTTATTTATTTTTGGCTGTGTTGGTTCTTCGTTTCTGTGCGAGGGCTTTCTCTAGTTACGGCAAGCGGGGGCCCCTCTTCATCACGGTGCGCGGGCCTCTCACTATCGCGGCCTCTCTTGTTGCGGAGCACAGGCTCCAGACGCGCAGGCTCAGTAGTTGTGGCGCACGGGCCCAGTTGCTCCGCAGCATGTGGGATCTTCCCAGACCGGGGCTCGAACCCGTGTCCCCTGCATCGGCAGGCAGATTCTCAACCACTGTGCCACCAGGGAAGCCCCTGATTAATTTTTTTTTAAATTAATTTTGTAAGTGAAATAGGGAGCATTTTCTTTTTTCTTTCTTTAAATTTTATTTATTTATTTTATTTATGGCTTTGTTGGGTCTTCGTTTCTGTGCGAGGGCTTTCTCTAGCTGCGGCAAGCGGGGGCCACTCTTCATCACGGTGCGCGGGCCTCTCACCATCGCGGCCTCTCTTGTTGCGGAGCACAGGCTCCAGATGCGCAGGCTCAGCTGTTGTGGCTCACGGGCCCAGTTGCTCCGCGGCATGTGGGGTCTTCCCAGACCAGGGCTCGAACCCGCATCCCCTGCACTGGCAGGCAGATTCTCAACCGCTGCGCCACCAGGGAAGCCCCCTGATTAATTTTTTTAATGGGAGAACAGATTACTGCTTATGAATGCAGTCTGGTTGTCAGAACTCTTTCAGAAGTTGTTTGGGGCAGAGAGACCTTTTTGGTGGGAAACACTGGTTTCCCTGCTGTCTGACAAGTGGGGGAGGGGTACGAAAATGTGTAACTGATGCACATTTCAAGGGAAAAAGAATTAGATGCCATAGAGAGGGGCAGACGAGTGCTTGGGGGTCAGAGGAGAGCACACTCACGATGGGCTAAGAGCGGCCTGGGACGTCTGGTGGAGTGGGGGTCTTGAAGGAGAGGTAAGGATGGGAAGGCAGTGGTCTTCGGGCTGCAGTACCCATGCCCCCGGGGTACAAGAGTCTTTCCAAGAAGGCACAACACAGAGGGCTTTGCGGGTTCAGCTTCCAAGTCTTTGTCCATCTGTTCTCCTTCATAAACGCATCAGTGAGGGCACTCGACACCTGCGGCCCCTGTAGCGCTGGTCCTCATCTCCCATGTCTCCTACCAGTGAGAGAAAAAGAGGAGGCGCCTCCTGCCCATCCTGCCTTATTATGGAGTGTTTCTCTGATGTATAAAAAGCCCTCTGGCTCACGAAGCAAAGAGACAAGCCAGAATGTTGGGGGACAGAACCAGAAGTACATCGGTGGCTCTGGGGCCTGGATGGCGAATTCTTTTGGAAGTTAGATCATTTGGAATATTTAGCTTTTGACAAAATTGAAAGAGAACCTAATTAAGTTGTCAGCTAATAGGTCATTAGAAACAATTTTTGATGATATGTTAACCATGTGCTTTTGCAGTATTTATAATTCAGAAGTTCAAAGAATGGAGTGATGATTCCATAACAAAGCTCCCGCCAGCCCAGCTACAGATCTATGTAAATGAGCTCTCCCAATGGTTATATTTATAAAAATGAAAAATAGGAGCAGATTTTATTCTGAACACTGTCTCATTCAAGCAATAAGAATATTCATTCTCAGATAAATGAACTAATTGGGGAAAAAGTCCCCATCCATCCTTGTAAGAGGTACATTTCCTACAGGTTTCCTATCTTGAATAATTATTTTTCATTCCACAATAATAATAACTAAGGATGACTTAAGCCAGGCAGACAAGTAACACTTAGAACCCTGTGGTTATTAGAAATGAAAGCAAAATTAATCTTTCCATTTACATAACACATTTCTGTGCAGTAAATGAGGTGATCAGGAAGGCACCTAAGCATAAAAATATGTTCTATTAGGCTAAAATTCTGTGGGTAAAGTGGGAATGGAAATAGAAGTCCGTGGTGAAAATGGATGATATTAAAATTTCAAGTATCAAAGAAGAACTTGTTTGTGTATTTTTTAAGTGAATAATGGTGGGTTTTAAATTGCTAGGGTTCTTAGATTCCATTGGCAACATTAAATGGCAATGGAAGAGTTTATTTTAAAATATCAATATTTACAGTACTCCAGAAATTACATCTTTAGCAGTGATTGAAGCATTTTGTATATTTATTCAAAAAGGTGCAAACGGGTACATGGTTTTAAAAAATTATCTTAGGGAGGAGGCAAGCAAAATATCTTCAGGAGTTTTGAAGTCAGGGAAGGTATCTTTCCGATGCTGGAGTCATAGTTGCGGATGTAGTGCAGAGCCCAGAAGAGAGGAGGCCAGAGGAGGGGCACGGGAGGAAGGGGATGCAGGGGGATGACGTCGAGCTGGAGCAGGAGGAAGCCCAGGATGTGAGTGTGGATGACTTTATCTTTTCTGTAAGACAGAGAATAGGATGAAGACGTCTTTGGAGAGTCAAGTTGGAGGGAAGGTAGGCACGGTCTGCGTGGAAGGCTGTGGGGAGTGCAACCTGGGACATTAGGGCTGCTTTCTATGCGGTCCACTCCCCAGCTGTTGGGAATCGATTACTTGGCTGATCAGAGAGGAATTAAAGGATTGCCAAGCATCCAAAAGAACCCAGCTTTAGGTCACGTGGCATCAGTTGCTAGCGTGACTGGGCGGTCTGCTTTCTGGGCACTGGTTCACTTTAGTATGGGCGGGACGAGTGGATACGGTGAAGGACAGTGAGAAGCTTCGTTCACTGGGTTCCTGGTGCCTTTTCTTTTTTCCACAGCACATAATCACCTTCTAACATACCATATAATTTATTAATTATGTTTATTGCCTTATGTGAGATGTAGGAGAGCGGGGAGCTATGTTTTGTTCACTGATGTGTCCCACCATTAGAACATGCGTGGCACATAGGTGGTGCTCAATAAATAGCTATTGAATAAACATTCAAAGGATGAATGAATATGTTCATGCATTATATGTTTATAATTTCCTTAATTGACAATTGATTTTCAACCTTTAAGGGACTTCATGCTAGCACAGCTCTGCCCATATGCAAGAAAATAAAGTTGAACCCCTACCTCACACTATGCACAAGATAAAAAGAAATTTCAGGTGGAATAAAGAGCTAAATGTAAAAAATAAAACAATAAAAACCTGGGAATAAAATCTAGGAGATAAGATGAACCATCTAGGACCAGAGGAGACCCTCTTAACTAAGACAGAAAATCCAGGAGCCGTAAGAAAGAGAGACATATTTGACAAGATGAAAACTTTAGGAAAGTTATATGATAAAAGTCAAAGACAAATGAAAGATTTGGGGGAAATATTTGAAATGCCAGTAAGAGAAAATGGGTTATCTTTAATACAGGGATCAAAGGACTCTGACCAATTGACAGAACACGGTTCACATAGAATCAACTCTAAAAGGCCAATAAATAAAAGAAATGATATTCAGATTACCCTCGTCAGGGAAGTAGAATTAAAGTATCAGTAAGTTGTCACTTTATACCCATCAGACTGAGGAAGATTAAAAAGAGCAGTGGTGTCTGTTGCTGGCAGGCACGTGGGGAAAAGGGCTGGTAGAAATGTGAATAGTCACAGCCTGTGGAAAAGCAGTCTGATGACATCTATCAGACTCTAAAATATTTTTAATTTTTGACCCTGCAGTCCCACTCCTGGGACTCTCATAAAAATAAAAGCACTATTTTATGGTTAGAGATATAAACACATGTTTATGGCAGTGTTGTTCACCATGGCAAAAGCCTGGCAGCAGAAAGTGAATGTTGTCAATAAGGAAATGGTGGAACACGTTGCTGTATTATCCTCACCGTGGAATATACGCAGCTTTGAAAAGGAACGCGTTAGCCTACAGAAATCGGTGTGAAGGGATTTCTACAAGATATTTGGGTGAGAAAAGGAACATAGAGGATTATGTATAAGGCAATTTTATTTTTTTTAAACCAGTAATGGCCAGAAAGAAAAACATAAATGTAAACGTGCTGTGATAAATCACTACATAAGCATAGAGAAAAGTGTGAGGGCAGTTATGGGAATTACCTGGGAAGGTCGTACCTGTCGAGTGGGCAGTGAGGAGAAGGGGAGGCAAATTAAAAGGGGGAAAAATACTGCACTAAAGAACAAAAATGTGCACTAGAATCCTGTTTATTGAAAGTGATGCCTATGTGTGTAACGACATTTGAAATTAACTTACAGATGTACAGGCAGATTAAAAAAAAAATGTCAGGGCCATGTGTGTAATGAGATGCTGTTTAACGAAAAACTAACCCCGCAGCCCCTCTTGTGCCTGTAAACGGGGGCCAGGAAGGGGCTGGGGGCCTCTGGTCTGTAGGACACCTGGTGGGGAAGTGTCGAAAAGGTGTGCGGGGAGACCAGACGATTAGCCTTTTCTTTATTCAGCTTGGTTGAGGGGGAGAAAGAGAAACTGTTGCCTTTGGCTGACCTAACCTGGGAAAGGGAATTAGGATCTCTTTCTAAAAGAAACCCTTATTTTAAAATTACAGGGGGTCATGGAGACAAACTTGCGTCTATTTTAACTTGACTCCAGTTCATATTCAAGGCTACACAGTGTCCATGCCTACTTACTGCCAACTCAGGATATTTCTTCAGGGTCTCTAAAGTAAGAATTTTGGAAATACAAATTCTAGGGCCACAAAACCCTGGGCAGGTGGAATGAACATGTTCTGGATTCTTTTGTCCTCCCCCCACCCCACCCCCGCCCTCTCAGCTCACGACGGGATCGTGATTAAGATCGAGGTGCAGACCAACGACGAGGGCTCCGAGAGTCTGGAGACGCCGGAGCCCCTGATGGGCCAGGTGGAGGAGCATGGCTTCCAGGACTCAGAGCTGGGGGACCCGTGCGGCGAGCAGCCGGACCTGGACATGCAGGAGCCGGAAAACCCGCTGGAGGCGTCCACGGAGAGCTCAGGCGAGTTCAGTGAGCTCAAGCAGATGCTGGCGCAGCAGAGAAACTGCGCGGGTGAGTAGGGGGCTGGGGCCTGTGGGGAAGCCGCGGTCTCCTTTAGAGGGGTGCTGTGCCACTGAGGGCTCAACAGGTGTGACGGAACCAAGCACGGCCTTAGCTACAGCTTCCCTGCCTCGGGATTTAAAAGCATCCGTCTCCCGGCAAGGAAGGAGGGTGTTCACAGCCAAAGGCCGGGTCAGGTGAGGACATCAGGGGCTGGCGGAGATCATCTCTCCGGCCCCCTCCCTCTACAGGCAGAGAAGGTCCCACACTAGTGGCAATGCTAGAACTTCCATCTCCCGACGCGTCCTTGGTCATTCCCTTGTCACACTGGAAGCCTCAACTGGCTTGAAGATTTCCACCCTTGAAGAGCACATCTTTGTAAATGGCCGAGGCTGCTTTTTCAGGTAGAATCTAGGCATCATTTTTGTTTAATCACAAAACCTCAGGGTCACCATTCTGCACATTCTTGCTCCCTGTGAGGACAAGGAAACAGTGAGGAAGTGGGCTTGCAGCAGCACGGCCAGGACATCTTTTGTGGTCAATTTTGTGATGCTAAGCCGTCCTTGCAGGCCTGAGAAAAGCCCTGTCTGATCATCGTGGTGTATTTTTTTAAATACACTACTAGACTTAGCCGCTATTTTATTCAGGAATTTTACAACTATATTCATAAATGAAGTGAACCTGAACTTTTCTGGAATCATCATTAAGATTATACTAGACTTATCAAAGGAACTGGGAAGCTTTTGCTCTTTTTTCTGTATCCTAAAAATAATGTGTAAGATAGGAATTCTGTGTGCTCCTTGAAAATTTGGTAGAACCCACTTGGGTTTTGGTTTTTGTCTGTATGTTTTGTTTATGTGCAAAAGAGTCAATTGACAAGATGAAAACTTTAGGAAAGTTATATCAATTATCATATTTGTATCATATGACCATGTGATATCAAAGTTATATCAATAATCATATCAATATATTATTTATACTTAGAAATGTATCCACATCCATTTTATTTAGGTTTTTTTAAAGTATTATTTTGATGATTTAAAAAATTTTTTTTCATTTTATTTTATTCCCTTGCAGTTTGCCTTTTTGCACATAAAATATGGACATTCTTCTTGGTCAAAAGATGGGTATCTAACTCCTTATATTTAAATAATTGCATGATACTCGAGAAATCTTCTTAATATACCATGTTGTCTTTCATTAGAGAATAGTGAAAGACACAAGGCAAATTGTGAGAATTCGTTGAATGGGAGCTTCATAAGAGCAATTCCAGATTGCCCTTTGAACACTCCCATTAATTCTGTTAGTACCATTTAGTAATATTGTAAGCTTTTTGTGGGATTTCAAGACCTGACTTTTAGGGCCAACTGTTTCATTCTTATTTCATTAAGAAAAAACAACTTGGAAACTCAAGGAGAGTTTAAATCTTCCAAGGCCCATATTTCCCCCTCTGCCTTTCATAAACAACCCTGTTTTCAGGATAAACACCAGGGCAATGAGTTACCAACCTCTGAAGCTGCTTCCTCCTTCCTGATCTTTTAAGCATCGTGTTCCAGGGATGTTCTGGGTCACTTCCTGCTGAGAGTCCTGACAGGACCGAGGCAGCATTGTCTTACGACGGGAGGCCTGAGCTGGGACTTGGCACACCTGTGTTCTCATTTTAACACTGCCACTTACTGGGTGCAGAGGAGTAGCTGGAAGTGCTGTGGCCTAGTGGTCACTGACAAACTTGAAGACCTTGGCCAGGTCACGAACACTGCCAGCTTCAGTTTCCTTATCAGTTGAGGGGACAGACTAGCTGGTCCTTAAATTGCAAGCTCTGAAAAGGTCTGACTTTATTTATTTGAAGACATTACTTGATAGTGCCAAGCTTGGATGCCCCAAGTCTGTGAAATGGGGATAATTCTTGCTTGACGTCTCCCATAAGATATTGTGAACATGAGAGAGCATAGGTGTGAGGTGCTTTGAAAAAGTTCTCATTTGTTTGCTTTTGAGAATTCTGCAAATGCAGACTATTACAGTATTGCATCTTCCATCTCACAGGTGGACTCAAAAGTGAATGACTTTCTCATGTCACACAAAGTCAGCAACTAAAAATAGAGCTCCCCAATTAAGTGTTTAGGGAGGGCCAGGTAAGTTCAAGGCACCTGAGAAAATTCAAATAGGTGCTGGAGGCCTCTCCTTTTCTCTCGGACTTACATTCTCCAGGGACCCTGTAGAACAGCCAACATCTTAGGTCCTAAAGGGCCAGGCTAGAGGGCGGAGGGCCGGCGGCGGAGGACATCCACCATTTGGGGTGTTCGTGGAACACTCACCGCGTGTGGGGCATTGCACACCCGAGCTTGTGGCAAAGGCAGAGGAAACCCCCCACCCCAGCTTCAGGGTCAGGGCTGGTAGAGTCTGTGCAGGTGAGTCATGCACCTGTGCAGGTGAGGTGCCCCATCAGGAGGCGGGGTTCTTAAGTCTCGGGGAGGCGCCCCCGCACGTGCTAGCGGCTCGAGGGTCTTGAAGGATGCAGGTCGGGATGGTCAAGCAAGGTTGTCAGGAGGAGACAGGATTGGAGTGGGGTGTTACGTAATGGGCACGATTTGGAGACACGGAGGAGGGTCAGTAAAGGCACCCGAGGAGAACTCTCCAGGTGAGTCCAGGAAAGGAGACCAGCGAGGCCGAGCAGAGTTCGGGGAGACGAGACCGCAGAGGGGGGACGAGGCTGGGAACTTGATGAGTCAAGACCCTTTAGACTCTGGCGGTAGAAACCCAATCCTCAAGTGGCTTAAGTAAGAAAGGGGTGTTTATCGGCTGGGAGAGTTGGTAGGTCCTCGAGCATGCCAACCTCAGGCGCCCTGGACCCGCTGCCTCTCTGGAGGGTTCTGCGTCTAGGTTCCTTCTTTCCTGCCGGTCCCTGCCCGCCAGCGGCGTCGGGCGATGGGCACACGCAGCGCCCGCGTCCCACCACGAGGATGCCGTCGTCCCTGCTTCCTCCGCATAAAATTCCAAGGCAGGTCTCCGACTGGCCCATTTTAGGCCTGGGCTCCTTCCTGAGCCAAGCTCCGCGGCCGGCCTGGCTTCCCTGGGCCGCGGGAGCGGGAAGCTGCATTTTCCCGAAGGAAGGCCTTGGGGCGGACGATGCCCACGCAGTGCCGTGGGCGAGGGCGAAGCGGGGCTTGCCTCCTCCGGGGTAGGGGCGTCAGGCAACACCTAACGGCGTCTTGTCTCTCTCTCTCTCCCCTGTCCCGCGTCCCGCGTCCCCGGAGCAGAGGGGATCGTGATCAAGACGGAGGAGCAGGAGGAGGAGGAGGAAGAGGAGGAGGAGGACGAGCTGCCGCAGCACTTGCAGTCCCTCGGTCAGCTGTCCGGGAGGTACGAGGCCGCCATGTACCCGACCCCCCTGCCCGGGGAGCTGTCCCCCGAGGGCGAGGAGAGCCCCCCGCCGCTGCAGCTGGGGAACCCGGCGGTGAAGAGGCTGGCGCCCCCGTCGCACGGCGAGCGGCACCCGGGCGAGAACCGGGGCGCGGCCAGCCAGCAGCAGCGGAACCGCCGCGGCGAGCGGCCCTTCACGTGCATGGAGTGCGGCAAGAGCTTCCGGCTGAAGATCAACCTCATCATCCACCAGCGCAACCACATCAAGGAGGGGCCGTACGAGTGCGCCGAGTGCGAGGTCAGCTTCCGGCACAAGCAGCAGCTCACGCTGCACCAGCGCATCCACCGCGTCCGCGGCGGCTACGCCTCGCCCGAGCGCGGGCCCGGCTTCGCCCCCAAGCACGCGCTCAAGCCGCGCCCCAAGTCGCCCAGCTCGGGCAGCGGCGGCGGCGGCCCCAAGCCCTACAAGTGTCCCGAGTGCGACAGCAGCTTCAGCCACAAGTCCAGCCTCACCAAGCACCAGATCACGCACACGGGCGAGCGGCCCTACACGTGCCCCGAGTGCAAGAAGAGCTTCCGCCTGCACATCAGCCTGGTCATCCACCAGCGCGTGCACGCGGGCAAGCACGAGGTCTCCTTCATCTGCAGCCTGTGCGGCAAGAGCTTCAGCCGCCCGTCGCACCTGCTGCGCCACCAGCGGACTCACACGGGCGAGCGGCCCTTCAAGTGCCCCGAGTGCGAGAAGAGCTTCAGCGAGAAGTCCAAGCTCACCAACCACTGCCGCGTGCACTCGCGCGAGCGGCCGCACGCCTGCCCCGAGTGCGGCAAGAGCTTCATCCGCAAGCACCACCTGCTGGAGCACCGGCGCATCCACACGGGCGAGCGGCCCTACCACTGCGCCGAGTGCGGCAAGCGCTTCACGCAGAAGCACCACCTGCTGGAGCACCAGCGCGCGCACACCGGCGAGCGGCCCTACCCCTGCACGCACTGCGCCAAGTGCTTCCGCTACAAGCAGTCGCTCAAGTACCACCTGCGGACCCACACGGGCGAGTGAGCGCGGGCCGCCCCGTCGCCCGGCCCGAGCCCGGCGGGCGGGGACGGGGCGCCTCCGAGCCCCTTTGCTGTGAGCCCCCCTCTCCCTTCGCCCCTCCTCCCAAGGACGCGGGGTAGTGAGACCAGGTCGCTGGCTGCCGCGTTTCCCCGGGGCCCCAGGGGGGGAGCGCGGACCTGGGGAACCCCTTCGGGCTGTTAATTTCCTTGACAATAAAATGGATGAAACCAATCAGCACGGGGGGCGTGATTTGGCCGCCGGCCACTCGGAGGGGCGGGGCGGGGCCACTTAGTAGGGGATAGAACTTTATAATTACGTTTTGGATACTGTGGTTCTATTTGATAATAATAGAGTAATTTTTAAAAGACGAGCGTTTCCTGTTTGCCGTTTTTGTTTGGTTTTGAAGGGGGGGGTTTGAGAAGGTGGCCGAGGGGCGTGTGCCTAGTGTCAGTGGACAGGTTCTGTTCAGTCTTTTTCTGTGCTCATCCCCCGGGTTGGGTGGTGAAGGGGGCGCAGATCCCGCCGTTATAAAGCCGGAAAGGAGAGGCAGGCCTGAGCAGCCTGACATGTGAATGAGCCTGCGGGAGGGTGGAGCTCCCGGCGCAGACCGTCCCTGCGCTCTGGTGTCGGGAGGACAGCGGGGTTCAGGAGGGAGGAGGGAGAGTGACAGGTTTGGAAGGTGCTGGAAAGACCGGCAGCAGAAGGTGGGCACCTCCCGCAGGCCCAGGAAGCCCTCCCGCCTGGCTTGAAAAGCAGCTGGTGATGGGGTGGCGTGCCCGCGGTGCAGGGAGACGTAGGGAAGGGGTGCAGAGGCACCTGGTGCCAATCTTTGGGAGAGCCACAAAAGGCACCAGTCAGAACACTTTTTATTTGCATGTTGCACCCAAATTACTCTCCTTCGACTTGTTAAATGCATCAGTGCACCCTCATTTTGCTAGGTATTCATTCATTTCCAATCACCCTCCAGTGGGGCACCGAAAAAGAAACTGGGGGCAAATTATGTTGCCCACAGAGCGATCTGCTCTTGTTCTGCTCCTGGGCTTGACAGTGACCCAGAGAGATTCAGACAGTTTGAAGGGACGGTTCATGGAGGCTAGCGGAGTGCCGGGCTCAGCCATGTGAACTGGGGACGCCAGACTTCTAACTGAAGGCAGAGCACCTGAGAGCCAAGAGCTGCTGAAGGTAGTGAGTCTGGGGGCGGAGAGGGGAGGACAGATATTTAAAGGGGGTTAGGAATTCAGAGGGCAGAGTTGCTACATTATTGACTTTGAAGGGGCCGTAGAGGTAGGTCATCAACGCCCTCCTTTATAAAGATGCGTAAAGTCAGGCACAGAGAGGGGAAGCGATGGCCCAACATCTCCTATTGGAAAGGATATGATTTGTTGGTTTACACTGAAATTTTCTAAAAGGTTGGTAGGACACCAGGACCGGCAGCCAGAGGGAGGGTTAGAGGGCCGGGCTGACGTGAAGGGCTGGAGAGGGGGCCATTCTGGGTCCTGACCTGCGGAACCGGCTGGAGAGTAGATTCAGATCTAGGAGCAAGTCGGTAGGTTTGCGTACGGGAAACACCTAAGTGCCAAGCGCGTGATAAATGCACTGCCGACCGCGGGAGGACGCGGCATAGACACAGCGTAGCTTCTGTGCAGAGGTGGGATCCGAGCTGGAGAATTTCACAGATGAGAGGAATGAGGAAGGCCTTCCAGCTGTGGGTATTCTCGAAGGCGGAAGTGTGGAAAGTGGGCCCAACTGAATCAGGGATCAGTGACTGATTAAAGCCACTGAGCTGGAGAAAGGGCTTGTGGAGAGAAAACAGGGCCAGACAAGCTGGCTGGGAGTAGACGTGGGTGCAGGGGAGTCTCGGATCTGAGACCGGAGAGTGTGGAGTTTGAATTTGATCCTGTAGGAGATGCCATTGCCGATCGCTGAGCAGGAGAGAGACGGGTGCAGGTGGGTATCGGGAGGCTGCAGCCAATGGGGATGGGGACAGGTCTGTAGCCAGACGTATGGGGGGAACTAGCCGTGGTCAGTGGACGGGTCCGAGGACGATGCATCTGGTGCTGGAGGTTGGAGGCGTGACAGAGGAAATGGCTCTTTTGAACACCAGGATGTGTGAAGCCGCGAAGAGATGTGAGCAGAGGTACTCTGGAGATACTTGGTGGAAGTCCACTGCTGCTCAAAATCTTTACTAGTCCTGGAATTTGAGAACCGGAGAGTGCTGGGGGCGATCAGACCTGAGTGGGAGACCGTGGTCGTTTCTGGTGAAATACAAGGTGGAAACTCAGAGAGTAACTTCCTTTGGTACCAGGGCATCCTCAGAGCACTGTGGGCTCTGTGGGAACCGTGCCCGTGAGCCTTTCTTTTCCTAGGAAATCTGGTTTATAAAGGCTTCAATATAGTCAAAGACTGGTACGTCTTATGGGCTGTCAGGGGTCCTCTGTGCCCCGACCTCCCTTGGCTTGAACCCCCTCTTCAGGCCCTTTCCTCCTCGCGGCCCAGCTCCCTGGGCTCCAAGTCATCTCTCTCTTGTCCCGACTCCCAAACACCATCGTGATTCTTGCTCTCCATCTGCCGTAACCTCTGACAGTGGTCAAGGACCAACGTCAAATGGGGGCTCACTACAGTGTAGACGGACCCTGGAGTCGAACAGATGTGGATTTAAACATGATGGTCGTGTGGCCTTGAACAAGCTAATTAACAGACCGTGTCCTCATCTGTTAACTGGGGACAATGAGCCATTGTTCTGAGGCTTAATAACAACGCAGTAAATATGCAGCAAAGACGTGGGCACATCCTAAGGTCTGAATAAAAGTTTGCTAGTTTCAGATTAGCTTATGGCTAATGACAGCTTAACTTGGTAAAAGCAGAAGTTCGGGCAGGTAGTGGGCTAGTGTTGTGTCCCAAAAGAATGAAGCTCTGAGAAGGCAATTTCCCCACCAGCCAGAAGCAGAAAATGACTTTGGTGTGAGGACGTGCAAGTCCAATCACGCAGACAACTACCCCTTGGTCTTGAAGTCGGAGCAGACAGGGGTTAAAACTCACGTCTCAGCCACATGCCAGCATCTGCAGTGGGTAGTACCCGCCTTCCTGGTTATCCCGTACCCTCAAGGCGCTTTCCCCGGGGGTCCCTAATTAGAAAGCCAGACTTTCAAACTCCTGAACTGTCAGTTGCCATTGGCCCCATGGAGTTGTGTGCCTAAGAGAATAATTGCCATTTATTGAAGGCTTCTTACTTTTGAAGCCTTGACGTACCTTCGCAGGCTTCATAGCTCGGATGTGTGCACCGCACGCTCATTTTATAGGTGAAGAGCTTGAGGCCCAGAGAGGGTAAGTTGGCCCAGAGTCACACAGCAACCACACTGCAGAGCCAAGATCTGAAGTCGTCTTGACTCCAAAGCCCATGTGTTTGGCCACATAACCAAATAACCCAAATGGTTACTGACAAAAGAGAAGTCAGAGCCTCTTTCAAATTATTCCATTTTACCCTCAGATTTTAAAAATTAAGACAATTAGGGGAACCAATATACCGAGCAGAACATGCTCTGTGCCATACATTTGCCAAAATCATGAACATAGTAAGAGTAAAAAAGAATTTTAGAGGCTTTGGCCTTAGTGTCGTGGAGCCCGTGTTTGCAGCTGGAGAGGAGCGGGTGGTCGGTGCCGGGCTCGCTCACCAGGGCAGGGGCAGCGAAGGGAGCGGGCCGTGGGGCGGGCACCTTAGAGGATGCTCGTTGCCACACAGACGCCCGTATTTATTAGGCACCCCTCGTGTGCAAAGCGTTGTACTGGGCTCCATGGAGAAACACAAAAGGATTAGGAAACCCTCCGCTGCCTTGACAGCACTTCAAATCCGGTGGAGACTGCAGCCTAATTCTCCAGACTGAAACTTTGGGGTCTGGAAAGCTGACGGAGACCTTCAGGCCACTGTCTGGGCAGGAAGAGCCACATCGCCGTCTCTTCTCTGACCCTCCTTTCAGACAGGGTAGCTTTAGCCAGGTGTCTGTGGGGACCTTTCCTGAGGCCATGTTGTGGCAGCTCCTCAGATTAAGGGATCAGGGACGGAGGCCTCCAGGCCCTACTGTTGCCAGGGCAACAGTGAGTCAGGCCAAGGCCTCTCCTCCAGCTTTCTGGAAAGCATTGCGGCTGCTGAAGCCTCTTACTGCTTCCCAGGCATAGTGGGGACTTCTAGATTTAAATTTTTGATAAATCAGTTCTGCACTGACCACTTCTAGTTGGGTTCTTTGAAACGGGTATTTTTAGTTAAAGCATAATAGAATCTAACCCTTCTATTTCTATTTTCTACCAAAGGTAACTCCAGGCTAAAATAATTTTTCTAAGCAAGAAAAGAAAGGAAGGGAGAGAGGGAGGGAAGAAGGAAAGAAGGGAGGAAGGAAGGAAGGAAGGAAGGAAGGGAGGAAGGGAGGAAGGAAGGAAGGGAGGGAGGGAGGAAGGAAGGGAAAAAGAAAAAAAAAACAAGTTAAACCGAGTACTACTGATAGTGAGTGGCTTTACGTGAAAACTTCCCATCAGAAATCAGACCTAGCGCTGAGTTTATTAGGGATGATAATAATTACCGCTATGATTCATTGGGTCTTACCATGTTCCAGGCACTGCGCTAACTAAACGCTTTCATTTCATTTTCTCTTTTGACAACCTGTGAAATCGGTATTATATACCCTTTTACAATGAAGTTCAGAGAGGTTAAGCGATTAGCCCAAGGTCACACGGCCAGAATTTAAACGTCAAGTGTGTGCTGTTAACTGCCGTTGGAGACTGCCTCCCAATTTCTTCTACGTGGATCCTTAATAAAGGAGGCAAAACGGTACTTTTTCTCGAATTGCAGCTCTGACTCTCCCGTGGACACTGCGTGTAAGTTCTGGACCTGGCAGACAGGCCAGCCCAGCCCGGCAACCCTGGGACAGCCCCCGGCTCTCCTAACCGGGGAGAATAGTTGCTGCGCGCCCTGGTGGCTGAGCATCAAGCCAGCCCCCGTTTTAGACCGAGCCCCTCTCTTCCGTGGGGACTTTGGGAAGAGGCTTATGTGTTAAGGCGAGGGGCTCCCTTTCTGTGTTTGTTTCTATGTTGGGACCAAAGAAGCCATTTGTTTAACAGTCAGAGAAGGAATTGGGTGAAGATTTTCATCAGGACGAAGCACCTGCTCCCCAATAAAATAGTGCTTACACCCCTGACTCAAATCTTCTGGGCTTGTGCTACCTCTTGGGTTCTCACCATGCCTTCCACCACAACCAATGAATGAAACTCACTGCTTCTCTTTATGAAATAACAAACAAGTTCTCAGAATAACTCGAGGATGTTAAGATAGGGGCATCACTACTGACCATTAACTAGGGTAATGAAAAGTTGAATTTTAATGACAAAATGTACCAATGAACATTTCTATCCTCACTAGCAATTGTATTTAAATAATGAATATTGGGACAACAAATTGTTTCCTTTTAGAATCAGCATAGTCTAATAAGCATAAAAGCTTTTTAACTACATTCAATCAGTTCTTTGTTTACAGATACACAAATACTAAAGATACGCCCTCAAAGGATTGAAATTGATTGGATTTAAGCTCAGTTCAATTAAGAAAATTAAACAGGTTATGAAGCGTGACATTTGCCATTCTTCCACTGAAGGTATGATCCAAGAACCATGCAGTTCCATGACCACATTTTCTGCAGGTCAATTATACAAATTCTAAAATCTAAGATAAAAATTTTAGGTGTGTATTATCTTATGTGGGTTGATCGTCATCACTGAAAATGGCCACATTAATTTTGTCCAAAAGTAAAGGCAGTAAGTTGGCTTGCAAAACTACCCCCTAAACAATTTAATAATAACAAATGTCCAACTAAAATTATTATTCATTTCCCACTTAAGCTTATCCTGCATTAATCAATGCCTTACCAAGCCAAAGGTTTGTGATACATCTTGAAATAAGTTTGGAAAAAAAACCCTCAAATGTTTCAGAGTACTACTAAAAAAGCAAGTCAACATCCAAATAACACCAGCCCCTAGTATATTTAATTCAAATGGTAGACATACTGAGAAGAAATAGACACATTTTTCTTGCCCAAATCTGTGCCAGCTCTTCAGAGTCTTGGAACAAGCATAAACTAAACTGCATACAAACATGCTTGGGTGTTCATTTTACCAAAAGGATTAACTCGCATTAGTATGTTATTGTCATATAACTGAATTTCAGAATTTAATTTAAAACCCTTTTCCCCAAAATGAAAATAGCACTGTTGTTTTTTCTTACTGTAAAGGGAACTTCTGAGTTCCAAAGAATAAGAACTTACCTCAGAATTGAATGAGTACGTTATTTCTCCAAGAGAAAGTATTAAGTCTCGTCTGTAAATGTACCAGAAGAAATTCATTTACCACTCAGTATGAGGACTTTTAACCATCTCCATACCTGTGAAATTAAGTGGGTTGTTTGGAAGAGTTCATCACCTCTCTGTAGAAACTAAATCTATAGTATTACATTTTAGAATCTCTTTCAGAGTCAGGACACAAAATCTTCATCAAATTTATAATGATCAGCCAAATTTTCTGCACTTCATTTGTCAGTGTTTTCAAGGTTTTGTTTGTAGCCCCAGAATCCCTTGTTTAAATAAAACCATTTTCAGAAGTTAAATATGTAAAATAATCGGAGGCAGAGGGGCTGGGGTTGGAGTGGGAGGGGTAGCTGCTAAACCCACTCCCGGGCCCTGGGGGCGGCCCTGAGGGGTTTCTGAAGAGGAAGCTGCTTCAAACCCCACCCCCTGCCCTGGGCAAGTCCTGCCCACCCTTCTCCCTTGCTTCAGTGTTCCCCAGTCTCAATCCAAACTCTGTGGGTTTAATTTATCCAGTGACACATTCCATGCTTACACCTTTGATAGGGCACAGGGTTTAAGTTTATTCCTTCCTTTTAGGGTGTACATGCATCTCTATTCTCTATAACCTCTACATTACCAGGCAGATGTTCATATCAGGTTATATGGCAAGTCCCTGTGACTTCACCAGTGAAGTCTAGAGAGCTGACACCCACCAAGAATCCCTGGAAGGCAGAAGGAAATAGCAGCACAGATGTCCAGAAAGGCCCTGTCAGAAGCTGCCAGGATTACAGAAGTTATTTTTACAGCAAACACTTACACTGTGGAGACAAGGGATCATCAGGCCAAGTTACAGCCCCCAGGACCCTTGGCCACACAACGTGGCTGCGAGATGCTTTGAGGGTCTCCCTCCTCCAGGCTGTCCTGGGCTCCGTGCGTCCCTGGGCGTGTGTGCTTGACATTCTCAAGGGCGTGGGCCCTTGACAGCATGTGTGCTTGACATTCTCAAGGGCAGGCTTCAGGTCATCATCTCTGTGCTTGCTCCAGCATCTGGTACCCGGGTCTGGCCCAGGTGAGGCACTCACCTTAAATGAACAGGGGAATCAGACACAGATGAAAATGTGCAGGAAAGAGAAACAAGTAAAACCCCAAATCTCTGTCCATTTGGGTTGCAGATGATTTTCCTCATTAAAGCTAATCCAAACCTTTAAAAGATGGCATAGAAAACGTATTTTATCATTCCCTCCGATATCTCAGCCCAAATAATAGGTAGAGTCCCCAGGTCACTGCCAGATCCTCTTAACCACATTTGCTGGGTGGCTGGGGTGATGACAGAAATCCTTCTGGGCTGCCCTGCCCTTTGAAGGACGGTCACCCAGCTCCCAGATATGAAGTCCAAGGGTAGGCAGGCAGCAGAGCTAGATTGCAGGGGAATGGAGCAGTTGGCATCTCCCCTGCATCCAGCGAGCCCTCCCACCCTTCCCTGGCTGGCGGAGCTGTCAGATTGTCACTCCTCTGTTTGCACAGGACAGCAGCGACTCTCGGCTTCCTCTCATTTTAGATGGCCTTGCTCCGCTGTGCCCTCCTGCCCTCTACAGCGGCGGCGGCACATGGACGCCCTGGGTAGAGTCCTCTCCCAACCCCAGGCCCCCAACCCCTTGAAGACTTCCTTGGGGATCCTCAGAGCCCTTCCCGGCTCCCAGGGAACTGCCGTGCCCGTCCTCAGCCTCCCTCGCCGAACCCCAGCTCCATCTCTTCTTGAGACTTCATCGACTCCCTCAAAGATCGGGGCCCCAAGTCAGCACCTGTGAAACGCGGACAGACAGCGTCTCCCAGGCGCTCTGTAAGCGGTGCTGCAGGATGATGGAGCTAGGCCTTAATAAAAAACCTCTCTTTTTTTAAATTAAAAATTGGATTTCTATAGATTTATATATTTACGTTTTAAATAAATGTATGTCATTTTGTAAATTTAATTTATAGCCAGCTGAATTTTTTCAAATTCCTCAGCCGAGCCTCCGCTTACCAACCGGCCGAACCAGCTGAGCGCGCGCTGGCCGGACGCCGGGTCCTGGGCCTCGCTCGAGCGCCCGCGCCACGTGGGGCCGCGGCCGGGCCGTGCTGCCCCCTGGCGGCCGGAGCCAGGAGGCCCGGAGGCCGCCGCGCCGCACCTGGCCGCCCGCGGCCGCTCTAGGAACGCGGGGCCTCTCGGTGGTGGTGGGGGCCCGTCGTCGCGCGCCCAGGAAGGGGCTGTGCCCGAAGCCGGGGTTCTGCGGCGCGGGCGCCTCTGCAAGGCGCGCGAGGCCTCTCTGCCTAGCGGGCCGCCCGGCGCCGTCCTTGCACGCCTCGAGACCATCCCTCTGGGGCCGAAGCCGCTCTGGTTTTCTTGTTTTCTCGCACGCCTGGCCGGCCGCGTCCCCCGACCCGTCGCGGGCGCGTTCTTTGTGCAGATCCTGGTGCCGGGAACCCGTGGGTGCAGAGGGGACCTCGGGGCTCTGCGGAGAGCGGGAGCGCCAAGACGGGCCCCACCCGTAAGGCCCAAAGCCGCTCCGAGGAGAAGAGTAAAAGGGAAATCCCAGCGAGCCGCGGGGA
Source organism: Balaenoptera musculus (assembly GCF_009873245.2). NCBI lineage: Eukaryota > Metazoa > Chordata > Mammalia > Artiodactyla > Balaenopteridae > Balaenoptera > Balaenoptera musculus. The sequence continues at coordinate 7,196,719 of NC_045793.1, forward strand.
CCGAGAAGGAAGGGGTGGCCCCTGGAATTGACCCGAGCTTTAGGGGTGCAAACGCTTTCCCGCGTGGCACTTCATTTCACCCACTTTTCTCCTGCTCGAGTCGGTTAAGCTAGTGGCAGATGTACTTACACCACGCGGAGGCGGACCTTGAGAAGCGCCCTGACGATGGGCTCGACCTGTTGTTTGTTTCTTGATACATTTTCAGATATGTCTAGTTATTTCCAAGAGTTGGAATTGCCCTGTCAAAGGGTATGGGACTTTTTTTTTTTTTTAAGGCTGTTTGATGCCTGTTGCCAAACCATTTTCCAGAAGGGCCACCAGCTTACCTTGTTCTCTGTGGGACGTAGGTAGGGTACCAGCAGGCAGAGCTGCCAACTGGGAAGGTGGTCTCTTGTGGGGAGGGGGAGGGGTTGAGAATCACCTGGCATTTAAGGGGCAACATGTGGTTCCGTGTGAGTGATGACCAGGCAGGCAGTGGCTTTGCGACAGTGCCCTGGGTCATACTGTGGGACTGACTCTCAGTGGATGTCAACGCTTCCGGAACATTGGGCAGCCAGAGGGATCCTTTGAAAATGCGGGTCCTCTTTTGCTCTTTGGGTAAAATCCAAAATCCCATCAGGGCCCACTGGGCCCTGCCTGCCTCTCCAGCCCTATCTTGGGCAGTGTATTAGTTTCCTAGGGCTGCGTAACGAAGTACCACAAACTGGGTGGCTTCACATAGCAGAAGTTTATTGGCTAAAAAAGTCCACAATCAAGGTGGCGTTAGGGTTGGCTCTTACTGGAGACCCTGTTGCACACCTCGCTCTGTTGCCGGCAATCCTCTGTGTCCCTTCGCTTGTGGACGCATCACTCCAGTGTCTGCCTCCATCCTCACGTGGTGTTTTCCTTGTGTTTCTATCTCTATGTCTCTTCTCTTCCTCTAAGGACAATAGTCATATTAGATGAAGGACGCACCCTAATTCTGAATCACCTCATCCTAATTTAACTATCTGCAATGACCCTACTTCCAGATAATGCCACATCTGAGATTCCTGAAAGGACATGGATTTGAGCGGACGCTGTCCAACCCACAAGAGACTGTCTCCCCTGACTCGGGGGCCCTGGCCTTCTCTCCACTCTCCTGGCTCAGCCTCCACCCCCTGCCCTGTCCTCCCGGGCCACCCTTCTCCACCTCACGTCCCCTCCTCCTGCAAGGTGTTGTGGAAATGTCACTGCCTCCGAGAAGCTCTCCCGAACCCCGCAGATGAGAGTCACCCTGCCTTGTTTAACAGGCTCACGACACCCATCCCAATGGTATCTGAGGAAGTGCCTGAGTCACAGTGTGTCAGTCTCACGTGTGCCTCCTCTGGAAGGTCACCCCCGTGAGGGCAGGAACCAAGCCGCCTGGGTGAGCAATAACAAACCTAAACGCGTGGCCACAGAGGCTTATAGACTGACTGCGGAAGCCTGTCTCAGTAGGACAGGCCAGTGGGGACAGGCCCTGTACCAAGCCCACCGCAGGGCCCACCAGGAAGACCTCCGAGGCGGTGGCCCCGGGACACGGGGGAGACAGACCTGCGGTCGGTGCAGGCTCCACCCCTCCCCTGACCATGACTTTCAAGGCCCTCTATAAGCTGCCCCTGCCCCACCTCTGACCTCTGCTCACAACTCTGTCCTGTGCTGTCCCTTTGCACTGTTCACGCTCCTGCATCCATCCTGCCGAGCCAGCTCCCTCCTTAAGGCCTTGGCGGTCTCTACCCACAGCCCGGAATGCTCTGCATCCAAATTTTTACACACTGGCTTCTTACCATTCAGACTTCAGCTCCGATTGTCACTTCCCTGACGACCCCATCTCACCCCCGTCGTCTTCCATCACATCTACCTGCTTTATTTTCCTACAGTATTTTCAGTGTCTGTGATGATCTTGTTCATTTGTTTGTTTTCCTGTCTGTCCCCCTAACCTCTCAGAATATAAGCTCCGTGAAGGCAAGGACCTCGTTTGCCTGTTCACTGCTGAGCCCTCAGTGCCAGGCTAGAACCTGGAACACAGTGGGTGCTTCCTAAGTGTTTGTAGAATGACTGAATGAAAGTTAACCCTTCCAAGCTCCATTTCTTCATCTACAAAATGGGGATAATCGGAGCTACTTCATAGGAGATAATAATTGTACCTACCTCAAAGGGAAGATTAAATGAGAGGAGGTACATGAAATGCCTGCCTCCAAAGTAGTAAACACTCAACATATTGGAGCCATTATCAGTATCTTAGATTGACACCCAGCCTAACATGGAGGGGATGTGGCAGATGTGGTGGTAACTCTTACAGATCCCCAGAGGGGATTACAGAGGGTGATTCAACCCTCACGTTCTTTCAGTTACCCAACCTTTACCACAAAAGGATGGAAGAAGTGTGGTATTGTAACAGCCCTGAACTTGGACCAAGTGGTCTTGAAACTGAGTGTCTTAGAAACTTTCTGAAGCTGCATCCTCACCTGAAAAATGGAAATAATTATTCCTTATAAAAGCTTAAGTGGGTTATATGTAAATTATAATGCATATTTCCCAAATGACTATTCCACTGGTTCTTTTTGTCTTAAAGCAATTATTTATTAATTATATCATAGTAAATGGTATTGCTTGCAATTACTAGAAGGGAATATGCTTAAATTTGTAATATTTATTGTTTTTTCTGATTTTGAAAGTAATACATTATATTACAGAAAATTTGGAAGATATAGAAAGTTTGAAGAAGAAAGTTTTAAAATCACCCCTAATCCCCCCGTTTTTAGTCCTCCTCTTTATGCCATGGAGCAGACAATACAAATGTAAATGCATTGGCGAGAGGAACAGTGATGTCAGCAGGTCCAGCGACCTGGGCATCCCAGCAGGTAGGTCTGCTTCCTGAAAGGCCAGGGAAACTCCCATGGAGTCTTGGGAGTGGCTCGGAGGGGAAGGAGGCCCACGAGAAGGGACTGGTCTTTTGAGGGTGTGGCCCGAGGAGGGCATTTGACTATAAATTAAGAGGTCCCGATTTGGATTCAGAGGTGCTTTTTCCAGGTCCTTAAAAAAATTTTTTTTTACATTTCTAAGTAGTTTATGAAAATAATACATTACTGGAAATTTTTATTTTTACATTTGAAATAATGCTCTCTGTCATTTAACACAGATTCACCTGGTTTTAAAAGACACGTGTCCTTGTCACTCAACTGAGCTGCCCCCCTCCTCCCTGCATTAGGGTTTTTTAAACCTTTTTAAACCTCCCTAGGAGGTTCTAATAAGATCAGGATTGAGAACCATGACTTACCATGTAATTCACATTTTCTTGTGAATTATACGAAACATTTAAATAGCTTGCAGAATCTTATTTCCCCCACCAGGGATCGAACCCACACCCCCTGCAATGGAAGCCAAGGAGTCCTAATCACTGGACCGCCAGGGAAGTCCCAGCAGTTTTTGATCACTGGAGATCTAGCATACTTCCCTTAACTACCTCTCTAGTATTAGGCATGTTTAAATATTTTAAATAACACTTGAGAGGACTTACATGTAAGTAAGTAAGAGGACCTACCTATCTTTGAGCCAACATTTGTTCATATTTCAGACATTTTCTAAGGATGGATTCCAAGAAATGGAATTACTACCAAGTCAAAGGGAATTAATTATTTAAAATAATCTCTGGTTTTACACTGCCCTTCCTCTCAAGAAAGCTTGTACCAATTTACAGTCCCAATTTACAGTACTAATATGATAATTACTGTTTTAATTTTTTTCCTAGTTTGATAGGTGAAAAATGTTATGTTTTAATTTGCATTTCTTTGGTCTTCCTAAAATTTACCCTGATTTACTGAGATTGAGCACATCCTTGATGGCCTAAGTGGACCCTTTACATATTAAGGATATTTATTTGTAGCATTTTGTCTGTCGTAAATGATGGAAATTTGCTATAATCCCAACTTGCTATTAACCTTTCAATTTTGTTCATATTCCTAAACTCTTAATGTTTAAATAACTACTGATATTTTCTGTTCGGATTTCTTCCATGCCTTCCCTGCTGTTCAGAAATTAGTTCGATATTCATTTATGTTCTCTTATACTTTATGTTCGGTTTTGGTATACACAGTGCTTTAATCCACTTGGACTGTATTTTGATATACAAAAAGAAGTTTAGTTGCTACTTTAATTATTTTTCCCAAATGGCCAATTAAACTCTCCTAGCTTGATTTATGTAAATAACTTTTCCTTTCCCGTCTGAATTTGTGACTGCTCTACCTCGGGGCAGTAAAACGCCGTGGTTAAGTGTGTGGTTAAGAAAGCCCCGACAGCTCATTTCGCATCCTGCCCCCTCGGGTTACTCCGTTGTGCCCCTGGGGTAGCAATCACAGCCCGCTCTCAGAGGGCTGTGCACGTCCTCACTGCTAAGGAGGCACTCGTGATGATCTTTTATTATGTGGGTACATTTACTATGGTGTTTTCCCGGGTCTGGCTGCCTTGCGCTGCTTTAGTAGATGTTCTAATATTTACAATGGAAAAGTCCTCCAGTGTCGCTTCTGTTACTTTCGCAGTTTTCTTAGCTACCGTCACCTATTTCATTTTTGGAAATAAATGGTTCACCTTTTATTTACTAGGCCTGGTCTTCCGTTTACCTCTCAAGGAAGGAGTTTGAAAAGGACACTGCTTGATGTAGCTGGCGGACTAGCCGAGGCCTGGGCGGTTAGGGGAGCAGAGCCCCGAGAGGCATCAGAGCGGTGGGAAGAGGAGAGAGGGGTGGCGAAGACGAGGAGAAGGAGGACGAGACCAAAGGCCAGAAAAGGGCAGAGAGAGCAGACGCAACGAGGCGGCCCGGGCTCAGACCGGAGCTTGGCACGCTGAGAGGTCTCCGGGCCGCCTGGGTTTTCTCCAGGCAACAAGAGGGGCCCTGAACCTCTGCCACCTCCGGCTGTGGGCAGAAGACTGTGACCAAATCAATCGTCCCACCGAACCTGGGGAGGAAAACCGGTTGGAGTTCTGAGCAGGAAGGCCCGTCTGGAGCGACCAGAGGCAGCAAAACCCAAGGCAGAGACTATGAGGCCGGCAGGGCCTGGGTGTGGCTGCACGGCTATAAAGGTGTGAGTTGAGAAGAGTTAGGTGTGTCAGGGGGTATAGCTCAGGGGTAGAGCATTTGACTGCAGATCAAGAGGTCCCCGGTTCGAATCCGGGTGCCCCCTGTCCATGTAACATTTTGGAATTTCCAGCCTGAGGCCCACAGTCTTCCTTCCTTGGGTCCCTGTAGTTCCAGCACCCCTCCACACTGAGAACAACACCCGCTGACTCTTTCCCATCTGGAGAGAGATTCCTTCCTGTCTTGGCATTGTTATTTCATCCTCATAGGAAGCCTGCAAGATCAGGATTTTCATTGATTGTCCCCACTCTGGGGACACAGGCAACCCCTCTGCCCCACCAGCCAGGTTGGCCTTGCTAAGGTCAAGGCCTACACCAGCACTGCCCCCAGAAACAGAATGCAAGCTACATGTCTGAATTTACACTTGCTAGTAGCCACATTAAATATTTAAAGTAAAAAGGAGGAGATGGGTGAAGGGGGTCAAAAGGTACAAACTTCCAGGTATAAGATAAATAAGTCCTGGGATGTGGTGTACAGCACGGTGACTCTAGTTAACATTATTTTATTGTATATTTGAAAGTTGCTGAGAGAGTAGAGCTTAAAAGGGGGGAAAGGTAACTATGTGAGGCGATGGATGTTCACTAGCCTTACTGTCGCGATCATTCCTCCACACATACATGTATCAAATCATTATGTTGCACACCTGTGATACAAGATTACATGTCAATTATATCTCATTAAAACTGGAAAAATGTTTTAGTAAAAAGATATCAGTGAAACTAATTTCCATATTTTTAAACCCAGTGTATACAAAACATTTTCATTTCAACATGTGATCAGTATAAAAATTTATAAATGAGATATTTACATTTTGTGGGGTTCGGGGGCTAAGCCTTTGCAATCTGGCTGCAGTTTCCTCTTAAGGCACCTGCCCATCCGGAACAGCCACCTGTGCATCGTGGCGAGGTCCGCAGTGTGGGAAGCCTCACTGGCTTCTTGCAGTTTTCAAGGCAATGGGGGGAGCGGGATGCTGTCAGGGCCCCAGGAGGTTCCTGCCGCTCCCCAGAGCGTGGTAGATGCGAGGAGCCCCAGGGAGGAGTAAGAAGTCGGGGCTCTGGCCCCAGCACCGCCATCGCCCCACCTTTCTCATCAGCATAAGGGGTGTCAGCCAGGAGCAATGAGGGCTGCTCCGCATAGGACAGAAGCAAGACTGGGGTTCGCGGACCGCTCTGGGGAGGCGTAGGAGATCCACAGATTTCCAGGTCCCTGGACAACCACTTTCAAGTGACTTTTTTCTGTAGACCAAAATATGCTTAATGAAAATACCTCTGAGCCAGGTGCTAAAGTAACTGGTAAGCTTAAAGTATGCTAATTGAAAGGCATCCTGTGGGACTTCCCTGGTGGTCTAGTGGTTGGGACACTGTAGTTCCCCTGCAGGGGGCGTGGGTTCGATTCCTGATGAAGGGACTAAGATCCTGCATATTGTGTGGTGTGGCCAGGAAACAAAAGAAAAGGTTTTAAACAACCAAAAAGCATTTTAAAAAAGTATTCTCAGTTGTAATTTTTTTGTATTGCAATATGTAAACATTTTAGCCACAAAATTTTCACATTCTCTTTTTGCTTCCAAAGTACGTTTCTTCCACAAAAATATTTATAAGACAAAGCTCTTGAAATGAGTATGATTCTTTTGAATATTTCACCAAATTTAGATGCTGCAAAATCATAAGCTTTGAAAATTTCATTCCCTTCAGGTACAGAATGTAAATTATCCAATTTAAATGAGGAGCTTCAGCCAAAGACTCCTTAGAGATACCGCAAATGCAATTTTAGAAATTCAGAATTAAATCTTGTACACCACGTGAAATTTCATTGTTTAATTTGTTCAGTTTCTCTCTTGCTTTTGCAAGAATACATTTCAATATCTTCCTGTTTGCAAATTTTGTTTTCATTTATTGCAACTCTCTAAAGTTATCAAAAGCTGAAGTTTTGGGGCACGCCATTTGTTGAAAACTTTGATTAAAGATTTCCAAAAGGTTTGTGCAAAACACAACAACAATTTTTGGTGCACATTTTTACAAAAAAAAAGTTTAATACCGATGCCATTGCAGGACACTTAGGTTAATTCACAAAGTAGTTCTTCAAAGGTTCAAACATTTCTAAAATCTTACTGGTATTGGGGACAGATGTGTTTAAGAGACTGATTATATTGGTGGACCTACAAAATAATTCTATTCAGTAGCTATTTGTACTTTCTTATACATACTGCCATCATGAAATATTTTCTTGTATTAAATCAGCTGTGTCACAAAAGTAATTTAGTTTTTTAAAAACTTAAAAAAAAAAAACCAATTCAACTTTTATATGAATTGGTAGAATAGCACAGCCTGTTTGGATGCACTTGTGAATTATGTGTTCACCACAGTGCCAGCGACATTTCTGCTTAATTTGCTTAGAACTTACTGATGGCTTCCTTGCTGAGAACATTGTTTATATTACAATGCTGTGCTCCAAAAATTGCGTTCTTGTATTATTACTGCAAAAACAAAGAGTTCTATCTTCTATTGAAGTCTTAAATGGAGTTTATAACAGCCTTCACAATAAGTCAGGTGTTTCGCCTTGGACAAAATGAACTTCCAAAGCTTCACTTTGATTCCATGAACTGGATGCCGGGACAACAGACCTGAAAGCAGGACCATCCCCAGGGACAGACTTATGTGACCCTACCTAACAAGACTTTGTAGCTCCTCAGCTTACCAACAACATGTGTTCCCCGGGATGGGGCTGCTCCTCAGAAAGGCTCCTCTAGCTGGCTGGTGGAGAGGTTGGACAGAGGGGAGGAGAAAATGAAGGGAGGGCGGCTGTGCTCCTGGGGAGGCCTGAGGTTTAGATTCTGGAGCAGAAATCAAAACCTTTGAGGCCTGGTCCTGACCCTTGTGGGCAGCCCGAATGTGCCCAGGCATGAAAGGGACAGCAGATCAGTGCTTTTCAGTGATTCTTGAGTTTGCCTAGGAATCTATTCATACTTTAATAACAATCTTAACCGTTTAGATCTAGGCACACTGTGGCTGGTTTGCAGCGTCATCTTATAATCCAGAGCCCAGTGCTGGCGTGTGCCCGGGTTTATGACCACATTGTCACCACACCGTGCTGTAACACTGTGATGACAGAAGAACAGAGGCAGACTTTGAAAGCAGCTCTTTTGCCCCTTTCCTGTTTGTCCATTTCTGTGCCCCTCCAACCTTGAAAGAACCTAATTATAGGAACGAGATGTCTAGGCAATTTAACCTAACTCCTGGCTTGTGCTCTCCTGAGTGCACACCATGCGTTGTGTAGCCTGTTGAGTCTTTTTCTAGATTAAAAGAAGTAAGAAGGAAGTATTAAGTAGTTAAGGAATGACCAGCTCTCTACCCGCAACAGCCCCCTTAGCTATCCTGCAGGCAGATCACACGGGCAAGATAACGTCTGGAGAGAGAGGCAGCCAGCCTGCAAGCAACGGAGAAGGATGCAGAACCCGACCTCCTGCCTCGATGGTTCACTGAAATTCTTCCCCGCTTTTCCCTTTAAAAACTGTCATGGCTGAGCAGAATCTTTCGAGTGGGTCTTGGGACATGAGTCCACCTTCTCCCCAGGTTGCCGGACTTTCTGATTAAAGCGTTTTTCCTTTCTACTGACACTTGCCTCTTGATTACTGGTTTTTGAGCAGCGAGCAGCCAACCCTGAGTTTGGTGACAACTTCAGCCTATGAGAGATGGATCTGGGCCGAGAGAGGCCGTCACTGGGTGTGTTAGCAGAGACAGTTAGCAGAGGAGTTGGGGGACAGCTGGGTCTCCAGGCATGAGCAGCTTCACAAGCACATTGCAAAGAGCCTCTTCCAGCAAAACGATTTCATCTGAATTTCTATTAACTTGAATGTTATTGGGTATGTGATTTTGTTTGCATTGATTTCTAAAATTGCTTTGTCTTAATAGTGTATAAAACTGTGAGTATGACGCATTTACATCTAGTTTTGTGTACACATTTGTATACAGATATAAGCAGTACAATAAACTAAAATAAAGTTAACCCTGGGGCACTAAGAAAAAAATGTTCCCTTTCAAAGGTGTACACACAACAAGAAGCCAGTAAAATCGTTATGTGGTGGCTGAGAGACCTAGATGGAATGGAGTCTTGATTTTTCTCCAGTTGCTGTTTCGTACATTTTCAATTCTGTGCCATATGAAAGCGTTACTCGTAAAAAACCTAATTCATTCAGAAATTTAGGAAACTTCAGTTCAAGCAATCTGACTCCCAGAAGCCTCTAGTGGGTCCTCTCAAGGCACTGGGGTAGGTCCCCTCCCTAACAAACCCATTAGAAAAGGGGGAGAGTTTGCAGGGAGGTTGGGGAGAGGGACTGCTGGGGTCACAGCGTGGGGTGAAGGCTTGGCCCTGAGGCAGCAAGGCCCTGAGACCCACTCTCTCAAGGGCAGCTGAGTCGAGGCAAGATAAAGTGGTGGTCCTTTAACTCTTGATTCTGTCACTTCGGCTCTGTGATTTAGGGCAATTGGCTTCAATCCCCTGTGTCACTGTCACCCATGATGAGGGTGGTGGTGGACATAGCACTACCACAATAATTTTTAAAATTATATACAGTATATGAAAGTCTTAGAACAGTTTATCTAGCACATTAAAAGTGCTCAATAAACATTAGGTCTTAAAATTATCACAGGTGTCTTTGGTGTGACTACCGAAGTGAGAAGTTCTGAGGAGACATGATATTCCAGTAGGGGGTGTAGCTCAGGGCTAGAGCATTTGACTGCAGATCAAGAGGTTGCTGGTTCAAATCTGGGTGCCCCCTGTAACTATCCCAAGCTTCCCTTTACTGGGAATTATCCCAAATTTCCCTTTGCTGGGCCTCCTGGTATTGCAGCCCCTTCTGTGTAACCAGCAAGGATGAGGATGTGGAAACTTTCCCTCGTTATTGCCAGGGAATTATCTAACCGCCTTACTTTTGGGGCTGCATTCCTCATAGGACTGAGGGCTGGTTTAAATTCTATAAAGAGAAATGCTTCCAGGTAAGCAATGCCATTATTTATACAAAATTAAATTAGATGAAAAAAGCAATGTGCAGTAGCATAGGTATGTTATGTTACCATTTGTGTTTATAAATAAAGTCAGGGAGAGATTGTGCATTCCTTACTGACATGTGCAAACTATCTGTGGAAGAGAACATGAGAAACTGGTAACACGGGTTCCCCAGGGATACTAACAGACAGTCTTGTTAGATGAGAGAGGGAGAATTTTCACTGCATATTTTTTTCTTCATTTTATTCTGTAAATTTATGTATTTATTCTTAAGATTTTATTTTTTTAGAGTTTCAGGTTCTCAGCAAAATTGAGAGGAAGGTACAGAGATTTCCCATATACCCCCTGCCCCACCTATGCATAACCTCCCCCACCAGAGTGGTACACTGGCTACAATGGATGAACATACAGTGACACACCATAATCACCAAAGTCCGCTGTTTACATTAGGGTTCACTCTTGGTGTTCTACATTCTATGGGTTTGGACAAATGTATCCATCATTATAGTATCATACAGAGTATTTTCACTGCCCTAAAAATCCTCTGTGCTCTGCCTATATATCTCCCTCTGTCCCCCAAACCCCTGGCAACCGCTGATCTTTTTACTCTCTCCATAGTTTTGCCTTTTCCAGAATGTCATACAGTATGTGGCCTTTCACATTGGCGTCTTTTACTTAGTCATATGCATTTAAGGTTCCTCCATGTCTTTTCTTGGCTTGATAGTTCATTTCTTTTTAGTGTTGAATAATATTCCATTGTCTGATGTACCACGATTCATTTATCCATTCACCTTCTGAAGGACTTCTTGGTTGCTTCCAACTGCATACTTTTTTGTACCTTTTGAACATTGTATCATCTGACTTCTGTGGGTTCCATATTTATCTTTTTAAAATGCAATTTAAAATTTTAAAAGAATCAGATTAAATGAGGTCTCACCCACCAACACTGGTGGGGAATCCAGCATGGGTAGTTTGAATGTCCTCCCCCTTCTGCTGTGTTTTGCCAGCATCCAGAGTCTCGGCAGTCTGCTGCTGGGCACGGAGGCCCACTCCTAGCCGAGGTCTGCTCAGGCCATTTTGAGCAAGCAGCTCCCCCAGGGCCCCACTCCTTCAGGGCCAAGCCCAGAACCTTCACCAGGGCCCTTCCTGGTTCTGCAGGAGTCCTCCCCAAAGACTCTGTATGCTGTTGTGGGTCAGCCTCCTCCGACTGTCCCTCCCCATCCTGGGAGGCTCCAACCAACCATCCTCCGGCAAGGCCCACCTCCCTGCACTATGTATCAAGCCTTTGACCCCTTTCACCCTGCACACAATTACAAGTCACTCTCCACAACTGGACTTGACGTCTATTTAAAGGCACCTCCTGGGCAGCCCATTCAGCCTAGCAATTTCATTTTGCTTGTGTGCGCACACACACACACACACACACACACACACAGGTTCACACTCACACCATAAGGAAAACGAGGAAATTCTCAAAGACTACTAGAGCCTGCACTGTCAAATTTAGAGGTTGCTAAGGCATCAATTCATTATTCTGAAAACTTGTAAATAAAAGGAAAGAATCAAGCATTTGTTCTACGTCTTCTATATGAACTATATTCCAAACAGAACCAAATAGTTGATAAAGAAATGTCTTCCTTATAAAAGAAGCTCAAGCTAATAAAGGTGGAGAATTTGAATAAAACCATTTGCAACTCCTAACGAGGAAATGGGCATAAGCAAGTATCACCAATGCCTGCCAAGATGATGAGATGAATGAATGTTTGACAGGGGCATTTATAATGAGGTTAATAACACCTCAACACACCAGTTAACCTTAATTTCACAAAAAGAGAGCCAAGCAGACGTGATGAGCAAGCATCCTTATATACAAGGGAGGAACACAGTACTTCTGGTGATGTCTTCTTGCCAAAAAAACAGAATGTGAATCTGATCAAGCCTCTAGATCTAACAAGATCGGGCATGTTGAAAAGTGTTAAATGTGATGGTTAACTTCACATGTCAACTTGACTGGGTCATAGGAGGACGTACAGATACTTGGTTAAACATGATTTTGGGGTGTGTTTGTGAGGGTATTTCCAGATGAGATTAGCATTTGAATCAGTAAAAATCTAAGTAAAGCAGATCCTCCTCCCCAGTGCAGGTGGGCGTCATACAACCCACTGAGGGCTGAAGAGAGCAAAAAGCAGAGGGAGGGAAGATTGGCTTTGCCCCACCGCTGAGCTGGAACATTGGTCTTCTCCTGCCTCAGGCTAGAACTTGTACCATCAGCTCTCCACTTTCAGGACTGGACCTACAGCACCAGCTTTCCTGGGTCTGCAGCTTGCAGGTGGCAGATCATAGGACTTCTCAGCCTCCATAATTATGGGAACCAATGCCTTAAAATAAATCTCTCTCTCTCTTTCTATAGATATAGATATATTATAGATATAATTATATATAATATATATATGTGTGTATATATATATATATATTTGGTTCTGTTTCTCTGGAGAACCCTGACCAATACACTGGATGATAAATTGAAAAATACCACTACTATTGTATATATTTAAGATTTACCATAATAAAAGTTTTTAAAAATTCCTTTTTCATAGGCACATTTTAAAATCTACAACAGAAGGAAACAATGCCCCCCAAATAAAAAGCACTGTTTTCATTTTCTGGTTCTGATTTGGTTGTGTATCTTACATTAATAAACGGTGTATTGGTGTGTGCAGGGGAAAACTTCCTTTCCTCTTTCCTCTTAGCACCATGGAGATAGGCTGACACTTTTAAAAGGAACTTTGCTAAAAAGCAAGGTGAAATGAAGAAGCACGCTCCCAGAACCGGTCACTATGGTTTCTGGCTCCTTAGCGGCCTCAACGGCATCACCAGCAGCACAGATGAGGTGACAGATGTATGACATCTGGGAGAGCATCCAGCTCTTCTGCTGTTAGGCCAGGTGGGCCCCTGCCTCAGGGGTTGGCTTCATGGCTCATCTTGCCCAGAGATTAGTGGGGGAAATGCTTACCTCCAGCTTCTAGAACGCCCCACTTTTATTTATATTCAGGATGGTGATACCCCTGAAACTTGAAGATAATATCACCCCAGGAAGGGGAAACTAGAGTCAGCAGGCAGTGCGTGGGACCGGCGGTCAGCAGGACTGCCCATGAGAGGCGTGTCTATGAGAAGGGGGTCCAGAGTGACTTCTTCAGACTGGGGTATCACTAAAAGTGAGCTCTGATCTAATCAGTGGGTATCACAACCTAACAGCCCAAAGCAGTGGGTGATGAGCTCCTACCTCCCAAATAGTCTAGAGGGAAATCAAACAGTAAGGAATGACTGATGTTTTATCTAGCACTGCCAGGCAGAGACCCAATTCAATCTGTGTTTTAGAAAGAACTCTTGCAATATGGTCACCGGTTTTAGTTCTGGAGTTAGACTATCTGGGTTACTGAATTTCTCTAAGCTTTCGTTTCTTTATTTGTAAATCGGGGATAATAATTATACCTATCTCATAGGGTTAATGTGAAGATGAAACGCAATGATTCATGGAAAGCGTTTAGTACCTTGTCCTAGGAGGAGCCCTGCAAGAGCCATCTTGGAAGGATGGAGAGTAATGGGGTCATTGAGGGGAGACGGAGAGACCAGTTAGGAAGCTGGGTCTTAACACAGGTGGTAACCAAGGTTTCCTGCCCTCGAAGGATGCTCTCCCCCCTCCCCCATCCAGCCGGGGAGGTTTTGTGCCTTTAACAACACAGGGAAGGGATGACCCTGTAGAACGCATATTGTCAGTACTCAGCTTTCCAATTCCAACAGTGTGGGTGCTGGGGGATTCGGGGAGTAAAGATCGGCACCCACTCTGTGCCAGCAGTGGGGCGCAGCATGGGCGTGGCCGGGAGAGCCAGGGAACCCGGGAGGAGACAGAGTGGGGACCAGCGTGGGATCGGAAGGTCACAGTGTGGTCAAGACTGACATGGAGCACCAGGTGCCCACCCCACCCCCTAGCACTGTGGTACTCGGAAAGCCCTTTCAGGACTTAGGTGTGACACAGGGTGCGGGGGCGCTGGGGGAGTCCTGAGGTTGACTCATTAAATTTCTGCCACTCAGTAGGATGGGACACAAAATAGAGATCCAGTTGTTTTGTGGAGTTATCTTCTATCCCTCAATCTGTGGATTAAGATCTATCCACACTGAGCAGATCGCAGGGCTGAGAGGCTAGATGGAGGAGAGGTTCAGGCATGTTCAGGAGGCGGGATGACAGGGTGCAGTGATCTAGGAAGGATGCCTGAGGACACACTGCGCTTCCCAGTTCGGTGACTGTGCGTATTCTGGCCTCTAAAGAAGGAACGGGACTTTGCAACAGGAATAATGCATAATAATTTTCCGTGGCCTGAGAAACCCTCGAGAGCATTCAGTTCCCCTTTGCTCTGATTGCAGCCTCGGGAAGCAACCTTCTGATAGCTAATTTGGTTTCCCAGGTAACCTCGAGGGCATTCTGGCTTATTATGGAACCGGGTTGCATCACAAAGTCAGGGGTCTGGTGCTGCAAGGCTGGGAGCCAGGCTCACACCTGATGGCCTCACTCAGGTGCTGCCAGGTTAGGACTCCAGCAAAGGGCAGGACCATGGGGGTTGGGAAGTGAAGGGCAGAGCGCAGGACCCCGGGGGACCGGTGACTGCTGATGGCGGCTGTGAGCCGCAGCGCCCAGCCAGCCCCTTGGAGCCTTACATCTTCACTCTTGGGAATCAATCCTAGGGAAATCGTCAGAGAAGTGGGCCAAGATGTATGTTCGTGTTCATCCAGGGTTGTTCTATAATCCTGGAAAAAATCATCCACTTGCCAACACTCTTAACTCTTTTTTTCCCAAGAAAGGCAGACTGTCACATTCAGCGCCTCATTGGATGTGCCTGGAGTCTTGAAAGCTTGATGGGCCTACGTTCTCCTACAAATGCAGAGCTTGTTTGGAGGGTCTAGCAGGGGCACAGCTACTCCCATACCCTTGACCAAAGAACCACCCTCCTCTATTGGGGAAGGGCAATCTCACTTCAGAATAATCTGAATGAAATAGTAGAAAATCGTATCCAATTGTATGGTACTACATAACCAAGAAAGACTCAGACAGAAATGCAATGATGGCTCAATACTACAACATGTATGACTGTACAGCAGGGGCTGCTTGAGTTCCAGAAGAAGTAAGCCCAAGCCCCATGCCAGGCCCTGTGGCTATGCCGACTTCTGGGCTCACCCCTGCCCACTCTTCCCCTGGAAAGCTGGGGCTGCAGCTTTCTTGGCCAGGCGCCTCTCCTGGGGTAAGCCAAGACGCTGACAGCCTCCCATAGGTCCCAGGCCTTGGTCCCCAGGAAAGGAAACCAAAACAGAGAGTGGGAGATGGAGAAAAAGAAAAAAGAAATGAAGCATCTTAGATATTAAGGGGCTGGGTAGAGTTCCTCCTGTACTCAGTAATAATAATAATAAATATGAGGGAAGGGGGTGAGACGTGCTCTGGGAAGAGGGATGTTCGGGTGGGCATAGGTACGCAGACTCTGAGGAAGGGGAGCAGTTCTGACAGGTGTGCAGGTAGGTGCCCAGAGAAGCAGCTCAGGAAACTCCCCAGGGAGACACAGGATGGTGAGAGCACAGCTTAGGAAAGACTGCAACTATGGAAGTGTCTTGTGAAAAAGACATAGACAGCTGGGGGTATAGCTCAGGGGAAGAGCATTTGACTGCAGATCAAGAGGTCCCTGGTTCAAATCCAGGTGCCCCCTTTGTCATGATTGTTTTTTCACTCCAGTGGAAGTTATTTATACCTCCTTCTTCTGTGGAGGCCCAGCCTCATGGAATCTAAATTTCCAACAAGGGGTAAAGACTTCAGTACTCCTCCTGTGACATTTCTCATGAGCTACATTTTCACCTCCTCAGCCATATTCATTTCCTGGAGGGGTAGAGGAAGTCTGCCCTAAGCTTTCTCTGTGTTTCCCTTGTGCCTAATTATTACCATCCTTATTTTATTTGTTTATACCAAGCTAGCTTCAAAAAAATAGGATCTGAGGCAGCTTGCAATAAAAGATGCAATAAAATCCACCAATGGAGCAAGTATTAAAAGGTAAGGGCTGGGCTTCCCTGGTAGTGCAGAGGTTCAGAATCCGCCTGCCAACGCAGGGGACACGGGTTCGAGCCCTGGTCTGGGAAGATCCCACATGCCGTGGAGCAACTAAGCCTGTGCGCCACAACTACTGAGCCTGCACTCTAGAGCCTGTGAGCCACAACTACTGAAGCCCACGCGCCTAGAGCCCGCTCGCTGCAACTGGAGAGAGCCCGCGTGCAGCAACAAAGACCCAACGCAGCCAAAAATAAATAAAAATAAAATAAATTTATTAAAAATAAAGGCAAGGGCTGACTTACGTGAGGTAGTCAAAATCATACAGACAGAAAGAAGAGTTTCAGTTTGGCAAATGAAAAAGTTCTGGAGATGGATAGTGGTGATCATTGTACAACGTTATGAATGTGCTTAATACCACTGAACCGTATACTTAAACATGGATAAGATGATAAGTTTTATGCTATGTACTTAAACATGGATAAGATGATAAGTTTTATGCTATGTGTATTTCACCACAATTTTAAAAATTCAAGGGAAAAATAAGGCAAGAACTGAACATTTGGGAGAGGATGTAAATTTATTATTCCCGAGAGCCCAGGTTAGGAGAAGCTACTGCTGCTGAATACAAAACATATCTCTGAGTTTCCTGGTAATCAAACAGAAGTGAAAACATACCAGTTCATCAACAGAGCAAAATATTGTATTAGCTCTGAAAAACAGCAGGCATTCATATGATAGGTCTTTATAGATGGAAGGTTGGGCAGATGATGATTATTGCCAGGGCAGCCAAGTACAGTCACACAGGTTGTATATTACACAACTCCACCAATCACATAGTCCCTGGAGTTATGCAACATACAGACCCTAGATATTGCCCATATTTTATCCCCTTTACAAAAATAAGCATAAACTGTGCTCCACACTCATATGTGTATAAATATATGTGTGTGTGTGTAGGGGGCAGAGCTCACTAGTTAACTACCCAAAATACATTCTTCCCTCTTGCTTAGTAATAGAACCCTGATTTTATACTGAGCATTTATGTTCCCAACTAAAAGACCACATTTTCTGACCTCTCGTTGGCTAGGGGAGGTAAATGAGTGATAAGAAGCAGTCATCAGACAAGATTTCTGGGAAAACTTAAAAGAAGGACAAACATGACATGTCCCTTTTTTTGCCTAACTCATGCTTCCTACTTGGAGCATAGATGTGATGGCTGGAGTGCCAGCTGCCAACTTGGACCATGAGTCAACCTTGAGAATGGGATCCACATTTAAGGGAAGGCTGATCAGAGAGATAAAAAGAGCCTGTGTCCCTAAAGACACCCTGGAGTGACCATGCCAGCCCTGGTCTGCTCACCTCCACACACTCTTTTTCAAAAGAAAGACAGACATTTCTAGCTTGTTTATACCTCAGAGAAGACACAAATCCAGATGATTCTGAGACTCATGCCCTTTCCCCATCAACAACTTTTCAAGCACCTAGCTCAGTAGATCTGAGTTACTCATTTAAAAAAGGCTTCTCTAACAAGGCCATTTCCTACACCAGGAACCTCCCATTGTTACAGTCAACGTCCCATTGTTACTCTCAGCTCCCCTGTAACAAGGTAAAGCAGTGCAGGAGAAAAGTCTTTCTACGGATGCTAGTTCCATGGTGCGCCCAGCTCTGCCTGGTTCAAGCCCACCTCTCTGCAGGTTAAAGAGAGCCCAGGGGACCGTGTGCATTTCGATTCTTCCTTGCCTGGAAGTTCCCCCAAGAACTTCCTTTCTTTCACATCAGAAATGCATGGTACAAGACAACATATAGACTGGGAGAAAATATTTGCAAGTGATGCAACCAACAAGGGCTTAATTCCCAAAATATACAAACAGCTCATACAATTCAATTTAAAAAAAACAACAGGGCTTCCCTGGTGGCGCAGTGGTTGAGAATCTGCCTGCCAATGCAGGGGACACGGGTTCGAGCCCTGGTCTGGGAAGATCCCACATGCCGCGGAGCAACTAGGCCCGTGAGCCCCAACTACTGAGCCTGCGCGTCTGGAGCCTGTGCTCCGCAACAAGAGAGGCCGCGACAGTGAGAGGCCCGCGCACCGCGATGAAGAGTGGCCCCCGCTCACCGCAACTAGAGAAAGCCCTCGCACAGAAACGAAGACCCAACACACCCAAAAATAAATAAATAAATAAATAAATAAAAAAACTATATAAAGCAAAAAAGTTATTTCTAGAAACATGATTTGTAAAGATTTAAAAAAAAAAAAAAAAAAAAAAAACAACAGTCCAATCAAAAAATGAGAAGACCTAAATAGACATTTCTCCAAAGAAAATATACAGATGGCCAATAGGCACACGGAAAGATGCTCATCCTTGCCAATTATTAGAGAAATGCAAATCAACACTGCAATGAGGTACCACCTCACACCGTCATTAAAAAGTCTACAAATAATGAATGCTGAGAGGGTGTGGGGAAAAGGGAACCCTCTACACTGTTGGTGGGAATGTAAATTGGTGCAGCCACTATGGAAAACAGTATGGCCCTTTCTCAAAAAACTAAAAATAAAGTTGCCATTTGATCCAGCAATCCCACTCCTGGGCAAAACTATAACCCAGACAAAACTATAATTCGAAAAGATACATGCACCCCTATGTTCATAGCAGCACTGTTCACAATAGCCAAGACATGGAAACAACTTAAATGTCCATCGACAGGTGAATGGATAAAGAAGATGTGGTGTATATATATATATAATGGAATATTACTCAGCCATTAAAAAGAATGAAATAATGCCATTTGAAGCAACATGGATGGACCTAGAGATTATCATACTAAGCAAAGTAAGTCAGAAAGAGAAAGACAAATACCATATGATATCATTTATAAGTGGAATCTAAAATATGACACAAATGAACATATCTATGAAACAGGACAGGCTCACAGACATAGAGAACAGACTTGTGGTTGCCTGGGGGTGGGGGGAGGGAGGTAGGGAATGATTGAGAGTTTGGGATTAGCAGATGCAAACTATTACATACAGGATGGATAAACAATGAGATCTTACTGTATAGCACAGGGAACTATATTCAGTATCCTCTGATAAACCATAATGGAAAAGAATATATATATGTATAACTGAGTCACTTTTCTGTACAGCAGAATTTTTTTTTTTTTTTTTTTTTTTGTCTATACAACTTTTTAATTTGGAGTGTACTTTACATACAATAAATACACAGATTTTAAGTGTGTTGTTTGAGTTTTAATAAGTGTATACAACTGTGTAACCATCCCCTCTTTGGGCCCCTTTCTAATCTCTTCACTCGCCATTTCCTTTCCACTGTTCTGATCTCTATCACCGTAATTTGCATTTGCCTGCCTTAGAACTTGACATAAATGTTATTCCACAGGATGTGCTCATTTGCTTCTGGCTTTTTTCACTCAGCCGGCTGCTCTGAAATTCATCTATATTAATTCAAGCTTCAGTAGTTCATTCCCTCTTTTCTAGCTGACTAGTCTTTTGTGTGTATTATAATTTGTTTATCCATTCATCCTGTTGATGGACTTTTGAGTTGTTTCCAGTTTAAGGTTATATGAATAAAGCTGTTGTGAATATTTTTTTTTTTTTTTTTTTTTAGTTGTTTTGTTTGTTTTTTTATACTGCAGGTTCTTATTAGGCATCAGTTTCATACACATCAGTGTATACATGTCAATCCCAATTGCCCAATCCAGCACACCACCATCCCCACCTCACCGCAGTTTTCCCCCCTTGGTGTCCATATGACCATTCTCTACATTTGTGTCTCAACTTCTGCCCTGCAAACTGGCTCATCTGTACCATTTTTCTAGGTTCCGCATACATGCATTAATATACGATATTTGTTTTTCTCTTTCTGACTTACTTCACTCTGTATGACAGTCTCTAGATCCATCCATGTCTCAACAAATGACTCAATTTCGTTCCTTTTTATGGCTGAGTAATATTCCATTGTATATATGTACCACATCTTCTTTATCCATTCGTCTGTTGATGGGCATTTAGGTTGCTTCCATGACCTGGCTATTGTAAATAGTGCTGCAATGAACATTCGGGTGCATGTGTCTTTTTGAATTACGGTTTTCTCTGGGTATATGCCCAGTAGTGGGATTGCTGGGTCATATGGTAATTCTATTTTTAGTTTTTTAAGGAACCTCCATACTGCTCTCCATAGTGGCTGTATCAATTTACATTCCCACCAACAGTGCAAGAGGGTTCCCTTTTCTCCACACCCTCTCCAGCATTTGTTGTTTGTAGATTTTCTGATGATGCCCATTCTAACAGGAGTGAGGTGATACCTCATTGTAGTTTTGATTTGCATTTCTCTAATAATTAGTGATGTTGAGCATCTTTTCATGTGCTTCGTGGCCATCTGTATGTCTTCTTTGGAGAAATGTCTATTTAGGTCTTCTGCCCATTTTTGGATTGGGGTGTTTGTTTCTTTGATATTGAGCTGAATGAGCTGTTTATATATTTTGGAGATTAATCCTTTGTCCGTTGATTCATTTGCAAATATTTTCTCCCATTCTGAGGGTTGTCTTTTCGTCTTGTTTATGGTTTCCTTTGCTGTGCAAAAGCTTTGAAGTTTCATTAGGTCCCATTTGTTTATTTTTGTTTTTATTTCCATTACTCTAGGAGGTGGATCAAAAAAGATCTTGCTTGTACAGCAGAATTTAACACAACATTGCAAATCAACTATACTTCAATAAAATTTAAAAATAAATTAAAAAAAAGAAATGCATGGTACTATGGTGAATGAGTCTGTACCGAGGAGCACAATAGCCACTCTCATTCCTAATTGGTTACCAGCAGCCGAATGCAGTTCCTAACTGGTGGAGTATGATTCTTCTAGCAGCTGGAAAAGGCAGTTCTACAGAGGTCTTGCATAACTAACTTGGCAGAGTGATAAAGTCATCCCTAGATTCCAGAGGAATTCGTGGTCATCACGACCCTTAGACTGGTGCTGCTCAAAGTGTGGTCCAGGAACCAGCCCAAGACCTCTTTGTCAATGCTTAGAAATTCTACAGTCTGACCCTGGCCAGCTCTGGTTGTGGTGGGTCTCAAAGTCCGCAAGTCTGATGTACTAGTATTGAGCTGTGACAGCTTTTTAAGAAACTAAAAATAAAGCTAGTCTTTGACCAAAGATAGTTGGAAACTCACTGCTTGAATTCATGCCCTTGCAGGTATGTTTCTCAGCATCCTTGGGCTGGAGCAGTAAAGCACTTTAGGCTTTAGTCTGCTGTGGCCATCAGGGCCCTTGGGTGCCTGCCACAGAAGGTAGACTAAGCTGTAAACATTTATTAAAAATATATATCTCAAAAATATATATATATATATATATATATATATATATATATATATATATCACTAGGTAGGAGTGGTGGAAAAAGAGTCTGCAGACTAGCCTTCCAGGAACAATGCCCCAAGCTAAGCTGCAGAACTGGCCCGACGAAGAACCACCACCACTGCACTGGTGCCGCCCAGCTGGAGGTGCCAGTTTCCTTCCCAGAAACCAGCACGTGCACTACATCTGTACCAAACACTCAAGCCCTGAACACTGGACAATGACACCATCCTTGCGAGCAAAACAGACTCTACACCTCCCTCTTCTCTCTTCAAACCTTACACGAGTACCTCTCATTATTGGAGCCTGGACCTATTCCAGAAACTCAAAGGAGCCTGGAGAACAGAGTTTTCTAGCTTCTCTTTTGATGGTCTTGCAAGGAAAGAAATTCCCCATACACAACAAGGGCATTTGAAATGTTCTGCACAGTCAGAAAACATGAAAGCATCCTTTGCAATCACAGCAGATTTTTGAATACTTAGTACCAAAAATAAGAATGCAAATAATTTCATTATTAATTTTGTGTGTTAATTACATGTTGCAGTGATAATATTTTAGATATTTTGGGTTAAATAAATAGATCTTTAAAATTAACTTTAATAATTATTTTTGCTTTTTAATGTGGCTACTAGAAAATATATAATTACATTTGGGGCTTGCATTATATTTATATTGGAGAGTGTTGCTCTGGATGAAGCATGACCTCAGAATATAAGACCTAGACAATGTTACCAATGTGGAAAGGGTGGACTATATAATAAATGGTGCTGGGATAATTGACTCCTAAAAAAAATCACATAAGATCCCTACTTCACTCCATTACAAACAAATTCCAGATGGATTAAAGACCTAAATATAAACTCAAACTTTTAGAAGAATATACAAAATAAAATTGTCTTAGTCCATTGGGGTGCTATAACCAAATACCATAGACCCAGTGGCTTATAAACAATAGAAATTTATTTCTCACAGTTCTGGAGGCTGGGAAATCCAAGATCAAGGTGCTGGTGCATTTGTGTTCTGTTTCATAGATGGCTGTCTTCTTGCTGTGCCCTCATGTGACAGAAGGGACAAGAGAGCTCTCTTGGATCTCTTTCATAAGGGCAAAATCCCATTCATGAGGGCTCCACCCTCATGACCTGATCACCCCCCAAAGGCCCCACCTCCAAATATCATGACATTAGGGATTAGGTTTCAATGTATGAATTTGGGTGGGGACACAAACATTGTTTATAAAATATGTATAACTCAGGGAAGGCTTTCTTAAACACAACTCCAAAATCACAAACTATAAAAGATAAATTTGATTATATCAAAATTTAAAGTTTTATATGACAAAAATTCCTTAGCAAGAGACCCTGAATTTTGCAACACATATGGTGGAGAATAGATTTGCACCAGAATATAAGCAAGATGAAAAGTTTCTGCAGATTTGCTGCAAAACATCATGAATATACTTAACACTATTGAACTTTCCACTTAAAAATGGCTAAGATGGTAAATTTTATGTGCTTTTTACCACAATTAAAATTTTTAATTATTTAAAAATATAAGGGGACTTCCCTGGTGGCACAGTGGTTAAGAATCTGCCTGCCAATGCAGGGGACACAGGTTCGAGCCCTGGTCTGGGAAGATCCCACATGCCGCGGAGCAACTAAGCCCGTGTGCCACAACTACTGAGCCTGCGCTCTAGAGTCCGCGAGCCACAACTACTGAAGCCCGCGCGCCTAGAGCCGGTGCTCCGCAACAAGAGAAGCCACCACAATGAGAAGCCCACGCGCCGCAACGAAGGCCACAACTAGAGAAAGCCCGTGCGCGGCAACGAAGACCCAATGCAGCCAAAAATAAATAAATAATTTTTTAAAATAAAAAAAATTAAAATATAAGAATTCCTATAGAGCAATCAGAAAAAAAAAAAGTTAACCCAACAGAAAAAATGGACAAAGACAGAATAAGCAATTTACAGAAGAGGTTCTTTTTATGACAATAAACATATGAAAAGATGCTCAGTTTTGCTAGAAATCAAATAAATGAAAATTAATTAAAACAATAAAGAGGCACTATTTTCACCCCCCTGTCAAAAGTTAAGTTGAGGGCTTCCCTGGTGGCGCAGTGGTTCAGAGTCTGCCTGCCAATGCAGGGGACGCGGGTTCGAGCCCTGGTCTGGGAGGATCCCACATGCCGCGGAGCAACTGGGCCCGTGAGCCACAATTACTGAGCCTGCGCGTCTGGAGCTTGTGCTCCGCAACGGGAGAGGCCGCGATAGTGAGAGGCCCGCGCACCGCGATGAAGAGTGGCCCCCGCTTGCCGCAACTGGAGAAAGCCCTTGCACAGAGACGAAGACCCAACACAGCCATAAATAAATAAATAAATAAAAATTTAAAAAAAAAAAAAAAAAAAGTTAAGTTGACATTTAACTAGAAAGTCGGTGAGGGAGAAAATAGTATTTTCATTTGCTAACAATGAGAGTATAATTGGTACACTCACTGTGGAGAAAATCTTGGCAATCAAAATAGTAAAATAAATATTAAAATTATTTAAAACTGTAATTTTAAAATTAAAAGTGCGCATACAATCCAGATATTTCATTTCTGGGTATATTCCCTTGAGAAATCCTAGCATAAATGCATCAGGAGATGTTCGTCACAGCACTACTGTTAATTTGCAAAAAACAGGAAACATTTTTAGTATGTCCATTAATAGTGGAATAGATAAATAAAACTTCCTGGAGTCTTATAATGTATAAAATAAAGCAATTAAAAGGAAGTTTTAACTGAGTGTCCAAGATAAAATAGGTATCAGGTACCAAAGGCAGGAGTGACATTTGAAAGTCAGGTCTGATAACCAGATGAGTCACCCACCTCGAGGGTATAAGAGCGTCAGGTTGTTGGAGATCAGAGTATGGGTGAGGAATACTTTTCTGGAGAGATGTGTTGTGAGTATCACCCTTAAGTCTAGCAAAGGGGTTTCACGGAGTCCACCGAAGGCCTTGGTCCATGTGCCCTGGAGTTGGGGTTTGCAGTGAGGTGTGTCCAGCACAAAACTCTGCAGGTGGAGAGGAGCCGGCCGCTCTTTGGAACTGGCCTGTGCTACCAGAGTGGGTGGGAATAAAGGGCACATGAGTATTTCCCGCGGGCCACACAGCCATTTTGGAGCAAATCAAACTCTGCGCAAGAGGATGGGTCGTGAACCCCAACAGAGAGAGTTTGTGTGACACAGATCCCGGAAAGCCAGGAGAAAAATGCTTTGCCAAGTCATGGGAGCAGTCGAATGTTCCCGATGGAGACGTCGGAGGAAACCCGAGGAAATGCCTGAGGAGTAATTTCCAACACTTGCCAGGCCCAGGGAAAGCAAACCTACCTTACGACAGTACTGATCAAGGAGGAGCTTTCTTATTCTCCTCATCCTCTCCTCCCTCCCTTCCTCCTCCCCACCCTAAGTGCTGGGAATGAGTGCCCGTGGAGGAGAGAAAGGAAGGACCATGTCCCAACTCTCCAACTTCTAGGGGTGGAGAGAAGTTGAAATCGATTTCACAGGACTTCCCTGGTGGTCCAGTGGTTAGGGCTCTGCTCTTTCACTGCTGAAGGCCTAGGTCCGATCCCTGGTCGGGGAACTAAGGTCCAGTGCGGTGTGGCCCCCCCCCCAAAAAAAAGTGAAGTCAATTTCAGAGTATTGATTATTACATGAGACTGGACATTTTAATTACGAATTCAGACTGTTACCTAAGTGTTATTATTAAAGTCACTTGGGCAAGAGAAATATCTCACTGAGAAAATTTAAAGGGACAGTGAAAGGCAAAAATGAAGTTGCTTTTATTATTATCTCTTGGGTCCCAC
Organism: Balaenoptera musculus; assembly: GCF_009873245.2. NCBI lineage: Eukaryota > Metazoa > Chordata > Mammalia > Artiodactyla > Balaenopteridae > Balaenoptera > Balaenoptera musculus. The sequence goes on from NC_045793.1 coordinate 7,222,144, forward strand.
AAGTTCAATGTACCAGATACAAGAACAACATAGATAACTCTCAAAAATATGATGTCATGTGCAAAAGAATTTAAGATGCAAAACTATACATTTGCATTATGCCGTTTGGGTTTTTAAAAGATACACAGAACAATACTAAATACTGTTACTGAATGCGAAAGTATTAAAAATGGGACTTGTATCTAAAATACATAAAGTTGCCAAAATTCAACCAAAAAAACCAATTAGAAAATGGGCACAAAATATGAACAGACATCTCACAGAAAAGGATATACAGATGGTAAATAAGCACTTGAAAAGATGTCAAAATCATTAACCATTAGGGAAATGCACATTAAAACCACAATGGAATGTCACCACACACCTATCAGCACGACTGAAATGAAAAAGGTGATAACACCAGATGCTGGTGAGGATACAGGAAAAATGGATCACTTGTATATTGCAGCTAGGAATGTAAAATGGTACAACCACTCTGCAAAACAGTTTGGTAAGATCTTACAAAACTAATTATACGCTTATATATGTGGTGGTTAATTTTGTGTGTCAACTCGACTGGGCCATGGGGTGCCCAGATACTCGGTCAAACAATACTCTGGGTGGGCCTGTGAGGGTGTTTTGGGATGAGATTGACACTGGGGGAAGCCAGTTGCCATGTCATGAGGATACGTCAAGCAGGGGATAGAGGCCTCTTGCCAACATCTGTGTGAGTGAGCCAGCTTGGAGTGGCTCCTCCCGCCCCAGTGGAACCTTCAGATGATGCAGCCCCCGCTGACATCTTATCCACAACCTCATGAGAGATCCTGAACCAGAGCCACCCAGCTAAGCCACCCCCAGATTCCAGAATCTCTGGAACTGCACGATATGATAAAGACTTACTGTTCTAAGCTGCTGAGTTTGGGGGTATGTTGTTATGCACCAACATCTAACTAATGCCGAGTCCTTCTGCCATCAACCTGACACCTGCCCTAGAATCAACCAAGCCTCTGGACCACTTTGGGGAATGACACAAAAGACAGTGATTGGGCGATGAGAGAGAAATCCAAAGAAACAAAAAATTTAGAAAATCGATGTCGTCGTGGATGGCAGGGGATGGCCAAAGGAAAGACAGGAAGAAGTGAGCAGTGTGGGGAAGGATACACGTGAGGCAGAAGGCTAAAGTAACAATGTGAAAGTTCAAGTGCCTTAAACAGATGGGGAATTTGGAGGTGAGCTGGGAGAGATGCTTATCTCTTTATAGGTTATTTGAAAGTGGTCTCAACTGAAAAGCTGCCGATGAGTCTCTGAGCTTCATCTTCTGCCTGTATATCAAGCCAGGTACAGACTTTGTTGTCCCAAACAGAACCTTCAGTGACCTTCCAAGCTGGTGCCAAGAAATGATGGTGTTTTTTGGAAAAGGAGGATAGTTGTGGCATAAAGGGGTACAGGTACAATTGAGTGGGACTAACAGCTCTCTGCTGAGTCAGAATGGGCAGGCTGTGTGTGAGTGGAAGTGTAAAGAAGTTTGTTAATTACAGACTTCCATTGCTAGCTGGGGGTATAGCTCAGTGGTAGAGCATTTGACTGCAGCTCAAGAGGTCCTGGGTTTAAGCCCAGGTGCCCCCTTTGAAAGTTCCCTTTTTCCTCCTTGGGCTGAATTGACAATATTGTGTCTTATAGAGACCACCCTCCAAAGGAGAGCCTGGCTGGAGCTTACAGCACGTTAGATGGCCACCCCTTATGATTCAGGGTCCTGTCAGACACTCGGCCCTGCCTTGAAGATGAAGAACAAGACCAAATGCATCCCCAGTACCCTCTTTGAGGGTCTGTTTCCTGGGATCCCAATGGTACCAATTTCTGTATTTTTCAGGGTCCAGTCCAGAGACAAAAATTGCACTGGTCATTTTAACAGAAAGCACTTAATATAAATAATTGTTAATCTGTGTGTCAGTTTCTTAGGGCTGCTGTGATAAAGTGCCACAGAATAGATGGCTTAAAGCAACAGACGTTTATTGTCTCACAGTTCTGGAGGCTAGAAGTCTGAAATCCGGGTATGGGCAGGGCCAGGCGCCCTCTGAAGGCCCTTGGGGAGGGTCCTTCCTGGCCTCTCCCCAGCTTCTGGCGGCTGCTGGCAATCCTCAGCATCCCTTGGCTTGTAGATGCATCACTCCAATCTCTGCCTCCAAGTTCACAGGGCTGCATTCTCCCTGTGTGTCTCCTCTTCTTATAAGGACTCCATCATATTGGATTAAGGGTCCACCTGACTCCATTGTGATCTCATCTTAACTAATTACATCTTTGATGTCCCTCTCCAAGTAAGGTCACATTCCGAGGCACTGGGGGCCAGGATTCAACACATCTTTTTTGGGGGGTGGGGACACAATTTAACCCACAACAATTGAAAATCACAGGACTGAAAGGGTGAAAGGGAAGATTAAGTATCATGGAGGGAGTACCTGCAAGAAACCGCTCTGACTCCCGGGCTGTGGACACAACTGGAGGAGGATGAACTTATTCAATCTTACAAACCTGGGGAGGGTCTCTGTGGATCCAGGACCCCAACCCCTAAGGAGGTGCTAGTGTCCCTGAGGTGACATGACAAAGCTGGCCCTATGAGCACCAAACTGCAGGTGGCAATCCCCTGGGATGGACTGTCACGGCCAGGTGACACAGCCAGGAACCCAGTAGGCAGGAAGGACAGTGCTTCTTCCTGCTCCTGCCCAACAGTGTCCCCCCCAGAGCCCTGCTGGCAGGACCAACCAGGAAGCCACCTGGCAAAGGACAAGAGAGGTTTACAGAGTCCCAGACCCAGCAGCACAGGGCAGAGCACAGAAAGGCAAACTGGGGGCTTAGAGACAATCATTTCTTCAGACAGTTCATCTCACCTAACAGTGAAAGGGTTGACTATATGGAGACTTGGGGCAACGGGAGAGAGGCCAGCCTGCATCCTAGGGTGTGGCATTGTATGCTCTGACCCATATCCGGTCCATGTGTGTCCTATCTTCGAGGTGTCGCATGCTTGGCCAGGCCAGTGGGGACTTTGAGTCTCAGGTGCTCAGCACAAAAACCACAATGGAGATGTCACTATAGACCCTTCCGGCTTTCGGGGAATGCTCCCCAGGTTATACCTCCTCCAGCACTGACAGTAGAGAGGCTGTGAGCTGTGGGAGAAAACAGCCCGTTGCTTCTACTAAGGCAGGGAGATGAGTTAGCAGTAAAGCAGGTCTGGCAACTCAGCCAACCCATTCTGAAGGGGCAACTGGGGCAGCACATGGAATGGTGTTAATTGGACCTTACTGACGTGGCAGGGGGTATAGCTCAGGGGTAGAGCATTTGACTGCAGATCAAGTGGTCCCCAATTCAAATCTGGGTGCCCCCTACCCTTTTAGTCACTAAACGTGGTAAGGGAGTTCCAATTTCCTCTCCTCTTGCTGAATCTGGCTCCTGCAGCAGGTAAAGAGTCAGAGAAGACCCTTCGGACCCAAGCAAGGCAGTTCTGCTCAGATGATGTGTTTGTCCCACTCCTCTGATCTTCCCACTCTCCCCTCCCCTGGTCTACCACGCAATCCAGCGTGTACGTTGATCTCCCGGTTGGGGATGAGGACTTTGTCCTTAGAAGGTAGCCAGAGAGAAATCTGAGATCACCTACAGAGGAAGAATAGTTGAACTGCTGGCTGACTTCTCAACAGTTGCAAAGGAAGCCAGAAGCTAGTGCAGTAACACAAGCAATATGTTGAGAGGAGATATCAGCCAACTTAGAATTCTACTCCCAGCCAAACCATTCTTCGAGAACAGACACAAGCTGTCGGAGCGTTTATGGCCAACAGATGCTCACTAAAGAAAATTCTAAAATATATACTTTAGAGAAAAGTAAAATGATTCCATATAGGAGGTCTGAGATGCAAGAAGGAATGTTGAACAAAGAAGTTGGTAGATACGCAAGTAGATCTAAAAGTCGTTGTCCATATAACTCAGTGCTAATGTCTAATTTATAAGGTTTTTTTTTTTTAAAAAAAGATAGAACTGGGCTTCCCTGGTGGCGCAGTGGTTGAGAATCTGCCTGCCAGTGCAGGGGACATGGGTTCGAGCCCTGGTCTGGGAAGATACCACATGCCACGGAGCAACTGGGCCCGTGAGCCACAACTACTGAGCCTGAGCGTCTGGAGCCTGTGCTCTGCAACAAGAGAGGCCGCAATAGTGAGAGGTCCGCACACCGCAATGAAGAGTGGCCCCCGCTCGCCGCAACTAGAGAAAGCCCTCGCACAGAAACAAAGACCCAACACAGCCATAAATAAATTAATTAAAAAAAAAAAAGAACTAAAATACTAGCTAACAATAATATTTTAGGAAAGGGCTCATAAGAATTAAAATGTCTTTATGTAGTTGGGAAAGAAGATGAAGATATTGATTAACTTTAGAGTTTTAAAATTTGCATGCAGAAATTTCTAGTGTATCATTTTAAGAGTTGTAGTTTTGCCGAGAAAAAGGAGGTACAGGAATGGAGGGTATATGCTGATAGTCTTGCTAAACACTCATTAATTCTGATAATTTATTTGTTGATTCTTTTAGATTTCCTACATAGATGACCATGTCATCTAAGAAATTTGAAATTTTTATTTCTTCTTTCCAATCCTTATTTTATCTCTTTTTCTTACCTTATCGTAATGGCTAGAACCACCATGATCATGTTGAAAAAAGGTGTTGATGGTAGATATCTTGTTTTATTGTGATTTCAAATGAAAAGCTTTCAACATTTCGCCATTAAGAACATGCTGTGTGGACTTCCCTGGTGGCGCAGTGGTTAAGAATCCGCCTGCCAAAGCAGGGGACACGGGTTCAAGCCCTGGCCCAGGAAGATCCCACATGCTGCAGAAACTAAGCCTGTGCACAACTGAGCCTGTGCTCCAGAGCTCGTGAGCCACAATTACTGATCCCGCGTGCTATAACTACAGAAGCGCACGTGCCTAGAGCCTGTGCTCCGCAACAAGAGAAGCCACCGCAATGAGAAGCCCATGCACTGCAATGAAGAGTAGCCCCCGCTGGCTGCAACTAGAGAAAGCCCGCACACAGCAAGGAAGACCCAATGCAGCCAAAAATAAATAAATAAAATTAATTTATTAAAAAAAAAAACATGTTGTGGGTTACACTTTTTGTAAATGGTCTTTATCAAATTAAGGAATTTTCCTTCTATTTCTAGTTTGCAAAAAAATTTTTTTTATCATGGATCAACGTAGAATGTTCTCAAAACCACCCCTTTCTTGCATCTATTGAGATAGTAATATAATTTTTCTCCTTTAGTCTATTAACATGGTGAATTACACTTAATTGCTTTTTGTAAAATTAAACACACTCTGCATTCCAGATATAAAACTAGCTTGGTCATGAAGCACTATCATTTTCATATATTTGTGGATTCAGTTATATAATAATTTATTTAATTTTTTGTACCTTTATTTATGAGTGAGATTGGCCTATACATTTTTTTATACTATCCTTGTTCGGTTTTGGTATCAAGGTTGTGCTAGCTTCACAAATGAAGTTGTACAATGTATACATCTTTTCTATTCTTAGAAAGGTTTTTATGCAAAAATAGTTATTTTGCATTAAGTATGTGATAAAACTCACCAGTGAAACCACCTTATCTGAATTTTGGGGGGAAACTTTCAAATAACTGTTTTAATAAAATTACTGTCTAAAACTAGAGGACTATTCATCTTTTCTGTTTCTTCTTGTGTCAGCTTTGGTAAGTTGTAGTGTTTTTAAAGTTCTTGCTAAGGGCTTCCCTGGTGGTGCAGTGGTTGAGAATCTGCCTGCCAATGCAGGGGACATGGGTTCGAGCCCTGGTCTGGGGAGATCCCACATGCCGCGGAGCAACTAGGCCCGTGAGCCACAACTACTGAGCCTGCGTGTCTGGAGCCTGTTTGCAACAACAGAGGCCGCGATAGTGAGAGGCCCGCGCACCGTGATGAAGAGTGGCCCCTGCTCGCTGCAACTAGAGAAAGCTCTCGCACAGAAACGAAGACCCAACACAGCATAAATAAATAAATAAATAAATTTATTAAAAAAAAAAGTGTTTGCTAAATTTCCACATAACATAGTCATAAAGTCCTTGGACTCTTAAAACATGATGCATGGATTCAGATTCTAGATCGTAACTGAGTGACCTTGGCAAAGTTGCTTAACTCTCTCAGCCTTAGTTTTGCCATATATAAAATGGGCATGATAATAGAAATGAGCGAAATAATAGTACCTAGTTTGTGGAGTTGTTGTGAGGATAAATAAATTAGTATTTTAAAAGTATATAGAATAGTGCCTGCCACACGGTAAGTTCTTTGTACAGGTTTGTTAAATAGATTTAAATTTTTGTACATTATTTTTCATAATGTTCTATGATTATTATTTTAAAGCCTAAAGACTGAAGCTTTTTTTTTTTTTAAAGGAAGAGATGATGGAATCTTTTTTTATTATTTATTTATTTATTTATTTATTTATTTATTTTTGGCTGAGTTGGGTCTTTGTTGCTGGGTGCGGGCTTTCTCTAGTTGCGGTGAGCAGGGTCTACTCTTCGTTGCGGTGTGTGGGCTTCTCATTGCCGCGGCTTCTCTTGTTGCGGAGCACGGGCTCTAGGCGTGCGGGCTTCAGTCGTTGTGGCTCGCGGGCTTAGTTGCTCCGTGGCATGTAGGATCCTCCCGGACCAGAGCTCGAACCCGTGTCCCCTGCATTGGCAGGCGGACTCCCAACCACTGCGCCACCAGGGAAGCCCTGAAGCTTTTCTTTTTCTTTTAATTTTTTAATTTAAAAAAAAAGTTTTCCGGCCATGCCACGCAGCATGTGGGACCTTAGCTCCCCGACCAGGGATTGAACCCGCACCCTTTGCATTGGAAACATGGAATCTTAACCACTGGACCACCAGGAAAGTCCCAATGCAGCTTTATTTTTTGAATTTTTGAATTTTATTTTATTTTTTATACAGCAGATTTTTATACAGCAGGTTCTTATTAGTTATCTATTTTATACATATTAGTGTATATATGTCAATCCCAATCTCCCAAGCAGCTTTTCTTTTTAATTCATGCTTTTGATTATTTTTGTCTGCTTTCTTATTTTTCTTATTATTTTCACCAAAAGTTAATCAAACTTATTTTGATTTTCAAAGGCCAACTTTTGGCTTTGTTAGTCATCTCTGTTGTGTGTTTGTTTTCCATTTCATTGATTTCTGCTCTTCCTTGTATTTCCTTTGTTTCTCGTAGTGTTCTTTTTTTTTTAAATAAATTTGTTTATTTATTTATTTTTGGCTGCACTGGGTCTTTGATGCTGCACATGGGCTTTCTCTAGTTGCAGTGAGTGGGGGCTACTCTTCGTTGCGGTGTGAGGGCTTCTCCTTGCGGTGGCTTCTCTTGTTCCGGAGCATGGGCTCTAGGCACGCAGGCTTCAGTAGTTGTGGCTCACGGGCTCTAGAGCGCAGGCTCAGTAGTTGTGGAGCCCGGGCTTAGTTGCTCTGCGGCATGTGGGATCTTCCTGGACCAGGGCTCACACCCATGGCCCCTGAACTGGGGCAGGCAGATTCTTAACCACTGCACCACCAGGGAAGCCCTCGTAGTGTTCTTTTATCCAGTTTTTCTTCCCTAACTTTTGAGATGGATCCTTCATTTATTTATATTTATTCTTCTTTTCTAGTATATTGCTCAAAGCTATAAGTATTCCTTTAAATGCTGATTTAGTATCTGTCAATGGATGAGTGGATAAAGAAAATGTGGTATATATATATATATATATATAAAATGGAATACTATTCAGCCATTAGAAAGAAGAAAATCCTGCCATCTGTGACAACATGGATGGAACTGGAAAAAAAAAAAAGTCAAACTCATAGACACAGAGAGAGTAGATTGGTGGTTGCCAGGGGCTGGGGGGAGGGGGAAACGGGGAGATGTTGGTCAAAGGATACAAACTTTCAGTTATAATGAAGAAGTTCTGAGAATCTGCTGTACAGCATGCTGACTACAGTTAATAATATTGTATTGTATACTTGAAAGTTGCTATGACAGTATATCTTAAGCACTCTCACCCGTCCCCGAAAAGAAAAGGTAACTATGTGAGGTGATTGTTGTGTTAATTAACTTGATCGCAGTAATCATTTCACAGTGTATTTATATCATATCATCACATTGTACACTTCAAATACATTACAGTTTTATTTGTCAATTATACTTCAATAAAGCTGAAGGGAAAAAGAAACTAAACAAAAAATTCTAAATTATTCATGATGCTTTTGTCTGATTCTATTAGTTAGTGAGAAAAGTATGTAAAAATTTCCCACTCTAATTCTAGATTTGTTTTCTTTGTTATCCTGTCAAGTTTTTGCCTGACATAGTTTGAAGCTATATTATTAGAAACATAAAAATTAGGAATTCTTATATCTACCTGGTAAATTCAGCCTTTTATCATAAATTCGTGATCTTCTTATCTCTAATAATATCTCAGGTCTTCAAGTCTCTTTGTCTGATAATAATATACACCCACTCTCTTTTTGTTAATGTTCTACAAGTCATATATTTTTTCACTTTTACTTTCAATCTTTCTGTATGCCTAAGTTTTAGATGTGTCTTTTGTAAATAAAACATAGTTGGTTGTTTTAACTCAATATGATAATCATTGTCTTTTAATCTGGGGCATTTAATTTCTTTAATTTTAATGTAATTGCTGATGTTTTTGTATTCAAATCTACCACCTTATTTTGTGCTGCAATATGTATCACTTATTTATGTTTTTCTCTCCTTCTTCCTTTTTTTGTTTGATTGATTGAGATTTTTGTAATACCATTATTTCCCCGTTAGTTTGAAAAATATAAATGTTATTTGTTCTATTTTAGTGATTATGCTAGAAACTCAATATGCATAGTTATTTTTCAAAGTCTGTGGTTAACTAATAGCATACCCTCCTCTTAGGTAATACAAACATCTTAGAACACTTTAACTCCACTTACTTTCCTCCCATCTTACCTTATTCCATATGTTGTTTTAACCTCATTATTGTTACTGTTTTATACAATGTTCGCTTAGATTTATTCATATACTTACTATTTCTTTGCCTCTTTCTTCCTTCCTACATCTCTATCCTTCCATCCAGATCAGTTCCGAGCTGCTTAGAATATCCCCTTATGAATTTCCTTTAGTGCATGCCTGTTGTTGATGAATTCTTTCAGTTTTGGTTTGTCTGAAATTGTCTTTATTTTACCTTCACTCATGAAGGATATTTTGCCTGAGTACAGAATTTTATGTTAACAGTTACAGTATTTTCAGTACAGTCCCTCAGTATCCACAGGGGACTGGTTCCAGGATCTCCCACCCCAGATACTAAAATCCATGGATGTTCAAGTCCCTTATATAAAATGGCATAGTATTTGCATGTAACAGATGCACATCCTCCCATATACTTTAAATCATGTCTAGATCACTTATAACACCTAATATAATATAAATGCTATATAAATAGTTGTCAGTGTGAGGCAAATTCAAGTTTTGCTGTGTGGAACTATTTGGAATTTTTTTCCAGATATTTTAATTCTGCACTTGGTTAAATCTGTAGATGCAGAACCCATGGATACTGAGGGCCAACTGTATACACAATTCCACTGCCTTCTGGCTCTCATTGTTGCTCTTGAGAACTCAGTTGTTAATTTAATTGGCACTCCACTGAAAGTAATATGTCTTCTTTATTATTATATTTTTAAGAGTATCTTGTTATCTCTGATTTTCTGCAATTTTACTACAGTAACTCTAGGTATGGATTTCATCTTGTTTATTATGTTTGAGATTCATTAGGGTTCTTGAATGTAAGAACTGATGTCTTTCATTAGTTGTGAAATAATCTCAATGGCTGTCTCCTCAAATATTGCATCCACTTCATTCTCACTCATTTCTTCCAGGACTCCATTTAAATGGACATTAGACCATCTCATTGTAGCCTCTGTATTTACTACTCTCTATTCTGTGTTTGTCATACTTTTGTCTCTCTATGCTTTATTATGGATATTTTTTTCTTCCCAATGTTCCAATTCATTGATTTTCTCTTTAGCTGAATCTATTCACTGGGTAGAACATAGACATATTCACTGAGTGTTTAATTTTAGTTATTGATTTTTAGATATAAAATTTCTAAAAACTCAAAAAAATTTTTCTAGGTTGTTCTCTTTTCAAATCTTCTTAGCCACTTTTTATGCTTTCCAGTTTCCTACTGAAATATTCAAGCTTGGCTTTTCTCTCCTTGAACACAGCAAGCACTGTCATTTTACAGTGTGTTTCTCACAGTTCTAATAAAAAAGTCCCCGTGTTTAGTTATGTGATCTGTTGTTTCTATTGATTTTCACTGATGGCATTTTGCTTTCCTGTGCACATAGTTATCCTTGACTGTGTGTTGAGCATTGTATTCAAAATTTTATTTGTAGAACTAACTCGAGGCTGGGGATAATAATATCTTCCTTCATTTGCTTTTTCCAGGGACCTGAGCAGCTCTAGCAGTCAAGGGACCTCAACATAACGTCAAGGCTTGAGTTTTCTGGGCCTTTCGGATGTCACAAAGACCAGTCACAAATTCTTGCAGTGGCTGTTTTCTTTCAGTTCACCCTTACTCCTCAGGATTCAAGACCAAAGCCAGAGACAGTTTTACCAGTGTCCCTATTCAGGTGGGCCCAGAATTCTGACTTTTATCCCCCTAGTCCTGAGAGGCTTCCAAAAGTTCCACTTAGCCTCTCAGCTGCCTCTTTTGGACTGAAAAACACACTCAGGGCCAAAACAGCCTGTAGTATGGAGCTTTAACTTTCTGTTTCCCATCCTTTTCAAATCTCCACCTAGTATTTTCTGTCTAAAGTTAGTTCTTTGATTCTTTTAATGAGATGTTTTTAATTCCAGCTTTTTAATTTGTCTTCACAGGAAAGAGTGTTTCAAATCACCGTGTCCACTAAGGAATGTGGAGATTCTTTTGCAGGTTTCTTTTTACCATTTATATCTCTTAACTATTTTATCTGGATTTTTAGATATTATTATATAAAGTAGGGTCTACTTTTAGGCATTCTAACTAAGGAAATACCAACTGAGGTTCAAAAAAGAAAAAGTGGTAGGAGAGAAAGGAGGGAGAAGGGAGAATCAAGTGGTCTGAATCTGTAGTAGAGGCAACACCCTGAGAAATTCCCAGGGGGAGCAAAGAGGTTTTACTTTTGACGTGGTTTTCAAATCTTTACAGTCACTTCTGGAAATTAGGAAGGAAGATGTATATACACCCTCCATACTTCTCAAGTGGTAGCAGCAAGAGCAAAGAGATAGCCTTCTTTCTGGAGATTACTGTAAGGTTGAGGAAATGAGAAACTTAAGTCTCCACACCAGCCATGAAGGATGAGTCCCCAGGGGGAGGGGGGGGGTGGGCTGGGTTAACTTCATCAGCCTCTTCAGAGAAATGTGACCTCAGTACCTCTTGTCTGGGTGACAGTCAAGGGAGGATACTTGGAGCTGGTCCTAGTCTGGACCCTAAATTTTTATAACAAGACATAGCACATTAATTTAAATTTCAAATGTGGAAGGAAGGGCCTGAAATTACAGCCCCTGCTTCAGTAATTGAAAATGTGAGCAAAGCAGGAGGCATGTGGATTTGAACGAGGGACCTCTTGATGTGCAGTCAAATGCTCTACCCCTAAGCCATACCCCACCCCCCCTTATACTGAGCTTTTCATTAGCACCTTTTCACCCATGGTGCTGCTTTCTCCCTGCCTATTCTTCCTTGCTCTTTCCACATGTCCCAGGAGGTGGCAGGTCTTCTCCACTGTAGTCTGCTCTCCCGTCTTCCCCTCTCCAGCCCGCCTCTTCCTCAGGTCGTGGTAATGGCACCTCCCTTTACACCTGGTCATTTGAGTCTATACTACTGCTTCTACTTCAGCCGGCACATAGTTATCAGGACAAGAGCCGTTGGTTCCGGGTCTTTAGTGAACCTCAGACTCAGCGCAGGGAGAGCCTCCTCCACACTCCGAGGCCTCAAGGAGGGTGCTCACTGTTTCACTCATTCATTCATTCACTCAACAAACACTCATGGAACATGTTCGGTGCCAGGCCCTATCATGCATGTTGAGGACACAGAGACAAACAAAACATTGTCCCTGTTCTTCAGAGTCTTAGTCCAAATAGGAGACGAACCCATGAACTAAAGGACTTCCAAGGGGTGGCAGAAGCCCAAGCAGAGAGTTCTGGGAGCAGGGAGTCGGAGCTACCCCGCCTGGGAAGTCAGGAGGGGCTTCTGGAGGTGATGGGCAAGGAGTTTGCTGGAAGAAGCAGATGGAGAGGTTTTCCAGCCAAGGCAGGAATAAAATCACAGATAAATAAGTGGGTCAGGTGTGTCTGGAACGCAGTGAGGCTTGAGACTGATGTCACACATAAAGTGTGCTCATCAACCCAGGAGACACTCTGGAAGTCTGGATTCCTGCTGATGAGTAGGACTCACCCACCACGACTGTCATTGGAGGAAGGCTTGTGACACACGGCACAACTAGCCATAACTTCAGTTAATTAAAACCCCAGCTGTCTAACTGTAGACATGAGGAGGTACACAGGTTTGCCCAGGTAACATCAAGAACACCGTGTGTACTAGAACATGGTAATGGAGTGCCCCAGGGCTGTGGGTGACAACTGCCTCCTTCTTATTTGATTTCTTATTTATTTATATTTACTTCTTATCCCAGTTAAAAGTGACCTTAGCAAGGGGACACCCAGATTTGAACCAGGGACCTCTTGATCTGCAGTCAAATGCTCTACCCCTGAGCTACACCCACAAGCCTGCCTCTTCTGTTAATTGCACCTCTTGCTCTGGGCACCTGACTGCCGTTTCTGGCCTCTTACAGCCCAGCCCTGGGCGCAGGCAGCCTGCCCCGCGACAGCCTGCTCTCACTACCATCACTCACTCACTCGCCCACCTCCGAACACCTACTGAGCAGTTTCTATGTGCCAGACACATCCTTCCCTCTCCTTCCATTTTCCCTGGCTCCGCCTACCTCTGCCACCCCAGTTCCGTCTGCCCTGCAATCGGCCATCATTGGCTTTCCCCACCCAACAGGACCGTGGTCCCCTCCTCCCCTCCTGCGCTAAGGCGCCGAGGAGCAGAGAGGGCCGTGCACAGGCTGGGGAGCGGGGACAAGAACCTGGCCAGGACACCACCCCCTGAGACACAGATGACCCCCCCCTCCCTTCCCCACGCGCTTCCTTCACTCAACCCCCTTCATCCACTCAACCTGCAAATATTGTGGAGAAGTAAGTTGAACCAGCTCCGAATTTCATCTCAAGGAGAAACCTGATTTGGGGAGGGGGTGGAACACCATGATGACTTGCTTGTGAGCCCCCGGGGAATGGAAGACGGCGGGCGGCAAGCTCCACAGCCGTAGCCGAGGGCGGGCAGCCCTGCTTGGGCAGCGGGAAGGGCGAGGCAGGCAGGCAGGAGGCTGTCCTCTCACGAGGAAGGCTGGGCGCTGGTGTGGAACGGAGCCGGAGCGCCCCCTCCCGGCCACTGCGGGAGACGCTAAAGCAGGCTTCGACTCCCCCATCACCCCTTCCTCTCCCCACGGAGGCGGTCTCCAGCACGTCTACGAGGCTCATGGGCTTTGGGGAAGTAGCTATCTCGTCCAGAAATACTGAGGGGAGACCTAGTCCCCATGGGCTGGTTGGTGGCCAGTTTTCCTGGCACCTGAAGGGACCGCACACTTACTGGGCCCTCCTCTTCTCTCGAGGCCGCTGTGACCTGCCTCCCTTCACTGACCCAAGGGGGTGACATTTTCAGTTTCAGCGACCACGGGGGAAGAGGGTGGCGACCAGCCCCCCGGCACAGCTGATGGAGCTGGAACTGGTCCCTGACCAGGTCGGTGTCCTGGGGCACAACACCTGCCTATATGGACCCTCTCCCTCACCAGGCGAGCCCAGGTCAGCCCAGCCTGGTGGGCACCTTCCCTGGCAGAGACCCGGCAGGATTCCACCGGCGGCTCCTGCTTCATGTCGGACCCCCGGCCCGCAGTCTCCACCCCATGACACCGGCTGCCACTCCAGGCCCCCCTGGGAAGAGGACTTGTTTGAGCAGCTGTGCTAGGAAACAGGCCCGAGGGGCTGAAGTAGCCAAGGGCGTGCGCTCCGGGCTCGCAGGGACAGGCCCTTGGGAGGTGGGGCGGAAAGGAAGACCCCGAGAGAAGACACACTGAGGACAGCCTGTGGGAGAGACCGACCCACGGAGACACTGGGGATGGGGAAGGCACAGCTCGTCCACGTTGTTTTAGTTAATTGTCGTTACCAAGAAAGAAGCCATAACTAAGCATAGTCAAATTTTTCAGTGACTCACGAAAGCAAGAAACTAGGGCTTTTCAGCCGGGCGAAGAGAGTTCTCCCTGGGCAGCAATCACAGGAACTGCTCCAGTGGTGGGAGAGGTAGGAGAGAGGACCAGCCGGAGGGCCCTCTACCCATTTGTTGCACAAAATTTTCAAAGGATGCTCTTAGTGCTGCTTTATGTTGAGGAAAAACTGGCAATTTTTACATTGTCACACCATGAAACAGAAATATTCTGACTTTTACATAGCAAATTTCATAAAATGTTTAATTGTTAGGTCATATTTTCAACAGTTAAAGAAAAGTGGTTTCTTTCTGAGATGGAGGGCTGGTGGTGTGGCTTTCAGTTAGGCAAGAATTTCTCAGATATGATGCTAAAAGCTCAACTGATAGATTGGATGTCATCAAAAGTAAGAACTTTCGCTCTTTGAAAGACACTGTTAAGAGAGTGAAAAGACAAGTCACGGTCTGGGAGAAAGTATTTGCAAAAGCCATAGCTGATACGGGCCTTGCACCATAATATATAAAGAATGCTCACAGCTCAATCATAAGAAAACAAACCACCCAGAAGATATATGATGGCAATAAGCACCTAAAAGTGCGCTCAGCGTCATTAGTAATTGGACAAATGCACGTTAAAACCACAATGAGATCCTACTATGTTACATTAGAACGCACATCAGAAAGACTGACTGTAACAAGTGCTGGTGAGGACGTGGGCAACTGGAACATTCATACATTGCCGTGCAAACGTAAAATGGTGCAGCCACTTTGGAAAACAGTTTGGCAGCTTCTTAAAATTGAAACACACTCCTAGCGTATGATCCAGCTGTGCCACTCCTAAGCATTTAGTGAAGAGAAATGGAAGCATCTACCCACACACTTGTGCACGAATGTCACAGTAACATTTTTGTTAAAGCCCAGAACTGAAACAACTCCAATGTTCATCAACAGGCAAGGGAATACACAAATTGTGGTGTATGCATAAAATGGAATACTTTTCATCAATAACAATGAATGAACTACCAATACAATAAGCATAGATCTCAAATAATTATCTTGAGTGAAAGAAACCAGACCAGAAAAGAGAAAGAAAACACACACACATACACAGAGTACGGATGGTTCGATTCCGTTTATATGAAATTCTAGAAAATCTGAAAAAAAATCAAACGAATCTGTGGAGAGATTGGTGGTTGCCTGGGGTGTTGGCAATAGTCTAAGGAACTAGTATTTTACCTGGAGAGAAAAAGCAGAGGGGTGGGAGGTTCTGGGCTCCACTTTGGACACACAGGCCAGTTCATCTCTCTCCCACTGCCCCCCCTTCCCCTAAGCTCTGCGGCCTCCCACTCCCTTGCCCTCCATTAGCGGCTGCCAGCACCAGGTAGAGCGTCTGCTTTCACACCTGGAAGGGGCATTGGCTGCTCCTGGTCAACTCATCTTATGAGGAAAACAAAAGAAAGCAGGAGGGATTCAGTCAAGCCCTTGGAGTCATTGGCGGTCTGGGACGCACAGACCCTGGCTCTGGGCATCCGGTGACTCACCCCTTCTCATCTCCCTGAGCCTCTCTGGGAGGCCGTCCCAGCTCCCCGAGGCCAGCTGAGCAGTGGACATCAGCCTCCCTCTCTTCTGACTGCCTGTCAAGCTATTTGCCAGTCTTCACTACCCCTCACTCCCAAGACATGGTCCCCACCCGCTCATTTCCTTCTGGCTGCCGCGCTGTCTTTCAAGAACTTCTTTTCGAAAGTTCACGCTTCCCACTGGCATGACCCACTTCCTAGCCTCATTGCTGTTGCTGTGAGACCCCCAGAGGCTCCCTCGCCAGCTTGGATGACGTGGGCCTCTGCTCCTCCATTCTCCTGCTCCAGGCCTGGGTTGTGCTGGGTGACCTCTGCCTCCGTGTTGATGAGCCTCCCCCATCCCTGGTTCCTCAGTGCCTTGACCTCAGCCCCTCACTGACCAGAGGACACAGCTAGGACTGGTCACTGCTAGAAACAGCCGCCCCTCCCAAACTGTGAGCTCTGATGGTCCCCACCTCACTACAGTCTCTGCCCCTCCCTCCACCCCCACCCCCTGCTCCTCCCTCTGACCTTGTCTTTCCCGCAGGTGCTCTGCTCTTCCTGGCTTCCTTTCAGATGCCAAGGTCGGTCACCCCCCTCCAGCCCCTGTGCAGTCGCTCAGTCTGGTCACCTGCTGATCATGACAGACACACCCAGGACTCCTGCCTTCCCTCAGCATTCTTGAACCTCCAAAATGGGCGCCCTGGGTGTAAAACAGAGCCCCCTCCTTACAGAGCCCAATACCTCCCTGGCGGGACCTCGGCCCACAAGTCATCAGGCTCCCTGCCTTCCTCCTAGGGGTGAGGCACCCCCAGGGCCAGTCACTGGTAACCCCTCTTCTGGGGCCCAGCTTCACGTGAGCCTGCTCTAGAACCAGAGACCTTGCCCTGCACTGAGGTCTGCACCCCAATGTCCAGATCTCATGGGGTGCCTTTGTCCTTGGGAGGCACCCCACAGGGACCTCACCCGCTGGCCAAAGCCTCTCACCAAACCTCCCTCTGCTGATCTTTGGTCGGGTCTCTGCCCTCTCAGCCCACCTCTGTTATCCTGTTTGGGGAAGGGCGCCCGGGGCAGTGGGGAGCAGGGTGGGAATGAAGCTGCTGTGACTTCTGCTCTCCGGGGGACCTGAGTTATCCTGTGAAAACAAAATGGACTCCTAGCAAGGGAACAAAGTGAGCGTGTTGTAATAGTAACAACATCAACAGCAGCCGCAGCAGTGCCTAGGGCCCTGGAGTCCGAGATAACTGGGGCTGACTCCACACATGAGTTTTAATCGTGGTTTTACCACTTACTAGCAGTGGGATCACATTTAAGTCATTTAACCTCTTTGAGCTTCTATTTCCATATCTTTGAAGTGGGGAAAACAGTAGTACCTGTTCCTGTGGTTGTGTGGATATTAAATGAAATAGGTCACTTAGAAGTACCTGGAACAAAGTACACATTCAATAAACATTAGCTCTCAGGACTATTAAAAAAATGTTACAAAATTAAAAAACAAACAGCATCAATAGCAAAGATTCTTTGACAAACTCCCTGTTCATCACAACGCTCCTTAAAATGTTAAAAATTGGAAACAACCTAAATATCCAAACTTAGGGGAACAGTGCAAGTCCAGGTATGTCAAAGCACAACAAAGCCCCTCTCTGTCTTCCTGGCCCACCTCCACGACCCTGGCCTGGCGGCACTGTTCCACACTCTACCCCCAGACTCAGCAAACCAGGTGCTTCTGCACCGAAGCTACTGGTTGACTGAGCCGAGCTCACGTATCGCTGCATCTGTAGAGACCCCCGAGCCCACCGCCTCCTGCTCTGGCTCCCCTGGGGCCTCGTGCAAACCTTCATCATCGCACACGTCTCTATACTCCTGATGGCTGACTGCGTGCTGGGAAGTAAGGCAGGGCCCAGGACAACTAGCATGTGTCACGGCAAACAACGTCAGCGCGGTCACACTTGGGCCTTAGCCTTGGAGGACCTGGTGGTTCGTGGAGGAGCGTCCGAGCCCTCTGGGGGCGCAGTGCAGGATGCAGCCCAGCCTGCTGCGTGCAATCTGCTCCCGGTGGTGACTGCCTGAGCTGGAGGTGGAGGAGAGGCAGGCGGTAAAGTGCCCTGGGCATCTGCAGCTCTGCTCTAGGAAAGAAGGGATGTCCCCGGGATACCTGGGTGGGAAGGGGTGGGTGACAGTGCAGTTTAACCAGGAGACCCCTCAGATGGCAGCTCGCCCTGCAGCATGCCAGGTGTGCTGTCAAGCTCCTCGTGTCAAATTCCTCTTTCAGTCTGTGTGAGGGGAAGCCGTTGGAGCTTTGGAGCAGGAGAGGAACATGATAAGATCCACATTTTTAGAATCTCACTCTGGCTGCTGCGGGGAGAATTGATTAGAGGGGAGAAGAGCGCAACCCAGGAGATCACGTTGGAGATTGTTGGGGAATTGCGGAGCTGATGGGAAATGGTCAGGAGCAAGAAGCGTTTTGAAGGTGGAGCAGATCGGAGTTACTGACAGGCTGGGTGTGACCCGTGAGGAGGAGCGGCAGGAGGCACGCTCGGCTCTTGGCCTGAGCAGCTGGGTGGGTGGCGGCCCTTTGCTGCGCTGGAGTAGCATTAGGAAGGAGCAGATTTGGGTGAGGGTGGGAAATCAGTAGTTCTGTGTAGGATAAGTTAAGATAGAGATTCCCATTAGGTATCTAAGGGGAGGTAGATATTCAAGTCTGGAGGGTAAGGGGTGGTCCAGGCTAGGGATGTGAGTCTGGCAGTCAGGAGCATGTAACAGGAATCTGAAGCCACAAGACTAAGAGTTAGACGTGAGAAGCGAGGCCAGGACACCACCCTGGGTGCGCTAACATTTCGAGGCTTGTGGAAGAGGAGTACCAGACAAGAAGGCTGAGAAATAGCATCCCGTGGGGTAGGATGGAAGCAAGGTGTGATGTCTACAAAGCTTAGTCTTCACGAGTTTTAAGGAAGGAGTGGTCATCCTTGCAAAAGCGTGAGTGGCCAAGTACAGAGAGGGGAGAGAGTTGGCCTCTGGCATCAGCAAAATATTGACCAAATATAGGTCACTGATGACCTTGACCAAGGCTGTTTCTAGGGACCAAGTAAAACAAAAGCTGGATTGGAGTGGGATGAAAGGAAGTGGAGTCAGTGGGTACAGACAACTCTTCTGAGCCGTCTTCTGGAAAATGGGAGTAGAGAAACCGGGCAGGAACTAGAGGGGTCATGGGATCAAGAGAGGCTTTTTAAAAGGTGAGTGATATTAAGGCATGTTGTGCGCCGATGACAATAATCCCATGGAGAGGAAGAAAACGTTGATGCAGGAGAAAGAAAAGAACCGCAGTGGGGTCCTTGAGGAGGCAAGAAGCAAATTTAATTCACAACTGATAGATTGGCCTTGATAGATGAGAACGAAAACATTTCTTCCTAACAGAGGGGAAGGCAGCTGATATGAATACACATGGAGACTGGTTGCTTGGAACTGGAAGAAAGGTGGAGATGGTGCTCATCTGATTGCATCCGTTTTCTGAATAGTTAAGATACTCAGTTACAATAGAGATGGGGAGGGAGGGTTGAGGATTTGAAAAGAGCATAGAGGGGCTTCCCTGGTGGTCCAGTGGTTAGGACTCCGTGCTTCCACTACAGGGAGCATGGGTTCGATCCCTAGTCGGGGAACTAAGATCCCGCATACCATGTGGTGTGGCCAAAGAAAAAAAGTTAAGAAAAGTTCTTTTTAGAAAAGAGCATAGGGCTTCCCTGGTGGCACAGTGGTTAAGAATCCGCCTGCCAAGGCAGGGGACACGGGTTCGAGCCCTGGTCTGGGAAGATCCCACATGCTGCGGAGCAACTAGGCCCGTGAGCCACAACTACTGAGCCTGCATGTCTGGAGCCTGTGCTCCGCAACAAGAGAGGCCGCGACAGTGAGAGGCCCGCGCACCGCGATGAAGAGTGGCCCCTGCTCGCCGCAACTAGAGAAAGCCCTCGCACAGAAACGAAGACCCAACACAGCCAAAAATAAATAAATAAATTAATTAATTAATTAAAAAAAAAAGCATAGAAGAGGTGAAGTAGCCGTCTCAGAAAGTGAGAAAACAAAGGTATACAAGACTGCCTAGCTACGTTCAATGCTGACTTGAGATTTTGGTCACAGGTGAAGTTTGTCAGCACAGTTGTATGGTTTTCCCCAGCAATGTTAGGCTGCTCAGATGTGGGCATGGAATAAGCGAACACCTGCGTTGTGATTTTGCCAGGTGGGTACAATACAGGGAGAGAGGGCCAAACAGGTAAGAGATTTGCAAGAGAGTGGCTGATGCGCTGGGTCATGGAATCCAAGCTGTGTGGGCAGGAGGAGAGAACACGAGGGGGAGGTGGGCGATGGAAAGCCTACGGGAACAGGAAAGAGGACCTGACAAGGTCAGAAGATAGAGGTGATGGTCAGATACTGTGCTTGAAATCAAGACCTCAAAGGTGGAAGCATCACTGATGATCACAAGATGTGCATCTCAAATGCCGACTTTCTACACTACAGTGCTGAGCTTAGGGCCACCTACCACCCACTGGTCTATGTGTCCCTTGAGAACAGGGATCCTGCCTCACTTTTCTTAATGATGCTCAGCCCTGAGCCTGAATCTAGTACATAGTAAGTGTTTAATAGATATTTGTTGAATGAAAGAAAGGGAAATAAATCCTGTATGAACAGCTGTGCTAAGTGTCCCTACCTCCTCAAAGAGGGAAATGAGTTCCTCTTAGTTTAGGGCAGAACAAAGGACAGAACTCAGGCCAGGTGGCTGAACCACAAGCAAAAAATTCCAGGTACCTCCTTAAAAGTTAAATGTTTTTCTACAAGCTTTTATTCCTTAGAGCCTAGTGCTGACACACAGGACTGTCTCCATGTGCCCACCCTCTCCCTGAGCTGCTTCAATAAGGGCTTCCTTCTCACATCTGCACCTGGGGAAGTTTGGGGCAGGGGGCCGTAGGGAGAAGAGAGAGGATGTGTAAGGGCCTGTGGAGGTCAGACACACAGGAGGGGAGAGTGGGGGAGGAGCCCAGGGCTAGTTCATGCCTTCAACAGACATTTCCTGAGCCCCTACCATGTTCCCATCTGTGCCTGGTGCTGGGGACCCCTGGCTGATTAAGACCTCAATCTTGGGACTTCCCTGGCAGTCCAGTGGTTGGGAATCCGCGCTCCAAATGCAGGGGGCGTGGGTTCGATCCCTGGATGGGGAACTAGGATCCCTCATGCCGCACGGTGCGGTCAAAGAAAAAGACTTCATCTTGGCGCCAAGGAGCTCATGGTCCAGAGAACTGTCCCCACTGCAGATATATCTGCCAAGGGACAACGTGGTCATCGTCCTGGTTTCAGGACGCCAGGGTTAGTCTCTGCACCCAAGGCCAAGGGGCCTCTGTGGCTTGAGCTGCACGTGCAGACCAGCAAAGAGAAATGATTGTCTTGTAAATGCCCTTGTGCACAGCAAGAGGGAGGGAAAGAGAAGGCAGCAAGGGCTGGGGGACTAGGAGAGGGAGCGATGCTCAGCCCAGCTCGTCACGCCGTCAGGCCGGTCTACGGTCCCTCCTCCCTGTCTTGTCCTCCTTCCAACCCAAAGAGTGCAGGGCCAGGCAAGGTTTTGTTGTTTCAAGTTTCAATCCGATCACTCCCTCTAGTGGACATCTGTTGAGTCTGTTTACCCAGCATCCATCTCTCCAGCTCTTTATTAATCCCCCATTTCTCACCTTTTCCCCCAAATACTCTCTCCTGAGAGATGAGCTCTAAGGTTGGTCATGTGAGTGAAGAAAACAAGGGGGCACCCGGACTTGAACCAGGGACCTCTTGATCTGCAGTCAAGTGCTCTACCCCTGAGCTATACCCCCAGTTACAACTGTCCTGCTAATATCATTTCATGTCCAGAATCATGTTGCATTAACACTGACAGTCAGTGGCAGAGATTAAATTTCAACTGATAAAAAAAATTTTTAAGGAATTTAGATCAGAGAAGAAACTGACTTCCAGAAATTCAAAAGTTATCAGGACTCTCCCCTTTCTTTGCTTCCTTCTCAAATCAGCTTTAATCTCTCAAACCAATCTCTCCAAGCAGCTGAGATCCCACCTCCAGCACCTCTAGGCTCACATCTCCACACCTTGGTTGCCAGAGAGAAAAGGGCTTAACTCTGAAAAATCCTAGAGAAGGCCTGGCCTGGCTGGGTTCTAGTGCAACCAGGGGACAGGGTACTTGAGTGGTATAACCATTTCAGGAGTGACGTCACATAAGAATGTATCTGCTCCCACCCAGAATGCACGTCCATAGTACAGGGAGCAAGGGTGAGCCCCCAAAAGAAGTCAGGGGGAGCCAAGACACGGCCCCAGGGGGCCCCCTCTGCAGCTCTGGGCCTCGCCGGTCGCGTCTCCCATACTAAGCAGGAGAGCAACCTATTGCCTCTGCTGCCCGGAGTCCTCAGAAGCTCTCCACAGCCACAGATGCCTTGACGGTTTTCACCCGTTTATCCAGCAAGTACTTCGTAGGTGGCTACTGTGTGCCTGACCCTAACAACCGCACAGTTCCTGGCCTCAGGAGCGGACAGCCTAAAGGAGATGCCTGACACGGCAACAAGTGATACAAACGTGGTGAGAACCGGATGCTATGGGAACACAGAGAGGGAGACAGCATTCATTATTAGAAGCCTGACCAGAGGAGGGGGTCATGACATGCTCCTCATTTGAAATGGGTTGTGCACTCTGAGGGGCTTATTTAATAAACAGGGGAGGTAGGGAAGGAATTCTGGGTGAAAATGGCACTAAGGACTAAGGAATCAGGTGAAGCTCTTGACCAGGTTCAAGAACGGCTGGTGCACACAGCTGGTGTTGGGTGAGGTGGGAGGGGGTCCTGGAGAGGAGATGGCACAGTCTGTGGGCAGCAGGACCCCCACGGGAACTGATGAGCCACGTGGGCCCTGGGTGTAACTCCAGGGAGAGAGAAGGGATAGTCAGACCCACCAATGTGTTGAGGCTGGAGTTCAGAGCACTGACGGCAGGGCAAGAAGCTGGGGTTCAAGTCCTGATGCCGTCTCCGTGTTCTGAACGTCCTCTCTTATCCACATCACAGCCCACTTGGCAGACAAGACCTTTGACCTTTCTATGCCTCTGTTTCCTCATCTGTTAAGTGGGGATTATAGAAGGCCCTACAACTGTGCGGATTAAATGAGATCCTTTAGAGCAGGGGTCAGCAAACTATAGCCCACAGCCAGGGTACAGCCCCAGGAGCAAAGAATGGTTTTGATATTTTCAAATGGCTGGAGGGTGGAAATGGTACAGAGTAAGTGCTTAATAAACATTAGCTGTTATTTCTAATAATAATAATAATAATATATTGTGACCTGTGAAAATTATATGAAATGCAAATTTCAGAGTCCATCAAGTTTTATCAGAGCACAGCCGCTCTCACCCATCTGCAGCTGCTTTCCTCTACTAGGGCAGAGTTGAGTGGTTGCAACAGGGACCAAATGCCCATAAAACTAAAAATATGTACTCTCTGGCCCTTTTCAGAATAAAATGTGCTGACTCCTGACTTCGAGTCTTTATAGAGTTCTGCCGGATGCAGAACAAATACTTAATAAAAAGTAGCTATTGCTGGTATTATTATAGCCGTGGGCAAACACCGTTCACTGGGGAGTCCGGAGTCTCTGATTCCCTCACTTTGGGGCATCATCAGCTCCAGCTCCCTCCTCTCCCCAGGTCTACTTAGAGCTGACCAACTGCTCCTCGCTGGGGCGGCGTGAACGGGCAGGAACAGGGGTGGGCACGCATCCTCGAAGAGCACGCACTGATTACACTGGTGGCAGGTATCTGGCCATGACTCTCGAAATGACGAAAGCACATAACTCTGACCCAGAAACGAGACTTCTAGAAACTTAAAGACATATGCACATGTTTGTGGAATGATGTTTGTGCAAGGCTATTCCACTGCACCATTATTTGTAATTCCAAAACGCTGGAAACAACCCAATTGTCCCTCATCCGAGGACTGGTTAAATAAGTCACAGAACATCCTAGAGTCGAACACTAATAGACAGCCATAAAAAATGGTGATGCTCTTCTCTTTATGCACTGATATGGAAAGACGGACCAAGAAGAAACAAAACAGCAAGCTGCAGAACAATGTATGTACACACCATATAGCGCCACCATCAGTGAGGAACAAAGGAAGGGAGAAAATATATTTGCTTCCATATGCATAAAAATTCTCTAGAAAGATATACGGCCAACATTAGATGCCTGCAGGGAGGGGAAGTGGGGGGGCAGAGGTTAGATGGAATATTCCTGCACACCCTTTCCTACTGTTTGAATGTTGAACCATGCAAATGCATTCTTTATTTCAGTATTTCATTACCCATCTAAGAAAGAAAGAAAGTGTAACAAGAACAGAAACACAATGTAGCCCAAGTGTCACCATTTCTGTGATGCTCTCCCTCACCTCCACCCCCTCCCACTGGGCATCTATCCTCCACATAAACATGTACATTTTTTCGTACAAAAAATAAATGTAGAAGTTATTAAAACATTCACAATAAAGATACTAGGAGTGATACAGTTCCCAAACCCAGTTGTTTGTGTAAATTATAATAAAATGCAAATAAAAAAGGATGCATACTTGCAATTTCTAGCACCTTAACTTTACAGACCACTGGCTCTAGCACTAGTGTGATAATCTGTTTATTTACAGGCATCCCCACTAGACTGAGCTGCTTGAGAACAACCACTATGTTATATTTGCCTCTGAAGCCCCATCGTCGAACGCAGTACCTGGTACGTAACTCAGGTTGAGAGAACCTTTCTGCGCTGACAAAGGCCAATCCTGACAGAGCGCCTTCTCCAGCTCAGCAGCAGGGGGAGGTGAGCACTTCTGGCACCTGCAGCATATGCAGATCCTGGTGCCGCATCCACAGAGAGAGGAGGTCTGGGGGCCATGCCTGCAGCCTCAGCCTGCCAGCCTCAGCTCATTCCTCCATCCACTAAGCCGTCCACCCTCTGCACGGCCACCAGCAATTTACCAGCTGCCTTAGTCTGCTTGGGCTGCCATCACAAAGTACAACAGACTGGGAGCTTAAACAACAGAAGTCGATTTTCACACAGTTCTGAAGGCTGCAAGTCCAAGATCTAGGTGTCAGCAGGGTTGGTTTCTTCTGAGACCCCTCTCCTCGGCTTACGGATGACCACCTTCTCACTATGTCCCCACAGGTTGTTTCCTTTGTGCATGTGCCTCACTAGTGTCTCTTCCTCTTATAAGGACACCAGTCCTACTGGATCAGGACCCACCCTAATGGCCTCATTTAACCTAATCACCTCTTTAAAGGCTTTATCTCCAAACATGACTACATTCTGAGGTATTGGGGGTTGGGACTTGAACCTACAAATTTTGGTGGGGGACACAATTCAGCCCATAACATCTACAAAATTAATCTGGTCACATCATTGCCTTCCAAAAACGTCTCCTGATCGGTAACATTTTGTTGTAGTTTTTGGTTTTTTGTTTGTTAGTTTGTTATCTAGCACTGACATTCTAAGATGGCAAGGCTGGTGGAATGGGTGACCTCACCAATTGGCGCCAATTTCTAAAACCCATCTTAAGAATAAGGAATAATTACTGCTCCTTTTCCCTGCCTGGGTTTGACACAGGGTAAGCACTTTTTTTTTTTTAACGTCTTTATTGGAGTATAATTGCTTTACAATGCTGTGTTAGTTTCTGCTTTATATCAAAGTGAATCAGCTACACATATACATATATCCCCATATCTCCTCCCTCTTGCGTCTGCCTCCCACCCTCCCTATCCCACCCCTCTAGGTGGTCACAAAGCACTGAGCCAATCTCCCTGAAGCACACTTCTTGTTAAATGAATGAATGTAGGACATTCCAGACCACCAATATCTAATGGCTGCCCACATCTCACAACACCATGCCAGATTTAGTCCCCAGGACTACAGGGTGCAGCTCTTCTGTTTCTGTGGTGCATGCAGGCAACTCTGACACCATCGTGCTCGGGGACAGCCAGCCTAGCCACTTGCTCCTGGCTGCCACAGTCTTTTTAAAATTGGAGTATAGTTGATTTACAATGTTGTGTTAGTTTCAGGTGTATGGCAAAGTGATCCAGTTATACACACACACACACACATATCTATTCTTTTTCAGATTCTTTTCCCTTATAGGTTATTACATAATATTGAGCATAGTTCCCTGTGCTATACAGTAGATCCTTGTTGGTTATCAATTTTATATATAGTAGTGTGTATACCCCAAACTCCGAATTTATCCCTCCCCACCCCTTCCCCATTTGGTAACCGTAAGTTTGTTTACTATTTCTGCGGGTCTATTTCTATTTTGTAAATAAGTTCAATTGCATCTTTTTAGATTCCATATGTAAGTGATATCATATGATATTTGTCTCTGTCTGGCTTACTTCACTTAGTATGATCATCTCTAGGTCCATCCATGTTGCTGCAAATGGCATTATTTCATTCTTTTCTATGGCTGAGTAATATTCCATGGTGTGTGTATATAATATATACATGTATATATATGTGTGTGTGTGTGTATATATATATATATATATACCATTCATCTGTCAATGGACATTTAGGCTGCTTCCATGTCTTGCCTACTGTAAATAGTGCTGCAATGAACACTGGGTGCATGTATCTTTTTGAATTAGAGTTTTCTCAGGATATATGCTCAGGAGTGGGATTGCAGGATCATATGGTAACTCTATTTTTAGTTTTTTAAGGAACCTCCATACCATTTTCTATAGTGGCTGCACCAATTTACATTCCCACCAGCAGTGTAGGAGGGTTCCTTTTTCTCCATTCCCTCTCTAGCCATTTATTATTTGTAGGCTTTTTGATGATGGCCATTCTGACCAGTGTGAGGTGATACCTCATTGTAGTTTTGATTTGCATTTCTCTAATAATTAGCGATGTTGAGCATCCTTTCAGGTGTTTGTTGGCCATCTGTATGTCTTCTTTGGAGAAATGTCTGTTTAGATCTTCTGCCTATTTTTTGATTGGGTTGTTTGTTTTTTGATATTGAGCTGTATGAGTTGTTTGTATATTTTGGGAATTAATCCCTTGTTGGTTGCATCATTTGCAAATATCTTCTCCCATTCTGTGGGTTGTCTTTTTTGTTTTGTTTATGGTTTCCTTTGCTGTGAAAAAGCTTTTAAGTTTAATTAGGTTCCATTTGTTCACTTTTGTTTTTATTTCCATTACTTTAGGAGACAGATCCAAAAAGATATTGCTGCGATTTATGTCAAGGAGTGTTCTGCCTATGTTTTCCTCTAGGAGTCTTATAGTATCCAGTCTTACATTTAGGTCTTTAATCCATTTTGAGTTTATTTTTGTTCTAGTTCTGTGAAAAATGCCATTGGCAATTTGATAGGGATTGCACTGAATCTGTAGATTGCCTTGGGTAGTACAGTCATTTTAACAATATTGATTCTTCCAATCCAAGAACATGGTATATTTCTCCATCTGTTCGTGCCATCTTCAAATTCTTTCATCACTGTCTTATAGTTTTCAGAATACAGGTCTTTTGCCTTCTTAGGTAGGTATATTCCTAGGTATTTTATTCTTTTCAACACGGTGGTAAATGGGATTGTTAATTTCTCTTTCTGATCTTTCATTGTTAAGTATATAGAAATCATCAGATTTCTGTGTATTAATTTTATATCCTGCAACTTTACTGAAATCATTGATGAGCTCTAGTAGTTTTCTGTTACTGGCTGCCACATTTAGTCAGGGCTCTGGAAACCAAGTTCCTATCATGCAGCAGAGTCCAGGCTCTCAGAGTGCAGCTGATCAAAATGTGCCAAGGGGAAAAGGTCCCTAAGACATACTCCTCAGTGAAAACAGCAAACTGCAGAATGATACACACAGTATGGTATGCGTGGTTTTTAACCCCTTTTAAACCCTTTCCGCACTACCTACACGTATGAAAATGCATAAGGAAGGAGGCTGAAAGGCTACACACCAGAATGACAATAGTGGGGACCCCGGGGAGAGGGCTGGGGATGGAGGGTGGCCAGCACAGAGAGCCCTTCAGCTTCATGTGCATACATTTTCTTGGTGAGAATGTATTCTTGTAAGAACACGTTTGCAGAGTCAAAAAGCAAACACTTTCAAAGGTTAGAGGCTGGTTAGTCTGTTCAGAGGGATCTCCAACCTTGGTCCTCCAACTTGGACCGGCCTCCGAATTCCCTGAGGAACATGTTGGAACTTCAATGCCCAGACCTCCTGAAGGAGAACGCAGAATACACCTTTCCTAGAAGTCCAGTAAGAGGAGCCTGCCCCTGGCAACACGAGTAAATAAAGCAATCTGCACACACTCTGTCAGCCCACAGGTTTGAGCCAGAGTGTGTGGAAACAGCTCCCAGGAGCAGGGCCTGTCCTGGGGGGTAGACAGGAAGCAGAGCTCTCTCCTGATGAATCTGGAAAAGCTTACAGAGAGGGTGGAATGCAAGGAAGTAACTGCTGAAACATCAGGAACCTCCCAGACCACAAGGTGGACCCCGAGTCCCCCGAAGACCTCATTCCTCCGCCTCCCGATGCTCGCTCGAGCCCCACTCAAGAGCAAACCCCCGCTCCATGGCAGAGCTGAGCCAGGGCTGGGGGCTTCTGGCCCCGGGGCGCCTCTGGCCCCGGGGCGCCTCGACCAGGCCCTGCATGCTCTGCGTCTCCCTAGGACCTTCTGAACAGCCCAGTCCTGACACGTCTGCTGTAGGGGCCCAGCCCCGGTGGCTACAGGCTGACTGCAGGGCTGGGCCCAGCTCACTCCCTGCCCCACAGAGGAGGAAGCAACTCCCAGGTTCCTGCAGTAACGGCATTCACAGAGACAGGTCAGAAACCACAAGAGCCACCCTGCCTGCCAGCCTCTCACTCGCTGCTTCTTTTGTCCTGCTGTCGTGCCCCGTCCCGGCGGGAGTCTGAAAATGCCACTTTTAGCACCAGTCTTACATGCCAGCCACTCAATACCCTGCTCAATACCTACCTTCTTCCCAGCTCTGAGCTCATGGTAACTTAATTTACCTACTCGAAGGACCTGCTTCAAAGGCAAGGCTTTCTCCCCAAGTAAAATGTCAGAGTCTAAAAAGCAAGGAACAGGTCTTGGCATGATCCTTTATGTCCTAAGAGAACAGGGCTCCTGGGTTCCTGTCCCCTGCTTCAACCAGGGTGGTCCCACTTTGCCCTGTGTTGTTTCTAGCTGTCATTTAAATAAAGGGTTCCTCGCCTTTAAAAAGGCTTGAAAACTGCATATCAGATCCAGTGCTATTATTTGAAAGACAAAGAAAACTGAGCTCCTGTTTGGTTCATCATTCATTTAATAATCACTCGTTATTTGTTATTTACACACGTGCCAGGCACTGTGTTAGGTGCTGGGGACATTCCAGAAAGACTCAGTGCCTTCCCACAAGGAGACTGAAGCCAAGGAGAAGACAGAAGGAAGCAGGAGCTGGAGCGCAGAGTGAGGGGCACCTGAGGGCAGGTGCTGAGAGACGTGGGGGCAGATACTGGTCAGAGAAGGTCTCAGAAGGAGGCCACCCTCCCGCCCACGTCTGCCTTCAGGACTCTGCCTGTTCTACGACAACTTTCTCAGTCTCAGGACTGGGTGTCTGGTCTGCCCTCTGCCACTCCCCCAAGCTCCCAGGGCATCTCAGGCCGCAGTGACATGCGTGCAGGAGGTGGCACAGGCGCTCCCTGGGCACCAGAACGCCTGGCCTGCCCTACCCGTCAGCTGTGCGACATCGTGCAGCTCATCCCACTCTCCTCTCCCTGTTTCTCCAGAAACATGGACCCTGACACCAGGCTGCCCTCAGCAGGCAAGGGTGGGCGGCCAGGCTCCGAGGGCCTCCCCTCCCATCTCCGCAGCTCAGGCTTGGTGGCGGCACAGTCTATGAGAGAGGAAAACAGGCCCGTTTGCCATAAGCGAGGTGACGGGGCTCAGCTCTGCAAGCCTGGAAGGGAGAGGGCGCCCCAGCCAGGGGTCTGGAGCAGGATCTGCCCCTCTTCCTGATGTGCGGGGGAGAGCGCCGCGTCTGAGGCAGAGCAGAAGTGCTCCCAGGCTCCCCGGGCCCGCAGTGCAGGTAACGAGGCTGGGAGGCACATCCTGCTGCCCTCACAAGGGAAGAAGTGGAATCCAAGAGAGACAGGAGGAGCCCAAAGTCACAGCCCAGCCACCTCACTCGACAGACGGGGAAACAGGTCCAGGAGGGGGAGTCAGGCAGGCCTGGAAGTCAGCTCTCAGCTGGGTGCACCGTCCACTCTGCGGGCCTCCCGCCGTCCTCCCTTCCACATCCTCCCCGCCTCCCCTGAGGCCACATCCTCCCCCTCCCCATGGCCTCACAGCATGCTGGACGCCCTTCTGGAAGAGGAACCTTGGCGGCCAGATGAAGGCAAGTAAGTCATTTGTTCTGGGCCTCAGCCCCCTTAGGAGGGGAGAGTGGACAAAAGCCAGCTGCTTACCTGCTCAAAGAAGTGGGAGAAGCGGGGTGTGCAAGCTGGGACGGAATGGGGGCGGGGTAGCTTCAAAAACTTAGATCTAATTGTGTCTTACACAAGCACGCGTGCTCATGCACACTTATTCTTAATCCACAGCCTGAAGAACTTAATATTCCAGGGCTGAACCTCCTTTTTTGGGCCTGGGGCCCACAAAGAATCCTTCATTCAGGAGTTGTTCTGGAGTACTCACAGTGTGCAGAGTACAGCCCGGTGAGCCCGAGGGCTGCAAATACAGATAACGAGAGGCCCTAGTTCGCCAGCAAGTGAGAAGATGCGTGTGTAAGAGCTGCCTCTGGTGCTACCCGAAGGGCAGAACGGTGAGGAGCAGAGGCCAGTTCATATTTAGTCTCCATGAGACCTCGGGCAAGACAGCTAACCTCCCTGCGTTTCATTTCATAAAACCTAAAAACGAGAATCAAGGATACCTTCTACCTGCCTGAAGACAGAGGGCCAGTCACATTATCTCAAAGTGCTTCCAGCTCTCAGATCCTAGAGGCTCATTTGATTCAATAAAGGATTTTATTCCAAGGACTTCAGGCTTGGAAGTCGCCTGGGCTGGCCCCTTACCCGGGCTCACCTTCATGACGTGCTTGCAGAGCTCCTCTGCCTGTCTCCCAGGCTGCCCCACTCCAACTCTAAGAAGCTCGTGGCCCCATCTTCTGCAGTCGCCCTCACCTGGAAGTACAGGTCACCTGCGCCAACGTGAGTCGCCGGCCATTTCAGAGAACAGCTAAAACCAGCTCCAGTCTCCTCTCTTCTCACCCCAAACCACGGGGCATCACTGGCCAAACCACTGGGCAAGTGCAAAAGCATCTCCATCATGTTTACTTCAGATAAAGGGCAGAGGCCAGTGGCTAAAAGGACTCAAGACCAGGGCTCCTAGGTTCTCATCCCCTCTCCTAAGTGCACGCACATGTCCTGTGAGTTCTCCTACTTGAGTCCATGCTCAGAGGTCTTTCTGGAGTAGCAGGCATGCCACTGCTGCACAGCCACGCCCTCCCCAACCAACTCCACGCCACCCGCCACGGCAGACATCTCTGCTGTGTCACACCTTCCTCCTGACGATTTTCAAGCCCTTTAAAGTCAACTGGTGAACAGCATTAGGCACCAAGAGGTCAGGCTTTGGCAGCCACCAGGCTTCCCTCAACTATGAGTCTGAGGACCCCACTGAGTCCAAGCAGGCCCTCTCCACCCACACCCAATTCCTGTACCTTGCGGGGCTCCCCTTGCTGCCTGTTCCTCAGAGACCCTCCATGTTCTCCAGGCACCTCTGCAGCAGCCCGTGCTCCTGCAGCAGGGCCCCAACTTGCCCTCCAGCTGGTTCTTTATCTCCACAGCCATCTTCTCACAGTCGGCCAGCTTCTTCCCGGCTGTCTCTGTTCACCTCTCCAGGCTCTGAAGTCGGATGGCCCCGCGTTCCACCTTCCCCACAGTCTGAATGGCAGCCAAGATGGCCAGAAGGGAAATCTCTGCAGACTGGATCTGGGCCTCTCGTTGGAGGTCAGTCCCCATGTGCCATTCCTGCAACTAGACACAGGGAGGTGCGTCAGCCACCAGGAAAGGGGCCCAGAGCCATTCCCAGCTACGGAAAGGTCAGGATCCCCTGGAATAGGGGGAAACTTCTTCCAGGTGCTAGAAGGCCTCACTGGTCAGACCTCCAAACAGACCCCACCCGGCAGACTGTCAAAGACAGCAGACACCGACCCCATAGAGCTCCTGTGGGAAGAATCTTGAACCAAGACCCAGGAGTAATGGTAAATGGTATGACAAAGCATTACCATCATAAATGGAAAGTCAGTATAAGGAATTTGAATCCCAGCCCTACCACATAATAGTGGTATAAGCTTAGTCAATTATTTAACCAACCACTTCTTCACCCAAGAACACAGCCCAGCAGGAGAAAGGAAGTGAGTGAGACCCAGAAAACTTCTCAGGGGACCAATGTACACACAGATTGCTATTTCAGTTCCTGGGTGTTCTAGAGCAAACCTACTGCCCGCATTCCTGGGCTCAGAGGTGAGCGAGGCCCTGTTGTTCTGGCCTTGGTGATTTCTACGGCACTTCCACCCTGACATTTACTAGCACGTGACCTCCTAACCTGCCTGAGATGTCAGGTCCCCGTGACCCAGGTGCCTTGTCAACCAGCTTCAGGGTTGTCTCCACACTAGGAGGCCAGGTCCTAGCTGCCAGGAGATGGAGCCAGAGAAAGTCAAAAGCCAGCATTTAAGCGTAGTCAGAAGAAAGAAATATTTCAAAGAATATCCTGCCACGGGAGGTGGAAAATGTACCATGTATTACTAGAAGTAATAAAATAAGAAATTCATGAATGCCTCAGTGGGGACAGCTGACATTTAATGGAAACATTCCTGGAAATGGAACTCTGCTAGAACTTGACTCAACACCTATCCTGCCACTTGAATCCTGTGCATTTTGCGAGGATGAAATGCACTGTAGGTACGGGAAAGCACTCAGGAAGCATTATATTGGCACGTATTACATCACTAAAACAAATATAAAGGCTGTGGACCAAGGATCATAATGTTTATAAACCAAAGACTGTGATTAATCCAATTCTGTGCACCTGAGGTCCCCCCAACACCTCCTCCATAAAAGCACTTAGCCAAGTGTCCCACACGTGCTAGGGACTGGTCACCACACACTTGTCCCTTCCTTCCTTCACAGCATAACTGTGCCACCTCTGAGTCTGGTCTCTGACCGGTATAAGGTGTAGCCTAGAGGAGGCAGACCCCACTTCCACAGATGAGGGACAAAACAGCTTATCTCCCCACAGTGCCCTGTCACAAATCTGGCATCCAGGAATGTATCTAAAACCATCTCAAAGTTATGTCCACCAGGAGATGACTCCTCTGCCTTCAGAGACATAGAAAAATCTCATCTTGATAGTTCTTGTCACACAGGCCAGGGATGGCCTCAAACTTGAGCCTGAGACACTAACCAGAAGTCCTCTATGACGCAGACCCCCTCTTAGCAGCAATAGGAGGGACACCCTGGGGAATTTCAGAAAAGAGTGAGTAGGCACCCAAATACATTCTGATAGGAATCAGAGTTCAGACCTCGAAGAGCTTTACACGACCCTCACAGCCAGAGGCAAGACTGCTGACAGGAGGAAGCCAAGGGTCTAGACTGGAGTGGAAATAAGGTCACGAGACAATAGCACTGATCTTAGCTTGGGAAAGGGATGAGAATGGGGTCACGGTCTCCCTGAGATGATCATTTCAGCGGATGGGGGCTGGAAGACAGGTTCAGGAGGGGGGCCCTGGAGTGTCTCTGGAGTGAGGATGGTCAAGGTCCATCCGCCCCACACACCCACCCTGAGCCCCTGAGCCGGGTCACAGAACGTCAGGCTGGCGGAAACCTCGGAAACATTGTGGTTTAGTCTATAGGCGAGCAAACCGGGGCCAAGAAAGGAGAAGGGATTTTATCGTGTGACCTCAGACAGCTCCCCTCAGGCCCTTCGGCCTCAAGCGTCTTTTTTCCTAGACCCTCTACCCAGGTTGAGCCTCCCCAATTCCAGGAGGGGCGGGGTGAGGGCAGGACATCCTCTCTGAGTGTCGCCCTCACCTGAGACGGGCCGCCTCGGCCATGGCCCGGCACTGTCCGGCCGGGCCGGGGAGTCGTCGCCGCCGCCGCTGCCGCCGCCGCCGCCGCCGCCGCCGGGCGGCCCACGCAGGCCAGCCCCCGGCCTCTCTGCAAGCTCTCCCGTGCTCTCGCGGCCGTCGGGCCGGGTTGCTCCAGACGCGCGGGAACTAAAGGACCCGGACGAGCAGTAGTAGTGGAACCACGCGGGCGCGGGGCACGCTGCCTCAGGCCACGAGCTGGGCCCCACCCCGCCACCCGGAGGCGGCTCCCCATTGGCCAGACCGGGAAGCTCCGCCCCCGCCCCTTGCGCGGGCGACCCCGGCAGCCCGGAGCCTGCCCCCTATTGGCCGGCCCGGAGACCCCGCCCCCGCGGCGAGCGCCAGGGCTCTGTGGGCGCGGGGCAGAGGTGGGCGCCACTTCCGTGGGAGCGCCCGGCGCGAGGGCCGCTTTCAAGCGCGAATGCGGACTCGAGCTCGTGCCGAGCAGCCCACCCACGTGGTGGGCGGGGACTTTCCGCACCGCCGCGGATTCCCAGAGAGCAGGAACCAGGTCACGTGCACGTATAGAGTACAACATATTTATTGAGCACTGATGGGGCCACCAAGGTTCCACCACCCTCACAGTTCTTAAGGGCCTTTAACACCAGAACCCCAACTTTGCTTTACAAATGAGGAACCCGAGACCCAGAGCTGGGAGTGAGTCTGGGGTCAAACCAGGCTCCATCCTCCCAGGTCACGCAGCCTCCGCTGACTCATTTTAGAGTAAAGAATGTGCTTTGAACACCTATTGAGTGCCAGGCAAACTCACAGGGCCTAGCCGGGAGCCTGGCACATTGAATGCTTTGGAAGAAGAGGAACACCACTGCACAGTGATTGCTGCTTCTGTTAGAGTTTGTGTATTTACACAGGGCATTAAGCATTAGAAAAGCCTGGAAACTCTGAGCCCTGAGGCCTTCCAAGGAAACACCTGAGACTAGCTCTTGCAGCTGAGGGCTAAGCTCTCAGCAGCTTCACTAGCACCACATCCTGTCTGAGCACTTGCTGACAGCCCAGCCCTGACTGTGGGGCCCTGGCAAGGGCTGGGGGATACCAGAGCAGACAAACACAATCTATGGCAGGGAAGGGTGGCACCTCTCCCAAGCCCAGAGGAGCTTGGCTGAGCGGTCACTGACGTGTATACTCTTGCCCCAGAGATGACAGCAATGTTTCCATCTGCCCCCAACCCTGTTCAGGACTTTAGGAGAGGTACGAGGGTCAGAGGGGGGCAAGATGAAGTGGCACAGCCAGGGACCCAGGCACCTGGAAGCAGGCCTGAACACTGGACACTTCACATAGTGCCAGATAAATAAGACAACAATCAGAAGTGCTGAGGACCCATCACTCCAGCTTCAAAATCACCCAGACCAAGGGCTGGCCTATAGGGAGCACCCAAAGTGGTGTGATTTAAGAGGCACAAGAAGCTAGCTGCCATCAAGACTTCTCCATGGGGCCCAATGCTATTGCCCGAACCTCCACAGTTTGAACCTCATTGCTTTGGTGAGAATTTGTTCCACTGAGGTACAAAAGGCTCCTGGGGGATATAGCCCAAAGGGAAAGTCTTACCTCACTGCACCCATGGGACCTTCCACTCACTCCAGAAAATAAAGGTCCTTCTTGAGTGATTCTGACTGGGAAGAGGGCTGGAGATCAACATGAAAGAGAAAGGGGGCCCTGAACTTGAAAGGAAGGTCGAAATCAGGCTTCCTATTTGTCCGGCTGCCTCTAAATCTATTATGACCCTGACAACTCTAAGGTGAGGTAGGATGCACTGGGGTCATTACCACCTTCGACAAACAAGTAACACGAGGATGGAGGTGGTTAAAAGATTCACCTAGATCTCCTGGCCTAACTCTGCCATGAGCCCCAAGTTCTAGAAGACAACCCTCTCCTTTAATGTGACAAATCAGGCCTGGCAACCCCACAGTCCATGTGGGCTGACCAGCCTCACTCAGACCAGGATCTTCCTCTCGGGAGGAACTTCCTGGGCCCGCTCTGCACCTGACCTCCCCCACGCCCCCAGGTGTCGGGGTGGGGTCCAGTCCATGGAGCGCGCACACCCGTGAACACTGAGACCCTGGGGGAAATGTCATCCACTCCAGGCTGCAGTTCCCCGCTCTCAGCTGATTACCAAAGGCAATCATGGATGTGAACACCCACTGCGGAAAGGACCAGGAATACTGGGAATCAGTCTAGGCCAAGGAACACACACCTGGGAAGACACCTGGTTTCCAGGGCAGCAGCCAAGGCATCCCCATCAACAGGCATTCCCAGGCTGGTCTGGACAGTCCCTCTGCCATCCCCACACATAAGGAGGTGGCAGAATAATCCCTGCCCCTCAGGAGTTCTTGGTCCCCTTTACAACCACACACAATACTTACAGAAGCACTTAGAAAATCTCCATAAAAAAGTTTCAAAATAACAGTAGGAAACTCAAATTTCCAGTGCCTATTCTTCAGGCTGTCCACTCTGCTGTTTCTCGTGTTGACAGAAGACCAAGACCTCTGTGTATAAAGTCAAACCCCAGGCTCTCCGTGTCTCGAACACCACCTACTAGAAAGGCCATGGCCTCTGGTCCTGTTGCCTGTCCATGGTACCCGTCAAAGGCCCCCACCAAAGCTTGGCATCCTCTAAGCCTTAGTGGCTCCTGTATAAGTCAGGAATGTAGAAAAGGCAGCAGAGTGACAAACTTAGGAAACTGAGGCATCTGGCACGCATACACTCTGTCATCAAAAAGGCCACTGCTTCCCATTTGAATGAAGGGAAAAAAGATCTCTCCAAAGCCATCCCAGAAGGAGGAACCAGCATCAGGCACAAGTGGAAAGGCTCCGCCGGTGGAGAGGTGGTCCTGCAGGGGGTGCCCCGCAGGCTGCTGCCCGGTCAGCCCTCCTCGGAGTGGCTGGGCCGTGCCAGCAGCGGGCTGCCCAGGCGGGCGGGGGTGACCGGAACGTGCGGGCCGCCCTGGCCGCGCGCGTGCGTCTGCATGTGGACCGCCAGGTGGTGGTTGCGGTTGAAGGCGCGGCCGCACTCCGGGCACGGGTAGGGCCGCTCGCCCGTGTGGATGCGCTGGTGCCGGAAGAGGTCCGAGGGCCGGCGGAAGGCCTTGCCGCAGTAGGGGCAGGCGGGCCAGCCCTGGCTGTCGCCTGTGTGCAGGCGCTGGTGCAGCAGCAGGCTCTTCCGCTGCTGGAAGAAGCGCAGGCACTCGCTGCAGTGGTACACCTTGGCGGCCGCCGGCCTCCGCCCCACGAAGCAGCGGCGGCCCTCGGGCCCCTCTGGGAGCCAGCGGATGACGGGGCCGGGCACCACCACCTCCCCCGGCTCCAGCGCGGAGTGGGCACGTGCCCCGGCCCCGGAGGCCGAGCCGCCCCGGGCCTCGCCGCGCTGCTGCTCCTCCTCCGCGTGGGTCCGCTGGTGAATGGTCAGGTTGATCTTCAAGCGGAAGCTCTGTCCGCAGTCAGGGCAGGGGAAGGCCCGCTCTCGCCGGCGGGGGAGGATGCGAGGCGGCTCGCCCCCCGGCCCCGGTGCCCCCGGTGGCAGAGGGTCCCCTGCCCGCGCCCTGGGCACTGCCCCCGAGTGAGGCCGGCCGGAAGCCCCGGTCCTGCTCCTGGGCCCTTTGGGGAGTCTACACTCTGGCTGGCTCGGGGACTCCCCCAGGGACAGCTGCTCAGGCATCATCTCGTCCTCAGATTGTGCTTCCGTCTTGATGATCATGCCGCCACCACCTGGCAAATGGAGTCTGCGTTGATTTCAAGCGGGCCACACCGGCCCGGCCCCCACTCGGGCCACAGACCCAGTCCTGGCCTCCCGGCGCGGCTCCAGCCACACCAGCCCCGCCCGCCCCCGCCTTCCCTGGGCCCCTCCTCCTCGCAGTGCTCCCGGTCAGAGCAGGGAAACACTGTTGCAAAACCAGGACTCCGGGGTCAGGGGTCAGACCGGGGAGGCAGATGGGGGGGAAAGTGAAAGGCAGACAAAGGGAGGCCTATGTCCTGGGCCCTGAGGCATGCTGACCATGCGGGAGCCCCGAAGTTCTGACGACTTTAGTTCTGATCTATGGATGACGATGAGCCCTGAGGGCCATGACTGCCCCCAGACTAGTAAGAGGCTTCGGGCCTGGAGGTGGTGGGTGACTTAGCCCCCCTCAGAGCTACGCAGCCAAGTAACAAATCCACACCGAGCGTCCACCACCTGCCCGGCACCATGCTCTCAGGTGACGCAAAGCAGGCACGAGTCCTGGGCTTCCCGGCTGGGCCTCAGTGTGGGTCACACTTGACTCTGAGGCGGGGCTGAGGCAGCGACAGGTGGTCTCAGCAGCAGCTCCGGGGGTCCCTGTCGCTGAGGAGGCCGGTCCTGGCCTCAGAGCCCTGCCTGGAACCCAACATTCTCCCACACCCTCCAGCTGCCGCTCACCTCTGGTCTCCTCTGGAGCCAGCCCCCCACCAGCGCCCACCATCCCCCAGGATCCGGCAGCCTCACAGTCACACAGTCTGCTAGTCACACAGTCTGCTCAACGGTGACAGAGAACCTTGCCCGCTGCCTATTAGAATGAAAACCTTCAGCCCTCATTAGGCAACTTCCAAGGTCCAAGACAAGAGTGATTTCTATTCTTGCTGAAGCCTGAGCTTAAACCGCAAGCCAGGAGGCCACTGAGGAAGAGAGCCCTTAACTGGTGAACCTCCAGGGCAGCACCCGACAGCAAGACCTTGGGTTCTCTGCTCACCGCTCACCCAGTAATCCTCACAAATTAACTCATGGCAGAACTTTATTTCTATGTCAGAAATGACCCACTGTTTTTAATTCAGTCCTCCAGCTACAGAATCGTTAAGTCTAAGAATCATGTAAACTTTGAGGTAAAACCTTGTTGCATTGAAGAGGCCCCCATGGTGGTCCTGGGCTTAGAAATTAGTGAGGGTCTCAGGCCCTCTCCTCTGTGAAGGTCAAGGCTCCCAGATCTCTCCATCTGCAGCCCATCTGCAGCCACACCACAACCCCAAGGCGGGCCCAGATCTCATGCCTGCCTCCCACTGAAGCAGGTACCAGGATGGAATGAGAGGAGAGCTGGATCCCTTTCTATTGGGCCAAAATAGGCAATAAGCGCTTTCTTTTTTCCTGCTTATAAGGATGTAAGCCCGGTTTATAGAAAACGCACAGACTCTAAGCAGGAAGAGCTAAATTTAAATCACAGGCCTCAACACTGCAAGACGTGAGAGGCTGTGAGGCTGGGCCACTTCACAGGGTGGCTGTGAGGAGGCCACGCCTGGTGGCACACAGCTTGTTTTAAGCAGCACCTTTCCAGCCAGACCAGACCACGATGGGGGGAGAACAGGACCATAGGTGATCTGGGTCCCCAGAGTCCCAGGGAAGTAATACTTGGGGGGTGAGGGAGGGAGCCCTCAGGAGGAAACCCCTCACCAGGTCCATCATGCAACCCCTACCCACTCCCAAAGGGCCCCCGAGTTCCTCTGGGGCTCTGCTGTGGCCACGGGGCCTCTTCCCTTCACTCACCTGGCCCCATGCCGGGCAGGATGTCCCTGGGAGGGGAGGTGGGTGACTCCCCATCTGAAGATTCTTCCTCCCGTTTAACTGAGGACAAAACGCTAGTGCTGGCTAGCGGTCCTGTGAGAGAGAGTCCCATGAGGGCCTTTCCCAACAGCAGGCTCCCACAGGGAGACCCAGCCATTCCCTAGCAGGCCCAGGACACGCTCAAGCGCCTGCAGCCCAGGAAGAGGGAGCGCCGGGTTCTGTCCCAAGGGTGGCAGGTGCCCCACCCCGCAGCCTCTGCTCAGAGGTGGGCGGAGACCAGGGAAGGCCACACCCCCAATTCCCATGAAGGTGGTGCTAACAACTGGCCCCTCTGCATCTGGGGGTCACCCTGATGGGCCTCAAAAGGACAGAGGGTTTGGGGAGGCCCCAGGGCACAGCACCAGGTTTGCAACAGAGCAAGGACAATGAGAAGGTCCTAGTCCTCTCACACTCCGGCTGGGAAGGATGGACACAGGGAAGCAGGGATGGGGGTGTCACCTCCAACTGCAGGGGCCCATATTCAGTGGGGAAGATGCACAGAAGTAACTGGATAGAAAGCAACCCAGAGACTGAACAGTCGGGCCGGCAGGAGGGGGACACCACGCCAGCACAGAGCAGTCTGGAGACAGAAAACAAGGCTCTGGGTTACCTGCCAAGGGCTATGCTAAATGCCCCCTGAATATACTCCATTTTTGTGACAGCATGGGCAAGAATTTCCTTTAAACAAAAGCAGAGAACACTGGAAGCGGTGACCGGAGCTTCACCGGTCTTCAGAAGAGGACACTCACCGAGGAACACACATGCTGGCACTCTGCTAGGCATGCGACACGTACTGCCCCATTAACGGGACTGTCTTAAGAACCCTGAAGAGACCCAATGTCCCCCTCCTGTGCCCTTCCCCTCACTCCAGCCCGATCAGTGTACCTGGCCCCCAACATACCTAAGTAACCCATACCTTTGCTTAGACTGTTTTCTCCTGCTGAAAATACCCTATGCTCCCAGCAAAATCTACCTCTAAGGCCTGTCTCAGGGGCCCCTTTTCCAGGAAGCCTGTCCAGCCTTGCCCGGCCCGGCCCAGCCCCCAGCCATCTCTCCCCGCCTCGAGCTGCAGCACTTATGCTCAGTACCACCTGTCTGGTCCTGTCCACACGGCTGCCCAGGGCTCACTCACCGGTGCTCGTTTCAGGTGGGGTTACTCTTGTTTCTGAGTCTTGCTGGTGCTTGGAGGCCTGACCTTCTTTTGGCTCCTTCTGGGCAGGGCTGACTGGGCTGGAGATGTGCTCTGGGTATGGAGGAAGGCCTGGGGAATGCAAATCAGTGACACTACGGACAACGCAGAGGTCTCCCAGGAGCCTCTGGGGAGTGGCTAAATGCAGTCACCTGGAGCATCAGGTCAAACACAGGGTATGATAATTAAGTGAACTTTACTGATCATCTAGTAACTAGATTCTAGACTAAAGCCTCCATGTCTGAGAAAAGGAAATGGTATATGTAGCCTGTTAAGTTATCCGATAGTACCACACAGGTCATGACACAGCAGGACCAAAGATCTGGCTTTTTAAGGACTCCTGGCTCAGAACATTTCAACGGTAGTTCCCAATCCCAAGTCCTCCACCAGGCTGGTATATAAAGATCCCCTGGGAAGCACCCCCAAGATTCTTATCAGTTAGTTCGGGGTGGGCCTAGGAAGTATGCATCTTTAAAAAGCTTCCTAGGGGAGGGGGCTTCCCTGGTGGTGCAGTGGTTGAGAGTCCGCCTACCAATGCAGGGGACGCGGATTCGAGGATTCAAGCCCTGGTCCGGGAGGATCCCACATGCCGCGGAGCAACTGGGCCCATGCGCCACAACTACTGAGCCTGCACTCCAGAGCCCACATGCCAAGAGCCCGTGCTTGGCAACGAGAGAAGCCACTGCGATGAGAGGCCTGCACACCACAACGAAGAGTAGCCCACTCGCCGCAACTGGAGAAGGCCCGCATACAGCAACGAAGACCCAACGCAGCCAAAAATAAATAAATAAAATAAATAAATGTATTAAAAAAAAAAAGCTTCCTACGGGAAAAGACATGAATATTGCACAGAATAAAAAATTAAAATGGCCATAAACAAAGCTACACTGTTACCATGGCCAGACAGACACTACAAGAAAACTACAGACCAATATCCCAATATGAACAAAATGCTAGCAAACCGAATTCACCAGCATATTAAAAGGATTAAATATCATAACCAAGTGGAGTTTATTCCTGGAATACAAGGATGGTTCTACATGTGAAACTGGATCAATGGAATACACCACATTAAGAGAATGAAGCGGGGGAAAAAAAACCACATGATCGTCTCAGCTGATGCAGAAAAAACATTTGACAAAATTCAACACCTGTTTATGAAAAAACTACTCAAAAAACTAAGAGTAGAAGGAAACTACCTCAATATAATAAAAGTCTTAATAAGGAAGGAAATTCTGACATATGCTACAACATAGATGAACCTTGATGATACTGTGCTAAGTGAAATAAGCCAGTCACAAAAAGACAAACAGTGTATGATTCCACTTATATGAAGTACTTAGAGTACTCAAATTCATAGAGACAGAAAGTAGAACTGTGGTTGCCGGGGACTGAGAAAGGGGGGGAGTGATATTGTTTGATGGGTACAGAATTTCAGTAAAAGAGATGAATGGTGGTGATGGTTGCACAACATGGTGAATGTATTTAATATCACTGAACTGTATACTTATAAACAGTTAAAATGGTAAATTTTATGTTATATGTATTTGACTAAAATAAGAAAAAAAAAGTGCTAATGCACAGCACAATATAGATGAACCTTGAATACATTATGCTAAGTGAAAGAAGACAGACACAAAAGACCACATACTATATGATTCCATTTACGTGACATGTCCAGAATAGGCAAATCTACAGAGTCAGAGAGCAGATTTGTTGTTGCTTATGGCTGGGGGGCTGGGAAGGGGTTCAGGGTGATAGCTGAAATATACAGAGCTTGTTTTTGAGGTGACAAAAATGTTATAAAATTGACTGTGGTGTTGGCTGCACTTATCTATGAATATGATAGAAAGCACTGAATTGTATACTTTAAATGAGTGAATTGTATGGTCTGTGAATTATTTCTAATAAATCTTTTTTTTTTTAACTACACTGAAGTACTTCTTACCTATTATGCAGACAAAAATCCTACAAGTCTGACCACATTCTCTAGTGGCAAGGCTGTGGGGAAAGAGGCCCTCTTTCACAATGCTGATGGGAATGTAAATGATACAACCCCTATGGAGGGGGATTTGGTGATAAATTCTTTAAAAATTGCATATTCATTTACCTTTGACCCAGCAGTCCAGCTTCTGGGATCCTATCCCAAAGATACACTGACAAAAATATGAACTGATTTATGCACAAGATATTCCCTACAGCATTATTTATATCAGCAATATACTGGCTATTCCCCAAATAATCCATCAGTGAAGACTGGTTAAATAAAC
Source organism: Balaenoptera musculus (assembly GCF_009873245.2). Classification (NCBI taxonomy): domain Eukaryota; kingdom Metazoa; phylum Chordata; class Mammalia; order Artiodactyla; family Balaenopteridae; genus Balaenoptera; species Balaenoptera musculus. The sequence continues at coordinate 7,265,198 of NC_045793.1, forward strand.
TATGGTATATCACACCATGGAACATTCCATATTCACACAAAAAATGAGGAAGATCTCTACATACTGCTATGAAGTATTTCGAAGACAAATAGTATGGGGGAATACAAAGGTATCTATGTATTACTGATATTTTCAAGAGGAAACACTGGAGTATAAACAAGAATTTAATAAAAATGGTTATCTATAGGGAGAGGGAGGGGACAAGGGTGGAAATGAGACCTCCCTGAGTGTATCCTGTTAAATCATTTTGACTTTGCAACCATGTCTTACGTGTTCAAAAAGTTAAACTAAATCAAAAGTAAAAAGAGCCATCGCTAAAAATCTAAAATTAAGCAGGGGCTTTCCTGGTGGCACAGTGGTTAAGAATCTGCCTGCAGGGGACACGGGTTCGAGCCCTGGTCTGGGAAGATCCCACATGCCGCGGAGCAACTAAACCTGTGTGCCACAACTACTGAAGCCCGCGTGCCTAGAGCCCGTGCTCCGCAACAAGAGAAGCCACCGCAATGAGAAGCCCCCTCAATGAGAAGCCCGCGCACCGCGATGAAGAGTAGTCCCTGCTCGTTGCAACTAGAGAAAGCCCGCACGCAGCAACGAAGACCCAACGCAGCCAAAAATAAATAAATTAAATAAATAAATAAATAAAAATAAATAAGTAAAATTAAGCAGAAGCAAAAAAAACTTAACTGTTTATCAAGTTGGTGGCATAACCACATAGAGAAAATAATTATTTCAAGCGACTTTAAAAGGCATTATTTTGTCTATTAAGTCCTATATGAAATATGCATTCAGATGACAAAAAGAGCTGCAAAGAAATCTCAAATTTCAATTAGAAGTGTAATTGTTAGTAGTAATATTGACTCAATTATTTGACATTATTTCCAAATTATTATTATTCCAAATAAGATATTATAGGATAATGAAATGTTAAGATTTGGATATAAGATAATACAAATAAGTAATTATGCTAATATAGTGAGGAATTTAAGATGTCCATGTAAAAGTGACATACAAGTATAAAATCAAAGGACATTAAACTTGAATTAGAAATATCATTACGAACTCATGACTTTTTTCTTCTCAAAAATACATATTTTCTGAGAAGGCTTAGAAGTAATGCCAAAAATTAGCAACTACTGGCACTCATACTGCAGTCTCTGAATACCATTCCTTATTGAAAGAAATAAAACTTCTTGGAGAAACTCTTATTCCAGGTCTGGGGAAGGAAATGTACAAGATGAAACTAGAACATCTTATGGTGTCTGAACGCCATCAAAGTTACATCAAAATGACCTATAGGTCAACTTGAAGGGGCTCCCAAGAGCTAAAAATGGGACAACTTAAGCATGAAAATAATGGCTGCAAAGGACTGCATGTATAAAATACTCAACAATCTATGAAGTCATAATAATAACAAAAAAAAAAAAGAAAGAAAAGCCCAAGTATTGGTCACCTTTGGAGGCGTCTAAGGAAGCAACTCTTCATTCTAAAAACTGATGAAGGGAAAGAATTAAGCACCTATCCTGCCTTTTCTGTACAGACTATATTTCAAGGTAACTAAAAGAGTTAGTTAGGGAAATTCTTTATAAAAGAATTTCAGCTATTAGGTGCAAAAGTAATGACCAAATTTCACCATTTTGCAACCCCTAATAAAATAATGAATCCAGGCAACAATCTTCAATGGCTAATAAAATCATTAGGTGAAAAGTTGATGGGGAACTTTGTAACAGAAGGATAAGGCTCACAATCAGAAAAAGAAAGGCAACTGGGTAAGACCTGAAGCCATAAGACTCCTAGTAGAAAACATAGGCGCTAAGCTCTTTGACATCAGTCTTGGCAACGATTTTTTGGATTTGACGCCAAAAGCAAATATAAACAAGAGAGAATACATCAAACTAAAAAGCTTCTGCACAGCAAGGGAAACCATCAACAAAATGAAAATGCAACCTACTGAATGGGAGAAAATATTTGCAAGTCATACATCTGATAAGGGGTTAACATCCAAAATATATAAAGAACTCACACAACTCAACAGCAAAAAAAATCCAATTAAAAAATGGACATTAGATCTGAATGGGCATTCTTCCAAAGAAGACATACAGACGGACAACCGGCATATGAAAAGATGCTCAACATCACTAACCATCAGGGAAATGCAAATCAAAACCACAATGAGATATCACCTCACATCTGTTAGAATGGCTATTATCAAAAAGACAAGAAATGACAAGGATGTGGAGAAAAGGGAACCCTTGTACCCTGTTGGTGGGAATGTTATTTGGTGCAGCCACTATGGAAAACAGTATAGGGGTTCCTCAAAAAACTAAAAATAGAACTACCATATGATCCAGCAATCCCACTTCTAGGTATTCTTTCAAAGAAAACAGAAACACTAACTCAGAAAGATATCTGCACCCTGATGCTCACGGCAGCACTATTTATATACAATAGCCAAGATATGGAAACAACTGAAGTGTCCACTGATCGATGAATGGATAAAGAAAATGTCACATATACATACAATGGAATATTATTCAGCCACAAAAAAGAATGAAATCTTGTCATTGGCGACAACCTTGACGACATTATGCTAAGTGAAATAAGTCAGAGAAAGACAAGCATTGTATGATCTCACTCATATGTGGAATCTATTAAAAACGAACAAAGAAACAAAAACGAGGTCATAGATACAGAGAACAGATTGGCGGTTGCCAGAGGTGAGGGGTGGAGGTAGGTGAAACGGGTGAAGGGGGTTAGGGCGCGGCCCACCCTGGGTTAAGGGCCTGCGCTCCGTCCTGGCCTCACGGCTCGGAAGCGCGAGAGGCTGGGGACACGGATGGACTGTCCCCAGCCACGCCCCATCTTGCCCCCACTCACCAGCGCCCAGCCTCCTTGGGCACGTGTCCTCTCTGTCACTCGCCTCCTCCCGGCCCCTCGGGCCTTGCGGGCAAGGCTCCTCTCCCCTCTCCATCCGGGTGAGGATGTCTGGTTTGGAGATGGCATAATCTGCACACAGAACAGAGGCAGCTGGGTCAGGACTGCACATCCGCCACTCAGTTGCCCAGGGAGACGCAGAGACCCCCAGAGGAACGGAAGCCAAAGCCAAGACCCAGACTGCAGGAGGTCCATCTGTGGACCGAGGCCCGGAGCGCCACCTACACAGCCTTACCCAGGGAGACCAGCGTCTCGTAGTTGCCCCGCATCACGTGCTTGTACAGCTCCTTCTGCCACTCATCCAGCTTGCCCCACTCCGGCTCAGAGAAATACACGGCCACATCATCAAAGGTCACGGGCACCTGGAACCACAGTGTCACGCACGCTCACCCGCACGCTGACGGGCACGGGCTGTCCCACCCCCCCGCGCCCAGGGCTAACCTTGGGGGCCTCGCCCTTGCTGCCCGGCGGCAGCCGCAGGATCCAGAAGTTCCTGTTCCTCAGCAGGTTCTCCACGTTCTCCAGCCGCCTCTGCAGCAGCCCGTACTCCTGCAGCAGGGTCCCCAGCACGGCCCACTTGCCCTCCAGCTGGTTCCCCAGCTCCACGGCCGTCTTCTCGCAGTCGGCCAGCTTCTTCTCGGCCGTCCCCGTCCGGCCCTCCAGAGTCAGCAGGCGGGCCAGGCAGGAATCCACCTTCTTCTCCAAGGCCTGGATGGCGGCCACCACGGTCCACAGCGTGATCTCCGTGGAGTAGAGGTATGAGCTCTTCTCAGCAGCCAGCTGGGGTGATGGAGAAGGCGTCGAAGGCCTTTCATCCCCTGTTTGCTTGTCCCTCTCTGGAGCCTGTCCACAAGAGAAAAGAGAGATGTTATCAGAATTATCCAGTCAAAATGTCCATCTCTAAAAGAAACCTGAGAATGGCACCTGCCCAGGTGAAGCCCCATCTGGGATCCTGAGGACCAGTCAGGCAGCCGGGGATGGGGAGGGGAGACATCCAGCCTCTAGGACAGGAAACACTGGCTGGACCAGGGTGTTAGCAAGTGGGAAACAGGAGGACAGGCATGGCCCAAGCGGGAAAGCAGCTGTGGCCTCACACAGGTGACTTCCTTCCGGGTCTCAGTCTCCTCCTCCGAAACTCAGAAGCTCTGCAGGCAAACAACCCGAGTGCAGCTGGCAGCTCCACTACTCACGAGCTGGCTGACTTTGGCAAGGTTTGTTAAGCATTTCAGCTTCAATCCCACATCTATAAAACGGGGGTAATAACAGTGCCTACATGATAGGATTGTGAGAATGAATGGTACAATCTTTGTAAAAGGCACTTAACAATGTCCAGCACATGGCAAATACTCCATAAATGTGAGCCCTGTGTTGTTGATCATGAGGAAGATGTTGATGACGATGGTGGTTCTGGCTCAGGGATGCAGCAGTTCATGTGGCCTTTTTCCTCCACCTCTTTCATTACAATGTCCTTCAGCATCTCGGAAAAGAGCTCCTGCAGTGCCTCAGCTTACCTTGGTGTGTGATGACAAGGTCTCAGTCCCAGTTCATCTCGCTAAAAGCCTTGTTGGAAAGGTGAATTGACACTTCATCCCTTCACTGCACTCATCCTCATGGTCAAATCACCATCAAGTCCTATCCGTGTAACTGCTGAAACTATCTCAAATCCATCCTCTTTTCTCCTTCTCTGCCGTGACTAGTCCAAGTCCCAACCATCTTTCGCCCAAACCACTGCAATCCTGCCCAGCTGGTTTCCCCAGTTCGCCCTTCTCCCCCCACAATACACTTTCCACAGGGTGATCAGTAATCTTTTAAATACACAGACTAGATCATTTTAGTCCCCGATCAACAGCTTCCCAGTGTACCCAGAATAAAACCTAAACTTCTTATCGTATCCCAGCCTACCTCCCTGACCTTATATCCTCCTGGGTATCAACTACACTCCAGCTACCCCGGTCTCCTTGGATTCCTGTGATGCACCCAGCTCTCTCCTCCACCTTTGTGTTAGCTCTTCCCACACCTCTCTGTACGCCTGGCTCCCCCTCGTATAAGGCTCCAGCTTAAACACTGCCTCAAAGAGACCTTCACCGACTGACACATCTAACATAGGCCCCCTGCTAGTCCCTTCCTTCACAGCATTAATAATCTATGATCGGGCTTCCCTGGTGGTGCGGTGGTTGAGGGTCCGCCTGCCAATGCAGGGGACACGGGTTCGAGCTCTGGTCTGGAGGGATCCCACATGCCGCGGAGCGGCTGGGCCCGTGAGCCACAATTACTGAGCCTGCGCGTCTGGAGCCTGTGCTCCGCAACAAGGGAGGCCGCGGTGGTGGGAGGTCCGCGCACCGCGATGAGGAGTGGCCCCCGCTCGCCGCAACTGGGGAGGGCCCTGGCGCGGAGGACCCAACACAGCCAAAAATAAATAAATAAATTAATTAATTAAAAATAAAAAATCTATGATCGTGCCATGTGTATGCCTGTGTTATGGTTTGCTTCCCCCATGAGAACATAAGCTCCATGATGACGTAAGCTTCTAAAAGACTGCCTCATTCATAGAAGACGCTCAATAAATACCTACTGAATGAGCGATTGACTAAACAATTCAACAACACATTCATTCAATAACAATTACTGAACATCTGTCATAGTAAAGGTGCAATGGGGATGCAGAAAAAAATATGTGGTTCTTCCTTCTCCTGGAGAAAAGTTTTGTACAAAAATAGTCATAATAAATTAAATAACAGTGTGATACCATGGGTTAACGAAAGTTGAGGGCAAATCTGTCCTGTTTGAGGAGTTTCTTGGGATCTCAGGTGCTACAAGACAGCAGAGGAAAAGGGGCGGGTGGATAAGAATAGTCAGAAAGAGTACTGAGAAAGTGGCCCTGGGCTAAGTGGGAGCTGAAGAGGTCACTTGTCCCCCTACAGAAAGGCCTTCCTGGGGGCCATAAACCCCAAGAACTCCCATCCTCTTCTCCCTTGCACTCAGAGGACCCTTAAAAAAGCACACACCAAACTCACTAGTTAAAGAGGAAAGTTCCTCCTTAAAAATCATCCACAATAATCAGCATCCAGAAAAATCACGGCTTCAAAAACTTTATTAAGATGTATTAATAATAGTAGATACCATTTATTGAGCTCTTTACAAATGTTTTTCGAGTATGTCAAAAAAGGACAGAAGATTATTTTCTCCGAATTGGACACACTGCACATTATCAGCCAACATTGTAACATCTGCTAAACTAATCTTTAAAAAAAACCAAACAACAACAAAAGCACCACACCTACAATCCCGCCAGTAAACAGCACTCAGCACCTCTTAGGTGTCAGAAGAACACTTGGGCACCTTAAGGGGGGTGTAACTCCGGAGCCCCAGGTGGGCGTCAGGCTCTGGCCTCTACTAGGTGGGCGACTTCGGACCGCTCCCCGCCCAGAGCCCCAGACTTCGGTTATCAGAACCGAATGGGGCCGGCGCCCCTGCCCCCCTGCCTGCCTCCGGGGCCGCCGGACCTCCAGTGAGACAATGGACGGGGCGGGGAAACAGCCATTCGGTTCAAAGACGAGGGCTTGTCATCTTAAGTGTAACTAGAAAGCCCGGCCTGTCCCCCGACGTCGGGGCCGTCCGCCCGCCGCGCCCGGCCTCGCGTTTGGGCCGCCCGGCCGCTCGGCCTCAAAGCCCAGCCCGGACGAGGGCGGCCAGGCGGCACGAGCGGGCCCGAAGCGCGGGCCTGGGCGGAGGCAGCGCGCGGGCCGCTCGGGCCGCCCAGCCGAGACCCTCGCGGGCCCACGCGGCGGCGGAGTCGGCGGCCTGGCCGGACTGGGCGTCCGCGCGGGGGCGCTTACCGGGGCAGGCGCCGCTTCGGCCATGGCTGCCCGCGTCCTTCTCTCGGCGGTTCTCCTCAGGCCCGGCCTGTCGGGCCCGGCGCGGCGCTGCGCGGCGCGGCGGCGGAGGCGGAGCTGAGCCGCCCAGCCTCGGAGCTCCTGCCGGGCGGCCGCGAGCTGCGTCCGAGCCACGTGCCCCGCCGGCCCTTTAAACAAGAGCTGCGCTCGCGGCCCGGCCCGAGGGCGCGCACAGCGCCCCCTGCAGCCGGAAGGACCGCACGCCCGCGGCCCGCGGCCTTCCGCGCCCACCCGCCCCGGCGGCCGCGGGGGTGTCCCGGGGGGAGCGGGGTGCCCGCCCTCTCCTGGGCCGCGGGAGTCGACGCCGGGCCTCACGCGCCGCGGGGCCCTCCAGACGGGCTCCCGTCGGGCGGTGGCGACCCTCGGGCCTCGGCCGGGCGGCGCGGGCCACGCGCAGGGCCGGCACGGTGGGACCCTAACCCCTCTCCGGGGTGCTGGGGGAATCCAGCCAGGGAGCTAATAAAGGAAACGCGCAGGAAACTTCGAAGCTTTGGGGTAAGAAGGTCAGTCATTGCCGCGTAATCTCAACTGTATGCACTTGATTTTACGTTTGAACACCTCTAATGGACCCAAAGTGACTATACATTTTGCCCGGGAAAAGCCGGGGCGGGGGGAGGGATCGATAAGGGTTTTTAAACTTTATTAGTTTTCCAGAACAAATAGAAAGACCTCAGGAAAATTTTATTTCCTAAAAAAAAAAAAAAAAAGCCCCGCCTCCCTCCCCAAACCTCCCTTTGGGGACCCTGGGTCTCCTCCTCCTTCCCTGGGGCCCACCTTCCCAGCAGACACGCGGCTCAAGCATCCTCCGCAGAGTGCTCGGAAGCCCTCTTTGCCACGCCCGGTCTTCACTTGCCCGTCAGCCACCAGCTGGGGATCCTCTGCAGCAAAAGTAAATGCATCACTAATTCAGGCCCTGAGGCATCTTGAATAAACGACTCAATCTAGGACCTATTTTCCTCATCTGCAACCCACGAGCCTTGCTCTGGAAAACCAGTTAATCACTGAATATAAAGTAAAATATGCTGCATGCCATTTAACTTTTATTTTCTGTCTTTTCTGCATTTCCCAATCATCTCACTCTTTGTCCAACAAGCCCGGAAATTCTTCCCACTAGAAATTACTCTGCAGTTTTGTTTCTTTGTGTGTATGCTTTGTTTTTGTTTCTTTTCTTAGTATTTTTCTCTTGGGAGGGAGGGAGAAAATGATTTGCCCATGTATTTGATCCAAGCAAAAGTGTGGTCAATCAATATAATAAGAACATAAATAAATTGATACCTTCTCCAAGTAAGGTGCACCCGTAGAATTTGGAGCAAGGTTAGGAAGTGTTACTTTAAGGTAACAAGAAGTCAAATCAATATATGGCAGTGTTTATTGTGGAAATCCTTGTTGAAGTAACCTGACCTTAAGACAGTTTGCAAACTCATGCTGAAGACAGGAAGAGCATCCCTCGGTTCTCAGCAGGGGTTAGTAAGACCAATATATTAAGGATTATAAATTTCTTATAAATTTATAAGTTGTGATCTCATAAAGTAAGAGTTAATGTCCAAGGCAAACAGAAAGAGTCTGGAAAATGGATTGGAGAGGAAGATGTTAGTATTAAACAAGCTTTGTTCAGGGAAGAATGCTCTAATTTTTGACAGCTGGTCTGAGTTGTTTAGAAGAGTTTCTGTAAGTCAGTATTCAAACTTTAGTGGGCATAATGCTCTCCTGGAGTGCTTGTTAAAATACAGACTGTTGGGCACCGGTCTCAGAGTTTCTAGGCCCGAGGCTGGAGTGGGTAGGAGTCCAGAATTTCACTTCTAACTAGTTGCCATGAAATGCTGATTCTACTCGTTGAATGATCACACTGCCCTGTGCATTAGCTCCCAAAGCTGCCTCTCATTCCCATGCTCCGATTTTATAAATATATTGAACAAAAAATACAAAAACTTGACACCATAATGTGGTTTCCGCAGCAGACCAGCCTGGGTGTCAGGCCAGGTGTAGCTCTAATATAAATTAAAATTACTTGCATCCTTCGTTATTAATCTGTCTCCTGTAGATTTGCTCTTTTTTGGATCAGGTCTCCAGGGCCTGAATACCTCTGGGTGAGTTGACAACACTGGATTTCCAAAGTAGAGGCACAGACCTTGCAGGGACAAGGGTGACTCCACCCAGGTGCAGCCCACTCTGACACAGTTGGCCATCGGCCTGTGCTGTAGAAGGTGGGCTGGTCAGAAGGTGAGGGCCACTAAAACAACACCTTAGGGTCACGTAGGGTTGGGGGGTGGTCAAGATACTCAAGTGCTAGTGCCCTCAGCCAGGAGATGGGGCAGCTCAGAGAGAGAATTCCTGTGGCCCCTCACCTTACCTTTAAGATTAGAAAGTGGACCCACCCAGAATTGTAAAGTGGTAGGAGGGAAAGTATTAGCAGAGGGAGACCAGAAGTATAACCAAGTCCCCCTTCCTCCACGAAGCCCTCCCTAGTTCAGACAGCACTGAGCTCCCTATCCTGTGAATTCCTGTTACACCTGTTCATTCAGTAAACGTGCGGTGACCATCTATGTGGGAAGCCCCCATGCTCAGAGCTGTGGAATCTGGATACAATTAAGACCTGGTCCCTGCCTTCAAAGAGCATCGCCTCCTGTTGACTCTACCTCAGTGATCTTGTCCATCACTCTCTTCCCGCTGAAGCTGCACCCAGTTAGATCCTCATTGGCTCTTGCTGTTCTCACTCAAAAACCTTCTAACATATCCCCCACCCCGGCAACAACAAAAGCATGCTGTACCTCTTCTTAGGTTAATAGTCCCAAATCACAGCTAGATTCAGATCACCCTTTTGCTCAAAACTCTCAGCTCCCCATTACTAACTCAATACAATCCAAACTCCTTAGTCTGACCCCAACCTCTCTTTCCAACCACGTCCTCCACTACTCCCCTCCTCCCACCCCACCCTCCAGCCAAGTCGAATGAATTGGTGTTTATTGGTACATGCCCCATAAGGTCGTTTGGTCATGTCTCTCCTTTTTAGAATGTCCTTCATCTCATCCTTAAAGGTCCAGCTCAAATGTCATCTCTCATAAAGCCTTTCCCAATGTCCTGCAACTTGAAAGTAATTGTTCTCTTACAGAACTTTAGCTTCACTTTCTATCTTCTATTAAAGTCCCTTGGCAGCCTGTGAGCCCAAGAACAAAACCTGATTTAACCTTTTATCCCTCCCTCTGTAGACTCTGCACATGGAGGCTACTCAGATATTCACAAATGAACAAAGTCTAAGGCTATGCAAAGGTACAGTACAAGAAGAGAACAGATTTCCACCCCACTGTTTACAGCAGCATTATTTACAATTGTCAAGATATGGAAGCAACCTAAGCATCCATCAACAGATGAATGGATAAAGATGTGGTACATACATACAATGGAATACTACTCAGCCATAAAAAAGAATGGAATTTTGCCATTTGCAACAACATGGATGGACGTGGAGAGTATTATGCAAGTGAAATAAGTCAGACAGAGAAAGACAAATACTGTATGATATCACTTATATGTGGAATCTAAAAAATACAACAAACTAGTGAATATAACAAAAAAGAAATAGACTCACAGATATAGAGAACAAACTAGTGGTTACCAATGGGGACAGGGAAGGGGGCAGGGACAGCACAGGGGTAGGGGATTAAGAGGTACAAACTATTATGCATAAAATAAGCTACAAGGATATATTGTACAGCACAGGGAATATAGCCAGTATTTTATAACTATAAATGGAGTATAACCTTTAAAAATTGTGAATCACTATACTGTACACCTGTAACTTACATGTTGTACATCAACTATACGTCAATTAAAAAAAAATTTTTTTAAAGGAAATGTATTTTGATAGAATGTAAACTCAACTAGGGCAAAGACTGTTGTTCTGTACACTGACATACCCCAAGTATTTAAAACAGTACCTAAATAATAGGTGCTCAACATATATTTGTTGAATAAAAGAAATGAACAAGGGAAGCTTTCACAAAAGGGGGCCTACGAACTGAGTAGTGAAAAATAAATAGTCCTCGGTTCACAGAGAAGGGCATTCCCCGGAGAGGGAAAGCCTGAGCTGAATTCAGTCGTGGGAAAGTACGGCTTATTGACTAAATGACGGGAATCCCACTGTGGCAGCAGCATAGAGAATTTAGTGTGAAAAGTGAACCAACCCAGAGTAGGTTAGGTTGTCCAAGTCTTGAGCTCTACACTTAAAGCTTGCTGTTTATCAGTAGCCAGTGAGTGCGCGGCAAGGCTTTGAGGAAAGCCCACGTCCAATCTGTGTTCCAGGACAATAACCCTGGTAGCAAACAGGACGTGATTAAGGGTAGGAGACCGGTTAGGTTACTGAGTGAAAACCAGGTGGGCGATGATGAGGCCCTTACCTGGCGGAATAGGAAGAAGATTGGACAGATCAGTCTCTTGATGTTTGGCATTTCACTCTTCACTGTATGTTGATTTAATCTCACTTGATCATCCCTGTCCTTCAGGCAGTTGCACAGTCTGTTTCCTTCTCATCACCCAGCAGAGCAGACTTTCAATGAAGGACAGTTGAAGCAGGCAAGATTTTTTGTATCACTTGAAACAGTGTATTGTGTGTGCAGAGCATGACCTGGAGATCCTGTTAAAAATGCAGATTCTGATTCAGTGAGTCTCAGAGCCTGACTTTCTACCAAGCTCCCAGGGGGTGCCAGTGCTGCTGGTGCAGAGACCACACTTTGGGCAACAAGGACTTAGAATCCAACCCAGACACGAGGTACTTAATCGTGGTCAACCAGAAGCAACAGAGCCCGTGGTGCAGTGCGCGAGCACTGAGGCAAGACGGCCTGGTTCACAGCCAGCTCTGCTTCTACGTCACCTCTGCTTCTACATCACCTCTGCTTCTACGTCACCTGTGCTTCTACGTCACCTCTGCTTCTACGTCACCTCTGCTTCCACGTCACCTCTGCTTCTACGTCACCTTTCAGGTCTCTTCCCGCACCTCACGTGTGAAATGGGGTAATAATCATACCCACCACATAGGGTCTTGTGAGGATTAAGTTCATTTTTATGTGAAGAACTTAAAACAGTGACTAGCACATGAGTGCTCAGTAAACATTAGCCATTATGACACTAGTCTGATGGATTAAGACAATCATTTCCCTGCCTCAAGAAGAACCTAACTTTGCTGGAGAAACAGGACCCTATCTTGTACTTTTTCTCCCCATGATGCGAGGCAAAGGCTGGTCACGTTAAAGCACTCACTGGGAGGTAAGAATAGTCAAGGATGGGACAGGGGGTATCTCTAATGCAAAAACTCGCAGGCAGGAGACTGGAGAAGCGATTTAGGAGAGATGCTCCAGACGTTTTCCTCCGTACAGTGAAGCTGAGCACCTCTCACGGCGCTGCCCTACGACAGCTTCCCTCCACGTTCCGTTTCTACACCAAGATAATCCCTCACCTTACAGCGACCAAGCTCGTTTTTATCTATTTATTTAGTTTCTACTCAACCCGATATCCCACTCACTCCTCCCATGGGCAACTGTAATGCCTGTATGTAACTCTTCGCTTCTATGTGTTCTTACAAAGTGATTTGTTTTGTGTACATGTTTTAAATTTACAGAAATGGGATTGTGTTATAGATCTCATTCAACTTCTTACATTCGCCACTAAGCACCATGTTTAAGATGGACCCATACGGCCACATGTGTAGCTAAGCCAAGACCCCTAACTGCTCCCCAGGACCCCTGGTGCACCCACCGTGTCTCACCTGCCCTCTCTACCTCCCAACGTTCAGACGCTCAGACTGCCTGGCCTGCAGCCCTCGGCTACCACGGGTGTTGGTGAGTGTTCCCACACACGCCTCTTCTCATCCCCCTAGGTTTAAGGAAGGATGCAGGTCAGGCTACGCCATCAGGCCTCTGGCGCTGCTCCAGGTCAGGCACCGCCTCCATCTTGGCCCCAGGAGGGTATTCTTGACAAATGCAGAAAAACATCAAGTAGGAGTTTTGTGGGGTTTTTTTTTTTGTTTTTTGTTTTGCTAGTAGTAAGTTTTATTCTAGGCAACTGCAAACATCAAAGGGGACATTCACATAGGACCCAGGAGCCCACTCTCATCTCCCCAAACAACAGTGGGGCAGGCATTCAACACTCCTGAGAGATGGGCATCTGTGTGCTTTTTTTCCATCATCTCAGGAATAGTCAATCCCAGAACTACTGTGGAAAGCGTGTGATCTGAACGACCTCAAGAAACAACTGGTATAATAAAAACCAACTCAAGTAACCACTGGTATAAGCTGAACAACCTTAAGTAAAAAGTAGTCTTCTACACTGGGAGGCTGCAGAACCGCAGCAAGGATGGGATGGAAGAGCAGAGAGAAACCCAAACTCAAGAGAAGCAGGACCGTATCTCAGCTCCTTTACAGGACCCTTCATTCCCAGCAGGGGCTCTGGGGCCTAACCCTACTACTCTCCTCCTCTCGGTCAGGTAGCCCTATTCCGAGTGCCAAGCACCCGCTCAAAAGGGAGCCCAGCACTACGGCCCTGATCTCTGGCCTAACTGAATGTGGGTGGGCTAAAAGAGCCCCATAAATGATCCCCTCCCAGAGGGCAGGCCCAGTCCCCATGTTAGGAACAACTTCTACAACTCTGGAAATTTAAAAATTGTCAGACATTTTTTTTTTTAACCAACTAAAATCTAATTCCAAGAAAAAATGTTCTTCAGAGCAGGGTAAGCAGTTCATTTAAATTATTTCTTCTACTTGTTATTAACAAGGAGATGACAAAAGAAGAGCAACGAGAGGGCTATGCTTCTACACATCTGCTCGCTCCTTTGGCCCGACTCAACCCTCGGGAAGACCTGAATGCCGGGACGGGCCCTTGAACAGGCCACCAGCCCTGCGGGCTCAGAGAGCCAACCCCAGCCCACGACTATCAGCTCGGATGGGAAAAGCAGAGACTTGACGGTGCCACAGAGATGGCAAGCTCGGCAGCAGGGTAAAGGCAGCAGGAGAGGCCTGGCCCCGACTCTTCCTCTTCCGCGGTTTTCAGGACAGCCTTTGGGCTCGGCCTGGCGCCTGGTCAAGGGAAAGCAAATCAAAGTGACTCCCCGCAGAAAGCAGTCAGTCCCTGACGCTACACTGTCTCTTCGGGGGGACAGTGCCAGCCCCCTCCGCCTCCCCCAGTCGGGCGAGGGGCTGGCACCCCTAAAGCAGGCCGTTGGGCCGTCCGGGCTCCAGGGCTGGCCCGCCCCGCTCCCGCTGGTGGATCTTCTGGTGCTGCAGGAGGTGCTGCTTCTGGACAAAGCTCTTCTCGCACTCCGCGCAGCTGTAGGGCCGCTCGCCCGTGTGGATGCGCTGGTGCCGCACCAGGTCGGACGGGTGGCTGAAGCTCTTGCCGCAGTAACCACAGATGAGGGCGCTCCGGCTTTTCCTCCAAGGGATGTGGCCGGGCAGGGCGACCAGGCTGTTGGGTGAGAAGCGCTCCTGGACGCGGTGGCCGGCCCCGGGCCCCTCCTGCAGGTGGCAGCGCTGGTGGGTCAGCAGGCTCACCCTGCAGCTGAAGCTCCTTGTGCACACATCGCACTGGTGCAGCTTCGCCTTCCGGGGCTGGGGCTTAAGCCGGGGCCGGGGCCGGGGCCGAAGGCTCTCCTCTGGCTCCGAGGCCGTGTAAGGCTCCCATCCTGAGTGGGTCCGCAGATGTGCGGCCAGCTGCTGCTTACAGCGGAAGATGGCCTCGCACTCGGAACATCCGTAGGGGCCAGCAGTGTCCCTTTTCAGCTTCAGGCCCTGCCCACACTGCTGACCCAGCTGCAGCTGCCTGTTAGACTTCTGCTTCGGGGGGCAGCCCAGAGTTCTGCCACCGCTAGGGTCTCTACTGCCCTCCATGGGCTCCTCTGGATTAGTGTCCCCGGGACCTGATTCCAAGAGGACAGAACGTCCCTGACCATCCCAGAGCTCAGGCTGCTCCGGGCTCAGGAAAGCGTGCTCTTCGGCAATGCCCGAGAACTCTCCAGGAAGATCCGCAGAGCCGTCCTGCGTGTACTGTATCTCCTGCTTGATCATAACCCCTTCCACTGCCAAGAGAAAGAAGAGCCACAAAAAAGATCACATTCTAGCACCTTCGGTTTTTTCAGAGCTGAACAAACATCTGTGAATTTCAGAAGGGCTCAAATCAAAGTACCCCAGGATCAAGGGAGTCAGGATAATCTGGAAGAGGATGAGACAGACTGGGCTGCAAGACCTGAAAGAGTAACCTACACTCAGGTAGAGACATACTGATCGGAGATCCGAACATGTCATTCTTACAGAACAGTGTTATAAATTCTCTAAGCTTGTCCACAAATTTGTATTCAACTCTGTGGAAAATGGTAAAATATACACAGGTAACACCTAAGCTAATTTAAGTGTTACAGAGTGTTAAAATAATAAATGTGAATAATTTTAAAAAACCAAACAACTAAACCTATAGCTTAAAAATTCATGTATCCAGCTCTGTTCTTCCTGCATATTCCCCCCAAATTACCTGGTTTACAACGGTTTCTCCTGCCCCTTACCCAGTGAGCTTCACTCCTGAAGATCTGACCAACCCTATTCTCAATCTCCAGCGGGTTTTGACTAAGGCCTGTTAGACACTCTACACTGTCTGCAGGGCATGCAGAAGTATGACACGGCCGTGAACCTTAGGGGCTCCACACAGCAGTTAAGGAGGTAAGATACACGTATAACAGGTGAACTGATGATAGTCATAAAGGACTTTAGAACAAATAAGTGCCAGGTGAGGTTACTAACAATCAGTGTTTGGCAGTTTAGCAGTGGGGCAGCTCACTGCAGGCTGCAGGGAGCGGGCATGGGGTGGAGTATTCTGGAGCCACTCACCTGGGTGGACACCACGAGAGTCTTCCTCCTCCAAGTCACCCAGCATCTCCGTACCCAACTCCGCTTCTCCTTCTGGCTGGCCAAGCACCTCTGGGTTGGAAACGGCACAGTGTGAGCCCAGGAGAGAGTACTGGTCATTTGCCGATGAACAAGGTGACCAATGTCAAGGAGCTGATATTAAAACTTCAAAAGATTCAAAGTCACTTTCCCTTAGCAGTTTGGGACAATTAGAAAATTATGGCCAGTTCGAGTGATCCATTCAGCTAACTGCTGCCTCAACGCCCCCTTCTCAGCCGCTTGAGGCGCAGGTGGCCAGGCTTCAGAGCCCACTGCTTTCCTTCCAACACCACCATTGCCACCCACAGACGTGGGCTCCTCGCCGGGTATCTAACTTCATCTGGGCTACAGCACTGCAAGGTAAGGTCAGCACCGCTATCCCCCACTACGACAGGCAAGGAAACAGCCACTAGCAGAACACGTGACCCAGTCGAGGTCACACAGTCCCATCTCTGACCCATTTGCTACTTCCCTCCCTCTCACTTCGCTCCAGGCACGCTGGCCTTCTTGACAAGCCTCCACGGACCTAGGTTCTAAAAGATTTTGTCAACCAAACAAAATGCATTTATTATGTAATAGCCTATATTTTACATATAAAGATGTACATCTATCAATCAGCACTTCTCATCAACACAAAATGAACACTGGGACCACAAGGACCGTCTGTAATTCCAGGTAAACGCCAAGAAACAGTGTTTGGTGAGCCCATGCTGTCTGCCCATCCCAGGTAACAAAGGATTTCTTGTCAAGCAGTCCTAAGTATTAAAAGCAGCATGAGGAACCCTAGCCGTGTTATACTCTAAGGCACACGATGACATCTTATCTATTAGTAAATATTATCAAGAACTGACTGGGACTTCCCTGGTGGCGCAGTGGTTAAGACTCCAAGCTCCCAGTGCAGGGGGCCTGGGTTTGATCCCCCGTCAGGGAACTAGATCCCACATGCATGCTGCAACTAAGAGTTCACATGCCACAACTAAGGAGCCCGCCTGCCGCAACTAAGACCCGGTGCAACCAAATTAATTAACTAATTAATTAATTAAAAAAAAAAAAGAACTGACTGCGTGAACACAGAGAAGAAATACAAAATGCACAACACCAAGACCTTTCCAAAAGTCTTCATAAATTGAGGGCCTGGAGACTCCCATTTCTCAACCTGGCTGAGGCCAAGAGAGGATGCACAGCCCACTAGAATCACAGCTGCAGCCTGGCTCACAAGCTACTTGGCCAAGAATTGCAGGATGCCTGAGAGCGAGTTCTAGGGAGAAAACCGCTGCTTACTTAGAGAGACCAGAGTCTCGTAGTTGCTTTTCATCACGTTCGTGTACAGCTCCTTCTGCCAGTCCTCCAGGTTCTCCCACTCCTGCTCTGAAAAACAGACTCCATCATTTTCAAGTGACCTGGACACCTGAAATCACAAACGTCACACAGTGAGTGTCTCCTATCAAAGCCACGAAGGAAAAGCCAGCCACTGAGAATCTTCACTAACAAAGGGCTGGGCCCACCCCATCTGGTCTGACTCTCAAGCCTCGAGGCTAACCTTGGGGACCTCGCCCTTGCTGCCCGGGGGCAGCCGCAGGACCCAGAAGTTCCTGTTCCTCAGCAGGTTCTCCACGTTCTCCAGCCGCCTCTGCAGCAGCCCGTACTCCTGCAGCAGGGTCCCCAGCACGGCCCACTTGCCCTCCAGCTGGTTCCCCAGCTCCACGGCCGTCTTCTCGCAGTCGGCCAGCTTCTTCTCGGCCGTCCCCGTCCGGCCCTCCAGGCTCTGCAGCCGGGCGGCCTGGGACTCCATCTTCTTCTCCACAGCTTGAATAGCGGCCACCACTGTCCAGAGTGAGGTATCTGTGGTCTGCAAATAGGAGCTTTTCTCTGGTGCTTGTGGGGGCAGCGTGGAGGAAGTCAAAGGGGTGCAGCGGCGCTTCCTCCTGTGCTGAAGAACCAGATACGGGGTCAGGCAGTCAGTGTCACTTCCAAACAACAGGTGAAAAAACACAATGGGTCCAGTGGGGCCAGGAGCGCTTACAGCACCTAGTTTCTACTTCTTTCCTTTTTTTTAAATTTAAAAAGCACGTGCAGGGATTCCCTGGTGGCGCAGTGGTTAAGAATCCGCCTGCCAACGCAAGGGACACGGGTTCGAGCCCTGGCCCGGGAAGATCCCACATGCCGCGGAGCAACTAAGTCCGTGTGCCACAACCAGAGCCTGCGCTCTAGAGCCTGCAAGCTACAACTACTGAGCCCATGTGCCACAACTACTGAAGCCTGTGCGCCTAGAGCCCGTGCTCCACAAGAGAAGCCACAACAATAAGAAGCCCGCGCACCGCAAAAAAGAGTAGCCCCGATCGCTGCAACTAGAGAAAGCCCGCGCACAGCAACAAAGACCCAACACAGCCATAAATAAATAAATAAATAAATAAATAAATAAATTTATTAAAAAAAAGATTAAGAGGCATATACCACTTAGTAAACTAATAAAAGCATGAAAAACATAAAAAAATAAAAATAAATAAAAATAAAAAGCAGGTGCTTTTACATTCTGATACTGCAAACTATACATCTATACTGTAACAAGAAAAAACTGAAAAGAAGAAAGAAAGAAAAATGTATGTAAAATACCACCATCCAGAAATAAGCTGTTGGAATTTTGGTGTATTTCCTATAAGTTTTTTTCATCTTTTAACTTATTTCTTTTTCAACAAAACTGCAATCATATTGTACATGTTTTGTTACCTGTGTTTCACTGTCAGCATATTCCGTAAGACTTTCCTGCATCAGTATTCATTTTTTAAGCCCATTTCTTTCTACTTGATATTTTGGACTATTTCTAATACTTTGCTATGATAAATGATGTAACTTACATCCACACTCAACTTCACATTCCTGCTTGACTTCGTAGTTGATCACGTCAGCCCTGCTAAAAACCTTTCAGTGGCTCCCCACAATCAAGACAAAATTCCTTAGCAGGACCTACAAGACTCACCTCATTCATCTTTGCACCCTAGCAACTAGTATAGTGAAAACACCTACTAAATCCTTCATAAACATTTACTTAAATGACTTGACTAAGTCCTCGGACATTGTCCTTAGACTTCACATTTTTATGGTCTGTCCCTGACAGTAGAAAAATCACTGTGGCTGAACCTCAAAATTACTAAAACCAATACTTGGGAAGTCTTCCTGAACTGCCCTCTTGCCCCCACTGTCCCACTGCATGTTCATTTCAGTCCTAAACCCCTGAAACTTCATATTCTCAAGTGTAAAAGCATACACTTGATTCAAGGCTGCTTCTCTAACCATAATGAGGAAACTGAGAACAAGGCACTGAAAGGAAATATCTTTGAAAGAACTGCTAGGGCCAGAGCTTATGGTCTGGAGAAAGAGGGGACAAGATGAAACCAACCAGCACAGAACTGAACACTTAAGTTTGGCCATGACCTACTCCAGTTAACCAACTCAGTTCATTATTGAGCATACGAGTCAAAAGCTTAAATATCCCCCTTAAAAAAGATTTAAAGAAAAGTTTAATGTAAAAGAAAAATACAAATGAAACAAAAAAAATTAGACTGCTGGGTAAATTCATTTCATCACATGTTCTGCTTTTAACTTTAAGGTCTCTAAGTCTCTAGTTTTTTGGAACCTCCTCTTTCCTTTCTGTGGCCAGCACTGTGTTGCTTTCTAGCACTTTTTCCAAACAGGAAGGTGGGTTGGGATCTGAGCAGAGAAATATCATCCCTCCTCTTCCACATAGTCAAAAGGCTAAAAAGAGCAGGCAAGCCAAGGTTCCTCTTTTCTCTTGTTTTAAATTATCTATCACGACAGAAACGATTTGAATGTCCATCAACTGGTGAATGGATAAACAAACAAACTGTGTTCATTCATACGTTATGGGTTGAATTGTGTCTCCCCAAAAAGATATGTGGACGTCCTAACCCCTAGTACCTCACAATGTGATTTTACTTGGAGATAGTCTTTACCGAGTAATCAAGTTAAAATGAGGTCATGACGGTGGGCTCTAATCCAGTGTGACTGGTGTCCTAATAAAGAAGGAGAAATACAGACAAACACACAGAGAGCGAAGAGACAATGTGACGGCACGTACGGGGAGAAGACACCACGTGCAAATGGGAGGCAGAGGTCAGAGTCACGCGGCCACAAGTCAAGGGAACACCTGGCACCACCAGAAGCTAGGGGAGACGCATGGAACTGACTCTCCCTCACGGTCCTCATAAGGAACCAACCCAGTGGACACCCTGATTTCAGACTTCTAGCCTCCGGAACTGTGAGACGATACATTTTTTGGTTAAGACACCTAGTTGGTGGGATTTTTTTTTACAGCAGCCCTAGGAAAGACATATCATATATCAGAATACTCCTCAGCAATAAAAAGGAACAAATTATTGAGACTTGTAACAACATGGGTAAATATCAAAATCACTAGGCTACGTGAAAGAAGCCAGACACAAAATGCTACATACTGTATTCCATTTACGTGACATTGAGGAAAAGGCAAAACTATAGACACAAAACAGAGATCAGTGGTTGCCAGATGCTGGGACTGGGGGAAATTAATTACTTAGGGGTAATTTCTGGGATGATGACAATATTCTATAACTTGGTAATATGATGGCTACACATTTTTCAAAATTCACTTAACTACAGTTATGCCGAAGGAGTGAATTTTACTGTATGTAAATTATATCTCAGTAAACAGCACTCAGAATGTTAAGGAAGGAGGAAATATTAGCTATCATAAAAGATACCATAAACAAAGTCTAAAAACAAACAGGGAGAGAATATTTGTAAACAGGATATGAAGTGCAAAGAAAAGATAAACAACCCAAAGATAAAACTGCAACTATAAATAATTTGAGAAAGTGGAAATGCAGGTGGTCAATAAGCCAATGAAAAGACAGCCACATTAGCAGTCAGGAATGCAGATACAACCAAGTGAAACCGCTTTTCACCCACGAGGTTGAGAAATATGAAAGAAAGGGACAGGAACATCATTCAGAGCTGACTATGACGTAGTAAAACTGGCACTTTCATAACACTCCTGGAAGGAATGAAAAATACTACAAACTTTGAGGAAAGAAAATATCCAGAAAGTCATTAAAAACCCTTTCACCTAGGAATACTACTATAGGAATCTTCAAAAATAAACGGCATTATTGTTTAGTGACATACATACAAAGATGATTACTGGCAACATTCTCTGGAATAGCCAAAACCTGGAAATAATCTAGATGTCTAATTTTTTTTTTTGGCCACACCGCGTGGCTTGTGGTATCTTAGTTCCCCAACCAGGGATTAAACCCGGGCCATGGCAGTGAAAGCACCGAGTCCTAACCACTGGACCACGAGGGAACTCTCTCTAGATGTCTATTAATTAGAGGATGATTAAATAAATTATGGCACAACCAAAGATGATGTTATACGACTGTTATAAAGAATGAGTTAGAGCTGTATGTATGGTTTGGAAGACTGTTCATCATACATTGATAGGCTGTCAACTTTTAGGGAAATATATTTATTATGACTTCATTTTCCTAAAGAAGAAAAAAGATACGTGTATATGTTTCCACACACAGAAAGGTTTGGGAAGATATTCACCAAACTATACTAACACGAGTCAGCCTCAGGATATGAGAGAGAGGAATTTTAATCTTTGATAATAAACTATTGCTTGTTTGACTTTTTCAATAAACACATATTCCTCCGTAATTTTTTTCTTAAATTCCATATATAAGAATATTCCTGAAGGTAGTGAGAAATTTTTTAAAAGTATACTTTCACTGACTGTACTTCTAGATTTTCTGGGACAGTCCTGCTTGCATATTGTATCATAGTGTCAGATCATGTATCATACATTGGGCCTGCAGCCATGGTCTGAAACCCATTAAGTACAAGACACAGCCCCTGTTGTTAAGACACCTACAATCTGCTTGAGTAAAACACTAAACAATTAAATAACGCTCTAAAGTGATACTTGCTTAAGTTGGACTAGATGATATTTAAGGTCACTTCTAACTCTGAGATACCATGACTTTTTAATATTGAATAGTTAAAAAAAGAATATTTACATAATACATAAAATATATAAAGTAGTGACAACAAATCTCCATGTAACCACCACTCAGTTTAAAAAATTAATTAATTAAAATTAAATATATACGTATATACACACATACACACACATATACACATGCACACAGCATACCTCGGAGATACTGTGGGTTCTTAAAGCAAGTCACATGAATTTTTTGGTTTTCTAGTACATAGAAAAAGTTATATTTACACTATTCTGTAGTCTAATACAATGGCATTACGTCTAAAAAAAGTATATACCTTAATTAAAATATTAAATTTTTTCAGCTAAAAAACGCTGAACATCATCTGAGCCTTCTTTCTGTAATATGAACATCAAAGTTCACAGATCACCATAACAAATATAATAACAACGAAAAAGTTCAAAATATTTTGAGAATTACCAAAATGTGACACAGAGACACAAAGTGAGCAAATATGTTGGAAAAATGGTGGATGACAGACTTGCTCAACACAGAGTTGCCACAAACCTTCAGTTTGTAAGAAACACAGTATCTACCAAGTGCAATAAAGCAAAGCACAATACAATGAGGTATGCCTGTGTGTGTATGCGTGTGTTTTATATATATCACCTTTACAGTCCTTTGTGCAACTCTCTGAAGTAACTACTATCCCAAATTTGGCTTTTACTATTAACTGCCCTTTTTCATGTTTGTTTTTTTTTAACGTTTGTTTCCCAAAAAAATATATTCTTTTAATTTTGCATGTTTTAGGATTTTATATGAACAAGTCGCTCTTCTACAACTCCTGGGAATAGCCTGTTGTTGCAGGTGGCTTTAATTAATTCATTTTCATTGCTGTATAATATTCCATCATGTGCCTATACCACAGTTTATTTTTCTATTCCACTATTGATGTTTCCCCATCTCTGTCATTACAAGCAGTGCTATGATAAATAGAATTGTGTCTGGCTTCTAGTGGACATGGGCAAGTTTCCCAAGGGTATAGTCCTACGAGGGGAATTGTTGGCTCATAGGGTATATACACATCCTGAACTTAAGCAGATAATGTCAAATGTTTTCCAAAGCAGTCACACCAATTTCATTCCTGTCAGAAGTCTATAAGTATTCTGGCTGTTCCACAGCTTCATCAACATTTGTTACTGTCAAACTAAAATTTGTGTCCCTCTAGTAGATCTGAAATGATACCTCATCATGGTTTTAACCTGCATTTTCCTTGATTTTTAACAAGGGATAAGCATCTTTTTTATGTTTATTGGCCATTCAAACTTCCCCTTCAGTGCTGAAATCTTTAATCCATTTATCTTTTGGGTTATCTGACTTCTCATAGGATCTATGGTTGTCTCATACAATTTCTCTGTAAATTCTGTATACTAATCTTTATCAGTCATATGTGTTACAAATAACTTCCCTTATTTGTGCCTCATTTTAAAATTCTCTTTATTATCACTTGATTAAAAGTCCTTAGTTTTAATGTAGTTGAGTTTTACCAGTATTAATTCTTTTGTGGTTTGAACTTTTGTGTCAGGTGTAAAAAAAATCTATATCCCACAATACTGTCTTCTAAACACTTGATAGTTTTGACTTTCACATTTAAGTATTTATCTCAACTAGAATTGAGACAGTATTTGTGTACAGTGCAAGCCTTGATTTTCATATGGAAAGTCAATAGATCTAATACTATATAATGAAAAATCCATCATTTACCCACTAATTTTTAATGCTATCTCTGTCATAAATCAAGTTTTCATACATACAGTCAGTCTGTTTCTGGCATCTCTGTTCTGTTCTATGGGTCAATTTTTCTACTGCTTTACCAAAATTACCATCTTAATGACCACAGCTTTTTGATAATTATTGATACAAGTCCCACCTCCTTATTTTACAGGAGTATCTTGACTAATTTTGGCCTGTGGATAGTTTACAAGCTCGAAAGTTTTCATAAAAATATCTTTAGAGATTTTGTTTGGCACTGCATCAAATCCATAGATAAATTTGAGAAGTGACATCTTTAGGATAAAATGTTTCAATTCACACACACAGTATATACTCCTTTTGTAAGGTATTTTTAAATACCTTTTGGTATTTAAATATATTCCATAGGTATCTGTTCCAATCATCAATTGCTATATCATAAATAATTCCAAAATTTGTGGCTTAAGACAACATGTATTTTGTTCACGAATCTGCAATTAAAGGAGGGTTTGTCAGGGACAGTTTGTGTCTGCCCCACTCCATGTCAAGCAGAGCAAATCATAGGCATGTAGGTGCTGGAATCACCTGAAGAATCCCAAGCCACATGGAGAGGGATGTTGTTGGTGGTGATGGTGATGTTCTGTTCAACAACCCTACCTAAGGTCCCAGTCTACAGTCAGCATCAGCCACCAGAACACACTTTCATTTCTAATGGGGTATTTTTGCCTTCTCTCTTTTTTCATTAATCTCTCTGAACATTGAAATTATATATTGATATGTGAATTAAAAAAATTAGTATTATCCTCTATATCTGTGCTGTCCAATGTAACAGCCACTAGAAACATGTGGAAGCTTAAATTTAATTAAAATTAAATTAAAAATTCAGTTCCTCAGCTACTGAGCCACATTGCAAGTGCTCAAATAGCCACATGTACTTTGTAGCTACTATACTGAACAGGACAGAGAGAATATTTCCATCATCTCAGAAAGTACTATTGAATGCACTACACCCTTACTAGTTTTTTTTCTGCTTGATAAAATACTAAGGTTGTGTTAAAATTTCTACTGTGATAATGAATTTTCCTTGTAGTTCTATCAATTTTTGTTTTATATATTTTGAGACAATATAATTAGGTGCACATAAGATTAGAAACGTCCTATCAACCTGGTAAATTGAGTCTTTTACCATTATAAAAGTAGTAGTAGCCCTCTATCTCTAGCAATATTAATACATTTAAGCCATTTTTCTTTTGATTAGTATTAGCCTGGTACATGTTTTCATATCCTGTTATATTCAACCAGTTCTATAGCTTTATCTTTCAGTTGTATCTCTTATAAGCCATTTGCTGAACTTTAACCAATCCTATCAATCTTTGCCTTTTAACTAGAACATTTAGTCCATTTACATTTATTGTAATTGTTTATTTTTTTTATTATTTTTACCTTTTTTGTGCTATTTATCCCATCTTCTTTCTTGCCTTCTTTTAGATGATTTTTTCTTATTCTAATATCCCCCCTTTTAAATTGTAAGTTATACAGCCAATTTCTAGTCTTTTAGCAACCATCCTAGAAATTACTTACAAAGACCTTTAAATATCTGAATTCTGATCATCTCTTCCTAACGTTTACATCAATGCTGCCATGTATTTTAATTCTGCCTTTGTTTTTAACCCACAAGAGATTATTACTGTTTTATTCAGCCAATAGTTGTTTAGATTTACCCATTTTAATGGATCATCATACTTTCTTACACTTTCACTTTCCACTTAAGATAATTTTCCTTGTACCTGAAGTATATCCTTTAGAACTCCCTTTAATGAGAGTATATTGGTAACAAATTGTCAGTTTTAATTTGTCTGAAAATATTTCATTTTACCGGTTTTTTTTTGAAAGATACTTTACACAGCTTTAAAATATGGGATTACATAGTTATTTTCTTTTAACCTTTTGATGAAACCATTCTACTGTTGGCTGGCTTCCACTGTTGCTGAGAAGCTGAACCTCATCAGCCTTACAATGGTTCATTTGAAGTTAATCTTTTTTGTTTGGCTGCTTTTAAGAATTCTCTCTGCCTTGTATTCTGTACTTTCACTATTATGTGTCTAGGTAGAGATCTCTTTATGTTTATCCTGACTGGGATCTACGGGACTTCTAAGTATTAGTATTTGCATCAGTCCTACAATATCCTCAGCCATTAGCTATTCATCAAATATGTCCTCCAGTGCAGATTGTGTGTGTGCGTGTGCGTGTGTGTGTGTGTGTTTCTTACTGGAATTGCAATATGTTTTTCTTCTGGAATTGCACTATCTGAAATCTCTGAAGGTCTAATTTTGTTGCCCATTAATTTTACTGGCTTTTTCTCATAGTTTTTCATCGCTTTTTGGATAACTTTTTATTGTGAATTCATTTTTCTTGGAATTTTATCTGAGAATTATCTGAAGTCTGAGTTAAGTGTAGACTCCTCTGGAGAAGATCTGTGTTTATTTCTTATAGACGGCTGGAGGCTCTACTTTAAACTAAATTCTTGGCTTAAGGTTTCCCAGACACCAAGATCATGTGAATTCAGGCAATAAACCCACTTGAGAGTCAACATGAATTCTCAAGGGGCACCTTGCACCCATCTCGCAGCACCAAGGTTTGACATGATTTTCTCTGCAATCACTCCTTGGGGGTAAGAGCTTACTTCCAGTTCACGCTGAATGTTGCCCTTTGAAGTCTCAGTTTTATTAGACTGGAGTAGGAGGCGTCTTAGACTCCCCACCATAGGCTCTGAGTTTTGTCTTCTATTTTCCAGGCCCCTTGAGGTCATAAACACTACAGATGAATGTTCAGCAAATGCCCTCAAAGTTGGCTTCAGAACTCTGCTTACCTCTTAAGCACTCCATCTTTCACTTAGTCTTTGGGCTCCACATATTCTTTACTAGCTACATTTCAAATATATTTGGTTTTCCCCCTCAGCATTTTTAGTTGTTTTCATCAGGGCACCCACTTGGCCATACTGTCAAATAAGAGGTACAGAATCTTCATCTGAAGATGAGAAAAGAAATATGCTCGAGGACAATTTAAATACGTTCTGCAATGACAGATCCATAAATTACTTAAAGCATAGTTGGGGATTCTGGAGGATCTTTAAGACTTCTTTTTAACAAGGTCTGTTGAAGACATGTAGGTAACCACACTGACCAGTCAAGAAGTACTCTGGAAATTAGTAACTTGTCCTCCTGCCTGACTTTAGTACTACAATTTGATCTTGGGGAAAAGGCAAGTCTTTGACTGGATCACCTTAACTTAAAGGAATCAAACGAGGTAAATATCGTGATATCATTAACATTTGTGTCTTGTTTCCATAATTTGTTGAAAGCAAACACTGTGTTAAGTCTTCCAATCCTTCCCCTCTTAGTTCTTACCCACTTCCTACAAGAACCAAATACAACGCACCCAGCTCATGGTCAAGTTTTCACTACAGGATCTCCTTAGCCCTCTACTCTCACAAAGGTCTCACATGATTTTGAAAGTGTTTCTAGATCGAGAAATGCTGCACTAAAAACCAATTAAACTACATCTACCCTTCCTATAACAAATCATCTTGTATCATCAAAATAACCACCACTTTGTAATAATATGAGTGTCAGAGCTGCCAGAAACCTTAGAGATCGTCTAGTAACTAGTCCAACACTCTCAACTCACAGCTAAGGAAAAGGAGGCTTCAAGCTAACAAAGTTGCCTAAAATCACTAAAGTGGACAGCTGAGAGCTGAGTTACGGCTGACACCTAGTTTCCCGACACCGTGCCCAAGCTCCGCGTCTTGCCATTCCCTGAATGGGGACATTTGGGGAAGGGGAAGGGGAAGAGGGAAAGAGATCGACAGCTTCACAGACAAAAGCCAACAACTACACCGTGAGATAACACCTGTCCCAAGGAGAGGAAGCCCAGCCTGACTTCAGCCTGACTTCAACCTGCGGCTGCAACCCAGGGCAGAGTCTGTAGCAGGAGAGCACGGCAGATGGAACGAGGAAAACCCATCAGCCCGAGAACGAGCTGGTCACAGAGAGGCAGAGTCCTGGGGTCCCCGAAGCACCAGGCAATTTCACTGGCAGTGACGGGGACCCAGGGTTTCCAATCCGCGCCCCCTCGCCAGCCTGGAAACGGGCTCTCTTAGGTCGCGACGAAAACGTGTAGGGACGGTAGCAAATCCAAGAACATGAAACAAACCTCCGAGAAGTTTCTCGGCGAAGGCGCGTGGCACTGGGGCTGTGGCCCGACGCGGAGGAAACCGACAGGGGGAGGGCAGAGCTCTGGGGTTGCGCGGGGAGGTCGGCGTTGACCCACGCCAGCTGCGGACCACGGCCGCCCAGCCCCGCACCTCGAAGCCCCGCCCCGGCCGGGCTCCGCCGTCCCGAACGCGCCCTCGGGTCCGCGCCAGGAGGACTCTTACCCGAGCAGGCGCCGACTCCGCCATGGCTGCCAGTCGCCCCCCAACACCCGGGCCCCGCCTGATACGCCTCGGGGTGCGTGCGGGTCCGCTGGGCGCCTCGGACCCCTCCTCGAAGCTGCCCCCAGCGCCGTGTTTATACAAGGTGCATTATGGGAGTTCGGCCCTCCCGGGCCAATACCGGCGCCAGCCGCTCGTCCTCACCGGGCGGCATTCCCTTTGCGCCCCCATGCGGCAGGAGGGTGAACAGCACCTCGGCGCTCCGAGCCCGAGAGGGACAAAAGGACTCGGTGTTTCCCAGTCAAGTGCATGTTCGGAATTTAAGGCAAACCCATGGACCTTTTTGTGTCTTCTACGTGCCCAGCACTCTGGTAGGTGCTTTGAGGGATTCAAAAAAGTATAAAACTCAGACTTTGCTCTGAGGGAAGAACGTGTAATCTGGTTGGGGAAAAGAGATACGGTCCCAAATGGCAAGCAGTTTTATTCCAAAAGTACACCTGTTATTTCTCTTTTTAGAAACTAGAAATACACTTCTCATATCAGCAGTGGGTTAGGTGCCCAGGCCAACCCCCTGAAGTTTATCAAGGATAGTAATCATGCCTTGGAAAATTCAAGATAGCCCTGATTTCATACCCAGCCCACACGCTACACGTTAAACCATGCATTCTGCGTTTTGGATTGAAAAGCATGGTTGTCTTACCATTTGAGTACGCAACACACAACACTAATGCAACCGTAATTATGTAATTTGTGCCACATTGTCTCTATAGAGACAGGCGATGAATTTCCACTTCGAATGATAGGCATGAAGCAATTCCCCTGAGAGCTAAACTCTTAAGATCAACAGGAAAGTATGTTCACCTGACTGGCTCCTTCTTAGTGTGCAGGGCTCAGTTCAGACTTTACCTCCTCCGAGAGACATTCCCTGTCCACCCTGTCTACAGCCCAACACTCTCCTTCATCCCAACACTCAATCCTGTTACCCTACTCGAAATTTTTCATAGCATTTATCACTATCTGAAATAACCTCATTTTTTGCATTAGTTTGCATAGTAATTATGGTTCACTAAAATATCTCCACTGTTATCCTCCATTTCTTGCACACAGAAATGCTCATGAATATTTTTGGATGATTGAATGGTGAATCAGAAAGTAAGGATAGGAAAAGTCAGCTCCAAGAGAAGGCATGATGTCCAGGGCAACCAGACTGACAGGGGATTGGTTGAATCATTAATACACCTAAAGAAAAAATGGGATGGGCTGAGAAAATTAGTCAGCCTTGGAGATATGTCTCAGGCCAAATTAGTCAGCCTTGGAGATATGTCTCAGGCCAAATTAGTCAGCCTTGGAGATATGTCTCAGGCCAACAAAAACTTACTGTCAGATACAGAAAAAACAAAGTATCATGATTGTGGAGGCAGACATATCAGGACAAAGGATACTGAGGTCATTAAACGGTTCAGTTATAGAGCTCACGCTCTCTATTCTGTTTCTATGTCCACCAGGCAAACTTCTGATGATGCAGGTTTCCGTGTAGCTTCTGGGAGACAACATGCAGGTCAGACTGATGCAAATGTCCAGACCACCCCTGGAAATTATTAAACTGATACTCTGGCTTATCCATCAGGCTCTGAGAGTCAGCATGATTTAGCATCCCTGCCTGGAACTCTGGAAAAATATTTAGATCAAATTCCCAGTGTGCAAGGGAGGTAGCACCAGGTGCTGGTTTGCAGTCTCACGGGCTTGCAGAGATGGTGCAGTGATTTAGAAAGTGGGCTGAGGAGTGAGAGCATCTGGGTCTTTAGCCCAGCGCTGCCACTTACTAGATGTGGACCTTGGGCAAGTCATGAACTTATCAGCACCTCCATGACCTCATTATTAGTGAGGAATAATAGTAGCACGTATCTCATAGAGATATTGTGCAGATTACGTGAGTTAGTTCAAATCAAGTGCTTAGAACAGTGCCTGTCACAGGTTAGGAGCTCAAGAAGCACTCCCGATTCCTATTACTCATTGCAAGATAACAGATGTAAGTAAGGTGCTTGTGCAGCTGAATGCCTAACACATAGCAAGCACTCAGTAACAAGCAATTTCTCATTTTGGTTTGTTTTTGCTTTGGCAAGGTCCAAGCCTTGAACTGCAATGAATTCACCCAGATAAATGTCACCTTGTTGCATCTCTTAGATGCCACCCATTTGTCCTTTCCCAATGACACTCAAATCTTGACACATGCCTTTAAATAAACTTAAATGCAGTTCACAATTATTGCCATTGGTTGCAGTGGTATTAGAGGAATGAAGGAAATATACTCTTAGTACTTGTATCCTGTCATCTCCACATCTGTACGCTATGAACGTAACATGCAGAGCTGAGAGCAACCTTAGACATCATCTTACCCAAACCCTCATTTTCAGTGACAGAAAAAAAGTATTCTTTGAATCACAAATAATATAAAGTTTAATAATGCTTTAAAATATTTATCTTGTCCCTTTAATTTTCTATCATATGATTTAGAGCATACATATTAACACATTTATGTACATATATGTATGCCCAAACATTTTTTTTAACTCAAGAAAGTTTATAGACCACGGCTTTCAGACCCTTTCTAGTCTGTTCCCCTTACTATCCTGCAAGTCTCTAGATGGCAGGGACCATGTCTTTTGTGCTCCACTCCCATCAATAACCCCCTGGGGAGCACGCTCCACTCAGCTTCTGGGTCAGTGAGAACCCCAGAATGAACACTCCTTGGCTCAAGCTGACCCCCGACCCCCACTGTATATATGTATGTAGTAGGTACCTGTTAACCTCGTTAGCCTAGCACTTCTCCCTTCCTCTGGGCATATATATACCTCCTTCCCTTTGGGGATGGCTCCTTCTGGGCTCTAGCCGTGTAATTCAAATGGATGCCGCGATCTTGTTCCGTGACACTTCCAGCCTGGTCACAGTGACTGAAAAGCAGGCATCTGACTCAAGCCAGCCCAATCATAGCACCCCAGCCTCCTGGCCACAGTAGTTGAGCCAGTGGTGGGCATAGGACTTAAGCTCTTCCCTTGGATTCTTCTACTGGAGCTGAGGGAACAGGTTAATTTTCTCTCTGGTGAAGCTGTAGCTGTAGATGTGAGTCAGGAATAGTCTTGTCCCCCATTTTTTTTTGGAGTAAGTTAATTTGAAAGAATGAGCCCAACACACAGAAAGAAGAAGAGATGACACATTTTTGTCTCTGCCCAGGATTGGTTATTCAAATGTTCCTTTGAGTCCGTGAATGATGCCAGGTTCCTTCCAGAAACTTCCCCTTTCCTCGTGGTTGGCCAGTCAGCCTCAGGTAGGGGAACTGGGTGTCTGGGTGACAAGGAGATTTTTTACTGCACAGCCTTTTACCCATTTTGAATGTGTCAGACTTGTGCAGATGGGAATTCCCTGGCGGTCCAGTGGTTAAGACTCGGCGCTTCCACTGCAGGGGGCGCGGGTTCGATCCCTGGGCTGCGAACTAGGATCCCGCATGCCGCACAGCGCGGCCAAAAAAACCCAAACAAACAAAAAACAGGATTTAAAAACAAAAAACAAAAACTAGTGCAGAGTTCTTTTTAGGGAGAGAAAAGTGTTTTGTTTAGCAAAAGAGTTTTGTTGGCCATTTTAACTGTGGAAAAATAGGCTCCCGGGCAGGGCTTGGAAGGCAGAAGGTGAGCAAAAATAAAACTAAATTGCTCTCCAGAGTAAATTGGGATTTGGGGGTTTCCCTGGGGAGTGAGGGACCGGAGAAGGGGAAGGGGAGCTTCTCTTCAGAGGCTGGCAAGGTCCTGCGCTAGGCTGAGATGAGACCCTCTCTATGAACTTCAAAATATAAAAGTCTACTATGCGTAAGTGTCTTACCTGGGGAAGGCAAAGAAAAGGCACAGAGCTCCACCGTCTGGGTTAACGCAGACCTGAGAGGAAAGACCAGCAGTGTGAAGGCAGATATATGTGAATTGGGGAGTCCAGAAAGCACGCAGTAACTAAGGAATATAAACCTCTCCTCATGCCCAGATCCTTGAGATGGGGGGCAGGGCCGCTGGTTTTGACACTATATGCTGGGGACTCAAGCCCCTTTACCATTAAAGGATATCGATCCCATTGGGACGAAGGTGTGGGGACACCCGGGTAAACAACGCTGGCTTACACTTCTAAGACTGGATATAGGCTCTCTCCTGACTCTTTAAAAAACAAACAAACAAACACTTTTTAAAAAGTAAATTTATTTAGTTTGGCTGTGTTCAGTCTTTGTTGCTGCGCGTGGGCTTTCTCTAGTTGCGGCTAGCGGGGGCTAGTCTTCGTTGCGGTGCGTGGGCTTCTCACTGCAGTGGTTTCTCTTGTTGCGGAGCCCGGGCTCTAGGTGCGCGGGCTTCAGTAGTTGGAGCACGCAGGCTCAGTAGTTGTGGCACACGGGCTTAGTTGCTCCGCGGCATGTGGGATCTTCCCAGACCAGAGCTCGAACCCGTGTCCCTTGCATTGGCAAACGGATTCTTAACAACTGCGCCACCAGGGGAAGTCCCTCCCTGTACTCTTAAATGGGAGTCTTCTTTTATAACAGGAGATAGTAAGCCTATAGCGATTATAATGCTGAGGAATGATATGAGTTTAAAATATGTCTAAGGAGGTTTGAGCAGAGGTTCGCAGCCTTTAGCACACACTGCCAGCATCTCACTAGGAGATTTATAGACCTACGGGAACCTCGCTGGACGGGGTAGGGGGATGTGAGATTCTTATATCCAGGACGCCTCTTCTCGAGAATAACCATTTTAGAGGTGTCCCTCCATGATGGCTCCCTAGCGAGTCAGTGTTGGATGGAATGACGGCCATGGCCTCCCCCAAACTATTAGGGTCCCAGGATGATAAAATGCTGTTACATGTTTTTCTAGCAGTAACAAACCGATGGGCCAGCACTGTAAAACACAGACACAGGCTGGTTCGTCTTGCGCCTGGTGTGTTTACTCATTTTTCCTTTACCCTCTGCCATCACCCAATATTCCGGGACCAGATCTCAGAGAGCCAGTTATAGCGCCCAAATCCTTGATGGTGAGATAACTTTGTCCACCTGTGGCTCTTCATTTTCAGTGGCGTCTAGCTTAAACTTGCCATCTCAAGACTTCCTCTCTGAGGAAGGTATGCACTGTTTCTAAGGAGTTCTAAGTGGGGGTGAGGGTGTCTGTGGCACAGCAGATCGCAGACTAACTGGCAGCCTGTCTGTGGAAGAGTCTTGGCACTGAAGGCCCTCCATGGCCCGGACACGACTCACCTTGCATCTACATCACCTACAACTTTATACACCCCGGCTCTAGCCAGGCCAGTCTCCTGCCTTACTGCCCCAGTTCCTGCCTCCCCGACATGTTCCATCCTCATCCCACTTTGCCTCTCCCTCCTTCCCCTGTTCCATTCAATGCATCCTTTAAGCCCCGACTCCTCCAGGTCTAAAGGACATAGAAGCTCTTAGCAGTGGATGCTTCTCAACAGGAATCTGGTAGGAAAGAGTTTTACTCTTATTTTTTTAAACCGATTTTTACTGCATGCATTAATCTTTTAATTAAAATACTTTTAATTAACACATTATCGGAAGGAAAATAAAAACCCACCCCCAAAGTAGGACCGCCGTCCTGCTTCGGTAAGCGGACTGCAGGGTCCACACTGAGTGTCACCACCTTTGCTCAGCTCGGGGGGGGCCGTTAGAGCTCACTCTAGGACTCCCCCAGGGGCTGGTGCTGGAGGCTGGGTTGACTTGTGGCATAACCGAGGGGCACTTGGTGCGTGGGGTCCACCAGACTAGGACGCAAGAAACCAGAAACTTGGCCTTGGCTCTCTCACTCATCCATCACTAAACCTCTTTGGGAATCAGCTCCTCGAAGGTAAAATAAAGGGACAGACTCGAGCTGTGGGCTCAAATGTTTCAAACCCATGTCTCAGTAGGGATTTCTCCCCCTCCTTCATACTCTTAACAGCCCAAAGAAGCAACAAACAAACAAACAAAAAACCCTGTTGGCCTTACTTCCCATGATTTAGGTTATGAAAGTGTTGATTTTCTCCACGTGCTTTTGAAAAGCAGAATACTGCTGCCTCCCAACCAGTACAATGGACTAGAGGGTCCCCTTCTGCTCCAACAAAACTCCATTGAGCTTGTCTATATTTAGCTTCTCATTTTCTTAAGATTTGCCTCCTTCAAAAAGCAGAATAAAGGGGGAAAAAAAATCCCAGTTAGCTGGAAATCCAGTTCATTGAGGGTTTACTGTACGAAGCCACGCTGGAGAGCACTCCGGCCTTGTGAACATGCAGTCTGCAATCTGGACACCTTTTATTTAATTTCAAGAATTCCCTTTGCACGGCAAAAAGGGGTCTGAGGAAAGCAGAGCGGCACAGATGAGGGGAAGGGCAGAAGCAGAGCGCTCACACACGTCCTCCCCAGCTGGGAGAGAAGTGGGATCGATGGCAGGAGCGGAAGTCATTCTTGACACAAACAAGGGTCCTGGGGCGTGCCACCCCACCCCAGTGCCTGGCCATGCAAGATGCAGAACTGGAGGCTGTGGCCCATCAGGACCACAGAGCAGATGTACTGACACGGGGAGTCCTCTGGGCGCCTCCCGAGGCGCCTGCAGGGTCTGGAGCAGAGGAGGGTCTGTGTCCATGTCCACGAGCATGGTCGGTTAACAGACAGCACCAGTTGGGAGGCTCAGGGCAGGAGAGAGACCGAGGCTCTCGGACGCTAGCACCTACTGGCCCTGGCCCTCCTGGGAAGAGACTCCGTCCTCGATGGCTGCTCTTGCAGCAAGAGCCTCTCCCTCACCCCTGTGCCCTGGGAAACGAATAAATCATCAGGATGAGGTCTGAGCCAGGGTGCTAGCTGCCTCTGGAGGGCCGGGTCACTGCTGTGCAGTGGAAGGATGCTGCTGCACCAGGTAGAGGGATTGGAGGCGGCAGGGACAGGCCGGGGGCCGGGGGCCCTCCCGCCCGCCCAGCGGTGCCCACACAGGAAGAACCTTCTGGAAGCACAACCCCGGGCATTTTCTAGTCAATCTATTCCCCATTCCCAGTAACCCCACGAGTTGGCCCCTGTTGCTTCTGATTATTTTTGGTGGGTCAGGGGAAAGAGAGAGGAGAGAGACCAGGCCGGGGAGGTCTCTCACATGCCAGAGGTAGGCAGTGTGTGTGGTGGGGACACTGCGCTGGGGGCAGGGCTCTGGTCCCAGCCCTGCCACTCTCTTCTGTGTGATCTCGGGCAAACCATCTCACCTGTGTCTCACTTTCCTCAGCTACCAAGTCAGGAAAATCCTACCCCACATACCTCAGAGGGATAGGCTAAGGGTGAAAATAGATAACGGATAGAAAACGTGTTTAAAAAAGTATAAAGCGCTATTCAAACGCGAGGCAGTGTTGTCATCCCGGAGATCCATCCCTTAGCACGTCCCTCCTCTCACTGGGACACCTTCGCTTCCTTTTTTAGGGTCTCTTAACTTTAGGACCTATTTCTTTATCTCAGAAGGGTTCCGAGACTCCCTGGTGGCTTCCCCTGATCACAATCTGTGACCCTAGAGGCCCAATGGGCACGCTAGGTGTCTGAGGGGGAGGTGCCGGAAAAGGGACCTCCCTGCTGTCCTTCCGGCACCTTCCCTGCGCCGGCCCCCTTGGTCCACCCTATGAGAAGGGCTGGGCTGTCCATTCAGGCCGGACAGGTCTAGGGGACCCCTGCCCCACACTCAGGGGACCCCGTCTGGAGTGCAATTCCTGTTCCCGATTTCCAGCAGGTGGCGGGTAGAGGGAGGGAAGGCGCCCCGAGAACCAAGGGCAGGATCGGGTCGTGGGGCCTCAGGACGCCCACAGGCTCGCCCCCGCCCCCTGCTCCTGCCGCCGGGCCCTCCCCTCCCCCGGCCCAGCCCTAGTCTCGCTCTGGCGGCGCTTGGAGGGGCCGCTGGGCGCCGAGCCCCGGTCCGCCGCCGCTGTGCACGCGCAGGTGGTCCTTGAGCGACTCCTTGTAGCGGAAGCTCTTGCCGCACTCGCCGCACGTGTAGGGCCGCTCGCCGGTGTGGATGCGCTGGTGCTTGAGCAGGTTCTGCTTGCGGATGAAGCTCTTGCCGCACAGCGCGCACTGGAAGGGCCGCTCGCCCGTGTGCAGCCGCTGGTGGTTCTGCAGGTGCTCCTTGCGGCTGTAGGTCTTCTCGCACTCGGAGCACTTGTAGGGCCGCTCGCCGCGGTGCGTCATCTGGTGGCGGATGAGGCCCGAGTGGCAGTTGAAGCTCTTCTCGCACTCGGCGCACTCGTACGGCCGCTCCTTGGTGTGGCTGCGGTGGTGGATGATGAGGCTCTTGCGCACTCCGAAGCTCTTGCCGCACTCCGGGCACGCGTAGGGCTTGCTGCGCGCGCCGTGCAGCAGGAGGCTCCGGCGGAGGCCGCCCGCGCAGCAGCTGCCGCAGCCCCCGCCGCCCCCGCCCGGGCCCCCGCCCGCGCCCCCCGCGGCCCCACCGCCGCCCGCCTGGCCGCCCGCCTGCGCCCCGCCCGCGCCCCGCTCCCCGGGCAGCGCGGGGAAGCCGTCGTCCAGCAGCGCGCCCCCGCCGCGGCTCGGGGGGCCGCCCGCGTCCTCGGGGGGCGCCGGCAGCGGGGGCAGGCTCTGCGGGGCGGGCGGGGCCTGCGGCGGGGCCGGGGGCGGGTTCTTCACCATCAGCAGGCTGTCACCTGGGGGGGAGACACGAAGAAGCGACATGCTGACACTGCTCGGTCCAGGACTCACGCCGTCCCTGCAAGGGGGCCCCGGGCCTTAACTAGTTCCTCTGCGGCTTCCTGCGAGTCACAGGCTGGCCGGGCCTCAGCTTCTCTAAAGGATGAGGGGATTGATCAAGGCAAATGATCACGTCCCCTGTGCTCGAGGGTTCCCCAACCCTCGGAGCCGCACAGAGCCACCAGCTGGAGAGCACCTGAAGCGGGTCAGGCAGGTGGCACGCAGCTAGGATAGGAAACACCCGCAGATGCCGGGAGCTGGTGGGCGGAGGAGCGGCGGTCTGCGGAAGTCCCCTTGGAAGGCGGAATCGCCTGGAAATAATAAGACTTAATTGTATTCTGATGTTCAGTGCTAATTTACCTACGGAGAATCTCTCGACTGGAGGGAGAGAGTTTGCCAGAACCTATCCCAGGTGAAGGCCTACAGGAGGGGAAGGCCTACAGGAGGGGAAGGCCTACAGGAGGGGAATGCAGGGAGCCGGGCGCATAACCACCCTGCGATGTGCAGTTATGTCTCCACTAAGCAGGCAGCCTTCGGCCTTGTACAGCGGCGGGGTCAGCCGGGTTGATATGAGTCCCACCCTGGCGCCTGACCCCACCTGGCCGCGGACCACATGTGACTGGTGCTCTCCACATCCTCGTGTGGAAGGGGCTGCCCAGCCAGCCTCCCCAGGAAGCGCCTGTCTCGCTCCTGCGATGATGCCCTTTCCTGCATCCCTGAGTCTCCAGGGTTCATGGTTCCGCACTACCCTGGTGTCAGTGGGGCACAAAGCCCAGGCTCTGAGCATCAGAGCAGCGAGCTTAGGCCCAGGACTCCGACTTCCAAGGCACAACTGGGTTTGCTGACTGTATTTAGGAGTCTTCTCTTTCCTTCACCCTCCATCACCTCCCCGATCCCCACTTCACAGTGCTTTCTTCCTGCAGGAGCCCCCTCCCCGTGACACGTGTTCCTTACGTGACACTCCTAAACAGACTGGGCCCAGCCTGCCCCCCTCTATCCCAACCAACACTGAGCAGGCAGAGAACCATTTCCACAGGACACTGGCCAGGGGCAGGGGCCACCGTAACTCTCCTAGCCTCAATCCAGGATGTCATGCCGTCAATCCTGCAGGTTTGGCTGTGGCCTCTGTCACAGCTGCACTGTGGGCCTTGCTTCTCCCTCTACCCGATTGGCTACTCTCACCCCTTCGTGGGTGTTATTCCCAAGAGGACCCCCAAGGAAACCACGTGCACGTAAACCTCCATCTCAGGGACTGTTTCCCAGGAAACCCAACCCCAAACAATCCTAATCCTACTCTGATCATTCTTCAAACTCGGAGTGAGCACCAGACCACTTCTGTCAACTGCCTTCCTGCTCCCCCCGCCCCCCGCCTTTGTTCTCCCTTCCTGACCCAGCTTAGCTCCTGTGGTCCCTCTGCCCCTCTCTCCTCTGTTGGGCTTGCCTGGGGGACCCCAATGCAGTGACAGCACTCAAGTAGCTGAAGACTGCTGGAGAAGATCACACACCTCAAACCCTGGCATCCTACCCCATGACTCAGCATGCCCCACTTTTCCACTCTCCATGGGGATTACGTCACACCTTCTCCTCCCGCCTCTAACATGAGGACTTTAACTCCAGAACTCACTGGCCAGTAATTGATTCAGATACAAGCACGGGACCTTGTTCTGGCCGACGAGATGTGTTTGCTGGGAGGCTGCCAGGAAAGCGTCCTCACTCCTTGGAGACAGTGCAGGAAAAAAGACGGCCTTTCCTTTCCCTCTGGGTCTGGAGGTGACGCTTGGAACAGCTGTGGCCAGCTTGCTCCATCCACACCAAGGATGACCGAACAAGCAGTTGGAAAGAACCTGGGTCCTTGATAATATAGCTGCATCCTTGAACCAAACAAGGCTAAAACTGGACTACCTCTTAGTTACGTAAGAGAATAAATGTCTTTATTCTTTAAAGCAGTTTGAATATTCAATCAATTGTTCGTATGTAAAGAAACCCCAGTAAAAACTCTGGATACAGAGGCTCCGGTGCGGTTCTCTGGTAGGCAATATTGTCACTCATCACTGTGTGGGGAGTGTGACACTCCCAACTCCACAGGGAGTAGACAACAGAAGCTTCGTGCTTAGGACCCTCCCAGACCTGGTCCTGCGGGTCTCCCCTTTCAGCTGGTTCTGATTTGAATCCTCTAGCTCTAATAAAACTAATTGTAAGTATAGCACTTTCCTGAGTTCTGTGAGTTGTTCTAGGGAATTACTGCACCTGAGGCATTAATGGAAACCCCTGAATTTGCAGCCAGCTGGTCAGAAGTGTGGGTGGGCTGGGGACCCTCGAACTTGCAGCTGCTGTGTAAGGTGAGAGCAGTCATGTGGAGAACGAGGTGCTTCACCTGTGAAGTCTGGCCTAATTCCAGGTAGTTGGTGTCAGAAGTCCTTGCAACCTGTAACTCCCCAATCAATCTAGCCCCAGGCTCTCCAACTTCAGACTCCTATGTTCATCTGTCTACTTGACATTGCTACCTGGATGTCATCTCAAGTTGAACGGGTCCAGAAGAGAACACCTAATTTACACAGCTAATCTGCTGCTTTTCCAGGACTCACCATTTCAGCAAACAGCACCACCATTCACCCAGTGTTTCCGGATCAAAACCTAGGAGTCACTCTTGTCTCCTCATCCGCCACAGACAATCCATCAGTTATATTTCCAACCATCACCTCTTGACCTGGTCTCTACCCACTACATTAGCTCCTACATGGTTTCCCTGCTTCTGGCTCTTTCTCCCCACCTGACTCCAGTCAATTCCCAAACTTACGTTTTAAAAATGTAAACCAGATCATGTCACCACTGTGTTTAAAACCCTCTGTTAGTCTCCTTTCATATTAGAATAAAATCCAGATGCTAACCTGGCCCATAGGTCATACGTGGTCAGACTCCTCCTTGTCTATTGCTCCAACCTCATTCCTCAAATGGCCTTCCTTATGGCCTTCCCTCTTGTGGTCTTCCCTTCCCCAGCAGCCCCATGGTTAGCTCCTTCTCATGATCTGGACACACTCAAGTGCTTCTTCCTTTCCTGCCCCGACTCCCATCCTCCTGTTTTCCCTGAGTCGTTACCCTCAGAGCATTTACCGCCCCGACTTTATCTTGTTTGCTTGCTTATTGCCCATCACCGTCCCACAAAAGGACAGGCCCCTGGTCCTTCTTCACCACTTATTCCAAGTGCCTGCAGTACTGCATAGCATAGAGCAGGCACGAGGTAAATGTTTGTTAAGTAACAGAGACTAAAAAAGGCTGGAATCACTGTTTCAACCCAAGGCAGTTAAGTGGGAATTTCAGGAGGGTGCTTTCAAATCGTATCCTGTGATTTGCGAGTGTGTTCTGAGTGCTGGCGTCTGGGTAGGGTGGTCTGGCCTGAGGCTCCCCACTCTCTCCAGAAGCACCCAGGAGCCACTGAACTCCAAACTCCTATTCATACTTCCTGCTTCAGTGGAGCCCCATGCACATTACCTCTGAGTGAACCAGACTTTTCTCCTGCCTTACACTAACTCTCAGAGAGCAGAGAGTAATACCCACTCATTAATACATAAAGCCAGGAATCCTTTTTACTAAAATGTAATGTCCAGTTAGGCTGACGTCTGACTCTGAGTTAAGCAGGACACCAGGTCTTTCTCTCCTGTTTATGGCAGGGCCAGGGAAGGGGGTTGGCATGAACATGTATATATTTCTGCGTTTTACTCTCTAGCCCTGCCCCCTCTCCCCTTCCAAGCCCCCTCCAGAAGACTGCCACATGATGCCATGTCTTACCAAAAGTCCACCTGGTTGTCCTTGGCAACCACAGCACTAGGTGGGTTTTAAACCTCAGAGAAATCACAGTGAGATACTAATTTCACATTCCAACATTAATGAGTGGAAGGCAGGTTCATTTTGGGAGAAAGACAAGAGGCTCTGATAAGAGGCTCTAGTGACTGGGCGGGCAGGAGAAGCATTTCCAGATACCCCTCTCTCCCAATTCCGGGCATTTCTTCCCAAATGCAAAGTTTCTAAGGCCTCCCAGAGACAAAACAACACGAGGCAAACTGTTCTATGAGTCGCTCGGCATATTCGAACTGGAGAAGGAAAGCGTTTTGGTAATTTGCAAAGCCTGGTGATTTCTGCACGAGTCTCTCACATTGTTTTCACAACCACAGAGGTCCCAGGATAAGGCTCCTTGAAGCCCACACGCTCTTAGCCAAGTTGGAGAAATCGGAAGGTAGCGCTGAGGGACAAAGATTTGGGCAGAGTTTCCTGGCACAATGTTTGATGATCTGGTACCCCTGCCTTCAGGGCCAGGGCTAGAAATGGTGGCCTGAGCGCTGCAGAGGATGGGGTAGCATCAACCGCTATCACTTCTTCCTGCCCTCACAGGCAGTCCCCTGGATGTCCCTGTCACATCCCACCCCACCAGCAGGTTAGAAAGAGGACAACTGAAATTCTGTTTTAGACAAGGATGGGCACCGTTCCTCCGCCATCCCCTGCCCATTCCTCCGGCCCCACTCTGCTCTTCCAGACTGAACTAAGTTTGTCTCACAGAGAGTGAGATCCACTCACCTGGGTTTTAAATGTCCCTTCAGATTCAGAAATAACCCATGTCCTCAGCTCTGACGTGGATTTCGAGCTCTTAGAGGGTGTCAGGAATGTGAGCAAGGAACATATGATTAACTCTCCCTTCACCACCCCAATCACCCAGAGGACATTAAGCCAGCTGTTTCAGTGGTACTGGCCCTGGCAAGGAATGTGAGCCTGACGCTACGTGTTACCTAATCCACCAACACATGCCAAAGGTCCTCAGCCAGTAGGGGAGCTTCCAAAAAGACCCAAGAGATCCAAGTCAGGGGAGATATTTGGCCTCATACTTGTCGGCAGAAAAAAGTCCCCCCTTCCTATTTGAGCTTCAGGATCTTCCCAGTTACTCTGGGATGTCAGCTGCCTTGGGCGCTCTGGTGAGTGTTTCCTAGTGTGTGGGCCACCTGCTGCCATCACCCGCTGCTCAGACACCACTGCCTCAGCTCGCTCCCAGCCTGCTCGCTTTTCCCTGTTGTTACGGCTTGAATTGTATCCCCCCAAAAGATACATCAAAATCTGGACCCCCAAGTACTTCAGAATGTGACCTTATTTGGAAATAGGATCTTTCCAGGTGTAGTTAAGATGAGGTAATACTGGAGGAGACCAGGCCCCTGATCCAATGTGACTCGTGACCTTATAAGACACAGACCGTGTGAAGATAGAAGATCGGGGTGACACATCCACAGACCAAGGAACACCAAAGATCGCCAACAAACACAGAAGCTAGGCAGAGGCAAGGCAGGGCTCCCCTACAGCTTTCAGAGGGAGCATGGCCGTGCCGACCCTTTGATTTCAGACTTCAGGCCTCCAGAACTATGAGGGAATGAATTTCTGCTGTTTTAAGCCACCCAGTTGGGTATTTTTGTTAAGACAGCCCTAGGAAACTAACATACCGGCCATCCTCCAGAAGGAAAGGGGACAGTGCTTTGATACAGGCCTTCGAAAGGCTGCCATGACAGAACATCACCCTGTAAGGGGCTAGGCTGGGTGAACAACCATCCCTCTGGACAAAATGCCCAGGGGCCCCGCTGGGTGCACCACTCACCGGGGCCAGAATCTAATCCGAGCTCTCCTTCCATGGAGTCGCGAGGGCCCCACGGGTACGGCTGCTCCTCCTGCTTTATCCATGACAAGATGTCGTGTGCGGAGATCAGAGACTCTGTTCGGGGAAAGAAGGCAGTCTTAGAGCCTGTTCCCTTCCACCGAGCATCCCACCAAAAGTTCGAACACTGCCACGTGCAGAGGCCGCTGCTCTGCTCAGAGGGCGTGTGGCAGTTTGGGTATCCCTGTCCCCCCGTCAACAGCCTCCCCAAATGGGACCTCACTGGCGCTGCTGCCAGGGAGGAGGCTGCGTGGCGGCAGAGCCAGGATGGGAACCCAGGTCTTCTGGCTCTGTCCTCGGAGCCCCAGGGCCATCTGCGGGGCCAGGCCGGAGGGGAGCCTGGCCTCTGACGGCCCACAGGACCAAGAGAGGAGAGGCCGGCCTTCCAGATCGGCAACGGCAGAAGCGGTGGACAAAAGGTCATTAATCGGAACTGCAGTGGACACTGCCGCCTCCCTGTCGGGAGGGCGCTGCTTTCTCTTCCACCCTGGACCCCTTCAACTTCCCCCCTTGTGAAGCTGTAGAGTTGACAAACGACGCGGAACCCTAGATTTTACAGCTGCTTCTTTTCCTGGTGTGCGGGGTGGGATGAGACTTCGGGGTCACAACCAGCAAACAAGATGACACTGGCCTCCTCCAGCTCTGCAAGCATATGTGAACACACAGGCACACGCGCACACACGCACACAAATGCACACGCCCGCCCTTACGCACACACACGCCCGCGCGCACACGCACGTGGGGCCTGGGCGGGCAGAGCTTCCCTAGTGTTCTTTTATGCTTCCCTTTATGCCTGGACTCTCCCCAGAAGTTTCCTGGGAGACCTCTAACTACTATTCACTCAAGGAAAATTCCAGGAAATGTAAATTACTTTCTTTCTTTCTGTCACAGAAATACATACAACTTTTAAAAGGCTTTTTAATTATATTTCAGAAATCAGTGAAGTCATTTTAGTATCCGTTCACTGACAGTACAAATTGTCAGTGTAATGATTCCTTTAGAGAAATCCCCCCCACTTTTCTAATAGTTATATGCCAAAATGTGTACAAAGTCGCCACCTGAGGAACACACTGTAGTTTACTCCCTGAGTCCTTCACTGGCCTTTGACCAAAGTGACTCAGTCGGATTGATTTTCTGGCAGTGACAAAAGTCATCCCCCGCGTGCTCCGACAGCTCGCTCACCTGAGTTGGGGTCCGTTGGGATGTCCCTCTCCGCCAACTCGTGCTGATCCCACACGCACGGGGGGTCTTCCTGTTTGATCCGGGACAGGAGGTCATGGGCAGAAGCTGGTGAGTCTGCTTGCGGGAACAGAGCAGCAAAGGTGTCAGGGGACACGCCCTCAAGGTGGTGCTTTAAGTCTCTCCTGTCATGCAATTAGTTCTCTTCCCTAAACATCAACAGTAATTATTCTAGTTAATTAAAGCTTTAGGTCAGCTTGGCCTCAGTTGCTGGAGCTTTTGCCACAAATAAGTGGATACTACAGGGGGCTGACATAACAGTGATGTCATCGAGAGAGCGTTCCTGTCCTTCAGGAACTTAACTCCTTCAACCGAGGTTCACGCCTGAGGCCTGAGCACCACCATGGAAGGAGGTCTTCCTCCTGCAGGGACCGTCCAGGAAAATGACACCTTCCAGGAAGCCTTTTATCTTAACCACCTTAACGGGACTTTTCTAAGATGTATCCTACACGTTCTTTCCTCTGCAGAGTCTATTAAACCTCATTTACCCTTTATTGCCTTCTTATCTCTTAAAGATCCCTTTGAAGCACCATGATGCTCTCGGGCTGGATGAATCAGGAAGCGGCTTTCCTCTGCCTGGAGGCTGCTATCACTTACCTATGAGTGTGAGGCTTTGACGAAGGGGGATGAGGTTTGTGGTGCTCTAACTTGTGGATAAGTAAAGAGCTACAGTGTGTTACTATATCTTGTGACGGTTAATTTTACGTGTCCACTTGCCTAGACTACAGTACCCAGAGACCGGGCCAAGCATTATTCTCGATGTTTCTGTGTTGTTTTTTTGTTTTGAGGAGTTTAACTAGACTTTGAGTAAGGTGGACTGCCTTCCATAAAGTGGGTGGGCCCCATCCCACCCACTGACGGCCTTAATGGAAAAAGACTGACATCCCGAGGAAAAGGGAATCCTGCCGGCAGACCGCCCCGGCGCTCCAGT
The DNA here is from genome assembly GCF_009873245.2 of Balaenoptera musculus. Classification (NCBI taxonomy): domain Eukaryota; kingdom Metazoa; phylum Chordata; class Mammalia; order Artiodactyla; family Balaenopteridae; genus Balaenoptera; species Balaenoptera musculus. The sequence continues at coordinate 7,309,725 of NC_045793.1, forward strand.
TGGCAAAAGCCAGCTCCTTAAATTCACTCAATCAATATCCCTCTACACACACGCGCACACACACGCACGCACACACTCACCCTGTTGACTGTTTGGAGAACTCTGACTAATAAATACATATCTTCTCTAACAGGGATCTCACGTACAAAGTCCACCCGGAATGCCATCGAAGAGGAGCTATCCAGACCACCTGACAGGACGGCGGCCGTGCGGGGCCTGACACAGAGGCAGCAGCCGTAAATGCTTGGTTAAAACAACGAAAGCTCTTCCCAGTCGGGAGCCGGTCTTACGGACCCATAGATTCCCCCACCCACGGGACCTGTGAAATGCCTCACACTCAGTACTTCTGCAGATACTGCTTTCCAAGGGAAGAAAGGAATAGTTAAAAACTGATATTACAAAGAAGAGAAAACAGAACGGCTAAGCCCAGACGTGCTGGCAACTCGTCCACGTCGTGTGCCGGGTCTGTGCCTCGTGGGAAACCCTGTCTCTCCATCCATCCTGGACCCACAGTCTTCCATTTTCAGCTCAGGCCTCTGGCCTGGCACACACATCAGACAATGCTGGGCGCCTGCAGACCACGTTGGACCTTTCCTCTGCCACCCGGCTTGGGCGGCCAGTCAGCTCACTCACCGGTAATGGACTCTGTGGGGATGGCTCTTTCCTCCAGGCCCCGCTGACCCCGGGCACACAGGGCCTCCTCCCGCTTCACCTGAGAGGGCGTGTCCTGGGCAGGCACCAGGGGCTCTGCTCCTGGGGACAGAGAATCACATCGTTTGGTGCTGTTTGCGTGAATGATCGTCAGCTGGACGTTCTCGGGGTCAGGAGCACGGCTGACAGCTCTGGCCAGGGAAGAGCACAGGGGTCCTGGGTTTCTATGGGCAACTATGGGGAACCCCGAGGAGCAGGAGGTCCTGGGAGCAGAGAGGCGATCGGCATTCAGGACAAGGGGGTAGGCCAAGCCACAAAATGAGGTGTGATAAGGCTGGGAGAGGGTTCCAGAAACAGCCCACCCTGGGTGGGTGCTAATCAGGACGGGCCACAGGTCTCCCTCCGTGTGGGACACATTCGTCCTTGTTCTGCACCCCAGTCAGGAAGAGTGGGCCAGACACACACACACACACACACACACACACACACACGAAGTTAGACTGGGCAAAGGGAAGCAACCCAGCCCCATTCCTGGATGGATAAAAGACAATAACATATCTTCCATGCAGACCCCATGACGTGACCCCAGGGGCATGTTCCTCTTATGAGGGTCTACGGTGTGATGTATAACACTAGCCCCAGCAGGAGACAGCAGGAAAGAGACTACATGAGGAAGTGGAAGACACGGATCCTGGTTTCACCTCTGCCCCCAGCCCAGAGGATGAGTCACTTGCCCTCTCTGGCTCTCAGTCTGCTCGGTCCCTCCATAAAAAGGCCACAGTGGTCCCTGTTCTATCTGGCACAGGGATGGATAACTCAGTGAAACGGTTGAGGTTACATTGCTCTACTGTGAAAGGTTACCACAGCTGCTGCCCTCAAACATTTGTGGTTCCTAAGACAGGGAAGGAGCCATTTAGAAGAAATGTCCAGAATAGGCAAATCCATAGCAACCTGGGGCTGGGGGGTACAGAGAACAGGAGTGACTGCTCATGGGCGTGGGGTTCCCTATGATGAAAATGTTCTGGAATTAGATAGTGATGATGGCTGCACAACTTGGTGAACTGAATGATACACTTCAAAAGTGAATTTACAGCATGTGAATTATATCTCAATAAAGAGAGCAGAATGGGGGGAGGGGGCTGCCTTTGAGCTACCTTCTAGGGAAGTTTCGGTGAATACACCCTCCACTGAAAAGGGAGGAAGGGCAGAGGGCCCCAACGGGTGAAGGTTCCTGGGATAAGGCAGAGAATACAGTTCAAGGACCAGATTTCACCTGGCCCAACAGTGCTCAGGAGAGCTGAGGTCCCGAGAAGCCTCGCACCTCCCATCGCCAGGTGTGATGTTCTCGGGGAACTGGATCCTCAGAACGTAAGATCTTCCCTGAATGAGGAGAAAGCCTTGGAGGGTGAGTCTGCCTGTGATGGGGCGTCTGTGAGAACGGAGTGAGGATACTGAAGAAGACAGCCAGGCCCAAAGCAGTCGGCCACGCACCCCACGTGTACCATGCGCCACGCAGAGCCCCCTCTGCCCACCTCCCTAGGCTGGAGCTACACTCAGGTCTAGGGCCCCCATCAGGCCTGGGACGCTGCAAGGCCCACCCCCCCTTCCTCTTCTCTCCAGCTTACTTGGGCATCTCGAGCTACACGGTTCTGACCCAAAAGACAAACATCTGTGGTGCGCTTTCTGGCCCTGAAACTCTTCCTGTAGGTGACTGCCAAATTTCAAGGGCAGCAGAACTGGCCCCGCGAACAACTCAGGAGAAGCCCGCCTGGAATTCATGCAGGGATGGCGGTGCTTCTCTCCCACCCTGCCCTGGACCTAGGGCCGTCTTCGGCTGCCATCACCTGTGTCTGGATCCATCAGGAGCTCTCTCTCTTCTGGGTCACGCTGCTCCCACACGCAAGGCTCTTCCCGGGGCTCGGCCTGGGGTGGAGCATCTGGCTTGGACACTGGACCTTCCGAGTCTGGAACGAGGTGGAAGGGAAGGAAGGGCTGAGTGAAGCTGATCAATGGGCCCCGATCAAGGGCGATGCGGAGCTCTCCCCTCCCCCACCCCACCCCAGCAGTCCTCTAGGTGGTAATCTCTCACGAGGAACTATCAAAACAAGTCAATAGATTCTCCAGTTTCTGGTGTGGAAACAGCTGGTCTCTGAAAGCCAGCAGCAGAGCGACTGTGGCTTATCCAAGGCTGCTGGGAGGTAGCGCGTAGTGATGCTATTTGGCTGTAATTCCAGAATGGTAGCAGCACAGTGTTCAGGCCTGCAGTGATAGGCCCTGTTTTTACTTTCCATTCTGTTATAAATCATTCTAACTTCCTAGCAGGCAAGCAAATCGTTTCTTGAGTTTCCGTGAGGTATAAACATGAAACACCTTGCCCGGGGGTGGTGCACCGTGGGTCCGTGGGTCGAGAAGCATCTCACTCCCCACTCCCAAGGTGCTCGCCACAGGGGAGGGAAGGCGCCCTTACCCAGGGACATCAGGGTCTTGTAGTTCTCCTTAACCAGGTTGTTGTAAAGCTCCTTCTGCCATTCATCCAGGTTCTTCCACTCGTCCTCAGAGAAGTAAACGGCAATGTCTACAAAAGTCACCGGAACCTGGGCCAACAAGAGTTTTAGTCTGGAACCTCCTGCTGGCTCCTCCCCCCCCCACCAACTCCTCATCAGAGGCACCAGGCCCACTCCATCCATGGCCCCCGTCCTCCCCATCCTGCCCGGCCCGTTTCAGCAGAGTCAGTCCACTCCGTTCCTGATCCTCCTGTGCCTCCAGTAACAATGATGGTCACCACTACCTTTTAAAAATTAAGCATTTAAGCACATCCTTTGTAACTTCACTTTTAGGTAAACTGGGTACCTGAAGGTAAAGCTTTTGGCATTCAGGGTGACAGAGATGCAGTAGGTTCCTGGAGTGCATATCAGCGAGCCAAGTACAATAAAACCCTGTTATAGAACCTGTACTTCAGTCAGGTCACCCCTAGGTACACAGTCGCGTTTTTGTCACTAAAACTTGTCCGTGCTAAGGCTCCGGAATCTTGATCTGTTTCGTGCACCGCTATATCCCAAGCATCTAGACGCATGTAGTTTGGAGTCAATAAATATTTGTTGAATGTGTTGAATAGCTGTTGCCAACACTAGGAAGGTCCCACTGTGGCCTGAGTCATCCAGCATCCAATGTCAGTCACGTGGTGTTCAAGGTCATCTAATCTGCTCCATAAAGCTGTTATTTCAGTTCGACAAGGATTCTTGTCTGTACTCATTTCAGTCACTCACCATCATGGCCTCATCTCGGACAGAATTGTTCAAGATGGTTTCACTTCCAAGACTTCAATATCTGAGCTTCACTCCTCTGACCACATAGCCTTACCTCCTACCACTCCCATCCGTGCTGGACCAGCCTTTCCCTCTCACTCTGAAATCCAAGCCCTCAGTTCTCCCCAAGGCCCTAACCCTAGTCCATCGGTCTTTGTACCTGACACATGGCACCTTTGTGTGCATAAAAAAAGCAGCACTCTTGGTGTCAGGCCTGCTGGTGCACTGCTTGCTAAGTGGGCAGTGCCCGTACACAAATGATAAATGCCAGCCCTGGCATCAAGTGCTCATCACCCTAAGGGCGACTGGACAGGTGCCATGTGCATACCTGTATGTCACCCACTGACTGATAGCTCACGCCCATCTTTAGAAACGGAACTAGAACTCCTAATTCCCTGGACCTTCCACCAGATTTCGGCAAATCCCCAACCTGGGAAAACGGATGCAGACCACTTTCTTCATTTTAATTCTCTGCTCTAGATAAAAGTCACAAAATTCTGCAGGTGACAACCGCCACACACTCAGGCCTCTTGGCTCCAGGCTGCTTCGGAAGCCTCTTGGTGATCTTGCTGACATCTCCCTGTGTTCCCCGGGAGGCTTCTCTCGCACTCTTCCCTCTCCCCAGTGCTCCCCGGGCCTTCCGCCATCTCCTCTGGTCTCCCCTTGACGGCAGGTGGCTGTTGGCAAACTCCCATCTCTGCCCTTCTTCTTGCCTAGCCAGCCCCCCCCACCCCCGCATGTGCCCTTCATTTCTCCTCCTCCTGCCTGTGAAACTCAACCCAAACCACCTTTTCCCTTTGGCATTTTCCGTCCCTCCGTCTCCCTCGGTTCCCCCTTCAGGACCCCCAACCCGAGAGGAGCCCCACTCAACTCTGCCACCACAAATGAGTCTACTCTTCCCCTTCACTTGACACATCCCGAGACACACGTTCTGTGCTTTCTTCCCAATCCAGGCATCCTTAACCCCCCAAATCTGTCTATGAGCATCCCCCACTCTCTGAAACCACATCCTGGGAGGTCATCAGCCTCCTGCTGTTAGGTTTCACCCCTTCAGACCTCTCTGAAAGGTCAGACCACCTTCCTGGAATTTCCTCCTGCTTGGTTTCCATGACCACGCTGCCTTCTGCCCACCTGGTTCACGTCTTCTGTACTGCTCTCTCTTCCTCCCCCCGGGACCGTGGTTCTGCCCTCACCCTGCCCTGTTTCCTCACTTTCCCCTTGGCCGTTTCATTCTTTTCACAGGTTCAGTGGTTACCTCTTTGCAGACGACACTCTTCAGCTTTCCTTCCTCCCTTCAAAGTTCACATTTCAATAGCCTTCCGAGTGGCTTCATTTATTCATCTTTTTTCTCTTTTTAAGATTTTTTTTTGATATGGACTATTTTTTTTAAGTCTCTATTAAATTTGTTACAATATTGCTTCTGTTTTATGTTTTGTTTTCTTGGCCGCAAGGCATGTGGGATCTTAGCTCCCCGACCAGGGATCGAACCCGCACCCCCTGCACTGGAAGGCGAAGTCTTAACCACTGGACCGCCAGGGAAGTCCCTATTCATCTTTTAAGTACCTCAAACTAAATGTATCCAAAACCAAGTTTGTTATCTTTTCCAACACACCAACTCCTCTGCCCCCCCTTCACCAGTCAAAACTCCACAATCATAGTCCCACAACTGGAAATAGACATCACTCTGCAAAAACCTCACTCTGCTAGGATACAGCAGAACTCTGAGACATGGGCCAAGATTGCAGGGAACCTACAGCCTAGCCAGACAGGACAGAATACCCATGAATTATCCATGAACAATTCACCAATTAATAGAACCCACGAGGCACAGAGAAGCTGAGAGACAGCAGCCTTAAATTTGAATCTGACAAAGAGAATGCATCTAGCAAGGCCAAGAGTCTACAATGAATTAAAACTATTGCCAGCGACATTAATTAACATTCTCATGGTGCTTTATGGTTATGGAGGTTTTAAAGTATGTCTGCAAATTCTGACAATACCTTCAAAGAATAAAGCCTAATTTTGCTCCTCTTGAGTGCAGGATTGAGTGACTTGCTCCTAACAAATAAATAAAGAAGTGACGGTGTACAATTTCTAAGACTGGGTCATAAAAGACATTGCAGCTTCCATCCTGGCCTCTCTTTCTGGATCACTCACTCTAGGGCAAGCCAGCTGCCATGTTGTGAGAATGCTCAAGCAGCCTTGTGGCGCAGGTCCAAGCGGTGAGGAACTAGCTAAGGCTTCCTGGCAACACAGGCGAGTGAGCATACTGGAAGCCAATCCTCCAGCCTCAGTCAAGCCTTCAGATGACTGTAGCCCCAGTCATCAGCTTGACTATAACTTCATGAGACTCTGAGCCAGAACCACTCAGCTAAGTGGCTCCTGAATTCTTAACCCACGAAAACTGTAAAATGATAAATAATAATTTTTTTAGGCTGCTAAGGGTTGGGGTAATTTGTTACATGGCAATAGATAACTACTACAATGAGCTACATAGTGTTGTCCCATCAACGAAATCAGTTAATCCTCACAACTCCACAAAGTAGGCATATTATCATCTTCATGCTACAGATGAGAACACTGAAGCTCAGAGAGACCACCTGGGAGTTTACTTACTAAATTACTTATTTATACTTCACTTCTTTCCAAAGAGGAATTGAGGAGGCTCAGAGACAACACAAAACATGGCTGACTTGCGGTAGGAAAACCGGCACATGGCAAAGCCAAGATTCAAACCCAAGCCTTCTAATTCTGGACCCCACAACCATTCCATTGTTCCGTGAGGGCACGTGTCAACTCAAGACCCCCAACGCCTGGCCCAACACACAGGATGCACAGCAGGGCCGGGACGCAGCACTGAGTTAAAATGCAGAGTGCAGACAAGGGCAAAGGGCAGCGTGGGAGGAGATGCCACCTATGCCGCACGGCAATATGTTATATAAGCCAAACTCTACAAAAACGAGCCCCTGGGGGCTGCAGTGCTGGGGGTGGCTTAGGGAGGAACCAAAGCCACTGTGAGAACTCGGCTCTGCGTGGCCTCAATGGATCCCTGTCCAGCACCTCCTCCGGCAAAGCCACTGGGTCGGCTACCAGACACAAAGACTAAGAAGACCCAGTCCCTTACGTGGAAGCGTGAGCCCTCCAGCTGGAGAGTCATTCGGCAAACATTTTTTGCTATAAGCCAGGTACTGCTGTAGGCACGGAGACACTGCAGTGAACCAAGCAGAGGAAGACCAACCAAGAGACAAAAAAAAAAAAGTATATAAGAAGCCTGATGTCATAAGTGCTTTGGAGGAAATGAGAGCAGGGACCGAGGAGAGTGTGCTGGGATTGGGGGGCCAGGAAGGGACAGCGATCCAGTGACAGCTGAGCAGAACCCCTGATGGGAGCGACGGGGAGGGGGCCCTTCAGTGGAGGAAAGTCCTTGCCATGGGACCGTGGGGAGCAAGGAGTGGCCAAGAGGGGGTGAGGGGGAAATGAGGTCGGATGGGTGGGCCAGAGGGAGGGGGCCATTGACGAAATGGGGGTTTTTATGCTGAATAAGATGGGGAGCCATCTGGGGGGTTTTCAGCAGAGGTGTAATATGACTGATTTGTATTTTTTCTTCCTCCTTATTGGGGGTACGGGGGCAGGGAAGAAAGCTATGAATATTTATTTTTTAGCCTCGCCGTGCAGCATGCGGGATTTTAGTTCCCCGACCAGGGATTAAACCCACGGCCCCTGAAGTGGAAGTGCGGAGTCCTAACCACTGGACTGGACTGACAGGGAAGTCATGACTGACTGATATTTCTAAAGGATCACTCTGGCTGCTCTGCTGAGAATAGACTGTATGGGGTGGGGGGGCCCAGGATGGAGACAAGAGGACCAGGGAGGAGGCCATGGCAATAATCAGACGGGAGGCGATGATGGCTTCAACAGACGAAGGCGGGCGCCGTGGAGGCGGGGAGGAGTGGCCGGGCTGTGCGTATATTTTGAAGAAAAATCAGATGGTATTTACTAATATGGCGGAAGTTGGGTGTGAGAAAGAAAGGAGAGAAGGATGGGCCTAAGGCTTGTGGCTTGAGCAGCTGGAAGGATGCTCTTGTCTCTGATGGAGAGGAGGGCGACTTTGAGTAGAACAGGGTTCAGGCAGAAATCGGGGGTTCAGTTTGGTCGAGTTAAATCTAAGATATTTACTGACATCCTGATGGAGATGCTGAATTAACAGGCAGGAACGTGACTCTGCATTCAAGGAGGAAGTCTGGGCAGGATACAGAGACAGAGCGGGAGGGGAAGACTGCCTTTGAGAGCTGACAGCATCTAAAACGCTGAGCCTGGATGAAATCATGAGGGAGGGAGTGTAGGGAGCGAGCAGAAGGTCAGGACGGAGCCCTGGACCACTCCAAACACTAGAAGTCAGGAAAAGGAGGGGGAAGCAGCGAAGAAGACTGAGAAGGAGCAGGTAGTGATGCAGGAAAAGAACCAAGGGGCTGCGGGGATCCTGGAAGGCAGGCGAACAGGTGTTTCAAGGAGGGAGGGGTCTCCTGCATGAAATGCTGCTGACAGGGCAGGGAGGTGAAGACTGAGGCTTTAATACCATGGCTTTAACAACCCTTGGCTTTAATACCATGGATGTCATTAGAGCCCTGGCAAGACCACTAGGATGGAGAAGTGGCAGCAAAAGCCTCAACCACGTGGGTTCCAGGGAGAATAATCCAGTCACCAATTTACTGGAACACTGAGAAGAGAGGAACATGTTAAATGAGACCACAGAGGATGCAGCAGCAGAATCCAGAGAGTGAGAAATTCCACAGGACAGATGGCCTAGTTTCTTCCACAGATAAACTACAAGGAAAAATGAGAGAGATGAAGGAGGAACTTACAGATTGAAAAGACTTAAGAGACACAGGAATCACAGTGTGTGGGCTTATTCAAGTTCTGATTCAGGCAAACTAACAGAAAAAATATATAATATTTTTGGAAGAACTGAAAATCTGAACACTGACTGGATATTTGAGTAGGTTGAGATCTTTGTTATGGTAGTGATAATCTTGAGATTATTACTTTAAAAAAAGAGTCCTTACCTTTTAGAGCTACCTACTGAAATATTTACAATTAAAACGACTGCTGTCTGAGATGTGCTTCAAAATAAAATGGGAGGGGGATGTGGGTAGGGAGTCAGAGGAAACAAGATTGTCCAAGAGCTGATAACTGCAGAAGCTGGACGATGGATTCATGAGGGTTCATCACACAATTCGATCTACTTTTGTCTAGGTTTGAATTTTCTATAATAAAAAGGTTAAAAAAGGGAGAGAGAGAAAATGAAGAAGGAATCGGAGACAGCAGGGAAAGACCACTCTAAAGAGGAGCAGAGAAATGAGGCACGACTGGAGGGAGGTTTCTTTATTACAGAGACGGGCGACGCTGCAGAATGTCTACGAGCTGGTGGGGATGAGCTAGTGGAGAGGGAGGCGGTGACGACGCAGCGGACAAAGGGGAGATGCTGCGTGACTTCCCGGAGCAAGTGAAGGGGTGGGGTGGCGAGCCCACAGTAACAGGAAGGCAGAGTACATGCAGCTGCACGTGGAGTCTCCGGAGGGTGACCCCATCTTCTCAGGGGCGTGCTGACTGAGCCCACAGGGTTGATGAGCCGGGGACGGCAGGAGAGAAAAGGGAACAGGAAATGGAGCGTGAATTCTGAGCTGTGAGGAGGGCCCGCCGGAGGGCGGTGGTCATGACTCAAGCGACTCTGGTTGGCGTGGTCTGGGTCAGTCCCCAACCATTCAGAGGAGCAGACACAAAGATAACCAGTGACAAAGGGTCATTTGCAGGCGCCAAGGGGAAAACCCAAGCATGAGGCGCTGTCGGAATCTGCGGACGCCCAGACACCTGGGGAGGGACTGGGAACCGTGAGGGCAAAGGCTCACAGGCAGGGCCTGCGGGCTCCGTGGGGAACGGCTGGAGGCCAGCCTCGCTGCGGTGGAACATTCCAGACGAAGTGGTTAGAGTGGAGGCAGGCTCTGGGAAGAAGACACTGAAGTCAGGCAACAGGGAGCCAGAGACGCCTGTGAGAAGGCCTGACAAAAAGAGCGTTGTCCACGTGGGCTGGTCCTCTCCGCCATCCCTGCCCCTGGGGACCGCCACTTACCTTGGGGACCTCGCCCTTGCTGCCCGGGGGCAGCCGCAGGACCCAGAAGTTCCTGTTCCTCAGCAGGTTCTCCATGTTCTCCAGCCGCCTCTGCAGCAGCCCGTACTCCTGCAGCAGGGTCCCCAGCACGGCCCACTTGCCCTCCATGTGGTTCCCGAACTCCACGGCCGTCTTCTCGCAGTCGGCCAGCTTCTTCTCGGCCGTCCCCGTCCGGCCCTCCAGGTTTAGCAGCTGGCTGGCCTGGGCATCCACCTTCCTCTCCACGGCCTGGATGGCGGCCACCACGGTCCAGAGAGAGATCTCTGCCGTGGGCAGCTGGGGCTCTCTCATCATGCGGTCGGGGAAGACGGGTGCCCTATCTGGGAAGGGTGGGAACTGAAAAGGCATTGGTCGCCGGGCGTCCATGTCCCATTCCTGAGCCTGTGCGAGGAGGGAGAAAGTGACAGCGGGGATGAGACCCTGTGTGAGGAGGCAGGGTGGCCTGAGAGCAGGGGACAACTCATCAAATGCCGCAGAGTCTTGCTCTCCTGCCAAGCCCCTGCCTCTCAGGCTACGGTGTTCCTTAACATGCCAGCAAGAGCTCGGGCAGCCACGCACCCAATCTTCCCACTTCCCACCTGCAGGAGTCAAGCTGGCCACTAGTTTACCACCCCACCTTGACCCCTGACAGGTCAAGGCTGTGGACCCCAGCCTAAAATGTCACGAACCACTTTCCTTGGCGAGCCCATCTGTTTTCTTCATGGGCTAGACTTAATGATGAACTCTAGGGCTGCCCACTGTTTGCTGTTTCAAAGTAAAAATTTTCATGTCAGTCATCTGCCCCTAATCTTCCCAGCGATCTCTAAGCAGGTTAGGGCAAGAATGATTATCTATCTCTGCTTTAAAGATGATGAAACAGAGCCACAGAGAAGTGGCCGGTCATTCCACAGCACCTCGCTGCACTGTCAACTGGAGTAGTTCTAGGCGCTGCAGGTGACAAAAAACACAGTTCAGGTAACTGGGCCGCCACCCTTCCCAGCAGGGCTGCGGCCAAGGGAGACACCGGGAGCCCGAGCAAGAGAGCAGACGAGCAGCTCTGTCTCCTTACGTAAGTACGTATTCATATTTTCCAAAAGAAAAGTGGGTTTGCCAAAAAATGTCATTCACTGAGGAGAGGAGGAGGCGACATCTCTAAGAGGAAGAGAAGACCTCCCAGCCCCCTCTGCTTCCCAGGGGGGAGGGGTACCTGATGGTCCCGGCCCTCTGGTACTCCCCCAGCTCTGGGTCCTTACCCTGGAGGGCGAGGTCCCCTGGGTGCAAGTTAGGAGCCGAGCCCTACGACCAAGAGCGGGGTGGTCACTGTGCACTGGTGACCTGGGAACTGGCCCCATACCATACCAGCACCCAGGGCTTACTGGACAGCAGGGCTGAAATGGCCTCCCCTTGCCACATGGGACAGGAGGAGGTGTCATTTTCTGTTCTCTCCGTTGCTGCTGAAGAGGCCCTCAGGCTGGGCGAAGTGGAGACCTGTTACTTAGAGGTGAGCTGGGCAGGCAGGGACAGGCATGCTCACTGCCCTCTCTAACTCAGAGCAGCTGTGACAGCCACGGAGGCGCATCACCCAGCTTCCAGGGAGTCACTCCTGACACGGGAGAAAGGGCAGCAGGGCCTGGGCCCCAGACCCTGCTGCATAAGAGGCAGTAATATTTCCAGCAAAGCCGTGTCCTGGGGCTCATTCAGGCATCATTCCAGCCTGGCCTACAGAAGGGGGCAAGGGCTGACGGTGGAAGTTCAGAGAGTCACCGGGCCCGGTTTACTTTTTGCAGGTGTTGGGGAACAAAAATTTTCCTTCTACCCTTCTAGGTTCTTCGGCTGGTCTAACAGGCGAATTGACATAAGACAGACTAATATGAGAAAGACGAAGTTTAAAAACATGTATACCGGGGCTTCTCCGGTGGCGCAGTGGATAAGAATCTGCCTGCCAAAGCAGGCGAAATGGGTTCGAGCCCTGGTCTGGGAAGATCCCACATGCTGCGGAGCAACTAAGCCGGTGTGCCACAACTACTGAGCCTGCGCTCTACAGCCTGCGAGCCACAACTACTGAGTCCGTGCGCCACAACTACTGAGCCTGCGCTCTAGAGCCCGTGAGCCACAACTACTGAAGCCCGCGCACCTACAGCCCGTGCTCTGCAACAAGAGAAGTCACCGCAATGAGAAGCCTGCACACTTCAACGAAGCGTAGCCCCACTCGCCACAACTAGAGAAAGCCTGCATGCAGCAACGAAGACCCAATGCAGCCAAAATAAATAAAATAAAACAAACAAACAAACAAAAACACGTATACCTCCTGTATACCTGGGAGAGACCCAGAAAACTGAGTTACTCGCCAGAATGGCCCAGGCCACTACCTTAAATACCATCTTCAGCTAAAGACAGAAGATGATGTTGGGGGGTGGAGGAGTCAGTCACAGGAGGTGACCAGGAGAAGAAGAGGACACAAGGGTGTACGGGTTTATGCAGGTGTAAGTCCCTGCCTTCTCCATTGGTAAGAGTTCTTAGAGACATTAAGTCATGCTCTTCTTCCTGGTAGAGCGATGGAGATTTCTCTTTTACAGAGGGAACTCCTACTTGGTTTTCAGAGCTTCTCCTGTGCCTGCAGCTTCTCTAAAATAACCATCTTAAAATAATCCTTATGCCAAAGAGGCATATTTTGGGGCGGCAAATTCTGCTCCCCTACACAGGTTTGCAGACCTAAAGCTGAAAAATGATCAAACAGGACACAGCAACTCCTGGCCAACTTGTCAGAACCCGGCTGGCTGAGAACCAGGCCAGGGACAGAGGAGGCTCCGCGGGGTCCAGCCCAGGGTCAGCTCCCACACTCTCCTCCCGGCAAAGCTATCCAGGCCTCTCTCAGCATCAGGTCCTCGTGTTTTACACACCGCTCTGGAGCTCTGACTCCGGAACTGAGATCCTTATGGACCTTCACGAAATGACTGGTGCCTATTCTCAACCCCAGAGGCGCTGATTTAACCGGTCTGGACGAGGCTTGGGCGTCAGGAGTCTCAAGCTGCTCAGGTGCTTCTAATGTGCAACCAAGTTTGCCCCCCGCTGGAAGGAGGGCAGAATCACCTCTCAGCGGCCCCTTCCCTCCGTCCCAGCCGGTGCCGGGGAAGGGTGAATCGCTCGTTATGCTCGGTGAAAGATGGCCATACACCGCTTAAAACATCTTTTCGTCAGAGTGGCCGCAGTGTGACCTGACGAGGTACCCTGCGCGCCCACGTCGCCGGCCCGGCGCGAGTGCGGCCGGCAAGCCCCTCGGCGAGCCCGGGCCGGGGTGGGTGACGCGGTCACGGCCCCGCCAGGGCCCGGGGACCGCGCGTTCCGGGCACCCCGCCCCGCGGGGCCTCCCCGGGCGCCGGCTCTGGGCCCTGCCGGCACGCGGCCTCGGGCGCCCTCCGCTCCGGGGCGCGGGCGGGGCCTGCGAGAGCACCGGGCCGGGCCTGCCGCGCGAGCCCCCGGCGCCCCGGCCCACCCGGCCTCCGTCCCCGCCCCGCGCGGCCCGGGCCCCCAGCCGCCCGGCGCCCACTGCCCGGCGCCCCGCCCCGCCCCCACGGCAGGCGGGCGGCCATGGCGCCGGCGGGGGTGCACCCACCTGCATGGGCGGCATTCCCTCGGCCATTTCCCCGCGCAGCGCCGGCTCCTGGTGGCAGACCTCCTCCGGGGGCAGAGCCTGCGCCCAGCTCCAGCTCCCGCCGTCCAGCCCCAGGCCCTGGATGCCCAGCTGCTGAGGCTGCGGCCGTGTTGACACAAACTGCATCCTGGGAGCGCTGTTCCCCGCTCGGGCCGGCCAGGGAGAAGAAGAACGTTTTCCAAGCGCCTTCCCCCTCGCCGGGGCCGGACAGCTCCATCTACAGCCCGTAGGAGCAAACAGTCCCCTTCGGCGGCGCTCCCCGCCCCTCCGCCGCCCGCGCGCCAGCCAATGGCCTCCGAGCTCCTGCCCGCCTGCGGGGACCAACGGGGCCGCTCCGAGGCCAGGGGGCCACCGCCGCCCCCAAAGTGGCCCTGCGCGGGTATGCCTCTCAGTGTGGGATGGCCTGCCCTAGAGTCCCCAACAAGGCAGGGGAGCCCTGGGGCTGGATTTCTGTTAATTCGGCTAATATTTATTGGGCATCCCATCCCAAAGGACCTGACCCTTTTGAAAAATTGGCAATTGTCTCCAGACTCTTTGTTCCGGCCTTTCCTCTTGCCTCACTCCTTTGCAGCCTTCACCTCCCCACTCTCCCTCTTCTCAATCCAAATTTACCTGGATCAACTCCAGGCCTTCGCATTGGCCTGGATGACAGAGAAGTGACCTGGGCTGTGTCAGAAGAGGGCCAAACTCTTCCTCCCAGGTAAGGTGCGCTCACTGCATTTTAACAGCAGCCTCTTCCAGAACCTTTAAATGTAAGTCAACGTCACTTTGAAACGTCAGGCCAAGTCAGAGGAGGAGCGGGGGAGAGGACAAGATAAGCTGATGGAGAAGAAATGGGAAGGGGAAAACTCATTCACTCATTCCACGAATATTTACTGAGCACCTACTATGTGCCAGGTGCTGCTTGGGCAGCGGGTGGGCTTTGCAGTTTGATATACCTGAGTTTAAATTCCAAAATCACCGCTCATTAGCTGTAACTGTGAGCAATTTCACTTCTCTGAGCTTCACTTGGTCTCTTCATATATAAATGACGAAAATAATGTCTATTCCACAGTTATAAATCAAATGAGAACAGTGCTTATAGGCACTCAACAAAGGTAATTACCTCCAAAAGGTAAGTCCTTGTAATTATCCTCAAAATGGTGTCTACTCTGTCTTCCTAAATGACTAGTCCCTATCTTGTTAAGACAGAGATCTCCAAGGCTGATTATCGCCCTGTGTAGAGGCAGACCTTCCAGAGAGACACCCCAGACTAGTACTCTTTTGCTCCACTGCATTTAGTATATGAAAGGGCATTATTGGTCCAAGTGAGACATGTGCTTAGAGCACCGTACTCAGAAGGACAGTTATCAAGTACTTTCTCTGCTAGGCATACTTCCAGGATAAAGAATGAGTATCTCACAGACTTAATACTATTCTCAAGGAGCTTACAGGTTAGCAAAGGTTATGTTCCCAGAAGTCAGTGATTTTCTTCCCTCTGTTCCCTGGCCATAGGCTGCCCCCTGATTGTAAATATCATGTCACTATTATTAGAGGAAACTGGCAAGTAGAGTCTGAAAAGCTCCAAGTAAACTCATTTCCACCAGTGAGACACATTTCAGAGCACACATTCTGACCTATACATCATCAACATCTTCCCTCGTTCCTAGAGGTGGAAGAGAAGCTAGGTTAGTCCCAAGGGTTTAAGCTATCTTTTCAATATAAAGTAGTTAAAATTACTTCCCTTCCTAAGCATTAAACTACTTATAACTACTTGTCTTTTTACACAATAGGATACCACATAGTATATCCACTTTACGTTTCTCCTTCACAGAGGGTGAATTTCGCACACACAGAGCCATCGTACTTTCACCCCTGGCAGCCAGAGTTCAGTTCACTGTCATGAGATATGAGCAAAGCTACTCAACTCAAACAGAATTTAAATGCACAGGCTTCGTGGTACTAGCATTATCTTATAACTGCCAACCCTAGCAACCACAGGTCACAAAAACCAGTAGTGGATACAGCAGATGCGTGGTGAATGGGGGGATTGGGGGACACGTCCCAGAAGGAAAACAAGAAGGGCACGAGGAGGGGGCTGCTGTCCATGGACCATGGACTCCAGTGACCAACGGGCTGATGGGGCTGAGAGATGCGAGGGTGGGAGAGACCCTCACTGG
The DNA here is from genome assembly GCF_009873245.2 of Balaenoptera musculus. Classification (NCBI taxonomy): domain Eukaryota; kingdom Metazoa; phylum Chordata; class Mammalia; order Artiodactyla; family Balaenopteridae; genus Balaenoptera; species Balaenoptera musculus. The sequence goes on from NC_045793.1 coordinate 7,325,637, forward strand.
GAGAGGTGTCCGGTCCTCAGACCTGTTTCTGTGAGCCACTGAGTAACTATGAGGCAGTTATCTAACTTTCTGAGGAGTGGAATGAGCGACTGGATGAAGTGGGTTATAGATGTCAAGTATCATTGTTAATACACATTTCTTGTAGGGGAAGGACCCAGGGCTGGGCCCTCAGTCTCTCAGGTGGGAATGGGCTGCTTCTCATCTCCTCACCTAGGAATTAGATAGCTTCTGCTCAGGACAGGGTATTGGACTAAAGGATATAGGAGAGGCCAAAGGAGAGGGCATTCAAAAATGCCAGAACATTTATGTGTTGTGATGGTTGATTTTATGCATCAACTTGACTGAGCCAAGGGATGCCCAGAGAGCTGGTAAAATGTTATTTCTGGGTGTCTGTGAGGGTGTTTCCAGAAGAAATTAGCATTTAATCCCAGACTGATGAGAGAAGATGCCCTCACCAGTGTGCATGGGCATCATCCAATCCGTTGAGGGCCTGAGTGGAGCAAAAAGGCAGAGGGAGAGCAGATTTGCTTTCTTTGAGCTGTCACAGCCATCTCCTTCTGCCCTGGGACATCGGTGCTCCTGGTTCTTGGGGCTTTGGACTCGGAATGAATTACACCACTGCTCTCCTGGTTTTCCAGCCTGCAGCTGGCAAATCATAGGACTTGTTGGCCTCCGTAAGGGCATGAGTTAATTCCTCTGATAAATCTCCTCTTATATATCTCTATATATCCTTTTGGTTCTGTTTCTCTGGGGAACCCTAACACACGTGTCTACCACTCCCTAATTCCTGGTGCTGTGCACTCCGTGTCCTTTCAACAACTACAAGCTGTATTTGAGGAAGAAACCCTCTAGGTTCACTCTTAGCCAAGTGAAGAGGGTAACCAGATCTGCACTTCTATCTCAGTGTCGCTCCTTGCTTAGTTTAAAGAGCAGGCTTAAGGACTGCAATGTAATCCTCAAGCTCTCCTCACCCACTGACGTGTCCATGGTTACAACTTCCTATCTTCACTTTAGGACACTTTATGCCAACCTCCAAGGAAGGATAACACCTTAGGTTTCATAGTCATTGAAATCCTAAGTATAACTAAAAATCAGAGGCAAGACTATGTGAAGGGGAGGGTCGCTGGGGGTAAGGTGATAAAGCTCCAAGACTACTTAGAAGAGGCAGAAAGTGTTAATGTGGGGAACACAGTCAAATATTTTGTATTATACAGTTTTAAGGTCAATTTGCTCTTGCTAATGAGTTTTCAATATCCTTGCCTTTTTCAGATCCACCTTCTGCCAACATTTTAATTCAAACTTAAATGCCCAAACACACACACACACACACACACACACACGTTTTTTTTTTTTTTCCCTCTCTCCCTCTCCCTCTCTTTCTCAGTGACTTCTGAAAATTTCTGCTTTATACCTATGCAAAGTTTGGAGAAAATACTACTTTTTCCCTCTTGAATTTATTCTCAGCCTACTTCAAATAGGCATTCCATCACTTTCTTTGCAAGTCTCGACACAGTAGATGAGTGAAGTTCTCTTCAGTCCTTAATGACTCTGTGGCACTTTCCTCGATATGTGACGGCTTGGTGACTGAGTAAGCTACTCGACAGTCCTAAACACAGGTGCCAGGGCTCAGAAACCCTTCATGCAGAAGACACGTTTTATGTTGGTGATAAGTGCAGTACATCCTCTCGAATCTTCTCAGTGGGCAACCCTTCAACATTTAAGTGTGGGGTGACTATTTTTTTTGGTTTTTTTGTTTTCCGTTTGTTTGTTTTTGGGGTTTTTTTCATTTGTTTGTTTGATGTGGACCATTTTTAAAGTCTTTATTGAATTTGTTACAATATTGTTTCTGCTTTATGTTTTGGTTTTTTGGCCGCGAGGAATGTGGGATCTTAGCTCCCTGACCAGGGATTGAACCTGCACCCCCTGCATTGGGAGGCCAAGTCGTAACCACTGGACCGCCAGCGAAGTCCCTGGGCTGATTATTAAAAATGGTCAAAATTGGGCTTCCCTGGTGGCGCAGTGGTTGAGAATCTGCCTGCCAATGCAGGGGACACGGGTTTGAGCCCTGGTCTGGGAGGATCCCACATGCCGCGGAGCGGCTAGGCCCGTGAGCCACAATTGCTGAGCCTGCGCGTCTGGAGCCTGTGCTCCGCAGCGGGAGAGGCCGCGATGGTGAGGGGCCCGCGCGCCGCAACGGGGGAAGGCCCTCGCACAGAGGCGAAGACCCGATGCAGCCATAAATAAATAAATAAATAAAAATTAAAAAAAAAAAAAAGGTCAAAATTCATTCCAAATAGTCTAGTGCTCATGCAGAATAATACTGGTTTTTCTAAAAGCAACCAATAAGGTATTAAAACCGTGTATTACTGTTAAATCTGAGCTGGTAATGACATCACCACAGTCCCTTTCGGTTCTCCAGCAAGCTGCTCTTACACAGAGGTGCTGGCCTCACCACGACGGAGGTTAGCGAGGACGGCGGCGCAGGCGCTGGTGCTGTTCCCACCTATGCTCGCGCAGCGGCCTGTCCGTACCAGGTCTCTGCACAGAGCCTGCCGTGGGCACAGCTGCAATGGATGCTGTCTCTGGAGCTCCTAACTTAACTGCTGAGATCACTCAGAACTTTTTCAACAGCCATTCCCATAGCCTTATTTCCTTCCGAGTCCTGCCTCTAGAATCAAATTAGGACTTCCCATTGTGGATTCAAAAATCCTTTTATTCATCTTCAATCCACAGCTCCCTGTTCTGGGAAAGCAGGCTAACTGGTCATTTCCAGTCCAAGAATTCACTTTCTCTTTCTATGATCTTCTAAACTTGCAGGCACTTTAGAATCACTTGGGGGAACTTTAAAAAACAAAACATCTAGGCCCCATCCCAGATGAATCAAATCATGCCAGGGTGAGCCCCAACATAAATATTTTTTTTAGCTCCCCAGGTTATTCTAATGACCAGCCAAGAACAAAGCAGCATAAGAAGGTCTCCCTGCTGTTTCTCAGGTCCTTGTCTCAGCCCCACAAGATCTCCCTGGGGGCATAAACATCCCAAATTATTACTTACTGACTAATAATAAAAAATGATTGACTTAACTTTTCTTGTTCATTGTTTTATTCTGCTGTTTACTCATTGAGGTTGGCTTGCAGATATTGTTTTTCTTATATAATTTTTTAAAACTATAACCTCAAAGCCAAGAACTGATTTGATGTACATAGCTTTACATACATCCTTAATTTTGAATTCTGTTTAAACCAATCTCTCCAGGAATATGCCTGCCTTTCCAATTTGTTATAATTCCTCATATACATAAAACTGGTTATCTCGCCTGAGTTGCTGATAGAAGTCAACACATTATATAGGTCACATTATATATGTCACCCTGATATTTTCTGCATCAAACTTTTTTTCAGTCTCTGCCCACACGTACTTCTGTTCTCTCACTGCTTCCCAAATTGCAATCTCAGGCTAGCTTCCCCCCAGCACAGGCAAGCAAACTGGAAGTGAAGAAACAACCACTGCCCAGTCTTGACTGAAGAGAAGCATCATTTAAGTAACATCCAGGAAACTGTATAACTGATCAACAAGTAATTCTCCTGCACCTACTATATCAACACTTTCTTCTTAGGCTTGCAGTATGTTTCAAAGCACTTTTTAAGACCTTCCCTCATTTGAGCCTCACAACACCTTAGGTAAACTTGGTAAAGTGTGTACTAGCCTCACACTGCGAGTGAGAAAACCAAAGCAAGAGGCTCCCTGACTTCCTTTCCAGGACCTCTTTCATTATGATAATCCTTATTCTTATAAAAGCATTAGAAGTGCTATATACAAAATGTTTTACATTACACAAAATATACAGGAAAAAGTAACCACTGAATGACCCCAGCACCCTAGAACGACTATTATTTTGGTGTGTCTTCCTATGCTTAAAAGTGCAGTCAAATACATACTGTGTATTCAAACGAAATTTTAGTTTTGCTAGAATTTTGTCAGTTTGTGTGGTTTTGGAGTAATCATAATATGGTTAGAATGAGACTCTTTAATCTGTAATAATGCATACCTCTCCAAGGTGTTGATTCTGCTGTGTCAAAGGAATCACTCAATAAGGCAGAATCTGGGGAGAAACCAGACAAGGAAAACAGGACCAGGAAGTAAAATCTTAAATTCTATGATTTTAGAATTGGAAGGGACCTTCTACTACCACCTTGTTCAATCTGCCCATTAGAATTAGGAAAATGAGATCTACACAATTTAAGTGGCTTGCTCTGAACCAAGCAGGTAGAGAATGTTAAGCTACAACCAGAATCGTTTGTAATCCCTACTCAGGTGGTCTTCCCACTGCACGATCATTCATCAAGCATCCACGTCCCTGACAGCATGTGGCACCAGGAGGAATACAAAATAAGACATGGCCCCAGTTCTTGGGTAGCTTAATTTTTAGACCAGCTTCAAGATTTTACAGTAAATACTGGCTTTGCTAATAGCAGACACAAAGCCACGTAGCCCAATGAGGTTTTACCAAATATTTTATTTGAAATGTAACCTGGCAATTTTAAGAGCATTGCAGCGCAGTACTTTTGAGGCCTCTCTGACTTGACTGTATCTCTCTGCATTCTTCAGTGGGCGGTTGGTCTTAAGGGGTGGAATTATGTTTTGTTTTGAAGAGGCAATTTGACCAAGCTGACAGAAGTCATTGTGTATGTGTGTATAAATAGAATTATGGCCAGAGTTACATATTTAAAAAGAAAGTGGAGCTGGGATAGAAAGGAGGAATAACACCCTAGAAAGTAACAAATCACTTCTTTTGCAAGATACAGAAACAGCACCTTCCAGGTCCTTTATGCAGGGGCCATGAGCTCTGGTCTTGGATGTGCTGATGAAGTAGAAGCCTTTCAAGGAAGCCTGATACAGGTGAAACAGTCTTTCCTCACAGTACTAGAAATGCCCCACTGTGCCACCGTTGGCCCATTCCCAAGTCAGTCTACCAGGCCCACAGATCCTGGGATCTGGGACCTTCCCTCCTGACTACAGCTGACTGAACCAAGATGAGCATGTAACCCAAGGGCAGCTAGTCCAAGGGCTGGATGGAGACTTCTGTGGCCTGGTATAGAAAGAGGAGCTGGGCCAGATCCCACATGTTAGAATGTGAACTAAGAAAAGTCAAGAGAATCAGAACCACCTGGTGTCATGGCACACACAAACTTTTGGGAGCCAGGAGATACAGAAAAGACAGAGTAAACGAACAGGCTAAATGGAAGCAAAAGATGGAAGGCAAAAGCTACGTCATCAAGCAATCACGTGCTTTTGCAGAGCGACCTCAGTTCTCTGCACTTTCCCCTCTCTGGTTGGGCCTGCACCTTTCCTGACGGCTGCCCCCTGACACCTCTGTGTGCCAGGCTCTGTGCTAAGCACTTTCACAGGTTGCCCCCAAACCCTGACACCTCTGAGACATTCTATTTTACAGATAAGGAAACTAGGCTCAGGATGGCTAAATAATATAAGTTATGTTACTTCTTATGATGTCAGGACTTGAATCTAGGCCTGAATCTAGTCCCTGCTTTAAGCCATTAAGCTGTACTAACCCACATGACGTGTCCTTACAAGACCCAAGCACTCCCTACTCCCATCTCCCACCAATTTGCCCTAACTTGAGGATCTTTTGCTTGTAAGAGCCTGACACTTCCCAAGTCAAAGAATGTCCTCTGTGTAAAACCCTGCGAGAAGACTGCTTCCTTTGTCGAGTGAAGGGAACAGAGTCAAAGGTGTCCACCGAGCACACAGAAAGAACACATCTCTGATGATAACAGAGTCCCGGGTCTGTGAGAACCTTTTGCGGAGACTTGCTTTTCCTCATTGCTCCTCAGCAGCCCCCAGACAGCCGAGGAGGATGCTTTTTACTGTCTAAGAAGCTACAGTGTGGGATGTGGCTGTGGGACAGCATGCCCTGCCCCTCCTCAAGAGGAAATCTGAGCAGAAGTTTGGGTTCTCCATCCCATTCAGAAAGAACAGATAAAGGAACTCGGGCCCTCTTTTATCAACAAGACTGTTGCCGACTGAGACAGTGAACATTTGTTACTCCCTAGTAAGCCATAAGGTCTGGTCCTGGTTGGAAGTTATGTAAAGCACTGCTGGGAAGTTATGTAAAGTAGCTAGAGCCCAGCCATGGTGTTCCAGTAACAAATATCCAGCAGGAAAGATCAGAGTCTTCTTTCACTTTCTGGACAATCAACTCCATTTATGTTCACATCTGTGGCTGAGCCAGAGGTTCATCGTACGGTGATAATGAAAAATCTAGTAAGCAAAGAGTGACTCTGGTTACAGTCAACAGCTGGATCCACTCCAAGGAGATGGTGCCTATTTATGTGATAGTACAGACTTCCCAGCCCAGCGGGCAGACTGATGAAGAGCACGTTTCTAGGTTTTCCTCTTTCCCACTGTGTCTGGTCAGGAAGACCAATCCTCAGTTACTGTTAAGTGTATGGTTTGTCTCAGGAGCCCTTGATGGACCACGTTTCTCCACTCACTGGAACCTCTCTTTTGGACTTATCTTTTCCACTGGTCTATTTTACTTATCCACTTTTGAATCTTAAGCAAACAAACTCGAATTTAGAGCTGGCCTGGAGTTCTACCTGGTAGAGGACTGGTGGAGGGAAAGGAGACCAGAAAGTACAGTAGCTGAACCCCTAGTTTGTTCAAGGGCTGAGGATTGGATAACATCTACTTCCATCTTTCTGGCATGATGCTGCCCATTCCCTTTCATTCAGCTTCACGGCTCTTGCCTCACTGGTATTTGAACTCTGTTCACTTCTTGCCAAAGTGTGGGTCCCTGCTGGCTACAGTTCCTTGCAAAAGGGACTGTGGGACCTATCTGCAGCATTTGAATCCACAGGTCTCTCTCATTAATAAGCTCTGTGTCCTCAGTAAACCTCTGAGTAAAAAAGAATTTCCATGTTATCTCATCCATCATCACACCTAGTGTAGGAGTGCCTTCTCCAGCAAACCCTGGCGAATGCTCAAATCCATCTGTTCAGAAAAGGGACCTCACCACATAAAGATCTGACTCTTCTTCCTTTTCATTAGGAAGATCAGGATGCAAACCAGAGCTGGATCTCACACTCAAGTTCCTAGTGGGTCACCAGTAAAGCTGGAACCCTGGTTTTGGGATCCCCAGAACCCCCCAATTTTCCATGGTATGGGTCCAGATTCTAGCTAGAAAACTCTTAATCCCATATGCCAGGGTTCTGTTTATCATCTCTCTTGGTTTGTCCCATACCCTTGCCTTTAGACTATAAGTTATGACCGTGGAATTGGTCTCATACACATTTCTTAGGCCTCCCATGATGCTTGGTGTTAAGAATGTCACAGATGTTCTATAAATGTGATTATCCTAAAGAGCAGCATGTTCAGACAGAGCATTCCCAGGAGCAAAGCTAGCTGGGGTGACACTTTTTTCCTAGTGTAGTTACACATAACTAGGAAGGGTGAGGTTTGGGCTGGGTGATAAGGGAAAAAATGGGTCCTTCCCTTATCATTTCATCAAGAAAGTGTCTTGTCTAAATACTCGCAGACCCTGTCACAGCCATCTCAGGAAGATTCAGGGGAAACAGGAGAGTACAGGTACAAACAACTTTTCTGCCCAAGACTTAGGACTTCTGCATTCTCTGTCTTCTACCTCAGTCTCCAAGCAAGAGTAAAACAACAAATCAAACTGATTTCAGTCAAGTTTCAGCAAGAATGTCGCTGCTTTGATTTTGCTGTCTTATTTTGCTTTGCCTGGATAAAAGCCAGAGATAGAGACAGGATTTTGGCAGGAGAAGGAATGTACAAAATTTTTTTTTTTTTTAATTCTAAAGGTTCACTTTTTTTCCTTTCACCAGCCTCATTTTGCAGATGAAAATCTGAGATCTGTAAAGGGAAACTGGCCCAACTGCAAAGCCACTTGGGAATGGGACCAGGCTCAGATGCTCCCAGGTGACTGACTGACCGACCCTGACAAAAGAACACACGGTAGCCAAGGTCCCCAGAAGCAAAGCCAGCAGGAAGAGGCTGTCCTCATCCACACCTGGTGCTTAGCTCTCAGGGGCCTACGAAGTCCCTCGATCTGCCCATCGCCGGGGGGGTGAACAGACACTCTGCTGGCTCAAGAAAGCGGCATTGTAACTATCATCTCACTACTGAGGAAGTGAAAGGTGAGAGTCCATTGGCACTTTCCAAAACTCTGTAATGCTTCTGGAAAGTGCTGTGACCTTTTCTGCTGATGATTGTCAGAATATCAGACACCGGGAATGGAAAAGCCAGCTTACTTGCTTGGAAACAATAAGGAAGAATATGACATAAGTGACTCTAAGAAACAGGGTTCAGGCACAAACTCTAGGCTGTTCTGTCACTTCTCGGGGATCTCTAGCTTTTAAAGCTGGGGCTGAGAATCCTGCTCCCAAATTTTTAACCAGGACCCCGGCAAAAGTTTCTAGCAGTTTAAATGGCAGTAAAAGCCTGAATGCTTCAAATTAAGCTAGTGAAAGAACTGTTCTCCTTAAGAAGCTTTTAAAGTCAGATTTTTTTGCTCATCCAGTATTAAACAAAATATATTAGAAGAATTAATCTAGGAGACCTAGGAAGGCAGTCTTGAGTCATCATTTCAGGAGAGACAGTACCCAAGCACGTGAGCCAACTGGAGCCACTGTCTGGGAGGAACAGGAGTGGTGCCCAGGCTTGGGCACTTTCTTCTAGCAACCATCCTACCATCAAGGAGGTGATGAAAGGCTCAGTTAAACATTCTCTGCCGCAGAAGGGGCTTCAAGCCTTGGAGGCTCTTCCACGCACCTGACTCTGCCTAGTGATGGACCACCAGAGGCCCAATTACCCTGTGATGGATCACCAGAGGCCGAATCTTGCTTTCCAACCTCTCTGCAACGTTCTTATAACTTCTGCTTAGGTAATGTTTTTGAAAAGATGGGGAAGCTGGGCTCTCTTCCGGGTCTTCCTGGGTTTCACAATGTGCTGCTCTTGTGAAGTTCCGAAACTCAAGCACGGCTCTAGTCAAGTGCACAGGACCCCAAATTCACTGACGTGCCAGGCAGGCATTACCACCGGGTTAGCGGGGTGCAGGGGCTTCTGGGCTTGCCTCTTGCCCCGCTGCCAGCACGGCTAACCCTGAAAGGAGAGACATTTACTGAACCCCGCCTCCAGTCCCTTCCCCATACCACTGATTGGCCTCTAGACCTTCGGTGTTAACGCCCAGGCCAGCGGTTTCGAGCCCAGTCAGGAGGGGGCCCGCGGGGTCCGGCGGCTGTCCAGAGGGGTCACTATGCCCACCACAGCCGCCACCGTGGCCCGAGCGCAGGTGGTCCTTGAGCGTCTGCTTGTAGCGGAAGCTCCTGCCGCACTCGGCGCAGGGGTAGGGCCGCTCGCCCGTGTGGATGCGCTGGTGCTTCATGAGGTGGTGCTTGCGGATGAAGCTCTTGCCGCAGTGCGCGCAGCTGAAGGGCCGCTCGCCCGTGTGCAGCCGCCGGTGGTTGAGCAGGTGCTCCTTGCGCATGAAGCTCTTGCTGCAGTCAGGGCAGGGGTACGGCCGCTCGCCCGTGTGGATCATCTGGTGGCGGATCAGGGCCGAGTGGCCGTTGAAGTCGACGCCACACTGAGGGCAGGAGAAGGGCCGCTCCTGCGCGTGGCCCCGCTGGTGCAGCAGCAGGCTAATCTTCAGGCTGAAGCTCCGGCCGCACTGCGCGCAGCGGAAGGGCCGCTCGCCGGCGTGGGCTCGCCGGTGGCTGGCCAGGCGCGCCTGGTCGGCGAAGCGCTTGGGGCAGTCGGGGCAGGGGAAGGGGCGCTCGGTGCTGTTGTGGACCCGAAGGTGGTAGGTGAGTCTGGACGGGTGAGTGAAAGTCCTGGCGCAGTGCGGGCAGGTGGGTGGCGTCTCGCCGGCGGGCGGCTGGGGGCCGCGGTCGGCGTGCGGGGGGAAGTGCCTGGGGCACTGGGCGCAGGGGGCCGGGCGCTCCCCCGCGGGGCCGCACCGGTGGGTCAGCAGCATGTCTTGGCTGAGGCTCTTGCCGCAGTGGTGGCACGAGAACAGCTGCTCCCCGGCCGGAGGCGGGAGGGGGTAGCTGCCCAGCTGAGTGAAAGTCACTTGTCCCTCAGAGGCTTCCGCCAGGTCGGTGGCTGGACGTCCAAATGGCGCCATGGGCGCAGACTGCGGGCTTTTGAAGGCCACGTCCGGAAACGTATCCTTAGCTGCTGCTGCCGGTGGAGAAGAGAAGGTGACGGGCACCTCGGGGCACAGGGAGGCTCTGGCAAGGCCTTCAGCTTTGATGACAAGCTCTTCGTCTGAAAGAAAGGACTCAGAGTCACACCTGTCAACAACAGGTGTCCCAGCAACTCTCCTGTGTCCCTGCCCAGCTCTGACAGGCTGCTCTGAGCTCCTCATTGGCCCAGATAAGGAAGGCAGTGGAGGGCTGAGATAATAACCAGGGTGTCTGTAGTCCCTGAGGCCAATCGTCAGAGAATTTACTACTGAACCTCTCCAGCGCTCCCCGTTTGGACAGGAAGAACCCTGGCATCAATCTCCCCAGCATTACTTTCATTATGTTTCACCTCTGCTCACAAGCTCTGAAATGTTCTCTGTTGCCTATTGTGATTAGGCCTAAAATCATGTATTTATCTAATCCTGTTCCTTTGTATTCTGCCAGGTAAGTCCTTCACTATAGTTAGCTGTCTCTTTACTTTCCTGGAAAATAAAGTACACATTTCTGCTCATACGTCTTTGATCATTCTGCCCTCCCTTTTGTAGAATGCATCTCCTCTCTTCCCATCTTCCCAGATTATACCCAACCACATAGGACCAATTTTCTAAGGCCAATTCTAGCTTCACATCCTGGCTTGCGGGGATCTTAGTTCCCCAACCAGGGATGGAACCCAAGCCCCCTGCAGTGGAAGCACAGAGTCCTCATCACTGGACCGCCAGGGAAGTCCTTTCGCCTCCTTCTTTAGGCCTTATCTAAATACCCAAACTAAAACTGATGTGATGTTCTCCGAACTTCTTATTTCTTGTATATAAGTCATCCATCCCACTCACCCTTGACATTTAATAATAGGCATGCCTAGTACTGATATGTGTGGCCCCAATATAAACTTCTTGAAGAGCAGAAACTGTCTTTTTTTTTTTTTTTCCCCCAGGGTCTAAGCACAGAGCATAGAAGATAAACAGGTTGCATTAAGTTGCATAAACGATCATGTCTCTTCTGACCTTGAGATTCTCTTCTGGTTCAGATGGCAAAATACAGATGGTGCTAAATGTCTTAGAAGACGCGTGTTTCTTCTCATGTCACTGTTCTTCCTGAGGGAGAGCTCTTCATTAACATTCCCATTTGCGCCTCTCCCAAGACCCTGCTGTCTGCACTGCTTGCCTCTCCCACCCCCTAGCTCTGTTCTGTCCCTTCTGCGTGCTCTTCACATGTCCTGTCCTTCCCCATCCTCAACCTTCTGGTCCATCTGTATGCACTTCTTTTTCTTCTAATCTGTCTTTACACTTAAGAGTATGTTTTCTCACTTAAAATGTATCTTGGTTTGATTTCCGTTTCATTTCTAACTTACTTGAACATGCTTTTTTTTTCCCCTTTTCCTCATTCCTCACCCACTTCCTTGCGTCCACAACCCCACTTCCTCTGCCGTTTCTTCTCAGTGGTCCTGGCATAAGCCGGGTCTGGGCGGCTCAGTACTCACCGGCATAGGTGCTTTTGCACATGTCACTCTCCTTGGGCTCCTGTGGGGTGCCCACCTGGGTCTCTTCCTCTTGTTTAATCCAAGACAGAATATCCGATGTTGAAATGCCAGGCTCTGTTTGTGGGGGAAGAGAACGGCCTTCAGGGCTTGACTCAGAAAGTGGAAATAATCATGTTGGTTTGCTGAATATTACATTTTGCCCAAATATTTATCTCTAATTAACTATAACAACAAAATGAAACTAGCCTTTTAAAAAATGCATATAACATCTAGAGAACCAGTTCAAAATGCAACCAAATTTATGAATCTTTACATGATAGACTCACGTTGATTCACTATTTTCAGTGAGCCCATTTCAAAACAAATCAAAATTTTTATATTAGAGATGACACTCTGAAATAATCTAGATTCAATAGTACCTTTCATTTCATTAGCACACTTACTTTCAAAGTATTTTCACCTTTTTCTCACACAGCTTTTTTATGAAATAATGAAGCAGGGAATATTTTCTCCATTTAAGTAGGGGGGGCCCTCAGAGGTTAAGTAAATTGCCAGTAAGGAAGTGTTTACAGTGAAAAGCTATATTATCAAAGATTTGCTTTAAAATACGCCAAAAAAAAGATGAACCGAAAACTTTAAAAAAAAATGTTAATTTGAAAACAAATACAGGGACTTCTCTGGTGGTGCAGTGGTTAAGAATCCACCTGCCAATGCAGGGGACATGGGTTCCATCCCTGGTCCGGGAAGATCCCACATGCCGCGCAGCAACTAAGCCCGTGCGCCACAACTACTGAGCCTGCGCTCTAGAGCCCACGAACCACAACTACTGAGCCCATGTGCCGCAACTACTGAAGCCCGCACACCTACAGCCCGTGCTCCACAACAAGAAAAGCCATCACGATGAGAAGCCTGCGTGCCGCAACGAAGAGTAGCCCCCGCTCGATGCAACTAGAGAAAGCCCATGCACAGCAACGAAGACCCAACACAACCAAAAATAAATAAATAAAATTGATCCTTTAAAAAAAAAAAATACACTTCCAGAATTACAAAGTTAGGTTTAAGCACAGATCTGACTGCTCAGGAACATTTTTCAGGTTCCCAATTCTGGGTTCTTTCCAAGAGATCATATTACTTCTGCTTATTAATGATATAGGTTATTGTTTCCTGAACACTGGGAGTGGGGAGAATAGTATTTGCAAGTCCCTCAGGCCTTGGGGATTCTTTTGGAAAGAAAAAAAGAACAGCCTCTAAAGGCTTTGCACATAACATGCCTCATTTGGTCAGTACAGAAACAGCTGTGCTTGCTATTCCAGCCGAGGTCTATATAGCCTTTTTTGGCCTAAAAGGACAAGCTGGCACGCTGACAGGGTCCAGAGAGTAAATTCAAGCTCTCTATATTATTTATGAAAAAAGCCTTGTACGAAGGTTATGGTTTTATTCCTAGCAAATGAACAGAACTCAGTGTTTTGTTTTTTGTCTTTTTTTTAGAACTCAGTGTTTTGCTCAATGCCTTTCAAATCAGTTAGAGACCACTGAAATCTAAAGTCACACCCAAAGGAGAAATAAGAGGTTGGACAAGAGTAAGGCCCAAAATACTGTCAGGTTATGCAGACAGACGGAAAAATACAGGTTTTTGCACATGTGGCAGTTTGTCTTTCCAACTTCCTACTTTGAGCTACAAGGCTGAAGTGTATTAACCATAATCCAACCTTATCTTTTTTTCTCCAAGACTTTATAAACACACACATATATAAACAGGCAGTGAGAGACTGAGTGTAAGGAAGTGGATCTTTTAACAGACATCCAAAGGATGAACTGTCTATTCATCAAAAATATGAGACTTTTAAAATGCTTAATTGCTTCATTAGTCAATTTTCTGAATAATGAGTTAGTGCTCTAGAACCTCCAAATGTGATTCAAGTGGTTTTGACTTTTTTCTTTAGTTTATCATTATGAACTCATAGAATACTATACACTGGATGAGTTTCAATCCATTGCAGTCATTATTTTTTTTAACCATTTTTTAAATTGAAGTATTAATTTACAATGTTGTGTTCGTTTCAGGTGTACAGCAAAGTGATTCAGTTATACATATATATGTATATATTTTCAGATTGTTTTCCATTATAGTTATTACTGAATATAGTTCCCTGTGCTATACAGTAGGTCCTTGTTGTTTATCTATTTTATATATAGTAGTGTGTATATGTTAATCCCAAAGTCCTAATTTATCTCCTCCTCCTCTCCCCCCGCTATCCCCTTTGGTAACCTTAAGTTTGTCCGTGAGTCTATTTCCATTTTGTAAATAAGTTCAAGTCATTATTCTTTTTAACGCTCAAATTGTCCCTTTATTGGCCAGCGGGAGCCCCTTCAGGTCAGTTCTATATCTTTTCACATCATCAAACATCTAGTTTCCTTTATTTCTGGTATGACAAACTAGACCAGGTTCATCTTGTACATTTCCGGCTCCAAGCACACAATCAATAATCTCTCCGAGAAACGGAATTTAGAGACAACAATCTGGATGATCAGGACGCTAACTGCTAATAGGTGGTCACTGCTTCTAGGTCTTTCCAATGGACAAAGCATAAAATACATACCTTTTAGAAAAAGGAAAGTGTCATGAGTTTATATTAATACTTATGATTCATATTTAAGATTACAGGGTTTTAGTTAAATCCTTTGATTTTATGCTTGTATCTTTTCTCTCTTATCCTGAGAATCTTGATTCCTAATGACACTACATAATCTTTGCTTTATCTGAATGTACATTTCAAAATAATGCCAATATTATTAACAAAAATATGGACTCAATTTAAGATTTTTTTGTGGTATACAGTTTAGTTATTTCAGTATGTGTTTGATTTTTATTTTATATTTTTATGTAAAATATTTACAAAGCTCCAAAATCAAAACTATAAAATAAGGTACATTCAGAGAGGTCTAGCTTCCATCTCTAATCTCTCCCTCCCTGTATAGGCAGCCATTCTCATTGGTTTTTGTTTTAATCTTCCATTGTTTCTTGGAAAAATATAAGCAAACATATATACATCTTTGTATTTTCCCTCTTTATGAGGTATACTACACGAACTGTTCTGTACCTTCATTTTTTACTTAACAATATATTCTGGACATCTGTCTGTAGCAGTATACAGAGATCCTTCTCATTCCTTTTTGTAGCTGTACCATTGTTTATTCAAGAGTCTCCTACTGATAGGCATTTGGATTCTTTCCAATCTTTTGTTACAATATTAGTCAGCAGCCAACCATAAAAGCTATGGAGGACTAAAAGAACAAGCCAGTTCTACAGAAATGCGAGTGGCTATTGTTATTACACACTGGCTCAGTATGTCTTCACTGAACTTGGGGAACCCCAGGAAGGTAACCCTTCTTTTTGAATAATGATGCTAAAGTTCCTCTGGTCATTTAACTAACTAGATCAGTAAAACTAAGTAAATATTTATTTTATCAAATAATTGGGTCTTAGCACTGTTGTCACTGAATGCATGTAATATGGTTGTGTCTACTACATTTGGTGGGAGTGGTGGGAGTGTATAACTGAGGACCTTTTGGAAGTGAAATAAAAGGAGCAGGAGTACTGGAATACTAAGGTGGCCTCATGCAGTCACCTGCCTGGTGACAGTAGGGCAACTACTGGCCCAGTCACCACAATAGCACTCAGAGTACATCTGCACAGGCCTGAGGAATCCCAACAGTGGATTCTTAAAGAGACACAAATGAAAGTAAAATCATTGGTTCCTGCAAGCAGCAGGCTTTGGAGAAAGCCAGAGAAGACAGAAAAACTGAAAATGGTGATCAGGTAAGAGGAAGTCGATAAATGCTGAGGTTTTAGGTTTGAGGGGTAGTTCAAATAGAAAGGCTGATCCCAAGAAAGTATAAAATTTTAATATCTACACTGGTTGAATGTTATTTTAACTATGAGGAAATCTTATTGTATGTGTGTGTGTGCGTATGTTTTAAACAGGTAAGGCCCCAGGCTGTCTGAAAAGGAGCTGGAACCTTGAGGTTCTGGGATGTATACAAAGGTATTATGAACTAAGTGAATTAAAACAAGTGCTGAGGGACTTCCCTGGTGGCGCAGTGGTTAAGAATCCACCTGCCAATGCAGGGAACACGGGTTCGAGCCCTGGTCCGGGAAGATCCCACATGCCACGGAGCAACTAAGCCTGTGCGCCACAACTACTGAGCCTGTGCTCTAGAGCCCGCGAGCCACAACTACTGAAGCCCACGCGCCACAACTACTGAAGCCCGTACGTCTAGAGTCCATGCTCCACAACAAGAGAAGCCACCGCAATGAGAAGCCTGCTCACCGCAATGAACAGTAGCCCCCACTCACTGCAACTAGAGAAAAGCCCACGCGCAGCAACGAAGACTCAATGCAGCCAATAAATAAACAAATAAATAAAATTAAAAGAACAAAAAAAAACTGGTGCTGAGATTTGCAGCAACATGTATGCAACCAGAAATTATCATGCTAAATAGAATAAGTCAGAAAGAGAAAGATAAATACCATATGATATCACTTATATGTGGAATCTAAAATATGGCACAAATGAACCTACCTAGAAAACAGAAACAGACTCAGACATAGAGAACAGACTTGTGGTTGACAAGGGGGAGGTGGGGAGGAGGGAGGGGGGTGGGGAGGAGGGAGGGGGGAGGGGGGAGGAGGGAGGGGGAGGAGGGAGGGGAGGGGAGGGAGAGGGGAAGGGGAGGGGGAGGGGAGGGGAAGGGGAGGGGGAGAGGGAGGGGTGGGGGGAGGGGGAGAGTGGGAGTTTGGGGTTGGTAGATGCAAACTATTACATTTAGAATGGATAAACAACAAGGTCCTACTGTATAGCACAGGGAACTATATTCAATATCCTATGATAAACCTAATGGAAAAGAATATATAAAAAGAATGTCTGTATGTGTATAACTGAGTCACTTTGCTGTGCAGCAGAGACTGGCACAACATTGTAAATCAACTATACTTCAGTTAAAACAAAAACCGGTGCTGAGATTTGAATTCTTAAGCAGACAATAAAAATACTTGACACGTGAAACTACCATTGGTAAAGATATAAAAACTTTTTTTGCACCTTTTGTGAAATAGGTATGGAACTGTAACATAGCAGGTGAATATATTGAGTATTTGTGTAATAAGTTAAAACCTCTAAGTTTTATTTCCAGGATAATTCTTGTTTGCAAATAGGCTAAAATAAAATAAAAGGATTATCATATTTGGATGTGCCTTAGTCACTGATTTTGTTTAGGAAAAGGTGGCCTTGCTGGATTGGAGTGAACAGTGATAAAGGAGATAAGGGTGATGCACCCAAAACAATGATGATCAAAGAAGTCTCCTCAGGACTACAAGGTTTGAGAATGAATTTATTTTACTTATGGGTCATTCTAGAATCTTGGCTCTAGTCCATGGCTTCCAAACTAGAAGAAGGGCTAGATAATGGGCTTTTGGTAATTATTCCATCTGAACTTCTTAGTTAAGGCTTTTCTCCAAAGAATTCTAAAATATTGGAGTTCAATATTAAAACTATCAGCAACCAAATAATGGCCACACACACACAGAGCTGGTCTGTATTTTGGCCCTAGTAATAGAGTTAAAGAAGAATTTCAGAAATCTCAGGTTTATATTTTTCTGTATTCTCCCATTCACTACTATTTTGTACTCATTGTAAGCAGTTTTATCTAAGATACTAGACATCAATGACTGTTCCCTAGGAGGAATAATAATTTCTCTTCATCAGATTCAGATGATGGTGATGGAGACAGAGCATAAAATTAATTCTAAGATATCTGGACATAAAAAGGAGGGGGTGCCACATGGCACTATTGCTATCCCCAAATCTAGTCTACCTATGCATATTTTTATTTAATTACAATGCATAGTTCTTCCTAAAGCTCTAAAATGGAATACAATAATAAATGATGGGTGTTATTTTATAAGAAATATGGATAAATCCAAACATAATTTTAGAAAATTGTTTCTAAAAGTACATCAAAATTTTAATGTAAACACACTGGTCTAATAAAAATTACAAGGTGTATTAAAATTAAACAAAGATGGGAAATTCCCTGGGGGTCCAGTGGTTAGGACTCCAAGCTTCCACTGCTGGGGGCCCAGGATCAATCCCTGGTCAGGGAACTTAAGATCCTGCCTGCCCCACAGCACAGCCAAAAAAAAAAAAAAATTAAACAAACGTGATGATGTTAAAGAAAAGAGAAGCTGCTTGCTCAAAAATGAAAAGTTTTGATTCCTTTTTTTATAATAACAAGATGTTAAAAATGATATAAATGGTTAAAGTGAAGAATAATCTACGAAAAAAATACTTTATTAATTAGTTCTGTCACTAAAGTGGCCCAGCATTAGTATCTACCTGGCATCCGTGTGGACAGTCTGTTATGCACCTTGATGACCAGACAGTTAATACTATTCTCCACAGAAAGGAAACAGGACTTTTTTAATGTGTTAGGAGAAGGAACATCTAAAATAGGCTCCTGTTAACACAGCAGGCCTGAGACTGCCTACCCTTAGAAGGCCTGCTTGCAAGGTTGGTGCTTGGCTGGCAAATAGCCCTCTATGCTGATATCAAACTTTCCTATATGTTGAGTGCCTCACTGGGCCTAAGCTGTTTGTACAAACAGTGTGGTTTATGTTGAACATCCACTTTCCTTCTGGGAGTCTGGAATCTTGGTACATGCCAGACAGAGGGTGCCTACGTGACCAGCCTTGGGTGCTGAGTCCCCAGAGAGCTTCTCTGGGAGACAACACACTGCACATGTTGTCACAACTCATCGCTGGAGGAATTAAGTGTGTCCTATGAGACTCTACTGAAAGGGGACTCTGGAAGCTGGCCCCTGGTTCCCTCCAGACTTTGCCCTGAGTGCCTTTAACCTTTGCTGATTTTGCTTTGTGTCCTTTCACTGTAATAAATCTCAGCCCTGAGCATGACTATATGCCGGGTCCTGTGTGTCCTCCCAGCAAATTACTGGGCCTAGGAGAAGTCTTGGAAATCCCAACACAGCCTGGAACATATTTTTTTAAGAAAATGAGTACTGAGGCAGTACTAGAAGAACACAGGAGACACAGGAGATAGTTTAAAAGTCCTCTCACTTGTTGACAATTTGAGCAACCAAAAGAAAACAACTGAATTAAACGAATAAAAAGGCATTAAAATATAATTAAACCTAAAAGGAGGAAAATCTTAAGGGTTCTAAAGGTTAGAAACATATGAATTTTTTAAAGGCTATATATTGATCAGTCCAAATTATATGACTTATATCCTCAAGTTCTGGTAAATATCTAGGTTGGTAATCACCAATGCAAGCTAAAACTCTAAAGAATAAAACCAGAGTACTAAATAAATGCAATGCTTACACTGTTAATTCTAAATAAAAATGTATTAAAGTATAAAGGGTAACTACCCACAAATAGAGTCTTTTCTTTTTAAGATTTTTTTTTTTGATGTGGACCACTTTTAAAGTCTTTATTGAAATTGTTACAATATTGCTTCTGTTTTATGTTTTGGTTTTTTGGCCCTGAGGCATGTGGGATCTCAGCTCCTCAACCAGGGATCTAACCCACACCCCTGCACGGGAAGGCAAAGTCTCAACCACTGGACCTCCAGGGAAGTCCCCCACAAATAGAGTCTTAAAAACCAAGGTAAAAATAAATTGACAAGATGGAAGCTAAATCAAACTTTCATATATAATCTCAAAACCAAATTATTTATACCTTTTCCATTCATCCCTAAACAATAAAATGATACACTCATTTTTTCTCACTGAGGACTATGTCATGTAACTAACAAAGGTGACCAAGGAGCCATTTCCAATAATGAATTTTTCTGCAATCAAATAACCCATCTTTATTTGTGATATGATTTTAGACTCATTATTTATATCCATGATATAGAGATAAATAAAATTCAACCTGTTACACTGCCTAAATACAATCACCTACACATTCTTAAAAATAGTGGGTAGCAGATATATACGTTCCTCAAAACTCAGAGAATGGGACTTCCCTGGTGGCACAGTGGTTAAAAATCTGCCTGCCAATGCAGGGGACACGGGTTCGAGCCCTGGTCCGGGAAGATCCCACATGCCGCGAAGCAACTAAGCCCGTGTGCCACAACTACTGAGCCTGCGCTCTAGAGCCTGCGAGCCACAACTACTGAACCCCACGTACCCAGAGCCCGTGCTCCACAACAAGAGAAGCCACCGCAATGAGAAGCCCGCGCACCATGATGTAGAGTAGCCCCCACTCGCTGCAACTAGAGGAAGCCCGCACACAGCAATGAAGACCCAACGCAGCCATAAATAAATAAATAAAATTAAAAAGAAAAATTTACATCAAAAGAAAAAATATAAACAGATATTGAACTCTAGGTAAATGATATTCATGCTGAACTAATTAGGGGGAAATGTATTGATTATCTGTACTGATTTTGAAATACATGACAAATAAGATGTATTGATGCAGGGATAGAGGGATGCAGGGATGGATATATATGTAACAGGGAAGTACAGTAAAATGTTAGTGATAGAATCTAGGTGATAGGTATCTAGGTGTTCATTGTAAAATTATTTCAACTGTTCTGATTGTTTGAACATTTTTCATAATAAAATGTTAGAAAAAATAACAATGTATGGGGCAGGGGTGGGTTGTCAGAGAAGTTCATCTAATAGAGATGTCTGGAGGATGAATTTTCTGTGAGCTTTCTATCTATCAAGGAACAAAAATTGCATGAGATTTTTCTGATAACAGAGGTGGGACTTGAGAGAAATAATACTGGACTTTGACTAGCAGTCTTTCCCACACAATATCAAGGAGCTGCCAACCAAAAAAACCAGGGAGAGTTAACTAATGATAGCTGGCTCCCAAACTGGGCAAAATCCACTTTGCCCAGGTGGATGCCATCAGGGTCTGCCAGTTAAGTGCGTCCCCGAGGGACCAGGCAGACTCCCAGCCCCTTAGCACTTCTGAACAGCTGGGCACACATTCCCTCAATAGCCCTTAGGTGTGTGGTACGGATGAGCGAAGGCCCTGGACAAGGTTATCTCTAAGCTCTATTTAAATGCCTGATGACCCATTCGCAGTCTACTTGCTTTAGGACTGAGAGGCTCTAGAAGCCGCAAGCCCTGCTTACCTTAGTTCTGAGCCATCATCTCTGACCAGGAAAGGGAGACAAGGAGTGGATACTCTCTTCTCTCACTCACCTTCACTGGGATCTGTGGGAATCTCACTTCCCTCTGGCCCTGCCTGGTCCTCTGTATTATGGTCCCCTTCTGGCTGAATCTGAGATAAGACATCAGGTTGATTCATGGCATAATCTAGGAGAGGAAAATGGGAAAGAGGGTATGACAAAGTGATAAATGAGGATGACAACTAATGGCCATAAAAGCTGAACTGAAGGCTGTGAGGTCCACAGGCCCAGGGAATTTCTTTTAGAGTCTAGATCACCTCCCCCCATCCATTCACCTCCAACTATGGACGGTATCTACTAGGAAACAGGTAAGAGGAGAGGTGAGGTGTGGGAAAGGCACATGTGCTACTTGGGCACGGCCTGCTTCTTCCATGGAGTAAGAGTGAGTGTGCCTCGAGGAGGAGAGGCAAGGCCCTTTCAAAGTGAAGGATACCATGGAAACCACTGCAGCTGGCACACCCATAACCCATAACCTTGAACTTCATTCTCTGCCCCATGATCTGGCAGAAGGAGAGATCATGATTTCCTATTTAGCAAGGGTGAACTGGAAATCTTTCACTTGGAACCAGAAGTGTGAGGACAGAGTGAAAATGAGGACACTGGAGGAAAAGGGACCATTCTGAGACTTCTTGGAGCTGCTGTCACCTCATTCAAAAGGTGCCAACTTAGCCTCACCCATGGAAATGAGAGACTCGTAGTTGCCCTTCATGATATTCTTGTAAAGTTCCTTTTGCCATTCTTCTAATTTTTCCCACTCTGGAGTGGAAAAGTAGATAGAGATGTCATCAAATGTCACAGGCACCTGAAATTACAACACTGGGGTTAGTTTCTCTCACTGCAATTTAACCATTCAATAAATCTCTACTAAATGCCTACTAGTTACAAAAAACCTATGTGAGATGCTGAAAGGATACAGGCAATATTTAAGACACAGATCTAACCTCCAAGAGTTGACAGTGTTTTCACTGTGATAAACTTTAGGGCTATGAGTTCTAGGAGAGTGTAAACAGTCACTCATAGAGGTAGGTACAAATGCAAAGCAGGATTTAATTCACAGAACTCTACATATTGTGAATATCCATCAAGTACAAGGCTTATCCTAAGCACCAAGATTATAAATATATCGTTTCTGCCTAAAAGGAGCATATGACTATATTCAAATTAATGACATGGACAAGAAATTTTGGAAACAGAGCTATAATGGGGTTGGGATGAGTCTAGAAAAGATGGAACTTTGGCCAGTCCTAAAAGACAGGTAGGTTATAAACAGGCCTAATGTGAATGGGAAAAACATTTAAGCATGGGACATTGGAGAGTGCATTCAGAGAACAATTATGGATTCTGCCTTGTTGGAGTCAAGGTTTCATGAAGGAAATGGTCATATACAGAACAGAATCCTCCCACCTTCCAGCACAATTCTGTCTAAAGCTAGGAGCTTATCCACAGGCAAATGGATATGCTTCTCTGGAAAGAAATACAAGAGTTGCCTGGGGAATTAAGGCACCAAGTATGGGCACTATCCCCTAGTGTAAAGCTCTTCTCCTTCTGCCATCATCATAATGGCTAGCTCTTCCTTTTCCTGCCTGAGAGCTTTCAACAGTTTTATTCTTAAATATGAGCTTATTTCTAAGTATCAGTGACCATTTAGAGAAATCCTGCCACATGATCAAGAAAGACTAAAATAAAAGGAGGGAAAAAAATAACTGTGGAAAAAATAGAAATACCTAGGCAACAGAATTTTTTTAAAAACCTTAATTAGTAATCCCATAAAGATTCGAGAGATATTAAACCCATAAAATAAAAACAGGATGCTACGGGAAAAGAAATATCCAAGAGCAAGAAAGACTCCGGGTAACTAATATATATACATATACTTTTTTCCCCAAATTAAAAAATTCAATAAAAAGATACTCATCTTCATAAACTTAACATATCCTTTAAAATACAAAGGTGTATACAATTCTATGAGGCAATTAATTTCTCTCTAATTGCTTCATTTGTGTCATCTTTTTTTCCCCAACCATAAATTTTGTTCCTTAGGAGCTAGAACCATAAATTACTCATTTTACATCCTGCTCAGCATCTAAAACCAACTGAGGTAAATGTAGATGCTCAATAGTTAATTTTTTATCTAATCTCACTACAGAAAAGACTTGTGATAGCTTACAACAGAAACACATGTGATAAAATAATGACAAAAATAAAGGATTGAGATGGGCTTCTGGTTCAAGATTGTGAACTAACCACACATGTACTTCCCTTTCCACCCAGAGTTCCATTGAAATGACAGTAAATAAGATCAGGAGGGATTAAATAACAGTACCAAGAATGAGAAGGAGAGGCCGTCACTAGATCAGAATTTCTGATGAGTTTCTCACTGAGACCTAGAGGATGCGCCTGTGCTGGGGCCTAAGGTACGAGGAAGCTGCATCTCTGACAACACACAGGAAAGGACTGCAGTGACGAATCCAGAGAATTCCAAGCTCAAAGCTGGCAGAGATGCTGAGTAGGGGTTACTGGTTATAAACTGCAGTCTGGAGGTCTATCTTTGGAATAGCGGGGCCCCCCTGCCTTGTCCTCATCAGCCCTGGTAAAGCAGCATTTACCCCAAAGCTGAAACCCAGACCTCAACTCTAAAGAAATTAAAAAACCCACCTGGGGCTTCCCTGGTGGCGCAGTGGTTGAGAATCTGCCTGCTAATGCAGGGGACACGGGTTCGAGCCCTGGTCCGGGAAGATCCCACATGCCGCAGAGCAACTAAGCCCGTGCGCCACAACTACTGAGCCTGCGCTCTAGAGCCCACGAGCCACAACTACTGAGCCCGAGAGCCACAACTACTGAAGCCCATGCACCTAGAGCCCATGCTCCGCAACAAGAGAAGCCACCGCAATGAGAAGCCTGCACACCGCAACGAAGAGTTGCCCCCACTCGCCACAACTAGAGAAAGCCCGTGCGCAGCAATGAAGACCCAACGCAGCCAAAAATAAATAAATATTTTTAAAAACCAAAAAAACCTGCCTGGAGACAGCACCCGGTCCCAGTGCGGTGCTGACAACTTAGAGTACCACCTTACTCCTGGCCTCTGGGTGGCCCCCGCACTGCCTGTTTGCTCCTCGCACAGCACCTTAAAGTGAAGCCCACCTATATCAGGCACCTATGGAGAGAGCCTCTCCTGCAAAGGAAAGATCCTTTGGTTAAACAGACTTACATGGTGGCAGAGAAAATACACCAGCTTCCTCAAATTAACCTCTTAATTAACCTACAAACAACCAAGGATTATTCGATATTGAAAAAGTAAAACTAACAGCATCAAGATGAACACACACTACAAACAATCCTAGAGAATTAAAAAAAAAAAAAAGCTCTAATACATATTCTCAGAGACACTCAAGTAGATACTGCATCCATTAAAAAAAAAATTCAGGCTGCTTTAAAAAAGGAGAAAATAAATATTCTGGAAAATTAAATATATACTTGTTAAAATAAAAGAAAGGCTGGAAGGAAACGTCACAGAACTCTAGTTTAAAAGGTGAAAAATATGAAGGAAAAGTTAAAGACACAAAGACAATAATCCATCATCTGTCAAACAGTAATTCCAGAAAGAGAACAGAAAAAAATGTGAAAGGGGGAAATGAAAAATTACAAAAATAGAATCACAGAAGAAAATTTTCCAGAGTGGAAAACATATCAGTCTTCTGACTGAAAGGTCACACCGAGTGCCCAACAAAAATTTTAAAAGACCTACACCCAGACACATCCTCAACAAATTTTAGAAAAACAAAGTACAAATAGAAGATAAAATCTTCCAGAGAGGAAAAAAAAAAAAAGAGAGATTTCTTACAAACAAACGAGAATTGATTTGTTATTAAACTTTTCATCAATGGCATTTGATGTTATGAGACAAAGGACCAATGCCTTTAAAACTGTGAGAGAAATGGAATATTATTCAGTCTTAAAAAGGAAATTCTGACACCTGCTCCAACATGGATGAACCTGGGAGAGGTCATGCTCAGTGAAATAAGCCAGTCATACGGGGACAGATGTCATACTGTATGACCCTACCTAGATGAGGACCTAGAGCAGACAGATTCACAGAGACAGAAAGCAGAAGCGTGGTTGCCAGGGGCTGGGGGAGGGGGGAATGGGGGGGTTATATAGGTGCAGCATTAAAGTTTTGCAAAATGAAGAAGTTCTGAAGATGGTTGGTGGTGATAGTTGCATAACAATATGAATGTACTTAATGCCACTGAACTGTACACTTAAAATGGTTAAAATGGTAAATATTTTTTCTTTTTTCCCCTCCCCCCCAAAATGGTAAATTTTATGTCATATATGTTTTACCACAATTTTAAAAATTAAAATTAAGAAAAAAATTCTGAGGGAAAATTATTTTGAATTTGGCATTCAAAAGTAAGGGCAGAATAAGAGCATTTTCAACAAATCAAGGACACAAAATTTCTTTGTGGCCCATGTTTCAATCTAGTAAATCTTCGATATATTTCAATTTCATGAAGAAATCTTTGAGAGAAATCACATTATTTTATATATGACTTTGGAGTTTAAGATGGACAGTTTAAATGTTATCCATTCATCCAGGTAAGACAGTAAGTAACTTTATGGCAAATACTAAGTTTAAATTACCCAAAAAAACCTCTGGAGGCGCTCCAGACACACAAGCAAAACACACTGTGGGGAAGGTTCTCTCTAAGATGCTGACTCTGACCCCTCCGGCCTCCTGCTCACCTCTGCTCCCCTCCCCTGCAAGCCTTAAAGGAGCCTCCATCGCCTCTCTTCCCGTTCACTCTTCAGCTGCTGCACCCAGCCTGCTATCCCCGCCACTGCACTAAGACAACTCTTGCAAGGTCCCCAGCGAGGCTGTGTCGCCAAGTTGTATTCACCATCCTCACCTTTCTAGCCCTCTCAGTAACACATTAACCCACACGACCACTGTCCCTTGACCCTGTGACCCACACACTCACTGGCCACCACTCCCACCCATGGCGCTTGGTCCTTGGAATCTTTCTGCTGCTTCTCCACATTCTCTCCCAAAGTAATCACCTCCGGCCTCATGACTTACAATACAATCTGTATGTCAATGATTTCCAAATATTTCTCACCTTTGAGCTTCAAAGATCACTTAACATCTCTCCTGAACGTATCCCAGCCTTCTCAAACCAATGCTGCCAAAGGAGAACTAATTCCTTCCCACCCTGAAGCATCCCCACCTCTGTAAATGCCAACACCATCCATCCGGTCCTTCAAGTCAAAAGCCTAAGAGCCGGTGGTTAAGAGCATACGCTCTGGAGCCAGCTGGGTCACAGTACAACTCCATTATTTATATTTACTGACTGCATGATCTTGGGCAAGTTAGGAGTCTTATGAAAGTAATTAAAGCACTTACAACAGTAAGTGCTCAGTAAATTATCACAGTTAATTTACAGCTATTGTTCTTAATTCCTCCTTCCCTAATTCCCATTAGTAAGTCCTAACGTCAATTTTACCATCAAAACAGCCTGAATCTGTCCACTTGTCTCCATCTCCACTGCTGCCACCCTCACTCAAGCCACTCTCGGCCCTCCTACTATTACAGCTGCCTTATTGTTTTCTCCCTGCTTCTGTTCTTACCCCCAAGACCCATTCGGCCCAGAGCGGCCAAAGAGATTCTTTCAAAATACAGACCAGATATAACTCCTCTGCTAAAAAATCCCCCAATCTTCCCATTACACCCAAGATAAAGTCCACATTCCTTACCTCAGTCTCCAATGCCCTATGTCCGTGGTTCACAACCGTAGTTGCATATTAGAATTATCTATGGAGTTTTTTTTTTTAACATCTTTATTGGAGTATAATTGCTTTACAATGGTGTGTTAGTTTCTGCTTTATAACAAAGTGAATCAGTTATACATATACATATGTTCCCATATCTCTTCCCTCTTGCATCTCCCTCCCTCCCACCCTCGCTATCCCACCCCTCTAGGTGGTCGCAAAGCACCGAGCTGATCTCCCTGTGCTATGCGGTTGCTTCCCACTAGCTATCTATTTTACGTTTGGTAGTGGATATATGTCCATGCCACTCTCTCACTTTGTCACAGCTTACCCTTCCCCCTCCCCATATCCTCAAGTCCATTCTCTAGTAGGTCTGTGTCTTTATTCCTGTCTTACCACTATGTTCTTCATGACCCTTTTTTTTTCCCCTTAGATTCCATATATATGTGTTAGCATATTGTATTTGTTTTTCTCTTTCTGACTTACTTCACTCTGTATGACAGACTCTAACTCCATCCACCTCACTACAAATAACTCAATTTCGTTTCTTTTTATGGCTGAGTAATATTCCATTGTATATATGTGCCACATCTTTATCCATTCATTCGATGATGGACACTTAGGTTGCTTCCATGTCCTGGCTGTTGTAAATAGAGCTGCAATGAACATTTTGGTACATGACTCTTTTTGAACTATGGAGTTTTAAGATTAATGATTAGGCCCCATCCTGAACCTGTTAAGTCCGAACCTCTAGATGTGATGCCCATCAAAATTTTAAAAGCCCCCCCAGGTGATTCCTGTACAGCTAGGGCTGAAAAACACTGCCCTAAATGAGCTGCCCCCCTGCTTCTCTAGCTCCACTTATTCACTGCACACCAGCCAACTGGTCTTTTTCCTTCCCCTCAGTATTTCAAGTTTGTTTGTGCCTTTGGGACATTGCACCAGGTATTCTTTACACCTGGAAAGCTCTTCCTCAGATCTTCTCCCAGTAGGTTCCTTCCTGTCATTTAGTCTCAGCCTAAAAATTAGCTACTTTATGAGACCTTCTGTGACATCCAATCTAAAAAATAAATCACCAGATAGCACTTTTATTTTTATCAAAGTACTTAAATGGATTTATTTTGTTTGTTTATTTTATCTTTCCCCCTAAAATTTAAGCTCCAGGGGAGCTTACAAGAATTGTTCACTGCTGTGCCTTCAGGAAGTAGATATCAAGCAAATAGTAAGTGTTCAAGAAATATTTGTTGAATAAACGAATAAATAAACGGGCATGTTTGGAAACTAGCTGCCTCAAGGCTGTCTTCCATAGCTCAAGAATGATGTTTATTTCCTGTCATTTTAGGGACTATTCCCTTCAGAAGGGCCGGGCCCTAGCACTGTGGCGCACTCTGGAAAGGATGCTGCAGGACAGGACCCATGTGGACCCTAGACCCACAGACAGCCCCAAACCTTATATTAACCACTTAACTCCACATCCCTTCCTCTGTCCTCCTTTTTTTTTTACCAGAATTTCCAACAAATTCAAATTGACTGATTTAAATAATATTTACTTTTGTTTCCAACCAAGACTGTAGCAGACAGGTTAATAAAGAAAAAAGTGACTTGGGGATAATGGGCAGGAGAAAGCAAAAGAGAAAAAAATCCATCTGCCGGATAGCCAACTTTGGATTGGGAAGACTTTTCCAATCTGAAGTTTGACACTTCACATGATCACTAAATTGAACATGGAATGCTTCCAAAATAGATAAAACACAAAACAACTTCTTGGTTCCTTCAGCCAAACTGATTGACCAAGACTACCCCTTGCTAATAGTCTAAGGTCTAGTGGTAGCACTCTGCACGCAGAAGTGGAGGTATTACCTTTGGGATATCTCCTTTAATACCGGGGGGCAGCCGCAGGATCCAGAAGTTCCTGTTCCTCAGCAGGTTCTCCAAGTTCTCCAGCCGCCTCTGCAGCAGCCCGTACTCCTGCAGCAGGGTCCCCAGCACGGCCCACTTGCCCTCCAGCTGGTTCCCGAGATCAGCCACTGTCTTTTCGCAGCTGGCCAGCTTCTTCTCGGCCGTCCCTGTCCGTCCTTCCAGGTGCAGGAGTCGCCGGCTGTGGACCTCCACCTTTCTCTCGATAGCCTGCACGGCCGCCACTACTGTCCACAAGGAGATGGCCGCAGTCTGCAGGTGTGCTTCATTTGCTGCTGGGGGTGTGGGAAGAGGAAGCGCCTGCAGGGATGTAAGGCATTCGGAGTCCCATTCAGAAGTCTGTGTGCAGTGGAGAGAGGAGAGGAGGCATTGAGTGTTAGAAGGAGTCCTAATCCGAACTAAAATGAGATAAGTGCTGCTTAAGTGGCCAGCGGAGATTAATCTAAATATAGTTTTAGTAGTGCCTGCATAAGCCTCATCTTTATGGAGCTCATTGACATAAAAAGCCAAGAGAATTGCTTTGGTGGTTGAAGGATGGAGTAGGTAAGACAGTGAACAGGTGAAACTGGATCAAGAAGCAGCCTGGCACAGAGCCAATCACCCAGAGGCCAGGTTGCTGCTGCATCCTCTGTCTCTGGAAAAGCTCTAAGTGCATCAGGATCTTTCCAGGTTTCAGTGAGCTCAGTGCCCTTCTGATAAACCCCTTATTTATTGACTTAGGCTCTGGCCCCATCCATCACCCTGCTGACAAGCCACAACCATATCATTCAGTAGTAGTTGAATAAGCTGAGAATGTTGAGTGTGGAGAAAGCATGACAGCTATTTTCAAATATTTGAGGGTTATAAAACAGAAGGCAGGACAGACTTGTTTACTCCTATACTGTGTTACTCCAGAGGGCAGAACTAGAACCAACATGAAATTTTCTGGAACGTAAACTCTGGCCTATATAAATAAGTTTTGAACTAGATCTTTCCAAGAACATAACAGGCTGCCCCCTCACTGAACATACCTTGGAACAAAGAGTGTATAGAAAATGAAACTCCTACAACAAATGGGAGGTTGGATGAGGATGACCTCTGCAAAGCCTTCTGACTCTACGAGTTCGATAACCGGCTCTTTGGCCACAACCTCCGGTCTCTGCAGCTCTCCCGCTACCTTTTTCTCCTTTCACCTGCTCTGCAATCCCACTGAACCCTTGACCGTTCCATTTGCTCCCGGTTTACCGGCCTGCTCCGGGCTTTGCTTTCTTCCTTGGCTGATCATTTCAGCTAACTTCAACCCCCTCACTCGTCTGCCTTTCTGCCTCACCTGCTCGGCTACCCACCAGCTTAGAATCAGTTCAGTTGTTCTCATTCTCTGTTCCTGGAAGCAGGCTGGTAAGCCCTACGAAATGAAGTCACACAACCGGGTAAACTGGTGTCACCACACACCCGTGGTCTCTAAGCTCAGCAGGGACTCAGCACTGCCCTGTGCCCCCATGCTCCTCTTCCCATGCCACAGAGTGGCCACTACAAGCCCCTGGCCCTGTCCAGCTTTTAGTACAGCGCCTCTCAAACTAATGGGCGTCAGCGTCATCTGGAGGTCCTGCTAAAATGCAAGACTCTCATTCAGTAGGTCTGGGAGGAAAACTGGGAGTTTGCACTGAAAACAAGGTGATGCTGCTGTTGCTGCTTCAGGGGGCGCAGGCTGGGCAGGAAGACCCCTGTCCGCTGGGGGCCCCTCACTCTCAGGCGATGATGCGGCCTCCTACTTTGAGAAGAGGGTTCGAACTATTAGACCTCAACTCTCTCAATGTTCTCCTCTTTCTCTTCGTTTTCTTCACACTCCTTCCCACTTCAAACGCATCAGTAGCTTAGTCCATGCTTTCTTCTTTCCTTCCCTCAGGAAAAAGGTTCATCCTGTTTAAAACTAATCTCTCCACTTTATGCTCTGAATGCCACCTCCTTCCACAGTTTTAGGTACACGGATCTTTTCTCTTGTTTATGGTCAATGTTTCAATCTCTCCTGGGTCTTCTCCATGGGACTGACCTGCACTGTTCAATATGGTAGCCACATGTGGCTACTGAACACTTGAGATGCATTTATTTCCATTGAGATGCGCCGTTGAGTAAAAAATACACACCAGATTTTGAAGACTGAGTATGGGGAGAAAATGTAAAACTTCATCGATAATTTCTTAATACTAATTACACACTGAAATATTTTGTAAGCCTTGGGTTAAACAGAACATATCATTAAAGTACATTTCAGCTATTTCTCTTTACTTCTAAAATGTGACTACTGGGAATTCCCTAACATCCAGTGGTTAGGACTCCGCGCTTTCACTGCCAAGGGCTCAGCAGGCCACTGGGCAAAAATAAGTAAGTAAATAAATAAAATAAAATAAAATAAAATAAAATAAAATAAAATAAAATAAAACGTGACTGCTAGAAAATTTAAGGTTATATATGTGGCTTCTATTATGTTTCTATTGGACAGGGCTGGCATATAGACACATGATCATCTCTACCATATTGAAAAACAAGATCCAAAAGGGAAAAATAGGTCTGAGGGCACAGATGACAGTCCCTCTGCTCGATCCCCCACCCCACTGCTGCTGCTTCCTTTTTCCTCCTCTTCCTCCCCCTCTCACTTTCGGGTCACTACTCTGTAGGCCGGCCTGGCTCCTGATCCACTACAACGACTCTCCTTGGCGTGAGCAGAGGCTTCTTAGCTGGCAAATCCAAGCATCGTTTCCGGTCCTGTTACTTGACTAGTCCCTGCTGGTTCTGCACGGCTCTTGTGTGCAGCGACTGTCTCGGTCAGCTCTGCAGGCTTAGCAACTGCCGGAGCGGGCTTGGCACGCGGCAGGCCTGCAGTAAACATCCGCGTAATGAATAAAACACGCAGAAGGTAATCCCGCCCTCGGAACCTGCACCAGTCGTTCACTCTGCAATCCCGACGGAGGGCCTCCTGCGTGTCCGGCATCGTCACGGGCTGGGCACTGGGGATCCCTGTCCTCCGGCGCTCCTTCAACACACCTAAGTGTTGCCGTCACCACGGCATCTGTGGCTGCGCGAGGCTCACGGAGGCGGCAGCGAGGGTGACTGTGAGGTCGGCTCCCAGGGCTGGAGAATGGCTGATGAAAACCCCAAACCCACTGGCCCCCCGCCCGGCAGGCAGGAGCGGGGCTGGCACCAGGCGAGGATCGCTTCACTCATTCCTCTTTCATTGGTGTAAGAGGCTCTCTCCGCTGGAAACCTCCAAACGGGATGGGCGAGCCGGGGCCTCACACCCAGGCGCAGGGACCCAACGATGGGGGAGGGCGAGCTGTCCCAGACCCGCTCTCGGCGTCGGGGTCCCCCTCAGGCCCCTCCCCTGCCGGCGGGACCCCGGGGGGTGTCTGTGCTCGGCCGTCCGGGCTGCGCCCCGCTCCGGGGCTCCGCGCCTGACAGGCCGGGCTCCCCGCCCTCCTCCCTTCCCTCGAGTCCGATCGCAGAGCCCGAGGCGACCCGACCCTCCCAGGCTCACTGCGCTCGGCCCGCGGGCCGCCCTTACCGGAGCCGGGGCTGCCTCGGCCATGGTCCTGCGCTGTCCGGCCCGGGCCGGAGTCGCCGCCGCCGCCGCCGCCTCCGCGCTGCCCCACGCAGGCCGGCCCCCGGCCTCTCCGCAGGCGGCGCCCGCCCGGCCCTGCCTTCCCGACCCGGCTCTCGCACTGCCGTCGGGCCCGGCTGCTCGGGGCGCGGGGACGCGGCAGAGGCGCGGGGCGGCCGGCCGGTGGAGCTCGGGTGGCGGGCAGGCTCAGCCGCGCTCAGCCCGCAACGGCCCCTCAGCTGGCGCTTTGTGGGCACCGAGCGCACCCCCGGGACCGCTCGGGCCTAGACGCGCCGCCCGCCCGCCGCGGCAGCGCGCCCCCTGCCGGCCCCGGCGGCCACTTGCGCCCCACCGGCTGGCTGGGCTTCGCTCGGCTCCGCTCGCGGATGGTTTGTTCAACGGAACTAAGTGGGTCTTGTTTTCTCACACACCCCGAGAGTGCTCAGCAGATTGGTGCTTAGAGCCCAGCCGCAAACCAGGGCTCATTCTGGGAAGTGTTTTTCTTCCTGGAGGCCCAATCAGCAGGCCCCGTCTGAAGGGAGGCGCCAGGGGGAGGGCAGCCCGATGCAGGAAGGTGGAAATGGGCGGAGTGCGAGGGCCAGGTGCCGGACAGGGCGTAGGGAGACAGTGGATTTGAATCAGAGACCATGAGGCACAGATCTGTGATGAAGACGACGTCCATCACTTGCAGAAATTGCAAATGTGGCTCCCAAGGGGAAGCGGTTCACATCCCACGTGGCCGGTGTTAGGACCAAAACTACAGTCGTCCTTACATCTCGGATTATTGAAGTTGGGGTTTGCTGGGTCTGCGCTAAAGGACAGCAAAGAACCAAGTGCTATCTACGGAGGTTGTGTATCTAAGGCTGACAGAGCGTATGTTACGGTAAGACAACCACATAACCCTGAGTTTCCAGCAAGGCCCTCCTTTCAAACAGGCTGAACGTGACTCAAAGTCCTCCCGAACCTGTATTTCAGCAAATGAATCAAGTCAATGCCCATAACAGTTAAAGAAGCTATAAATCACAAAAGTATGAGAACCGTCCTGTTGGGCCTGCTCTTGAGCCTACTAAGCTATTTTTAGACTGTAGCTACACCTGCAGTATGTAATTTGAGGTCTACCTCAAATTAATATATATTTTGGTCAAATGGTGAATGATGGTTAAAAATTGTCATTGTAAAGCAATTATACTCCAATAAAGATGTTTAAAAAAAATTGCTATTCTCTGAATCAGAATATCACCATAACCAAATGAACTTCTAGAAAAGGGGGAAATCTGAATTTTCTTGGAAAGGAAATTCATTTTTGTAATTTTATTATTAAAAATGTAGTAATTAAAATTTTTAAAAATTTAAAGTTTGAACTTCTAAGGCAAGAACAGCAACTGCTGGACACTCCTATGACCATTAACTAGAAACAATTTTATTACTAAATAAGATGCTTTCAACTGAGCTTCTTGGAGCATAGGTCTAGTTCTGCCAGTATAATACGGTAACATTACCATTAAATATTCTTTTTTCTAATAGGAGCTTATTAAGGTAAAGATTTTTCCCTTTTTTAATTCTTAGCCTTGAAAATTTGGGGGGATGGTGATAGCATTTCATCGAAGCAATTTCACTGACTGAAGTTTTGTGCACTGTTTCAAGAAAATACATATTTTCAGAAGCAGATTTAAGATGGCCATCCTCATATTTTTAATTTCTTTTTTTAATATCTTTTTACTTTATTTTATTTTTTATTTTTGGCTGCGTTGGGTCTTCGTTGCTGTGCATGGGCTTTCTCTAGTTGCTGCGAGAGGGGGCTACTCTTCCTTGCGGTGCGCGGGCTTCTCATTGCGGTGGCTTCTCTTGTTGCGGAGCACGGGGCTCCAGTAGCTGTGGCGCACAGGCTTAGTTGCTCTGCGGCATGTGGGATCTTCCCGGACCAGAGCGCGAACCCGTGTCGCCTGCACTGGCAGGCGGATTCTTAACCACTTCGCCACCAGGGAAGTCACTAATTTCTAATTTCTAATATTTTAGCCTGTTCTTGCCTCTATACATACTCACTGGAGAAAAATTTGTTCTTAAACTTTGGATCTAGAAATGGGACAATGGAGCAATTTAACTGGTTTTCAAGTTAAGAAAATAATTGAAGTTTCCATCTGCATCTTGGCTTTCCTTGTATGCACATCAATTTCAGCATCTTCCTTGGAGTAGAATCAAAGGGAAATTATTTTTTCAGCAGCAATCATGTAGGAAATGCTTGCATTCTCAAGGCACATCAATTTATTCAGCAAGTTCCAGCAAACAAACTGCTTTCCATGCAAATCACCATTGGTTATTAGTAAGTCTTGCTACGTTGGTAGCATTCTCTGGAAAATACAAAATTAAATCCTTCTTTATTCTATAAGCCTTTGACGGATGTAATAGCTGTTGTTCTATCTTGTTTAAATATTTTGCATATGTACACGACAAGACAATTTCAAAGGTTCTTGTTTAACAAAATTTGTTATTGGTTGAAGAAAAATTGTGGAAGTGGTCTACAATCTTTCTGCTTGAAGCCACTCATTTTCTATTACATCTTTTAAAGCTATAACCATTTTCTGAATATAGAACTGAAGGGAGTAAACAAATTATATGCTTGTACCCATAGCCTTTACCATATTTGTTCCGTAGTCAATAATATTGTGCATTTCTCTTTACAGATTTTACATTCCATAAATGTTTCTCAAAGTCAAATTCACTATGTGTGTGAGACCTGGGAATCTTTCATCAAGTAAGGAAAGAGGAAACATAGTTGAATTAATCATTAATCCTCTATGTGGTCAAACCTAAAAAAATTAAGGTTGATTCTTCATGTCCAAATGTCACACATACCATATACATACTGTGGTAGCATATTTCATAATTTCAATAACCTTTTTGTGTACAACAAAATATAAATCAGGAAAAAGTTTTTAGGAATGTTTTCTAAAATGAATCAATATTTAGAATTCATAGCTTGGGCAAATCTAAAAAAATCCTTTCTCTTCAACAGCTTAAAATGGTTATCAGTCTACAGTAATTATTTCTACAAGCTTTAAAAAATATTACCCTTCACAGATCCCAAACCACAAGGCATTGTCTAATTAAAAGCATTCTTATAAAGTCCGTTGTTTAGAGAGAAGAAATGTATTTTGGGTGTCTCATTTTATCTCCTTTCTCCTTTTTTTCCAGGCTCTCTCTATATTTTTAATCATGTCGCAATCAAAGGTGATTAATCATATATGTCTTGTACATGACTTTTTTTGTCCTTGTGAAATTTTGAGGTAGTCATGTTGACATTCTGCATTAAATTTTACCCTCCTAATATGTGAAAAATTACCAAATAGGGCTTTTTCTTTTTTAGGATTAACAGACCAAATGGAATTTAATTAAACATAAGTTTCTAAAGATTACTTAGTGTTATGAATGCAATTGCACCAAATAATTCTACAGTAATTAGAATTGTGATACAATCTAATCTTTGTTATTTTTGCCCTGTGATCATATTTATATTTTT
Organism: Balaenoptera musculus; assembly: GCF_009873245.2. Taxonomy (NCBI): domain Eukaryota; kingdom Metazoa; phylum Chordata; class Mammalia; order Artiodactyla; family Balaenopteridae; genus Balaenoptera; species Balaenoptera musculus. The sequence goes on from NC_045793.1 coordinate 7,361,341, forward strand.
ATGAACATCTGTAGGTTCAAAAAGGATATAATGTTTTTTTTTAAGTTATCTGGATGACATTCTCTCAGTATTCACATTAACTGTTAATATTTAACTATCTGAAAGTTCTCATTTATTACATAAGATCAGCACCTTTCATAATCCTCAATAATTATTGTAGCATTTTACTTTTGCAATATTAAAAATACATTCATATATACCTCAACTGTTAGCATTTCAACATATAAAGCACATCATCGGATTTTGCACTTCTAGTTACATCTAGAATTTCAAATATTTAAATTTGAAAGCAGATATTCATATACTAACAATGACTGATATGCCATGTTCTTTTTAAATTACTTTTTATTGTAGTATAGTTGCTTTACAATGTTGTATTAGTTTCTGCTGTACAGCAAAGTGAATCAGTTATACCTACACATATATCCACTTTTTTTAGGTTTCCTTCCCATTTAGGTCACCACAGAGCAATGAGTAGAGTTCCCTGTGTTATACAGTAGGTTCTCATTAGTTATCTATTTTATACATAGTAGTGTATATATGTCAATCCCAATCTCTCAGTTGGTCCCATCCCCCCCTTCCCGCCTTGGTAACTGTAAGTTTTTTCTCTACATCTGTGACTCTATTTCTGCTTTGCAAGTAAGTTCATCTGTACCATTTTTCTAGATTCCACATATAAGCGATAGTATACAATATTTGTTTTTCTCCTTCTGACTTACTTCACTCTGTATGACAGTCTCTAGGTCCATGACATGCCATGTTTATGTTACTGAAGATTGATGCACTGATGGGCTATGATGGAAATCTACACAACAGCACAGTCTTACTCATGTACAAGTTTAAGGATGCCAGAAATGGCATTGAGTAAGCATTCAACTATTCCACTTTGCAGTGGCCAAGGCTGAACACCACAGCTGAACAGCAGAATTTGGCCAAACTCTGAACTTGAAGCCAAATAGAAAATAGTGCACCCCCAGTACATGTGCATGTAGTTCTCATCTGGGCATATGTGAAAGGCCTGGCAGTTGTGCAGTGACCAGATTACTGTGATTGTAGATGGAAATTTCCAAGTCTATTATCCATCTCGGTTGAAAGTATGGATGTTATTTTTTATTTAAATATTTTTATATTTATATGATGTAAATAGGTTGAAAATATTTTCTATTTTTACTACCAATGGGCACCAGAATTCTGAGGCTGACGCCTTTACTTTTTCTTTTTGTCTTTCTCCATTTACGTTTATTATTCTTTTTCTGTGCTTTGCAGAATATTTGAAGTATACAGCGATGTATAAAGAAGACAAAAGCCACATATAACTGCACTATTCAGAGATAATCACTCAGCATTTTGGTGTCTATCCTTCCAGGCCTCTTTCTTCTATGTATATTTGTTTGTTTGTTTAACATAGTTGGAACCATAAGTACTGTTTTGCAAGCTGCCTTTATTACTTAATACACTTGAATATCTTCCCTAGCATTAAATATTCTTCTAAAACATAAATGAAATGTTTACATATTACTTCACTGTACAGGTGTTTAATAATTTATTTATACATTTAGGTTCTAATTTTTACCACAACATAAATTTAAGATGATTCTGCTTATCCATAATTTTTATAAGCTTTTTTGATTGTTTTCTTAGATGCAGTTGCCAGGAGTGAGAGATTACCGGGCAAGGGCATGATTATTCTAGACTCTTGAGATATGTAGCTATCCAGAGAAGTTATGCCAATTTACATTCCCACCAGCAATACATAACTCTCACTTTTGTTTTTGTTGCTGTTGTTGTGTCTTTTAATGTTCCAAAGTTTAGCTTTTATTTATTTATTATTTTAAATTTTTTATTTTGATTTTTATCTTTTGGCCACACCACGCAGCTTGTGGGATCTTAATTCCCCAACCAGGGATTGAACCTGGCCCCTCGGCAGTGACAGCGTGGAGTCCTAACCACTGGACCACCAGGAAATTCCCCAAGTTTATTTTTATGTAGTCAAATCTGTCAGTGTGTTTCCCTTTATGCCTTCTAAATTTGTGTTTTGCCATGTTACTCCAAAACTACAAGAATAGTTTTACATTTTCTTCTAGTTGTGGGAAAAAATATATTAAAGTCTTTCCCCTTCATGGTCTCTTTATAGCAATAACAACTAACATTTATTGAGTACCAAATGTCAGGGGCCATGCTACCACTCTTTAACATGTATTATATGATCTAATCTTCTCAACTATTCTATAATAGAGATAACATGCCTTAAAAGTCAAATTAATTTGCCCCAAGGTCACAGGACCTAAAAGTGGACAAGTTAGGGTTTTCAAATACAAGTTCCTTTGACTTCCCCAGTCCAAGTTGTTTTTTCTTTTAATTTTATTGAAGTATAGTTTGATTTAACAATGTTGTGTTTTAATTTCTGCTGTACAGCAAAGTGACTCAGTTATACATATATATATTCTTTTTCATATTCTTTTTCCATTATGGTTTATAAAAGTATAGTGAATACAGCTCCCTGTACTATACAGTAGGGCCTTGTTGTTTATCCACAGCCCAAGTTCTTGACTACTGCACTACTTCCCCGCTTTTTTTTTTTTTAATATTTACTTAATTTGGTTATTTGCTGTGCAAGGGGTCTTAGTTGCGGCATGTGGGATCTAGTTTCCCTGACCAGGGGATCGAACCCAGGCCCCTGGCATTGAGAGCGTGGAGTCTAGCCACTTGGACCACCAGGAAACTCCCCACATATGCCTTTAACCAAATATTAATGTGAAATTGTTACCTGAATGATGGTAAAGAGGAGAGAGCGCCACCAATCAGAGCTGGCTGAAGATGGTTTTTATTTATTAGATTTTTTCACTGAGAAGACATTACAATTTGAAACATTCAATGATATGCAAAATTGTCTTTTCACTGCCAGGTGTAAACTGATTAAGAACCTTTGGGTTTTGGAAAAGTCAACAATGATCATTGACACTATAACGTTTCTTTTACGTTTTACAATCATTTATGAGTGCCTCCATGTGCCAGATATTGTACAGGGGATAAAGAGTAGAATAAGACAAACTTTCCTCGTGGGGCTGTGGCTTTACTTAGCAGTGGGAGGTGGCAAGAAAGCAAATAATTTCAACTCAATGCATAAAGTGTAATTATGTGACATTGTATTCATTTCCTAGGGCTGCCATAACAAAGTACCACAAGCTGGGTGGCTTAAAACAACAGAAATTTAGTTTCCCACAGTCCTGGAGGCTATAATTCTGAAAGCAAGGTGTCGGCAGGGCCATGTTCCCTCTGAGGCTCTAGGGAGAGTCCTTCCTTGCTTCTACCTAGCCTCTGGGGTTTGCTGGCAATCCTTGTGTTCCCTGACTTGTAGAGACATCACTATCACTCCAACCTCTGCCCCCGTCAACTCACAGTGTCCTCCCTGTGCCTCTGTGTTTCTGCTTCTCTCTTCTCCTCTTCTTATACGGGACACCAGTCATATTGGAGTAAGGCCCACCCTACTCCCATATGACCTCATCTTAACTAACATCTTAATCACATCTGCAAAGACCCTATTTCCAAATAGTCACGTTCACAGATACAGGGTTAGGACTTCAACATATCCTTTTGTGGGGGGGGGGGGGGGGGGGATATAGTCCAACCCACAACAGATATAAACATGAAATAAAAGCAGCTATAGTAAAGTAGCATATAGGAAAGAAACTTTTTCTGTGTCCTGCGAGTTTCAGGAAGGTTTCCTGGAGAAGTTGACATGATAGCTGAGTCCTTGAAGGAAAATAGAAGTTGTCAGCTGTCCCGGGAATGGGAGATGGTCATTCAATCAGAGTGAGAGCCCTGCGAAGTCCCAGAGGTGTGCTCAGCATGGGATATTCCAGAAAAGTACATGAGGGGCAGTGCTGTTGGATCTTAAAATGTGGGTAACGTGGGGAGCAGGAGCGCAGAGATGCAGAAAGTTAGAGAGGTTGGCAAGCTAAATGAAATCATAAAAGAAGCTTGCAAAAAATTTAAAACAGCAATTAGGTAAGGAAAGTGAAAATGAACTAGTGATTATTATTTGTTTGCACAACCATCCAGTTTAATCCTTACATCAACCATATGACATACATGTTTTTTACTCCATAGTTTATGTGAATTTTTGGTGGGCAATTCTCCATGGTGTTTCTACATGTCTTGCAACAGTTTTTATCCTGGACTGGCATTTCAAGGGAAATGCAAACAACCTCGGAGGACAGAGACCATGTCTCCCCCTGGGGGAGAAGGCAGATTTTTTTCTTGACAAAGATAGTAAAGATATTGTCTTCCTCCAGGTCAGAGGTTGGACAAGTCGACTAACATCCCCCTTACAAGATTAACATAGGATTGCTAGATTAAATATAAGAGGCCCAGTTAAATTTGAATTTCAAATAAACCACACGTAATTTTTAGTGTCAATGTACCCTGTGCAACATTTATATTAAAAATTATTTGGGGGGACTTCCCTGGTGGCACAGTGGTTAAGAATCCACGTGCCAATGCAGGGGACACTGGTTCGAGCCCTGGTCCGGGAAGGTCCCACATGCCACGGAGCAACTAAGCCCATGTGCCACCACTACAAAGCCTGAGCTCTAGAGCCCATGAGCCACAACTACTGAGCTCGTGTGCCTAGAGACTGTGCTCTGCAACAAGTGAAGCCACTGCAGTGAGAAGCCCGCACACCGCAACGAAGAGTAGCCCCTGCTCGCCGCAACTAGAGAAAGCCCGTGCGCAGCAATGAAGACCCAACACAGCCAAAAATAAATTAAAAAAAAATTATTTGTTGTTTATTTGAAACTCAAATTTAACTGGACATCTGTGTTTTTACTTGCTAAATCTGGCAGCCCCAGCTGGGGGCTCCTAGGCTCGCTGTTCCTTGGCACAGGTCCATTGTGTGTGCCTTAGCCACCTCGGCCATATTGTGTCACCCCCAGGAGTGAATTGACCGGAACACGAAGCTCACGCTGCCCCCTGCTCTGTGAGTAACAAAGTCCTTTGTCTCTGACCCAGGAATCTCCTGTCTTGTCCAGCACCCGTGGAAACTATGGCAGGCTAACTTGGGAACTTGCAAATAGGGTAAAACCCTGTGTAGTTCCTTACTTGACACCAATCCCCTATTGAGGCACACAGATTATTTCTAGTCTAAATAGATAATATTGCTTTTCTAAGCAATATAGTAACAGATATCCTGGAACATAATTCTCTGTGCATAGGTACAAAACCATCTGTTGGAAAAATTCCTAGAAGTGGAATTGCTGGGTTAAAAGGTGTGTACATTTAAAATGTTGAAGTAGGGACTTCCCTGGCGGTCCAGTGGTTAAGATTCTGCACTTCCAATGCAGGGGGCGCTGGTTCGATCCCTGGTTGGGGAACTAAGAGCCCAAATGCTGCACGGTGCAGCCAAAAAAAATTAAAAAATAAAATAAAATGTTGAAGTCTGTCAATAAATTGTCCTTCATAGAGGTCATGTTCACAAACTCTCACCAAGACGTATGAGAGGGCTTTTTTTCTTCCATATTTGCAGCCCAATGTATTATGAACTTTTTTGATCTTTGCCAACCTAAGTAAAAAGTGGAATCTCATTTAATTTAACTTTGTATTTCTCTTATTATGAGTAAATTTGAACATCTTAAGCTTAAAAGCCTTGTGAATTTCCTTTTCTGTGAACTGTTCACATTTAAAATATCATTTTTCTGTTGAGTTGCTGATGTTTTCTTGTTGAGTTGCACAAACTCTTTATATAACACAGAAATTTTTTATATGTTATATATACTTTCCCTAGTTTGACATCTGCCATTTGGCATCTTGCAAAACAGAAATTTTTTATTTTTATGTAATTGACATTTTCAGTCTTTTATGATTTTGGGGTTTGGTACCTTGCTTAGGAAGGCCCTCCCCCCTCTTGAGTTTTTTCTTTCTTTTTTTTTTTTAATCCCTCACATTTTTGGAAGAAGTCTTCATGAAAGAAACAATAACTCAGGGACTTTCCCCTGGTGGTCCAGTGGGGTAAGGAGTCCGCGCCCTCCAATACAGGGGGCCAGTGTTCAATCCCTGGTCGGGGAACTAGATCCCACATGCATGCCACAAACTAAGAGGTCAAATGCTGCAAACTAAGACCTGGAGCAGCCTAAATAAATAAATAAGATGTTAATAAATAAATAAATAACTAATACTCAAACTTCAGCCTCCGCTTTCTGTGCATTTTGCTATCATCTCTGGGGGACTTTTGGTTCATTGACACTTCTTTTTTTTTTTACCTGGGTGGTATGACTTTATTTCTTTATACTTTTGCATTTATTTAACAGAGACCTTCTTTTTTATGATAAAAAATATTTTTGTTTGTGTGGGATATACAGAGTTTTCTGCACACACAAAAACTTTCCTCTTATATTGTTCCCAAGCAAATTGCAGACAATTGTAATGCTCTCGGATTACGCTTTGGTAAAACTCATTATAGAAAGTGTCAGTGGTGATCCAGGTCCCAAGTCATTTAAAGAGAAGAGTTTTACTTATTCTTTCTAGTCTTGCTTAAAGTGGCAACATATTTTGATTTTAATATTCTTTCATACAACAAAGATGTGTGTACCTACTCTGTATCAGATTTTGTACCCTGGCAATACAGCAGGGAACAAAACAAATTCCTGTCCCTATGGAGAAGGACATCTACATTGATCTCTCTTTTTTTTTTTTTAATTGGGGTATAGTTGTTTTACAATGTTGTGTTAGTTTCTACTGTACAGCGAAGTGAAGTAGCGTTCCCTGTGCTATACAGCAGGTTGACACTTTCACAGCACAGAGCACTTACTAACTTGGCACACTTGTGGGATTCCTCAGCATGGACACTGCAGAGACTACTTTCGAGATGCATCAGAGGAAAACTGTGACGTATGTCTGGGGGTGCTGCAAGTCCCAGGGGAGCTCGCTCTATCATCTCCAAGTGAGACTATGACACTGGATTTCTCAGGTTTCATTCCCAAAGAGATAGAAATGGTCACCATCACCAAAACACAGTTATAACTGCAACCACAGAACATTTAATTTTGACAAGAAAACGAGTAAGCACAGGGTCCCAAGCCTTCCCCATGGCTAGTTCCCCTTAATCCACCTTTTATAAAATTTATAGATGCCTCCTGGGGATTTATTTCAGGAACTCCCCATCTGTGTCATTGTTACACTTTCTTTCTCCAGCTGTTATGGGGTAGAGAGCCTCGAACATATATTTTTCCTCAGTTCACTGCAGCTCATGGAAACGTTTCCTCAATGTAAGACTAGGAGGGCCAGTCTTTAGAATGGAAAGGGTGGACTTCCGCTGGTGACACAGTGGTTAAGAATCGCCTGCCAATGCAGGGCACATGGGTTTCGAGCCCTGGTCCGTGAAGATCCCACATGCCATGGAGCAACTAGCCCGTGCACCACAACTACTGAGCCTGCGCTCTAGAGCCCGTGAACCACAACTAACGGAGCCTGCGTGATACAACTACTGGAGCCTGCGCCCTACAACTACTGGAGCCCTGCGCCCCTAGAGCCCACGCTCCGCAACAAGAGAAGCCACGCAATGAGAAGCCTGTACACAGCAAAGGAACAGTAGCCCATGCCTCACCGCAACCAGAAAAAAGCCCGCGTGCAGCAACGAAGACCCAATGCAGCCAAAAATAAAATAAATAAAATAAAATAAATAAATTTTTTTAAAAAAAGAAGGGAAAGGATAATCTGTTAGGTGATGCATTTTGCCCCATACGGCAGGTGGGAGTGGCTAATATGATTCCTAAACAAAATTCTATGCCAGGCATCTGTTAATATGCAGCTGGGGACCAGACTGCCACATTCTCCCGGAATTCCTAGATTCAATACAGCCTCCCCCATTCATTCTTGCATGAAAAACAAGATTTTTTTCTCCTGCTTATTAAGGAGGAAACATCAGCGTTTGCTTGTAAATAGTGATTCAAATCAGAGTTCAAACTTGACAAATGCAACTTTACAATCTAAGCTGCAGGTTAGGATATGGTTTCTCTTTGGGGGTTGACAGGCACCTTCCTCCTCATTTCCAGCACCGTACCAGAAAAAGGACAGTGAACAGTGAATCCCGGTAATTTAAACAGATCCTGGCTTAGCCCCAGAAAAGAAAAAGTAAAAATAAAACAGAATATTATAGGTAACGTTCTTCCTGTGTGTGTGTGTGTGTGTGTGTGTGTGTGTGTGATTTTTCAGAATCTTGGGTTTCTCTAACCAGATATTTTAAAAGAACTGGTTCATATATTTTCATTTAAGTGTATATGATGTTTCTCAGTGAAATGAGAAAGGCAGTTTTCCATCTGGTTCTGGGATTTTTAGATATTTTATCTGCTCCTTTTAAAGAAGGTAATAAAAACAGCTGACTTATGCTGAGTGCTTACTATACACCAAGCACTGCTGGAATAAGCACATTGTAGCTTTTCGTCCTCATAGCGCCCCCATGTGGCAGATACTTCACATCTTGTGTGCCTCCAGTATGTGCTTAGTGGAATGATGGCACTCAACAAGTCTATTGACTGTGGAAAGGTTATAGACGTTTAATGTTAAAGAGGACTAGAGGAGTCCCAACAGTCATGCAGCAATGCTTTCCATTTCCCCACTCGTTGCTTCTCCACCTCCAGAGATTCGATGATTATCTCAGAGGCAGGATGGTTTGAATGTGCAGACATCTATAACTGGACTTTCTTTCCTTCCTGCCTCTGGTCTAAGTCACTGGTTCTGAAACATTAGTGTGTATAAGAACTGCTGTACAGAGTTGTATAAAACCATGTGTACAACAATTAGGAGCAAATTGGAAGATGTTTGGGGTAATTTTGACTATATCTGATTTTTGCCTAATATGCTGGCTTTTATGCTGAATTGTTAGCAGGGAAATAACACAGGACTGGGAGATTCAGGCTAGGAGAGAAAATAAGACTCGAGAGAAGAGAGCCAAGGAGACTTCCAGGTAGGGTGAAGGATGTGCCTCTCCGCATACCAGACAATCTGAGGCCGAGGGAAGTGGGAGAGGGGCGAGGCCAAGAGGAATGAATGCCAGGTACTGTGGTAAAACTGCTTTATTTATGTTCTCTCACTTAGTTTTTTTTTTTTTTCCATTTTTATTTTTTAATTTTTTGCTTACATATATTTTATTTATTTATTTTTTATTGAAGTATAGTTGATTTACAATGTTGTGTTAGTTTCAGGGGTACAGCAAAGTGATTCAGTTATACATATACATATATTCATTCTTTTTCAGATTCTTTTCCCATATAGGTTATTACAGAATATTGAGTAAAGTTCCCTGTGCTATACAGTACTTCCTTGTTGGTTACCTATTTTATATATAGTAGTGTGTGTATGTTAATCCCAAACTCATAATTTATCCCTATCCAACCCCCCCCCCCCCAACATTGCCCCTTTGGTAACCATAAGTTTGTTTTTGAAATCTGTGAGTCTGTTTCTGTTTTGTAAATAAGTTCATTTATATCATTTTAAAAATTGGATTCCACATATGAGTGATATCATATGATATTTGTCTTTCTCTGACTTACTTTACTTAGTATGGTAATTTTGAGGTCCATCCATGTTGCTGCAAATGGCATTATTTTGTTCTTTTTTTTATGGCTGAGTAATATTCGATTTTATGTATGTACCACATTTTCTTTATTCATTCCTCTGTCAATGAACATTTAAGTTGCTTCCCACTTAATTATTACAGCAACCCTTCAGATATGGAAACTAAGGTTCCAAGTGTCAAGTGACTTCCTTGGTGTCACAAAGATGGCGGACGGTATAGCCTATATCCAAAGCCAGGTCTTTCTCACTTTAAACTCAAGCTCCTTCCACCATAGCTGGCTTCCTTGTGGAATAGGACTCCCTAAAGTCAGCCAGAAAGAACTCTGGGGAAAATGGAGATGTGCAAAGTTGGTTTGGGATGGCCTAAATCTTGGGGCAGGATTCTTGTGAGGCCATGTATGGAAATACCTTCCTCATTCATGGAGAACAGAAGGGCTGACCTGGTACCGATGGTTTAGGAAGCTAAGCAGAATTTTACAAAAATAGCTGTATTCATGCCTATTTGTGATTTCTTTCCTTCCGTGTAAGAGACATCCAGAGACTGGGCTGCCATTTACACACTAAGTGTGTAATAGATGGGGGTGTCCTTCAGGTGCTCACCTTTCCGGTCTCCTGGGAATATCATTTGAATGTCCCAGTAAAAGACACTGTAAGCCCAGAAACTTAATTAGGCTGAAAACTGGAATCACTTGAGGAAAATCCATACCCCCAACTTTGAGGCCCCAGCAGCAGCTTTAGGAGAAATAATCACTGGCTACCACCACAACAGTGACGTGCTCATTGGCAGCAGCAGAGGGACAACAGTGGAGACACTATAAGAGTCACTAAGGAAGTTTGTGAGCCCTCCAGACACACATAAAGAGGAAGGGGTTCCAGTGGCTTTGAAGTCTCAGGAACACTACTAGTTAAGGGCATAAAGCAGATTTCACTGTGATAGAGCAAAGGCTGTCCAAGTAGTACAGATGGATATTAGAATAATAAGAACTACTTTAGATCCATATCTAACACCATAAACTGGATAGTTTTACATAGTTAAAGGGTTTATCAAAATAAATTTGTATTTACTACTCACTGTATATACAGAGAAATTCTAAATACTGAAGTATCAGATTGCATCAAAGACAAAAATAAGTGAATTTGAAAATATACATTTGAAAAATCTGAGAAGTCAAGCTACTGAATAAGATATGTATGAGAAACATCACTGGATTATGTGATGTGACCGTAATGTGATGTGGAATTTATATAAATATGTAAGATCATTTTCTAGGATCAAATAGGGAATGAAGAAAGCGTTACAAAGGAGGAAAAACAAATTAATGCATAGAAAAGCCTATAGCCTCATGGAACTAAATACCCACACACACAAATTAATAGAAGTGAAACATGGGACCTCTCTGCATTATTTCTTATAACTGCATATACAACTACAATTATTTCAATAAATTTTTCAATTAAAAAAAGTCTATAGCGTCAATAGTAATTAAAGAAATGTAAATCAGAACAAAGTTAAAATAAGACTATTTGACGTGAAGAGATATTTCACCGAAGAGGGTCTGTGGGTGAAAATGAGGCACATGAAAATGTGCTGGAGGTCCACTGCTGCCGCCGGCACAGCGCGGGCGGCTCCCGCGGCCGGCGTTCGCTCCTCCCAGCCGCAGGGGGCGCTGTGGGGGCGGAGCGGCCGCCAGTCCCAGCGTGCACCGCGCCCGAGCCGGGCCGGCTGGTCTGGGCGGAGCGCGGGACTGCCGTAGGGGAGGTGCCGCGGCGTCGCCTGGATGCCGGGGTGGCTGAGGGGCCGGGGTCGGGCGGGACCGCGAGCGGACATGGCCGAGCCGGCTCCGGTAAGAGGGGCCGTGGAGGATGCGGGCCCCGTCGCGATCTGGAGTGGGCTCCCGGTTCAGGGAGCGAGGCGGTGGGAGCCCCGGCCGGGGATTGTCTGTAAGCAGGACTGCGCTCCGACCCCGGGCCGGAGAAGGCTCGGTCTAGGTGCTCGAGTTGTTGTGAGGTTGATCTGGGAGAAAGGGGCCCCGTGGAGAAACCCAGGGTCTCGCTCGTGGTCCGTTCAGTTCCCCTGCTGTTCCCGTCCTGTGCGGGGGTCTCTGAACGTCCTGGTTTCTCTTGGGCTCACATTCTGAGCTCTGCTGACAAATGGAGTTTCAGAGAAGCACATCTTCATCAGCAAATGAGGAAAAGTTGAAAGAAGACTGGAGACTGCTTCCTCTAGGAAAAGACGGAAAACTTAACCAGTTTGGGTGGTTATCCTGATTCGGATTTACCACGAATACTCTAGTGATTTAATAGAAAATTTGAACACTGGTTTAGAGTTTGAAAGACATATCCCAAGCCTAATCCAGGAAACTCTACATTCAATTAAGTATAACCTGCCTAAGTATGCAAGTTCTCCTTGTATCTCCACTGAGATTTCCTACCTAATAATCTCACTAATGTAATGCATTTTCTTTCCTTCTGCTTCTCACCCCTCTCCCCCAGCATTCCTTGGCAGGTACCAGTTCTGTTCAGATTTCTTCAGGCCGCCTCTCTTCAACGTCCTGGAATATCTCTCTCTGTTCTATGAAACTTGGTGGTTTGTAATAGTTCTTCTTTGGCTATAAGTTTGAGTCCACAGAGAAAGCTCAAGTGATGTCAGCTTCTTGGCTGTTGTATTATTGGGGGTAGGCAGGGAGAAATCAGCATTTTCTGGTTGATTTTCCTTTTCACTGGAGCAGTTCAGTGCTAATTGTGAGAATGCTCACAGAAAAGTCTTTTGTAAGTGGAAAGCACGTGGGTGAGTTGCAAGTAAACAGTAGAGGAATTTCTTTGAAAGTCCCACCTTAAATGCAACACCAAGTTTAAACTTGTTTGTTATACTAGCTGATACTTCAGCTTTGGGCGCCTGTAATAGTTTTGATGATGGAATTTTATCTCTGCAACTCTTCTCTTCAGAAAGTGTCAAGTGGCCCTGGTTGTGGAGTTTCCTAGATTCCTTTATTGGGAGAGTTTACTTTGTAGCATTTGGGACCAACATTTTTCATATGCTTGCGAAGAGCCCGAGCTGTCTTGTGAGTTGCCCGGCACTTGCCTTGGTAGGCTCTCATCTACACTTGTAGCACAGAATTTGAAAGGAGTGAAATGGAATCTTCACAAGCTAAATTATGTATCTTCTCTTCCTTCCCTATCGTCACAGTGCATCTGTCCTTCGAACCTCCAGGAAGAGCGGTCCTGGTTAGTCAGTCCATACCAGAGGTTGTAGATTAAACGTCCATGAACAAATTGTGGCTCACAGCTGTGTGTTTTGGGTGTCTGTTTGTTTGTTTTTAACCATTCCTTGTTAAAATTGTGAATTTTAGTTGCCAAAATGTCAAAATCAGGAGAGTTCACATAAAACTGTCACATCCAGGGACTTCCCTGGTGGCAGTGGTTAAGACTCTACACTCTCAATGCAGGGGGCCTGGGTTTGATCCCTGGTCAGGGAACTAGATCCCACATGCATGCCGCAACTAAGAGTTTGCATGCCACAACGAAGGAGCCCACGTGCCGCAACTAAGGAGCCCTCAAGTGGCAACGAAGGAGACTTCGAGCCGCAACTAAAGGAGACTGTTTGCCGCAACTAAGACCCAGCGCAACCAAAATAAATAAATAAATATATATATATAAATATATATATGTGGACTGTCACATCCACATGTAAAATGTTAAGCTCTAAGATGACATTGGAGAAAACCTTTGGGACCTAGGGCTTGGTGAAAAGTTCATAGATGTGGCACCAAAAGCACAATCTATAAAAGAAAAAAATGATGAGTTGGATGTCATCAAAATTAAAACCTTTTGCTCTGGGAAAAATTCTGTTAAGAGGGTGAAAAGACAAGCTACGGATGGAGGAGGGCATATTTGCAAACCACATATCTGACAAAGGACTTATATCTAGAATATATAAAGAACTCTCAAAATTCAACAACAACAACAACAAAAAAGTCCAATTAGAAAATGGGCGAAAGACAGGAAGAGACAGTTCACCAAAAAGGATATGTGGATGAGAAATAAGCACATGAAAAGATGCTCATCATCATTATTCATTAGAGAAGTGCAAACTCAAATCACGATGAGATCACTGCACAACTATTAGAATAATGAAAATAAAAAATAGCAACATTGGGACTTCCCTGGCGGTCCAGTGGCTAAGACTCCACCCTTCCAAGGCAGGGGGTGCGGGTTCGATCCCTGGTCAGGGAACTAAGACCCCACATGCTGCACAGTGCGGCCAAAAAAAAAAAAAAGCAACATTACCAAATGCTGGTGAGGATGCTGAGAAATGATCTCTCATGCATTGCTGGTAGGAATGTAAAAGGTTTCAGCCACTCTGGAAAATAGTTGCTTAGAAAACTAAACATATACTTTCCATATGACCCTGCAGTTGTAGACCTCAGCACTTATCCCAGAAAAATGGAATGTATCCCCACCAAAAACTTGTACATGATTATTTATAGCAGTTTTTTTGGTAATAGCCCAAAACTAGAAACAACTACATTGTCCCTCAATAGGTAAGTGGTTAACCAAACTGTGGTATACCCATACCATTGACTACTGCTCAGCAATAGAAGGAAATGAAATATTGATAAACAATAAACACAACTTGGATGGATCTCAAGAGCATTATGATGGCTGAAAAATGTCAATTTCAAAAAGTTGCATACTATGACTTTTTTTTTTTTTTTGGCCACGTTACATGGCATGCAGTATCCCAGTTCCCTGACCAGGAATCGAACCCGTGCCCCCTGCAGTGGATTCACGGAGTCCTAACCACTGGACTGCCAGTGAATTCCCTGACTTCATTTTTGTAACAGTCTTGAAATGACAAAGTTACAGAGATGGATAATAGATTAGTGGGTGTGATTATGAAGGGGTAGCCCAAAGGAGATCTCTGGTCATGGAATAGTTTTGTTCATGATTGCAGGGTGGTTATATGAATCAGCACATGTGATGAAATCACGTAGAGTTATACACACACTACCAATGTCAGTTTCATGGTTTTGACAGTGTACTATAATAATGTACCATGTGACCATTGGGGTAAACTGGAGGGTACAGGGAACCCTTCTGTACTACCTTTGAATCTATAATCGTTTCAAAATTAAAAAGTTACTTTAAAAATTGACATATCTGGCAACACTGGCCCAGTCTTACGTTGCAGTAATTGTTTGCTGCTATGTTAAGTATCCTCCTTTAGATGGTACATGTGCTCAAAGGCCTGCTATTCATTCATTCACTTTACTTAGTTCCAATAGACCTCTGTGACTCCTTTATTATGTTCATGGCACCATCCAGAGATAACTACTTTAATACTGTTCCTTCCTGTCTCTTAAAGACATGGATGTTGAAAAACATAGTAGCCTTGAAATGAAAATATATGTATGTACTGTTTATGATTTCAGTTACCCATGGCATTTGATGATGTGGCCTTATACTTTTTGGAGCAAGAGTGGGAAATCCTGGAGAAGTGGCAGAAGGAAATGTATCAGCAAGAAATGAAGACCAATTATGAGACCCTTGATTCCCTGGGTAAGATGGGTTTCTAAGGAATCGCTTTTTGGGACCCAACCTAATACTAATAGGCTTTCTTCCCTTTATTGGCTGTTGGCTGGTTGAATATGATACTGTGCCCAATTCACATTCAGAATGTCTCTTTAACTTCCTGTAATGGCCTGGGAATTTTGTCCCTTTTTATCCAGTGATATCTGTGCCCCTCAGCCTTGTTAACACTCTGAATTCTCTATCTCCCACTCCAACCCTTCCCCATTTCTCCCACAGTTAGAATTACAAAATAATCTAATTGCCTCTCTCTTTTTTAAGTGTGTTGTTTTATTTCTTTAACTGATACTTTAGTGCCTGCTTATGTTGCCTGAATGAGATACATGCTTATAAGAACTAAGGCTCTCATGAAGGGGACACAGTTATTATATTAGAATAAGCTGAGGACCCAACACATTGCAGAACGTGGATACAACAGGGAAGAAAGTTTCCCTGGTAAAGGGAGAGAGAAGAGAGCAGGGGGATGGGATACTTAGATATCTCCAGGGAAGTACTCAGGAAGTGGATTGGAAGAGAAATTTGGGGAGATTGGGCCTCACTGCTTACTCATCTTGCTCTAACTCAGTCTTGTATCATTAAGAATATTTCTCCTCTTATCAATTTAATAGGTGATCTCAGTATACCTGAAGAATTCTTTCTCTCTTCGGGGGTTTATAACTTATTCTCTCTGAGATATGAATGACAAGAGGGAGTCAACCATGTGAAATCAGGGGGAAGAAAATTCTAAGCAGAGAAAGAACTAGTGCAAAGGCCCAAAGGTTGGAGTGAATGAGCTCAGTACATTGTGGGAACCTCAGTGAGGCTGTTGTGGCATATGCACGGAGGGTTAGCACAAGAGTGATGGGAGAAGAGGACGGCAAGGGCAGCGATGCCGAATTGTGAAGGGCCTCTAGGCTGAGGTGCAGGGTTGGATTTTATTCTAAAGATAAAGGGAAGATGATAGGGGGATTTTTTTTGTTTCTGCCGCACCACACAGCTTGTGGGCTTTTAGTTCCCTCACCAGGGATTGAACCTGCGCCCTCGGCAGTGAAAGCACAGAGTCCTAACCACTGGGCCACCAGGGAATTCCCATAGGGGGATTTAAATAGAGAAGTAATATGATATCTTTTTTTTTTTTAATGATTACTTGGGTTGCTATGTGGAAAATAAATTGTAGTGCGTAGAAATAAAGGAGAGAGACCAACCAGGAGCCTTGGCAGTACTGGTGAATCTTTGTGGCAGCTGAACCAGGAATGTAGTAATGAAGACAGAGAGCAGGAGGCAGTCTCCAGATATGTTCTGGAGGTAGCAGCCCAGATTTTGCCAGTCGCTTGCAGTGGAGTCCGGTGAAAGAAGAACCAACTTCTAGATTTTTGGCTTGAGTATCTTGATGGCAGTGTTTTTTGTTTTGTTTTAAAGAGCAATGCCTTTTGTTTTTTTAAAATTTATTTTATTTAATTTGTTTATTTTTGGCTGCATTGGGTCTTTGTTGCTGCACACAGGCTTTCTCTAGTTGCGGTGAGCGGGGGCTACTCTTCGTTGCGATGCGCAGGCTTCTTATTGCGGTGGCTCCTCTTGTTGCAGAGCATGGCCTCTAGGCACGTGGGCTTCAGTAGTTGTGGCACGCGGGCTCAGTAGTTGTGGCTCACGGGCTCTAGAGCACAGGCTCAGTTGCTCCACGGCATGTGGGATCTTCCTGGAACAGGGCTTGAACCCATGTCCCCGGCATTAGCAATGCTGATTCCCAACCACTGCACCACCAGGGAAGCCCCGATGGCAGTGGTTTTATTCACTGACATGAGGAAGGCTTGGGAGAGAGCAGGTTTTGGCCACATTAAGTGTGAGATGCTTATTAAACATTTATATGGAAATATAAAGTAGATAATTGAGTATGCGAGGCTGGAATTCCAGTGAAGATCAGGACTGGATTCACACATTTGGCGTCATTGTATAAATGACATTTAAACCACAGGGCTAGTTGGGATCATCTAGGGAGAATATGTCAATAGGACAGGACACCCCAGCTGTCCCCAGGACACCCCAACAGTTAGGGTCAAGCTAAGGAGACTGAGGCCAGTAGGGTAGGAGAAACTACAGCCCTGTGCTGATCCAGTGTTGAGTTTTTTTTTTTTTTTTTTAATTATTTATTTATTATGTTTATTTTTGGCTGTGTCGGGTCTTCGTTTCTGTGTGAGGGCTTTCTCCAGTTGCGGCGAGTGGGGGCCACTCTTCATCACGGTGCGTGGGCCTCTCACTATCGCGGCCTCTCTTGTTGCGGGGCACAGGCTCCAGACGCGCAGGCTCAGTAGTTGTGGCTCACGGGCTTAGTTGCTCCGCGGCATGTGGGATCTTCCCAGACCAGGGCTCGAACCCGTGTCCCCTGCATTGGCAGGCAGATTCTCAACCACTGCGCCACCAGGGAAGCCCAGTGTTGAGTTTTGAGTTATCACAATCCTTGGGCTTGGAGAATCCAGTCTGATTTTCCCAAATTTTAAAAACCAAACAGTATTATTTGCAAATGATTTTCTTTACAGGATGTCCAGATCCTAACTCCAGAGATTAGGATTTAGCAGGTCCAGGCTCAGGCCCAGGAATCTACGTTTTTAACAAGTACTTCAGGTGCTGCTAATGCTGGTGGTAACTAGGTCACTTCGAGAAACACTGATCCAAGGGCTGAGCCATAGGTGACACCACTGCAGGGTATCTGATGCATCTTCTAAAATCCCTCCACTACTTTGTAACAACCCCTCTTCCCTCCAGGCTGATGTCATTAGACACATTACTCTCCACCTCTTCATAATCACTGTCATTCAACAGCCTCCTGGTTCCTTCATTACATTGATCAAGAAAGAATGTGGGCGGGACTTCCCTGGTGGCACAGTGGTAAAGAATCCTCCTTCCAATGCAGGAGGCCCGGGTTCGATCCCTGGTCAGGGAACTAGATCCCACATGCATGCTGCAATTAAGAGTTCGAATGCCACAACTAACAAACTGGTGAGCCACAACTAAGGAGCCCGCAAGCTGCAACTAAGGAGTCCGCCTGCTGCAACTAAGATGTGTCACAACCAAATAAATAAATAAAATATTAGAAGGAATGTGGGCACCTCAGTAATTAGTTCCTTAGATGTGCAGAGTCTAATCAGAAAAGTTTAGTCATCTGGGTTCCCTCCTTGACCCCCTCTGACTGCTTTTTATTCTACTCACATTGTTCTCATAATGATCCCTTTTGAATACTTTCTGCCTGGATCCTCATCATCCCCAACCTATCTGTTTCCTTTAATTTTGTGAAATATTGTCGGGAACATTTAACAGTTATTCATGTAATTTCAAGGGTTTCCATTTTTTTAATGTAACATTGATCTCATGTCTCCAGGAATCAAGGTCAGCCATGAAACTAAAATTAAAATTAAAAATTAAAAACTGAAATTGTTTTTAGTCAAGTACTCAGGAAACCCAGACTGAGTCTGTGTGGACTCTCTCTGCAGGCTGTATTTCTTCAAAGCCAGATTTGATCACCTGGATGGAACAAGGAAGAATGCTGTTAATCAGAGACCAAGGACACTTAGAGAAAACACAAATGACACTTGGCCTTTCTGGTGAGTAGATGGATTTGAGGGCCTGGCTCATTTATTCTCCTAGCCTTGTTTGCTAATCGTTCTGCAGAGTCAGCAGGACGTAGTGAATAAGAAATATTATTTTGATGAAGAATGTTATTTTTTTTTCACTCAAGTTGGTAGCAAATATAAGAATGTCTTACTTTTATAAAGAAGGAAATTGTATATATTTCATTAAAAAAAAAACAACAGAAAATGAGAACTGCCTTTAAGAGAACAGTAAAGGATCCACTTGTCCAGTCCTGAGGAAAAACCGTCTTCCCCATCACATCATCATGTCCATTTGTGTACAGAGAAATGAGAAGCCTTCCAATTTTGTACAATATATTTTTTTATTGTTCAGATTTTTAGAACTTGGGATTTTTTTATTCCTTTTGAAGGATTACTTTTTAATTCCTTGTATCATAAGGAAAACATTTTAAATATATTAATACTTTAAGTATTTAAGAGAATGTGCCATTTTTTAGAGTATGTTAATGCTTTACTAAATGGAGATCTACTAAGTCTCTGGGTATCAAGGACTCTCCTGAAAAAGAGGGAATTTAAACCCAGGGAGTGTGTGACTAGCTCCATCAGAGGATAAAAGAATTCCCCAGGGCTTCATTTCACTGCTACCATCTATTAATTCACTCATCTAATCAGTATTGTCCCTACCATGTTCATAGGACTATGTCACATATTACATAGGCCAGGGGTTGGGAGAAATATATATATATATATCTTTTCCCACTCTAAGAGTTTATTGTCTGTCTTACTGACCTACTGACATGGCAGTTAGGTTAGTCAATTATATTGAACTATTGGATTAGTCAACTATAAAATAAGACTGTATACAACTTATAAATAGTAAGTGGCAATGATAATAAAGCACTATAGGGATTTAGAGGAGAAAGCAGAGGAGAGACAGCAATATCCCAGGAGGACTTCTAAAGGAATTAGGACTTAAATAGCATAGAATGGGCATATTTGGTAAGGCAAAGAAGATTCAACAGGGGTCATACATGAGCTGAGGCTTAGAGGTGGGAACAATCCTGTTATATTTAGAAAATGGAAGGCGCTGAGTATAGCTGAATGTTATTTGTGGGACATAGTGGAAGATGGGGGGTGGCAGTGGTGGCACATAATTGGTATCAGAGACCAAAAATGCCATGGTGGGAGTTTAATTTCATCCTTCAGAAAGGGCCTGGAAAGGTTTTTGAGTACCAAAGAATGAACAACGTTGGTGGCTGTCCCTAAAAACAAATGTTTCCTTTGTACCAGGTGGTACTCACCCAGTAACACAACTACTCCCCTGCCTGGGATAAACAGTAAGTGATGAGAAATAGGATTCAAGGAGACAGGCAAGTATGCTTTTCTCATGGTCCAGGCAAAAGCTGTGGGTGCTAACTTAGTAAATGACGTCATCTAGTTGGAAACATCTGTGTTGTTGTTGAGATGACCTCAGAGCAGAATCAGAGTCCTGCTCTGGGGCAAGCCTGATAGGTGAGGCTTGCTCCCAGGTTAAGAGATTTAAAAAAGGAGAGCTATGTGACCCACTGCAACAGGATGAGGGAGAAAAAGGTGTTCTGGAAGATAGCAGCTCAGGTGATTGTCGGGAATTGTCCTCTCCAGGTGTGGTGGGTGAGAATAAGGTGCCAAGTCAGCTCCCTCTGTTCCCTGCCATCATGGCTTTTACTTTGGGAACAGCAGTGACTTTCTTATAATTCGGAGTTTCTTGGGAAAGGGAATTATTTCCACAGTGTTCTTTGTGAATTCAGTAAATTGCCATTTGACATTCCTAGGAAAGATACTTCCTATTAGCATTTCTTCAGAAAACTTTTCCTGAAATCTGTGGTGGAAGGGTGCAAGAATATGACCTGAAGCCTTCCTACTTAAATATTGTGCTATTTATTTCACAGATTTAAAGAAATATTATAATGAAATGGTCAGATTCTCAGAGTAACTCATTTTTATTTTCTTCCAAGTTCTGCTTAGCCTCTGAGGGTCCTCATAGGCTCACAAAATGTATTTGCCTGCCATTTTTTTCACGTTAAGCCTTCTGTTAACAAATGATGAAAGGATTTGCACATCCAAGTTAAACTTCAATATAATTCACCTGTGGTAGGCAGATTCACAAAGTAATGGGGACAACGGGAGTCTCTTTCCCATGTTGTCAGTGATGTGAAGACAGTCCTTGACCCCGCAGACCCATCACTGATGAGGGTGGGCCTTTTTGTCTCTCCAGGTGACCAGGGAACTCTCCGGGCAAAAGAGGAGGAATGCCATTTAAATGGTCTCCAAGAGCAGGGCTTCTGTGCTCCCTTATCCAAGGAGGAAAGAAAGATTTTATCAGATCAAAGAGCCGCCTTACAACACCCAAGTCTCCAAGAAACAGAGATTCTAAATAAAAACCTCGACATCACAGCATCTAATCAGGACAAGAATGATCCACGGCATAAGCCAATGGGAAGCCCAGATCACCTGGAAGTTCCACCAGGGCTGAGACTTCATTCCTGCTTTGTCTGTAGCAAGGTCTTCCAGATAAAGAGAGACTTTATGAAGCACAAAAGGAACCACCGCGAAGGCCAGTCCTGTCAATATCCGAAGCACAAAAACAAGTCCAGGGGGAAGGCGGAGCTAAGCTGGCCCCGGCCGGTCCCGTGTAAGCAGCAGCCTTTCCGGCGCGGCGTGTGCGAGCAGAGCGGCTGTGTCAGGTGCGGCCTGGCCCTGCACCAGGTGGCTCGCCCGGGCCCCGAGTGTGGCAGGCCCTTCCGGTCCAAAACCGCCCTGAACAAGCATGTGTGTTCGCCCAGAGGGGAGAGGCCGTTTTCCTGCCGGGAGTGTGGCCGGGGGTTCACCCAGCAGGACGAGCTGGCCGAGCACCTGCGGGTGCACAGCGGGAGGACGCCCTCCCAGGGTCCGCAGGGCGGCAGAGGCCCCTCGGGGGAGGCGGCCGCGAGGGCCCACGAGCGGGCACACCGCGGAGAGAAGCCGTTCTCCTGTGACGACTGTGACCGGAAGTTCACCCACCGGAGCAAGCTCACCGAACACGTCCGAGTTCACACGGGGGAGAAGCCCTTCCGGTGTCCCGAGTGCCAGAGAAGCTTCCGCCTCAAGAGCAGCCTGCGGGCCCATCTCTGTCGGCACAGCGGGAGGAAGCCCTTCCGGTGCCCCGAGTGCGGCCGGAGCTTCTGCTGGAGGAACGCCATGAAGGCGCACCAGCGTCTGCACAGCCAGGAGAAGCCCTTCTTCTGCGGGCAGTGCGGCCGGGGGTTCACCCGGCCCTCGAAGCTCGCGCGCCACCGCCGCGTCCACGCCAGGCAGACGGCGTTCCCCTGCGAGCGGTGCGGAAGGACCTTCCCCCGGCGCTCGGGGCTCACGCGGCACCTCCAGGTCCACACCGAGGAGAAGCCCTTCTCCTGCGCCCAGTGCGGCCGGGGCTTCCGCCGCCGCGCGCACCTCGCCGAGCATCGGCGACTCCACGGCGGGGCCGAGCCCTTCCGGTGCCCCGAGTGCAGCCGGAGCTTCTCCTGGAAGGCCTCCCTGAAGCTGCACCGGCGGTGGCACGCGGGCGAGCGGCCCTTCGCGTGCGGCGAGTGCGGCAAGGCCTACGCTCAGCCGTCCCAGCTCGCCGAGCACGCGAGGGTCCACAGCGGGGAGAAGCCCTTCCGATGCCCCGAGTGCGACAGGGGCTTCCGGCTCAGAGGGAACCTGAAGAGCCACCTGCTCCAGCACAGCGGCCGGAAGCCCTTCCCCTGTGCGACGTGTGGCCGAAGCTTCGCTCAGCGGTACAGGCTCACGGAGCACGTGCGCGTCCACAGCGGCGAGAAGCCCTTCCGGTGCCCCGAGTGCGGCAAGAGCTACTGCCTCCGGGGAAGCTTGAAGGCGCACCTGCACACGCACAGCGGCGAGAAGCCCTTCGGGTGTCCCGAGTGCGGCAAGAGCTTCCTCCAGAAGAGAAGTCTGGAGACCCATCTGCACCGTCACCGCGGGGAGAGGCCTTTTTCTTGTGCGGAGTGTGGAAGGGGCTTCACCTACCTGGGGGCGCTCAACACCCACATTGCCGTGCACGCCAGGGAGCAGCCCTTCAGTCTTGAGGTCACTCCACTCCAAAAGCAGTGACAGCTCTGCGGTGGGGCCAGTGGCTCTGTTGGCTCTGGCTGAGGCAGGACGAAAAGTTCACCCAACATGCTTCAGCCACACTGGCCAGCACGGAGCAGGCGGTCGTGAGGGCTCCTTGACGAAGGTTCCAGATAATCCAGGCACAGCGTCTAGAGACTGGAGGAAAGCAGGCTTTTTGTGAAAGGCGCTAGTCATCCTGATGTGAGAGTCAGGTTAGAGCTCCTTTTTTAGCCTTTTTCCCCTCTTTTTTGTAATAAAGTTTCTTGTGACAAAAGTTTCTTACATTATGGGTGTTTTAGTCTGCTGGGGCTGCCATAGGAAAATGCCACAGACTGGGTGGCTTAAACCACAGAAATTTATTTTCTTATAGTTCTACAGGCTGGAAGTCCAAGATCAAGGTGCCAGCAAGGTTGGTGTCTGGTGAGGGCCTCTTTTCCTGGCTTGCAGATGTCACTTTCCCCCTGTGTCCTCACGTGGCTTTTTTCTGGGCGGGGGTGGGATATCTCTGGTATTTCTTACTTTAATAAGGACACCAGTCCTATTGGATTAGTACCCCAACCCTGTGACCTCATTTAACCATAATGAATTAATTTTGGAGAACCTGACCGTATAGCCCTAGACCTGAACAAAGTGAATGAGGAGGCAGAGACTAGGAATGATGTGCTGGTGGAGCCTCCTCTAAATGGAAAGAAATGCCAAGAATGGGGAAGAAGCGTGCCCCCCACCAAATCCAACAGCCAGCTGTACCTGTCCATTCGCCTGTCTGTCTGGCTCTCCTGAGCCACACCTTGTGCAGCAGTTTCCTCTGTTCTCTGTGAGGTGCTGATGACTTTTAAATCTATAAATCCATGTTCACATTTCCAGCTTCCTCCTGATTATTTCTGACTTCCACAGACATCTCAAACACAAATTGCCCAGAATAATACTCCTCATCAGTACCAGCCCTCACTCTATACCTCTTTTCTTTACACTCCCCTGCTTTTCTCACCTCAAAATTATAACTAATCTCCAGAGCTGTAAACTTGATAATGATCCTAGATTTTCCTACACCCAATCTACTAAATTTCTCCCAAATAAAAGCCCTTCTCTATCTCTGCTGCCACCATTTAAGCTCACTTTTGAAAAACTTTTTTTTTTTCAAGTGTTTTTCCTAACAGATTTCCCTGCCTCTGGCTTTTTCCAGTAATACATTATCACTCTTGTGACAAATCAGTTTTTCTAAAATGTAACTCTAATGTTATTCTCAAAAGATATTTTTAAGAAGTTTCCAGTTTTGTTATAAGTGAAAACTCCTTTCTCCAAAGAAGACATGAGGATGGCACATGAAAAGATGCTCAACATTGCTAATTATTAAGAGAAATGCACATCAAAACTACAATGAGGTACCACCTCACACCAGTCAGAATGGCCATAATCAAAAAGTCTACAAATAAATGCTGGAGAGAGTGTGGAGAAAAAGAAACCCTCCTACACTGTTGGTGGGAATGTAAATTGGTGCAGCCACTACGGAGAACAGTATAGAAGTTCCTTAAAGAACTAAAAATAGAGTTATGTGATCCAGGGATCCCATTCCTGGGCGTATATCCAGAGAACACTGTAATTTGAAAAGATACATGCACCCCAGTGTTCATAGCAGCACTACTTACAATAGCCAAGACATGGAAGCCACCTAAGTGTACATCAACAGATGAATGGATAAAGAAGATGTGGTATATATACACAATGGACTGTTACTCAGCCATAAAAAAGAATGAAGTAATGCCATTTGCAACAACATTGATGGACCTAGAGATTATCATGAAGTAAGTCAGACAGAGAAAGACAACATATGATATTGCTTATATGTGGAATGTAAAAAATGAAACAAATGAACTTATTTAAAAAACAGAAATAGACTCACAGACATAGAAAACAAACTTACGCTTACCAAAGGGGGAGGATAAATTAGGGAGTTTGGGATTAAAATATAAAATAGATAACCAACAAGGACCTACTGTATAGCACAGGGAAGTACACCAAGTATCTTGTAATAACCTGTAATGGAAAAGAATATTATATATTTATATTGAGATACATATATCTGAGTCACTTTGCTGTACACCTGAAACTAACATTGTAAACCAACTATTTCAATAAAATTTTTTAAAAATTAAAAATAAATTAGGGACTTCCAGTGGTTGGGACTCTGCACTTCCACTGCTGGGGCGGGACATGGGTTCCATCCTTGTTCGGGGAACTAGGATCCCACGTGCCTTGCAGTGCAGCCAAAAAATAAATAAAAATTTAAAAATAAGTGCAAACTCATTAACATGACATAAAAGAACCTCTGAGCTGAACTGGACCTGCCTTTTCAGCCTAATCTTGTTACCTATTCACAGTATGAACTTCACTCATACCAGATGACTTTCATCTTTCCCAAACGCATCATATCCTCATGACTGCTTCCTCTGGAATGCCTTTCCTCTCTCTTCTTCTGAACTCCTTCATATCCACCATTCACTCTCAACACCAGGAACATTTTAGGCACGTGCTCATCTCTTCATAGCATCCTCTAAATTCCTCTCTCTAATAGCACTCCCCACATTCAATTGAAGCCTGCCTGCTTCCCCCACAGACTGAACCCCCGGAGGGCATGGATTTGATCTTGGTTTTGCATTTTCTCCAACCAAACCAAGACATTCTCTGGCTTAATGCGTGGATCTGTGATATACCCAACAACACCGTGGCGGAGAAGCACTGAACCGCTGACAGTACTTGATTGTGGATTTGAGGGTCCCAGGAGAGGACACTGCAAAACAGCTGGACAGGAATAGTTAACTGTGCACACATCTCACACATACACGGAACTGACTCCCCCCATTCAAAATGATCCTGTAAACCAAAACTGCAAAGCCCATGAAGAGATCCAAGTCTGTACAAACCAACAGCAACCAAATCAAGAATTTACTCCAGATAAATTTAAAATAATAGAGAAGTCTGCAAAGTATCTTTAAAACAGTATTTTTTCATGTCCTTTTTATGTTTTAATTATAAAACACTGTCTTTTTAAAGTATAGTTGATTTACAATATTATATTAATTTCAGGTATACAACATGGTGTTTAAATATTTTTTTAAAAACTGTTTTTGATTCACTACAATATAATGAATTGTAACATTTTAAAATATTAGGAAGGACCTCCCTGGTGGCACAGTGGCTAAGAATTCGCCTGCCAATGCAGGGGACATGGGTTGGATCCCTGGTCCGGGAAGATCCCACACACAGCGGAGCAACTAAGCTCGTGTGCCACAACTACGGAGCCTGCGCTCTAGAGCCCAGGAGCCACAACTACTGAGACCGTGAGCCACAACTACTGAAGCCCGTGTGCTGCAACTACTGAAGCCTGTGCACCTAGAGCCCTTGCTCCACAACAAGAGAAGCCACCGCAATGGGAAGCCCGCCTGCCGCCACAAAGAGTAGCCCCCGCTCGCTGCAACTAGAGAAAGCCTGCAGGCAGCAATGGAGACCCAACACAGCAAAAAAAAAAAAAAAAAGGGAAATCTTGGAAACTTTAAAAATATACTAAAGAGCTCGATAGTTTGAAGAGAACTCACGATGCAATTTTAGAACTGAAAGGCATTGACATTTCTATATTTCAAATATGTGAGATGAAGTTAGAATGACAGAGGTAAATCATTATGTGTGTATATATGTATATTTTAAAATACATAGTGAAAAAATGAGATTCATGGTCAAAAAAAGCTAGGTCAAGGGGAGTTTTTCAGTGAACTTTTCCTCTAGAGATAGCTAGCCAATCCTGGCTCTGATGCTCCCATAGCATTTGTATTTTCCTCTGTTAATAGCAATTATCAAATATTATTTTGACATTGTTTCTGTTTACAAGCCTGTGTCCTCCCCGCAAGAGAGCAAATAGTCAGTGATGACTTGATTAGTTTATTTAAATATGTCTTGAAACATTCAAACTATTTAAAGGGTGTAAAGGATGTTCACCTGTGTGCCCTTGGCTCAACTTGAGTCGTAAGGCATTAGTAATACTGATGGAGCACCTGTGTGGCCAGCCCTGTTTTCTGTCATCTCCTTTTCACCACTCCTCCCCCACCCCAGTTCCCAGTGGTCACCGCTATCCCAAGTTGGGTGTTTATTCCTGAATATTTCATTATCATTTTCCTGCATATGTATTACTACTAAATAATGTGTAGTGTTGTTTTATATGTCCTAAACTTTCTATAAATGGTACCATACTGTGTGTAATCTGCAGTATGCTTTTTCACTCAGCATTGTGTTAGTTCTATTCATTCATGCTGCCTTTAGCTCTAGTTCATTAATCTTTACTGCTAGTTTTCAGTGTATATGGAAAAAACCCACAAGATATCCATCCTCTGGGTGATTGGACACTTAAATTATTTTCCTGTTTTTACTTTTAAAACGGTGCTGCTTTAGAGATTCTAGGATATGGCTCTTTGATATGCAAAATAGCTCTGAGATAAGAATTGCTGGATAATAGGGTATGCGCATCTTCATAAACAGATATTGCATTTGCCTGACTAACAATGAGATGGAACATTGTCGTGTGTTTATCGCCTATTCAGTTTTTTTTTTCCTTTATGTGAATTCATAATTTTGCACATTTTCCTCTAGGGTAGTCTATGATTTTTAGCAGTTATTTATGTTTATTTATATGCTATTCCTTGTTGTAAATATTTTTTCCCAATCTGTGACCTAGTTTTGGCTATTCTATCATGTCTTTTGATCTCAAGTTTTAAATCTTGTTGTTAAATTGAAGTACAGTTGATTTACAATATTATATTAGTTTCAGGTGCACAACATAGTGATTCAATATTTTTATAGGTTATACTCCATTTAAGGTTATTGCAAATTAATGGCTATATTTCCCTGTGCTGTACAATATATACTTGTTGCTTATTTATTTTATACATAGTAGTTTGTACCTCTTAATCCCATTCCCTTATCGTGCCCCTCCCCTCTCCCCTCTTCACACTGGTAACCACTAGTTTGTTCCCTATATCTGTGAGTCCGTTTCTGTTTTGTTATATCGTTCACTTATTTTATTTTTTAGATTCCACACATGAGTGATAATATAGAGAGTATTCGTCTTTCTCTGTCTGACTTATTTCACTAAGCGTAATACCCGCTAGGCCCATCCACATTGCTGCAAATGGCATATTTTCATTCTTTTTTATGGCTGAGTAACATTACAGTGTGTGTGGGGGGGTGTGGGTGTGGGTGTGTATCACTTCTTCTTTATCCATTTTTCTGTTGATGGACACTTACACTGCTTCCGTATCTTGGCTATTGTAAATAGTGCTGCTGTGAATATTGGGGTTCATGTATCTTCTCCAATTAGTGTTTTCATTTTCTTCTGATATATACCCAATAGTGGAACTGCTGGATTATATGGTAGTTCTATTTTTAGTTTTTTTGAGGAATCTCCATACTGTTTTCCACAGTGGCTGCACCGATTTACATTCCTACCAACAGCGTAAAAGGTTTTCCTTTTTTCCACATCCTCACCAACATTTGCTATTTGTAGACTTTTGGATGATAGCCATTCTGACAGGTGTGAGGTGATATCTCATTGTGGTTTTGATTTGCCTGTCTCTAATAATTAGCGATGTTGAGCATCTCCAGATTTTCTGTCTGGATGATCTGTCCATTGATGCAAGTGGGGTGTTAAAATCCGCTACTATTATTGTATTACTGTCAATTTCTCCCTCTATGTCTGTTAATATTTGCTTTATATATTTAGGTGCTCCTGTATTGGGTGCATATATGTTAACAAGTATCATATCCTCTTCTTGTATTGATCCCTTTATCATTATATAATATCCTTCTTTGTCTTTTGTTACAGACTTTGTTTGAAAGTATATTTTTTCTGATATTGTTATTGCTACCCCTGCTTTCTTGTCATTTCCATTTGTTTAAAATATTTTTTTCCATCTCCTCACTTTCAGTCTGTGTGTTTCTTTAGCTTTGAGGTTAGTCTCTTGTAAGCAGCATATAGATGGGTCTTGTTTTTTTTGTCCAATCAGCTACCCGATGTCTTTTGATTGGAGCATTTAGTCCATTGACATTTAAAGTAATTATTGATAAGTATGTACTTATTGCTATTTGTTACTTGTTTTACAGTTGTTTCTGTAGTTCTTCTCTGTTCTTCCCTTCTCCTTTTAGTTTCTTCCCTTGTGGTTTGATGATTTTCTTTAGTGGTATGCTTGTGTTCCTTTCTCTCTCCTTTTTTGTGTATCGTAGGTTTTTGATTTGTGGTTACACAGGAGTCATATATGTTTACCTATAATAATATCTATTTGTTTTAACCAGGTAGTCGTTTAAGTTCAAACACATTCTAAAAGATCTCCATTTTTCCTCCCCCCCACCACATTGTGTGGTTTTGATGTCACCTTCTACATCTTCATGTTTATCCCTTTACTGATTATTGTAGTTATAGTCAATTTTACAATTTTTTGTCTTTTAATCTTCATACTAGCTTAAGTGGTTGATCCTCAGCCTGTACTATATATTTGTCTTTACTGGTGGGATTTTTCCTTTCCTCTAGATTCTTGCTTCTTGTTATAGACTCTTCTTTTCCACTTAAAGAGGACCCTTTAACATTTCTTTTAGGGTAGGTTTAGTACTGATGAACTCAGTTTTTGCTTGTCTGAGAAGTTCTTTAACTTTCTTTCAATTCTAAAGGATAATCTTGCTGGGTAGAGTATGCTAGGTTGCAGGTTTTTTCCCTTTCAGCAAAGTTTTAAATTTTAATCTAATTTAATGTATTGGTTTATCCTTTGCACTTTGTACTTTTTGTATCTTAAGACTGTGTGTATAAAAATATTCAAGCAATATTATTTACGGCCACAAAATTTTTTAACTGCCACTAAATACTTCACACTACCCTACCTGTTATGGGCTTAATTGTGTTTCCAAAAATTCTTTAAAAATTTTTTTATTTATTTGACTGCACCAGTTCTTAGTTGCAGCACGCGGGATCTTTGCTGCAGCATGTGGGATCTTTTAGTTGTGGTATGAGGAATCTTTTTAGTTGTGGCACGTGGGATCTAGTTCCTTGACCAGGAATCAAGCCTGAGGCCCCCTGCATTGGGAGCGCAGAGTCTTAGCCACTGGACCACCAGGAAAGTCCCCCAAAATTCATTTGTTGAAGTCCTGACCCCCCAGTACCTCAGAATGTGACTATAGAGATAGGGCCTTTAAAAAGGTAATTAAGGTAAAACGAGGTCTTATGGGTGAGCCCTAATCCAATGTGACAGGTGTCCTTATAAGAGGAGATTGGGACCGAGAACACCCAGACCGAGGGACAAACATGGGAGGACGCAGGGAGAAGCGCAGCCATCTGCAAGCCGAGGAGAGAGTCCTCAGAGGAAACAAACACCGCTGACACCTTGATCTTGGACTTCTGGCCTCCAGAACTGTGAGAAAATTAATTTCTGTTGTTTAACCTGCCCAGTCCGTGGTACTTTGGAATGGCAGCCCTAGCAGATTAATATACTACCTT
The DNA here is from genome assembly GCF_009873245.2 of Balaenoptera musculus. NCBI lineage: Eukaryota > Metazoa > Chordata > Mammalia > Artiodactyla > Balaenopteridae > Balaenoptera > Balaenoptera musculus. Next base: position 7,391,722 of record NC_045793.1, read on the forward strand.
AAATTGCAGCCATTTAAAAGTATAATTATGTGGGCTTCCCTGGTGGCGCGGTGGTTAGGAATCTGCCTTCCAATGCAGGGGACACGGGTTCGAGCCCTGGTCTGGGAAGATCCCACATGCCGCGGAGAAACTAAGCCCGGGTGCCACAACTACTGAGCCTGTGCGTCTGGAGCCTGTGCTCTGCAACAGGAGAGGCCGCGACAGTGAGAGGCCCGCGCACCGCGATGAAGAGTGGCCCCCGCTCACCACAGCTGGAGAAAGCCCTTGCACAGAAACGAAGACCCAACACAGCCAAAAATAAATTAATTAATTAATTAAAAAAAAAGTATAATTATGAGATTATGAGAAATATGGAAAACTTTGATATGGTAAGTGAAAGACAAAAGAAAAAGACAAAAAATTATGTGTGTCTCCGAACCATATAAAAAGAACATGTCTGTGGACAGAGACGAAGTCTATATGAAACAAAATCGAGCATTTACATTAGAATACCAGAATTATGGACAACTTTCACTTCTTTTAAAATTTGCTTTATTGTTGCTAAATTGTATATGTACAATATTGTTCGTTAAAAAAACCTTTAAGTTAGGGATAGCAATTACATATATCTAAGCAGTTCAACCATACTGGCTGCCTAAGAGTGAAAGGCAGAGTAAATTTAAGATCCATTTCATATTTAGGTTATAGACCATTTCTTGAATTTTATCGACTATGAGTCATGTTCCTAATGTAAGTCCATGGGGCCAGCGATGTCATGACTCTGCCTGACTTCCTGAGGATGAATACCCAGCCTCCTCACCCTTGGCAGGACCATTCTGAGGGATGATCTGCACTCTCTGAGTCCCCAGCAGAATGGACTCCCAGTTGCCGACGGGGGGACCTGCTCGTTAATGCTTAATGCCCCTTGATTTCTCACCTCCCTCACTTGGTTCCTGAGATCACCTCACAGATGACCCCTTGAACCTAATCCTTGACTGGGGTTGGCTTTGGGGAGGAATCAAACCCCTGCACCCCCTCTCATTGTTTCTATCTCAGTAAATAGCGAGTATCCTATCCATCCATTTGCAGTTGACGCTGCATTTCCCCCCTCTTTCCGTCTGCATCTCCGTCTCCCTCTTCTGGGTCCCCCAAGAGAGTGCGAGGATCGGTCACCCCCGGGCGGCTGCGGCTTGCGACTGACGCCGGTCCGCAAGGCGCGGGCTGCCCCGGCGGACAGCACTCGCTCCTCCCGGCCGCAGGGGGCGCTGTGGGGCAGAGCGGCCGCGAGTCCCAGCGTGCACCGCGCCTGGGCTGGGCCTGCAGGTCGGCGGGGAGCGAGAGGGGGGCAGCTGTCGCCGCAGGGAAGGTGCCGCGGGCAGCCGGGACGCCTGGCTTGGCCGTAACCCGGTCCGGGGCCGGGTGGGACCGTGAGGTCCCATGGCCGAGCCGGCTCCGGTAAGAGGGGCTCCCCACGCGGACGTCCGGCTCGGGGATCTGGGCGGGTCCTCGGGTTCCGGCTCGGCGGGCCGGCATCCTGGGGTCCTCCCGGGGCGGAGGTGGACGGGTGCGGTGGGGTCTGAGGGTCGCGCTGAGCGCCTGGTGTGGGGTCTGGACCCTGGACGGAGCCGGTGACCGCCGCCCCTGGGGCTCGTCCGTATCCAAAGCCCTAAACAAAGCCGAGCGTGGAACTGGCGGAGTCTGGGCCGCGGGCGCCTGTGCGTGAGGCGGGCGGGTGAGGGAAAGGATCGAAATTGGTCTGGGGCCGGCAATACGTGTTAACTAGTTCAGCTAGATTTACATTATAGTTACTGAATTTAGAACAAGTGTTTTAAAAGATTTAAGATTCTGAATTGTTGAAATGATGGTTGGCAGGGACTTAAATGGCAGAATTTAACGCTAACGTGTTGAAGTTTGTGTTGAGTGGGAGGACACGTTGGAAGGAAGAGGGTATAAAAACCTAAGTAGGGTACACATTATTTGATTTTTTTGTGTTTTGTTGAAATTGAGGTTTTATGTTTTTCTCTATTTTATAAGCTTACATATTGAGCACTTTTTCAGATTACTAAATGAATTCATGAGATCATTACTTTTAATATACCGTTAACAATCTCGGCAAAAACCATAATTCTTAGGGCTAAATATATAAAAGATGTGTAACACCTTTATAGCAAAAATTATAAATAACAGGCATACCTTGGGGATATTTTGGGTTTGGTTTCAGACTGCTGCAATAAAGCAAGTATCACCGTAAAGGAAGTCACGATTTTTTTGGATTCTCAGTGCATGTAAAAGTTATGTTTATACTGTACTGTAGCGTGTTAAGTGTGCAGTAGCATTATGTCTTAAAAAACAATGTACAAACCTTAATTAAAAATACTCTGGCTAAAAATGCTAATCATTGTCTGAGCCTGGAGCAAGTTGTAATCTTTTTGCTGGTGGAGGGTCTTGGCTCCTTGTTGATGGTTGCTGACTGATCAGGGTGGTGGTTACTGAAGATTGGCATGTGGCAGTTTCTTAAAATAAGACAACAGTGCAGTTTGCGGCATCAGTTGACTCTTCAGGTGTTATTTCTCTGTAGCATGCAATGCTGTTTAATAGCATTTTACCCACAGTAGCACTTCTTTCAAAATTGGAGTCAGTCCTCTTGAACCCTGCCACTGCTTTATCAACCAAGTTTATGTAATATTCTAAATTCTTTGTTGTCATTTCAACAATCTAAATGGCATCAGCAGGAGTAGATTCCATCTGGAGAAACCACCGTCTTTGCTCATCCATAAGAAGCAACTCCTCATCTGTTAAAGTTTTATCATGGGGTTACAGCAATTCAATCACACCCTCAGGCTCCGCTTCGAATTCTAGTTCTCTTGCTGTTTCCACCACATCTGCAGTTACTTCCTCCACTGAAGTCTTGACCCCCTCAAAGTCATCCATGAAGGTTGGAATCAACTTCTTCCAAACTCCTGTTAACATTGATACTTAAGCTTCATCCCATGAATGATGAATGTTCTTCGTGGCATCTAGAAGGATAAATCCTTTCCAAAAGATTTTCAATTTACTTTGCCCAGATCCATCACAGGAATCACTATGTATAGCAGCTATAGTCTTATGAAAGGTATTTCTTAAATAATAAGACTTAAAAGTCGAAATTACTTCTTGGTCCATAGGCTGCAAAATGGATATTGTGTTAGCAGGCATGAAAACAACATTAATCTTGTACATCTCCTTCAGAGCTCTTGGGTGGTCAAGTGCATTGTCAATGAGCAGTAATATTTTGAAAGGAATCTTTTTTTCTGAGCAGTAGGTCTCAAGAGTGGGCTTAAAATATTTGGTAAATCATGTTGTAAACAGCTGTGCTGTCACCCAGGCTTTGTTGTTCCATTTCTAGAGCACAGGCAGAGTTGATTTAGCATAATTGTTAAGGGCCCTAGGATTTTTGGAATGGTAAATGAACAGGGGTTTCAACTTATAGTCACCAGCTGCATTTAGCTCCCAACAGAGACTCAGCTTGTCCTTTGAAACTTTGAAGCCAGGCATTGATTTTCCTCTCTAGCTATGAAAGTCCTAGAAGATATCTTTCTCCAATATTAGGCTGTTTTGTCTATATTGAAAATCTGTTGTTTAGAATAGCCACCTTCATTAATTATCTTAGCTAGGTCTGGAGAGCTTGCTGCAGCTTCTACACCATCACTTGCTGATGCACCTTGCACATTTATGTTTAGGAGACGGCTTCTTTCCTTCAGCCTCATAAACTGTGCTCTGCTGGCTTCACACTTCTTCCGCAGCTTCCTCACACCTCTCAGGCTTCATAGCATTGAAAAGAGTTAGGACCTTGCTCTGCATTAGGCTTTGGCTTAGGGCGATGTTGTGGCTGGTTTAATCTTCTCTCTAGACCACTAAAACTTGTTTTGTATCAGCAGTAAGGCTGTTTTGCCTATCATTTGTGTGCTCACCGGAGTAGCACTTTAATTTCCTTCAAGAACTTTTCCTTTGCATTCACAACTTGGCTAACTGACACAAGGGGCTTAGCTTTTGAGCCTGTTTCAGCTTTCCACGTGCCTTCCTCACTAAGCTTAATCATTTCTAGCTTTTAATTTAAAGTGAGAAATGTGTGACTCTTCCTTTCACTTGAACACTTAGAGGCCATTAAGTGTTCACTTGAACACTTAATAATGTAGGGTTATTAAGCGGCCTAATTTCAATATTGTTCTGTCTCAGGGAATAAGGAGGCCCGAGGAGAGGGAGAGAGATGGGCCAGTCCGTGGGGCAGTCAGAACATACACATTTTTTTTTAATAACTTTTTTTTAAATAAATGTATTTATTTTTGGCTGTGTTGGGTCTTTGTTGCTGTGCGCAGGCTTTCTCTAGTTGCAGCGAGCAGGGGCTACTCTTGGTTGCAGTGCGTGGGCTTCTCATTAAGGTGGCTTCTCTTGTTGCGGAGCACGGGCTCTAGGTGCATGGGCTTCAGTAGTTGCAGCACACGGGCTCAGTAGTTGTGGGTCACGGGCTCTAGAGCACAGGCTCAGTAGTTGTGGCGCACGGGCTTAGTTGCTCCACAGCATGTGGGATCTTCCCGGACCAGGGCTTGAACCTATGTTCCCTGCATTGGCAGGTGGACTCTTAACCACTGCACCACCAGGGAAGTCCCAGAACACATACATGGATTGATTAAGTTTGCCATCTTACATGGGCATGGCTCATGGCGCCCAAACACAATTAAAATGGTAACATCAGGGCTTCCCTGGTAGCGCAGTGGAGCAGCTAAGCCCGTGCACCACAACTACTGAGCCTGCGCTCTAGAGCCCGCGAGCCACAACCACTGAGCCCACGTGCCACAACTACTGAAGCCTGCGCACCGAGAGCCCGTGCTCCGCAACAAGAGAGGCCAGCACAATGAGAAGCCCACGCACTGCAACGAAGAGTAGCCCCCGCTCGCCACAACTAGGAAAGCCCGCACACAGCAACGAAGACCCAACACAGTCAAAACTAGATAAATAAATAAATTTTTAAAAAATGGTAACATCAAAGATCACTGATCACAAATCACCATAACAAATACAATAATAATGAAAAAGTTTGAAATATTGTGAGAATTACCAAAAAGTGACACGGAGACATGAAGTGAGCAAATGCTGTTGGAAAAATGGCGCCAATAGGCTTGTTTGACACAGGGCTGCCACAGACCTTCAGTTTGTAAAAAATGCAGTATCTGCATTTTTTACAAAGCACAAAGCACAGTAAGATGAGATATGCCTGTAAACAGGAGGTAAATCATGCCCATAAATGGGAAGACTAAGTATAATAAAGATGATACTTTCCTTCCAAGTTATATATAAATTTACTGCAACTTCATCAAAATGCCAGTAAGATTTTTGTAAATTATATAAACGGATTCTAAATTTTGTTTGGAAAAATATAGGTCAAAATATGATGCTGAAAAAAAGAATAACAGGGGGACTTGCCCTAGCAGATAATAAAATTTACAGTAAATCCATAGAATTAATACAGTACTGTTCTGTGCAGGGGTAGACACATGGAGCAGAAGAAACCCAAAGAGGACCCCAGAGCAGACTGCTGAGTTGAATAGTGTCTCCCCCAATACATGTCCTTCCCAGAACCTCAGATTGTGACCTAAATAGGAGTAGGGTTGCTGCAGATGAAACTCGTTAAGATGAGATCATACTGGAGTAGGACAGGTTCTTAATCCATCATGAGTGGTGTCTTTATAAGAAGAGGAGCAGAGTCACAGAGACCCAGACACACAAAGGGAGAAGGCCCTGTGACAGTGGAGGCAGAGATGGAACTATGCAGCTTCAAGCTGAGAAATGCCAAGTATCAACAACCACCACCAGAAGCGAAGGGAAAGGCATGGAACAGATTCTCCCCTAAAGGCTTCAGAGAGAGCATAGCTCTGCTGACACTTTGATTTCAGACTTCTAACTACCAGAACTATGAGAGAATAAATATTTATTGTTTTAAGCCGCCAAGTTTGTGGTACTTTGTGACAGCAGCCCTAGGAATCTAATTCGGAGAACTTCAGAAGTGGTGTTGGGACAACTGAGTTTTCCATTTGGAAAAAAACACAAAGGTAGATCATTGCTGTATACCATAAAAAAATTATGTTCCAGATAAATTAAAAATCTAAACATGAAAAGTAAAACTTCAGTCTTTTGGAAGGAAATGTAGGATATCTTCATAATCTTAGTGTAGAAGAAAATTTCTCAAACCACAAAGGGCAAAATGAACTAAGAAAAGATTGATATATTGATATAATTGAAAATTTATGTACAGTATAAGACAGCTTAAGTAAAAATAAAAGGTAAGAGATACACTAGGAGAAAGTATTTGTAAACTAATGTAGTCAACAGTTAATACACAAATTATATAAAGAAATCTTAGAAATGAAAGGACAAATAACCCAGTAAAAATACAGGCAAAGGATATGAACAGGCAGTTCACAGAACTAAAAGCAAATGGTCAATGGATAAAAGAATGAATTAAAAATTGTGACATTCAGACAATGGAACACTATACAAAATTAAATCAGTTCTATGTATATCAAGATGGACAGATCTCAAAATGTTGCATGAAAAATGCAAGTTGCAGTACAATAAAGCATTTGTGTATAAAAGACAAAGCAATACTATATTATTCATAGATACATATGTGTATTAAAAAAAGGAAAAACATGAGCTGAAAACTTACCACATGCATCATCATGTTTGTGTGTCAGAAGGGAGGTGAATAGGACTGAGTGTAAGAATAAGATTGAAGTGGGGACCAAGGGGGCTTTGAGTTTTATCTGTCAAATTCTATTTCTTTAGAAGGAAATCTGAAGAAAAAATGTTAAATTTGTTAAATCAGTGGTAAATACTCAGATGGTTGTTATAATGTACTCTGTAATTTTCTGGATCTTTCAAACTCCTGAAGATTAAAGAAATAAACAATGAAGGCTTTTTGAGCATTTTTGGAAAACATTTTAAAAGTAATGAATTTAATCAGAAGAGGACAATAAGTATATTTAACACTGAAATTAAAACATGCATTCAGTTCTGCCATCATACATCATATGCATTTCTAAAAATCACAGTGCAATGCAAAATCATGCAGTAAAAACCACAGAGCTTATGGGAGAAATGGGGTTAGGTACACAACACTCAAAAAGTTTGTCAGTGACAAGTTAAAAAGAAAAGATAGAAACATAATAAAAACAGCTCAGTTTTATGCATGTTAAATGATTAAGAAATAATTACCTTAAAAACAATCTGAAATTTGCTTGTGGAAGTGGGTGTAAGAAGGGATGGAGCTTTTGAGTTATTGTGAAGTAGTGGAAGGAACATTATCTGAAATTAGATGGAAAGCTGTAACACCAGGTGTGAATAGGTAGGGCTCACCACAGGGTAATCTGAGGCAGCTGGTGCTTGAAGGGTATGCATGTGTGTGCTTTGTATATTCCTATTCAGTTCAGTTCTCATAGTAGCGACCAGAACTCTAAAATCCCTAGGAATGAATCTGTCAAGAATTATATAAGCTCTATATGAAGAAAACAAATTTTACTAAAGAAAATTTTAAAATCTAGATAAATAAAAGATGTTTCTGGATGGGAAGATCCCATAATTCAGAGACCCACTTCTCTCAAAATTAATTCATATACTTAGTATATTCCTATCAGAATCCCAATAGAATTTATATAAATTTGACAAAATATTTTTCCTGTTTATTTAGAAGAGAAAATAGACAAGGAAGGTCAAGACAGTTTCCTTTAAAAAAATGATCAAGGTGGTGGTAGATGGCCATATCTTAAATAGCAAATCATTTGATAAAACTTAAGAATTAAACAGTCCAGTATTGGAGCAAGAATAGACAAAATCACCAGTGGAACAAAAATATAACCAAGTATAAATGGAAAACTAGTTTATGAAAAAGCGATCCCAACACAATGGTAAAAGAATAGTCAATAAGTTTTGTGATAATTTAATATCTCTTTGGAAAAAGAATTATGTCCCTTATTGTTATACCAGAATCTTTTATAATTTTAGAATAGGGAAAGTCTTCCAAATCAAGGTACTAAACCCTGAAGCCACAAAAGAGGTTCTAGTAAGTACAACACTATGAGATAAAAGCAGTGTACGTACTTTGAAAAGAGATGGGGAAATTATCTGAGAATTATGATTGTTTCCACCAAAAACTTAATACTATTAGAATTGATAAACAAACATGGTACATTAATTGGATATAAGATAAGTTTACAAAAATCAATTTTTAAAAAATTCTAGTAGGAATGATTTGAAGTGGCAGAGGTGGTCCCATTTATAATTGTTGGGAAAACTACACAATACTAGAAATAAAGTTCATAGAAAAGATTCAGAACATTTATGAAGAAAATCATTAAGTTTATTAAAGGATAGGAAGCAAGATCAAATAAATGGAGTGGTAGAACATGTTCCTAGATGAGTTCAATCTTTCCTAAATACACATATAAATTTAATTAAAATTGAATCCCAATGTACTTTTTTTTTAACTGGACAAAATTATTTTAGAATTTGTAAGGAAGAATAAATATTCCAGAAATTAACAGCAGTAGCTTGACAAAGAATGGGTGTGGGGGGGCACTTATAACATTGCATAGGTACTGTAATCAGATAGGTACAGATAGTATAACAATATGTAGATTCACATACATATGAAAATCTAATATATGCAAAAGTGAAGGTCAGGATTTCAATCTAAGGAGAAAGAGTGGTGCATTTATTAGTGTTCTGTGATTGGCTGTCCATATGTACATAAATAAAGATAAGAATATCATCTGTAGAATTAAGCTGCAAATCTAATTGTGAAAGAAATTCAGTAGAATATTTGTATAATTTTTTGATTGTGACAAATACAAAAAATGAAAGTAAAAGCTGGAAACAATATGGAAAAGACTCAGGTTTTAACTAAATAAAAGGGTCAAAAATGTTCTCTTTGGCAGAAGAGAAAGTCAAAATACAAATGATAAACTAGAAGAAAATGTTTGTTAACTAGTCAAAGGATTATTAACCCTAATGTAAGAAAGTTAATTCAAATTATAGGAGCCCACTAAAACGTTGAACAAAGGATGTGAACAGGCATGCACAAAGATAAGTGGAACCCCCCCCTCCCCGCCAAATATGAAAATGTTACTAAGCCTCACAAATGAATGCAAATTAAAATAAGTACAAGGGACTTCCCTGGCGGTCCAGTGGTTAAGACTCCGCGTTCCTAATGCAGGGGGCACAGGTTCAATCCCTGGTGGGGGAACTAAGATCCCGCGTGGCTCACAGAGAAGCCTAAAAAATAAATAAATAAAACAATGAAACAGAATTTTTTACCTATCATGTTGGCCAATAAACAAACAAATAAATAAGGTTTCAGAACATCCTGTGCTGGCAAAGGTGTAAAGAAATGTCTCTTCTTATTAGCAAGGGTAAAAGTGCTGGATTCTTTTTGGAAGGCAATCTAGTGGTATCTCATGAACTGAAGATGTTTCTATCCTTTGATTTAGTAGTTCTCCTTTTTAGCCTTTTCCTGCAGAAGTAAAACCACTAATATATAAGGAAGCATATCAGAGCATTGTTGGTAATTTATAAAGGAAGTGGAAACAATATATGTGTTATCAGTGGAGTATGTGTACCCATGGAATATAATGCAGTTAAGAAAAAAATGATTTTGCCTATGTAAATTGACCTGGAAAGATGACATGTTAAGTGAAAGAAGTTACACAGTGATTTGTTCCCATTTTTGTTTAAAAAAAGAAGAAAAATGAAAGAGTTCCATGCTATACATATGCATATGTAGTTGGAACAGGCATAGAGAAACAAGTGGAAGGGGGTGGTCATGGTCACCAACAGAACCACATGATGGGAGTCAGGGAAGGAGCAGTTCCCAAAGAAGAAGCTGCCTAACGCACAAAAACACTGTCCACTGCAAAACTCTTAAATTGATGAAAAGGAACTGGAGTTTTGAAGCCATTATAACTGTATATGTATTATGCTTGTAATTTCAGTTACCTCTGACTTTTGAGGATGTGGCCGTTTATTTCTCCGAGCAAGAATGGCGGGATCTAGAGGCATGGCAGAAGGAGCTTTACAAGCAAGTAATGAGAACCAATTATGAGATTCTTGTTTCTCTAGGTAAGAAGTGTTTAACTGTGGCTGAGGCATGGAACTGGGTCCTGTTAGGGGTTTCAGTCACTCCATACTCCTGTCTGTCAGGTAGCCAGATTTCTCAGAAATTAACTCAGAAAGGCATTTTTATGCAGAGTCTTTTGTTAATATCTGTAAGCATCGCTAATCCTTACTCAAGGGTAGACATTGCTACATAAGAATATTTGTGACAGCATGTAATGTAAGGTGGTCAGAGATGACTAAATATATGTCAGGGCTTTTAATCACTATATACTTACTCACAGGTTGCCATGATTTTTCAACATGGATACATACCTTGCCCATATCCAGAAAGTACCCTGTATCTTTAACCTAGGATGTTCCTACCTGTCAACTTTTACAGTGGTGTCCATATACCTCAAAAAAGCTAATGTTATTTTTCCCTGCAATGAGATTTCGGAAGGCTATACACAGGTGTTTAACCGCAGTTGTTTCTGCATGGTTACGGTAATGGTGTTCTTTTTAGTCTTTTTGCTTAGTCTTTGTATTTTACTACTGAATATGATTTTTAAAAAATCAGTCTGTTTGGAGAAGCATCAAAATGAATGATAAAAGTCTCTTGCCTCACCCCTCACTCAGTTAATTCCCCAAAGGCAACCATGTTAATCATTTCTGTTTTAGTTTTTACTGCAGTTTACTTCAGTCTATTGTGCTTACACCTATATGTCTTGGTTTATCGAGTTTAACTCCTTACTGTGAAAAATGAGGGTTTCACTCATACTATCCCTCTTCTATCTCCTTTTTCCCCCTTCTTCCGAAATTTTGATAGTTTTTTAAAAATTTTTTTAACTTTAAAAAAAATTTTTATTATCTATGTTACAAATATTTCTTTCCAATTTGTTCCATACACACACACACACACACACACATATTTGTTGTTGTTGTTTTATCTTTTGGCCACACTGCGTGGCTTGTGGGATCCCAGTTCCCCGACCAGGGATCAAATGCATGCCCCCTGCATTGGCAGTGTGGAGTCTTAACCACTGGACCGCCCCTGACAGTTTTTTAATGCCTCTGTTGGCCACCTTTATAATTTAAATAATAAAATTCTAGATCATGTTTCATGAACTTTATATTATATCTCGTTATTCTTTCAGTCTATGAAGGTAATTAGTTCTCCTATATTCCCTCCACTTCTCTTGCCAGTGTCTGACAGCCAAACCACTTCTTTTATATTGCAATGTTTCTAATAATTATGTTCTGTTCCATTACCATAATTAAGATTTCCAGTTTCTATACAGTGTTTCTAAAATATTAATACAAGATATTACATTTTTTTCATTGTTAGCGAAGAACCAATTAAAGTAATTGAATCTATAGAGAAAAGAAAAATAATCTTGTGTCATGAATCCTGTGCCACCCAAAAAGAATGTTCCAAGCATCAAGATCAAATGGATGTGGACTTATATGGTGGCGCAGTGGTTAAGATTCCGCCTGCCAGTGCAGGGGCCATGGGTTTGATCCCTGGTTCGGGAAGATCCCACATGTCGTGGAGCAACTAAGCCCGTGCTTCACAACTACTGAGCCTGCGCTCTAGAGCCCACGAGCCACAACTACTGAGCCCGTGTGCCACAGCTACTGAAGCCCATGCTCCTAGAGCCTGTGCTCCACAACAAGAGAAGCCACTGCAATGAGAAGCCCGCACACCACAGTGAAGAGTAGCCCCTGCTCGACGCAACTAGAGAAAGCCCACGCACAGCAGTGAAGACCCAACAAAAGATCAAATAGATTTGAAGTGGTGTATCAATGAGGGTTTGGTTTGCATTTCCTTAATGGCTAATCATGTTGAGCATCTTTTCATTTGTGTATCTTCTTTGGAGAAATGTCTATTCAAATACTTTGCCCATTTTTATAGTGGGCTATTTGTCTTTTTATTGTTGGGTTATAAGTGTTCTCTATTTGTTCTGAGTACTGAACCCTTATCAGATACATGATTTGCAGATATTTTCTCCATTTCTTGGGTTACCTGTTCCCTTTTTGATGGAGTCCTTTGAAGCACAAAAGTTTTAAGTTTTGATGAATTCCAGTTTATTTTTTCTTTTGTTTCTTGAGCTTTTGGTGTCATATCTAAGAAGCCGTTGCCTAATTCAGTGTCACAAAGATCCACTCCTATGTTTTCTTCTAAGAGTTTTATAGTTTTAGTGTGTATATTTAGGTCTTTGATCCTTTTTTTTCCTTCTTTGATCCATTTTGAGTTAATTTTTTCACACTGTGTGATATAGGGATCCAGCCTCTTTTGCATATGGATATCCAGTTGTCCCTACACCATTTGTTGAAAAGACTATTCTTTCCCCCATTGAATTATCTTGGCACCCTTTTGGAAAACCAATTAACCGTAAATGTCGGAGTTTATTTCTGGATTCTCGAGTCTGTTTCATGGATCTATATGTCTAGTCTTACGCCAGTACCACACTGTTTTAATTACCATTGCTTTAGGATCAGTTTGTCAATTTCTGCCAAAAAAAAAAAAAAAGGCAGATGGGGTTTGGGGAATATTGTCATCTTAACAGTACTAAGTCTTCCAATTCATGAACATGGGATATCATTTCATTTATTTAATACTTTTTTTTTAGGACTTCTAAAATTACTTTCAACAACATTTTATGATTTGTATTGTGCAAGTCTTATGTTTCTTCTATTAAATTTATTCCTAAGTATTTTACTCCTTTTGATGTTCTTATAAATGGACTTGTTTTCTTAATTTTTTTTTGAAAAATAGTTTTATTTTAAAAGATGCTGAGAGTTCAACCCAGATGAAGACTGAGAATAGGTGTATGGATTTATTTTTTTAATTAATTTTTATTGGAGTATAGTTGCTTTACAATGTTGTGTTAGTTTCTGCTGTACAACAAAGTGAATCAGTTATACGTATACATATATCCCCTCTTTTTTAGATTTCCTTCCCATTTAGGTCACCACAGAGCACTGAGTAGAGTTCCCTGTGTTATACAGTAGGTTCTCATTAGTTATCTATTTTATATATAGTAGTGTATATATGTCAATCCCAATATCCCAATTCATCTCACCCCCCCTTCCCCCCTTGGTATCCACATGTTTGTTCTCTACATTTGTGTCTCTATTTCTGCTTTGCAAGTAAGTTCATCTGTACCTTTTTTCTAGATTCCACATATAAGCGATATTATATGATATTTGTTTTAGGTGTATGGATTTAAATAAAAGATAGTGATTCCTTTTTTCATGAGAGCAGGCTTGGAATTCTTTTGGGGTTGAAGTCAGATTTCAGAGGGCTAATGTACTATGTCACTCTGACATTTTATCCCTAAAATCCCTTAGCATTGCCCAGCTTATCCTTTCTCTGATTTGGACCATCTGCTAATCTCCCTTTAGCAATCCATGAAGCATACTTTTGGTTCTTTTAAATATATATATTACTGAAAGAAAGTTATACTTGAAAATACACAGAGTAAACATTTTTTACAGGGAAATGGGAATCTTGTAATATTTTAATTTGTTCATTTCATTCATTGCAACCCCCTTCTATTCTAGCAGAACTCAACTGTGTTTTAGGTTATGATTAGCACTGTCACTGGAAGTACTTCTCAGAATATTTTAGCTGAAGCTCCAGTTCTTATTTTCATATACCCCCTATTCCCAAGATATCTCCAGTTATCTCAGGGGTTGTCCCACGATTCTCAAAGCACAATACTGGTGCGTTTTAAGAAACCTATGACAAAATGCAGCATTGCTAGATATATTGGGACCAAGACAAAATCAAACACAGAGTCATCTAACAGGTCCAGGTAGATTAGGAACCACTGTTATAATATGTGGGCAGTTCTGCTTTCCTTTGTGTAAACCTATAATCTATTTAAAAAAATCTCTTCTCATACATTTTCCCAGGAGTAAATTTGAGAATTTAAAAACAGCTCATTGTGCTTTAAATTTAGTGCTCAAGGAAACCAAACTACCCTGTTTGACTTCTCTGTACAGATGATGGACTTCCCAAACCAGAACTAATATCCTGGCTTGAACAGGGGAGAGAACTCTTCAGGAACTGGGGAGAATCACAGAAATCAGGAAACATAATTTGCTCCTCTGCTGATTTGCATTTGGATCCAGTTATTGAGGGACAACTGTTCGGGGGTGAGTATTAAGAAATCAGCGCCCTGTCCTTAAGACATCCCATTCAGGTTTCTTAGTTCCAATTCTCTGACCTTGACTTCCTGTTTGACTGGACTGAGGCTTAACACCTGGTATATTCTAGAGAAAGGCAGTAAAGCATAGTAGTTAGGATTGTGGGTTCTGGATCCTGAGTCTGGATCTTGCCTTTTCCAGGTGACCTTGGGCAAGTTATTCAACCTCATAGTATTTCAATTTCCTGACCTATAAAATGAAGATAATAAAAGTACCTAAATTATAGGATTAAATGGGTTAATGTATGTAAACTGTTATTACAAAGATACCTGGCAACACAGTAGGAGTTCAGCAAATATGAAGTATTCTTAGTAGTGGGGGGGGGGAGGAATAGAGACTCCTCTTTTGTTTCTTGTCATGATGGGAGAGTCTGAGATTTTTGGATTCTTAAGGGTCAGTATTAAAGTATGAAAAAAAGTCAAATGGGAGCATCATTCCAAGAAATGTTGTCAGTAGTTTATTTAATTTTTAGCTGCTTCTTTCAGGAGAGAAAGAGTTTTTCTTCACAAATTATTTCACTTTTTCTGTCTGTTAGCAATTCTTCCAAGAAACCTTTTTACAACGTTGGTAGGAATAGAGATGAGGAGGGAGGAACATCTGGTCTTAGGACAGCTCCTGGAGTGTATGGAATCATAGTGTTAGCCAGGGCCTGTCAGTAACACTGCCGTCATTATTTTATTTTATCTTTTTTAAAGTCTTTATTGAATTTGTTACATTATTGCTTCTGTTTTTTGTTTTGGTTTTTTGGCGAGGAGGCATGTGAGATCTTAGCTCCCTGACCAGGGATTGAACCCACACCCCCTGCATTGGAAGGTGAAGTCTTAACCACTGGACCACCAGGGAAGTCCCTGTCATTATTTTTTGACTCCAGGAATGTCTGCGCATCCAAATGGGACAAGTCTGGTGGCCCTGTTAACTCATACAGTTCTCACAACAATCTTATGTACTGTTTCCATTTGTACAGGAGAAGGAACTGAAGCCAGAGATGAGTTTGACAAAGTTTGCACAGTGGACAAATGGGATTCGAACCCAGTCTGATTCCAAAGCTTAGGCCCTACATTTGTGACTTACATGTTCTCTTTTCAGTATTATTCTAAGATAGGTCTGTTCAGTTTAGTTTCAGCAGACTCTCACCAAACTCCTGGTCATGAAACTGACCCCCACTGAAAGGAGCTGCCGGCTTAGTTCAGCGGAAGCTGGGCTTCCAGGCCACCTCAGGTCACTGCTACGGCCACATAAGCCTTGGTCATGTCATAGGCTGGGATACTGACTGAAGTTTTCTTTTCAATTTCAGGAAGCCAGCAAGCTGTGAAACCAGGAGAAGCCCACTGCCATTTCCAAGTAGATCCTCTTCAGAGCCAGTGTTCCTCTGAACCCTTTTTAGGAAAAAGTGAAGCTGTTTCCTTCAGGCCTGACCAAGTCGTCACCCTCCTGAGCCCACACAGACATGATACTCGGGCTCTAGGTCCACTAGTCCACAGCTCCAGGGAACCCACCCGAAGAGACAGAATCGTAAGTCCCAGGACCCTCGGTCTCCCAGGCTTCCAGGAAACCTCCGGGGAGGGCCCCCAGCACCCTTGCCCTGTCTGTGGGGAAGGCTTTTGGAAGAACCTCTCAGAGCAGCACCAGGGGAGCCACTCGAAGGACCCGCCACACAAGGCCTGGAATCAATTCCGCAACCAAACCGAGGTACAACAGCCCCTGAGCATCCCTCGGGGACAGAGGCACTTCCGCTGTCCAGAATGTGGGCGGGGCTTCCGCCGGAAGTCGTGTTTGCTTAGACCCCTGGCGATCCACCGCGAGGAGAGCCAGCTGCCGGGCAGCGAGGGTGAAATGTACGCCCACCACCTGCGCGCGGGGCCGAGGCCTTCCCAGTGCCCCGGCTGCGACGAGAGAGGCCCCCGGGGCCCTCCCGGCGCGGAGAGGCCAGGCTCCCGGAGAGAGGGCGCCAGGGCCGCCTCCGAGCAGGCTGAGCTCCCGCGCTCGGGAGAGAAGCCAGGCCTGAGCCCGGCTGGCGAGGAGCGCCCGGAATCTCTCGAGCCCGGCCCCGGCGCGGAGAGGCCGGCCTCCTGCGGCCCGTGCGGCCGGCGCTCCTCCCCGCAGTGCGGGCTTCCAGACCACACCCACGTGCACAGCGCAGAGCGGCCCTTCCGGTGCGCCGAGTGCGGCCGGGCCTCCCGCCAGTGCGGGCGGCTGCGGCTCCACCGGCGGCTGCATTCAGACGAGCAGCCTTTCGCGTGCCCAGAGTGCGGCCTGGGCTTCCGGCTGAGGAGGCACGGCGGCGAGAGGCTGCTCTCCTGCGGCGAGTGCGGCCGCGGCTTCGCCCACCCGTGCAAGCTGCGCGAGCATCTGCGGGTGCACAGCGGAGAGCGGCCCTTCGGCTGCCCCGAGTGCGGCAAGAGCTTCCGCCTGAAGGGCATCCTGAAGGCGCATGAGCGCACGCACAGCCGCGAGCGGCCCTTCCAGTGCGCGGAGTGCGGCAAAGGCTTCACGCGGCCATCCAAGCTGGCCGAGCACTTCCGCGTGCACAGCGGCGAGCGGCCCTTCGGCTGCCCCGACTGCAGCCGCCGCTTCCGTCTCAAGGGGCAGCTGCGGAGCCACCAGCGCCTGCACACGGGCGAGAGGCCCTTCCCGTGCCCCGACTGCGGCAAGAGCTACCGCGTGAAGGCCGACATGAAGGCGCACCGGCTGCTGCACGGCGGCCGGATGCCCTTCTCCTGCGAGTGTGGCAAAGGCTTCGCCAAGCAGTCCAAGCTCGTGGAGCACATCAGGACGCACACGGGCGAGAAGCCCTTTCAGTGTCCCCAGTGCGACAAGAGCTTCCGCTTGAAGGCGCAGCTGCTCAGCCACCAGGGCCTGCACACCGGTGAGAGGCCTTTCCGCTGCCCCGAGTGCAATAAAAACTTCCGGGAAAGGGGCCACATGCTTCGGCACCAGCGCATCCACAGGCCCGACAGGCCGTTCGCCTGTGCAGACTGTGGCAAGGGCTTCATTTATAAGTCGAAACTCGCCGAACACATCAGAGTGCACACGAAGTCCTGTCGTGCCCCCAGTGAGCCTGACGTTAAGCAAAGGCTCAGCCAACTGTTTGCAATGATCGAGGCCGACTGGAGTTGAGACCGAGTAGGGCGCCCAAAGCGGTCAGCAGAGTCGGTATTGCCAGGGAGTCCACAGCCAGCGCAGCCAAACCCAAAATCTGGTAAGACAGATGGAAGGAACAGGGGCCCTTTTATGAGCAAGAATATAATACAAGTTAGGAATATGAGAAACCACAAAGATTCTCATTTAAAACATCACCAGCTATGTTTTCTATCCATTGATAGAAAACAGTGGATAGAAACAATAGATAGGTTTGTTCTTCCCACCATCTTAACGGGTGATTTCCCCCAGCGTGCTAATAAGCTAACTCTGAAATCCCAGCTTGAATTTAGACAGCAGGAAATCCCTCCAGTACTGTTCTCAAAGCTAAAAGGATGGGGTGACTGTTAAATGTCAACTCTTCTTTTTTTCATAGTATGATGATAAGCAGGGGGTTTAACCCAGCGACTTTTGTTGCAGGCCTGATATGATAGGATTTGGTTTTGACTTATTTGAAGCTAATAGCAACAAAATGAGTTCTCCGACTCATGGTTTGTCTATGTGAATGCTGAAGTTTCACAGCAGGTTTCATAGTGATTATGCATGGTTACCCTTAAGGAAAAGCTGATAATTCAAGCAAAATTTGATTAATCTGGGTTGAAGAAAATAAAACCGAAGGTGCTAAGTTTTATGGGACTAGAGTTTTGTTTTGTTTTTTTAAATTGAAGTATAGTTGATTTACAATGTGTTAGTTTTAGGTGTACAGCAAAGTGATTCAGTTATACATACATATATACATATTTTTTTTCAGATTCTTTTCCCATACAGGTTATTATAAAATACTGAGTATAGTTCCCTGTGCTATACAGTAGGTCCTTGTTGATTATCTATTTTATATATAGTGTCCCAAACTCCTAATTTATCCCACCCCATGGAGGGGGGTAGCTAGAGTTTAGATAAGAGATTGGGACAGGAGGTAGATTTGGGCGTTCCAGAACACAGGTGCTGTTTGCAACTAAGAGAGTGAATGAGATTCCCAAGAGTGACTTTCTAGGCAGATGACTAAAGTCTGAGTTAAGACAAAATAACAAAGCTAAACAGCTTTATTAGGGAGCCTGACAGGCAACAACAGTTTCGTGTAGAGAGTTTTCAAGCAAACGTTCAAAGTAAACATACAAAGAGAAGTCAAGGAAAATACCCCATTTGTTACACTAGGTGAAGGCTGTGTGAGCACAGAATGTTTATACCCCAGGGACAGAGTTGTACTCCATCCAGAGAATTCCTGACTTTCAGAGGGTTTATGCTTCATTTAAAAGAATGGCTGACCTGAAATTCTAGGGATGATAGAAAATGAGATGTCAGTAAACTGTAATAGACATTACTATGAAGCAATAGTTCACAGATGATTTTCTCTGGAACACTAGCTTCAAATAAATAAGTTAAACAGTTCCCCCCCTACACACACACAGAGTCTATGACTCTCAAGAGGAAGACATAATAGTATATTCTGAATATATTTGACCTTTTTTGACCTTGGGATTCCTTTCTGTCTTCCCCCCCCAAAAAAAACCACTATGATCTTGTGGACATCAATAGAGTTCTACAGGACTCATTCTGGAAAATATTACTGAAGAATAGTCCTGGCTCCAGCCAAGTAGCCCTTAGTCTAAGACAGAATATCAGGGGATGAACGCCCTCAGTTTTAGGTGACAAAACAGAACTTTAAGTCAGAATAAATCTTTAATTGGTTTTAGAGCATCCCTTTTTCTCATGTGATAGGACACTAACAGAGGTGACTGATGATATTAAGAGGTTATATGATTTAGGCAGGTTTATAATCACTATACACACATGGTTATGTCTGCTGCGTTCACAAGGCAGCTGACTTCACAATGCATGAGGAAAGAAGGGGCAGCGGCCCCTGCTGCAGATGAGGGCCCGTGGTGAGGGAGCAGGAGGACGAGGAGGAGCTGGAGGAGAAGGGGGTCTGTGGTGGGGGAAGGGGAGGAGGAGGAGGTGGCAGTGAATCACGTAGAGGCTTTGAGGGAGACTGAAGGCCAGGGCCTCTAGTTCGGTGTTCTCACATATTTCCTGTTAAAATTGGAGGATCTCAGAGATAGTAAAAGATCCAGAGTGTTTGAATTTTGTTAGAAACTGGAAGGGTTTTGGAGGAAGTTGAGAAAAAGGGCACGACCCAACTAAACCACAGTACCCTAGGCTGCCCACACTACAAATG
Source organism: Balaenoptera musculus (assembly GCF_009873245.2). NCBI lineage: Eukaryota > Metazoa > Chordata > Mammalia > Artiodactyla > Balaenopteridae > Balaenoptera > Balaenoptera musculus. The sequence continues at coordinate 7,411,352 of NC_045793.1, forward strand.
AAAAAGATACCAGAGTGGTGTTTAACAAGTAGAGGGATTTCTGGGAAAGAAGGTATTATAAGCACAGGTTCCTAAAACTTCTCTTCCTTTCCTGCCCAAAATTCCTTAAAAAAAAAAAAAATATCACTGCTGAGATATCCTGGTGAAATCCCTGAACTTCCAAAAAAAAGAAGAAGGAAAAAAAAAAGTATCCTGTCACCTACAAAGGAATAAGAACTCTGATTGGCGCAACAATGAAGATCATATTAAAGGGACAGAATGGTTTAAAAAAGAAATCCATTTAAGTCAAGAAGACAAGGTCTCTGCTGAGCCATTATTTAACATTATAGAATATATCATATTACTGTGTACCTGGAACATCCAAGAGAATCAGCTAGGTAACTACTATGAGTAAGAAAAATGACCCTATTCACAAAAGTCCAGTTACTGTCTTGATTCAAGATAGGAATTAAGCACACTCTTACGTTTGTGTCTTCTGCCTCTCAGTATCCCATTGAAATTATAGTAAAGGGATTTTTCTTCAAAGGCTGTAAATCCACCACAAAGAACAGAATTCCGAGGAGACCATCACCAGATGAGAAATTTCAAGAGATTTCAGAAAGTTATTAAAGAATGGTATCTAATGAAGAGGATCAGAGGACTGAGCTGAGGGGACTATTGATTTGCTCAGAAGAAGCTCAACCTGGGGAGCCAGGCAGGATGGAGGCTGGAAACCAGGGCATTAACTGAAAGTCTGTTACAGTGAATAGTCCAGCCCCACTCCATCCCTACCACTACCAACACCAGAAGCAGGAAGTATGTCTGGCAGCGAGGTATTTACCTTGTAAGGGAAAAAAGGAAATGAACAAAGCATCTGGGGATAACTAGAATATGGATGTTGTCTGAGATAAAAGCCCTCCTCATTCTAGCATGACTCCTAAGCAGTCAGTCACCTTGGAGTAAACTGTCATACAAGACCCACCCATGGACACAAAGATCCTAATTGACTTGTCTACTGTTGCATTCTCAAATATGGACAGGCAAGATTATCAAACATTTGGAAAAAACTTTTACATGAAAGAGAAAGACCAAGACAAGCAAGAAAAAAAGTACGTCAGACAAACCATAGCCAATTCAGGAAATAAAAGCTATATTTTAAAATCTCTAATAAAAATATTCAGAAAAATTGGAGAACACTTATTATAAAACAAGAATATAATGTTATGAAAAAGGAAGCATCTGAAAAACAAATTCTAGGAAGTTTAAAAAAAAGTGATTGCTAAAATAAAAAGATCTCAGGAATTCCCTGGCAGTCCTGTGGTTAGGACTCGGCACTTTCACTGCCAGGGCCCCGGGGTTCAATCCCTGGTCGGGGAATTAAGATCCCGCAAGCTGCGCAGCACAGCCAAAACAAAACCCAAAACAAAACAAAACAAAACAAAATCTCATAGTAGTATTAAAGAAATCTCAGAGAAAACAGAACCAAGTTTCAACAGATAGAAAATAAGAGTAATGGGAGAAAATGAATTGTGCAAATACTAGCCTCTGCCCATTTTTCTATAGAAGAAAATGCATATCTATACATATTAATCATATATACATATATGACATAGAGGTAGGAGGGGAAGAGAGTGGGAGAAAGAAGCAAAGGGGGGAAAGTACACCAAAAAGCCCCTCATGTGTGATTATCTTCATGCATCTATATAAAAATGTATGTGATTACAAGGAAACTTCGAAATTTTAAAAAGTAGTAATATAAAAATAAAATATAAAACTCAGTCCTAAAGGAGGGCTGGACACTCCTTTTAATTCTTTTTAGAATTTTAGAGTTTTAAATTTCCAATCTCTAATATTACAGGGAAGGAAACCAAAGCCACAGTAAGTGTCTAATCCACAATCTCATACCTATTTAGTGGCAGGGCTGAGACCTTGTGGGTCTCTTGAGTCCAGGGCAGGGATCCTTCCACCACACTTAATTGGAAATCCAGGAAATGCATGTTCTGTGGATAAGAAATACTAACTGCTTAAACAAACAAAACCAGCACAGTTACCTAAACCAGGGAAGGAAGATTACAGAGAAAGAGAACAGAGAAAACCACAGGTATTCAGTGTAAAAAATCACATAGGCAAAGGGAGATTATTAGCAGCATCTTGGAAAAGACCAAAAGATTAATGAAAGGGATTCTTTTTTTAAATAGGGAAGAAAAGCCATCGGAATGAATGGAAACCCTTTATGATTTTAGGGACAAAGAGATTATTTAGGAATAAAATAGAATCTTTCTGACTGAACGTAATTCACTACTTCACTCTTGACCAAGATAGTTCTGGGGGGAGGTTTCCATCAACCTAAAATGTGAAGCTTGGAGTTATTAAATAACTAAAAATCCAGAAACTTTTAGTTATAATTGACAAAATAAAGGGGAGTTTGTCATCAGAAGTTTTAAAATAAGTTAGGAACAAACCAATCACTCTCATGGAAACTAGAGGGCTTTTTAACTGTGACCCCACCCTATAACCTCCCCCCCACCTGGAAACCAGTGTGATTATATCCTGATGAGAGTCACCTGGTAAAAAGTACAGAAAAGGATGCCCTCACCAAACACTTAAGTTCTTGAGGGAGAGGCAACAGTTTCTATTATGCCTGTGTGGTGTATCAAGGGAATAAAAGGATAGCTTCTCACCACATCCACTTGGATGTCTAAAAGACTTCTCAAATTCGACATTTCCAAAACCAAACTTCTAATTTTCCTCCCTTATCCTGTTCCTTCTGTAGTCCTTTCCATCTCAGTAAATGGAAACTCCACCTTCTAGTTTCTTAGGTAAAAAATCTTGATACTGTCTTTGACTTCTCTCTCTCAAAAGTCTCACCTAATCCATCAACATGTCCTGAGAGTTCCATCTTCAAAATAAATCTAGACTCTTAAGTCTTCTCACCACCTCCTCTAAGACAACCTGGCTCAAGCTGCCATCACCTGGTGCCTGATTATTTCAATAGCCTCCTCACTGATCTTCCTGTTTCCACCATTGCCTGCCCAGTCTGTTCTCCAGAGAGCAGCCAGAGTGATCCTTTAAAAATAAAAGTCAGATCATGTCATTTTCCTGGTTAAAACCCCCAATAATTTGAGGGTCAACAGATTTGAAGAAGCAAAAGAGACCAAAAAGGAGAGAACAGTGAGGTGAGAGGGATCCCATGAGAACATGGTGTCTCACTAGCCAAGCAAGGAGAGTATTCCAAGAAGCAGGTCTGCTGCTAAGGAGTACAATGAGAACAGGGAAATGGCCAGTAGAATTGGCAACATTGAGATAAATGTTGACCTAATCAAGAACAGTTTCATTGGGAGCTGTTGGGGCAGAAAGGCAAAACTTGGTTGATTGGTGCAGGAGTGTGAATAAGGAATTGGAGACAGGCTACACAGAAAACTCAAGTTTGAAAGAAGTTTGGTCATGAAGGGGAAAAGAGAATTTGGCAGTAGCGGGAAGTTATTGATACTGGAGCATGTTTGCATGCTAATGGAGGAGGATTCTGAAAGAGGAGGAAATTGATGTCGAGGGGAAAGATAATAGAGGAAGTGGAGGAATTGGCTTTTGATGAGGGAGGGACATTTTCCCCACAGTAACTGGAGGATAGGAAAAGAGGAGGAGAGGGACTCTGTCCCTTTGAACCACTACCGTCTCCCTTTTAGTGTGCATTGTGCATCTGCATTACATATACATTAACTATATCCTCTTAGAAGACACAGGAATGCCTACTCGCCAAAAAAAAAACCACCTCACCCAATTTACTCCTGGCACCAGCAGGGTAACTCCTTAGAAGTTAATATTCCTTTCTCAATCCTGTAAGAGGTCACAATAACCCACTACTTGCCTCGTTGGACTATGTAAACTGTCAATACAGTACTTTGATGTATAACCCTTTGTCTCAAAAATCTATATAACTGTGCTTTGCCTTCTGATAGGTGGAACAGTCTTCAGAGCTTTCTGCAAGACTGTCTCCCCTGTAATAATCCTCAGGTTGGCTCAAATAACAATTTCCATATCTTTATGAGACTATTAATTTTTTTCACTGTCGAGGAGAAGTTTGGTGTACCAAAAATTCAGGCAAAAAAAGGCAACCTTACACATGATCCAATTCCCTGATTTATATGCCCATCAATTTTAGGTCCAGCCTTGTGTAACCCCCAAAAGAGGAAGGGGCGGGACTTCCCTGGTGGTCCAGCGGTAAGGAGCCCGCCTTCCAATGCAGGAGACTCCGGTTCGATCCCTGGTCGGGGAACTGGGATCCCACATGCCACGGGGCAACTAATCCTCCGCACCACAACTACTGAGCTCGCATGCCTCAACTAGAGAGCCCGCGTGCCACAACTACAGAGCCCACACGCCCTGGAGCCAGCGTGCCACAACTAGAGAAGAGAAAACCCACAGGCCACAACTGGAGAGGAGACGGCGCACCACAACGAAGAGCCCACGTGCCTCAACGAGAGGCCACATGCCCCAACAAAGATCCCGTGCGCCACAAGTAAGATGTGACGTAGCCATTAAAAAAAACGGTGGGGGGGGGGGGCAGAGTTTAAATTCCAGTCCTCCCAGAGCCTGGGAGATATGGACCGGATGCGCAGCGCTACGACCTGCCTCTGGAGACTCTTGGCTCCTCCTGCCTGCAGGCGGCGCCGTAGGAGCCCAGTCCCCGCGCCAGAAAGGCAACGTTCCCAGGAGGACTTGCGTGTCCCCATGGCAACGGCCCCCGCTGAGCGGGGCTGACCGGCGCAGGCCCCACCCCTGAGCGGCCAGTAAGATTGTCTGGTCGTCTGCCGCAGCACCAGCGGGGCATTTGAAAAGGGTACCCCGCGCCCAACCGAGGCCTGGAATCCGGCCGGGGACCATCCCGGGGGTGGGCTCAACGGCCGCGCCCCGGGTCTCGGGCTACGCAGACTCTGCAAGTGTCAGCGGTGACCTCTCGGCCCGGCAGAGGGGGCGGTCCGCGGTCGCATGAAGAAAAGCCTGCTCGGGCGGTAGCCGGGCCTGGAGGAGGCGCGGTCCGGGATGCTCGGACTGACTGTGAAATCTGCAGCCCTAGCCCAGCAGTCTAACCCGAGCTCGCGCGTTGGAGTCCAGAGGGGGCCGTGCAGGGAAATCGTGCTCTCAGCCGTGGATACTAAGTTCCTCGAAGCAGTGACTGATGTTTTTCTTAATCTTTGTTACCCATGCAGAGTGTTTCCCCAGTGGGCGCTCTACAAACACTTGTTGAATCAGTGAATTAACGAATGAAAGAGATCTACACATAGCCACTGATTCTACAGTCAGCCCAGGGCTTTCTGAGTGTTCCTGTTTCTCTGAAGCTCAGCTTGTGTGCTGGGAGTACTGTTAGTAAGGTACAGAGTGGGAGAAAGAACAGGGAATTACGGCTGAGAAAAGGAAAGGAGTCCCATAGGGGAACATAGAGTATAATACTAAATTACAATGATAGGGACTGTCACTTTAACATGTAGTTCTTTAGAAAATGATAATGACGGTTGCAACTCTTATTTTAGTTTCATGTCTTTCAGAGATTCTCAGGGGTGACAGTAACTCAGTTTCCTGATACTTAGCTTAAGTTGAAACAATGTTTCCCAAGAAACATGACAATTAGTTTCTTACTGCCTTTTCCCTAACACACTCACACAAAATGGTATTCAGAATAGAATCTTTAGGGGTCATAATCCAACTCCCTCACTTTACAGATGAGTAAAGTGAGTTACAGAGAGGTTGAAGTGACTTGCTCTAGGTCATATAGCTAGTGACTGAGAATACAGCCTAGGTTTCTTGAGTTCCAGTTCTATGCTCTCCCTCCTTCCTTTCAACACATATTTATTGGAACTTCTTCAATAAATATTAATACAGTATTGTTTCTCTTGGGTTGTGGCTGCTTAGTCAAGCTTCTGTTCTACATATTCCAAGTTATCAGGAAGCTATAGGGCATTTTCCTTATTCCCCTTTGTCATCTTCTACAGAAAGTGGTTTGTTTTTCTGGTGCAAATGGTCTTGAAAAAGATCACTGATGATTTATCATTTCTGACATTTGTAACATGATCTTGGGGCAAATAGTTTTCATTTTAAATTTCATTTCAATGGAGTCAAACTACCAATTGTAGAAGTCTCTGTAAATGCAACTTTGTGTTTCTTTCTTAAAAACACATGAATGGGTTTAAAGGTATCTCACAGGAAATGCTGAAGACAGTTCTATGCATACTTTATCACACAGTATTTTAACACATTTAAACGACTGTGTCCTACGGTAGGTACTTCCATGACTGTGTCTTATGCTATGTGCTCAGATGGCTTTTTATTTTTATTTTTGACTGCGTCACGCGCAGTCAAAAGGATCTTAGTTCCCCACCCATGGATCGAATGTGGGCCCCTGGCAGTGAGAGCGCTGAGTCCTAACCACCGGACTGCCAGGGAATTCCCTCAAATGTCCTTTTAATTGAATCAAACTATTTGTTTCAGGTCAAGTTTCTCCAGTTAGAAATGAGTGTTTGTGGCAGTTCCAATGACTGACTTCTTTATGAGTTCCCCTCACCCCCGCTACTGTTCCTGTAAAACAAGGGCCTGTACATTCAGTATTCCACTTTTGTCAGGGTATAAATCTGCTTTGTTGCCAGCAACTGTTGTTTCGGAAAGAGGACCAGCAAAACCATCACAAGCTCTTCTTGGAATTATATCATCCAAACCTTGCCCATTTTACACATTGAAAAGTCTGGCTTTTCAAGATCCATGTCGTAACTTCTTGCCTGATACGAACAAAGGTAGAAGGCTTTTAAACATTACTGATGAGAAGTGTGAAGCCATCCTGAGACAGAAGGAAATGCGTTTGGGGGTCCAGATGGCAGTGCCCTTTGATGACTTGGTCATCTGTTTCTGAGCCCAGGAGTAGGAGAATCCGGGTAAGCATCAGAACGAATGCTCGTGGTGCACGTGCTTTACATGCCTGTGATGAGGGGTATGGATGAGACTGCTCTCTCTAGGCATGAGATGTTTCTGTTGAAAATTTGAGAGGAATTTATGAAATCAAAGGCTAAGCAAGTCTCAGCAGGTCACCCATACTTTGCTACATGGTCAGCCTTTAATGAGACAGCAAGCTTGACGTACCCATACAGTGTCTTTTAAAGTCACAGATACTTATATTTAAGTCACTTTTGCAGTTGAAAATTCAGCAGTGATTCAGTGAGTCGTCCACATAGTGGTGAAAGTGTAACTGGATAGAAAATCATGCCCTTGGAGTTTTCATGCTGACGGTGCTGATGTTGAAAAGTAGTAGAAAATGCCACCTATGAGAGAAGAAAACTACCTGTACTTTTGCCATGTGAAAATTATGTCGTAACTTCCTTATTCTATGATAATGACTTACAGAGGGGAAAAAAACACCCTCCTTCCTGATGGATATGAATGAGGAAGGATGCAGCCCTAAGAAATGCTAAACCAACACATGGAAGCGAAACCTTGTCCTGGTAACATTGTTTGAACCCCGCATTAAGCGGTCCCTGAACTTATCCTACCCGACTCTTCACGTATGTGAACCAGTAACGTTTTCTTACTGTTTAAAATGTTTTGGAATTGCGTTTCCTCTTACAAAACAGAGAGTCCTAAAAGACATAGAAATTGTTAACAGAATGAGGGTTTGTGAGTAACAGATCCTAAGGCATGAAATTGGCTGCACAGAAAAAGTAGAATGGGAGGAGTAATGACTGTCCTGGTCTGAGAAGGTGACAGTCTTTGTTAGGTAGTAACTGTCACCTCTTGTATCTTGGGACTCAGACCGTGTACATACTAATATGAAGCATTAGGGACTTGGTAGGGAGAAAAGAATTCAGATGTTGCAGCTTGCTTGTTTTCAGCCCTCAATAAGTTTCTAAAAAACAGAGACAGTCTTAGGCTGTCAAGACCTTGATACTTTTCAAGGTTACAGGGCAGTTATTTTGTAGAATGTCCCTCAATCTGGCTGTACCTGATGTGTCTTCATGAGTAGGCTCAGTTTATTTGCCTTCAGAGGGTTAGCCAAGATGTGATGCTGTGTTTATCTCATTGCATCTCATCGGGTGGTGCATGATTTCAATTCGCTCCATTACTGAGGATGTTCATGGTGATCACTTCACGTAGTGTCTACCAGACTTCACGATGAAGTTGCTTTCCCCCTGTTTGTAATTAACAAGCATTTCATGATTTTGTGGGAAGGTACTTTGAAGTCATGTGAATATCCCATCCCTCATCAAATTTTCCGTTCCTTTAGCCACATATTTTGTATATGTATGGACTCATAATAGTTTCCTATTTTTATTCCTATTTTGTCCAGTGGGTTATAATTCTATCAGTATTTATTTTTTTATTTTTATTTATTTTTTTTAATTTTAATTAATTTATTTATTTATATTTATTTTTGGCTGTGTTGGGTCTTCGTTTCTATGCGAGGGCTTTCTCCAGTTGCAGCAAGCGGGGGCCACTATTCATTGCAGTGCGCGGGCCTCTCACTATCACGGCTTCTCTTGTTGCGGAACACAGGCTCCAGACGCGCAGGCTCAGTAGTTGTGGCACACGGGGTTAGTTGCTCCGTGGCATGTGGGATCTTCCCAGACCAGGGCTCGAACCCGTGTCCCCTGCATTGGCAGGCAGATTCTCAACCACTGCGCCACCAGGAAAGCCCTCAGTATTTATTTTGATGCTCTCATTGTCCTAAATTTGGCCAGTGGGAGCCCCCTTACACAGGCTTCTGTGTCCTTTTGACTTGTTCTCATCATTCTTGAGCAACTTCCTTGCTATCTCTATCACAAGTTGTTCCAGGTGTGTCTTCTATTTACCCTGTTCCAGTGCTGCAGTTGGTCATTTCTCCCAAGACCCCTGGTTCCTTGTAATGGAGAGTGGGTTAGAAGCCAAGATCTGGCACTAGTTGTGCCCATTGCTATTTGAGGATTGCTACTCCCAGACCCTCTCAGTGGACAGAGCTAGGACATACATACGTGTAACACATACACGTTTACATTTACACTTATTTCCATATCTATTTTTATGAATGATTCCACACCAATACCACTACCATACCAGTGTCCGTTCTAGTTTTGTCCCTTCCCATATCAGTAATTCTCATCTCCAGCAGTGAGCTTTGCTCCCATTATCTGTAATATATTTATTTATCTGATCAGTCCTCCTGTAAGCCACCTCATGGGGCCACTGCCACCCCTTCCCCCGAGCAGAGCCCCAGTGGGGCTCTGACATCCTGCCCTGGGCCACCCCACCCCCTCCCATCCCCACCTGGTGTAGATGCTTACCTTACTCAGCTCTACTTAATGATTTTGGAACTGAATTGTTCAGGAAAGGAAGGGAGGAGAAAGAGGAAGGAAAAGAAAGAGGAGAAGGGAAGGAGAAGATGGTGACACTATTAATGGAAATGGTTTAGTTGACAAAATGAATCAGTGTAGAAGTGAAAAAGATCAACAGAGGTGATAAATTTAATATGTGAGTGGATATATGACTGAAATTAACCCCCAAACTGAATCTAGTACAGATTTGAAAGTCATTTAAATAAAAGTGATTCTAATGCTATAAAATTAGGAGTAATTTACTAAGATCATAAACATCAACAGCCAATTGCAGATGGCCATGGGCTGAGGTTTGGAAAGCACACCCAATCCAAGGGCAGCACCAGGAGGAAGAGCAGTCCCAGTCATTCAGCAAACGTCGATGTGGCCGGATATTGTCCCTGCCCTCGAGAAGCTCACAGTCAAATGGAGAGAAAGATGAATAATGGGCAGATATAGGAAAGCGGAATAAGCGCCAGGCGAGAGGGAAAGCAGACGCGTGAGGATAGCTCACAGGAAGGGCCTTAACCCACATTCAAGAGGTCAGGGAAGTTGTCCCAGAGAAACGACACCTCAACTCTGTCTTGACCAATGAGAAGCAGGTTGCACCTGCCCAAGAGGTAAACTTGAAGTTGATTAAAATGCAGGTTAGATAGTCTAATGAGAACAAAGGAGGAACGAAATGCATGTTTTCGATGAAAGGGCTTCATGTGTGGTCTATGATAGAAGGCAGATTCCAGTCATTGGAAGGAGGCAATTAAGACTAACATGTTGAGAACATCCAGCCCTTGGATGATAGGAGATGTTGCCCACAGTCCTACAGAGGGAAGCCAGGAGGGGAACAAGAGGAGAAGCAGGTTCAGGGATGTGGCAGTGAGCCAGGGCTTGACAGAGCAGGATGCCACCAGCTGGTCCAAGGGGAAGCTCTGTGAGCTCCTGGTGGGCATCGCTGTGGAGAATGAGGCTGGCGGTTGCGAGATCAGTGAGCTGAGGCAGGTGGAAGGTGAGGCTTCCTGCAGCCGCCGCAAAGGAAAGCTGATTTTCTTCTATGAGTGGAACATCAAATTGGGCTGGAAAGGTATAATTAAAGAATCTGGTGCGAAGCACAAGGGGTTGATTGAAATACCCAACCTGTCTTAAGAAAATGAAGTAGATGACACTGAAGTGAACGTGAGTAAAAAGAAAGGAGATGGGGATATACTTGAAAGATCTTATGAAAACTGCAGACACCGCCAAGGTCAGGGAAGCCCTTGGAGATTACCTGAAGGCACTTAAGACAGAATTTACAATGGGAATGATTTTACCAACCAAAGCTATGGCAACCCAGAATTGACTGTTAAAAGGAAACTGAGTGAGAATACCTTGCAGATTCAGGCCTCCTCTCCAGTGGCACTGGGTGTAAGGATTCCCACTGCGGCACTGCACATGATGGAACTGTTTGACACAGCTATTGAGCAGCTGTACAGAATCTTCACTGTGAAAGATTTGGTGCAAAAATTTTCTAAATCTCCTGCTGTATTAGAAGCTGAAAAGGGAGGGAAACTCCAAATGTTTGATGGGGACATCACCGGTAAATACATAGAATTGTTAACACATAAAAAGATCATCATGAAATGGAGATGCAGGAACTGGCCAGAAGAACACTATGCAATAGTTGCACTGAATTTTGTGCCTACTCTAGGGCAGACGGAATTACAATTGGAACTGTGAAGGAGCTCCTGTCTGTGAAGAAGAGAAATTGAAATTCTGTTGGCAGAAGAAGCATTTTGAAGAAATAAAAGGTTTACTGCAGCTGAGAAGATTTTATAAGGGCGTTACTTTTTGTAAGCAGAAAAAGTGTAACATTTACCTCTTCCCTCTATCATTCCTTTAAAAAAAGAAAACAAATACTCTTAATTTATACTGGATTAAATCCATGAATTTATAACAGAATAGACAAAAAACACTACCATGTGGGACAGCTATACCCCTCCAACCGCCCCCCTCCCGGACCACATGCCAGGTTCCCCGCTGTCTTCTGGCATCTGCTTTCTAAACTACAACCAGCCACCTGCTCTGCTTTTTTCTTGGACCATGTTGTCCAGGCCCTTAGAGAACAGTTGGAACAGCCCTTTGGTTCTGAGCAGCCCAGCCCTATTATCTGGGTTAGATGCTGATGAGAACTCTTACCTGTAATATTCCTGACATCGTTTCTCCTGGAGTAGTTTCTACTACTATCAGAAAATAGATACCTCACTGGGCTTTTTAGTCATGTGAGAAGTGTGGTAAGATGGGTATCCCAGTTCCAAATAAAGCTCACAGTGCTGGAGTGGGGATGGTTTTATTTCCCCTTCCTGGCACTGAAGGGTCCTCAGGTTTTTTGGGTTTTGTTTTGATTTTCTCTCTCCCAGTATCTTGTGCCTTTAGTAAAATATGGGAATTTTGGCACCCCTGGACGTGCTTTCAGACATAAAGCTCAAGGAAACGAATCCACCTCATTGTGACCTTTCTAGGTGAGAAAATGACACTATTCCGAAACTAGGCTCAATATCCCAGACTGAAATGGGACAAGAGCTGGTCACTCTTCCAGGACAGAGGGGAAAGGGAGAAGACAGAAAGGGCAGTTACCCCCGTGCTGGGAGGCTTGGATTTGAAGAGCATCAAAGTGTGGCTGTTTTAGGGTAAGAAAGAGTTGGAGCACCGACATTTGAGTCTGCGCATTGAGATTACATGAATTCCTTTTCTTAAGTCTTGTCATAGTGGCAGCATGTAGAATTCTGTAATTCCAGCCTGTAAGACGAGGTCCTTCTTTAATAAAAATTCAGCGAGTTCCAGAAGAGCCACGATAATAGCACAGATCACTTGCTACTTCAACATCTAACTCAGTTTCATCTCTCTTTTTTTTAATGTTGTTTTCATCTCTTGACATCTGTTAGTCTGAGAATGTCCCTGGCTGTATCCAGATATCACGTGCCTCAGCCAATACTGGCTTCCTTAGGAAATGGAGCAGTTTCTCAGTGAACTCCCTTCACTCAAGAAGCTCCTTTACCCTTTTCCTAGACTTCTCCCCCTCAGTTCTGTCCTCTCTAAAGAAAGCTTTCTTGTGTTCGGTTATGAAACATAGAATGAACCTAATCCCACAGTCTCCCTTTGACACCTTTAAAAAGAAGATTTTTTTCCTATTTTTCTCTAAAATGGGTTTCCTTTCCAAAAAAAGAAAATCATATCTTGTCTCTATTTTTGTATTTTATCCGATTATTTTAAAGTACCTACAAAAGTGGGAAAATGCTTCAAATATGTTAATGGAAAAAGAAAAACAAACAGCACCCAAGACTGGGTACATAGTATCTCAGTTTGTAAAAGAAAATGTGGGTGTATGTATTGCATATGCACACTGATAGAAAAAAAGATTGGAAGGCGATGAACTACAACATTCACAGTAGTAATCTTTGGGATTTTTTTCCTTCTTATATTTCTTTTGACCTTTCTGTACTTTCCAAATATTCCACAAATAACATTAAACTCTTTTTAACAATAAAAAAAACTATTTTTAAGTACCTCATGGAAAGTGCATATTATTCTGTTGATAAATCTAATATACGTTGTTGTTGTTCCTTGTCTTCTTGTTCTCTCTTCCATGAAATTTTTCTCATTTGCAGCAAAGTGATCACTCTTACCTCTCCTCTGACAATCCCTAAAATGTTGCTTTCCAAACTTTCATCCTCTACTTTCTTCTCACTCAACACCCTCTCCATGGGTGATTTCATCCACTCACACCTCACTTACCCATCACATACTGGCATTTCTCCTAAGCTCAAAACCCACGTTTACACCTGCCTACTGTAGCTCTCTTCTTGGATGCTTCACAGGCATCATAAACTCAACACACCCCAAACTGAAATCATTCCCGGCTTCACTCCTCCTCTCGTCCCTGCCTGACAGTAACATGTTCCTCCTTGTCTGTTCCCCATCTCATTGAAAGGCACTACTAGCTGCCCTACTGACCCTTCATTCCTCTTCCCCATATGTCTTGGTCAATCACCAATTTTTACACTGATTCCAGTTCCTTATTATCACTTTAATATTCCTGCGTTGCTTCATCCCCACTATCACCACCACCTCTCACCTGGATTAGCACGAGACCATCTCCTCATGGATAGAGCATCTCCTAATGGATAGAGCATCTCCTCATGGATAGACCATCTCCTCATGGATAGAGCATCTCCTCATGGATAGAGCATCTCCTCATGGATAGAGCATCTCCTCATGGATAGACCATCTCCTCATGGATAGACCATCTCCTCATGGATAGAGCATCTCCTCATGGATAGAGCATCTCCTCATGGATAGAGCATCTCCTCATGGATAGAGCATCTCCTCATGGATAGAGCATCTCCTCATGGATAGAGCATCTCCTCATGGATAGAGCATCTCCTCATGGATAGAGCATCTCCTCATGGATAGAGCATCTCCTCATGGATAGACTATCTCATGGATAGAGCATCTCCTCATGGATAGACCATCTCCTCATGGATAGAGCATCTCCTCTTGGATAGAGCATCTCCTCATGGATAGACCATCTCCTCATGGATAGACCATCTCCTCTCCAGTGTTCCTGACTCCAGTCAACTTCCACTGCCACATGCCCACCAGAGTGATCTTTATAAAATGCAAATAATTCCATGCCACTCCCCCACTTAAAATTTTTCACTGCCTTCTTATTGCCCTCAGGCTAAAGGCTTTTATTTTCTGGGCCCCTGTCTCCAGCTTCATCCCTTGTTGCACCTCCTCCCACTGTATCTCAGGTTTACTAAATAACCTGCCTTTCTCCAAATTCTCCATGTTTCAGTTATTTGCATGGGCCTCCCTTACACAGAATATCCCTCACTATAGATTCAAGCTATATTATGTTTTCCATCCTTCATGTTCCAATTCTTTGCATGGACTCCCCTATATCCACCATCTCCACCTGTCTAATTCAAGGTATAAAGCCACACTTAGGGGGAAGTTTATGCCTACATTAGAAGATAAGAAAGGTCACAAATCAATTACCTCAGCTTCCATTTTAAGAAACTAGGGGAAAAAAGAGTAAGTGAAACCTAAAGTAATCAGAAGGGACATCCGTGGTGGCACAGTGGTTAGGAATCCGCCTGCCAGCGCAGGGGACATGGGTTCAAGCCCTGGTCCGGGAGGATCCCACATGCCGCGGAGCAACTGAGCCCATGCGCCACAACGACTGAGCCTGTGCTCTAGAGCCTGCAAGCCACAACTACTGAGCCTGCGTGCTGCAACTACTGAAGCCTGCACGCCTAGAGCCTGTGCTCCGCAGCAGGAGAAGCCACTGCAATGAGAAGCCCGCGCACAGCAACAAATAGTAGACCCCTCTTGACACAACCAGAGAAAACCTGCGTGCAGCAACAAACACCCAACACAGCCAAAAATAAATAATTAATAAATTTATTTATTTATTTATTTATTTAAAGGTAATTTCTTTTTTTAAAAAATTTTTATTTATTTATTTATTTATGGCTGTGTTGGGTCTTCGTTTCTGTGCGAGGGCTTTCTCTAGTTGTGGCAAGCGGGGGCCACTCTTCATCGCGGTGCGCGGGCCTCTCACTATTGTGGCCTCTCTTGTTGCAGAGCACAGGCTCCAGATGCGCAAGCTCAGTAATTGTGGCTCACAGGCCCAGCTGCTCTGCGGCATGTGGGATCTTCCCAGACCAGGGCTCGAACCTGTGTCCCCTGCATTGGCAGGCAGATTCTCAACCACTGCGCCACCAGGGAAGCCCCAATAAATTTATTTTTTAAAAAAAGTAATCAGAAGAAAGGAAATAAAGATTAGAGTTGAAATCAATGAAATAGAAAACAGAAAAACAATAAGGAAAATCAATGAAACCAAAAGCTGGCTCTTCGACCAGTTAAAAAAAAAAAGATAAACCTCTAGCCAGACTAATCATAAAAAAGAAAAGACAAAAATCGTCAATATTGTGCTTCCCTGGTGGTGCAGTGGTTAAGAATCCACTTGCCAATGCAGGGGACACAGGTTCGAGCCCTGATCCGGGAATCCCACATGCCACAGAGCAACTAAGCCCGTGCGCCACAACTACTGAGCCTGTGCTCTAGAGCCTGCGAGCCACATCTACTGAGCCTGCGTGCCATAACTACTGAAGCCCACGCACCTAGAGCCTGTGCTCTGCAACAGGAGAAGCCACCACAATGAGAAGCCCGCGCACCGCAAGGAAGAGTAGCACCCACTCGCAGCAACTAGAGAAAGCCTGCATGCAGCAATGAAGACCCAACACAGCCTAAATAAATAAATAAATAAAATTTATTTTTTAAAAAATTATCAATATCAGCAGTAAGAGAAGTGACCTCACTACAGAGTCTACAGTTATTTAAAACATAAAAAAGAATATTATTAACAACTTTATGACAATAAATTTGACAACTTATGTGAAATGGACAAATTCCCACGAATTACCAAAGCTCCCTTGAGAAGAAGTAGATAAACTGAATAGCCTTAATATTTATTAAAGAAATTGAATTTATAGTTAAGATCTTTCCCACAAAGAAAATTTCACTAGAGAATTTTACCAATTCTCTAGTGAATTGGTAAACTATTCCAGAAAACTGAGAAAGAGAGAATACTTCCCAACTCATTCTGTGAGGCCAGCATTACTGATTTATCAAAGCCAGATAAAAATATAACAAGAGAAGAAAATTAAAGACCAATATTTTTATACATAGATATATAAACTCTTAACAAAATTTTGGTAAATCAAATCCAACAATATATAAAAATGATAATACGTCATGACCAAGTGCAGTTTGTCTCAGGAATGCAAGGTTGGTTTAACTTTTAAAAACCAACCAATATATTAATCTATATGAACAAACTAAAAAAGAAAAACAATATGATGTATTCATGATTTAAAAAAAAAAATCTCTCAGAAAACTATGAATTAGAAGGGAACCTCCTCAACCTCAAAAGTGCATCTGCTAAAAACCTGTAGCTAACATCAAATAATGGGAAAGACGGAATTCTTCCCCTGATATCTAGAACAAAGCAAGGATATCTTCTCTCACGACTTCTCTTCAGCATCGTACTGGAGATTCTGGCCAGTGAAATAAGGAAAGTAAAAGAAGTGAAGGGCATCCGTAACAAAAAGGAAGTAAACTGTCTTTATTTGCAGATGACATGATTTATGTAGAAGATCCAATGGAATCTAAACAAAGCTACGAAAACTGCTGTGAGTTTAGTAAGGTTGCAGGAGACAAGGTCAATATACAAAAATCAATTGTATTCTACATACTTTCAATGAACAATAGGAATTTGAAATTTCTAATTTCAAGTGAAATTTAAAGAGTCACTTAAAATAGCATAAAATAGGGACTTCCCTGGTGGTCCAGTAGTAAAGAATCCGCCTTACAATGCAGGGGACACAGGTTTGACCCCTGGTTGGGGGAACTAAGATCCCACATGCCACGGGGCAACTAAGCCCGCACAAGCCAAAACTACTGAGCTTGTGCAACTCAACTAGAGAAGAGAAAACCCGCACACCCCAACTGGAGAGAAGCCCGCCCACTACAATGAAGAGCCCACGCGCCACAATGAAAAATCCCGTGTGCCTCAATGAAGATCCCGTGTGCCTCAATGAAGATCCTGTGTGCCACAACTAAGACCCAACGCAGCCAAAAATAAATTAAATAAATAAATAAAAAATAAATCTTTTAAAAAATAGCAAAAATACGTTAAAATATATGCAAGATTGCACACTGAAAATCACTAGTCACATAGCAGGTACTCAATAAATACTGAATGAGTAAAAAGTTGGTAGGGTCTAAACTCAAGGCTGTGAAGTCTCACTCCAGAGCCTCTCCTCTTAACCTTTCACAGCAAACACAGTAAATATTTTTTGTTTGTAATATAAAAATATTCTGTCTTTAAGTTTTACTATTTAATTTCCACAAGGGCATTGGTCTCTTTCGTAACAGCTACCAAATGTCTGGAACCTAGCATTTGGTGACAATAATACTAAAATAACCTCAGTTTGAGTCTTAAAACATCTTCTTAAGAATTCTTTCACCGTAGAACAATGAGAAATGGTGGCCAAGACCACTGGCTTAACAAACAAACAAAATGGCTGTGCAAGTTACCTATATTTGCAAACTTGGAAAGAATGTCTTATCACAGACAATCTCCTGCAAAAATGCTGGCTTAGTCTTACTCTCAATGTTTGGCCACACCTGTAGTGTGAACATTTTGCTGTTTTGAATCACATCAAAGGCAGTAAATACTCCAAGCTATTGGAAGATTCAATAAAAGTTGCAGTAGCTGAATATCATTACATCCTAAAAGGTAAGGATAGAGTCTGAGTACCATGTCTCAGCTATGAACAGGATGGAGTTAACGAACATGGTAGGCATTCTCAGGCAGCTGCCTGAGCAGCTAAAGGAGGTCTGAGTGTGTGCATGGGACCTCATTTCAGTCTCTCATCTTCATGAGTCAAGGTGGACCCTTCAAGGGAGAGCTCAATTCCTTCAGAAGACAATGTAAGAGCGTGAGAAAATGAGTATGATGTGATTTTAAGTTAAAAATGTAAGCTAGAAAAGTACATGCAGATTGTATCTCTGGCTACAATAATGTTTGCCTGAAGAGGCAGAGATTTTTTTTTTTTGGC
Source organism: Balaenoptera musculus (assembly GCF_009873245.2). Taxonomy (NCBI): domain Eukaryota; kingdom Metazoa; phylum Chordata; class Mammalia; order Artiodactyla; family Balaenopteridae; genus Balaenoptera; species Balaenoptera musculus. The sequence goes on from NC_045793.1 coordinate 7,429,317, forward strand.
TGCGTTGGCTCTTTGTTGCTGTGCGCGGGCTTTCTCTAGTTTGGGTGAGCGGGGGCTACTCTTTGTTACGGTGTGCGGGCTTCTCATTGTGGTGGCTTCTCTCTGCTGCTGAGCACGGGGTCTAGGTGTGTGGGCTTCAGTAGTTGTGGTTCACGGGCTCTAGAGCGCAGGCTCAGTAGTTGTGGCACACGGTCTTAGTTGCTCCGTGGCATGTGGGATCTTCCTCGACCAGGGCTCAAACCCGTGTCCCTTGCACTGGCAGGCGGATTCTTAAACCACTGCACCACCAGGGAAGCCCCGAGGCAGAGATTTCTGGAAACGAATCCCTTTATTTCCGAAAACTTCAGCTTTTCCTTCCCCTTTCTACTGAAGGGGACTATATCAGAACCATGGGAAAGACAGTCAGGACCATTCCTGAGTTCTCCAGCACATAGAAGAAATGGTTTCATCCCACAGGGTTTAATTCCCCAAAAAGATTGATCATAAGCCTCAGGCATTCAGGGCATGCAGATGTGCAGCTGCCCGGTTTCAGTTTACAGTTTTCTGACCATATATTGTTGGCTTGTGAAAACTGACATAAGTGCAAAGATGGGTAATGATATTGTCACAGATCCACCTGAAGACTATCTAAATGGGGAAGATTATTTCCCCGTAGGCCGCTTCTCTAGAGAGTGCTGTTTGGGAGAAGAGGGAAGCACATGTTCAAATCGACCTATAAACATAACCTAACAGTGTTAAATGGCAGCCCTGAGGACAAGCCAGGGGCCAGTTCTATGTCTTAAAGGCAGCCTCCTATGTTCACAACTAGTTATGAAGATCTTGGAGATAATCACAAACATATCTCTCTCCATTCTGACCCTGAACACAGTGGTCTCCAGCCACTTGTACCCATATAACCAAATCTGGTGATATTTGGGGATAAAGAAAAAATGAGGAGGTTTTCAACTTGATAAGCTAATGTTTTGCTGTTGAATGAACTGTTCATTCATTGTTCATTGCTCTAAATGTTTTTTAAAAAGAAAATATTACTTTAATTTCACAAGTAATATGATACTGATTTCATATATATGTGTGTGTATACATACATATATACTGCATTTTGAGAGGTTTCCTCTCATACCTTGGATCAACAAAGGGTCTTAGTGAAATTGGTTGTATTTGTCCCACATCTGGGCAAATGGTATTCTCAATCCTCAGTTTAATAAGGATTCAGAGGAAACTACCAAGAAAGATAAAAATTTTGGCTGGGCACACTATCTTTTTGAAGAGTTTCTTAAAATGATATTCAACTGTTTGATATTCTACATTCAGAGCATTCTGGTAAATGCTTAGTGCATACTCACCCTGTCGTTACAGTTAATTGAATAATGTCTTCCTCCCCTACAGAACTGAGGGGAGTACCATCAGATTCAGTAGTTCAATAGAAATTTATTAAATTTAATAAATCAAATAAAAAACTTTCTAATTACTAAAGCCTGTGAGTAGTTAGCTTTCTTTCTTCCTGACAATCTGTATACACAGAAAAATACTTCTGGACCCTCGAGTTTTGTTAATTTGACCTATATGTCTTCCGTAGCTCTTTAGGCATACGAATCCCCAGGTGTTAAAGAAATCTCAAACCCTAAGACACATCACGGCTTGACGTACAAAAATCATTATCTATCTTAACCTAGTTTTTTTCCTCCTAAATTGTCAAGAGGGAAAACCTCAAGCCTATATTTAGACTTGTGTAAACCTTTAGATTGCCTGATATTTCACTTTTGCAGAAAATCAGGAGAAATTGATAACATGAAGCAAAGTTTAGACACGCACCTGGTGGCCTGCTCACAGATGAAACCCTAGAGAGAAGCTTCCCCAAATCCTAGCTCTGGATTCACTTTTACTGCATGCGACCCCCGTCCCCAAGGCCAATTTGTGTTTTAATCCAGGAAAGAAACGCCAACTTTCATTCGCGCAGGCAGAAACCAAAAAGACCACGAACATGAAGCCGAGTCGGGAGTCCTGTTCTCTCTCTTTCCCACCAACAGACTAGTTCGGGCCCCTCCGCCGCTTCGCTCTTGAGCCCCCCCCAGCGTCCCCCAGGGTTGCGCACACGTACCCTCTCACCAACGTTCTGCTAAGGACACGTGTTCTTCCTGCCCAGATCAGCAGCCTGGAGCCCCGCCCGCCTCGCATTTCCAAGGCCCCGCCCACCGCTCCACTGGCCAATCGCTCCCGAGGCGTAGCCCGACCCCGCCCCTCCGGCCCCTGCCCGCCGCCTTTGTTCTCCCCCGCTCCCTCTCTCAGCCTGTGCGCTCCAGGCAAACCGAGTGGCAGCCGCTGATTGGAGGCCGCTGCGCAGCCAATCAGAAGGGGGCACCTCACGTTAGCGCTCTGATCTTTAAACGCCGGAGCCGCGGGGCCTGCGGAGGAGGCCAGGGAGGAGGGTGTGCGCAGCGAAGCTCGGTGCTGCGGAGCTCGGTGCTGCGGTGCTCGGTGCTGCGGTGTTCCGTGCTGCGGAGTTCCGACGCGCACTTCGGCGCACGCGGCCCGCGCCCCCGGTCGGGCTGGGATTGGCCGGTCCGCGGCTTCCCCCGCCCCCAGTCAATTGCCGGCTAGGTCTTCCGGGAGGGGCGGTTTCTTTCCTTACCTCTCGTTTCCCTTCGCGAGACCGGAGCCTGAGGTTCGGGATCGCCCAGCGGCCGCCGGCGCGAGGAGACCAAGCTCCGCACAGCCGCGATGAGGCCCCGGAAAGCCTGGCTGCTCGTTCTGCTCTTAGCCCTGGCGCAGCTGCTGGCAGCGGCGAGCGCCGAGGGCCCGGATGAAGGTGAGCGGCGGCGGGCCGGGCCTGTGGGCCGGGGGCGCCGCGCGGACCGCCGACGTGCTGCAGTTTGAGGGCGGTAGCGGGGGACAGGATCGCTTGGGAGATCCGGGAGAGGAGGGCGGCGAAGCGGCCGGGGCTGCCACCGAGGCTTGAACGCGGAGAGGATGTAAAGTGCCTTCTTTGCATGCTGGCTCCTTCGCCCTGATTCTGCTCAGATTTTCCTCGAGTCCAGGCTGATTGCCCGCTCTTGGGAAGGGGAGCTCGGGAACTGGTTCAGCATTTGAGGCTAACACGCCCAGGGAGTGTGAAGGGAGAGGGGCCTCTGGTTTCAAAACAGATTTTAGAGAAGGGGCGAGGGCATGAAGCCCCAAGTGGGAGCTCTCGGGACAACCGCGGGCAGCAAGCATTTTACGTCTCAAAACTGTAGTTTGTAGGTTTGGATATAAGTAACTCAAGGGTTCTGGTTTGAGGGAGAAAGGGATGGCTTGGTTTGCATCTTTTGGAAACCGGAGATAGCATTCCTTGTGCGAGCATTTATTCAGCACCTACTGTGTGTGTCAGTCACTGCGCTGGGTTGTGGGAGTTAAGGATGAGTGTGGCCCCTGCCCATAAAGCGCCCGCTCTGGGAGGAAGGTTCGCAGCTACTAGTCATCACTCCTGCATTTTTCTTTGAAATCGGCTAGCTAAAAACAAATGGTGTAAGAGAACTTGGAGAAAGTTTTAGTCAAGAAAAGAATGCTAATTTCTAGAGAACAAGGCATCGCATTACTGGTCTTAAACTTCTTTCTCTCTGGCCTTTCTCTAGGTGACTAGAGTTTTTTCCTGTTGAGTTTGTTCCAATATAAATAAACCTCTTTTTCTAATGTTAGTGTGTAAAGGAACTGTGAACTTTATACTCTTTTAAACAGCTTGAGTAACTTTGATGCAAGTCAGTGATTCAAGAGTCTTTACCCACATAGAAAGGGAAGTTAAAAACCAGCGATTGGTGAGAAGAACACCTACCTGCCAACAGGAACTAGAGAGTAGTGTCACCTACAAGTGTCTTAGGACCTTTATTCAAATCACCTGGTGCTTATTTAAATACAGAGTCCCAAAATACACCCAAGCGGACTGCAGCGGTGGGCCCTCGAATTTGCATGTTAAACATTTCATTGATTCGTGGGCAAAGTAAACTTTGGGAGGCACATTAAAGTTTGAGGACCAGTGGAGATGGAGGGTAGTTTTTGGAACGTAGCCAAAGAGCAAACTAGCTTTGTCTTGGTTCTGATCCAGTGATTCTGTTTTGCGGGGATTCTTAAGAGGCCTGGAAGGGTGGCAAACATGGGTGGACACCAAGGGCTATTAGGAAGAGTGAGTCTGTCATTTGGGTCCCAGGTCACTAATGCACTGGAGACCCTGGGAAGCAGTCGCCTCTGGGGTGAGCCCGGGAATCTCTGCGGTTGGGTAGGGTGGGGCTTCTAGTAGTTACCTTGACTCTTTCCCATCCCTGGCTCTTCACGTTCAGCTTCTATCACAGATAACCCATCCCGTGGATTTATTTTAGGGCCACACTTCCCTCTACCCCAGATGGTCCCAGTCTTTAGGGGGTTTTCCCCCTTTTTTGCCTCTCGTGCTTTTTACCTTTTTTTTTTTTTGCCGCACTGCGGGGCATGCGGGATCTTAGTTATTTTATTATTTATTTGTTTGTTTGGCTGCACCGGGTCTTAGTTGCAGCATGCGGGATCTTCGTTGCGGCCTGTGAGCTCTTGTAGTTGCGGCATGTGGACTCTTAGTTGCAGCATGCGGGATGGAGCCCGGGGCCCCCTGCATTGGGAGTGCAGAGTCTTAACCGCTGGACCACCAGGGAAGTCCCTTGCTTGTTTTTATTTGGGATTGGTTTAGATTTTAAAGTAAGTGGAAATTCACTTGGGTACAGTGCTGAGGAACTGTCCAGTTGCCCCTCTCTTTTCGTTTCTGGGAAGTAATTATCAAACGAGTCCATGTAAAACTTGGGGCATCCTGGGAAGAAAATCCTGTGTGTCAACATGGCATAGCAGCTGAGCGGTCAGGACCCTCCACTCAGTAGCCTTGTGCCTTTGGGCAGGTGACTAAAGCTCTCTGTTTCTTCCTCTGTAAAGTGCATGTAATGTGTTTCCCTCGGGGGTTGAGATAGTGTGCTTACGTGCTCAGCACGGTGCCTGGCACATAAACAATATCAGTTAAATGATGTTATATCTGGTAACAATTTCTCTTTTTCTATTCAGTATTGACCTAATGGTAAGATTTACCAACTTTTGGGCTTCCCTGGTGACGCAGTGGTTGGGAGTCTGCCTGCCAATGCAGGGGACACGGGTTCGAGCCCTGGTCTGGGAGGATCCCACATGCCGCAGAGCAGCTAGGTCCGTGAGCCACAGTTACTGAGCCTGCGCGTCTGGAGCCTGTGCTCCGCAACAAGAGAGGCCGCGATAGTGAGAGGCCCGCGCACCGCGATGAAGAGTGGCCCCCGCTTGCCACAACTAGAGAAAGCCCTCGCATAGAAACGAAGACCCAACACAGCCATAAATAAATACTTAAAAAAAAAAAAAAAAGATTTACCCCACTTTTATGGGCACCTCCCTGGTGGGGACTGGAAGACCGGCCAGCTGAGGAGGCAGATGAGGACGTGCTGTAGGAGCCGCTGGTGTCCAGCCTGGGCAGCATCTCGTGTTGTCAGATGTCCTGCTGGGAGTGGGCAGGGGTTGCAGTGACCTGGTTAGAGGAGGGGCCTACATTTCAGGACTGGCCTTACTGGGTGGGCTAAGCAGTGTGTGGAGATGATGCAAGAGACTTCACTGACTACACGCTGAGGAGGATGGCACCCTTCCAGAAGGGGCTGGAACGCTTTGGATATATTTCTATCCTAGAATGTCCAACTTTAAAAGTGAAGCCCAGTGAAGAGTGGTCTCACCATTAAACTGAGATATTTTCCTTGTCCGATGTGTGGGGTTTTAGTCCGTGGGAATATAGAGCCAACACCTTCTCCAACTGCAGAGGAGTCAACCCTGGGGATTGTCTGCAACTTGGGGAGGAATGGAAAGGGGGGGGCCATGCCTTAATGCTGTTGAGGATCCTTAATTATGTAGGGAATGTTCTGCCATTTTGTTGATCTTTAAAAATATAAACTCAAAGTCAGTTTTTTAAAAAGTATCAAGAAATGAGTTCCCTGTTAGGAGCTCTGTCCCAGGATAACTCACGGACCCCCATTTAATCGTGAGAGCCCATCACGAGTAGTGCTCACAGACCACTTCGGGCTGCGTGTAGGTAGGAAAGCATCTCTGCGTTTCTGTTTTGTAAAGTTCACCTTATCCCTGTGCATTGAGCAGACAGCCGAGTCCCGCTTCCTCCCCGAGCTGTGTTTCCTAGCCTGAAGAGAGCATGAAGCTCTCCCGAGCCTTCTTCCCAACCTTTCTCCAGTCTTTCCGTCCGCCCGCAAGTGAACTTGATTCCTGGATTGAGCCGAGCAGGCAGGCGGTGAGAGTGGAGATGCCCTGCCTGGGGCCTACCCGCCTGCCCACAGCAGGCCTTCCGGGCCGTGGGAGCAGCCAGGCTTGGGGCAAGGCGTGTGGCGTTTCCTAGGCCCCCGACAGGAGCAGAGAACCTGCACGACATCCCCACATTAAGCCCCCGGGATTGCAGCCCCGATGTGGGTCATTTTGGGTGGGACTTTCAAGTGAGGGGCGGTCAGACTAGCCTTTTGAAAGCCACTGTGACCAGGGTTCTGCAGGCCGGCATGGGTCAGCTAGTACTTGTCCTGCGAGTTTGTTGTAGGCAATGTTCCTAGAAGTACCGGGAGCCCCTAGCCGGCCGGTGTAAACCCGGAGGTTCTCAAGCGTTAGGTCCTAGGATTCCCGAGGACCTGGGTGTACAGTGTTGGCTGCCAGTCACCAGTGGAAGGGGATTCAGTGTGACGTGAGTGTAAGGAAACGAGCTGAGGCCACAGCCCTGAGAGGCGGCATTGGGGTTGAGCCCAGGTTGTCTTCCTCTGGGTCCTGCCCCCTCCACGTCCAGGGAGCCTGGTTCTCACCGCTCTCCCCAAGCCTCCTGCTGACTGTGCTGGGGGCCTGGGGCTTCTGCAGACCCTCCCACCCTGCAGGGTCCCTGACGTGGAGCAGGGAGGTGGCGAGGTGGCTGGGGAGCTCGGGGAGGGCGGGAGGATAACCGCGGGCAGGGCCGGTAACCTGCCCCAAGAAACATGGGAGCCTGCTGGGTATGTACTCCTCAAATTGCTGGGTGTTCTTTTTGGATTTTAGAGCCGTTTCTCCTGCCCGCGCAATGGAGGGACTTCTGCGTTAAGTTGGAGAGGGGGATGTGAAAGGAAAAAGCAGTGGGTGTTTGAAGGGACAAGTGTGGAGGAAAGTGGGGCTCAGCGGGGTGGGGTGGGTTTTTGGTTTGCTTTTGACAATTAGTGTGCAGATTGGTAGATTTTCATGATAACGAGCAAAGCTGCCACCCTGCCCAGACCAGCTGCTGGCTTTTCTGAGCAGCTGCAGAGCCAGCACTGGATCAGTTCAGGGGCAGCTAAGATTGGGCAAGTCCCGGGGGTTCCCGGGTCCCGAGGGCAGGTTTTCAAGCCCTGACCTCAGTCCTGCTGTCAGTGTTGGTTTCTCTCCTGGGAAGCATCTCCAAAAAATAAATAATTGGCCCTGAAACATTCTGCCTTTGGAGTTGATGAAATCGTGCTGGCTGCACTTCTGTTTGCTGACTTGGTAGCAGCTGGGGAACCTGGGTAACGAGAACTGCCGTTCAGGATTTTTGGTACCTGTAGTTCAGCAACAAATTCAGTTGAACCTTGATAACAAGATGTGCTCATGTTCTTGCGTTCTGGAAAGAGTACTTTGCTTCCAGGCAGGGCGTCCTACAAAGGTACGAACAGGAAACAAGTACTGGTTCTCAACTTTTCATTCTGGAGGATGGAATCCTAATCCGTTTCTGAAAGGGGTGGCATTTTTACCTCATACGCATAAAAAATAGCCCCACAGGTGTTATAATCCTTCAGCAAAAGGTTGAAATGTGAAGGGAAGAGTGTGGGGAATCATATTTTACTTATAAAGTCAGCCCGAGTAACCTCCAGGGTGGAAAAGTTGAGAAGCAGTACTTGTTTCCTGTTAGTACTGATCTGGGGCCCAGGCAGTCAGTCATTCACTCCGGGGGGCGGGTTGGGACTAGATGCAGTCCTTCCTGCCTGTGGAAGCAGAGAGGGTGAGGAAGAGGAACACGTCTGTGAAAGTTAGCCTGGCCCTTGAGCACAGACATGGGGGACCCACAAAGTGAGGAGCCTGAAACGCACAGCGTGGATGTGGGTGAGGAGCCTTGCTGCGGGGCGGCCCCGAGGGGTGGGTCAGATCTGTGCGTGGGGAGCAGGAGGGACGGTTCTCTGTGCCTGGGCTGGAGGCATGCAGAGCAAGGGTGCGGAGGGAGTGCCTCATCTGGAGAGGGGGCTGGTCCTGCCCTCCGAGTCCTGCTGCAGTTTTTAGACTTTAAATTCTAGGCCTGTAGTTAGTTTTCAACCATCTTTTAGGCATGACCTCCCTTTAAATGAAATCTTAAGTGGCCACACAATATGCAAATTCCTGGGGTCGGGGAGGCCCGAGGTCGCGTGGTGGTGGCCCCCAGGGACCACGCAGGACTCATGACCATTTTGAGGGTTTTCGGTTCTAGGGAGTTTTTTGTTTTTTGTTTTTTTTAATGAAGTTATTTATTTATTTGTTTATGGCTGTGTTGGGTCTTCGTTGCTGCGCGTGGGCTTTCTCTAGTTGCGGCGAGCGGGGGCTACTTCTTCGTGGCGGTGCGCGGGCTTCTCATTGCAGTGGCTTCTCTTGTTGCGGAGCACGGGCTCTAGGTCAGCGGACTCCAGTAGTTGTGGCTCTCGGACTCTAGAGCACAGGCTCAGTAGTTGTGGTGCATGGGCTTAGTTGCTCCGCGGCCTGTGGGATCTTCCCGGACCAGGGCTCGAACCCGTGTCCCCTGCATTGGCAGGCGGATTCTTAACCACTGTGCCACCAGGGAAGTCCCTCTAGGAAGATTTTTAAGGAGGCGGGTCACCAGTTTCCTAACCAGTCTGGGTATTTTCTGCACAGATTCTTCTAATAAAGAGGATGCCATTGAGGAGGAAGACGAGGAGGAAGATGACGAGGAGGAGGAGGACGACGGCGACGACTTGGAAGTTAAGGAAGAAAACGGTGTCTTGGTCCTAAATGACGCGAACTTTGATAACTTTGTGGCTGACAAGGACACGGTGCTGCTGGAGTTCTACGCTCCGTGGTGAGGACCCACGCTCCGCCCCCCTCAGCCAGATGGACCAGGGGTTCCTCTGTGTCCCAGGCTTGACCCCTCAGAGTCATCCAGACCCCGCAGGGTGGGAGTGTCCGGGTGCAGGAACCCAGACTCCTGGTTCGGGAGCGCCAGGAGCTCAGCATTCTGCCAGTTTGCATCGAGCGTCCAACGAGCCAGCCCTCGCGGACCGCGGGCCCCGCTCGTTTCAGATCCAGTGCTTAAAAATGTGAACACGTCCTCTGCTAGTTACAGCTGGGGGCGGCTAACGAGCTGTGATGACACAGAGACCTGCGTGGGTGACAGACGCATCCCTCGTTACAGATTCAGCCCTCCACCCCCTCCTCCTGCTGGAGACTGGCAGCTGCCCAGTGCAGCCCGTGGGGCCTCCCATGGGAAAGGTGCATGGGCCCTGGGGGAGCAGCCCCTCTTTTCCCATCTTTCACCCTCACGGTGCAGCCAGTCATGACTCTTGGGCTCCTTCCCCCCACCTCTCTTCTGCTGTTTCTTCCATCTCATAATCCCGTCTTCTTTTTCCCCTTTCTCCTGCTCTCCTTGGTTCACTTTGGAGACAAAATAGTCAAAATAGTCAAGATATTCGTATGTTGTTTGTCTAGCATAGTGTGAGATGCTTCGTAAAAGTATCTAAACAGTCCTTAGGACAGGCCTGTGAGGTTACATCATTCTTGGTTTATAGATCAGCCGTTCTCAAACATTTTGTTCTCAGGACCCCTTAACACTTAAAAACTGAGGACCTCAAATAGCTGGTTATGTGGGTCACGTTTATCAGTAGTTACCGTATTGGAAGTTAAAACTGAGAAGTAGAAAAAGCCATCTTTAAATAACAGTAGCCCTCTTACATGTTAACATCAGAATGCTGACATCATCGTCGGTCACGTAGCCTCTGGAAAACCCCACCATATGCTTCTGAGAGGAGTGGAAAAGACAGCATCTTTCAGGAAGAGTTTTCTCCTCACACTGGGGTGTAGAGATGTTGAAAGCATGTTCCCTCAGCAGAGCTGGGTTTCGAACCTGGATCTGTTTGACTTTCAGCCGCCTTGGCCTCCCCTGTTGTGCGTTTCTCGTTAACTGCAAACATTTCTGGTCCCAGTGCCCCCGTTTGTGTGCGCGTTGCTGGATTTAAGTGTCCATGGGCACAGTTAACCTGCTGCTGCTTCCCAAAATCTAATTCTCAGGTGCGGGCATTGCAAGCAGTTTGCTCCAGAATATGAAAAAATCGCCACTACCTTGAAGGAGAATGACCCTCCCATTGCTGTCGCCAAGATCGACGCGACCTCGGAATCGGCGCTGGCCAGCAGGTTTGACGTGAGTGGCTATCCCACCATCAAGATCCTTAAGAAGGGGCAGGCTGTCGACTACGAGGGCTCCAGGACCCAAGAAGGTGAGCGGCTCCTGAGCTGCTGGTGGAAGTCGGGGCCAGGGTTCCCTCCCCCTGGAAGGGAAAGTGGAGGGGGTGATGGGAGGGGAATTTGGATATTAGAAAGGAAGCCAAGCTGAGTGGACGGGGAGTGATCCCTGATGGAATGTTCGCGGAAACTTGGATCAACATAAACTTGTCCTTGCACGGGAGGGGTTATCTTCTTCCATTGACGACCATGAAACTCAAGGTCTGGAGCCGGTGTGTTACAGGTCATGGGTCTTGGTAGTGTGCTAGAGCAGTGCTTCTGAATGTCTAGCTTGCATCCGACTCACGGGGGGTGGGGTGGGGTGGGGTGGGGTTGAGGGGGCTCGTTAAGACAGACTGTCAAGCCCCAGCCCAGAGCTTCTGATTCACTAAGTTTCAGGTCTGGCCCAATAACCTGCATTTCTTGTGAGCGCCAAGGGCTTGCCGAACCTGCGGGTCCAGAGCCCCACATTGGAACCACTGGTGTGCGGAGCCAGCCAGTGTTTCTAAAACCAGGCCCGATGGATCCCTGCCTGGCTCACAGCAGACACTAAATAAGTTTCATTAAATGAATGAGAAAATAACATTGTGGTAGCCTTTAGCATATCTCTTAATCACTTAAGAAAAAAAGATGGCTTTGTGCTGCATTTTCCATTCCCAGTATAGCATAGTAGAAATAGCACTGAATAGGTTTGGGGTCTTTATTGCCATCATGTAGCCCTGTGTCCCCCCACAAGGGCTTCCCTTGCTGGGCCTTGGGCTCCTCATCACGGAGTGTGAGGTCATGTGGACTTGATCTCAAGGTTCCCTTTGAATTGGTACGAGAGTCTGTCCCGTGACAGACTTGTATATTTGGAGGTCTGCGCTTGACACCTGACAGCTAGGGATGTGGCCCAGTTTGGAATCTTGAGAGCAGGGTTTGCCTAAGTGGCCTCCCCAGGCACCAGCCCTCCCAGTGCGTCTTAATAATGGGGCTCGCCCGCGTTGATGGCCCCAGGGCCTCGGCTCTTCCTGCACCGGCAGGTGCTGCTGTGCGCGCTCCAGTCTGAAAGCTTGTGCTTTGCGGCCGTGGGTCTCAGACCCGGCTCCTTGGTAGATTCTATGGCAAAAAAGGAGAGAAGAAGTTTGCAGCCGCTGCTCCTAAGAACCACTTGGAAAGTGCTTTGCGAGAATATATTCAGTGTCCCAGGCCTGGCGTTGAATCCATCTCCGGGGAAGCAGGCCACAGGTGGGCCTTTTGCGGTCTGTGCAGCCTGAGCGGCGTGGGAGCCGCTGCTCCTCTTTTCATTTTTCTCCAGTTTGGTTACATTTTATGATGCGTGTAACGTGCCAGTGCTAGATGTGCATGTCTAAATACATATGTATTTGTACGAGTTAAGAGGATGCCCCCAAAACCATTAATAGGCATGTGTGGTCAAACACTAGGAGATGACCTCTCGGGGTTCGAGTGCAGTTAGAACCCTGGCGTGGTAGGAGCGGAAGTCTCGTTCGTTGGGTTGGGCTTGGCCTGTCTCGAGCAGTCTGCAGGGGGTGCATGTGCCAGTGGACATGGGACGGATGGCTGTTGGAGACAGTGGGCCTCTGGCTCTTAATTGTGCAGAGTGGTGCTGGCTGTAGACGTGATTGGATTTCAGGAAATCAGATGGGTCCTGTTCTGTGGCCCCGCTCTCTCTCTTCGCCCCTCACCACCTGCCACCCCTGGAGCGGGGGCCTGCATGTGCTCAGTCTTGTGTTGTTTCTTCCAGAAATTGTGGCCAAGGTCAAAGAGATCTCCCAGCCCACCTGGACACCTCCACCAGAAGTCACGCTCGTGCTGACCAAAGATAACTTCGATGAGGTGGTGAATGAGTCGGACATCATTCTGGTGGAGTTTTATGCCCCGTGGTAAGATGGTGTCTCTCTTCTGTTATCGGGTACTGGTCAGGCCCGTCCTGTATTCAGTACAGGCACGGGCCGGGGGTGGCAGGGACAGACCCCCGCACGTGAGGCAGGGCTAGCCGAAGAGCAGGCGGGTGCAAAGTCCTCGCTGTGCACAAGTGGGCAGAGTGGCGCGCTGCGTGTTCCGAGAGAGAAGTGGTTTCACAGAGTCTTTCCCGGGGGATAGGATGAGGCTAAAATGTAGGCCTGAAGTGTGGAGCCTGCAGGGGAGAGTAAGCCACGTGGGCCACATAGGGGGGCCACCCAACGATCTGGGGCCCCTGGGAGCTGGAGGACACGGCTGTGCGCCGGGCAGTGCCCGCTGTCCCCCGAGCCTCGCTGCCTCCCTCCTGAGGTGTTTGAACCTTGGTTTTCTCTGTCTTTGTCTCTGCTCTCGACTGTTCTGGAGTGAATCTTGGAAGTTGACCCTGACCCTTGCTTTACACTCAAGACGTGTTCCCTTCTTGTGCCGGAGCCCCAGGGTCCCTACAGTTTCCTGCCTTTTGTCCCCTCCCCTCACCCCCCTTCACAGGCTTGCATCCACTTCATGCCCATCCCTCGTGTCCCAGCTCACCCTCACGTCCTGTGTGAAGTCACCACTGACTGGTATCCTTACCTGCCCCAGCTCTCCAACCAAGAAAATTGTCTTGCCTTTCCCATGACTTACCCCATGTCACGGTTACACCCCTGTCCGCCCAGGTCTCGTGTGTGTGTGTGTGTGTGTGTGTGTGTGTGTGTTGTGTGCGTCTCCCCACCCCCATGAAGGAGGAGGCCACATCCTGCTGGCCCCTGGGGAAGGCCTGGGCCCCGCCCTCACCCGGGGGCATCCCGAGGTTGGCCGGATCTCTCCAGTCACCCGGGAGCTCAGGCTGGGTTTCTGCGCTTCACTTACCTGGCAGGTGGCATCCACACCAGAACAGGCCCCTGACAGAACTGCTTCCTCTCGCAGGTGTGGACACTGCAAGAAACTGGCCCCCGAGTACGAGAAGGCCGCCAAGGAGCTGAGCAAGCGCTCTCCCCCGATCCCTCTGGCGAAGGTCGACGCCACCGCGGAGACAGACCTGGCCAAGAGGTTCGACGTCTCCGGCTATCCCACCCTGAAAATCTTCCGCAAGGGAAAGCCCTTTGATTACAACGGCCCACGGGAAAAATACGGTACTGCCGCCGCCTCTGGCCTCAGTGGGGAGGGAAACTCCTGGCGCGTGGGCGCCGGCAGAGCTGTGGGGACAGCGCCCTGCAGCCCCAAGCGGCCCCTCAGGCGTGTGCTCTGCTCCCAGGGATCGTCGACTACATGATCGAGCAGTCCGGGCCGCCCTCCAAGCAGATCCTGGCCCTGAAGCAGGTCCAGGAGTTCCTGAAGGATGGAGACGACGTCATCATCGTTGGGGTCTTTAAGGCGGAGAGCGACCCAGCCTACCAGAAGTACCAGGATGCCGGTAAGGAGTGGCCCTCTGGGCGGGGCAGAGTGCCCGTGCCTGGGCCGTCTGAGGTTGCTGGGGAGTCTGCTGCTTTTGTATAAAACTCCTGGGCATTGATTTAGGGGGTGGCTTGATGGAAGAATTGAGATTGCATATGTGGGAACAGGCTTTCCTTTCTGGGCTTGGGGGTTGGTTCCCTGTTGCTTTAATTGCACGTGGGTGATATGTTCTCTTACTAAATAGATGAGAGGGCTGCGCAGTCCCCCTCCTGGCCTCTGAGAGAAGGGGAGGGGCACAGTCAAGTTCATCCAAGGTCATTGTCTACCTCCCGCCCCTTCCAGGGACCCCTTCCCAGAGCCAGTCCCTCTGCCAGGGGTAGGGTCTTGACCGGAAAGCGGGGGTTTCTGCATCAGACCTGGGTTCGAGTCCTGGCTCTGCCAGTGGTTAGAACACCGTGACCACAGTCAGTGGCTTGATCAGCTCGGAGATCTCCCATCCAGCACGGTGACCTGTCCTGCGTGGAAGGTTGTTACGTTAGCTGAGATAAAGTGGAGGAAGCGCTTAGCAAAGTGCCTGGGGATGCCGATCGCACAGTGAATGCTGGTCTTGCTGGTCTGGGAGGCAAAGTTTATCCCCAGCAGCTGTCAGTGGTGTCCCGTGGGGGCCGGCGTCCTCGCTCTCCGGATGGTCCCTGGGTCGTGAACAAAAGATGGTTCTTCAGGGACGGTCAGGATCCTCTCGGTCTGCATCAGCTCCTCCTGAGTGCCCTCCACCCCTCACCCCACGTCGCACACGCCAAAACAGTTTGGTCTTCTACTTCGAAGGAGTAATCATGATCTGCTTGCCACTTAGCGCTAATCTCTGTGCTGTGCAGTCATGGTCGTGCGTTTGTCAAATGCAGATTAACGTTGTAAAACTTACAGTAGAGCTAAACTCTGTGCTTCCTCAGTCTTCACTGATTCTGTCAGTAACCTTGTCACCCAGTTGTGCTAGAAACTTGCAGAGGGGTCCCCTAGCCCACCCAGGGCCACAGGCAGCCACGGAGTCCCCAAACCTACACATGTATGTGCATGCAGATCCCCGGGGATCTTGTCAGAATGTGGGTTCTGGTGCTGTACATCTGGGTGGGCCCGGGTGCTGCCTGTCCAGCTGCCTCACTTCCAGTCCGACGTAGGTGTGACTCCACGTGGCCAGTCGGGTTAGGCCCAGGCAGGGGTGACGGGCACTGGGCCTGGGGTGTAGACTGCGGGGGAGGAGCCAGAGACAGTCCTGGGGATGCAGCGCGGACGACGGGGAAGCTGATGGGGCAGGAGCAGGCGGGAGGCTGGCGGGAGGAAGGGGTCTGTGAGCGTGGAGGGCGGGCAGGAAGTTCTTGAGTCGATTCTGTCTCTCCACCCAGGGCCACCTGATAACAAACACCCGGGGCGCCTGGCGGCTTAGCACGGGTGTGCCTTCTGGGTGGGCCACCTTGTTTCATTCTTACAGTGGCCTGAGAGGTGCCCTGTCCTGTTTCTACAGAGGAGGGACTGGGGCTCGGGGAGGTGAGTAAGTGGCAGGCCTGAAGTCACGCAGTTGGCAGGTCGAAAATTACGATTTCAGTCTAAGTCTGTCTTAGATTCCAAAAGCTGTGAGCTTGTCCAGGTTGCCCCCTGCCTCCTGCAAGACACGCGCTGTGCCCTCAGCCGCCTGTTCCTATAACCAGTCGGAGGCTGCCCTCAGGGGTGGGGCGACACCTCACCCAGTGCTGGGACCACACGCTCCGCTCAGGGTGGGTCTGGATGGCTCAGCGAGGACAGAGCAGAGGGACTGAGGTGGTCCCCCTGTGGGGTCCAGGGCAGGGGTTGACAAGCTGGCCCACGGGCCAGATCCGGTCCTCACCTGGTTTTGTAAGTTCCGTTAGAGCACAGCACACTGGATGGTTTGCACGCTGATCAGCACAGAGCTGGGTTGTCGTGACCGTGGGGTCCACAAAGCCAAGATAGTTCCTGTCTGGTCCTTTCCATGAAGGATTGCCAGCCCCTGTTCTAGAGTATCCTCAGACGGTGGGGTTGCATTTGGGAGTTTCCCAAGATTTAAAGTATGTGTAGCAAAAGAACCGCAGCCCACAAACAGGCCACCCAGCAACTCGAGGAGGAGCAGTCAAACCCCTGTGAAGGGTGCTGGGTGTGAAAACTCCCTGTGGGGATGGAGGGTTCTTGTGACGGACACAGGAGGATTTGGGCTGTCTGTCTAGGGTTATGTGCTTCTCAGCATCAGAGGCCACAGTCGACCGTAGCGCCTGACAAATTAGCTCTAAGTTTTTCTATGAAGATTGTTTATTTTTAAAATAAATTCCAAGATATATAGATTTTAAGGTATTACATCTATACCAAGTTTTAAAATCCAGACTCCTTTCAAGTGTTTAAGCTCTGGATATTGTCCACACAGCGTTCGTGGTTAATAACACTATTTTCTGGGCGTTTGCTTTGACTGATGTGGGTAGTGAGTTGAATCTAAATCATTTAAGCAATTTAGTAAATTGTGTATTTATTGTTGTGTTAATTTTTCAGCTAACAACCTGAGAGAGGATTACAAATTCCACCACACTTTCAGCACTGAAATAGCAAAGTTCTTGAAAGTCTCCCCGGGGAAGTTGGTCATCATGCAGCCTGAGAAATTCCAGTCCAAATATGAGCCCAAGAGCCACGTGATGGACATCCAGGTGGGTGAGGGATGCCAGCCCCGGGGCATCCGATTGGCATGAAGGTCTCTTGGTCAGGGTTCGCGGGAGGGATGGTGGTCGGGGGATGGGGTCTCACATACCTGGTGGGTCGTGGGGCCTTGGCCCCTGGCAAAGCTCCACCTGCTTTTGCCAGAAGGGTTCCCCCGGTCTTTATAGCTCCTGGGAGGCCAGCACCGGCCTGCGTGGCTGGTGTGGCTCCTGGCCCGGACGTGCTGGCTGCTGGGTCTGAGCCGAGCCTCACTTGCCGCCAGGTGGCTTGGGCGCTGAGGTCTACGAAGTGATAACGGGCCTCTCTGTTCACTGGGTGAAGCTGTGGGACATGGCATGTGGACTTGGCCTTTCTTTCCTCTGTGTCCCCCCCACTCTCGGTCTTCCTCAGGGGGTGACACACTCACCTCTAGAGGAGCGGAGGGAGTTCCCAGCCCAGGGTGAGCCTGGGTCCAGCTCGGTGTTCCAAGTGCTTCACAGGGGCCCCGCGCTCCACTGAACAGATCTTCAGGTTTAGGAAAAACCTTACATCTTGAATCCAAATATTTTATTTGATAGAAAGATGCAGAGAAGTGAGCTAACAGGCTGGAGGTCCCACAACCAGTTAGGAGCAGACTAAGGGGAAAATGCAGGTGTGCTCCGTCCCCAGCCAGGACACATGCGCGTGGTCTCATCTCGCCCCCTGCCCTCCAGCTTCTCTTTGTAGCATCCGGAGATACTGACTCTGGGTCCACAGAGGGGCCCTGATGGCACAGTTCTGTGTGGTGTGTGTGCTCCTGGGGAAGGGTGCTGTCTGCAGCTTTCAGTAGATTCTTGAAGGGGTCCTTGACCTGAAAAGGTTGAGATCCACAGTCTGTTGTACACATCACTGCTACTTTGCTCTTTTGGTATTATTTATATACCGTCTTTGTTGCAGAAATTATTTCAGGCTGCTTTGTAAAAAATTGACACAACAGATAAAATGCAATTTTTAAAAAATGGATTTAAAAATTAGGACAAAGGGAAGACAAGGGCAGGACAGGTAAGATGAAGCCAGGTGTAAAATCAGCACAAGCAGCACTGTGCTGAGGGGATAGCCTGTTTGCCGCAGACGTAAGCGAGGAGGGCTCTGGCCTTGAGTTCAGATTCGGGCCCGCAGGTGCCAGGTGCTCAGCTCGGGAGCACATTCGTCCTGGGTCCCTCGGCTTTGAGCTCACCTCCTGAGTGACGGTTGGTCCAGGGGCCGTCCAGATGAAAGACACGCCACAGCCCGGCTGCCCTCTGCCTTGTCCCTGCTGCCTCCTCCCACCTGGCCCGGCCTGCCATTTTTCAGCGCCACCTGGGGCCACCTCCCTGACCATCCCTGCAGATGGGACATGGGCCCTAGGGGGAGAGAGCAGTGGTTATCCATCACTTCCTGCTGGGCAGGCAGCCTCACCTCGTTGGACCTCGGTTTCCTCACCTGTAGAGTGGGTGGCCGTGCCGCCCACGTGCAGCTGTGCGGCCCCATGGTCTTCCTGAGAGACACTGCCCGCACCCCTGCCCCCGGCCTCGGTGTAGCGGCTAGTCAGGGGCAGGCTTTCTCCAGGTGGAGCTCGGAGCCCAGGCGGCGCTTCACATCACGGCACCGTGTTTCTCGTCCGTGCAGTGTCCCTGACAGGCTGCTGTGAGGATCAGACCAGGGGAAGGTGGGACCCTGCGCCCAGTTTAGCCCATGTTAGCGCCGCTGTCATCTGGGAGCCGGGCCTTCCCCCAGCAGAACCTGATTGACCTGGACCGCAAGCCCCCACCCAGAGGGAAGGGGACGTGGCCTCTGCGGTTGCCCGAGAGGCTCACTTCGGGTTCCCTGAGGAGGAGCCCCAGCATCACTGGGTAGACTGGAGTGGGGCCCCTGTGCCCGTCTCTTGGAGCAGATGTCTTTTGCCGTCGACAGCAACGGACAGCTGCACCTCACCTGCCCCCTTTTGCAGGACTCCACGGAGAGCTCGGCCATCAAGGAGCACGTGTTGAGGCACACGCTGCCCCTTGTCGGCCACCGCAAGTCTTCCAACGAGGCCAAGCGCTACTCGCGGCGCCCCCTGGTGGTCGTGTACTACGGCGTGGACTTCAGCTTCGACTACCGCGTCGGTGAGGCCCGGGTTGGCGGCTGGGGTGTGTGGTTACTTATGGCTTCAGGGGCTTTTTCCTCCCGGGCTGTGTCGCTACCCCCTTCCCTCTCTGCTTGAGCAGGAGGGGAGCTTCGAGTCGAGTTGGGCCCTCTTAGATTAGAGACGCGGGGGCGATCGGGCGAGACCAGCCCCCAGCCCCGACCCGCCTGCGGGCAGGGGGCCCTGGGCTGCGGCCCGAGGCTGGTCCGAGATCTGCGCCCGGCATCTGGAGCCTCAGCCGCTGCGGCCCGGCTCACGGCCCTCGGTGCCCTTTCAGCCACTCAGTTCTGGCGGAACAAGGTCCTGGAGGTGGCCAAGGACTTCCCCGAGTACACCTTTGCCGTGGCCGACGAGGACGACTTCGCCACGGAGGTGAAGGACCTGGGGCTGAGTGAGAGTGGGGAGGAGGTGAACGCGGCCATCCTGGACGAGGGCGGCCGCAGGTTCGCCATGGAGCCCGACGACTTCGACGCCGACACCCTCCGCGCCTTCGTCAGCGCCTTCAAGAAAGGTGGGCCCCCCATCCCATCCCCCCCCATCCTCCACCTCCGCGGCCCCGCCGGCTTGTTGTGGGGGGCCTGGCCCAGGCTTCCTCCTGGACCCGAGGGATGGGAAGATGGGGATGGAGAATCCCCGTTCTTTTGCTTTGTCTCTCTCTCTTTTTTTTTTTTTCATAATAGAAAAAAAGGCAGGTGTCTTGGAAATCTCAAGAAGCCTTATTTTTAAAATACGTAAAGTACAACAGGCTTTTGGACTTAGACGTAAGTTCCCCGTGCGAGGGAGACTTGCTTTGGCATCGAGCCGAGTGTCCTTCGGATCTGGCTGAGCACGTGGCCGCGGGTCCCCAGCGCTGGCGGCTGGCGGGCAGACCTCCTTGTCCGTCCC
This sequence comes from Balaenoptera musculus, assembly GCF_009873245.2. Classification (NCBI taxonomy): domain Eukaryota; kingdom Metazoa; phylum Chordata; class Mammalia; order Artiodactyla; family Balaenopteridae; genus Balaenoptera; species Balaenoptera musculus. The sequence goes on from NC_045793.1 coordinate 7,448,869, forward strand.
TGCTCAGTCTGCTCCCCGCCGTGGCTTCCAGCCCGCGGCGCCCACCCTCCTAGTAACCCCTCTGCATCGGCAGCATCTCCTGTGACGGCCTCACTGAACAGGACCCAGTGTCTGCTAGGCCTTGTGGGGCACCACCTGCACCCTCTCTGGCCTTCGCAGGGACTGGGAAAGTAGAGGATGTCAGAGGACTGGGGGTGGGCTTCTGGAGACAAGGCCCTGCCCGGCCCTGGCAGTGTCTGACTTGCCCTGTCCTGCACGTCAGGCCAGCCTCGCTGCCTGGTCCGGTCAGAGCCGCCAGGGTCCGGGCCTTTCGGCTCTCACAGTCCTCTTCTGCTTGCTTTCCTCGGCAGGAAAACTGGAGCCAGTTGTCAGATCCCAGCCGGTGCCCAAGAACAACAAGGGGCCGGTCCAGGTCGTGGTGGGGAAGACCTTCGACTCCATCGTGATGGACCCTAAGAAGGACGTCCTCATCGAGTTCTACGCGCCCTGGTGCGGACATTGCAAGCAGCTGGAGCCCGTGTACACAGCGCTGGGCAAGAAGTACAAGGGACACAAGAATCTGGTCATTGCCAAGATGGACGCCACGGCCAACGATGTCACCAACGACCGCTACAAAGTCGAGGGCTTCCCCACCATCTACTTCTCCCCCAGCGGGGACAAAAAGAACCCAATTAAATTTGAGGACGGAAACAGAGATCTGGAGCATTTGAGCAAGTTTATAGAAGAACATGCCACAAAACTGAGCAGGGCCAGGGAAGAACTTTGAGGGCCTTGAGGGTCTGCCCAGGGCAAGTGCGGCAGGGACCAGACAGCGAAGCTTCCAGCACTCGGCAGTGGAGCCTGAGCCAGCTGCGAGCCTGGTGGGCTTGCTCAAAGGCAGTCTCTCAAGGTGTTTTTGGTTTGTCTTGTGTTTTAATTTTTTATACTTTGGTATTTCACCTCATGCTCTGAATACTGAATTAGATATGAATGACTCAGTAGATTAGTCCAGAATTTTACAGAGGATACGTCTATTTTTATCATTATTTGGGGTTTGATTTTTTTTTTTTTAACCTTTCACCTTCTTTAATATATTTCTTCAAAGCAGACAAGTTGAATCTCTTCTGTGTGAATTTTTTTTCTTTTTTTAATTTAAAATTTAAGAAGCCTTTGCCAAATCACGTCGGCTTTTCCTTTTTATTTTATTGTCATCTGAGGAATGGTTAGCTGAAGACGGGACTGTTGGTGTTTGGTTTTTATTCTTCCTATTGTGGCACAAAGTGAGAACTGTCGCCAAGCACCCTGCCGAGGACGTCATTTCAGCCCGACTCTGATCCGCCACCCGGTCCAGGGAGAAGCGGCATCTCTGCAGGCCTGGGCGTCACCGTGCCTTCTCCTCCCAAAGCGAGGACCGCAGGCGGGAGCGTTTCCCAGGTGCTCCCAGACCCTTGGAGCCAGGTTCCGAGGCTCAGCCTCCGGGAGGCCGCCCGCCTCTTCAGAACCGCCATGGCCGAGGAGAGATGAGCTAGGGCACAAGTGGAGACTTTAGGGTGATAGGGGGATAGGGTAGGCTGTTGTGATGGAATAAAGAAAGGATTGAAAATGAACCTCCATCACCGTCCTAGAGCACATGGTCCCGCCCTGGAGCCTCAGCGTGCTGGAGATGGAGAGGCCGGGCCTGGAGGGGAGGCTCCCTGCCCGGCCTGCAGAGTGCAGGTGGCCTCACTCCACCCCGAACATCCAGGGGTGGGGTGGCATCCCGACCCGGGTAGGGGCATCGATGGGCTCTGCTCTTGGTTGTTTGTGGGTGGGCAGTGGTGCATTCTGTCGGGAGGGGGCAGGGATGGAGGGCAAGGCCCTGAGCACTTTTGGGGGCTGGGAGGAGGGGACAGGACAGGACGGGAAGCTGGACCGGCCCTCAGGGTTCTGGGCAATTTGTGTGATGTGAGCTTCATTCCGGGAGTTCATTCACCAAGATGTGCCGTCCCCGCTCGACTGTTCCTAATTTTGCTGAAACAGAAATCGTGAGCTGGGGGCATCTCTTCGAGCAGTGGCTGGTGGGTTTGCTGCAGGGGTTGCGGGGGGCAAGAAGCAGCCCCACGGGAAGGGGCAGCCGGGGTGGGCCTTTCTAGATGATCTGCTTTCAAGTTGAGTCTGGCCAGGGTGGGCGGAGGTGTCCGGTAAGTCCTCAGAATCCCCAGTGTGGCAGGAAGTCCTCTGCATCCTCCTGGGTGCCCGCTTCCCTCCAGAGGACAAGCAGGCCCCCCTCAGAGACTTTGTGTCAGAAGCTCACAGGAGTAAATGTGGGTGTGGGGCTTGGAGGCTTTTTTTTCAACCCAGAGGCACACCCCTCCAGCACCGCCTGGGGCTCCCGTGCTGGTCTGGGAGACCTCACGCAGCACACGTGAGGCCTGGGCTCTAGGAGGGGATCAGTGTGGTCTCATTGGAAGTGAGGTGTCGGGAAAGCCCTTTTTGAAGTGATGTTTGAGCTGAGACCCAAGGATGAGTTGGCTGGAGCCCGGCTGAGGTTGGGTGTGAGTCATTTCTCAGTGTGTCCCGGGACCTGCGGCGTTGACACTACTTGGATGTTTGTCAGAAATGCACGATCTCGGGCCGGGCCCCAGACCTGCTGAGTCAGAATGCATCTTAAGAAGATCCCAGGAGACTCATGCCTAGTGAATGCAAAGGCCCTGAGGCAGAAGTCAAAATGTATCCTCTTATGAAATACAGTCTGGAAACCAAGTTGCCCAATGGAGTGTCAGGTAAACTCACCCTATATTGACTGTAGAGAGTAGGCCCCTGGGAGAGGATCTACCCCAGGCTGGTTAGGGAGCTGATAGGCTGCTAAAGGAGACAGGTGAGTCAGCCGATGGCAGTCCAGTGCAATCAGTGCCAGGGTGAAGATGTGCCCGCCGTGGGAGCCCAGAGAGCAGGCACTGGCCCAGCCTGGGAGCCTGGGCAGCCCTTCAGAGAGGCTGATCCGGGAGCCACAAGGAGGAGGTGAACTTTCCAGGTTGAGGCATAGCAGGTGCAAAGGGACAGAGGCGAGGGAGGGAAGCAGTGATGCGAAAGGAGGTGGAGCAGGGGCTGGAAGAGGTGGGTGCCCTGAGTCAGGAGTTTGACCTTGTTCTAGAACTTTGCAGGGAACCACTGACGGTTTTAAGCAGGGAAGTGCTGTGATCAGATAGAAAGATTAATAATGGGAGTAACAGGTAACATTTATTGGGCATTTAGCAAAAGCCAGACCCTGTGTCCAGCAGTTTGCCCGATTATCCCAGTGTAAGTGATCTGCAAGGTACGTGCTCTTGTGCTCACTTTACAGCTGAAGAAAGGAAGGGGGCACGTGTCTGCAAATGTGAAGTTGGGGTGTGCTTCCCCCCGACCCCAGTTGTGCCATTGCATCACCCTTGTAGACAACCCAGTCTAGAAGCAGGGGAGCCAGGGCCGGCTGCAAGGAGGGTGGGCTGCATTTTGAGTACTGAGTGGTCTTTAGCAGTTAAGGGGTCTGCAGGAGCCGGTGCTGATGGGAGGTTGAGGGTGGGTGAGTGGATGCAAGAAGACTGGTATCATCACATCCAGTGTCTGAATCAACTTTTTGTTATTTAATTATGAAACATCTCAAGCATCCACAAAAATGGAGAGAATTGGCTACTTGATGCCCTTTACTCATCATTCACAGAAAACAATTACCAAAATTTTGCTACATTTTCGTATCCCCCCCCCCCTTTTTTGGCCACGCTCACTGCATGTGGGGTCTTAGTTCCCCAACCAGGGATCGAACCTGTGTCCCCTGCATTAGAAGCACAGAGTCTTAAACACTGGACCGCTGGGGAAGTCCCTCATGTCCCCCCCCCACCACAATGACAGCCAAGATGTCGTTTCACCCCTGCCTGGAGAACGCATTGTCCTACAGGGCCTCAGTGCCTTTTCACAGCCACCAAAATAAGCCGTAATTCATCTAGTACCCAGTCCAGATCCCCCAACTTTCTCAAACATCATTTTGCAGTTGGTCCGTTTGAATCATCAGCACTGCCTGCCTTTTAGTTTTGTCTCTTAAATCTCAGCTAGAGCAGTTCTGTCACCTCTTTTTCCCCCCACAACTGTCCCAGTTTCAGAAAAAAAAAAAACAAAAAACGAGAGATCTCTTGGGTCACTTGTGTTTTGCACGAGTTTGAGGAATGTTCGATGGTCGCTGTCTTGGTGGTGTGTGTAGTAAGTGTGGAAACTGGCGAGGTCCGGACAGAGGAAACAGTAGCAAGTCTTATAAGACTGATGATCGGTGCCTTCGCCGTGTGCCTGCTAGGTGCCCAGGACCCAGCATCCATTCTGAGTCATCAAAGCTGCAACCCAGGCTGACTCTACTCTCAGGCTGTGTGGCTTTGCATAAGTTACTTAACTCCTCTCAGAGTTTGTTTTCCTGACTGTAAGGTAGAGACACAGCCTCCTTCGCAGGGTATTCGTAAGGACCCAATGCCGTAATGTGTGCACAGGTTTCCGCACAGAATATCAGCCACCCTGAAATGCTGAATCTGAGGCCTCTCCCCTTTTTGTTGGGACTGCTTATCTCTTTGTCTCTCCCGCCTATTCTGATGGGCCAGGATGGAGCCATAGATCAGACACAGGTAGACCCCAAATGGAGGGTGTGGGTCTGTGTGTGTATAAAACAGATACCTGAACCCTAATTCTGGCCTAGGGAATCAGATCGGCAGGGTTGCTGCGTACTTTCTGATTTCAAAAACTTCCAAATATGATCACATTTCACCTGAAACATAGGCAGGTCAGGTATTACGACCTCCATCACGTAATAAAGGAAGTGGAGATCGGAGAGATAATAATTTGCCCAAAGTCACACAGTAAATTGAGAAGCCAGAACAAGAACTCAGAACCAGTGTTGTTTCTACAGCACCAGCATCCCCCGAGATGTGTTGGCAGAACACTCACCAAGGAGACTAATACAGGCTTCATTAACATTGGGTTCTGTTGGTAATTTGGCTTGGGAAATACTGGAACTAAAAGATGCTTCAATGGGGTTCTTGTTGAAGAAGCTTGGAGCCTGTAAGGCAGCAGCGTGCTGGAGACTCCAGGAGCAGACGGGACTTGCCCTGGCTTCTCTCCTGCGCGGATCCTCAGGGCCCCACCATGACGCGCTCTCCTGGTGCCAAGCCTCGTTAGTGCATTTTGCGAGAACACATGAGCCCTTGGCTCCTTCCCCAGGCCCCGAGGAGGTACTGGTGCCTTCCTTCTCTTCTGTATCCATCCCCCTCAATGTGGACCCACCCTAGGGTGGGGGATGTGGGCCAGGAAGTGCTCCAGGAGCCCAAGGACAAGGCTGATCCTTGAGCCCATCTCGGTGCACTTCAGTAGCAACGTTACAGGTGTATTTCCCCCGTCTTCAGAAGAGCCTTCAGCTGGAGCAAAGGAATTAAACCCTGAGGGGCACGTTACTGTGACTCCTTGATTCCTATTATGATGAATCAGAGGTATTGAAAATGCATTCTCTGGCACCTGTACTAAGGTAAAACATCGCTCCTACTGTAAGTCTGTCCTGTTACCCACATGGCACTTGGCCAGCTGTGCTAAGCACCGGACTTGGGAAAGCTGAAGTGAGATTTGGGAGCCCCCAGGGCCGAGCACAGAATGAAACACCATTTGAATGAACCGGTGGAGAACCTCAGATCCTTGGGTCCACACACTTGAGGGCCGGGCAGGGAAGGGCTCCGCTGCCCTTACCTCCCCCTTCGGAGTCCCCCTCAGCTGCCACCACTCACTGCACTCTTCACATGGCTCAGCCCCAGACAGAATGAGCACGGTTCTCACATTCGTCGTGTTCCCACCTAAGATTACGGAGATACTGGGGCAGAGAGAGGAGGACAAAGGACCACTTGTTGGCAAAGACTGAGAGAGGGCCTTTTAGAAAGCAGTGGCTGTGGCTTGGAGAAGAAATGTGGAAAACGAGCTTCTGTCTCTTCCTCCTGGCTTTTCTCAAAAAAAGAAGTGTGAGCTCAGCTCAGGTTGGATTGAAAACTGATGCCTCTAGAGACTTAAAAGGCCTTCAAGCTCAGAGGTTGAAAAGTCCAGTGTTCAAGGGCCCTGGGTGGTAAGTTACGTGCATGAAGCTGCTGGACGCGGGCGATAGGGAGTGGTGGTGATCAGGGCACACCTGAGAGTTTGTGTCTCACCTGAAGGGGGCACTTGCTGCCTGTAGGACTCTGGGCCTGGTGTTGCTATTCTGATTTTTCAAGAAAAGCCAGACATTTTAAACGTGAAATCCCCTAATTTTTAAGTTTCGAATCTAATTCAGATTATTGTATCAATACCGTGTGGGCCAAAGAAAAGGCATCTGAGGGCTGGGCTTGGTTAGAAACTACAGATCTAAATAAATCCTACCCCCCCCACACACACTTTTTTTTCCTGATTGTTTTATAATCACAAGAAGTCACTAGCACGGAGGATGCCCTGAGTGTAACAAAGGCTTAAAAATTGAGTTCTTTTAGAAAAGCTGAAGAGTTGAGTCTGGTGTTGGAATTTGGGCTGAGTTCTTAGGGTTTGGGTGGATTGCCAGGTGCACAACATGGTCTGTGCTTCAACGGCATTTGAACATGAGAATGGCCACGTGGCCGGGCAGAAGTGCTCCCTTTCATGGATTACCTCAGCACGTGCCCAGTGCAGCTGTACTTGTCAAAGTCCTTCCTATTATTTCTCTGACCCGCCCCGGGAGCACACCCAACTGCCTTTTGGTCACCCCAAGGCTGATTTAGGTCAGGGAAGGTCGCTGGGGGCGGGGTTAGCTGGAGGCAAGCCCACCCACAACTGCTGTTCCTACCAGAGCCTTGGCACTTCTAACTCCCGCCTTTTTAGGAAACTGAGGCCCAGAGAAGAGGCGGGCCTGGCCTAGGGCACTTCCAATCATTCGAAACTGAGAAGGGTCCGGAGCTACCGTCAGTGATTCTGTTTCAGCGCCTTGCGATGTCATCGCTGAATTAGCCCAGTCTCAGGCTCCGGATGCTCTGACCTCCTGGCTGCCAGGCTCCGCCCCCTCATGGTGCCCTGCAGACTGAAGGATCTGATCAGACTGGGGTCTCTGCCTCCCCCTCAGCCCCTCCTTCCTGGCTCCCCTCCTCTGGGTTTGAAAACCACAGGTGTGAAGAAGGAGCCTGTTGCTTTCAGAAAGGGGCTTTTACAATCACACTTGCCACATAGGAGGTCAGAGAAAGGTGGGCCTGGCTCTTCAGAAAGGCTTTGAGAAAACTTCCCCAATGGAGGCGAGATGGTATGGGCAGGGCCAGGCTGGAGGGAGGGCAGTGACCTCCCATGAACCTCTCAAGGGGGCCCCATTCATCCAGGCTGGCACCTGTGGCCCTTCCCTCCGGCTTATGAGGCTCTGATTTTAAGGAAGACATAATGCGGGGACAAAGGAGAGGGCCTTCCTATGAAAAGGATGAAACAGGTGAGGGAGAGAAAACTCAGAAGCCGGGGTTGTGAAAAGGAGGTGTTTAAGGCCAGCCCGAGTCCATTCAAATTCCAGAGAAGTCTAAGGAGGGCTATTTTTATGGGTTTTTAATTCTCCTGTGTGAGTTAGGAAGGGCTGCCTGAGATGGAGGGGGGTGGGTACAGCGTCCTAGGGAGCACCAGGGAGTCACTGAAGTCGCTGAAAATTCCTATCCCCGTGCCCACCAGTGTCACCAGGTTGGCAGGTGGCAGCACCTTGAGTAGGACTGGGGGGAAAGCAGGCCCTTCATGTTTTGAGGGATTAAGAGGAAAGCTGCCAACCCACGGACACAGATTCTCGGGGAGGAAGGGCCCCCTGGTCGGGACCCAGCGCTCCAGCTCTAGCCTGGGAGTGTCAGTTACGTGCCCTGAGGGGCTGAGGGCTGCAATCTCAGGGGCCTGAGCAGGGAGCACCCGGATGGGCCCATCCCCACTCCTGGGACCACGCCAGCCTTTACAGCTATCTGGACAGAAAAAGCAAATCCAAGTGGATACCGGTGTTACGGATTGAATGTTTCCCACCGACATCTATATGTTGAAACCCTACCTCCCAATGTGATGGCATTTGGCAGTGGGGCCTTTGGGAGGTAATTAGGTTTAGATGTGGTCCTGAGGGTGTGGCCTCCATGGTGGGATTAGTGTCCTCATAAGAAGAGAAAGAGAGGCCAGAGCCTCCTCTCCATGTGCACTCACCAAGGAAAGGCCACGTAAGGACATAGCAAGAAGGTGGCCGTCTACAAGCCAGGAAGGGAGTCCTCACCAGGAACTGAATTGGTTAGCACTTTGATCTTGGACCTCCGACCTCCAGACTGTGAGTCATACCTGTCTGTTGTTTAAGCACCCAGGCTATGGTGTTTTCTTATAGCTCCTGAGCCAACTAAGACAACCAGTATTATTGGTCTGACTGTGCACAGTCCTCGTGCAGTGGGCCACTCAGACCCCAGGAGCTCATCAGATGGGTGCAAAGTCAGACGGACCCCCCATGGGACTGTGGAAACCCTGCCTGGGGTGTCTTCTATTTCACTTAAAAAAATTGTTATTTAGTTTTATTTTCACAATTCAAAGGCAGGAGGGGCTAAAGAAGGGAGATGTTTGATTTTCAGCTAACTCCCCAGGTGAATATCAGTGAGTCAGGAGACACATGATTTCTCTCTACTCAAGTTTCTGGTATTCATACAATTTTAAGTGTCATTTCCACAGGTTTGTTTGTTTGTTTGTTCTGGTTCCCTGTCTATTTCCCTATGATCCAGGGCTGTAACATGTGAGCAGGGTGAGAGCAGCTCAGACACGAGGGTCGATGCTGTGCCCTCCCTGAACTCTGAGGCCCGGTGAGGGAGGTCTCCTGACCTCCGTACCCCAGGTTTGGGGCTTTGAAAAACCAGGAACCTGGGAAGGTGTGTGGTGGTGACCACAGGCTCCCGACTACTTGCCTGTTGGGACAAATAATCTTTCTGGATGTTGGGCCCCATCTTGGGAAATGAGGGGGGAGGGAAAGAGATGTGGCAAAGATGGGACCCACCACAGATAGATTTTGAGTGAAGGGAGGGAAGAAAAGTTTGAGAGAATTCACCTGGCCTGAGAGAGCACATAGATGGGGAAAAAAAGAAAAGAAAAAAAGACAGGAAAGAGGGAAAATCCTGCTTTCATAAAGCACTTTAGGACTGTTTGGAGAGGCATCTTTGATAAAATCAGGGCAAACTCTCTTCTCTTTGCCATAACTTAATTGATTAGAACTTCAAGACAGACACAGTCAAAAAGGTTTTCAACAAAGTACCTCCACTGTCTACTTTAACATTAAGAAGCAACCCTGCATCACCCTCGCGGATGCGCCCCTGCAGGTGGGCCCTCCCTGGTCCAGCCCGTGGACACGGCCTCCTGGGAAGGAAGGGCCTGCAGGCTGCACTGTGTGCACCTCATGTGGTTGACCAGGCCCACAAGTCCAAGGGCTAAGGGGGCACGGACCTTGGCAGACAGCCCCCAAGCCGCCTCCGCCTTCTGCAGGGCTGTCCGCCGGGGCCACGGGAGCCCCAGGGGAGGGTTCTGAGCCAGCTGGGCCAGGGGAGCCAGGGTCCCCTCGACACTGGGGTGACAGGAAGCAGGGAGTACGATGGACATTGGGGGTCGAGCTGGCCCTGGAATCGGAGACTCCCCCCCCTCCAGACTTGTCTGGGACCACTGAGCTTACTAACAGGGCAAACTCCCGATCCACTTCCAGCCCCATTTTTCTCAGCTATAAAACTAGGAAAAATATTGTCAGTCCTACTCCCTTCACAGGATTGTCACGAAGACCAAAGCTAATGGGATACTGTTAGTTGAAAGCATTTTTGCAAAGTCAAGAAAGTATGTCACCACCTCGGTCACTTTCCCCTGGGTACACTCTAGTTTGCCAATGTCTTTTTAAAAACAGAGCCCTGGGATTAAGAGGTACAAATTATTAGGTATAAAATAAGCTACAAGGATATACTGTACAACAGGGGGAATATAGCCAATATTTTATAATAAATATCAACGGAGTATAACCTTTAAAAATTGTGAATCACTATACTGTACACCTGTAACATATAATATTGTACATCAAATATACTTCAATTTAAACAATAAAAATTAAATTAAAAAAAAATGAGCCCTAGGCTCTGGGTACCACCTGTCCAGAGCATACCTCAGGGGGACACTCTGATTTGCATTTTTACCATGTGAGATTCTCTTATCTGGTACCTGCTCAGATTTTCTTCTCGTTTTTAACTGAAAAGGGAAACTTCATCTGTTAATTTGTATCTGTTGTCTTGTTAGTTTGTATCTATTAGTTTCTCATTAGATTGTATCTGTTCAGCCTGGGAAAATGTTTCTGAACATTGAGAGCTAACCTTCTTACAGGACTTTTTAATGTGCCAGAGTGAACTCTCTCCATGGCTTCTCACTTATCCTCCCAACCTCCTACAAGATAGATACTCTGATTATGCCCATTTTAAAGGTGGAGAAACTGATGCTCAAGCAAGGTAAGCAACTTGCCCAAAGACACATGGCTAGTAGGTGGTGAAAACTAGGACTCAAGCCCAGATAATGTGATATGAGCCCACGCTGTCAATCTCTGGTGCCTTCCTGGTTCTTACAGCATATCACCTAATGTGTCCTCAGTAAAGTTGAATAGCTGCCTTTGATGTTTCGTTCATGTGAATGATGAAAACAGGTTAGACAGGGTCTGGCCAAGAAACAGCCCCATGGGACAGCACCAGAGACACCCCCTCTCCCAGGATGGCCTCAGTCCCCAGCAGCAGCCTCTGAGCCTGTTGTTGAGTGGACTTCCAGCCCATGTAAAGGCAGAAGAAGAGATGGGAACAATTTAGTCAAGTCAAGCCGTGCAATTAGAAACAAAAAGAAATTAAGTTATTTTGATGTGTGACTTTTTCTTGTTAGTTTCAAATTGGCTCCCAATATACATCCACCTCCTAAATAACCCATTCTAGAATTTTACTGGAGAGCAACATCTATTTAGAGATTGTAATTTATGAACATTTTACTCTCATTTTTCCCCTCTTGAAAATTAGGACATTTGCTTGTGTCTGGTTTTCTGGGATTGTTCATTTTCCTTCATCTCTTTCACTCACTCACTCACTCACTCAACACATTTATTGAGCACCTGCCATGTGCCAGGCACTGGGCTAGGCACGAGGGAGAGTCAGACAGGCAGCCAGCAATTCTGCTTTCACATCAGGGGTAACAGGTGTGTTTGGTCTGGGCCTGGAGATGTGAACTCCCAAAGGGGCAGCTGCCTGCCCTCCTGCTGTGGCCTTCCTGCTGAGAACTCTGCTGCCCCTCTGCCCCGGAATATTCCTGACCTGGCTGCCCCAGACACAGCCCTGCAGTCCTTTTGCTATTCTTTGCATTGGGGGTGAACCTCAGGTCTCTCTGAGCTTTGTCTCTCTGATGCTTTTACAGAAATCTGTTCCTCTTGCCTTCACTTAAAGTCACCTTCCTTTCTGACTTTCGGCTTCTGTCTTTTGTCTCTTTAAATTTTGAAATTCTCAGAAGCATCCAAGATGTTTGAGTGTTTCAGATGACTCATCTTCCCGTTCCTGTGGTGGGTTCTGTTTTTTATCAGTTGGGATTTAAGGAGGAGGAGAAGATCTTGAGCAATGAGGAGGCACCTCTGCCCTTCTGAAGGGAGCAGACTCCAAGATGTGAGAGCGCAGCTTCCAGGGTGTGGGGCTCTGCCGGGGTTTACAGATGCGGAGAAGCACAAGACTTTATCTGCTCTAGCTCACAGAGTTTTCTCCAGACCTCACTGAGCTGTCTTGAGGGTCACATGTGGTAAATAGACAAAGGAGGTCAGCGCTGAACGGACAGCTCTCCCGGATCCTGCCCCTGCGGAGCCTCTCCAGACAAACCGGACTGAGGAGAGACGCCCTAGTGACGAGATGCTAATTTTGCATGTCTCTTTCCCAGGATGCTCAGCAGTGCTTCTGATTCTTGTTAAATACATTTATACTATTTATTGATAAATAGATGCCTGGGGTGGAATCGTTAGAGGATGCATGTCATACCTACTGTAAATGTTGTCATTCATAAACGCCAAGTGGAATATCACTGTAAGGTAAAAATGAACAAATACTTGAGCTATAAATACTGTACGCAGCTGCTTTTAGTCTTGGCTGGTCCGAAGGTAGTGAGTTATCTCAATTGATTGTTCACAGTCAGTTACAGATCGAACTCCTCGTTCTACTCTTTCCCCCCTTCTCACTACTGCACTTGACTAGTCTTTTGTAGAGCTGCCCCCCTATAGGTATTAAATACGTTGCTCTTGTTTTTATCTTAATGTGAAAAATTTGAAAGTTAACACTATCTTATCACTGAGATAAGAGCTGGAAATACAAAAAAAGAATTTTAGAATAGCCCTTTCTCTCCAGAAGCTAACAATAAATTTGGGGAAACCCATCACAGAATCCTCCTCTGCCCCAACACACACACATATATAGATATGGTAAAGATAGTATATATTCTAAGAGGTCAAGGAAAGGAAATGGGGTAATGGGGTGGGGAGTGAATAAGGATTTTATTTTTCCCACTTTTTAGTGGAGTGGGGTTTTATTTAATTTTTACATTCGTTAAATCATTTGCAAAAAAAAAAAAAAAGGAAATCATCTTTAAAGATATGTGAGGATTTTTAAATGTTTTGAATGTCAACAGGATGAGAGATTAATATTTGATAATACAACACTTAATAGACAAAATTAGGAGACATTTCAAAGTCAACAATACTGTTAAGTTCTGAAGATAGAGATATGAACATTCTCAAAACATGTTGGAGGAGGAAAAACCAAGTCCAAGAGTCTGGAAATAGAGAAGAGAATGGGAGAAGGGCAGAGTATATTGTGGGACTCCTGGGTGGGGCCTTGAAGCCACTTTCTCATCTTGGTTCTGCCTTTACTCTCTCGTGTAACCTTGAGAAAGCCACTCAGCCAGCTTCTTCCATCTGAAACTGGGGGTCATAACAGTGATCTTCCTAGCCCTTTGCTAGATGGAAATGTAAATTCCTAACAGCATCGGAAGCAAGGCGTAGTACTGTGTAACTGTCACAGATGTGTGTATAATAAAGGAGACTATTTGGTTTGTCCTTATAGGTGCAGGCAACCCAAGGTGCTTTGAGAACACCTTGGATTTCCCTGGCGTGTTCACTAAAACCATCTTGTTTAGTTGACCTCACAGAGAGGTAAGGCGGTGTTGGGAGTACCACCGTCAGGAAGCCAGGGTTCCCTGTGTGGGTTCTCAGTCTGGATCCTGTGCCCTTTCTTGTGCACCCGACTGATTCCTCGGTAATGGGCATACCCTTAGAAGGCGAACCACCTTCATCACAGTGGACTGTTCAAGCCAATTGATGATGCTATGATCATACACCAGAAGTTGACACACGACTGTTGTGTCTGAGGAATAATGATAATAAGCGATCCTGCAAGAGAATAACAGCCGATGGCCACAGTCAATGTTCTGTATGTGCCAAAGAAAACCCTTACGTTTGTTTTGTATTTTATAAGGTGCAAGGTATTTTCAAATATTATTTGTTTTATTTAATATTCTTTGCAACCCAGTCAGGAGAGTATGGCAGACATTATCATTTTACAAATGAGGAAACTGAATTTCTGAGCGGTCACACGGGCAGCTCAAGGTCAGCCAGAGTTCATAGTTCATGACTTGCAGGACCAGAAAATCCTATCTTTCTTCTTCAAGAGTTCTCCCCGCTACAGTACGATGAAAAACAGACAACAAAACAATGGCAATAAATCCATGAAACCAATTGCTGTGGTGTCCTGGTCAACAGAAGCACTGCAAAAAAATGAAAAATTAAAAAAAAGATAGGTAGATAGATGGACAGATGATAAATGAGACAGACGGACGAGGAGAGAGGGAGAGAGATAAGTATTTGATGGAATAGTGTGACATGGATATTATGAAACTAAGAAACTTGAGAGCAGAGTCAGTTCCTCCGACCTTAGGAAGCGCTCATTCCACAGGTGAGCGGCCTCCACAATCCCATCAGTCTTGATGACATATGTATCCTGTCTCCAGGAGATTCCTAACCAGGTGATAATAACTGCAAAGTAATAATGAATGGCCAACGAAACCATGAGGCCAGCCTAGATTCATACAATAACTCGAGAAAAGAAAGAGTTTGGGGTTAGTTCTTTCGTAAGACTTGTGTGACTAAGATAGGGTTGCCAGATAAAATACAAGATGCCTAGTCAAATTTGAATTTCAGATAACAAGTCTTAGTATATAAGTATACCCCCAGTATTGCAAGGTATATCCTGCTATCATTGCAGACACCACAGTTTGAAGCCAAAATATCCTTGATTTGCAAAAGCCCACATTCCCCCCCCCCCCCCAATACCCAAATCTTTACGTTTTATTAGAAAAGCAAAGCTTAATGGACCCAGGGCTTAAGCCAGTACAATGAACCTCTTGCTCTCTCTCCTTCACACCTAGGGCACCCAAACCTCTGGCTCTCCTTTTTCTCAAGGAACAATCCGGAGACAAGGGGAGCTCCTTTCCGGCGTCCTCCGTGCAGACTCATGAACGGGGCATCTGCTGCGGTCCATTAGTCATCCTCGCCGGCAGGCGGGCGTGCACAGTGCATTTTCTGGTGTGTTTAAGAAACGGACTTAGTACTTAGCTGTCCTGTAGGATAAAAAAACAAAGAGAAAAAGAAAATCTTTTAAGACTAATTCTCCATTTCCCCCAGGCGGTAAAAGGCTAGTCAAGTGAAGCAGTGGGAGTGGAGAAGGAACAAAGAAATCTGTAACTGGCTGTGATCAATTAATTGTAAACACCACTGCACGCGGACCAGCCGAAGTAAAAAAGCACACCGCTGCTTATATAAAGCTCTAGAATTCCATCTCTTCTACGCTTACGGTGATTACCTATAGGCGGGAGTTTCTTTTTAAACGCACAAACATACACCTCATATATCAACCGTATATTTAAAACATAAAACCATTAAGCATATGAACTTTGTCAAGAAAGGAGGCTTTTCCTCTTCAGTGGAATGCAAACAGCTCCAGGCGGCCCTGCTAGAGCATTGTGGGTGATTTGCATGCAAAACGAGCCGCGGCCAAGGCGCCGAACCGCGAAGGTGGGTCCTGGCGGGTCTGTGAAGCGTGGGGAGCCCCCCCACCCGGTTTGTCTTAAGTCTCAAAGGGCCGGGGCGTTTGCGTGGGGCGGCCTCGCGCGGGGTTCCCGGACCCCACGCCGCGGACCCGGTCCTCTTCCCGGACCCCACGCCCCGCGTCTCGGGCTGGGATACAGGGAAATCGCCCGGGACGCGCTGCGGGGCTTCACCCTCCCGAGCCGGGGTCTTCGGCCAGGAAGCCGAGCCGCCCCGGGCTCCCGACCTCCTGCCCGGGCGGCGGGGAGCCCCCGGAGCGCTGCGCCCCGCAGCTTCCGTGGTCATTGCCTCCTGTTCTCCGCAAGCGCTTTTGTTTTTAGAACTGGGGACTGTCTGCTCTCCTGGAGGGAGATGAGGGTCCTCCCTGTCCTCACAGAAAGGGAAACAGTGAATTTCGTCCCCGGCGGCTAAAACAAAAAATGTGTTTAATTAGCAGTGAGTTTTAAAAAATGATGCCTGGGAGAAATAAGGCGCGTGGTAACTGCGGGCAGAAGACCGGGGCTGGGAACTTGCCTGGCTTTTCGCCCGCAGCGCGGCCCCACGGTCCTGGACCTCCAGCCCCGCACCACTGGCTGCACGGTCTTTTCAAAGTGCAAGTCCTTTTCCCCGTAGCTTTGAGGAGGGCGGGAGGGGGTCTTGTCGTACAGAAGCGAACAGTGAGAGCTGGGCGCGCAAGGCAGCTTTGGGACAAGTCACTGTCAGGTTCAGTATCAGGGACCAACTACTGGACCCCCCGGAGCGGGTCATTTTGAACACTTCTCTCTGTGCGTCAAAATTATTTTCAGTGATACTCATGTAATAATCAGTATTAATCACTGTTTCCTCTATTCGTCCTTTAGTTGTAAAACAAGCAATTAACAATTTGAAAAAAGGAAGAAATGTCCATTTTAAAGATTTTGCCAAACTCAGTAAGATAAGTTCATGTATGAATTAAGATTTGCACTTACCAAATACAAATATTATACGGTGCAGTTCCCGCTGTGTCCCTGTTTTAAATAGTGTGTTTAAAATTTTATATTAAACAAATTCAAATTTAAAACCAATTTAAATCAATTTATTTGAAATTAAACTTTAAAATTTATTTAAATTAATTTAATTTTCAATTAAACTTTAAATAAATGAAAATTCCAAGTGGTGATATACAATGAAGTAACTCAAGTAATGTATTTTTTTCTGAAGAATCACTGTTCTCTGGTGTTTTGGGGTTTTTTCCCCCTTTTTAAAATAGACTTTATTTTTAGGGCAGTTTTAAGTTCACAGCAACACTGAGCAGTATATACAGAGATTTCCCATGGACTGGCTGCGACCACATAGGTACAGCCTCCCAGCACTATCAACATCCTGCACCAGAGTGGTACATTTGTTACAACCCACAAATTTACACATCATTATCGCCCATGGTCCATAGTTTGCATTAGGGTTCACTCTTGGTGTTGTATGTTCTATGGGTTGGGATAAATGTTTAATGACATGTATCAATCATTACAATATACAGAGTCGTTTCACTGCCCTAAAAATCCTCTGTGCTCCAGTATTCATCCCTCCCTCCCGCCTAACTCCTGGCAACCAGTGATCCTTTTACTGTCTCCATAGTCTTGCCTTTCCAGAATGACGTATAGTTGGAATTATACAGCATATAGACTTTCACATTGGCTTCTCTCACTTAGTAATATGCCTTTAAGTTTCTTCCATGGCTCTTCATGGCTTGATAGCTTATTTCTTTTTAGTGCTGACTAATGTTTCATTGTTTGAATATGCCACAGTTTATTTATCCATTTACCTACAGAGGGACATTTTCCAAGTTTTGGCAATTATGAATAAAGCTGCTGTAAACATCTGTGTGCAGGTTTTTGTGTGGACATAAGTTTTCAGCTCCTTTGGGTAAACCAAGGAACATGATGTTGGGTCACATAATTAGAGTATGTTTATTTTTGTAAGAAATTGCCAAACTCTTCCAAAGTTGATGTACCATTTTGCGTTCCCACCAGCAGTGAATGAGAGTTCCTGTTGCTTCACAGCCTCACCAGCATTTGGTGTTGTCAGTGTTTTGGATTTGGACCATTCTAACAGGTGTGTAGTAGTGTCTTGCTGTTTTAATTTGCAATTCTCTAATGACGTATGATGTTGAACATCTTTTCATATATGCTTATTTGCCATGTGTATATCTTCTTTGGTGAGGTGTCTGTTTGGGTCTTTTGCCCATTTAAAAATTGAATTGTTTGCTTTCTTATTGTTGCACTTTAAGAATTGGACTTTGGATAGCAGTCCTTTATCAGATGAATGTCTTTTGCAAATATTTTCTCCTAGCCTATGGCTGGTCTCCTCATTCTCTTGATAGTGTCTTTCCCAGAGCAGAAGTTTTTAATTTTAATGAAGTCCGGCTTATCAATGATTTGTTTCATGGATCATGCCTTTGATGTTGTGTCTAAAAAGTCATCACCATCCTTAAGGTCACCTAGATTATTTTCCTGTGTTATCTTCTAGGAGTTTTATAGTTTTGCATTTTACATTTAGCTCTATGATCCTTTCTTTAAAAAACTGAAGTGTAGTTGATTTACAATGTTGTGTTAGTTTCTGGTATACAGCAAAGTGATTCATATATATATTAGATTCTTTTCCATTATTATATATTACAAGGTACTGACTATAGTTCCCTGTGCTATACAGTAGGACCTTGTTGTTTGTCTTTTTTATATATAGTAGTATGTATCTGCTAATCCCAAACTCCTGATTTATCCCTCACCCCTCTTTCCCCTTTGGTAACCATAAGTTTGTTTTTTATGTCTGTGAGTCTGTTTCTGTTTTGTAAATAGTTCATTTGTATCAGTTTTTTTAGGCTCCACATATAAGTGATATCATATGATATTTGTCTTTCTCTGTCTTACTTCACTTAGTATGATCATCTCTAGGTCCATCTAGGATCCATTTTGAGCTAATTTTTGGGAAGGGCATAAACTGTGTCTGGATTTATTTTTTCGCATATGGATGGATGTCCAGTTGTCCCGGTACCGTTTGTTAAAAAGGCTGTTTTTCTCTATTGTATTGCATTTGCTCCTTATTCAAAAATCTGTTGACTATATTTATGTGGGTCTATTTCTGGGCTCTCTATTCTGTTCCATTGATCTATTTGTTCATTCTTTTGCCACTATCACACTATCTTGATTACTACAGCTTTATAGTAAGTCTTGAAGTCAGGTAGTGTCAGTTCTGACTTTGTTCTCCTCCTTTAATATTATGTTGCCTATTCTGGGTCTTCTGCCTCTCTAAATAAACTTTAGAGTTAGTTTGTTGATATCCACAAAATAACTGGCTGCAAATTTCATGGGATTGTGTTAAATCTGTATATCAAGTTGTAAAGAACTGACATCTTGGCAATACTGGGTCTTCCTATCCATGAACATAAAATATCTTTCCATTTATTTAGTTCTTTGATTTCTTTCATCAGAGTTTTATAGTTTTCTTCATATAGATATTGTACATACTTTGTTATATTTATAACTAAGTATTTCATTTTGGGGGGTGCTAATGTAAATGGTATTATGTTTTTAATTTCAAATTCCACTTATTCATTGCTGATAAATAGGAAAGTGATTGACTTCTGTATATTAACTTGGTATCCTGCAACCTTTCTAAAATTGCTTATTTGTTCTAGGAGTTTTTTTGTTGATTCTTTCAGATTTTCTACATAGATGGTCATATAATCTGTGAACAAAGGCAATTTTATTTCTTTTTTCCCAATCTGTATGTTTTATTTCTTTTCTTGTCTTATTGTATTAGGACTCCCACTATAATATTTAAAAGGACTAGTGAGGGCTTCCCTAGTGGTCCAGTGGTTAAGAATCCGCCTGCCAATGCAGGGGACACGGGTTCGAGCCCTGGTCCAGGAAAATCCCACGTGCTGCGGAGCAACTAAGGCCGTGTGCCACAACTACTGAGCCTGTACTTTAGAGCCCCCGAGCCACAGTTACTGAGCCCGCGCGCCTCGAGCCCGTGCTCCGCAACAAGAGGAGGCACCGCAGTGAGAAGCCCCCGCTGCCTACAACTAGAGAAAGCCCGGGCACAGCAGGCACAGCAACAAAGACCCAACACAACCAAAAATAATGAAAATAAATATATTAAAAAAAAAAAAAAGGACTAGTGAGAGGAAACATCCTTGTTTTGTTCCTGATCTTAGCAGGAAAGCTTCAAGTTTCTCACCATTAAGTATGATGTTAACTGTACGTTTCTTGTAGCTGTTCTTTATCAAGTTCATGAAATCCCCCTCTATTTCTAGATTGCTGAAAGTTTTTATCATGAATCGATGATGGATTTTGTTAAATGCTTTTTCTGCATCTATTGATATAATCATGTGACTTTTCTTCTTTAGCCTAAGATTATGTTAACTGATTTTCAAATGTTGAACCAGCCTCTCATACATAGAATAAATCCCACTTGGTCATGGTGTTTAATTATTTTTATACATTGTTGGATTCAATCTGCTAATATTTTGTTGAAGTATTTTGTATCTGTGTTCATAAGAGATGTTGGTTTGTAGTTTTCTCTTCTTGTGATAGCTTTGGTTTTGGTATTAGGGCAATGCTGGTCTCATAGAATGACTTACAAAGTATTCTCTCTACTTCTATCTTCTGGAAGAGATTATAGAGAATTGGTGTAATTTCTTCTTTAAATGTTTGGTAGAATTCACCAGTGAACCCATTTGGGCCTGGTGCTTTCTGTTTCAAAAGGTTACTAATTATTGATTCAATTTCTTTAAAAGATATAGGCCTATTCAGATTGTCTATTTCTTGTATGAGTTTTGGCAGATTGTGTCTTTGAAGGAATTGGTCCATTTCATCTAGGTTATCAAACTGTGGACATAGAGTTGTTTACAATACTCCTTTTAACGTCCATAGGCTCTGTAATGATGTCCCCTGTTTCATTTTTTTTTTTTTTTTTCATGTAATGTCTGAAACATTTATATTAACATATTTCCATACAAATAACCCAATGAAAGTTTAGTATTAGTTGTTTTGTTTGTTTTTTTATACTGCAGGTTCTTATTAGGCATCAGTTTTACACACATCAGTGTATACATGTCAATCCCAATTGCCCAATTCAGCACACCACCATCCCCACCTCACCACAGTTTTCCCCCCTTGGTGTCCATATGACCATTCTCTACATTTGTGTCTCAACTTCTGCCCTGCAAACTGGCTCATCTGTACCATTTTTCTAGGTTCCGCATACATGCATTAATATACGATATTTGTTTTTCTCTTTCTGACTTACTTCACTCTGTATGACAGTCTCTAGATCCATCCATGTCTCAACAAATGACTCAATTTCGTTCCTTTTTATGGCTGAGTAATATTCCATTGTATATATGTACCACATCTTCTTTATCCATTCGTCTGTTGATGGGCATTTAGGTTGCTTCCATGACCTGGCTATTGTAAATAGTGCTGCAATGAACATTCGGGTGCATGTGTCTTTTTGAATTACGGTTTTCTCTGGGTATATGCCCAGTAGTGGGATTGCTGGGTCATATGGTAATTCTATTTTTAGTTTTTTAAGGAACCTCCATACTGTTCTCCATAGTGGCTGTATCAATTTACATTCCCACCAACAGTGCAAGAGGGTTCCCTTTTCTCCACACCCTCTCCAGCATTTGTTGTTTGTAGATTTTCTGATGATGCCCATTCTAACAGGAGTGAGGTGATACCTCATTGTAGTTTTGATTTGCATTTCTCTAATAATTAGTGATGTTGAGCATCTTTTCATGTGCTTCGTGGCCGTCTGTATGTCTTCTTTGGAGAAATGTCTATTTAGGTCTTCTGCCCATTTTTGGATTGGGGTGTTTGTTTCTTTGATATTGAGCTGAATGAGCTGTTTATATATTTTGGAGATTAATCCTTTGTCCGTTGATTCATTTGCAAATATTTTCTCCCATTCTGAGGGTTGTCTTTTCGTCTTGTTTATGGTTTCCTTTGCTGTGCAAAAGCTTTGAAGTTTCATTAGGTCCCATTTGTTTATTTTTGTTTTTATTTCCATTACTCTAGGAGGTGGATCAAAAAAGATCTTGCTGTGATTTATGTCAAAGAGTGTTCTTCCTATGTTTTCCTCTAAGAGTTTTATAGTGTCCAGTCTTATATTTAGGTCTCTAATCCATTTTGAGTTTATTTTTGTGTATGGTGTTAGGGAGTATTCTAATTTCATTCTTTTACATGTAGCTGTCCAGTTTTCCCAGCACCACTTATTGAAGAGACTGTCTTTTCTCCATTGTATATCTTTGCCTCCTTTGTCATAGATTAGTTGACCATAGGTGCGTGGGTTAATCTCTGGGCTTTCTATCTTGTTCCATTGATCTATGTTTCTGTTTTTGTGCCAGTACCATACTGTCTTGATTACTGTAGCTTTGTAGTATAGTCTGAAGTCAGGGAGTCTGATTCCTCCAGCTCCATTTTTTTCCCTCAAGACTGCTTTGGCTGTTCGGGGTCTTTTGTGTCTCCATACAAATTTTAAGATGATTTGTTCTAGCTCCGTAAAAAATGCCATTGGTAATTTGATAGGGATTGCATTGAATCTGTAGATTGCTTTGGGTAGTATACTCATTTTCACAATGTTGATTCTTCCAATCCAAGAACATGGTATATCTCTCCATCTGTTGGTATCATCTTTAATTTCTTTCATCAGTGTCTTATAGTTTTCTGCATACAGGTCTTTCGTCTCCCTAGGTAGGTTTATTCCTAGGTATTTTATTCTTTTTGTTGCAATGGTAAATGGGAGTGTTTCCATAATTTCTCTTTCAGATTTTTCATCATTAGTGTATAGGAATGCAAGAGATTTCTGTGCATTAATTTTGTATCCTGCAACTTTACCATATTCATTAATTAGCTCTAGCAGTTTTCTGGTGGCAGTTTTAGGATTCTCTATGTATAGTATCATGTCATCTGCAAACAGTGACAGTTTTACTTCTTCTTTTCCAATTTGTATTCCTTTTATTTCTTTTTCTTCTCTGATTGCCGTGGCTAGGACTTCCAGAACTATGTTGAATAATAGTGGTGAGAGTGGACATCCTTGTCTCGTTCCTGATCTTAGAGGAAATGCTTTCAGTTTTTCACCATTGAGAATGATGTTTGCTGTGGGTTTGTCATATATGGCCTTTATTATGTTGAGGTAGGTTCCCTCTATGCCCACTTTCTGGAGAGTTTTTATCAGAAATGGGTGTTGAATTTTGTCAAAAGCTTTTTCTGCATCTATTGAGATGATCATATGGTTTTTATTCTTCAATTTGTTAATATGGTGTATCACATTGATTGATTTGCGTATATTGAAGAATCCTTGCATCCCTGGGATAAATCCCACTTGATCGTGGTGTATGATCCTTTTAATGTGTTGCTGGATTCTGTTTGCTAGTATTTTGTTGAGGATTTTTGCATCTATATTCATCAGTGATATTGGTCTGTAATTTTCTTTTTTTGTAGTGTCTTTGTCTGGTTTTGGTATCAGGGTGATGGTGGCCTCATAGAATGAGTTTGGGAGTGTTCCTTCCTCTGCAATTTTTTGGAAGAGTTTGAGAAGGATGGGTGTTAGCTCTTCTCTAAATGTTTGATAGAATTCACCTGTGAAGCCATCTGGTCCTGGACTTTTGTTTGTTGGAAGATTTTTAATCACAGTTTCAATTTCATTACTTGTGATTGGTCTGTTCATATTTTCTGTTTCTTCCTGATTCAGTCTGGGAAGGTTATACCTTTCTAAGAATTTGTCCATTTCTTCCAGGTTGTCCATTTTATTGGCATAAAGTTGCTTGTAGTAGTCTCTTAGGATGCTTTGTATTTCTGCGGTGTCTGTTGTAACTTCTCCTTTTTCATTTCTGATTTTATTGATTTGAGTCCTCTCCCTCTTTTTCTTGATGAGTCTGGCTAATGGCTTATCAATTTTGTTTATCTTCTCAAAGAACCAACTTTTAGTTTTATTGATCTTTGCTATTGTTTTCTTTGTTTCTATTTCATTTATTTCTGCTCTGATCTTTATGATTTCTTTCCTTCTGCTAACTTTGGGTTTTGTTTGTTCTTCTTTCTCTAGTTTCTTTAGGTGTAAGGTTAGATTGTTTACTTGAGATTTTTCTTGTTTCTTTAGGTAGGCTTGTATAGCTATAAACTTCCCTCTTAGAACCGCTTTTGCTGCATCCCATAGGTTTTGGGTCGTCGTGTTTTCATTGTCATTTGTCTCTAGGTATTTTTTGATTTCCTCTTTGATTTCTTCAGTGATCTCTTGGTTATTTAGTAACGTATTGTTTAGCCTCCATGTGTTTGTCCTTTTTACGTTTTTTTCCCTGTAATTCATTTCTAATCTCATAGCGTTGTGGTCAGAAAAGATGCTTGATATGATTTCAATTTTCTTAAATTTACTGCGGCTTGATTTGTGACCCAAGATGTGATCTATCCTGGAGAATGTTCCGTGCGCACTTGAGAAGAACGTGTAATCTGCTGTTTTTGGATGGAATGTCCTATATATATCAATTAAATCTATCTGGTCTATTGTGTCATTTAAAGCTTCTGTTTCCTTATTTATTTTCATTTTGGATGATCTGTCCATTGGTGTAAGTGAGGTGTTAAAGTCCCCCACTATTATTGTGTTACTGTCGATTTCCTCTTTTATAGCTGTTAGCAGTTGCCTTATGTATTGAGGTGCTCCTATGTTGGGTGCATATATATTTCTAATTGTTATATCTTCTTCTTGGATTGATCCCTGGATCATTATGTAGCGTCCTTCCTTGTCTCTTGTAACATTCTTTATTTTAAAGTCTATTTTATCTGATATGAGTATAGCTACTCCAGCTTTCTTTTGATTTCCATTTGCATGGAATATCTTTTTCCATCCCCTCACTTTCAGTCTGTATGTGTCCCTAGGTCTAAAGTGGGTCTCTTGTAGACAGCATATATATGGGTCTTGTTTTTGTATCCATTCAGCCAGTCTATGTCTTTTGATTGGGGCATTTAATCCATTCACGTTTAAGGTAATTATCGATATGTATGTTCCTATGACCATTTTCTTAATTGTTTTGGGTTTGTTTTTGTAGGTCCTTTTCTTCTCTTGTGTTTCCCACTTAGAGAAGTTCCTTTAGCATTTGTTGTAGAGCTGGTTTGGTGGTGCTGAATTCTCTTAGCTTTTGCTTGTCTGCAAAGCTTTTGATTTCTCCATCAAATCTAAATGAGATCCTTGCCGGGTAGAGTAATCTTGGTTGTAGGTTCTTCCCTTTCATCACTTTAAGTATATCATGCCACTCCCTTCTGGCTTGTAGAGTTTCTGCTGAGAAATCAGCTGTTAACCTTATGGGAGTTCCCTTGTATGTTATTTGTCGTTTTTCCCTTGCTGCTTTCAATAATTTTTCTTTGTCTTTAATTTTTGCCACTTTGATTACTATGTGTCTCAGCGTGTTTCTCCTTGGGTTTATTCTGTATGGGACTCTCTGCGCTTCCTGGACTTGGGTGGCTATTTCCTTTCCCATGTTAGGGAAGTTTTCGACTATAATCTCTTCAAATATTTTCTCTGGTCCTTTCTCTCTCTCTTCTCCTTCTGGGACCCCTATAATGCGAATGTTGTTGCGTTTAATGTTGTCCCAGAGGTCTCTTAGGCTGTCTTCATTTCTTTTCATTCTTTTTTCTTTAGTCTGTTCCGCAGCAGTAAATTCCACCATTCTGTCTTCCAGGTCACTTATCCGTTCTTCTGCCTCAGTTATTCTGCTATTGATTCCTTCTAGTGTAGTTTTCATTTCAGTTATTGTATTGGTGATCTCTGTTTGTTTGTTCTTTAATTCTTCTAGGTCTTTGTTAATCATTTCTTGCATCTTCTCAATCTTTGCCTCCATTCTTATTCCGAGGTCCTGGATCATCTTCACTATCATTATTCTGAATTCTTTTTCTGGAAGGTTGCCTATCTCCACTTCATTTAGTTGTTTTTCTGGGGTTTTTTCTTGTTCCTTCATCTGGTACATAGCCCTCTGCCTTTTCATCTTCTCTATCTTTCTGTAACTGTGGTTTTTTCCCCTGTTTCATTTTTGATATAAGTAATTTACATCTCCTCTCTTTTTTTCTTGTTAGCCTTGCTATAAAGGCTTATTGATTTTATTGATCTTTTCAAAGAACCAGCTTTTGGTTTTGCTGATATTCTCTATTGATTTCCTATTTTCAATTTCAGTGATTTCTGCTTTAATATTTATTATTTCTTTTCTTTTGCTTACTTTGGATTTAATTTGCTCTTCTCTTCTTAGTTTCCTAAGGTGGAAGCTTAGTTGATAGATTTTAGATCTTTCTTCTTTTCTAATATATACATTCAATGCTATAAATTTCCCTCTAAACACTGCTTTCCCTGCATCTCACCTAAGCTCCCACCTGGCCTGTGGCGTGGCCAAAATAAATAAATAAAAGCTTAAAAAAAAAAAACACTTAAAACAAGGGCCATGGCAGCCATCAGTGGACTAGAAGGAGGGATGGAATGACCTCTTGACCTCTAATGTCGTCTGTTGGAAGTAGAGTCAAAAGCTTTGGCTCTCACATGGGAAGTCTACAGCAGCGGTCCCCAACCTTTTTGGCACCAGGGACCGGTTTCATGGAAGACAGTTTTTCCATGGATGGGGGAGGGGGTGGTTCAGGTAGTAACGCAAGTGATGGGGAGCAATGGGGAGTGGCGGAGCTCGCTCTCCCACTACTCACCTCCTGCTGTATGGTCCGGTTCCTAACAGGCCTCGGACCAGGTGGACCGGGGGTTGGGGACCCCTGGTCTACAGGAGCTGATTCAGCCAAAACAAGCTGTGGGCTGGCCTTGGTTGTGCCAACACCTGCCTCTCTCAGAGACTCTGAGAAAGTCATAGGAGACAGTCCCTGGAAGCTTCAGATGGAGAATTGACGAAAGCCCCGTGTGCACAATGCCCACAAACATAGTGCCAGCGTAAGGTTGGGGGAGGTGGACAGAGGCAGGGAAATGTTCATCTGGGGCATTTCCAAAGAAGTTGGGGTGTGAGATATTTATTAGGAATCAATACTTGTGAAAGGAAAGGGAGAGAACAGGATTGGGTAGAGGGAGAACTTGAACTACAATACAGACCCAACAGCCAGCAAGCAAGTACTGAGCTCTGGAGCAAATCGTGCCCATCAGAGTCAAACTAATATTAAATGTTTAAAAGTAGAGGAATACTCGAATAGATATTTGTACACCCTGTTCATAGCTGCATTATTCGCAATAGCCAGAGGGTGGAAACCCCTCAAGTATCCTTTGATGGATGAATGGATAAACAAAATGTGGTATATATGTACAGTGGAATAATGATCAGCTATAGAAAGGAAGGAAATTCTGACACGTTACAATATGCATGAACCTTGAGGACAGTCTGCTGAGCGAAATAAGCCACTCACAAAAGGATGATACTATATGATTCCACTTATACGAGGTCCCTAGAGTCGTCAAAATCATAGAGACGGAAAGTAGAATGGTGGTTGCCAGGGGCCTGGGGGAGAGGAGAATGAGGGGTTGTTGTTTAATGGGTATGGAGTTTTAGTTTTGCAAGATTGGTTGCACAACCATGTGAATATAGGTAACACTACTCAACTGTACACTTAAAAATAGTTAAGATGGTCAGTTTTAACCTATGTATATCTTACCACAATTTAAAAAAAAACAAAAAACAAAGAAGTAAAGAAATGCGTGTGACAGGATGTCTAGAGACTATAATAGGTTCCAGGTATGGTCTGGGCAGGGCCCTTGCTCAGTTTCTCTGGAATTTTCTTAGTTCTGCTTCATGTGTCGGCCTTGTCCTCAGGCAGGCTTCCCTCTTTGGCTACTGGGACAACAGGCTTAATTGTTCCCATCCGACAGGAGGGAGGTGCCTCCCCTGGCCACGGGGCAGAAATCTTTCTTGTCAATAGGATGGGATCATGGGCCCAGCTCACAATCAACACCAGACCCAGGTCAAGGCCACGCACTGATGGGCTGAGACCCTGAACCAGTTCCTGGTAAGGGAGTTGGAATTACCATATTGGAGCGGTCTAAATAAAATCAACCCTAAAGCTGGGAGGGGGCTGCTTTCCCCAGGTGAGTGGGCTCCAGTGGGGGAGACGTGGAGAGCTGAGTGAGGTCTCTGTTAGGGACAAGGGCAGGGGTGGGGGAGGCGTCACTGATAACCTGGGGCATCCACAAAACCACCTCACAATCCTAACAGGAACATCTTCTCTTCCCTACACCCCACCCTATGCCAGCCTTTCGTTTATTCAGATATTTTGAAATCAGTGTAAACAATGAGTTTCCCCGCCTGGCCCGCAGCAGGTGTCCAGTATAGACTCCTTGATTATTGGACTCAAATGTTAGGCCCTTAATAGATACATGTATACATATAACTGAGTCACTTTGCTGTACACCTGAAACTATCACAACATTGTTAATCAACTATACTCCAATATGAAATAAAAAGTTAAAAAAAACAAAGCCAAAAACAAATGTTATGCCCTTGTGGAGATAAGGTCCTCAGGTCCTCAGGGAGCCTTGTAATCTTATCTAACCTGTAGCAAGTTTTCCTCAATGAAGTGGTGGTTTGCTTTTGCCTTCCGCTCGCTCTTAAGATTCTAGATGAGAGGAATTTTAGAACTGGGGAGGCCTTGGAGAAGATTGCTCCAAGGTTAACAAAATCAGTGCCATTTTAGCTGGAAGAGAGTTCTCTCCATAAATCCCAATTTCCAGGGTTAATTGCCTCAGTGATTCCCCTGGCATTCCAGCTCAGCTTCCGATGCTCCCAGCAGCAACAGTAGAGAAATCGCCAAAGGTGCAGGTCACGGCCCCAGGGTCTGCGGAGGAGGATTGGTCCAGGTGACCTGTGGCCAGACCTCCCGTGTCATGGGGGGAGGGGTGGGCCACTGCAGGGGTTTCGAAGCTGTTGCTCCTTCAACAGAAGGGGGAGGAGGTTTTGAAAGGCAGGAGACCCTTTTCTTTATCTCCATCTTTGGTGGTCTTTTTTTTTTTTTTTTAATGAATTTATTTATTTTTGGCTGCGTTGGTTGCTGCGCGCGGGCTTTCTCTAGTTGCGGCGAGCAGGGGCTGCTCTTCCTTGCGGTGGCTTCTCTTGTTTGCGGAGCACGGGCTTTGGAGCGCAGGCGTCAGTAGTTGTGGCTCGCGGACTCTAGAGCACAGGCTCCGTAGTTGTGGCGCACGGGCTTAGTTGCTCCCGCATGTGGGATCTTCCCAGACCAGGGCTCGAACCCATGTTCCCTGTACTGGCAGGCGATTCTTAACCATTGCGCCTGGTGGTCTTTCTTGTCTCATTTCCCTTCTTCGGTCTCTCCTTTTTCTGTAACTTTGTCTTTACTGGCCTAGAAATGGGATTAAAGTATCCTTTAACATGTTTATGGCATTGATTAATTTAATACAGTTCTGTGTTTCTGACGGTTTATTCTTTTTAAAGTGCATGAGCTGAAGGTCTTACATTTATCTCTAACCATTGAGCCGGTGTAGTTACTGGAGGGAATATCGGAAGGGAGCCAGCTAATGGGTTTTACATTCTAACAACTTAATATCCTAGCTTCCTGGGAGATGGGGGTATGTAACTGCGATAAATATGGCAGAACTTCGAGAGTATATTAAAACTGCACTTTAAATTGTGAGATGTAGTTTGCTGTGAGGACCATCTCCTGGATACACCGGTAGCCACTTATATGTAATTGGGACCCTCACAAAAACACCTTCTCCATAACAATTTAATCACAAGGCAGCAATCAACATATTGTGACTGTTGGCAATCAATCAACTGCTTTAGAACCTTATTTTCCTCAAATGTAAAAGGAGGAATTGGTCTAGAGCCCTCTAAAATGCATCTCTAAAGTTATGTGATTCCAATATGATTTAAAAGTCTTCATTATAGCTTTGTTGACATATTCGCACACCATAAAATTCATCCTTTTAACGTGTACATTCGGGCCATTGTAGTGTATTCATGGAGTTATGCAACATCACCACTATCTAATTTTAGAACACATCATTATTCACCCTCCCCCCAAAACCCCCATATTTACTAGTGGTCACTCCTCATCCCCTTCCCCCTACTCCCTGGCAAACCATGAATCTACTGTCTCTATAGATTTGCCTATTCTGAACATTCATATAAATGTAATCATACAATATGTAGGCTTTTGTGTCTGGCTTCTTTCACTGTTTTCAGGGTTCTGCCATGCTGTATCAGGCATCGGCAATCCATTCCTTTCTATGGCAGAATGATATTCCACTGTGTGGACATATCGCATTTTGTTTCTGTATTCAGCAGTTGATGGACATTTGGGTTTTACTGTTATACTAATACGGCTGTGAACACCTATGTAGAAGTTTCCAGTGTGAATTTAAGTGGTTCTTTATTTTGGCAGACCTTGATATGCTTTGTGGGTCAGTAGATTGCAGGAGATAAAAGATTCTCCACGTCTGCTCTTCAAAATAAGAGAAGGATAGCCCACGGGGAGGCATAGACTGAAATACTGATACCTATTTGTTGACTGATTGAAAACAAAGATGTAGTGCAAAAGAATCAAATGATGGTAAATGGTCAGACTGCCCTCCTCAGGTGTGGATGATCCAAATAGATTCCATACCAGATGGGTAAATCATTAAAATTTAATAACCCATGAGTACCATGAATCGAAAAAACGAAGAGAGAATGAGGAAAGTGTTCAGAAAAACTCCCTGTTTCATGCACAATTTATGGGAGATCCAGAGCCTCATAGTAGAACTCCTGGAGCATCTCAGTATAGTCTATACTATAGTCTCTGTATGAATGGCACCCCCTGGAGTTGTGCAGTGCACAGCCCGCCCAGCCATACACTGTGGCCATGGGGAAGGTCATCCTGGAAAGGCTCGCATTCTCAGCGGGCTCTCCCTGTTTGCCACGCCTGCACAGCAAGAACCTAAAAAGCACAGGGCCAATACCAAGGGTTACATTTTGTATTTTAATTAAAATATGACTTCCCTGTAGTCTGATTTCTTTCATATCCTATGTACCTTTGCTCCTTTGCATAGTGTAATCTAACCTTGCTCTGAAATGACATCTTGCCATTCCTCACTTTCAGATTTTCAACCAAGACGATATTGTATATATGTATATGCATGTATATATATTTTCCAATAAGAATGTATAATATAATATAGAATATAGAATGTTATAATAGATTATATAGAATATAAGATATAATATGAAACATATAATATAACAAAATATATTCTATATAATATATTATACTTACCTATAAATGTATAAATATTTAAATATATTTATGAATATATTATTATATGTTAGATATTATATGTACTGTACTACATAATAATTAGAATCTAATATATTCTAGTAAGAAGCAAGATGTAATTACTTTAATCATACTCATAAGCCCACCTTAGTGCTACAAGGAAAGAATGATCATTTACTTCAAGGGTACATTGTACATATTCCTGTCCAATAGGAGGAAATCACTAAGTACAGCATGAAACTAATCTTTCTACAAGTTCATTTAAAAAATTCAAATATTGTAATTAGAACATTGCCCAGGGATCCAATTTAAACTTAATGATACTTGCTAGCAGGCTCTGATGTTTTAACTGAGGTGATAATTACGCTACAGACAATTGATGTGCTAATTAGCTGCTACATATGTCACAGCTGATAGCACTAAACAAACCAAACAAACCTTCCTCAGCAACTCACAGCCTCATGACCCCAGGTCGCGGAAACTTGCCATGACCTTGCGTCATGAGGATATTCATTGAAAGTGCAATACAGACTTACTGGCAAGACGCAAGAGCAAGCTGTGCACAGGAAAGGAGAAAGAGCATGGAAGAGGTGTCTGCGGCATCAAACAGAGAGGGTGTGGGTGGGAGGTGCTGTGTGTGTGCAGACGTGGGTTGTTATCACCAAGGGAAGTCAGGCCACCAGAGCGATGCAAGGATTAAAATATAAACAGCATTCAGAAATGTGCCCACTCGATTTTCCACCGGAGAGGACAGTATGGAAAGGGAGAGGAAGAAAGAGTAACTTTCCCATGGAGACGCCTGACAAACCTGACCTCCATCAAGTGATCAAGGTTAAATCAACAGTGATAAGTCATAGTGATAGTATGTGACGGTGACGGTGATACAATGTGATGATGGCACATCACTTCTGAGGTCTTTCTCCAAAAACTCGTAACCCTGATCTAATTATGAGAAAAACATCAGACAAATCCCAATGAAGGGACATTCTACAAACACCTGCTCAGCAATCCTCAAATCTGTTGAGGTCATCAAAAACAGGGACACTGAGAAACTGTTACAGCCAAGGGAAGCCTAAGGAGACATGACGACTACATGTAATGGGGTGTCCTGGATGGAACCCCGGACCAGAAGAAGGGTGTTAGGGGAAAACTGAGTAATGTAGGAGCTTTAGTCAATAAGAATGTATCAATATTGGTTCACTAATTGTGACACCTGTACCCTACCAATGTAAGATGTTAATAATAGGGGACCCTGGGTGCGGGGTATCTGGAAACTCTCTGTACTATCTTCACAATAGGTCTGTAAATCTCAAACTGTTCTAAAAAGTTCATCTCTTTATTTAAAACAAAGAAACAAACGAAAAAACAGTCCCACTCAAAGTTGACCACTTTCGGTATAAAATGACTTGTGAGTGCGTATCACACAAGTCATCCTCTTGCAGTTAAGAAACCAAGGCATTTTGAATAAGGGATTTGCTCAGAGTTTCAACCGGAGCAAAGACGATAAAGCTCGCTGTCCGTGGGGTCCTGGCTGCAAAGCTGGTTTCCTTGAAAAAGCCAGCCGTTCGCCATGCATGTGACATTGACACTGATCTTCCGTCTGTCAACTGTATTCTAGAGTTATGGATGTCAGTGGTACCTAGGGGTAACAGTGAGGTGTCTTCTAAACTCTTGGAAGGAGGGAAGTCAGAGAAAATCACCCAATTAGAAATTAACCCATCAATTAGCATAAACTAAGGAACTATCTTATAGTATGATGGAAAAATTCGAGTGTCCACTTAGGGCAGCAGAACCAGGCTGTGGTTATAATGAGCTGAGTGGAATCTTGTGCCTCTGTCCTCTTCCTTGTTTGGGGAAAGACTGTGATTGGATCGGAGCCTAACAGAGGAGCCCAGAGTGGGCAGTGAATCTCCAAGGGCTGACCAGCAGAGGACGCCTGGCCACCAGACTTCTGTATTTGTCATTCAGCAACTTTACTTGCTTGGGGCTCCTGGCTCCCCGTTATGGGTTGAGATGTGTCCCCCCCACAAATAATATGTTGAAGTCCTAACCCCAGTACCTGTGAACGTGACCTTATTTGCAAACAGGGTCATTGAAGATGTAATTAGTCAAGTTAAGATGAGGTCGAACTGGAGTTGGGTTGGCCCTTAATCCAATATGACTGGTGTCCCGATAAGAAGTGGGGACAACACCCTATGAAGACCAGACACACACGGGGCGACCACCATGCAATGACAGGCAGAGACTGGAGTGAGGCAGCTGCAGGCAGGGAAGGCCAAGGTCAGCTGAGCAACCAGCACCAGAAGCCAGGAAGAGGCGAGGAAGGACCCTCCTCTATGGGACTTATCGGGAACCCAGCCCTGCTCACGTCTTCTGGACCTCCAGTCTCCAGAACTTTTGAGACAGTAAATTTCTGTTGTTTTAGTGCACCCCGTGTGTGGCACTTTGATGGCAGCCCTAGGAGACTAGTGCACTCACCACGAGTGTATCATTTTGGTGTTGCTGTGATAGTTGATGGCGTTCTGGTCCGAGTGACCTCTGGAGTTCCCATGGTTGATGGAACTCTTGGCATTCTGGCTCACATGCCCGGCTCAGGGAGCACCGTTATTGCTTTCCTCTCCGGGGACTGACAAAAATGTTCCTGAACCTGTGAGGATGAAAAAGAGCCCTGGGCTGTGGTGAAGTCAAGAGGAAAACCTGAGCTTTTCTGCCAACACAGTAGCCTCACCAGTGCTTTCACTCAGCCCCAACCAGGAGTAACGTGCCAAGAAAAGAAACCAGGATGAAAGATGCCAAAGACTTTGAGCTTGACTGTGCATGATTTTTTTGTTTGTTTTTACTTAAAACAAACACCTTTCCAGTTTATTTTTTTTTCTATAATGTATGTGTATCGTTTTTGTAATCAGAAAACTCCCACAAATCTCTTATTTCTTGGTGGGAGGTATGTTTCAAGTGTATTTCCCTTGCATTTGTAGCGAGGTGGTCCCTGACTCCACGGGTCCCCCCACTTACCCCCCACCTGTGTGCATCCTCAACCTCCCCCCACCCCTGCCACCGGCAGACACGCATGGTCTTCCCCACCTTGAAAAATGACGATCGCCTTGGGTCCTCCCAACTCCACAGGCTGATTCCTAAATCCCTCACCTCACCGCCTAACCTCTGACACTTGGAGACAGGCCACACTAGGAATTTCAAGCAGAAGGACTTTAGCCGAGGGAGCTGGGACGGTCTGGACAGCACAGGAAGGGAGTGGGACCACTGCTGCCTTCAGGTTCACGGCCATAGTCGTGATCCAGAAAGCCAAGAATGCCAAGCTACCTAGAGGTCAGGGCGTGGCTGCTCAAAGCACAGCCGTCCAACTGGGCGTTTGCTACCCCCATTGCAGGAGGCAAAGAGCTTCTACCTCCTGTATGATTTCCAGATCCCATTCCAGTCCATCTCAGGCAGAAACCAAACTATACCTGGACCACTGCTGGCATAGGAGGCTGTGAAGTGCGCTTTCCAGGTGTCCAGCCTTGGTGGTACTGGAGTGAGATAGAAGAGGGATGGAAATGTGCACTGACTGCCCGTCACTAGATAAAATCCAGGACAGATTCCCTCCTTAACTTTCTCCAAACCCCCCTCCTCTCTCCGGGGTCTCCAGTTCCTTGTCTTGACAAATCCAATGGCTGTCTCAATTCTTACTCTCCGTAACCCAACCCAATTGTGTGGCACCTTTAGCCGGGACTCCCTCCTCATCCTCCCTGGCTCTGGGCTGCCTGCCTTAACTCCCCCTCCATCCTCTCCTATTCCCTCCTCCAGCCCTTTGAGTATCTGTCTCTCCCCTGACAAATCTCTTCACATCCTTCTCTTCATACTCCTGGCTTCAGCCATGCCCGCCTGCGATGCCTGGATATTCCCACACAGAGGTCTCACTCTAACCTCAAACAACCTTCCCGGCCCCCACCCCATCATCCTGATCTTCTCTCTTCAGAACTGTCTCCCTCATCCAGCTTCCCTGTTTTTAGTCAAGGAATGACCATTCTCTCTGCCCCTGGTTTGAACCTTGAGAGTTCATGTTTCCCACACCCTGTCAATCACTTGCAGTGTCTGAATTGTTCTTCAAAATGTGTGTCCTTTATTCCTCATTTCTAATCATGTTCAGCTGATTCTCTCTCATCAAATTGTAGCCACAGATCCTTTCTGATCTTTGTGACTCTTGTTTATTTATCCCCTGCCCTCACCCTGAGTCTGTCCTGACATCTGCTGCCTTCTCAATATCTTTTTTTTTAATTGAAGTAGAGTTGACTTACCATGTTGTGTTACCTTCTGCTGTACAGCAAAGTGATTCAGTTATACATATATATATATATATATATTCTTTTTCATACTCTTTTCCATTATGGTTTATCATAGGTATTGAGTATAGTTCACTGTGCTGTACAGTAGGACCTTGTTGTTTATCCATCCTACATATAAAAGCTTACATCTGCTAACCCCGACCTCCCACTCCATCCCTCCCCTGACCCCCTCCCCCTTGGCAGCCACAAGTCTGTTCTCTATGCCCGTGAGTCTGTTTCTGTTTCATAGATAGGTTTATTTGTGTCATATTTTAGATTCCACATATAAGTGATATCATATGGAATTTGTCCTCTTTCTCACTTACTTCACTTAGTATGATAATTTCTAGTTGCATCCATGTTGCTGCAAATGGCATTAGTTTGTTCTTTTTTATGGCCGAGTAGTATTCCATTGTCTATATGTATCACATCTTCTTTATCCATTCATCTGTCCATGGACTTTTAGGTTGTTTCCATGACTTTGCTATTGTGAATAGTGCTGCTATGAACACAGGGGTGCATGTATCTTTTTGAATTAGAGTTTTGTCTGGCTATATGCCCAGGAGTGGGATTACTGGATCATATGGTAATTCTATTTTTAGTTTTCTGAGGAACTTCCGTACTGTTTTCCATAGTGGCTGCGCCAACTTACATTCCCACCCACAGTGTAGGAGGGTTCGGTTTTCTCCACATCCTCTCCTCTGTTGCCGTTTCTAATATTACTCCTTCAACACCATTTCGCCAAATAACACCTCAATCAGAAATTAACAATGCTCTCTGAATGCCATAATTTATGCCCTTCTGCCAGATTTTAAGGTCCTCCAGAATCTGGACCCATTCTACCTTTCCCACATTTATAGTAGATTTTTAAACGCATAGTTTATAATTATGCTACAAAAAACAAAACAACCCAACCAACCAACTCTCACTGATCAGCTTTGGAGAATGCTTGCGAACAAACTCATTATTTTCAAAACTGTAGATAGAGGAAAAGACTCAAACATTTATCCTGCTTTTACTCAATACGCTGCACCTCAGAGTAAATCATAGTTGCTGAAGGAAAGTTTCTCTTCATAGAGTCATGCCAACTCACAGAAGAGAAGGGAAGATTGAGTTAAAACCGCACTGTTGTGCGACCTCGGATGAATCAATGGATCTGGGCAACAGTTACCAACAGCTGTTAACGCCTCGAAAAGAGAGAATCCTACATCATGTGCTTCTTTATAGACGTTCACAACACCAGGAATGCCTCCCCAATCCGACTTGAATCTGATCAAGACTCCAGACCTCACTATCCATTTACAGGAGATACAGAACAAAGGAACTCTGTAAACTACACCCCAGGGAGGCAGTCTGGGAAATCCAACCTGTGCAAACTCTGAAGTCGAATGACCCAGTTTCCTCAACAAGTAAATTGCATAAGACGGAAAGAGGAGAAACCTACAGATTAAAAGAGAATTAAGAGACAGAAGGTAGATGAGTGGTTGCCAGGGACCGAGGTGGGAGGGGAAAAATGGGAGTGTTTGTTCATGGATACGGGGTGAAGAAAATGTTCTGGTATTTGATAGCAGTGATGGTTGCATAACCTTGTGAATATGCTAAAAAGGACTCAATTGTGTACTTTAGGAAGTTGAATCTTATGTGAATTATACCTTAATTAAGAAAAATTTTTACAGAGAATTAAGAGACATGCTAACCCATTAAGGTGTCTGGATCTTATTTGGATCCAAATTCAAAATACAAGCTGGACAAAATTATGAGACAATCAGGAAAATACCAAGGCTGCATATTTGATGACATTAAGGAATTATTGTTAAGTTTTTAGGTAAGTGATAGTATTGTGGTTATGTTTTCAAAAGAGTCATTTTCCTTTGTAATTTTATGTTGAAATATTTGCAGTTGAAGAAAATATGATGTCTGGGATTTGCTTCAAAATAATCCGAGGAGGGAATGGATGAAACAGTATTGGATGAAATCCTGGGATGGATGAATGGATGAAACAGGATTGGTCTGCTGTGGGACGGGGCTAGGGGCTGGTCGCGGCTACACAGAGCCAATCAAATGTTCTTCAGGCTACTGTCTCGGGATCTTTTTTAGTGGTGACCATGATTGGGCCTGCTCCCAGCTCCTGGGGAGGTGTCCTCTGTCCCCTGGGGCCGGGACGGAAGAATCCAGCTTTCTGGAGCCACCTTTATCTCTTTCCAGTGCAACCTCTGTTGTTAACTCCTTGGTGCTCTGGGAAGCAAACGATTCCGTTCTGTAGAGACAGAAGCAAAGAAGGAAAGGGAAAAGAACTGATTCTGAAAGAACGCTGTTGAGAGCTTAACTGAGAAGTGTCCTGCAGAGCCTCCATGGAACAGCAGAGCTGAAAATTAAAACACACACAAACTTTCTGAGTGGCTTTTATTCTGGAGATAAAGTGCAATGCATATAATGAGTAAATGTGAGAGCGGTGGACACAGGGCTGTTGAATGAACCCCTCTGTGGAAAGGTGCAGCTCACAACGTGAACAGGGGCGTCTTTCTGGAAATGGCCCCCGACTGAGGCTCTGGGCCGATAGGAAACAGTGTCGGGGCCTGCCACCCGCTTCCAGAAGGTGGGAAGAACCGGTGAAGGTGCTTCTGCACTGCTGCTGATTAGCGTGGGGTCAGGAGGAGGGCTTTGTGAACACACCTCTGATCGCTACAGCCCCAAAGCCTGGGGAGAGAGCGCCAGGCCTCCCCAGTGCGTTGTCTTCGGCAGCGTCAGTTTCCGTTCTATCCTTTCCTTGCCAGCCCCTAAATCTCATTATTCGCCAACACCTTCTACCACCTGCTCCAGCTCCCAGAGGGGCCCTTCCACTTACTTTGCCCACCCATTAGGAATAAACTGACTTCTAGACCAAGGCCTGGAAAATTTTGTATATTACAGTCAGTAATTTTAAATAAATGCTTATTCACTCAATTTTTCAGTCATTCCCAAAACACTCATTGTGTACCTGTGAAGAGGGGGTTTGTGTGCTAGGCAGAAGGAAGGCACGGATGAAAGAACTCAGGACACTCTCCCTCTCTAGTTGGGGAGCCAGAAAAGGGGACGGAAAATGAGAATATGAGGCAATAGGTAGCTGCATGAAGGCAGCATGGGGGACTCTGCCTGGAGGGGAAGGTAGGGTGTTTTTTTCCAGAGGCAGTGGGTAGGGGCTTAGAGATGGGGCAGGGGAATCAGAGAGGTGGGCCCTACAGGCATAGTCTCTCCAAGGGATCAATTTCCATTCTGCCCCTGGAGAGCAAGACATTTGATGTCCAGGTCAACACAATTATTAGTCCTCAATGGACCATGCAGAGGAGAAGCACTGTGGCTGCTATGGTCACACTTCACCCCAGGTCCCGGAGGCATGCACACCGCTCTTGCTGCGCTGGTCTCTGGGACGCTCATCCTACACACACACCCACACACCCAGGAGCAGAGGCCATGATCCAGGCATCTGAGAAAACACTAGTCGGATACAAGGGGCAAAGGGTTGGGGGAGCAATGGGAAAGCTGCCTCAATTATCCGTATTTGCTTTAATTCTTTGTTTCCTGTAACTTTGTCTATCAGTTGAAATCATGATGGGGTTTGGACTAGAGATCATCTAAAGGGGTGTTTCTGGAGACTCAGGCTATTTCTGTTTCAGTGACTCAACCGCCAACCATTGCCCTTCTTCCCCACTGCAGAAAAAAGAAAAAGATATATGTACTGTTTCCTCAATAATCAGGAGTTTTGGGGAATGATATCACCCTTGTTATTTTCTTCACTTTGCTCTGATGGCCAGTCTCATTCTCTAGAAAGGACAGATTATGCTGGTTTTATTATTTTAAAAAAATGATCATTACTATTTTGAACTAAAGCAAATATAATAGAAAGGGTCAAGGAAAGAATTGTGGATTTCTCCTTTTTGCCCTGCACCTTAGCTCTTATCCCTAAATTCCTCTGAACGCAGTGGTTAGGCCTGAGCTCCTGAGAGATGCTTACAGAGCTTCATCGTTGACAAGGGTTTGCAGCTCAAACAATAGATAACCATGACGGCAAGGAGAGCCTTGGTCCTCAGAGGAGACAGTCAGATCTGATTGTACCGGGTCCCTTGAAAACTCCTCCCTTCTGAGCAAAAAGGCACCCTGGACATGCTGCCAGGGAAGCTTTAACCCTTGGCAGTAATACTGCACCTGCCCCATCTCCAAGGGCTACTACACGAGAAGTGTGCTCCGACCCAAAAGCCATAGGAAACTGCCATTCAGGTTAAGTACAAATGAAAGGCTCAAACCTGCAAAAGGCCATTTCCGGTAAAAAAAAAAAAAAAAAAAAAAGCACTTGTTATGAAACTTAGAAAAAGAACGGTATTGTTCCTAGTTGTTATAAGTGCACTTTTTTAAGATTGTTTTTCCTCAAAAATGAATATTTTGCAAAGTTATTTTTTTTAATTGGATACAAACTCAAAAGGTAAAAAGCTAGTCAAATTTAGCAGTGGGGGGTTGTATACCAACTTTAGTGACACTAACGTTAATAAGTTCTGGTAACCCACTACCATCGGACCAGCCGAGAGAACCACTTTCACTTTCATTATATAAATCTCTTAAGTAGCTACTCTAAATAACTTAGGATGAGTTGTTTTAATAATTTTCAAAAAGTTTTAATGTTATATGAGCCATACAATATAGTGCTACAGAAAGCAATGCATTTCCTGATGATTTTCCCTAGGTTTTAAACAGCTTAACACAAACTGATATTCAAAATGAATATAGTTGCATGATGGGAAATAGAAACAAATTACCAGATGGAAGCCTCTTGTCCTTCACAAATATTTTAGGACATCCAGGAATCACAGAAAAAAAGAATAATGAACATATTTGTGTCAAATGTTTAGCCAAAAAAAAAAATTAATGTCAACAAAATGAGCTTTGATTTTTTTTTTTTTAATCGTCTTTCTGTCTATGATCTGCAAAATGCCTTCCTGACTCAGGGCAGCAGCAGAGGGCAGTACTACACAGAAGATTCACTTTCCATCTAGAGCTTTGACTAGAGAACTTCTCGTCCACGAATACATTTTGTGTTTTTTTAAAATTTTTTAATTTTATTTATTTTTTTAGACAGCAGGTTCTTATTTGTTATCCATTTTATACATATTAGTGTATATATGTCAATCCCAATCTCCCAGTTCGTCCACGAATACATTTAATGTTCATACTTGTTATATTCTAGACTTCTTCTTTTCTTAATAATCCCTGATAGTTATAATAAGTTAAATAGTTAGGCCAAGTTTAATATGACCATATCCTTCACCTTTAAGAAAGACTGCTGCTGTGATGTAGAAGTTGCCATAAAATGCTGAAAATGGTCTTTTGCCAATGGTTTTGTTGTTGGGGCCAAATCCCACTCGATGATTAGATATAAGCACCCTCACCAAAATCCAGGTAAGAAATTCCACATTAATCAGAAGAAAATGAATGAAAATGATTAGAAAATGATCAATAAATCTTAGTTATTATCTTTGCCTGTCAAATCTTAATTTTCCTGCTTTAAATCATTTGTAGTTTAAAATATTAAATGTTAAAATGAATTGAAATTTTCAAGGATGGAAGAAAACGTGTGAAGATTATGATTAATATGGATGCTTAGGAAATGCCACTTTGTAAGGCATAACATTTGCTGACTTCATCTTCATTGAGCTTAGTCAGTAACAGAAAGTTCTTTTAAGTAATTGGAATAAGAATTATGAAATTTCCTTGGGATCTGGGGCTGAGAGAAGTGAAGGGCTGAGCCTTCTGGAGGATGAAGAATAGAGAGAAGATACAGTCTCTATCCTCGTCTTTATAATCTCTCAGGCTGTGATTGGGACCACTTGCCAAAGTAGGCTAGTTGGGATTTCCTGGAAGCCTGACCAGTCCAAAATTACTTTCATCTCTCCCACATTTGAGAGATTCTTCAGTTCATTTGAATGGAAGGTCATTCTGGTCTCAGACATCTCTTACCAACATATAAGCATTCAACTTCTGTTTAACATGGTAGCCTGAACACATGCATTTGTCTGAATTCCTTCTCTAATCCCACTAAAACTAGAGTGAAACAATAGAAAAGGGGGAAAGAGAAGAGAGAGAAGACACACTTCACCACTTCCTCCTGCCTGGAATGGGGACTGGTACCTGGAATGGGAAAACCTTGAGTACAGAGGCCCTCCCAAAGGATGGCATAAGATAAAGAGAAAAGATCTTGGAGTATTGATGACATGGTGGGGCATTGCTCCAGCCCTGGACACTGCCTAGCTCCACACTTCTTGTGATCTGACGACAATAAGTCTGCATGGGTTCAAGCCACTGTTATTTGGCTTTCCTGTTACATGCAGCTCAACACATTCCTAACTGGTAGAAAGAGGATACCCAAAGCATGGGATATATATCACCAGATCATGGTGAGGTATGAGAAACTTTAGGTAGCACTGTACACAGACTTAAATAGCACCGACCCCTATAATGAGAAAAGTTATTTCTTTCCAACTTTCTTTCAATCCTTATGATTACATCAAGGAGGGAAAATCTTAGTCTGATGATATGTCACTAATACCTCCCATTTGCTAAGCTTCTTTTTAAGCAAAAGGAAAGTACCTCTTGCTGCAACAGTATCTCACGAGAATTTTAAAACATTACTTTGTTTCCATAGTATTCATATTTATGGTTCCTTTTACTTATGGTAATTGATACTGATTTTCTAATTTTACTGGAGATGTAAAGTTTTCTTGAAAAATGTATTTTTGGAAAATTACTTGGGAATAAAAGGGAAAAACTACTAATAGATGCAACAACATGAATGAATCTCAAGAACAATAATGAAAAAAAGAATCCAGATACAGCAGTGTACAAAAAGTATGATTTCATTTATATGAAATTCTAGAAAAGAGAAAACTAATCTATGATAATAGAAGCAGATCTGCAGTTGCATAGATTGGGGGTTAAGGAT
Source organism: Balaenoptera musculus (assembly GCF_009873245.2). NCBI lineage: Eukaryota > Metazoa > Chordata > Mammalia > Artiodactyla > Balaenopteridae > Balaenoptera > Balaenoptera musculus. The sequence continues at coordinate 7,490,530 of NC_045793.1, forward strand.
GGGGGACTGTGCAAAGGGCCATGAAGGAACTTTATGTTGTGATGGGACAATTCTACATCTTGGTTGTGATTTCATGTATGTATACATTTGTCAAAACTCCTTGAACAGCACAATTAAAATGGGTGCATCTTACTGTATACAAATTATACCTCAATAAAGATAAAAAATAAAGAAGTATCTATGTAAAACAAATTAATTTATTTAAAGAAAAATATTGTGTAAATAACCATTAAAGTGATACTTGAATTTCACAAAACCCAGGAAGTGAGTTTCAAATGGCTGAGATGAGGAATATATGTAACTTCAGTAGGCATTTAACAGATGCTGAGGTCAAGGTCCTAAAACTTCATCCAGGAGATGCTGCTGGGGCTGGAGGTGAGCACTGGTAAGAACCAGGGGGCAGCCAGGAAGGAGGTCTGAAGAGGAGGTGGGAGGGACAGACGTCACGATTAATCTGTTTCACAGCTGTGCTATAACCTGCTTGGAAAAATAGCAATTCTTTAGGAAGATGTGCCATTTGGTCACAGGGCTCCCAGTGAAGAACCCTTTTTTTCATGTGCTAACCTGTGCTTTTCTTCAGAATATGCTGGAAACCATTCCATGGCACCCCACTGCCTTGGATGACATTTAAATTCCCTAATTTCTCTGGGGTCTGTCCTCCACAGGCATGAGCCGCCCCCACCCCAAGGCCCAAGACCTCTGCTCTCCAGCCAGACCCAAGAACTGCTCGTGGCTCTGTGCCCTCCCCTCTCCCTTTCAGCCTGATTTATAACTACAGCCGTCTAAGGCAGGGAAGGGAAGGAGACCATTATTTAAGGGGAATCTTTCTGTGGCCAAAAGCATTTTTAGCCAGCTCCGTCTAAGCAGTTCTCTGATATGATTCCTCTCTTTAAAAATCTCTGTGCGCAGGATATAAACAGATGTCTCTTCTAAAATGCAGGAGGAGAACACGACTACGTAAACAACAATCACGCAGGAGGTGATGAAGCTACAGGTGAAGCCACAGAGGTAGCAGTTTTGTTCATTTATTTTTTTAAAATAATTTTTTGGAAATATAGTTGATTTACAATGTTGTGGGTATTTTTTGTTTTTTGGGCTGCATTGGGTCTTTGTGATGCACGGGCTTCTCACCGTGGTGGCTTCTCTTAGTGCGGAGCACAGGATCTAGGCACGGGCTTCAGTAGTTGTGGCACGTGGGCTCAGTAGTTGTGGATCACAGGCTGTAGAGCTCAGGATCAGTAGTTGTGGCGCACGGACTTAGCTGCTCCGCGGCATGTGGGATCTTCCCCGACCAGGGCTCGAACCCGTGTCCCCTGCACTGGCAGGCAGATTCTCAACCACTGCACCACCAGGGAAGTCCTTCATTGGGGTTTTTTTTTTTTTTTTTTTTTTTTTTTTTTTTTGGGGTTTTGTTTTTAAGTGATACGTCTTAAACTCCCTGGCCCCGACCTACCTCCCCTCTTTATTCCACACTCCCCCATTTACTTGATCTGCCCTCCACATCTCACCACACCAAACCACACCCCACATGCTTCCCTAAAAGTATCTTTGAGGCTTCATCTCTCCCAGCAAGACTGCCTCCCTTGTTTCTCTTTTCCCCTCTATCTGAAGGAATCTTTTCTCCTCTGAATGCCAATCTAATTTTATTCACATGCCCCAGTCATAGCACTTTTCAGTTTCTTAAGTGTGTCATAATTATGGAGGTATATTATTATTACAAGTTGCCTGTGATGTCCAGTCCCCAAGGCACACACCAATGTGTCGTCCCCCAGTGCTCTCCTTCAGATGCATCTTTGGGGATGGCAGAAGCTTAGCGATTCAAAGGAGCTTGGCCCTTTGAATCTTTTCTCTCAAAACCAGTGGTTCTTAAAACCTTTAAAAAATCATTATGTTATTTGGGACTCTGATGAAAGTTATGCATCTGTGTCCACAAAATTGCACACATTTGCATATGTACAAACATTCTGTGTACAATGTCAGGGTGTTATGGATCTCCAAGCCCAATCATGAACCCAGGTTAAGAAAGTCTGATCTAAACCTGAGGAACGCAGATGGCTAACTGCAAAACCAGGACACGTTTGTCTACTTCCTCCATCCTTATCTCCACTCTCTTCTACATCCCCTTGTCCCACCCAGAGCTGCCCTTGGGAAGCAGTGCCCAAAATTACCCCTTCCTCCCAGTCATAGAAACCCTTATTCCCCCAGAGCACACCCAAGAATAGGAAATGTTTTAAGTATATTTTTATACATCTATTTGAGAGATGGAAAGTTATGCAGATTTAAAACAGAGAATTATTAAGACTGAGTAGTACAAAGGAAACTTACACATACAGTTCAGCAGGAGAACAAAACAAAATCATACTGTGCTCACACCTATTGGAGAATTATATGGGAATAAGCAAAGAAAACTGAAAATCGAAAGTGTGATCTATTGGGACAGTGTCTGTTTTTCCTTTGTTATATCTATATATCTATATTTACTAGATAGTATTATAGTGCTGCTTACATCAGAATTAGGAATCTCATCCCTTCCTTGCAGCCAGCTCAACTAGTTAGAATAAAAGAGGCTGAGTGACAAACACTGTATGATATCGCTTATATATGGAATCTAAAAAACACAACAAACTAGTGAATTAAACAAAAAAGAAGCAGACTCACAGATATAGAGAACAAACTAGTGGTTACCAGTGGGGAGAGGGAAGGGGGAGTGGCAATATAGAGATAGGGGATTAAAAACGGGTTATTATGTGATTATATGAAATCATGTGTGTGAAACTTTTGAAAACTGTAAAGCACTATAGAATTTAAAGACTTTCATTCAATTAAAAAAAAAGGCTGAGTAAACAAATTCCCACATGGTGTAGATAACACCATATAAACCCCTATATCTGATCTAGATGGGATTCCCCCAACCGGAAATGACCCTGAAAAGGGACTTTATCTAAGCAACCAGAGCGTCCTGGCCTTCTGCAAAGAAGCTGCAGGTTTCTTAACATTTTTTTCCAGCTTGAAAGAGGAAAAGATCCATTGAAATATTTTTCCCAGTGTTTCTTCCAAGACTCCTGCGGAGGCGTGTGTGTGTTGCTTCTTTTATTTGCAATATTTATTTATTTTTAGCTTAATACATCTTGGGAATCTTAGTCAATATATAGAGATTACCTCATCCTTTTTTTTAAAGCTTTTTTTATTTTATATTGGAGTATAGGTGATTAACAATGTTGTGTTAGTTGCAAGGCTTGGTTTTTGAAGACGGCACTTGTTATTCACAGTCGGGGGGAGGGGGCATCAGCCTGGGGAATCCTCCAGGAGGCCCACCTGTGGCTAAGGTGGGCTAGGAGACGGGCAAGTCGGGCTCTGCAACTCCGGGGAAGGGCAGGTGGGACGGCTTTGCGGTGCTTAAACCGGCCTCCTCGGGTGCCAGCGTCCAGAGGCTTCTCCTTGAAGAGGTTCCACCTGGACCTCGCGGGGCTGGGCAGGCGGGCCAGCGCTGAGAGGGCGGTGCGGGCGGCAGGCGCGGGGCCGCGGGCCGCAGGGAACAGCCGGCCTTTGTGCGGCGGCCGCGCTCATCCGGCCCCGGGAGGTGACCCATTCGGCGGAATCGTCCGGTGTCAGGTGAGGCAGCCGGACCGCCGCAGACCCAAACAGGAGCGCTTTGTGTGTTCTGGTTTGGCAGGTGGACGCCGGCTGGAACTTTTTTCCTTTTTAAAAATCTTCTTTCTCCGCGGTGCTAGTTTCTTTCTCTCTGCCCAAACCTGTGTTCCTCGGACACTCCTCTCCCGTGGAAGGTTCCCGCTTGCAGGCGCCCGCGGTGGGGCGGGAGGGACCCAGGCTTCGGGATCTGGGCTTGTCCCCGCCCTGCCGCTCCTTGCCGGGCAAGCGTTTGTCCCTCGCGTCTCGCCTTCCTCCTTCGTGACATGGGATGCGAGCGCCTCCCGGCCCAAATGATGGAGGGGGCGGCCGTCGGGGGAGCGGTTCCCACCGCTGCTGCGCTGGCCGCGCTGGCTCGCTGTGGCCCCGGTCCTTCCTCATCCGTCACCTTGAGGCTTCAAAGCCAGCTGGAATGGCCTTGTTCAAAGGCCGTGAGTATTGTTAAGGGTCGCTGCTGGAAGTTTTAAGTATATTTTGGGGGGCATTTATGTGGACACTGCGTTCCAAGGATAATCCTTGACTCCGACCCTCTGGCCCAGGGTGGGGTGCGCTGGTTGGAGGTGAGTTTTTGCTTACTCAGGGCATTTGCCAGGCAGAGGCCTCAGGACTGGACGGTGAAACCGCCGGATTAGGCGGGTCGCAGGCCCAGAGCTGGCTGGAGGAAAGCAGAGTTGGTGGGTGAAACGCCAAGGCTGGCCAGGTGTGGAGGATCTGACGGGGGAATAGACTTGGGAGCAATGAGGAGCAGGTGAACAGAATCTGGCAGAGCGATAAGGCTGGCCCCACCTGGTACCTGGGCTCTCAGATTACGTAGAAGTTCCTTATCTGTCTCTAGGATCATCAAAGCAGAGTCAGATAATATTATTTAAAACATTTAATTTACACCAGAACAATGGTCATTGCTGCAATATAGAAAAATATCATGTCTATGAAATAAAGAACAGGGAATAATAATCATCATTATAGTAGTGAAAGAGCATTAATTGAGCTCTTGCTGTTTGGGACCGTGCTAAATGCAGTCTCTAACCCTCCTGATCATTCTATGAGGTAGTACTATTATTATATCCATTTTTTTCTATTTTTTAAAAATTGAGGTGTAATTGATACATAACATTATTTTCAGGTGTACAACATAATGATCTGATATTAGTATATATTTCAAAATGATCACCACTCTTAAGTCTAGTTCACATCTTTCAACACACAGTTACTAATTTTTTTGTCTCATGAAAACTTTTAGAATTTACTCTTAGCAACTTTCAAATATGCGACACAGTATTATTAACCAGAGTCACGGTGCTGCGCATCAGAACCCCAGGACTAATTTATTTTACAACTGGAAGTTTGTACTTTTTGACCCCCTTCACCCATTTTGCCTGCCCTCCACACTCCCACCCCATGAAACCACCTGTTCTCTGTATCTATGAGCTCTTATTTCTTTTTTAAGATTCCACATATAAGTGAGATCATACAGTATTTGTCTTTGTCTGACTTATTTCACTTAGCATAATGCCCTCAAGGACCATCCACGTTGTCACAAATGGCAAGATTTCATTCTTTTCTATGGCTGAATAATATTTTCTTTACCCATTCACCTTTTGGTGGGCACTCAGATTGTTTCTATGTCTTGGCTATTATAAACACTGCTGCAGTGAACATGGGGGTGCAGATATGTGTGTGTGTGTGTGTGTGTGTGTGTGTGTGTGTGTGTGTTTTGGCTGCGTTGGGTTTTTGCTGCTGTGCGCTGTCTTTCTCTAGTTGCTGCGAGCAGGGGCTACTCTTTGTTGCGTTGCGTGGGCTTCTCATTGCGGTGGCTTCTCTTGTTGTGGAGCACGGGCTCTAGGCGTGCGGGCTTCAGTAGTTGTGGCTCGCGGGCTCTAGGGCGCAGGCTCAGTAGTTGTGGTGCACGGGCTTAGTTGCTCCGCGGCATGTGGGATCTTCCCGGATCAGGGCTCGAACCCATGTCCCCTGAATTGGCGGGCGGATTCTTAACCACCGCACCACCCGGGTAGTTCTGCAGATGTCTTTTTAAATTAGTTTTTCATTTTCTTCAGATAAATACCCAGAGTGGAATTGCTGGGTTATATTGGTAGTTCTATTTTTAATTTTTTGAAGAATCTCCATATTGTTTTCCATAGTGGCTGCAGCAATTTACATTCCCACCAACAGTGTACAAGCGTTCCCTTTTCTCTACATCCTTCCCAACACTTGCTATTTCTTGTCATTTTGATAGTAGCCATTCTAACAGGTGTGAGATGATACCTCATTGTGGTTTTAATTTGCATTTTCCTGATGATTAGTGATGTTGAGCACCTTTTCCTATACCTGTTGGTCGTCTGTATGTCTTCTTTGGAAAAATGTCTGTTCAGATCTGCTGCCCATTTTTCAATTGGATTGTTTGTATTTTTACTACTAAGTTGTATGAGTTCTTTATATAGTTTGGATATTAACTACTTATCATATATATGATTTAAAAATATTTTTTTTCCATTCAGTAGGTTGCCTTTTCATTTTCTTGATGGTTTCCTTTGTTTTTTTATTTGATGTAGTCCCACTTGTTTATTTTTGCTTTTATTGCCTTTGCTTTTGGTGTCAACTCCAAAAAAAGACTGATTTGGAGGTGCTTACCACCTATGTTTTATTACACTCGTTTTAACAATGAGATAATTGAGCCTCAAAATACTAACTTGTGCATGATCACACTCCTAGTAAGTGGCAAAAATGGAATGTGATGAGGCGTGTCTCAGGATGCAATAACGAACTACCAAAGACTGGATGGCTTAGACAACATTTATTTCTCACAGTTCTGGAGGCTGGAAGTCCAACATCCGGGTGCTGCAGATTTGATTCCTGGTGTGGGCTCTCTTCCTGGTTTGTAGATGTCTGTCTTCTCACTGTGTCCTTGAATGGTGGGGGGAGAGATCATCTCTCATGTTTTTGCTTAGAGGGCACTAAACCCATTCATGAGGGCTCCACCCTCATGACCTAATCACCTTCCAAAGGCATGGCCTCCAAATACCATCACATTGGGGACTGGGGACTCAACATATGGATTTGGGGGGGGGGTACACAAATATTCAGTCAATACCAAGTGGCAACAGCCTTTGGTTTTAACTTATCAACCTTCCCTAGCGCTCAGAACTTTTCTCTGTATGTGACATTTAGACCAAGACATTAGCAGTTAAGTCATCCGAACATGACTGCACCTGTGCTGTAGAATGTGGTTTTCATTTAATCAAAAATATCCATTGAGTACATACTGCAAGCAGGAAGATACAGGCATGTGACCTCATCCCTGCTTATTACCTCCTAAAGGAGCAAATGGAAATGACAAGTTATTTCAAGGAAAGCAACACTAAAGTGGGACTTGTTGCCAGATGCTCCAGCTATCTGTTCTTGGTGCTGAAGTGACTGTGTGTGGTCTCACAGAGATCACTGTCCCCTGCTGTAGGGGGGGGGTCCCCCCTCCCCACTGCAGCTTCCTCCTGCCAACCTATAAGCCTTGAGCACATCCTACTGAGCCTGATAGCAGCACAGGACAGTGGCATGGGTTTCCCATTAGCAGTTGTTGACCAAAAGTTGCATATGTTCTTTTTTTGGAAATACATTCTTTCGCCATTAGCATTCTTTACTAAATATATTACTACAATTTTATGTAAGTTTCGTTCTCTTTAGTCATTTGCACGAATTGAATAACCTACTTGTAAATTGGATTATGCTTATAATTTTCTTTAAAATGCAATAAAAGTTCTTTATACAAGCCGTGAATTGTCTCACTCTTTCCTTTAACATTCCTCAGGCTGAATGTATATTTCTACATATCCATCCACATTTGGGACAGGGGCATTGGGCTTGGCATCAGAAAACCAGAGTTGAGTCGTGGTTGGGTCATTTTGCAGCTGTGCATCTCTGGGTGAGCCGCCCAACCTCTCCAGTCTGAAGTTCCTTGTCTGTAAACTGTGCTTCGGGAACCTTACATCATACTTTGGTGTTACCTTGTACAGGTAAATCACATACATTATTTACTTGGCTACTTAAGGACAGAGGTTGTTTCTCTTGTGTGTCTCTGGCCACAGAGCTTGCCAATAGCAGGGGCCAGTGAATATTTGTTGACAATCTCCTTATTAAAATGATGGTGTTTATGCCTCCATGTAAAGGATGGAAAAAGAGGAGAAAAGGAGGGTTACCTCATGGATACACAGAATCCTTTCTGAATTCAAGTTCTTAGGGATTACAAAATGTGCACTGGAATCACAGAAAGTTCTTGAGGGTAATTATTTACATTGCTAAATAATGCACAAAGGTATATAAGTCAAGTAACTATTCTTAAACAATAGTTTCCAATAACGAGTAGTCTGGAAACTCATCAAAGTGGTCAAGTTCACTACCATTACTCAGTCCTGCTGAGTTTCGTTGATATTCCTAGCAGTTTGGAATCTTTAAAAAGTTGGCTGCAGCAGCTTGAAGAGCAGAAACTGGGCATCTTCTGGTGCTCGCATGACTTCGGAAGCCAACCTAGATCCTGTCTGTCTATAGGTAATAACATGGCTCCTTGGAAATAGAAACAGTTCATTCATTTTAAAAAATAAGCATTAAGTATTTTTAAAAATAAGCAATGCCTGTGTTCCAGGCATTGTGAGGCTAATGGAACCAATACAATTGCATAACCACCCCTAAAAGGGTTCTAATCTACCTGGGGACAAATTTACAAATTATTATAAGATAACAAAGGATCTGCTGAGTGGCGACACAAAATAAAGCTATAAACAAGGGTCTTTGGTGGTTCGCAGGAAGGAGGAACAGACTGAAGGGAGAGACGCGTTCCAGGAAGCCAAATCAGAAAGGACGCTTCCCTTGGTTATAGCTAGAGGAGATACACTCAGCTGGACACCCTCAGAGACCAAAGAAGAAAAAGAAAAGGGAGGCTTATCAGTAAAGGAACCTTCTCTGAAGTAACCCAGCAGTCGTCAAGACAGGGTGGCTGCCGCAAAAGCCCTCTTCTCAGAAGCCAGACTCCAAATCTGGTGTGAGCTTTGCCAGCGTTTCCGTCAGAAACATCACACCCGAATGCGTGGAAAGTTCTACCCAAAGTCTGATATGTTACTAATTTTTTAAAAAAATTGTCAGGTTTTACATAAAGACCAAAATCTTAATTTGCTCTTTCGAACTTGCACCTTCCTAAATTTGACCAAAGACAGATGTTCTGGTTTCTTTTAAGGGAAAAGAAACCTTTCTTTTTACAGGAGAACGTATGAAGGTTTCTTCTTACAGGAGAATGTATGAAGGAACGTCAATTTGGTACTTTGTACGTTTCCTAAGCCCATGAAATTGGATTATTATCTGAGTAGAGGTGAAATTTTATTACGATGAATAAGAATCTGACTCTGCTTTGTTATTGTCTTGACCCTGTTACGGTGTGAGATCCAACTAGAACACAGAGTGAATTAACAGAAGCAGGATAGCAAAGACCTGAGCCAGACCCTGCCCAGATTCCACTCCTGCTCTGCCTCTTACTCTGTGTGCCTCAGGCAAGTCCTCTCTGCCTCAGTTTCCTCAGCTATAAAAAAGATAATAGCACCTACCGCACAGAGTAATTATTGGGAGGAAGTGTCATGTTTGTTAGATAATAAATAAACACAGCACAACTCTTTCACTGAGTAATCTGTGCATTAAATATCCAAAGTAAGTATCATCCCTTTCAAAATAATCACCTTGGAAGAATTATTCCAGGGATGTAGCCATTGGTCAGAATGTATCTGAAGCCAAGTGAAATTGTCTTCAGAAGCCGTGGCATATTCGTTTTTAGTATTCCTTGTGGCAGTGACTCTTCCTCTTTGGAAGGCAGATTTGCTTTTTAAAGCAGCCCCAAGTCTGTCAAAGTCAAGGATGGTGAATGTGATGAGAACAAGCCTGGAAGGATGTTCCTGGCAAACACGAGGTGTAATTAAAGTAACGCAGTCCATCTTCGTGTGTGGCTCACACTTGGACCCTGAAGGCAACTTTCAAAACAGAAGGGCTCCAAAGATGCTTAAGCAATGGCAGCACTTTTAGTAAAGGACACGTATTAGTTATCTATGGCTGTATAACAGATTAACCCCAAACGCAGCAATCTAAGACAACTAACATTTTTCTCACACTATCCATGGGTCAGAAATCCAGGCACGGTTAGCTGGCGCTCAGGCTGAGGGTCTCTCCCCAGGCTGCACCGGAGGTGTTAGCCAGGGCCGTGTTCATCTCAGCGCTCCACTGGGGAGACATCTACTTCCAAGCCCTCTGCGTGGCTGTGGGCTCACTCACATGTCCTCAGGCCTGAGTGGCTGTTGACTGCAAACACCCTTCCTTGCCTCTCCATAGGGCTGCTCTGTACAGGGCATCTGGCTTCCCCCAAAGCAATTGTGGGGGTGGAGATGGGGCTGGGGGGAGAGAGAATCCTAGTAGAATCTAGTTATTTTTGAAACGAATATTGAAGGTGACACCCTATAATTTTGCCTTATTCTTTTCCTTAGAAATGAATCAATAAGTTCAGGTCTCACTCCTGGAGAGGTGATTACACAGGAATGAATACCAGGAGGCAGAATCATTGCATAAATCCCTGAAGTGAGATGGTAGGGTTGAAAGATAACACTCATTTCAATAAGATCTCTCCGTCTCTCTCTCTCTCTCTCTCTCTCTATCTCTCTCCCTCTCTCTCTCTCTCTCTATATATATATATATATACACACACACACACACACACATACACACATACATATGTATCTCCAATTGTTTTTTTAAATTTCATTGTTTTGTAGGGATGCTACATTTTTTCCCCGTGATACAGATATTTTTGGGGAAAAATTATCTGACGCTAAGAACATGGTCGTAATAATTGTCATCTTGGGACTGGGTCATGGGTTGAAATTATATAAGGATAAGGTTAGCTCTAGTCCATTTCCCTCATAATGGACCTCACCTCTGAGAGATTTTTTTAGTCATCTGAAATAGATATGGAACTGCCTATCAGGATTATAACACTGAACAAGATTCTGGTATTCTAACATTTCTAGACTACCAGTCGGCTTAATGCTTTTAAATTCAGAAATTAACTTAATATTAAGTTCAACAAGGCTGACTGACACAAAGCACCCGTTTTTAACAAGCTGCCACCAGCCTGAGAGTGTGAGCTAGGGGTGTTCTCCAGCTGAGAACCATCTTTACTAACAAATGATGCCCTTTTCATCTATCAAGATTTAGTAAACATAGAACCTTCTCTCCAACTTTTTTCACGATTTTTTTCCCAAACAAATTTACAGCAGAGGGTGCATATTAATCAACAAAGCAGTCAAGTTTCATTGCTAATGAGGAAAGCCAGTGTGTTGGAACCTGTTGCTTGAATCTGACTATAAACTCTAGCTCATTACAACAATTGAAGCAAAGAGATGACATCTGCTGGCTGACAACCGCAGACAGAAATGATGGACGACGTGGAGTCAGGAAGTCTTGCCATAGAGCAGAAACTGACTTACACCTCCTTTCCCACCTGGTGTTAAATTGGGTATCCATCTGGGTCTGTGAACATATGTACTTTATATTTGTTGTGAAACAAACAATCCAAAGTTCATTATCTACTCATTCACAGACACCTACAAATATACTGCATTTTTGGCAACAAACGTTCTGTACCTTTTTTTTCATTCTGAAAGTTTCTTTAAATGCCCTCACCCGAAATCCCACTCCTTAGAGTTATATAATCACTGTTAATAATGTGTTGTGTACCTTCCAGGTTTTTTCTATCCATCTACAAACACACACATATTTATATACACATACACAGACATACGAGATCATGCCATATGCAGCTTTGAAATGAAGCTTCTTTAATTGGTTTTCCCCTCCTTTTTCCTGATTTATAAGAAATGCATTGCTGTTTAACCGTGAATTAACGATTTTCAGTATAAGATTTCTAAAAACCGATACATTCTTTGGTAAGTTTAAAGCTAATTAAAACAAAGTTGCTTTTTTTGCGTTAGTTTTTTTTTTTTTTCCAGGCACTTTGAAAGTGAATGCATAAATACTGCTGGAAAGTTAACTTTACAAAAAAAACACTTGTAACCAAGCAGCCTATTTTATTTTATTTTTTTCATATTCTTTTCCATTATGGCTTATTACAGGATATTGAATATAGTTCCCCTGTGCTATACAGTAGAACCTTGTCGTTTATCCATTCTAATATAATATATCGTTTGCATCTGCTAATCCCAAACTCCCAGTTCCCCCTTCCCTCCCCCTGCTTCCCCTTGCCAATCACAAGTCTATTCTCTATGTCTGTGAGTCCCGAGCAAGCTATTCTTACAAAGTCTTTTCCTTTTTAGATCATAAACTAAAAATTTCCTTAAATTTGCATTTTGGTTAATTTATGTAAACACTACCAATTACTGCTTCTTGATTAAAGCAAAAGACAAAGTCAGTCAGACGTAGTTGTGGCGTGAGACCACGTCAAACAGATTAGTGATAACCCACAACTTTTGGACCAACTGTGGGCGGGAATAGGTCTCCGATTATTAATAGTTCCTTCCCAGAGACTTTTCTAAGTAAGGAGACTTTTCATGGCCCATGTCACAACCATGAAAAATAAGATGCGTTCAACTTCCCGATTAAATACGATGTAAAAAAACCCAAATCGCTCTTGTTAAAAGTAGTGTTTGTAAGGATTATGTTAACCACTAACCTCTTTTGCATTTCATTTTTACAAATGCATTGTGGGTAGCGCCTAGCTAAATATGAAAGTAAACCCGGGCGGGCGGCTGCCAGCCACGCGGGCTCCGGGAGCGGCGGGTTCGCCTGGGTGAGGACAGCCCACCTGGCTGGGAGCCCACGCCCCGCCCGACCGGGTGGGCCGCGCGGAATGACGAGGAAACCAAGTCACGCGCTTGCCTGGGGCCCCAGTGCCGGGCGCGCCCTGGCAGGCCGTCCTGTCAGTGTCGTGTCAGTTTCAGGAGCACGCGGCCGGTCTGGACCGTGCGGTCGCCCAGCGCGCCGAGGCCAGGCAGGCAGGTAGGGGGCGCCGGTCTGCTGGTCCCTTTCCCGGCGCTGGCGGGTACCACCTTCCGGCTCATCATTAGGAACCCCTTCCCCCAGAAATCCCGATGTCTACATCCCGGTCTCTACTGGTTAGGGATTAAAAGTGAGTCAACAGCAGTCAAACAGGTGGTTCCAGCAAGACTTCCTCTTTCCCTCGGGTAAAGATACCACCCAGGAAACTCCGTGTGTGCTAAACTCCTATTCTGGGAGTTCTTCAATGGTTTACATCACCCATAAATTACTCACCTTTTCTCAACCTACCATGGGGGCTGGGGTATTTATTTCCAACAACTGATTGGGAAAATGCAAACCACTGGTGAACTTTCGAAGCTTTAAATATTTATAATGGAAGTCGAAGGACAAACTGAGAGATTACCCACACTTAAGTGTTTTGCACATAAAAAACATTGCCAACAAAAACATGAAGTTATTTTCCTTAAGGAAGAGGGTTTCGGCTGAGGAAGTGGGACTGAACCTCGGTTTTATGTGTCAGATATGAATTATACCCAGAAACTAAAATATGAACTAGATTTAAGAAATAAGCCCTTTGGAATATTGGCATCATCTGAATCTTTTCTAAGGATAGTTTTGCTGTTTTTGGTTGTCGTTGTTAAAAAAAAATTCCTTTTGGGGCAACTTTGATAGATTTCTTGCATTTACTCAAAATAAAGCTCTTATTCAACATATTTCTTAGGGTTTTCCTAGTAACTTACTGTTCTTTCTTCCTGTAAAGACAAAACCAGGAAATTGTTCAGAAAAAGGCCCAAGCTGACTTCCTAATTACCTATTATGATTAGTGAGAAAAATTTGGGAAATTGGGAATATTGGGGCTGGGTTGAGAATTTCAGAAAGATGGAGAAATCGTCAAATTTAAGACAAGATATTGAAAAATTGTCCTAGAGAAAATGATGGTACAAGAAGCTTAGAGATTTCCAAAGTCTAAGCTAGCTGACTCAATGATTTTTAAAAATACATATAATCTAGGAAAGGCTAATAGATTAAGAAAGACATTAGGAATGCTGTCAAATGCTCTATTTTAGATGTGGATAATTGCTCTAGTGACATCCTTATAAATTTGGGGGTTTTTGTCTTTTGACTGAGGTGGGAATTTACATAATAGTAATCATTGCAGTTTGTATAATCATTTATACTTTTCTTTATATTATCTCATTTATATTATAGTACTCGTGTCTTTATCTTTAGTAACTGGTTTGCACACATCAGCTTTTCCCCCCTTTTGTTATACTTATCAGACCTGAAGGGAATCAGGATATGCTACTTCGGCATAAAATTATTTTGAGCTGAGGACAATTGAGAGTCAACAGATGAAGAAAGAAGCCGTTTCGGAGTTTCCCTTATCTGACCCAAAGTGGCAGCTTCTGGGAAATAAGGCTGCCATAAATTCCCTCTTTGGGGCAGGTCTACTCATAAATGTCCTCTCCGGGGGAGTTTTATGGCCCTGAAGAAGAGAGAAAGACTACTCAAACCCACATAGACAAACATTATCACAAACTTCCTTCTCTCCTGTTTGTTCTCCTGTTTGCCTTTCCTAAATAAACCCTTCTGTTCTTCCCATAGTAGCCCTTTCTTTCCCCTCCCTTCCCCCTACTAAGTTAGGTGTATAAACTCCAAATTCTAACTACCCCTTTGAGTTACTCCTCATTGATTACTCCTGCATGTATGAGCGCTACACACATCAGGAAACTCTCCTTTCTTCCCCCTTACTGTCCTGTCTTTTGTTGGGCTTAATTCACAGGCCCCCAGAAACTGAACATGAAAGACTGGAGGAAAACTCTTTCCTTCCCCTGCTGACCTAAAGGAAATACCGTGAAATATCAGTACTGATCAAAGAGGTTAATGAGGTGCATGTGGGAGAGGAGTATACCTTAGATCTTTATAGAAATGGTCTTAGACCTAGATCTGCAGAACCCAACTTAAGTTGGCTCTCTTTAATATTTTATTGAGATTTACCTCCCTGCCAAGCACTGTGCTAAGAGCTTTAACTAGGATTATCTCATTTCACCCTCGAAACAACTCCATCAGGTAGTTAAATCAGAGAAAGTAAATAACTTCCTCCAGGGCCAAATCCTGTATAAGGTAGAACAGGTGCCTAAATGCTGCTTCTTACCCCAGGCATCTTTCTCTCCCTCAAAGATGTTACTGCAGGTGTCAAAGGCATGTAATCTAATGATTGGCATGTGTCATGCACACTCAGTAAAAGTTCACTTAAATTCATTAATTAATAACCATCGAGTCTGATTCTCAAGAGTTATAATTTTGATAACTGACCAACATTGCATCTGTGCCCTCTTTTCCTTTCTTGTCATCGAAAGCATTTGTATTTTCCTGGACTTATGCTAATGATACCTTCTTTTCTTTTTAAGCTACTTAGTGGGATATAGCCAGTTATGTTTACATGTAGAGAAAGAAGTCCTGAATCGGCCAGGTGGCCCACACCCAGTTTAATTTTCCGTTGTCACATCTTTTCCTATATGGTTTCTTCCATTGCTTTTAAGTTTAAAGTCCTTCCTGTTGATAATTCAGTTAAATATTCCCCTATGTTTTCTTTTAGGTTTTGCTCTTATTTTTCATTTAACTCTTTAATCAATTTTATTTCAGTGTGAGTTATGAGAGACCAGCTTCTCATCTTCCTTGCCTGGCTCTTCCCTCTTATCTTAATTAAGATTTCTAATTTCTATGGTATTTCTTGGCTTTAAAACCCCTGCAGGGAGTGTTAAAAAAAAGTTAAATTTTACTATGTTGTAGGTTATTTTCTGAGGACAAACTGCACTCTTTCAAGAACTAACATGCTAGATGACTTTGGGTCATTGTTTTCACCTCTCTGGGCCTCAGAATCTTCTGTAAAATGAGGGACTTGGACTGGATCTGCTTTTCCCCCGAGTATTCTGAGGAGTACAATCTTGTTGGGCTAAATGAGAAAGAAATTGTGTAGACAGTTATGTTCAGGAAGTTCTGTGTTATATAAAGTGTGAAAGGGCTTTTTCTTTTATCTTACCTTTAATATTATTATTTATTCAGAAGCGTTTATTGAGTGACTCATGATCACAAGAGGTAGGGCCCCTAAGCCCAGACACAGTCTCTGCAGTGGAATTCATACTGTGCAGAAGACAGACTTGAGCAAACCCTGGTCAGTTACAGAGAAGTTGCAAAGGGGTGTCAGGAACGCATGGCAGGGGGAGCCCACAAGGAGTGCTGAGAGTTGAAGGGTGAGTAGGAGCTGCCCAGGGTAAGGGTGGGGAGTGGCAGAGAAAAAAGCACATGTTCCTAACTGACAGTGTGTGGAACTTCCGAGAAACTGGTGAGAATCCAGCCTGAAGCCAGATCACTATGGACCTCTGAAGCCTTTTGGGGGGATTTGGGACTTTATCCCAGGGGAGCAAAAAGCTACTGAAGATTTTAATTAGGGGTGTGATGTTTCCATTTTGCAGAGATCCATTCTTCTGGCTGCTTTGGAGAGAATAGGTTAATGGAGACAGAACCGTTAGGGGTCTGCAGTGTTTTAGAGAGGAGATGCTGGTGATGTTGGATGATGGCAGTGAAAACGGGGCCAAAGTGGGCAGATTGGAGAAAAAAATTGGAGATGTCATTGAAAGAAGTCAGGGAAAGAGAGGAGTCAGAAGTGATACCCAGGTTTCTGGTTTGTGCCATTGAGGGATACTGGTACTAGTGCCTGGAATGCGGAGCGAGTGATATTGACATGGAGAATATTTATGAGGTGAGGGTGACAGGGACGTGTGGAGACCAGTGAGCTCCGTTTGGGAGCTGATATCTCAAACTCCTAAAATCAACAGTATGCAGCATCTGTCATAATCCATAACCCATTTCTTCTTGGTAGAACATCTCTTGGGGCCAGGGTTCCATGGAACACACTTTGATAAATGCTGGACTAGCCACTCTCAGAGGTCCCTGCCAGCTCACATGTGATCTTTTCCCGTAATGCTTATTATAACCAGAAAGTAAATTGCATCGCCTGATGTTTTAAATAAACCTGTAAATTCAAGTGTAAGAAAGATACAGAAGGTGCACAACGGATGCATTTATACACGATGAGCACACGCATGTGAACACCACCTAGAACAACACAGAACACATCGCAGAAGCCTCCCGCGTGGTCTGACGTTTGAGTCTGTGAATCAAACACTGGGCGGTCCCAGGCTGCGGGGGCATGCTGCTCAGCGGAGCCATCGCTTCTGTCTGTCCTCTGGGATAGCCTCCTCCTCAGAACCCAGGGGCACAGGGGGGCCTCCACGTTGGCTCGCCCGTGGCTCTGCACCCTGAGCGCACCACCTGTTAGCACTTGGCCTCTTCCCTTGAAAAGCGTATTAGTGACCAGTAAATCAAGTCAAGGGCCTTCATCCAGAGTTGGCCTCACCTGCCAAGTAACCTTCCCATGAACATCTCAGGAAGAAAGGAAAGGTTCTTATCCATTTGCCAAACAACCTCCGGCAGCGGATGATTCCCTAGGTTAACAGTGGCACAGCATAGGGATCAATAAATATTTACAGGTTAATGAGTACGTGAATATCAACCAATGCTTCCTGCCCAGGGAAGAGGCTGCAGACGCCAATGCCTCCAAGAAAGCAGAAGTTCAGCATCACACCATGAATGAATGAGTGAATGAATGAATGACTTCATTTTCTGGGCTGAAATGCTCCTCCGTACCCCTTTCTACGGCTGCTTCTCCTAACTGCTGGCCCTAATTTCAATGCCGCGCCCTCGGAGAAGCTATACCCGACCCCCAGACTAGGTCAGGCCGTTCTACCTCTTCCTAACATGCAGCACCACTGCTGTTGGCAACGGAAAGGCATCAGGCCTGCGAGGAGGCTGAATGAGGCAGCCTCAGAGGATGGCCACCCAAGTCAGACTTGCCGGGTTCAAGTCTCTGCTCCATTTACTACTTACAAGCTTTGTGACCTTGGGTAAATTACTTAACTTCTCTGTGCAGCACGTTACCAGCTGGATGAGGATCATCGCAGCACGCACGTCAGAGCCCCCACGTGAAGACTAGAGAGAATAGCCTCGCGAAGTGGTTAGTGCAGTAAGGTGCTCAGAAAACACGTGCTGAGTGATGAACGCTGAATACATCTTATGGGGCTGTTCTGACTGAGGGGTGGTGGAAGGTTCTATGAGTCTGGGTGTCCGAGGAGGGAGGTGGAAAAGCCAGCAGGTGGGTGGGGAGAGTGGTGGCAACAAAGGCGAGGCTGGGGTTTTAATAAATGTTTCCTTTTAAGACAGGGCCTGACTTGCCTTTACCCTATTAATGCTTCTTAGCATTTGCCCAAATTAGAATGAACCTGGCCTTGGTGATAAGAAGCCATTGTTTTAATAGAAATGACACAGCGGTCTGTCTCTTCTGCTGGCTTCTGTCATGGGAACTTGTGGTAGGGTCAACTCAGTTGAGCAGATTTGGCTCCTGGTGGCTACCCGGCTAACCCCGTCTGATAACCTAGTGACCAAAGGAGAGGAAAGGGTGGGGCTGGCCTCAGAGTATTTACACGTGATTCCTACGAATGTGCATAGTAAGGGAAATAATCATGGATCGTAGCACTGGAAAGTTCTTCCCAATTCCCTTTTGAAATTTAAATGTTTACGGCTTGGTCTCACTCAATGTGAAAATCTTTTTACATTTTGGGGAGGTGGTAGCAGGAAGGCACTTTGGAACAAATACATTTGGTCATTTATTTTCTGGCCTAGTTAAGATGCGGTTTTTGAAGACAGCGGGGATCTGTCAGCTCTATGATCTGGCAGTTTTCTAGATCACTTCCAGCCCTGTAATTCTATGCTCTAATAGAATTTATAACGTTATGTATTCCAGTAGTGACTTGCAAAGATTGCTTTGAAGGGATTACAGATGGTTCTGTTAAGTATATACTTTTAGAAGAATATAATGCAATTTGCTTCCTAGCCCAAAGCCCCAAAAATAATTAGGTAGGAGTTCAGACAAGTGTTGAGGCAGTTGTTTCTGGTGAATCCAAATGTTTTTTTAAAAATCAATTTCATTTATCATCAGAGGAGGGCTTGCATTTCAGAATTCTTATGGTTTGTTGAATAGGAAAGCACAATGACCAAGCTAGCATTACAAAAGTCAGCAATGAGAGAAATCAGTGCAACATTCCAAACGCAAATTAAGTATAACAGAGTGAGGAGAAGGAATTTCAGAATGTGAGGAGACTCAAGTGTCTGCCTTTGGGGATTCTTACTTGGTCACATTTGCGACTTTAACACATCTCCCATCCGACTACATCTGTAGCCCCTCATGCCTTGGAATTGCCCCGGCCCATCTGGTTTTCTTTCGTGGGATCCGGGGGAGACTTTCCCACTGAAGTGTGGGTCAGAGTTTAGGCTCGGTCTGTGCAGAGAGGGGTGGGGATGGTCCAGAGGGAAGAGAGGACAGTGGGGCCACACTATGGAGGGCCTTCCTATAGGCAAGAGGGAACCATTTGGAAGTTTTATTGTCAATAAATTTTTATAATAAGAAGAATATACCTTTAATGTAGAAAAATCAGAAAAAAAGCCCAGAAAGGTATAAAGAAGGAGATAAACATCACTCATAATCTCGTCTTTCAGAGCCATTGTGATTTTCTTTCTTTTTTTTTTTTTTTTTGTTGGAAAGAAGCGTCATCAAAGTGCTATTTTTAGGAAAATTAACATGACAGGCAGTCTAGGATGTACTGGGGAAGAACTAAGTCAGGGAGACTATTTAGGAAGCTAATTAATGGGTCTCTGGACAAAACGGTGGTGATAGCTGTGACCAAAGGAGGAAGGGGTAGATTTGAGGCCGTTGGAAGTGAGTGATCAGTAAGTCTGGATGAATTAAGATGTGGGGAGTGAGACTTGAGATGGAGGAGTTAAAGGTGGCGTGGAAAGTTCCACTGGATGAACATTATCCATTCATTCATTCAACAGAAATGTATCAAGTACCTACTACTATTATGGAACTTACAGTCTAACGGTGGGGGGGACAGACAAAAAAGTAAAATAAATAACTACAAGACATAGCATGTTAGGTGGTAGTAAGTGTTACGGGGAAAAATGAAGCAAGGAGGCAGCTAGGGTGTGTGGCAGGTGCAGTTTTAAGCAGGGTAGTTAGGGAAGATATCACAGAGGGAGGATTTTTAAATAAACACCTGGGGCTTCCCTGGTGGTGCAGTGGTTAAGAATCCGCCTGCCAATGCAGGGGACACGGGTTCGAGCCCTGGTTCGGGAAGATCCCACGTGCCGCAGAGCAACTAAGCCCGTGTGCCGCAACTACTGAGCCCGCGTGCCACAACTACTGAAGCCCGCGCACCTAGAGCCCGAGCTTCGCAACAAGAGAAGCCACCGCAATGAGAAGCCCGCTCACCACAACGAAGAGTAGCCTCCGCTCGCCACAACTAGAGAAAGCCTGCATGCAGCAATGAAGAACCAATGCAGCCAAAAATAAATAATAAATTAAAAAACAAAACAAAACAAAAAGACACCTGAAGGGCATGAGAAAATGAGCCATCTGGTTACCTGGACGTGGAAGTGTGCTTCTCTAAAAAGCAGGGAGTGATGGGGAGAGGACCATCAGGGGCTTCCAGCAGAAGAACGACTCTGACTCTGGCTGTTATGTTAGGAGTAGACTCAAGAGCGACAAAAGTAAGAAGCCAGGAGAAATAGGGAGGTGTATTCAGTGTACCCACTTGCTGGGACCGCTGGAACGAATTACCACAGACTGGTGGCTTATAAGAACAGAAGTGTCTTCTCTGCAGCTCTGGAGGCCAGAAGTCTGCAATCAAGGTGTCGGCAGGGTTGGTTCCTTTTGGAGGCTCTGAGGGAGAATCCGTCTCATGTCTGTCTCCTGGCAGCTGCCAGCAGCCCTTGGTGTTCCTTGGTTTGTAGGCACATCGCCGCAGTCTGTGCCTCCATCCTCACGTTACCTCTCCTCTCGTATAAGGATACTTGTCACTGGATTTAGGGCTCATCCTAGTCCAGGAAGATCTCATCTTGAGCTTCTTAATTACATCGCTAAACACCCTTTCCCCAAATAAGTCACATCTCACAGGAGATGTCATTCCGGACCACCATTTGGCCACTACAGGAGGTCAGGAGGAGGAGGGGGATTTTGGAGAAAGGTGATATGTTGACACAGTCAGGACCTAGGAAGACACAGTGATTCTCCCAGTTTCACAGGCAAGTGCTGCCTCATTCTCCCCCAAATCTATATACATCTCCTTAGCTTCCCTCAGCAATGCAGTGTTGAATACAACTTGACAAAAAAAAAAGCCAAGGTCATAACCTCGAACCATAGTTCAACCACTTCATTTTCTCAAGAAGCCTTGGCTATGCATGTGCCTTCTCATCTTGTGATCTACCCTGATAAAGGACTGATCCTGGAGAATGCTTCATGTCCCCGTCACCTTTATTCTAATGAGTGAAGGGATGAATAGCCAGTTTCAGTCTGACCTCTGGCCAGTGTTGAAATTCAGAAGCGACTCTAATAGTTCAAGTCAGTAGTTCTTATCCTTTTGTTGAGGAGTCAAGCATGCCCTTAAGAAACAGTAGACAATTACGGGTCTCCCTCCCCATGAAACTATGCTTATTCTCATTATACACAGTTCCCAGGGATTCATGGATGGAGAGCCGACCGGCCCCTGAGGAAGTGGCCCAAAGAGCCCCCAAAGATGTGGCCACATTTTTCTCACGAGAACTGGATGGTACCTCAAACCTTCAGCCCAGGAAACTGCCCAGCTCACTTCATCTCATACGGCATGACCAACCAGATTTGGGCTGGAAGTGTTCAAGGGTACCAGGTTGCCAGAGAGCTTAGAGCAGGGAAGACTCCGAGCCTAAGGGTCTGGTCAGGAGATGGCAGGTACCATGCCGGGGAGAGGCTGTGAGGTAAGGCTGTTGGCTCTGGGGAAGGAAAAGAAGGTTGAAGCCAACACACATTTGGGAAGTGCACTGGTGATGGGCTGCGTGCAGACGGCGAAGGAAAGAGGATTTGTTTGTTTGGTTGGTTGGTTGGTTCTGGCCGCACCACATGGCTTGGGGGATCTTAGTTCCCTGACCAGGGATCGAACCCGGGTCCACAGCAGTGAAAGCCCAAGTCTTAACCACTGGACTGCCAGGGAGTTCCCAGGATACAGGAGTTTAAAAGGACCCCAGCTTGCAAGCCTACAGACTAGGGAGAGAGGCATGATGACCTCAAGTCAAGGAGGCTATTTTGATGAAAAGTTCAATTTGTAGCATTTACTTATCTGTCTGTCTGTCTGTCTGTCTGTCTGTCTGTCTGTCTGTCTATCTATCTATCTATCTATCTATCTATCTATCTCACCACGCAGGATCTTAGTTCCCCAACCAGTCCTAACCACTGGACCACCAGGGAATTCCCTCAATTTGTAGCTTTTAGACTCTTCAGAAAGTCCATACTCAGTTTGGAAACTTTTAACTCTAATCGCTGAACTTGTGGACATGATAGCACTGGTTGATATAACATTCATGAGTGTTTCAGACTTTGCTGTCATAGGAAATGTGGACTTGAATTGCTGTTGGCTTTAAGGTACAGCTTACCTTTTCTCTGTGACATCCAATTTCATTTGTCATAGGACCTGTATTATATTGTATATAATTGTGTAATGAAAGTGTCCTAAACTTAAAACTGCTCTTATATGGCAGTTACACATAGTTTCTACTGAACCCCCAACCGAATTCCTAAAAGTGCAAAAGTCATAGAGCATGATGTGAAGATCTTGTATTGTGAAAATTTCAGATTGTGTATATAGGATGCAAGCCAGGCTCTCTCTGAGACTCTGGGTAGAATCCGTCCTTGCCTCTTCCAGCTTCTGGTGGTGGCCGGCCGCCCTTGGCATTCCTTGGCACGTGGACGCCTCACTCCCTCTCCTTCCTCCAGTCTCCGCCTTTATGGCCACATGGCCTTCCCTTGTGTGTCCGTCTTCACATGGGCTTCTTCCCTCTTCTCGTAAGGACGCCATCCTGTTGGATGAAAGGCCCATCTTACTGCAGTATGACCTCATCCTAATGAATTACATCTGCAAAGACCCTGTTTCCAGAGAAGGTCACATTCTGAAGCATTGGGAATTAGGACTTCAGCCTATCTTTTGGGGGGACACAGTTCAATCCCATAATAACATGTCAAGGCTGGAACCGGAGTTCTCATCTTTCCTTCCCAGCAAACCAAACTTAAAATGATTCACTTCCTATCCCTTCTCCCTTTAAAAAACATCATATGTGGACCTCGGTAAGGGATAGTATAGGGTGCAACAGGATAAATCCACAAGGAGGATCTAGTACCTGCTGGGGACCAGTCCTGGACAGTTACAGAGGAGGGAGACACCCCAAGGAGTTTGCCAGTGGGGTGACATCCTGGCAAGAAATTGTAGTACCAACACGCTGGCTACCGTTAAAACACTTCAGACTCTTCATCCATGGATTTTGCCAGCCCATAAAATTGTAGTAGCCGTGGCTGATGTTTTTTGAAATTCTATAGGCTTAAAACCTCATAAATTGAGTGAATATGTGTAAGTGTGTGTGTGTGAGTGTGTGTTTTGTGTATATGTGTATGTGTGTTTGCATCAGTGTGCTAGTGTGTGCTGAGTGTGTAGGTGAGGTCGAGGTTTAGGTGTCATGCTGTCAGTTGACTGTCTTGAGATATCACAGATGCTCCTTGTTAAGGGATGCCTTGGAACCTAAAGCCTGTAAATTTGGATATTATGGCAAATTAGATGGCAGTGATTTAAGTGATTTTCTTCTTTTTTAGTGACTAGTGGAACTCAGGAATCCCTCACTGCCCCTTCCTGCCGACATACCCACTGGACATAGACATTTGGCTATAAAATTTGAGTGTAGAAAGAAAAACAGAGAAAGCTAGAGAAATTCTAGGCTCTCACTTCCATCTGGGGCTAGATGAAGGAAGGAAAGACTTCTTAAATAGAGGGGAGGGAGGGGGAAGAGATGAGAGAGAGAGACAGACAGACAGATAGAATCAGAAAGCAAATAGGCCAGTGTCCCCAGGGCCTGACATCAAAAGCAGAGTTGGGTGGATTAAAAGATTGTCTTTTAAATAAAGGTCTGGGATAAGAGTAGATTTAGCATAAAGACTGTTATGGGAAAAGTTCAGAACTAGTAGAAAAGGTTCAGTTGTGTATTGTAGAGTTAATTTCAAATTTTGTCCAAAAGGCATGTCATCTTAAACTCAGCACTTCCAGTAGTTTTACACATATCTGTATAGACAGGAATGTACTTTCTATCAGACTGTGTGCAGCCATGGTGTCATTGAGCACCGATGATGTGACATCATCAGTGAAGATTTCGGGTTTTCTCTCTAATGAGAACAACGATGGTGTTGGTCAGGTCAGATTCACCAGATTAATAAGGAGAAAGGTGTGTTTTTAGAAATCAGAGCACTCATATTAAGACTTGAATAGGACTTCCCTGGTGGCACAGTGGTTAAGAATCCACCTGCCAATGAAGGAGACACGGGTTTGAGCGCTGGTCTGGGAAGATTCCGCATGCCGTGGAGCAACTAAGCCCATACGCCACAACTACTGAGCCTGCCTGCCACAACTACTGAAGCCCGTGCACCTAGAGCCGGTGCTCTGCAATAAGAGAAGCCACCGCAATGGGAAGCCTGCGCACCGCAACAAAGAGTAGCCCCCGCTCGCCGCAGCTTTAGAAAGCCCGCGCGCAACAACGAAGACCCAATGCAGCCATCCATAAACAAACAAACAACTAAATAATCCGCCTACTTAAAAAAAAAAAAAGAATCCGCCTCCTGGTGCAGGGAACATGGGTTCAAGCCCTGGTCCGGGAAGATCCTACATGCCACGGAGCAACTAAACCTGCACCACAACTACTGATCCTGCGCTCTAGAGCCCGCGAGCCACAACTACTGAAGCCCGCGCCCCTAGAGCCCGTGCTCCGCAACAAGAGAAGCCACCGCAGAGAAGCCCGCACTCCGCAACGAAGAGTAGCCGCCGCTAGCGGCCACTAGAGAAAGCCCGTGCGCAGCGACGAAGACCCAGCACAGCCAAAAATAAATAAATAAATAAATTTAAAAAAAAAAGACTTGGATGTTAGATGCTGTAGTCTTGGGAAACTAATCACTATCCGCTTACCTCTTTACCTCATAAACTGGTAAGATGAAAGTACATTCCTAGAAGCGGAATGAAAGCAAAACCTATAAAAATTGCTTTAGAGACACAGCTAGATAGGTATGGAGATTTGATGTTGAAGTAGAACTTCACCAAATCCTAAGACTCCAGGAACTACAATATCTATAGCAGGACTAGGATGTGAAACAGTGAAACACCCAATTACCGTCAGGGTTTCTGGATAAATTTAGATACGTTTCCTTTTGTAGTTGGCATTTCTGGTTGTGTTGGCATTTTCTGAGTCAGATTTAGTAAGTGCGTAAGCCTTTTGTGGACAAAGGAGAATTTCTAAAATATAGCCAATCATATTAATATGTTAATTCAGCAGTGGAAATGTATTGAGTACTTACTACATGCTGTACACGATTCGTGTATATACATGCATTCTCAGTATATGTGATTTTTAGATGCTTGCTTTTTTAATTATACTTTTCTCACATTCAAAGACAGTGCTTTTTTGTTGTGCTTTGTTTTACAGAAAGCCTATCTGATTTTATAGTGGAAGAATTCATTTAGCAGAGATTCACTTTAAGGAAACTTAAAAAAATTCTCCCCTGTGATGGGTGAGAGACCTCTACACTAAGAAGGGGATATTAGATGCACCTGAGCAGCAAAAATCCTGGCTTGAAAGCAAAGAGTTTTGCTTGGTATCTGGTATATGGGTTTAAATCACCAAATGGTAGAATGTTTTTACGAGATTCTTTCTTAAAGAGAGAAACCATCTCCTAAGAAATCTCTGCAAGGGCAGACACTGTTTTAACCATCTTTGTATCACTGACCTGCCCAGCTCAGAGCTTAGAATATAACACATGCTCAAAACATATTTTTTGCCGGAATGTTTGATCTAGGTACCCAAACCTGCAAGTGCCATTTCTTTACCTACGATAGTCAATGGTGGCTTTTTTCAAACGACATTTTCCCTGCTCTCGGTGATAATTAATGCTCAGTTCAGATTACATGGTTTGGATGAAGAAATCTGAACAATAGCTAGACAAAGCCTGTTAAATCTTAGGCAGGCTTCTCCATCTACTAATGTGGTTTAGAATTATACATTAGGAGCATTGTATACCAGGAGAATATTGATTGCTTTTCAGATAATGCAATTTACAGTTAATATGATGGTTAGGCTGGTCCAGGGAAATATCTGTTTTGTTCAATAATGTTAGACAGAAAACATACACTTTAATAAATACTGCATGAGAACAATCCTTTGGGGTGAACTTCAAGGAAATAAACATAGTACCATATGGCTACACATCAGTGGATTTTCACATTTCTAAAATCTGGAGAGATGTGTTCTCAGTAATTCTTTGCTTTACAAATAGATTCTTTTGAATTGTTCTTGTTTTAATACCAGAAACCATTGGCTGGCATTTTGTATGTAACCTTTAATATCTAAGAATGATAGTTATAGGACAGAATATGCAGTATGATCCCATTTGTGTGTGCATATATACACACATTTATAGGTACACACACTCACACACACAAAACCCTGGAAGACCATCTAACTTCACAGTGGTTTTGGTGAGGATCAGGGCAGAGTGAGATTATAAGGTATTTTTACATTTAGAGTTACATATTTCTGTACTACTTGAATTTCTATAAGAAGCCTATATTGCTTTTGTAATCAGAAAATGATATATTAGGGCTTCCCCGGTGGCACAGTGGTTGAGAATCTGCCTGCCAATGCAGGGGACATGGGTTCGATCCCTGGTCCGGGAAGATCCCACATGCCGCGGAGCAACTAAGCTCGTGTGCCACAACTACTGAGCCTGTGCTCTAGAGCCCGTGAGCCACAACTACTGAGCCCGCGTGCCGCAACTACTGAAGCCCGTGCGCCTAGAGCCCGTGCTCCACAATGAGAGAAGCCACTGCAATGAGAAAGCCC
The DNA here is from genome assembly GCF_009873245.2 of Balaenoptera musculus. NCBI lineage: Eukaryota > Metazoa > Chordata > Mammalia > Artiodactyla > Balaenopteridae > Balaenoptera > Balaenoptera musculus. The sequence goes on from NC_045793.1 coordinate 7,517,284, forward strand.
GCGCACCACAACGAAGAGTAGCCCCCGCTCGCCGCAACTAGAGAAAGCCCACGGGCAGCAACGAAGACCCAACACAGCCAAAAATAAATAAATAAAATAAAATTAAAAATTAAAAAAAAAAAAAAAAAAAGAAAATGATATATTAATATAGAGCTGAAATTGATGACATCTGCAATAAAAATAGTATTGCAAAGAGCTTGAAAGTAATCTAGTTGCAGAATCATCTATCAAAACTGCATCCTAAAAAAAAAAAAACCAAAAAAAACCCCCCAAAACTGCATCCTGCCTGCGTACCCAAGGATGTTTGCTACAGCCACGCCTGAAATGGCAAAAGCTCTGCCATTAAAAAAAGTCCTCGAAAGGCCATCATCCAAGGGAGAGAAAGAGGACGTGAGAATGTGTGTCTGTCTGCGGTGGGGTGAGCCTAAGAGGGGCCTGTGTTGCTGGGGGGAACTTTCTCAATTTTATACCAAGTGCTTGTGCCATGTGTTAAAAAAAAAATTAAAATGTTAAAAGGCTATACTTAGGTTCACAAGCCACAACTACTGGTCAAGATAGAACAGGAATCTGATGGGATACTTTCTATTTCCTCCCAGTGGACTTCTCACCCCACCACCTGCTGTGTTCTGCCCCCAACAGGACTTCTAGAACAGAGCATCGGTAGTGAAAGACCAGTTCTGTTTTGCTCTTTATTTCCCCAAAGCCTTGCAGACAGAGGCTTTAATAAAACCAATAAAAATGAATTACTGCAAAAATGAAATTAAAAAACAACCAAGACATGCAAAATTCAGGGTCCAATATTTTTATTAGTAGATCGAATAGACATAAAGTTCCTCTGTCAAATTGCTTTTAAACTGTGGTTCTCAAATGATACAGATGAACTTATTTGCAAAGCAGAAATAGAGACACAGACATAGAGAACAGACATATGGATACCAAGGGAGGGAAGGGGGGATGGGACAAATTGGGAGATTGGGATTGACATATATACACTACTATGTATGAAATAGATAATTAATGAGAACCTACTGTAGAGCACAGGGAACGCTACTCAATGCTCTGTGGTGACCTAAATGGGAAAGAAATCCCAGAAAAGAGGGGATATATGTATACATATAGCTGATTCACTTTGCTGTACAGCAGAAAGTAACACAACATTGTAAAGCAACTATACTCTATTAAAAATTAATTAAAAAAAAAAAAACTTGTAAAAAGCACACAACCAAACAGTGGTTCTCAACTGGGGTGGTGGCAGGGGGGAGCTGTGATTTTTGCCCCCAGGGGACATTTGGCAAGTCTAGAGACACTTTTGGTTGTCACAACTGGGGAGGGAAGTGTTACTGGCACCTAGTAGGTGGAGACCAGGAAAGCTGCTTACTGTTGGGACCACAGTGCACAGAACGGCCCTAACACTAAGGAATTGTTGGGCTCAAAATACCAAAAGTGCCAAGGCAGAAAAATCCTGCCTTAAAAGTTTTCAAGTGGTTAATCTCAGATTCTGTATTTATCTCTGGTCAGATTGGTAATGTTTTTGGACCCCCGTCCACAGACTTCCCTTTGAGAAGACTGCCCTTAACATACTCCCTTTGAACTCTGGCCTAAAAAGGTTGCCGACAAACTGCAACCAGGATTCTCTAATCCTCGACATTTGTGAGGCTTCCACATGAAGAATGTACTAGAATGAGGACAGGAAAACGGAGCTTAGTGATGTAATCAAAGGAAACGTGAACAAATGATTCTCTGCAGACAGCGAGACTGCGGCCTGGAGCCCAGCTGTGCCGCGTCCTAGCTGTGGAAGCCTGGGAAAGCTGGTTAGTACCTCCGGGCCACCATTTACCCATCTGTGAAATGGGAAGACCGCCCTCTTCGTAGGGCTATTGTGGAGGTTAAGCGTAAGTAAGGTAGTTTCTAACCCTCAGCAGCACCCAATACGCATCCTTAGGTTCGTCCTCTCTTGGAGCCCCTCTGTCAAAGGACTCTGCCCCAGGTCCCCAGAGCCCACGCATGGCTGGTTCTTGTCAGTCTCTGTTTCTGTGATGGGGCTTGAGGCAACACTGCCCACGTCTTCTCCTCCTCCTTTGAGAAGAGCGGGCCGGCAGGAACTTTCTGAGGCCAGACACGTGAACGAGTGAGGGGCGGGGCCTAACTCTTCTGAGGAAGTTGAATAAGCAAGTGGAAAGTGCTGCAAATGGGAGGAATCACTCGCCGGCTCAGCCAGTACTGATTGGGCCCTTACTAAATGCGCTTCATATAAACGGCGGGAAAGGAAACTAGAGGCGAAAAAAATAAAAAAGAGGCCCCACAAAACTTGCCACCTGGTAGCAAGCCATGCATTTTGTGAGACCCACATCTGTTTGAAAAGCAGAACCCGCCTCCCATTTGTTCACTGGCAAAAACGGTCAGGGAGAAGGAGAAAAGATAATTTGTGAAGAAGTTTCTCATACAGCTCATGAGGCAGCCACAGTGCAGCTGGCTCAGGCGTTGGCAGGAGCTACTGGGAGGGATCTCACCCAACAAATTCCAGCTCCACCTTAATAAACAACTCTCCAGCTGAACCTGAGCGGCAGGGCCTCGCACCTGGCCCCGGGCACTGCTGACCTGGTTCCAGGGAACCAGAACACAGCCCCTCGGCGGGTTCCTGTTCTAGGAACGAGGAGAGGGCGCAGGTTGGCTCTGGGCTCAGTGCTGAGATGCTCTCCTGGCTGGATCTCCTGGAACTGCAGCTCGCGGAGGAGGTGTGGGAAGCGGGGGCAGAGCTGGGGCCGGGCCCCTCCCGTCGGGGCACACGGGCCCTTGTCAGTTACACCTGAGGTCCGCCCGCGTGGAGGTCCAGCAAGTCTCCGCTTCCAAAACTCTTTTTCTTGAGAACACTTCCCTCTCTTTCATAATTGCTATGGGTGAGTCACGCTCTGGATTTCTCTCAAGCAGTTGTGAAAGAGGACCTGTCAGAAGCCGCTCTCGGGGCGCGTTCTGAGTAAGCGGCAGGTGCTTTGGAGAGACAGCTGCACGGGAGGCTGCAGATCAGGTGGTGACGGGTAACAAAAACCTCCCTGAACCGTCCAGAGGCCAGATGTTCCCACGCCGAAGTCAGGGATGGATGGGGAAAGGTATAGGTATGAATGAATCACAAATATCAGGTTAATTACCTGGAGCTGCCTGGGAGGAAAAATTCGTTCTGTTCCAAATCCACATCATTTCAGCTACCTCTTCACGCCTGCGTCACCCACAGCATCTTTGCTGCCGTTGGTGGAGGGACTGGAGAAAGATGACCTGTGATCACCTTCTGTACCCGGGGCACCAGCTGGCCCTGGGTACGCAGAGAGAGTTAAGACCTAATTTCTCTCCCACAGATACTCACAGCCTAGACGGAGATGTGAACTATAAACTAATAATGACCACACAGGGGTCAAGTGCTATAAAAACACATTTTACAAGGATTTGGGAACAGAGAGGGAGAAGCCAATAACTGCTCACGAACAAAGAAATGGTCCTTTCGGCTTCCCTGCGTGCTCCCCACACAGGCTCCCAGCATTTGAACTTGACGATGGTTGATATCATGCCCTGATCATGGAGCAAATACCTTCTCATTTTATGACTTTTTCGTTTTAATTCATACTCTCAGGTTTCGCTACCATGGCAGAACATGCAGTCATGAACTGTCTGTTAATCTCACTTACCCAGGTCTTCTCATGATATGTTATAAAAATATCTTTTTACCCAGCATGTGCTTTGTGTCACTATCTGACTATACGATGTGCTTTCATTTCCAAAAGCAGATCGTTCATGTAAATGTTCCTGCAGATCATGAAGCCTATAAACTCTGGTACCAGGCATAACTGGAAGATGAATCCACAAATAATCCCAACACATATCTGTACAACATTTGAGATTTCTTCCTAGTTTCAAAGAAAATGATATGAGTATACTCATATATAAATGACTGTATGATATATAGGTATATGTATTTGAGTATATATGATATCTATACATGTATATATGATATGTATATCCTATAAATGATATATGAGTATACTGACCTTTTTTTCACATTAGTCTCATATTATTATTTTTTTCTGTTAAATCAGGCAATGAGTACACTTTCCAAGGCTGAGCTCTTTGCAGACGAGCTCTGTGACTCAACTTTGCCATAATGAGGCAGTCTGGAGGCTTTTAAAAGCATGGAGACATTCTTAAGATTAGTAAAAACAGGATCGTCAAAGTCATGCAAATTGAAAGTACAAAAAGAAACATTTTGGCTTTTGATGGTTTGATGAAACTTTCTCTTCACTGGCTTCATAACTCATAAGCATCAAAGTCATGGAAACTGGTGACATAATTTTGCAGTCACAATTTCTGAGTCTCAGAAATGCATTCAGCTGAATCGAATGTAGTATTTTTTTTAATTTAAAATGGGTAAAGTATAGATTCATGATTTTAGAATCAGAATCAGTTTAATGACTGAAGGAAGAGCCTTTGAGAAAATCTGTTCCCACCCCATCATTTTGCAGATGAATGCAGCTAGTTTATGACCTGCAGGTCCCTTAACCTCCCAGGGCTCGGCTTTCTGGTCTGTGAAATGAGGGGCGGGGCTGTATGAACTCTGATCCCCTCCCACCACCAACATTTTGCAGAATCCTAAAAAATGGTTGTTGAATGAATGAAGCTAGTGCCCAGAGAGACTGGTTGATTGGCCTGAGATCACACAGTTACTCAGGGAGAGACCCACGTCTTCTGATTTTCAGCCGTGGCTCTTGGTATAGAATAGGCTTAGAATAAAGACCTTGAATTTGGTAAAAGTACATAGAGATCAATGAAGAAAACACCCTAAGAAGAAAATAAATAAATAAATAAAACACCTCTATACAACAACCAAGTGAAACAGTTTCACAAAGTTTCAATTATCTGCATATCCACCGTTTTAATCATAGGTTGGCTTCCCTTAGACATCCAGCTCATTTGCCTGGTGGACCAGGAGTGTCAACCATTCTATTGCTGCATCACAAACTTCTCCAAAAGGAAGAAGCTTACAACAGTTTATCTTTACCTCTTGTTATGGGTTAGCAAGAGAAAAGACATATTGAAGTCCTAACCCCTGGGGCCTGTGAATGGGACCTTATTTGAAAATAGGATCTTGGCACATGTCATCAAGTTAAGACGAGGGCATCAGGGCCCAAATCCAATATCACTGGTGTCCGCATAAGAAGAGGGAAATCTGGACACCAGACACCCAGAGGGAAGAAGGCCACGGGAAGACGGAGGCAGACCTTGGTGTGATGCTACCACAAGTCAAGGAACACCTGGGACCACCAGAAGCTGGAAGAGACAAGGAAGGACCCTCCCCTAGAAGTTTCAGAGGGAGCATGGCCCTGCTGACGCATTAATTTCAGACTTCCAGCCTCCAGAACTGTGAGAGAATGAATTCCTGTTGTTTTCAGTCCCGCAGCTTACGGTACTGTGGAAGGCAACCCTGGGAAGTGAATATACCTCTCATGTTTCTGCAGGTTGAGTGGGCGAGGGTGGGTCCTTCTCTCTCAGGATCTCTCAGACGGTGGCTGGGACTAGAGTCATTTGAAGGCATGACTGAGCAGGATGTCCAAGATGACGCACTCACATGCCCAAGGTTGGTGTTGTCTTTGGCTGGAGGCTCAGCTGTGCCTCTGGACTGGAGCATCTACATGTGGCCTCTCCATGTGACTCAGATTCTTGAAGCATGGCAGTGTCTCAAGAATGACCATTCCAAAGGGACAGTAAGGCCCTGGCCAGAAATCGGTGCAGCATCTCTTCTGCTCTGTTCTATTCCTCTGTTCTATTCTATTATCAAGGAGGCAAACATTAGTGACTGAGGGACAGTTCCTTGAGATGTTCTTTCTTTATTTATTTATTTGATTGCACTGGGTCTTAGTTGCGGCAGGCGGGCTCCTTAGTTGTGGCTCACAGCCTCCTTAGTTGCAGCTTGCCAGCTCCTTAGTTGTGACACGCAAACTCTTAGTTGAGGCATGCATGTGGGATCTAGTTCCCTGACCAGGGATTGAACTCAGGCCCCCTGCGTTGGGAGCACGGAGTCTTATCCATGGCGCCACCAGGAAAGCCCCTCCTTGAGGTGTTCTGAGCCATTGCCTTCCACTGGTAATATGGATTAACAAGCTGAGGTTGTAGAAAACATTCTCCACGAGAGCAAATGCCACCTGGGACCCAGAAGGCCTAATAAAGCCCCCAAGGGTTCTACGTCACAAGGAGAGCTCCTTCAAACCAGTTTTCCTCCCAGAAACTTTCTCACCCCTGGGTCGCAGCTTAGGAGGTTGGAGGAGACATTTCCTCCCTCCTTGCTTTTGAATCATTCATATAGCAACGATTATAACGATGTTCAGGCATTCCCTAGCAGGTGAGGAAAGCGTCGCCCTGAAGGAGAATTCTCACAATTCTTTATTCAATATGCCTTCGGTAAATGTCTCCTGGGGGGTCCACATTGTGCTGGCTGATGAGACAAGGAGATAAGTAGGAATTTTAGAAGTTCGAAAGAAAAAAAATGCCTGCAGTCTGGGGAGATGGAGCCAAGAAGACTCTCTGATCCTTCCTCTTCCTTTTTCCTTTCGGGTCTGGGAGCCATCCTGGCCGTGTCTGTCCCCAGACACTCTTTCCTTCCCACGGGATGGCTGGCCTGAGACGCTGTCTGGGCCTGAGGCGCCCCCCGGGGCCGCAGCGCTGGGGCAGGCATGTTCTAGCTCTGGGGGCCCAGTTTCTCCGACAGGGTAGGGAAGATCTCTGTGACCTGAGAGGCTGCAGGTGGGGTGAGGTCTGGGAGCGACCCTCTGGGAGATAGGTTCCAGCTATGCATCTGGGGGAGAAGACCCAGGAACAGAGTGCAGAGGGGTTAGAAGAAAGAGAGCAGTCCCACACGTCTGGGGCAAACTGTACGGGACTGCTTTGGGGTTTTCACAAAGGGGTTGTTCTCTGGTGGGGCGGTCAGTGGCTTTTATACTGCTCATGGTGGAGCCATTGCAGGACCTTTGGTGGCATCAGGGACCTCCAAAGGGAAGGCTGAAGTGGGTGTGGGGGAAGAGACTCAAGGCCCCTCATCCCTTTTTTTTTTTTTTTTAATAGACTTTATTTTTTAGAGCAGTTTTAGATCCACAGTGAAATTGAGAGGAAGGAACCGAGAGTTCCCACCCATCCTTAGCTCGACACATACACAGCTTCCCGTGTTATCATCAGCATCCCCCCACCAGAGTGGTCCATTTGTCACAACTGATGAACCTACCCTGACACGTCATAAACACAATGTGCATAGTTTACATGAGGGTTCACTCTTGGTGTTGCACATTCTCTGGGTTTGGATAAATGTATAATGACCTCTATCTCAGCGTTATAGTATCATCCAGAGTAGTTTCACTGCCCTCAAAATCCTCTGTGCTGTATCTATTCATCCCTCCCTCCCTCTCCCCACCCCTGGCAACCACTGATCCTTTTACTGTCTCCATAGTTTTGCCTTTTCCCTTCCCCTTTCTAACCAGAGCTGATCCAATTTACATATTGGGCTTTTGTTTAAGATTTCATTTTAAGATGAGGTTATGTGGCTTAAGAAGAAAAGAAAAAGGTTTTAAGTTAACAGGCAGCATCTTGACCCCATCACTCGTTAGCTGTGTGACCCTGAGCAAATCACTTCACCTCTCTGAAACTCAACGTCTCATCCATACAATGGGGCCAATGAGGGCTGCCTCACATAAATACTGTTCTGTGTGTCCAGCACCTGCACACGGTAGGGCCTCAACCAGGGTGAACTGCTTCCTTTTGCAGCTCGTGCTCACTTCCCCCATTCAGTCCCCAAGGCCTGGTTATTTTGTCTCTGGAGTTCCAGGATTTCTGTCTTCTCTCATCCTTACTCTAACTTCTTTCTAGTTTAGCCTTGACCTGATTCAGTGTGTCTGAAAACAGTGATTAGGCCACACACCTGTGCCAAATGCTCACCTTTAATGTGATGAAACATGGAGCTGACCCTCGGCAATGGGGCGGTGAGCCCAGCAGGAGGCAGGCGTGTTCTTCGGGCTGTTTCCTAGTGCACTTCTCTGGGGTCCTTACCCCCCTAACCGCCCCCACCAAACCACCAGGGCACCTGATGGTCCTTCTGAGTCTGAGGAGCCATCACAAGGGTGGTTGGCTATCCATTTAGGGCCCCATGTCTAAGTTCTTTCACACAAGCTCTCTGTAACTCTTGCGGGCACTAACCTTACAAGACACAGTGGAGCAGAAACCACTACATCCACAGAAATACACCAGGCTTCGGGCTTCACCGGGCAGCTTTCTGGACCGTATTTCCTTAAATATTTATCTTTGAGCATCTTCGGATTAAGACCCTCTAAATGTGAGGCACTCACCCCCTCTCACCTGGACTACTTCCTTGCTCTCCTGGGTGGTCTCAGCCACCCAGATGAGCAGGGTTTGGTGACTGATTAGAAGCTGTGGCCGAAAGAAAATTTCAGCACGGAGGAATCCCAAGTCCCAGAATTGGTCTCAGTGTCACCAAGTAGAAGAGAGAACACAGGAAAACAGGCAGACTTAAGGACTTTGGTGTTGGCCACCTCAGTTTGTGGCACTTGTGGGACCCACGGATGTGAACCTCAGGCTGGCAGCTGGACACGTGCAGCTAAGCTTCAGTGAGTCCTAGACGGGAGGGTTGTTTTGACCCATCCCCAGCTGATTTTTCCATTACCTCTTATGGGGCATCTGTTTTCTCTTATTTTTGATTTCTTGGATGGGAGTAATTCACTGTCACTCATGTCCCATTTACAGTTCTTGTCTGACTTGGCATCTAGTGTGATAGTTTACTGAGGAAATGCCAAATATTTGCATCTGAGCTATTAGCTCATCATTGGGCTGAATTGATTAGCTGTTAGTGTCTTGATACTGTGTATGAATACATATTACAAATATTATAAAAGGCTTTACTGGGGGCTTCCCTGGTGGCGCAGTGGTTGAGAATCCGCCTGCCAACGCAGGGGACACGGGTTCGAGCCCTGGTCTGGGAGGATCCCACATGCCGCGGAGCGACTAAGCCCGTGAGCCACAACTACTGAGCCTGCGCGTCTGGAGCTTGTGCTCCGCAACAAGAGAGGCCGCGATAGTGAGAGACCCGCGCACCGCGATGAAGAGTGACCCCCGCTCGCCGCAACTAGAGAAAGCCCTCGCACAGAAACGAAGACCCAACACAGCCAAAAAAATAAATAAATAAATAAAAATTAAAAAAATAACAAGGCTTTCCTTTATATACAGCTGATAAAATCATACACTCTTTAGAGAAGGAAAATTAGATATGATATAATCCAATGCCCACAAAATACTAAATAAGTCAGCATGCTTTAATTGAGTGCCCTTTATGTGTATATGTATATTTACTGAGAGAGAGAGAATGTTGTAAAATGTTAACATTTGAGGAATGTCAATGAAGGAGAGATGGGAATTACCTGCACAATTTTTTTCAACTTTTTTCTGTCTAAAATTTTTTCAGAATTAAGAAGTTAGTCCCCAAAGTTTAATACATACTATATAACACTTTAACGACTGAGAAGGGCCGGTGCTGGTGGAGGTGATGGTGGAGGTGGGTGGGAAACAATAAAAACTCAATAGTGCTGCCAAGAAATGGGGACTCATGCAACCTGATTCTGTACAATCGCCTCAACTTCTCGGATGTTTTGTGAAACAATCTTTTTGCTTTTTCTAGATGCAAAAAGATAGAATTGAATAAATCATAACAGAAAATGAAAAGATCCTCTGCTTGCTGTTATAGTGATTGTGAAATACGTATAAATCTCAGCCCAGAAGGAATTAATTTGGTTAATGTAGATGTAAAATCAAAATGAATAGGACTGTAATCCCTTGGGGAGTCTGCATTTGTTCTGAACGCTCTTATCAAATGTTCCTGGGGACACAGGACCCAATATTATTAAGATACCTGGCTGGGGAGGGCAGTAAGTCGAATAGAGGAAAGATGCTACAGGTCATGTGCTTGCTTTGCTTGGAGAAACCTGATGAAGAAAGCTCCAGATACCAACTCTGGGGCATGGACTGTGGACCCCGGAACCTGACCCCAGGAGCCTTTCACGGACATGAGCACCCGGACTGAGACACACATGTGGCCGCAGCATGTGGTCCTGATTTGTATCAGGGAACTAGAGGCTTAGGGATGATCCCCTGCCTCAAAGGAAATAGAGAACACCCTTAATTAGTTAAGGACTTAATAAAGTCTAGTGAGTTCTGCTCTAAGGGATGGGCCTCACCAGGAAGACAGGGGAGGCTGCTTATTCAACAAGTATTAAATAAATGCCTTCTCTAGATGGGGCACAATGCAAAACAATGGAAAAATGTAGAGTAAGATAAATAGGATCTATGCCATCAGGTGGCTTATGGGACAAAGACTGCTGACCAAGGAGTTCTCAGAGAACTCAGTTTCCACATCCGTAAAAGGGAAAACCTCCCTCCTTCATATATGAAACACGAAGATTAAATGAATTGATGTATCTAAACGCTTGGCAGTTATCAGGCACTTAATAGTTCCTGGCTTCCCCCTCTCTCTCTTCTCTGATGCAAGAGCCCAGGTCATCCTGGGTTACTCTGAATCTTGCCCACTCTGGTCCATCACCAGGACAGTTCCATGGACCCACATCTAGACCCTCTGCTGTTGTCTTAACCCAGATGCCCTAAGGACGTCTGAACTTGCCCTTACACCTCAACCCCGTACCAAGAGTGCTAACGACACCGCAAACATTTGATTAGGAAAACCACCTAGTTTTAAAATGTGAATATATTTGGGCTGTAACTGTGATTTCAATTTGTAGATTTCACCACGGTCGTGCTATCAAGCAGTGTTCAGGTTTATTAATTTTATACGCATTGGTGTCTTTGAAATTGTTAGTTCGTATGTATGGAAATAAATTTTCATGAAATGAACTATAAGCTCTCTTATATGGGACATCTTTAATACTAGAGTAAAATAGATTTTAAATTACGTACTAGAATGGCAGGTTTCTGCTGTAAGTTTGTGTTAGAAAAGGGGGGAAAGAAAGCATAGATGGGAAAAAAAAAGAAGAAAAGAAAGTAGATGTAAAGTCTCCGTACTTTGGGTTATGTTCAGGGAGAAATTTTATCCCGTTTTCCTTGAAACCCAGCCTTTTCCCCACCCTTAAGAAGCTCTGTAAAGGTTGGGGTTATTTATCTCAACTCTAGGACAACTTGGGACAGCGGGATGGAGCTAGAAGGAAATGATAAGGGGCCGAAGGAAGGTTGAATTGCAAGCAGCCTCCAACAAGCATCTGCTTCAGATCACCGGGCTCAGACACGGAGGAAATAGGATCTTACGGCCACTGGGCTGAAACCGGAGCCCAGACCCTCTCTCGATGGAACCGAGGCTGTGCCGGCCGATCCGTGGACCAGGGGCAGGAACTGATCCCTGAGATCACGGCGACGGCTGTCTGCCGGAAAATAAGGCTGCTCAGAGTGCTCTTTTCTTCTTTGAGTTAATTCCTCCATCTGTCCTGGGCCATGACTCCACAGGAGATATTTCATAACTGCTTACAGAATGATTCAGGTCTCCACAAAATCGGAACTAGTACAAAGTACAGAATCCCGCGGAGACCAAGAGGACCTGTAGAGAATGTCTGCTGTTAGGAAATGTGATAAGTTGAACCAGAAGCTTAGATTTAAAAAAAAAAAAAAAAAAAAAAAGCATAAAGTTGCACATGATACCACTTTATTGCGCTGACAAAGAAGGAAATAAAATGGAAAAGCCAATTCTTCCAATCTAGTCAGGAAAAAGAAAAAAATATTCACCTTTCCTCTACACTTTTCTGTTCTAGTCTCTATATGTCCCTTTTTCTCTGGCTAAGAATGCCTAAGAATTTTTTTTTTTTTTTTTTTTATTGCAGTATAGCTGATTTACAATTTTGTGTTAGTTTCAGGTATATGGAATGCCGAAGAATTTTGAATCATCATTTTATTATTATCAGAAATCTGTCTTACACTGTTACCAGGTGTGACTACAGAGGAAGGCTTCTGATTCCACGAGCCACACATGGAAATCAATGTTCTTATTTTATAACCGAAGCGTATACAGGCAATATGTGCATATATCAAACCATTATGTTGTTGTATAAAACTAATACGATGTTGTATGTCAGTTACATCTTAACTTAAAAAAGCTTATTCAGTGTTCTGTTTTCCTAGAGTTTCAGATGTGATTTGGGGCATCCCTGGCGATCTCTGATTTTACTTGTTGGAGCATGAAGTCAGGACTTAGCAACTGATCTAGAACTTTGTATTTTCAAAATAGTTTACACTTCTTAAAGTCATCAGGTATTATTTAGTGACTTAATAACGTTATTCATGCCCCTCCCCCATGACCCAAATGAGATCATCACCGGATTGTCTCAGATTATAGATTCTTAGCGACAGCAGCCAGCCCCATGCAGCTCCCCGTGTGTAATATTTTGCACTTAGATGCTTGATAATGATAATGCTTTGAAGTATGAACTCAGTTTAACGTTTGGTCTGTTTATTTTTAACATAATGGACCGTGAAAAGAGTGAAAATTTAATTTTTCTTGTTATGCCATTTTAGACATTGTCAATTTTCCTCAGTTGCAAACTTAGTTACGGAGAGAGGAGATACTGCTACATTCAGAATCAGCAACCATCATACCCACAACACAACCATACTTGAAAGAGCGGAGTGGAACCCAGAAACTGTATAATGTAGGGGACCAAGTTGAAAGACTGTGGGTGGATTTCTTAGTCACCCACGGATGGGCCTCAGGGGCTCTGGGCACTCCCTGAAATGCCCTATTTGGAAATTCTGAGGGTAGGGCAGTATCTGTTGCTTAGATGCTCAAAGGGATTCAGGTTGCCCTGCAAAAAAAAAAAAAAAAAAGGTAAAACCACAATTCCATGTCTTCTGCTTTCCTGCATCCATTGGGTCGAGAAGACAAGGGATGTAAGGACAGTAAGACAATGTGGGGATGCTGTTTGTCTTCCCTTCTTTCTGCCAGTAGAACCCTGATTTTGCTCAGGGTGACAATGGGCCTAGCCTGGGAGGATGACTCATGACATTGCAAAACCAGTCAGGACAATCCCATCCTCTTCCATTAGACTGTCAACTTCCCAGCCTCCCTTTCAGTGAGGGTGTCGTCAGCATGTGTTCCATTTCTTGCCAATGAGATGCAAGAGGAAGGCTGCAGGGAAGCTTTTGGAGAGTTCTTGCTTTCTTTATACATGAGAAAGAAGTGGCTGCCTCAGCCCCCTCCCCTTTCTTTTGGCTTTGAACTTGCCCGTGATAGTTGGAACTGCCGCAGCCATCTTGTAACCTTGAGGTGATGTGCATGGGGATAATAGGCCAATATGCAAAATGGAGAGACAGAAGGAGTCTGAGTCTTTAATGACATTGGTAAGTTGGCAGGTCAATCCTGATATGGACTGTCTTTGAGTTTCTTAAGTAAGTAATAAACATTCTTCTGGCTTAACCTATAGTTAGTGGAGGGTTTCTGCTACTTGCATCCAAATATACCTCAGTGGGTATAGTGAATAATCTTTTTCAGCTTAAAATATAATCAATTCATTCTGCCTGTTCAAAATGTACCACTAGTAGCTAGATGTTGTTTTCATTGGATGATACTAACCCTATTAATAAGCTAGCCTTCTAAATATACATGGAGGAAACATATGGGAAAAATCAGGAGTGAAATAAATGATCCTCTGAACTTAAACAGTATTCTTCCTGATATGAAGAATGGTGGGTTTTACCTTATTTTTGGTTAATAATACCATAATCAATGAACAGAAGTAATTATATAGGCAGAGACTACATCTCTACTTCCAACTAAAGTGGGAATTAATTTTAAGTATCCATGCTTTTTTGTTCTAAACATTTCTATCTCAATAAATGTTTGTGCTATTTCATCATATGGCCTACATACTAACATAAAAGACAAATCTACTAATTAAGGTTTGAATTTTTGTTTATTTTATTTTTTTATATTCTGTTAAAACCATTTTGACATATAAGTCCCTTGGAAAATTTGAGGAAGGAAAAAGCCACTGAATTAAGTTAGCACATTCTCCTCCAGGAAATTTAGTCACATGTATTTCTATGCTATTTATATAAACTTAAACATTACTTCATATGTATCCATATGTATATATATATTTGTGGATTATTTTTAAAAAGCTTTATCTACAGTTCACCAAAGGCGAAGGGTTGGAAGTTCATCAGTTAGCTTTTGCTGTGTAACAAACCCCTCTAAAACTCAGCTGCTTAAACAGCAATGGTGTTGTCACTCACACGTCTGCAGGTCGGCTGGCGTAGCTTGCACTTGACTGGCTTTGCCTCCAAGCTGAAGATTGGATCCAGGTCTGCTTTACATTTCTTGGACCAGCAGGTTGGCTGGGACGTGTTTTTCTCCTGGTGATGACAGAGGTGCGAGATGCAAGAGGGCCAGCCCAGATGTATATTTCAAGTCTTTGCTTGTGTCACATCCACTAACATGCCATTGGCCAAAGTGAGTCAGAGGGCCAAGCCCCATACTCACGGCATAGGAGATGGACTTCATTGCCAGCTGGGAGGGGGCACTACAAAGTCACATGCCAGGTCACAGGAAGGGGGTGGGGGGAAGGATTGAAAACAATGAAGGAAAGAGAGTTGGTAACAAATGACCAGCTTCTGACATTGTCCTGACAGTTCTTGGAACCCCACAGAGCAAAGAATTAAAGGAACACTCTTAGGAAAGAGAGATGCCTGGTACTCCTACCATGAAAGGTGAAATTCCTCATACTGAATATGTTTAGGCTATTCTTGGAAGAATGATCTGACAATGCTTTTAAGAAGATCACTATTCCTTTCTACTATACCTATATGAGAAGATGGATGTTGGCTGAATTTATTGTGGTAATCATTTCCCAATACATGTAAATCAAACCATCATGCAGTACACCTTAAACTTATATAGTGATGTATTTCAATTATTTCTCGATAAAACTGGGGAAAAAAACATCACCATCCACCACTATCATTCATGTACCTTTCTAGAGCTAGCCTAGTATTTCTGTGGAATAAAGATATTTATTTATTTTTCTTTCTTTTTTTAGATTGAAGAACAATTGATTTACAATGTTGTGTTAATTTCTGCTGTACAGAAAAGCAATTCAGTTATATGTATATACGTGTGTATATATATATATACACACACACACATTCTTTTTATATTCTTTTTTATTATGGTTTATCACAGGGTATTGAATATAGTTCCTTGTGCTATACAGTAGGACCTTGCTGTTTATCCATTCTCTGTATAATAGTTTGCATCTGCTAATCCAAAATTCCCACTCCATCCCTCCCCAACCCACCTCCCCCTTGGCAACCACAAGTCTGTTCTCTGTGTCTGTGCATAGATAAGCTCATTTGTGTCATATTTTAGATTCTACGTATAAGTGATATCATATGGTATTTGTCTTTCTCTTTCTGACTTACTTCACTTAGTATGATAATCTCTAGGTCCATCTGTTTTGCTGCAAATGGCATTATTTCATTCTCTTTTTATGGCTGAGTAGTATTCTATTGTATATTTGTACCACATCTTTATCCATTCATCTGTTGATGGACATTTAGGTTGTTTCCATGTCTTGGCTATTGTGAATAGTGCTGCTATGAATATAGGGGAGCACGTATCTTTTTGAATTATAGTTTTGTCTGGATATATGCCCAGGAGTGGGAATGCTGGATCATACGGCAACTCTATTTTTAGTTTTTTGAGGAACCTCCATACTGTTTTCCATAGTGGCTGTACCAACTTACATTTCCACCAAGAGTGTAGGAAGCTTCCCTTTTCTCCACACCCTCTCCAACATTTGTTATTTGTAGACTTTTTAATGATGGCCATTCTGATTGACCGATATGAGGTGGTACCTCATTGTAGTTTTGGTTTTTTTTTAATAAGTTTTATTTATCTTATTTTTGGCTGCATTGGGTCTTCGTTGCTGTGCGCAGGCTTTTCTCTGGTTGCAGCAAGCGGGGGCTACTCTTCGTAGCCGTGCACGGGCTTCTCATTGCGGTGGCTTCTCTTGCTGCGGAGCACGGACTCTAGGTGTGCAGGCGTCAGTAGTTGTGGCACGTGGTCTCAGTAGTTGTGGCTCGCGGGCTCTAGAGCACAGGGTCAGTAGTTGTGGCGCACGGGCTTAATTGCTCCGCGGCATGTGGGATCTTCCCGGACCAGGGATGGAACCCATGTCCCCTGCATTGGCAGGCGGATTCTTAACCACTGCGCCACCAGGGAAGCCCAGTGTGGCCATTTTAACAATATTAATTCTTCCAGTCCAAGAGCATGGGATATGTTTCCATTTCTTTGAATCATTAAAGATAATTTATTTTGTCATTATTGCTGTCATTGTCTCTGTATGTTGGAATTGTACAGAGATTTTATTTACAAGATCCATAATGTGTAATGACCAATATTTTTAACAACAATAGCTAAAATAATAGCCATGTTCCTCACGTGCATTCTTTCATTTGAATCTTCACAGCAACCCTGTGAAGTAGGAATTGTTCATTATGCCTATTTCACAGATGAGGAAGTTGAGTCCTGGGTTAAGTAACTTACTGAAGGTCACAGCTAACAGAGCCAGGAATCAAACCTAGTTAGTCTCACTTAAGACTCACATGCTTACCAGGACACAGGTTGCTCCAGGGAAGACAGTGTTGAGCTGGTATTGTTGGAGCCCGGTTTGGCACACGAAGCCACTACAGCCAAGCCGCCATGATGAAATATAAATGCCGTAAAATAAAGCAAATTCTGTGTCTATACTATATTTTTCTGTGTCGCAATACAGAAAATTGCCTATCTAGATTGCTTTTGAGAACAGCATCCTGAGGATTTGGGTTGATCGTTAGCAGAAGTACGCATTTTACAAAACAAACGTGAATTTTTGAACACTCTTAGACCCCTGATTTACCAGAGCATCAATTTGTCTGGCTTCATTGGCTTCTCAAACCATCGTGGCCTGGGCCAGCCATGCCCACAGTGGAC
Organism: Balaenoptera musculus; assembly: GCF_009873245.2. Lineage (NCBI taxonomy): Eukaryota > Metazoa > Chordata > Mammalia > Artiodactyla > Balaenopteridae > Balaenoptera > Balaenoptera musculus. The sequence continues at coordinate 7,534,343 of NC_045793.1, forward strand.
TAGCGGCCTGAAAACTTACCCCCAGTGACCTGCTGTCCCAGCCCGGCAGGTCCCAGCCCAAGCCCCTCGATCCCCTGTGGACAGCTGAGCAGGGTGCAGGTGGCTCTTCATGTCCCCACTGTCACTTAAAAACCTTTTCCCTTGATTCTTCGTGTTCTGCATTCTTTTCTGAAACTGGGTGTTGACTCAGCACATGGAGCAACATTGGAGGACACTCCCCAGAATTCAAATCCACAAGGAGCCTCTTTCTGTGTCTGAACTTAACTTTTCCACTTTCAGTCTCATTCTTTGCTCATCGATCTAAACAAAATGAATCTCTGGACTTTTAAATGCTTTCAGTAATCATGTGAGTGAGTGTCCTCTTATTTTAAGCTCTACAAATTAATTCCTTTAAAAAGAGTATTCTTTTTTTTCTTAAAAAAATTTTTTTTAACATCTTTATTGGAGTATAATTGCTTTACAATGGTGTGTTAGTTTCTGCTGTATAACAAAGTGAATCAGCTATACATATACATACATCCCCATATCTCCTCCCTCTTGCATCTCCCTCCCACCTTCCCTATCCCACCCCTCTAGGTGGACACAAAGCACTGAGCTGATCTCCCTGTGCTATGAGGCTCCTTCCCACTAGCTATCTGTTCTACATTTGGTAGTGTATATATGTCCATGCCACTCTCTCACTTTGTCCCAACTTACCCTTCCCCCTCCCCGTGTCCTCAAGTCCATTCTCTACATCTTTGTCTTTATTCCTGTCCTGCCCCTAGTTCTTCAGAACCTTTTTTTTTTTTTAGATTCCATATATATGCCTTAGCATACAGTATTTGTTTTTCTCTTTCTGACTTACTTCTCTCTGTATGACAGTCTCTAGGTCCATCCACCTCACTACAAATAACTCAATTTCGTTCCTTTTTATGGCTGAATAATATTCCATTGTATATATGTGCCACATCTTCTTTATCCATTCATCTGTCGGTGAACACTTAGGTTGCTTCCATGTCCTGGCTATTGTAAATAGAGCTGCAGTGAATATTGTGGTACATGACTCTTTCTGAATTATGGTTTTCTCAGGGTATATGCCCAGTAGTGGGATTGCTGGGTCATATGGTAGTTCTATTTTTAGGTTTTTGAGGAACCTCCATACTTTTCTCTGTAGTGGCTGTATCAATTTACATTCCCACCAACAGTGCAAGAGGGTTCCTAAAAAGGGTATCCTTAAGAAAAATACTTTTGGTATGAACTAGAGAGAGTAAAGCACACCCCTTAAACCCAAGAGTGCTTTCATGTGACCCGCAAGCCAACAGTTATTTCTTTAACTAGCACATATTTTTTGCTTCTTTAACAAGAGTGGCATAATCTTGGGGATGCTTTGGGGATGGCTAATGGAAAGGGGAGGGTGATCAAGCCCCTTAGGAAGGTGAGGTTCAAATGATTTTTATAACTGAGATGGCACGAGCACTGACCATTCAGCATAGACACCCGTTATCAACAGCCTGTGTGGCCGTATTTGTGTCACCTCCAGACCAGACGTGCCCCACTCCTGTTCGCACCAGCACTGGCACTCAGCTCCATCACCCCAGATCTGGATCCAAACCCCTAGGCAGTGCTTTTGTAAATAGAATCTACTGTCCAGGGAAAAGATTCGTCACCATTTAGGAAATTCAGTTTCTGAAGACAATTTCAAAAGAAGGTTTTCAAAGAGATTTTGAGCAATGACTGGGATAAGTTATTCCTTCTTCAAGGGTCCTGCTGGTTGAGAACATATACATTCTGGCATGTTTATTCAAAGACAAGTACTGTTATTTTGCCCTACTTCCTGGTGACTGTTATACTTTGTAGTGGCTTCAAGAAGTGACTGTCATTTTGATAAAATGTCAAGTCAGATGACAGATGTCTGACTTATTTGGGGAACCTTAAGCCTGGAGAGAAAGGGAGATTATTGTTAGATCAGAGAAGTAGGTATAGAATGATCACGTTATTAAGGAGAAATAGTTGGATTTGGAAAGAGAAACCAGCCAGCCCAGTGTGACAACCAGCGCTAATGGGACAACCCATGCTGTTGGCTTTCAGTGTGTAGGTTGCAAGTTGATGGAGCCCAGAGGAAGAGAAACACGAGCCCAGGGCAGGAGTGGGAAGAGCTCTGCTATCAGCTATAACTCAGTGCTTCTTTGGCTCTCCATGCCTGCAGTATTCCTTTCATAGTGGATTTGCAAATAAGAAGTTCTCTGAAAACAGCCAAGTAAAGAAGACACTGGAAACCTGGGGTTAGCTCTGGAGTTTGTGAATATGTTAAGAGTCTTTGCACCAAAGAGACTGTACTTTTTTGTAGCAACTTATTTCAATACTACATAAAAAGGAAATGTAAAAATGCTATTTGTTCTAAAATGCTCAATGATAAGGGACACATTGAATAATTTAATATAGAACATTAAGCAGGCATTAAAAGCCAGGGTTTCAGCAAAACAATACTATAGATTGTTCTGTACATACATATATGTAGAAGGTCCAAAACCGGGCGTGGAAGTGCCAAAGGCCAAATTCAAATCGAGGTGTTACTTCTGGAGAGAGAAGATGGAAAACTGGGTTGAGGAGATGCAAATGGAGTTTATTAATCTGTAATGTTTATTTCTGCAGCTGGGTGGTGGGTTCACAGGGGTTCACTATGTGAGTTTTTATACTTTTTGTATGCTTGAGTTATTTCATAATTTAAAAAAATATGTTTTCAGATTCTAATCATATAACTTGGTCATGATAAAATATTAAATGAAGAGATCAATAGAAAAAAAGAAAAGAAATCAATAGGATATAAAATATGTACACAATATGACCTCAGTTTTGTTTTTTTTTTAAATTATTTATTTATTTATTTATGGCTGTGTTGGGTCTTCGTTTCTGTGCGAGGGTTTTCTCTAGTTGTGGGAAGTGGGGGCCACTCTTCATCGTGGTGCGTGGACCTCTCACTGTCGCGGCCTCTCTTGTTGCGGAGCACAGGCTCCAGACGCGCAGGCTCAGCAATTGTGGCTCACGGGCCTAGTCGCTCCGAGGCATGTGGGATCCTCCCAGACCAGGGCTCGAACCCGTGTCCCCTGTATTGGCAGGCAGATTCTCAACCACTACGCCACCAGGGAAGCCCCTCAGTTTTGTTTTAAAGTAATAGGTATACAGATGCATATATATATATACATACACACGTGTATATGAATAGAAGAAAGCAAAAGAAGCTATCTGGTGATTTCTATTTTCTTTTTTTTTTAAATTTATTTTATTTATTTATTTTTATTTATTTTTGGCTGTGTTGGGTCTTTGTTACTGTGCTTGGGATTTCTTTAGTTGTGGTGAGCGGGGGCTACGCTTCGCTGCGGTGTGCAGACTTCTCATTGGGGTGGCTTCTCTTGTTGCAGAGCACAGGCTCTAGCCTGCGGGCTTCAGTAGTTGTGGCACGAGGGCTCAGTAGTTGTGGCACGCAGGTTCAGTAGTTGTGGCACGTGGGCTCTAGAGTGCAGGCTCAGTAGTTGTGCCGCCTGGGCTTAGTTGCTCTGTGGCATGTGGGATCTTCCCGGACCAGGGCTCGAACCCGTGTCCCCTGTATTGGCAGGCAGATTCTCAACCACTACGCCACCAGGGAAGCCCCTCAGTTTTGTTTTAAAGTAATAGGTATACAGATGCATATATATATATACATACACACGTGTATATGAATAGAAGAAAGCAAAAGAAGCTATCTGGTGATTTCTATTTTCTTTTTTTTTTAAATTTATTTTATTTATTTATTTTTATTTATTTTTGGCTGTGTTGGGTCTTTGTTACTGTGCTTGGGATTTCTTTAGTTGTGGTGAGCGGGGGCTACGCTTCGCTGCGGTGTGCAGACTTCTCATTGGGGTGGCTTCTCTTGTTGCAGAGCACAGGCTCTAGCCTGCGGGCTTCAGTAGTTGTGGCACGAGGGCTCAGTAGTTGTGGCACGCAGGTTCAGTAGTTGTGGCACGTGGGCTCTAGAGTGCAGGCTCAGTAGTTGTGCCGCCTGGGCTTAGTTGCTCTGTGGCATGTGGGATCTTCCCGGACCAGGGCTCGAACCCGTGTCCCCCTGCATTGGCAGGTGGATTGTTAACCACTGCGCCACCAGGGAAGCCCTCTATTTTCTTAATTATACTTTTTTCGCATTATCTGAATGTTTTACAATAATATATCTTTTATAATCTAAGAAGTGGTATTTTAAAATATTATGGTCTCTAATAATTAATCAAGTACATTGTACAGCTTAGCTTTTTAAAATTATAGAATACATGAATGCAGTCTTATTGTAAAGAGTCTGGCCAGCCATGATGACACAGAGCTGAGAGAGATGCTGCCTCCCCAGAAGTGACAGCTCTGTGTGCATCTTCCTTTGTATATATGAACATATGTGCATATAGTGCTCTTGTATTTACTGAATGTGATCATACTATACTTGCTGTTTTATAATTTACCTTTTTCATTTTATATTGCATCTTGGGAGACTTAATTATCAGGGTATGTAGGTTTACCTCGTATTTTTAATTCAAAAAATTAAAAAATAAATTTAATTCTATTCACTTAACCTCATTTATCTCAGTAGCTGCATATATTTATAATACATATAAATAAATACATATTTATAATATAGCTCTATCGTAATTCATTTAACTATATCCCTAATGATGGATATTAAGCCATTTCCTAAATGTTTCTGTTATAAACAATCTTTCAGTGACTATCCTTATCTTCATGTGCACGAACAAGAATTTTTGTAAGAAAGATTCCTGGAAATGGGTCTCTAAGTCAGAGGGTACACACATATTTAAATAAGGACAAATACTGCCAAACTGCCTTCCTGAAAGATTTTGTCACTTAATACTCCCGACACGTATGAGTCTGGTTTCCTCAGATCCTAGCATTTCACTAACATCATATTTTTAAAAACACAAGTTTATCAAGAATGTTTGGCAGATTTCTTGAATAAGCATGTATTCCTTTTAGAGAAAAAAGTTTTTAAATTAAATCGAAATGTTGCTTTTCAAGAAGGAAAACAAATGCACCAAAATGGTAAAAGTGGTTCTTTTTGGAAGACAGGCTCTGGGCAATTTTAATTTCTTTTTAATCTGAAAAAAAAGACAGTTATTTAAAAAACAAGAATGCTAACATTCAAACATAAACATTATAGAAAAAGATAGAGAGAGACACATCGTAAGACCCTGCCCAGTTTACCACTGGATAGTGTAGAACTGGTTTGTTTACACTGCCAAGCGATGCTAGTTTTGGTATTCAGTACACAAAAACAGTTATCTGGAATAGACATTAGAGTGGATTCTTTAAAATGTTATTAAAACACATATAATCATTATACTCTGAAAGTAGAAATGACAATACCTTAGAAAAAATTTAATAATCTCACCATTTTCTGTGAGAACCCAGCCTACTTTAAAAGACATTGGCTTGTAAAATATATAAGGTATGAAAAATAATAAAATTATGGGCACAGTGGATGTCTTTATTGAGAAGTTTCTGCCAGTGTGCACTGCACTATTTTCTTTTATATTTATAAGATAATAAACTATCGAGCAATGGGCCATTCTTTTAAGATTACCCTAGGATAATCTTTGTAGGAAAGTATTTGAAAAGTAACTTATGAGGTCTTTTTCCAGTGCAATATTCCAAGTTCAGTGATTTTTTTTTGCAAAAGCTTCACAGGTGGTACGGATGTGACAACACTGCAGAATGAACCTGCTCTATCGCAGATATACTGCCCTTAGTTTAAAATGGTTGCTTTTTGAAACATATGGTTCCCAGCTGAAGTTTTATCACTGCTACTGTTTTTCTTCCCAGAAGATTATACACCAGTTTGATAAATTTCATCAGTGGGAAAATATTTTCTCCTCAAGTTAGGGATAAATTTCTGCAGTTGGAACGTCTCATATTAAAGATATTGATTTGGAACATGTTCCTCTTTGAATGGGAGGAATAAGTCTTTAGTCAACAGTCAGCAGAACACGGAGAATTGCAAAGCAACACATCAAAAGATTGCCGTGGAACTTGTACAGAACCAGAGCTTCAAAAGCTCTGGGTACGTTAGCATGTGCATTTGCAACAGCACTGGCCCCCTCACCGCAGGTGCTGGAGGGAATGAGAGGGCACAGGGAACCTTGCAGCTCAAACCCACTAAGAATGCGCAAGGGTTTGAGGAGGGTGCCACCCTGGACTTGGAACAGTGGAAGAAATCAGGTGTAGGATCTTGTTATCGGGAAGATTTATGAGCCAAAGAGTTGGAGCTTGCCCACCCCAGACTCAGGAATCACTGAGCCTGGTCCTGAGGCAGGAATCCTGGTCACACACCCTGCTTCTGAGATCCTAGACGATGACACCTCTAGAGGCCAAGGGAATTAACCTTCCCCCACCCAAACCCCGCCAGTCATGGGAATGGGCTGCTGGAAGGACCCACGTCACTCTGCTCTTGGGAGCAGGAGGTCTGGGTTGCCTCGCTGCTGACCTGAACATCTTCTCCCCTCAGCATTGCTAATTGTGCTGCTCGGCTCCGAGCCCCACAGCCCTCCATCCTTCCTTCCCTCCCTCCCTTGCTTTCCTCTTGCTTTCTTGAGGAATCCTTCTCTGTGTCCCTCCCCTGGCTATACTCCTGCAGGGCATGGACAAAAGCAAACATTAAGTAAATGTATTTTGAGTGAATAAATAAATTGTCGTGTATGACTCAGACTTTTAAACATTTATGCAAACATTTTAAACTCTTTTATGTTTGTCTAATTATGCCGTATTTTTACATAATGAGTTCCTTAGCTTGTTACTTACCAATTGAAGTCATTCTTAATTGTTTTCATTATACATTATAGAGAATGCAAGCAGTACTTTTTAATTGAAACATCTTGGGAGTCAACGAAAAAACCTGGATTCACTTTATCCAGATTGCGTACGTTTTCAGAGAATCTGAACACCTGATTCGCTTCTCAGCTTTTGCGTTTTTAGCCTCAAGTGTTCTGATGCTGTCTTTATTCAGCAGAATTTCTTCTCTTTTCCCTTTCCAACACCCATCTCCCTCTCTCCCTCTCTAATCCTTTTAGATGCAGTGATCAAAAATGCTTGCAGTATTTCCTTCTGTGGACACCTCAAAGCTTTTTATTCCCATTTTAAAAATTTATTTATTAATTTAATTTATTTATTTTTGGCTGCTTTGGGTGTTTGTTGCTGCGCGTGGGCTTTCTCTAGTTGTGGTGAGCGGGGGCTACTCTTCGTTGTGGTGCTGGGCTTCTCATTTCGGTGGCTTCTCTTGTTGCGGAGCACGGACTATATGCACACAGGCGTCAGTAGTTGTGGCTCGCGGGCTCTAGAGCGCAGGCTCAGTAGCTGTGGCGCACGGGCTTTGTTGCTCCGCGGCATGTGCGATCTTCCCAGACCAGGGCTCGAACCCGTGGCCCCTGCATTGGCAGGTGGATTCTGAACCACTGCGCCACCAGGGAAGACCTTATTCTCGTTTTTAAGCCTGATGCTAGGACAAGTAATGTTTTGCTGCCTTTTGGGACCTAAAGCCCTTATTTTCAAGCAACTGGCTCCCTGGGGGACCTTTCCTAAGGCTTTGACCAGTGGTTCAGAGGTCTTCTTTTTTAATGCATAGAGGATTTATTTTATCCCTAAATAAGTTATCTGGAACTTTCCATCTGAGCAAATATCCTTTCTCTGGAAGTAGGATCTTTTGGTGGGTGGGGATGTCTAAGCAAGTTCTCCTGAGTAATCACCACTTCCTTCTTTTTTAAAAAATGACTTTGAGATGTAATTTACATACCATAAAGTTCACCCTTTGAAACTATACAATTCAGTGGTTTTTAGTATATTTACAGAATTGTACCACCATCATCATAATCTAACTTTAGAACATTTCCATCATCCCCCAGGAAACCTTGTATAATTTAGCAGTCACTCCTCCTGTCTCACCCCACCCTCTCCTCCCCCTCCAGTCCCAGGCAATGGCTATTCTACCTCTGTCTCTCTATATGTGCACATTCTAGACATTATATATAAATGGCCCCATACAATACGTGGCCTTTTGTGTTGTTTCTTCCCCTTACCATGTTTTTGAGGTTCACCCCTCTTGTAGCATGTATTAGTACTTCATTCCCTTTTACTGCTGAATAATATTCCATTGTATCGATATACCACGTTTGGTTTATCCTTTCATCAGTTGATGCACATTTGGGTTGTTTTTACTTTTTGGCTATTATGAATGATGCTGCTATGAATGTTTATGTACAAGGTTTTGTGTGGCTATATGTTTTCATTTCTCTTGGTTGAAATGAAATAGCCTTAGGAACACAACTGCTGGTTCATATGGTAACGCTTTCTGTTTTACATTTTGCAGAACTGCCAGACCGTTTTCCAAAGTGCTGCGCCATTTTACAGTTCATCAGCAATGTCTGAGGGTTCCAGTCCCTCTACATCCTTGCTAACACCTCTTATTGTCTGTCTTTTTGATCATTGCCATCCTAGTGGGTGAGAAGTGGTGGTTTTGATTTGCATTTCCTTAATGACTAATGATGTTAAGCATCTTTTCATGTGCTTGTTAGCCGTTCACATATCTTCTTTGGAGAAATGTCTATTCAAATCCTTTATCTATTTGTCTTTTTATTGTTTATACATTTGGGATATTTGTCTTTTTATTGTGGAGCTGTTAAGAGTTCTTCATATATTATGGGTATACCTCTTCCTTCTTCATAGACTATTTTCATGTGGCTTTTGGGACATGACACTCGGGTTTTCCTCCTTTGTCATTGTTCACCCCCTTCAGTGTTCTTTGCTGGCTCTTTCTCTTCTCCTTCATCTTAAAAAAGAACCAAAAAATGAAAAAAACTTATTATTGAAGTATAACATACAAATAGAAATAGCTTAAATAATTTTCACCAAGAAAATGCACCTGTTTACCCAGCACTCAGATCAAGGAGTAGAACATCCTCAGCACCCCAGAAATGGCCCTCACATTCTCCCCAGCCACTAGCCTCACCAGGGGTAACCAACTATCCTGACTTCTAACATCATGGGTCAGTTTTGCTTGTTAAGGAATTTTAAATAAACAAAATCATATGATACATATTCTTTCTTTCTGACTTCTTTCACTCAATTGTTATGTTGATCAGATTTATTCACATTGTTCTACGTAGCTGTAGATTGCTCATTTGCACTGTTGTAGGGTATTCCATTCTGTGAACTGACCACAATTTATTCATTCTACTGTTGATGGGCATTTGGATGTTTCCAGTTTGTGGCTATTAGGAATAGCGCTCTTTTGAACATTCTTGTACATGTGTTCAAGAAAGTTTATTCTTGGTAAGTATACATACACACATACATACCTGCTAGATCTAGACCTCGGAGTAGAGTTGCTAGGTTACCGAGTGTCCAATATTTGTTCAAGTTCAGTAGCCACTACCTCTTCTCAACTTTCCAAAGTGGTTGTACCAATTCATAGTCCTATTAGCAGTGTATAAGAATTTTGGTTGTTTCACATTCTTGCTAACCCTTGGTATCTTCTGTATTTTTTTTGTTTGGTTTTAGCTATTCTGGTATGTATGTAGTGGTATTACATTATGGTTTTATTTGCATTTCTCTAATAACTAGTGAAATTGAGCACCTTTTTATACTTATTAGACATTTGTACATTTACTCTTTCAGAGTGCCAGTTTAAGGTGCGTTGTATTTGACCACTTCCTAATATTTTGTCTTCTTTTTCAAATTGTTTTATAGGAGTTCTTTTTTTTTTAAGATTTTTTTTTGATGTGGACCATTTTTAAAGTCTGTGTTGAATTTTTTTTTGTTACGATATTGCTTCTGTTTGTTTCTTTTGTTTTTAATATTTATTTATTTATTTTGGTTGCACCGGGTCTTAGTTGCGGCATGCGGGATCTTTAGTTGCGGCGTGCCGACTTCTTAGTTGCAGTGTGTGGACTCTTTAGTTGCTCTTAGTTGCAGCATGCATGCTGATCTAGTTCCCTGACCAGGGATCGAATCCGCACCCCCTGCACTGCGAGTGTGGAGTCTTACCCACTGGACCACTAGGGAAGTCCCTGCTTCTGTTTTATGTTTTGGTTTTTTGGCCATGAGGCATGTGGGATCTTAGCTCCCTGACCAGAGATCAAACCTGCACCCCCTGCATTGGAAGGTGAAGTCTCAACCACTGCACCTCCAGGGAAGTCCCTAGGAGTTCTTCACATAATCTAATTACAAGTCTTTTGCCAGATATGAGTATTGTGGATTTCTTCTTTGGCCTGCCTTTGCAGTATCGTAATGGTGTCTTTTGAAGGATAGAAGTTCTTGATGTAGTTCAACTTATCATTTTTTTTCTTTATGGTTAGCATTTTTTGCATCCTGTGTAAGCACTTTACGCCTACTGCAAGATCATAAAGATATTTCTCTGCGTTTTCTTTCACATTTAAATCAGTAACCCATCTGGTAAGAGGTAGAGGCAAAGATTTTTTTTTCCCATAAGGATATCCAGGATCAATTGTTGAAAAGACCCTCCTTTCTCCACTGAGCTGCCAGGTCACCTCTGTTATAAATCAGGTAACCATATAGGTATGGGTCTATTTCTGGGCTCTCCATTTTGTTTCCCATAGGTCCATTTGTCCATCTTTGTGTTAATATCACTGTCTTAATGACCATAGCTTTAAAAAGCTAGGTTTTGATATCTGGTCATGAAGTCTCCCAGCTTCATTCTTCTTCTTCAAGATTGTCTTGGGTCTTCTCCGCCTTTTGCATTTCACATATGTTTTAGAATCAACTTGTCAATTTACACACACACACACACACACACACACACACACACCCACACCCACACCCATGAACCCTCCTGGGATTCTGATTGGCATTGTGTTGAATCTAGGCATCTTCTAAATCACAAAAATGACATTCCCTCTATTTACTTAGGTCTTTTAAAAGTTTTTCCCAGTATCATTTTGTAATATCCTGTATATAGGTCATGTGCATTTTTCATCAGATTTATTATTAGGTATTTGATGTTTTTCAAAAGGTAAATGGTTTTACTTTAAAAGTTTAATTTCCTCTTTGTTTATTGCTGGTATATAGAAATTGATTTTTGTAAACTAGCCTTGTATCCAGTGACCTTGCTAACTTCATTCATTAATTCTAATACTTTGAAGATTATTTTGGAGTATCTATGTATACAATCATGTAATCAGTTTTATTTTTTCCTTTCCAGCTCTTATCCTTTGCTAAAACCATGTTCTCTTTCATATAATATATTTTAGTCTTTATTGATCATTTCTCCCATTATAGTTCAAAGTCATGGTAAGATTCATCAGTTCTCAGCTTCCCCAAATCCTCAGTAATCCTTGGTAGGACAAGTGTCATATTTGTAAAATGATATTCTGCCCAGGGGTCATTTGTAACAATATTTTGGCCAAGCATCCCTCAGTTTCACACTTGGATTCCTTTAAAACTCCCAGATAATTTCTACATTGCCTAAATGTTTAAATCTATTTTAATCTATTCATTTGACTTGATCAAATTTCTCTTTAAAAAGTCAAAGTAAAATGGTAACATCCTGATCAATTTAGCTGAATTTGTGTTTGGGAAAGTGGGTAGTACAACATGGCTGGAATTAAGGGTGGTGGAGGTGTAAGGGATAAAACTGATGACAGCTTGTTTCATCCAGAACAAGAGATGAGGGAGAAAGAGGTGGGGGGTAGGTCCTAATTTCAGAAATGACATCCCATTACTCATGTGGCTGTTTTCTATTAATTAGAAGTGAATCAGCCAGTGGGTCCAGCCACATTCAAGGGGAGAAGATTACACAAAGCTGTGAAGATCAAGAGGCGGTAGTAACTGGGAGCATTTTAGAGGCTGCCTATCACAGCCCTCTTTGGCTTTCTAGAGGTTACTATTTCAACCTTTTTCTTAAAAGGTCAGGCTAATTTAAATCAGGACCAAATTATGCTATAATTTTTAATTAAGCTTTCTCTACATGCCACACATTTCCTGGCCCCAGCCCTGGGTGTTTTCCAGCCTGCAGTATAAGGCCGCTCTCGTTCTTCACGAGAGTTCATCCCTTCTCGGGCCTTCAATTGCTACTCCTCTGTTGACAAGCTCAAACCTCTTAGCCAAATTTTATATCCTATAGCTCTTCATTTGTCCTCCAAAACTTTTAGATGTTTTGCTTTTGCTCTGTATTCTCTATGTTTAAAACCCAAATAATCAGTTTTCTATCTCGATTAGGACTGAGAAATTATTTTAAGACCGAGAAGAGAGAGTTGATAAAAATGTGATGCTGGAATATAATGGTCTAAACATTTTTTTGCCCTAACAAACTGCATCCTCATTTACACACTACCCATTCTCAGTCAGGTAATTACCAATGGGTGTCTGTTGCAATCAGATGTAAACGCCTACCAAATCTACCCATGTACTGCATTTGCGTCCAGGTAGTCTACCTTCTCTCCTGGCCACTACCTAGCAAAGGTCAATCTTTGCTAGGGTCCTGACAGGCTCCAGGACCCGTCTCTTTTCACCTGTTCAGGGTCTGGAGTCCATGCCTCCTAACACACCAGATGTTGCTCCAGCAATATGCTTTCTTTCCTGAATCACCTGTTTTCCCATCTCCACTAGATCTTTCATCAGAATATCAACGTGGTATGTTATTTCTCTTAAAGATCTTAAAATCTTTCTCTCGATTCCACTTACCGTTCCAGCTATATTTTCTCTCCTTCTGTAGTAAAATTCTTGAGACAGTTGGCTACAATTGCTATCTCCAATCTTCATTCACGATGAAATCCACTCCAACCAGTTTACTGAAAGTGTGCTATCAAGGTCACCGATGCTCTCCACGTTGTTAAATCCGAGGGTTAAGTCTCAGACATCTTACTTATTGTGCAACGATTACTCTCCTCTTTGAAACACCTCCTCCCCTTGGCTTCCAGGATGCCACACTTTCCCACTTGGCTGGTCGTTCCCTCTGTCTTTATTGGTTTCTCTTCATCGCCACAAATGTCATGGTAGAATACCTTCAACTTCTTTTCTGTCTACCCCTGTTCCCTTGGTTTTAACCACCATTTATATGCTGATGATTCCCAAACTTACATTCCTAGTCACAACCCCTCCTCTAAGTCCAGACTCCCATAACGAATTTTTTTTATAACAGAAATGGTACAAAGGTGACCCCAAAGTGCGAACATCTCAGCTCTAACCGATGCTGAAAGAACTTACTGGACTCCCCTTATCTGACTAAAGTGAGAGCTTCACAGAGCCAGCTACCTGCCCTCCCCAGCAAGTCTCCCATCAGGGAGGGGACCTACCTCAGGCCCTGGGACATTCCAGAAGAAAAAAAACGTCATTTAAACAAGCCTCATCAGAACGTTCCGTCCTTGGAAGGCTTAAACCTCCCCTGTTCCCCCGCCCTTTATGAAGCTGGTATATAAACATTTACCTCTTGCTGTTTGGGGAGCTACTCTCTCCGTAGAAGTACTCCTGCAGGCATAATAAACAAAAGTTTATCCTGTTACTCTGCTGTGAATTAATTTGCTGGCACTGATAACTAGGTCCTAAATTGGTAGAGGACAAGTTTTCCTCCCATCAGTAACTTACCAACCTCTTGATAGCTCGATTTGGTTGAAAACAGGCATCTTAAACTTACTGTGTCCCAAACTAAACTCTGATCTCCAAACCTCCACCCCCATATCCCTATCCGCTCCTACTTCCTGTACCTTCAAGACGCACCCAGGATCTAACTACAACCTGCCAGCTCCACTGTCACCACTTAGCTTCCCAGTCATTTCTTGCCTGGGTTATTACGATAGACCCCTAACTGCTCTCTGATTTGGCCCTTGCTCCACTTCAGGCTACTCTCAACACAGCAGCCAGAGTGATCTCGTTTAAACGATCCAATCACCTTTCTGCTCCAAATCCTCTCACTGAAGTAAAAAGTCAAGTCCTAACAACAGGCCCGCAAGGCGCGAGAAGATCTGCCTGTGCCCCCTCACCTCCCACCGGTCTCCGTCTCCCCCTAGAGCAGCAGGCAGGCTCCTACCTCAGGCCCAGACACTTGCCATCCCCTCCCCTTTGAACATCTTTCTCAGGAAGGGCTCCTTCACCTCCAAGTTTTCCTTCACATGTCACCTTCTCAGTGTGGCCTTCCCTAAGCTATTTAAAAATTGCAGCATTTACACTCAACGCTTCCCTCCTTCCATGCTGTGTTTCCCCGTTTTATTTACTATCACTCATATGCTGTATAATTTGTGTATTGTTTGTTTCTCTCCACTAGACTATCAGCTCCACCAAGTCAGGGACTTTTCTTTTGTTCTCTTTGTATTCCTAGACCCTAGAACAGTGCTTTCACATAGTAAGCCCTCCGTAACGCTTGTTGAATGCTGAGTGAATAAATGAATGTGTGAGAAGTAAATCCCGTTCATGGGGTTGAAAGGGGAGTTCTGTGATGCTAACAGCCTTAATTTTGCCCTTGACCTTCTCCTGTCCCCCCTGGAAAACCCTGATGATACACCATGTGCAGGCAGTGGTAGGCCCTGGGAGAACAGCAGTGACTAAGGTAGAGCTATGTCCTGACTTCAGACTTTAACTCTCCACTTTTGGTTTTATCCCGTAACTGTTAATAGTAAATCTCTGTCTTTAACAGAGAACAGGATGACCTACCAGTAGTAGCATAACTACTACTGGTGACTCTCACCCTTCACATCTACCTTTGTGTTCAGCCTGGCTTTCTGCTTCATCTGGGTCCCTTCAGTAGTTTGGGGTTCACACACACACACACACACACACACACATTTTCTTGCTTTCCCTGCTTGGAAATCTTCAGATAATTTTTCTTAGTATCTAAAATGAAATAATTCTTCTCCCTCCCAACTTTCCTGTATTTGTGAATATACAAAATTGAGTTGCAAGATAATGTATGCCCTCCATATACAATGAAGTCTTTTGGCAATGTTTTCAATTTAGCCTTTTTTCTTGCCATCACTGTGACCTAAAACATCCTGCTTAACTGGATAATGTTACCCCTGAATTAAGACAATGTTGTGATCCACTGGCACCCCCACTTCCTGCTCCAAGTCAGCCTTCATATTATATTTAACATAAACGTGTATTGTAAATATAAATATTACAATATTGGCTTTCTAATCCGCTCTCTCTTTCACAACTGGTGCTCTCAGCTCTAGATTCCACATAATCACTCGGAGTACCTGTTCATTCCCATCTCAAGTGCCCTCACTGCCCCATCAATCTAAATCTTATGCTTTCTTTAGGGTCCGGCTAAAATTTCCTTTTCTGAGTTTTTTTGGGGGGGAACATCTTGATCCGACGTCATTCCTTGGTTCTAAATGCCTTAGCAATTCATATGGCATTTCACACTATGCTGGATATGTTTATATATTGCTTGGATTTGCTGATAATCTCTAATGTAATTTCCTTGATCTTTCTTTAAAAAATGCCCACATTGTTTTAATATTTAATATAAAGGACAGGCAAAATCGGTAGTTTGATAAGTGACTTAGGGATAAAGTTAACTTTTGAGATTTAAATGGCTGGTTTAAAAAGTAACTGTAAATTAATGGTCTAGAGGGAAGCCTTTTACCATGGACTACGAATGTATTGGTGACTGTTGGTATATGACAGATGCAATTGTTACATTAGTTTATGGTTACATCTCAGATGCATAACCTACTTACTTTTGCACTATTCTTATCATTTATTCATAACTCTGCTTTTATTTGGGCACATGATTGTATTTTCTCTGTATCTTTTGGGTTCCCTCCACCTAAACTTTTAACATTGAGTTGGTCCAGAATATACGTGAGGAATGGGATGGTGATTTAGGAAAGTTGGTAGAACTATGGGTTAAATCACATGAGGAACTAGTCATTAAAAATCATAATTATTTAAAAATGTAACTAAAAATATTAAAAACATGATTCCATTAGGCTTTTAGCTCCAGCTCATAGTTGACCATCCTCCCCGCACCGCATCTGAACTCTCAGTATGGAATCCCAGTTTATATGGGTGAGTGGTTACTTTGCCCTATAGCTGCGTCCTATTAAAAAAAAAAAATTCGTAATAATCTTAACTTCATTGCCAGAAAAATCAAAAGTGGGGATTGTATCTGAAGTAGAATATTCCTAATTCCTCTGCGTTGAAACAGGCTTACCCCAAGATCATTTTTTTTAATACTTGAAAAATGTTGCAATCATCCTAATACTTTCCAGAGGCGTTAGCACGAGGCAAGTGAACGGCACTCATCCTTGATAAATGATTTTTAACGTTGACACGTGCTTGGCACTACAAGCCCTGGAAGGGTCTGAACAAGGCGCTCTAAATGAGGAATTTGAAATAATTGTGACGCCGCTCTGTGCCAGGTTTCTAAGGCATGGGCACTGCGGGCTCGACCAACCAAAGTCCAGCGGGCCGGGAATCCGAGGCGGGCCAAGCAGCCGAGGGGCGGCAGCAGACAAAAGTAGCGGGCAGGACGCTCCGCTCGGCTCGGGGGGCGGCACGCTGGCCCCGCCGGAGCGCGGGAGGCTCGCGGCTCCTCGCCCGAGCCCAGCCGGGCTGGAGCCGGGGCCCCAGGGCGCATCTGGCCGGCAAACGGGGCACCGCGGGCCCTCCTGTCCGGGCGCCTCCCGCGCACTCGCCAGCCGGCCCGGGCCTCGGCTCCGCGCGCGGGGAAAAGAGCGCGGCGGTTGAAACCGTTACCACCCCCGAGTTTTGAACTGGTTCAAACTTGGCTTTCGGCCCCGCCCCGCCCCTCCGGCCCGGGAACTCCGAGGCGGCGGTTCCCGCCAAGAGCCGCGAGCGCGCCGTCCCGCCCTCAGGCCGGTTCCCGCCACCCCGCCCTGTCCGCCCCCCGCCCGCGGCCCGGGATTCGGGCTCCAGAGGCCCTTCGTCCCCGCGCGCCGGCCCACCGCCTTCCTGAAAGGCGCCGTGCGTTCCGCGAAAGAACAAAGAGCCAGCGCAGCGCTTCCACCAGCAGCGGCGTCCCCCGGCGCCCACCCACCCGCGCGCGCGCGCGCGCGCACGCGCCGCCGGCCCGGCCCGGCCGAGTCCCGCGGGCGCCTCGGCGTGGGGCTGGCTCTGCGCCTCAGAGCCCGGCGGGCCCTGTGATTGGATGGGAGCCCGCCTCGCGTCCCGCCAATCGGGGCGGCGCTTGGTTGGACAGGGGGGGCCAAATAAAAGCGATGGCGATTGGGCTGCCGGGTTTGGCGCTCGGTCCGGGAGCGTCCGACACCCACTGGGACGCAGAAGGCGGTGGAGCCCCGGCGGTGGCAGCGGCGGCGGCGGCGGCGCGCGGGAGCGGCGCGCGGGAGCGGCGCGGGCTGGGGCGCGGGGCGCAGGTAACGCGCCGCTGTCGGGCCGGCCGGCCGGCGGTGCTCCGGAGCCCGGCGAGGGGCGGCGGCGGCGGTGGTGGGACATCCCCGCCGCCGCTCTGCCCGTCCGGGTATCGCCCCGAGCGGGCTCTCCCGGGGCGCCGCTTTGGCTGGCGGGGTGAGAGGAGACCCTTCTGAAGGGGTCGTGGGTCCGGGCCGGCCCGCGCGACCGCCACAGGCGGGCAGTGCCGGACCCGGCGACCCGAGGCGGGAGCCCGGGCGGGCGCCGCGGGGGGCAAGCGAAGGGGTCCTCTCGCGCGCCCGCCCCTCCGGAGGCGCCGGGGCTGGGCTGGGGGCGCTCCGGTGCCCGGGGCGGGCCGGCCGCCCGAGCCCCGGTCTCCTTTGTGTGGAGCGCCGCGGCGGGAGCGCCCGGGTGGGACGGGACGCACACAAGTTGGTGGGACCTCGGCGCCGAGTGTGCACTCAGACAAAGGACGGACTGTGTCTCGGGGGAGCTCGGCGCGAGGAAGGGGCAGTGACACCGGGGCCTGACAGCGGGCGGGAGAGTGGCGTGGGGAGCGGCGGCCGCGGTGCAGCGGGCGGGCTCGGCTCCACGCCCCCTCCCCGTGAGGGCGCAGGCTCGGCCGGGGCCGCGGGGGCCGGGACGGCGCGCGGAGACCGGACTCCGAGCGGCCGCGCGTCTGACATTTCCCCGGAAAGGAGCTCCGGAGCTCCTCGTCTCCACCGGCTCGGACCAGGCGGTCCCGGCCGCCTTCGCCTTCTCGGCGGGCTTTCTGTTAAGTTTGAGGGAAGGGTCTCGCTGTTCTCCCCCTTCCCGGTTTTGTTCGTTTCGGAGGGCTTTCCGTCGAGTTCCCGCGTCATTGTGGCACCCCTCCCCCCCGCCCACCCAAAAGTCGGTGCCACAGGGTCACTTTTTGAAAAATGGGAGGAATGAGAAGCACGATATTTTGGAAAACTTGGTGAACTCACGCCTGATGAGTCCCCACTTTCTAAAGAATCATAATCTTAAAAAAAAATTACAGGCTGTTTCGGCCAACTTGTGTGATACAGCTGAGACTGGCGACAGGTGCTAACGAAATCAGCTGTCATTTAGTAAGCGATTATTCCCCAAATCCCTAGGGGATGAATGAGGATGAGATGGTTGAAAGTTGATCACAAGAAAATGTTTATGACAAACGTGTATTTAGGTGGTATGGTTAGCAATTTCTCATTAATTGGTCTTGTTTTCTGTGAACAATAGCTTTGTTGAGTCAGAAAAGGCTGGCTGCAGAAATGTTTGTTGCCTAAGAAATCGAATGTGTGCTGTCCACAGTTAAGTTAAACTTCCTTTGTTTGTCACACAGGATCTGTAAAATTTAAATTCATTTGGAAATAAAGATGTGTCTTTGGTATTTCAAAATATTTTACTACAAGGTTTACTTGCTGGGTTTGAAAGGTCATTATCAGCTTAGTTTTATGGCGTTTCAGTGTCACATAAAACAACATTTAAAACAATATTTTAAAAAAATCTTTAAAGAACACTAATGCTGACACAGTTGACTGTAATCTATACTTCTAGAGGGTTTTGAGATCGGTTGGGATCCTAACTGTTAGACCACCAGGGAGCTAGGGGGGGTCTTGGAGTTTGTTTTCCATTACTCTTCATTCATGACCATTAGCAATTATTTTATGTTTGGGAATAAAAGTAGAACAAGTGTGTAATCCTAATTAGTTTATTGATCATTTTATTTGCAAGAAAATGAAAGCATTTAAGACATATTTTAATTTGCTTTTCATATTCCCTAAAGATAGGAATAGATAGGATGCTAGTCCTAGATATAAAGAATCCCATTCTCTCTTTTTGGAGGTGTGTTAGAGAATGTAATGTTTAAAGTCCTGGAAGCACTTAGGAAAATGGCATCTTAAATTCTAATTTTTGTGGAAAGTGAACATATCCAAAGAAAAGGAATTTAGAAACACATAGGCAGTCTTCTGATTTGCATTGTTCTGATGATCTGATGTACAACCTACTGTCTTATGGTTTCATAAAAATGGAGACAAAGAAATGCATTGTAAAAGTCTTTATTACATATTTTGCAGTGTTGGACACCACTGAACGGACAGACATTCCAGGTGCTGTTCCTAAGTATTGTTTACATTTATATTAGTTGCTGGTAATTATATATTAAAAAGTCTTACCCATTGTTATGAGATGAACTAGTTATGCAGATTTTGGCAGAAATTTGGATCTTTTAGGATATAAAATTCCAGTTTTTCCCTTCTTGTGTACACTGTATTTGATAATTACTATCTTTGTACTTGTCACAAGATTTTTTTTTAAAGTTTTTTTGGGGAATTGGTTTTAAATTTTTTCTATTTGAATTGAGAATGTTTAGTTTAAGTAGCAGTGATTAAAAGAACACACTTGTTGATTTAGTGTAATTAGGCAAAAAAAAAAAAGAGCTCTAATACTTTTATACCAGCTTTGCCTTGCATGCATATGTGTAAGTGATTATCTTTGTGTTGGCCACTTAAATTTTTAGGCACATTTCCCCAGCTCACCCTGAGGTTTTCCAGGATATCCTCCATCCTTTGAGCTGGCATGCTCGAAGAGTGTGAATTAGGTTCTGTCCTGGCCTTAAAAAGTGATTAAGAAAGTTGAGCTGCTTTTAAAGAACTAACAGCAAGGAAAAATCCGCTTGTCAGCGGATCTAATGTCTTCTGGGGTCAATTAGAAATGATTTATGGATTTGCCTTGAAGTCTTTATGTCCGTACAAATGAAGAAAACATTTTCTGGGAATGATGAAGAATTCTAGATGGGCAGGTGAAATCTTCAGTTTGGAGGAGAGCAGGAGAGGAACAGCTCGTTAAGTTCAGAGAAAGCTTCACTTGCTAGAGGCCTTCCCTGTGCCTGCAAGGGCTTTGTTCATACCTTTATTGTAGCATGTATCCAATTGTATTGTAATCACTTGCTGGTGCCTCCGACTCCTTCACTACAGTCTTAAGTGCCTTGAGTCAGAAGCTCTGTCTTACTTTTCTTTTTATACCTGGTGGTTGCTAGAGAGTAGGTGTTAATAGTTGAATGAATGAAGGAAATCCAAAAAATGTAAGGAAATAATTTGACAAAGGAAGTTGCAAAGGAAACAGGATATATTCATATTTATGTTGTGAGGAACTTTGGAAGGTGTTTTTCTCCCTCTTTGAGAGGCAGTGGTTATAAAGAAAAATAATTGTCAAGATGTACAAGTTCCAAGGTCTCTCCTAGTTATTAACACTCTGAGGTATTGAAAATTGGATATCTTTTAGGTGCAGCTATTGGTTTTCATGTTTGGTATTTCAGGCAGCTAGAGAGAACCTTGATGGATCATAGCATATAGTATCTGCTTAATTTGTGTTGAAATTGATAATTGTACAAAAATATAAGGGGCGAGTACATCTTTTAATCGTTAGGTGTCTAGTTACCATTAATGAGTTCTTTATTGGAATAATTTGAGGTAGGTTTTGAAGCTAAAACTGAAGGAAGTAGTGCCAGTGTAATTACAGATTACTTATTGGGATGGTCTTCATCATTCTTTTAAAATGATATGATAAATGTAGATTTGTAAATCCAATAATATCTCAAAAGGCATAGCTGATAAATTTTTAAGATGGTTGCACTGTTTTATATCTTGCCACTGCACCACTGTGTGGTGCAAAAATATGACAAAAATGAAGTGGAAAAAAAAGACATTAATATTAAAGAGCCTACTATTTGCCAGATTCTTTATTCATTCATTTGTTTGTTTGGTTTGTTTGTTTTTATTGGGGTAACATTCACATCAGAGGCTTTGTTTTTAATTCTTGTAAAAACCACCTTGCATTCATCAACAGATGTTTGGATAAACAAAACATGGTGTATACATACAATGGAATGTTCAGCTATTGAAGGAATGACGCACTGACACATATAATAACATGGGTGAAACTTGACAATGTTATGCTAAGGAAAATAAGCCAGACACAGAAGGAAACAATTGTATGATTCCATTTATAGGAGGCACCGAGAACAGGCAAATTCCGAGACAGAAAGTAGAATAAGAGGTTACCAGGGGCAGAGGGGAGAGGGGAACAGGAAGATAGTGTTTAATTGGGACAGAGTTGCTGTTTGGAAGGTGAAAAAGTTCTGGATGTGGAAGGTGGTAATGGCTGCACAACATTTTGCATGTGTCTAATGCCACTGAACTGTGTGCTTAAAAATGGTTAAAATGGTAAATTTTATGCTATGTATGTTTTACCGTAAAAAACTTTAACAACGACAACAACACACTCTGCAAACCTTTACAGATAAGGAAACTTTGATGTAGAGGGTTAAGAATTTGCCCAGGATTATCCAGCTAGGAATTTGCAGTCAGGATCCAAACTTAGATTCTGTTTGGCTCCATTTTATCTACTTCGTGTTATCTGCTGGTCTCCTGGATGATTGAAGACGGATTGGTTCCAAGAAGAGTGAGTTTATTTGAATCAATCAGAGAGTTATATTTAAAAGTAGATAATTGTAGGTTTATGGGCTCTGATGCCCTAGACAAACTAAAAGATGTCTTTGTGGATTTCTTTTCAGCCGGAGTTGTACTAGTGTGCGCCCTGGGGGCAGTACAAGTTTTGAGAGTGTGGTCTTTGGAGTCACGTTGCTTGGGTTCCAGTTCCCGAACTGCCAGTTTGTGTCACGTTGTCCTTGATGTCTAAGTTCCCTATCTGTAAATTGGTGGTCCTAATGATAACTACTCATTCCATAAGGTTGTTGAGAGAGTTAAATGAGTTAATACATGTGAAGCCCTTAGAACTACAGCTGGCACAAATTGTTTGATAAGTGATTCTTAGTTATTGCACTAGTATTGTTTATAAGAGTTGGTGTACTTTCTCATTCATGGAACTAAACACTTCCCAGGCTTAAGTACGTGCTTAGAACCTGTATGTGAAGAAAACGGCGCCACGTACGCTTTTCATTTCTGTTTACTTTGAATTATGTATTGATTAAAAACAGGTAATATGTGTTCAATTTAAAAAACTGAAAACAATTTAGACGTTTATAAAGTGAAAACTTTCTTGATCCCTGTAACCCCATTCCCTACCCTTAACAGTTTGCTGTATATTCTTCCCAAACTTTCCAGTGTATTCATATGAATATATATTAATACATGTATTTTACAAAAACAGGATCAAGTTATTTTGTTATGAAACATTTTTTTAGGTCAATGCAGAGATCTGTTTCATTTTAAAAAGCTTGCTATTTCTTTAAAGCTTGCTATGTGGTCAACACTGTTTTAAGTGCTTTCATTTATTTTACATAGACACTGTAATAACGAGATGGAGAGCTTAGGTAACTAGTTAGTGGTAGAGTATGGATTTGAATTTGGGCATTTGGGCTTCAAAGCCCTGATTTCTCAGCCTGGGGTGTGTGTGTGTGTGTGTTTGTTCTTTGTTTTCGTAAGGCCCTCGAGTTACCCATGATTTTAGCATTTCTTAAAAGAGTTGTAAAACAACAGCAAATACCCCAAAAGAATATGCAAGGCGACTGGATGTGGCCTGCCAAGCCTCAAAGCACTTAACCATGTGGCTGTTTGCAGAAGTTTGCTGCCCTCTGCTCTAAGCTCTCAGGCTGTTTTGTTACGTGGAATACGCAGTATGCCGGCTTCTGTGCCGTCATGCGGTGAACCAGCCGTCTGTGTGGACGTTGTGCTCTCCCCGCAAGGAGGGAACATCCTTATGGAGCTTTGAACATTTGTGTGATGGCTTTCTATAGGGAGAATTGCTGGTTCAAGATTATGCACAGTTCAAGTTTTAATAGATGTTGCCAAATCACTTTCTAGAGAGGTATCCGTTTTTTAGTGTGCAAAATCAACTTTATTGAAGTGTAGTTTATATACATGAAAATGCACGTATTTGAAGGGTACAGTTTGAAGAGTTTTGACAAATGTAGACATCTGTGTAACTGTCACCTCAATCAACATATAACCTTGCTATCATTTCAGAGTTCTTTTGTGCTCCCAACTGCCAGTCCGATTTCTCCTGTTTAAGAATTTCACATGAATGGAATTACGCAGAATATACATTTTTGTGACTGACTTCTTTGATCCAACATGTTTTTGAGATTTATCTATGTTGTTGCTTGTTTCAGTAGTTTCTCTTTATTTCTCAGTAATATTCCATTGTGTGAATATCCTTTGTTTTCTTCATTTACCTGTTTATGGGTCTGTGTCCCGTTTTGGCTCTTATTAGTAAAGCCTCTGTGACCATTTGGGCAAGCCTTTTGTGGACATATCTTCTACTTTCTCTTGGGTAAATACCTTGTAGTTAGACTGTGGGGTCATGTGGTAAATATTGATTTAATTTTATGAGAAACTGCCAGACCATTTCCCCAAGCGATTGTCCCGTTTTGCGTGGAGTTAGGGTTGACTTGTTTCCATGGGGGAGCTGTGGTTTCTCCACATTTTCGCTGAGTCTTCACCCATGTCCCGTGTTGCTCTCATTTAAGTCACTGGCATCTGAGTGCTGAGTATCTTATTGTGGTTTTAATTTGCATTTCCCAAGTGATCAGTGATGTTGGACATCTTTTCACGTGCTTATTGGCCATTTGTATGCATTTTTCGGTCAAGCCTTTTGTCCATTTAAAAAATTGGGGTGTTTGCCTCATTGAGTTGTAAGAGGTCTCTGTGTATTCTGGGTACACATTCTCTATCAGATGTATGTGTTGCAAACGTTTTCTCCTTAATTTTCTACTTTGATTTTGTGTTTTTGACAATATATAGATCAAGTTAGGTAATAGTACTAGAAGCGTAATTGTTTAAATTCAGTTAAATTGTGTGAAAACAAATTCATTCTTAATCCACAAATCATTTAGTTCTTGGTATAACAAAACGTCTTGTGTTTGCAGAAACATGGACATTAAAAGGATATTATTTATATTGATGGTATTAGGTGTGTGGCATGAGGAATTTTAAAATTAAGCTAACTAGTTTTGAAAGTGATAATATTTAGTAATTCTTTAAATTTTCATTTTGGGTAATTTGGACCTTTTCATTTATTAGTGAGTTAACATTTTTCTAACATTTTTTTTTCTTCAGAGGATAAATGGGGATATTAAAAGTGACTTTGATCTTAGACTCTGGTAATGTAGAAGTGATGATAAGGTTGCCAGGCTTCGTTTACCTATTTTGATAGTTAAGTAAATTTTTTGCTATATAATCAGATGGCTTTTCAGAGTATATATACTTGATTTGTGTACTGTTTTATTTCTGCAGAGTATCAGTTCTTTTGCTCAACAGCTAATTTACTCCCATAATAATTTTTAGTTTTTCTTCATTATACAAGTAATACACAGTACCTCCTTTTCCCTGTTAAATAAAGGAGAAAAAAAAAAAAAAAAGCAAGCATTTGGGCTTCTGCTGGGTGTCGTACACCTCTGCAGGTGGTCCCGTCCTTGCCCAGCTCAAGTCTTCCATGGCTGTTGATTCCATGAGAAACTCCTGAAGCTAGTGTTGCAGGCTGGCTACGGAACAGCCCACCTCTTTCAACTAGTCTCACCTCTGATAGTTTTCTTATACTTTTCCCTTGTTGAGCTCAGCTGGTCTTCTTACTTGTCTCCAGGAAGGCTCACGTGGAGAGTCTGTGCTCTGTCCTCTTTCTGCAGTGTCTTCCGTACCATTTTAGCATCTCAAGATGCTGTTTATTAACCTGTTTGGCTCGGAACACCCCATGCCCCTCTCCCAACCAAACTAGACAGCTTCTCTCCTGCTTCGAGGGAAATAGCCAGCAGTTCTCTTGTGTTTTTCTCTTTCCCTCTCCCCTTGACTTTAAGCTCTAATTTACTCGTCTGCATGGTAGAGGTTAGAAAAGGGTTCTGGGACTTCCCTGGTGGCGCAGTGGTTAAGAGTCTGCCTGCCAACACAGGGGACACGGGTTCGATCCATGGTCCGGGAAGATCCCATATGCCGCGGAGTAACTAAGCCCATGAGCCACAACTACTGAGCCTGCGTTCCACAACTACTGAAGCCTGCGCACCTAGAGCCCGTGCTCCGCAACAAGAGAAGCCACCGCATGAGAAGCCCGCGCACTGCAACGAAGAGTAGCTCCCACTCACCGCAACTAGAGAAAGCCCGTGCGCAGCAACGAAGACCCAACGCAGCCAAAAATCAATAAATAAAAATAAATTAATTAATTTAAAAAAAGAAAAAGTACCTTCCTTTAAAAAATAAAAGTACCTTCCTTTAAAAAAAAAAAGGGTTCTGTACATAGTAGATAGAAATAAAATTTTGTGAAATTGATTTAGGACCAGAGCCCTGAAAACTTGAGGCTCTCTTCTTCAGCAGCAACTCAGTAAATAGTGATTTAAATAGCACCCCGACCCTTTAAAGCAGAGCCTTCAAGAGTCTGTCTCAGGTGAGTTTTTTGGCTGTTCTGTGTATCACCCAGTGAGCTTTGCTACCTGCTGTCAGGTACTATTATACAATTTTAATTTATATCCCTAGTATACTCTTGACTAAAGTTAGAAAGCTTGAGAAACTCTGATCATGGGAAAAAGTGAGAACATAAAATAATGATTCTGCAAATTTATCTCAGGGTGATCTTTATCCCTCTGTTGCATTTATGCGAGCTAAATGCATGCTATCGTACATAGCATGTCAAGATGTTTCTAGTAAGTTTTAAAAAAGTGTCAAAAAGACAAAACATCATGACTATTTTATCTATTTTAGTGCTTTGGTTTTTGTTACTAAAGACCATCTGAGAAGTGCTTTTTGTAAGCAAAACACAAAAATTTAAGAAAACTAGTTGATTTTCTTTAAACAGGGGAAGAATTCCAATCATCATTAAAGCAGCTTTTATTTGTCTTTGATGCCATAGCGTATAGTGAAATTTCACTGTATGCTATTCATAGGTACATGAATACCTACTGTGTGCTTACAAATAATGGAACTAACTACTATTTATTGTGAACTTGCCCTTTGCCTAATATACATGCAGCCTGTAAACCAAACATTTTACTTTTGAAATTTGTTGAAAGTCATGCATTTTAATTACTTTAAAAAAACCGTATAGTATTTGCTAAATGAGAAAATAATTATCTGTTCTTTGAATATTATAAAAGATTCTATAAGATGAACTTCATAATCTTTTAACAGTATAATGATCTATCATATTATTAGGTAGACAAAAGCTACGGTGTGAGTATCCTTATTCATAAAATTCTGATCTAAAATGTTTCTATATTCAGATTATTTAATAGTGTAAGCAAAATTTGCAAAATTATTTTTTAAATCTCTAGTGGGTACCATGAGATAAATTACCATGCAGAGGATTTATTGGTCAGAAAAGGTTGGGAAATGCCCTTCTAGAGTAATCAGTAAGGACTTTTAAATGGCAGAAATGTTGCTTGAACAGGCTTAAAGGAAGGAGAGGATGAATTGTTCTACTTGCCCCGTAAGTAATTTTGCCTCTTCAACGAATATTTGTCTGTCTGAAATACAGAGCTCAAGTTAGCTATGGAGAAGATATTTTAGAGGGTGCCTTCCCACTGGCAGCTGGATATTGTGCAAAGAACACAGACTCCAGGCTAGGCTCTGCCGTTAAACTAGTTGTATTTCCTTGGCAAGTAGCTTTCGTGGATCTCCACTGCTAAATGACCCGGGTGAACAAACTGAGCAACTTGTGGTTATTGAGGATCTACCTTGTGCTTTCAGAGAGGATATCTGTGTCTCTGTTTCGCAGATAAAGAAATAGGGACTTGGTGAAGGTAAGTAACTTGCTTAAATTCGTGTAACCAGGAGGACCAAGATCCCTTTGAGAATAGGCTTTTGCTGCTTCTAGGGTCCTGCTTAGCTCGAATACTGAGATGCTTGCTAGGTGCTGGGCTTCTGTTAGCCACTTAGATCTATTTCTCTGGAGAGTTTGAGAAATACTGGACTTGAGTTCACATTACTATCACAGGTAATTGCCGTGCTCCATAGCTGGCATTTAATTGCGTTCTATGCATTTCTCCCAAATTCCTTTACCAGTTCATCAATTCATAAAACATCTAATGCTGATTATAAGCCTGTTTTTTTCCTCTTTTTTGCCTCTGCACAATAGGCATAATAGCACCTAAAAGTCTTTTAGGACTATGATATATCTGACTAAACTCGCTTTCTAAACAATCAAATGGGGATATTGTGATTTATAGTAAGTTTATATTTGGTCTTTGTCCTGCTTCTGGCACTGGAGCTCCTAAAACCCTTGGAGTTTTCTAAGCGGTTAAGAGCGATAAGGGTGTTTTTTGCTATTTGTAACCAACCCCTTTCAGCCACACCTGAGTTTATGCTAAGAGGTGACTTCTGGAAAACACCTAAGGATGGGTGGGGGCTGGTTGCTAGGAAACCAACCTTGAGATTAGAGGGTTGGAACTTTCAGACACCACCCCCCCCTCCAACCTCTGGGGAGGGGAGAGGGGCTAGAGATGGAGTTCAGTCACCAGTGGCCAATTATTTAATCAACCAACCTTGCCTGTGTTGTAATGAAGCCTCCATAAAAACTCACAGGGACAGAGTTCGGGCAGCTTCTGGGTTGGTGGACACTTGGAGCTTCAGGAGGAGTGGCAGGCCCAGAGAGCGTGGAAGCCCCGTGCCCCTTCCCACATGCCTGGCCCTCTGCACCTCGTCCGTCTGGCTGTTCCTAAGTTACATTCTTTTCTAATAAGCTGGTAATCTGTTTTCCTGAGTTCTGTGAGCAGCTCTAGCAAATTAATTAATGAAAACCTATCTCCAGGTAGATAGTGTCAGATTTGAGTTGAAGTGTAGGGTACCCAGCTGGTGTCGCAGAGAATTGCTTGGTGAGGGGAAAAACTCCACATGTTTGGTGACCGGGAAGTGTCAGAAATGAAGTACTATTCAGAGAATATTGTGTGTAATGTAAATGAAAACTATCATAGCATTACTCTTTGTACAGATCTGCACTGGCAAGTTCATACTCGTTATTTCTCACTTTTTCCTATAGAATTTACTCTTGTAGCTAAAGAAATAAAATAGTTTTTCTTTACTATTTGTCTGGTGTCACTTGTTATCCCCTAACAGCATATGACTAAATGGCTCGCTGTGCCATACAGGTTTCTAGAATAGAAATTTCTTCAAACTATTGATTGGGTGCCTCAGTCTTCACCCATTAGGGCTGTTCAAATAAAGGGTGAGATACTCTCTTCCTTACCCTTGAGAAAGAGACATTCTATTACAACTTTTAAATCTAGATTACCAAACAAAAAGTCATGTCTTTTCTGTGCCCAGAGTCTAAAATTCCTAAATGTTAGGCACTCATTTTAGCCCCCTCCTTTTCTTTTACCAGAGGAAGTGCTGGGATTGAAGTCTTTTTTTCCTGCCTAAAAACCTTAGTGTTAGTGTGGTAATTGCAGAGAGGTAACTGCAGGGATTGTACAACTGGTTTACCTGTAGTTGGTGAATTCTTTATAGCATTTCCATAGTTATTTGGAGACTCAAAAATATTTCTTCTCAGGGCTTAAGTATTTGTGATAAGCGATGTTATAGTAATAAAATAGACAATATACTTTGGTAACAAATACTGAAAATATCATTGATTGTCAGTAGTACTTGAAGGGTTGGACATTTTCTAGTACCTCCCTCAGCAATATATTTATATTGATATTTGTCATGAACCTTAAGTATAGGAAAATCATGAAAAGACATATCTCATCACTGCCCCTACCTCCTATACTTCCATGTTGGCCCAAAACTACTTCTGTTTTGAGCAAGAGAATGACTTTCAGAGTAGAGATGAGCCTAAGGAGTTTCTGAAGGGTCTCTGAGGGGTTCTGTCGTCCATGGGCTAAATAAATGGCACTTGCAAACATTTTTACCCCCTTGTGGTGTACACCAAACTCACCAAACTCCAGTGCTGAAACTACCAGGTAAGGGTTACTTGGTTGTAGGATGCCTGGAAATTCTGAGAGGTTCTGTAAATACTTTGGGATTAATAGTTTGAACTACCAAGTCCTTTTTATGATTCTGTCTTCAAAATATAGAGGGAATTGTGTTTTGTTTGGGGGTTAAGATATAAGGTCAGTGTTTCAGGCAACACTAGTATGTTGGCAGAATTGCCCATGGAGAGTTTCTAGGAAGATTCCGTATCATAAATACCTTCTCTTTAGGTCCAGAAGCAGCCCATCTTTCCTCTAGTATGGGAACAGATCACTGTTCTTCTGTTGAGCACAGAGTTGTTTGTTTGCACTTAGGGGCCAATGCTATATGGAAAGCGCTGAGCACCGGAATCACTCTGCGCGGCTAAATAGTGTCGAGGATGTGCAGAGCAGGCTGTGGGGACAGCAGATTCCTGTCACCTATCTATGCTCACTTAGGTAACTTATTGCTTGGAATGATGGGTAGATCCCTTGTATTTACCTAAAGTGGGTTTCTCTTAAAATTTTGCCAATATATTAATGTGTTGTTAAATTTGTACTAGGTTGGCTTATTTGAGGTATAAGATTTAAAATAGACTTCCTATAAGGAAGAAAGGCTGTCATCAGACTTAACCTACCTTTTCATTTTTTTGCCTATATCAAAAGGAGTGTTGAAGAAATAATATGTATCCCATGTCCCGTCCTTGAATTACAATGAGTTGTGTATCATAGTTTTAGTTTCTGGTACATCAGTCTTTGTTCTGTTTCCCCTCCAACAGTGTCTCAGTAAACTGAGTATGTACCCAACAAAATGAGAGGATTTAGCTTATAAAATAGGTTTTGTACAGTTTTCAAAGAAAACTTTACCCTCTAGATGTGAATTTTGTTAATCTGTTTTATCTGTTTTCCAAGCAAACTATTTATAACCTTTATGATAGTTCAGTTTTCCACTTGGTGTAAATTTATATGCCATTTCTTTTCTAGGACGGGTCTGTGAATGGATAGAACTTTCGAATAAACACAGGAATGCTGGTCTGTAGACTCCATGTTGAACTATTGAACTTAGGAGTTTAGTTTATTCTTCTGCTGGAAGGAAAATGATCTTATTTTTGTAGAAAATACATTACTGCAGAGTCTACTCATTTTTGCTGAAACAATCCAGTTAATGTTTTCGATCATTCACCTAAGATTGCCACATTACTGTAATTTTCCTGTGCCTTTTAACACGACTGTGCCTTTTTAGCACTACTTAAACCAGGGCTACAAATGTGATATGTATTTTTTCCCCCTTATTTTCCCTTATCACTAGTCAGGGGCACATCTGTTTCCTAAAAACTTCTTGAATACAATTGCTGTTTATAATGCTTTCTCACCTGTAGTCGTATCCACTGAAGTTTAGGCGCTAAGGTGCCTGTTGTATCTTGCAAACTTGTGTCTGTCACAGGATTTAGCACTTTCAGAATGTTTCATAAATTCATATTGACTGGTTGATAATACCTCTATTCCTGGCTTTCCCAAATCCTTCAAAATGAAGTTTCAGAAGTTTCTTTTCCTTAAATTTTTGCAAGTCATTTGGGTGGACTGTTTGGGTCCAACAGTAGTGAGCTTGTGTATTTTTGTCACTTTTTTCTCCTTTTTAAATAAAAATAGAGGCATGCTAGGAAGTGAAAAGGAACAAGATATTTATGTTTCTTTTATGTGTGTAGGGTGAAGTTTGAATATGTGGGGAGTTGGTTGGGAGGATGGGGTTGTTTTAGGTAAGCAAGGGGGTCAGAAGAGTGACCATGATGGGGGATGATTATCTTCTTACGAGCATGAAGGGTAGGACAGATGGATGAAAACAAGCAATTTGTTTAAAACAAATTTTGTTAATGTTAGTCTCTTAATTTGGCACAGATGTATGGCAGACTTTCTTTTGGATTCTATAGTTGACAGTTATAGCAAAGTATCCCTCATTAAATATTCTTCACATAGATTTTTGTTTGCTTTTTTTATTAGTTGCAAGAATGGTGATTTCTAGGCTTTCATTGTTACAGACTTGTCTTTTAGAAAATATAATTTGAATATATGCCAGTTCCAGGCTCTCTGCTAGGCAAATGAAGAGGCGGGGTATTGTGATTTCTGATTCATACAGTGTCTGGATATACTGATGGCACTTGTTCTCCAAGCCAGCTCTGTGGGCCTCAGGGGGTCCGTGAGGTTAAAATTATTTTTGTAATAATTTTAAGATGTTATTTGCCTTTTTTACTGTGTTGACATCTGCACCAGTGGTAGAAAAGCAGTGGTAGGTAAGGACTGTTGGCACCTTAGCACTGAGAGTAAAAAATAAAAAGCCAGTTTTGAGAATGTCCTCGATGAAGTGAAAAAAGTTGTTAATTTTATATACTCTTGATCCTGTGCACACATCTTAATGTTCTGCGCCACAGGATGGGAATGTGCACAAAGGGCTTCGATTGCTGCCCGAGTGTGACCTTCTTTGGGAGCTGCACTTATGGATGGAGTTCCAGGCTGCACCAGCTGCTTTTTTCATGGGGAACCATTTTCACTTGAAAGAGGGGTTGACAGACAAACTGTGATTATTTCGACTTGGGTATTTGGCAGCCATTTTTCAACGAAGTGAGCCTGTCACTTCAAGGAAAACAACTAACCGTTATTTGTTGCCGGTGATAATGTTTGAGTTTTCAAGCAAAATTGAGAATTTTTGGAAAACTTGCATCTGTCACTGTGAGGTTGACAACTTTCCCAATAAATACTTAAAGACATCTTTGATGACATCAGTGGATTTAACAAGTATGATTTTTTGAAATATATGAACTTATGGAAAATCTGCATAACTCGGTGGACCAGTCAGTGTTTTTCATATTGAGGAAATGATATTATAAAGTCATGCATGGGTTAAAGATGCATTCAAAGGAGACAGACCAATGAATTTTAATGTAGCATAGTATGAAAAGTTTATTGATACAATTTCAGGTTCTACATTGCAACTAATCTTTTAAGAAACCGCCACTGCTTACTGAAGGGTAGTGGTTGTCTTGAGGAAAAGCACCTATGAGGTTGAATTACAAGCTGCACTTGCCATTCTTTTCTTAAAACAGTTTTGGAGTAATATCAGAGCATGAGATTCACCATTACCTCAGAAGGCTATCCAGATACTCTTCCCTTTTCTAGTTCAGTATCTGTTTGGGAAAGTATTTTCTTTATATTCTTCAACCAAAACAACATGTTGGAACAGATTGAATGCAGCAGCAGATATGAGAATCCAGCTGTCTTCTATTAAGACAGATATTAAAGAAATTGGCAAAAATGTAAAACAGTGTCCCTCACTGATTATTTTAAAAGAAAAATAGTTTTTAAAAAATAAAATGTGTTATTATATTAACATGTAACAGGCTTGCTGTTATTTTTTAATGAATTAATGTTTTAAAACGTTCTCAGTTTAAAATTTCTAATATGCAAAATTTCAGTAGATACGCCCCATATAAACTAAAGGGGTCCTGAGACCAAAATGCATAAGAATGGTGTCTGGTGTTTTCTTTGAACATTCTACCCTCTCTCTCTTTGTCTGTGCTAGTAACTGCCATGTGAGTAGTTAATGTCTCAATCTGGATCTAAGTTCAAATTCTTAGTGGTCGCAGTGGCTCACTTAGGGCTTCTTATCCTCTTTTGGTCAGTTCTTCTTTCTCCTCGTGAGTGCATCTGGTTTTTAAATTTTAGAATGTCTCTTGCCATCTTTTTTCTCCATTCACACTACTGTCAACCCAGTCAGAACTCTTATCACTTTATTCCTGAATTACTTCAGTACTCCAGTTGTTTCTAATATAGTTTTCAAACTTGAATGTTGAATGCAACCCCAGGGTTGACTTGACTTTAATTTTATTTATATGCTCTCTAAAAATGTACAGATATAAACTTCTTATGGTAAAACCAAAGCAAAGTTACAGATTAAACACGGACAATCAAATCAGCAACATGTATTTAATGATGCTATTTTGTTAACATGAATAGCCAATCTGTTTCTTTAATTTGGCTTAATAATACTAACACAGAGAATGGCTGTTAGCATATATGTGTTTTATAAAATGCTGTTAACTTTTAGTCTTTATTTGTTCAGGATAATTAGACCTGGTAGTTAGCCTGCGCTGTGACACCTAGCAATCCTTGAATGCCAGTTGAAAATTCTGTAAAGCTGTGTTGATCACTGGAGCATTGTGGAGTTACTGAAGCCTGCATTGGATAGATATTGAATCAATTATTTTTGGAGTCTTTACTAGAAAAATTATTACATATTTTACTACTGGGTTTGCTGGTTGGTGGGAACAAAATGCAAGTTGGTGACCTCTCTGCATCCCACTGGCTTTGCAGCGCGCACTGGATGCTGAGCGGTTCAGCACCGGTTCCTTTGCCAACCTTACCAGACCTGCCTCACCTTACTTTCCTGTTGTTTTTTTTTTTTTCCCATAGCCCTCAACGCCATGTTACATACTAAACATTTTTCTTTGTTTTTGATCGTTTCCATCTAAGTAGACTTTAAGTTCTATGAGGTCACAGATTTTTGTCTGTTTTATTTATTGCTGAGCCTTCCGTTTCTGTAAGAGTACGTAGCCATGTGTTAAATGTTCAATAAATATTGAATGAATGAGTGAATGCACATTAACACTTCTCTTTTAAAACCCCAAACTCAGATGCTCTTCTCTTGTGTTACGTGTTTAATGCTGTCTTCCAGCTGCGGCAAAGGCATGTTTCTCTGTCCATCCTAAACACAACTAAACTGGACCTGAATTGTATAGAATTGTTTGATTTCTTTGATCAGTATATGTATAATCAGTGGCACAATTTCCTTGGTTCAGAGTCTGTATTTCTATTAATATAGCCTGTAAGTGTATTATCTTTTTAAGTGAACACCATCTTATAAGTGCATATGGAGATCTTTTCCCCCCTTTTTAAATTGTTCAAGTCATGTCTGAGTTTTTAAATAGTAGAATTAGATGTGGGAAACTCCCCCTCAAATTCCATCTGTGTATATTTTTTGTTTTTTCCTGTTTAACATTTTACATAGCATTTTAATTTTTAATATATCAATATTTCTGTTCTGTTTATCATTTTAAAAAGTCGATGCCTATTTTAAAAATGAATGAATGTCTTTACATTAGGTTGTTGTATAACTTAATTCCCTTCTTTAAAAAAGAAACTTTATTTTGGAATAATTTTAGATTTCTGTAACCATGGTACATTTGTCAGAGTTAAGAAACCAGTATTATTATGTTACTGTTAACTAGAGACTATTTGGATTTTACCAGTTTTTCTGTTTAGTCCTTTTTCTGCTCCAGGATCCAGTCCAGGACACCAGG
Organism: Balaenoptera musculus; assembly: GCF_009873245.2. Taxonomy (NCBI): domain Eukaryota; kingdom Metazoa; phylum Chordata; class Mammalia; order Artiodactyla; family Balaenopteridae; genus Balaenoptera; species Balaenoptera musculus. The sequence goes on from NC_045793.1 coordinate 7,568,933, forward strand.
TCGCATTTAGGTGTCTCCTTAGTCTCTTCCAATCTGTGACAGTTTCTCAGTCTTTCCTTGTTTTCATGACCTTATTTATTGGTCAGATGTTTGGTCGAAATGTCCTTCAGTTTGGGTTGATGTGATGTTTTCGAGCGATGACTGAAGTGAGAGGTTGTGAGGTTTGGGGAAAGAATACGACTGGGGTGCGGCGCTGGTCTCAGCACACGTCGGGGTGCAAGTGGCGGGTGACCTAACCGTGGCAGGGGTGTCACTGGTTTCTCCGCTGGGACGTCCCCTTCCCCTCCCTGGATTCTGCTTTGAAAGCGACCCACCTGGGAAGGGACTAGCTCCGCGCGTGGGCTTGGGAAGTGTGCACATGGGTTTTGGAATTCCGTGTAAGAAAGACTTGCCTCTCCGCCCCCATTTACTTGTTTATTTAATCACTTCTTTCTCTCATAGACTCATGGATACTTATTTTTTTAGTTCGGTTATAATACCGTTGTGATTTAGTTTGATGCTCAGATTGCTCCAGCTTTGGCCCCTGGGAGTGCCTTCAGTTTGGTTCTCGTCCTTTCATCCTCTCAGCATTCCCTTACTTCCTGCTACAGGCTTTTCTCCTATTTTCCCGGTCCCAGCCCATGAACCGGCCATTAATCCAGAGCCCGGCTTCCTTGTGCTGGGTAATGAGATTCAGGAGAGGAAGATGTGGGCGCTGGGGGTCCTGCTCCTGGGCTCTGTGGGCGGAGCCTGGAAGCCCACACATGTCTGCTCACCCAGGGATGCACGTGAGTCTCCCTGCGCCTGTCCGTGTGTGTATGAACATGGAAGAGTTCACGCTGCTGTCTCTGACTCTAGTCCATCACCACCGCTTGCTTATTTGGCCCTGGTACCCGTGAGAAAACTTAACTAGAGGACAGTGTTTCTGTCCAGTTCTTTTCGTCTTTAGCCTTCCTCTGTCCAGTCAAAACACAGATTTCCAAAGTTTCCTAGGTTGGCTCCTTTTCTCCCCACCCGTTTCCATGGGCTTATCTCATGTGGTTTTTATATACCCCAACTCGTTGTGTGGTCTGTATTCCTTCCTGAGATCCCCTGACATCCTGTTTTGGTTTTATTTACTTGCATACAGTCTATCATTTAAGAAAATGACTTTTCACATTGATTTGTTGTCTAACTTAACTTTTTTATATGAATATCGTATCCTGATCTTCCTCACCTGCTGTTGGGTGATGGTAGCCAGGACTTACATGGTGTAGTGCCTGCTGTGACAGGTGCTGTCCTGCGGCCTTACATCCTTACAAGAGTGGACTTCTCAGGACAACTCTGTGACGAGGACGCTCCTCACAGCATGCGGAGAGGGAGGAACAAAAAGGTTTGGGAACTTGACCAGGTTCACACACAGCCGGTCCTAGGAGAACTGGAGTCCAACCCAGGGAGGCTGGCTTTGCAGGCTGTGCTCTTGCCTTTGTTTAAGTTGTGGATAGGACTTAGGATTTAATAGGACCAGATGCCGTCTTGTTGGTTTATCGTTGGGACTTAGCTTGGAGTGGAGAGGGCTGCTGCCACGTTCTCTGCGCCACGTCCATAGCAGGCTTGCTGTCGCCAGAGCGCTCTTCCTGCTGAGCCAGAGCGTGGCCAGCCTGGAGCGGGTCGCTGTAAGGCCCAGGTGGCGACCTGCAGTGGAGTCCGCTTGTCCTTGCGGATCCCGAACGGAGGACGCAGGCAGCAGCCCTGTGCGCTTGCCTCCTTGGGCCCCTCACTCCTAGTCTCCTTCTCATGGGGGTGTTTTCCGTAAAGCCCCTCAGGCGTAAGACCTACTTCTCTTAGGTTATTAATTTTTATCTCTTACCAAGAGTTACATCTGTAGGTCTCTCTAAGTTCTCCTAACCCTAACCCTTAGCCTTACCCGCAGAATCTTATTTACCATTCATTTCCTTTTGAGTTTATTAAAGCAATGGATCTTAACTTAAAAAAGTAAATGAAATTGGTAAATGTGACTAACAGCCGCCCTCAAAGCATTTTAAATGTAAAAGCACAATGGAAGATTGGTGATTTTTCAAAATTGGCAATTTCAGTTAGGGAAGGACATCGAGAATATTGCAATCATTATTACTTAAATGTTGTTAAATTTGGATTTTACCTTCCTTAGTCTGGTCTTCAGTTTAGAGTCAAAGGTGATGCTGTTGACTTAGTTGAGAAGGATAAGTAGTACCTGTAATTTATTTTTTAGTTTTCTTCAGACAAGTAGAAGCAGAACTCAGCAAGACTAGTAGATGGCGAGTGCCTTGATTTGGCAAATCCTTTAGGAATGAAAAACCTTTAAAGAGGGGCATAAAGTGCACTGAAAATGCCTAGGGCATTTTTTTTTTTTTTTTTTTTTTAATTCCTCAGTCATTGGCAACTGAGTAAGGAGGGGCAGGAACGTTACCTTATTTTGGAAAAGACCCCTCACAAGTAGACTAGAGTTGGACTTGATGGAGAAGAATGCTGATTCCTGTGCTGTGTGGCCCAGTCACTGGAGGTAGAGAGGTGTGTCTTGGGGTCACCAGGGCCGTCCAAACCCAGGGCAGGGGCGGAGCTCCTCACCACGTGGGAGTGGAGCCGATGCTGTTGACCATGAGGAAATAGGGCTCGAGAACCTGTCTTCTGTTCACTCAGGTGTTGTTGTGTATATAATCTCAATATTAAAACGGTACCTCAGACCCCTTCTGTGTCTCATGTGGCGGAAAATCGAATCCAAACTGGTTAAAGTAAAAGAGAGGGAATTCCTTGGCTCACATAACTGAACAGTTGTGGAGTTGGTTTGGCAAAGCACGCCTGGTCAGGGCTCAGTGATGGGACTAGAGTCCATTTCTTGGCTTTGGGTGTTTTTTCTTTTTCTCTTGTTGACTGTTCTTTGCAGGCTCTCCTCTCATGGTTGCAGTTGGCTTCCAGCAGTTCTTCAGGCAGCAGGTTTCCAGGTTCAAACCTAAGTGGAAAGGGTGAGCATTCTTGACCTTGCAGGGAACCTCCTGAGACTTTCACATCTGGTTGTGTATTCATCCCTGCACTGGTAACTACAGGGGGCTGTGGGCCGGGGCCTTGGGCTCCCTCCCATGGAGGTGGCAGTCCTTAGAGAAGGGTGGGTGCAAAGTTCCCAGAGAAGGTGAACTGATGCAGGTTGGCAAAAACAATTTGAGTTTGGTTGATTCATAAATTAGACTCTGGACTGTGTAATTTTCCTTTATTTTATTTAATCTATATGTTTGTGATCCTGTAAAGCTACATTGTATTAAGGTTTGGATGGTTCCCCGCCATAACCTGGTTTGTCTTTTGAATTAAAACATAACTGTTGTTGTGGTTTCACTGTATACAGGTCGACTTGAGCTATAATCTGTTTTGAATAAGAGAAGCTGTTTTTTTCCTGGATAAAAATCATACTCGTGCCATTTCACCTATGAAACTAAACAAATCTTTTCAGTGGGAAAGTTAAAAATTGGATTTTTCACAAATCCCCATCCATTTAGTAGCAAGTCATTTTAATAAAAGTTTCTTTCTGCTAATGTACGAGTATTCCAAGCTGTATCTTAATACTTCCTGGGCTGTGATATAGTGGGAAATAGTCAGAAGAGCTGATTTGTCTGCCTTCAGGGTGGGAAGGAGCAGGGGGAGCTCACGTTTGAAGGCTTGAAGTCTCTGCACGCCGGGCCTAAGAGGTAGGTGAGCCTGCCTGTATCTGGTGTTTGCACCCAGCTGTGGGGTAGGTGATGTTATCCCGACTGTTTGGATAAGGTCTCTCAGGCAATATCAGCTTCCCTAAGGAAGACCCAGAGGCTCCAGGTTTTGTGCTCAGGATCTCTTGATTGGTAAGGCGGCTGGACCACAGGGTCCTGACTGCCCCTGAGACGCATCTCCTCCCGGGTTTCTCGGTGGTGGGGTGACTCCCCCTCCCGTCCCGCACTCAGCGCGGCAGCCGCCCTTCCTCTCATACCTTGTGGCACAGCGACTCATGATCAGCGCGTGCTAATAGACCTGCTTTTTGTTTTTAAATCTGTTTGCCAGGCACACAGCCTGTGATTTGACAAATGGAGAAAAATTGTTCTTGAGACTGAGGAACTTCCAGTGGGGGTGAAGTGGGGTGAAGAACGTGAAAATGTGATTTTAATACGTTGTAAATGCTGTGATAGTCGGAGGCAGTTTGTTTTATGTAAAACATCCTTCTAATGGTGCCTTAAATTTTGTTATTTTTTTCATGGATCTGCCTGTTTATCCCTATACTTGTTTTTTTAAAATTAATTAATTAATTTATTTATTTTTGGCTGTGTTGGGTCTCCGTTTCTGCGCGTGGGCTTTCTCTAGTTGCGGCGAGCGGGGGCCACTCTTCATCGCGGTGCGCGGGCCTCTCACTATCGCGGCCTCTCTTGTTGCGGAGCATAGGCTCCAGACGCGCAGGCTCAGTAGTTGTGGCTCACGGGCCCAGTTGCTCCGCGGCATGCGGGATCTTCCCAGACCAGGGCTCGAACCCGTGTCCCCTGCACCGGCAGGCAGATTCTCAACCACTGCGCCACCAGGGAAGCCCTTATTCCTATACTTTTAAAGAACAGTCTGTACACTTCCATTTCTTATCCTAATTCAGAGGTCATGATTCTTATATTTTGATAATTTCCCCTAAATGAATCACTGTCCTTTTTTCTTTTCCTCTCTGTTGTGTATATTTACCAGATCATTCTATAGCTTAAAACCTTCACTTACTTCTTTATTTGGAAGAGCTTTGTGAAGTTTATAAACGTGGAAACTTATCCCTTCATGCCCTCTTACGGAGAGGTTGGTTCCAAATCAACTTTGAAGTGTTTTGTCATTGATGAAGCAACTTGTTAGTTTAGTAACAGCTTTGGTTTTGTCCTGACATACTTTTCCAGAGGTGTTGTTACTAATGGTAGAAACACATAGAAGGTATTCCAGCGTGTTAGGCACGGAGGATTCCAGTGGAAAACATGAAGTGCTAACTAATGAAATGATACCTCTTCACCATGACATAAAAAATGCACCTTAAAAAATGCATTGTAGTGATATCCGTGTTGCACATCAGTGAAAACGAAAGCTGTGTTCCCAGTGCGGGTTTTTATCAGGCACGGTGGTGCCGCCTCCCAGGACCAAGAATTTGTGGAAGCAGCAGATGGGACCAGTTGTGATGAGTTTCTGAGCTAATGCAACAGATCATCCCTTTTTGTCTGATTCCTCTCCTTTCTAGCTAGGCCTTTGAAGTACTAAGTGTCTGAAAATAATTTGCATAGAATTACCTGAGCTCATCTGTTAACTAACCAGCAGATGTGAAAGCAAAAAATTGCCACAAAGTCATTTTTAGAATAAAGCTCCAGCCTCTCCCTAACTTTGGCATCTTTTTGCCCGGCCTCACCGTCTTCCTAACTTCTTCCCCACTTTCTGTGTTTCCGCCAGGCTGGGATCTGCTGTGGGGTTTAGTCTTCTCAGCTCTGAGGACTGTCATGTTTGTTCCACTCAGCACCCCAGGCAAGGTTGCACTTTGAAGCTTTTACAGGACTCAGTCCTATCTCTGTGATCTCATTCAACTGTCTTTATCTTAAGTTCTGAAGTCTCTTCATTCTTCTCGTTCCCTCAATTCTTGTAATTTGGGCTGTTTACCTCATTTGGGGTCCACCTTCGTCTGCAGGGTCTGCTGGCGGCCCCTCTCCGCCCTTACGGCCCGAACCCAGCTGGCTGCTGCTCTTACCTGAGCCCCTTCCGTTCTCTCTGTGCCTTTTGAAACCCGACTCAACTTTTAAGGTTGAGTGGTCACTTTGCTGCCATCCTTCTGCAGCTCCTTACTTGTGTCCCCCACCCTCAGCCCCGGTACTTCTGCATATTTATCTCATATTGTAAAGTCCGTTCTTTTAGCCCTTCTTAGGTAGGTTATAAGTGCCGCAAGGGCAAGTTTTGCGTTTCATTCATCTTTGTATATTCATTGCCTGATTCTTACTAATCATTAATTACATGCTTTCTTTGCCCCTCTCAGCTTGAATAATCCACCATTTGTGTTCTCTTTTCGTGGTTTTGGTGGTGGAATAGTCCTACAGAAAGTTACCACTGACCTCTGGGTTCCTTTTCTTTCTCTAATTCCTCTCCTTAGGCAATTTTCTCTGTGCCCGAGGGCTGTTTGTAAGCAGGTACATGAAACCCTACTCAGTTATTCAAGCCAGAAAGCCATCTTCCCCATATTGAAATCCTTGCCATGTTTGCTCTCAAGTGACTCTTGAAATCATTTCCTTTCTCTCATCACCGGTGTCTTTCAAGAAGCTGCATCGTCGCTTGTCTAGGGTCAGTCCCGCCTTCCAGTCTCACCTGGCCTCACCTTTGCCTTTTACTCTCTTCCAGCCCCTCCTGCCGCTGCACTGCAGTCAGCTGGGCTTTCCAGAGTGTAAATCTTCCCCCTGCCCCTTTACTTAAAACACTCTATGACTTTCCATTGCGCTTAGATAAATTAAAGCACAAATCCCTAATGTGGCACCTTTGCACCATCCGATAGAGGAATGTCCTTCTAATCTTTTGAAGATACAAGTACAAGTTTAACACTTTGATGAACAAATGTTCTGGAAGAGGACACTCGTTTAGACTCTGTGGTGTGAATTGGACACCCGGTGGACTACAGGCCGAGCCCACGTTGCACAAAACCGGCTTCTAGAGCCTCTGCAACCACAGATGGGGTGGGAGGGGTCCCTGCCTTCCTTCTCCTCTGGCTAGCAGAGGAGCCCCCATGGGAGGAAAGGTGGCACGAGGCAGAAACACAGACTTTCATCACAGTGTTGAAGGTGAGAAGCATGGTTGAAAGTGCGTGTAGGGGGAATACTTTAATTTGTACAGTTATCACATATTGTGCTGTATATTTTCTATCTTTGGTGCTGTATGTAGATTTTACTTCTTTTTCAGATTTATCTTTTTCAGTCATTCATTTATGCCTGTAGCAACTAATTTAATGATGAAAAACTTAGAATATGTGTCTACATTTTTTTTTCACTCCACAAGTGTGGATCTCACAGCTCGTAACTGTATATACTTAACTCCTGTAATGGGTCACATTTCTGTAGGATGACTGCAGTTTAGGAGTGGAGTATCTTTGTAAATAAAAATGTCTTTTAAAGGTTGTCTTAAATAAAAATTTATACTTGGAATGAAATGTTTTTAAGGACTTCACCATGCAGAACAAATGAGGACCCTTCTTGCAAATATCAACAGCGTAATTATGTGTCATTTCTTTTGTTGATTGTTAGTTTGCTGGGGATTAAAACACAAGTGGTCATATTCAGGCTGGTTAGATTAGTGATTTTAATATGAAACCATTGCTTTTAGAATAATCATGGGCCAGACTGGGAAGAAATCTGAGAAGGGACCAGTGTGTTGGCGGAAGCGTGTAAAGTCAGAGTACATGCGCCTGCGGCAGCTCAAGAGGTTCAGGCGAGCTGACGAAGTCAAGGTATCCTCCGTCTTCTGTGAAAATGCGGGTACAGTTAAGGATGGTTTACCCCCTAAAGATAAGTTTTAATTTGAAAGGGTAAATGGAGTTTACTGTAAGATAAATGAAAACTTGGAAGTTAAGGTCCTTGGTCTGTCTTAATTAACATAAAAATCGTACCATGCACATTAGTGAAGTGGAAAGATTTTAATCTAATGGTTATTCAGTCTACTTGGAAATCACCATCTTTTCAGTGTAGCTTTGTACTTCATGTGGAGACCCAGGACCCAAATGTAAAGGAATGTGTTTCATGGTACTGTGTTCCTAAAGTCATTGTGATTTAAAAAAAATATAGATATATACAAAGTTAACAAAGAAAGGAGGGAAATAATTTCCTATTCCCCTTCTACTCTCAGTAAAATAATAGATGTGGTGTTTTTGTATTATTTGAACGTGGGAAACCACAGTTTAGTGTAAAATCCATATGCTTTTGAAGGAATGTCCCTGATACTTTTGAGGAATGACTCAATTTTAACCTTCATTAGAGCTGTTACAAATTTTCTAACAATGAACAATTTCTTTTCTCCTCTCCTTCATTTTTTTAAAGAGTATGTTTAGTTCCAATCGTCAGAAAATTCTGGAAAGAACAGAAATCTTAAACCAAGAATGGAAACAGCGAAGGATCCAGCCTGTGCACATCCTGACTTCTGTGAGCTCATTGCGCGGGACCAGGGAGGTTGGTGAACTCACGCGCTGTATGAATTATCAGTGCATTTTGGTTTTTGCTGTTGGAATGTTGGTTGGTTATCGAGAGGAGGCCATTGACCTCGGATGTCCCTTGTTTTATTGTTATTTCTTTTTAATGTGCAACTGATTCCTAGATTTTTATAAGACTGTTCATTAAAAAAGAACTTTAAATACTCTCGAATGTCCTCATCAGATCACACGTTAGAGCAAGGCTTTCTGATGCACAGTTGTCTTTTTTCCTCCCCCTTCATATGAATTAGCCATGCTGTAAGAAATGGTTCTTTTTCATCCATACTCATGGAGTAAACAAGCTTCTTATTATACATTTTGTCCAAATTCTAAGGCTCTCTCTATAAGAATTTTTAAATTTGGGGTTGAGAGGTCAGAATTTCCTTTTTTAATAGAATTTTTTTGAACGAACGAGGTAGATCTTAATCACTCCAAAAAATTACTGTTTTCAAAGGAAGGCAATAAATCTATGGTAGATTTTATAATGAGATAACACATTAAAACATAGTGGCAGCAAGATGAAAAGAAAATGGCAGAAACTTACACAGTATAGAACCAATCAGTAGGATTTTGGTTAAAGCATTTCTGTTTAAGTACCTGTTTTATGCAGGAAGACATGGCATATGATATGGAATGCTATTTGAATGGGCATGGAAGCAAAAAGAGAGAAGAAAGTGATTTGAAATTTAGATTATACCACGTAGTAGATGATTGTTGACCTGGGTGTCTAAACATGGAAGGCATCTAAACAATGGAATTTGTTCTAAAATAATGTTTTCAATGAGCAGTCATTTTTTATATGATATTGTAATAATCAAGCACTAATTTGCTGTCTTACGAGACCTGTTGAGATTGTGTGACGCACTGGCTTCAGAGACTGGTCAGTGCTATCATAGTAGCTCAGTCTGTGCTACAGACACGGTCCTAGTGGTGATTTCAGTGATGGTGCTGGTGGTCTTGATGGTGACACATATGGCTTGGGATGATCCTTAGTTATTTATGCATTTTGTCAGTTGACAGCTCTTTAAGCTCTGACTTGCAGTTGGATAAATATGTATTATATGTTATTAACACCTTCCAGTCATCTGCAACAGGTCAGGACCTACACATTAGAGGTAAATGACTAATTAATATACTAAGGGTGAAAGGGATTCTTTTCTGTGCCAGTCAGAATGTTCTCAAAAGGGATCAGGATGCAGCCTCTAATTCTTTTGAAAGTGACCTTTTGGAAATTTTGAAGTGAAGGAAAAAGAAACCTCGTTTTTTTCTCTCCAGAGGGATACATTTTAGAAATTTGGAGAAATAAAGTAGGAACACATGGAATACTTAATTTTGCCACCCATTACAAATCTCAAAATGCTGTTGAAAGCCCAACCTACATTTATAATAAAAGTTAACATCAGTAATGATTTCTGGCACTGCACTAGGTACCACTCTACCTCATTTTGTCTTCGTGATGGTTGTATTACCACATTTTTATTCGCAGGTGAGGAAACTGAGCCTTAGGAGAATTAAAGTCAGTTTCCTTGCTCTAATGATCTGATGTGGGCCTGGAAGAGTACACTTTGCTCAGACACATTAAGAAATTATTAAAGTTCATTATTTATGTACAACCGGAATTGCTCATGATACAATTTTTGGTGTTAAATTTAAGAGTACAGTTTATTCAAATGAGTATTTACTAATTGAATTTTGCTTTTAATTTTGTCAAGTGGAGATAAAAGTCATTGAATGTAAAGATACCTAACTTTTTATTGAGTTCATGAGAGAAATTGTAAGAAGAAATTAGCATTTTAATGAAACAAGTGTTTTTCTAAACTTAGTACCCCATGCAGGTTGAGAAAAAACATTTTCACAAAACAGGAGGGGAAAAGGAGGAAAGTAACCCCTAGTCTCAGGAACTTAGGTTTTGTTGCATGGAACTCTGGTCAAAGCACATTTGTTTTTGAGCCACTCTTAACTACTGGTTCTGCTTGAAGTGATTCGTCTTTTACTCCTCCTAGCCCCCAGCCCCTTTAAAACCATCATCACTGACTTTTGGAAGCTGAAGGTTTATACAGTTTGTGATAAGCTTCTTGGTGTTATCACAATAAATAATAGAATTTTAGGGCTGGAAAGGACTTTAATGATCTCTGTCTAGTCTCCTTACTTTTCAGATGAGACCATATCCCTGTTATTTTTTCTTCAGTTTGAGCATTTCCAGCAATATATCAGTTTCTTTTATATGCTTTAAAAGTTGGAGTCAGCTAGGTCAGAAGCAGGAGGATAAATAAGTTAGCCTGTTTTGCAACGACTTTCCTAGTAATAGGCTTGCAGGCTTGGCAGAATTTGGGACTTCACTGTTGACCCAAACACCTAGAAAGTCCATGGCTTTCAACATTTGGAAGTGCTGTTGTAACATTGTTTTAATTAAGTCCTTATTTTTATAAGCTGATCCTTTATAAGTGCTGTCTTCAGTTTAAATCCTTTGAGCATGACGATGATACAATGACAATTTTCAGTCATTCACTCAAGTCTTCTACTTTATTCCCTTCTGTACTTGTAGAAGGGGATAAGCTCAGTTTTAAAATGACCAATTTTATCTAGGTTATTTTAGTAAAGAAAGTCTGACAAGTTTACTATCTGATCTAATGAAGTGACTGCTGTAGATTCTGACTTGAGGTCAAGGAGCCCTGCAGTCGACCTGGAGACCACATCTTTAGTCTGTTGTTTCCTTAATGCATGCTTTTAGGAGACTTGTGGGTACTTATTTTTTGGTGTTGAAGTTACAGAACCTAAGCCGTGTTGCCCATAGGATCTTAATACAGAGTATGTGTCTATTTTCTCTTTTTAAAAATACTTCTGACTTCTTGAAGACAGTCACTGTAATATATGTTACATATATTTCCTTTGCTCTTCAGTTTATCTTTTTAAGGAGCATTCAGCTTAAAAATGTTATGAAACGATACAGGCCAAGGGATATACGCCGTATTGCCATAATATGTGGTTGTTTGTCAGAAAATTATTTCTAGGTGACATTCATTACTTTGTCTCATCAGTCAGTAAAGAACTTTATCTTTTGTAAGTCTGCACATTGGTAATCATGTTCTTTAATGTGTCTGTTTTTCCAGTTTTGATGAAGAAGCTGGTTTAGGAGTTACTCTTGTAGTTCTTACTAGTGCATTTCTTTTTGTGCATTTTCCATTTCTTGCTGAAAACAACAAGGCACTTTTCCCTTTCATTGATTCTTCATATCAAGATTTTTATTACTTGTATGTATTATGACTGTGAAAGGGAGGCTTGCTCAAATGATGTCTGTCTTCTGGGCAAGTGGTGTGATTGGTTTAATAATTTAAAAATATCCTGCCAATATGCATTTTTAGATTCCCAGGAGAATGTAATGTTCTTGTAAGAATTCTGTGTCTTGTTTACTAATGAAAAGAGTAAGAAAAGTGGGGCTTCTTCAGAATGTTTAGCATACAACAAGCAGCATCAGAAGGACCTCCTAGTCCTCATATTCATGAAGAATTAAAAGTCTTTTGGACTTTTCAGTACGTACAGGTTTGCTCTTCCTATTGATATCTTAACATTTTAAGTTCATCACCTATCATTTGATATTTGCAAATGAATTTTTTTCGGGGTGGGGGGGCTTCTTTCATGACACAGAATGTGTAAGTTCTTTCGTAAGTTTGCAATTTGGGCTTATTTTTGTTGAAGGAGAAGAAAAACATTGTCTTGTTTACCTGTAAACACTTGATTGCATTATTTATTGACGTGGTAATGCACTTTCCTCAGTTAATTGTAAATAGAAATTTAGTTACTATACACAAAGAAGAAATAACATGCTGGTGTACCCAGTGTGTAGTGGTCTTTACTTAAATATACTCCCAACTTTCAACACAGTAACATGCTTTCTTTCCTTTGTGAGTTTCAGGATTACAGGACCAGTATGTCCTGCCCAGCATTTGAGCAGATGTGGCAGGGAGCTGGGTCATTTTTCTCATGTCTTAGACATTGATGAGTGGTTCTCCCAAGTGTGTGTCTTTACTCTCAGTCTGAACATATCCATCCTTTCTTGGTTCCTCAAGGAACTGGTTTCTTAGTTGCTTTCTGCTGCTCTTTGTCTCTGAACCATCTGTTGGTTGAATCTTGTGTTAACTCTGCCAGTCCTTCCTGCCCATGTCACTTTTTCAAATCACGGCAGCCTTTGCTTTCCTTTCTGGCTTTCTTTCGGCTGAAATAGATGGAATATTACTTAAATGACCATAAGGAGGTGTTCCTTTGCTTTTGAAAGGAAGCTAATATAAGCATTTTATGCTTTTCCGAAAAGGCCGTTTAGAAAAAAGAAAGATCACTTCTGTTGTTTGAGTTTATATATTATTATCATATATTAAAGATATATCATACACGTAGGATGTTTGAGTTCATATTTTAAATTTAAGATTATATATCTTAAGTTTAAAAAGTGAACTTTTCAAAAATGTCAAATGTTTATTTTGTACTACTAAATAAACCAGAAGTTGTGTTTAATTTGCCGTTTTTCTCCAAGAACACTGTGTATACAGTTTGTGTTTTAAAATTTATTGTTAAATTGACCATTACAAAGATCAAGTCTGTCCTCAAAATACAAAACCAAATTTTGACAGCTGTTTTGAAAACAAACAGAATGAACCAAAACCCAAAGAAATGCTTATCTAGTCTGCAATGTTAAAAAAGTGTTCATTGCTCTGAAGAAATAAGAAAATTTTGTTAGACCTAGAACTACTATCACAATTTAGCTTGATAATTTGGATTGACTTAAATCCACTGCTTAGGATTCTGTTTTATCTTCTCTTACTAGATTTTGTAAAAGAATATTATTTGAGTACCATTTTGAGAGGGTTGGGCAGATTTCATGAGCTACCTTGGCAACCGATGAGGCACTTTTAATACTAGCTAATGTGAATATCTGTTGGGTTAATGAAACTTTTGTTTTTTATCTTTTTCTTCAATTAAAAGGTCACTGTAAAATATTAACTGTAAAAATTCAAATAACACAAATATATGAAACAGGAGCAAAAGGTCCTGTCGTCCAAGCCCTGTGACTTTTATTCTCTTAGATTTCTTTTTCTATAACATGTTAATTATAATGATAATATATATTTTATTTTAAAAAGTTATTCCCAGATAAAACATGCCTGCCTTTTGGGGCCATCGCTTTACATCTGTCCAGGTCTTCAGTATCTTCAACAATGCACAGTGCTTGGTCCTGTGGATTTACCATAATTAATTGCCCTATTCATAATTGATGAACATTTAGGTTTTTATTTTTTCCTTTTGCAGTTAGCATTTCAGTGAATATCCTTCATACACATCTTTGCATCTTTTGAGTAATTTTGTAGGAAAAGTTTCTAGAAACAGTATTACTAGGTCAAGAGGATATGCATATTTAAATTTTTAATAGCTATTACCAGATTGCCCCCCAAAAGTTTTACGTTTACACTCTCACCAGCTGTTTATAGTGGGGTCTGTTTATCTATATTCCCAACATAAAATGTTAATCTTTGTCAGTGTGATAGGTAAAACATTATTGTAATTTGCTCTCCTTTTGTTAATCAGTGAAGTTAATTTTAAGTACCTATTGTTTGTTTATATTTCTTTTATGAGTTGGCTGTTACTGTCTTGGATCTTTTAAAATTGGGTTGGACTTTTTCTTATGATTTTTAAGGACTTTTTGTATATTATAAATACTAGTTTTTAATCATCTGTTCTGCAGATTTTCCCCCCCATTTTCATGTTATTTCTGGTATGTTTTGGTTATACAGAAGTTTTAAATGTTTATGTAGTCAAATTAGAATTTCTTCTTCTGATTTCTGTGTTTCTTTAAGGCTTACAAAGCCTTTCTCCACTTCAGGATTATAAATTATCCATCTTTCCTTCTAGTTTTCATTTTTATATTTTAACATCATTTAACCTATTTGGAATTTCCTTTGGTGTAAAGAGTGAGTGGGGAATTGCGTTTTCAATTTTTTTTTCTATTTGGCTTTGTTGTTTCAGCACGATTCACTAAATGATCAATCTGTGAGCAATTGGGGAGTGGTTATAAATCTGTTTTGCAAAGATCAGCAGAATTGGCCTGTGTGATTTGGTGGTCACGGAGCAGGTTTAGCACCTGAGCAAGGGCTTCGCGCTTCTGAGACTACGGTCCGGTGGCCGTCCTGCCTTTTTACCTTAGCCAATGGCTCTGCTGCTCTGTGGCGTTCAGCCCCACGTCCACTCACGGGAGCGAGGCTTCACAACGGCTGTGCTGCCACCGCTGATGGAAACCATGACTTTATTCTTTGTTCTGCTTCTTAGTTTTTGTTTACTTTCTTTTTTTTTCAATGATAGAAATGGTCTTATTTGCCACTCGCAGAACTATTATTGAATTAGGTTCTTGAGTTTGCGTGTCATGGACAAACGTGGCTCTGGTTACGTGCTTTACATGCTGCGTTGGGTGTTTTTGTAGTTTTACCAACTTAGGTCCTGTGACTGTTGTTCTGTTTCTGATCTCCAGTATTTTAGCAAAACTGCAGATTATGAGGAGATGATTTACCCTAACAGCCCCCTTCAGACCCAGACTGCATTGGGTTTTTAATAGTTACTATATTAACTAGGTTTATAGATTTATGACCTCTTTACTCGGGCTCAGGCTTCTGAAGCTAGGATGCAGGGAAGAGCTTTAAGGGTCCAAACTTCCTGAAATTGTACTTCACATGTTACCTGTTCTGTGTGAAATGCTGTATATGCCCCCCCAGGCCTGCCCCGGAAGAAGTGCCAGACTGATGCTTATAGGGTGGCATCTTTCTGTTGTTCTTAAGTGAGCTCAGGGCAGGAGCCTTGTGTTGCTGGTGGAGGTTCCCCCCCGTCCGGACGGCTCTGCAACATACATATCTAGCAGCAGAAATGGAAATAATTTACAGTCTGGCATGAACCACTCTTGTATTCCTTAGCTCCAGTGCCCTTGATTAGCTGCTTTAATTAAGTGTGTCTGTGTCAAGATCTGATCAGGATGTTTTATTTCTGACCCTCTCCTTTAACCACCCTTCTCCTAATCATCCTTGTAAACCTTGTTAGGAACTCACTTCTACTATGAGATTTTCTTGACCCAGACCTGATACTTAACCTCAGTCCAGTTTTTTCTTCAGTACTTACTTCACATAAAAGCAGTCTGAAATTAAGTTATGTACACTATCATTTTCACCAGAAGGCCTAGCTAATTTAAAACTTGGTGTGTCATCTTTTCTCTACTCAAATCTTGAAGAATATGGGTAGTTTCAGAAATCATCCTCAGCTTTTCCCTAGAGTTGGGTGGCAGCTGATGCTTTCTTTCATACACCTTAGATGTGAGACAGTTCCTTATTGTTTTTACTCGGAAAAGCTAAAGGATATTAGACAACATCACCAGTTCGTTGTGTCTCTGGCTTGAATTAAATGGACCAACCAGGATCCAAGAATATTTTTAGCTTGGCTAACTGAGTGTATTTTTTCCCCCTACTATACGGAAGTCGGACCTAACCCTTCTAATGTTAAAGATTGTTGAGAGACCGGATGGCTATGACTGTTGCCCTTTGGGATGTCCCACTGTAAGATGGGGAGTCATACCTACCTCCTAGGGTAGTGGTGAATTTTAAAGAAGTTAACTTTGGTAAAGTCTCTAGCACAGTGCTTGGCACATAGTAGGGTGTGTTAATTTCTTTCCCTTCCCTGCAGGCCATTCACCTGCTCTTCCCTCTACGATTTTCCATAACACAGTTTTTACTTGGAACCAGCCTTCTGCCAAGAGTCTCAGTTTGGTTGTGTACTCCTACAACTACTATTTTTGGCTTGACTTCCCTCTCCAGCTCCCAGTGGTCCAGCCACACAGTCGCCTATTGTACCAGCTGGTTGATGTAAGTCTATCCATCCTCAGAGGAACCTGGTTACTTACCAGTAAGCTGTGTTTCTCTGAAAATGTAGCATCCTTGGTAACTAATATAGTTGTTTTCTTTCTTTACCATCAATGATGGATTACCTACAACAACTTCCTTGTGTGATCCTCAAGTTGGAACTAGAATTAGAGAATTTAATTTGTTGATATAGGTCTCCTAGTGAGTTCCTGAGTCCAAGACATATGACTCTGATCAGGTAAAATGCTGTGGAGACCCATGAGGTCAAAATCCTATTCAGTGCTCTGAGTGATATGAGACAATAATATAAAGTGTCAAGGATGATACATTTTCAAAGAAAAAAAGTTACTGGTAAGTAACTGGGATTTTTGAGTAATTTTCCTGTAAGTCAATAAATAAGAATTCCCAAACTTGTTTTACCAACAAATGCTTTTGCATTTGAATATTATTTCATAAATGAAAGGGATATGGTTATTAGTTAAGGTTAATAGTTAAAGAATGGGGTAGGTTTCTAGAGATACTACATAGATAATGAGGTGGGTATAGACCTTCAATTTGCTAAATAGGTGTTCTCTTAGCTTTAAAAAGAAATTGAAGTCGAAGTCTCCATTAGGGACAAATCAGCAAATGCAGTCGGTTCATTCCGGAAACATTTTTTGAGTGCCTACTCTTTTTTGAGACACTGTGCTGAGTATTGTTGCGAGACAGAGGTAAAACCACACTCTGCCACAGCCGCTTTGAGCACTTATTTCCAGCCCCTTGGTGACACTTTTATCACTCAGAATTGAGGTGATGGGTCATGGGGGTATGGCAGGTGTGGGGTTGGAGATAGTACTTAGCGCTGCAGCCTTTGCTGCCTTATTTTCTGTGCTTCTCTAAGTTCTTTCTGTTCACGGAAAAGTCAGCTGACCTCGTTCAGTAGACTCAGAGCATCTTCTCTGTCACTAGAGCAAACAGGTGGAGCAGAGCCAGCGTGCCTCCTGTCTGGTAGTTGAATAGGATATTCAGCTGTCCTCCCGTAAGTGCCACCTTGGATTTAGATATTAAAGCAGGTGAATAAGTCAGAGTTGGAGAAGCAGCCCCTCCCCCTCGTCCCCCAGGCTTTAAAGGGGGCCAGTCTTCAGAATTAAAATCACAGAATTAATTTACCTCCACCATGTGTAAAACAAAAATCAAAAACTCCAATTTAATTGTTTTGCAAGAAATGAAATTATTTTGTATTTAAAACCACTGGGTAGTGTATAACACTTTATTCCGTAGTTATAACCACTCCTTGCCCCAGAGTGACCTGGTTAATAAGTAACTTAAGAAGAAGGAATGAAGATGTGGTAGGAATAGGACAAGAGGCAGATGCTGGGGGAGGAGATGCCCTGTGACACTGTTGGGTGTCTCTCTTGCACAGCACCCACTGCACGGGCATCTCAGGGTGAGAACTAGAGCACAGGCATGAAGCTTGTGGGTGCTGGAAGCAGACTTAGGCTTCCACCCTGGCTTGGTGATTTCCTGCCTTTCTGACCAGGCAAGTTACTTAACCTCCCTGAGCCTCAGTCTCCTCCTCATTGTGTGAAATCGTGATGCCAAAGGCTAAGATGAGAAGTGGTTAAGAAAATGTATGTAAAGCACTTAGCACAGTGCCTGCAACACAGTACGTGCTCAATAAATGTTAACTGCTGTTATTATTGGACGGATGGATGAGGAATTGCATCAGAGGCCAAAGAAGGAAACAGGGAAAGATTGCGGGTTCTGGAGTTTTAGTAAACTGTTCACACCTTCTTATTTACTTGAGCTATGAGCTTTCTAGTATTATCTTTAATCTTTGCCCTTTTGGAAAGCAAATTAATGGATTAATCACTGTCACAGTTCTTCCTAACTACTCTATCTTTAAACCTTCACTTCCACTGAGGAAGGAACTATTTTTGTGCTGCGGTGACTGTGACTATTGGAAGATTATCCCCCTGGCCTGAGGAAATGCTGAGGGCCAGGTGGGCCTGGATGCCAAAGACTTCCACTCTGATTTCACCAAATCTAGACCCGCGATTTTTAAGTCCTCTTAAATAAAAATGAAACATTTAATAATTATGTGTGTTGTATAGACATGACTTTTTTGGTTTCATTTTACTACTTCAATTCTACTTCTTTTTGCTCTATTTTCATGGATTACATGTCCAGGGTATTTTTGAGAAGGCTCTGGAGACCTGATAATTGGGTAATGGTACTCTTTTAAGAAAAGCTGGATTCCTAGACAGGATGGAAAGTGCTGTGGTATTTGGGCACAGATCTTTACCGTATTTCATCAAGTCAAAGATGCAAACTTTTTAACATTTTAACATCTGAAACTGGCATGCATCTTAGAAATCACTATGATAAGAAAGCATTGTGTTATAGTTTAATTGGCAACATTATTTTCTTAATGCTACAGAAGATAATGGTGTGCTTTGAAATTGATGTCATCGTAGATTGGATGAAATATGGTATTTCAGGGAAATATATTTACTTAACTGGTATTAGAAATGTATAGAAATGTGGTATCGTGACAATATGTGTAGTGGGTAAGAGCAGGGGCTCCAGAGTCAGACTTTCTGGGTTTAAATTCTAGCCCTAACAGTGTATGACTTTGGGCCAGTTATGTATCCTTTCTCTATCTTAGTTTTCTCACCTGTAAAATGAGCGCTAAGAATAGTCCCCATCATACAGCGCTGTAATGAGGACTAAATATAAGACATGTAAGTGTTTAAAATAGTGCCTAGCACATAGAAAGTGCTTAATAACATTAGCTATTATTGTTAATAATTTAGAGATTACACTTCTGCAGAATTGATTTGAATCCATTTCGTTGTGATTGAAATTCAGGTCTATTACCTTTAATATTTGTGTATCATCTGATAATATCAGCAAATGACACTTGGGTTTTTAAAAAGGGAAGGTAAAGGTAAGAAAGGTTAACCTAACAAGTTTCTATATTCTTATTAAGTAAGATTTAAGTGGCATATTTGGTGTATATATATATAGTATTATTCCATGTGGATGAGATGTAAATGAAATTAAGCAGTGAGGTAGAAAATTTATAGTGAAAGCAAGGAGCAGTTAATCTGAGGCCAACCTAAATATAATATTTGATTCTTATTGATACTGGTAAGTATGGAAAGGGTTGGAAGGTTTTGAAAATTTGCAAAATCTGAAGCTTTTTCTATCACTAAGTAAAAGAGAGGAGAGAATCCTTTTTGGTTTTTATGAACATACCATCTCAGTAAAGAAATTTCTTTTTCAAAATGCTGTAAGTAGGCAACATCTCTTTATAATATGATGCCTACAGCTTCAGGTTGTCCTTTTATTCTTACAAGTCAATTTTATTTTTTCTGTTCTAGTGTTCGGTGACCAGTGACTTGGATTTTCCAACACAAGTCATCCCGTTAAAGACTCTGAATGCAGTTGCTTCAGTACCCATAATGTATTCTTGGTCTCCTCTACAGCAGAATTTCATGGTATGTAAATAACGTGTCTTCTTATTTGGTAATCACTTCTTTTTAAATACAAAAGCATAGATAATTTTCTTGTCAAGGTGAGTTAAGATAGTATAAGTAAAAATAGCTATCGAAATGGGAGCACTTAGAGTAATTTTTTAAACCAATTAATATATGTATTTTTAAGCCTTTTCAGTGTTGATGTTGCTCTTTTCTTAGTCCTTTCTAGTTAAAACATTCTCCAAAGGAAAAGTATGAAGCAAAAGCCATACCTGGGATTAAAAATATATTTAAAAGATGAAGCGTATAGTTTTTATCCTTGAAGATGTTAGTCAGTATCCTGCAATCTCAGTCTGACTTTGAGGTTTTGTTAATTGAGAACGTATTATTTAAAACAATTTTAGGCAGCATGTTATTAAATGATAATGTACACTATGAAATATTCTCAGGGCAAGGTTAAGCATTTTTCCACAGGTAACACTGGCACAATAGCTTTTGTAATGAAATGCTAGTATTTAATTCTTTATAGAAGTAGGATGAAGAAGGATGGAACAAAAGAGAAATTTGAGTATGCATTCTTGACTTGTGTTGTTAAATTAAAAATACATAGTTTTATTACTTAGTTGGTATATAAAATAATAGGGCTATTACAGTGTTGATGGAAGTCCTTGGTGAGCCTACTTTAGAGAATTACCTGCTAGATTTTTAAATAAATAGATGTTTCTAATGTCTTCAGTAACTTTGCTGTTAAAAATTTTGCAGTGGAGGCTTAAAGGCAAACTTCAGATTCTCTTCTGCCATTGTGTATTTTTGTGCATTTAAGGCTTTATTCAAAAACATTGTTTGAGAATCATGTTACAGGAGCTTCTGGGAGGGTTCATATTTTCACAGACTGAAATTCTGAAAGCATATAGTGTTTAAAGTTGTCAATAAATTTTACTTCTGTTTTTTAAACCATTTTAAAAAATTGAAGTATAGTCAGTTTATACTGTTGTGTTAGTTTCAGGCGTACAGCAAAGTGATTGTTTCAGATTCTTTTCCATTATAGGTTATTACAAGATATTGACTATAGTTCCTTGTGCTATACACTAGGTCCTTGTTGTTTATTTTATATATAGTAATGTGTATATGTTAACCCCAAACTCCTAATTTATCTCCCCCTCCAAAGGTGTCAATAAATATTATGAATCATCCATGGGTTTTGCTGGTGATGAAAGCTAGGTCAGGCAAGCTGTCTTTATTATGGCTAGGATATATTTTGAGGTGCAAAGGTTATCTGGTTATAATTGGGAAGACAAAATAGCCAATTGTCATTTAATTTTGGCTTGTGTCCAAGATAATTAACTCTCCCAGTTTAAATGGGATTAGTGCAGGTGAGGTGTGATGGCAGCTAGACCCATTAGTTGTATATAAGCTTGACCCTGAATACAGCAATAAATACATTAACATCTAAATTTTCATTTTATACCCCATATGCACTTTTTCTCCCAGTTTCCCTTTTCCTTGTTTGTCTAAGGTACCATTATCTTTAAGAACTCTGCAGTTATCCTAAATTTGTTATGTAGGAATAATTTGAAAAATTTCCCTTTTTTTCCTGTTTCCTGCCTGCTCCTACCGTGTGTGTGTCACGGCCTTTCGCCGGCGTATTCCTCCCTGTCGATCATGGGCCAGCCTAAGGCACCTCACACTTAACATTTCATCTTAGCCAAAAGGCTGAGAAGCGGTAGGCACCTCACACTTGACATAGTTGCCATGTCCTCCCGTCAGTCTTAGCCAGTCCATTCTGTTTATCAGAATTATCTTTCTGAAATACTATTTTTAACCAATACCTTGTTCAAAGGCCCCTTAAGACTTAGACCTATCCTTGTTTTAGATTAGTCTCCATATTTAGATATGGACTTCAGAAACTTCATGTCTTTATAATTACTATCTTTTAAATTTTTTATTGAAAATTCTCTTCCCCCATGAATGTCAGCTTCCTTTCCCTTGTTTCTTTTTTTTAAAAAATAGATTTATTTATTTATTTATTTTATTTTTGGCTGCGTTGGGTCTTCATTGCTGCACGCAGGCTTTCTCTAGTTGCGGTGAGTGGAGGCTACTCTTCGGTGCGCGGGCTTCTCATTGCGGTGGCTTCTCTTGTTGTGGAGCATGGGCTCTAGGTGCGCGGGCTTCAGTAGTTGTGGCTCGTGGGCTCTAGAGCGCAGGCTTGAAGTTGTGGTGCACGGGCTTAGTTGCTCCGCGGCATGTGGGATCTTCCCGGACCAGGGCTTGAACCCATGTCCCCTGCACTGGCAGGTGGATTCTTAACCACTGCACCACAAGGGAAGCCCTCCCTTGTTTCTTAAGTACTCTGTTCTCTCTGAACTTTTCTTTGATTGGCTCTTTGCTGCTAAGTTAGCACCCTCTTTCTTCCCTGTTGTCTTCCAATATAATATATGAGTTGATGAGGTGATGTAAACTCATCTGTCATCTTTATTAGCACTGTCAATTTTGATATGCGTCTTGTTCATCTTAATAGTGAACTATGTTGTCATGTAGAGTAACAATTCTATTTTATGAATAAGAGTAAATCCTTTTGGCATAAACTTTAATGAACCATTGATATTTTATATGTCTACAATTTTATTATGTTGAATGTCTCTTAATAATTAGATCATCAAGTGAAGTTTGGAAATCCTTACTTACATTAGTTTTTATTTCCTTTTCCTTTTTTTGGGGTATGGTTATTTATGGGTTCTTTTTTTGTGTAATATCCTTTTTTTAATAAATTTATTTATTTATCTTGTCTTTGCGTTGGGTCTTCATTGCTGCGCGCGGGCTTTCTCTAGTTGCGGCGAGCGGGGACTACTCTTCGTTGCAGTTCGCGGGCTTCTCATCGCAGTGGCTTCTCTTGTTGCGGAGCACGGGCTCTAGGCGCGCAGGCTTCAGTAGTTGCAGTACGCAGGCTCAGTAGTTGTGGCGCATGGGCTCTAGGGCACAGGCTCAGTAGTTGTAGTGCACGGGCTAAATTGCTCCGTGGCATGTGGGATCTTCCTGGACCAGGGCTCGAACGTGTGGCCCCTGCATTCACAGGTGGATTCTTAACCACTGCACCACCAGGGAAGCCCTCGCTGGTTTTGATAAACCATATTTCATCGATCCTAAGAAAACTTTGAAATGTCTGAAATAGGCATGTCTTAAAATTGATGATGAGTCGTAATTTGCAGCATTTTTTCCTTTCTTAGAGAGGTACATAAAATAATGGTAAGTTTTAATGATTGATGACATATTAGATTAGGTAATACAGTATTTTTTCTTAAATTATTTCCCTGTAAACAGTTTGTTTTCTCAGATATGCTTATTGATGAGAAGGGTTTTTTACTTTGTGGCTTTTAGAATTTGATGTCTATTATTTTAGATCTGGAGAACTGGGTACAGACATCTACTTATGAAAAAATATTGTTGTATTTCAGTTATATTACATTTACTCTTAAAAAAATTTGATACTTAGGATAAGCCTTAAAAAATTTTGATACTTAGGATAAGCCTGCTTTTTAAATATTTTTTACTTTTAGGTGGAAGATGAAACTGTTTTACATAACATTCCTTACATGGGGGATGAAGTTTTAGACCAGGACGGGACTTTCATTGAAGAACTAATAAAAAATTATGATGGAAAAGTACACGGGGATAGAGGTGAGTCATGTGTTTATTCTCTTAGAAAAGCGGCCAGAGAATTGATATTTTATTAGTTTTTTAAAACATAGGTATGAAAGAGATTTTTTTTTATATTAACATTGCTGGACTGGCCTGGGCTCACAAGCCTAAAATTTTCAGTGTTTTCCCTAACTATTTTTATTTTATTTTATTTTTTTTTAACATCTTTGTTGGAGTATAATTGCTTTACAATGGTGTGTTAGTTTCTGCTGTATAACGAAGTGAATCAGTTATACATATACATATATCCCCATATCTCCTCCCTCTTGCGTCTCCCTCCCACCCTCCCTATCCCACCCCTCTAGGTGGTCACAAAGCACCGAGCTGATCTCCCTGTGCTATGCAGCTGCTTCCCACTAGCTATCTATTTTACATTTGGTAGTGCTTATATGTCCATATATACACTACCACTCTCTCACTTTGTCCCAGCTCACCCTTCCCCCTCCCTGTGTCCTCAAGTCCATTCTCTAGTAGGTCTGTGTCTTTATTCCCGTCTTGCCCCTAAGTTCTTCATGACCATTTTTTTTTTTTTAAGATTCCATATATGTGTTAGCACCCTAACTATTTTTAAATTGAAGGATCATGCTTACCAGTTGAAAATTATGCATAGTTGGTCATAACAAACTGTGATGTCAATAACATGTAAATTAAATAGAATTGTTTGAGTGTATGTAGATTTTAAGATTCTTTAGCAATAAAATCAGTTAGGAATAGGGCTTCTGCTTATGTCACATGGGCTCCAAAAGGCCCTATGTTCAAAAAATACCTTCCCCACTAGGCAACCACAGGACCTGAAATCCTGTCATTAGAATCACAGCTTCGGTGATTTAACAGGAGACCCTGTTAAAGTTCCTGGCAGGAGGGTAACGTGTAACATCCTCATATGTTCCCGTCACGAGTGGACAGCAGGGTCTGGCAGATGCATTGTTTGGAAGGAGGCGAAGGCCGTGGTTAGTCTCTAGAGAATTAGGCTACCGTAGCAGGCACTGGAAACGTGTGAAGATGACAGGTGTTGAGGATAAGTACTACTTCCGACTTTGCCCCAGGCCAGTCCTGAAAATGATCTTTCCTCACCGCATTTTAATAATACTGTTATGGTACTGATGGATAGGCTCCAGCTGTTTCTTACAAATTACAGAAAGCATACGTGAACTTTTGTGTATTTCTGATATTTGATTTGATGAATTTCAGAATGTGGGTTTATAAATGATGAAATTTTTGTGGAGTTGGTGAATGCTCTTGGTCAATACAATGACGATGATGATGATGATGATGGAGATGATCCTGATGAAAGAGAAGAAAAACAGAAAGATTTAGAGGAGAACCGAGAAGGTACGTCTGTTACATTTGCGTGTAGCCATTACAGCATTTTTCAAAAACAACAGAGTACAGGTAAATCTTCCTTCCTTCTTTTTTCTTTTGTTAAATATCATATCAGTGGTAGTATAATCAAAATTAGAATATTATTTATAACATTTAATCCTGCACTTGTCTTTATTTCCCTTGGCTAGCAAAAGAACGTGTTTTTTTTTTGGGTTTCCCTGGGCAGTCCTCAGAATCATTATATAACATATATATAGCATACTGATCATTGACTATGAACAAGTTGTGTGCTCGTCACTTTATATCACTTTATATGCCTATAGACATTTAATTCTCATAATGTTCCACGAGGTGGCTTTTATCATCAGATCCACCTCATAGTTGAGGAGATGGGTTTAGTGAGGTGAAGTAACTTAAGATCACAGTATTGGGAGGAAACAGAACCCAGAAAATGCTGTGTTCGGAACCAGCTCTAACTGACCCCAGAGCATATGTCTTAACCGCTACGCTAATTACGGTTTGCCAGAAAATTAGAGGGTCCCAACTTAGAGCTTGGCAGTTGGTGAAGACCGGACAAAGCTCGTTATTAAGACAGCATAGAAGAATATGGGGAAAAATTGCAGTTTCAAAGAAGCGTACAGTTTTTATAACAAGCGTCTTAGTGATCACCTGGCTCCTCATTTTACAGATGAGGAGCCAGCCAAGGTGGGTCAGTGGCCAGACAGGGCCGTGGCGTCAGTTAGGGGCTGAGCCGGGACCACAGCCTTGGTTCTCTGCCTCCTGGCGCACTTGCAGCTTTCCACGCTTGAGTTTGAATTTTGTCTGGCCCACCAGCCTCCCAGATCCTTGTGAGATATGTTGGAAGTAAGTGAAACACAGAGCTGGCAATTTCCTGGAAAATCAGCTTTGTTAGGCATGAAGGAAGTGAAAGACTGGCAAGCTTGTTCACTTTCATTCTTTTTTCCTTTCACTTTTCCCCGTTTAGATAAAGAAAGTCGCCCACCTCGGAAATTTCCTTCTGATAAAATTTTTGAAGCTATTTCCTCAATGTTTCCAGATAAGGGCACAGCAGAAGAGCTAAAGGAAAAGTAAGATTTGTTCTTTGGTGATGGTTTTGCCTCGTGTGGTATATAACGCACCATTTTGGTTCCTTAGAAACGGAACTAATGTAGCCAGTGAGCTCCCCACTTCGTGTGTTCCCAACATCTGCGAGATACTTGAACTAATACGTGTATGTATCTGGTACCCTGCACTCCATTTATGGTAGATGGGATAAGTTTGTGCGCGCGCGTGCACACACGCACACGTACACACACAATTTACAGGAATGCGTGTAAGAGGAAATTTCTTGGGACACTTGTAGAAATTTTAGTGCAGCTGATGTTTCATTTTAATGAATATAGTAACATTTTTCATGACAGATGTGAATCACATCAGTGAATTCGTTTCTTGATATACCATGCATAATATTTAATTGGCTCTTCATTTAAATAAAGATTTTTGTAGGCTAAACTTCTGTGTGTGTTTTAGGCAAGATAAACATCAAAAATAATACACAGAAATCTTGTAGAAACTTTATTTTCGAAAATGTAATTCTTGTTTCACCTTTACTTCCATTTTTCTTGGTTAATGTTAGGTACAAAGAACTCACTGAGCAGCAGCTCCCAGGTGCACTTCCCCCCGAATGTACCCCCAACATAGATGGACCAAACGCGAAGTCTGTTCAGAGGGAGCAGAGCTTGCACTCGTTTCATACGCTTTTCTGTAGGCGATGTTTTAAATATGACTGCTTCCTACATCGTAAGTGCAGTTATTGTACGTTTTCATTTTCTATCTTTGTTGTGGAATTATGTGTTAAAGCAACTTGGGAAGTGTCATTTATTACCACTAGAATTTGTCATTTAATCTTGCAGTTACGACTGAAAAATACGTTAGGATCAGAGTATTGTTATTTTTTAATTTGTTGCTTAAGGGTTGCTCTGAAGTCTTTTGCACATGTTAAGCTGGCCCTGCTGTCTCCCACTAACTTGGAATACAGATCAGTGATTTTTCCATAAATGCTAACCGAACAATTGTTTTATAATAAAACTTACTGTGAACTAGCTTGATAGCCCAGAGCAACATTGCTAATACTGATGAATAACTTGTTGAATAAGAAATTGGCTAAAAAGGTGTTTATATATATTCTTGTCTGTTTAGTGCCAAATCTGGTTTTTTTTGGGGGGGGGGCGTCCTCTGAATACGTTGCTTTTAAAAAACACCTGCGTTTGAATACAGGTAAAGCATAACATGTTCTTAATGAGATTTACGTATGGTACATATGATATTACTTTCTTTTTCTGACATTGCTGGGGAATGAAGTTTCTTAGTAAAATTTCCAGGTAAGTGGAACTTAATTAAGTACAGTTTAGAAAGTACCAGCTACTTAGGAGGCATGTTTTTTGAAAATATATTTCATACCTCCTGGTTCCTAAGCAGAGTTTACTTAATGTAGGTTAGCTTTTTCCACATTAGAGTTTTGTGTGACCATCTGTGGCATAACACCTTTGTCTCTGTGCTAAATGGGTTCATGTTGCTTTGCCCTTTTAGAGTTCCTGTGCCCACCTTTTACAATTTTTTCCCTCATTTTGCAGTGGTACCTCTTAATGTTAATTAGCCTGCCTAAGCAGCTATATCTTGCCTTGTTTTGAGTTTTTGCTCTACCTACTTACGTTTGCTGCAGCGCATAATTTGTTACGTGATGTGTATCTAGGTTTGGAAATGGTCATTTGTGTGTGTGTGTGTGTGTGTGTGAAGTATTAGTGGTTTAGTTATCTTAAATTAGAAACACTTGAAGTAGACTTTCTGAATTATCACTGTATCTCCCATCGTATCTCCTTGCAGTTGTTGCCTGTGCTCCTAATCTAGTTTAAATCGATGACTTGGTAGTCGTAATAATCCGTAGAAGCCAGCCATTTGTTATCCCAGCCATTGTGGGATTACTTACTTGGGCTTGGCAGCACTGTCTTTACACAGGCCTTGAAGTAGTTGTTTTGAATTGCATTTAATTCCCCTTTACACATGATCATTTTATAAAATAATGTCCAGTTCTTAAGAATACTGTAAATTGCATTCAGATATCACTATAGCAAAAAAGTTGGTGGGAGCTCTTTCATTGGAGTCAATGCAATGGTCCCTCCAGTTTGTTGTTTATAGATGCAGCATTTGATGGACCTTTTTTGTACAAATGAGCCAAGGCAGAAGGCTACTACTTTTAAACATTATTACCGGAGTTATTTTATTGTGCTATTCCAGTCTGAGCAATTTGGATGACCCTTGAACCTGCTCATTGTCTCATTATTCCTGCGGGGGAGAGGAGGAGAGAAGTGCTGTGCTCAGTGAAGCTGGTCCTCTGGGACCGACCGGTGGGCTGCTCACTGCCACGTGTGGGAGCCGCGGGTCCAGCACTGCGGTGCCCCCCCTTCCCTCCTGTTCCACTGGAGCCAGGCTCTTCGTAATGTAGCCCTAGCACATTCTACAGGCATTTAGTGGCTTTACACTGACTTTGACAAAATATCACACACCGTATGTTCTCCTTAGGTAAGAGAAGTCATTAAATACATTATTAAACATACCTGTTAAATATAGCATTTTGTGCTTTTTGTTCTTTGTCTAATGGGAATAATATAAACTGTCATGAGGATTAAATTTATTACTTACTACGTGCAAAATACTTAAAATAGCACTTGGCATGTGTTTAGCTATTGTTATTTTTTAAATAAATCATCATTCACATGACTTACATTTCAAAAAGGCATTAAAAGGCGTCCAGCGAAATCCCCCCCTCCTGTCCGCATCCTCACTCCCCTGGAGATAAACCACTTCTGCTGTTAATTCTTCTGTGTCTTTCTGTAGTTTCTTCTGGCAAATACAAATACATTCCTCTCTTTTCCCAACCACCCTATTCAAATGGTGCCATACTCTTCAGGCTTTTTCCCTGTTGGACTTAATATTGTAGATACTATTCCTGTCTGGACAGCTGCATAGTCTTCTGCTGTAGGAGGCCCTATAACTTACTGAGCCCGTCCCCCGAAGGTCAACATTTATGGTAATGGCGCCATAGTGAATAACCTTGCGTGGTGGACCTGTACGTCCTTTCCCACAAGTGCAGGTTAACCTGGTCCACTCTGTGTAGACAGTGCCAAACTACCTGCCATACGGGGATCTGCCAATTTAAAGAACTACCAGCAAAGTAAGAGTGCCTGTTTCCCAGAGCCCAGCCAATAGAGTGTGTTAAAAAACAAACTTTGATTTTATTGATTGAATTAGTAAAATGTTTTTTAGCATAATTTAATTTGCATTTTTTCTTCCTGTATGATTAAGAGATTTGTATTTTATTTTCTCTGAACTATTTTTATCCTTTTGGCTTCGTTGGTCTTTTTGATATCTTGAAGCTCTTTATATAGTCAGGAAATTAGTTTTTTTGAGATGAGTTGCAGTGGTTTTTTTTTTTTTCCAGTTTGTTGTTTGGTAAAAATCCCATAGCAAAGTTAAAAAACAACCTTTAAGGTAGTTGAATTTATCAGTTGGCTTTCCCTACTACTCCAAGGTTTTAAAGGGTGTCTCACTTTTTTTCTAGTACGTTTTAGGCTTTGGTGCTATTTTCTTTCTTTTTTTTTTTTTTTTTGGGAATAACATCTGACTCTTTGATCCGTTTGGAATTTATGCTGTTAGAATTTTGGATCCAACTCGTCCTCTGCATCTCCAGGGCCACTGTTTCCACACCATCTATTGACAAGTCCCCTCTGGGGCTGCCCTGAGCTGCTGCCTTCATCCCTGTCACCACAGGTGCTGGGGTCTGTTTCTGGTCTTTGGGTTTCGTTCCTTGAGTCTGTCTGTCCAGGGGGCTTTATTCAGAGATCTCCTGGCCATTCTTGTTTTTCTATATAAATTTTAGAACCAGTTTGTCTAATTTAAAAAAAAAGTCTAGGTGGTATGTTTATTGGAATCTCATTAAATTTATAAATTATCTAAGGGGAAATTGACAATTTAAAATAAGGGTATGTCTAACTATGTGATAAGTCTCCTTTTGTCCTTTTTTTTTTTTTCTTTATTTTTTATTTATTTATGGCTGTGTTGGGTCTTCGTTTCTGTGCGAGGGCTTTCTCTAGTTGTGGCACGTGGGGGCCACTCTTCATCGCGGTGCGCGGGCCTCTCACTATCGCGGCCTCTCTTGTTGCGGAGCACAGGCTCCAGACGCGCAGGCTCAGTAATTATGGCTCACGGGCCCAGTTGCTCCGCGGCATGTGGGATCTTCCCAGACCAGGGCTCGAACCCTTGTCCCCTGCATTGGCAGGCAGATTCTCAACCACTGCGCCACCAGGGAAGCCCTCCTTTTGTCCTTTAAAGTAAGCTTTCTGATTTTCTTCCCATAGCTCTTGTATTTATATTCTTTGGTAAGATGATTTCCAGGCATTAAATGTGTTGGGCTTTTCCCTTTGTATCATGTATGTTTCGTACCCTGCTACTTTACTGAGCTGTCCTTGTTTGTGATAGTTTCTGCACAGATTCTTTTGAGTTTTCCAGCTGTAATTGCCTACAGTTATGAATGGTTTTGTCTTCTTTCCAATCTTTGTAACTTTAACTACTTTCTCCTGTCTAACTGTATCTTCAGTGCCATGTTAAATAATAGTGGTGCTAGGAGATACATTTCCTACTGCTCCTGGATCAGTTTTGGGAAATTACCCATTTCATTCCGATTTTGAAATTTATTTGTATAATTTGATCTGCATGTTCTAATAATTCTTTTAATTTCTTTGATTGTTCTTCTGTGTTTCATTCTTTTTTTCTTGATGAGATTAAGAAGTGGTTTATATATTTTATTTAAAAAATCTCTTTTGTATATTTTTCCCTCAGAGAATCAGCTACCGTATTAGTTTTTACTGTTTTTCTGTTTGTGAATCTGATGTTTGCATCATTTTCATTCTTTCCTCTTTTTTTGGATGTATGTATTTTAACACAGTGAGTTGTCTCTAGAGCACTGTTTCAACTTCTCTTTTAGGTTCCAATATTTGGTATTATTACTATTTTTTTTTAAAGGAATTTGAGGGAATGTTTTGTATTTCCTTTAACTCATCGTTTAAGGGAGACTTTTTAAAACTTCATTGTGAAAGAGGCCTTTTTTGGATGCTAACTGTTTTTATTATTTCTGTGCTGGCAGCCTCACTGATGTTGGGCCTTACTTGTTATTTAGATGTTAGGGGTGTCTGCCATTTTTATCTCTAAGGAAGATGTTCTTTTTTTTAAAAAAATAAATTTATTTATTTATTTTTGGCTGCGTTGGGTCTTCGTTGCTGCACGCAGGCTTTCTCTAGTTGCGGCGAGTGGGGGCTAGTCTTCCTTGTGGTGCGCGGGCTTCTCATTGCTGTGGCTTCTCTTGTCGTGGAGCACGGGCTCTAGACGCGTGGGCTTCAGTAGTTGTGGCACATAGGCTCAGTAGTTGTGGCACATAGGCTCAGTAGTTGTGGCACGTGGGCTCAGTAGTTGTGGCTCACGGGCTCCAGAGCGCAGGCTCAGTAGTTGTGGCGCATGGGCTTAGTTGCTCCACGGCATGTGGGATCTTCCCAGACCAGGGCTCGAACCCGTGTCTCCTGCATTGGCAGGCGGATTCTTAACCACTGTGCCACCAAGGAAGTCCTGGAAGATATTCTGATGGCAGGGGATTGGCAGTTCATCTGGGCCAGAAGCTTGGTATCTGATCATGGATCTTTTCTATTAGAGGGACTTTAATCTCCAGTACTGGCCTAGAGCATAGCTAGAATTGTATATTATAATTTATAAGTCTTTTACCTTTGCTTGAAAACCTTTAGATAAGATTTTTCACCAAGATTTTTTAAGTTGCTTTTGAAATTAAAGAAAAAAAAAAGCCCTTAATATCCATGTTCTTTTCTTTTTGTGAAACTTTTAAGTATCTTGCTTTAATTTTCCATCTGATAATTTTCCTGATCAGGGAATTTTATATAATCTTCTCCCCAACCCACCCATATTATACTTAGTTTGAAATATATTTTAATAATGTATTTCAAATACTAGTATTTTAAGATGTCTATTTGAAAAGATTATGTTCAGTATTCTGGAAGTCTAAAATAGTCAAGACTCTTAGAGGAAAACATAGGCAGAACACTCTATGACATAAATCACAGCAAGATCCTTTTTGACCCACCTCCTAGAGAAATGGAAATAAAAACAAAAATAAACAAATGGGACCTAATGAAACTTAAAATCTTTGGCACAGGAAAGGAAACCATAAATGAGACGAAAAGACAACCCTCAGAATGGGAGAAAATATTGGCAAACGAAGCAACTGACAAAGGATTAATCTCCGAAATATACAAGCAGCTCATGCAGCTCAATATCAAAAAAAACAAACAACCCAATCCCAAAATGGGTAGAAGACCTAAATAGACATTTCTCCAAAGAAGATATACAGATTGCCAACAAACACATGAAAGAATGCTCAACATCATTAATCATTAGAGAAATGCAAATCAAAACTACAATGAGATATCATCTCACACTGGTCAGAATGGCCGTCATCAAAAAATCTACAAACAATAAATGCTGGAAGGGTGTGGAGAAAAGGGAACCCTCTTGCACTGTTGGTGGGAATGTAAATTGATACAGCCACTATGGAGAACAGTATGGAGGTTCCTTAAAAAACTAAAAATAGAACTACCATATGACCCAGCAATCCCACTACTGGGCATATACCCTGAGAAAACCATAATTCAAAAAGAGTCATGTACCACAATGTTCACTGCAGCTCTATTTACAATAGCCAGGACATGGAAGCAACCAACGTGTCCATCAACAGATGAATGGATAAAGAAGATGTGGCACATATATACAATGGAATATTACTCAGCCATAAAAAGAAACAAAATTGAGTTATTTGTAGTGAGGTGGATGGACCTAGAGTCTGTCATACATACAGAGTGAAGTAAGTCAGAAGGAGAAAAACAAATACCATATGCTAACACATATATATGGAATCTAAAAAGAAAAGTCATGAAGAACCTAGGGGCAAGACAGACGGGAATAAAGACACAGACCTACTAGAGAATGGACTTGAGGATACGGGGAGCGGGAGGGGTAAGCTGGGACAAAGTGAGAGAGTGGCATGGACATATATACACTACCAAATACAAAATAGCTAGCTAGTGGGAAGCAGCCGCATAGCACAGGGAGATCAGCTCAGTGCTTTGTGACCACCTGGAGGGGTGGGATAGGGAGGGTGGGAGGGAGGGAGACGCAAGAGGGAAGAGATATGGGGACATATGTATATGTATAACTGATACACTTTGTTATAAAACAGAAACTAACACACCATTGTAAAGCAATTATACTTCAATAAAGATGTTAAAAAAAAATAGTCAAGACATTTCTAGAAGAGGGAATTTTTTATATACTTAGTTTTCCTAAAGAATTGAAGTTAGAAATTCTGCTGAAGGAAATCTAGTTGTAATAATAGTTCTCTTTCTTTAGCTAAATGCAATGTGAGATGAAGAATGGTACTTTAAAAATTTTAAAAGTACTTTTATTATTAGCATGCTAATTTTTCCTTTATGGCCTGAATTTGTTCTTACCTTGGAGACCGTATAATTGTGGCTTATGATGCTGATACTGTTACCTAGTCCTGATTTAGAGGCTTCTTCTGTCTCATGACTAGCAGAGGCTGCTGTCCTCATTTGTGTACGTGTGTGTGTACAGATACATGTGTGTCTTCTTCAGTGAATTGGGGCAAAAATATCAATCTCTAACTATAGTATGTACTAGAGGAGACATGCAAACTAAAAACAAGTTTCACCAAAAACCTGTCAGTCAGGATGTGCCTCTGGCTCATGGCGATCTTATTTTTGGATGGATGTAATTCCTTCTGCTTATGTGACCTTAATCTTCTAGTGCTCACTCTTTGTATTTTAGGGGTCTTCACCTGTGCAAAATGTAATTCAGTGCTAAATCAGTCATATGGTATCAGGCTCTTGTTTTGGGAAAAACCAACTCACATACTTGAAACAGAATCTGAGCCTTGAATTTCTATTTTAAAAACATAACTTTTTCTTCCTTCCCTCATCACTGTCTTCATTTCCCATTTAAGTTCTATGGATAGAAGTATGGCTTCTTTTTTTTAAAAGGAATTCCTTTGTTTTTATTTTTTATTTATTTTTATTTATTTATTTATGGCTGCGTTGGGTCTTCGTTTCTGTGCTAGGGCTTTCTCTAGTTGTGGCAAGCGGGGGCCACTCTTCATCGCGGTGCCCGGGCCTCTCACTATCGCGGCCTCTCGTTGTGGAGCACAGGCTCCAGATGCGCAGGCTCAGTAGTTGTGGCACACGGGCTTAGTTGCTCCGCGGCATGTGGGATCTTCCCAGACCAGGGCTCGAACCCGTGTCCCCTGCATTGGCAGGCAGATTCTCAACCACTGCGCCACCAGGGAAGCCCAGAAGTATGGCTTTTTACAGATATTTTTTAAATGATTTATTTCATGAATCTGTCACTTGTTTTTATCCAGATTAATTTTCATCTTGTGTAATTCTGGATAGGGCATTTCTAGTATTTGCCTTTGTACACTGTAAGCAAGCTTCCCCAAGTTGTCTTAAGTTCTCACTGCTGTGCTTTCATACTTTGTTAGTATACCAGTGTGCTGGAGTTTGAATTTTTCTGTTATATTATTTGGGAATCTTAAGTTCCAAACACTTTATCTTTCTAAAACCTGTTTTATCTGACCATTGTGTTTTCCTGCAGAAAGGGTGCTGACCGTGTGGGCTCCCCCTGGGTTCTTGAATTGTGTGTGATTCAAAGAAATTGACCTGTAGTATTCCGAGGCTGTCCTCATTATCTTTTAAAACTGGTTTTTAACAATTGGTGTCCCATTCTTCTCAAGCTGATTGCTGACCTTTCTTTGGAAATCGATAAATTGTAGATGTCAGAATTCTTTTGTAAAAAGAGGAAATCTGATTTCTATGTAGAGGATACATCAGTTGTTTCTGTGGAGACATTAAAGACTCAAATAAATGTTTATAATTAGAGCTCAGGTGTTCTGGGGGAGACCTGAGGAGAATACATTGTGGAAATTCAATAAGAGCTTGAAGGAAAGTTCCATAATGTAAACATTATTAGCAAAAGTGTAATGTAGTAATTGACTTTCTCCTTTGGATCTGGAGACATGAAAAAGTAATGTTATGTTTATGTGTAAAAGTAACGTTAGTTATGTTTGGATATTTTATGTTTATTTTGCAGCTTTCCATGCGACACCCAACACTTACAAGCGGAAGAACACGGAGACGGCTCTGGACAACAAGCCTTGCGGCCCCCAGTGTTACCAGCACTTGGTAAGCGTGTGCAGCGGGGCTCCAGAGGGAATTGGAGAAGTCTTAATTTTGAACTTCGGTGAGGTCTATAAAGTCAGCGGTAACCTCACTGTTCCCATACTTTCATTGGCCATATGATAGCAGAGGTTTCTCAGTCACATTTCTCGGTAGTGCTTACGTACTGCACATTCTAGTCTTTCGTTATCTCGCGTTATTCTTTATCTCTGTTAGTCTCTTCAGCAGCATATGGAGTTCTTTAGGATCCAGGCCTCCTGTAGCTCCACAGAGCTTACGAGAATGGGAAGCACAGAGAACCCTTTTAAACCCCAGAAGTGCAGTAGTTCCCGAGCCTTGCTCAGAGCCATGGCCCTTCTTTGAGTTGTAGACCCACTGTAGTTGAGCTATATTATATATAGGTCCCAGAGAGGTTTTGTATGTTTTTTTTTTTTTTAAATGATGGAGAAAAGGTAAGGGTTTAGGAAAATATGAGGTAGAAAAGTTGTTTTTTACGGGTACTATCTTATTTTTACCATTTCCCCTCTTTGAACCAAGCCACTCCTACCTAGGAACTAAATGGGTATATATTGCCTGTTGGATTTTGGACAGAAGATTCATTGAATGGCACCTGCAGAAGGTATCCTATTTTTAAGCAATTTGGTTTTTGTAGAATGAAGTATAAAACTGTTGGCTGCTCTCAGACTTCTCCCTTCTATTGCCACTAAAAATGGAATTCTTGAGCACTGTTTTATAATATTCCTTACAAGGCAGAATTTTATTTGACTCATCTAAAATGTGTCTGTGGTATCTCTATAATCCACGCCCTTCCCGTTGTTGTATACCTTCCGAGACTGGATTATTGCACCTGGTAACGCAGAATGTAACCCTCACCGCCTTGTTCATCGAGTTCCTTTCATGTCTTCCTGGGGCTGTACATCCCTCATAGGAAAGAAAAAATGGGATGTTTTACTTGTAAGGCAGAAAGTGACAGAGTGGAGTAGGTGTACATGTTTTGTTTTCTTCTTGTATACTTTAAATGTTACCTGAGAAAGGGACGTGTTGGCTTAAGAAACCCTGAAATTGGAAAGTGTGACTTTAGATGCACAATCACACAGATGTGTGATTCCTCTTAAAATTCACTTTTAAATAGACTGTTACCTAAAGTATATTTGTATTTTAACTCATAATCAGTTAATACAGAGCCGTCTTGCCTGATTTTGTGCTGCTCTGGCCCTGTACGGAAGCCATATTTATCTTTCGCAAATCTTCAAACCCTCAAAAGCAGATAGAAAACAGTTGTATGTAGACGTGCGACTGTCTGTGAAAGCCGGATGCTGTGATACATTTGACTAACGTGCTGACGCCATCCTTTTTTTTTCCTCCTCCGCCAAAATGAGCCGCAGAACTTTACCCTGATGTCTGCACTTTTCCCCCTTCGTAGGAGGGCGCGAAGGAGTTTGCTGCTGCCCTCACTGCCGAGCGGATAAAGACGCCCCCGAAGCGCCCGGGCGGCCGCAGGAGAGGGCGGCTCCCCAACAACAGCAGCAGGCCCGGCACCCCCACCACCAGCGTGCTCGAGTCCAAGGACACAGACAGTGACAGGGAGGCGGGGACCGAGACCGGGGGGGAGGGCAACGACAAGGAGGAGGAGGAGAAGAAGGACGAGACCTCCAGCTCCTCAGGTGGGGCGCGCCTGGCAGCGGGTCTCCCCGCCGCTCGGAGGGTGCGGGTCCTGTGAGGTGTCAGTTACTCACACGGTGACAAACCCAGGAGCAGGGCTGTGTGGCTGTGACGCACTGCTCTCTGTCCCACACCCGGCCCTTGCCTGTGGTGTCCATCTTCTGGGTTACTTGCAAGTTGACGATCCAGTTTATTTTCACTCTTTGGGTCACTTTCCTTTTTCCAGCTTTCACAAGGGCATGATGACATTCTCATCATTCAGTTGAACATTCTTGACGCTCTGTGGGTAGTTTTGGTTACGAGAGAGAATTAGAACCACTGACTAATATGTTATGGGTTGTCTTCTCAGCCCTATGATTACACCATAAATCATAGCAGGGTAACCCCATTTGCCTTCATTTTAGAAGGCTGAGTTAAAGGGAGCCCGCGCTCGTGGTTTCCATGGGGGAAAAGCTTACTGATATTTCCTTCCCTTTCCCTTTCCTTCCTCCCATTGCTATTTCTTGACCATCGCTTAACTTTGGTTTCATAGAAGCGAATTCTCGGTGTCAAACACCAATAAAGATGAAGCCCAATGCCGAGCCCCCCGAGAACGTGGAGTGGAGTGGCGCTGAGGCCTCCATGTTCAGGGTCCTCATCGGCACATACTACGACAACTTCTGTGCCATCGCCAGGTTGATCGGGACCAAAACATGTCGACAGGTAAGCGTGGCTGATAAAAACAGTCCGCTTCAAATGGAGAAATACGTGGTCACTGTCCAAACATACGACCATTCGTGGTTATTAAACTCCTGTTCCTCTGAAAAGAAGTATAAAAAATTTTTTTTTCACTGAGAGGGAACTGAAAGGAAATTACTCATTCAACTTTAGATGTTTCAGGTTAGGTGGCAACGGGTTCTATCTTATTTTATTATTCATTCATTTATTTGGTTTTTGGCCACGCTGCGCGGCACGTGGCATCTTAGTTCCCCAAACAGGGATCGAACCTGTGTCCCTTGCAGTGTAAGTGCAGAGTCCTAACCACTGGACCACCAGGGAATTCTGGCAATGGGTTTTAAAAACCAGGAACAATTTAGATTTAGCCTCATGACTCTCAATAAGAGTGTAATTGCAGCAGCGTCACAGGACAGACCAATAGTTTCTGGTGGGAATGAGCAGGAGACTGGTTTGCTTAAATAGACGGTCCTCACGGCCCTGTGACCTTGCCTCTTGTCAGGTGTATGAGTTTCGAGTCAAAGAATCCAGTGTCATAGCGCCGGCCCCCGCCGAGGACGTTGACACCCCTCCCAGGAAGAAGAAGAGGAAACACCGGTGAGTCTGCCGCGTGATGGGGAGACCACTGCGGGCCGGGCGCTCACGAGGGCAGTGGTGGCTCCACTCTGTCGATTAGGAGAGAAGCTTAAGTGGCCTCAGAAGTAGACCTGTGGGGTCTTGTTTCCACGGGCATTTGCTGGCATTTTTCTGTAAGAACACAGTGGCTGTCAGGAGATTTGGTGTGTTGAGTCATAAAAATTTTATGATTACTATGCTACATTTTGGTTACGAAGAACTACTGAGTAGCTTCTGCAGTGAAGGCTGCATAAACCCTTACTTGGCATTCGTGTGTGGATCTTGGGAGGCTGTGAGCTCTGGGCCGGTTTTCACTCTAGGAGCCCGAGTTTTCCACGCCCACCCTGCCATCGGCCTGGGTGAGCGAGTGACGGGGGCAGTGAAGGTGTCAGGCTGACTCGGGTGCGTGGAGGCTGGATGGACTGCTTGCTGTAACCACCCCCCGCTCCTTTTTTTCTTTTTAGAGAGAAACATACTTGGGTGTTGGGTAAGGGAACATCTAAATTATGCTTCAAAAATTGTCTACAGCTTAATTTAGGCTTTAGTAGACGCTTCTACATTTTTTGCTTGTATTATTTCTGACCATATAGCTCAGTTGAAATGATGAAAGATTCCAGAAATTAGAGCAGGTATGCTGTATCAGTATCATCCACACTAGAATAAACCTGCCCCACGTGGCCGGGCTGGCTCTCTGAGGCCACAGCCATTAAGCTGTTCCCACCTTGCTCCACACCTGTGCCAGGTGTGAGCTGGGTGGCGTGTGACTCCTCTTTCACAGTTACTTGGATGAAGAGCCCCGCTGCATTCCTGGCACAGGTTGACCCGTTTAAGTTGTGTTTGTTGACATGTGACTGCCTGTGCGCCCCAGGGTCACAAGGATGTTTTCCTTCTTTGTGTCTTGCAGGTTGTGGGCTGCGCACTGCAGAAAGATACAGCTGAAGAAGGGTTGGCTTCTTTCCGTTCAGCTTCATTAGTAACTCAGGGTCTACTTCTCGTGTCTCAGAATAGTAATTGGATTAGAGTTTGGGATGTTCTGATATAACCGACTTTGGTGCACTGAAGTTTAATGCACAGAAGTGCATTAAATGGAGGCTGTCTGTTGATTAATTTCCAGTCGGTTAGAGGAGAACAACTCTGGGAACCTGACTGAGGTGTGTGTGACAGTACCCTGGGGTTCCCGAGCTCTTGGCGGGTGGGGCTAATCTCTGCTGACCTCTTGTAAACAGTGTGTGTGATGTGGTGGACACGGAAAGACAACGCGCTACGCTCGGAGGGCCACGGGGAGAGCGTGTGCTTGTCGGGCGTGTGCTCACCTCGCCGCTCTCTGGACTGACGTGGTGCTGTTGTCTCTGTGCAGACGGCTCCTCCAACCATGTTTACAACTACCAGCCCTGTGACCACCCACGGCAGCCTTGCGACAGCTCGTGCCCTTGTGTGATAGCACAAAATTTTTGTGAAAAGTTTTGTCAATGTAGTTCAGAGTGTAAGTATTTGTTGTCTTGACGTGATTACATGAGAATTCAGTAGGCTGTTGGTCAGCAATTTAAAACTGTTAACCTCAATCGGCACAAGGACACGGCAGCTCCTGCGTGCTGTTCCCTTTGGGAAATTCACTTACGCCACGAGCATGCATGGTGCCCAGGAGTGGCGCTGGGCCTGTATCCAGCCAGCCTCCTGGCTGACGCGGGTATGCGGGCGGGTTTAGGCGAATGTGGGTTAAAGGAGCTTTTATTTTTTCCCCCTTGATCATTTAACTTAAATCATAGTAGAGTTGACACAGAATGGAAGGGGACTATAGAAATAGCTACCCAAATACTTTTTGGACACCAGAAACTGTCAAGAGTTAGGTGGGTTTAGTCTTCAGAATAAAGGAATGTGTAGCATCAGGGTAGTGATTGTAATGATTTAATGAAACTGCACTGAAGCTTGGATACCAAGGAAGTACCTAGAACTCTGACTGTCGGAATGGTTGAGAACCATGGATATTATGTAGTCCAAATCCTTCCTTCGCACCTGTTTTATAAATCAAAGAACTGTAAGTACACATGCCATCTAACAAACAAAAAAGGGGAAACAGGAACTCAGTGACCTTTTTCAGTATGGACAGCTTTAACTTTCCTGTTACTTCCCTTTCCTCATGTGTACGATGGGATAATACAGTTGTTGTGAGGCCTCCGTGCGTTAATCAGGGCCTTAGCGCCAGACTTGAGCTGCACCAATAGGCAAGGTTTTCGTCTGACGAAGAACATCTCTCTGAAGGTCAGAACCGCTTTCCGGGATGCCGCTGCAAAGCCCAGTGCAACACCAAGCAGTGCCCGTGCTACCTGGCTGTCCGAGAGTGTGACCCCGACCTCTGTCTTACTTGTGGAGCTGCTGACCACTGGGACAGTAAAAACGTGTCCTGCAAGAACTGTAGCATTCAGCGGGGCTCCAAGAAGGTAGGGCGTGATCGTTGGTGGTGGGCTTCTGAGAGATGTCAAAGTCAGGATAGTCTTAGACCATTTAGCTGGGGCAAAAAAGTGATTATTGAATGGTACAGCTGATAGAAGGAAAATGGTTGACTTTTCTGTAGAATACTTTAGTTTGATATAGGATGAACCAGTAAACTCTGAGAAGCAGCTGTTAATGGTATCAGATTTGAATGAGAGGTATTTTTCTAGTTGTTTAATAGATGATTCGATTTTCTTTTTAAGTTTAGTTAATAGAACAAGTGGTTTATCTAGTCTCCTTAAAGCAAATCAGTGGTGTTCCTATCAGAACAGAGAGACTCATTCTTATCAAATAGTATTCTGGGTTCCTTTGTGCACAGAGTAAAAGATGGGACTTCCCACGGTAGTTTCTGCAGACTCATTAGTTCCTGTTTCTGTAATAACCTTGAAAATAACACAGGCAGGAATTACGTAACTGAAGCCTGGGCATTGGATGGACTTGACTTGCTGCAACCAGGGAGTTTATTGTTGACCAAAAGAATCTTAGTTTTTTAGGGTAGTATCTTAGTTTTTAGGGTAGTATCAGTATCTTGGTTTCTTAGGGTAGACGATAGATTTCTTCAATTAATCATTTTTATAATGATAGCTGACATTTATTATTTAATATAGAGTAGGCCCTGGTCTAAGCACTTTGTGTATTAACTCATTAGTCTTCCTAACTCCATGAGTTAGGAATAATCATTAAACCCAACGTTCTAAGACTTGTCGGGAAAGGAGCAGGAACTCAGCCAGGCGTTCTGGCCGCTGACCCTGTGCTGTGAGTGACCACCCCGTGTGCATGCGGCACGGTCATCTTTAGGGTCTTGAACTAGTGTGTAATGTAACTGAGATCGCACTA
Source organism: Balaenoptera musculus (assembly GCF_009873245.2). Lineage (NCBI taxonomy): Eukaryota > Metazoa > Chordata > Mammalia > Artiodactyla > Balaenopteridae > Balaenoptera > Balaenoptera musculus. The sequence goes on from NC_045793.1 coordinate 7,610,160, forward strand.
CTGTCAGTCCTACTCCTGGAAGTTCTGTTTATGGCAGTGGCTTTATTTCTTTGGCTGTGGTGTTTGTTATCAGGCGTTCAGACGGTTTTACTCTGGGTCCTTACGTCACAGTGACGCTGGCATGGTTTCCCGGGGACACCCGTTCAGCCCTGAGAACTCGCATTTCTCCCTCAATCCCGTACTTTCCACTGTATGATAAAAAACTCCTCCTTCAGTTTGTTCAGAAAGTGGATAATCCTAATGGCGACATGTCTTTCTACACATCTTTTACCTCCTGAAACAGAAAACTGTGTAGATACTTTTTACCAACGGGGTTTCATTTGCTTAACAGTATTTAGCTGGTCGGGAAGGTACTTGCTTAATTCTTCCCCGACAGGGAGTGTAGGCTGAGTCAGAACAAGCATAGATCGGTAACTTGGGGATCCGGGAGTCTTTTTCAAGGCCACGAGGATACTTGGGATGAAAGCATAATAACAAGCCACGATGAAAAGTTAGGGATTCATTCCCAAACAGACTCTAACGGTAGAAGCGACAGCGATGATCGGTCATCTTGGCATCAGCTAAGAACAGAATGCTGGCCCATGGGATCGTGCTACCCCTCGTGGTGGTTTCTCGTGCTGTCGTGAGGAAGGGCTGTGGAAGGATGCGCCCAAGAGAAAAGTGCCCTGGAAGGAAGGGCAGCGCTTCGGGAGGAAGAAAAGCTGGTGAAGAGCCAGGAGAGGGCCCCATGGGGGCTGGGACTGGGCCTGGAGGAGCTGGTGATAGAGGCCACCTTGGGGAGGTGCAGGGGGCACGGACAGAGGGGGAGCAAGGGGTCCCTGTGTGACAGGCACGTTGCACGTGAAGTCCAGGAAGTCAAGGGCTGAAGGACGGACAGGGAAGCAAATGGTGCAGCATCTCAGGATGCCTCGTGCGAGGACCGCAGTCGGAGGGACCCGCGCCAGCATAGGTGACGTCGTATTTCTGAGAGAGACAGAGGATACTTAGGCTCTGTACTTTATTTACAAAAACCAAAACGTGGTTCTTGCAGTTTGTCAAGCCCTTTGGTAACACGGGGGAGCTGACCCCTTCCCCCACCTGTGGTTGAATTACCCTGGTTCACCCCATGGTCTGATTTGTCCATCTTCACTCTCCTCTGATTATATGACTGTGTTTATTATTCTCTAGCATTTACTGCTGGCACCATCTGATGTGGCAGGCTGGGGGATTTTCATCAAAGATCCTGTACAGAAAAATGAATTCATCTCGGAATACTGTGGAGAGGTAAGGCAGAGCCGTCCAGTTACAGACAGAGGGATGCCCACTGTCGCGTGTTCACGTGGTATCATCTGTACTCACTCTGCTTTGGACTGATTTTCATTGGGCAAGTCCATTGGGTTTGATTAGATGTGAATTTAAAATGCCTTTTCAGCTTGGGCTTGTGGGTTTGGTTTGTTTGGAAGTCAGGCTGCACGGCTTCAGTCCTTGTCACAGTTAGCTGTTACCACCTGGGGAGGAGGGGGAGAACACGAGCTTTAAAACAAGGAGTCTGTCCTACTTAATCTGCAGCCTAGTTGATAAGGACCTGTTAGGAAGACCCTGGGGCCGGCTTCACTGTGCGATTAACCCACCTGGTTTGTATTTTGTACTGAGTAAAAAGACTTGTTAATCACTTCCTCCAAGCATAGTTACTTTAGATGTGGAAGTATCCAGTATTTCTAAGAGTCGTTAAAATAGCACTGCTTTCGACAGAGAAGCTGGCCCCGTGACCCTCTGTGGCGCACCCTCGGGTCCCAGCTGTCCCAGATGAGCAGCTGTGCGCTCTCCTACCAGGCCCACCTGATGCGAAGCAACCTCCCCGTGTCCTTCCTTTTAGATTATTTCTCAAGATGAAGCAGACAGAAGAGGGAAAGTATATGATAAATACATGTGCAGCTTTCTCTTCAACTTGAACAATGGTATGTTGATGAATTAGAGCGCATTTGGTTCCCGGGTTGCACGGGCCCCTCTGGTGGCTTGAGTATCAGAAACGACGTTAGGGGCCCCCAGTGTCAGCAGTGTTGGAAGGAGCCCCGGCCTGGGCTAAGGAATGGGCTGTTTGCTGGGAAGCCAGCCAGGTTGGATGAGTGTAACTTGGGGGTGCAGGTGGAGGCTTCCTCAGCCGTAGGGGGTTCTGTGTGCAGGGAGCGATCGCTGCCCCGGCCCCGGGCCGTTCCTTGGCTTCACTGCCTGGCTCTCCTCTCGTGCCCCTCTTGTGCCACAGGTACCAGTCGGCTGGGCCCACCTCCTCCAGTCAGTGCCTCTGACCTGGGAAGAGTGTGGAGCACGGCCTTGTGAAGCATCTCCACACTGTCCCTGGGGGTCCCTGGAGGGCTGTGAGGGTAAAGGGCGCAGCGTGCGCAGATGCTGGTCCTGGGTACAGTCGGGTCACGGCTGGGAGTGTGCACTTCACACCCGAGCTGTTCAGGGGGCCTCTCAGCTGAAGCAAGTAGAGTGGGTTCTTTCATGAATGTGCTCCATAAATGGTAATAATGAAAAAAACTAATATAATTTAAAATGTGAAGGGAAGAATTTAGTCAGATTTTATTTTTTGCCATGCTTTGCTCAGTAAGACGTATTTATAGCTGATATAACTGTCTTGAATCACTGATGAATTTTTACCTAGAGAACATTTTCTTCCAAATGTCATTTCATACTAGGTAAAGTTGGTTGAATGATTTGCTTTTGAAGGCAAACTCTGAAGAAGTCTGACCAGTTGTATTTCCGGAATCACAGTAACTTTGTGTTTATTGATCTTATAGCTGCAATTGTTTACTGGACTGTGCTTATTTTTTCTCTTTAGATTTTGTGGTGGATGCAACCCGCAAGGGTAACAAAATTCGTTTTGCAAATCACTCAGTAAATCCAAACTGCTATGCAAAAGGTAGGTAGGTGTCCCCGGAAGTGGAGCTGCTGCAGGTTGACCTGAGTGGTCTGGGTTGACACGTGTTACGTGAACGGTCAGCAACCCTCCGGGGCCGCCGTCACTGACCCCAGCTCTCTCTCTGCAGTGATGATGGTTAACGGCGATCACAGGATAGGGATTTTTGCCAAGAGAGCCATCCAGACTGGCGAAGAGCTGTTTTTTGACTACAGGTTGGTGACAGTGCATTCCTAGAGCCGTCAGGGCTCTTTCTCCCTGGGCCAGCTCCGGGCTGGGGCGTCTGTCGTTGGAGGAACAGAGTTCTGGTCGTCGTGGGCAGTGGTGGGAGTTTGGTAATGTAGTTTCCATTAGACAAGTAATGCTTTAATGTAAGTCAAAAAAATGTAGAAAGCTCCATTTTTACCTTTGGGGTCCTTTCTGCGGGAAAAGGCACGCCAGCCGTCAGGGTGCGGAGCCGAGGCACTCGGCTGGCAGTTTACACTGTCAAGCTCTGGGGGATAAACTGACAAGTTCTATAATTTTTATTTAAATGCACTCAGATGACTATGTATCTAGTTAAACGAATCCTGTGGCTGAATGAACATCCCATCCAGAAGCTGTTTTCTGAGTGCTGAGTTGTAAACTAGGGCCCGTGTGTAGCCACTTTCAGTGGCAAACTGCGGCACAGCTGAAGGCGAGACCTACCCCGATCTTCAGCGGGAGGTTACGGAGCCGCAGCCCCGCTAGCTGTGAGTGAGGAGCGGCTGCTAGACCTTCCTTTGGGTGAGCTGTAGGTTCCAGCTGGCGGTGGAGGTTGCAGGTGGCTCTTCTGGCCTCGGTCCTGTTCTTTCTTCCAGGGGGGCCGGGGAGGGGGGCGGTGACCAGCGCTGGCTGCTCCTGGGCCCTGTTGACTAAGGGCCCACGTCCGGGCTCTGCCGCGTTGCAGTTACTTTGCCTTCCCCGTGTTAGGCCTCAAGACCGTGCTTCGGGCCTGCCTTCGCCGGCGGTTGGTTTCAGGGGCACAGGGCTGGCTGCGGAGAGAACTGGGGAAGGGTTGTACTACCAGTTCCGTCCACTTTGCAGCTGGAATAGGCCCAAAGATGCAGCTGTGCAACGGGATGCGTGTGCGCTTTTCCTCGTGGACGTGTGAGTGCTACACACTCAGCTCAGCAGACTTGGTTGTGCTGCTGGAGGGCGCTCACCCCTTTTTCCTGCTGTTCCAGATACAGCCAGGCTGACGCCCTCAAGTACGTGGGCATCGAAAGAGAAATGGAAATCCCTTGACGTCTGCTACCTCCCCCCTCCTCCTCTTGGAACAGCTGCCTTAGCTTCAGGAACCTCGAGTACTGTGGGCGATTTAGAAAAAGAAAATGCAGTTTGAAATTCTGAATTTGCTAAGTACTGTAAGAATAATTTATAGTAATGAGTTTAAAAATCAACTTTTTATTGCCTTCTCACCAGCTGCAAAGTGTTTTGTACCAGTGAATTTTTGCAATAATGCAGTGTGGTACATTTTTCAACTTTGAATAAAGAATACTTGAACTTCTCCTGGTCGTTGTCATCTGTCACACAGCTTCCCCAGCTGATTTTAGAAAAAGACGACTGAGTGAGCCTAATGGGAAAAACATTTAACTCTTTTGGTTTTCCAGTAGCCATCCTACTGAAATCTTGGTTTCACTAATACTGCCTATTAGGCAAATAATTAATACTAAATATAACAAATATATGCCTACATATAAACATACTACCACACAATACACGTTACAATTTAATAAGTGACTCACTGCTGGCCTCTGAGACCAGGGTGGGGCGTGTCCCCAGCTGCCGTTCTCCACGTGAAATGACAGACAATTGGACGAAGCGACCCCTGAGAACCGATCTAGCTCTAAATTCCACGAGTCTAGATAGATAGATATAGCCCTTCAGAGATATGACGGGGATATAGCCAGACTAGGTTCACACCTCCTTGAAGAAGGAACGAGAACACCCTCCTACGTCCCAAGGAGGCGGGCGCTGCTCCTTGGGCCGGGCAGCGGCGGCACAGTGACGCCCTTGCGGCGGGAGCGCCCAGACGGCTGTCGTCAGCCTGGGCGTGTAGCTGCCTCTTCTACAGTTTGGTAAATTTTCATCATTGATTTATAACGTGGTAATGCTTAACGGGAAGCTCAGTCAAAACTCACCTTCCTCTGCAGTTACACAAATGCTGACAAGACTGCTTTCCACTGCATCCATGCACAACCCCTAGCCACCTGAGTCCTGGCATACAGTTCATGTGCCCCTTGGCTTTGGCAGCGAAGAGACCCGGCCTTGGGGGCTAGTCTCGTGTGTCATCCGTGTCTTCTCTGCCACCCTGCTGGGATGTCCTGTCCCCACGCCCCACCCAGGAAGCGGGACCTGCACTCGGCCGCCTGTCACTGACCTGTTCACGGAGGGTCACCCCGCGCTTGCCCGACCACCGCATCCCGCCCTTGGCACTCAGCCCCAGCGGAGCCCGTCGGTTCCCTGCTGCATGTGGGCCTGTTCAGGATGCCCCAGGGATGACTTGCCCCCAACAGCAGCTACTGACAGAGCTCATTCCAGCCACAACTTTTGTACTGTTTGTAGCTCCCAACCTGTCCCCAGACGCCAACACCCAGAGGTGGGTCCTTGAGTCCCGGGAGGTTCTGCTCGTTTAATACACCACAGACCCAAATGCAGCAGAAAGACAGCAGTTGTACTGACGGACGGCAGTCCTTGTGAGCACCAGCTGGTGTGTATTCTTGGTGCACAGCAGGCTTTGTACCCTGATTTGCAGTGTACCTCCAGTAACCTACCCACTGACCTCATGGACACGGAGATTCTGACCAGAAACACTTGACACGCAGCCTCGGCTACATCCCATGTGATCAAGAGCATCCTTAGGTCCAGGCAGCTTTAGATTTTCCTTTATCTGTAATGGGGGAAAAAAGCACAGAGCTTGACACAATGTATTCAAATACCCAGTTAACAGAAAATTTGGGCAAAAGCTAAGTTTAATAAGTACGTGCTTTTCTCCCTTCCCCTTGCTCCCCACACCGAGGTGGTAATTGACTTTGTATGTGGGTAAGCCTGGTGGTTAGTTCCCTACCAGGGAAAACAAGACACCTAAGTAGGATGAGTGTAATGAGTTATCACAAGATATGGATACGTTTCAAATAGTTTCCATGGTTTAGGAATACCACACATTGTTCATTGAGGATAAAGAGCCCGACAACAGGCTGCCCAGCTGGTCGGTGTCTGTGGTCCCGACGCTTTTCCCCGATGGTCACGAGGACCCACATGGCTGACCGCAGTCCTGATGTCCAAACACAGGCAGCACCTCAGCCTCAGAGTAAACTGCCTCAGGCAAATTTGAAGGCGCCATGACAACACCGTTCCGCGTGTCAAAATTCTCTTCAATCAATATTTTGTAATTTATTAAAAAATTATAATTATCTACCTGGAAACTGCTTCCTCTTTTTTTTTTGGCCGTGCTGGGTGACATACGGGATGTTAGTTCCCCTGGTCAGGGATCGAACCCGTGTCCCCTGCAGTGGGAGCGTGGAGTCCTAACCCCTGGACCGCCGGGGAAGTCCCGCTAATTATTTTTTGATATTGTCTGAATCATTCACCCTCCAGCCTTCACTGAATCCAGTCAGTGACTCAAAAGTCCCGATTTCCACCTCTGCCCCCGCACCCGCCAAAAGTCAACTAACATCGTGTAATTTCGATTTGTAGATGGGTCGTCAAGAGGGATTTCACATATGGATGTTGTGAAGAACGCAAGTATTCTGCTGTAAGTTGTATGAGCTTTGGGCTCTTACTGGAATAAGCTCAAATAAATGCTTGCTTGTTTCTCCAACCCGTTAAAAACGATTCCAGTGAGGTGTGTGTAGCACCTGGCATTAGAAATGTTCCAGTACGTCAAATCCGCACAGCTTTTTGTATGTGAACCGCGCCTCCATAAAGAGGTTTTAAAACACCATCCACACTCACCTATTATGACCAAGTCACTGTGCTGCCACTGGAGATGAAATTCATGTATATAAAATCAAATCACCCAGACAAGTTATTGCCATTCCTAAAAAAAAAAAAAAAAAAAACTTCATTAGAAGGGGGATTCAGTTCAAATGGGTCAGCATGTTGGATTTTTTCATCTGGGTGCGGTAAAATCTTAAATTTCTTTCAAAGGAAAATTAGATACCTCAACAAATAGGCAGGCCATCTTAAAATGCCCAGTCAGTAAAGATATTTTAAATTCAGGTGCCTCTCGGTCCTGCACCTCCTGTTCTCCCTGTACCTGTTACTTAGGCCTGTGCTTTGGTGTCCCTGGATGCTTCTCACAAAGGCACTGACGGGTGACCGGCTGGCAGTCTGCATTAACGCAGACGTGAGGTCCGAGAGCCCAGCCCAGGAGGGAGAGGCTCCTGGCAGTGGGGCCCCACCTTGCCTGCTCCCCCTCCCAGGCGAGAGGAAATGGTTCCCTCAGACCGCGGTACCACAGTGACAGCCTGGAACATGGTTTTCCTTCAACCGACCAACTCCTGTGGGTTCTGCCAGGGCTGCCAGCCACCATCCCTCCCCCAGGGTGTGGACTTCCTGTAGCAGCTGTGCACCAGACAGCTTTCAGAAGGCCTGGGCATTTGTCCCGAAGTAGATTCGGAAGATACTTACTATTGAAGTTATCCTGAAAAATGCAGGGAACTCAGTTCTCGTGGCTTGTATTTGGAGGCCCCGGCCATCCTTGTTAGGCTAGGATATGGTTTGGGAAATAGAGGCACCAAGTCTTGAGCTGCTTTTTATTCCACACCCATTAAAGAGGACAGTTACCAAGTGTGAGGGGGCGGCAGGTACAGGTACTGAATCTGAGGATTGGAGGGAACCACCCGATCGCCTACCGTCAGTCCGCCTTTGCTCACAGATGTCCTAGGTCTTACCAAAGGCACTCTTCATCCTGGAGGAACTCAAGAGACACCAGCAAAATCTCATTAAAATTTACCTTCCCACTCTCGATGAGACTCAGACACAAGCTCGGCAACTGGCTCCGTGGTGGTCACTTACAGCACGTCAGTCGCGGAGGCGGATGGACTGTTGTGAGGACAAGCAGAGCTGTGGTCCCTGCCAGGACTTGCGGGCAGTTTCCAGGTCGTCCTCGGAGCCCCAGGGCACCGCAGGATCTGGGGGGAGGGATGGTCCCCTGGGGTGGTGGCACTGCTCTTTGCCTGGTTCATACATTGGGAATCTTTTATAAGATTGTTTGAAAAAGAAGAATGTACTAGAAAAAAAAATAAAGAGTGGACACCATTACACAAGTGCTTAGTCTATTACTACTCCTTTTAATAACCTGTTTAACTTTTCATTTTTGAAAACTAACCTGTTAGGTGCCAGATTGGTCCAAGAAACTGTAAGGACTTAGCTTTGGCGTCTTCCTCTGGCCCTGCTCTTGGAACCTGGCCTCCGGGCAGGTAGGGACCGGACAGGTGCTGACAAGCATGTTCACGTCTCACGTCACGGGAGCTGCCTGCGGTTCATGGGGACCACGAAGCCCCCGAGACTGAGCCTTCCCCGGGGCCTCGGCTCCCACCTCCCGTTCCTTCTGTCCTCGGGCCGGGAAGTGACGGCACGGGGGCTGAGTGAGTGACAGTGGTACATCGCCAACCCCAGGACCGCGGACGAGGAGGGGCTGTCCTTCGAACAACTGGTCGGAAGCAGGAGGGAGGCGCTGGTGGTAGACACGGTCCCCAAGCCACACTCGTGACCAGAGCCCGGGAACAGGGGCCACTCTTCCCGCGGGAGGTGTCGGGATGACCCCGTCCAGCCTTGCAAGTGTCCACAGAGAAGCCACGGGAGGCGCTGAGGCCTGGGAGCTGCCGTTCAGTCGCTGGAGGAAACCGCAGGGCTGAGCACAAGCGTCGAGGAGAAAAAGACGACAAAGGGCTTAAGATAGTAAGAGCTTACCAAGGCCAATCTCAGGAGGGCAGCTCTTGGGGCCTCAGGAAGACACTGGGAATACCCATTTGCACAATCATTATGTCTTTTATTTACATATAGAAATTAGTAAAACTTAAAACAAAACCAAATGCGACTTGTACAGAAATTCTTTAATTTTCTTTATTTTCACACATTAAAAAATGAAACACACTATACAAATGGTTTTTCATAGCAGATTACACGTGGGTCCATTCAGACCTGCTCTCCAGGCGCTGCCGGCCTCCGAAGGGCCGCCCGGCCGGCCGCTGTCATTCACGTGGCCAATGGGTTGATTCGGATGCAGAAGCATGCAGCCCTCAGCGTGGAAGGTTCCATCCCCTCTGGTCTTAAATTAGCTTAAATGGCGTCGGTGTCCGTATTTACAGACGTGAAGTGTGGCGATCCTGAGCAGTTCTCATCGCCCCGAGTCCGCAATGGGAGCCTGGGCCTCGGGCCGAGCAGGAGGTCCGCGTGGTGCCGCCGCCCCTCGTCTCCATCCTCCCCACGGGACGAGGGGCTGCGCCGCAGTCAGACCCCTCTGGGGGTGGGTTAGGCCAGGTAACTGTAGGTGTCCTTTTCACCATCCACTCGCTCCAAATATTCTTTCTCGATCAGAATGTCAATGCATTTCTGGGCGCCATTTTCAGAAGAGGAAGAGGTAGTGAAAGGGAAAGAAAAACATGTTCAGGGTCGGAACAGAGACGGACCGCCCTCCATCCCTTGGGCACCGACTGAGTCTTCCTTCTGAGCAGCTGAGACGCCGCCTCCGCGGCTCCCGTCCCTCCAGCCGCCCCTGCCCCGCGGTACCTGCCGCCCAGTTTCTGTTTGAAAAGACTCCAACCAGAAACGAGCCGTGAGTCAGTGCCCAGGGGCCGCGGGCCACCCAGGGGACCCGGAGCAACGAGCCACATGCATGGAGACCACCTCCCCGGGGGGGCTCGGCAGGTGCGGGAGGGCGGGACGCTCAAGGCCCTCTGGGCAGAGGTCAAGGCGGCAAAGTGCTTTCGGGTGTAGGACACACACGCGACGGTGGTGACACCGGGGCGTGGCTACCGGCCGGGCGGGAGCGGGGGGCTCCCGGGGCACGGGGCTCGCTCTCGTCTGGGGCGGCTGTTCGCTTTGCCGAGATCAGCAAGCTGAACGCCGAGGATTCTGCCCTTCTCTGTGTATACGCTTCAATAAAAAGTTGAAAAATTATCCTATTTTCTTTTGCAGAAACCTATTATACATGACTAAGCCAAGTTCCTTCTTCGCGACACAGCAATCAACCTGGTTTGGTTACCTCTTTTGTCTTCTGAAATGTAATCTGAATGCTTCTGCTATGTAATTCTTGTACCTTAATTACTGGGACCCGAGGCTTGAATCTTGAGGACAGCTGGGTCAGTACTTCTCCAAGTAACTGCTGGTGCTTTAGAACCTTCCTCATTTTCATAATTCTCACAATAGCCGCCTATGTGACCAAGGAAAGAAAAACAAATGTGTTTAACAGAGTTATAAGAACTTATCGGTAGTAATTAAGAAGCACTAGCAATAAGGCTGCCAAATACGCAGAGAACTGTGATGTCCTAACAGGTAACACACACACACACACCGCAGAGAACTGTGATCTCCTAACAGGTAACACACACACACACCACAGAGAACTGTGATCTCCTAACAGGTAACACACACACACCCCGCAGAGAACTGTGATCTCCTAACAGGTAACACACACACACCCCGCAGAGAACTGTGACGTCCTAACAGGTGACAAACACACACACCGCAGAGAACTGTGATCTCCTAACAGGTAACACACACACACACACACCGCAGAGAACTGTGACGTCCTAACAGGTGACAAACACACACACCGCAGAGAACTGTGATGTCCTAACAGGTAACACACACACCGCAGAGAACTGTGACGTCCTAACAGGTAACACACACACACACCGCAGAGAACTGTGACGTCCTAACAGGTGACAAACACACACACCGCAGAGAACTGTGACGTCCTAACAGGTAACACACACACACACCGCAGAGAACTGTGACGTCCTAACAGGTGACAAACACACACACCGCAGAGAACTGTGACGTCCTAACAGGTGACAAACACACACACACCGCAGGCCAGAGCGGGCAGGGGGCCAACTCTATCCACTTAAGTTCCGGCGCTAACACAACAAACGTTAAAATGTTTTGGTCTTATGAGCAGCAATTTTAGTAGTTTAACCCAAGTAGAAAACACTTTTAAAATGAGAAAAAGTTCAGTCTTCGAAGCCACGGAAGCCGCCTGACCCTCCACTAAACAACTTTCCCTCCCTCCTCCCATCTTAGTAACTCACCACATGTATGTGCTCTCATCTATTGCATCGATTATTCCATCTACTCCATCCAGAACCATCCATCATCCTGGCCACCACTCCCAAGTCCCGGGGAACACAGCCCAGAGGAAGCGCCCCCCAGCGGCGGCGGCCGCCTCCCACACGAGGGGACGGGCACCCAGGGTCACCTGAATCAGTAGTTTGCGATCTTCCTCGATGTTCTTGTGTGTCGTTTCCTGTTCCTGCTTCTGTTCCGTTTTCATTGGCACATTGATGTTAACCCGTAATTTCTTACTGTCAAGAAAATCGAGGAAACCAATCACTATTGTTTTAAAAGGCACGCAGTAAAGGCTTCTTTCTGTTTTCAATCTTTAAGAGGTGCTTTGCCCCCCAGACGGAGGGTGGAGAGTGTGACCGACCACCTCCCGCCTCCCTGCCACAGTCCTCTCTCTGAAAGGCCCCTAGTTCTCCGCAGGGCAGGTTCCTGCTCTGCCAGCAGCAGGACGTCTGTACTGCAGGAAATGCAGTTCCTTAACCTGCTCTCCCAAACTCTGTCAAGTGAAATAAAATCAAAACACTGGGGCACAGAGGTCCAAACTTTCTAGGAGAGCCATTTAAGGAGACTTATTCGCCAATAGAAGAAAAACCCGGAAACTGAAACAGAGTCAAGTGAAGACCCACCCAGGATGGGTCAGAGGGAATCAGAGGTCCCTGTCAAAGGCCTGCCAGGCCTGGCACCATGCTCACAGCCCCCCATTTGAGGGGACACCAGTAAGTGCACGGGGGGTCAGGGGATAAGTCTACGGCCTAGGACCGTCTACTTGTTAGATTTTCCTTACTTTTTATAACCAAGATATAATTTTATTAAGGTATCTGGCTTCAATTCCACCTCATCAACATTTGCATTTTCGTCTTCCAAGACCTATAAGAAAACAACGGTTACTACGTAATCTCAGGAAAAGGCTTTCTTCTAGCTTAACATAAAAAGTACACAAACAGGGCTTCCCTGGTGGCACAGTGGTTGAGAATCTGCCTGCCAATGCAGGGGACACGGGTTCGAGCCCTGGTCTGGGAGGATCCCACATGCCACGGAGCGACTGGGCCCGTGAGCCACGGCTGCTGAGCCTGCGCGTCTGGAGCCTGTGCTCCGCAACAAGAGAGGCCGCAATGGTGAGAGGCCCGCGCACCGCGATGAAGAGTGGTCCCCGCTTGCCACAATTAGAGAAAGCCCTCGCAGAGAAACGAAGACCCAACACGGCCATAAATAAATAAATAAATAAATAAAAAGGACGTGAATTTCTAAAAAAAATAAAATAATAAAAAGTACACAAACATACCAATAACTTTGACTTCAATAAAATCTGTAGGACTTGTGCCAAAATGTCCTGCAATTAAAGAGAGAAAGAGAAAATGCATTTTCCTTTGTAATAAGAACCACAGCCCCAGTCCCACAGTCCATTCTTCTATGGAAAAATAATAGTCACTGAAGCAGAATATGCCCGGAGGAAAAAGAGGGGTGGTGCCTCTTAGAGGGTCCCCAAAAGCTACTCCTGCAAGTGAAACCAACCCCCTTCTGCTCTTGATCGCCAGTATTAAAGCTGACAAATCTACTACAAACACTAGAAGTCGTGCGTAGCTCCATCTTCTCGGATGCCTGACAGTGCATCCCGGACACTGATCGTCGCACAAGAACGAGCAGGGAGCGTCACGGACTGGACGTGGTGAACAACACTGTCTGCTCACAAGCAGGGTGGGGACGGTGCCCGCCACCCTGCTGCTGACCCACCTCTGGTGAACTCTAAGCCCGTCGCGTGGCCTCTGGGCCGCTCCCTCCCCCCGAGAGCGGGTGGGCAGCCGTTTCTCAGCTCTCCTTCAGCTCCACGGGTTCTCGATCCCGTGGAATCGGACAGTCACCAGGCCGCTCACATACGCAGCCCCTCCTCCCCTGGACGGACAGAAAGGGCCGCCCCCCGCGTAAGGGAAGCCCATCCTGGTCAAGGAGAGCTGGAGAGGCCTCTAGCGTGGTGACTGGCCCCGAGTCCAGAGCAGGATGAGGACGCTGCCGGCCACGCCCGGGGCGCGGATGCAGAGGCCGCCTTCCTGAGCCAAACTGACTCCCATCGTGCAGGGCAGGGGAGGGGGCAGCCCCCCCGCAGGGAGCCGGCTCTGCACGAAAAACTGGCTGAGGGGCTGGCGGGGAGACAGAGCACACAGTAAGGCGAGGGACCACTCAGCTCCGAAAAGCGGGTCCCCGAGGGCAGAGCCCCACGCCACGGTCTGCGGGCAACCTAAGCCTCCACCCTAACTGAAGCCTCCTCCTTCCGGTCAGGAGTGAGGAATGAAGAACGCTCCTACGTGCAGAGAAGCAGATTAGTTTTGTTATTAGAAACTGAGAATGTATTCTGGACTAACTTGAAGCAGGACTCAAAAATAAATGACTTTCCTAATTCACATGCCAGTACTAGCCCGACACCAAAACCAGACAACATCGTCCAAAGGAAATGGCAGACCAATTTCCTATGAATAAAGATGGAAAAATCCTCAAGAAAATTCCAGCAAACATACAAATTCCAGCAGCATATAAAAAGCATTATATACCATGACCAAGTGGTATTTATCCCAAGAATGCAAGGGTGATTCAACACTAAAAAAAAAAAAAACCAATCAACAAAATGTACCATACTAATAGACAAAAAGCACATAGTTATCTCAATAGAGTAGAAAAAGCATTTAAACAGAATCCAATACTCTTTCATAATAAAAACACTAAAACCAAAACGAAATGAAACAAAACAAAAAACTAGGAATAGAAGGGAATTTCTTCAGTCTAGTAAACAGCATCTAAGAAAAACTTAGTGACTGTGAGGCTTCCCCCCCAAGATCAGGAACGAGACAAGGATGCCCGTTCTTACCACTTCTATTCAACAATGTGCTGCGAATTCTATCCGGAGCAATCAGGCAAGAAAAATAAATGAAAGGCATTCAAATAGGAAAAGTAAGTAGTAAAACTATCTGCATCTGCAGATGACATGATCACATATTAAAAAAGCCCTAAAGAATCCACACAAAAAGTATTAGAATAAATGAGTTCAGCAAGGTTGCAGGATACAAGTTCAATACGTAATTGTATTTTACACACCAGCAATGAACAAACAGTTCCATTAACAATAGCATCAAACTTAATAAAATACTTAGGAATAAATTTAACCAAAGAAGTGTAAAAGGGACTTCCCTGGTGGCCCAGCGGTTGGGACTCTGTGCCCCTAATGCAGGGGGCCTGGGTTTGATCCCTGGTCCGGGAACTAGATCCTGCATGTGGCAGCGAAGATCCCACGTGCTGCAACTAAGACCCGGTGCAGCCAAATAAATAAATAAATATTTAAAAAAAAAAAAAAAAAAAAAAAAAGAAGTGTAAAGGCTTGCATAATGAAAACTATCAAAATGAAACACAGTTTAAAAAGAATAAAAGACAATCTGAATAAATGGAAAGACATCCATGTTCACAGAAGACTTAATATTGTTAGGATGGCAATTCTCCTTCCAAGGCAATCTACAGATTCAATACAATCCCCATCACAATTCCAACTGCCTTTTTTGCAGAAACAGACAAGCTGATTCTGAAACTTACATGGACCCAGCATAGCCAACACAATCTTGAAAAAGAACGAAGTTGGATGTCTCAATTCCAAAACTTACTACAAAACAATAGTAACCAAGACAATGTGGTACTGGCATAAGAACAGACATTTAGATCAGTGGAAAAGAACTGAGAATCCAGAAAGAAACCCATACATCTATGGCCAATTGATTTTGACAGGTTGCTAGTATGAACCAATAGGGAAAAAACATGTACAAAAATATCCAATCACTATGTTGTACACCTGAAGCTAATGTATTAATTTATAGTTCAATTATACTTCAATAAAAAGTCAGGGCTTCCCTGGTGGCGCAGTGGTTGAGAATCCGTCTGCCAATGCAGGGGACAACGGGTTCAATCCCTGGTCCGGGAAGATCCCACATGCTGTGGAGCAACTAAGCCCGTGCGCCACAACTACTGAGCCTGCGCTCTAGAGCCCGCGAGCCACAACTACTGAGGCCGTGGTACCACAACTACTGAAGCCCACGCGCCTAGAGCCCGTCCTCCGCAACAAGAGAAGCCACCGCAATGAGAAGCCCGTGCACCACAACAAAGAGTAGCCCCCACTCGCTGCAACTAGAGAAAAGCCTGCACACAGCAGCGAAGACCCAACGCAGCCAAAAATGAATGAATGAATAAATAAATAAATATATATATATAAAGTCAACTATACTTCAATAAAAAGAAAAAAACAGGGAAAGAATAATCTTTGACCTTGGATTAGGTAATGGTTCCTTAGATATGACACCAAAAGCACAATCAATAGAAGAAAAATAAAGTGGACTTCATCAAAATTAAAACGATGTGATAAAGAAAATGAAAACCCAGAGAATGAGAGAAAATATTTGTAAATCATGTATCTGAAAAGGGTCTACTATGCAGAATATGTGAAGAATTCTTACAACTCAACAAAAAAGACAAATGACCCAATTAAAAACGGGCATAAACATCATTAGTTGTTAGGGAAATGCAAATAATCACAATGAGGCACTACACTTCATATCCACTAGGATGCCTATAATTTTTAAAAAAATGGATAACAACAAATGTTGGCAAGGATGTGGAGAAAGTGGACCCTCATACACTACTGGTGAGAATACAAGCTGGTGTAGCCACTGCGAAACAGTCTGGCAGTTCCTTCAAGAGATAAATATAAGTTATCATGACTCAGCAATTCCGCATCTAGATTTATACCCAAGAGAACTGAGAATATGTTCATACAAAGACTTGAAAGGTGGAAACGACCCAAATGTCCATCAACTGATGAATGGATAGACACAGGTGGTCCATCCATATACTGGAACATATTTCGGCCATAAAAAGAGGATGAAATACAGATACGTGCTCCCACATGGATAAGCCCTGAAAACATTATGCCGAGTGAAAGAAGGCAGACACAAAAAGCCACATGTCATATGATTCCATTTATATGACATGTCCAGAGCAGGCAAATCGAGAGAGAGAGAGAGAGAGAGAGAGAGAGAGAGAGAGAGAGAGAGAGAGAGAGAGAGAGAGAGAGAGAGAGTAGATTAATGGTCATAGGGGCTGCGGAGAGGACAGGTAAAGGGTAGCTATTGCTAGTGGGTATTGGGCTTCTTCTGAAGGTGATGGAAATGTTCTGGAATTGGATAGTGGCGGTGGTTATACGACCCTGTGAAAAACCACTGAACTGTATACTTTAAAATGGTGAATTTTATGTTATGTGAAATATAGCTCAATAAAAAATGATTAATAGGAAGAATAACATTAAGTGAAAATTTAAGTTTAGTAAGAAAAAGCTTAGCTGGAAAGAGGGTTAAGAACAAGCTAAATGAATGAGAGAAAAGCATATCATGCGTATGTGTGTGTGTGTGTGTGCGCGTGTGTGTGTGTGCGCGTGTGTGTGTGTGTAGGTATATGTTACATTGAGTTTAAAAATTAGTATTTAAAAAAAATCATGCATTGAGCCCTGGAATAAGAGCATATTCATATTCATAAGACAGATATCCATTTCAAATCAAAGAAGACCCCCATCTCCTCCTCCCACATCTTCCCACAACAAAGAGGCTGACGGTAGGAATACCATTTTGATCTGGGTGCTGTCTGTCAGCTGCTGCACGGCGTAAGCGTCTTCCGTGTTGTACTGGAGCAGGATGGCCATCTGGAATGTGGATGCCTTCGGGTCCCCACATGAAAGAAAGAGAGGCAAAACCTAAATGCGTGGACAATTCCCAAGATACAGAGCCTCAGCGTGAAGAACCTACTTATGAAACCAATTCTCCAAACAGATGCGAAAAACCAAAGCAGATCTAAAAGGGAATACAAAGTGTCATAATTCCACCACGATGCCGCATTTTCCTGAAAGACGTCATTCTCCACCTTTTCAAACATTAAAGTGATTTTGAATTTTCTTCCAAATGCTCTGTCCATATAAATACAGCTGACCCCTGAATGACTCGGAGCAGGGCTGGGTTAGGGGTGCCGACCCTGAGCGGCTGAGCGCCCGAGTACAACTTAAGATCGGCCCTGTGTGTATGTGCTTCCTCCCCATCCGAGGTTTCATATTCAGATTCCACCAACCGTGGATCCGGGCTGTGTAGTGTTTACTATGGGAAAAAATCCGCGTAAGAGTCGACTCGTGAGGTTCAAGCTCGTGTGGTTCAAGGGTTAAGTGTACACACCGTATATGCAGCCACACTCATTTTATATAGATAAACACAGAGATACTCAGCCAGTGTAGACAGAAGCACTGAGCATCAATCTTTAAATTTACTTTTTCACAAATACTAGAGAAAACTGTGCCTGGTACACCACTGACAGAGGAACCTGCACGCTGAGCTGTATTATACTTGGGTTTTTGTTTGTTTTTTTTATCCTAAGTACTTCACTATGTAAAGTTTAAATGGTTTAAAGCAAACCACAACTGCTCTGATGTATTTTTAGCAAACCGTGTGCCAGGCAACGTGCACTGGGTTTAATTCCTCAAGCTGTGCAGGGAATGCCGCCCGCTGAGGGAGGGCGCTCCCTTCCTGGGGGAGCCCCGGGCACCGTCCCCCACTTCCCATGGGAACCCCTTCTCCCTTCCCCTCTTCCACAACCCACGGCAGCAACTGAAGGACCAGGAGCAGCACCGCTTGTCCAGGCGGAACCTTGGTCAACGAGAGAAACAGCAGAGACAGTGTGGGCCTGGGTGAGGGCCTCTGACAGACTTCAAGATGCCCCCCGAAAAATGACCCGGGGGGCACGGGAGAGACTGGCAGCTCTGAGGTCCCTCCCGAGGTGGGCGGGGGCCTCTCATCTCCGACGGCAGCGACCAAAACCGAAACGAGTCTCCAATAAATGTCCCACAGCTTGGTGGTGGCCGCACAGGTGCCCACACTTGTCGCAACTCCAACTGTACACTTAGGTGGGTGTCTTTTTACGTAAATTATCTCAGTAAAGTTTATAGAATGTCCACTGATCAAAAAAGGAGCACTGAGATTTTAGGTACTGAAGTATGAACTCACAGATTCTTCTATGTATACTTGGGAATAAAGAAAAATTTCCAATCGTACAATTGACCCTTGACACAGGTTTGAACTGTGTGGGTCCACTTACACGTGGATTTTGTTTTTCAGTAGTAAACAGGACAGTGCTACAGATCCAAGGTTGGTTGAATCCAAATGCAAGGGAACCGTGGATACAGGGGAACCGTGGATACAGGGTACCGTGGACGCAGGGTGCGGACTCTAAGTTATGTGCAGATTTTCAACTGCATGGAGGACGGGTGTCCCTAACGCCCGCATTGCTCAAGGGTCGGTTGTAGAGAAATCCACATTCAAGTGGATAAAGACCTCTGGACCTGGTGTAACAGAATATCAAACACTTAATTTTATCAGAGTAGAACTGTTAAAAGTTTAAATTAATGAGCAGGTTGAGTCTGCAGAATGCAGTCAGAAGTTTCTTAACACTTAAAAATAGATTTATAATTGTTTTTATAAGCACACCCTCTTCAAGATGGATTCTTTAAGGGAAAAGACCTTAACTGAAATTTCGTCTCTGCTGCATATCAGCCAGGAGCCAGAGGAAGTCACTTAAATTTGCCCGATCCTCAGTTTCCCAGCTATAAAATGGAAACCTAAGTTACAGCTATTATCACACAGCACTCAGCACCGCAGTCAGCGCCAAGGGTTGTTGTTAACGTGAAACTGCCCTGTCAAAGGGAAAGAGCTATTATCGTAATTAAATTCATGAAACTCCAGCTTTTTAAGCTACTGTCTGACCACTTAGTGTGTGTCAGGCAGGAGCTGTACCCAACACTTACTAAATACATGATTTCATTTATTTTTCACACCACACACAGAGTCAAAGCACTGACACGCGCCCGCCCTTTTGTGGAGGAGAAAAGTGAGGCTCAGTGTCATTAAGTAACTTCTCCCTTAGCCACAGAGAGTAAGAACTCAGCTCCTCTGACTCTTAAAATCCAAGCTGTTTAACCACGGTATTATTTTGCCAGAAGCTTAACTCCAGATTTTGTTGCGTGAATCACTACATTTCTGTAACTGGTCTTGTCTTCATTTACACTTAAAAAAAAAAAATCCAAAATAAAAAGGTGATCTTACCTGCAAAGTGTATCTGTTTTTGAAGCAGTTTGTTACTAATTCTCCTTTTGACAGCTGATATAACCATGTCAATTTTCTGCCACTGTGACGGCTGGCATAAAACGCTGTGAATCGCTGGTAACTCCGTTCCAGCTGGATACAGAGGGGGAAGAGCATTTGTGGAATATATATCTCACCATATTCTACAGTCAACATCTCTAAATAAAAAACACTGGTCCAAGTTTACAGGGCAAAATGCTTACGTAACAGTAAAATACAAATATCAAGTGTTTACTCTCTTGCAAAAGCACGTTGATTTAAGCATTTGAAGGTACAATCAAAAAGTTTTTAGCTCCAGACAAGTCGGTATCATCACGATGTTCATCGCAGAACTGTTAGGTTCTACTTTCGAGAGTAAATGCCCATGTAAATGAACGCACTGCTGAGCTGGAACAGAAGTGGCCCACCTCTGGATCTCCTGCCCTGCCCAGCGCTCACGGCTGCCTTGGCACCGCCCGGTTTAACGCCACATGGCCGACCAGCAGGAAGGCCTTCTGCAGACAGCACCTGTATAATGGTGGGGGCTGCCCCTTTTCACCTTTGCTCAACACTAAGGGAACGAACAGACGATAAAGTCCTCCTTACCTCCGACGGCAAGGCAAACGTACAAGACTGCTGAAAGGGCCACGATCCAGAGCTCAGAACTTGAATACTGAAGTCCACTGGGGGAGTGGGGAAGAATTCAGGAACACATTTAGTCAGCCTTATAAACTGAAAAGTGCCACCATTCCAGATAAACACGGATTGCTTTTTATTAAAAGAAAGCACACTGAATGAAAAGTCCTGCTTTAATATAAAACTAAGGGTTGAACACATTTAATTTCAATTAAATTGTTTTGTTCAATTAAATTTAGTAAAGGGAAGAAGAGCCAGAAATTCTCTCCTCCAAGGAGTGAGTTTTTCATTTCTCTTCTAACGCAGAATTATAACATCGTGTGCCCGTCTGGCTGCACCTGCTTTAGTTTTCTGCCATGAATAACCTCAGTCCCCCTGAGGCACACCTGAGGCCACCAGGCATGGATGGCATGAGAGCCCCAAACTCAAGACAACGAGAACCCCAAAGTAAACCGACTTCATTATGTTTTGTGTAGCACAGATTACTCTGTGTATAGCACACGGACTATATATATCTAACACACATATAATCTATACATTATAACAGTAATGGCATCATCGCAGATGGCTGACAACAAGTCCGCTGGCACAGCTGTCAAGTTTAACAATGCAATAGTGCTTTCAATTTGGGAAAAGTACAAACCTCGTTTTTCATTTAAAAAGATAAAATCACCGCGTGATGCCGTCAGATCACCTGCCACCTCCTGCTGCAGGCAGCCCTCACAGCGGGAGCCCAGCGGGCCTCCACGAACGAGGCCGGGCACCCGCCCGTCCCGACCCCCAACGGCAATTGGAAGCCATGTCTGACTCTGTTATCTGTACAGCCAATTCAGTTTCTTATAATTAAAAAAACTGCTAGAATGGAATTAAACTAAGGTTAAAAAACATTCATTGAAACTTAAGCCGCGCGTGGAGCCCCGAGATGGCAAACGCCTGGGGTGGGGCAGCGACGTCAGCCAGTAGAAGAGGCCGGGGCTCAGGACCTGGACGCAAGCCCCCCACTGGCTCGGCCCTCCGGGCAAGGCCAACACGCTTCCAAGGCCGTCACCTCCTGTCACCACACAAGTCATGAGGTGGGCAGTGCCTGTGGGAAGGACTTGCTTTTGCCTGTCCCTGGATTTCTGATACAGCTTCCACCATCTCTCTCACCTAGCTACTAGCTCACTAGCGCCACCTCCTCCGAGAACCCCGCCGGTAAAGGAAGCTCGGAGACCGGGGTACTCACGGTCCAGAGGCTCTGAATTCGTCAGGTGCTTTTTGAACTGCTCATTCAAGTCTTTGCTTACACCAATGTCTTGAAACATCCGCTGAAGTTTAGAGGTGTACTCGAAACCACAAGCTTGCTGAAATGAACCCAGATAACTGCCTTATTAATTTCTATAGAAATATAAATGTATACAGGGAATCCGATGGGGCTCACAGTACGTGACAGACGCTTAACCGTATTACTAAAGCTAGTAACGTTTAACTGTATCTCAGGGTATAAACATGCACTGATTAAAATTCATGCACTATCAAAAATTATACAGTTATAAATGGAACGGTTACGTCTTTATACACACAGTAACTATCACGCAGGCCCAAAGAGCAAGGATTTCTGACACCATGGGAAACACCAAGATGACACAGTTTGCTATGTCTCTCATCCACTACCACAGACTGAAGGGTGCCCCTACCCCAGTCCTGTGCTGATGGCATTTGGAAGTCGGGCCACAGAGAGATCATTAAGTTTAGAAAAGGTCATGAGGGCGGGCCTCCTCCACGTTGGGATTAGTGTGGTCGTGAGAAGAGACGGAGAGGTTGCCCCCGACCCCGCTCCCTGTCGTGTGAGGACGTGGCCGGCGGCCCCAGGCAAGCTGGGAAGAGAGCCCTCACCAGAAACTGAACTGGCGGGGACCTTGATCTTGGACTTCCCGGCAGCCTCCAGAACTCTGAGAATAAATTTCTCTTGTTCAAGCCACTCAGTCTATGGTATTTTGGTACAGCAGCCCGAGCTGAACAAGATACCCGTGGAACTATAACTTCGGGTCAAAGTGAAATGTGCTATAAAACATATAGCAGCATTTGACAGGCTAGCAAGCACTGACACAAATGCAGGCTAAGTGCAGAGGCGGCTGAATAAAGAAATAAATACTCAACAGCAAACTAACACTGACGCTTTCTGTCCTCCTGCAGACACGGGGTTACTAATTGTTAACCAAGTCCAGAAAAAAACAAAACACCCCGCCCGCTCAAGGCCAACAGCACATGAGTACGGGCCACGCCACGTGGAGCAATTCTTGGTGGCGGGGGCAGAGCTGAGGCCACAGGTGCAGGAGCAGGAGTGGGTGCTGGGCGTTGAGCGGGGCTCGGCTGGAACAGAAGGGCCCCCGGGTGTGTGTGCTGGGCAGGCGGGGGTGGTCGGGAGAGCACGTGAGCCCCGACGAGGGGAGACCTGGGCTCATCACAACTGTGGTGGGTTCTCGGTAGCGGAGCAGCAGAGCTCACACTGCACAGACGCTGTGTTATCACTGACTGATGGCTTTGCCCAACTGATAACCTGGAGAGACTACGAACTTTAATGACTGAAAACTGGAATTTTTCAGGAAAAGATTACATTTACCTTTAACTTAGAGATCATGCTTGCTTCGGCATCATCACTTGCACTGTTCTGATGGACGAGCCTCTTGGCCAGCATCTTTGCATAGAACTTCTGAAACACGTCTTTGTCCTCTATATACTTGAAGACCACCATCTAGAAAGCCACCGCGAGAGCACACTTAATGCACTTACAATCTGTCACCAAACACAGGCCAGAAACCAACACATGTGCTTTGTCTTGTCCGGCCCTGTATGCCAACATTTATAATGACAAAAAATACTGTCCTGCTTCCCTGGTGGCGCAGTGGTTAAGAATCTGCCTGCCAATGCAGGAGACACGGGTTCGAGCTCTGGTCCGGGAAGATCCCACATGCCGCGGAGCAACTAAGCCCGTGTGCCACAACTATTGAGCCTGCGCTCTAGAGCCCGCGAGCCACAACTACTGAGCCCGTGCTCCGCAACAAGAGAAGCCACCACAATGAGAAGCCCGTGCACCACAAGGAAGAGTAGCCCTCGTTCACCTCAACAAGAGAAAGTGCACGTGCAGTGACGAAGACCCAACGCAGCCAAAAAATAAATTATTAAATTAAAAAAAATGTTAAAAAAAAATACTGTCCTGTAATCTTTAAAGTAAATATTTTCATCAACCCCTTAAATCACATTAAGTTGGTCTACACTCAGTACTAATGAGGAAAGTACAAATGCTAAAATTAATGACTCAACATAGGGAGTAAAATCATAGATTCAAAATAAAATAAATGATTCTACTACTTTCCACATTCCAGATGGCTCATATAAATAACTTTAAAGCCACTTGTCAGAGAAAAGGTTACAACGTAATGACATAACTACCCAGCACCTTACCACTTGGTTGAGCGTGTCTTCTAGTTCTGCTTCTTCTGGGTTCTTGGAACTGAAAATTTTTAAAAGGCATAGTGTTTTAAAACGAATCAGCAAACATTTACTAAACAAGCACCACTTAGCCAAACTACCATATCAGATTGTGGTTCTGAACATTCAAATGCTCAGTTCTTCTTTTCAGATTAACAGGTGGAAGAGGGAAAGTTAGCTTTCCTTACCTGTGGCAACTTGGCAATCTTATACTTTGTCTCTATTTCATAATCTATTCTCCCATATAATCATTTAGAATATCCACAATGAAACTGAACAGAAGATACTTGTTAAAAGTTTCCCAAAACATTCTGAACCAAGTTTTCCTTTAAGATAATCCATTTAAATGTAAGTAAGTAAATGAGCTTCACTTTTCTAATTGCCTTCTACAATATGCTTTAACTTTGAGAAAAAAAAAAAAAGCCTTTTTTAATGGCCTAATAATTAAAGACAATGAAAGGGGTTTTTAAACCACTTCTCAAGTGTTGCCTTGCGTTTGTCATTATGTCTACAAAATAGATGCTTGTCCTTTAACAACTGATTCATTCACTCTATTCTAGGAGCAAATATTAATTGAAAGGTGATTTCAGGGTAAATAAAAATTTAAAGCTTTTATCCCAAGAATCCTTTATAAACAAGACCCCTATAAATTCATATAAAATGATCCAACCACCAGACGGGCTCCTATTTAAGAACAGTTGGCTCCGAAGGTCCATTCTTCTCTCTCTTTTTCTCACTGAGAGATCAGGGCTGTGTCTCTCCTGAAAGAGGTTAATTCAGTGCCCACTGGAGTCTAGTCACCGACACGCGCTCATTAAAGCAGCACTTTTGGAACTATCCGCCGTTCTGCCTGCTTCAGCAGCCTTAACTAAAGAATCATCTATCAAGAGACTTGATGAGACCATTTCTAAAAAGACAATGGCTAAAAAAGAAGCTATGTATTCTGCCAAACAAACTGGAGTTCTATGAGAGTACCTACATATTTAAGATATCGAAAACTTTCATTTTATAGAGCCTAAAAAATGAAATCAGGTCAGAAGAGGCATCCCAATTTAAAGTCCATTTTCACTCCTGAAATGAATACATTAGTGGATCTGACTAGAATTGCTAAATTATACATTAGACAAGCATTGTGATAAGTAGGGGGAAAAAAATCAAATACTCAATTTGCACTGGGCCTTGGGCAAATCACTTACCGGCAAAGTTAAAAGAGATAGCTACTGCCCTTACCAAATGTCTTCTCATGTCAATCAAGAAGACCACACAGTTGTTCATACAGTTCTCAGTTCATAAAGTCAACTACATTGGATTTGCTACTGTTGAGCCATCCTTGCATTCATTCCTAGAAAGCTATTCTATGTTCTGGACAGTTATTCTTTAGTTCGCTGATAAATTTAGTTTGCTAACATTTTACTTAAGATTCCCACAACTCTCTTCTAAGTGAGACTTGTTTGTAGTCTTTTTCCTGGTAGTGTAGGTGTTCTCAGTCTTTTTTGTAATGGGATTATACGAGCCTTTGAGAGCTGCTTAAAATACAATTTATTAATATTAAACCAATATAATTGGGGGGCACGGAAAACTACTGCAAAATCTGTTGGTGTGATATTTGGAATAGGAAAATAAGCCTTGAGCATTTCTAAACTGAAAAAAGCTACTCCTCAGTGAAAGAGATGCTGATGAAAACCAAAACAAACACACAAAAAATTAAGTGAGAACTTCAAAAAACACAACACAGAGAAGAAAACCGTATTAGGTTATGTTGCCTCTAGTGCTTAATACACATACATTGATTAGGAAAAATACCAGTTGAGAAATAAGATGGTTAAAATATAAAGACTATGAAACAGCAATAAAACAAACTCATTAAATGAAGATAAATGTTAAAAGTACGCAGACTGATGAAAGCACTATAGTATGTGGAGAGTCTTCTGTTTTAAAAAGCAGCCAGTGGGAGCTACTGCAGATTTTCAACTGGAAAAAAATTAATCAAGGCCAGCAAAAAAGAGCAAGTAGGGAGTGAAGAGAAATGGTGACTTTCTGCTGTAACCTCCACCCTCGTCACCACCAGCTGGACCTGCCCAGTGGAGTCCATTTAGCTAAAGGGTCACGCGCACACCGCCTGCCATTATAGACATGAGTGATGTAAGAAAAACATGAACTGGGCACAGCACACACAACATGAAGTGCCTTTTAGGAAGACAAAGAAGGTGTGTATTAGGTTTACAGTATTTTCTCAAAAGGTACAAAAATTACAATTTAACATACATAAAATGTAATATAAATTTTAACTCCTCATCTAGAGGCTGAGATTTTAAACAGGCTTACTAAGAAAAAACACAAAGTCACTAGTACCTCTTCTTCAACAAGGAGTCACAGTATCGAGCCAGCAGCTCGGGGGATTTACTGGATGACTGAGCCATTTTGGTGACCGCGTTGTTGTTTATGAAGCGACCGCAAGCCTGCAGATGACAGGAGACACAGTCAGAGGCCAGTGCGCCAGCCACTGTCCCCAGGAGAGCCGCGGGCCAGCGCACCCACCTTGTCCAGCGCTGCCACGAACCCAGCATCGTTGTTGAACGCTGACATCACCAGGGCGTTGTATTTTTTGTGAACGTCCAGCACTGTCTGCACGTACATTTTGGGGTCCTTGGGCAGAGGGAAAAACAGACACACAAGTTGGTTTCCGGGGACTAAATTGCACACTAACATGCTACTAGAAAACATTCCAAAAGGTTTGGATACTTCTTCAAAGATGTTAACAAGTAAGGATCAAGAAACAGTTTTCATTCCATCATCAAAACACATAGGACATGATGTTTATAGATATAATAAAAGAAAATATACTCTCTGCACTCGAAATTAAATACTGACTTCAAGCTATATGAAAAACAGTGATTGTTCAAATTATTTGAAAACTCAAAGGGATCACAGAAAATAAACTTTCAAAGTGATAGCTTTACTTTGCCAATTTTTGTTGTTAACAATTCAACTTCTAGACTTTGTTTTGGCTGGGGAAACCAGTTTATCAGTTATTTAGAACTTAGCTGGGCAGGCAATGCAAGGATAACATAGCTTTTAGGTCCTAGGAAGTGTGGATGAGGGGCCGGGGTGGGTCAGACGTGGCAGCAAGGGTGAGACTAGTACATCCGGGAAAATCAGAAGACCCACGTGGACAAACAGAGAGAACTGAGACGGGAAAGGCCAGGGCCTGGGAGACAGGCAGAGCACTGTGGGATCGGCCGGGTAGCCCAGCGGGAGTCTCTGGACAAAGGAACAACGGGATGGAAATGAAATGTGAAAGTCAGCCACAGGAGCGGCTTCCGGAGCGATACAGAAGGAACACAGGAAGGGGGGCGCCAAAGGAGACAGTCCTGGGTAATCAGAAAGCAGAGGCTGATGCTGAGCCCGCAGAGGGCTGTCACTGCCCTGCCGCGAGGCCAGTGCTGTTCGCATCCCCTTCTCACAGACGGAGAAACAAAGTCACAGGCAACGACCCGGCCAAGGGCCTAAGCGGCGGCAGTCAGGCCTGGACACGGGCAGCCTGACTCCTGAGAGCCTTTGAGAAGGAAAGGGCCCGGGTGAGAGATCGGGAAGGCAGGCTGAGCCCGCGCGGTGCGGGCACGGCGGCCAGCACGTCACAAATGCAAGGCCTGGTGCGGGGGCCTTAAATGGTTTGCCAGCGTCTCCAAATTCCTGACAGGTGTTTCTCCTCGGGACTCAGGAACGAGAAAACGGAACTCCCCCAATTCTAGTTATTCTGCATTTTTGTGACACTTGACTTGTTTTAAAATAATAATGAGTAACCACTAAGAGTAAATCATTTTTCTGTGATAGGGTTATACTAAGAGTTTCAGACGTTTTCTGTTAAAGATGTAATAAACATGCCAGGATTATTATTATTACGAACAAATGATAACAAGATTATCATTTCAATGACATGTAAAGTGGCCTCTACCTGATAGACATTCGATAAAACATTAAAAGGGAATTTAACACAAAATAATTGCCAAATAAAACTCACTTAAAATATTGAAAGCCAATGCCGCGTACATTTAATGTTTAAAAATTATCTATCTTAAAACTTAGAACACACACAGCATTAACTGCTCCATCAGAGAATCCGGCTCTTAGTTTCATGACAACTATTCCGGGTGTAGAAGAATTTCTTGCATTCTGTATTAATGGTCTTACTCACAAGACTGCACCCAAAAGCATCTCTCAGTTGGCACACAGCATACTTCATATAAGCTCATTTCTTTTTTCTAACAATGAAAATACTGTCCGCTTGACTTAATTTTGGTTTTGCCATTGAAATTGATATTGCTTTTGCCAATTCAGATTGCTTTCTGATTTCATGTCAAATTATTTCACATCATGCAAATTATTTTTCTCTCTGCATTTGTTCTTTTAAAGTATTTACAAAGAACTTTAATCTCTAGCAAGTATCTACACACCGGAAAACGCCAGCAAACATTACTGTGTAGTATTTAAATAAAGTAACATTAAAGGTTAACAGCATTACAAAGAATCGCATATCAAAACTGCCAAGTTAAGGACTTTATTTGCTTCCAAAACTTGCTATTTCTTGGAACACCACTCACAGGATTGATATAAAGTATATTATGTATGTAAACAGGTTAGTTTTCATTTTATTTGCAAGAATGACTCACCCTTAGCAGCAGAGAGGGACACATACACATTTATAACGGGGCATCACCTACAAGGAAGACGGACCCCCTGGACGGCACTGCTCCTCTGCCTCATCCTGGCGCCCAGAGACGACCTGAAACTTGGACTCCCCACGTCAGCACCCCTCCCCTTGCCCTGGACCATCATCAGTGGAGTCCTCTGAATCAGGAAAGTCTCCACGGTGACCATTATGTTTGCAGGAGAACTACCAATGCTTTTCCCTGTTTTCTTGATTTCTTGACCAATTTTTCTCAGACTTAGGATTTGGAAAAACATAAATGTCCCCAAAAACGCCCAGCAGAATTCCCCATGGAAAGACAGCTCTTCCCTAAGGGAACAGAAGTCTTCAGACTCCAATTCCAGATTCTTTCTGCTATACGAGAAGACCCAGCCAGGAGCCTGGCTGGTGAGAAGTGAGGGTGTGAACGGAACCCACTGAGGGAAGAGTGCGCTAAGGTACTGAGCCCTGGAGACTTGAATTTAGCATCTGAGATCCCGAGAGAAGCCACCTTGGAACCTGGCAAGGGCAGATGGAGACGGGAACACACAGGAATAACACAGAGGAGAGAACTTAAGGAAGGAGCAGTCAGCAGTGCCAAACAGAGAGAAGAGGTTCAAAAGGTGAGTGATTTAGCAACCAGGAGGTAAATGATGGTCTCTTCAGAGGGCACCAGATCGCAGGGTTAGACAAGCAACAGAGGTAAGGAGAGAGAAAAGATCAGCTGGATGAAATGCATGTTTTTTCAAGAACTTGAAGACGTGAATTTCTGACGTTAAAAAAAAAGGAAAGCTCAGCTCGGTGCTCTGTGACGACCTAGATGGGTGGGATGGCGGGGGGAGTGGGATGAGGGAGGTCCAAGTGGGAGGGGATATAGGTATACATAGAGCTGATTCACTTCATTGTACAGCAGAAACTAACACAACATTGTAAAGCAATTATACGCCAATAAAAAAAAAAATGTAGTCAGTAATTGGCGTGATCACTCAATAGTACATGAGAGCTCTCTGCATATAAGAAACAGGACACCTCTCAGGCTGGTCCCGGAGGGAGCTCATCCAACTCCTACGTGATTGGTGTCTTTATTGCCAATGGCTGTCACATTCCTCTCCAGACCAGACCAGATGTCCCCACTTGGTTCACACAACCTGCCGCGGACGCCTGGAGGGATCCCCAAACTCTGTGTGTCAGAACCGGCCCGATCTCCTCCTTGGCCCTGCTGCTCTCTGGACCTCTCTTTCCCTTTCTTTTGTTTCAATATGTTATTGTAGAAAAGAGTCAAACATATTCAAAATTACAAAGAACAGGAAAACCCACCCCACGTATTCATCGTCCAGCTTCAACAATTATCCAACACAAATCCTGTCCATTACAGAGTCTAATTACTTAATTCCTTCTGTGTCCCCCCATCACCAGCCCGTGCCATTTCCATCTGAACCACTCTAACAAACCTAACTGATATACTAGCAACTCTTCTTACTTTTAATCCACTTTCTACATGGTAGCGATTTTGTAAACAAAACTCTGATCTTGTCAGTGTCCGGTTTTATGATAACCCTTCTCCTGGTTTCGTCTTGCTCTGAGGATTAAGGTGTATCATCAGCCTGGCCTTCGAGGTCTCCCGTGGTCTGGCCAGCCCGGGCCCACCCTCGCAGGTTTACCTCGTGCCCTGTCCCCTCTTCCTGTCGTAGCAGACTTCTCGGCGGCCAGGACAGGACTCTGCTCTGTCTAGGACCCCTACCTGCCCAGGCAGCTCCAACTCTTCTACTGGTCTCCACTACTTCCAGGGAACCTCCCTGAGCTTCCAGGACAGGCCAGGCTTTCCTCTTAACGCGAGCTCACCATCCCCGTGAGCTGTGGCCAAGGGCGGCCTCCCTCGCCGGGCATGAGCTCAAGGGGCTCACCAGACTGCGCCTGCCTTGCCTCCTGTACTTCGCCAACTCATTCTGAAATGGCCAAATCAGGAACAACCATAATCATAACTGAATTACTACCTTTTTTCCCACGTTTCCACTAACAAGATAATTCTAAAAGCCCGTCTCACAGAGAGAAAACACACTTTAGGCGCCTGACATAACTTCCACCTTACCCTTAGTTAAAGCAGGGAGGCGCGTGAGGCACGCCCAGAGGAGTGAGGCCAGTACCTCACAGGGAGCTGCTGCACATCACACAGGATTTCTCGGGGTCACCTGCGATCCTAAGGAATACTGTAATTCTGCCTCAAGAGGATACGGGGGCCACAGGCCTGGGGCCCCCACCTCACGCACGTGTATCACGCTCTCAGCCTGTGTGGCCTCCAGGGCCCCGGGCGGCACCCGGCCTCCTGTCCTTGCGGGGGGCAGGCGGAGGCAGCACGGGCCACCCGGGGCCTTGTTCCATGAGGCCGACGTCCCCACCTTGGGGCTGTGTCTCTTCAAGAAGGAAAGGGAAAGAAATGTGTCTCCACTGACGAGGACACACCACGCCATCATTCGGGGTCAGTGGAACTCTTCTTCCCCATAAGCATTAGCACGTCCCCTTTGGAGTCGCATCATCTCCCAGCAAAAGAGAGAAGCAAGAGGTCCAGAAAAAGAACAATCCCACACCACCAACTACACTCTGCCGATTACGCGTGGGAGTTTTAACCCCAGCCCGGCTCCCCATCACTCAGCACTTTCTGAGGTGCCCGCCCCACTGCCAGCCTATGTGCACTCAGGTTTTAAAAGTAATTTTGATATTAACTAATGAGCAAAAACCCCAAAACCCAAACCAAAAAAACCTAAACAGCCCCCTCCCCAAAGTGGGAGAGAAATGGGAGACCTCAAATACCATTTAGTATTCTAAGTCTCACATTTTCTTAACGGGCTTTTAAAAAATTAATTAATTAATTAATTTTTGGCTGTGTTGGGTCTTCGTTGCGGCATGTGGGCTTTCTCTAGTTGCGGTGAGCGGGGGCTACTCTTCATTGCGGTGCGCGGGCTTCTCACCACGGTGCCTTCTCTTGCTGTGGAGCACGGGCTCTAGGCACGCAGGCTTCAGTAGTTGTGGCACGCGGGCTCAGTAGTTGTGGCTCGCGGGCTCTACAGCGCAGGCTCAGTAGCTGTGGCGCACGGGCTTAGTTGCTCTGCAGCATGTGGGATCCTCCTGGACCAGGGCTTGAACCTGTGTCCCTTGCATTGCCAGGTGGATTCCTGTGCCACCAGGGAAGCCCTTTAACGGGCTTTTCTTACCCCATCACCTCAACTCTTTTGTTTAGATAAGCAGAAATCACTAGTTTTCTGAGAATGGTTTAAAGTTTAAAATATCAAGACAAACTTAGCAATTGAACCAGCGCTCTCCATTCCCACCATTTCAACCTCTGTCCACCTGCTACTTTCTGCTTCAGTCATTTCTACTCATCTTATGAGCCTCAGAGCGTAATGAACACATCTTTAATCTGCTCACGACCTTCGGACTCTGATAAACTTTTACAGATCCCTGCCCTGACTTACGTGACTGCGTGGCCTCCCATTTTTGACCCTGGCCCTCGTGCCCGCTCACCCCCACCTCGCCCTGAGTCCCAGGTGCGCCTGCAGTCAGCCCTTTGGTGTTGGTTACCCTGTAAATGCTGAGGCTCTGACTGACTAGATGTAGGTGCTGGGTGATCAAAGGCGAAAATATGAAATCTTGAAAGTGGAACTAAGTTAGACTTGCCAAGAAAAACCGTGTCTTCTCTAAGTGAAAGAATGATGTTTCAGAAAGTAATAAATGCGTTAGTTCAGAAATAGGAGCAGCGTATACGGGAGGGAGGCGGGTGGGTGGGTGGCCAGAGAAGTTCACGGGTCGCATCGGATTGGCCTTGAACTGGGCAGGGGCCACTTCAGGACGTGCAGATACGCAGCAAAGACGAAGCCAAAATTCAGTTTCATGTGGGGTATAAAGTCAGATTTGGGCAGGAAGAGGCTTCCATGATGGGTCTGCTTGTGAAAGGACTGGAGTTCTCCCTACAGCTGAAGGAGAGAAGGGTGTTTCCTGGATACACAAAGGATACAGTGAGTCTTCTCAGAGCCTGGTTATCACAGACTAAAAATGGACATTTGTGTATTTTTTCCTTCAGAGAAAATGGCATCCTCTTCATCTCATGGCAAGACAGAAGACGAATTCACAAATTTAGCTGCGTGCTTTCTGAACCAATCTGCACTGTCACCAAGTATCAGTTCTTTATGTAATTAAAATTGTAACCTGCTCCCTCCTCCTTCTCCTTTCCCACATCGACTGCACCAAAACTAGTACATTTCTTTCGTTTTGCTTTTTCTTTTTTAAGTTTTATTATGGAAAAATTTCAACATATTCAAAATAAGAAACAGTAAAATCAGCTGCCATAATCCACATCACCCAGCTTTAAGGGATAGCCTGTAGCTGTGATAGTCTAGGATTTTCTTATCCTACCCTCTCCACACTCTTTAAAGATACGATGGATATGTTTTCCACCTCCCTTGACCACACAAAGCCTGGTCACACTCCAAATGTAAGGTTCCCGAGCTAAAGTTTAGCTCTGCGTGGATAATTTTCTTCTATTACCACCCACAGAAAGGTTGAGTCAGGACTAAGTTATTTAAACATTTTACTCCAGAAGAGAAAGGGAATCTTGGTTGCATAAATGAAACCCAAATCTGCCAGAAGCACCCAGCACTGTGTTACTCTGTTCGTTCTGGTGTACATTCACACACAAGTGAGTCCTCAATCCCAACTATGGAATTTTTTCGTAATTCTTTTTTGTAAGGGGTCCCAGACTCACCCCTTCGTCTTATACTGAAAAATATACTCATCGGAGCTCCCCGATTTTACTGCTGCTTTTAAAACTCTCCGCTTTAACTGCTCGCTCTTACAAGCACTATCGCCCTGGCAGCCCTGGGCCGCTCCTGAAACGCCTCTCCGTCTCAGTACACCATTGCTTCCAAAGCTGCAAGTAAACATTCACAACTTTGTGCCCCAGTCTGGCTCTGCAGCCCAACCTCCCACTGTCAGACCAACAGCCCTGCTGGACATCGAAGCATCTACAAGCCCATTCTTGTTGGATTATATTTCAGTTCCAGTTAGACTGAGGTCACTAAATCAAGATACGGTTTCAAAGAGGACTTTGTGCTTATCTGCTGCCACTTCTGCCCTGAAGACAGAGTAATGAAACATTCTCTATACCTGATTTATGAAGCTTTCTTTGTAGGGAAGAACAATAGCACCCAGACTGCTGCAGAATCGTGTGTTAATTAAAAATTCAACATGGAACCAACTGCATCGTCAAGCATTCACTAGCAAGTACTTACAAGTCTGTATTGACTCTTTTCCTGAACTTTATTTTGCTATAAAATTGTGGCGTTAGGGGAACTTATAAAGCCATCCAATGACTTGATATAGTATTTACTTTGTATTTACATGGATGATTTTCCACATGGCTGGTGTTCTCTTTAGGATGGGCCACAAGGAAAGGTACTGTCAGTTCTGAATGCCGATAAAGTCATTCCTCTGAGCTACGGGCTCGTTCCCTAAGATCACTATGAATCAAGGAGTTGACTGTACTTCACAGTACTACCAACTGTCCTTTCCAGCAAGCTCTCTGTACTGATGGAAAACATCAGAGGCAAATTTGTAACCCACCTCTAATGAGAGACCAGACTTCAGAGCATGCACTCTGAGTGCTATCCTACACTTGGCTTCCTTTGTGTTTCCAGCCCTTATTTTGCTACTCTCTGTTTCATTTATCCTATTGTCTTTTATGTATTGTGTAAGCCGCCCTGAATCCTGCTGGCGACGGTGGAGTATAATTAAGACATAAGCAGACCGAGACCCTATTCTGTATGAGGCACAGTGCTGAGCTGAGGCCATGAAGATGGATAAAGCCATCCCTGTAGAAGACATTTACACAGACATCTAAGATATACGGAGTGTGAATGTCATGTAAATAGTCCAACATGCTGTTATTTCAAAGGGGTGATCGAGAAAGCCTTCATGGAAGAAATGGCATTTGAGGGTACTGAAAGATAAAGGTGTTTAACACATAGGAAAAAAAGAAGGAATATGTCTAAGCAGAGAGAAGAACCAGGAGGGTACAGCACGGCACACGTATGGAACTGGGAGTGTCTAAAAACGTTTCGATGACGGACATAATGAGGATGAAGAGTAAGGAGGATGGAACTGGAAAGGAGCCGGGGGCGGCAGCAGGTGGCCCTTCCTCTTTGCCACCATGGTCATCGTCATTATCAACAATAACTACTTGCTCTATCAGACGCTACTTCTAAAATTATAAAGAGCATCAAACCATAGTAAGGTGTCAGCTTTACTCTCAAGGGATTTATAATAGATGGAGTGACAAGAAACACAGAAGTTATACACAAATATAAAGTGGCATTTGGGAGATTTTTCTAAATGCCCTAATGGTTTAGGATGAGAATACAACCACTTGGGTGGGAATAGTTAGTGGAGAGCATTTTTTTTAGAAAGTGGGATTTGAGCTGGCCTTCAAAAGCGGGATAAAACGAGAAGGAAGGAAGGACCGCGTTACAGGCAGAGACGGTAGCATGAGTATAAACAAGGACATGTTCTGGGGGGAATGAGGACAGAACAGTTTCACTGGAAGATGAGGTCCATGAAAATGGGAGCATATTAGAAGAGGATTTTGATTTAATATAATATGGAAGATTTAATATATTATTTTAGGGAAGAGGGGTTTTTTGTGCTTTATTTAAAGCAACGGATGAAGAACATGGAGTGAAACTGTCCATGCATCAAGGAGTGTTTTTGGAAGACGGAACTGTTAAGCAGGATGAGGGATGAACAGGAATGGGAGAGATGTAAGACCATCCAGAAACGAAGGGACGGGGCCCAGATTATAAGGGTCGCTTTGGGACTAGACAGGAAAAGCCTGGAGAGCCAAGGAAGGCCGCACGTCCCCACTCCGCTGACTCAGCAGAGAGGACCGGGCGGTGGCAACGCACTGCTGGGGGCTGACGGGCTGGGAGGACCCCGCGGCCACGCCCACATTCAGGAGGCAAGGACTCCACCTTAGAAGACTCAAGTTGCCAGGGGCAGAGGGTGAGGCCGCGTGGCACATACTCCACAGCTGCCGCCGCCGTGCTAAGGAACCAAGGAAGGAAGATGTGAGTTTTAAAACGGACCCCCAGTACAGTCACTAAAGCAGGCAGATGAGGTCACGGAGATCTGAGAAGATAAAGTGAGATCTGATGAGAAGACAAAGGTGAGGAGGCACCTCACACTGGAATTCTCGACAGCAGAGCCAGCGCAGGAAGGCCGTAAATGCTTGCTGGATGAACGAAGATGACTTCCATGTTCTCTGCGGCATCTGTTGGTCCTCTGAGCTTTAACCCCAGCCGGCACCAGCAGCTGGTTGCTTTGGCAGACGAAACAGCTGAGAACCCAGCACGGGGCCGCCCCTCCGCGGGCTTCAATCTTTTTAAATGAACACCTGAAGGTGTGGGCTCTGCTTTCAAGATGCACCCCCTCAAGACCTAAGTGGACCGGCCAACCTCCTCCTATATTTTAAAACGGATTATTTTTCTTCTGTTACTACATTGCCAACAACTGAGCACACTGGTAGTGCTTTGGCCCGTCTACATAAGCACACGAGGTCTCTCAGTGTTCGACTCCTGACAGTCTGAAGGCAACGTGAAATGTGCTGATTTACCCTGCTGCTGCCCCACTGTCTCCTTTCAGTCCAGAGGCCACGCACGGGGGAACTTGCCTATGAAATAAACTTGCCTATTAAAAAAATTATCTGATCCTTTGTTCAGCTCTAAACCTGTTTAAAACCCATTCTTGAAGATTTCTTTGTGTTTCCAAAGTTCTACTGCTGCCCCGATGCAATATGCTAACGGTGCCTGCAGTGTGGCTAGGCGTGAGCGTCCTCAGTCGCGAGCATCTCTGGAAGGCTGGAGAGGACTCCTCCTCAAGCTGGACTCTCACGTCCTGGTGGGTGGGATGGACCCACACTGATCTGCTTCAGCCTGAAGCCCCTGTACCCTGAGAGGAGCCCTGATCCCGAGCTGCGTTCCCCGGCGTTCCCCCGCCTGGGTGCGGGGCAGGTACAAGAAGCAGCGTGTCTAAAAACAGCACATGCGTTCAGGGTTTCAGCCACACTTCACGGGGGAAGACTGCCAGTTCCTCTTTGGGTAAAGAGAGGGGGACACCATGAGCGGGATTTCCCGGACCCTGGTTACCCAGGAACAGCCATTATTCTCAAATCTGTTTTAACTATGAAAAAAAAATGCCCTCAGAAAATTCTTAAGTAGATTTTGAAGTTTCTAACACAAAAATATTATTTGAATCACATTACAAATGTGAAACCTGTAATAATTTCAGCCTAGGCCACACTGATTAGCAGTACAACTTGCTTTCTAGCCAAACTGATGGGATAAATGGAATCATAGGACTAGATAACTTTCCAGCCCTTAAAAAAAAATCATTTAAGCAGTGCCTTCTATGGCATTTAACAGATGAATTTAAATGATTCTCATATACTACGATTCAACTCAGTTAGGTGAAAAACTTTAAAAACTGTTTTGAAAGTAATTAAACCCCATTTAAAATTAGGTACGATAATTGTAATTTTTTACTGATTCAATCAATCTCCTTTTTCTGCCGCTTTTTTTTTTTTCAGCATTAATGGGTTTTGGAAAACCATCGTGGTTTGGGTTACAATACATCTTTTACGTTTACTACACATGTGATAAAAATGAATACCTACTTAAAATTATTTATGTTTTAGCAGCTGTATTTATTCTGTCTTACAATAAGCAGCTGCTGTGAGTCAGGCTAAGACCGGCTACATGTGCTCTCTCTGGAGCTTCTTCAAGTTTCCTGGCCTTTCACAACATTGGTGAGTAAAGGTAGCAGGTCCGACCCAGCCTGGGGAAGGTCGTAAAGAAATCCACGCGCCAGTCAGACTGCACCACGAACTTACGAGTCAACCGAAACTCCAGAGATGAGCCAATAAAATGGAAATCCAGGGAAAACTCCTTTTGCAGAAAATAGGAAAAGTATTTGTTTTCTTAAAGAAACTTTTCCTCACAAGAAAAATAATTTAAAAACCCAGTTTCATGAGTTCAATATAAAAACAGTTCCTATGGAAATAATAATTATAATGAATAACGTATTTTTAAAATGTTTGACTTTTGAAAGTTAAGGCAGATGCAATATAAATTTACCAAGTTATATATAATTATTCTTCATGGGGGAAAATCTTATTTTGGTGTTTAAATACATGTATATCAGTGGCTTACATCTAGGTAATAAAAATATTGTTTAAAAGCCTAATTTCCAATAAAATATAACTGCTGGTAAATACAGTTTATTTTTGCTGTCTACTGCTGACAGATGAAGTCTCTACTAATAGAGAAATAATTTTACTTAGAAGCTGAACTTGTGCTTTAACTGCCATGAAAAGGTCAACTTCAGATTCAAGACTCACTGACCAAGTCAATCAGGCAGCTGACTGTATCCAAAAGAAAGAGAAAATGGTACTTGAGAATTACAACGTGATTATTTCCCCATCTAGAACCTTACTTGGTTTGGAAAAGATTGACTTTAGAAGGAATATCCCATCATTCCTATGAAAACAAAAAAGCAAGTTATCCTACTGATTTTTAATCTAACTATATTCACCTAGAACATGAGTCCCTAAGGCCAATCTCATATCTAACATTTAACAGTTTACATGAAAAAGCGAAACCTGCTTCATTTATCTGCTACTCTAATCCATATCTGATGAAATAAGACTCGCCGCTTAACTCATTTGAAGGAAAGTCATTTAACTTGGCTCTGCTGCCACACAGCCAAACCGGGTTCTGAATTAACATCTGTGAAAACACCT
Source organism: Balaenoptera musculus (assembly GCF_009873245.2). NCBI lineage: Eukaryota > Metazoa > Chordata > Mammalia > Artiodactyla > Balaenopteridae > Balaenoptera > Balaenoptera musculus. The sequence goes on from NC_045793.1 coordinate 7,648,187, forward strand.
TACGTTATTGAAAAGACATCTTCATCAGGTCACCCCTTTTGAATCTCAGGTACCTGCCTGTGTGTGTCAGGCCCTTTAAAGGTTGTTTACATTCTTCCCTCTAATACTTCATAGATGTCATAACAAGTGAGGCAGCAACCCCCATAATTAAAAGTGGAAAAGGGATCCCCCAAAGATAGCAGGAAAATAAAGACTTAAAAAAACACATTAAAGATAGTATTGTTGAAATAATTAACACCAAACACAATAAAATCAGAGATAAAAAGTTTTCTGATTCAGACCTAAGAACCAGCTGTGTGTTCTAGAAGCTTTTCTTCTCCAATAGTTGTCCCAAACACTATCAAAACTAAAGTTCACAATAGGGACAAAACTGAAGACAACTTACCTCTTAGAAACACATGATACTTCCTATGTAAAATTATCAAGTGAATTATAGATAACCCAGCAGAATATTCTTGTGCCTCCTGCAGTGGGGATGGGGGTGTGTATGAGAAATGCCATACATTTCAGGGCCTTTCCAGGGCAAACCGCCCTGTGAGCTTCAAGGGGAGGGCAGTACACAGACCGAATGAAGTTCCTGCAAGGGGCAGCCCGTGGCCCGTGGGTGCCAGAGCCAAGTCTCTAGGAGGCTTTAGCCTATTCTTGCTATGGAATCATCTTCTCTCTTCTAGTGCAAGGAATGTAATTTTGAGAAGACATAAAGGAAAAAAGAATATCAAGAAATTAAATCCTTAATGCCTAAAAAGTGCCAGAGAAGAGTTTGTGAAGATGTTTACTAAATAAAGATGCTTGTGAACCTTCTATTTTAGAAAGCCAAAACAAGGTTCTCTACGAGACTCTAGTGAAAATCTTACCCCTTGGATTTGTAAGTGGAGACACGAGACACACCTGCAGTCCGTCCATGGGAATGGTTAGGCCCGACTGGCTTTCAGTTAAACAGTACTTACATTTAAAGCAGCTTCTCCACACTTTTCAATCGCTGCAAGACCCTGATTATGAATGTGTGTCTCCAGGAGTTTTTTCAATTCTCCCAGGCCGTCCTGGATTCTAGATACAAGATTATACATGCGACCCAAATCTGAAAGAAGAAGGCACCACACCTTTATGCACAGAAACAAACTCTGCATATCCATTCCACTAAGTAAGTGCTTACAGAGGTGAAAGGTACACTGAAATAAAACCACCGTGTTTTGACACCTTAATAATCAAATGCACTTAACTGTAACCAAATACTTTATATTTAGCATATGCATATTTAGCTGAAAGTAACAATGAAGTCATGCTGTTATAAAAGCATATTCTCCCCCTTGCTAGGAGAAACTACTAATAGAGAAAGAAGATGATCAGGAACTACATCTGATGCTTCCTAAAATTTGAGATTGAGATATGATTTACGCCTGACAAATAGGCACTCAAATATTATTTAAAAGAATGCATAAATTTAAGGAGTATTTATGAGTATCCATCTCAACTATACAAACAAATAAGTCACAAAAGGGTCCCCATATTCTTCACTTAATATATGTATGGCACATGGTTGATATATGAACACCAAAGAAAAATCCTGAATCCAAACACCATTCTTTTACTGAGCTCCTAAAATGTTCCAGTAAAACAAGGGAGGGGTAAAGGAAATACTTCTGCAAAATTATAGCCTTCTCATCTTAAAGAATTTTCAGAAGAAACATACGTGAGAAAAAAAAAACAAACCAGTGGTAGCATCATTTAATGCTAAGGTGTATGGAACAAGTTAGACTCCAAACCAAACTGAAAAGATGCTCTTCCCCCAAAGTCACACCCGAAACACACTGCAGAGGCCTGAAATCAACACACAAGGTACACACACGCGCACACACAATCTCACACGTGAATCTCTTAAAGAATGACCGGTGTTGGAAATGCTAACTCTGAGTCTAGAACTTCTCGCAATTTCAAAATCTCAGATCAAAATACATACTCTTGTGTTTTGAATCTCAGTGGCTCACCTTCATTTTTGTCGGCATCCAATAAATTCTGAAACTCCGTGTGGAAGATCTCCAAGTGCTTCTCGATGAGCACCTGCTCGCACTTCCTGGCTAGCTCGTCCTGGGTGCTCTCGTGAAGGTAGACCTGGACTCTCCGCTGCTCCTCCAGCAAGCGAGCCTCCGCCTGTGGGAATGAACTCAAGTCAGAGGTTTGGGTTTGCTTTTGAAAAACTGCTAACAGAAATAACAGCAAATGAAACTCACAAACCTGCCCGAAGAAAAAAAGGGAGGGGAGGGCTTCTCTGATTTTAGGATGAATGCCAACTATAACTAACCAGTCACTGATGTGTCCCACGTCCTCTGTAACCTATGTTTTTGCTTCCAAGTCCTCTTTAAATGGCTTTAATGAGGTTATCATGATTAACAGTCCAAATGTATTTACATCAATTTTCTTCCCACAGATACGTGGCGTTTCACACCTTTTGGGGGTAATACCCCTGGTGACACTCTGAGAAACCTGTGGATTCTCCACTGCACACAGACACGGAGGGAAGAACCACGCCCTCTGACTGAGAGCTACTTGAGGTCAAGGGTCACATAAATACATTCCTTGAAACGACCACATGGAAAGAATCAGCAGTAATGAGACTTTAAAAAAATTTAAATATTATGGCCTTCTCTTGCCAATCATCTGAATATGCATCTCTGAAATCTACTGGATTATTTACTCAATTTCTTCCATCTCCCTTCAAGGAAGAGAGGAAAACAGGGATGCAATTTAAAAGCGTAGCAAAATTAATAAAAGTCGGTATGTTTTACAACATATTACCAGAAATGTGTGGTGTAAAGTATCACCTAGGAACCACTAAATTATCAAAGCAAGAAAGAAATTTCAATGATCTCGCATTATGCAGGTAATCTGAATAAAGAGTGAAAAACTATATTTTGTATTGTAAAAATGCCAATACTTCCCAGAATGATTTTTAAATTTGGCATAACTTTGGAGAAATCTAGAAAAATTCAAGTGGAAGAATAAACATCCAAGAGCCAAAAAAACATAAAATGAAAAAATGACTGGGCAGGCCTTGCACTGTCAAGAATTACTAATAGGACAATAGTTTCAACTGCAGAAATTTAAACCTTACTGCACATTCTAAATAGAGTTAAATGTGAAAAACAAAATAAACTTGGAAAATATCTGTAGTATATATCAAAAGGTCAATATCCTTAATATATAATAATATCTGAAAAATCAATAAGTATGTGCAAATAAAAACATTGGAAAGGAAAAGGAACAATTTGCAAATTAAGAAATACTTGAAGATTCTGATAAGATATAATTTGTTATATTATTTGGTTAATGGAATACTGCTATCCAGTAAATATAAAATACGTTAATGTAATAAATTAGTGGGGAAAAAATGTTATTTAAAAACCCTATAGGGCTTCCCTGGTGGCGCAGTGGTTAAGAATCCACCGGCCAATGCAGGAGACACGGGTTCGAGCCCTGGTCCAGGAAGATCCCACATGCCGCGGAGCAACTAAGCCTGTGTGCCACAACTACTGAGCCTGCGATCTAGAGCCCGCGAGCCACAACTACTGAGCCCATGAGCCAGGAGCCCGTGCTCTGCAACAAGAGAAGCCACCACAATGAGAAGCCTGCGTACCGCAACGAAGAGTAGCCCCGGCTCTCTGCAACTAGAGAAAGCCCGCACACAGCAACAAAGACCCAGCGCAGCCAAAAATAAATAAATAAAAACAAAACAAAACCCTATAGCGTTACTCCAATTTGGTGTTTATGTGCATACTTAAATAACAGTGTCCCAAGTTTGTGCAGGTTTATGTTATTTGTATTTCCCCGCAAGTCTACAGTTGTGTTTTTTTTCCTGATTACAAAGCTATTTTAAAAAACAGTAAAAGATCTTTCTGTGCTTTAACTCTGAAGTTCCAAGCCTCTGTTGCTTCATATCTAGTATTTCATTAAGCCTGATACCTCAAGAACTAAAGCTGGTGAAATACAGGACATGCAAACCAAAAAGCACCACTTTTTCTCGAGGTTATACCTGTTTCCTGGAAGAACATAATACCCTGGCAGCAAAAAGTCATCTCTTAAAAACTTTTCTCTCCCCCAAAATGAAAGGTAAAGCTTTGGTATCACTGCTGATTCACTCTCCGGGGGACACTGGCTTTCCATCCCCTGTACTACAAAAAACCAGTAGCACTCTAGAGGCTCTTCCTGCAGGGGCTGAGAGGGAAGAGCAAACTGGTCCCTAAGTGATCACAAAAGCATTAAAAGCCAGAGGGGCTCAGTAGTTGTTTACACAGCAGTCCCCCCTTATCTACGGGGGAGACGTTCCAAGACCCCCAGTGGATGCCTGAAACTGTGAACCCTATAGGTACTATGTTTTTTCCTATACATACATACGTATGAGAAAGTTTAATTTACAAATTAGGTACAGTTAAGAGATTAGCAACAACAACAATAAAGTAGAACAATTATAACAATATAATGTAATAAAAGTTATGTTTAATGCCTTTGCCATCTTAACTGGGCACGTGTCATGCACTGTGGCCATAACGTCAACTTGAGGTGCGACAGCAAAACTAGCACAAATTTTCCTTCTTTACAACTTCATGGAGAGACAATTTATTCTCACCACAGATCTTAGCAACCTTTTCCTTATTAAGTTGAGAACTTTCTCCTTTTTACTTAAGGGAAGTACTTTATGGCTTCTCTTTGGCGTATCTGAATTGCTACTCTTGTGCTTTGGGGCCACTGTTAAGTAAAATAAGGGCTACGTGATCTCAAGCACTGCAGACGACGGTCGATCTGATCACCTGGTTGGTGAAGAGACTAACAAGGGAGGTGCTCTGGACAAAGGTATGATTCAAGGGCAAGATTCCATCATGCTACTCAGAACGACATATTCCAATACATACAATTTAAAGCTTATGGACTGTTTATTTCTGGAACTTTCCATTTAATATTTTTCGGACTGAGGTTGACTGTGGGTAACTGAAACTGTGAATACGGTGGGACTACTGCCCACAGGCCTACTTCCTTTTATTGGAATTCACAGATACTGCTTTTTTAAAAACAAAACAGAAACTGAAGGACTGTGGGTTGAGCAAGTCTATCAGCACCGTTTTTTCAATAGCGTTTGCTCACTTTGGGTCTCTGTGCCACATTTTGGTAATTCTCAAAATATTTAAACTTTTTCATTATTATTATTTGTTATGCTGATCTGTGATCAGTGATCTTTGATGTTGCTATTATAATTGTTTTGGCATCATTTAGCAATAAAGTTTTTTTAAATTAAGGTATGTAAATTGGTGTTTTTGACATAACGCTATCCTCCACATTTCATAGACTACAGTATGGCGTTATGCCCTGGGAAACCAAAACATCCGAGTGACTTGCTTTCTCGCAGTGGTCTGAACCTGAGCCTGCAGTGTCTCTGAGGCTGGTGAAAAACCCAAGGTCCTGGGTGTTATGTCATTAGGTTTTAGGAAGGACAGTCATTTACACTCTTTGTTGATTTGAAGGCAAATAAGCTCTTGATCAGCACTGTACTTGGCAGATAATTATACCAGAACACCCAGATCAAATTCAGAATGACTAAATAAAGTTAAGCAATTAAAGACTGTTCCTATTAATTCTATTCGGATCAGTATGCAGGAAAAAAAAAATGAAAAAAAAAGAAAGCAAATTAATGAAATAAGGTATACTTTATTGTTAAAGTTTTAAAAAATGACATTAGAAACCTAGAATAGTCGCACTTTTTTCCGTAGCTCAGAGGAGACAGTAAGATACGCTAAAGCACTAATACGGCTCGGGGTGTCCACTCATCGAAGTCATCAGCAGAAGGAAAGCCAAAGATTCTCAACTCTTTCCACTAAAAGATTCCTAACAACACAGAAATGGGAACATAGACCCCCCCCCCCAGGGAATTTGCACATCTAGCCCAAACTGGCTGCTAAAAGCAGAGTATTTCTTGAAAGTTCATGCTTTATCTCAATATTGTTCATGAGTTTTGTATTCTACTTCCTGATAGAATGTTTTAATATAAACGTAATTTCTTCTTAAGTTATTGAATAAAATGTGCCACAATTGGGCTTCCCTGGTGGCACAGTGGTTGAGAATCTGCCTGCCAATGCAGGGGACACGGGTTCGAGCCCTGGTCTGGGAAGATCCCACATGCCGCGGAGCAACTAGGCCCGTGAGCCACAATTACTGAGCCTGCGCGTCTGGAGCCTGTGCTCCGCAACAAGAGAGGCCGCAATAAGGAGAGGCCCGCGCACCACGATGAAGAGTGGCCCCCACTTGCCACAACTAGAGAAAGCCCTCGCACAGAAATGAAGACCCAACACAGCCATAAATAAATAAATTAAAAAAAAAAAAGAAATACAACCAAATTAAAAAAAAAAAAAAAAGTGCCACAATTTATCTCATGGTTTTGCACGTTCTCAGGCATATACTGAAGGTTCTAAACAATGTATGCATGTAATACCAAACACTTATATCATGCTTGCTCTTTGCCAAGCATCAAATAATATATAATAATAATAATAATAATAGTAAATTATCCCCATTTTATAGATGAGGAAACAAGGAACAGAAAGGTTAAGGTCAACCCCCTAGTAAATGGTGGAGTAGGGATTTTAAATTAGACCCATAGCTCAGTTTGAGATGCAAGGCTACAGCTATAGGTAAGGGTAGAATTGTTCACATGGTTAAACTCCAATTTTATGCTCACAGAGTCTCTGCACTATGGACTTTCAGAATGGATGGATGTCATGTTTGGTAAGATCCAACCAGATTTGGGCCAAACCTTTAACGCCTCTAGGAAGAAATCCCCTCTAAGAGAGCAAGGATGCTGGAAGCATGCTCTCCGTCGAAGGCAGAGCTCACACTGGGTTGAAAACATCCAGGCCACTGGAAATCTCTGCTCCTCAAGTTGCCTTTGGTCCCAGGTCCAATTTTAAAAGCAGATTTCCCTGTGTTGGGAGTGCTGACGTAGCTCTGGCCTACAAAGCGGATTTCCTTGTACCAAAGCACTACTACCTTCCTTGTTGTGGATAGCAGGTAACTGTAATTCACTAAGCAGTCTGTAAAATGAAAAGGCCTGAATCACGCTTGTGGATGTGTACCCCGATAAAAGGCCCCACTTTTAAAAACATACACAGTTTTAAAAGGATCACCATATATAGTAGAGTTCAATAAAATATGTCTTTATGAAAACTACACTGCCAAAATAAAAAAATGAAGTAACAGGCAATGCTTAGATTTAAAACAGATTTGTCAGGCAGCTGTTAGAAACTCTCTATAAGCTGGTTAGGTTCCAGACTGGCACACGAAAGCTAATTTAATCCATAAATATACACAAGGAACTATCGCTACTCCAAGTATAATACTTCTGAAGAGTTCCACTTTTGTTAGGTTTTGAGGTATCAGAAATTTGTTTGTCAAGGACTTTCAGCTTCAAACTTGTAAGGGCCACTTACAATCACCATCTCTTATGGGAAAATGCACTCAGAATGTCACAAACAAATTGGGGAGGACTTTCTCTACATGGTTAGAAGGGGGAGCTGTTTGTTGCTCTTTATGACTTACTAACTTTCGACCTCAGCACATGGAGAAAGTGATTCTGCAGTGCATTTGCTCTCCAAGCGAACAGAGAATAAAGGGAAAAAAGCAGGTGTCAGACACAGTCAGCCCCAGACTCCCTGGAAGTCTCCTTGCCCGTCTCAGTCAGCAGCCATGGCCTGTGGGCAATATCCTGCCTGTAAGTAAACTTTTATTGGAACACCGCTGCACTCACTGTTTAGATGTTGCCATGGCTGCTTCTGTGCTACAATGGCAGAGCTGAACAGTTCCAAGAGAGACCACATGTGCACAAGGTCTAAAATATTTACCATCTGGCCCTTCATAGCAAGTTTGCTACCTCCTGACTTAGATCACTCCTCAGAGCATAAGTCTGGGATACCTGTATTCCCGAGAAGGAGAACGAAGAATAATTCCACTAGAACTTCACTGTAACATGACTTAATGTGGAAAAAGATTTATGATACAGACACCGATCTTGGATCTTTTCTTATCTAAGACTTCGATCCTGTTCTCTCGGAAGGACTTCTCCTCTAACGCAAACCTGAAGACTGTGTTATATAGGTTTTTAGGGGGTATTTCAGAAGCAAAAAAGCAAAAGCTTAAAGTTTTCAAATATTTGTTTCTTAAAAACTAGTTTCTCATTGACGTAAGACCGCGGCTCCCGTTAGACACACATATACATTCTACTGTAGTAGAGACAGTTCAAAACACGAAAGTCATAACAGCTATTACGGTTATATCCTCCGATCAGTAAGGAGAACATTGAGCCATGATTATCAAATTAATTTATAAAAGCTCCTTGGTGAACTGGGAGAAACCATTTGCATACTACAGGATAACAGTGCCTAAGAAATGACTTTGAAGAAAGTTGCATATATTAAAAAGAATAATTCATTTGAGCAGCAATAACTTTTAACTTAAGCCTACTTTAAGTACTATGTTTAAGCTTACCTTTTTCATGTATTCAGTAACCGGGTTCTGCTGCAAGAATTCGGTACTCTCTCTGGTATAAAATCTCTCTGTGTCAGCCAAAAACTGAGATTCAAAGGATTCTTTGTACACTGTTAGCGTTGGGCCCTTCGCAAAGGCATCATCTTCATTCAGCCCCAGTTCCACTGGAAGTAAATAAGAACTACATTTCAACTGCCCTATTTTTGGTTATATTTTAAGGACTACACTTAGGTGTAGCATTCAGTTTAAGTTATGCTTAAAAGGTAAGAATAAAACAACAGGGCATAAGGCAAATCTGTTATTCATTGGTAGTAAAGTATACTTTCAATAAAAGAAAAAAGAAAAAAATCCAAGACACACAAAAGCAAGTAATTCTGATGGATGGCCAGGCATGTTTCAAGTTATCATGAAGTTCATTCAGAGAACGTTTATATTTCTAAAAGCTTACAAGAAGTACGAATGCCTAATTCTAAACTTTCAAAGAAATACAATGCTACCCAAGCTTTTAAAATACTGTATTACTTTTTAGATTTCTCAATCTGTTATCATTCGGCTCCATTAATGACACTCTAGCATATATATCCAGTAATTCAGTATGAGACCAGAAAAGGAAATAATTCAAATGTCAAATGTCTAGTCCATCAAAATTTCCTTAGGGCACAAAGATCAAACAATTTTTATAATGGGTAAAAATCAAACCGAATCACACTGACATAAAGAGAATTATGAGTATCTTTGTAAATGCTAACAATATTCTTGATAATACTAAACTATCTGAAAACAAATCTATTGGAGCATTGTTATGTAACTGTCACTTGAGATACAACTTTGAATAAATTAAAGGGAAATTGTTTACCGTAAGACTGTACAACTCCGCTTATCAGTCTTGTATTGATGGTTTCACCATTTCTTTCCTTTTCAATCAGCTTTAAAACAGCATTTGTTACCTTTAGAAAGGATACAGGAAGAAAACATGTAGATTACAGACTACAGTATGTACTGGGCTGGCCAAAAAGTTCGTTCGGGTTTTAAGCCAACCCACCATTATGTTACTACATAGCTCTTAAACATCAGAATCCATTAAATGCAAGATGAGAGGCACTCTTAGGACATTCCAAAGGAGTAAGGAAGACAGTGGTTAAGAAATGAAATCTGGAAGGGGTTTTAAAAGGAAAACATGCACACACTCACACAAGTAGGTACCTGTTTATTCAATGGCCTGAAAAGACAATCTCTCCAAGTCACCAATGCAAGCTGGATGAAAAGAAAAAGGAACAGTATTAAATGGCTATACTTTTACTATGCTTTTTCCAAAGCTGAAGTCATAGGAAATAGCCTGAATCCTAGATTACATGTATCAATATTTCTAGATTATAAACTTGGTAAAAATCATCATGATGAAATCAGAGAGCCATTCTCTTAACAACTTCAAAAGGTATCAAAGTACAGACGTTTATCAGCTCACATTTTAATAGCTGAGATAAAAAGAAAATCTGGATTTTAGGAGAACATACATATTAGCCTAAAGGGCAATAGTGGATTCAATGTATAAAATTGTTCTCTGACTCAAATGTATGTTTTGACCTAACACATTTAATAAAGATAATTCCATTTATCATAGTTTCCTAATACTCAGTAAAATAAATAATAGACCTTAAATATCTAATAAGTTCTGTATCTTTATCATGGTGTTTTATGTTACATGGATGCATACAACTGTAAATGCATCAAACTGTACATCTTAAATGAATGCAGCTTATTATACATAAATTATTCAGATTTCCCATTTTACTAGTATGTGCGCGTATGATGCATTTTTTAAAGTTTTGGAACTTCTCAACAGAGGTTATGTCAGAAAGTTACTGTAAAATGTTCCCCCAAAGAGAAATGTTACAATTCATATATGGTTTTTAAACTGTTGAGAAAGGTATTATTCAGTTATGTTCAAACTCAAATTTATAACAATTTAACACTCAAATACAAACTGCTGAGAAATTAATTTAAATGTAAATGCTATCAGTCTTATTTTCCCCCAAATTTAACCATAGATAAAACTGGGTTTATGTAAGGTAATACAGTTCTGAAAAGATTACGTGTAAATTTAATTTACAAACTGAAAAAATTTCTACCAAAAAAAGGGCAACATGAAAGCACTATTTAAGAGAAAAATATTTTTAGTAAAGCATGAAAAATATATACTCAAGTACTATTAGAATAAAAAGGTTATTTCAGAATTAGGAATTATGCTACCAAAAAAGACTCTGGGAAGAAACAATCTTATTTTTCAGGAAAAATGCACCCTGTGGGGCACGGTTTTGAAGGTAACTCTCCCTGTGCAAACTCGCCGTTGCTCCTCTCCCCAACTCCTCAGACCTCGTCAGTGCAGGGGGAGGCAAGGCAAACGCAACGTGTGGCCATGAACTTCCAGTAAAGATACTGCACCTTTAAAAATAACTTTTCCAAGACATTTTTCTAAGTTAAGACAGCACTAGGCAGACCTAATTGGACTTGGGATAATTTGTCACTTTGAAGGAAGAAAGGCAAGATAAGAAAGCAGCACCGAAGGTAAACCAGAGAAAATTCAGAAGGACAGATTTAGGGAAAAAGTCTTGCTCAATCACTTTAACGTGTTAATAATGAAATTAGTTTATGCGCTCTGGTTGACTGGAAAGGAAACCCACAACTTCCTATAATTGAAGAGAAAGACAAAATTATCAGGGAAAAAAGTAAATCTTTATAGTTCATGACAAAGCATCCCCGTCTTCTGGAGAGTCTGGAAAATGCAATGAGGCATCACTGTACAAGAACTGTTCCATGTGTCAACTGATATTCGAACTTTAAATGAATTCAACAGGCTCCCTGCAAGAGCAGGCAAGGGAAATACTGTTTCTAGAGAGGGGTGTTAACTGGCCTTTGCTAGGAGTTATGGCTGCATATTGCATTTCCAAACTAACTACAGCATTTAGGGATGTAGAAACTACGAATTTTGAAAGTAAAAAAAAAAAGTAAGAAAGAAAAGGAAAAAAAAGCAGTCAAATCTTGAAAACAGTACACAAAAAAGTTTAAAGACTATAATAATTTTTAGGAGCATGTGATGCTATTACAGCGCATATATATGGTGTTTTAGGTCAAGCAGCCAAGAGGAAATCAACGAAAATCATGCTGATTCCTACACTGACAACTTTCAGTCTCAAGAAAGCATTTGTAAGTGGAAAAGAAAAGGTGAACTACAAAAGACTCAAATCAAAACACTAAACCTAGAAAGTTCTGTTAAAATTGTATAACAAAGTATCATTATGAAGCAGTAACAGTTTGGTATAGAAACTGAGCTACACAAATAATAAAATAATAAAAATCTGTCATGCATCTATGGCACATTACTTTTCTTTTAATTAAATTTGCCAAAAGCAAAGCAACAAAGCATCGCTATTATAGCAACATTCTTGGATATGGAGATAATCTCATTATGCAGAACTTGACATTTGAACACCACTCGTTCAAAAAAGGTACTGTCTGTATATCTGAGAGCCTATTATGAACAGATAGACTGTTCTGTTGTTCTGAGTCCTCCCTTGACTGGTTCTCAAACTCGACAGTGCATCAGAATCACCTGGAGGGCTTGCTAAAAACACACTGCTGGCCCCTAGCTCCAGAGTCTCTAGTTAAGTTAAGTCTAGGCTGAGGCCCAATGACTTGCATTTCAAACAAGTTCCCAGGTAATACTGATGCTGCAAGTTTGGGGACCACACTTTGAAAACCAGTGAGCCTGGAAAAAGCTCCCTTGACTGAAGAAACACACTAATGAAGGTGATTTAACAAGTCAAATTTTGCCTCTTCAAAATTTATTTTCATGCAGTCTTAAAAAAAAAAAACCCCTCAATTTTGAATTCTGTTAAGTGTCATGACTCATGTTACTTCGTATGTTGAGTGGGTAGAGTGGAATTTCACATCACAGTTCCCTCCTTGAAGCAGTCTCCCAGACCCCATAAGACCGCGGAGGGCTGATCACTGAGGCCTGAGTCCCAGGAAGGGACCCGCTTTGCCTGCTGGGCCGGGATGCAGGACTCGCTGTGCTAAAATGGGGATAGCTCCGGGCTCAGCCTCATGGTCGGTCAGATAATTGAAGAAGAAACTTTTAATAAGTAAATGCAGAAGCGTGCAGGCTGTATTTTAGAACGCCAATTACTCATCCTTCTCTTTTCTCGCCACAAAACATCTAAGGGCCATTTACTGATAAATTAAAACAAAGGAAGTTGTAGCTCACCAGTCTGAAAACTGCTTACTATTTGCCCAGATCTCCTACTGGGAAGGAAGATGCGTCCCTAAGAAAACACACATTTGAAAGGTGTGTAAAAACAATCTTACGGAGTAGATTTCATAGATTCCTTTTCGTCCTTCGTCACACTCGCGGCGAACCCAATGTCTATTGAGGTAGGCACAGATCCCATTCAGCACTTTGCTTGAGAACCGGTAGTCTTCCCACTGCTGGGTGTAGAACTTCAGTACGCTCTCATCCATCAAATCTTCTCCGTCCTAAAGACAAGTTCACTAAGCTTTAAGATGACTAATTTGTCTCATGATAAATCAGAGATGAAAGTTAACTGAAACAAATCTACTGCATTAAGATACACTGACGTGTATGGTTTTAGATGGGTCCTTTGAATTATTCTGTATACAAAACATGCTCATTTACTACAAATTCTCACAAGAAAGTAGCTCATGAGGATCACACTAAAGAGAATTTTAATGAAAATTCTTTGATCTCAAATTAGAACTTTTTTCATGGTATTAATATGCATATACAGTCATAAAAAGACTGAACTTTTTAGAATATGAGGGTAATTCCTTTATATTAACAAATAAGGAATTTACCTCAACTTACTCCTATTTTTGATATTTTCTGTTAAAAAATTAATTAAAATGTCCAATTAACAATTTGGACCACGGGGCTGATACTATTTCCTTTTTTCATGCATCTTCTTCCTTCATTAAATTTACTTAAAAATTATAAAAATCTATAGCTCTTTGTGGTAATCTGCTGCATTTTTGTAAAAATAAAGTATACAGTATAATGGTGCAATATTTCTTCTTTAACAAGGCCTCACGAGGAAAATGTTCATTTACCAAATTATTTTTACTGAAATGTCTACAACTTAAACCACAAAGTTTTATTTGAAGGAAAGTAACTTGAAATTTTTTCTTAGGTACTAATGATATCTACAAAGTTAAGTGTTACCCTTTAAAAATGGGGCATTAAATTGCAGTATCATTAAAACGTGCTGTAGCAGAAGAGCACTCCAGGGGGAGCTGGGAGAGGGCAGCCCCTCTATGAACTGAGGGCCCGGGGCCGCCCCTGAACTTCTCAGCCTGGGGCCCTTCAACTGGCAGAATAAAAAGCTCGACAGAATGGAAGCTCCATAAATACACGCTGCACAAGTGATCCGACAAGCCACGTGAAAACCTGACCGTATCTTGATACAACCAAATTTGTGTTCATTTAAATAACAAGAAATGAATGTAAAGCTAAGCTATTCTGGATTATAGTCGATGACCTTTTTTAAAATGCAAAAAATAATATCGCTGATGGCACGGCTGTCAATACCTTTCAAAACACAACACCCTGCTCCTCACTTCAGTACTAAAGAGTAATTAATTCCGGGGTTCACTTTACAAAGTGTTGTGAACAAAAGCAAGGAGGGCACAGTGGCTTCAGCAAGACCGCTTAGGAACATGGAAGATAATACCATCTTAGTCACGATTTGTGGGCAGTCGATTATGGTCTGTTAAAATGATGTTAAGTTTCCAATTACCTTGTAAAATATATTAAGAAAAACAAATGTGGAGCATGCTGAAGTTTTCTGCCTGTTATCTGTGTAAATAAAAAATCTTTAAAGTATATACACAGCGTGTGCAGACTTCCCAGGGTACACACTCTACATAACGTGCGCAGCACCAGATGAAGAAGCCACTTGCCCATCCTGTGGCTGGATGGAAGGCGTCACACTGCCTTTGCTACAGAGGATGGAGACTGAGGAAGAAAAAGGCAGAAGATGAAGGCGAAAAACCACATCACTGTCCAAGCAAAAGGCTCAGAGCAGGAGGAATGAATGTTCGTGGTGAAACCCACCCAGCCAAGGGCACAATTTCATTATAGTTGTGAAATATATCACAAGGCCATGTAGAAAAGGCAAGAACACACTGGAAAATGTGATTACCGAAGGCTGGATAACCTTACAAGTCTTTTATACATTTTGATACAGAATAGCACATTGGGTTCAAAATACAACATAGGTAATTTGACTTCATAATTATATGCTTTAAAAAAGGTTCATCAGTCTCTAACCACCAAATACCAAATGGTCAGTAATTTAAGGAAAGTACTACTATGGTGAAAGGCTATCAAAAACTTCTAATTTAACAAATCAAAGAACAGAATATGGGCTTATGAAGATTTCATCTTCACAACAGGTAAATGACTAAGCAAGAGCAAAACACCTTCAGGCACATGTCAATGCCAAAAACAATGAAAGAATGACAGTGAAAGATTTAACTTATCAATAGAATCTATTTCACTATTTTTTTTTTTTACATTCTATTATAAATGCTCAGTATACATATAAAACATCTTACCTTAAGAAGATTTGTCAAGTAATTCTTCAAAAATTCTTTAAGCCGTTTGTACAATTCCAAGCCAACAAACTGAGCTCCCCCCGGCGTCTGCCCCTTTTTTGATTTAGAAGGAGGGACACCAGCCCCTCGAGCTTGGTTTGACTGGTGAACACTCGTGCAGTAGTTATAAACGTGACTTGGAGAAAAGTCAAGGAAATCAACATGCATCATCAATGTCAACAGTGATTAATACGAACATATTTTCTTATAAGATACTTCAGTATCAATGCTTCCCATGTATCAACAAAAACCTGTTAAAGTTAGAGTGGAAGAAAGATCCCATTCACACACCAATAAAGCTAAGAGTCAGCCAGCCGAGGAGGATGGAACATCCTGGAGGAAGGTCACCAAGAAAACTCTGGGCCTTCAAGATCGTCTAATGCCATTACCTTGTGGAAAACTGTCCTGAGAGTATATTAGAAGGTAAGAAAAGAACTGGCAAATGTACAAAGAAAAGGTTGCAAATGAAAAGAAAAAAAGCAATTATCTACTTCAGGGAAAACAAAAAGCTATAACCGTAGTCTATTACAATGCTTAGCTATGAATATTTCCAGAAGCATACGTCATAAATATAAAAATAACCAAAACTTTACTTTAAAATTATCTGTAATTGGATTTAACCAAAGCTACCCTCTGAGAATGAAAAATGAAAAGCAGAAGACACGGCAGTGAAAGAGACGGAGTCCTCTATTACAAGTGAAAGTCATGGATGCCTAAAGCTGGCCAATCAGAAAAGAGCAGGACCCAGGCACTATGGAGAGAGATGGAGATGTGGTCTCTCTTTTTTTTTATAACCTTTAATACTATTTCAGTTTACCTGCATGTATTTTACTTGGATCAAATTAATAGAAAGACACCAATACTGATTCAGACAGAAAGAAAAATCATGAAACAATATTCTGGTGTATTTAAGAGCTTGCTATATAAAAACTATTTCAAGTCAGCGGAAAAAGATTATTGGATAAATGGCATTATAGGTGATTTCAAAAAACTTTCATATTCCAAAATATATTACAAACAGATTAAGAATTAAAATATACAAACTGAAACCATAAAACAAAGAATATACATACAAATACTTTCTTGAGCTGAGGTTGGAGAAGGCCTTTCTAAGCAAAGTCATATAATCACTTCATTTGAAATTTTGGAACTATTTTAGTAAGAAATATCTTAAAGTTACTATCATTAATAAATAAAGGTAATTTAAAACAATGTGAAAAAAATTAATCTCTAAAGAAACAAGGATTCCAATAGAAAATCCAAAAGCTAAAAGAAATACGTATTAGTAGCCAAAAACCTAAGAAACCCCTCAATCTCAGCGGTAATCAAAGAACTATGCCATAAAACACTGACTCATTTTATTAAATATTTCAAACATAGACAGAATCACAGATGATAATACACAACGAACTCTCGCAAACTCATGACCTAGTTTGGACAAAATCTTATTACATTCCCATGCTTGTCTCATTCCATCCAAATCCCCCTCAACTTTTTAGGAAATGAAATGATACAAGAGTATACCTGACATACTACGAACTCTTCCCTAATCCCACTCTTCCTCCCCCTTTCCCTAGGGGCAAATGTCCCTGTGATTTGGTGTCTAACCTTCCTATGAATGTTTTATATTTTACTGTGTAACAATATATGAAATTATTTTGCATGTTTTCAAATTTTAGATTACACAAACTGTAACACGTTGTACATGTGCTTCTGCCAATTTGTTTCTGACAACATTTGAGATAGTTACAGCTGTATGCAATGTACTGTATAGTACAGATTTATAATTTATCCATTCTCTCGTTGCTAGACCCTGCTAATGATCTTTTGGCAGGTTCCAAATTTTGGCATGATTTTCCTGTATTTTCTTTTAAATCTGACATTTCTAATCCACCTTGATTAAAACTGTATATAACATGAAGAAGAAAAGTGATTTTACATTTCTCTGCATAGAAAACCAACGGTTCACAAACCACATATTAAATGGTCTATCCTTTCCCGACTATATGTATTGCTACTTCTAGATAACTATCCATTTCAATAAACTTTTCAAGTATACTGCCCAGTTCAGTCTTCTTTTAAAAAATGCCCGCTAATTTTACTGTCCCCCTTTTAAAATATTTTTATTATTAATTTTGCCAGAGGCTTGTCTATTAGTCTTTTTAAGGAACCAGTTTGAGATTTATCCATTTTCATCACTGTATCTATATTTCTATTGTTTTAAATTTACTTCTCTCTTTACATTTGCTCTCTTTCTATAAATCCTCGTTTGGTTGCTTAGCTTTGTAATTTATCCTCTTTGTTCTTTTTAATATAAGCATTAAAGACGACAGACTTTCTGGGCTTCCCTGGTGGCGCAGTGGCTAGGAATCCGCCTGCCAATGCAGGGGACACGGGTTCGTGCCCCGGTCCGGGAAGATCCCACATGCCGCAGAGCGGCTAGGCCCGTGAGCCACAACTACTGAGCCTGCGCGTCTGGAGCCTGTGCTCCGCAACAAGAGAGGCCGCGACTGTGAGAGGCCCGCGCACCGCGATGAAGAGTGGCCCCCGCTTGCCACAACTGGAGAAAGCCCTCGTACAGAAACTAAGACCCAACACAGCCAAAAATAAATAAATAAATTAAAAAAAAAAAAAAAAAAGAATCCGTCTGCCAATGCAGGGGACATGGGTTTGAGCCCTGGTCCAGAAAGATCCCACATGCCGCGGAGCAACTAAGCCTGTGTGCCACAACTACTGAGCCTGCGCTCTAGAGCCTGCGAGCCACAACTACTGAGCCCTCGTGCCACAACTACTGAAGCCTGCGCACCTAGAGCCCGTGCTCCACAAGAGAAGCCACCGCAGTGAGGAGCTGCACACTGCAACGAAGAGTAGCCCCCGCTCGCCGCAACTAGAGAAAGCTCGCGCGCAGCAACGAAGACCCAACACAGCCAAAATAAATAAATATATTTTTATAAAAACAAAAAAAATCCTACAGACTTTCTGCTCTACACCTCTGTGGCTACATCACCTAAGTCTGATATGTATTTTCCTTATTCAGTTATATTTTCTTTTTTCCATTGCTAGTTATATCTTGATTAAGAGTTTAGAATTTTTTAGATTTCCAAAGTGTATTTTTTTTAACCTTTAAAAAAAATCCTTTAATTTCTTTTTAAAATTAATCAGAGAGTGTTAGCTTTTGGATAGTTTCTTTAAAATATGATGAGACTTGTAGCTGAAGATGTAGTGATTTTCTTTACATGTGCTTGAAAAAATGTCCACTCTCTAACTGCTGGACACATGGTTTGTTAAAGCAAGCTGGTCACTTTTGCTTTTCAGATCTTCTGTATTGTCAGTGATTTGTCTGTTTATTAACTACTGAGAAATTTTTATTAAAATCCCCCTATCCAGTTATGGGTTTGTCAATTAGTCTTATAATTCTCTAAAAAATCTGCCATATATTTTGAGGCCCTGTTAGTAAGTGTACAAATTTAGAATTATATTCCTGGTGACTTGTTCTTTTTATCATTAGAAAGTAACCATGTTTATTCTTAACAACAGGGCCTTAGAAATCTATTGTATCTGATGTTAATATGGTTTTCCCTATATTTTGGTTAGAATTCATCTCAAATACCTGTATTCCACCTCTTTACTTTCAACTTTTATATCTCTATGTTTTGGTTTGTCTACTGCGAATCACCACAGTAAAATTCACTTTTAAAATAGAAATTGAGTCAGACAGACAGTCTCTGATGGGCAGGTTTGGTTTTAAGATTATACTGTTTTCTACTGCTATCTCGATTAATTTCTACCACCTTATTTTGCATTTTCTACTTTAATTTTTTTTTCTCTGTGCTTCTTGTTTTCTCCCCCTTTCCCTTATATTGGATCGACAGTTTCCTTATTCCACTGTAGTTCTTTTGTTATGCTGGAGTTACACATCTTATTCATATTCTTGTAATGGTTACCTTAAAATTTGGCATGCATGTTTTGCTTTCACCAATTCTGGTAAATTCTTGGGTTATTTCCTCTTCAAACACTTCTGGTCCCCTTTCTGTTTTCTCCTAGCTTCTCTGCTACATTTTCATGTCACCTCCTTATCTCAATTTATAACTTCAGTTACTTCCATCACTTTATCTTTGTTCAAACTTTCTAATTTTTCTTTTTCTTTTTTTTTTTTGGGTGTACATTTTTACAAAAAAAAAGTTAAATACTAATGCCATTGCAGGACACTTAGGTTAATTCACAAAGTAGTTCTTCAAAGGTTCAAACATTTCCATCTAATTTTTCTTGATCTACCTACCACATCAAGTTAAGTGATTATCAGCTGTGCCAAATTTGCTATTTTTAATAATTTTATTTTACATTTTCAGATTTTCCCTATTTCTTTAAAAAGATGTCTTATTGTCCATAGTGTTTTGTTCCTTTAATATTCCTGACTCTTCTACATCACTAATTGTTTTTAATACACTTAGAAGTGCTCTCTAAAGACCTTTCTGTTTGAAGTTCTTGAGGCTCTAGTTCTGCTGTTTGTTCTATATGCTGACTTGTTCACGTGGACCCAGACTCTCCTCACTTTGTAACTTTGGGGTTTTTTAAAAACTCATTTTCAGTGGGGCTTTCACGTTAATTTCCCAGCTTGGGGAAATCCCCCAGCAAGCTGGCAATACAAACTCAAATCCCAAAGACACCAGAGGTGACAAATTCTCAGGACGGATTCCCCTCCACTCCCCTCACATGCAGAACGTGGCTCAAACTACTTTCCTAGTGGTCTACTGGGAGAGTGGGTCGATTATTTTGTTTTCCAGTTCACCTTTTCACTAAAGAGTTCCATGGAAACATCAGCTTCCTGCCCGGGCGCAAGGCTTTGCTCCTGTTCTGTGTGACCACTGCTTCCAGCCCACCCACCTCTCACCCAGATCCTCGGGTAGCACGGAGTCTCACTTTTTATCCAGCACCCAGTTCTAGGTGTTTGGTTCTAGGGAATTTTTTAGGTTACCTAGTTCAGCCTGACCTTTATTTCTCGGCAATATATTAATCTCTAGCTACTAAATTAACAAAGGTCTTAAAAAAACAACAACAAAAAAACAGTCAAACTCAGTGATAGCCAAAGTGCAGGAACATGGGAGCGTCTATCCATTGAGGGGTCAGAGCATACACTGTTATATTTTTTTCTGGAATAAAATTTGGAAATATTCAAAATTCAAGTGCATTCTTTTTGATACAGTAATTATACTCACAAGCCTTTATCATAGTGAAATTATCATGGAAGTATACAAATACTTTAATTTAGCTATCAAACTATCACAGCATTGCTGAAGATGATAAAAAGAATTCTAACAACCTGTCAAACATAATTAGTTAAATACACTGTTGGATTCACCTGAGGATACAATAGGGCGCTTTTAACACTGTCATAGAATATAGAGTGGTTATAAAAACTGCAATATATTTACCAAATTTCATCTAATCCAAGACTCTGGTCATAATATGTATCATTACTTTAAGTAACACTAAGAAAATGCTGCCAATTAAAATCTGACACAGTGCGTTCTTAGATGGAATTTTTATATTGACTGACTAAAAGATTAGTGGTTTAGACTTAAAAAGATTTATCACAACGTTCTTGTAAGCAACTAAAGAAAAGCTGAGAGCAGGCCAGAGCCCATAGCCCACGGTGGGGTTTTCTTTCTAATCTGCTCCCATCCTGAGCTTGCTTGATATTAAAAGGTTTTGTCCTTTCCGGCCATACTCTTCAAATGGTCCTTAATGGTTTGCAGGCTAAGAACGAGGGGGCAGGTAACTCGGCACAGGGGCAGGTAACGAGGAGCACCTGCCCAACCACGGAGCCACGCGCCCACTAAGGGCGCACTCAGCCCTGGAGTCAGTGAACGTGGTGTGGTACGTGCCTAGATCGATACAGAAAGATGTTAAAAAGATCACAGTAAGTGAAAAACACAACTTCGAAATGAGCATTTTAGTATGGTTCCTTTGGACATGTAGATAAAGTTTATGTATCTGTCCAGACATTAATAGTCATTACTTTGGGAGAGCAGGGCTAGCAAGGGTTTTTAAAAACTTTTAACTACAGAATTCTTTCTTCTTCACAAAGTATTCTTTGTGCCCAGAACACACTCTGACCCCACCATTACTTCCTTTCAGCCTCACCTCCTCAAAGAGGACCTGGAAACAATGCAAGGAACCCTGGGCGTCACAGAACAGACTAAAAGGCAAAATTTTAATTGGGCGGGGGGGGGGGGAAGCCCTTAAAAGCTCTTTTAAAATTTCTACCCAGAGTTTAACGTTTATTCCCAAATTAGCATCACCCTCACCATTATCCAACCAGGCACGGAAAACACGAGACAGTGCTGACTAGAGACAGCAGTGGATAGGAGCCATCCTGCTTTGTAAAACGTAGGTTTCCTTTTATCAGCTTACATCTAAATTAGATGAAATAATGAAGAACTAATAATAAAAAGCAAGCGTGTTATGATCCACCCCTCCCAACCCACAGCAGCAACCGCTTTTAACTCTTTCTTGATTTAGTTCTTGTTTTTCAGGCAAATATACACATCTTCAAATCATACGCCTGTATTGTCTTTTGACTAATTAAACTTTGCGTGAGTTACTGAATTCCTGCCGACAGAAAACCTCTCTCGTGGCCACCCCCAACCCAGTCCTGCCCCCGGCAGTGCCCATGTCACCGTGGAGCCTGCGGGAGTTGCCACTGAAACTTCAGGTTCTACTTAAACTTTGGTTCTGCTATCAGTACCAACGTATCTAACCACGTTTCTGTGGGATATTAACTATAAACTTGAAAAAGTAAAAAGAACTGTCCGAAGGCACCAGAGAGCAACCAAAAGGTGGCTTACACTGCAGAGTATCCTCGTCTTGGAAGAAGGGAACAGCACAACCCAAGCCTATAGACCTAAGAAACAGGAAAATGAGACCCACTCTCAAGAGAAGAGGTAAGCAACGGAGACCAACCTGGAGGTGACCTGTGCCCAAATTAGGAGATAAGGATTTTAAAGCAACTATTATAGCTATACTCAAGGACACAAAGAAAAACAGGCTCATAACAAATGAAAATTAATTGCAGTAAAAAACAAACTATGAAAAAAAAAACCCAAATAAAAATTCCAGAACTGAAATACATATTACCTAGAATAAGTTATTTAGTGGATGGGCTTGAGAGCAGAGTGGAAACGAAATAAGACTCATGAAGACAGACCAACAAAAATGATCAATTCTGAAGAAGAAAGAGGAAAAAAAGAAAAAAAAACTGCTGAAAACTAAAGGGGAGAAAAAATATTAAAAGTAGACTTGTAACATACAGCAAAAGAATATCACCACTACAAAGGCCAAATGACAGTGGAATATCATCTTTAAGTGTTGAAAGAAAAAAAGAAACCTATCAACCCCAAAATTCTTTATCCAGTGAAAATATTCCTCAAAAAGGAAGGCAAAATAAAGGTAATTTCAGATGAAATAAAACTTAGAGACTTCACATAGTACAGACTTAAATTCTAGGTAGAGAGGAATTGATATCAGGTTGAATCTTGGATCTTCAGAAAAGAATGAAGAGCATTAGAAATAGTAGATATTTGGGCAAATATAAAAGACTATTTTTCTTAATTCTTTAAAATACAAAGAATGATTTAAAACTAAAATTTATAATATTGTCTTGTGGGTCTTAAAACTATTTAGATGTAATATAAAGGATGAGCTTGGGATAGTAAATGGAACACTGCAGTTACAAGGTTTCTATGTTTTCTGTGGTGTCATTCAATGTCAACTCTAAGTAGCATATTAAAAAAGAAATAAAAGGATACATATTGTACTCCCTAGAGCAATCACACACACGCACACACACACACACACACACACACACACACACAGCAGAGGAATAGCTAAAAAAGCCAGCAGATATATTAAAATGCAATTCTGAAAAATTTCAAATAATCTAAAAGAAGAGAGGAAAGCAGGAACAGAGAAATTTTTTTACAGGGCAGAAAAAATAATAAAATGGTAGGCCTAAAAACCAACCTATTAATACTTATAATAAATGTTAGTAGACTAAAACCTACAATCAAAATGCAGAAATGATCAGAAGGGACAAAACAGCAAGACCTTTCAATATGCTGTTAGAAGAGACACAATTTAGATATAAAGACACAAATTGAAAGTAAATAGATGGAAAAAGATTATCATGCAAACACTAAGCATAAGAAGGCTGAAGACGCTATAACAATATCGGACAAAACAGACTTCAACAAAACAAAATATTACCAGAGAAAAGAGGGACATTGCATAATAATAAAAGGATCAGTTTACTAAAAAGACATAATCATAAATGTATGTTCTCCTAATAGCAGAGCTTCAAAATACATGAAGCAAAATCTGACAGAATTAAAGGGAGAAAAAGACAATTCCACAATCATAGGATAAGATTAAAAATCCCTCTCTCAGCAACTAGACCAAAGGCAGGGAAGGGGGGAAAGTAGTCATGACACAGATGACCTGATAGACACTATGAATCACCTTCACCTAATTCTATACCTAGTGGATGCTAGTAAACTGTCTCTCTGAAAGAAAAAAAGAAAAAAGTCCTGACTGTAGCCTTAGCAGCTATCTGTGGGGTAAGACTCCCTCCATGGCAGATTTCAAGCTACCAACATGACATTACTGACAGGGAGTTGGGGAGAGATGTGCATAATCATCTCCCACAAGCCAACAGGATCCTGCTCCAGTCTACACCCAACAAATTCACATTCTTTTCAACAGTACACTGTATGCTCACCAAATAGGCTATTTTCTGGGCCATCATGGCCCTCAATACATTTTAAAGGACTGAACTCATATAGAGTTTATTCTCTGACCAAAATGGAATTAGAAGTCTGAAACAATAAGCTACCCTGGAAAACCTCTAATATTTCTAACTAAACAACACGCTTCTATAAAACCCAAGGGTCAAAGAACAAATAACAAGACATAAATTGTTTTGAACTAAATGATAATGAAAATACAACAAATCAAAATTTGTGGAATGAAGCTAAAAATCCTTACAAAGAAATTTGTACCTTCAAATACTTACACTAGAATAGGTGAAGATGACATTATTAAGATGACAGTACTTATTATTAAGATGACAAATTGATCTACAGATTCAACACAATCCCTATCAGAATCCCAGCTGACTTCTTTGTAGGAAGTGACAAGCTGATTCTAAAATTCACATGGAATTGCAAGGGACCCAAAACAATCTTGAAAAAGAGCAAAGTTGAAGCCCTTACACTTCATGATTTCAAAACTTACTACAAAATTCCAGTAATCAAGACAGTGAGGTACTGGCATAAGATAGACACATATATCAATGGAACAGAACTGAGAATCTAGATATAAACCCATGTCTCTGTGGACAACTTATTTTTGACAAGGGTGCCACGACCATTCAATGGGGCAAAAATGGTCTTTCAACAAATGGTGCTGGGACAACTATATAGTGACATGCAAATATATGAAGGGGGACCTTTACTTCACACCGTATATAAAAATTAACTGAAAATGGATCAAAGACCTAGAACTAAGAGCCAAAACTATAAAACTCTTAGAAGAAAACATAAAAATAAATCTTCATGACTTTGTACTTGTCAAGGGACTCATATATGACATCAAAAGCATGAGCAACCAAAGGAAAAAATGAACTGGATTTTATCAAAATTTAAAAGTTTTTCGTGTCAAAGAACACAATCAAGAAAACGAAAAGACAATCCACAGACTGGGAGAAAACAATTTATCAATCATTTATCTGATAAACTATTTGAATTATGTAAAAAACTCTTGCAACTCAGTAATAAAACGACAACCCAATTAAAAAATGGGCAAAGGCTCTTAAGAGACATTTCTCTGAAGAATGTATAAAAATTGCCAATAGATACATCATTAGTCATCAGGGAAATGCAAATCCAAACCATAATGAGACACCACTTCATACCCATTAGGATGGCTAGAATCAAAAAAGTCAGATGATAACAAGTGCTAGTCAGGATGTGGAGAAACCGGAACCCTCACAAACTGCTGGTGGGAAAGTAAAACGGTACTATCATCCACTTTGGAAAACATTCTGGCAGTCTTGCAAATGGTTAAACATAGACCTACCATCTGACCTAGAAATTCCACTCCTAGGAATCTAACCAAGAGAAATAAAAGCATATCCATACAGAAACCTGTACACAAATGTTTACAGCAGCACTAGTCATGATAGGTATAAAGTGGAAATAACACAAATGTCCATTAATTGATGAATGGATAAACAAAATGTAATATACACAGTGGAATATTATTTGGCCATAAAAACAAATGAAGTAGTTATATATGCCACCACATGGATGAGGCTTGAAAACACAGTAAAGTGGAAGATGCCAGACACAAAACTAGTCTGCTCAGTTTACTATAACACAACACCACCGACTGGGTGGCTTAAACAACAGAAGTTAATTTTCTCAGAGTTCTGGAGGCTAGAAGTGCGAGGTCAAGGTGCCAGGGTTGGTCTCTGGGGAGGCCTCTCTTGCTGGCTTGCAGATGGCTGCCTTCTCCCTGCGTCCTTGGAGAGAGAGCTCTCCGGGATTTCTTCCTTTTCTTATAAGGACACCAATCCTATAGGATCAGGGCCCTACCTTTTATGACCTCATTTAATCTTATTTCCCGAAAGGTCCCATCTAAATACTATACAACTGGGGTTAGGGCTTCAACATATGAATTTTGGGGGGCATACACTTCAGTCCACATATTATATGATTACATCACATAAAACGTTCAGAACAGACAAATCTATAGACCGAAAGTAGATCAGCAGGGAGGCGGGGGACTAAGGGAGTAATAGCTAAAGGGTACAAGGTTTCTTTCTGAGATGATGAAAATGTTCTAAAATGTGATGACTGAACGTATCTGTGAATATACTGAAAACCACTGAAATGTACATTTTAAATGGATGAATTGTATGGCATGTGAATTGTATCTCAATAAAACTGCTATTAAAAAATATTCAGCAAGAGGGAAGAGATATGGGAACATATTGTATGTGTATAACTGATTCACTTTGTTATAAAGCAGAAGCTAACACACCATTGTAAGGCAATTATACTTCAATAAAGATGTTTAAAAAAAAAAAAAATTCAATGTAATCCCAATTGTAATCCAGAAACTTTTAGGGTAGAAATTGACAAGCTGACAATAAAATCTCTAGAGAAATGCAAAGGACCTAGAATAGTCAAAAATCTTGGGGTAGGAGAACAAAGTTGGAAGACCTATACTACCTGACTTCAAGAGTTTTCATACATACAGTAATTAAGAAATTACAAAAAATGAAAACACCAACCAATAATCCCACATGAATATAGACGTAAACATACTGCACAAAATAGAAACAAATCAAATTAGTAGTACGTCATTCCTTTAGGATGGATACATACCAATGAAACAATTCTAGAAATAGAACCTACTTATGTTGTGACTTAGTTTTAACGAAGACACCAAAGCAACACACTGGGGGAAACGAATGATGCTGGAATAACTGGAGAACCACGTGGGGGAAAGATTAACCTCAAGCCCTACCTCACACCACACACAAAAGTTAACTCAAGATGCATCATAGACCTAAATGTAAAAGCCCAAACCGTAAAGCTTCAAGAGGAAAACACAGTATCTTTGTCATCTAGGCAAAGGTTTCTTATAGGTCACAGAGGATGGTAACTGTAAAAGAAAGTAAAACAAATAAATTAGGTTTCCTCAAAATAAAAACAACCTGCTCACTCGAAGACACCACTAAGAACAGGAATAGCAAGCCTCAAACTGGGAGAAAATAGTAGCAAGACATATCTGATAAAATGCTGGCATCCTAAATATATAAAGAACTCATACAACTCAATAATAAAAAGGATATTAATCCAAAAGTTAAAAAAAAAAAAGCAAAAGACTCAGATACTTTACAAAAGACGACATACAAATGGTCAATTAGCATATGAGAAGGACTCAACATCATTAATCACTAGGGAAATGCAAATTAAAACCAGGAGATACCACAACACTCCCACAAGAATGGCTGAAATTAAAGAGAATGACATTCCGAGCAGATGTGGGCAAAATTGTGGGACAACTAGAACTCAGAAACATTGCTCACTGAATTCAAAATGATACAGCCACTTTGGAAAAATAGTTGGCTAGTTTCTTATAAAGTTAAACATACTATTACCATACATTCCAGCAATCCCACTGCTATGTGTTTACCCAAGAGATATAAAAGATCTCCACTTAGATGTTCATAGTAGTTTTATTCATTATAGCCCAAAACTGGAAACAGCCCAGGTATCTGTCATTAGAAGAATGAATTAAGAAACTGTCGTATTCATACAATGGAATATTACTCAGCAAAAAAAAAGGGGGGGGGTGGGTAGGGAAACTACTGCTACTTATGATAACATGGATAAATCTCAAAAATATCGAGTGAAAGCAGCCTTACATGAAGTGGTACACACTTCATACTTCCCTTTAGATGAACTTCTAGGACAGGCCAAACTAATCTATGGTGGTTGCCTTTGGGGAGGCCAGGATTAACTGGGAAGCATTAAGGAACTTTCTGTGGGGATGATTATGCCCTGTATCTTGGTAGGGCTTTGGGTTACTTGGGCAAATGTGTTAGTCAAAACTTACCTACTGGAAACTATAAACAAATATCAAACTCCAACGATGTACATGCCTAAGCATTTAGGGAGAAGTGTATTGATGTCTAGAGCTTACTCTGAAATGTATGAAATAAAATGGATGGATGGATATGGGGATTCAGGATAGAAAGATATGTAATTAAGCAAGTTCAGTTAAATGGGTCTTCACTCTAAAATTCTTTTGACTTCTTTGTATGTTTGAAATTTTTTATAATAAAAGGTTGAGGGACTTCCCTGGTGGTGCAGTGGTTAAGAATCTGCCTGCCAATGCAGGGGACATGGGTTCGAGCCCTGGTCTGGGAAGATCCCACATGCCGCGGAGCAACTAAGCCCGTGCGCCACAACTACTGAGCCTGTGCTCTAGAGCCCGCGAGCCACAACTACTGAGCCCGCGTGCCTAGAGCCCGTGCTCCGCAGCAAGAGAAGCCACCACAATGAGAAGCCCGCGCACCGCAACGAAGAGTAGCCCCTGCTTGCCGCAACTACAGAAAGCCTGAGCAGCAACAAAACCCAATGCAGCCAAAAAATAATAAATAAATAAATTTATCAAAAATAAATAAAAGGTTGAAAACTCCAAGACAGAAAACATATAACAACCTTCAAAACAAAACATAAAAAACACTTGAGCCTCTGATGTCATTTGCTAAAGACAATTAGACATGCTTTATTACCTAAAATCAAAAGCAAAGATACAAAACCAGTCATTCGTAAAACTGCTGAACAAATGCCTGTGTACCACTTTGGTCCTTTTATTAAGACTTACTGTAAGGGCTTCCCTGGTGGCGCAGTGGTTGAGAATCTGCCTGCCAATGCGGGGGACACGGGTTCGAGCCCTGGTCTGGGAGGATCCCGCATGCCGCGGAGCAACTGGGCCCGTGAGCCACAACTACTGAGCCTGCGCGTCTGGAGCCTGTGCTCCGCAACAAGAGAGGCTGCGATAGTGAGAGGCCCGCGCACCGTGATGAAGAGTGGCCCCCACTTGCCACAACTAGAGGAAGCCCTCGCACAGAAACGAAGACCCAACACAGCCATAAATAAATAAATAAATAAATAAATAAGTAAAATTAAATTAAAAAAAAAAAAAGACTCACTGTAATAACGGTGCTCCCGGCTAATTACATTGTGATAGGCTAATCACCTAAGACAGGTGGTCAGACTCCAGCTATTTCAATATTTGAGGCTGCTAAATTCTGTTCACTTTCCTTAACTGAGCCTCTTCATGACAGGCTTAGGGCTTCTGATACGCCTTACATGCTACTCTTGGTAACTGAAGGCTGGGTTCCACTCAACACACTCATGGTCTTAATTCCGGCAGCAATTGCAACAGCTCCCCGGTCTTCTAGCTTCAGTTTAGACAGACTGCTCTCCAGACCCACTGGGCGACACTAATCCAGGAACTGCATCCTGTTCTCAAATTCAGTCCACAGGTTGCTGGGTATCTCTTAATTCTCTGTGCACAGAAATCGTGGGATCGATCTTTTCTTCCTTTATTATCTTGGGCACTAGAGATATAGCACCTTCAGTTCTGGGAAGTTACTTTCCACTCTCTATTAAAAATATTATATTAAAAAAAAAATATTATAAATTCAAAAAAATCTTCTTCCCCCGTTTTCCTCTAGAATTCCTAACAGTCAGATATTAGGCCTCCTGGGTGACTTCTGTCTCCAAAGCTACTTGCCCTTTTATTTTACTTTTTACTGTCCTTCTACGTCTTCAATTGTTCTTCTTTTTTAAAATCTCAGTTACCATTTCAAATTGTGAGTTCTTTTCTCATAGCATCCTGTTCCTAACTTACTGTCATAATGAGAAGCTTCTCATATCTGACAATGTTACTTTTTTAAAACATATTCTTCTTTTCCCTGTATTACCAGTTTCTTCCTGTTCCCTTTTATTCTTTGTGTGTGTATTCTGTTCTTTCATACTATTAATCCTTAGTACTCATAGCGATAAGGTACTAAAACCTGGAAACACCACTGGCCTGAGTGAGGCTGGTGGCCACAGTTCTGAATGGCTCACCTTTCATGTCAATAAATGCATTTATTTTTCAGGGCTGTTCAATTTTTCCAGAGCGCTGTTCTGTCTCTAGCATCCCCACCAGTATTCTGAATATATGGAATTAGGGACCAATCACGCTAAAGGCTAACTTTCTATCATAGCCACTGTTGTTGCTTCCTATTCATGACAACCTCTGCTAGGCCTCCTGTTCCCAAGTTTCTGCAGCGGTCCCATTCAATGTGTTCTAAATAGAAGCAACAAGTCTTCTGCTTGGGATGCAGACTCTTGACTACCATGTGTTCTATACCTGAGTAGAGGGAAATGACGGGCTTTTAATTTCACGGATTTTGAATCCATCCCTCACCTCCTGAGCACTGCCCAGTCTCACGCCTCCACCTTCTGCCAAACCGGAGCCTTCAGGTCCCAAGCTTCTCCAGTCCTGCAGGGCCAGTGGTGCTCTCGCCAGCATCCTCCTCTGGGGATGTACCCTCTAAAGCGAGGCTTCCTGTACCCTGGTGATCAGTACTGTGACTCTATCTGCTTTTCATTCTCCAAAAAAAAATTGTTAAATTCTTATCTATGATGTCTGTTTTCTTCCATTCTTTGTCTTCACTGATTTAAAAATTATTTTACTATCATTTTAGTGATGTCACAAATGAGAAAGTCAAAACATAAATTTCACCTTCAACCAGAAGCCCAGAAATTTGCTCCTTTTGTTTCCTGTTTCTACCCTAGTTCAGAACTTACACAACATCACACTTGGATTACTAAAACCAAGTTGGTCTTTCTGTGCCTTTGATCTCTTTCCTGTTTTAATCCCATTTGGTTTCCAGATTCATCCTCCTAAAGTCATTAATTATCAAGTCATATATCCATCTCTATGGACCTACAACACTTTAAAACAAACAAATAAACTCATTTACCTGGTTTTCAAGGTTCACCATAATCTGGAGTCATTCCTTATCAAAGTCAGTTAAACTAACTTGTGTAGCCATTCTTACAGCATCTATTCAAGCTGACCAGCATCGTGCTCTCTCAAAGTGCTACTTCCCACTCTCACGTTCATCTTTCTCCCTCCAGCAAAACTCTGCAAGAATTTCACCCCTTTGTTTCTCCTTATCTGTACTCACCCTCTGAGGCCCACTTAACCTCTACGAGTTCTTGAAACTTTCCAACCTTGGAAGCGTCAAAATCCTTCTCCCTCCTCCTCTGAGCACCCACTCTGTACTGCCCATCATAATATACTTCCTAATTCATGGAATGAGACCATCAAATATTCCATCACACACACACATCCCCCTCCACTTCATTAGGGATTTGAGATAGCTTATGAGAAGACCTGAAACGTTAATAGAAAAATAAAAAATACAAGCCCAAATAATATTTACAGAACACAAAAATAAGATAGGATACAGGACTTCCCTGGTGGCTCAGTGGTGAAGAATCCGCTTGCCAATGCAGGGGACACGGGTTCGAGCCCTGGCCCAGGAAGATCCCACATGCCGTGGAGCAACTAAGCCCGCGAGCCACAACTACTGAGCCTGCACTCTAGAGCCCGCGAGCCACAACTACTGAGCTCGTGTGCCACAACTACTGATGCCCATGCACCTAGAGCCCGTGCTCCGCAACAAGAGAAGCCACCGCAATGAGAAGCCTGCGCACCACAACGAAGAGTAGCCCCCGCTCGCCACAACTAGAGAAAGCCCACGCACAGCAACGAAGACCCAACGCAGCCCAAAATAAATAAATAAATAAATTTATTTAAAAAAGACAGGACACAAAATTATAGTGTCTAAGTCAGAATCCTAAAATTTACTTAAACAAATAACCATGCATTATTAGAAATGAACATATTTCACATCTGGAGGGCTACCTGCCAAAATTAATTCCAGTTTCAGAGTATTTATCTTCCGCATTTCTAATAGCATTTAATTAACAGAACTAACTGTTAAGGCAATTCCTACTCCTGACTAAAGTACAAATATTATCAAAGGAATCAAGGAAAAATGAATTTTCCTATTGTCTCTAACAAAGACGTCTGTTTCCAGAGCACACAAGAACAATTACAAGTGCTCAGATATAAGCTAAAAATGGTATCACGACGGGACCATTTCTCACACTCACGGGGAGGATTCAGAGCAAGTGCTCTGCAAAGACTGATGACCAGGGAACCATCACAGGTACATGTTTACTTACACTCGGGAAATGGTGTTAAAGGTTATTTCTAAGTTACATACAAACACTCGTTTTCTGTATGATGTATGTGTGTGTAGATAACACTCAGACAGATGTACCCAAGAAAGCAATGCAGGGACTGCCCAGGGGGTGAGAGACATGAACGACACGTGGATGAAAGAACTCGTACTTTTCACTGTGTGTCCTTTTAAGCGTCTAGATTTTACCACAGGATTGTTTGTCTAAAAAACAAAAATTATTAAAAAGCCCCCAAATGGGTAGCTGTGTCTGACTGTGGAAGACTTCAGCCCGAAGCCCGGCTAGTCCTCATAGAAGATGCTGGCCTGGGGGCCCATGCTGGCTGTTTTCCTGAAGAGGAAACAGACACAAAGTTTATCGGGAAGATACCAACCGGTGGATGCTTCTGAGGGAGTCGTGAACGCCTTTCACAAAAGAACGGCACCAGCTGCGCTCTGAGCCCAGGCTGCGTCAGCAGAAAGGCGAGACCCACGGCCTCCCACCCAGACAGACCCACAGAGCTTTAATGACGTGCAACCTTCACTTTGTAGTGTTTTTTCTTGGCTTTAAATCAACTGTGTGGGGAAATGTTATCAGAAAAGGAAAAAGCAGAGTCCTAATGTGCATCAGAAGCTGCAGGGAGGGGACTTCCCTGATGGCGCAGTGGTTAAGAATCCGCCTGCCAATGCAGGGGACCACGGGTTCGAGCCCTGGTCTGGGAAGATCCCACATGCCGCGGAGCAATGAAGCCCGTGCGCCACAACTACTGAGCCTGTGCTCTAGAGCCTGCGAGCCACAACTACTGAGCCTGTGCTCTAGAGCCTGCGAGTCACAACTACTGAGCCTGCATGCCGCAACTACTGAGCCCCGGCGCCGAGAGCCCGTGCTCCGCAACAAGAGAAGCCACCGTGATGAGAAGCCCGCGCACCGCAATGAAGAGTAGCCCCCGCTCGCTGCAACTAGAAAAAGCCCGCGTGCAGCAACGAAGACCCAACGCAACCAAAAAAAAAAAAAAATTAAAAAAAAATTTTTTTAATTAAAAAAAAAAAAGAAGCTGCAGGGAGAAGTCGTCTGTGCAGGGGACCGGCCCTCCACACACATCACTGGTACGTCCCGCGTGTCACCTGGACGGGGAGGACCATCCAGGCCTGAGAGGGCTCTGGAAGGGGCGTGGCCCGCGATTGCTGGGGGTGGTTCATTCCACTGCGGGAAACCACTGACCTCAGGCTTCTGGCTGAAGCGGGGGCTCCTCCTGCAGCCCCCCGCCACCCTCCAAGTCCACCTGTACCACCCGCCCTTCCAACATGGGCAGCTGTGTGTCAGCAAGTCACTGACTCTTAAGTGATGACTGTAAAAACTCAGTAAATATGACTCAGATTTAAAAGTAAAATGGTCAGGTCTAAAATGATTTTTAAAGCAAAGACAAAATAGAATACGAAGAGAAGTTAAATATGGCAATTAAGAGGAAATAAGGGAAAAAACCCCCCAAGAGGTAAAAGTAAACTAAAAACCTAACAGGCAATTAAATAGAAGTTTCCTTCAGCAGTCAGTGGGTTGGTTGTTTTACACTAGGTCAGCGAGAGCCTGACAAACCCACGTTATCTGACTTTTAAAACTTTGAGCTTGTTTTCAAAAGGTTCCCTGGAAGAGTTCCTTTGGCAACACGGGCAGAGGCGGGCAGTAAGGGGGACCCTAGGCAGACACCTGGGGTCTCTGTCTGCAGGCGGCCAGGATGGCATGGTGGCCTGGCGGCACTTGGCGTTCAAGAGCCGAGCCTGGTTCTGCCTCCGAAACGGGCCTACGACTCCTCCGTATCCTAGAACTGCTCCATCATTTGCCAAAACACACTTTTTGCATGATTGGTTGGGACAAGTCACCGCGAAAGGGGTCGGGTGACATGCAGTCATCTCCTGGGTGCCCGCCCCGCCGCTGTCATCCCAGGTGCCGCGTGTGATGACACGCTGTCCCAGCTGTGCGGCCAAGGGAGCCTGTAAATGCTTTAGGATAAGGCAGATGCCCCCACTGTCTGTTACCACACAGCACCAGGCCGTCTACATAAAGTCAACACATCTGGGGAATCAATTTGTGACTTTTAGTTACTACCAAACTCAAGCCATTTTCATTTTCTAAAAGAAAAGTCAACTAAAGAAGCAAAACTAAACAAAACAGAACCACTTTCTACTACCACTTCTTATCCAACTGAACTTAGTGGAAATTTAAGCAACTGCTTGTATTAAAATCATGTGGAAAGGCTCTGCACTAAAAGTTGTGTTGAAAATACTTCCCATCTTCGTGTCAGCAAACGTTCCGCCTGTACCCACTGGGAGGAGCGGCAGGCCTGCCCGCCAGCCTGCACTGTCGTCTGTGAACTTATAGAAGGATCAAGTTCTCTCTAGGCTGTGGCGGGTACAGCTTTGAAAAGGAAAATCCCACAAGAAGCAAATACGTTCACATTTATTTCCAAGGCAGAGACTCCATGCAATGGACCGTGATTAACTATAAAATTTGTTTTAGGGGCTTCCCTGGTGGCGCAGTGGTTGGGAGTCTGCCTGCCGATGCAGGGGACACGGGTTCGAGCCCTGGTCTGGGAGGATCCCACATGCCACGGAGCAACTAGGCCCGTGAGCCACAACTACTGAGCCTGCGCGTCTGGAGCCTGTGCTCCGCAACAAGAGAGGCCGCGACAGTGAGAGGCCCGCGCACCGCGATGAAGAGTGGCCCCCGCTCGCCGCAATTAGAGAAAGCCCTCGCACAGAAACGAAGACCCAACACAGCCATAAATAAAAATAAATAAATAAATTTAAATAGCACTTGGCAAACAAAGAGAGGGAAGAAAAATACAGTTATAAAAAAAATTTGTTTTAACAATGCTCAGCGTGCTCTAAGTATATACATTATGAATCAGATTTAGAAGAAAAAAGCTGAACATACCATATTTATACTAATAAACCAAAAAAGTTGCTTCTAGAGACAACTATGCAATATAATTATTTCTGTGGGTTCTCTCTCCAAGATAGATACAATTTCTCAATCTCATAAACTATTTTAATAGTACGATGTCAGTAATGAAAGGTAGAATTTTGCAAGTAAGTATAATAACTAGGACCTATATTTGCATACGGAAAACTAGCAAAAACTAAATAACTGTATTTTAAAATGCATGTTCTATACTGAAAATCTAGAAAGCACAGATAAGTTTTTTTGTTTTAAATCATCTATAAGCCCAATACATACGGATAGCTGCTTTCAATACTACGGAAAGCTTTTCAAAAGCAGAGAGGATGCCATGAGGGTTCACAGCACACAGACCGCTTCCTACCCTGCTTTCCCCGTTATTATGAACATTATTACATGTCAATGAATAGTCTTCAATGAATTTTTAATGGCTGTTTATGGCTATTTTATACCAAGTCCTTAATGTTGAAGGTTGAGGTTGTTTTCCGTTGTTTCCTATTATTAAAGTATTCCGAACAGCCTTGCACATACAATTTGGACACAACTATTTCCTTAGGACAGAGTTAAAAGTTAAAAAATCACCGGACCAAAGCACATTTTTATGTGTTTATATTTCTAAATTTCTCCAGAAAGATCATAGCAAACTAACACTCCCAACCTGACTGCAGGGGCTCCAGCCCCCTTCACTCTGGCCAACACTGGCTACGACCATTTCTTTAAAAATGTTTTCAACATGATAAAGTTAAAAATTTTTTTAATTCTTCATTTCTTTAATAATTAAGAGGTTGAAAATTTTCCTATATGCTTACTGACCATTTGCATTTCCTCCTTCTGTGAACCAGTTACATCCTTCAGAACCATACTCTAAAAGTACGGACATATATATATATGTATGAACAGTGGCATACATTTGGAAAAAATACTTCTGTACATTTAGGTTTATTTGCTGTAAGCCATGCTCATTAGGTGAGCAAAATCAGATGAATGTAAGACTCCTGAATAAAAAGTATACAAGACGAAAAATGTCCAAATACCTTCACTGCATGGACACGGACCATCATTCATCTACTGTGAAAACAATTTGTGACTCTCTGTTTGATTCGCTTTTCTACAAGACTGAGTTTCTATAAAGGAAAGAGAACTCTGCAGCAGGCAGGCCAAGAAGAAAGGCCGCCACCTGGAATAGTGGCCCTGCATCCACAGCTCCTGCAGGGGAGCCGGCGACCTGAGCACAGTGACGGCGGCAGTGACACGACGGCCCAGCTGGCAGGGGATGAGCTGCAGCAGGCCCGGCACATCCTGGTGTGTCAACCCTGCAAGGCCTACGTTGCAGGCTGCCAGGGGCCCAGCAGACTCGCCTGGGTGAAAAAGTGCCCCAGCCCCGGTGATGGTGGACTTTGTCACAGAGTATCGGGACAGAGGTTAACTGAATTCTGAATGCACTTGTGTTACAACTTACTGAGAGGTGCAGTCAAGGCTAGGAAACAGGAATGTGATCCTTAGTGTACTGGTCCGGGAAAAAGAACTTGGCTAAGAAAACAGAATAGACTAATTCAGCTCACAGCGCTACAGGGAGAGAAACAGCCACGTTTAAGTTTCTGAGAGCTAACGCAGGCAGAGAGAAAAAAAGAGAAAGGCATCAACATGGAAGTTTAAACTGACTCCAAGGGAAGCTACAATTATGATTTGAGGTGAATAACGACTTCAGAACAAAAGAATTTTGACCTGGAAGTGAGAAGCAGGTGGACCTGGGGCCTAGCAAAACCAACAAACTTAACCAGATGGCCTGATGTCTAGACTAGACTAGACCAGACCGGCTGCTCTCAGTTATGCCACAGGGGTCCCCTCGTCACGCTGCACTCCCTTCACCAACATCTGCCTGCGAGTCAGGACCCAGGCCTGCTCTCTGAGCTGGGCACGGCACCAGGAACATACCGGTGTCAAGAAACTGAAAAGGAAACTTCATTACCTATTTCAAGAGAAAGGAAACATAGTATTATTTTACCCACCGGCAGAGAATGTACTCCTATATTTTACTGCAAAAAAAAGAAAAAAGAAAAAGAAAAAAAAGTTGCTGCATTGTAACTCTACATACCTAAGGCATCATAGAAAATCAGAACTGAATATAAGTGCTGCACAGACATACAGCGGGGAGCAAGAGCTTCAGGCTAAACTTTAGAAGAAAAAGGAAATGTTTGTGAAATGGCCAGAAACAAAGTTAATTGAACTAGATCTTTCTGACTATAGATGCTCTGGGACTTTTTTTTTTTCTTCTTTCCCCAAGTTCCCTTCTCTTTCCTTTGCCATTTTGAGTTGAAAAATCAAGAAAAATGTTTATGCTGTATAATAACCCACCTTCTTGTTATAGCACCAATAATTGCCAGAGGTTCCTAAAAGCTCAAAGAGTATCTGTTTCACATCCAGAAGTAGGTTATTTTTCTCTAGAAAACATGTCACGTGGTTCTCCAGGATGAACGAAGGGTTAAAAATCTAGCTATTTAGCTACTGGCTACAGTTATGGGGAAAGGATCCCTCATTTTTCTCTCCGGCAGTTTCCCTCTCCTCCGGTTCTGACCCACTCTCCCTCACCAGCTCCTGCTAATAAGGCCAGGACTTTGAAGGGTGACACTACAGCAGGGAGATGCACAGTCTGCTCCTTCTTCCTGGGACCGACAGTACCTCCCAGCCTGAAACACAACCTCACAATCCAAAGTGTTAAATCATCTGTCACTGGAGACCAGCCTGGGGGAGATTATTTTAAAGGGCAATGCAGTTAAGCGGTTACATGGGAGGCTGAACATACACCCAAAAGAGAAAACTTTTAAAAATAGTGTTATGTAAACTGAGGCTGGGATAAAACTGCGGTAGGGCGACACACAGTTTCCAAAAATACTGTATGTTAAATAACTGAAATGGAAGTGTAGATGTGTTCTAGAAAACTGTGTCAGATGACTCAATGTCTTCTACTTAGGAAAATAACACTGATGTTAAAAATACAGGTAAAGGGGGGAATAAAATTTTATGATTTTCTGTAATTAAATTAATAAATACAAATAGACATTCTGTTTCATCTGTATCCTAAAAGTTAATAATTAAGAGTTGATCAAAGCCTCTTCTTTGGAACTTCGTAAGAAAAATATAGAAAATACTTTGCGAACAGTGATTCATTCACATACAAAATCTGAAGGCCATATAGTGAGTGGATAAAGGCAGTTTCTAGATTCAGGCTACTAAGAATTTTAGACAGGCATCATCACTGCCCAATGGTTGCTATAACAACTAGGCAAGTTACTTGCGTTTTGGAGATCAGGTTTCTGACAGCACTAGAGGAGGGCTACTACCACCAACCCCCGTGGGTGATATAAGCCTTAAATAACATGTAGATGGTTCTTAGCACAATGTCTGACACACAGGACTCAAATGGTAGCTATGATTTCATAGATATTATTTCATAATATCTAAAGAATTAAAGTCAGATGCTTGTGTAGACTCAGTTCAGACTCTCCACTCTTATTAAATATATGCAGTTATTATTTTCTCAGACAAAACTGGAAGGATAATACTCAATTTAAGAGTAGTATTCCTAAAAAAAATTAAAATTGAAGGTATCAGAACTAAAAATGATAATTATTTGTAGAATAAAAGAATTTAGTAATTGCAGCAAGCAGACAAGTCTCTACTTTCTCAGAGTTCTAAGAGCAAAACATTTGATTGGGCTAAGGACCAACCTGAGTTGGTCAAAAATTACAACTAATAAATTCCCCAGAGACAAACCAGCAGCTAAATTTCCATGATGTCTACACTAATGCTCCCCTGTTGTTTGCACACCAGGAATCCAACTAAGTGCCTTATCGTCTCACAACTGGAATCACCAGCTTTATATCTCTTACAAGAATTTAAAAAACAACTACAACAACAACCATCATACCTAGCAAGCCACAACCCTCTTGAGGGGGTCAACATCCTCTCATTTGCAAAGATTCTACTGTCCTTAAAAGGTTTCTACATATCACGACCCAGCAGTTCCACTCCTGCATATATATCTAAGAGAATTAAAAACACATGTCCACACAGAAACTCATATACAATATTCATAATAGCCAAAAAGTAGAAACAACCCAGATATCCATTACTGATGGATAAACAAAATATGGAATATGCATTCAACTCAGACGTAAAAAGGAATGATGTGCTGACACGTGCTACAAGGATGAAGCCTGAAGACATTATGCTAAGCGAAAGAAGCCAATCACAAAGGCCAGACACTGTGTGATTCCATTTATGTGAAATGTCCAGAACAGGCAAATTCACAGAGACAGAAAGTAGGTTAGCAGTTGCCAGGACCTGGGGGAGGACAGAATGGGAAGTGACTGCTAACATGGGTACAGAGTTTCTTTGGGGTGGGGGTGGGGGGGCAGGACGGTGATGAAAATACTCTAAATTTAGACAGCGGTTACGCTTGCACAACATGGGACTATACTAAAAACTGCTGCATTGCACACTTAAAAAGGGGTGAGTTTTTTGGGTATGTGAATTATATTTCACTAAAGCTGTTTTTTTTTTAAAAAAAAAAAATATATATTTTTAAATCTGTTAATTTTATTTATTTATTTATTTATTTTTGACTATGTTGGGTCTTCGTTTCTGTGCGAGGGATTCCTCCAGTTGTGGCAAGCGGGGGCCACTCTTCATCGCGGTGCGCGGGCCTCTCACTATCGTGGCCTCTCTTGTTGCGGAGCACAGGCTCAGTAATTGTGGCTCACGGGCCCAGTTGCTCCGCGGCGTGTGGGATCTTCCCAGACCAGGGCTCAAACCCGTGTCCCCTGCATTAGCAGGCAGATTCTCAACCACTGTGCCACCAGGGAAGCCCCTAAAGCTGTTTTTTTAAAAGTATTCTACAGTATAAGTATATACACATTTATGAATATCTGTACATACCTACAGTAAGGTTTAAATGTAGAGATAGACATATAGTTTCATATCTATTTAAATTAATGTTAATTTTTTCAGATTATCAAACATTAGCATAGTTGAGGGCATACTGGAATATCGCATAACCAAGTCTGACAATCACTGATACATATTAAAGATTTACTTAAATCTCCACTGAACTGGCAACCTGCTCTTTGGTGAGTTAGCTTAAACTGCAACTTCTTGTATTTGAACGGAATCAAGAAACTCTACAAGTTAAATAGTATGTCTTGGAGTACAGGCGTCCCTCGATACCTGTGGGGGACAGGTTCCAGGAACCCTCCGCGCCAACAATACCAAAACCCGCGGATGCTCAAGTCCCTTACGTAAAGTGGCTCACACAGGTGGAGTTCCGCATCTGCGGGTCAGGAGGGCCGACTGTATACAAAAGACAACATATCCTTCGTAGCACACAGCGGTCCCCTGCACCCATCGTGGACCACATAACAGTGAGTGCAACACTTGAACACGTTATTTGTAAAACAAGGCCATAACAGCACAACTTTTGCTCTATGTGGTGACCCTTTAGACGGGAGTCAGCAAACCTGTCCCATAAAGGACCAGACAGTAAACACACAGCTTTGTGGATCAGACTGTTTCTGATGCAAGCTATTCCACTCTGCCCCCATAGCATGAAGGCAGCCCCGCACAACATAGAAACCAATGCTCCCCGGCTTTAACCAGAGTTGTCCAGCAGAACTTCCTGCAATGATCAAAGTAGTCTATTACCTACTGAGCACTTGAAAACACGGCTACCACGACTAATGATTTCAAATGTAAACAGCCACGTGCCGCTACAGGCTGCTGTCCTGAACAGCACTGCTTTAGACTACCAAGTAGCCAATTTCACCTCTGCTCAAAACAAAGAAGAGTAAATGAGTTAACTTTTAAAGCAAAAGACGAGTCCTATATTACAGGATGAACTGGAAGAGAAGACGTGACGTAAAATTTCTAACAACTCACAGATCAGACCAGTAAATAATCAAAATCCTAAGCAAATCAATCACAGCTCAAGCAGGAGGATACGTGTAGAGTTCCATGTATCTGGATTTTGCCATACTTTGTCTGGTATACACTTGCTGGATTCCAGCTCTGAGGTCGTCCCAGATCTGGTCAAGGCCAATCTGCTTCAGTCCATGGGGATTCTGACTCCTGTTGGATGACATTGTTGAGTAATATTCTGAAGTCGTCCAGTGCAGCAATCCTTATTCAAGGTACAGCTACTTCTCCATTAGATGAAAATATACAGTATCATTCCAAATCTATTCACAGCAGTTCAGAAAGGATGTCCTTTAAAGGCAGAGAATGAAATCTCATTGCAGGCAAACCTGAAGAAGAAATAAAGGGAACTAATTAATCCTTTTTCAACATCCTGCGTTAGGGTGGGAGCGGGGGTGGGATAGGATGCCTGCCGCACGACAGAAATAGTCTGCAGGCCTCAGGAGGTACCACTCTAATCCAGAGAGGGTTTCTCTGTGTGGAAACACACTCATATTACATGGTCTGTGTGCTTACGGAGACGCTTAGTTCAAAATCATTATGACTATTAGTGCTCACAAGAAAAGCTGGGTAAAACGGACACAGCACAACCAACATGTTACTTTGCAGGCCTTCTAAAGGTATCAAAACTTAAACTATATTACTTGACCTACGTAACAGTTAGAAAGACAAACTCAAAGGAAAAAAGGCAAAGGAAATTTCCAGAAAGAGAAACAAAAATAGCTAGTACAAAAAGCCAAACATTCAATCTCACTAGTTACCTGTGAATTTAAAACACTTTTCACTTAGCATCTGGCGAAATGCAGATGTTGTTGAGGCTGAAGGTGAGGGGAAATGGTCACTCGGCCCCACTCCCCCGCCACCTTTTTGGTGCCGCGCCTGGCGGCTCGTGGGATCTTAGTTCCCCGCAATTAGGGATTGAACCTGGGCCCTGGCCGTGAAAGTGCCGAGTCCTAACCACTGGACCATCAGTGAATGCCTGGTCACTCCCTTTTCAGAAGGGAATTGGGCAAGAATTACCAAAATGTAAAATGTTCCCTGATTTTAGGGAGACCCGGGTTTGAAGCTCAGCTCCATACCTACAAATATGTGGTCTTGGGCAAGTTACTTAACTTCTCACTGCTCTAAGCCTCAATTTCCCAGCCTGCAAAATGGGGGCAAATCTATTTAACACATAGTAAACACGTGACAAGTGGTAATGGCTATTATTTCTAAGTGTATGAAGCTACTGCAAAATACAACTTATAATGCCTCAGGATTATGGAGCCACAGATAAAGAACTTCAGCTATCCAATATTGTGTTAAGTCAGTACTTCTCAATACAAAACATTACAGACATACTTTAAGGATTGTCTATGTACATCACATCAAAATGTGGAGGTTTTTAAACAAGTATTTCTGGTGCAAAACTAGGAAACACTGAATTATTTTA
This sequence comes from Balaenoptera musculus, assembly GCF_009873245.2. Lineage (NCBI taxonomy): Eukaryota > Metazoa > Chordata > Mammalia > Artiodactyla > Balaenopteridae > Balaenoptera > Balaenoptera musculus. The sequence continues at coordinate 7,690,619 of NC_045793.1, forward strand.
ATGGCTCCGAAAAATAAATGTTGTTGGGAGGTAAATGGTATCTGGAACAGGAAGAACGGGTTGTCAAAGTCTGCAAGGGATTCAGTGCATCCTGCATCTTCAACGGCATTATAGAGCTCTCCGTAGGCTAAGGCACATTTAAGGACAATGTAGGTCACGCATATGGATTAAGTCTGAACTTCGGAAGCATAAATCATCTCTAATATTTATAACCTAAGCTATGGGACTTAATATTTTATGCAACCATGACACCATTCCTGATCCTGAAAATATTTTATGTCGTACATTCAAATAGGTATGTCCAAATGTGAAATATAACGATGTCTAACAAGAACGAATCCCCAAGTTTTAAGAAACTAACGACTCAGCAACCGCTTGGCAAATGTTTCCTAATATAATTTCAATCTGCCTTTCCTCTGCCTTGGATGGTACGTACTATCGCCCCACGTGACAGGAATCAGGGCACTGCAGACTGGCAGTGCCACCTGACAGCACCCCTATTTAAACCTACACTCCATTCGCTGTCACTCACTTAGTTTTTCCCTAAAGGGAAATTATCACTTTAATTTCCCAGACTCACAATTCAGTCAATTCTACCTTAGATCGTGTAAGCTTTCTCAGACCCATCTAGATGCTCTATTTACTTCCTTTTCTTCTCTTCTAATTTCTACCAGCAACTGAAAAAAATGTTCAACTTTCCCCATTTTTTTAAACTCATTTTAAAATATTTATTTATTTATTTATTTGGTTGTGCTGGGTCTTAGTTGCGGCACGCGGGGTCCCTAGCTGTGGCATACACGTGGGATCTAGTTTCCCGACCAGGGATGGAACCCGAGCCCCCTGCATTGGGAGCACAGAGCTTTAACCACTGCCCCACCAGGGAAGTCCCTTGACTTTCCCCATTTTTATCTTTACCTCACCTTATCATTTCAACTGGGTACCTTAAAAAAGTACATTCAATTATGACACATAAGCATAGGATGGGGATGTCATCAACCCTTCTTTCTTCAAACCTCCATAGGCCAGTCACTCACAACGTTCATCTCCAGCCCAGACTTCTTCTCTGAACTCCAGGCCTATCTCTGTATCCAGTTCACATCTTCTCCTATGTCTCAAACCCACCAGATCCACAACTAGACTCAGGATCTTCCCCTCCAACCTCCATTCTCCACCAGCGCTGCCCACCTTAGTAAGTGGCAACTCCACGTACCCACGCACCAGAAACCTGGGAATAATTCTAATGCCTTATCCCTCATCTTTCACATTCAGCTGCTATAGACTTTAACTCTCAAGGTCATTTCAAATCCACTCACTCATCTCTATTTCCTCTTCCAATAATCATCACCGTCCTCTCTTACCTGGACCACTATTTTTCATAGTCTAAACTGGACTCCCATACCTCCCAGTACTTATGTCACTCCCCATCTGTTCTTCACATGGCAGTTGAGTCTAAAACTGTCCCTCTGACTACGCTGCCATCCTGAGAGCAAAGGCAGCCTGAAGCGGAGAAATCCTTACTATGGCAGAACCACATCTCTCTGCTCGTTTGCCTCTTACAAAACTCCCCCTTCACCCCTGTGGGGACAGCCACACAGACTCCGTCCGCCTTTCTTGGACGTGCCAGCCCCCTTTCCACTCCCGAACATCTGTGCACTTGCTGCTGCTTCTTCCCGGAAAGCTCCTCTTCGTCAAGTTCTTTTCCAGCCACAGAAGACACACTAGGGAACTCCCAGGCGAGGTTCAGGTTCCCCCATTTCCAGGCCTTCCCCGTCTTCACTCTCACTCAGAGGCGACGCTCCACGGCTGTGTCTTTTCTGGGACTCTCTGCCTGTACCGGTGAGAAGGATCCCTGGGCACAGAGGCCGTCTCTTTCACTCACCACAGTGCCTCTGAGCCCGCTTCAGAGCAGGCGCAGAGCTCCATCAGTGTCTTGCATGAATAAACGAGAGAGTAAATTAAGGAATTGATGACTTACATGTTTTGAAAGGATTTAGAAATAAGGAAATACCAGCATCATCGAGCATCTAAACTCGCCCCAAATCCCCCTGTAGTATCTCCACAAATTCTATCTTGTTCCCTTTCAACTTTTTCCTTCAAACACTAGATTTTAGGCTAAAATTTACTTCTTGCTGTTTCATTTAGTCATGTTTTATATTATCCTGGTCACTGTAAACGCATACATATTTTAACACAGTTTTTAAACACTTATGAGAGTTATAGAAATTTAGTGACCATTAATATTTATCTAACAAATATTTAGTAGGAAGCGACCCCGTGCCAGGCACTGTCCTCTGCCCTGGTTAGCTACTGTTAATAGTAAATCAAAGCAGACGTGGTCCACTTCCATAACGCCACTGCCATGGAATAAAACATCTAAGAGGTTAGCATACACATCTTCGGTATATAACCCACTTGTAAACTGGAAACTTTACGTACCAGGCATTTGTGCCAAAAGTGTTTGCTCGTAAGAGCCAATTACAGTCACAGACGATTAGAGGTTAACCTTAAAAGATGGTTCTGGCCCTTCCTTTTACAGATGAAGAAATGGACTCAAAGAAGCAATCAGAGCTGATCAAGGTCACAATGCTAGGAGGTGGCAGGACCCCAGGCCAGAGCTCTGGATTCTCAAGCCAGTACTCCCCAACGCTCTAGTCTGAACTTCAGATTCTTTGACTTTTAAGGTGTCAATAAACAGGGAAACCACTAACAGAGCCATAAGAAAAAAACACAAACAAACAGATTCACCAGTTATCTATTAATCTTACAAACCCAAACAGCTCCAATGAAAAGAGTTGATAGTCTGAAAGAACAAACCAGTCCTAATCATATCAATATTAAATCTATTTAAATATTCTGAAATTTAAGAAAGCTGGGTTGGAAAAAAAAAAAAAAAAAAAGCCTGACTTTTTAAACTAAGAACACTGCAAATATCAGAGCAGTACAAAGTCAGGGTAGCACTTGTCATACCAACCTCACCCCGAACCCTGCCCCAGGGGCAACGTTAAGATACACCAACTAAAACGGTCAGTGATCTCCCCACAATACCTCATTGTCCTCACTCAACACCAGCCCCCAAATGTGTTCTTTCTTCCTCGTACTGTACATCTGATTCCAGTTACAAGCTTACTCTGTCAAGAGTCACTGGTATTCTAAGATCAAAAACAACCTTTTCATGTTAAAATGTCAAGTCTACTTTATTACGCACGTTTTGTGTCTAGGTCTACACGTGGAAATCTGGTGCCACAGCAAATCTCAGCTTATATGGAGACTAGGCCGAAAAATCAGCAAAGTATTCTACTCCTGCTTTTAGGTGCTTTATTGTTTTCCCTTTTAAACTACTCATTCCCCTTTTCTAGTTGTCCCCACTGAGATTCCAAAATTCATATAGAGTTGATCCAAGATTCACAAAAATTCCCATGTCCTTATTGACTTACTTGAGAAGTTTGAAGAGGATAACCTTATCTTGTATTTTTAATATCCCCCAGTGAGCCTCACATTTCTATATTTAACATTTATCATTTATACTACAACAAACTAAATCTAAAGTGAAATGTTAAAAGTAAGTACATCAGAAAAAGGTCCTAAAAATCAGGTCACATGCTGATAGCAGCTGACCTGCGGGTCTCAGGCTGGCCTCCCCGGAGCAGATGCTGGGACAGAGTTTGGGAGGAAGATGCTTCTTAGGGGTGACACCTGTGAGGGGCAGGGGAGGAAGGGAACTGTGAGGCGGTCCCCACCTGGCAGGCAGCTGGGTGCCCAGCACTGCCTGGTCGCGGCACACAGGGCTGCAGAGGCAGCCCTTCTGCTCCTGCCGGCTCAGTCCCTGCAGCGGGCCGGGCAGGGCGGCTCTAACTGGAGGCCACCTGCTGACCACGCGCAGGAGTCAAGTCTTCCCCTGACGGGGCACCTGGGTGGGGCCCAAATGGACACAAGATGCTTTGCTCACGGAGGTTTCCACCTTGGGGTGTGAGTGGGTTTGTGTGTCTGAATTTCACCTGTTTATGTAGCACTCAGTGTCTGACTATAAAACTGTTTGGAGTAATAAAGTACAATAATAGAGGTGCCCATAAAAGACTGGCTTAGGGGCTTCCCTGGTGGCGCAGTGGTGAAGAATCCTCCTGCCAATGCAGGGGACACGGGTTCGAGCCCTGGTCCGGGAAGATCCCACATGCCGCGGAGCAACTAAGCCCGTGCACCACAACTACTGAGCCTGCGCTCTAGAGCCCATGAGCCACAACTACTGAAGCCCACGCGCCTAGAGCCCGTGCTCCGCAACAAGAGAAGGCACCGCAGTGAGAAGCCCGTGCACCACAACGAAGAGTAGCCCCCGCTCGCCACAACTAGAGAAAGCCCACGCACACAGCAACTAAGACCCAACGCAGCCCCCTCACCAAAAAAAAAAAAAAGACTGGCTTAACTGTCAATGTTGAATTTTCAGGAATAAACCACTTTACAAACCATATACCCTCCATCTCATAACCAGGCCATCAAAAACTATCAATAATCTTAATCCGACCTCATGAAAAGTCAGAGGCATAAATGGCTTTGGGGTAGGGGCTAAAAATATTTTCCCAATAATTCACAATCACAGAGCCAAAAAATTTAGGACGTCCAAGAAGCCAAGAGATATTAAAAACAAAAAACAAAACGAAACGAAATATACACTTAGGAAATCGGGTGGTTTTCAAAAGTACTCTGTTACAGTAGGTCCCTGGCATCACAGGGTTTACCAATTGCGGTGATGAATATCCAGGAGGAACACTCAAGTTTTCGGAGGTAGAATCTGCAGATTTGCCACTTCACCATTTGGAAGCACAGGCCCAAGCACAGGAAACCAAGGCACAAAACGCAGCCAACCAAGGGCAGGAACCGATGGCAGAGCCGGCTGTAGCGTCCCACCCCAGAGCCTGGCTCAGAAGCCTGCACGAGTACCAGCACTGCTCACGCACCCGCCCTCCCTTCACCTTCCTCTCTCCCAGAAAGTAAGATAACGGAGCGGAACCCAGGAGCCAAAACAAACAACGGCATCTAACAGAGGGGAGGTTGTCTATTTAAGGCTTTGCCTCATGGAAGAGACTGCTGTTCCAAAGGGATATGAAAGCCAACAGAATCAATATTAAACAAGTTTTCTAACAATTCAAATTGTGAACGAATCAGCCTGTTTCTCAAGATTAATGGCACATAAGAGTGCTTCGCTGAGTACAAGTGTGAACTAACCAAATGACCTCCAAGAATCCTGCAAAATACATCCTCTTTGATATTAGTAATTCACAGTTTCATTAGTAAGGAAAGGGCTTTCTTAAAAGAGCACTTATAACAGCCATCTACAGACACTGACTGGAACGTCAACTGAACAGATCACTGAGGGAATCTGGGGAAATGCTAGCTTTACTGAAGCTAAATATTTTCTTTGCTTTAAGACTTCAGAGGCCTTGATAAGTGAATGTGTCTTATGAATTTCCATCAGGAAAACAGTATAAAGCATCTCCTACTCAAACTGACTTGGCCAGAGCGTATTTTTTCCTGAACATGTCTCAGGACTGGATTTTCAAGAAAACACTAATGTTTCAAGGAACAACATAACGTAAAAAAAAAGGGTGGGGGGGGAGGTAAATCTGTGCTGATCCCTACAGGGTCCTAACTCTCTTGGGATCAACCACACATTGTTCTGCAACTTTTGCATTTAACAATGAGGTAAACCTCACTTCACTTAATGAAATACGCCTCACTGGTTTTGTGAGCATATAATATTCTACTGTTCATCACACTAGCGCCCTGCTAGAGAGCTTCTAGGTGTTGACTTTTTAACAGTTGTCAGTAATACTGCAACAGGCAGCCTCCTATGGATTTCTCTTCTGTTGACTTCGAGCATGTATGATAAACACCCACGAGTATCTACAGGATAAATGGACCATGGAACCATTTACCAGGACAGAACACATCAGAGGGAAGACGGCGGGAGATAGTTTACTTTTGGACCTGGTGAATCTGAGGTGCTTGAGAGCTCATCTCTGATGGGCACTACTTGAGTCTGGGAACCAGAGTTAATCAGAGAAATTACAGAAAAAGATGCGTCCAAACTGAATCCTGAGGAACATTTAGAAACTGACTAGATGCTGGGGAACCCACAGAGTCTGTACCTGCAAAGTTACAGCCAAAAGCAACGAGACCTATCCTGGAGGCCAGAGAAGGCCATGGCTGGCTGGGCCTAAGGAGGTCGCTGCCATTTACTTCCTGTATGATCTTGGGTAAATCACTTAATATCTATGAGGGTCAGGGTTGAATGTGTCAACGTAGTGTGTGATAAATGCTAGCTGTTATTTTCATCATCGTGACAGTAGACGAAATGTAGCTTCTGACTTCAGTTCTATGTAAGTCACTGGGGACCTGAGCAAGGCAGGTTTCACTGGTTTTAAGAGGAGGAATCCAACTGCAGTGGGCTGGGAGGGACAGAAATGCAGACTATCTTTAGGAATTCTGGCCATGAAGGCGTGAAGAGGCTGGAAGGGCATGCGACAGCCGGGAAAGGCCCGCGTGTCCTCGCCCTCTCTCCAGAGAAAGAGCGAGGGACGGGAGGACAGGGGGCTGTGGCTGGGAGGGGCGCAGCTGGGAGGCCAGGCCCGAGAGGTGCTGACGTGAGTGAGGTGGAGGCACCGAAGGCCACGTCGCCTGCGACAGGGTGACAGGGCACACTGGCCGCTGCAGGCGGGCTGAGCAGTCGGGCAGCACCGGGGGGACGAGCAGAGTCCCCAGACCGCCTTCGACGGGAGCCCATGGGACGTGGGGGAAGAGCGACGGCCACACCTCGGCTTCAGGGGCCTTAGTCTCTGAGGAAGAGCAAGGAGGCCGAAGACGTGTGGAGAGGGGCTTCCGAGGAGTTTCCCATTCCCGGAATTGGGCTCCAGAAGGTTCCATGAAGAACCAAGTGGGGAAAGAAGGGAGGGCAGGGAGGACTGGGGTAGGAATCTGGGTCATTGGGGACAGACAATGCAGCTACGGGGGGTTAGTTCAGAGATGGGAGAGACCCTGGGGAGACACAAGGGGACTTAGGCCTCTGGTTTCACTAGAGGGTGGCTTCCAATTTATGGGACGGGGCATGGCCCTCAGACTGGACCACGTCTCACCAGCTAAGCTCCGTGCACGCTCGTAATGTGTTACATTATTCCCCCAACAAGTCCTAAATACAGAACAGACAAGAATATAAGTTAAGACTTTAATGAACGTAACTACATTTCTACTCTAGGGGAGGAACCCGCCAATTTTAAAATAATAAAAGAATTGTGTCCCCTGCTCAATTTCACCTGCAATACTCAAAAAAACCCAGATACCACCTTTGTCTATTAATGCAGTCCTGATAATTTCCTCTGTTCCTATAAATTAAGACCAAACACACTTAGCAGATGCTTTTGCACGAGCCAATGTTGAACAGTGTTAAATAAACAAAGCAAAATCAATCAAATCAGAGTTGTAACAGGAATACATGAAACAGGGTTCTTCAAAAAGACCACAGCTGCTTCAGTTAGGTGACTGCTCTTGAAAAAATGTAAAAAGATAAAAACAAACCATGGACTTAAACTGTTACAGTATCTTCTAAAAATAAAGCATTAGAGTAAATGAAAATACAGTTAAAATTCACTGTTAAAAAATAAAACAAGGGGCTTCCCTGGTGGCGCGGTGGTTGAGAATCTGCCTGCCAAGGCAGGGGACACGGGTTTGAGCCCTGGTCTGGGAAGATCCCATATGCCGCGGAGCAACTAGGCCCGTGAGCCACAATTACTGAGCCTGCGCATCTGAAGCCGGTGCTCCGCAACAAGAGAGGCCGCGATAATGAGAGGCCCGCGCACTGCGATGAAGAGTGGCCCCCACTTGCCGCAACTAGAGAAAGCCCTCGCACAGAAACAAAGACCCAACACACCCATAAATAATAAATAAATTTAAATAAATAAATAAATAAATAAAACAAGGCGAAATGTAGCTTTTCTAATTTAGTAACATTTTAAATCTGATTAAAATGTGAATGATCCTGGGTATTACTCAGTAATTACTTATTTTCTAACACTTGGTTAAAAGTATGCAGAACCCCCGGCTTTCACCTGCAGTGTGGCATGTAAGACATGAAATGTAGGATAAAACAGTGATTTAGACCTAGAGGAACGTTTGCCTATGCACACCAAGAAATATGCAAACATGCATTTGCCATATGCTTATAAGAATGAGAACAAAAATGCAAACCCAGAAACAACCCACAAGTTCACCAACAGGAAAATTCACAAACTGTAGGACAGTCACACAATAGACCACACACAAATCAACTTTGGCTACTACAACACAGATAAATTTTAGAAAAAGTCTAGAGCGAAAAAAGTGACAGAGGAATTCATATTGTATGATACCATTTTTACATATGAGACTTAAAAAAAAAAACCAACAAAAAACACAGGAGAAAAAAAAAAAAAAAAAACACAGGAGAGAAAAGCCAAGGAACTCCTGGGGCTGCCAGAAGCTAGAAGGCAAGGAAGGATCCTCCCCTGATGGCTTGGAGGGAGCATGGCCCTGCCGAAACCCTGACTTTGGACTATAGTTTCCAGAACTACTCAGGTCATGAATGCATGGTCTTAAAACCATATTAATGGGAGGAACCAAGATGGCAGAGTAGAAGGACGTGCTCTCACTCCCTCTTGCGAGAACACCAGAATCACAACTAGCTGCTGGACAATCATCAACAGGAAGACACTGGAACTCACCAAAAAAGATACCCCACATCCAAAGACAAAGGAGAAACCACAATGAGACGGTAGGAGGGGCGCAATCACAGTAAAATTAAATCCCATAACTGCTGGGTGGGTGACTCACAGCCTGGAGAACACTTATACCACAGAAGTCCACCCACTGGAGTGAAGGTTCTGAGCCCCACGTCAGGCTTCCCAACCTGGGGGTCTGGCAACAGGAGGAGTAATTCCTAGAGAATCAGACTTTGAAGCCTAGTGGAAATTGATTGCAGGACTTTGACAGGTCTGGGGGAAACAGAGACTCCACTCTTGGAGGGAACACACAAAGTAGTGTGCGCATCGGGACCCAGGGGAAGGAACAGTGACCCCAGGGGAGACTGAACCAGACCTACCTGCTAGTGTTGGAGGGTCTCCTGCAGAGGCGGGGGTATGGGGGTGGGGCTGTGGCTCACCGGGGGGACAAGGACACTGGCAGAAAAAGTTCTGGGCAGTACTCCTTGGCGTGAGCCCTCCCAGAGTCTGCCATTAGCCCCACCAAAGAGCCTGCCATTAGCCCTATCAAAGAGCCCAGGTAGGCTCCAGTGTTGGGCTGCCTCAGGCCAAACAACCAACAGGGAGGGAACCCAGCCCCACCCATCAACAGTCAAGCGGATTAAAGTTTTACTGAGCTCTTCCCACCAGAGCAACAGTCAGCTCTACCCACCACCAGTCCCTCCCATCAGAAAACTTACACAAGCCTCTTAGATAGCCTCATCCACCAGAGGGCAGACAGCACAAGCAAGAAGAACTACAATCCTGCAGCCTGAGGAACAAAAACCACATTCACAGAAAGACAAACAACATGAAAAGGCAGAGGGCTATGTACCAGATGAAGGAACAAGATAAAACCCCAGAAAAACAACTAAATGAAGTGGAGATAGGCAACCTTCCAGAAAACGAATTCCGAATAATGATAGTGAAGGTGATCCAGGACCTCAGAAAAACAATAGAGGCAAAGATCGAGAAGATGCAAGAAATGTTTAACAAAGATCTAGAAGAATTAAAGAACAAACAAACAGAGATGAACAATACAATAACTGAAATGAAAAATACACTAAAAGGAATCAATAGCAGAATAACTGAGGCAGAAGAACGGATAAGTGACCTGGAAGACAGAATGGTGGAATTCACTGCTGCGGAACAGAATAAAGAAAAAAGAATGAAAAGAAATGAAGACAGCCTAAGAGACCTCTGGGACAACATTAAACACAACAACATTCACATTATAGGGGTCCCAGAAGGAGAAGAGAGAGAGAAAGGGCCAGAGAAAATATTTGAAGAGATTATAGTCAAAAACTTCCCTAACATGGGAAAGGAAACAGCCACCCAAGTCCAGGAAGCACAGCGAGTCCCATACAGGATAAACCCAAGGAGAAACACGCCAAGACACATAGTATCAAACTGACAAAAATTAAAAACAAAGAAAAATTATTGAAAGCAGCAAGGGAAAAACGACAAATAACATACAAGGGAACTCCTATAAGGTTAACAGCTGATTTCTCAGCAGAAACTCTACAAGCCAGAAGGGAGTGGCATGATACACTTAAAGTGATGAAAGGGAAGAACCTACAACCAAGATTACTCTAGCCGGCAAGGATCTCACTCAGATTCGATGGAGAAATCAAAAGCTTTACAGACAAGCAAAGGCTAAGAGAATTCAGCACCACCAAACCAGCTCTTCAACAAATGCTAAAGGAACTTCTCTAAGTGGGAAACACAAGAGAAGAAAAGGACCTACAAAAACAAACCCAAAACAATTAAGAAAATGGTCATAGGAACATACATATCGATAATTACCTTAAACGTGAATGGATTAAATGCTCCAACCAAAAGACACAGGCTTGCTGAATGGATACAAAAACAGATCCATATATATGCTGTCTACAAGAGACCCACTTCAGACCTAGGGACACATACAGACTGAAAGTGAGGGGATGGAAAAAGATATTCCATGCAAATGAAAATCAAAAGAAAGCTGGAGTAGCTATACTCATATCAGATAAGATAGACTTTAAAATAAAGAATGTGGGGCTTCCCTGGTGGCGCAGTGGTTAAGAATCTGCCTGCCAATGCAGGGGACACAGGTTCGAGCCCTGGTCTGGGAAGATACCACATGCTGCCGAGCGGCTAGGCCTGTGAGCCACAACTACTGAGCCTGCGTGTCTGGAGCCTGTGCTCCGCAACGGGAGAGGCCGCGACAGTGAGAGGGCCGCGCACCGCGATGAAGAGTGGCCCCCGCTCGCCGCAACCGGAGAAAGCCCTTGCACAGAAATGAAGACCCAACACAGTAAAAATAAATAAATAAATAAATTTATAAATTAAAAAAAAAAGAATGTTATAAGAGACAAGGAAGGACACTACATAATGATCAAGGGATCAATCCAAGAAGAAGATATAACAATTATAAATACATATGCACCCAACATAGGAGCACCTCAATACATAAGGCAACTGCTAACAGCCATAAAAGGGGAAATCGACAGTAACACAATAATAGTGGGGGACTTTAACACCTCACTTACACCAATGGACAGATCATCCAAAATGAAAATAAATAAGGAAACAGAAGCTTTAAATGACACAATAGACCAGATAGATTTAATTGATATTTATAGGACATTCCATCCAAAAACAGCAGATTACACTTTCTTCTCAAGTGCGCACGCAACATTCTCCAGGATAGATCACGTCTTGGGTCACAAATCAAGCCTCAATAAATTTAAGAAAATTGAAATCATATCAAGTATCTTTTTTGACCACAACACTGTGAGATTAGAAATGAATTACAGGGAAAAAAACGTAAAAAACATAAAACACATGGAGGCTAAACAATATGTTACTAAATAACCAACAGATCACTGAAGAAATCAAAGAGGAAATCAAAGAATACCTAGAGACAAATGACAATGAAAACACGACAATCCAAAACCTATAAGATGCAGCAAAAGCAGTTCTAAGAGGGAAGTTTATAGCTATACAAGCCTACCTCAAGAAACAAGAAAAATCTCAAGTAAACAATCTAACCTTACACCTAAAGGAACTAGAGAAAGAAGAACAAACAAAACCCAAAGTCAGCAGAAGGAAAGAAATCATAAAGATCAGAACAGAAATAAATGAAATAGAAACAAAGAAAACAATAGCAAAGATCAATAAAACTAAAAGCTGGTTCTTTGAGAAGATAAACAAAATTGATAAACCATTAGCCAGACTCATCAAGAAAAAGAGGGAGAGGACTCAAATCAATAAAATTAGAAATGAAAAAGGAGAAGTTACAACAGACACCACAGAAATACAAAGCATCCTAAGAGACTACTACAAGCAACTCTATGCCAATAAAATGGACAACCTGGAAGAAATGGACAAATTCTTAGAAAGGTATAACCTTCCAAGACTGAAGCAGGAAGAAACAGAAAATATGAACAGACCAATCACAAGTAATGAAATTGAAACTGTGATTAAAAATCTTTCAACAAACAAAAGTCCAGGACCAGATGGCTTCACAGGTGAATTCTATCAAACATTTAGAGAAGAGCTAACACCTATCCTTCTCAAAGTCTTCCAAAAAACGGCAGAGGAAGAAACACTCCCAAACTCATTCTATGAGGTCACCATCACCCTGATATCAAAACCAGACAAACATACTACAAAAAAAGAAAATTACAGACCAATATCACTGATGAATATAGATGCAAAAATCCTCAACAAAATACTAGCAAACAGAATCCAACAACACATTAAAAGGATCATACACCACGATCAAGTGGGATTTATCCCAGGGATGCAAGGATTCTTCAATATACGCAAATCAATCAATGTGATACACCATATTAACAAATTGAAGAATAAAAACCGTATGATCATCTCGAAAGATGCAGAAAAAGCTTTTGACAAAATTCAACACCCATTTATGATAAAAACTCTCCAGAAAGTGGGCATAGAGGGAACCTACCTCAACATAATAAAGGCCATATATGACAAACCCACAGCAAACATCATTCTCAATGGTGAAAAACTGAAAGCACTTCCTCTAAGATCAGGAACGAGACAAGGATGTCCACTCTCACCACTATTATTCAACCTAGTTCTGGAAGTCCTAGCCACGGCAATCAGAGAAGAAAAAGAAATAAAAGGAATACAAATTGGAAAAGAAGAAATAAAACTGTCACTGTTTGCAGATGACATGATACTATACATAGAGAATCCTAAAAATGCCACCAGAAAACTACTAGAGCTAGTCAATGAATTTGGTAAAGTTGCAGGATACAAAATTAATGCACAGAAATCTCTTGCATTCCTATACACTAATGATGAAAAATCTGAAAGAGAAATTAAGGAAACACTCCCATTTACCATTGCAACAAAAAGAATAAAATACCTAGAAATAAACCTACCTAGGGAGACAAAAGACCTGTATGCAGAAAACTATAAGACACTGATGAAAGAAATTAAAGATGATACCAACAGGTGGAGAGATATACCATGTTCTTGGATTGGAAGAATCAATATTGTGAAAATGACTATACTACCCAAAGCAATCTACAGATTCAATGCAATCCCTATCAAATTACCAATGGCATTTTTTACAGAACTAGAATCAAAAATCTTAAAATTTGTATGGGGACACAAAAGACCCTGAATAGCCAAAGCAGTCTTGAGGGAAAAAAACCGAACTGGAAGAATCAGGATCCCTGACTTAAGACTATACTACAAAGCTACAGTAATCAAGACAATAGGGTACTGGCACAAAAACAGAAATACAGATCATTGGAATAAGATAAAAAGCCCAGAGATAAACCCATGCACCTATGATCAACTAATCTATGACAAAGGAGGCAAGGATATACAATGGAGAAAAGACAGTCTCTTCAATAAGTGGTGCTGGGAAAACTGGACAGCTACATGTAAAAGAATGAAATTAGAACACTCCCTAACACCATACACAAAAATAAACTCACAATGGATTCGAAACCTAAATGTAAGACTGGACACTATAAAACTCTTAGAGGAAAACATAGGAAGAACACTCTTTGACATAAATTACAGCAAGATCGTTTTTGATCCACCTCCTAGAGTAATGGATATAAAAACAAAAATAAATGGGACCTAATGAAACTTAAAAGTTTTTGCACAGCAAAGGAAACCATAAACAAGACGAAAAGACAACCCTCAGAATGGGAGAAAATACTCTCAAATGAATCAACAGACAAAGGATTATTAATCTCCAAAATATATAAACAGCTCCTGCAGCTCAATATTAAAGAAACAAACAACCAAATCCAAAAATGGGCAGAAGACCTAAATAGACATTTCTCCAAAGAAGACATACAGATGGCCAAGAGGCACATGAAAAGATGCTCAACTTCACTAATTATTAGAGAAATGCAAATCAAAACTACAATGAGGTATCACCTCACACCAGTTAGAATGGGCATCATCAGAAAATCTACAAACAACAAATGCTGGAGAGGGTGTGGAGAAAAGGGAACCCTCTTGCACTGTTGGTGGTAATGTAAATTGATACAGCCACTACGGAGAACAGTATGGAGGTTCCTTAAAAAACTAAAAATAGAATTACCATATGACCCAGCAATCCCACTACTGGGCGTATACCCAGAGAAAACCGTAATTCAAAAAGACACATGCATCCCAATGTTCATTGCAGCACTATTTACAATAGCCAGGACATGGAAGCAACCTAAATGCCCATCGACGGACGAATGGATAAAGAAGTTGTGGTACATATATACAATGGAATATTACTCAGCCATAGAAAGGAATGAAATTGAGTCATTTGTTGAGACGTGGATGGATCTAGAGACTGTCATACAGAGTGAAGTAAGTCAGAAAGAGAAAAACAAATATCATATATTAACGCATGTATGTGGAACCTAGAAAAATGGTACAGATGAACCAGTTTACAGGGCAGAAGTTGAGACACAGATGTAGAGAACAAACGTATGGACACCAAGGGGGGAAAACTGCGGTGGGGTGGGGATGGTGGTGTACTGAATTGGGCGATTGGGATTGACATGTATACACTGATGTGTATAAAATTGATGACTAATAAGAACCTGCAGTATAAAAAAACAAACAAAAAAAACAACTAATACTAAACTTTCTTTGGGTTATTTGTATGGAAATATGTTAATATAAGTGTTTCAGACATTACATGAAATTTCTAAATATCTTTTGTTCTGGTATAATGTTGTAAGTCATAATTCTAGTTATTACTTTAAAATGTATATCTCAGAAATAACTAAATTTCCTTGTCAATTGCATTATTACGGACGTTCATCAAATCTTTAACCTTTTGTCATTTACAGACACTTCTGGGTGTACTCTGATGCTTTCGCAAAAATGTTCCTATAAAAGGGTTTCATCTTTAAGGAATTCATGGAAAAGACTGACAAGTACTGTTTCTGGTAACTGACTATACTGCTGAACTGAATGAATAAGCATTTTCAGAACTCCAATGGAAAACTGATGAATTCATAAAAATGCTAACAAAAGATCAAGATGGAAAAAAAAATTAATTACATGGGACTGAGTTAACTGATGAGGATGATTATAATTTCTGTGACTTTCTGTTTGAATAAAAAAAAGAAAATCCCAAAAAAACAAACAAACAGAAAAAAAGAAAAAAACACAGGAGAGACGGCTCGCACTCCCCTGACAGAATGGGAGGACTGCCTGGAAGGTTCGGCTCTCGGCTGGGTGAGGCACTGGCACCCGGGTTTACTGGCTCATGTTTAAAACCAAACAAACAACACCCCCCCACCATCCTCGTCAGATAGACACTCTTGTGGGTGAAATGATACAATGGCTGGATATATACTTTAAAATATTGCAGAAAAAAAAAGCTGAGTGATAGTTACACTGTAGTTTCTATTTTCCATAATTAAAAGCTCTGCAAACCTACACAACATATGAAGTACAAACAGAACAAAGAGCAAGAGGACTGGGGCGGGGGGGACGTGACCTTCAGGACACGGACGTGGGTGGAGATGGGCCTGGAACGCAGCACAGAGCCAGGGAGCACGCCCGCACTGGACGCTTCCTATTCCACAGGCCGGGGGTGGGTTCCCTACAGTAGGAGCTGCCCACTGGCACCCCTGAAATACTGTGATGTTTAATCACGATCTAGTTGATACACACAAAGAAATCTCAGTGCCACTTAGAACTGAGACTGGAAAGCTCCCAACCTGAGAAAATCTTAAATTCTATTAGAAAGTCTTAAATTCCATTAGAGTTTTAAATGAATGTAACACCTGAGAGGCAGATCCAGCCAGCCTGGGTTTGACGTGCACACCTGGGATCAGGTAACACGAAAGCTTCGGGCTGTAAACTTTGCAGACAGTTCTGGTGGTCAGGGTTTTACTAGACTGCTACACTCTCACTTTGATAATTCCGGTGGCACCACCCTCTGTGCACCTGCCACTCCAAGCTGGTCCTGAATCCAGCTCTCCCTCCTACTCTTTCCCGGACCTTCCAGAGGCCACAAGCTCACATGAATAAAACGGAACACCTCCCTCTCCGCCTTTCCTCCACCTTAGTTAACAGAAGCCTCAGTTGCCCAATTCAAAATCCTGGAGGTGATGAAAGCACCACCTCCTAACTGCAGACACATCTCCATTCACATACCACCCCACCCAGCCCCTCCACCGACACTTTAAATTAAGGGTCATGCTTAGCCTCTAACTAACCCTCCTTCTGTATTTCCCATCTTGGTAAGAGGTCAGCTTTGATTCCTCTCTGTTCTTACCCCTGATGTAAAGTCAGTTCCGTCAACTCCCTCTTCTTCTTTTTAAAATTTATTTATTTATTTTGGGGGCCGGTGTTGGGTCTTCGTTGCTGCACGCGGGCTTTCTCTAGTTGCAGCGAGCTGGGCTGCTCTTGGTTGTCGTGCGTGGGCTTCTCTTGTTGCGGAGCACGGGCTCTAGGCGCGCGGGCTTCAGTAGTTGTGGCTCGTGGGCTCTAGAGTGCAGGCTCAGCAGTTGTGGCACACGGGCTTAGTTGTTCCGCAGCATGTGGGATCTTCCCGGACCAGGGCTTGAACCCGTGTCCCCTGCGGATTCTTAACCACTGCGCCACCAGGAAAGCCCCTTCCTCTTCTCTTGAATCATCCACATCTCTTGATATCCACACAACTCCTAGAGTCCAAGAGGTATCATTGGCTCTCACTGGGGTCACTAACAAAAGTCTCTTCACTGCTCTCACGCTGTCCAATTCACCCTCCACAATGGGGCCCGGGTTAATTTCTAAAACACAAGCGGCCTTTCATTCTGTTAAATGAGTAACTCCACGACCACCATCTACACTTTACCACACCGATGACCACCCCGGACAGTGTCTATCAAGTGGGACTGCTTGCTGCATGTCAGTTTACTCGCCGTGTAAAGAGAGGACCCAATATTTTCTGTAGGTCTCAGTGCTAGACCCTGTGGCAATAGCAGTTGTGATACTTTTTCTCACTGAATCCTTACAGTAACCATATCCTCTGCAAGGTACTATCAGTTTCTTACAAATGAGGATACTCAGGCTTGAAGATGTTCAGTAATTTGCCCAAAGCCATGGGCAAATTACTGCTAATAAGAGGCAAGTATTCACACCCAAGTATCTGGATTCCAAAGCCATGTTCTTTCTGTCACCCGCCCCTCCATGTTGTTTCCACAGGAAGGTGGAGATTTCTTACTCCACCTCCTTAAAAAGCGTGCTATGAAGACTTACTCTCCAATTTGAAATTACAACACGAACCACAGGAACCACGCAAAAAGGCAACTGAAAGCTTCACGACGCAAGTGCGTAAGGACGAGCCCAAAGGACAGCAAACCCACAGGTCAAGGAAGAGCTGGCCAACTCAGGAACTGGACATTTATTCATACTCACATACTTCATTTGAATATTCATTTATTAGTATTTGAATGTTAATCATTAAAATTTTTCACTTTTTAAATCAAAGGAGGCTTAAAGAACAGGGGCTAATATCTTGTAAATATGCAGACCAGGAATGCATGCATTCAATAATTAGGGGTCTACTTGTACATCACCAGGAAGGGCATTTACTACCTCGGATAAGCCTACCTGATTTCACTATTGAAACACAAGGCTTGCAAAATTTACACTTACTTATAAAATTTAAATATATTATTCCATTTCTATATAGAACTAAGGGAACAATTACAATTAAGTTCAAACAATTACAGTTGACAAAAGCATAAGAAAATTCCAATTAACATCTTAATACATGGCTTTCTAGAGACATTAGCTGAGTTTTTGTCTCCACTTAGTCATTCAAAACCTTTAAATCCACAACTAGAAAGAGAAGCAAAAACACTCACCCAGACTGGAAGCGCGTTCTGCTTTTTCTCAAGCAACCAATTCACAGCCAAGTTCCCAAGACCTGAATGTATCTTAAGTGCTCGAATTGCCTTGTTTATGTCTTTACTTACTTAAAGCTAGTGATTAAACATTTGGGCCATTTAAACACCGGGTTTGGTTAACATAAATTTACCATGTGACCCATCAATTCCGCCACGAGGTATCTACCCAAAAAACAAGACAACGTATGTCCATCCAAAGACCTGTACAAGAATGTTCACAGCACATTATTTATAAAAGCCAGAAAGTGGAAAACCCAAATGTCCACTAACAGGTGAATGCATAAGCAAAATAGTCTCAAGTCATATAAAAGAATACTCTCAGGCAATAAAAAGTGAAGTACTGATACACATCACAGCATGGACGAACCTCAAATACATTACGGTAAGTGAAAGCCAGAAGAAAAAGGCCGCGTGTTATATGATCCCATTTACTACATGAAAGGTACAGAACAGGCAAACTACAGAGGCAGGAAGCAGACTCGTGCTGGCCTGGGGTGGCGGGGAGGTGGGGTGCAGACAGCCACATGGGATATTCTGGGTGATGAAAATGTTTTAAAACTGGATTGTGGTGACGGCTGCACAACTCTAACTTTACTAAAAATCACTGAATTATACAAGTGAATTTTATGGTATGTGAATTATACCTCAATAAAAACTGTTAAGGAAAAAAAAGACAGCTTTAAAGCGTGCTAGCTATAAATCGTTCTGGGTCAAATTCAGGTCATTCACAGAAAGGAATGTATCTTTACAAAACGACCAGGTTCTGCATATGTAGGAGCCTTAGCATGAAAAACAGTATTACTGGGTGTTCTCCTGGAAAGAAAGCTTTATTTAAGAACTGCTATTTAATATGTTACCAACAGAGGGGCTCTTATTCTCCTGCAACACAAATCATTTAAAAGACAGCTGGAAGCACCAGAGGAGCTGCCACATGGCAGAGGCGTTTTACTGCCACAGTAAAGATAAAGACAGAACTGCAATAGAGTTCAGAGGGTCTGGAAGAAGTCATTCCAGGCTACAGTGACAAGAAGGCTCTACAGGCGTGTGCTCTGGACGCTTCTCAGGAAGGATCTGAAGGGCAGCAGACGAACAGGGAGGGTGTTTGGCAAGGGACAAGCAGGAGGCAGAGAAAACGAAACACAGGAGGCTGAGCGTGGGATTCAGGCTAGAAGCTTCAGGGGCAGGAGGGTAGGTTTTCAGTAAGAGGACGTGAAGCCCTTCTTCTTCTTTTTTTTGGCTGCGCAGCTTGAGGGATCTTAGTTCCCCGACCAGGGATCGAACCCGGGCCCTTGGCAGTGAGAGTGCAGAGTCCTAACCACTGGACCGTCACAGAACTCCCGCGAGGCCTTCATTCTTTTTTTTTTTTAATTTTTAAATTTTATTGTTTTATACAGCAGGTTCTTATTAGTCATCAATTTTATACACATCAGTGTATACATGTCAATTCCAATCGCCCAATTCATCCCACCACCATCCCCACCCCCCCTCGGCTTTCCCCCCTTGGAGGAGGCCTTTATTCTGAGTGGGCAACAGAGGCCTGCAAGGTTCCAGAGCAGGGAAGCGACACGACTGCCGTGATTTTAGAAACATCCATCAGACAGCTCTCTGGAGCTGGAGCTGGGGTGAAAGGGGACCTAAGGTCAGTGACACTAACTAACTTAGAGGCACAGCAATGGAAAAAGAAAAGGCCAGATGCTTAAAACGAAACCAAGCAGGGATGATGGGAACGTGGACCAGAATGGGCGGCACTGGTGAGGAACGCCATAAGGATGAAGAGGGCGTCTCTCAAACTTGGACTTTCAAAGCTCCAAAAATTTACCTCTGGATTCCAGAATCTGACAGACGCTGCATTACAAAGTCAAAATGACTTAACTATTGCTGGTGGGGATGTTCACTGAGACAGACGGTGACTGGCCACATCTAGTAACACCACAGGTGCACTGACCCTTCCACCCAGCAATCTCACTTCTAGGAATCTATCCACATCACGGAGCACCGTGCAGTTACAAAAAGGAAGGAGGGCAACCCCTACGCACTGACAATACAGTGACTTCCTAGTGGACACAGCAGCTGAAAAAAAGCAAGGTTCCCTGTGTGTGTGAGGGGAGAGGAGTAAATACTAACACACAGGGACAGATCTCTATTTTTCTTTTCGAAGAGAAACAAGTGGAGGGTAAACCAAACACTAATACAAGTGGTTACGCATGGGTGGAGGAGAGGGGTGCAGGCGAGATTCAGTGGGGGTCCGTGGATACAACTCAGGGGGCTGCGAACGCAGGTGGGGAAAAAAGTACATCTTATTTCCAACTCACCTCTGACTGAAACCCGACCACTCCTCCAATAATGAATGTAGGCAGCAGTCCACAACAGTTTTAGCAGGACCTCTGACTTTGCCACCAGGAAATCACAGGTATTTTCATTACTCCATGACAGTTATTGCCAGTATCATTTCTGCTCATCAATACTGTGGAATTACAGTAGCTTGGCATAAAAATTTTCATACCTCAAATAGGAAATATTGGACTCCCCTGGTGGCGCAGTGGTTGAGAATCTGCCTGCCAGTGCAGGGGACACGGGTTCGAGCCCTGGTCCGGGAAGATCCCACATGCCACGGAGCAACTAAGCCCGTGCGCCACAACTACTGAGCCTGTGCTCTAGAGCCCGCGAGCCACAACTACTAAAGCCCGCGTGCCTAGAGCCCGTGCTCCGCAACAAGAGAAGCCACTGCAATGAGAAGCCCGCCCACCACAACGAAGAGTTGCCCCCGCTCACTGCAACTAGAGAAAGCACGCACACAGCAACGAAGACCCAATGCAGCCAAAAATAAGTAAATAAATTTTAAAAAATAGGAAATATTTTAAATACGTTAACGTGTAATTCTCAGGGGTGAAGTTTGCTATTCTTTGTTGGACATCTTTCATGACTGAAAAAAGCAAAAAGTTACACTGTAAAAGTTATAAAAACATCTCTGTGAGCCATAGTTGGCCTATAGAGTCTCAACCAATTGTGCTCTCTGCTTTAGGTAATAACTGGCAACAATATAATTGTAAATAAATAGGAATTCACAAGCACAAAGTCTCATGGAAGTTCTAGGTTAAGTGATGATCATCTAGACATTCATAAACCTGTTATTATAAAATTCCTCATGTCACTAAATTGAACACTCATTTAAAAAAATTCTCATGCTGGAAAAACCCCAGGGGTAAAAGGGTTAAAGAGAAACAACCCAAAAGAAAAAGGTCATATTATTAAAAGAAACTGATGTTATGTGAGGAAGCCTGAATCTAAAGGGAAGATGAGAAACTTAATTTTAGATATGATGAATGTGAAGCAATTAAAAAAAAAATAACACCAAAATGAAAATGCTCAATCAGGCACTTTGAAAATACAGAACTGTAGCCCAAAGGAAATCACACCTGTAGAAAAAATGTGGTAATCTGCAAAAAGGTAAAACTGTCTGCATTAATGTGGATGAAATCTTCACAGCATAAGGGAAGAACTTCACAGCGATGAGAACTAAAACCTGTATTTAAAGGACATGGGGGAGCCCCCCTCCCCCTGCCCCCCAGGAGAGAGGAGTGCTGCGAGCCGGGGGGACACAGGTGTGAGAACCAGAGGCCAGAGAACAGAAGCTCGGGGAGGAGAGCTGGACGAAACCTCTAGTCCTCGACACGGTCAAAGGCTGCGATCAATCAGGGAGAAGGTCTAGGATGAAAGTCGCTGACTGCAGCAGGTGCCAGGAGCAGGTACCTCTGAGAATGCGGCTCCAGAGTGGGAGCCGGCTGCAGCCGCACGGAGACGCCCCTAACAGCCGGGAGAAGGCGCCGGCTCTGCTGCCGATGGGGCCCCTGGAAACCTGCCTCTCCTGACACCTGGTGTCACAGGAGGACCCAGGACTAGCTCGGGCGATGACAACGCGATGACTTATGACCCCATCCGCCGTTACACAATGCAAGCGAGAGACATGAGTGTTCCTTTTAAATCCTAAGGCCAGTATACAAGCATAACTGCTATAAAGTTTTATTTGAATACAACATGACAACTATCATGTTTCAACTTCTAAGACAAATCACATATCTTATTCAAAAATAATATACAACCGGCTTCCCTGGTGGCGCAGTGGTTAAGAATCCGCCTGCCAGTGCAGGGGATAAGGGTTCGAGCCCTGGTCCGGAAAGATCCCACATGCCGTGGAGCAACTAAGCCTGGGCGCCACAACTACTGAGCCTGCGCTCTAGAGCCCACGAGCCACAACTACTGAAGCCCCCGCGCCTAGAGCCCATGTTCTGCAATAAGAGAAGCCACCGCAGTGAGAAGCCCGCCCACCGCAACTAGAGAAAGCCCGCGTGCAGCAATGAAGACCCAACGCAGCCAAAAATAAAATTTTAAAAATATATATATATATACAACCAATAATTACAACAGCTGTCTCAAATAAAACTTCTGTGCTATGTCTCACAGTTGAACGTATGAAGCTTTGAATTCAAAATCTGATCTGAAGTTCATACTTCCCACTGCCCTCTTGCAGGGGTCCCCTTGGTGATCTCAAGATGACCCCCAACTCCGATCACGCCCACATGGGACTGAGAAAATACTACACCGATTACTACAGAGAACAGACAAATCCAGACAACCCAAAACCAGGGAGCACTGCTGGTCAGATTCACTTACAAGGGCACACTTGGTTCCTTCAATGCCAGCTCTAATTCTGTTAACTCATTTGAAATTAAAGACCCAAACAACTTCCCAGAGCTGTTATAGAGTTTTAAATGAGACATCGTATGTAAAAAGGCCTAGTTCTATGGCTGGTACCTAGTAGGAATTCCCCAACCAATAGCTCTTTTTCTCCCTTCCTTCTCAAAAAACAATAGTGTAGTAGGAGATGAAACCATCTAACTCACCTGATCTTAGTCAGAAAATGATTAACCCATTAAATGCAAGGACACTTTTGGTATGTTGAACATTATTCATGCAATATTTGCAAAACCTTCCTTAAAAAGAAAAGTAGAGCAAAACTATAAAACTCCTAGAAGACAACATAGGAGAAAACCTAGATGACCTTGGGTAAGGTGTGACTTTTTAGATACAACACCAAAGGCAGGATCCATGAAAGAAATCATTGATAGGATGCACTTCACTAAAATTAAAAACTTCTGCTCTGGGAAAGACACTGTCAAGAGAACGAGAAAACAAGCCACAGACTGGGAGAAAATATTCGCAGAAGAAACATCTGATAAACAACTGTTAACCAAAACAATACAAAAATTCTTAGGACTCAGTAAGAAAACCACTTGATTAAAAAATGGGCCAAAGCCTTCACCGAAGATATTCAGATGGCAAATAAGCATATGAGAAGATGCTCCACATTATATCACCATCAGGAAAACGCAATTTAAAATAATGAGACACTACTACACACCTATTAGAACGGCCAAAATCCAGAACACTGACAACACCAAATGCTGGTGAGAAGGTGGGGCAACAGGAACTCTCAATCACCGCTGGTGGGAAAGCAACATGGTGCAGCCACCTGGGAAGACAGACTGGTGGTTTCGTACAGAAATCAACACACTCTTACCAAGCAATTCAGCAATTAATCGTGCTGCTTCGTATCTACCTAAAGGAGTTGAAAACTAATGTCCACACAAAAACCTGCACACAGATCTTTAGAGCACCTTTTTTCCTAACTGTCAAAACCTGGAAGCAACCAAGATGTCCCTCGGGGTGAATGGATAAATAAACTGTGGTCCATCCAGACCACGGAATACTATTTAGTACTAAAAAGAAATGAGCCCTCAAGCCATGAAAAGACATGGAGGAAACTTAAAGGCACATTATTAAGTGAAAGAAGCCATTCTGAGAAGGCTATAATACTGTGTGATTCCAACTATATGCCATTCTGGAAAAGGCAAAACTAAGGAGACAGTAAAAAGTTTCAAGCAGCTGCCAGGAGCTTGGCGGGGTTGGGAGTGGGGAAATAAATACGCAGAGCCCAGAGGATTTTTAGGGCAGTGTACTACTCTGTGCGGTACTGCAGTGATGGATACACGTTATTATACACTTGTCCAAACCCACAAAACGTACACCACCAAGAGTGAACCCTCATGTCAACTATGGACTTTGGTGATTATGATGTGTTAATGGAGGTTTGATTGTAACAGATGTACTACTCTGGCGGGGGATATTGATAACGGGGGAAGTCTGTTTATGTGTTGGGGCAGGGAGTATACAGGAAATCTCTGTATCTTCCTCTTCATTTTGCTGTGGACCTACAACTGCTTAAAAAAAAAAAAAGAAAAAAGAAAGTCTTAAACCAAAAAATCAAAACAAAAAAATGAAAAGAGGCTCACTTTTGATCTTTATATTTTGCTCATGAAATAACGTGCATTTCATAATCTAGAAAACATAAGTAAACAAAAAGCTAGTACTGAATATTAAATACTATGTTTGCTTATTTTTCTTAATTGAAAATTAGGCTACTTTGATAATTGCTATCTGAATAATGGATATGTCAGCAAGTGGATTTTACATTTATACCTGTTACTGTAAAAATGGAAAGTATATCAATAACTGGTTCTTCTTTGTAAACAGAATATCTGGCCCCAGACCTTCAGACTTTAATAGAAGTAATAGTTCTGATTCATGGGCTCTGCTCTGTGGCTGGAAGGCAGGGGCCTAATTCACAGCTAAATCCTCAGCACCAAACACAGTGCCCCGGCACACTGCAGGGCTCCAGAAAGACTGGGGAAATGATGATTCCAAATATTCTGGGGACACGTCTGAATCACTGATGATACTTAAAAAAACCCCAAACCCAGGACTTCCCTGGTGGCGCAGTGGTTAAGAATCCGCCTGCCTGCCAATGCAGGGGACACGGGTTCGAGCCCTGGTCCGGGAAGATCCCACATGCCGCAGAGCAACTAAGCCTGTGCGCCACAACTACTGAGCCCGTGTGCCACAACTTCTGGCTGCCACGCATTCCGAAGCCTGTGTGCCTGAAGCCTGTGCTCTACAACAAGAGAAGCCACCGAAATGAGAAGCCCGCGCACCGCAACGAAGAGTAGCCCCCGCTCGCTGCAACTAGAGAAAGCCCGCGCACTGCCAAAAATAAATAAATAAGTAAATAGATTGATTAAAAAAAAAAAAAACCCAAACCCATCCAGCCCATCAGCATACACAACTACAAAGAAGCAAGCTAGAACATGTTAATTACATGTAATTTCATTTTCTCCCAGCACAGTAACAGTACTGAGAAAAATGGGGAGGGGGGAGGCACACCATTTACGTTATGTATAAAATTTAAGAGAAATTATTCAAACAGGCGATAAAAACTGTAAAACTGATGGCTTGGAAAGTGAAGAAGCAAGGACCCGCCATCCTGGGGTAGGATGTGAGCAAATGTATTTAAATCTTCATGGTTTGTTTTATGAGTTCTCCCACTTCCTAAAAACTAGCAGAGCTTTGAAATTAGTAGGTAGGCCTTCAACCTTATACGAAATGAGGGAACATAGCTGCTTTCTCCTTGAGATCAATCTTTGTCCTTCTAATTATATAAACATAGAAATACCTAATTATATAATATTATATAAACATAGAAATACCTAATTATATAATATTATATAAACATAGAAATATGCTAATTCAGCATTCCCCCAAACACACATACAATTTTATAATCATGAGAAATTTTGGATGCCATTAAGTATGGAATTTTCTCCTATGAGCATCGTAGGAATTAGGATACAATTTTTATTCTTGGTACTTGAACAACTAATTAATAAGTCTTTTTAAATCCTAAAAATCCACATACAAGCACTCAAAGCCTTAAGTATTGTTCAAGTTATAATTAAATCTTAATTCCGTTAGAATATAGATTCTTCCTATTTTAATTACTGTGTGACTTCCAGTGGGATGACACGAGCATCACTGGTATAAATTGCTTTAGGAAGCTTGAAGGTGACCATAACCACTTAATATTTGACAGGTGCTATGCAGACTGACTGGCTCGTCCATATAAACTAGCTTTAACTGTTAAGGACCGAATTTCCGCTCTCAGCTTCAGCACAATGCTTTTATAGGGACATTTATTCAATGATCTAGCTTGGTGCTTGCACGTATTTCATTTCCAAGCATTTTCGTTCACTTTAAAACAAGGAAAAACAGTATTACATTTGATCACTATCTACACCATGCATATTTTTCAAATTGAGGACTGCAATCCATTAACGTGTGGGCCATGAAATCAGCTTAGTAAATGGTAACCGGAACTTTTCAAAAGAGTGAAAAAGAGAAGAGCTCATAGAACATAAGTACTGCTCAGTGCATCTTTAATTCAGTTATGTCTGTGTATGTACAGAGTTAACCTACAAAATGCAATTCTTACTGTAGAAACAATTCAAGAAGCACAGAGTGACATTACACAGTGACATGACTATTTCAAATAGTTAATCTATAAGTGCATGTGGATGTTTGAGGGGACGCCCAAGTTCTGGTTCCTCAACTCACAGCCTGTGTGAGCTTGGGCAGATTCCTTAACTTCTGTGCCTATAATTATCTGCAATTATAACACAGACAGACATATATATAATGGGGCAATAACAGTACCTATCTTATAAGGTTGTGGGCAGGTATAGATGAGTTATGTAAATAAGCTGTTTAGAAGGGTACCAGACACACAGTAAGTATTTGCTACTATTCATATTAACACTTCAACAAAGGTTATCAGATGTCCTCAAAATTCCTAACAGGGTACTTAAATAAAACAACAAAAAAATTCTCAGGGGGAAATGTCAAAGCTAGCGTGTAAGTCAAAATGAAGTAAAGTAATGTTGCCTGAAAATTGCACAATACCCTTGGATAACATAACACCAGGGGTACTTCCCAAATTCCCACCAAAGTGGACCCATCATCAGAAGACAGGGAACCTTGTATTCTGACGGACCTGGGGATCCAGACAGAAGCAGTTGTAAAAGTTTAGATTTTCTTTGAAATTTCACTGGTTCTTAAAGTCCATCTGGATCTTTCATTCCACCACCAAATACACATAGTAGAATGCTCTAAAATACCAGCTTGAAAACCGTTCCTCACCCTAGTTAGTGGGTGAGCTGCTGTTTCAGCGAATCCACTGAGGTTGGAAGCCCGCTACGGCGGAGCGCTCCCTCCACACCAGCACCCCAGCGTCTCTCTCCTGTCTTGGTGCCGCAGCGCCATCAGGACCCAGCCTAACAACAGACAGGCAGACACAGACAGCAAGTCGTTTTCACTTCTGAGATGACCAGGATGCTGGTGGTACAGGAAACACCTTCAGGCCACCGAGGGTGGAAATCTGGACACGGACCTTCAGCTGGGGAGACAGAATGACATGTCACATGCAGATGGCAGGTCTCTCCCACTCCTGGTGAGGATCCTGCTTCAGTAAAGGACGCACTGTTCTACCACACACGCTGTCACTTTCGTTTCAATGAAATGTTTCAACTCACAGTTCCCACAATTCTGTTCAACTAATGTGCAGATTTCCCTCCTGTGTGGCCACGGTTTGCCCTGTAGTTGGTGAGTGCTAGGCCCGGAAATAATATCTGCTAAGTCAGCAGATTTTGAAAGTTACCACATCACTAAGCAAACAAGATCATTCATCTAATCTGGGTTTTCAAGGCTTTTCATTACTTTTTTTCCCACTAATACAAATAAATTATCTTAAGTTCAAAAATTCTGACCAGGGGACTTCCCTGGTGGCACAGTGGATAAGAATCTGCCTGCCAATGCAGGGGACACGGGTTCGAGCCCTGGTCCGGGAAGATCCCACATGCCGCGGAGCAACGAAGCCCGTGCGCCACAACTACTGAGCCTGCGCTCTAGAGCCCGCGAGCCACAACTACTGAAGCCCGCACGAGTACAGCCCGTGCTCCGCAACATAGAGCAGCCGCCGCTCGCCGCAACTAGAGAAAGCCAGTGCGCAGCAACGAAGACCCAACACAGCCAAAACCAAATAAAATTAAAAACAAATTCTGACCAGCAGCTCCCTCTAGCTAAGTGAATTTTCAAGACACTTCCCACTTCACTACAAATTGGTTCAAAAAGAATAAACAGCCCCACCTCTACACTCCATTTGATTTGGAGCTTTCACGTTTTGAATACAGTTTACCAACTCATTCACCTTACTGAAGGTACGAGAGCAATCTGGCGGCACCCTCTTTTAGGCGCCTGGGTGGTGCTTCTGGCCACGCGGGGTCATGAAGAGCCAGAGGCACCTACCGCTGCTGGGGGTCTGCACCCAGCCCCACCCCGTGCACACGTGCAGTGCGGACTTGATAAAAAGCATCCTGTTGAAAGTGTCCTTACTAGCTACAACAACAGCAAGTAGTCAAGAGACTTCTAAATATCCGGGAAAGGGTATGATGAGGTACATAATACACAAAAGTGTGCTTTTAAACCTTGGCTTTAGCACCTGTCAAGGATAAACAGATTAAATTCAGTCTCTCAATTATTTGAGCGCGTCTTCTGAGTTCATGAAAACGTACCATCTGATAACCTCCGATAAGGGAGGTTTTTTTCCTTTCCGGGGGGCGGGGGTGGTTAAAAAATCTTGCTCCCCACTCCGACTGAGAACAATCTGGCCACACCTATAAGAAGGGGAAAAGTCTGGTAAAACCTGTAACAGCCTCACCTAAGAAAATGACTCTGAAACTGACGGAAGCGTCTAGCATTTTTCACTTGTGTTTTTTTTTTCAGCTGAACTGGTCCTAGTCATGATGTTTCTTTTTAGTTGCAAAAACCTGTAGTGAATTTCCTTCATAATCTGCACAACTTGTTTTTATGGTCACTATAAAAGTAGTGGCTTTTTCGGTTACTGTTTAGGGGCAGAAGAGACAAAAGCAGCTCATTTCACTTCTACAATAATTAAACCTCATATTTTAAATAAGAATAAAGAACATCCTACATATTGAGATTGGTAGATTTCTATCAATACACTACTTGCGACTGGGGCACTACCATCATCTTTACAGTCAAGCTTGTTTGGTGGGAGAAGCCTCAGAGAAACGTCTGTCAAAATTCTTGATTTCACATAATTTACTTCATTAACTTGCGTATATTTTCTCAAGCAAGGTTTTCAAGCTTATGCTTCAAATAGCTTATTTTGAAAACCATCCAATCATGCTCCCAGTTGAAAATATAGTTAGTATTTTTTAAAAGAACATCAAAATCACAAAATGCAGATTTCCTCCACAGTTTAACAAGAACTCATTTATATAAAAAATAGGCACTTTAGAAGACTTGAGCTTCACAAACATGATCCAATTTTTACAATAAAATTTAGACATCAAAACTTTGCAAATAAATCAACTTCTGCAAAGTACTGTATAAATGCAACGAACTATAGAAAGAAGCACATTTTAGGACTAATTTTTTTCAGATCACAAACCCCGAGTATGCACTTATACTCACTTAGTCTACACTAGACTGCCCACAAAACACACAAATCTGCCTCTGCATTTTGGGGGGAAAAACCCTCTTTTTAATGTAAAACTGCTGCCAAGGGAGTCATCTGAATGTGTTTTAAAATCATTTTTTACAACTATTAAGGGAATCCACCATCCTAGTTAGACACACACTCACTCACCTATAAATCTACCATAAAAAGCAACAGTGGATATTCATCTTACACCACATCCATACTTTCAGAATGAAACGGTGTAACATATGGTTTGTTGGTTAGAACCTGTGACTTCTTTAGTCATAGACTGTTTCCATAAGTCAGCCTATCAAAAGAAAATTTCTCATTTATAATTTATTATAGGTTAAATCTCAAAATTAACAGAACTTCCCCAAACTGGTCTGCTTTACTGAAATCTCACTTTTATGGGTAGAAGGTTGGAAGAAGGAGGACACGCCAAAGAACCGGCACCCACACCAGCCGCTTTCAAGTGAGAAGTGCCGCGGATCAGCACCGAGCACACGGCCCGACTTGCAGTATTTTCTGAGCTTAAGGGGATGAGATGGGACGTACTGAAGGGCTGGCGAGGACGGAGAGCGGAGCCCACTCCTGCCTGTCGTGGTGACGCCGACACCCGCTGGGGGCAGACTCTGCAGTCAGGGAGCCATGAAAAATCCTGAACACAAGGCAGCAGGAGCTGGTGACAGAACCAGACGAGGGAGGGATGGAGACAGGGCATTTTGAAGGAGGAACTAATAATACTCGGTAGTGACTAATACGGAACATCACAGTCTCAGAGAGAAGGCTCGAAACAGAGAAGCTGGACGTGGCTTGGGGAGCAAATGAGATCAGTCTGGGGAGGTTGCGACGGTGGGGAGGGCAGGTGGGCCACGGGGAAGCCCTGCGGGCAGGTAGAGAGGCCACTGGGGCTCAGCTGGGAGGCAACCAGCTGCCAGCTAGAACTGTCAGAACCGCTCCGGCCGAAACAGAACTGAAAAACCCCACAGCAAAGTGGACTAGAACGGAGAATCAGGTCCCAGAGGTACTTCCTGGGCGTCCATTTAGAGAAGAAGACAGAACCAGAAGAGCAAAGTATTCTCCACAGAAGCTAAGGCCAAGAGATGACTCAAGAAAAAAGGATGCGAACCTGGTCCAGAAGCTTGGAAAACACTGCATGTTACATCCCCTCCTTAAAGGGGCCAAAACGCTCTAGAAAATAGACCTGGTTACACTTTCCAAACATATCATGCGAACGGTGTTCACACTCTGGAAATCACTGAGCCCGAGACATGCAGGGGAACCCATTTAAAATAACAGGAAAGAATCTAACAGAACCTGAACGAAGAGAAGCCAAGTCTGAGTCTCAATGGACTGAAGTGCTTTGAAAACTCTGGCAGTTTAGACTTTAAAAATTTTGAAACATCTTTGTAGTTAATGTTACCAACCAGCATTTTCCAGGTTTAAAAAGTGCTTTCAACATTATGACACCTCCAAGAAAATGTGAACCATGTGTGCTTTGATCCTGCTGTTTGGGTCCTCAGTAGTGAGGATGGATTAATGCTGGTCCACGTGCTTAAAAAAATTTCTTAGAGACTTCCTGTGATAGCATTTAGGGTTTATATTTGGACCAGGAATAAACTGAAGCAGGAACCATTTCTAGACAGCTACACGTCTAACTCCGCACCCATGAGGATCCCGATCTCCGCGGCACTTCCCACACTACTCCCGAGAACACTGGTGTTTCCAGATGCTCATCAACGCTCCACTGAAGAGGGAAGAAGCGAACACAGCCGTTTACTCCAGACCACGCCTCTACGGCATGGCATGCCATTTTTCACATCTCTGATTCTAAAATCAGTATGTGCTCTACAAAACAAAACACACTCTTTAACATGGTAGTTGGGTTTTCTTCCCCCAAAGGCTATTATTAAACTAAGGGTACACCTTACATACATACACAAGTACATACACACACATATCCTGTAAGATACACAGTCTCTGTAAAATAGATGTCTCCCTATAAGACCCTCAATGCACATTAACATATTAAAAGCCCCTCAATATGCAACCTAGCGTTTCCTAAATGTATTTACTCACAGATCTTCCCTTCCACTCCAATATCTTCCATGTCACAGAACATAGGTGGGCAAATACTGCTCTAAGCAAATAAAAAATTACTGAAAATGCAGGGAGTGGTAAAGCTGAGCTCCTTTATTATAAAAATAATAGTGACTCAACAAAGCTTCATAATGTCAAGTGATGACAGGCGTGACAGGCTTCACCATAAATGCCCCAGTTAAACTGCAGACATTCAAAAACACAACATCCTGCACAGGACAAAGACACCGACACACAGGACGCTTGCAAAGGTACCACTGAGGAGTAACGGCGGCAAAACTGGTCATCAGGCCAGGCGTCTTCAGCACCCCTAAGCCCTCCCTTCTGACTTCTGGGTTCCCTGTGGGTAGACGTTAATCACCCTCTGGTTTCAGGCATCTCTATCTGATGACTGACTAGTGAACCATTCCTGCACCGAGTGTCCAAGGCTACCTTCACCCTGGGAAGTGAAGGAAAGACTTCTGTCCAAAATGAGGCATTTATTTGCAAGAAGCAGAAAGCTGAGGGGGAAGAGCTCCAAAGCCGCCAAAGTGGATTCAGCCCAGTCTCTGGCACATTCTAAGCGCCGAGGAATAGTGGTTATTACCACAGGCAAGATGATTCTATAAGACCGGAGAAGTCAGAAGAAATCACTCTTGGACTTTTTTTTTCTCCACCCTCCCCCAAACTGAAGTCCCCTAGTTCCCAAAGACAAACTCAGGGCTCGGGGAGGGGAAAGGCCTCCAGCTGGGACTGAAGTCCGCAGTCTCCGGTTTCTCAGCCTCATCCACGATTTCAAACCTTTCCTTCCAGTCTGACCAGAGCAGGCCTCCCTCCCCACTGCAGGAAGGGGGCTCTGAGCTCCCTGGCTTTTCTCCCACGTCCTGACTTCTGGAAGCTGCCCAGGCACACTTAACTATGTTAGCTAATAGGGGACACGTTCTGTGCACCTGTTTTCTCAGATGGCCAAAAGTATCCCTAATCTGTGTCATTTAGAATACGTTTCTTAAATCAATAGTAACGTTTCAATGTTCCAGGCTACAGCACAAAACGTGTCAAAAGAATTTACTTTTTCTAATTTTTAGCAAATTTACATTCTTAGGCATAATGATGACAGGTTTGAACATCCATCTACTATTGCTAGGAGTTGTAAAGTTAGCAAAAAAGGACAGGAAGTTCACAGCATCTCTAAGAAAAGGAAACTTCCACACTGAAGACAATTCACTAGTACATAATCCACTGCTGTAATTCAACAAAATGACAAAACATAAACGAGGTTCATGAGATTAAGACAGTTTTCATGGAGGCTGTGAAACTTGAGTGAAGCAGCTGAAGGATTAAGATGGGGGGATGGGAAGATGAGCTGCAAGGAGAACCTGAGGGTTGAGAGTCAGATATTTACCCTACGTGTCAACACACCTGGCAAGGGACCTGCAAATAAAGCAAACACGAGAGTGATTCCGGCACTGAACTGAGTGAGCCGAAACATCTTGCTCGGAAGCAGGCTCACTGCTTCTATTGTCTTTTGTCTTCATAAGCTAACCCACTGCATTATAAATACATGTGTGCTGTAGAAAGTTGGACGAAAAAATAAAAACCAAAAGAATAAACTAAAAATAACCCATAATTCCACTATTCAGAGATAATCACTAAAAACATTTTGGCTTATTATCCTTTAAAAAAATGTACATACACACTAAAAAGAAAAATTTAAACATTACATATACTGCTTTACAGCATGTTTTTGTCTCACTGAATACAGAATTACAGAAATGCAAAGATTTATCTAAAAATGCTGAGATCATAATCCTTAATAGCAAAACCTGAAAACAAATGCTCAGTAAGAAAGCATTAAATAATAGTGTACCCATGATAGAATACTAATCAATCATTTTTTATATTTTCTTAGACTAAATCCTTAAAAGTAGATTAGCTATTTCAAAGTGTATAAATACATATATATATTTTTTCTTTTTTTTACATAGTTCTCTCAGAAAAATCATTCTTTTTCAGGCAATGAATGGATGGACTCATTTCTCCATACCCTCACCAGAAGTGGCTTATTTTTCAATCTATGCCCAAGTTTTTAAAAACAGTATCTCACTGATTTACTCTTCTAAGAGTACTGCTAGTAAAGCTGAAATTTTTTTGTTTCTTGATTCTTCTTTTAAAAATTACCAGTTTGCTCATTTTTTTCCCCACGGGGGAGGGGAGGGCGTTGTCTTTACCTTAGTTTTATAAGGCCTCTTTTTATAGTAAGCAAAATAAATTTACTTGTAAGTTACAACATTTCTTTCAGTTTGTCATTTGCTTTTTAATTCTGTTTATGGCATTTTAACCTGCAGAAGTTTAATTATTCTAAAGTAATGGAAAGAGCCTTTTCCTTTACAGTTCCTACTTTCGGTGTTATGCTGAGAGGTTTCCTCCATCCTGAGATCATTTGTATTATCTTTTGGTTCTTAAAATCTTCGGTGGGGGGCTTCCCTGGTGGCACAGTGGTTAAGAATCTGCCTGCCAATACAGGGGACACGGGTTCGAGCCCTGGCCTGGGAAGATCCCACATGCCACGGAGCAACTAAGCCCGTGCGCCACAACTACTGAGCCTGTGCTCTAGAGCCCGCGAGCCACAACTACTGAGCCCGCGTGCCTAGAGCCCATGCTCCGCAACAAGAGAAGCCACTGCAATGAGAAGCCAGCGCACCGCAACGAAGACCCAACGCAGCCAAAAATAAAATAAATAAATAAATAAATTTATTAAAAAGATAAAAACTTGGGTGGGGGAGACATTTTAAAAACACACAAGTTCATCATCCTAAAATTACAACCATCTTTACTACTTTAAATATTTTCACTAGTACATACACATTTTAAGCACACATTTCATACAATCTGTTTTCCAAAGTATTTTCTGACACAGGCCTTTTTTAAAAATCGTAGCTTGTTAGATACGAACAGTCTTAAACGGTTTCATAAATTTAAGGCCAGTGAGTCACATCACACCAACTTAACAATAGTCCCAAAGTTCCAGAACTGTTCCTTTCTGTCCCATCAGCGCCCAATTACTCCCCTTCAATGTCCCCCAGTTACTAAAAGACCAAGAAGAATAAGCTCATTCTTGGTAGGCA
This sequence comes from Balaenoptera musculus, assembly GCF_009873245.2. NCBI lineage: Eukaryota > Metazoa > Chordata > Mammalia > Artiodactyla > Balaenopteridae > Balaenoptera > Balaenoptera musculus. The sequence continues at coordinate 7,725,420 of NC_045793.1, forward strand.
ACCCAGTTCTGCATAATGAATTCGGTCCTAATTATCAACGATAAGATACCAATCTTGAAAGCATTTCAATTTTGCTCTCTTCTCCTCTTCCACCTTCGTATAAATTAGACACTTTGGGAGCATCCGGTTAAAAGCTGGAGCCCTGGAGTCTCCCTGTCATGTTTTAACCCAGGCCTCACCACTCACTAGGCCTGATCTCAACCACCCAAAGCCTCAGCTGCTTCTCCGACGCCGTCAGAGGACTGAACAACAGCACCACACTCTGCGGGGCCTGGTCAAGATTTTAAGTGGGTCGATGATCGTGAACAAAGTGTGAGTTACACGAGTTGCAGCAGGCAGCGCACTGGCACAGGGACACCCGCCCGTCACAAGGTCCCGGCCCTACAGGAGGTCTGTCTATTCCAAAGGAACCACAAGTCTAGTCCAAGGTTAACTGCTAGGACAGTGACCTGGGCGGGGCCTCACGGGACCCCAGGGAAGGCTCCCACCCCGATGGAGCATCAGGACCTGAGAGGAGCCTTTCCAAAGCAGCAGGAGTCTGTCAGGTGACGGGAAGGGGACACGATACTCGAGACAGAGGGAGAGCATGAGGAAAGGGCAGCAAGGCCAATTCTGGGAACCGGCGCTGCAGTGATGGGGAAGCTGCCAGGAGACTCTGCTCACTTGATCCCAGAGTCTCAAAGGAAAACATTTAAATGACCGCCAAGCCTAGGCTTCACAACCCTGCTTCTCAAACACGAGTAAGATTACGCTTTATAGGATGGTTCCTCAAATGTTGTTAACGTTAGAAGCTATGGCATTCGCATGGAACCCAGACGTTGAGGGCCTGAAGAAAACTTAAAAGAGTCAATTAAAAACCATCTCACTTTATAAATGAGGAAAAAAAGGCTCAGCAAAGTTAAGTTCAAACCAGATCCCATGTCGTCTCTCCCAAGCAACATCTTCTACACCTCAGCAAAAATACATGAATAAATCACACACACATCTCTTTCAGAAGCTATATCCCTGTGAATAAAAAATTTAAAAGCCGTCAAATATAATTCTGTTTATAGTGTGCATTATTAAATGGACACATTATAAACAAAGAGCTTAAATCCTTAGTAATAAACCTAAGGTTTTATTTAAATTTGATTTATTCCTCATTTCATGTTCACTTCTCAGTTTTGAAAGGCAAACGAAAGAAGAGAATTTGTTGAGAAACTACCTGATATCCCTCCCCCCCAAAGAAACAAACAAAAAAACAAGGTAAACTTCAAATTGGTCCTTAAAAATGGTACATTCTTTTCTCCAGGCATACCTGAAAGACAAGGTCAAAATTCAGACAATGGTCCCCAAAAGACATCTTATTCCAGACTCAATTGCTGAGGTAGAAAGCCCATGGCCTTGGAACCTATGCAGGGCCAAAACAGCGAGGAATAAAACACAAACACACTATGTTTTTTTGGGCCCTAATTTTCAACTTGAAGGATGGCAAGTAACTACTCCTCAATCCAAAACCACATTCCTTTGACCTTTCCTTGCTGAAAGAAAGGCATACTACGCCTGCTGGGCAAACTGGGCGTGAACTTCTGATAAAAGGCCCTCAAGGACCCAAGAAAGGTCTCTCCTGTGAGAAAGGTCACTCGGGCTCCAGTACCACCACTGCATTTGCATCATCTCTCCAACAGGGAAGAGCCTTAACTCACCAAAGGATTTCACTTCAAAGGTAAGGCTGCAACATTTAACCTGAGGGGAAAGACCTCAATCTTGTTTAAAAACACACACACACAAATTTTAGAAATCTGTACCTTAAAACTAGTTTTGAAACAAAAAAAAAGCAAATTAAAGTTTCACAACTTGTTTTCTTGGCACTTTCCTGGATTGCCATAGCTGAAGAAAACCTGAGCATTTTTTCTGTCGGGGCACCGTGTTAGTTCCTGGGGTGCAGTAGTAACAATTATGATTAAGCTTGCTTGCATTCTTACACGATGGAAGCGCAGTGACTGCTTCTGTAGCCAAAATCGGAGGTAGTCAAAACACTCGGTGTAAGTTAGAATTATTCCAGATTTATTCACGCAAAAAACAACTGAGGTACCCATGACAAAGGTCTATGCTATTTACTTTGGGGATGCAAAAATACAGAAGGAGTATCTCCTGCCTTCAAGCAATTCAGTCAGAAAAGTATGGGAAGTAAGGTTGCACTGGCAACCAAGACTAAGTTAATTATCTCTAGAAGGTAATATTCAGCAACAGGCAAAGGAGTCGACGGGGCTGTAATATCTAAGCAAACTGCAGAATCAGCCCAGGCACTCACTGGGCTGTTAGTTCCCCGAGGTGGTGGGCGGTAGGAAAGGGGGTGTACCAGCAAGGACCTGAGCCGGTGGCCCTAAGACACAGAGGATACTACAAATCGGTGAGAAACCCTACTACTACAGCTAAAGGTGTTTTTTGCTTTTTGTGGGGTTTTTTGTAACATAAGTTTTTAAAAGATGACTCCAATGACAAAAAAAAGTTAAATATTTTTAGACAGTATTTCAGCCACCCCTCTCCAGCTTAATGAGCATTCTCTCTCGAAACCTCCAAAAATGGTCATAATAGAGTTAAAGCAAGCCAGTCTCCTGTTTGCATGCTTCGGAATCTGAAATGCGATGCAACTATTTCGACTTACCATGGAAAGCAACAAATAGAACGTTCAAGTAAATTTTTTTCTAATATCCAAAAACACTTTTAGATCAAGAAAACGTCATATCCAATTTTTTTTTTTTTTAGACAAAATATTGCTGCTTTTTAAACAACATTCCCTATTTTGCTACACAACCCACAAACGCTCCAGGATTTCGGAAAATCGGGTAGACGGAGTGGCCACAAAATGAAGTGTTAACCTTACAACTGCACACGCTTTTGCAGCGTGTTAAGATATGCCGAAGTCCTAGAAGCTGGGGTCGTAAAGTGAATTTAGTTCCCTTCTGTGACTCCGACGAGTGTATTTCCAAAACTGCGTGACTACTCCACTCCTAACTTGGACTGTTTTAATGCCCCTACGGGGAAGGGCAATTACACAGAGCAAATAAATACTTGAGTTAAGTTAACTACAATTCCCCATTTGCACCCTCACCACTAACCCCAACTGCGAGCTACGAGCAACAACAGGGATCCAATCGGAAAAGAGGATCCTCTTTTTGGCAGACAGCTCGTTAAAGGGAGAAAACCCCGAACTTTGGGGGATTAGTCTCAAGGAATGCTCACCAAGCGTTCCTCCCCGAACCAGCACTCGGCCTACAGCACACCCGGGCGGGGGCAGGGGTGCGCGGGGCGACCCCTGCACGCGGGCGGCGGCCGGCGCCCGGGTTACCTGCGGGGTCAGCGCGCGCACCCGCCGGGCGCAGGGCCGGGGACGCGCCGAGGCGGCGGAGCAGGCCGGGCCCGACTCGCGGGCGCTCGGCCGGCGCCGGGGGGCTCCGTCCCGTTCGGCCGCCGCACTCGCATCCCTGCGCGCCTCCCCGGTCCGCTCCCCCAAGAGAACGGGGCAAAGGGGCGACTATTACCCAATAATAGCGCCCCGCACAGTCACAACAATGCGGGCGAGGAACCCGGGAGCCGCGGGCAGGGAACCGGAAAGCAGAGAGCCCGGCTCCACGGCTCCTTCAGCGCGCGAACCCAGTACTTTACTTGAGAGCACGAGTCCGGGGCAAGCGACGCTCGGGGGAGAAGTGATCCCGAGGGGGCGAGGGAGAGAGGGCACGGGTCCGGGCGCTCCGCGGGGGTCGCCGCCCGAGGAGAGGCGAGGCGAGGCTCGCACGCCCGGCCGCCCGGGGCCGCCCGCCGGCCCGGCTCCGCGGCCCGAGCCCGGTCGCGCTGGGAAAGGGGCGGGCGCCATGAATCGGGCTTTTTCCCAGTGCGTAGTCCGGGCCTGACCGCCCCGTGCCCGCGTCCGGGGCCGCGGCTCGGCCAGGCCCGAGCCGGCCGGGGTGACTCAGGGCCGGGCCGCGCGCTCCCCTCCCGCCCCCGGCGCCCTCCGCCCACGAGTCCCCCGGCCCAGCCGCCATTCCGCCCAGCCGCGGCTCGGCGGCTCAGGCCTCGCCCGGCGCTTGGGCTCGGCCGCCGCGGCCCCAGTCACTGCGACACCGTGGCTCCGGGCCGGGCCTGCGCCGCCGACTCTCCTCGGCCCCGGCGCCGTCGACACTCACCCGCATTTCCCGGGTGCCTAAATGGCTCCGGCGACGTCTCCACCTGGTCGCTGGGCCCGGCCCCGGTTAAATCCCCGTCCCGCCAAGGTCTCGCCGCGTCCCTCAGCCGCCGGGGCTGCCCCGCCTGGAGCTGCGTGCGACACGGCTCCCGCCTCCTCCTCCTCCCTGCCCGCCCGCCGGCCCTCCTCCCGCCGCCGCCGCCGCCGCCGCCGCCTGCACCACGCAACCTCCGCCCTCTAGCCTTTCCTCCCCGCCCTCCCGGCCTCACCGGCTACGGCTCCCGTGGGGGAGAAGCTGGTGGGGGAGGGCCGGAACGCACCGCCATCGGCGTCCGGGGCGGGGGAACCGGGAAACCGTCGCCGCCATCTCCCCACCAGCCCGCGGCGCGGGAGGGGCCCGGAAACCTCCCGCCCGCCGCGGCCGCGGCCCCTGGTCCCCCAGCGCCACCGAGGACCCGCTCGCGGGGCTGTTCTCTACCTGAAAGCCCGCGGCCCCTGGCCCCGAACCCCGGCGCCCTCCCCGGCCGGGCGCAGCGGATCCTCCTCCAGGTTTTACAGCCTCCCTCTCCTAGCGGCCGCCTCTAAGGACCCGGCTTCCCGCCACTTCGGGCCGAACGAGGAGGGGTCACCTTCTTAGGTCGGGGCAGCAGCTTGGGGAGAAACTGCCCCAAGACACCCCGGAGGAGGGGGTCTTACACACCCCCTCCTGCCCCCCTCCTGCGCGCACACACGCCCTGAACCGACACGGATCACAACTGCACCCGGTGGATCTGCCTCCCCGGCTGGGAGAATAACCAAAAGCCATATCCCGACCGACTGATAAAGTCTGAGATGGGCGAGTGGCCCTGAAAAGCAGGTACAGACTAGAGAGAAACGTGTCGTCCATTCTCGAGCCCCAGGACACCTGCGGGCCTCGGCGATCCGCACCTGAAAGCCCGAGCTCCTCGGCGCCTCTCTCCCTCTGTTTCTTTAAAATCAAACCAAAACTAGCTTCCCTCTTCAAACTCTTTAACCGACTGTTTTTTAGGCAAATGTTGATAAAGATTCCCTTTACCATTAATCTCTGTAAAGACAAATCAAGAATGAAACTGAAGATTTTACATAAATGGATGGGATGAGATGTGACTATAGAATAGGATTATTTTCACGTGGGGTCTGGAGTAGTTCACCGCATTCAAGTGAAATTAACTCACAATTGGGTACTTGAAATACAAATTTTGGCAGCACAAATAGCCACCTGGCTTCCTACGGTGACACAGGTGAGAAGCGTGGACTTGGAGGGGCTTCTGCTTTCATGCCCGTGGTCCACGAACAAGCGGGGAGGGATTTCAGATTATCTGGGCAACGGACTTGATGAATGTTAACTTCCTGTTTTGCTCCAAACTAAAACATTAAGTATCACCTTGGGGTGGAAATCCTAGGCCCAGAGCAGAGGCCTACCCCCATAGTCCTCTCTTTCCTGAGGAATATGGGTTTCTCTTAGAAGAAATATCCCACTACTAGATGTGGTTCCTCCTATTAAAAAGTGGTCTTTTGTCAGCATCTCTTAAGTATCTTTAAAAATATGGCATTTGTCTATACTTGTCACCGAAGTACGTGATCTCAGTCTGTGCGAGGATTTTTAAATTCTTGGTTTATACCATATACTTCTAAATATTCAAAAGAAACTTGGATGCATTTAACTTTTTTGTGGGCACATGGTAAGATTGAAGGTACAAATGGAAGGCTTGTCCCTGCAGACAGTGCTTTCCACTGTAGGTATATGGCTTCTCTTAGATCCTTACTTCTTCCCTGTGCTTTCCTCAGACAAGGTATCTCATCTCCAATTTCCCTTAATCTGCCCTCTCCCATCTCGTCATTCAATATATGGTCTCCTTGCCTGTGACTTCCCAGAGCTAATACATGAGCTGAGTGGGTCAACTTTCTCTTTACTGTTTTTTTCCTCCAACCTCTCTTTTTCCTTAACAGAAGGATTTAGTCCCCCTATACCATCCTCCTCACTTCTCATTACCTCAGTTCCTGGTTCTTAACTTCCTTCTAGCCTTTGCTCTCCACTCATCTGCACTATTATTCTTAGCTCTTAGAGTATGACATTGACTTTTTTAAAAAATAAATTTATTTATTTATTTTTGGCTGCGTTGTGTCTTCATTGCTGCGTGCAGGCTTTCTCTAGTTGCGGCGAGTGGGGGCTACTCTTCATTGCAGTGCGCAGGCTTCTCATTGTGGTGGCTTCTCTTGTTGTGGAGCATGGGCTCTAGGAGTGCGGGCTTCAGTAGTTGTGGCACGCGGGCTCAGTAGTTGTGGCTCATGGGCTCTAGAGTGCAGGCTCAGTAGTTGTGGTGCAGGGGCTTAGTTGCTCCATGGCCTGTGGGATTTTCCTGGGCCAGGGCTCGAACCCGTGTCCCCTGCAGCGGCAGGTGGATTCTTAACCACTGCGCCACCAGGGAAGTCCCCTACGCCATTGACTTTTATGTCCACTTCACAACCGGTTATATCTATACCACTTCTACTCTGGGCAGGTAAGCTTGCCTCCAACCTAATGAACCAAGGCCATCTATTCTCTTTCCACATCAAAACATTCTTCCTCCATCTTTCTCCCCCATCTCAGCAAAACTGATGTTGTCCCCCTTTCAGATGACCCGAAGTTTGGAGGGTAACTAACTTGATAGATGTTAGAATCAAAATTCAGAAAAAAAAAAATTCAACATAGTCTCAGACTAGAATATTAGGCCAAAACCAATGAAATAAAATAGAACTTTACCAGTCTAAAACAATATGACGCAGTTCAAAAAGCCCACGTTTTAGATTTAGGTAGACCTTGGTTTATATTCAAACTCAAACCACCATCTTTTGCTCTGGTTAAGCCAACTGTTATATGGGGATTAAAATACCTACTTCATAAGGTTGTCGTGAAGGGTAATTCCTTTGTAATTCCAGCATACTTCCTGAAACAGCAAGTGTTCGTTCCCTTTCTTTCCTCATCTTCCATACAGTGGAAATCCACTGACTGCCCTATTTAGTTGTTGATAACACTGACATTTTCAAAGTCTTATGGGCCTGAAAACTCAAAATACTGACCCATGGACCTTGCATCTCAGAGCTAGTCACCATCCTACAGAACTCCTTTGTCTATTTTGGCTCAGTCTGTGGGGGCATTCGTTATCATCATCATACCCACTTTCCAAAGAAAAACCCAAGACTCAGAGATACTAGGCAATTTGCTCCAAATCTCTCAGCTTGATCAGTGGCATAACCTGATCCAGTGACTCCCAAGTCCGGGTACATCCACTCCTTTACTATGATGTTTTCCCACACCTGTATTGTCCCTTTAACCTTCTGAATGGTTTTCCTGGTTCTCATCTCTGCTCTATCCTTCCAGCCTGTGTAGTGACTGACCGCCGGTGTTTTTTCCATACTGATACCTTCATCACTGAATCTTTGTCCTTTCAAACTTTTCAGTGGCTCCTCATTGTTTATAGGGTTCAATCCAAACTCTCACCTGGCACCTAAGGTTGAACATAATCTTGTCCTAACTTACTTTTCCAAATTTATTTCCAGCCATTTCCCAAAAGGAACCCTCAACTTCATCCCATCCTGCTAAGTGTACTGTTGGCCCACAAATACCAGCCTTGAATCACCATTTATGAATGCTTGCTTCTGTTTGTTCCCTGAACAAACAGAAATGGTCCCTCCTCCTTTCCTACATCTGCAAATCATACTCCCTTTTTCATATCCAGCTCACATCCACTTTCAGGAAGCCTACTTTGCACCTTCTATACAGGCTTTGGTGATCTCTCCCTGATTGCCAACCTCTCACATGTGCCTTTAAACTACGTGGTCTGTGCCTTGGTCAGGCACTATTTCCTGACGTTCACCAGGCCCCTCAGCATTGAGCCTGAAGAACACTGAAGAGGTTCAAAACTGTTTACTAATCAAATTTGAAAGGATACTGTATCTCTTGACCAGCCATATGAGCTATTGTTTCTAAGACCTGAGTAAGGAACTAGCTATCCAGTGCAAAGTTAATTCATTTAATGAGAGAGTTCCCAAACCTGTGAATCACCTGGGGATTTGAATACTGATTCCAGGGCCCATTCCAGGCCTACTGAATCAAAATTGGGTGGGAAGGGGAAGGGAGGAAATTTGAAACTGCCAGAGTTTATATCCTGGCTTTACTACGTATTATCTGAGTAACTTTGAACAAGCTACTTAACCTCTCTGGGCCTTCCCCTATGAAATGGAGATGATAATAGTATCTCATATGAGGTTGTTATAAATTAAATACTTAACAAACATTACCATGATGATGGTGATGGTGATGATATAATTATCCAGGGCCAATCTGGTGACCTGAGTTTGGGAACCACTGATCTAATGAACTACTCTTTCCTCTCAAAGTTTCAAATGTTATGGTCTTAAAACTTCTGGTGTTAGCATTATGACACATTACATAAGTCTTATTTGTTTTGAAATAGTGTACTTCAAGGAAAAGGAGCTAAGTAAACAGATTTTTCTATTAAATTAGTTTATTTAATCCAAATCATGAAATACACTTTAAGCATGATTAAAAAAAAAAAAAAAACTAGTTTCTCTTAGGAAAATAACTACCCATTTACTATATAACTAAATAGAGTAATCCAACCAACTTAACATTCAAAGGAAGCAATCAGGAAAGAGATGAAATAATACATGATTTCTTCTACTTAGGACAATGAGTCATAAGTTCTTTTTGAAGAAGCAGGTTTTTAATCTTCTACTTTAATTCATTAGAAAAAAATTCATAGCTCAGTTTAGTCCATCAAATTCCAAACAGTATTTTAATGATATGAAATGTAAGCAGCCATAAAAATAGGAAGCAGAAATTTACTTAACCAAAGTCACAAAGTAAATATGTCTGAATGGGGAACACAGACTGGGTAGCCCCACCTTCTCAACTCTTGACTTATAAATGGCCTATACAAACAAATACACAAAGATCTTACTTTTATTGCCTGGAATTCCACCAAAGATTCCTAGTGTCCACTGTTAAAGAGTCAGATAGCTCTGGGAGGGTAACAGGGCTTGAGAGTCATTCACACATGAGCATTAATTAGTTCAATCAGGTTGCCTTCTTTCTAGCCCAGATAGGGTAGCACCTAAAGAAAAGAAAGTTTGGGGCAGATGAAGTTTGGGAGGAACACTGAGTGCTTCAGGGCAGGCTGAAGGCCTTGGGGTCAGAGGTTCTGGTGAGAAGAGCCATAAACAAAAGAAGGGACTGAGGAAACAAGATGGAAGTACATTAAAAAAATCTAATCTGGGGACTTCCCTGGTGGTCGAGTGGTAAATAATCCACCTTACAATGCAGGGGATGCAGGTTCGATCCCTGGTCAAGGAACTAAGATCCCACATGCCGCGGGGCAACTAAGCCTGCGTGCCACAACTCCTGAGCTCGTGCACCTCAACTAGAGAGCCTGTGTGCCACAAACTACAGAGCCCATGTGCTCTGGAGCCCACATGCCACAACTAGAGAGAAGTCCACATGCCACAACAAAAGATCCTGCATGCCTCAACAAAGATCCCGCGTGCCGCAACTAAGACCCAAAAATAAATAAATAAAATAAAATTTAAAATACAATAAAATAAATTTAAAAATAAATAAATCTTAAAAAAAAATCTAATTTGTCCGATTGCAGACGTTGCATGTTGAGAAGTCCTAGGCCTCTTGTCTTGAGGACCCATAAGACAGAAAACACTGTTGTAAGATAGTCATGAATTAAGCTTTTGAGGTCTGACCTGGGGAACTAAACACCATCGTAACATTCAATTAGGTTGGGCCATATGAAATTGCAACTCATTTTCAAATGATTCAACCTTGTCTCTATGACAAAATTACTGAGTTCCAGAAAACTGTCCTAAAATCTCTTCTTTCAGGAAGCTTTCTCTAACCTTATACACCTCAACCCAGCCCCACACCCACATGTGGATTAGGTGCCTTTCTTTTGTGATTCTTTTTATACTATGAACTTACTCTTACTAAAGAGTTTATCAATATTGCTTTATAATTTTCCCTTCTCTATTTCCCACTCTCTCACAGGTTATGAGCTTGAATTCAGAGATGGTGTCTTTTATTACTGTATCTACAATATTTATCATAGTACCTGGCACACAGTATACTGAATGAACGGTTAGAACCCAACTCATGGATTAGTTGGGATTGTTTATACTATTAAACCCAGTGATGCCACTTTCCTGCTCAAAGGCCTTTAATAATTTCCTATTTCCTACCAAAAGAATGAGAAACACCTCATTCCTAATATTAAAACACCCTCTACACCTCAGCTTCAATGGATCTCTTCATACTTGTCTCCCTCTGGTTTTTTATACATACCAAACTAGATCCAAACTGGACCCCTGTGAATGCCTGAACTTGCTCTGTGCATTTCCTCATCTAACTACACGTTCCGTATCAATTATTCTTCCCCAATCACTGCTCTCTCAAATACAGTCCATCCCTCTGGGCCCATCTTAAATGCAATCTCTTCGGTGAAACCTTTCTTGCTCCTCTGCCTGATGTGAAATCCACCCCTCCCCTCACACTGGGTAAGCTTCCTGAGGACATTCTTAAACAAGTGTGTAATACAGGACTGTATTAGTCAAGGTTCTCCAGAGAAACAGAACCAACAGGAGATATATCTAGATAGATAGAGATATAGACATATAGATATATAGAAACTGAATGAATAGGAGATATATATACATATACATACACACACATATATATATCGAGAGAGACAGACTGACTGATTAATTATAAGGGATTGGCTCGTGTGATTAAGGGAGGCTGGCAGGACCAAAATCTGCAGGGTGGGCCAGCAGGCTGGAGGCCCAGGGAAGAGCCAACATTGCAGTCCAAATCTGAAGGTCTCTGCTGGCTGAATCGCCTCTTGCTCAGGGCAAGTCAGTCTTGGTTCTAGTCAGGCCTTCAACTGATTGGATGAGGCCCACCCACAGTATGGAGGGCAATCTGCTTGACTCAAAAGTCCACTGATTTAAGTGTTAATTTCATCCAAAAAGCACCCTCACAGAAACACTCAGAATAATGGTTGACAAACATCAGAGCACCACGGCCTAGCCAAGCTGACACATAAAATTAATGTTTGCAAGCACTGAGCAGGACACCCTGGACATAGCAAAGGGCACTGCATTTCTTTAAAGAGTATCTTACACTCACTGCCTCAAGTTTCTTGCCTCCTATGGACTCCTCAGCCCATTTCCACCTAGCTATTAAGTTCAACAGTTTCTCTCCTGCATTTGGTACTTCTACTGCCTACCCTTCCATCTTGAAACCAGTCATCCTTGGGCTTCCAAACTCTAAAACTCTCCTGGATCGTCTAGCCTGTCTGGTAACTTTTTCTTCATCTGGCTCTCCTCCACCCACCACTTACATGTGGGTTCCTGAAGGTTCTATTCTTGTCGATCTTTTCTTGCTACGTCCTCTTTTTTATGTAATCTTGTCATTTCCATGGCTTCAATGGACAACCATATCAAATTAGCACCTGTAACTCAATCCAGGGACACATTTTGGTTTTATGGCACGTGATGTTTATACGATCTGGGGGGAGGGTGTTTTTTTAAGAAAGTTCTATGCCAGGATGGCTAGCAGCAGCTTAACTAGACACAGAAAACACACAGATGTATCCCATTAATCCCACACTCTATTGTATTTCTAACTCAGTTTCTCCTTAAACAGTTTCCCCCAGATGCCTGGACCACTCCAGTGCCACTGGCTCTGAGGGAAAAGTGAGAAGAGTTGGGGTGGAAAGAGGGAATAATTACAGCCAATCGATGCAGCTACAAGAACCCACTTTTGACATTTTTACAAACACATATGACTACATGAACATATAGCTGCCCCCTGCCCCCAAGGGGCTTGGAAGGGCTCATTCATGGGATGAGCCCTGAAAGTAAAGCTTCACGACCTTCCAGAGTGTCCCCCTCCACCTCTGTCTTCAGCCTCTCCCACACTTCAGGTCTGATTTTCTATTGCTTGCAGCTCCTTCTACTTGCACGTCCCCCATGTTTCAAATCATTTGGTCTCAAAGCCCACCATTCCTTCTTCTCCCCCGACTCATCCTATATCTTCTCCTTTGTTTTCTGTCTCTGGTACTGGCGGCACCATCCACCCATTCATTCAAGTTAGATGCCTCAGGTATATTTATTCTGCCCTCTTTTCCACCTCTGTGTCCATTGGTTCATTAAGTCCTATCCAGTTTAGACCTGTATTAGCTTTCATTTGCACTGCTGCAATGGCCTCCTAGCTGGTCTCCCTGCCTCCAGTCTCTCCTCTAATTCATCCTCCACACAGCCATGGAGTTTTTTTTCTAGAGTATGGCAGTGACTTCCTCAAGAAGCAGGAGAGCATGGGCTCTGGAGCTAGACTAGATTTAAATCTTGACCCCACCACTTACCAGCTGTTGGACCTTGCAAAAGTTATTTCATCAGTCTTTGCCTCAATTTCTTCACCTGTAAAATGGGAATAGTACACACTGTATAGGACGGCCTTAAGAAAGGAGTCACAGCATTTCATGGTGTAGGATGTCTGACACACAAAAAGCATTTGGCATATTACTGTCATTATCAGCTAGCTCTCCTACAAAAAACTTTCAATGGTTTCACACCCCATAAGTAGACATTCAAAATAATCTTCACAGCATAACCTCTGTCTCCCTTCCCAGTTTCCATTCCAGCCATGTCTCCTCTTGGACCTTGTGCTGTAGCCACACTTGACAACCACAGGGATCTCCCCACGAAGCGTGGGGACTCCTGTTAGAGACCTTTGTTGGGAATGTCCTCCTTCCTTTTTCTTTCCCTGAATCATTCCCCAGATCCCTAATCCCTAATCCTCTTCTCTACGAAGTTTCCTCAGCCTCTTCTTATCCTTACTGTATCCTTACATTTTTGCATAAACATTGGCTAAAAGTCTTCTGAGAAATTCCCTCTCACCCTGAACTTTCTTTTTCCATTGCCAAAAATGGGGTTTCCATTTTTGAGGCACTATTCTTGTATGTAATGTAATACATGTAAAGTATATCTTGGATTATTCCAAGTTTTTATTGGCATAAATTGGAGAGAACATTCGAGTCATGAATGATGAAGTGCCAGGAAAAACTTTATAGCCCTTCAATACTATTTCTTTATATGATATATGTTAAAGAAGAGCAATAGTATTTTGAGAATGTGTACAGAGAAGTTAAGAAATTCCAGTGACCTTAGAGCTTGGTTTTCTTGGTCTGAAAGGTCCTTTGCTTTATGACTCACTATTCACTTTGGGGATGAAAAAAAATGAACATTAAAGAAGACTGCAGGCTGGAGTTCTAAATGAACAGATAATAATCAAAAAAGATATTATAGGGTTTCCCTGGTGGCACAGTGGTTAAGAATCCATCTGCCAACGCAGGGGACATGGGTTCAGCCCTGGTCCGGGAAGATCCCACATGCCGCAGAGCAACTAAGCCCGCGCACCACAACTACTGAGCCTGCGCTCTAGAGTCCGCGAGCCACAACTACTGAAGCCCACGTGCCAAGAGCCCATGCTCTGTGACAAGAGAAGCCGCCACAATGAGAAGCCCAGGCACCGCAATGAAGAGTAGCCCTCGCTCGCCTCAACTAGAGAAAGCCCATGTGCAGCAACAAAGACCCAGTGCAGCCAAAAAAAAAAAAAAAAAAAAGATATTATACTACCATTTACCATTTTATGGGAGAAATTATTTTACTTCCCCCTCCATTAATTTTTTTCTGTGGAAGGGCAACTGAAGAGACCTCTCACAAATTTGCATAACTTCTCTATTTTTTTAAGAACGTGTGTTTAATCCAGACTTGGAATCTGGATAAGGAGTTCCTGGCTAGCTCTGTGGCAGAGTAAGTTCAGAAACCAAAGGCTTTTTGTACAGTGAGAGGTACATTTTATTTTTGCTGATAATGTCCCAGAAACTGAGGTCAAGGTCATCAGCCACTGTTCCATCACAGCAGTGACAAGGCCATTGGCAGGCGTTTGGCTTTTCTACTGATGCCATCAGCATTCAAGTCTGCTTCTGTGAGTTTAAGCAGTTCATCAAGAGGGAAGTACCATGATGAGAGCAAGAATTACAACCCCTCCCCCCCAATAACTTGGTAGGGGAGCAAGAGATACAAGATAGATGGGAAATCACCTCCTAAATATCCAAAATAAACACTCAAACTTTCATCCCTTTTGGGAAGCCAGGCCATCTTTCCCATCCTTTTGTCAATGATATTTTCTTTTATTTCTCCCTTCCTCCTTCCTTCCAACAACCCTAACCTTTTACTAAAAGATTAGAACTAGGTAAATATCCAGCAATCTGGTTCCAACAAATAATTATTGCAAGATTGCTGACTTACTTGCCTTTAAATTAGACAATGCTACTTGGACCACGCAAAAAAAATTTATACTCTGAACATACCAGCAAGGCCACCTGGAAGAAATGGGCAATGGAATAAAATTTACTTTGAACCATAGACATTTAAGTTTTCCTGATAGAACTAGGTGAGAAGATGTAAACAGCAGGTCTAAAACTCTAGTGGTGAAAATAAAGTGATTTTTAAAAGCTCAGGGTATCTAGAGTTTTGAAAAATAAAGCATTGACTGTGATGTGTTTCTTGAGTGAGCACTTCATAAACCATTTACTAACTGACCTACTTTTTCCCCCCCTGCAGCTAAAATGCTCCGCTATAACTTACAAATGGGAAACTGGGTGGCTTTTACCTTGCACTGAGTGGGATCAATCCCACCGTAGCTGCTGCAGGGTAGCATTTCCAGCTCCACCCTCAGTCTGAGAACGACTGTGGGAAGAAGCGAGGAAGAGACTCCCGTGGGAAAAAGACAGACTCAGGTATCCCAGCCTGTGCCTAAGACAGCAGACAGAAGAGGAAAAGCACACAGGAGGGGTCACACGGCAACTTCCCCCAGCTCCCCTCAGGTGGGAGCAGATGACCATCTTGCATGATGACGCCTGGCCAAATAATCCCATTCTTCAGGACGTCCAGAGTTCACAACGCTGGCAGGTGTTCCCTGCACCTCTTACCGGAATTAGCATTTTCTAGCTGTAAGCTATTTGGCAACAGGGCTATGTCCCCGCTGCACTTGATTCCACAATTTGTCTCCAACCCACCTTTCCAGGCTCACTTCCCACTCTCCTCCTCCCATACACCGGAATCTGCACTGGGCAACTTGCAGTATAAACATTCTTGCACTTTCCTTCCTTCTAGCTTTTGCTAATTCTGCCTTGGTGCTCTTCTCACTCTTGGGTCCATCTGTTGCAATTCTACTTGTCTTTTGATTCCTAGGTTGGTTCTCACCTCGTCAGACTTCCCAGATTTCCTTGGCTGATATTAATCTCATTCTTCTTTGTATTCTCATTGTACTTTGTTTGGACCTCTACGATAGACACAGATTCTTGTGGTTTGTATTTCTGCTGCACTAGATTCTAGGCTTCTTGTCTTTTCACCCTCTTATTCTTGTCTTTCACAAAGCAAAAGGTTTTCATTTTGATGATGTCCAATTTATCAAATTTCCTCTTATGCTTTTGGTGTCAAGTCGAAGAACTCTTTTACCTAGGCCCAGATCCTGAAGATTTTCTCCGATGGTAAAATAAAGATTCTTGATTTTATTTTAAAGAGAGGGGAAAGGAAGTTAAAAACAATGGAAATATTGTAGAAGAAAAATTGTTATGGCCACATTATTTAATTAGGATTTCTTGCTGTTTAGAAAGATGAAATGGTTAAGGATATGTGCATGTGAAGAAACAGGGACATTAAGTGTGTTTTTTTAGCCAAAACATTTGAGTATGGAATAGTTATTATAAGAAAAGCATGATGTCAAATCAGATCTCAGCAAGTAATTTTTAGAAACTGGTGACTGAAATAGATGTCAAAGAAGAATGCAAAAAAAATTGTTACAGGAGACCTCCCTGGCGGTCCAGTGGTTACGACTCACGCTTCCACTGCACAGGGCACAGGTTTGATCCCTGGTTAGGGAAATAAGATCCCGCAAGCCATGTGACGCAGCCAAAAAAAAAATGTTTACAGAAAGGATTTCTCAAGAATTTCTTTAGCCTGGGTTTATAGTTCTCAAAACTTATACTTTATATACACACTTAATAGGCAGGGAGTTCAATATGCTAATGAAAAATGTAAAAAGAAGACTCCAAATTGCAACTATAATAGATATTCAGTATGTTAGGGTGCTGATCATTACATAAGGAATATTAAAATTTTCAATAGGATTATCTGAAAATAGCACTTTGTTGAGAGATGAATTTTCTCAGTATTTTCATCCTGACTGGTATGCTCAAAGAAAATAATAAGATGTAAAGAGTTTTGCTTCTTTGTCTAATTTTAAAGTCAGCAATGTTATGGGTTCTACCAAAATCAGCTGTCATCTTTTAAAACACATTATTCACATAGGTAAAAATTGTACAATATTTCATGTGCCGCACCTCACTTCTCTCCACACAAAGAGATCTCAGCCTCTGAATTGCAGCAGTCCTTGGAGTTAATGTTCTGTATTGTGGCTTTAATTTATGTCCATGAAGGTTTTTATGCTCCTCCCTTTAAGAGGTGGAGCCAAATTCCTCTCCCCTGGAATGTGTGCTGAACTTAGTGACTCGCTTCTAATAAACAGAAGAAACTGGAAGTGATAACGTGAGCCTTGGGAGACCTGGTTGTGAGAGATGCTGTGTTCTTCCTTGCTCCCTCTCTTGGACTACTTGCTCTGCAGGGAGTTAGCTGCCATGTTGCAAGGAAATCTCCATGTGTGAGAAACTGAGACCTCCTGCCAACAGCCATGTGAGTTCACCATCTCAGAAGGGCATCCTCCAGCCCCAATGAAGCCTTCAGTCGACTGCAGCCTCAGCTGACCTCCTGATTGAAACCACACAAGAGACCCTGAACCAGAGCTACTCAGCTAAGCCACCTCCAAATTCCTTCCCCACAGAAAATATGACATTTTTTTTTATTATGGTGTGAGGTTAGGATCAAGGTTTCTTTTTATTCCCCAAGCATATCCAACTTTGTGAGCACCATTTATTGAACAATTATCCTTTCCCCATTGAATTACCTTGGGGCCTTTGTCAAAAATCAGTTGGTCAGTCGGATTTATCCCAGGAATGCCAGAGTATTTCAACATAAGAACATCAATCAATGTAATACACCATATTAATAGAATGAAGGAAAAAACACATGATCATCTCATGTACATCACATCATGCACAAAAGATGTGGAAAAAGCATTTGACAAATTCCAGTACGCTTTCATGATAAAAAAAAAAAATGCACTCCATAAACTAGAAATAAACAGGATGAAGCCCAGATATTAAAAGCCCACAGCTAACATACTTAATGGTGAAAAACTGAAAGCTTTTCTCCCAAGATCAGGAACAAGACAAGAATGCCCACTCTCACCACTTCCATTCAACATAGTACTGGAAATTTTAGCTGGAGAAGTCAGGCAATAAAAAGAAATAAAGTTCCCCCAAATTGGAAATAAAGAAGTAAAGCTATCTCCCTTCAAAGATGGCATGACGTTATATGTAGAAACCCTAAGGAATCCACAAAAAAAGTTTTAGAGCTAATAAATGAATTTGACAAATTTTAAGGATATAAAATCAACATGCAAAAATCAGTTTTATTTCTATATACCGACAGTGAACAATCCAAAAAGGAAATTCAGAAAACATTTCAATTTATAAAACCATGTTTATCCTTCTGCCAATACACACTGAATTAATTGATGTGCCTTTATAGGAAGACTTGCAATCAGGTAGTGTAAATCCTTCAACTTTGTTGTTTCTAAAAATCATTCTGGCTATTTTAGACCTTTTATGTTTCCTTACAGATTTTAGAATCAGCTTGTGGATTTCTATAAGAAAGCCTGCTGGGATTTTGATTGGGATATCTTCTCTATCTCCTGAATCTGTTTGTTTCTCTCCATCCCAACCCCAATTACCACCCTAATAGAAGGCAGGATGAACAAGAGTCTATTAACTAGGGGGAGGGATGAATGAGGAGTTTGGGATTAACATATACACACTAATATATACAAAATAGATAACCTATAAGGACCTACTGTATAGCACAGGGAACTATACTCAACATTTCGTAATAACCTATAAGGGAAAAGAATCTGAAAAAATAGATATATATGTATGTATAACTGAATCACTTTGCTGTACACCTGAAACAAACACAACATTCTAAATCAACTATACTTCAATTAAAAGAAAAAAGAATCTACTAACTGGTCCATCTGCCTTCACTTTGGCCTCTCCCCAATCTGTTATTCACACTGTAATTGGAGTGGTATTTTCAAAACATGTATCTGATCACGTTACCATCTCCAAGGGTATCCCGTTATTCTTGGAATAAACACTCAACCTCTTACGTGGCCTAAAAGCAGGGGTCATATTCAAAATAGTCTAAATATTTAACAATCAATATTGCGCAGGTACTGGCCATCAGAGCAGATGCCAGAATCTTGGAGCAGCCTTTAAAAAATCTGCCCTCCTTGCCCGATTCTGCCAGATATTACTCTCTTGGTGGCTAGATCATGGCAAAGCCCAGAAGAGGGGCTGGGCATCTGGACTGGGTTTGGGGTGGATGAGGGTGGCTCAGTGCAGGAGCTATTTATCATCGGGTCCAGAAGTGTGTTACTGCCTTAATGACAGTGCAGCCATACTGGAGCAGATTGGCTGACCACCAGGCCTGCTTCCAAGGCCTTCCGTGGTCTGGCACCCATCCACTTCCCTGGCTTTATCTCCTGCCCTCCCTGCTCCAGTCACACTGGTCTTCTTTGAGCTCCTTGAAAATACCACCCTCCCACTCCAGAGCCCCTGGGCATTGCTTCCTCTGTGAACATCCTTCTTCCCTCCTTCACTTAGCAAACTCCTACCCATCCTGCCTATCTCGACTCTAACAAGGATTCCTCAGGAAGCTGCTCTGACCTCCCTGAAGAGGTGAGACTCCCAATAATCCTCCCTCATAGCACCATGTTCTTCTCCTTTCTTGCATTCATCACACTTGTAGTTATAAATATCTTCACGTGATGACTCAGTTAATCCTCTCTCATAAGCTCCAAGACGACAGAGATTATGTCTTCTTTTGTTTACCATCGTGTCCACAGCGCTAACCTGGTGCCTGGCACGTACTGCGTGGCCAATAAATATTTGTCGAATAAATGTATGAAAAACCAAGCTTAGAGAAAGATAAATACCATATGATATCACTTATATGTGGAATCTAAAAAAAATGATACAAATGAACTTATTTACAAAACAGAAACAGACTCACAGACATAGAAAACAAACTTCTGGTTACCAAAGGGGAAAGGTGGGGAGGGATAAATTGGGAATGTGGGATTAACAGATATACACTACTCCATATAAAATAGATAAACAACAAGGACCTACTGTATAGCACAGGGAACTATATTCAATATCTTGTAATAACCTATAATGAAAAAGGATATGGAAAATAATATATATACATATATATATGTAAAAAATGGAATCACTTTGCTGTATACCTGAATCATTGTAAATCAACTATACTTCAGTAAAATAATAATAATAATAAAAAGAAAAAACAAACTCAGTTCATTGGCTCTCCAACCTCTTCTTTCTGAATTTCCCATTTTGGCTAATGGCATATTTACCTAGTTGCCATAGCAAGGGACTTAGAAATCATCCTAGATTCCTCCTTCTTCTTTATTCCACTGTTAAGATAGACACCAGATTCTGTTGGTTCTACCTTCTGAATCTGTTTCTACCTTAGCTCATTTCTTGTTTGGACTAGAGCAGATTTCTCCATACTTGTCTCATCTCCAGTTTTGCATTTACTTTGTCCATTCTTCACGCTGCTCTTAGGGTGATCCTTCGAACCTGACCAAGTTAGTCCCCTGTGTAAAATACTTCAGGGTCAAGTTCAAATTCCCTCCTGATCTGGTTCCTGCTCACTTCCAAGGCCAGTTGTCTGTGACCATTCATTGTACATCTTCCATGCTCTCGAGTTCCTCTAGTGAGAATGAGCAACCCTGGATACAGGGCTCAGGCTTCATTGGCTCTATTTTTAGAACTCAGCATCATGTCTGGCTTGGAGAGGGAAATACACAAATGTTTGTGGTACTGAATGGAAATGAACAAAACTTATTTTTGTCCTGTTGTGCTATCAACCACAGTAGTACAGCACAGGGAAGAATGTTCACTGTAGGATGACAGCAAGTCATTAAGAAATGGATTAAATTATATTTATAAACTTAATATACTACCTCTTGCAAAGCAGTCAAATGAGAACGATTAGGATTTTAAAGTTTTGATTTAAAGGTGTAGTTGTTCAACTGTTTAGGAAAGTCAGCTATGCAAAACCACACTCAGTCCTTGGGATATCGGGGAAATTTGGCTATGATTAATAATATTGTGTTTCCCTGGGGGTGGGTTGGGATGTGTGGGGTTTAGCAACATTTGTGAGTTTGACATATACTTTCTTAAATTCCATGTTTACACCATTTTTTTCCGTTCCTTCAAATTACTGTCATATCAGAAACTTGCAAACTTCTAATTACTTGTTTTTATTTGCTGCTCTGAGACATTGTGTTTGGAATTAAAATTAAACTTAGGTATAAAGTGTGGCTTGAGCAGTCCATAGGCAAGAACGTGTGTGATTCAACAGGATATGGGAAGAAATGATACCAGCAGGTACCATAACAGATGCAGCCTTTTTAAGGGACAAAATTTCCATCTGTTAAAGACAGCTGGCCCACCAAGACTGAGAAATAAAAATCAAAAGGAGAGGGCTTCGGATATATGGAAAAAACCTAATTTGAACTAGAAAACTCCAACCAGAAGCTGAGCAGCATAATTTTTTCTTCCTATAAATTTATTTATTTATTTATTATTTATTTTTGGTTGCGTTGGGTCTTTGTTGCTGCCCGTGGGCTTTCTCTAGTTGCGGCGAATGGGGGCTACTCTTCGTTGTGCTACGGTGGCTTCTCTTGTGGAGCACGGGCTCTAGAGCGCAGGCTCAGTAGTTGTGGCACACGGGCTTAGTTGCTCCGCGGCATGTGGGATCTTCCCAGACCAGGGCTTGAACCCGTGTCCCCTGCATTGGCAGGCGGATTCTTAACCACTGCGCCACCAGGGAAGCCTGAGCAGCATAATTTTAAGAAGCAATTTTAGTGAGGGGTGGGGGAGTGTCTGGGGAGCAGCTGTAGTCAGAAGGCTGAATAAGACACCATAATTATAGCATTTGAGACTCTACAACTTTTTCTAATAGGTAGTATGAACAGTTAAGATGATGAAGTGAGAATTGTCTCCGTTTTCTTACCAGAAAAAATGACTTTGCCTCTGAAGGTATGTAAAGTGGTGTCCACTGTTTCAGTGCTGATGGCCCCATTCAACTTGGAAATACCATTTGGAATTAATGTCCACCTTAAGCTCTGCCCAAAAAAGAGTGATCTCTTTTCCAGAAACCAATGTTTGATGCCACCTCATTTGAAGGGACCTTTGTGTCATTCTGTGAATTTATCAAGTTTGGTCAGTAAGCCCAAGAGACTGGCTAAGAGAGAATTGTTACTGTGAATTCTTATTTACAGTGTAACCTCATATCCTGGACCTAATCAGGTCTAAAATTTGAGTTACTTTGGACAGGGCCCAACTTGTATTTTACCATGACACCATCTTTGTAAAAAACGTCTGAAAACCAAGTTAGCATTTTTGATAAAATTTCAAAATGAATAAATAATTTGTCAGGCACCCTCAAGGGTTTAGAAGCACCATTTACATATAACTTATTATCCTGTTTACCAAAGTCACCGTTGTCTTTTCATAAAACAAGTTCTTTTAATAAATAGTAATTTAGTAGACAGTCCAGTTTTCGCATCATTACACTTTTATTAAACACATTCTATGTGTTTAATACTATGCTTAGCATTGCTGGTGATACAAATAAATATTAAGGAGGCAATAATACACTTGGCGGGATAAAGATTTCTCCCACAATTATTTTTATAACAAAATGAGAGTATATAGTCACGGTGTAGACTGTATCATATTTAAGTATTACAGAAGTTCAGAGAGGTGAGATCAGTGCATTCTGGGTTAGTAAGGACCGGCTTTATAGAGGATGTTTGTCATATGGATGGAAAAGTAACTTCGGTTCTTTCCAAAAAATTACAATCCAGACTCTCTTCAATTTACAAAGGACTTTCCTGCATTATTTAGTTATTATTATCAACTTTTATGGAAGATATAGGTGGGAGCATTATACTGAGAAGCTCTTTTTCCAGCTGCGCCTCCCCGCCCCGCCAACCCCATCTCTGCAACTTTTCAGGGTCTTAGGTCTGGCCCCTGGTGCTGTCCTGTACCAAACCACCAATCCTCAGGACTGAGGCTGCAGAAGGACTCAAGACCTATTACCTCCTGATATTACAAGGGAAAACAGACATGAGATCTTTGTGTCTCCCTAATTCTCCAAGATTTTCTCTCAAAATGTGTTTCTGGCAAGAATTAAAATTTTTCTTTTGCATATCCTCAAGCTCCAGTAGAGCCAATTTTCAACTTTCACTTGAAATCTTACCTCTCATTTATAAGAGACATGCGTCCTTCTAACCCACTTAGCATCCGTTCTCCCTTATTCTGGTAACAGAAAGCTTCTCCTTTTGGGGCATTTGCATTGCTGTGTTAGAGCTGGCACACCAATGTTGTTAAAATTTCAGGAATTTGGCTAGTCCGTTGTCGTATGCCGTCACTATTTAACATTAAATTCTATAACCTTATGATTAAATAAACTCTATTAAAAACAAAGGTCATGCATGCGCAAAACTCATCACTTCCTAACTATTTTATGACATTTTATTATTATTGATGGTCTTGAGGTTACTTATTTTTATTTTACCTCTGTGGTAGAAATATCATGTACTGGGTGCTCCTGCATCTCTCTTCCTTAACTCTGTGTTCAGCGACCACACTGGGAGCTTGCAGTCTGCCCTGGTGAGAGTGTTTACACCATGGAAATTGGCAAACATTACACATGAAGACCCCACCTCCCACCCCCAGAGCTCAGCATTAAACATTTTCCAGAGTCCCACTGGGTGTTCCCCACCATACCCATGTCTACTAATCCCGGTTCACAAGGCTCAAGTAGTCTGACCACATGCTCCAACCCCAGAAGTGGACACATGCCCCAAAGAGCGAGTGACAGTAACTCCTCTGGGGTCCCTAAGTTAGCAGGATGTAAGTTAGTAGCTGGTGATAGCCTCTTCATCATTACAAACACAGAGACTGCTGGGGAAGGAAGCCACTACAGAAGAAAGCCAAGTGGAAAGATGGAAACAGAGTCTTAATGACATCTTTAAACATCGAAATCTAGCTTTGTCTGAAGCCATTATATCCTAGATTTTCAGTTATGAGGATCCATCATTTCTCCCGTTTTTCAGCCTGAGTCATTTTGAACTGACTTTCTATCACTCTAAAGAGCAATTTTCCACAATGAAAATAACTTCTGGATTTCCCTGGTGGCGCAGTGGTTAAGAATCCGCCTGCCAATGCAGGGGACATGGGTTCGATCCCCGGTCCGGGAAGATCCCACATGCCGTGGAGCAACTAAGCCCGTGCGCCACAACTACTGAGCCTGTGCTCTAGAGCCCGCGAGCCACAACTACTGAGCCCTCATGCCACAACCACTGAAGCCCGCTCGCCTAGAGTCCGTGCTCTGCAACAAGAGAAGCCACCGCGATGAGAAGCCCACGCACCGCAACGAAGAGTAGCCCCTGCTCTCCGCAACTAGAGAAAGCCTGCGTGCAGCAATGAAGACCCAACGGAGCCAAAAATAAATAAATAAAATAAATAAATTTATAAAAAATAATAATTTCTAAAAATCACACAAGGACTGTTCCTGAGCGCTCACGTATAGTAAGAGAGTAACAGAGTCATGTGTGATGATGGGCTGACACTTGAAGTGAACGCAGACTCACTCCAAGAGATTTTCCTGGCAGAGCACTTGATTCAAAATCCTGTATTAGCAAACACTAAATGTACAGACCTTTCTGATTGCCCTTGGATGGCTGAATCTTTGAACGGCAGATCTGTGAATCCCCAAGCCCACTTCGTCGATTCCCACACTTTGGCTGTGGCTATCCTAACTCCGTCCACGTGCCATGAAAGGAGGGGTCCATGTTCTCTGGAAACATTCTCCGTGGTGTGAAAACCCAACACACAACCCTAGTCAAGCTCAGTGTCGTATTTCCTCAAACTGTTATAAGACTTGAGGCTAGAAGACTATGCCCAATTTGTAGGAAGAGCTCTGTATTAGAAGTCAAGGACTTGCTTTCTAACTAATCCAGATTTTCCCACAATTTTGGACAAAACGCTTTACTTCTCTGGGCCTCAGTTTCCTCTTCCAGAGAGTGAGGGGCTGTTACAATGGTCCCACCTGAATCTCGGATGGGTTCTGTCACAGATAAGCTCTTCACCTATAATATATGGATCATTTAGGACTTTAATCCTGGACAGTTCCTTTTGTACTGTTGGGATCCCTTTCATGAGCCTGGGAAGCTTCATCAAGTTTAGCGTCATGATTCTTGCTTTGATTTACTGTAAGAGACTATTCAACACGATCCCCTTGGGATGCTCTGTCACAGGGTGTCTTTGGGTCATCCGTTACCTTCTTACAGCATGTGTTGTAGGTAGATGGTGATACTAGGTCTCTGTAGACAATTGCTATATCAAACATACACATCCTTTGTCCAATATGTTGCATCATTATGAAAAACAAAATCACCCTCAAGAAAAAAAAAAGGCAATTGTAGTGGTACTGTCCACAGTCCCAATTCCTATGGTTCTACTTTAAGCCTTTATGTTCATAACTAATGAGAACCTACTGTATAGCACAGGGAACTCTATTCAATGCTCTGTGGTGACCTAAATGAGAAGGAAATCCAAAAAAGAGGTGATATCTATACGTATAGATGATTCACTTTGCTGTAGTATAAACTAACACAATATTTATTGTAAAGCAACTATATGCCAATAAAAAAATAATAAACCTTTATGTTCCTGAGTATTCTTTAATTCTCAGACATTTTCTCATCGAATAAAAAAAAATATGTAGATAAATTGCCCCATTTTAGAAAGGCTCTTATTTTCATTTTTTAATCCATGAGAGAGAGTAGTAAGGCCAAGAGGTGACAACAGGAATAAATGACAAGTGAGTTTTCACTGTAAGAAGGTGGAGGTGAATGAGTCCCAGAGAGACATTTACCGTGGCGGTGGGGTGATGCTGTAGAGTTCATGCTCCAGCTTCTAGCTCTTGCATCACCAGCCTGTGATCATAGGTGCTAATTAAATTAATAAAAAGGCATTTTGTTAAAACACGGGCCACACACCTGCTGTGTCACCAGGCACAGGCTTCTTGCCTGTTGTGATGGAACAGTTTTACCGCTAAACAACGAAGACGCAAAGGAAAAAAAGAGCAAGAGGCAAAAGTCGAATTGTAGCCAATACATCCTTGATTTTCCACCACAGTGCTTGTTAATTTGTGGTGACACAGATTCAAAAGCACACAGTTTTGAATCTGACATTCTCAATTACTTAGGGTGTGACAACTTTGTTTAATAGTTATTATAATGATAAGAAGTAACATCCTGTCCTTACCCAATTAAGGACAAGAATGATAAACTGAGAAATTATAGCTTACAAAAATAAAACTTTTGATGCCAACAATGGGCACCTCTATCTCTCTGTAATGATGCTCGTACTGAATTGTCTACAGGTCATTTATTCGAAATTATTTTAAGACGCTCTAGTATCATCTCTCTTGGCTTGAATGCAGATCGATGTGTTTCTGTTAGAGGAAGATAAATTTTAAAAATCTTTTTAATGTGAAAAAGAATACGTATACACATGTATAACTGAATCACTTTGCTGTACACCAGAAACTAACACAACACTGTAAATCAACTATACTTCAATAAAAAAATAAGTTAAAAAAAAAACCCAGACTCACTCACAGACATAGAAAACAAACTTACGGTAACCAAGGGGTCAGGGGGTGGGGGAGGGATAAATTAGGAGTTTGGGATTAGCAGACGCAAACTATTATATCTAAGATGGATAAACAACAAGGCCTGACTATATAGCACAGGGAACCATCGTCAATATCCCGTAACAAACCATAATGGAAAAGAATATGAAAAAGAATATGTACATATGTATAAGTGAATCACTCTGATATACACCAGAAACTAACACAACATTGTAAATCAACTATACTTCAATTAAAAATAGATAAAAATCTTTTTAGCTTTAGCTATATTTTATGTTAAAAACAGTCATACCCCCATATATTAGGATTAGATTTAGTTGAGACAAAAACCCAAAATAAGAATTGATTTCCCTCGCATCTAGAAATCTGGGCAGAATGTCCAAGCCCGGGATACTGTCCCATGGTGTCAGAACCAGTTCCTTCCCATCCTGTTGCTCTGCCGTGCAGGGCCTCTGTGTTCAAGCTTTTCTCATGGTTCAAGATGAAACTGTGCCCAGCTTGTGCTTACATCTTATTGCAGTCCTTAGACACATGACACAACTGCAGGGAGGTCGAAAAATAAAGTCTCTATTCCAGGCAGCCACGAAGCGAGCTTAAAGCTGCATGTTCTAGTATTACAGAACAAGGGTTGGCAAAATTCGTTTTCTGTAAAGGGCCAGATAGTAAATATTTCAGGCTTTCTGAGCTACATGATCTCTGTCTCAACTATTTAACTCTGATGTTGCAGTGTGAAAGCAGCCACGGACAATACACATATGAATGTTTATGGCTGTGTTCCAATAAAACTTTATTTACAAGAACAGGTGGTTGGCTGGATTTGGCCCACAAGCTGATCCCTGTTATAGCAGATGGGTAAAACAGATGCTGGGGATAACTAGTACTTCTCTTACACCAGGTAATAGAGATATTAGGGATATTAACTTTGGTACGGTCCTTCTGCATCCCCCCCCCATTTTAATATAGTTAGTGGCAAGCAAAATTGCCAAATATTAATTAAGATCAGCAAAAATGATGTAGTAGAGGGCAAATTTGTTTAAGGCTCTCTTTGAAAGACTAGTTAGTGAATTTCGGTTATGCTTTTGTTTGTCATGCTGACCCTTCTTTTGCTTAGGCAACAACTCCTATTCCTTACCTTGGTAAGAGAATGGTTTTCTCAACCCAGTGTTTGGGAGATGCAAGATTCCACGAAACAAGCACTTTGAAGGGAATGCAGAGGAGACACTGAGAAAATGATGATGCCTTTCCCCTCTTCTTGGCAGAGTGGGACAGGCCTGTGATTTCATTTAATTATGTCTCACTCTCAGATCTTTTTTTCCTTCCTGGTGGACAGGGGAGAAGAGATGTGGGATTGTGCTAGGTAGTTCTCACTTGAGCAAAATAAACCCTGTAGGAATGTGATCAAAATTGACTATGGTAATTAATTTTGTCAGTAATTTTTACTTATTATTTCATAATTTTATTTATCCTTTTCCCCTGAATTCAAAGATAGCAAATGGTTTAATAAAGTCAAATATAGATAAATAAATACCAAATTGAGAGTATTCCGTAATACCCCCTCTGCCACCGCCGAGTCTCCCCTGGACTTTTTTATATGCCTGTCCTAACAATCAGACAGTGTGCCAGGAATGCGAGGTTATAGTAATTCCTGTTGCTTCCAGAACTCCTAAAGTGAGGAAAGCTGTTTTCCAAACCGCACTCCTGGTTTCCTTTTCCTCCACTTAAGATCTCATTAGCAGAGGAATATTAAGCTTCAAGATTCTCCCTTTTCATAGCGCCAACTACTGCTGAAGCTACTTTTAGCATCTCCCAATTTTGTATTTTGTATTTTGAATACTCCTAATTTTGTATTCAGTACAAAAGTTACTTAACTTTAATTTAACTGGTCAAACATTTTTACTACATCGATTAGAAACTAGAAGGACAGTAGCCTTATATTTCCACATTTATGAATGGCAACTCAGAACAGAACAGTAGAGTTAAAAAGAACCTTAGAGATAATTTAGTCCAAATCCCTTAGTTGACTGAGGGGAACGGAGATTCAGAGAAGGAAAGTGATGTGCCCTGGATTGCACAGCTAATTAATAAAATTCAGTAGGAACTCAGGTCTTTTGGTTCACAGATACACTGGAAAATTCCACCCTCCTTGCTGGTGGGCTGAAGTCTCAGTGGGAGGGTAGCCCTTCCAGCAGATGGGGAGCAGGGGGGACACTGTCACGCATTGGCAAGTGGGAGGATAAGATGTCTGCACCTCCATTTCTTTTTTTTTTTTTTGGCTGCACCGTGTGGCATGCGGGATCTTAGTTCCCCAACCAGGGATGGAACCTGTGCCCCCTGCATTGGGAGATTGGAGTCTTAACCACTGGACCAGTAGGGAAGTCCCTCCATTTCTTCTTGCAACAGTGGTAAATAAGGAGGGCCTTAGCTTCTTCTGGAAAGGTCGTCTGTTCTCTGGGACAAGGACGCAGAGTGGTGGCTGCATGGAGATCCGTCTGGGACAAGTGGAGAGTATACAAGGCAAGAAGGACAAGATGGCCCCCACTAGGATGTCTGGGCCTGTCTGCGTAACATTCTCAGGGGCCTCTAGGTTTTTCAGGTGGTCTCAAAGAATTATCCTCAAATCTAGAGTGAACTGAATTTAACTTTGGCTCAACAGGACAGTTTTTGGGAGAAAGGAAATGTATCAAATTTAGACCAAACAAAAGGGTTACCAACATTTCCCAAAAGGTTGGAGATTACTAAGCATTAAAAATTCAAACTAATATGTATGGTGGTGTAGTTTTATAAAGGACATAAATACTTAGTACTTCCTAACATGCTTATTAATTTCCAGGGTCACCTTCACAAATGGGTAAAATTTTCTTAGATTCATATGAACATATGGATATATATTCATATTATGTGTACATAATATACATATGTAATATACACATGCATTATGTATTTACACACAATATACACATATATTTATATGTACATACATATAGAATATATGTATATATGTATATATATGCATTCACATGTACAGGATGTATATTTTAATATGTATATTAATTTACATATATTGTACGTACTGCATGTATATATTACGTAATATACATAATATGCATATATGTGTATACATATACATCCATATATTCATATTCATCTACAGAAATTTTACACATTTATGAAGATGACCTTGGAACTTAATTAATAAACATGTTGGGATACATTAAGTATTTATATATACACACACATATACATATAAACACACAAATATACATATATTTATTAATAGATCACATACATATATATGCAAACCCTTTTTTCTCTATATATGAATATATTGTGAGAGTCCCTCTCCCTCCACATCTCTATATATGTATATACTGTGTACTTAAGTCTTTCTTATTCCGCCCTTTTATTTTCCCTTCAGAAGAGGGAAGGAAGAGAAAAGAGAGGGAGAATAAAGGAGAACAGAACTGGGTGACAAAGAGATGCCCAAACATTAATATGAAAAGAATAAATCCTTAATCATAATAATTAGTGACACATGCCCTTTTGGACTCTCATCTGTTCTAGCCTAAGGAAAGAAATTTTAAAAGAACATTTTAAAATGGAAGAAACTCTCTTTCTACTTTCTAAAACCAACAAAGGCTATGTCATATACCAAGCCATTTCAGCAAAAGCATTAGGAAGGAAGGACCATTTCAAATTAAATCTGTCATTAATTTACTAACTACTCACTTGAATCTCATACATAATTTTAAGTAGAAAGGGTTGTCAAATGTAATTAAGGTCATTATTTTGTGTCAAAGGAGCCCACAGGCTTTTCTCATATAAGAAATCTTTCCATAAAAAGAAGCACTAAGGTTTCTTCAAGATTAAGGGCCTCTGGAGCCTTTGCCATGAAGATGTATTACAGCAGAGAGGATGGAGCATATAGAAGTCATCTAGGAAGATTATACAAGGTTTCTCAAGGTGAGAGGTCTCTGAACAAGAACAGATTATGTTATTTTAAGAAGATTTGCTGGGTGTCCAATTTCCAAAATGAATTGTAATGTTTTCTGCTACCTAAAAAACTGACATCTGTGGTGAGAAAATGATAGCCTTGGCATCATTTAGTTCATTCAACAAATATTTCTGGAGATAGTCCTATATGCCAGGCACTCTTCTAGGTTCTTGGGATCCAGCAGGGAATCAAATGAGGTCCCTGCTCCCAAAGACCTCCTACTCTAGTGCGGAGGCAATAAAAACAAACAAAAAAAGCCATAAATGTAAAAGACAGCAGAACTCATAATCTGCAAACAAAAACACAAATATGCAATGACAAACTCAGCTGGGGAGTTTTGGGGGCGAGGACAGGGTGGGGAATTCTGAGACTCGGAGGAGAAAGCCTGTCTTCCTGGAGCAAGTGATGTGAAGCTGAGAACTGAAGGCTGAGGAGGATTTGGCACAGCCAGGGCAGCTGAGGGTCCGAGGCGGAGGGAAGGCGGGCGTGTTCCCAGCCAGGACCTTGGAAGTCATGTTCAGAAATTTGAAATTTAAGAGCCATGGGAAGGCACCGTGAAGTTGTTAGTAGGAAAGTGAGCAGATCAAATTTTGTTTCATACGATCCTTTTGTAATAGCTGGAGGAGGGATAATATCCTAGACAGGAAGAATGTCAGGATAAGCCAGGGAAGAGACGTGGGGCACGGCCGGCTCTGGAGGGCTGTGACGAGCGCCACTGCCATCTCGTTGAACCCTCAGAGCATCCCCATGAGGAAGGTCCATTATTAGCACCCACATTTTCTAAATGAAGAAACGACAGAGAGGCTAAGTTACTTTCATAACTAGCTGGTAGATGTGGGGTTTGAACCTACTTCCTCCGGCTGCAAGTGTAACCACTTCCTTACGGTTTTCTCTCCAGAGGTAGGCTGATTTGAGGAATATCGAGAGGTGGGCTTGAGAGCATTCAGTGATTGAATTTGGAAGTCATGAGGGAGCAGGCGGAGCTTGGGGTGGTGACCGGGTGGATGGTAAGGCCTTTCACCAGGAGGACAAGGGAGGTTTTGGTTGGGGGGGAGGGGAGAATGAACATAAGAAGTCTAGCTTTAAGCACGCTGACTTGGAGGTACCATGTGGAGATGTCTGGGTGAATCATAAATCCAGCGCTCAGAAGCCAGGTCTGGTCTGACAGACACAGATTTGGGAGTCCTCAACCTAGATTATACCTGGAGTCAAGGAAGGAGATAAAATTGCCTTAGTACGATGTTAAGGGTGCCTGGAGAAGATAGCCTAGTACACCCAAGGAACAGACACAGAAAACGTAAATTGAAAAAGAGACTGACAAGATGTGGCTCGAGACATGTGAGAAGCAGAGGAACGGGCCGTCACAGGAATCAAGAGGTCTGTCCAGCAGAGGACGACAGCTGGGCAGCACCGTGCCGTCTGGGAGGGCGAGGGCTGGGGTGCGCTGGTGGACTTGTCATCGAGGATGTCCCCGGTGAGAACAGTCATAGTTGATGAGTAACAGCCAGACAGTGCTGGTAAATGAGGCGACGAGTGAGGATAACTCAGGAAGGGAGAAGTGAGATGGTTGTGGGAGAAGAACACGGGGAACAGGGGCTGAGGAAGTTTGTTTGATTTTCAAATAAAGGAACCACCTGTGTGCATCTACTCACGTGCCGATGATAAGGAAGCAGTTCAGAAAAAGAAGGGAGAGATGGAGCAGAGACGGGACAAAGCAAGGAATGCATTCTTTGAGTGGAAGTGGGTGGAGGGATTGACTTCAGACTGCCGTGGGGGGGTCGGGGGGGGGGAAGGGAAGGTGTGGATGCTGACGTTTATGTGGGTTTGGTGGTGGGAGATTGTTGGGCTGCACCCCACAGTCCTGCAAGCCGTGTAGTTGCCCAGACTCAAGACCGAAGAAAGAGTCCGGAGACAGCGACAGAGACATCAATGGTTTATTGCACAGGGGGTCTTACACAAAGGGTCCTGGAGCGACACCCCACCGTGTGCAGCAGACGGTGGGCAGGACATTCGGGGGAGCAGGAGGCTACCGTTTATTGGGGGTTACTGACGTCAGGTGGGCTCACCAGTTACCAAAGACTAATTAAGCCCTATAATTAAGAGGACTGGGTAGTCATGTGAGTGAAGCTGGGACTGGTTGAGCAGGGGATGTACAGAGAGCAAGAGGACAGCCATCTTAAATGACCTAACCACACAGGGATCAAGGGCTTTCCCATTAGGGGAATTCATTTTAGTAGGATTGAGTGTAAAGGGGAGATGTAGTGGGGTCAGACGTTTGAGGACAGTCGAAACATTGTGAAATAACTAGAGTGGAGACTGTGAGAGTGGATCGGGGAAGGATTCACAGGTTGCTGGCAGCACTTAGGGCCCGATAGGGTCTGGCAGTCATGAATTTATGGTGGCACCCATCTGTGAGGTTGTCTGATGTTCTCAAGCAGAGCTTGGCAGCCCAGGTATACAAAGAGCTCAAGAACCTTGGCTTGATCCAAGTTGAGGTGTTTCCAGGTAGTTGGGGAGAGTGAACTACGGAGACACTGGAGCAAGAGAGTTGAGGGTCTGCAAGAGCCTGGGTGAAGGGGCAGGTTATGGAGTCTCAGCTGGATGGGAAATGGGGAGAAGGAGGGGGCAGATTCCTGCTCTGGCTCTCACATTGACTCTGTTACTTTGGGTCAAATGCCACATATCTCTGGGCTTCAGTTTTTTCCCACTTAAAAGAGAGGGTGTTGGCTCACTCGGTTAATATCCCTTCCAGTTCTAAAATTCTGTGGTTCAATTTTGCAAAAATGCAAGTACTCTTTGACCATGAGTGAGAGACCCTGCCAACTCCTTCTAATCACTGGGGTCAAACAACCTTCTCTATGCCAGAGAAGCAAATTCCATCGATGTTTCCAGACCACTGATGCAACTCTTTCATTTTCTCATGAAAATATGAAAAACATTCAGGGCCCTTCCCATAAATCAAGAATAACTGTCTTGTTGCCATTGGCAATTCAACCCTGCTGTACACTTCCGAATCTGTACTTGATTCAGTTCAATTCAGCTTAAAAACATATTTATTGAGTATCTACTTTGGGTAAATTACTGAGACAGCAGTTGCAGGCGATACAAAGGTAAGAGAGCTGCAGTGCTTATTCTGTTATAGTCTAGCAGGAAGGATCAGACTGGTACAGAAATAAGTGTGTCAGGGGTATAAATCTTTGCATTCAGCTCAGGGAAGAAAGGACAATTTCTTTCTATATTTCTCCTTAACTTAATTTCTGTTTTGAGCCTACTT
The DNA here is from genome assembly GCF_009873245.2 of Balaenoptera musculus. NCBI lineage: Eukaryota > Metazoa > Chordata > Mammalia > Artiodactyla > Balaenopteridae > Balaenoptera > Balaenoptera musculus. The sequence goes on from NC_045793.1 coordinate 7,758,936, forward strand.
TTTACCAAGTTGGAATAAACTCAGTGGGAGTCCCACCATTTTTTGGGTCACAACTAATTCTCAGGGCTTACATAATCCTAAGGTACCAGGAGGGGGTGCTGTTATGGTCCTCAATGTCATTTGTCAGCAGACAAAAACAACCACACGCTTTGTGGTTCTGTGTTATCAGTTCATGCAGGCAGCTACAGGGACATACTCATTTGCTCTGCGTGGTCCCTTCAGGACATTTTGATTCTCTCTTCTACCTCTAGGCCTTTCTGGGTTGCATGGTAATCAGTGTGCCTCTTCCCAGCATGCTTAAACACACTGCTACGGTCTGACTGTTTGTGTCCCCCCCAAATTCATATGTTGAAATCCTAACCCCTAAGGTGATGGTATTAGGAGGTAGGGCCTTTGGGAGGTGATTAGGTCATGAGGGAAGAGCCCTCATGAATGGGATTATTGCCCTTATAAAAGAGACACCTGAGAGATCCCTCGCCCCTTCTGCCACGTGAGGACACAGGAGGTTGGGCTCTCACCAGATATTAAACCTACTAGCACTTTAAACTTGGACATCCCAGCTTCCAGAACTGTCAGCAATAAATTTCTATTGTTTATAAGCCACCCAGTCTATGACATTTCATTATAGCAGCCTCAATAGACAAAGACACACACCATTCATTCATTTTCTTTATGGGGGTCTTAATATGTGTCCCCAAGGATCTATGTGGGACACAGGATAAAGTGCCCCTTCTCTCTAGAACCAATTGACATTTTGATTCTCCTCATTTGCTCCCCCTGCCACCTTTCCTTTTTACCTCTAGCCCTGAGAACCCTCTGATCTGCGAAGACCGGGTAGATGGGGTGGGGAATCCTACTATGACAGGTAATGTTTGCTTTCAAACCTTTTGTCTTTGCTGTCAGCCATTTCTATTACACTGGGAAACTTCTTTTTCTCTCCCTTTTCTGCTCTCTCACATCCCTTTAAGTCAATGAACACAGAATGGATTATCTGCTTGAATGTGGAGAAGAGAAAGAGGGAAAGAAATGTGGGGGAAAACGTGGAAGTTATTTCATACAAGGCAGAAATAGGGTGTATTATGAGATATATAAGCTTTGTGCTCTAGGGATTCAACTATATCAATAGGGATGTTTGGTTGAACATGAAAGAAATGAACACTGGCTAATGTAAGAGAGAAAAATAATGGTTTTATTAGAAGGATTCTGGGTACCTCAATGCATAGAAAAAAGAGCTCAATAGATGCTTTGAGAATGACAGGAACTGGGGCTGAAGTGGTAAATGCAACAGGAGGAACTCAAGAACCATTGAGCATGCCATGATCAAGTGACTCAGCTCCAACTACCTTCTGTCTGTGTGTTTCCACTGGGGAGAAAATCCTACGGGAGATAGAATCTGATTGGTTGAACTTGGGTCACATGACCACATCTGTTGCCAGGGGTTCTCTACTTGGAAGCTCTGCCAGACCTGATGAATGGGAGAGAAGCTGTACTCCTAAGACAAGGGGAAGGTAAATGAATGTAGGGATGTGGACTAAACAACTGGTGCTTGCTCAAGAGGAGTGAGAGACCACTTCTCTGTCAGAAAACAGGAACACTTAGAGGGAGATGGCATTTGTACATGACTTGGGAGGACAGGAAGGGTTCTGATGGACAGAGATAAGAGGTGGGGTAGAATGAGCAATGGCCCAGAGACAGGAAATTTGAGACTCTCTCAGGGACTAAGAACAATTTTGTAGAGCTTAGTACGTGAATAGGGGTAGGAAACAAGGTTCATAGCGTTGAAAATGTTGATCTGGAGCCATGTAAAGAACTCTGAATGAGGAATTGTATGGGCTGAATTGTGTCCCCTCCCAAATCCATATAGTGAAGACCTAGCTCCCAATAGCTCAGAATGTGACTGTGTTTGGGGATAGGATTTTTAAAGAGGTTATTAAGTTAAAATGAGGTCACTAGGGTGGGCCCTAATCCAATATGACTGGTGTCCTTGTAAGAAGAGGAGCACCTCAATATATAAGGCAAATGCTAACAGCCATAAAAAGAGAAATCACCAGTAACAATAATAATAGTGGGGGACTTTAACACCCCACTTACATCAATGGACAGATCATCCAGACAGAAAATCAATAAGGAAACACAGGTCTTAAATGACACATTAGACCAGATGGCCTTAATTGATATTTATAGAGCATTCCATCTGAAAGCAGCAGAATACACATTCTTTTCAAGTGCACACGGAACATTCTCCAGGATAGATCACATGCTGGACCACAAAGCAAGCCTCAGTAAATTTAAGAAAATTCAATTCATATCAAGTGTCTTTTCTGACCACAACACTATGAGATTAGAAATCAACTACAAGAAAAAAACTGTAAAAAATACAAACATGTGGAAGCTAAACACATGTTACTAAACAACCAACGGATCACTGAGGAAATCAAAAAATACCTAGAGACAAATGAAAAAGAAAAATGACGATCCAAAAACCTATGGGATGCAGCAAAAGCAGTTCTAAGAGGAAAATTTATAGCAATACAATCTTACCTCAGGAAGTAAGAAGAGGAGATTAGGACACAGACATCCACAGAGAGAGGACCATATCAAAATACAGGGAGAAGATGGCCATTTACAAGACAAGAAAAGAGGCCACAGAAGAAACCAACCCTGCAGGCACTCTGATCTTGTATTTCCAGGCTCCAGAAATGTGAGAAAATAAATTTCTGTGGTTTAAGCCACTCAGTCTGTAGCACTTTGTCATGGCAGCCCTACCAAACTAATACAGGATTTTTGTTTCTTATTTTGGAAGCAATGGGTACCCATGGAAAGTGTAAAGAGGGAAATTACATAATGAGACTTATCCTCAGGAAAACAGGTCTAACAGTGGTATATAAGTGAGTGGAGTGGGTAGAGTCTGCAGGCTGGGAGACCAGTTAGAAGGCTATTGCAATAGCCTTTCAAAGGCAGATGAGGATATTAGCTTGGAGCATGAAGAGATGAGGGGTATGGTGACTATTATGGAAATGGGATTCACTAGGTTTGGTCATGAATTGAATGTTAGAGAGGAAAACAGAGAGTTAAAGAGGTCTTAGATCTTTCTAACCTGTTCACTGGGAGAATGGGTCATAAAAGAGGACTCCTGATGATGAGTGACAGAAAATCTAATTCAAATAAGCTTAAGGGAAAATGGAATTCAGTAGCCATTATAATCTCAAAGTCCAGTGGGATGTACCCTCAGGTGGTTTATGAGGAAACTGGGGCCCCAGGAGGGCCATGACTTGTACAAGTTCCGCATGGGGTCTGGGAGAGGAACAAGGATGACCAAGCAAAGCCTTGACTCTGGGTTGGTATTCAACCCTATATTGCTGTATGGTATTGGCCTGAAGTTTCCTCTACACCAGGAGACACATGCTCTGATGCTTCTGGAAGGTAAAGCAAGTGAGTGAAGCAGGCCCCATTAATGGGGACCCCTATTACTCAGCACAGCTGATCACTGCCACGTGGGAATGAGAGGTCAAGAATCGTCCAGAAGAACCTAGGGGCAGGACAGGAATAAAGATGCAGATGTAGAGAATGGACTTGAGGACATGGGGAGGGGGAAGGGGAAGCTGGGACGAAGTGAGAGAGTGGCATGGACATATACACACTACCAAATGTAAAATAGATAGCTAGTGGGAAGCAGCCGCATAGCACAGGGAGATCAGCTCGGTGCTTTGTGACCACCTAGAGGGGTGGGATAGGGAGGGTGGGAGGGAGACACAAGAGGGAGGAGATATCGGGATATATGTATAGCTGATTCACTTTGTTATAAAACAGAAACTAACACACCATTGTAAAGCAATTATACTCCAATAAAGATGTTAAAAAAAAAAAAAAAAAAAAAAATCGGCCAGATGGGATTTTCCAAGAGAAGCTGGTAATGTGAATTTTCATGTTGGCAGCTAACTTAAAAACACAAAAATACCATGTGAGCAAAACAGGTTTGTGGGTGGACTGCCAGTTTATGACCTTGGCTCTACACCTTGGGGATAGAAAAAAAAAAAAAAAAGAGGTCAAGATGTGGAGAAGAGAGGATGTAAACAGCCTTCACCTCCAGCTCACATCCTCCAGAGATGTTGGTGGGAAAATGGCTTCTGTGGTCCCGAAAATCTGTATACCTCTAATATGACGGGACAGAGTGTGGGACTTCTAAGCCATCAGTGGTCTGGATTTTAGTCTCTCCTCTTATCTTTTATAAAAATCTGGAAACTTTTTTAGTGATGACCATTCTTTCAGTTTTGGTGTGAAAATACTATATAATTTGGATTAAAATAGTGTAGGAGAAGTTGAAAAAAAGATTTTGCCAATTTTGCAGTCATAGTTAATGCTACGACATCTCTTTCCTTCAACTCCTTTTTTTTTTTGCCTACTATGTGCAAGAAAATGAGTTCTACCTCAGACGATGTAAGAAATGAGTAAGAATAAGCTGTGCCCATGCTCTTAAAGTTTATAATTGTGGAACCAGACTATCATTGGTTCCTACAGTCTCCCAACCATCATGTGTTCCTTGTACCACGTTATTATCGGGGACAAAATAATAAATAGGACATGTTTGTGGACTCAGAGTTTACTGTAGAGAGAGATATAAACAAATAATTACAGTGTTGTGTATGTGTTATAATAGCAGCATGATCAAGAAAGTAGAGGGGCTTCCCTGGTGGCGCAGTGGTTGAGAGTCTGCCTGCCAGTGCAGGGGACATGGGTTCAAGCCCTGGTCTGGGAGGATCCCACATGCCGTGGAGCAGCTGGGCCCGTGAGCCACAATTACTGAGCCTGCGCGTCTGGAGCCTGTGCTCCACAACAAGAGAGGCCGCGACAGTGAGAGGCCCGCGCACCGCGATGAAGAGTGGCCCCCACTTGCCGCAACTAGAGAAAGCCCTCGCACAGAAACGAAGACCCAGCACAGCCAAAAATAAATAAATAAATAAATAAATAATTAAATAAAAAAAAAAAGAAAAGAAAAACTATCACAATAAAGAAAAAACTTCAAAAAAAAAAGAAAGTATAGAGGAACAGAGGAGAATGACCTAATTCTGTTTGTATGAGCCAGGGTAGGCTTCACAGAGGAGGTGACATTCATGTTTTCTTTAAGGATGACTGAGGATTTGCAAAACAGATTAAGGGTGGACAGGCTTTCTAGGCAGAGGGCACAGCATGTGCAAAACTCAGGCACAAAGGAGTATTACATGTTTAGGGTGTGATGAGTGAGAAATCAGATGTGGCAGGTTGCTCAGGAGAACTACAAGCAAAGTGTTTGCGATTCTCATTTACACCATGATTCTATTGTTCTGTGTAAAATGAGTCAGGGCAGGGGAATGTCTTGGGCACGCCAGACATTCAGGTATTTGGGGACTTGCCTTACATCCTCTACACATGAGAATTTTACTGGAATTTCTACTGGAAAAAAACCATTTATGTCATCCAGGCTTGGGAAGTATAGTAGCCCCTACAAATTACTTCAAAGTATTTATTTCACTTCTGTTATTTTAAGTCACGAGACCATATATTTAAAAATGAGCAATACTTGTTACCATAATCTACAGAAAACTTGCCCTATATTATTGTGGAATTAGTGATTCTTTTTCCTTAGATGGCAGGGTTATGGTTTAAATGGGAATTTAATGGTAAGATCCATTATCTACTTACACTGAATTTTGTCATCCAGGTGACTATTGAGTATTTACAATACACGTAGGTAGCTATCTGAGTTTGTAAAGACAAGAGAATGCTTTTTATATTTGGTTTGTATAGGTCAGTATCACTACCTTAATTCACAGTGAAAAAGAAAAATACCAATCAAAGGAAAGGTACAGTTCCTTTCAGCAGAGACATTCAGAAAGACAGTGTAACAATCCAAGGGAAGTGTCTTGGTCCATACCCTGTGGTATCCTGGTGAGTGCCTGGGACCTCCCATCAGTGAAGGTCACAGGCTGGAGGTCAGCCCAAATGATTTTTGCTTCATTTATACATATGTAGTTCCCATGAACTATATAATAAATATATGTGGGTTTTCAGCCAATTTTTGTTAAGAGACATAGTGTTTCAGAGCATTTTATCTGTGGAATCTGATTTAAACATTATCAGATATTTACAAATAAAGACAATTATGTACTAAGTAGAATGTAAAATCTGTTGAATTCACTATCATAGTTTTAGACAATAAACTTGAACTCCTGTGAATGTGAGTTGGCAACTGACAATGCCAGGGTGACCAGCTTGTCTCGGTTGTAGCACTGAAGATCCTATGTCCCAGGGCTCCAAACTGTGAGACAATTCTGCCCACTGGGACCCAGCACTGCCCAGCTCAGGTGCAGATCTGCACAGTGGGTCGTGTTCTTACACCAGCTCTGAGGACTTAGTATCTGGCTGGAGCAGAGTTGGATGGTGACACGTGGATTGCTTGAAAAGTGAATGACCCAGGGTTGTAACAAATGATAAAATAATAAGGTTGTATCAATCCCAAACCTGACCATGAGTGGCAGGGAATATGAGAAAGACAGAAAATATAGGCAGGAAGAAAGGAGTGCCAAAAGGCTGGAGAGAAAGTTAAAAAAAGTTTAGCTCACTAGCTCAAAAGCTTCTCCCGGAAATACTTATCAAGGAACACCGTTTCTCTCTTCACTGTCCCTGCACACACCTATGTTTAGGGAAAATCCAGTTAAAAACCCTCATGTGCAGCATTTTAATCTTTTTTTTTTTTAATGTACTATGTCCTTAAGTGAGTTTTCCTAACCATTTTTTAATGAAAAATTTCAAACATACAGAAGAGTTGCAAGAACTTTACTGTGAACACCCATATACCCATCACCTAGACTGCACAATGGGGACTTCCCTGGTAGTGCAGTGGTTAAGAATCTGCCTGCCAGTGCAGTGATACAGGTTCAATCTCTGGTCTGAGAAGATCCCACATGCCGCGAAGCAACTAAGCCCATGCGTCACAATTTCTGAGCCTGCGCTCTAGAGCCTGCGAGCCACAACTGTTGAGCCCGTGTACCACAACTACTGAGCCCATGTTCCACAACTACTGAAGCCCGTGTGCTCTAGGGCCCGCGTGCCACAACTACTGAGCCCGCATGCTGGAACTACTGAAGCCCGTGTGCCTATAGCCCGTGCTCCACAACAAGAGAAGCCACTGCAATGAGAAGCCCGCGCACCACAACAAAGAGTAGCCCCCGCTCACCGCAACTAGAGGAAGCCCGCGTGCAGCAACGAAGACCCAATGCAGGAAAAAAAAAAAGTTAGACTGCACAATGAACATTTTGCTATACACTTGCTTTATCACGTATCTTTCATCTCTCCATCCATCAGTCCATCTTACTTTTTTTAACACATTTCAAAGTAAATTGTCATATCCCTTCCCCCTAAACACTTGAGCATGCATATCATTAACTAGACTTTAGTATTTATTATGTTTTTTTCCCTCTTGAGATAAAATTTACCCCTGGTGAAATACACAGAGCTTAAGTATATTTTTCCATGAGTTTTGACAAATAAATACACCTGTGTAACCCAAACCCTTAGCAACATATAGAGCAGTATATCACATCAAAAAGTTCCTCATGCCTCTTCCTATTAAACCCCACCACTGTCATTCCCCCACCTTCCCCGGCAGGCAATTACTGTTCTGATTTTTTCCATTACTGATTAGTTTTGTCTGTTCTAGAGCTTCACATAAGTGGAGTCATAGAGTACACATTCCTTGGGGTCTAGTTTCCTTTGCTCTGTATAATACCTGCAAGATTCATCCTTGTTCATGGGAATATCAGCATCCCACTGAATGTCTCTATCATAGTTTGTTTATTCCTTCTCCTATTAATGGACATCTGGCCTGTTTCCAGCTTTTGAATATTATATATAAACCTGCTATGGACATTCTTATGCAAGTCTTTTTATGGACATGTTTTCATTTCTCTGGGGTAAATAGGAATAGAATCCCCAGCATTATTTTAAATGGTTTAGTTTAGCACTAGGTGGTGAAATCACTATAGCTCAGCACATCCCATATCTCTACCCTTCTGTCCATCTGATTTTCTCTCCTTTTCTCAACTTTTTTCTTCCTATTATCCTGATTACCTTCTTCTACCTCTTGTCTCTCTCCTCTTGTTCTCTCGCCTCTTGTCTCTCCTGATAGGGTAGTGTATTTCATTACCATATTTTCATTGTCCGAAAAATTCTTCCAGAGGGAGGCAGCATAATGTTGATGAAAAAGCCCTGATTCTTGGGCTACATTCAAGATACGCCCCTGCCACTACTTAGCACAGAAAGTCACTACCTTTCTGGGCTCCAGGCTCATCGATCCTTTATTCAAGGGGTTGGAAGAGGTGACTCTGAAGTCCCATTTCCCGATCTACTGTTCTGTGAATCCATACCTCTTTTTCTAAGCCACAAATAGGGCAGAGAGCCAAGAGAAAAGGAGGGGAGAAGATGAGGATGTTAGGGTAGAGATGTAGAAGGAAAAATAGAAAAATAAACTTCTTTCCTGCTTCTTGGCCAGGAAAACAGTGATGCGTTCTCTGGGACCAGGACAGTCCCATCCCGTACTTAGGTTTCTTTCCTTACTCATGGTTTTGGGGTTAGGCACCCCACCTGGCTTAGCTTTTTCCTCTCCTGCTGGATGCCCCCATCTTCTCTGTTCCCCCATTAATATATATACGTTCTGTGCGCCAGAGAAGCTCACTGTACCTTTTGAGATGGCGTTGTATGCTAAGTTATGCCAATGAACCAATGAAGAAACCAAAAGAGGTCCTTTCTTGCCCAGGTAAAATTTGCAATTTAACATAGGCGTTGTGGATGTGATGCACTCATTTTCATCATATAATCCAGAGTGAGGAGATGCAGGTCCAAGAAGTGAGGCGACACCATGTCAGCCTCTATGTGGAGTTCCTCTTGAGCACCTGAGGCTGGGCATTTGACATCCTCTTCATACTATGCAGACTATGCGACCTGAATTTTATCGTATAGTCTCAATTCCAAAAACTTTATCTGGCTGCTTTCAAATATACTCGTATACTTATCAGAACACATATTTCAACTTTTGGGTCAGAAGCTGTGTTCCCTGGGCATGTTGACTGATACCATTTTCAGCATGTGTTCTCTTTTGAGCAGTCTCTGCCTGTTAATAATTAGCGTATAATTAGCATATATGTTATTTCAAAAAGGTAAAGTTTCAGCCCTCGGTACTGGATTTACAGAAAGGTTAAATGAAGAGAGAAACTACTAAAATAAGAGGGACATAAACCTAATAAAAAAAAAAAGAGATAATGTAGAATGAAAGAGAGGGAAAAGATGGAACAATCGTGACTAGAAGATAGAAAAAAAATGGGATGTGTGCGAAGAAAAGAGAAAGCCCTTAAAAGACAACATTTTATGTTTGAAAAAAAAAACAACAAAAACATTCTGGGCTAATCCGATGTAAAATTGCTTTACCCCAAACCAGAAGATTTAAGAGTAAAATGTAAATCTTGGGCCATAGCGCCCCCTGGCACACCTAACTACAAGCGCCGTTATGCATCTTAGATCCTTCATGTATTTTGGTGCACTCAAAACGTACTCATATTTCACAACAAACACAAATTAATTATAGCTCAAAGGAGCAGAGCGAGGCTTTCAATTCAAGCTCTAAGCAATCATATTAGTGATTATTTTTTTCTGTTTCTAATACACCAATTAAGCTCATTGAGTTACTAATTAAGTTACTTCACTCAAAGATAAGGGAATCATAACATACACTAAAGATGGCATGAGCTCTAGCTTTTAAATAATTATCTCTCTGAGGTTGTGGCTCTTCAGTTTCCTATGTTATGCCAGTAGATTGAATCTTAAGAGTCATTTACAGAAAAAAGAAAAAAAGGCATTTAAACAGTTCTAATGCAGTGGGTCCTTCTCATCAGACACGGTGAAGGGCACTGTTGACTTTAAGACCCAGGGGCAGGCACGTGTGGGAACTGGACCACACATGTGCTTTGAAAAGAGGCCCAGCCACAGCTGGAAGCTATGCTATACCCTTATCCTTGTCATCTAAAACCAAAGAGAGGGCGGACTCTTCACTCCAGGTTTATCTAGGAGCCACTTGACATTTAACTCCTCAGAAGAAAGCCTTCAGAAGACAGAGCAAGCAAACAGAGATTCTAACTTTGCAAACTGAAGAAATTATAAGATAAGATAAGGAGGAAGATCAGATAAATGGGGCCAGGATCAAAACCCCTCTGGGTATGAGGGGAGGAAGGCGAAGAGGGCAGAGCATCTTGTTTTGAGAACCCAAACTAGCAAGGCTCCCGGACTGGGGTGGAGGGCATGCAGCTGCACAGGTGGATTGAGAGAATCTTAAAAAGCTGGAAACATCTGCCCCTGTGGCCTTTCAACTCAAGCTTGGGTTCAGAGATAACCACTTCCCCTACTACACTCCACCATAATTAGTTAGCCCACTTCCTTGCTAAACCCTGAGAATGTCTATCCAGAAATCTATTTGAAAAAGGGCTCCTTTAATTAATTAATTTTTTTTTTAAAGAGAAGTTTTCAGTTTTTAAAAGACTGACAGCTATGAGTCAGTCACATTTCTGACACCGGCTGCAACCCGGGAAGAGATGGCCACCTGTGTCTGAGAGCAAGGCCCAGTGAAGGACACAGCCGTAAGCCTTCAGCAGCCGGTCTTTCCAGCAGCACTGGTTCTGAAGGGGGAACTGAGTGAAGGCCACAGAACCCATTCCGGTCCACCCCTTGAGCCATTCAGCTCCATTTACTTCTTTTTTTTTTTTTTTAATTAATTAATTAATTAATTTTATTTTTGGCTGCGTTGGGTCTTCGTTTCTGCACGAGGGCTTTCTCTAGTTGCGGCGATCGGGGGCCACTCTGCATCGCGGTGCGCGGGCCTCTCACTATCGTGGCCTCTCTTGTTGCGGAGCACAGGCTCCAGACGCGCAGGCTCAGTAGTTGTGGTGCACGGGCCCAGTTGCTCCGCGGCATGTGGGATCTTCCCAGACCAGGGCTCGAACCCGTGTCCCCTGCATTGGCAGGAGGATTCTTAACCGCTGCGCCACCAGGGAAGCCCTCCATTTACTTCTTATAGCAAGTCTGTCCTTTCTGAGAAGAGCTCCTCTAGAATTCCGGTTGGTTTTGTTTCCTGAGGAGCTTATAAGGGAAGAGACAGAAGGATGAGCTACAGCCCCTGATGTTACAGTTGATCTCAAGGCTGTAACTGACACTCATCAGCTCTCCTCTGCTATCCATTCTAGATTTCTCTCCCCACTGGGTTGGCACTCTGCTGATCTAGGTCCAGTTAAGTGATTCTGACCCTCATCCCAGAAAAGTGCAAGTCTCTGGTTACCTTGCTCTTCCCAGGCTGTGTCAACTGTACTTGTCTCAACCTTTAAAACTCAACATGGAGAACTAAGACATGTCCCAGTCGGTCACCTTAGTGTCACACATATGGTACACATGTGTAGCATCAGACCTGCCTACCCACCTACCTCCTATGATGATCAGAGACAATTTTCTCTGCCAACGTGGTAACTCCTTCCATTGTCTGCTGGTCTCTTGGCACAAGGATTCTAAAGTGACGGGATAGCAGCCGTGGCTTAAAGTTCAATGGGATTCTTACTGTGTCCCCAGGTAGAAGCGGTACTCCTCTGGGAATAAGGGCCTCTAGATTCACAGTGTTTAGAGTTGTAGGGCAGAAAGCTCAAACTCCCCAAGTGGGTGATTGTGCATGATGGTAGGTGGGTCCACTCCTCCTTCTACCCGCTTAGTTCCTAGAACCATGTGTTCTACCTATTGAGAACATAGCAACATAATAATGGTTGTTGATTTAGGGTATGTAACACAACATGCAGGATGATGCCCCATCCTTGCAGGGCATCATCTCCAAGCTGGTGCCCCAGCCCCACGTCTAAGAGGCCATTCCACTGCTTTACTAGACCAGTGGCTTCTTGGTGCTGTGACAGTCTCATTGGATCTCATGGTCATTTTCCTCTCCTTTACTGTAAAATGGGTTCCTTGGTTCCATTCTGTTAGGAGATATTTTATTTCAGTGTATTAAACCCTCTAAATCCTTGAACAGTAGTGCTACCCTGAGGCACTGAGGGCTGGAGAGGAACATCCACATGTGGAATCCCAGGCAAGATGAATTTCTGTCTTTCCCAGGTTGGAAGGGGTGCACTGTAGTCAACCTGCTACCAAGTGGTTGGTCTCTTCAAAGGCTAGTGCCACACTGGGGCTGGCAGTTTGGACATCCAGCCGTGGCAGTAGCTAACTCAGCCTTGGTGAGTGGGGTCCATGCATATGCAGCACTTATACTGGTTCCTTGACCTTCACATAAGAGTTGGCTTAGTAACAAAGCTGTTGGGTGTATCTGTAGTTTGCTCCTTTCTATTGTTTATTATTCCCATTTAATTTAGTACTCCATTCTATAAATACATTGGTTTATCTGTTCATCTGTTGATGGACATTTAGGTTGTTTCCATTTTGGGGGTTATTATGAATATCCATGTACAAGTCTTTTTGTGAGAATGAGGTTTGGGAATCTGTATTTTTAATGAGTAACCCCAGGTGATCCTCAGGCATACTAAAGTTTGATAATCCACCTGTTAGGATGAATCCTGACATTTTGCTGAGACAACTGAAGGAGATGTAGCCCAGCCTGGGGAGTCTGACTCAGCAGCCATATTTTGATACGGATCTGTATCCAAATTTTACTAACTTCTGATCTGTGCCTGAAATTGAGTGTCTACCTCGAAGGTAGAATATGGGATTTAGGTGCTGGATTTGATGCTGAGTTTCTTGGTGATCAAATAAAAAGCAGTCATGTTCTGTTACAGAATTCTCACTGTTCTGGAAGAAAACAAATGACACCAGTATCTTTGGAGAAGGAAAGCAGGTCCCAACCCTTACTCTAAAGGAATTTTCTCCCTGACTGATGTGGTGGACAAGTCCTCAACAACATCCCTGAGTAGACGCGGTCATAGGTGATCAGCTGAGTGAATAATAATAATTTGCAAAGCCTACAGCTTTTAAGTCAGCCAACCTGAGTTTGAATTGTAAAAAATTCCAGCAAATTATCCTTCTTGAACCCTGACCATTTATTACTGTTTTGAAAATGTGTAACTAATCAATCTCCATTATAAATGGTTCTAGGAATGTATAAGTGTAGAATGAAATGGAAAAATCTCCTCTTCCCACTCTTATCTTCCCCCACTTCCCCCACTCTACTCCCCCTGTCAGAGGTGACCACCATCAACATGTATGATGTATGTCCTGTCTAGCCTTTTATAAACACATGTTACTTTACATGAATGCACTATTGTGCAAATTGCTTTTTTCACTGAATAATATATATTGGAGGTAAGAATGGTTTTACCTCACCATAAACAAAATGAAAAGACAACCTATTTTCAAAGATGCGACCAACAAGGGCTTAATTGCCAAAATATACAAACAGCTCATACAACTCAATATCAAAAAAACCAAACAACCCGATCAAAAACATGGGCAGAAGACTTAAATAGACATTTCTCCAAAGAAGACATACAGATGGCCAACAGGCACATGAAAAGATGCTCAACATCGCTAATTATAGGAGAAATGCACACCAAAACTACAATGAGGTACCACTTCACACTGGTCAGAATGGCCATCATCAAAAAGTCTACAAATAACAAATGCTGGAGAGGGTGTGGAGAAAAGGGAACTCTCCTGCACTGTTGGTGGGAATGTAAATTGGTGCAGTCACTATGGAGAACAGTATGGAGGTTCCTTAAAAAATTAAAAATAGAGTTACCATATGATCCAGCAATCCCACTTCTGGGAATATAACCACAAAAGACAAAAACTCTAATTCACAAAGATACGTGCACCCTAATGTTCATAGCAGCACTATTTACAATAACCAAGACATGGAAGCAACCTAAGTGTCCATCAACAGATGAACCGATAAAGAAGCTATGGCACATATATACAATGGAATATTACTCAGCCATAAAAAGAATGAAATATTGTCATTTGCAGCAACATGGATGGATCTAGCGAATATACCAAGTGAAGTAAGACTGACAGAGAAAGTCAAATATCATATGATATCACTTATATGTGGAATCTAAAAAATAATACAAATGAATTTGTTTACAAGACAGAAACAGACACACAGACATAGAAAGCAAACTTATGGTTACCAAAGGGAAAGGTGGGAGAGGGATATATTAGGAGTATGGGATTAACAAATACATACCACTATATATAAAATAAATAAGCAACAAGGATTTACTGTATAGCACAGGGAACTATATTCACTATCTTGTAAGAACCTATAATGGAAAAGAATCTTAAAAAATATATATAGAGCTTCCCTGGTGGTGCAGTGGTTAAGAATCCGCCTGCCAATGCAGAGGACACGGGTTCGAGCCCTGGTCCAGGAAGATCCCACATGCTGCAGAGCAACTAAGCCCATGCATCACAACTACTGACCCCGTGCTCTAGAGCCCATGAGCCACAACTACTGAGCCCACGTGCTGCAACTACTGAAGCCCACGTGCTTAGAGCCCGTGCTCCACAACAAGAGAAGCCACGGCAATGAGAAGCCCGTGCACTGCAACGAAGAGTAGCCCCTGCTCGCCACAACTAGAGAAAGACTGTGCACAGCAATGAAGATCCAACGCAGCCAAAAATAAATTAATTAATTAATTTTAAAAAAGAGAGTGCTTAAAAAATATATATATACATATATATATATAAAACGGAATCACTTTGCTGTACACCTGAAATTAACACAATATTGTAAATCAAATGTACTTCAATAAAAAAAAGGAATGGGTTTACCCCATTCATTTCTTTTTTTTTAACTTTTTTTTTAATTTATGTATGTATGTATGTATTTATTTATTTATTTATTTATTTATGGCTGTGTTGGGTCTTCGTTTCTGTGCGAGGGCTTTCTCTAGTTGCGGCGAGCGGGGGCCACTCTTCATCGCGGTGCGCGGGCCTCTTACTGTCGCGGCCTCTCTTATCGTGGAGCACAGGCTCCAGACGCGCAGGCTCAGTAATTGTGGCTCACGGGCCCAGTTGCTCCACGGCATGTGGGATCTTCCCAGACCAGGGCTCGAACCTGTGTCCCCTGCATTGGCAGGCAGATTCTCAACCACTGCGCCACCAGGGAAGCCCACCCCATTCATTTTTAAGGTTGTTTAATATCCCCAGATATGGATATTTCCTAATTTATTTAACCATTTCTCTTTGATGACTCATGGATTTGTTCTTCTTTTCCCCTTCTCTCCCTCCCTCCCCTTACTTCTTTCATGCTTCTTTGCTAATATAAACATTGCTGTACTGAATAGCAAACATGTCTTTAGGATAGATTCTAAAGGAGAATTAACTGGGTCAAAAGATATGCACATATATTTAAAATTCAGATTGATACTACCAAATGCCCTCCCAAGGAGCTTTACTAATTTATACTTTGGGCAAGTGATTTAATTTCTGTGCTCCTTTGTTTCCTCAACTATAGATATTAAATACAGTAAAACCTACCACGTGGGACTGGTGAGGTGATTCAATGAGAAAACGAACATAAGAAGAGTGCTGGGAATGTAGGTGGTTGTCATCGTCTTTATGCCTTAGGACCAAGTTTTAAAAAAAATCTATTTTACTGTGAACTTTAGTTTTATTATTCATGGTGACTGAGGACAGTCACAACTCTCCTTGTGGGATATCTTCATGTTTGGCAAATTTCAGAGACTAAAATTTTGCGGGGGCGAGTTACTATAAAAAAAGTTCTCCAAAACACGGTTGTGTGATTTTTATTTTTATGCTAGAGCATTACTTAACAAGCCAATCTCAGGATTGTCTGACTCTAGGCAAATATAACTTTATTTAGCTATTTACTAATGAATAGGACCCAGGCATTTTACAACAAAAATTAGAAGTTAATATGTAAAAAAACAAATAAGTTAAAAATAACTTTTGTCTAAGAGCAATGCAAACGATTTCTGAGATGAGAAAGAGATGATAGTTTACTGCCCTGTAGGTACTGAGTTTTGTGTCTAATTTGATAATTTTATTCTAGTCTTGTTTTCTTTTTTTTTTTTTTTTTTGTAAGAAGTGGATTTATTTAGAGAGAAACACACTCCACAGACAGAGTGTGGGCCATCTCAGAAGGTGAGAAAGGCCAGTCTTGTTTTCTTTAATAGACTATATGTACATCCATTTCTTGACTCTGCCTTGGAATCATTTTGTCATTCTGATGGTTCCTTCATGAATGAGCTAAATAAAACTTCGACATAAGCTCTCTACATGTGTGTCTTCAGCATTTTGAGAATCATACTTTTGACAGTCACTCCTTGTAGATGGGTCATACTTTGCGGGCCTTCATTTGTTTGCCTTCTTTTGAGTTGTCTCTAAATTTTCTGTGGGTCTGGGGAGTAATTAAACACAATACTCAGTAAGGAGAGAAACACTCTGGCATCACTCCTTCAGTCCTCAGCTTAGATTTCATCTCCTTTGGAAACTTTCCATTGTCCTTCTATCTTATTGTAACACTCCGTACTTTCCTCTTGCAAAGTATTCATCACACTGTATTGGAATTGCTTATTTCCTTGTCTGTCTCTTTCTTGAATTCCTTGGGAGCACAGACTATATTTTGTTTAACTTTTTATCCCCAGCTTTCAGCTTAGTGCCTGGCTGTAGGTTCTCAATAAATATTTTAATGAATGGATTATGGGATGAATATTACATCTGTCTTACTTTGTATTTCAAGGGACCTACAGCCCGCTTGTATGTAACTTACTGTTCTAACAACAGTGACTTCAGCTTGTGTATTTCTCTTGTCTTTAGCTTGTGTATTTCTCATAAATCTTTAGCTTGTGTATTTCTCGTAAATCTTCCTTTTGGGGATTGTGGTGGTGCTGGTGTCTGCTTGTGCATAACCAAGACTCCATCTTCTATTCATTGCTTTTGTTTCCTTCCCTAATATTTTCAGATGGGTAGAAAATATTATGTGCTCCTTTAAGACTGGTAGAAGCCTGCTTGTAGAGAAGAGGTCCTGACACTAAACAAAATGTGCTGATCCAGCCTTCCCTATTTTATATGTTCTTTAGTCTCCTTTAACTTGCCTAGTCATCTATCCCTGTTTGATTTGTCCTTCGATTTGCCCTCAAGATGCTGTGTTTGGCTTGTCCTTGTTTGAACTTGGTGTCTCTGGCTATTGACTCATGTTCTGACCTCCACCCATCCCCATTTCTGCTCCTCGGTACCAGGCTTTGGCATCGCCAAAGGTTGACCTCGGCTCAACCTGCCTCTGACCTTGTTTCTCCTGCCTGACACGGACAACTGGAAGGAACCCGGCCCTTCTGCAAGGAGTGTGATGGAGCTGAGTGGTTTACCTGAAATAAAGCTTGCATTATGGAGGGAACAAACAGGCACCTAGTGAGTCAGAGGGGAGCATTTGAACTTAATGTAGGCTTGTTTTCGTGGTAGGTCTCTTCTGTTTCTGCTTTTGTTATGAAATATGTTTTGCCAATACAGAATGGAATATTCCAGAAGTAAGAAAAAAAATAAAACCCTGGTTTTTTTTTTAGCCTGTCAGTAATTAAAATAAAACTCTGCTTTATCTTTAGTTTCTTTTCCAACTTCCTGTACAAAGACGGGAACATTTTACAGTTTGGAAAAAAATTTAGACCTCGCCTGCTGAATGGTACTGCCATGCTTTATTCTGTTGACTATATATGCTCTTTCGGTGTATGACTCCACAATATTTTAACAAATACTTGATAAAAATATTTTCAGGAATTATAGCAACCCTGCCTTTAGATGACTGGAAAATGGCTATTTTTAAACTATTAAAGCTCATTTCTAGCTTTTTATTAACATGGTATGACCGAGCAGAACCCTATCGGGCCCTCCCAGGATAGACTGGGAAGGTCTTCTATATAGACCTTCTATATAGAAGATGTAGAAGATGCTATATCTTCTGCTGTAGCTCCTCTCTGAAGTACCTAGGTAATAGTATCCGATACACATTTCCCAAGTTGTTTTACAGATGCTAAAACCACCACCAAATAGGAGAAATTAACTACCTGATGACCATGAGCCCACAGTCCCCAGACCTGCGGGTGCCTAAGGATTGATAATGTTAACCCCTGTGACACTGCCCTGTTACCTCACCATCAACCAATCAGAGAATTGTGCATGAGCTGATCACATACCCTGGAATGCCCTTCCTCACTTGGCCTTTAAAAATGTTTTGCTGAAACCCATCAGGGAGTTTGGGGTTTTAGAGCATGAGCCACCCATTCTCCTTGTATTGGTGCCTGCAATAAATGCTGCACTTTTGTTCGCCACAACCCAGCGTCAGTAGATTGGCTTTACTGCACACAGGTGAGCAACCTACGTTTGGTTTGGTAACAATGGTATTTAGCATAGTTGTTTGTTAAAAAGAAGCCTACAGAGGATGCATTTTGCAAAATGAAATCAGCTAACTACACATGAAAGCCTCTTCATGCTTGTTCACAACTTTTTAAATAAAGTGGCTCTTTTCAAATATCAGATGTTTTTTTCCAGTCTCTAGGTGAAACATTATAGGAACTGTCACACCCAATCAGTCCATAACTGTACTCCCATCAGATCCAGACCAGGTGAAGAAGTTACCTGCTGGAGCACGTGTGATGCCCTCAGCCTGTGATGGGCTGTGCAGGTTTGTGGCTTACAGCCTTGCTGATGGGAGTAGCCTGGCCCAAATAACCACAAAAGAGAACAGATTTCAGACAGGCAGTCTTACAGTTTCCCAGTGGTTATTTTGCCAACTTCCAGCCAATTTCTCTAGCACTGAGCATAAAAGACAAACGATCATTCTTTTAAAATGTTCTGAATATATAGGTCACTCCATTTCTTTTCCTTATCTTTAATCTGATGGGTATCGATTTACCTCTCCACACCGATCCACTCAATTTCCATTTAAATAAAGCTTTCTAATTAATTGCATACTAAAAAAAAAAAGCTATTTAGGAAGACGAAAGCTGTTAAAAATGTGTTGTCTTTTTCCTTCATCGCTATAAAGATGGAGAAGACCAGCTTCTACAAAAAGCCTTGAAAATGTTTTTCATTCTAGCCATAGCCAGGTTTGCTATTTTCCTAAAACCCTCATATGTAGCACACCTGTTGTAAACATTTTGTTTTATGTGGTTTTTATTTAAAAATCCTGAATCACATTTACTAGTGTAAAAAGGAAGTCTCTTTGGAGAGAGTGTTTTGTTCATCTTTTTCATTGATTTTACTTCTTTCCCATGTGGCTGTATGTTCACTGCTACACCATCTGTCAGTAAACCAACAGCTCCAGAGGAGTAGTAAAAACCAGAGAGCTCTGCGTGGCCAGCAAAGCAAGCTTGTTTTTCAAAGGACGCAGGTTTTGGAGATGGAGCTTCTCAATGCAGATAACCCCCAGGCTTTTTCCAGGGATGCATTTGAAAAATGTGCAGACCCAGATGCAGGGCCAGAGTTACAAAATCACCAAATTTTGAGGTTTGACTCTTCATTCTTTTTCTTGAGTCTTTCTAAGTATTTAATTCACTTGTTATTTAAAACATAGTGTCTTCCTATACTCAACAGTAATGTATTGTACACTTAAAAATTTGTTATGTGGGTAGATCTCATGTCAAGTATTCTTACCACAATAAGGTAAAAAAAAGTCTTTTAAAATATTTTATTAATGTAAGTTGGTGCAGCCACTTTGGAAAATAGTTTGGAGGTTCCTCAAAAAACTAAAAATAGAGTTGCCGTATGATCCAGCCATTTCACTTCTGGTCATACATTCAGACAAAACTATAACTCAAAATGATACATGCACCCCTATGTTCATAGCAGCACTATTTGCAATAGCCAAGACATGGAAGCAACCTAAATGTCCATCAACAGATGAATGGATAAAGAAGATGTGGTACATATATACAATGGAATACTACTCGGCCATAAAAAAGAATGAAATAATGCCATTTGCAGCAACATGGATGGACCTAGAAATTATCATACTAAGTGAAGCAAGTCAGAAAGAGTAAGACAAATACCATATGATATCACTTATACATGGAATCTAAAATATGACACAAATGAACTTATCTATGAAACAGACTCACAGATATAGAGAATAGACTTGTGGTTGCCAATGGGGAGGGGGGAGTGGTGGAGGGATGGAATGGGAGTTTGGGATTAGAGATGCAAACTATTATATATAGAATGGATGAACAGCAAGGTCCTACTGAATAGCACAGGGTACTATATTCAATATCCTGTGATAAACCATAATGGAAAAGAATATAAAAAATAATGTATATATATATATATATATATATATATGTATAACTGAATCACTTTCCTGTATAGCAGAAATTAACACAATATTGCAAATTAGCTATACTTCAATTTTAAAAAGTCTTCTAAAATATTTTATTAAATTACTTAAAAACTTTATTATTTTAATTAAATCTTTTATAACATTTTACTATTCTAAGACAAACAGTATTGGAATATATAACCTTATTCTTAATCATTTCACACTAATGTGAGAATATTCATAAAATAAATTCCTAGAAATGGAATTTCTTGAATAAAATGTACATATATTTTAAATTTTGATAGATACCACTAAATTGCCCTCCATAGGGGTATTACCAATTTACTTTTCCACCAGAAGGGTATGAGAGGGCCTGTTTTCTGATGGCCTTAGTAACAAAGTGTGTTACCAAACTCTTTGATCTTTGCCAAACTGACACATGAAAGTGATGTTTCAGTGTAGTTTTGAATGGCATTTGTATTTTATGAGTAAGGCTGAATATGTCTTATATGTTTTAAAGCCATTGCATTTTGCTTTTTGTAAACTGTCCATTCCTGTTACCTAGCCAAACTTGGATCTTTTTGCCCAAGTGCAATCTATTGACCTAAGGTTGTGGTGAAGGAAAGTGCAGCATTTATTGCAGGGCACCAAGCAAGAAGTCCAGGGCAGCTAATGCTCAAAAAGCCTGAACTTGGGACTTCCCTGGTGGCACAGTGGTTAAGACTCCACGCTCCCAAGGCAGTGGGCCGGAGTTAGATCCCTGGTCAGGGAACTAGATCCCACATGCACGCTGCACCTAAGAGTTCACATGCCACAACTAAGGAGCCCACCTGCCGCAACTAAAACGGAGCCCAACCAAATAAATAAATAAATAAATAAAATATTGAAAAAAAAAAAGCCCAAACTCCCCAGTGGGTTTCAGCAAAGCATTTTTAAAGGCCAGGTGAGGGAGGGGAGTGGCAGGGTATGTGATCAGCTTGTGCACAATTCTCTGATTGGTTGATGGTGAGGTAACGGGGTGGTGTCACAGGGATTAACATTATCAATCCTTAGGCACCAGTAGGTCTGGGGGCTACATGCTCATGGTCATCAAGTAGTTAATTTCTTCTGTTTGGTGGTGGTTTTAGCATCTATAAAACAACTCAGGAAATGTGCATCAGATACTGTCATCTAGGTACTTCAGAGAGACGCTACAGCAGAGGATATGAGGAAGGGGTCTGTCCCAGGAAGGCCCCATAGGGTCCTGCTTGGCTGCATTCCTACACTTTGCCAATTCTTTTACTGAGTTGTTGACTTAAAAAAATTATTTTGTAGTAACTCTTTCTATATTAGTAAGCTTAGTCCTTAGTCTGTGATAGAGAAGTATATGTTTTTTCCTCCATTTCTTGTTTGTGTTTTGACTTTGCTTATTTTTTATGTTAAAATGTTTTTTAAGATGAATTTATAAATATTTTATTTAATAATGTCTGGATTTTGTGTCATAGTTAAAAGGCTTCCCCCTACTCCAAAGTTATGAAAAAATGCTCCTAAGTTTTCACTCTTTCTTTCTTTCTTTTTTTTATCTTTTCCTTCCTTCCTCCCTTCCTTCCTTTCTTTTTTCCCCTCTCTTTTCTCTCCTCTTTTTCTCCCTCTACCAAACAGGGTCCCAGGAATAAGTTAAATCCAGAGTAGGTGTTTGGCCAAGTTGGGAACCAGAATCACAGGAGTGAAGCTTGGAGATCATCACTAGGGAAATAATAGAAACCACTAAGTCTAATCATTGGGGTGAGGACAAAAATGGAAGAAGTAGCAGCTGCAAAAGCTGTAAGCACAATCAGATGCAAGACAAAGGTCATGGGGAGTGATTCAGAACCCAATCTGTGAATGCTCTGTTTGTTCAAAACCCTAGTAGTGCATGTCGTAAGCATACACGAGAGCTTCAGTGGGCTCTCCAGGGCTGGACGATCTGTTAATGTCAAGTCTAGAAACACTGGAGGGAGGCTGGATGCAGATAGCTCAGAGTCTGCTGAGAGGACCTTGTGCTGTGGTCAGTGGCTTAAGTAACATCAGGGGTTTGCACGTTGTTCAAGCGAGTGGTTGACATCAGGCAGGCTCAAATCTGAAGGTTAATCAAGAGGGACAGCAGGTCAAAAATCTCAGAGCCAGTCAGGAGCCGGGAACTCTCCCGGAGTCAAAGGTCAAGTCCCGATGAGGCAAGACAAGACGTCAGCAGTCAGGTGAGTGAGCACCTAGCAGACTGGACCACAGCCCGCACAATAGAAGTGAGAACTAGGACGGGGAGACCGGGCAACACCAAACTGAAAGCTAAATTGATGCCTCGTTACCCCAACCCAGAAGCGCCAGCTGATGCGTTCTGCTAGAGTAGGAGCCAATTATACGGCACTGGCAGCAGTGGGGCATTCAGGGGCAACAGCCAGTAGATGGACAGCTTGAGTGAAGGGCAGCACGACGGACAGCTGGTGATCCCACGCCATCCTCAAGTGGCCTTCTCTTTCCTGGTATTGTCCTGTGTGTTTCTGTGCAGGAGGTTCTAGGACTCAGTCAGCTTGGTTTTGTTCCTGGGGGCCACTGACAGTTCCAAGGAGAGTCACCCTCTCCTTGAGAAGTGTCAGCGCTCTTCAAGAGAGGATGGGGCGGGGGGAACAGGACCCCAAGCTGATTCGGTTTGGAAAAGGATTTGGGCAGATTCTTAGATGATTCGTGTACTATGTTTTTATTTTGAAAATTTCAAACCTACAGAGAATTTCCAGAATAGTACAATAAACTCCTAGAGACCCATCACCAGATACCTAGTATGCATTCAGACTCAGGAAAATCATTAACGGCAGACTTCTGAGAAACAAAAGCTTTCACTGGGCTCAGGGGATAGACTAGGAGCTGCCTCTCAAGTTGCAGGAGTAGGTTTGGAGGATGCAGGAGAGTCGGGAAGGGGTTCAAGGAGGTGGATGCACCTGTCTCCCAATGCTCCAGGAGACCGAACGGACACGGGCTCTCAAGTCCACAGGGCAGGAGGAGTAGACTTTGCAGGCATCCAAGGCCCAGGGCTCCCAGAGAGGATGGGTCTCTTCAACTAAAAGGCACTGGTTTTCAGAGCTCAGATAAGCATCTATCAGGAGAGAATGCAGTTGAATACAGGAATAGGTGCCCTCAGTGTTCCCATAATATTCCTGTAGACGACCCCCTGAAGCCTCCGGCCTCACCACTCTCCCCTTTTCCAAAGGTGGCTTGGCCCCCTACTTGGTAGGGAGAACACATGCTGGCAGGGACTCTAAACAAATCTGCATTTACACGTGGTTAAATGGGAGAAGCGTGCCTTTTCCTCTCTAATGCTCTAGTCTCCTCCTCAGAAGAAACTAACCCTGCTGACACCTGGATCTCAGCCTCCAGCCTCTAGAAATGTGTGAAGATGAGTTTCTGTTGTTTAAGCCACCCCGCCTGCGGTACTCGGTTAGGGCAGCCTGGGCTGACTAATTATACTATTACAGAGTAAAGCTGTGGTCAAACTTCTCCATTTCACCCTGGTAAGGATTTTCCCCTCCTTTATACCCAATATAATGGTTTCCAAATGTTTTTTAGGTGACACTGGAGAAACCTATGTGACATCTAATTTATCTGGGGTCAAAGGCTAGGTATAGGATGGACCTGGGCTTCTCATAGGATATTTATGAGAAAGGACCCCAGGCCCAAGTAAGTGGAGGGTCACCACGGGGTCACTACAGGTCAGTTCAAAGGGGCTGCATCAGAAAGGAGCACACAAGCCGTGAGATGAAGTGGACATGGCAGCAGGACGCCTGAGTGACAATGCCAGGCCTTGGAAGGGACATGCAGGCCACTGCTCCTGTTGAGACATCCCACCTGGCTGACAGCAGGACCTCAAAGGGGCAGGTCCCTGCCGTTTTCGACCACCATTGAGAGATTCTCTTTTCAAGCTGGACGTGTGCCCAGTTTGACGGGAAGAATTTCATGAGGAGGCAGTGTGCTCCCCGAAGCAGAAGATGTGCCGGGGAAAGGGTCTGTTAATTCAGTGTTTCCAAGAAATGTATTGTCAAGACCATGCTGGAAAGACAATGCAAATAGGTCTTAGTGTTGATGGGACTGTGGGTAAGCCTCGTGATCATTATTTTGAATTTTGATTTAAGCCCTTTATGCTCTATTTCCAACGAACTATTTTTAAAGAGTGCACAGGGCTGGTGGATGGCAAGCTAGTTTCTCCGGCTCCCCACCCTGTACTCACCGACGTTCCCATTGCTGTTGCCAGGGTGATCTGTGACCTTCCTGCTACCCCCTCATCCTTCCCACTTTCTTTCGTTTTTTAAAAAATGTATCTTTTTACCGAGGTGACATTCACATCACACCATTTTTTTTTTTTCTTTTTTTTTTTTCTTTTTTTTTTTTCACACCATTTTTAAATGACAAATTCAGCAGCCTTCAGTACATGCACTGCCACCACCTCTAGTTCCAAAACATCTTCATCACCCCCAAAAGGCAACCCGTACCCGTTAAGCAGTTGCTACCCTGTCCTTCTCCCCAGCCCCTGGCAACCACCAATCTGCTTCTGTCTCTGTGGACTGACCTCTTCTGTATATTTCCCGTACATGGATTCATACAATGTTTTCCAGGTGCATCTGCACTGCAACGTCTGTCAGTGCTTCCCTCCTCTTTACGGCTGAGTAACATTCCATTGTATGTATAGACCTCATTTTGTTTATCGTTTATCTGTTGATGGACATTTGGGCCGTTTTCACCTTCTGGCTCTTGTGACCAGTGCTGCTGTGAACACGTGTGTACAAGTATTTGAGTCCTTGCTTTCAATTCTTCCAGGTATGTCCTTGGAGTGGAATTGCTGGGCCCCTATGGCAATTCTATGAATTTACTCATTTGAAAAATTTTTGAATGCTGGTTCATTTTCTTTTTCATTGAAGAAGTGACACTTCATCAGGTTAAGAATTCAAACAGAACCAAAGGGGATCCAGGGAAAGGAAGTCTCTCTCCCACTCTGACGGCAGCGTCTCTCCTCGGGAATAATCTCTGGCTCCCAGGGGTTAAGAGTCTCCTGCGCATCCATCCATGCATTTTCTACGCGCGTACAAATACATCCAGCCTTCCCTGTTTTACACAAATGGGAGCAACGATGGTCTCCGCCGTGCAGTCTGCGCTCCTTTTGGGTACAGCTTCATCCACGGGTGGTCTGCAGCTGGGACGACTGTACCCCCAAACGGTGGCAATGCTGGGTTGCTGCTGCTGAGTCAGTCTCTTCTCCCAACCCTCCCTTCATCTGTTTCTTAGTCTGGGCTTGATGCCACTCTGCCTGGCCCTCCTTTCTGCCCTCGGGGCATGTAGCAGCAGGCTTGGGCAGAGTAATCAGGCTGTGGAATGCCAGGACCCAAGAAGCACAGTATTCATTAATGTCACTAAACACACTGCGCTCGTTTGGCCTACTTTGTAGCTGACGGGCCACTGAGTAAATGAGGGAGGTGGTGTATAGTTAGAAAAGCCGCCTTTTCCCAAGAGTCTCAAGGAGTTTACCCAAACATCTATCAGCTTGTTAACTCTTTGAGGGCAGGGCTCTGTTTGATTCAGGTGTGTGATCTCCACATCTCCTGGATCATACCTTGAAATATAACAGGTGATCGGCACGTGTCTGCTGTATGACTGAAATGAGTTTTCCTTTGAATACAAAGAACCTCAAAAGGACACATTTCATTTTAAGATATAAAGGTCCACATAGTCTAATATTGATGAGCAATCGCAGAACAGCTGAGGTGTAGAATAGTGAGTGGCACAGCCGAAGTTCGCAGGTTAAATATCAGGATATCTTTACTCACAACAACGGCTAAAGTCGTATATTATAATGTGATGCAAATTGAGTGGGAGAAACCCACAGATGAAAGCATCTTGTTCATCAACAGGTTCAAAATGGAATTAACTTTCTCCCTCCGGAAAAGTGGTCCTGTACCTTTATTTTCCTCTTTGGTTAAGGGTATCAACATCCTCACAATATCTTGGAGATATCCTAGATTCTTCTGCTCTCACCCCCATATCCAATTGGTTACCAAGCAACTCCTACTGAATATCTTCATGGTCCTTGACTTTGTCAATTTTCCCCTCACTATTGCCCCAGCCCTGGTCCGTGATAATATCTTTTTTTTTTTTCTTTTGACTGTGAACAAATTTCTAGAAAAGTCTCTTCTTGCCTCTGGTTTTGCTTTAATCTAGTTTAGTCCATCCTAAAACTCTAATAAATCTAAACCCCCAACCTTAAACGATGCCATGGCTCTCATCACGGCAGGATGGCTACACAGCATGTTTTACTGAACAGTTAGCGTAGACATACCAGGTGTTGTGAATAATATGCAAGTGAACTACACTGTGGGTCAGGTGTAAACCCTCGGCTCTCATTATAACCAAGGAGGACCCTATGGGACCTTCCTGGGACAGACCCCTCCCCCCTTGTCCTTTGCCTGCCTCGTGTTTGTAGAAAACCTCCCAGGCCTCCCCTGAGTCACAAAAGCCTGGCTCAAGAACTCATGACTGAAACGATGTGAACATGTCGTGACAAAAATAGCAGTTGGGCCAGGAGAACTGGTAAGAATTTAAATGGTCAATCAGCCACATGGCAGTCACAGAATCTTTAGTTCCTCCCTGAAGTACCTAGATAACAGTATCTGGTGCACTTTTCCTGAGTTGTTTTACAGAAGTTAAAACCACCACACCAGGGTTTCCCTGGTGGTGCAGTGGTTAAGTGGCCAATGCAGGGGACACGGGTTCGAGCCCTGGTCCGGGAGGATCCCACATGCCGTGGAGCAACTAAGCCCATGTGCCACAACTACTGAGCCTGTGCTCTAGAGCCCACGAGTCACAACTACTGAGCTCGCATGCCACAACTACTGAAGCCCGTGCGCCTAGAGCCCGTGCTCCTCAACAAGAGAAGCCACCACAATGAGAAGCCTGTGCACCGCAACGAAGAGCAGCCCCTGCTCACCGCAATTAGAGAAAGCCCATGCGCAGGAACAGAGACCCAGTGCAGCCAAAAATAAATAAATAAAATAAACTTTAAAAAAACCAAAAAAACAAAACCCCCAAGAAAACCCACCACACCAAATGGAAGAAGTTAATGGCATGATGACCATGAGCAGGTACGCAGCCCCCAGACCTGCTGGCATCTCAGGATTGATAATGTTAACCCCTGTGACACCGCCCCGCTACCTCACCATCAACCAATCAGAGAACTGTGCACGAGCTGATCACACACCCTGAGACTCGCCTCCCTCACCTGGCCTTTAAAAATGCCTCCCTGAAACCCATCGGGGAGTTCTAGTTTTTTGAGCATTAGCTGTCCCGGACTCCTTGTCTGGCGCCTTACAATAAATGCTTCACTTTCCTTCACCACGCCCCGGTGTCAGTAGATTGGCTTTACTGCGTGCGGGCGAGCACACCCAAGTTTGGTACAGTAACACCATCACTGGGGACACACTTAGCAAACGACGGTCAGGGAAACATCCCTGCCCTGGTCCTGTGGGACCTTCTCTCCCTTAATGCCTGGTCCCTTGTCATTCTGTGGTGCTCTCATGAGCCTCACACCAGTGCACACCCACCACACTGATTCCTGTGGAATCACTAGAGAATTCTCGGCTTCTCTGCTATTGTTCAAAGTCAGACTTCAGGCTGCCAAGTTCTCACCAACTGTTCATTTCCATAATTCCAGCTATTACTCTTTCTTCCTGCAAGAGGATATTCCACAGTCCACACACATTTAGAGATGTGACTCTTCAATTCTGCAAAATTCCTACAAACAGTTGAGGCCTCAGCAGGGATCTGCAGCTTACATTCTTCTTATCCATTTAACTACGTGTGGGTTACAAGGACTTAGGTCATCTCAGACTGATTTAGCTTTTTCCCGGAACATCAACAACACAGTTTAAAACACCATCTCTACCAGCTCCCATTAGAATTTAAAAAAATCAGTTTCACTTACTTCATCTAAATGTTTATTAACATTCAGCCTATTTGCTTAGAACTCTAGAATTTTCCATAAAAAGATTTCATGGATACCTTTCATCTCAAAGATTTAGAGTGATGCAGGCAACAATAATTTTAGAGCAATCTCATTGCTTTATTACCACTACTAGTATTTAAAATTTTTAAGTTAAGGGAGATGATATGAATGCTCAAGTTGATAGATTATTTTTCTCAGTTGGAGTTCCCCAGAGATATTCTAGTTGGAAGCTCTAATTTGATGGCAGCAGCTATATGTGCTGAGAGATTTCCCCAGGGTCACGTAACTACCGAGGCCCCTGGCTTCCTGTAGTGTCCTCTTTCTACAGCACAAAGTTAGCTGAGGAATGGCATTTGCATAAACAAGTTTAGATATATAATCCCGTTACTGAGCTCCTCTTTTGTTAAAGTTGCCATACACTCTTTTAATAACATTAGTTATCATAAATATAATGGAGAAGAAGGGAAGCACGTTAATGAGGTGCTCTGGGAGGTTGGTAAAAGGTATTTTCTTTTATCCTAACATAAAACACTCTGGCAAAAAAGCTTGTGATCCAAAGGAAACTATGAAACAGAAGCGGACTCACAGACATAGAGAACAGGCTTGTGGTTTGCCAAGGGGGAGGGGGTTGGGGGAGGGTTGGATCAGGAGTTTGGGATTAGCAGATGCAAACTATTATATATAGAATGGATAGACGGCGAGGTCCTACTGTATAGCACAGGGAACTATATTCAATATGCTGGGATAAACCATAATGGAAAGGAATATAAAAAAGAATGTATATATGTGTATAACTGAGTCACTTTGCAGTACAGCAGCAATTAACACAACACGGTGAATCAATTATACTTCAATAAAAAAAATAAAGAAAAAAAAAGCTTGTGATCAGTTCATGCTGGATATTCAGAGAATTATAAAATATCAGGCATGCTAGAAAGAAGCAAGCTCTCCAAGTTTTAATTTTTGGGAAAGTTTCAGAGCATCCCTGAGGGTTTTCTTAAGCTTGTAAGTTCTAAGACCCTTCAGAATTTATGTTCAGGTATGAATTATTCGCTTTCTTCCCACGCTTCCAAGAGACACTTAGAAGAGCTGGGTAATTGGTGGACAGAATATGTTATATTCACAGACACGTGCAACTACCACCACAGTCAATTTTAGAACTTTTTCATCTCCCCTAAAAGAAGCCCTGTCCTCATCATCATTCACTCCCTCTTTCCTCCCAAGTCTCCCTAGACAACCACTAATCTACATTCTATCTCTATGGATTTGCCTATTCTGGACATTTCATATAAATGAAATCATACAGTATGTGACCTTTGGGGACTGAATTCTTTTACTTAACGTAATGTGTTCAAGGTTCATCCATGTTGCAGCATGCACCAGCACTCCATTCCTTTTTATGTTCAATAATAGTCCATCGTATGGACATATCACATTTTATCCATTCATTTATTATTTGGTGGACACTTGGATTGTTTCTACTTTTTGACTATTACGAACAATGCTGCTATGAACATTCATGTGCAACTTTTTGTGTGGACACCTATTTTCATTTCTCTTGAGTATATACCAAGAAGTGGAATTTCTGGGTCATATGGTAACTCTATGTCTAATGCTTTGAGGAAGTATCAAGGTAGCTGTCCCCATTCTACATTCCCACCAGTGTATTCCCCCAGCAATGCATGAGGGTTCCAATTTCTCCACATCCTCGCCAACCCTTGCTGTTATCTGCCTTTTTTGTTATCACCATCCTAGTGGGTATAAAGTGGTATCTCAGTGTGGGTTTGATTTGCAGATCCCAAAGGCTAATGATTTGAGTATTTCTTCATGTGCTTCTTAGCTATTTGTGTCTGTCTTTCGGAGAAATGTCTATTCATATGCTTTGCCCAATTTAAAATTGGGTTATTATCTTTTCTTAGGGAGTTGTAAGAATTCTTTATATATTCTAGATCCAAGTCTCTTATCAGATATATGATTCACAAATATTTTCTCCTGTTCTGTGGGTTGTCTTTCCACTTTCTTGATGATTCTCTTTGCAGCGCAGAATATTTTAATTTTGAGGAAATCCAATTTTTATTTTTATTTTTTTTGTCACTTGTGCAGTTCCAACATTTTGAAAGATAAACTAGTTCCTCAGGGTAGAGGTAAAAGAATTACTCACAACTTATAGGTCGGATGGGAAATTTACTATTACTGAGACACGTTGAAGATGAGGAAATAAGACACTTAGAACCAAGAAGCGAGAAAATAGCAGACAAAGGAGATTTTTAAAAGTCACTGGCTAACTTCAGTTGACTGTGAAGGTCTCTCTGTTGGTCACGGTTCCGGAGGGAAGCAGATGGGATACTGGGGAGAGGTTAATGAAGGGACTTTGTTGACAGGGTTAAGGGAAACCAACAAATGATGATGGTGAAGCACCCGGGGCTAGTGATGCTGGGAAGCTGCTGTCCCAACTTGGTAAACAGGGAGTTACTGGAAACTAGTTATAGGGAAGGGCTGCTCAAAGGAAGCCATGACTTTCAGTGAAAGGATGCAGCCACTGCTGACCTACAGTGAGGCAAGGAGGAAGCTCTGTCCTCCAACTCTGTAACCTCCTGCCTGTGCCTTCTTAGGCAAAGCCAAGTAAAAGCCAGGAGCAAGGGGACTTGGTGCACACGGTCCACCAAAGCCAGTCTCTGGGGCTACAGAACAAGATGGAGAAGAGTGGAGGGTGGAGAGTGGGTCTGAAGGAGAATGTCCCTTCAGTCACTGGGATGGTGAGTTGGGCATTTTCCCTCTTTGGTGAGGGAGCAATTTACACTAAAAGAAGAAGAAGAAAAAAAAAAGGGCAGGTCATTCCCTCATCATGCCTTTTAACTTTCTTCCCCTGCTTCCCTCATTCACCCAGGCATACCTGTCCCCCACACCTTTGCAGGTAAAGTTTGACCTCTCACAGCCTCAGCTCAGATGCCACCTCCTTTTTGCTGCTGTTCCTCAATTTTCTCAGATGTGATCTCCCTCCTTGGAAGTCCCTGAAGGAGGCTGAACTGTCCACAGAATGGTTCTAACTTTCATTGTTACTTAGAGACACATCCTATGGCTCTCACTGAGCAATGAGCTCTTGGGGCAGAACCATTTTCATGCACCTTTGCACCTCTACACACACACAGCACCTCAGCTAATATTTGATGAATGAATGGATTGAGGATGAGGAATTATTTAGGTTTCTTGAAATCTGCTAGGTGGAAGAGTCCTTGAGGTCCTTCTGTTTTTAATGCAGCCACTTCATGGTCCTACTCAGCAAAGACTCTGCCTCTAGGTGGGGACACTGTTGGTGGCCAACTCAGCATTTCTCCCTTCTTCCTCTAACACAGCCCTGATTTTGTTCAAGTCTCCCCCCAGCCACCACCCTGTACCAGAGGGGACCCTCACCCCGGGCTAGATAATTTAAGGATACTGCATTCCCTCTTGCCAGGAATTAGTTTACGGAGGGACATGTGACCAAGTTCTGGCTACAGAGCCTTGAAGGGAAGTTGCTTGTGATGTCCAGGAAAGCCCTTGCTCCTCTTGAGAGAGAAGCTCCAGTCATTACTGGGAGCCAATTTACAACCAGGAGGAGAACCAGCTTCGAGATGGTGTCAGTGTGGAGTGCAAGGCAGGGATCTGAAAAGAACTGGGCCCTTGCTGACATCATCGAGGGTAACCTGAAGCCTGCTCTATCTTCAACTTCTCCTTCTGTGATTAAATATGTTTCCTTGTTTGGAAAGACCTCTGAGCTGGGTTTTCTGTTACTCTGTATCTGAAAGCAGGAACATACACTCTGCCATTGTTTTCCTCTTCAATCCTTCTGTTATAGGAGCCAAAATATAATTGAATAGCCCTCTGAATGTTTAGACTTGCTCTGTACCCAGGAATGTAAGAATGGTTTATACCAGAGAGACCCTGTCAAGCCTGAACATCATATATCATTTCATAGTAGCCGGTGCTCTGGAGGCTGGGAGTTTGTTCTGTATTCATCCTAGGATCTCCTTTTATGTGCTGTCTCTTGCCTATTACATTGGACCTGGATTTTTCTTTTTTTTAATAGTTTCTCCAAAATGTTAAAGGTATTTTCTTTTCCATGCACACAAAAAATTCTTTGCTTCTTCAAGGTAAGAATGAGCCTTAAGCCCTTAAGCTCTGAACCCAGGATAGACCAACAACAGCATTTGCCAAAGCAAAGCCTTGCTTACCCCAGCGGCCTTCCACCCAGGACTCCTAGCCGTACTGGATGCTTCATAATAGGCAGGATTTGGGGCTATTTATGTTGTAAATTGACAGGTCAACTTCACAGTGAGATTTATTTTGCCTTTCCTTGCAATTTAGATGAAAAGTCAAAACCCGCTCTTGTGTAACTTTAAGTCCAGGTAAAGTGATTATTGGAGACATTCAGTAGGCAAGGGGAAAGGATTTGTACCCGGGAGCCCCACGGGGTCCTGCTCGGTTTCAATATTTCCATGTCCCCCACTTCTTGTTTGTAGGAAATAGGCTTCATTCAGCCTCCTTGACCTTCCCTGAGTTCCAAAGGGCAGGTTCAAACAATTGCTAATCAGGAAAGGGAGGGGATGCGGAAACAAGGGAAGAGTAGTCAAGAAACAATAGTACAGCCTTGGGGCAGGGTCCTGGCTCCTCCTCAAGGGACACACATAACAATCTCTTGGAGTTCTGCAGAACTAAGGCAGAGGATGGTAACTTCAAGCTGAGCACAAGATTCCTGGAGCACCACCCAATAGTTACTTCACTACCAACCAATCAGAAGAAAGTCACACACCCTGCAGCCCTCACCCCAAATTTTGCCTATAAAAACTCCCCCTGGCCAAATCATTGGGGAGTTTAGGGCTTTTGAACACAAGCTACCTGTTCTCCTTGCTTGGCCCTGCAATAA
Source organism: Balaenoptera musculus (assembly GCF_009873245.2). Classification (NCBI taxonomy): domain Eukaryota; kingdom Metazoa; phylum Chordata; class Mammalia; order Artiodactyla; family Balaenopteridae; genus Balaenoptera; species Balaenoptera musculus. Next base: position 7,792,173 of record NC_045793.1, read on the forward strand.
ACCTTTCTCTGCTCCAAACTCCAACGTTTTGGCTTATTTGGCCTCACCGTGCATCGGGCACACGAATTTTGTTCAATAACTAAAGTATGTATTATGAGGCTCCACACCAGCCTGAATGACCCAGAATCTTTGGGGGAAGGGTATTTTTAACCAGCACCCCAGATTTGTAATTTTTACAAATTCTGATCTTCAGAAACACTGGTCTAGATTTTAAGTTTCTTGAGACAGGATCCATGTCATTTATTTTTCTTTCTAATGCCTAGCGCGCAGGAAGTGCTTGAGAAATGGGTTTTGGAGGAAAGGATCTAAGAAAAGTGACTGTTTCAGAATTTGGCTTTGAAGCCCCTTACTGTCCTGTTGAAACAGGAGGGAAGGAGGCAGGGCACAACCTTTGAAAGAATGACATAGCCCGAGGACATCACATAAACTGATTAGAAACAAGTGGGTCCAAGATGGTGGACAAGTCGACTTCCACTAGACTTTGAGCCTCAGTATACACTCACTGTAACACATCAGCAAGCTAAATGACACACCCACAGGCACCATGACAGTTCCAAGATCGACCATAAGGATCAAGAATGGGCGGTGGCCCAATTCCTGGAAATCCCCACCCCTTCCTGCTATAGCTGGAATACTCCTCCCACTCATTAGCCTATGAAATTACCCACCCCTATAAAAACTGACAACCCCATACCCTGGGGCCTTTCTCACCTTCTGAGATGGCCCACACTCTGTCTGTGGAGTGTGTTTCTCTCTAAATAAATCCACTTCTTACCTATCACTTCGTCTTTTACTGAATTTTTTCTGCGATGAGACATCAGGAACCTGAGCTTCATTAAGTCCTGAAACCAGGTGTGTGATCTCAGTTGGAAGATTGTAGGTTTTGGCCAGGTTCGAGTCCCGGCTGTGTGGGTTCAAGTCCCAATCAGGGTTTTGGCCGAGTTCAAGTCCTGGCATGTGGGTTCAAGTCCCAATTTGAGGTGCATGGTTTAACTGTCCCTGCCTATCTCCAGAGTAAATCTTGGTTGTCTGTTCATAACCTTCTGTATCTTGGGATATGTGGTGGTGAGAGTAGATGCAGCAATTTGAAGCCCTCAGCAGCAGGGGCTCATCCAAAAGATTGCTCCAGAGTGAACGTGGCCGGGCTTCCTGCCTTCACAAGTCTGGATCTCTAGCTATCCTGTTCCTCCGATGAGCTACCCACTAACATTTCAATAAATTCCTTTTCTACTTAAGTTAGCCAGAGTAGTCAGGGTCCAGCCAGGAGACAGTATACAAACAGATTATTTGAACATTAAAAAGTTAATATAGGGCTTCCCTGGTGGCGCAGTGGTTGAGAATCTGCCTGCTAATGCAGGGGACACGGGTTCGAGCCCTGGTCTGGGACGATCCCACATGCCGCGGAGCAGCTAGGCCCGTGAGCCACAACTACTGAGCCTGCGTGTCTGGAGCCTGTGCTCCGCAACAAGAGAGGCCACGACAGCGAGAGGCCCACGCACCGCGATGAAGAGTGGCCCCCACTTGCCGCAACTAGACAAAGCCCTTGCACAGGAACGAAGACCCAACACAGCCAAAAATAAATTAAAAAAAAAAAAAGTTAATATAAAAAAAGTCAATTAGGTAAAAATGTGTTAATTATAAAATTATCAAAGGGTAAAAAGAGAATTTCAAGGCAACATGGAGGCAGCAACTGCAGCTACCACTCCCAGGGTTGACAGAACAAAAAGGAAGGGGAAAATGTAGAAACTTAGGGGTGGGGCTCCATGGAGCTAAAACTCAGATCTCTGAGGTGGGGTTGGGTGTGGGTGTGGCCTAGCGTGTAGAGGGGAGGGTTCGGAGCTTGGAGACAATGGCCAGATTATGTCTCTGTTGCTTGTTCTTTTGGATGTTTTCATTTCACGATTCTCCTTTGAACACCTTGCAGTTTAGTCCTATTTTATGAGTTGATCTGGACTTTTTCTTCACTTTTTTTTTCTGAGCTAAATTAATTGTTTCACTTCTCCTTTTTGTCCACCTCTGTTCATAGTTTCGTATTCATGGTGTTCTGTCGTAGTTGCTCGTGTTCGTTTAGTTACATTTAATTCATATTTGAGTGTGTTACAATATTTCTTTTTTTTTTAACTTTTTATTGGTAGATACATTTGGATTCTCACTGTGTTCTTCTCATAGCAGCTTTGTGTGGAGGTTACCTGCTTACTTCTGTTCATTCTGGTTTTTCTTGATCAGCAATAGCACATGCATCTATGGGGTGAGTGAAGAGTTGGGTTGAGTTACTTACTAGGTTTCTTAGTCCAAGAGGGTGCTCTGTTAGTACAGCAAAGTGCAGTTCTTATTTTTTGGTGCCAAGGAAGGTAGTATTTCTTCCAGTTGTATGACTCCCTTGTTTCTGTGAGACCTTTAATTTCCACTGCTTGGTTTTTTGGTATTTTTTTTACTTAAGAGATGCCTCCCCCTCCCAGTCCTCCTCCTCACTCAGAACTGGTACACGCCTCATGCTGATCCTCTGACCCTATACTTTCAAGTGTCTTCCTTTTGATTATTTTGTAGCCAAGTCCACCTGATCTCAGAGCTGTTCTGAAAGTTCCCCCATCCTGAGGGAGATGCTTTCCTCCTGGTTGTGACATTTTTACTGGGGTGTTCTGCCACCACTAGGAATCTTGCTTCAATCTCCTCATTCTGTGTGATTTTCACCTGACTCTTTGCTCCAGTGTGGGCTCTGGAGCTGGTCTGCTGGTTCTGTATGTTTATTTCCTCCCTGATGTGTAAATTGACATTTGTAGTGTTCTAGTTATGATGTAGACATGCCTTTTTGGACCGTTTCACTTGCTCTTCTTGTTGATCTTTTTTTTTTTTTTTAGAAAGATAGGTTGGTGGTGGGCATTAAGAGAAGATTCAAGGAGTTTTAAAAAATTATTATTATTATTATTATTTTTTGCTGTGTTGGGTCTTCGTTTCTGTGCGAGGGCTTTCTCTAGTTGTGGCAAGCGGGGGCCACTCTTCATTGCGGTGCACAGGCCTCTCACTATCGCAGCCTCTCCTGTTGCGGAGCACAGGCTCCAGACGCACAGGCTCAATAGTTGTGGCTCACGGGCCTAGTTACTCCGCGGCATGTGGGATCTTCCCAGACCAGGGCTCGAACCCGTGTCCCCTGCATTGGCAGGCAGATTCTCAACCACTGTGCCACCAGGGAAGCCCCTTGTTGATCTTTTTATTGTATTTATTTTTTACTCCACATTTCCCTCCCAGTTTTATTAATTGACATACATCACTGTATAAGTTTAAGGTATACAGCATGATGGTTTGATTTACATATTTTGTGAAATGATTAGCACATTAGGTTTACCTAACATCCATCTTCTCATATACTGGGGTGGCGAAAAAGTTCGTTCAGGTTTTTCTATAACATCTTACAAAAACCTGAACGAACTTGCTGACCAACCCAATAGATAAAACAAAAAGAAAGAAAAACAGAAAAAAGAAAAATAATTTTCTCCTTGTGATGAGCACTCAGGATTAACTCTTTTATTGATCTTTATGCTTTTTGAAGAATGTATGGAGAATTTCATATTTAGGGAGTAGCTATCATCTTATAGGAATCTGGAAGGGATGCCTCCTTAAAATTTTTTTCTTTTCTAACCATGGCTGGTAAATAGACATGTAATTGAGTTCACATATTTATTTTGTATCCAACAGCCTTGCTAAATGTTGGAATTAATACAACAGTTTAGATTATTTTAGAATTTTCAGGTAGACAAGCATATCTGTGGGTCAGGACAGTTTTGTTCTTTCCTTTTTAACCCCTTGTAACTCTTACTTCCCTTTCTGGTCTTACTGCGTTGGCTGAATCTTCTGCACAACTGTGAATAGAAGTGTTGATAGCAGGCATCCTTGTCTTATTATCAATTATTAGGGTTCTTTGCCACTAAATATAATGGTTGCTGAAACTGTTTGGTAGATACAGTATATCAAAGACATTTCTATCTTTTCATTTTAAAAGGGAATTTAATGGTGAAAGAGTGTTGAATTTTATAAACCTTTTTCTACATCAACTGAGAAAATCATATGATTTTTATCTCTTAGTCAAATAACATTCTAAAGAGAGAAAAATATAGATTTTCTAATGTTAAACCACTCTGTCGTTCCAGGACCAAACCCAACTTGGTCATGATGTATTATTTTTTTTAAATACATTTTGGGGGACTTCCCTGGTGGTCCAGTGGTTAAGAATCTGCCTGCCAATGCAGGGCACATGGGTTCAATCCCTGGTCCGGGAATATCCCACGTGCTGCGGGGCAACTAAGCCTGTGCACCACAACTACTGAACCTGCGCTCTAGAGCCCGCGAGCCACAACTACTGAGCCCACACACCTGGAGCCCGTGCTCCACAAGAAGAGAAGCCACTGCAACAAGAAGCCTGCACACCACAACAAAGAGTAGTCCCCCCTTGCCACAACTACAGAAAGCCTGCACGTAGCAACCAAGACCCAGCGCAGCCAAAAAATAAAAAAATACATTTTGGGCTTGCTTTGGTAATATTTTGTTTAGAATGTTTACACCTATATTAAAAAATAAGACTTGCCAATAATTTTTATTTCTTGTACTGTTCTTGTTTGCTTTTGGCATCAAGGTTATTAGGGTTCAAAGAATGAGTTCTCTCTTTCTACTCTCCAGAGGAGTTTATGTAAAATGGAATTTTTTTGTTCCTTGAAGCTTTTGCAGAATTTACATATAAAAGCATCTGGGTATGGAGTTAGGCAACATGGCAGCATCTTGACTTGGTATTTTGAGATAAAAATGTTAAACAATGGATTCAATTTATTTAACCTTTATAGAACTCTTCAGGCTTTCTACTTCTTCTTAAGCCAATTTTGGGAACTTAAACTTTTTTTAGGAATTTGTCTAGATCATATGATAAACCATAAAGGATGTCATGATACATTTCAAAGGATCAATATCAAACATGATGTTTTCTAACCATATTGCAATAAAATTAAAAAGTAGTAACGGGCTTCCCTGGTGGTGCAGTGGTTGAGAATCTGCCTGCTAATGCAGGGGACACGGGTTCAAGCCCTGCTCTGGGAAGATCCCACATGCCGCGGAGCAACTAGGCCCGTGAGCCACAACTACTGAGCCTGCGTGTCTGCAGCCTGTGCTCCGTAACAAGAGAGGCCACGATAGTGAGAGGCCCGCGCACCGCGATGAAGAGTGGCCCTCGCTTACCGCAACTAGAGAAAGCCCTCGCACAGAAACGAAGACTCAACACAGCCAAAAATAAATAAATAAATTAATTAAAAAAAAAAAAAGTAGTAACAAGTGGATTGCTTAAAGAGGCCCACCTATTTGGAAAATAAATAACATGCTGCTAAAAAATCATGGACTTTAAAAGGATTTGGATGTTATAAAAAGTAAGAAATATGTAGAATTAGCAATAATGAAAACAATACTTGTCAAATTTTGTGGGAAACTGCCAAAACAGAATTAAGAGGAAATTTTTTAGCTCAAAATAAATTTTTCCGGCAATAAGAAAGGTTAAATAAAGTGAACCCAAAAAGTGACCTTAAAGAAGTCAAAGAAATGGGGAAAACAGCAACACAAGGGAGATTAACAAAATCCAAAGCTAGTCCTTTGAAAAGATTAATAAGACCCAACTCTGGCAACGGCAACCAAGAAAACACAAAAGAAGATGAAAATAGAATAAAGAATTTAAAAAAGGAAATGTTCCTTTAAAAAAGGAACATAAGCATATGAGAAATTGTTTTCTTAATGAATATTATAAACAACGAAACACTAAAAATTTGAAAACCTCACTGAAAGTAATAAATTCCCAGTACTGCCCTCTTATCCTGGCAAGAGGGGTTCCTGCCCTGGGCCTGCCTTAGAGGACCCAAATCTGACCCTCCTCTGGCTCTACCCCTCCCCAGATGGCCAGGGGTACCCAGAGCCAAGAGGATGTGCCCATTGGCGCCTGTCCCCTCCACTAGATCAAGGAGCAGGTGTGGAATTCTCTGTCCAAGCAAGTCTGGGTTCACTGCCAGGAACTGGGTAGGCTCTTTACTGCACACAGGCCTGGTCTCCCAAAGTGGACAAGGGATGGCTGTTCGTGACAGTGAAGATGCAGTTTGGATGTGTAGCCGGGTGTCCATACACATGCATAGGAGGGCCTTTGAGGCGCAAGACAGGGCAGGGGATGGGACGGAAGGAGGGGTGGGCTGCAGGTCAGGGGCCAGGGGACAGCTCTCCTCAGCTACCCGTACTGCAAAGTGAACCTCGAGGAGTTTGAGAATTCTAAATTTGAACTTGACCTTCTAGGTTGCTACGAAGGTACAGTCATGGTAGGATGACAGAACATATTTAAGTTTGTTAGCCTGACTTATAACTTTAAATATTTAGACATATGGTATGTGGCTTTCCATTTGCATTTTTGCCCCAGGCCCTGCAATGTTTGAGGTAGACCTGTATTTCAGTATTTTAGATTCATGGGAATTCATACTCTCATGTTAGGTGTTAAGCTCTGGGGAGCAGCATGCCATTATTTAGAAAGTAGACCATCCAATAGCTGAGCCAATAATTCCATACCTAGATATATACCCAAGAGCAGTGCTATTCAGAGAATAGCAGAAGAAAGAAGAGCTTGTACCAGGATGACAAAAATCAACTTTATCACCAAGCACACTATTTACTGTAGCTCCAATTTGTTTTACAGAGAAACTTTCTTGATGAAGGAAGCAAGGCATTGATTTACCAGTTCTAGGACCATATTTTGAGCAGCACTGCCCCAGAGAAGTTCTTGCCCATGTGCCCAAGGAGACATGAACCAGAATGTTTATAACAGCATTGTTCGTAATAGGAAAAATGTGGGAGCAAACTTAATGTTCATCAACAAGACGATAGAAAACCCGATTGTGGTATGTTTGGAACACAACATAGCAATGAAAGTCATTGAATCAGAATTGAGCATTTCAACATGAATGAGTTTTATAAGCCTAGTACTGGTGAGACTTGGAGGGAAAAGAGGAAGACGGGTTATGAAAGAATACACGCATAATAGCACTTATATAAAGTTAAAAGCATGCAGAACATACCATCTGTTGTTCAGGAATACATATATAAGCAGTAAAAGTATAGGAAATTCCAGGGAAGGATTAACAACAAATTCAGGATGATGGTTATTTCTTGGGGAGGAAGGGAGATTGGGAAGGACAAGGTAAGCCTGCTGCGTAGTGGGTATGAACGTTCTTTTTTGTTATTTTATGGCTTTTTGTCTGAAATATTTGTTTTAATATTTAAAATTTTTATTTATTTATTTTTTTGGCTGTGCCACGTGGGATCTTAGTTCCCCGGCCAGGGATTGAACCTGGGCCCTCGGCAGTGAGAGCACAGAGTCCTAATCACTGGACCACCAGGGAATTAATTCCTTGTCTGAAATATTTTAAAATACATTTAGGAAAGATTTTAGTTTTAATTTTGGTTAAACATTCTTTGAAAAAAAATTATTTTATTATCATCACATAATCCAGCAATTATGCTCTTTGGTATTTACCCAAATGAACGGAAAAAATTATGTCCACACAAAAAGCTGCACACAGATGTTCACAGCAGCTTTATTCACAACTGTCAAAACTTCTAGAGGAAGAAAAATAAAACAAAAAAACCCAAAAAAACTTCTAGAGGGGGGTGGCCAAGATGGCAGAGTAGGAAGACCCTGAGCTCACCTCCTCCCATGGGCATAATCGCCAAAACTTGGAAGCAACCAAGAAAGTCCTTCAGTAGGTGAATGGGTAAATCAACTGTGGTACATTGGACAATGGGATATTACTCAGCACTGAAAAGAAATGAGCTATCAAGACATGAAAAGACAAGGAGGAAACTTAAATGACTATTACGAAGTGAAAAAAAGCCAATCTGAAAAGGCTATACATACTGTGTAATTCCAACTATCTGACATTTTGGAAAAGGCAAAACTATGGAGACAGTAAAAAGGTCAGCAGTTGCCAGTGGTTGGTGTGATAGGCAGAGCACAGAGGATTTTTAGGGCAGTGAAACTATTCTGTATGTTGTTATGATGGTGGTTACATGTCATGATATTATACATTTGTCCAAACCACAGAATGTACAACTCAAGAGTGAACCCTAATGTAAACTGTGGACTCTGGGTGATAATGATGTTTCAATGTAGGTTCACGGATTATAACAAACGTTGCTTCTCTGGTGGGGATGTTGACAGTAAAGGAGACTGTATGTGTGGGGGGACTCTATACTTTCTGCTCAGTTTTGCTGTGAACCTAAAACTGCTCTAAAAAAATAAAGTTTGTTAATTAAAAAAATATATTCTAAAAATTCACATTCCTGTGAAGAGGTGAATTCTTTTTTCAAACTCAGTTACACTGACCACAGAATAGAGATTGTAACTCTGGAATATTTGATGTTAATGTAAAATTTATTTGAGAAAAAATTTCAAGTTGCACCTGACCTACTGTAATTTTGCAGTTGTGAATTCTTGCCAGTATTCTCAGTAATTTGTGATAAGATGAAATTTCAAAGGTCACGACCTGATTAAGCCCAAGCATCACTGCATGATACCAAGTCTAATCAGCTTTAAGGCTAATGCAAAGTAATCAAGAAGGTTGTGGGTTAATAATAAAAACCCAACCAATCAACCAACCAGTCAACCAACCAACCAAACACAGGTGACCTGGTGAATGTTCACAAACTACCAAGTTTGGAAACCTGGTACTCATCGTTAATGTGACTGGGACTTCCTGACGGCCTCCTGCTAGAGTCCCCACTGATTCCCAGGGCCAAGCAGGTCTGCACCGGGACACGCCCCTGTCTGCCCTGTGGTCGCACATGCATGGAGTGGTGGCGCACATAGGCTGCACTTGCCAATGAGGTTCCTGAACCACACTGTTGACACAGATGCCATCCTTTCTTTGAACAGAAGACAAATGATCCACGGCAATCGCACCAAATCTTAATCTCCAAGGATATATCTGACACAAACAATTCCATCACATTTTCCCTAATCTGTGAGGATGGATTATAAGCATGTCTCCCTACAAATTCGTACCCACCTTCTGCAGAGCAAAGCAAGCCATGACTGCGCTGCTCTGACTTAAGCGTCATCTCAACACACCCTTGTCGGTAAGCTGACACAGTCTTTCCTCCTGATTCCTTTCCAATGGACACCTCCCCTCGCTCTGTCCCTTTCCACTCAGTCCCAGCTTGGATTTTCCCTTATTTCTCCTCCAAGTAGGCTCCTCCCCTGACGTTGGTTTCACGCCCAGTCTTCTCCAAAAGTAATAGATGCCAAGTTGGAGGAAAAGCACTTTGAGTTATCTTGACTTTAAATGAACATTTTAAATAAAATATATTAAAGAATCTTACTATAAAACAACATATATTTGAGTTATCTTGACCTTAAATGAACATTTTAAATAAAATATATTAAAGAATCTTACTATAAAACAACATTATATTTATATATATTCATTATACTTATATATATTTATATGTATATAAACATATATTTATATACATATATTTGTATGTATATAAATATATATTTACTTATATGTATGTTTATAAATATAGATTTATATAAATATATTTATATTCTCTCCCTTTAAAAATTCAGAATATTCTGAACTTTAGAAAAATCACATGGAACCCACAGTGCCATCCAGAGACAACTATTGTGAAGACGTGGACGTCTGTTCTGGTGATTTAAATCGGATCTACCTCATATGCTCCACCCTGCCACTTGTAGCCTCCTTCAAAAGAAGGGATTGGGGGCTTCCCTGGTGGTGCAGTGGTTAAGAATCCGCCTGCCAATGCAGGGGACACGGGTTTGAGCCCTTATCCAGGAAGATCCCACATGCCGTGGAGCAACTAAGCCCATGCACCACAACTACTGAGCCTGTGCTCTAGAGCCCGCGAGCCACAACTACTGAGCCCTCATGCTGCAACTACCGAAGCCCGCGCACCTAGAGCCTGTGCTCACAACAAGAGAAGCCACTGCAATGAGAAGCCCGAGCACCGCAACAAAGAGTATCCCCTGCTCACTGCAACCAGAGAAAGCCCGTGCGCAGCTACAAAGACCCAACGCAGCCAAAAAAAAAAAAAAAAAAAGGACTTCCCTGGTGGCGCAGTGGTTGAGAATCTGCCTGCCAATGCAGGGGACACAGGTTCGAGCCCTGGTCTGGGAAGATCCCACGTGCCGCGGAGCAACTAGGCCCGTGAGCCACAATTACTGAGCCTGCGCATCTGGAGCCTATGCTCTGCAACAAGAGAGGCCGCGATAATGAGAGGCCCGCGCACCGCGATGAAGAGTGGCCCCCACTTGCCGCAACTAGAGAAAGCTCTCGCACAGAAACGAAGACCCAACACAGCCATAAATAAATAAATAAATAAAAAATAAAACTTAAAAAAAAAAAAAAGAAGGGATTGGGCAGTGATAATCTTTTCTCATCTTCTTTTAAACACATATATGCCATTTAATGATTATTCATACTCATAGTTCAAAGACTAATTTCATTGGTTCACATCAAAATAACCCTGGCTTGGAGGCGTTGTCATCTTCCTTTTTTTTTGTCTTCCTGTGCTAAATAGGCTTCCCCTGATTTGGGAGCAGACCCACGACAGCCACCTGCAGCTGAGCCTATACCCTCCTGCTGACCCTTCGGTCCATGCAGCTGTTCCCAGGGAAAGGTCTTTAAGCCCCGTTCTGCCTTCTAACGACCGGCCCAGAAGATAGCCTGAGGCATGTGCCAGTTTGGGGCACTATCCCACAATCAGAGTGTGGGCACTCGGAAGGAGCCTATATCCAGAAAACGAGAAGAAAGCAGATGGGTGTCAGGGAGCTACAGGAGAAAGCCTGTGGTCCCAGTGGACCTGGACAACTGAGATCGAGTCGAATCCAAAGAGGGGGCACATCCTTCTACCAAAAATGCACGCGGAGCAGGAGGGAGAGGTCTGGGGAGTCAGATGCAGCAAAGGCTGAGGGTGAGGAGGTGTCAGAGGTCAAAGGCGAGCAACGAGTCAAAGGTCCGGGTCTTTCCAGAGAGGGACTAAGGAAGCCAGGCAGCGAGATTGGAAACAGGTGCAAGACGTTCCCAAAGAAGGTGCTCGGTGCTGCGCCAAAGGGCCACCAAGGTGGAGGCTTCCTACCGATGTCTCTCCAGGGCAGGACCCCATCTGGGAGTCAAGCCCAGTCTCCCCAGCAAAGAAGTGCACAGGACTATTCCTCCTACCTTAGTGGGTAGAAATACACAACTTTTATGCTGGAAAAGTTCAAGTCAGCATGACTCAAGGATTAAACAAAAGACTACTCAGGGGGCTGCTTCGTGAGGGCTGTTTTCCCGAAGTTGATTCCCGGCCCCCTTATGGTAGCGACCCAGTCCCTCTCTCTCTTAAATGTCCTTTACCCGAGTGCCCAGACACACACTAGACACCACCCGCCTGTGCCGGATCAGTAAATCAGCGGATTCGCGAGAGAGGATATCGTTGACTGAAACGGCCGTGGATCCATCTTAGAATCACAAACTCACCTTCCGTCTCCCTGCGGCAACGTTACACGGACCTTACTCCTCCCTGGACCGGACCCAAACAGCGACTGCCCTCTCGCCCAGGCAGAGAGCCCGGCAGTGCCTTTCCCACGCCTGGGCAAGAGCTCTTCACATGCACATCGAGGGCCTGGAAATTCCCGGGAACGCTCCAAAGGCCGAGGCTTGTGACCTCCCGCTCGTGTTTCGGAAAAGTACCGACCTTCCCGGCTGCTCTCAAGGAGGGCAACAATTCACCACCAATAACTGAAATCAAGTCATACCTTTCCGCAGGGGCAGCTGAAGGATTCAGAAGTAGGATGGGCACCTCGCTCCTGACCACCAGATGGCATGACCACGGGTGAGGTCACAGCTAAGTATAAAATGCCCGGAGCAAACTGGAGGTGCAAGAGGGGCCGTTCTCGGCAGTATAATGGACAGCCCCTCCACACTCATTATCCCCACCTGCTCCGTCTTCTCCGCCGAGAATCCTAATGCGAGTTTGCAGAAAGTCAGCTGGAGCTCATCCCCCATGTAATTCAGACCACGTTGCCTGCAGCTCCTAGGAACTCAAAGAAACAGGACTAATAGTACTATTGAAAATGTAATTAAGGGCATTCATTGTAAAGTAATAATGAATCACCTCACCCTCACCATATGGCTAGAACTGATTAATACCTAGAGGAAATTATCTAAAACCCCTAAAATGAGAATTCATGTCTCAGATCATAATGAGAAAAAAAATTTTTTTGAAAGAAAACATGATTGGGAGTTTACTAAACCCAGAGGCAAGAAGAAAATATTGTGGAAACCATTTTTCTAAAAAATCTTATTTAGATTAGGTGAGTTATGTTTTCAGTGCAGAACCATATCGCAAATGTAGAAATATTGTAAGATTTACATTTTGGAGTTGTTATTTAACTGAATGATTTTCCCTCTTATAATTATGGGGAATTAATGGAAGAATCTCCACCTAGACTGATAGTTTCATAAATCACCAGGGATGGGCTCAGCCCATTGACTGAATATCTTTGTTCAGAAGATACTGGTTGAAATGCTGTTTGTCGGCAGGAAGATCATGCATTGTGATTTAATCCCTTAGGATCAGTTAAAATGGTAGAAATGTTAGAATTTCTGGGCAGTGCCAAACAGGTTAGCATGACAAGAGATGCCCGGAAAGATGCAGACCCGTTTAGAAGACAGCGTTGCTATGAAAAGGAGTTTATAGGTGCACCTTGGGGAATTTTGGGATACCTAGGGCTGTTCCTGGCTTTTGATTAGCATATGTGCCCTGGGGCCATCTGGGGAAACGGAAAGAAGCAGGAGTTTTTTTTTTTTTTTTTCCTGCCAGAAACCCTTAGATTACTTTGTATACAGCTGGGAGAAAGTTTAATGGGCTCAACACTACCTTGAGGGAGGGTAAGGGGGGAATTTTTTTTTCTGCAAATACTTCCATGGGTGGGGAGAATAATGATGATTTGCAGCAGGGCTGGTAGTGCTGGAGTTCCAAGAATTTTGCGAGGATGCTTGGACCTGCAACTCTAAACGCCGACTCCAGTTTTGCTTTTTTGCTTCTTTGGCCACCAGAGAAATGGACAAACCTCAGCGTATTCTTTCTTAAACTACTACTAAAAAGGTTATCACCTTAAGTTGAGCACACCTAACATTTGGTCAAGACCCATGGACCTAGATGAAAGTAAATCAGAGAATTCCCAGGGTGGCAAAAGTTCCTCCTGGATAGAGTTCCTTCTCCTGGATTTGGGTTGAGGAGTGAGACAGCGGTCATTCCAGGCATGAACAGAGCCAGTGTACAAGCCTAATTGTTGTTTTAATGACCCAAGTTGGATTCAGGGAATATCTGTGCACTTCTGTGATTAGTACATCCATCGACATTAAGATTTCCTCATGCCATAACTGAGAGGGGAGTGGCGACCCTTTAGGGGAAAATCAGAATCTCTTCCTGTAGAACAGATATCTGGATGTCTCTTCCACTGCCGAACGTGGGCTCTGCCCCTCGCTCTCTGGACAGTGTGTATACTTAGATGATCTTCTAATTGCTGTGACATGCAGTCTCATCAGCCAGGCCCCATCTGGGGACATTATAAAGAACTCACACCTGGTTCAGTCACGAAGTCCTATTGGAGGACTTCATCCTGAAATCCACAAAGAGATCCTGCCCTGTCAATGCCTGGAAATTTCCGTGTTGTGACATATGGCCCAGCTCTCCTGTAAGCCACAATGCCCTCACCACCCATTGATTCCGTTTGTGAAATTTAAATATCTGAACCATGACTGACGTGCCAGTGAGAGGTGCACCCTCGATCCCAAGAACTCATCAGATCTCAGCAGTCCTTCCTGGTAGGGACTGGGCAGTCAACGACCTTATGTACTGCAAAGCTTGGGCTCCCCGGGTCCCAGAGCTGTGAGCATGCGTGGAACTGGAGGTGGGCGGTGCCAGGGTTGGGAGTAACTCTTCCCGCAGAAAACAAGATGCTTCACGGGGCGCAGGAGCCGAGGGAGCAAAGAGGACGAGGCAGCTAATCGGCGGCTCTGAGAAGGGAAATCAATGCTTTTCCTCTCTGAGAAAGTTTTGAAAGCTTTTTACGCTAAGAAAAGCGAAACTGCACTTTCATTTTAAGGAATGCGATTATTGGAAAATCCTGGACTCTTTCAAATTACAAAGTTTTGCTAATTAAAGGGAGAGTTTGAGGTTTCCCTTTAAAGGAGAAGAGGGAAAACCAGGGTGATGTTAACGTGTTATTTATCAACAGTTAATGACTCTGGCACCTTTACTCTAAAATATGTTCTTTTTTTTTTTGCCTAAATTAGTAATAGTTAATAATGCTTTGTTGGTTTAATAATAATACATTTATTAAAAGCAGTTATTTTCACAGAAAAACCGTAATTATCTGGTATGGTGTGCTGTAAAAGAGAAACGCCATTGTTCCCATTGGCGGCACCTTGTATTACTCCCCATAAGCGGGTGCCAGAGTCCACCTGGTGTTCAAATCCAAATTATAAGCACAGTGCTGAGAATTCTCAGGACTCCTGCAAACCTCAACCTTCATAAAAGGGATGGAGCAGGGGCTTCCCTGGTGGCGCAGTGGTTGAGAGTCTGCCTGCCAATGCAGGGGACACGGGTTCGAGCCCTGGTCTGGGAGGATCCCACATGCCGCAGAGCAACTAAGCCCTTGAGCCACAACTACTGAGCCTGTGCTCCGCAACAAGAGAGGCCGCGATAGTGAGAGGCCCGCGCACCACGATGAAGAGTGGCCCCCGCTCGCCGCAACTGGAGAAAGCCCTCGCACAGAAACGAAGACCCAACACAGCCAAAAATAAATAAATAAAATATGGTATAAAGTTAAAAAAAAAAAAAAAAAGGGATGGAGCAGCAGAGAGAGTGCCCAGGCGTGGCACAGACAGTGATGAAGGTTCTCTACTGTGAAGCATCTCTGGTACTTTCCAGGGCTTTGCTGTTTTCAGAATCTGCAGAGTCGAAGTCAGAGTATCACAGCTGAGCTATTTCAAATAAAATCAAGAGCAAAATACATTTAGGAACAACCTTTACTTTTTATCACTTGAAACGCTTCCTTTTCTCACTGATTATATACACCTTTGATCTTTGTCTTGTGTGAAAGTCTACTAGAGAAATGTTTTTCATCACTATGTTTCTACTGATGGATTCAAAGAGTCTAGAAATGATTTCAGAAGCAAGTTTTCAGCAGTCCCTAAGACACTGACCCCTGATTTAGAAACCTCCAAATATAAGCACAAAGCCTCAAGGGGTATTTTTGACCCTTTCCTTATGGAATTGATGGCTGTAAGCAGGGCAGCAGCATTGTGGAAAGGTGCACTGGTTCTGCAGCATTAGGGTTAAAGCCCTCAGTGCATCAGACTGCCCCGAGCAGCCCTGTTTCTATTCTGGGTTTGGCCTCGGGGGACCTCCTGGGGGCTGACAACAGCTGCCTTGGGGGCTCTGAGGGGGGGCCCTCCAAGGAGCAGCTAGGCAGCTGCTGCACTCCGTCTTTCCTGCATCCTTGAGGGCCTCTACATTCTGAAAGAAGCCATTTGTAGACGCAGTTTTAAAGGATTTCTGTATTGCAGTTCCCTTCTATTATCCTCAAAGGTAGTGGTCATCTGTTGTTTCCCAATATTCTGTTAATAGCACCTTCCATTTCCTTCAGGCAGTTGGATTCCTCACATATTCCTTGGGTTTCAGACAGGGTTGGCCTCATCCCATCGCTTTATGGGTGTGCATGTGACACAGACCCAACCAATGAAAGTACTGGGCACCCCTGGCCATAGTGATTGGCTCATGGATGAGGATACGACCTAGGCTGGGCCAATGAGAACCAGCCCTTGAACTCACCAGGACTACTGAGAAAAGTCATACTCTCATAACTGGGATGAACAAGCCTGGAACTGCTGGGGGCCTCCACGTAGAGGTTAAAGTACACAGAGCAAAACAGAGCCAAGAAAGGGATTTTGATTCCTAAGGACATTCTTTGAGTCTCTGAATCCAGCCATACCCAAACTAAAAATATGCCTGAACTTTTTCAGTTATGGTAAGCAATAACTCCCTTTTTGGCTTGTCAGTTTTAATTAGGGTTTCTGACATTTGCTCCTAAAGATATCTTGTTAAATGTTCAATTCGTGTCTCAGCTATCGCTGTGGGAAATTCAGGAGGGGTGGATGCCTGGGCTTGGAGTAAAGTGCATTATGGGAGAACAGTAACAGCTTAAGGAAGTGGATACAGATTTGACAGGAAATGATCCCCAGGGAAGGAAGTAGACAACAGTGCTCCAGAGCCAGAACACTGGTGACGCCAGCAAGCTTCAAACTGGAGAGATTTGTGGAACACGTCATTATTCTTTGTAGATGCTCAGAAATACCTGGGAACAGAAACCTAGTGCAAGGCCCTAGGTGTTATAATAACTTAGGCATTAAAAACTCACGTTATCTCATTCCCATTGTACATATCCAGGCAGTGAGGCCAGGCCACATTTGGATTACACAGCTAAGTGTTTTACATTTTGCTAGGGATAAAACACTGTTGGCTGGGGAGAGACGGGTAAATAAAAGTCCCAAGTTTCCCCTGGAGTTTCAGATTGGAGACAGTTCCTGAATCCAAAAAATACTGTAGGAACACTCCATAGATTCAAACTACCTAAGGGGGCTGGATCAGTTAAAATACTTAGAGTGGAGATCCAGCCATGTTGGAGCTACAGCTCTTCATTTTCACTTCTTACTCTTACCTTGTGAAACCTGACAACCTCAGGATGATCATGGGTGAGAGGCAGAAGGTCCTGGCGAGCCTCTATGTCACAGTAGGATGAGTCAGGATGCTTTGGGAGTGATGAGGTCCCTGCTAGAGGGACAGATTTGGGTAAAGACATGGGGGCTAATTAGTCTTCCTTACACTCTTTATTTCTTCCCATCTTTGGTCGAAGCATCATTTCTTCTCTGCATAAAAATTGCACTGAACGTTGTTTAAAAAATGCTTCCTTTTGAAATATAGGGGATCCAGGTGAATGAGCCTTGCTGGCCTGGAGCACAGGAGGCAGCATGTCAAGGCCAAGGTGAAGATTTCTGCATAAAGTGAAGATGGCATTTACCAGCCTAGGCCCCAGGGACTTCAGCAAGAGGACCTGGTACCCTAGGGAGAAAAAGAGGATGGAAGATAGGAGGTGGGCGCTTGCAGCTGCCTATCCAAGGGAGGTAGGCTTTTTACATCCTTGAAGTCCTCCTAACAGGAACTGTAAATGTTATATTTTGTACGATTCTCCGGGTGGTTTGTGATCGGCTGTGTTCCAGATATGAGAGTCTGTGTAATACGTGCGCTCCTTCAGATGGTATGAGGCATAACAGCAGAATTAAATTTACATTTCTTATTTCTCTGTATCAGCAAACTCAAAAAACGGTGGCCAATGAGATGCATAAAAAGAATAAAAGAGAAAAAGGGTAGAATAGGGAGTAAGTTCAAATCTTCTTAGCACACACGAGGACTTCATGCAGAAGGTTACACAATAAGGTTTTATCAACAAGATGAAGTGAAACCCTAAGGATTTTAGAAAGTCCCTGTTATTTTAGCAAACGGGTCATTTGGGGAAAGGAATTGAGTTTCAAGAAATTGAAACTTATGTGACTGCTTAAAACCCAGCTGAAGAACGAATTTAGAAAACTCTGTTGACCCGGCAAGTACATGATGCCCTTTAGTGGGTTCCATGGCAATAGTTTCTGGTGTATTTTGTTAGGCACTCTTAGGAGCTATGCCCCTAATGGTCTGGAGTTTCTTTGGTCCTGAGTTTTCAACCAATTAACCATAGCTGCTCAAAATTATCATTCCCCTAGGAAGGTATGAAAAAAAAAAAAGTAGAGAGAGAAGATGTGGTGTGTGTGTGTGTATGTATATAGATATATATATATATCTATACACATACATACACACACACATATACATATATATAATGGAATATTACTCAGCCATAAAAAGAATGAAATAATGCCATTTGCAGCAACATGGATGGACCTAGGGATTATCATACTAAGTGAAGTCAGACAGAGAAAGACAAATACCATATGATATCGCTTATATGTGGAATCTAAAAAAAGATACAAATGAATCTATATACATAACAGAAACAGACTCACAGACATAGAAAACAAACTTAGGGTTAACAAAGGGGAAAAGCGGTGGGAGGGATAAACTAGGACTTTGGGATTAACAGATACAAACTACTATATGTAAAATAGATAAGCAATAAAGATTTACTGTGTAACACAGGGAACTATATTCAATATTCTGTAATAACCTATAGTGGAACATAACCTGAAAATATAACTGAATCACTTTGCTGTACACCTGAAACTAACACAATATTATAAATAAACTATATTCAATAAAAAATTAGAGAGATGAAAAATCATTCACATTTTTAAGATACGTGTATACAAGCATGGTAACAGTCTTTGAATTTTTTGAGTATTCTCTGATTTTTATGTATGATTTTTTTTTTTAATTTTTAAAATTTATTTATTTTTGGCTGCATTGGATCTTTGTTGCTGTGCACAGGCTTTCTCTAGTTGCGGCGAGTGGGGGCTGCTCTTCGTGGCGGTGCGCGGGCTTCCCATTGCGGTGGCTTCTCGGGCTCTAGGTGCGCGGGCTTCAGTAGTTGTGGCACGTGGGCTCTAAAGCGCAGGCTCAGTAACCGTGGCGCAGGGGCTTAGTTGCTCCGTGGCATGTGGGACCTTCCTGGACCAGGGCTAGAACCCGTGTCCCCTGCATTGGCAGGGGGATGCTTAACCACTGCGCCACCAGGGAAGCCCCGGGTATTTGCTGATTTTAAGATGATTGAAACTTTTAAGAAAATTTGGTCTTCTAAATTTATAGTTATGATTTATGAGAATTACAAAAATTACTTGAGAGCTTAGGGAGCTTTTGCCTTCGGTGGGAGATGCTGTCAGAGCTGCACTCTGAGACCTCCTCTCAGATCTCTTTACCATTTTCAGGCACATGGGTCCCCTTGATTTTCACTCCAACAGCCAGGACCTGCATATTGGAGGGCTGCCGTCAAGCTGTCAGATCTGAGTGGGTTCCAGAGCAAGAGAGGGCTGTGCAGTGGTCTGCACTGTGGAACAAGTGGCCATGCTACTGGAGCCATATGGCTTGGCAGATCCTGTGATTCTTGATAAAGACACTGCCTCTGGCAAAGCCCCAGTGAGTCTCAGCGTAGACCCCTGGGATACTGAAGCGATGCCATGCCCCCTGCAGAAGAAAACTATACACCATTGGAAAAATCTCCTCTTATGCTGTTGGGCACTGAGCATCTGACAATGAGATAGCAACTGATATGTGATCAGAGCTGCCTACTGTGAATTGGGTGCTGGGGTGCTGTCAGACCCACCAAGTTATCAAGTTGAGTGAGCACAACAGCAATTGATGATGAAATGAAAGTGGTACCCAGCACCGAGCCTGAGCGTGTCAAGGGGGCACAAGTAAGTTACACAAAAAGTGGTCCAGACCCTGTCACTTAACACTCTTGCATCCATTCTTCTCCCAAGTCTATACCTATGGCCCCATATGGGGCTCCCCATGGCCAACTGATGGAGGAAACAATCTGGGCCTGGTTCACGGAAGGTTGTCTTAATAACTTGGGGTGGGGGGGTGGACTCTTGCCCCAGTGAAACCTCACTAAGAAGTGGCCCTGAAATCAGTGGTAAGTGGAAATCCTCTCTACAAAGAGCTTTCGCTTCATGAGGAAAGGCAAGTAAGGGTATACATGGATTCCTGAGTAGTGGCCGAAGCATGTCTGGTTTGTCAGGGCCCTGGAGGAAATTTATCTGCAAAGAGCCTTGGGGAAGAGGCATGTGGATGGACCTCTGGGAGAGATCTTGTACGTCGACACCCACCAGAGACCATGCACCACAGAGAAGGCGCAAACAGCCAGGTAAACAATATGGCATCTTGTAGATGTCAGCCAGCCTCAGACCTTGGCCCCAGTGTTCACACAGTGGACTGAAGAATGGAATAGCTTTGGTGGCAGAGATGGAGGCTATGTGTGTGCCCAGCACAGAATTAGATCCTCTCTCACCAAGGCGAACGTAGCTGCTGCTCTGCCTGTTAGGTGCAAAGCCTAATACCGGGGTGCAAGTATGTACAGCCCCTTGAGACCAATCAGCCACTTGGTGGTGAGTTGATTGCATCAGGTACTCTCCACTCTGGAAATATGTGGCAGTGATTTCTCTGTGACCAGGACTGGCATATCTACCAGGTATGGGTTTACATGTCCTGCCTACGGTGACTCAGTCAACACTACTATTTGAGGGCACACGCAATGCCTAATTTACTGTGAAACACTGTCCCGCACCAAGGGGCCGACTTTACAGCTAAGGAGGTGCAACAGTGGACACAAGGGCCCCTCTGGTTTGCTCCACCGGGTCACAAGTTCTCCTCTTTTCCCCAGTCATCCAGTCTTGGTCTTTCCATGGTCCTGACCATCCAGCCAAGTCCTCGGACAGTCATCCTCCTCTCAGGGCACTTTTCTCTTCCCCCAAAATGAATGCCGTGCCCACTGGGAGGATTTCCCCTCACCACTAATTTTCTTTCTTTCTTTCTTTCTTTTTTTTTAATTCTTTTGGCTGCACTGAGCGGCATGGGGGATCTTAGGTCCCCGACCAGGGATCGAACCTGTGCCCCCTGCAGTGGAA
This sequence comes from Balaenoptera musculus, assembly GCF_009873245.2. Classification (NCBI taxonomy): domain Eukaryota; kingdom Metazoa; phylum Chordata; class Mammalia; order Artiodactyla; family Balaenopteridae; genus Balaenoptera; species Balaenoptera musculus. The sequence goes on from NC_045793.1 coordinate 7,812,920, forward strand.
GCGTGGAGTCTTAACCACTGGACCGCCAGGGAACTCCCTCACCACTAATTTTCAATGTCACTCCTGAGTTGGGGTGTAGAGCAGCAGCAGTCCATTGTCAGCTAACTCAACCGCGAACCAGGTCCAGCTCCTGACCCAAAAGAACATTCAATTGTCCTCTTAAAACACAGCTAAGGCATCTGCTTTGAGAGGACACCACATGTGGTTGGAGAGCTTCAAGATGAAGTATTATATATACCTTGGAACAAACAGCCATTATATGCACGCTGTCCCTGGGAGGGAGCGTCGTAAGTCTGGGAACCAAGGGATGGAAGTAAGAGTGGTCCTTCTCACCGTCACTCTCAGTGACCCACCTGGGGAATCTGTGCTTCCTGTACTTGCACCGTTGTACCTGATGGGTTGGTTTTTGTGACACCTTCCCCAGGGGATGCAATTACATTTCCACTCTACCTAAAGCTATGAGTGCCACCTGGTCCGGTCATTTTGGTCTCTTCTGCTAGTGGAGCAGGCAAAGAAGGAGTTAATATACGGACAGGTTATCAGTCTGCATGCTCATTGCTACATGCTGGGGGCAGAGGTGAGTATGTCTGGAACCCACTAGGGCATCTCTTCGTGTTCTAGATTTCTAACTGTGACTAGGCAATCAGAGCAACTATGGTGTGACAAGGGCTTGGTAACCAGGGGTTCAGGCTCCTCAGAGAGGATGGTCTCGGGCACCCCAGAGGACAAACAGTGGCCTAGCATGAGGGGAATATCAGAGAGTAGAGGAGTAGAGGAGGGAGACAAATCATCAACTACAGCCTGAGGACCAACCAGCAGTAACTTGCTCCATTAACCCTTCTCTTGAAAGTCTTTTCTTCCAGAAATGGTGACCAGCCACGACCCGAAGGATTAGTGGGGTGAACTAATCCTCTGCTAGTGAGAGGCACAGATGGATCTGACCGGTGCGAGGGGTGGACAGAGTTCCACCCAGGTGCCCTCGGATCCCGCTACCATTTTGATCCTAGTGGGCTTTCTCTCTCAACGGTCAGGACCCGCATCTCTGTCGGAGGGCAGTCCTCAGGCTGCCAAAGCTGGAGTGGCTGAGAATTTCCATTCCTCTAGGTGCAGCTGGCATAAATACTCCAGAGTTTTTGCCACTAATTAGGAGAACTCTAAAGTGTGTCCTGCAGAGCTCCTGTGTGGGTCTGAGTCAAAGTCCCTGTACCTGGTGGTCGGCACCCTTATGTGGCCTTCTTCTCTTTCTCTACCTAATTCTTCATTCCCCTACCAATTTTTTTTCCTAATAAATCACTTTTACATGAATTCTTGTCTCAGAGTGTGCTACAGGTGAACCCAACCTAAGACATTTTCTTAGGTGTTTGAATTATTTGAGAGAACCAGATGCATTAAATTTATAATTAGAGTTTGAAATGTCTAAAGGAATTTAATTTTCCAAGTAAGGTGAAATACTTAAGGATGATTTGGTCAGTTGAATTCACTGAAATACTAATAAGGGAACAAATCGAAATGATTGTTATTTTTTACACAAAATGTGTTCGATTTAGAAATAAAATAGCAAGATTTATAAATTGAGCTTAAAGCTTTCAAAGAAGTCAGGTTTCTAACTCACAACTTTAATAAATTTAACTTGCGGGAAACAAAATATTTTCAGGAATTCCTTTCCAGGCTGGAGAGTCCTTTTTGGGCAGTAGACGCTCACTAGATTTTGAAGAAAATAAATATTGAATGAATAAACACAACGCTTACCTTTACGTTTCTAAATATCTGTAGCCATATTCTTCATTGTAAATGTGAGTTATCAAATGTATCCAGCAGGGTATGTAAAATTCTCAAGTCAGTATCAAGATGTCAACCCTGAGCTAAAAATGAGAAACACTCATAAATTATCACAGATACTCATTTACCAAACTAGACAACTAATTACAATTACGCTCATCAATGCGTACAAAATAAGTAGTTCCACATAAAAATGAATCTATAAAAAGGTGCATCAATAATCATAAATGCAGAATATCATCATGCCCCCATTTTGGTAATCATCTGAGGTAACTACAATTTTAAAATTTGAAATTTCACCTTGAAACTAAAAGATGGGATAAATACAGTCTAGTTGAATATATTTTAGGTGTCTGTTTTTTGAAGTGCAGTGTTCAGTCTTGCTGAAGAAAATGAGGATAGAATTCAGAAAATGGAAAGAGGTGGTATTTATTTTTTTACAATGACAGGTAGTAGAAATTTTGTCTGCATTTTCCTAACTGTATGAAACACAGAATAAAACACTTAGTACTTTAAGAGACACATAGGTTGTTGACAAGAATTTAGTGTTTAAATGCTTATCGTTGGTAAATTGGTTTTGCTGTCTGATCATGATGACAGTTTCTCATAGTTTAAGGAAGAACTACTCTATTTTCTCAGGTCTTTGATTTTATACAAAGTGGGAGCTGGATATGAATATTCTTACAGGCACCTCTTTCTCTGGGGAGGCAAAGGGGAATGAATTACAGAGAACAAACACTGAAAGTACAAATATCACTTTATTTAAATTATTTGATAGTTACATTATTCAGTAATTAACCCCCGCCCCAAAATTCAAACACTCAAATTTTTTCCTCAGTAGATCAATTTTGAAGTAAAGTGTGTAAAGAGTTCCTTCTTTCACACAAAACCGCACATGTTGTATGTGTTAAATTTTTTTTATGTAGTCATTCATAAATATTGGAAAAATAGACCCAGTAAACAAAAGACACAATCATAAATTATTATTACATAATCATAATGTAATCAGACATATTAAGCTATATTTGAAATACTTCAGCAACAAATTCTCAGTGCAAAAAATATTTCTATGAGCATGTATTATGCTTTAAAAATTTAATAAACATAGGTCTTATTTTAAGGAAGTTTATTTTCTAGACTTCTGATAGAAAGAAGCTAAATAGATAGTAATTAGAGTGGGCTAGAATGAAAAAAGGACTAAAAGCTAAGTGTGAAACAGTAATCTTCCACCAAGAGAAGCCAAAAATAGAGAATGCATAAGAGGGAGTGAAAGGAATCCGAGGGAAGTTCCCAAATTTATTTAGCAGACCTTGTGAATATAAAAAAGCAGTAATATGAAGCTACCATGACTTCATTTTCAGAAATGTTCTTATGCTCTTTTGCAATGCCTGGGATGCTAGTTAGGCTGGCTGCTGACCTCCAAACTGTGACTTGTCTTCCTCGTTCAGACACGTGTATGTGATGAAGACATCTTCCCAGTTGCTTTGGTTTTGTGTTTGTTCTCGTTTTTTGGCTTAACTTCCCCTAGCAGTCATGAAGATAGTCTTCTCTATCATATTTTTAAAACTTTATAGTTTTTCTATGCATATTTGGGTCTTTAATTTCTTTGGAATTGATTTTTGTGCATGCACTTGATTTTTTAACAGAGGTCCAATTGCCCCAGTACCATTTGTTGGGATATTTTAAGATTTTAATTTCTTTGTGAATGAGTTTTGATAAATGATATTTTTTTCTGGAAATATTAATTTCTGGAAAAGTTTACTGGCATAAAATTGTTCATAATAGCATCTCTTCTCTGTTTTGTCTTTACCTTCTTCCTTTTTAAGCATCTTCAGCAACCTCTTTTTCATTCCTGATTTTGGTTATTGGGACTTTTTCTTTCCTTCATTGGTTACTTTTTTTTTTTAAACATCTTTATTGGAGTATAATTGCTTTACAGTGTTGTGTTAGTTTCTGCTGTATAACAAAGTGAATCAACTATATGCATACATATATCCCCATATCCCCTCCGTCTTGCATCTCCCCCCCACCCTCCTTATCCCACCCCTCTAGGTGGTCGCAAAGCACCGAGCTGATCTCCCTGTGCTATGCAGCTGCTTCCCACTAGCTATCTATTTTACGTTTGGTAGTGTATATATGTCAATGTTACTCTCTCACTTCGTCCCAGCTTACACTTCCCCCTCCCCAAGTCCTCAAGTCCATTCTCTACGTCTGTGTCTTTATTCCTGTTCTGCCCCTAGGTTCATCAGAACCATTTTTTTTTAGATTCCAAATATATGTGTTAGCATACGGTATTTGTTTTTCTCTTTCTGACTTACTTCACTCTGTATGACAGACTCTAGGTCCATCCACCTCACTACAGATAACTCAATTTCATTTCTTTTCATGGCTGGGTAATATTCCATTGTATATATGTGCCACATCTTCTTTATCCATTCATCTGTCGATGGACATTTAGGTTGCTTCCATGTCCTGGCTATTGTAAATAGAGCTGCAATGAACATTTTGGTACATGACTCTTTTTGAATTATGGTTTTCTCAGGGTATATGCCCAGTAGTGGGATTGCTGGGTCATATGGTAGTTCTGTTTGTAGTTTTTTAAGGAACCTCCATACTGTTCTCCATAGTGGCTGTATCAATTTACATTCCCACCAACAGTGCAACATTGGTTACTTTTATTAGTCTTTATGAAGAATCACTTTTGGGCTTACTGATACCCTCTACTGTTTGTTTTTTAAATTTTTCATTAATTTCTGCTTTTTCCCCCCTTCTAATTCATTGGGCTCATTTTGCTATTCTTTTTCTAATGTACTGAGGTAAATGTGTCATGCATTAGTGTTTAGCTATTTTTATTTTGAGTATCTGCACTTAAGGCTGTATAGATTTCTAAGAACTACTTCAGCTTTATCACACAACTTTTGATATGTGATATTTTCATTACTGTATAATTTGAACTACTTTCAAATTCCCAGTATGATTCCTCCACTCATTGATTATTTTAGACATGTGTTTCTCAATTTACAGACACATAAGTATTTTCCTGGTTTTCTTTCATATTTGATTCTTAGTAAGATTAAGTTATGGTCATTGAACCTGCTAAATTTTATTCATATTCTTAAAACTTACTGAGGCATGCTTAATGACGAAACATATGGTCAATTTTTGTAAATGTTCCATGTATTCTTGGAAAGAACACATTATTATACATAATTGGGTATGATGTTCTGTATGTGCCATTAGTTGTTTCTTAATCGTGTTGCTCAAATCTTTTAAATCCTTACTGACTTTTTTCTGCTTTTGCCGTATTAATAACTCAGAAAAGTATAATAAGATCTGTCATGATAGTTGCAGCCCATTCTGTTACTCCTTATAGTTCTGCAATATTTGCTTTATATATTTTGAGGCTATATTGTAGATTCACATAAGTTAAAATTTTTTTATCTTCTTAGTGAGTTGAATCTTTTGTCATTATGATGTGGCTCTTTTTTCTATAGTATTGCTTTTGGCCTTAACCTATTTTGTGTTTATAGTGACACCATCTTTCTTTTCATTAGCATTTGCATGGTATACTTTTTAAATCTTTTTACTTTCAAGTTTTCTGTGTTATTATCTATTGGATGTGTCTTTTATAAACAGCATGGGGTAGATTTAATTTTTTAAGTCCAGTTTGACAATATTTTTCTTTTATCTGGAGAATTTAATCTATTTGCATTTAATGTAATTACTGATATATTTAGGTTTACATATATCATTTTATTCTGTGCTTTCCATTTGTCTTGCTTTTTTTGTTTCTTTTTCTCTTCTTTATTCCTTTTTTTCTTGCTTTATTTTGGAATTACACAGTGTTTTTTCAACAGTAATTATTTCTTAATTCTAGCTTTGAAGTTATTTCTGTTTCTATTCTTTTACTAGTTACCTAAGAAATTTTTACTTGCATACTTATTTTATCACATTCTAAATTAATCAGTATTTTTACCCTGGTTTTGGACAACATGAGCAATATAGAATACTTCAAGTTCATTAATTTTCTTGACTTACACGTTGTCATGTATTTCTGTTCTTTTTAAAACTTCACTAGTCATTGTTATTACTCATTTACATAGAGTTATTTAGTCAATATTCATGTACGTTAATCTGCAGGTTTATCTCTTTCTTTGTTCTTCATTTCTTCTTGCATTTCAGACACTCTGTCTTGAATCCCTTTCCCTCTGCTGAAATATATCCCTTATTAATTCACTTTGTGAGAGTCTGAGGAAAGACAAATCCTGATGGTTGAGTTAATTAGGATATAACACCAGATGTGGGAAATGAATAAGGACCCTGAATTCTAGATGATGCACTATTTCCTACTCCACCCAAGGCTGGAATGACAGTCTCTACAGTTTGCATTTTTCCAGAATCTGAGACAGCCCTGGGATAGCTGGTGAATAGGTCAGCAGCTCAGATTTGCATCTTGATATAGCTATAGTCAGTCACTGGGGTGAACAACTCATGTGTGTATTTCTGTTTCTCTGACTACCGAGCTTGTATTCTCATTTGCTCAACTTTAGAAGGTTCTATAGGTGAGATGAGAGTGTAAAAATTCACTGGTCTTAATGGGTCAGTTTCTGAGATATGGTTTTATTTTGCAGAATGGGACACATATTCAACTTCTATTTTTTAGTATAGGAAAAAATGTTTACCATCGTTTTGGTCACTTATTAAGGAGTGAAAGGGTAAAATGGACTAGGTTCCCAGTTATGCCTGAAAAAAAAAATCGAAGTAAAATTTATTTCATCAAAAAGGATCAGGGAATCTTCCCACTACTGTGTAGAATTAAGAGGTGAAACAACAAAAGCCAAATAGCAGCTGGAGACCAGTTGTCAGTAAGCACCATGAGGTAAGCTGCAAAGAACTTTGAATTAGGTCAGTATAAACAATAGGGGGTTATTCAAGTTCTTGCCTCAGGAAGGTCATGAACAAAGTGAGTATTTGTGATTATGTTTGTCTCACCAACAGCCAACCCCCAGGTATTGTAAGGCTACAAAGCTATCTCATTGTCTTCCTGGATCATCTAACCCTGGGATTCTCTGTGACATTTCAAATTGCTCATTTTAGAGCACACCAAATGGAGTTCAGTATTCAAACACATCGTGCATTTGTAGAACATGATATGCTGAAAATATGAATGGATTCAAAGTGCATTTAGAAAAAAAAGTCTGTTATATTCAAGATTTGTTGTTAAGGGGATGCTTTCATAGAATATTAGAACTGGAAGGGCCCACAGAAACGATAATGTGCAGCCATGCTATATTTGGGACCTATTTATACTAAAAATTATTCATTGTTTGTGTTTATTATACTTACATTATATTAAAAAAATATTTTGAGTTTATCTGAAATTCAGTTTAACTGAGTGTCTGGTATTTTTCTTTGCTAAATTGGCAACCCTACCATAAAGACTTCTCCCAGGCACCAGCAAGATCTCACTATGTAGAAAAACTTACTGTGTAAGTTACTGTCAAAAAGTCTATTTGTCTGCTATTTTAGAATATTTAAATCTATTCAGAAATTAGTAAAAGATTTTTTAAAAACTAATTTTGTATTCAAAACTTGGAAATATGACAAAAAGAGGGGAGCATGTTCTTTCAACGTCATCTTGGAGCATTGCTTAACGGGTCTAAGTGAGGATTATTTAAATATTTAGGGCAATGTACTTGTTTGTCTTGCTATCTATTCATGAATAAAGGGCCAGAGTCTACAAAATTACATGTTATATTGATATATTTGTCTGGAAAACATGCAAATAATTTCAGTGTATTAGAAAAGATAACTGAAAGGTTATTGCTTTATTGCTTTGTAGGACATTAACCAGTTTTGTATAACCTAGAACTCTTATTCTGACATTCTTTTTTTCAATGCCTGTGAATAGTCACTTCCTCAAATGTTCCTTGAACCAAACTTTGCCATCCAGCTGGTTCTCTCATTAAGAACAGAATAAGTCTTGGTCATGCATCCATTCTCTATTTGTGCATGAATGATGTTTTTAAGTTTTTGAAAATTAGCTTTGATGCCTTTGTATAAGAAAGGGCAGTCCTGATGTGCATTGTACATTGTGACTTTTCCTGCATAAGCCAAGCTGCATGGAGAAGAAAGCCAGATTTGAGGAGCTGAAATCCAGTTTCTCTCTCCTGCAGAAAAATGCAGCCAACTAGGAAGTAGTCAAGAACTAAGTACACATCCTGAGTGGGAATGTCTGGTTGTCAAAGTCAATAGCAATGGATGATTTAAATCTTCTTCCTATTTTCCCATATACAATGACAAAATATTGTATTTATGACAAAAAATACTTAATTAAAAATATAATTGAAGAAAGCCTTCTAGAAATTATTTTCAAGACTCAGATTTTTCAAACCATGAAGCACCAAGATAAAGGCTTATCTTAAAAACTGTAAGGGAAAATAATAATAATCACAGAGTGATAATATTATCACAGAGTGATAATAATCTGTGGTTAATCTGTGATTAGTAATAGTTGAAGATTTTTTAGAAGGTACCTGAATATACTTAAGTATTTATATTTCTTTACAGTTTTCTCTAAAATAATTGTTGTTTATTATTGGTAAAGCAAAATTTCCTTCTGTTAATTTTGGGCTACTGATTTTTTTTCATAAAAAGTATAACTGAATGGAATTATGACCTCTCCTATACTGTTATCCACCTCTGAAAAAGCTTAACAATTTAGATCACGAAGTCCGTCAAAAGGGAACATTGTTCAATTTGTTGGCAATCATCAAAATCATAAGAAATATCTCCTAAGCCAGGAAGAAAACAGCCTCGGAAAGGAGCTAAGAGGAGAGGTCTGAGTCAGATTCATGAGAAGAGAAAGATTCAGAGGGAGATGGTCTGACGTGTGCAGTCAGTTCTGTCATCAAGTAAGCATGTGACCTTGGCACATTTTCCTCTGCCTCTGGTTTTCCCATATGTGAACCAGGTGATAACAATAGTAGCAGCAACTAACACTTACACAGCCCTTACTTTAAATATGTAAACATGTGAGTGTAGTCTATATAGCGGCCTTCATAAGACACTTTTCTCACACTAACTTGGTGCTGTAGACTGAATGTTTATGTCCACCCAAAATTCATACGTTGAAATCTAGTCCTCAGTCCCCTAGTCCTCCCAGCACTAGGGAGGTGGAGCCTTTGGGAAGTAATTAGGTCATGAGGGTGGAGCCCTCATGAAAGGGATTAGTGCCCTTGTAAAACAGACCCAGCAAGCTCTCCTTTTCTGCCAAGTGAGGACACAGTGACAAGGTGGTCGTCTATGAACCAGGAAATGGATTCTCACCAGACACTGAATCTGCTGGCACCTTGATCTTGGACTTCCAGCCTCCAGAACTGTGAAAAGTAAATTTCTGTTATTTATAAGCTATCCAATTTATGGTATGCTGTTATAGCAATCTGAACAGACTAGGACACTTGGGCATACTCTTCTCAAAAAAACTTGGGCAATTAGTTAAGCTCTCAAAAAGGAAATCAAGGCAGAAATTGATTAAGTAACCAGCTACGGTGTGGAATTGGGCTTCAAATCCAGGCAGTTGCTTTCAGAACTCATTCTCAACCACTGTACTACACTGCCTCACTAAACGTCCCTTCTAAGTAGAGCTCTTAACTTATGAACCAGTTATTTTAAATTCTTGGTTTGATAATTCCAAAATCTGTGTCGTATCTGAGTCTGGTTCTAATGTTTGCTTTGCCTCTTCAGACTGTGTTTTTTTTGCCTTTTAGCATACCTTGCGATTTTTTTGTTAATAACCAGGTATGATATATCAGGTAAAAGGAACTGAGGTAAATAGGAGGTTAGAGTGAGGTTTTATGCTTATCTGGCTAGAGGTTAGGCTGTGTCTGATGTTTTCAGGAGCTGTAGGTGTCAGAGGCTAAGATTTTCTCTAGCATCCTTGTTTTTGTCTCTCCTGCTGTCTTTGGGTTTCCCTAGAGACTCTTTCTTATGTAGGGTCTGAGGCTTGCTGCTCTTTCAGCTGTAATCCTCTATAACTATACAGAAACCCCATTGTGGTGATAAGGCATGGGGGGAGGGGAAGTGTCCTATAGTCCTATGATGGGGTCTCAGCCTTTTAGTGAGCCTGCGCCCCTGGGCTGTGACCTTCCCACACTCTTCCCAGTCCCTGATGCCCCTCCTCTCCTTAGGTGAGACGGGGCTGGATTTGGGTATTTCCCTTCCCTCACGTTGCTCAGACTCTGGTAAAACCCAAATGGGTTAGGCTCTGGCAAAATAGTTTCCCTTGAGGACTGCCTTTTGTTAAGGAGAACAGACTGCTCTGCATATATTTCAAAACGGTTACCTTTCTCTCTCCTGCCTGAAGCACAAGGGGATTTTTCTCTGATCTTCACTGGGAGAACCTAGTAGAGCTCCTGGAGGTAAAACTCATGGAAGAGTGGGGGCCCTCCCCTAAGACTGGCCCCTGGAGTTTTAACTGTCCTGCAGCTTCACACTCAGTCTCCAGCAATCCATCAGGTAGAGTTCAGGTGTTCCTGCCACATGGGCTCAGCTCTGGCTCCCACTCCAGAGCTTCTGTTCCTCATGGCTGTGATTCTCCATCCCCTCCTCTCTCTCCAATGTCTGAAGCAGTGGCTCATCCTGTGACCTCAGTTCGCTCACGGATCTAAGAAGAGTAGTTGACTGTCAGTTTGTTCAGCCTTTTCCTTGTTGGGAGGATGGGATAAATGACTTCTAAGCTCTTTGCACGTGGCATTGCACACCAGAAGTCCCTCAGGTCCCTTCTGGCTCTCCTGGCTCTGGAACTCTGCAGCACTGGCTATGGCTCCTTCATGCTTTGTGGCCTGAATTTTTGAATGTTTTCTTTCTTTGTAATGGCATGCAAAACATGGCATGAATGAAGCTAATTGACTTTTGTTCCTCCTGTTTTTTTGATCCATTAGAACCAGCCCAGAAGGCCATGATGTAAATGGCCAAGAAGCTTGTACAAAATCACACCCAATTTTTTCATGATTATCATCTTAATAACTACAGTGATAAATGCAATAACAAATTATATTTCATAGGTTGGCAAATCACAATTCTTTTTCTGTGTGTTTTCTTTTTTTTTTTTAATGGTTGCTTTTTTTTAAAATTAAAATTTTCTTTTTAAATTGAAGTGTAGTTGATTTACAACGTTGTGTTAAATCACACACAATGTGTGTGTGGCAGACCCAGAAATCAAGCCCAGGCAGTTAATTAGGAAGTGCCCAGGCTCCTAAAAATAACTGACATAGCTTATCTTTCAGTTAGAGCTGGGGATATATGTGTGATGTTGGTTTGTTCTGTTACTGGTGATAAGTTTGATCACTTGGTTAAGGTGGTTCCACCAGGTTTCTCTACTTATTATTTCTTGAAATATTCCTTCTTGTATTTTATATACATTTTTTATCCTTCTGACTCTCCCATTATTAAATACAAATAAAATTGCTGTTTCCAGGCAACAACATGAAAGAATCTCAAATGCATTTAGCTAAAGAAAAAAAGCCAGACCCAAAGGGCCACATGATACCATCTATAGAACATCCTGGAAAAGGCAAAACTAAGGAAGGAAAATGTATCAGTGACTTGATGAGGAGGCTGAGGAGGGGGAATGTGAGGTCAGGTCTCTGGGCTGGGTCCAGGCTGCATCTTGAGATAATCTGGGAGGTGACAGGAGTGTGAAGGGGACAGAGACTGAAGGTGGCTGGGTTCCTGGAATCCAGTGGGTAGGAATAAAACTGGCATTATTTTATATACAAATTTGTAAGGCCTGAGCTTGCTGGTTACATGTGTTGAAAAACCATTTGCATTCATTTCTGTAGGAGGAGTTTATTTACCTTTGGCTGCTCAGCCAGTGCATTCTCCTTTGGGGTCAAATGTTTGATGTTTTGCTAAAACCCAGTGCTGCTCAGTTATTTTGTTCCTCTTCCTGGATCTTGCGCAGATCATGTCTGATGCTCTGATCTCAGGGATATATTGCTGCCATGTTATTTTACCCCCAATATATTGCGTTTGACAACTTAGAGGCACAGAATAGAATGTTGCTTCGTCACTGAGGGTCATAATCATTGAGGTTTAAAGTTACCTACTTTCACTCCTCAAAAAAAAGCTCTCTTTTTGAATTATGGTTTTCTCAGGGTATATGCCCAGTAGTGGGATTGCTGGGTCACATGGTAGTTCTGTATATCTTCTTTGGAGAAATGTCTATTTAGATCTTCTGCCCATTTTTGGATTGGGTTGTTTGTTTTTTTGATATTGAGCTGCATGAGCTGCTTGTATATTTTGGAGATTAATCCTTTGTCAGTTGCTTCATTTGCAAATATTTTCTCCCATTCTGAGGGTTGTCTTTTCATCTTATTTATGGTTTCCTTTGCTGTGCAAAAGCTTTTAAGTTTCATTAGGTTCTATTTATTTATGTTTTTATTTCCAAAAAGAAAAAAAGCTCTCTGAAAATTAAATAGTTTTAAAATTTCTTAGTTTACATAATTGGTAAAATGTCTCCTCCTCTGTTTCCCCCAACTCAAAAGGGGTAAAGGGACAAGTTTTTAAGCAAATCCTTTTTTTTCTTCTTCCTCTCAAAGCTCTGGAGACTTTAGTATGGGATTCTTAATGGCCAAAGAATATTAGCTACCCAGGAGCAACCTTTACCCCTGGGAGGAAATTATGGGTTTATGGTTTGTTTTGTGGCCAACACCATTCTTTCTAGTTTTGTCTATGGCCTAAACTGTGAGAGAAAATAATTGGGAATGCTATGATGAAAATAATAGAGTGAGTCCTTTTGTTGCTATGGTGACAAGAATAAATTGAATCCATTGCTCTGAAAAATTGCCGGAAAGTGTAGTTTAGCATCCCACAGTGGGTGTATTTGTTAAGAATTTTAATCTGTCATCTTCCATCAAAATGGCACAGCAGCCAGAGAAATATTTTACATCCATACTTTTAGCTGGTTTTGATTATTTTAAAAGAAAACAGTGGAGAATAAATAGTCATCATTATGTCGGCAATGTAAGTAATTTTTCTAAAAGTAGCTTGCCAGGTACAAACCTAAAAGCACATTACAGTTTTGTTTCCACCATGATGGAAAATGTCATTGTCAGCACCGGCTGAGCTTTGGATGATTTTTCAGGTAATCAATAATCATTAGTATGAAATAGGATTCAAGAGGTCTGGTCTAGAAACTAGAGGATGTGGTTTCCCTGCCTCCCTCCCTTTTTCTTGCTCTCTCTTCTCCTCCCAGTAGTTATGAATCCCTGAAATGATGTGTTTAACAACTTCACCTGCCAGAAAAGCTTTTATATGCTCATTCTTTCAGGCTCCAGTTGGTTTGTACCCATTTCATTTTCTGGTTTTCTCTGATGAAAAGTGAGGATTAACTATGCAGCCTCTTCTTTTAGCTTCACAGTTGTTGCTTTGGAACTTAATTGTTCTGATGGTTTTCTAACATGTCAGTATCACTTTAAGTCTTTGGTCCAGATAAGCAGGAAATAAGGGGGCAAATATATTCTCATGCATTTAACTCAGCCTTTATTTGTTCCTATGTTCTTTAGTTTTTGTTGCTATTGAAAGAATATTATTTCTTTCCAAGAAGAAGTTCTGTTTCATCAACTCTATAGAAGGGTGGGTTTACTTAAGTTTCTAGACACTGTCTCCCCTTCTTCCTCATTTTGTGTTATTTTATTGGCAAAAAACACTTCTGTTTAGATGATTCAAAAAAATGAAGTCACCTCTGATGCTCTTTTTCTATTTTTCCCAAGAAAGGAAGTTTAAATCAATAACTGAAATACATTTTTGTGGTGCGCAGAGATTTATTTCCTTGGAGCTGTGGGAATTAACTTAGGTAACTGAAGTCAGCTCTAGTTAGAGAAATAACAAATGCCTCTCCAGAAAGGGAGCCTCCCCTTTGGAGTACCAAAGGCACAAATTCTTCACCTGTAGACTTTTTAAATAGCTGAACCAGAGAAGAAGCATGTTTTCAAACGTGCCAACAGAATCAATTTTTGGTTTTTAATTTGGGGAACTTTCTCAGATCTGGAAAACTTATTGAAAGTCAAGGGTGAAGTTTACACATTTTACATATTTACCTTTTGAAGAACACAACCTTAAGACTATTTATTTTCATGTCTTTCTCTTTCAAGGAGGGAAATATCTTGACAAAGGGCCATTTCCAAGTCCTCTGTTTCCTGCACACCACTCAGCTGTTGATGGCCTCTATTTTGTTGCATTTTGTTGAGGCCTCTATGGGGGGCAAGGAAACTTGTCCTGTCCTCCCTTGCTGCCCATTAGAAGACAGCCTAGAGGGAGCTGGGGGGGCCTCATTGCAGATTGCGAGGCTGGCTTTCTTCCTCCCGGAGAAGCAGGATGAAACAGCAGGAGCTGTTTCTTTGTCTGGCTGGGCGTTGAGAGAGCCTGGCCAGGCGCAGGAGGGCTCAGCCGAGACCTTGCTGGGAGGCCGTTCACGATCAGTCGAAGGCTGTTGCTGAGCTGAGAGCTTTTGGACGCTGACCAGCATGGCGACGGTCATCAGGCTTCTCAGCATCCCTGGACCAACTGACTGTGGAGCAGAGCCGGGGCAGACAGTTTTGGGAACAACTCACACCTGGGATGCTGAGAACTGTTACTGAAGAAGGGAAAACTAGACACTTGCATGTGACTCAGAGGATGCAGTTAAGCTAACAGATCCTGAAAACTGTCTGGAGCCCTAAAATTCTAGTTCTTGAAGATCAGTATCGTGGATGGAATTGTCAGGGGTCTTCTGTGACCCGTACTGACCATTCACCTGACTGGAGCATCCTCAGTTCACGAGAATCTGACACTCTGAGCGGAGTCACTAGCTTTGGCTCTAGGGGCATGAATCTCTGTGGGGCGGATTCCTCTGCATCCCAGCCCCAAATAGGGACCCTCCAGGAGTTCCAGAAAAGTTCTTTGCAACACATATAACAAACAAAAGGTGAGCGTCCAGAGTATAAAAACATCTACAAATCAGTAATAAAACGATAATAGAATGTCAATGAAAAAAGTCACTAAGAGAAAGACCCAAGAAAGATGGGCGAGAGACACAAATGAGCATTTCACAGAAGAGAAAACATAAACTTATGAAATAAACTTATGAAAAATGTCACCCTCATTAGCAAGCAGGGAAATGTAAGTTTTAAAGCCACTGCAAGAGATCAATTTACACCCACTTCGTTGGCAAAAAATACAGTAAACCAAAACCAAGTGCTGGTGAGGCTGTGAGGGAAGGGGAACTCTCCTACAACACAGTTAGGAGCGTAAATTGGCACAATCGCATCAGAAAACAAGTCAGCATTAGTTAGCGATTCCTACAACCCAGCAATTACACTTCAAGGGATGAAATGTGCCGCAGTACATCTAGTATCATTATTTATAATAATAAAAATTCAAAACAACCAATATATCCATCAACAGTAGATTGGATAAATCAGTTTTAATATACTCATACAACAGAGCACTATGTCACGATGAAAATGAAGAAAGTATAGTTCCATGTATCAATATTAGTAAATTTAAAAAACAAAGTGAAAAGAAACAAAAAAGCAAGTCACAGAAGAACGCATCTAGCAAGAGCTCATTGTAAGTTGAAGGACAGGCAACAGGAATGATATATTGTTTGGAGATATGCATGTATGGGTTAGAACTGAAAAAAAAGTTGGAAACTAAGTAATATGAAAATCAGGATGGTGCCCTCCATGGTGGAAGTTGGAGAGGGGGGTTGGTGATAGAGACGGGCTCATAGAGGGTATTGAAGTCATTGACAAAGTTCCGTTGTCTAAGCTGGGTAGTGGCCGCAGAGCTGTTTGCTTTATTATTATTTAAACTACATGTTAAACTATGTATTATTTAAACTATACATGTACATGCATATATAATTGCTCTATGATGTTATTTCACAATTTAAAGATAAAAGAGAAGGAGGAGGGGGAGGAGGAACACCAAATGGTGTTTGGGGTCCATGTGAGCTGGATTTAGCACTGGGGGAGTGGATATCCAAGGGGACTAATAAAGAGATGTCTGCACAGTTTCTGCAGTGTCTGCTCTGGACTCCGAGTGTATTCCTGATCAGATTGGGTCTTTGTGGTGCTGGACTGAGTCGACACACCTTTCCAAACTGTGGGCTCAGGGGTGGCTTCCTGTAAAAGATGATGCTTGAGCTGGGTCCTGAGGGGTGAAGGACAGTGTGTCCAAGAGTGTGGAGACTTATTTTATGATGTAGTATGATTGCCATTTGTTCAACAAAAATTTATTGGGGTCCTTTTAAAAAAATAAAGAAACAGGGACACACAAAGCTATATCTGAAAAGTGTCATAAGTTTGCATGAATGAAGTATTACAGAAATTGATGCAAAGAAGATATTGATTTCAGTTGTAACAGAATCAGGAGAACCTTAGAATCATCGTATTTCAGAGCTGGGAAGAGAGGGAAGAAACAGTTACTGAGCATTGCTAGAGTCAGGCATTGTGTTCGGTGCCTTATGGATCCAGGTGGGTGGAAAGGGCTTTCTAGGTGAAGGGGCTGCCTGAGCAAAGGCCAGAGGAAGAAATTACAGGGTTCATCCAAGGAACGGTGAGCTATTTGAGTGGAATAAAAATAAGTTAGCATGTATTTCAGGGGTTCAAAAATTTTTCTGTAAAGGGCCACGTAATAGTACTTTAGGCCGTGTGGGCGACATGGTCTCTACCGCAACTACTCGACTCTGCTGTTGTACCACAAACACAGTCATAGACCATGTGGGTGTGGGTGTGTTCCAATAATATTTACAAAAACAGGCAGTGGGCTGGATATGGCCCACCGGCCAGCGTTTGCCAACCCCTGATTTATTGAATCCTTGCTATGTGATGAAAGAGCTCTGTGTTAAACATTTGATATGCTTTATCTCAGTCCTCAAAACCCTCATGGAGCAGGACAGTATCTACCACTACCATTCTCTCCCACTTACAGACATGGAAACCATGGAAATCTCCGAGAGATTAAGGTTATTTAGTAACAAGTGTTGGGGGCAGCATTTGAAACAGAGAGTCAGGCTCTAGTGTCACTCTTAATCACTGTGCTGCCTGAAAATTAGAGGGATTGTTGGGGGGATGGGGCCCTCATGGAGATCCTTGCTGCCAGGCTAAGAGTCATCTTGGTTGGACAATTGAGAGCCATGGAAGGTTCTGGGTGGAGACTGATATAATTAGAGCTGTTCTACACCCTGCTTCTCCTCCACTGAGGCATTAGCTGTGGAGCTGCCCCTCACTCAGGTGTTCACAAGCAGGACGTCGAAGACAGATTTTAAGATCATTTGGAATCAGCCGTGCTGAGATGTCTGCACATCTGGGGGTAGTCCAGTGCAGTGGGGAGAGGAGGACCATGCAGGCGAGGAGCAGACAGCCTGCAGTAAAGGCTGAAACAGCTTCGGATAAATATCAGTCATGGCAGGTTTTCTGGACTTGCTACAACAAAAATAGCCTCTTTCGTTCCTGGTGACTTATTTGAGTCAGGGGACCCAGTGTCCATACACTGTTAGCAGCTGCCCTGTGGCAGCCCTCTCACTTTAGAGAGCAGTTTGGCAAGCTCAGGTTTTCCATTTTCTAAGGCTTCCCAAACATAAGTATCATGTTGCTTTCCTATGGAAGGCTGACACCATTTTCATTTCACCAGAAGGCAGTCACTTGCTCATCACTCCTCCACCTGGAGGACAAGAGCTTATGAGAAAGGGTCCCCACTACCATGTTTGAAAATGGGATGGACAGAGGATAGGAGTCAATCACTAGTGAGTTGTATCCTAATTCATGTCCTCTTGGCCAGAAAAGGAAGATTGGGGCCAGATCTTAAAGATCTTTATAACATATTAAGGAGTGAAGATATATCCTTTAGGTCAGTGTCTTCTGAAGTGTGCTCCACAGAACCATACTCCTACAAGATAGTCTTTAAAAAGAGTTCCAGAATTGACATGTTTGGGAAGCCCCACGTGCTAGATTCCTGCATCTTGTAGCTTCACAATGCCCTATAGCACTTTTAAGGCTCTGGGAAGTTTTATAGTAAAGAATAGTCAACATATCTTTTAACTTGGCATTCCCGAAGTTAGTTGGCCATATGAAATCCTTACCTCAGGTAATACCTATTAAAATTCTGTACTGCTAGTGCTCTCTGGACTTCATTTTGGGAAATATTGTTGCAGGTGATTAGGGTCAGTGGGGTATTTTAGGAAAAGTAGGATCATCAGATAGATGATTTAGAAAAATAACTTAGGCAGTCAATTAAAAGTTGAGTTAGAGTCAGGCTCAAGTTAGGCAAAAGGATCTAACCCAAATCAAGAAAATACTGTAATAGTCCAGGAAAAACGAGGGCCTAAAGTATTGTCAGTGATCACGGAGATGGAGAGAGACAGATTTTGTCCGGACACTTTTCTAAGATGGGATGAGATCACATGTGATGGACTGAATATGGATGGTAAAAAAAAAAGAGGGCGAAATTAAGGTTGCTCCAAGGTATCCAGCTTGGTTGACCAGATGGATGGTTATGCTGTTCACCGAGACTGTAAATGCAGGAGAATTTCCAACATGGCTGTCTGGTAAAACAATGCTAGTTCATTGCTTTCTGGATCCGTACAACTGATGTCAAGAGCAAGTACAGGCAGGGTCAACACTGAAGCCTCAGGCTCTGGGATCTGGCAGAAATGTATAGTTTATTGTCCCATAGATTTTTCTGCTTCTTTCATGCTTCTCTGTTCAGTTTCAGTCTTCAGCTCAGGGTGTGAGTGAAAACTAGCAGGGCACATTGGCTAGAAACGTAAACAAGTCTCTTTCCTGTCAAAATGCTTAATTACAGCAATACATTATGACACAATTGGCCAGCCTGGTCTGTTGCAAAGGCTCAGAAACAAGAACGATTGTTTTAGAGTGGGAGTTTCCAAGCTAATTTGTCCGAGAATTCTGGGAAGTCATAATGGGTAAAGTTTGTCAGAGGCAGCAATTAAAAATTGCCTCTGGGTGTGTCTCGGGCAGGAGAATATTTAAAATCAGCTTAAATATTGGACTGTGGTCCTCCCAGTATTGGAAGAAATTGTAACAAAAAACATCATAATATTGTCTTTATGTTCCTTATTGCAAAGAAGTAATAGCTGAAAACTATGAAGGAAAGTACATGAATAAGTCCAAAATATGAAGGCTCTGACTTTCTGGAAACATCACAGGAGAGGTCAATTTATTAGCACTATGACCACGTGTTTTATTGCCAGGAATTTAAGATTCATTTTTTTAAGCACCATTCTGTAATTTATAAATGTACTTCTGCAAAGTTCTCCTGTAGATATTCAAATGCCACATCAACTTAGACACCTTTTACTAAGTTATAGGTTCATATTTTAGCTTTAACATTTATTGAGGGTTAATATTATTAGAAAGAGCTATAGGAAGACCACTTCTGCACCTTCGTAAAACTCTTGAAGATATATATATATATATATATATATATATATATATATATATATATATATAAAATCTTTGTTTTTTCGTAGAAGGATTCACACAATCACTTAAGAATTTAGCACAAGAGAAAAGAACATTATTTTTTCCTTTTCTGAGCTACAACGGACTATTTCTCTTTTTTGTTTTAATCATCCAGAAAAAAATGACAGTCGGTTTAACAATTAATCACAGTAGATATTCTATTTCCTACATCAGCATTGCTTTGAGTGGGTTCCATGAAGGAGAGCCCCACCAGGTACTCTGTGCCTAAATACAATTGGGAAATACTGGATACCATAGTTCATAATACATGTGAAGGTACTAAAGGCCCAGAGGAGTCTGTAGAAAAGAAACCTATGATACTTTAACCCATTTCCCCCTCCTCCCCAGTTTATTTGAGAAGACTTTTTTTTTTCCATATAACATCTATTAACATTTCTTAGAATTAGTGTTCTATAAAATATATACTTTTTATTGTGGTAAAATATATATAACATAAAATTTACCATTTTAACCATGTTTTAAGTGTACAGTTCAGTGGCATTAAGTCCATTCACACTGTTCTGCAACTACCACCACCATCCAACTCCAGAACATTTTTTCATCTTCCTAAACGTCCCATTAAATAACAACTACCCATTTCCCCCTCCCCAGAGCCACTGGCAACCACCATTCTACTTCCATAAAATACACTTTTGGGGCATACATAGCCAACTGATTAATATATTTGTGTTGGCCTCTTTGAACGTGGTTTTGGTTTGAAAGTTTTACTTTATCTTTTTATATTTCTACGGTTTTGTTAGCTACCTCAAACCCTCTAACTCCTCTTAAAGACAAGTAGCTGATATATTATAAGTAAATATTTTATAATTAGAGATTCACAATGCATACTAGCAGAGTAAAGAGTCTGAGGCTACAGGCTTAATGAGAAATTGGAAACGTGACACTCTATGTGCATTTGTGTAATTTAACAGTGAATAATATAATCTCATGATTCCAAGGGAACATCAAGGTTCTGTTTTCCAGTCATTCGCAAGCATTTGTAGTTAAATGTGAACATGGTCTATTATGACCTGGACTTTATATACTGTTCCCTGTGCTTAGAATGGCATCCTCATACGAGGAGAGTTAAATACTCATCTCTTCTTTCCATGTTTGTGGATAACTCTATTTAAAGCACTCATGTACCACATTTTACATTGCTATAATTATTTTCCCATATGGCTGTGTCCCCCACTAGACTCAGGCCATGAAGGGTAGAGAAGGTTCTATTTCACTCTCTTGTAGTAGATGATAGATGCTTCATAAATGCTTGTTAAAGCATCCAGCTCAACCATCCAATACTGGAACAGTTTCTAGGACATTCTTACATCCTAGATGAGATGGTCTGTTATAACTGTTATTTAGTACCACAATAGTGTTTTAGTGAATGCATATAACAGGAAAAAGGAATTTCATAATTATTAGAAAGGAGGACACAAAATTTTTCATCATTTGTAACTGATACAATTTTATATCTAGAAAATCTAAGACAATGAATATAGCAATTCAAAATTAGGAGGTTTAGTGAAGTTGGTTATTAAAAAATTAACATCTGGGGCTTCCCTGGTGGCGCAGTGGTTGAGAGTCTGCCTGCCAATGCAGGGGACACGGGTTCAAGCCCTGGTCTGGGAAAATCCCACATGCCGCGGAGCAGCTGGGCCCGTGAGCCACAACTACTGAGCCTGCGTGTCTGGAGCCTGTGCTCCGCAACAGGAGAGGCCGCGACAGTGAGAGGCCCGCGCACTGTGATGAGGAGTGGCCCCCGCTTGCCACAACTAGAGAAAGCCCTCGCACAGAAACGAACACCCAACACAGCATAAATAAATAAATTAAAAAAAAAAATTAACATCTGAAAAATGATAGCTTCGTATATTCTAACAAAAGCCAATTAGTAAATATAATAAAAAATCCTACCTGCAATAGCAGCAAAAGTATGAAACACCTGGAAATAGTCTTCATAAACATGCAGGACCTATATAAAGAAAACGACAAAGGTGGTGAGATAATTAAATATTTACAAAAAAAATTTAAGTTGGCTCTCTACCTTATACCCTAGACCAAAACAAATTTCATAAAGAGGTAAATCTAAATGATGAAACTATTAAAGATCCAGGAGAATATATGTATAAATATTGATCAGATCTGGATAAGAGGAAGACTGTTCTAAGCACATGTGCTTTTTACCATAAGGAGAAAGACCAGCGGACTTGATTACATTAAAATGAAAAACTTCTGTATCTCAAAAAGCACCTTATGCAATATTAAATGTAAATGAAGTAGGGAAAACATTTCCAACATAAATGACACAGGACTTAAGTCCCAATTGTATAATAAGCTCATATAAACTGATAATAAGTAAACGCTCCAATAGGAGAATGAATAAAAACTTGAATACGTTACAAATGGTTACCAAAAACACAGTGGTCAGTAACCTTCTGAAAGCATCTCCAACCTCATTAGTAATAAAAAGAAATTCCAATTAAAACAGCAAGATGCCATTCTGTCCCAGAAAACTGATAAATCAATTAAAAAAAAGTAACATCCAGGGCTGATGAAGATGAGGTAACGTGGAACCATTCTCCCCTTGAAGGTGTGTAACCTTTCAATAAGGCAATTGCTGTGCAAAATCTTAAAAATGTTTAATCCTTTGATGGAGTATTTTTATTCCTAGTAATTTGTCTTAAGGATATTGGCAGTGATGCTCCAATAAGGATATTCATCCTAGAATTATCTGTAATAATGAGAACCTAAAAACAATAATAGAATATGGGCACGTTAATAAGAAGGAATATTTTGCAGCCATTTAAAAAAATATTTTAAAAGAACATTTAAGGTTATGAAAAATATTTATTGCATACTGTTTAAGTGAATAAAGCAGGGTATATGTCTAAGTACACCATATGATCCCAACTTTGCAACACACACATAACATATATACATATATGTGTGTGTGCACATGTGTGCAGAAAAACACACTGGAAGGAAATACTAGACCTCTGGGTGATAGGATGGTGGAAAATGGCAGGATGATTCCTTTTTATTATTAAACTTATTATATTTCCACATTTCCTACAATAAACATTCATTGCTTTCATAATTATAAACACCAATATTAAAAGGAAACACACAGTTCTTCCTTATATGAAATAAGAAATCCCTCTGAACTTGCTTATCTCTTATTCCCTGGCAGGCAAACAGAACAAATCGAATTCCTTCTGTGCTGCCCTTCTCAAGCTCCCCATTTTCAGTCACTTCAGCTTTCACCACATGAATTTATGTCACTTCATTCCACCCTCCTGGTTTCGCTCCTGAAAAAGTACTCCGAGTTGTTTCCACCCCTCTTGGAAGCTGGGTACCCAAGCTGCACACAGTTTTCGACGGATGCTCTCGTCTGCGCAGAGCAGAGCAGCTCCTTGTTCTAGGTCCTGCACTTTGGCTCATGCCCCTAAAGTCCAAACACTTTCCTCGCTTGCCCCTGCCCTCTGGATGCGTGTGGATCCCTCAGTGACCTACTGCTGCTGAGTCAGGACCGAGCCCCCAATCCCAACTCCACCCTGTAACAGCCGGACACACGCTCTGCATCTTTAAAACACCCTCTTGCTAGAGTTCTTGCCAGAATCTTGACCTCCGTGAAGCCTCTGGGCCCAGCTGACACATCCCTGCCCCTTCTCATGACCCCTCTTAAATCTTACAATGATTGTACCCCCAAGAAGGTCTGCAGGCCGTCAGGCAGCCAGTGGGGAACCTCGTCTCACTTCCCTCCTTCCTTCACATCCTCTCCTCGCTGCTACTCATTCACAACAGAAATGTTGGTCACATCTCACTCAGAATGATGGGATCCCCATGTATTTCGGCGGCTTGTTTCACATGCTGGTATCTTTGCACGTCTGAAACGGAGAGTCAGGCTCTACCTGATCTAATGATACACCTGAATGTCCTCCCCGCCTCCTTCTTTCAGCCTGCCTTGGTTTAAGTGCAAACAAGCAGCTGTTTCCCGTCCTTTAGGGCGTGCTGTAGTGGCTTGTGAATCATACTGTGTGTTAATATTGCCAGATTTTCCAGTAAGGTTCCTATTCTCCATATCATCTTAAATATTGAAGGGTGAGAAGGCACGTAACCTGGTGACAGGTGTCCAAAATCTTCAAAATGTTAATATCCACTTATGGGAATGAGCATTACTGGGTTGTATAAGAAATTTTTATTTGCAAGTATTAACTCTTTCCCTGGTGAAAGGAAAGAGTAGAGGTGAGGAGAGGGCGTTACCTGAATGAGAAGCAGAACATCCGGCGGGAGTGGGGGTCAGGAGAGGGGGGCTGTGTACCCTAAGCTGGGATGGGTTTGGGATTCATGGGTTTACACTTCGAACAAAATTAGTCAAAAACCTGAACTTCCCTCTACTGGAAAAGAATATCCGAGTGACAAGTTCATGAACAGGATGAAAGCCTAACAGAGAGCTTTAACGTCAGCCTGGCCAATGGACTGGCTAATGGCAGAGAGAGTCCTTGGATAATGGCACCTGTGGTCCAGCGTCTCTAGCCAGACTAGGTGCTGATGAAACTGAACTTCACCCTGGCCAGCTTGCTCTGTGCCCCATCTTCCAAAGCTGGTTACGGGCACATAAATATTACAGGTAAAAACGGTTCTGTCTTGCTCAACAATGTGAAAGTAAGTACTTAATACTACTGACCTGTACACTTAAAAGTGGTTAAGGTGGTAAATTTTATGTGTATTTCACCACAATCAAAAAAATACCACTGGAAAAAAAATACATCTGTGCGGCAACATGGATGCATGTTGAGAATATTATACTTAGTGAAGCAAGTCAGACAGAAAAAGACAAATATGATATCACTCATATGTGGAATCTAAAAAATAATACAAATGAATCTATACATAAAACAGTAACAGACACACAGACATAGAAAACAAACGTATGGTTACCAAAGGGGAAGGGGGGGGGGAGTATGGGATTAACAGATACAAACTACTATACATAAAATAGATAAACAACAAGGACCTACTGCATAGCACAGGGAATTATATTCAATATCTTGTAATAACCTATAATGGAAAATAATCCAAAAAATATACATATATATAACTGAATCACTTGGCTATACACCTGAAACTAACTCAATATTGTAAATCAACTACACTTCAATAAAAAATACATCTGTTATATATAAACATGTAAAAATTCTCATGACAACCTGGTCTTTTCACAGACGATGGACTGGATTTATGGGCAGAGCTTGTCGGGGCAAAGAATCTGTTGGCTAGCTTGTGTCAGCATTACTGAACAGGGGCAGCTTGTCTGTAATATATTTCCACGTAATTTATAGCTATTTGTTAAATTGGTATTTTTCAAAATTACTATTAGGTTACATCATATTCTCCCTGCACAAAAATGGATCAATGATTCAAAATGGATTAAAGTAACAAGGTAAATATTATAACTCAGAATAACAACACAAATGTGAATTGTGAACGTGCAAATACGGAATGCAGATCTGCATGAATTGGGAAAAATGTATCTGTGAGTGGGATGATTCTCAAAATCAGCCTAAGAAGAATTGCAGATGGGAAATACAATTAAAAAAAAATCAAAACCCTTAATTTTATTGGACCATTTGCAATCTCTTCCCAGTTTATTTTCTTTCAAAACTTTCCTGGTAGCAGTGTAAAGCTGTTAATTTGTTCATATCATTTTCTAATGAAACACAGTGACCACCTGATAGACCAAGTTTTTATTTTCATCCCCTAAAGGTCACATAATGCCTTCCAACTTGAAATAAATGAATTTTAGCACTAAAAGTGGAGATGAGACCAAAATGCATAGATTTCATTCAAAGTCACACTCTTTTTTTTTTTTTTTTTTTAAAAGATTTATTTATTGATTGATTACTATGTTGGGTCTTCGTTTCTGTGCGAGGGCTTTCTCTAGTTGCGGCAAGCGGGGGC
This sequence comes from Balaenoptera musculus, assembly GCF_009873245.2. NCBI lineage: Eukaryota > Metazoa > Chordata > Mammalia > Artiodactyla > Balaenopteridae > Balaenoptera > Balaenoptera musculus. The sequence continues at coordinate 7,838,188 of NC_045793.1, forward strand.
CACTCTTCATCACGGTGCGCGGGCCTCTCACTCTCGCGGCCTCTCTTGTTGCGGAGCACAGGCTCCAGACGCGCAGGCTCAGTAGTTGTGGCTCACAGGCCTAGCCGCTCCGCGGCATGTGGGATCTTCCCAGACCAGGACTCAAACCCGTGTCCCCTGCATTGGCAGGCAGACTCTCAACCACTGCGCCACCAGGGAAGCCCCAAAGTCACACTCTTTATAGCTAGATATCATTAATCCCACTATCAAGGAAGAGCTGGTTGAACCAGCCACAAAAATGAATGCCATGAAGTACTGTGCAGGGAGAAAGCAGAACCAGCTATTGGCTAAACTCCTGTATTGGGTGACTCTGTAGGATGTCACAAAACTTATGTGGCATAAAATATGAGAAAGTACAGAAGGAGTTTTGCTTTATTGTCGGACAAATTTGCTGCATATAATGTATGAGTCAGCTCTTGAAAAAGGTGTAGAACAGAAAATATGATGACACTTTGTTCTGCTTATCATTGAAAACTCATGCTGTGGAAGAAGAGGTTTTAAAAACTGTGTTATTGACTATTTTGTCAATAACAAATGATACAGACTAGACAATGCCATCAGGGCAGTGCTTATGGAAGCCAGCTACAGAAAGACTGTACTGAAGTGACAGCCCATAGAAAAGAGCTGGAGGTCAGAAATAGGCCTCTGGTCTTGGGCACTGAAGGAAGGAATTTTAAAAAATATGACTGTATAGGGCTTCTCTGGTGGCGCAGTGGTTGAGAGTCTGCCTGCTGGTGCAGGGGACGCGGGTTCGAGCCCTGGTCTGGGAGGATCCCACATGCCGCGGAGCAACTGGGCCCATGAGCCACAACTACTGAGCCTGCGCATTTGGAGCCTGTGCTCCGCAACAGGAGAGGCCGCAGTGGTGAGAGGCCCGCGCACCACGGTGAAGGGTGGCCCCCGCTTGCCACAGCTGGAGAGAGCCCTCGCACAGAAGCGAAGACCCAACACAGCCTAAAATAAATAAATAAATAAATAAATTAAAAAAAAATATGACTGTATAATCAATGTGACCATGTATGCTACTCAGTGTATATCTTTTCAGAAAACTGGGGGAAGAGATGGGCACAGATGACAACTGCTGCTTTTCCATGTTCAAGTCTACTGTCTCTCAAGGGGGAAGATGCTTATGTGGGTTTTAAAATGAGGGCTAAGAGAAAAACTGTCCTTCAAGCATGACATACTCATATCAGTACATTCCATTCCTCTTGGTTCAAGTTGTCACCCCAGTTGTGAATCTGAAAGACATATTCTGCATATTGCAAAGCCTGAATCTATCACTCTAGGACTGAAATGTTATTCTTTGTAACGCTGAGCTAAGATATCATCGGCTCGTCTAAAAGGCAAGAGTGGTGTAATGAATAGGTGACGGAATTTAACTCTTTGTCAAAAAAAGAAACTGATGATGTGTAATAAAGCGTATTTAAATAGCATGTCCAAAAGCTGGAAAAACAAAAAGAAATACTTTCCAGAGCTGATACAATCAAAGAGTGGATTAAAACTTTATCCTTTGTTCCCTCCTAACTTTTAAGGGTGAGATGTTCCTTAACCTAGCATTAATGCAGAACAGAAAGTAGTCTTGAGTGAAAAAAATTCTCCATATTTTCTGGATCCTTTTTGAATCTGGATGTCCAAAACTACTTTGTCTGTATCAATGTCAATTTCCTGGTTGTGATGTTCTGCCAGAGTTTTTTGCAAGATGTTTCTTTTGTGGGAAACTGGGTACAGGGATCTCTCATTATTTCTTACAACTGCATGTGAACCTACAATTATTTCAAAACAAAAAAGTTTAATTAAAAAAGTTCACATCCATTCATGATAAAAACTCTTACCAAAGTGGGTATAAAGGAAACATATCTCAACATAATAAAAGCTATTTATGACAAACCTACAGCCAATATAATACTCAACGGTGCAAAGCTGAAAGCCTTCTCCTTAAAATCTGAAACAAGACAAAGGTGCTCACTCTCACCACTTCTATTCAACATGGTATTGGAAGTCTTAGCAATCAGACAAGAAAAAGAAATAAAAGGTATCCAAATAGGAAGGGAAGTGGTAAAATTTTCATTATATGCAGATGACAGGATACTATATGTAGAAAACGCTAAAGATTCCACACAAAAACTACTAGAACTGATAAATGAGTTCAGCAAGGTAGCAGGATACAAGATTCACATACAGAAATTGGTTGCATTTCTTTATACTAACAATGAAATATCAGAAAGGGAATGTAAAAAAAAAAAAATCTTTTAAAATCACATCAGGGACTTCCCTGGTGGTCCAGTGGTTAGGACTCCAAGGTCTCACAGACAAGGGCCTGGGTTCGATCCCCGGTCCAGGAACTAAGATCCTGCAAGCCATGTGGTGTGGGGAAAAAAATCACATCAGATAAAATAAAATACTTAGGAATAAAACTGACCAAAGAGGTGAAATAATTATATGCTGAGAACTATAAAACATTAATAAAGGAAATTAAAGATGATTCAAAGAAATGGAAAGATATCCTATGCACTTGGATTGGAAGAATTAATATTGTTAAAATAGCCATACTACCCAAAGCAATCTACAGATTTAATGGGATCCCTATCAAAATACCCATGACATTTTTCACAGAACTAGAACAAATAATCCTAAAATTTGTATGAAACCATAAAGACCCAGATTGTCAAAGTAATCCTGAGGAAAAAGAAGAAAACAGGAGGCATAACCCTCTCAGACTTCAGACAATACTACAAAACTATAGTAATCAAAACAGCCTGGTATTGGCACAAAAACAGACATATGGATCAGTGGAACAGAATAGAGAGCCCAGAAATAAACCCACACACCTACAGTCATTTAATCTTTGATAAAAGAGGCAAGAATATACAACGGAGAAAAGACAGTCTCTTTAGCAAGTGGTGCTGGGAAAGCTGGACAGCTGCATGTAAATCAATGAAGTTAGAACACTCCCTCACACCTTACACAAAAATACACTTGAAATAGCTCAAAGACTTAAACATAAGACATGACACCATAAAACTCCTAGAAGAGAGCATAGGCAAAACATTCTCTGACATAAATCGTACCAATGTTTTCTTAGGTCAGTTTCCCAGGGCAAAAGAAATAAAAGCAAAATTTAAAAAAATGGGACCTAATAAAACTTACAAGCTTTTGTACAGCAAAGGAAACCATAAATAAAAGTCAGCCTACAGAATGGAAGAAAATATTTGCAAATGATCAACAAACAAGGGCTTAATTTCCAAAATATACAAACAGCTCATACAACTTAACAACCAAAAAACAAACAATCCAATTGAAAAATGGGCAGAAGACCTAAATAGACATTTCTCCAAAGAAGACATATAGATGGCCAACAGGCACATGAAAAGATGCTCAACATTTCTAATTATTAGAGAAATGAAAATTAAAACTACAATTAGGTATCACCTCACATTGGTGAGAATGACTGTTATTAAAAAGACTATAAATAACAAGTGCTGGAGAGCGTGTGGAGAAAAGGGAACCCTCCTACACTGTTGGTGGGAATGTAAGTTGGTGCAGCCACTATGGAAAACAGTACGGAGGTTCCTCAAAAGGCTAAAAATAGAGTTGCCATATGACCCAGCAATCCCACTCCTGGGCATATACCCAGACAAAACTATAATTCAAAAAGATACATGCACCCCTATGTTCATAGCAGCACTATTCACAATAGCCAAGATATGGAAGCAACCTAAATGTCCACCAACAGATGAATGGATAAAGAAGATGTGGTACATATATACAATGGGATATATTTACAGCTGTAAAAAAGAATGAAATAATGCCATTTGCAGTGACATGGATGGACCTAGAGATTATCATACTAAGTGAAGTAAGTCAGAAAGAGAAAGACAAATATCATGTGGATATCACTTATATGTGGAATCTAAAATATGACACAAATGAATTTATCTGTGAAACAGACTCATAGACATAGAGAACAGACTTGTGGTTGCCAAGGGGAAGGGGGGATAGGGGAGGGATGGGTTGGGAGTTTGGGATTAGCAGATGCAAACTATTATATATAGAATGGATAAACAACAAGGGGGTCCTACTGTATAGCACAGGGAACTATATTCAATGTCCTGTGATAAACCATAATGGAAAACAGTACGAAAAAGAATGTATATATATGTATAACTGAATCACTTTGCCGTACAGCAGAAATTAACACATTGTAAATCAACTATACTTGAATAAAATAAATTAAAAAAAGAATTAATTAGACAAGATAAAAAAGTTCAAACAAATAACAAAAATAACGATACCGTGATGAATATCCTTGTATCTAAATCTTTGTACAGCTCTAAGAGGGCTTCCTTAGGATAAACCCCTTCAAGTAGAATTGCTGGATCAAATGGTATGCAGATTTTTGCATCTATGTTCATAAGGGATATTGGCCTATAATTTTTCTGTCTTATAATTTCTTTGTCAAGTTTTCATATGAGAGTTATGCTGGCCTCATAAAAAAAAATGGTGAGCCAAGATCACTGGATTGTATCAGTGTCAGTTTCCTGGTTGTGATGTTGCACTACAGTTATGCCAGATGTTACTATTGAGGGAAAGGCAGTGAAGGGTATACAGAACTTCTATTATATCTTACAACTGTGTGTGAATTTATAACTGTCTGAAAAAGTTTTAAAAGTTCAACATCTTATGATTAAAAAACAGAAACAAAAATAAAATTCTTAGCCTTCTTGGCTTCTAAGCAAACTTCTTTATTTTATAAAGGGTAGTGACCAAAATAGTCTACAGTAAACCTAATATTACTAATTACTAATATTACTAATTATTACTAACATTACTAATTACTAATTAGTAATGTTAGTAATATTTGTAATAATTAAATATTATTAACATTACTGGCATAATATTAAAAGTACCCCCTTTAAAATGAGAATCAAAATAAGGATATTCGCTATTGTCACTTCTGTTCAGCATTGTACTGGAGGGCCTATCAAGACCAGTAAAACAGGAAAAAGAAATAAAACATATAAGAATCATAAAAGAAGAAACAAAACTGTTGTTATGATCAAGTGATATTATTGTGTATACATAAGGTTAAGAACATCTATAGATAATCGTTTTGAAGAAGGTAGTTAATGAGTTGTGTCAGGAAAATCTCTCCTTGTTTCTTCGTTCTGCCAACTTGATTCATAATCAAGGTGTAAGAGTACCACTCAGTATACAGCAACATTAGGAAAAGAAAACTCATAAAATAGGAAATTAAATTAGACAAAGAATCATGACCTCGCTCTTCAAAGTCCCTTAGGATCTCCATTAAAAATTCAAACTACCTCCTCATCCTCCTCTAAGTAAATGTGGACTACTATTTAAGATTCAAAATTATTTCCTATTTAATTTTGTCATTTTTAATCTTTAATTATTAGAATTGTGATGGTATTTAATACAATTTTGAAATTCACCTGTATGCGACTTCCCCCGCATTACAAATCATAGAAGCTTTTGTCTGAGGGCTTAACCTCCATTTATGACATTGTTTCTTTGGGAAAACACATGTGATTCCAAAGACTCCTTTGGAATTCAGGCCACTCTGTAGTCCAAAGACCTTGGTGGGGGTGGGTCCTGAGGCCGCTGTCTGTGACTCTGTCTCTGAGACGTCACGAATAGCAAATGCAGAGGGCTCAAGCTTTCCAATGCTTTGTTTCCCAGATTTTTGCAAGTAACAGGTATTCATGAATGTGTATAGCAGGTTTAATAGTAGCCCCCCAAAATACATGTCCAAGTCCAAACCCTGGAGCTGTGAGTGTGACCTTATTTGAAAATAGGGTCTTTGCAGATGTAATGAAGTAGAGGATCTTGAGATGAGATGATCCTGGGTTATGTGGCGGGCAGGCGGGCGGGGGCTGCTTAATATCCAGTGAGAAGTGTCATAAGAGACACAAAGAGGAGGGACGCACTGAGAGAAGAGGTGGTCATGTGAAGGTGAGGGCAGACACTGGGGTGATGCTGTCACAGGTCAAGAGACGCCAGGAGCCATGAGACACTGGAAGGGGCAAGGAAGGATTCTCCCCTAGATCTCTTGCGGGAAATGTGGCCCTGCCAATGCCTTGATTTCAGACTTCTCGGTTCCAGAACTGAGAGAGAATGAATTTCTGTTGCTTTTAAGTCACCATGTTTGTGGTAATTTGCAGAGCCAGGAACTGCTTCATGAGCTCCTCATACAGTTTTCTTGCGTTATTTCTTTTCATGGTCAAACCAAGGCCTGCCACCGCCTACAGCCCAGACTTTGCTGTGAGAGCCTGGATAGATGGACTTGTGCCAGGCATGGAGCTGTGTCTTTTAACTGAATCCTTGTAGCAAACCTGTGACTTGGTTATTAGGACCGCTTAGAAATACGGTGACTAAGGTTTTGAGAGATGGAGCCACTTCCCCAAGGACACACAGTAATAACACTACCTACCACTCACTGAGCACCTGCTGTGTGCCGGACATGGCACTGAACTTTGCAAACATGCCCTCACTTACATCTCTAGCAACTGTCTGTACCATTCGTTCATCCCTGTAACACATTTTTGTAGAGTGCCCGCCGTATGCCGGGTACTGTCCTAGATCCTGGGGCTACAGCCGTGACCACGACAGCCTGTGATCCTCCCCCCACAGAGCTTGCATTCTACATGCCGACACAGACAGGAAACGAATGACAGAGTCAAATATTACGTCTGGTGTCCAGAGCTACTGAGAAAAATCAATCAGAATCAGGGAAGGGAGAAGGGAACGCTGGGATGGTAGGGGCAGGGATACAGGGAGTTAGAGTCTTAAATAGTTTGGTCAGGGAAGGCCTCACTGAGGACAGGCCGAGACTGTGAGCGGTGAGAGGAGGGCCGTGGGGAAAGCAACCAGCTTCATCTCTGCTTCACAGAAGAAGATTCCGAGGCTCTGGGAGGTCCAGTGACCTGCCCATGACCACACAGCTCCTCATCATCATGGGACAATTGTGTGGAAGGTGCTTTTAAGACACTATTTAGGGACTTCCCTGGTGGCACAGTGGTTAAGAATCTGCCTGCCAATGAAGCGGACAGGGGTTCGAGCCCTGGTCCGGGAAGATCCCACATGTCGCGGAGCAGCTAAGCCCGCGAGCCACACCTACTGAAGCCCGCGAGCCTAGAGCCCGTGCTCTGCAACAAGAGAAGCCACCGCAGTGAGAAGCCCGCGCATCGCAACGAAGAGTAGCCCCCACTCACCACAACTAGAGAAAGCCCGTGCACAGCAACGAACACCCAACACAGCCAAAAAAAAAACCCAAAAAAACAGACACTATTTATAACCATTACAATACCCTGTCAGGTAATGATTATATTAATATTATATATTTTTATAGTGTATTTATAGATACATTTCATAAAGTAGATTACTAATATAGATGAGGACCTCACCTTAGAGGGGTAAAGCGACCTCCAGGCAGTGGTCCTTGGCAGAGCCAGTATCCCAGCCCAGGTCTCCACGCACATGCCCTTACTGCCACCTATGATGCCTGCCGACCGCCACCTCACTGCAAAAGTCAGACACGAGGGTGGGCCCCTGGGTGTCAATTTCTGTGACAGAGAGGATGTCAAAGCTGCAGAAGTATCACAAAGCTCCCTGTCTCCTATCCAAAGAGGGTTATACTTCAGGGCCAGCTATTTGCTTTTTTCTGTAAATTCTCTTGGGTTCCACTAATTTTACTGACCATTAGGGTGTAAGGGTTGGGAGTAGGTGCAGGTTAAATACTTATCCTACCAGTTTCTTGCCTAAGGAATCAGTTACTTTCACAAACGTTTTCTTGATTACATATGAAGCTAGTCTTTGAACATATTTTAAAAAATAGTTCTGTTGATGGTAATTTATCTGTTCAACATTTGTCTGTCTCAAACTGTGGGAGTTTGCCATCTAGCGGCTTCATGCTGAAATTACTTTTCCTTTGGAGTTCAAAGCTGGGTAGAGAGTTTCAGACTGTTTCTTCAGAAACAGAAAATTATCAATCAGAGTTGTGTGAATGAGCAAACCTTTCTCAAAAGGTTTCTCAAAAACTCAAGTTTACACAGGAACTCTCCATGCACAGAGAACTAGACTGTAGGAGAATTAACAACAATTTAAGTACACATTTCCTGATGTTATTGAACCTCTAATGATTAAATTGTCCATGCTTTTCTGAAAACATTTAAGTAATTGTGAGATTGAGAAATAATGAGTGTCTAGCAGGTTTCAACCATGGAAAGCCCCAGTTACATGACTCTTAGTTTTAAATTCCTTCTGGTGAAAGTACAGATAATATTTCTCAGGACATGCAGGCCTAGGGGTAAGAATGTGGTCTCATAAATAGTAAAAAAAAAATAAAAAATAAAAAGGTTTGCCCACTTGTCTCCCATGTGTTATTGTGGGACCTCTGGTTTCCCCTTAACCCCCTCTGCACCCCCAACTAGGACGGAGAGTTCCCAGGAAGTTGTTGTTTCTGTGCTTCTGATCACAGGAGTTTCTGTGGTACAGAGGGTCCCAGAGCCAGAGGCCCTGGAGCTGACCTTGGGCAAGTTGTTAATGTCATCGTGCCTCAGTTTCCTCATTTGTCAGAGTCCTTGTGAGCCGATATATGCAACGTGTCTAGCGCAGTGCCTGACACACCTCAGAGCCATGCACGGGTTTGCTGTTAGGATTCTGTCTCCTGTAGTGCCTGCCGTTTTCTTCCTCTGGCTCATTCCAGCTTCTGTCGTGAGGTCGGCTGTGAGGCCTCCGCTGCTAGGAGGCCCTGTGGAGACGGCTCAGCACATGGTGTCACCTGCTGGATTGCTCAGGGCTGTCTGCAGTCACACGGGGTGGGTGCGCTGTTGCCCTGAGGATGCTCCCTACGTCCTAGCAGCCGAAACCGCTGACACCTTTGATGGTCAGAGCCTCCGAGGTGGATGGGTTGCACTCTATTCTCTGACCAAAACTTTCGCATCACACTCTGTCGAACTGGATCCCAAGTGGTGCTGCCTTGTGCTCCTGCTGTCTTACTGACATCTTTATGACAGGAGCGATTCCTTTCCTCAGGAGCCACGGACAATTGCTGCACACTAAAGCATTTACAGGGCGTGTAGCACAGCGTTCAGGAACACGGTACCTCTTTGGAAGTAAACTGGTTGGGCTCAGACCTCTGCTATTTGCCATCTGTGTCATCGGAGGCAACTTACTCTGAGCCTCAGTTTTCTCATCTGTAAAATGGGGATAAAAATTAGTACTTTCCTTATAGGGAAGTGTAGTGAGCTCAATATTGTATCCCCCAAATTCACATCTGCCTGGAACGTCAGAATGTGACTTTGTTGGGAAACTGAGTCTTTGCAGATGTAATTAGCTAGGGATCTTGAAAAGAAATCCTCCTGGATTTAGGGTGGGCTCTAAATCCAATGGGAGTGTCCTTACGAGAAGAGGAGAGGACACAGAGAAACACACAGAGAAGAAGACCATGTGAAGACAGAGCCAGAGATTTGGAGAGATGCTGCCGCAAACCAAGGAGCGCCTGGGGTCACCAGAAGCTGCAAGAGGCAGGGAAGGACCCTCCCCTGGAGCCTTCAGAGGCAGTGTGGCCCTGCCAGCACCTCGATTGCAGACTCCTGGTCTCCTGAACTGTGAGACGATACATTCCTGTTGTTTTGAGCCACCAAATTTGTGGGAGTTTGCTATTGCAGCCACAGGAAACTCATACTGGAGGTCCCAAAGGTTAACAGTCACTGGGTAGAAGGTCTTTAATACTGTTCTTTGCATGAATTAGCAATAAATAAATGTCAGCTGTCTGTCCCTTTGGGGGCCAGTTGAGGTCATGGGTAACAGCGTGGGCAGGTGCCCCCAGACCGGGGTGGCGACATGGCTCGGTGACTTCCCAGCTGGGTGACTTCGGGGAAGTTAGGCAATTTCTGAAGGTCTTCATTTTCTTGTGAATGAAACGGGTACTAATTTACTACCTCCTAGGGTGACTGAAAAGCTACAGACGGCAGGAGCAAGCACTCCACGCCAGGCACAGCATAGCACGAGCCCCGTGCAGCTGATCACGTGTGTGTGACTTGCTCGTCCCTGTTAGGATGGTTTATTTCCAGAAGCCTCCTGGGACCCACATGCAATAAGGTCCTGGAGGTCCTGTCTCATGGGTCCTCCAGACCTGCTGGAATCCGGGGGTAAGCATAGTTCAGACCCAAACCAGGGTCTCCACGGTACAAACAAAGTGCATTTCTTGTTTAAGAATTACAGGTCATTAAGAAGTAGGCGTTGTTACCATTGAGTTACTCTGAGAAGTGCCCTGCGTTGGGAGTTGGGGGAACTGAGTTGTAGCCCCAGCGCCATGGCTAACTTCTTGTCTGGCTTTGGTCCATCAGGGTTCACTCACATCACTGTGGAGTGATGTCGTTGGACTAGATGGTCTCTGAGGTCTCTTCCCACTCTGCTGTCCTCTGGCTCAAGCAGGAAGCAGTGGTCCCTGCAGGACTTGATGACAAGGTCTTTCAAGCAAGGAACGTAAAGCTGATGCTTAAGGAAATCTTAGCTGCCCTTGACATCCACCCTGGGTCCAAACTCCAGACAACAGCTGGCAACTAACTTGCTAATCATCTGCCTGCGTACTTAGCAGATGGCTATTGAATTGCCGTCCTGAGATCACTCCAACTGGCGGGCCAGGTAAGTGCACGAAGGAACGATTCCGCTGTGAACAAAATGACATGCTTTTTATGCCTCCGACAGTGTCTCCTCCAGAACCAGAAGTCTTTGAGGTTTCTGTAAATAAAATGTGAGCCGAACACGTGCAGCTGGAGTTGTTTAAGCCTCAGCTGGGATGCCCTGGGATGCAGACAATGAACTGGGATATTTGTCTGGTGGGGGAGCGTTAAGAGCTGGCTCTGCTCCTGGGCCATTTTGGGGAAGTAACCTAACATCTCTGAGCCTTCAGGGCCTCCTCTGTTTAATGCAACTCAAATTCCCACCTATATTGGTTTGGATTATTTTGGCTGCATGAAACAGGAAATCTGACTCAGATTGGTGAAAAAGGAAATGTAGACCCTCCTGTAAGAGAGATTTCTTATAAGAATTGCCTCATATCCAACCAGCAGACTTTCCCAGGAGAGGAGAAGGGGTTGACTAATCAGGATCTGCCTCTGGACCAGGGAATACGGTCTGTACCCACTGAAGCTCTCCGCTCTGCGGTCAGTGGACAAAGGGACAAACAGGGGGAAGAGGTCAAACTGATGAGTGCCAGGCTGCCCGACAGTGTGGAGCTAAGAAGTAGATGATGCATGTGAAATCTTTTTCCTGTTAAATTTAAAGTGTAAGGTATATATTTCTTTAATGACAGGAGTTTGGATTAGATAAATCTGATGTTCCTTCCAACTCTGTATTTTTATGAATTTTTGAATAATAGCCATTTCCAGCCAACTGTACAACTGTTATAAAAATGTTTAGTGTTTACCAAAACCAGTGGACCTCTTATCAAATGCTGCTTGATAACAAAAGCTTATCACAGTTTTAATAATAATTAAAAAAAAAGCCAAAAAAAATATCATCGTGCCATTTCCACTGGCACAATGATTTGTATAACTGCTCAGGAATACCGCTGAATGACAAAATGCTCATTAGTCACATGCTTGGGGCACAGCAGCAAAACCCAGCAGCTCCCTCTGTTGCCACCAAAACACCCATTAACAGCCGAAGTGAGAAAAACTGAAAGAAAAGCTCCTCTTAATTTCAGCATTTCTGTACGCTTTGTGTCATTTTGCAAAGTAAAAAAAATTTTTTTTGCTTAGTATTATTTTTATCTTGAATTTGTGTGGAGGTGTTGTAATGTTTTCATGCTCAGGGGAGTTGATCCGTAAGTTTCCCAAACTGGAAAATGTTACAGTTATTTATCAAGATTGAAAAAAACCAATGAAATTGGACATCCCTTTATTTTTTGGTTAACTTTTTTTTATATGATAATCATGCCATTTTTCTGCATTTCCGAGTCTGATGATAGAGTCAATGCAAAACTGTAACTCTCAAAAGGGAACTGCCTTTCTACCACGCCTATCAGTGACGTCTCCAGTGGAGAGGCAGAAAGCTTCGCCTTTGGTGTTAACATTCCTATCAATGATTTGGATAAAGAAACAGAAGAAATGACAATCAAATGTGTGCCTATGAGACAAAGATGGGAAGAAAGAGCTAATATTATAGAGAGGAGTCTTCAGAATCAAAATGACTCCAACAGGCTGAAATGCTGAACTGAAACCAATAAAGTGAGATTCAGAAGATAAATAGTTTAGCACTTGATTTAAAATTTTACAAAGTAAGGGACTTCCCTGGTGGTCCAGTGGTTAAGACTTCGCCTTCCAATGCAGGGGGTGCGGGTTTGATCCCTGGTTGGGGAGCTAAGATCCCACATGCCTCGGGGCCAAAAAAAAAAAAAAAAAAAAAACAGAAGCAATATTGTAACGCATTCAATAAAGGCTTTAAAAATGGTCCACATCAAAAAATCGTAAAAAAAATTTTTTTTGCTAAGTAGAAGAAAGAGGGAAAAGACCTGGTATTTTAGCTTCTCTCAAGTCTGCTATGAGTAAGCAGCTAATGAAGGCCACATGGTCACAGCCAGTATTAGTTGGAGTGGGGTGCAGATTCTATATCTGGCACCTCTCAGATAACACCTGGCCACGGTATTTTAAGAGGGGCATTGACAAACTGACGAAATTAGGCAATAAAATAAAAAGTTATGATTTTTCCCAGCATGAGCAAACTACTCTACTAAACCCTTAGTATATCTTATTTCTGATTTCCACAGAGATAAACACATATTATTGTCCATATTTTACAGAAAAAGAAATTAACCAGAGACGTTGTCACACACTCTCTTCTTTCCTTCCCAACCCCCCTTGACCAAGTTAGAAAGTTTAATTTGAGGTTATGTGCTATTTTCCTTAGGCTGGGCATGTCCCCCTGAAGGGCCCAGGGCTTGGAACAAATTCTGCACATCATACTGTAGGAGATCAGAATATGCCACCCCACGTATGCCACTTTGGCAGAAGAATTATTTTGAGCTGAAGACAACTGAGAAGCAGCAGATGCCCCCAAACGCTTTCTGCCTCCCTCCACACCCCCATTCACCTAAAATTCGGCTTCGGTTCTTGGTCACTGGAGACCCCTATCAGCCCAGACATGGCATGGAGAGGAATCTACACAAGGAAGATTACTAAAATAGTCTTATCTCCCATTAGTTTCCCTCATATATTTACCTTCCCACAGTTTGCCACCCCTACAAGACTAAACCCCTTTTCCTTTGCCTTGTCACTTCTCTACAAATTTATTGTTCTTTGTTAAGATGCTTTATAAGCCCAAGTTCTAAGCACCCCTTTGAGTCACTCATCACTGAGTTTCTTTCAGGTGTATGTGTGCTGCAGGTTAACTGTTTTATTTGTGTTAATTTCTTCTTTCTCTTGTTAATTTCTTGTTAATAATTTGTCAGTTTAATTTCCAGGGCCCCAGCTGGAGAACCTAGGAGAACAGAGGAAATGTTGATTTCCCCTCCCCTATGATGCCATATGTTTATTGGGAAAGGTGAAATGTACAAGGCCAGGATCCACAAGAGATGAGAGGGCAGGTCCCCATCTTCCCATCATCCCATGGAGAGGAATTCTGGGGTGTCTATGTTCCAGGGAGCGACCACCCTCAACTACTCTCTCCCCTCCGGAAGGACAAATATTAGGGAAATGTCTGCGGGAGAAAAATCACTCTCATTTGGACTGAGATTCTGCATGTCTGAGAGTGCTCTTAGTGTGAGCTCCCAACGAATTCAGCTGGGATGGAATTCTAGGTTGGAAATCATTCCCTCTGACATCTGAAGGCAATGCTCTCAGTGTTACTTTTGAGAAGTCTGACGTCACCTAGGTCCCTGTGTGCATGTGTGCGTGTGTGCGTGTGTGCGTGTGTGTGTGTGTGTGTAATATTCCCTTCCCTCTGTTCTCCACCTCCCACCCCCCCTAAGCTTGAAGAACCCACTCTTTGGCCCCGCTGCTCTGAAGGATGAGATGCCTCTGTGTGGGTCACCTGCATCTGTGTTGTGGGGTGTGAGATGCACTTATGTATCTGGAAATTCAGGTCCTTAGGTTTCTGGAAATTTTCTTTCCAGTTCTCTGCCTGGAGGGAGGAGCCTGGTTGCCAGCCTTCTGGGAGTTAGTTGAGTCAGGGAGGAAATCTAGGGTGGGAGGGGTTTGAGAGCAAGAATCAAGCTTCCATAGTCTGTAGGTAAGCATTTACTTACTCCGCCTGTTTTTTCGGGGGTACCTGGTGCTACCAATTCCTGAGTCTTCAGAGGATTTTGCAGTGCAATGTGCGTTGCCTCTCTGATCTTCCTGTGGCTTCCCAGCCTCCAGGATGATCTTGACCCCCAATTCTTTGGTTTTTTTCTGTCTCTCTTTTAAAAATCTCATTCATTAGCATCGTGGCAAGGAGCAGGGGTAAACGATCTGCTCGTTTCTTCACACTTAAAGGCAAATCTAAGCTCTTTACTTGTGTGAACTCACTGAGCTTCCTAACTATCCCATGAGGTGAGGGTCATTATTCCATTCTTACAGATGAGGAAACTGAGGCATTCGTGTGTGTAAGAATTACCTGGAGGGTTGTTAACACACAGATTCCTGGGTTTCACCTGTCAGAATTTTTAGGGAATTCAGTACCTCTGGGGTGGGACTGGAGTATCTGGATTTCTAACAAGTTCCCAAGTGGATGATGAGTTTTCCAACAATGGGTGATTTCACCCCCAAGCAGACATTTGGCAATGTCTGGAGACACTTTTTTTCCCAGCTCTATTGAGACATAATCGACATGTAACACTGTGTAAGTTTAAGGTGTGCAATGTGATGATTTGATACATGTATATGTTGGGAAATGATTACAGTAAGGTTAATACACCCTTCACCCTCGCATAATTACCATTTTGTGGTTGTTGTGGTGAGAACATTAAAGCTTTACTGTCATAGCATCTTTCAAGGGTACCAAGCAGTATTGTTAACAATAGTCACCACACTGTACATTAGATCTGGGGAACTTATTCATTTTATAGCTGCAAGTTTGTACATTTTGACCGACGTCACCCCGTTTCTCCCACCCCTCAGCCCGTGGCAACCAACATTCTACTCTCAATTTCTATGCGCTTGATGTTTTTAGATTCCACACCTAAGTGAGATCATATGGTACTTGTCTTTCTTTGTCTGACTTATTTCACTCTGCCTAGTGCCCTCAAGGTTCATCCATGTTGTTGCAGATGACCGGATTTCCTGCTTTTTTAATGGCTGAATAGTGTTCTATTGTACACGTACACGTGCCACAATTTTCTTTATCTGTTCATCTGTCGTTGGACACTTAGGTTGCCTGCCTATCTTGGTTATTGTGAACAACGCCACAGTGAATGTGAGGGTGCAGATATCTCTTCGAGATCATAATTTCATCTCCTTTGGATATATACCCAGAAGTAGGATGGCTGCATCATATGGTAATTCTATGTTTTGAGTAACCTTTATATTGTTTTCCATAGTGGCCGCACCAATTTACATTCCCACCAAGAGCGTACCAGGGTTGTGGAGACATTTTTGATGGTCACAACTAGGGGACAGCGCTACTGGCGTCTAGTGGGTAGAGGCTGGGGATGCTGTTAATTATCCTACGATGCTCAAGACAATCCCCACAGCACAGAGTTAATCAGCCGTGTGTGTCAATAATGCCAACTGGAGAAACCCTGATGGGGAGTGAAGCTGACCAGTCCACAGGTCCTATCTTTGATATGAAACTCCTAGTTACCTTTTCTATTACCTCTCCTTAAAATTTGACCAGATAGTTGATGAAAGATTGCAACATGAAAAAGAAACATCTATACTGATTAATATAAAAATAATGCCTGAAGAAATAGAGATAATACAGGGAAGAAAAGAGAATTAAAAACACATATACATACCACCATCAGCAGTAACTTCAGCGTCTCTTCAGAGAGATCTGAGAAGATATTTGTCTCTGTACAAAATGTCACAAAAAAAGGAACAATTAGAGAATGGAAGATGTCCTGGAAATTAAAAACATACCTGCCAAATGTGAAATTCAATAGAAAGAGTGGGCTGGCTTTTCTCTGTTTGCCCTCCAGATCCGTCCTCTGTTCTTTTCTGCCTTGATGTATGCCTGGCACGCCGACGCCTACAAATCACAGCACCTGGATTTTGTGGCATCTGACTTCTGGTTGGGTTTAGCCCGTGAAAGGAGCTGCCGGTGATCAGAAGGCAGGCACCTTCGTTTCTCCCTGATTCCACCTGTGTAAGTTTGCCTACTTGCTAATTTATGTGTAACCCCCAAATCAACACTTATGTCACTTTCCCCCTCATTTTTGAACAGAGTGACTAAGAATTTTACTTGCCCGACATATACATTCGCAGCTGAGGTCCAACCAGGCGAGCTCTGCCTTCTTGTTTAAGCTCTTAACTATAAACAAGTGTCCTTTTCGTGGCCTATTTAGTGCCACGATTTCACATTTTTATGCTTTTGGTTGGTGATTTTGCTGTTTCAAATGGCCTCCAAGCATAGTGCCAAGATACTGTCTGTTGTTCCCGAGCACGGGAAGGCGAGCGTGTCTTACAGAGGAAACACATGTGTTCAATGAGCTTTGTTCAGGCACGAGTGACAGCGCTGCTGGCTTTGAGTTCAATGTTAATGAATCAACAACATATAGGAAATAAGAGGTCTTTAAACAGAAACACACATGAAGCAAGGTTATGTATGATATGTTGACTACCATGAGCCCAGAGGGGTTTAGACATTTCATCACCGCAGCACAGCAGGCTGCAGAGTGTCATGGTTGGGTTGGTTCCCTTTGCTCCACCTCCCGACTCCCAGCTCATGGGGACAAGGTGGAGAGGGCTCAGGTGGGTGCTGCCACACGATGGGCTGTAAACAGCAAGGAGCACAGAGATTGGGAGATGCTGATCTTTGGCGGGAATTGCCCTCAAACCTGTCCCCTTTCCTTCTAGGGAGAGACAATACCCTGGAGGGATACACTGTCTTTAGATTCCAAAGCTGTCTGTGAGGCAAACATCCTTGAACAAAGCTGTTGGTTGCTCTTTGCCCAGGAGATATTTCTGATGCAGAAACCCCAGACTTATCTCCCAACATATGCAAAAGGAGGCTGCATTTGGACTTGATGCTGGGTCTGCTCTCCTTTGTGTAAAGAAGGAGGAGTTAGCGTAGAGGAGGAAGCGTGATCATAGCCCGTCACTGGATGCTGCAGTAATTGTATTTACATAGCTGTGATCTACATGATTTTCAAATTTAGAATCCATCTATAGACAAATCTTGAAAGTCTCATCAGTGGTTACCATAAAGACTGTAAGTGTTGACAATGTAAAAATAAAAGCCAAGCTCACAGAGATTGAGAGGCTGGAGGATGGGGAGGAGAGATCGGGAAAAGGGTAGGCATGCTAATGCCTCATTTCACAAAGCGAGGAAGTGAGGAATTATTGTCTTTAATGGTAACGCGAGCCACCAGCCGCTGCGTGCGTGCCATGGGCTGCGTGTCAACACTGTTCTAAGTGCTTTTCTTGTGTTAACGTCTTCATCACAAACTTATTCGCAACAAACCTTTGAAGTAGGCACTAATATTAATTCCACTTTAGAGATGAGGAAACTGGTGTAGAAGGTCACGCTGATGAAGAAATTGTGGGTTTACTGTGCTATTTGAAATCTCCGAGGCGACAGTTGGAAGACACAAGAGTTAGGAGAGTGAGATGGACCTAGAGATTATCATACTAATTGAAGTCAGACAGAGATAGACAAATATCATATGATATCACCTTTTCGTGGAATCTAAAAGAATGATACAAATGAACTTATTTATAAATCAGAAACAGACTCACGGACATAGAAAACAAACTTATGGTTACCAAAGGGGAAGGGGGGGAGGGATACATTTGGTGTTTGGAATTAGCAGATACACACTACTATATATAAAATAGATAAACAACAAGGGCCTACTGTATAGCACAGGGAACTCTACTCAATATTTTGTAGTAATCTATAATGGAAAAGAATCTGAAAAAGAATCTATATATGTATATATATACATATATAACTGAATCACTTTGCTGTACACTTGAAACTAACACAGCATTGTAAATTAACTATACCTCAATTAAAAATAAAATTCATTCACCTTAAAAAAAGAAGAGTCAGGTGGGTGGTGCAGGGTGGGTAAGACAACCACCGGGACATGTGGGCCATGGGGCAGGAGGCTGTAGAAGCAGTGGGCAGCCCGCCGACTGTGGCCCTTTTCACAGACAGTGGGCTGCCCGAGGTGGGTGGGAAGGAGGCTCAGTGAAAAGGGAGGGTGTTCTGGAAGGTGCCAGCTGTGGAATGTCGTGAACGAGGGTGTTGATAAGACTTTACAGTTTCACCTAAAGCTACTCTTCTGACTCCCAACTCCCATGTGGATTGCAAGGTGATGGATGGAGGGATGGATAGATATAGAGATACACACACATGTTCACACACATGCAGAGCACACAGAGACGGAACTTCCTATTGTAGAAGAGAGTAGTGCCCACATTTTTGAGCCAAGTATTCTTGGTTTGTATTAATATTCCAACCACTGCCTTTCTGGTTGTATTCCTGTCTTTTACTCCTCAGTCACTGGCTTATATTTACATTATTTGCTTCTATTTACGTGATTACATTAACAGTGTTTCCATTTCCACCTTTGAATACGTGATACACATAGTTCTTTGATTTTTCTACTTTGAATGATGTTTAATGATGCAAAACATCGATTACGTTGAAATTACAAATCACGTGTATGAAAAAGGTGGAAAAAATGAAACACCCGAATTCCACATGATTTTTTTCTTTATCGAAAGGAGAGAAGGGGAAGATTTGTTCCCTGTTTTGTGGTTTCACAGTTAAGAGCATCTTTCAAGAAGAAAACAAAAAAAAAATCAACAAACCCCACGAGGACAGCATGTTTATCTTTTAGGATGCCCTCCTGAAATGGAACGGTAAATTATTTGATCTTCTGTATGTGAGCACTTGTTCCCTGTGGAGGGGAGTACTGCAGCCCTGCGTCCAGGATAAAATCGACCCCGAAGGACAATTCGTCTTGCCCTTCCTCACGGAGGGCTCAACCAGAGAAAAAGGGGGTGTTCAAACTGCAGTGAGATGGGCGGTTGCAGGCTCCTTCTGCAGTTCAGTGAGAGGCCAGGGGACCGGGCCCAGCGCTGGTCCACTTCCCCCTCACTGTACCTGCCTCGGGGGACCCTGGCTTTCAGCTGCAGGAAGGGTTAATCCATTACTGGCCCTTTTCCAAAGCTCACACCAAATGCTGGACCAGATCAACAGGCCTGAAACACTCAGGTCTGGAGTAAAAGAGAGGGAGCCAGAAGATGCCTTAACGGAACAAGGCTGGAAGTGCTCAGAAGGAGGCGAGTGTCAGAAGTAGAGGCCTGATACCTAGAGATGATCGTACTAAGTGAAGTAAGTCAGAATGAGAAAGACAAATACCCTATGATATCATTCATATGTGGAATCTAAAATATGGCACAAATGAACTTACCTATGAAACAGACTCAGAGACATAGAGAACAGACTTGTGGTTGCGAAGGCGGGGGGGAGGGGTTGAGGGAGGGATGAATTGGGAGTTTGGGATTAGCAGATGCCAACTATTATATATAGGATGGATAAACAACACAGACTTACTATATATAGCACAGGCAACTATATTCAATATCCTGGGGTAAAGCATAATGGGAAAGAATATGAAAAAGAATGTATATATATGTATAACTGAATCACTTTGCTGTACAGCAGAAATTAACACAACATTGTAAATCAACTACATTTCAATAAAATACATTAAATAAAAAGAAGTAGAGGCCTGAAGGCTTCAAAAGAGCCGCTCCCGGCATCTCCCCTCACTGGCCGTGGCCTGCGTCTCTCGCCCGTTGGAACTGCTCAAACCAACAAGTGCTTGCCCGCTCGTGGGACCTACAAACTCGGCAGGCTGGGAGGTGATCTGAATTTTGTAGCAGTGTGAATTGGGTTTTGGTGCTTCTGATGTAACAGCTGCAGACATATGGAGGTGAATCCAACCCCTTGGTGGTGTCACCTGGAAAGGGTGAGCTTTTGCCGGGAGAGCTGCTAGGGGGGCCCGCGCAACTACCTATGACCAGAAGTGTGTCCAAGCCGACCGCGAGCCTAGGGGTGATGGCCAATTTCTACATAAATGGGACACATCACCAAGGCCTTTAGCACCCAAAATGAAATACGAGGGGGCATTTGAAGAAAAACACTTCCAGAAACAATCAGGGCTTTATAAACTGAAATGTCTTTTCTTCTCAATCTATCTTGATTCATTAGGGATCAGATAAAAGGAATGATTTGTTTTCATGGCAGTTGGTGCCTTGTTTTATGTTGCTTCTTTTAATCAATCAGGTTGTCTTCTATTTCTTTCTAGCCTCTTATTTCACTTGAATTGAGGAAATACTTTTGGATGTTTTCCTAAGGGAAATAGACATTGTTTGTCAAAAGAAAGCATTTTTCACTCATCAGGTTGTTAGGGCTTACTAATTCAAACATAGAGAGAAAGGGGGAAATTTATAAATGATACATTTCAAATCTTGACTTAATGCTGAGAATAAATTACAGTTCTTTTTCCAAGGAAGAGTCCTCCAATTTACCGCTGACCCTGGAGATAAATAACGGCCCTCTGTCTGTTGCTCTCAGACCTCCAGAAGGAGCCAGGAAGTGTTGAGGGAAGGGAGCCTGAGTAGGGAAACGCACTGCGTCTCCTTTACTTTCACGCTCACACCACCTCTGGCACCAGTTGTGTGGGGTTTCCACCTGAAGCAATTCTGACACTAACTGCCTGGAATTCGTGCAGACCCCGCAGGTCAAGGGCTCGGTCCCACAAGACTGCCCGCCGGTTCAGATGCCAATGGCAGTAGGTCCCAGCTCACCTACAACTCGTGTCCAACTCGGCTGCAAATCAGAGGTTCCCATACCCCCTTGCTTGGACTTGACCATTTGCTAGAACATCTCACAGAACTCAGGGAAACACTGACGTGTGTTTGCCAGTTTACCATGTAATAAAGGATGTGGACGAGCAGTAAAAGGAAGAGAGACACAGGGTGAGGCCTGGGAGGGTCCGCACGCGGGGGCTCCTGTCCACGTGGAGACGGGGTGGGCCACCCTCCCAGCACGTGGAGGTGCTCCCCGAGCCAGAAGCTCGCGGAACCTTGTGCTTCGGGGATTTCACGGGGCCTTCCTCACGCAGGCGTGATTGATCATTAACTTAACCTCCAGTCCCTCTCTCCTTCCCAAGGACGGGGGTGCGGCTGAAGCTTCCCAGCTTCGAGCCCTGGCTTGGTCTTTCCAGCAACGAGCCCACGTCCTGAAGCTCGCCAGGAGCCACCAAGAGACTTTAGAACAAAGACACTCCTATCACACAGGAAACTCCAAGGGATCTAGGAGCTCTGTGTCAGGAACTGGGGGGCAGAGACCAATACATATATTTTCTATTATTTCACGAGACCTCTTTGTAAAAGTCTGGAAACATTCAGTCCGTAACACCTATACTTTCTCTACCAGATCTCCAAATGTACGACTCTTTCAGGGCTCGGTATCAAACCCTCTTCTTTCATCTGGCTATAAACACTCCCTAGAGATTTATCATATAGATAGTACTTCTATCTATATGATTATATATGATTTCAGTGATTATGTATATAGATGTATATATGATAATTCTATATACATGAATCACAAATTTATATCTCCAGCTCTGTGTTCCCAATTTGTATAACCAGCTACCTATTGAATATCGTATAGGTGTCTTGAATGTAGTGGGTCTAAAATGAAGCTCTTGATTTGCAAATCCTCCTACCCCCATGACTTGTTTCTCCCCTTCAATCATTCCAGACTAAAACCGTGGCATGATCTTACATCTAGGATATAATATAATTTAGCTAATATGTCCTTTAATATTAGGTTTTTAAGAGGATGTCATTTTTTTTTTTTTTTTTGCTCTTATAAAATACACTTTAAATTTCATCTTTGTGCATAAAGCTTTGTTAGTATTTCTGGTGGTGTCTTTTGAATAAATATCTAGACAAAGAAACAGGTTCTTCCTGATTTACTGGACCGAGGGCAAAAGTATAAATGTGTCTAAATATTTAAAAGTTATAAGTCAAGTAAACAGATACTTAAACTATGTTCTAGCCTTCTACTTTGACAAATATATCTTTATAATGACCTGAAATGCCAGGTTCAAGTTGAGAGTTTTAGATTCCTTGGAGTTCTGTGATTGAATGTCCTGGTGTGAGGAGAAAAGGGCCCTGGTGCCGGCACGTGCCCCAACCCCCTCCCCTCCCTGCTTTGTCTTCCTCTGTGAGGGGCTTGTGTGTGTGTGTGTATGTGTGTGTGTTCACACCCCAGGCTGCACACTCCAGCTCTTTCCTTCCCAGCAAACGTTCACACCCTGGCTACCCTTAGGGTGGCCTGCTCAGCCCTGGAATCTGGCTGGGGGCTGTTTGGCGCAGGGGTTGCAGAGTTCCTGGTCCCTGGAGCGGGGTCCAGAAGGGGAGGTGAAGCTTGGGCATGTTCCCTAAGCTCCGTGGGCTCCTGGAGACCACACGAGAAGAGGGTGAGAAAAGAGGTCTCTCTAAACTGCAGGCTCAGGGAAAGGGTCCCTCTTCTCCAACACTAAGTCAGTCTGAGAGGCAATCAGGATACTGAGTGTTTGACCATTTTCCAAGTTGCTTTCCAGAAAGACTGGACCAGTGTATAGGCCTCTTTGTTGCAGGACACTGGAATTTCTAGGCCTCTGCTCGCTGTGTGGCCTTGGGCAAGGGGAGTATGCTGTCCAGGCCTCGGTTTCCTCATCTGTAAAATAAACTCCATTCTGGCTCTAACCTTCTCTGGTTCTCTGAAGCCAAGCCTTGTGTTTTAACCATTCATGGCCTGAATTTCTGCAACCTCCCGTGGTCTGTCATGGTCTCTCCAATGCTTGTATCTACACACACGTGTGTGTCCCCATGCACGCCAAGGCTCACAGCATAAACTCCTGCCAGGCCAGGAGTCAGCACCTGGGACCAGGCAGGCTCTCTGCTGCCTTGATCAGTCTACTAAAGGTTCAGGAAAACAGCGGCCTCTCACTTGCAATCCAGGCAACTTTGATTCCTCCTTTTAAGTTTTTCCTCTCCTCTAGCCATCTGTCATAAAATTTACAGCCATAAAACCACGAAGTCACGCCCTCTCTGGTTCCAGGATCACTAAATCCTCAGTGTCTCTGTGGTTATCTGGAAGATTTTACTACATTTCACTGCAAGGAGCTGCCCCATGCTTATTCTTTGCCTCACCTGCTCTGCTCCAAACGTAAAGGAGAGATTTATCTTCAAACCTAGGGACATTTTTAGGTCACTTGGAGCTACATATGCAGGGCTTGATAAAGGACCACTTTTTGTTTCCTGAAGATGGCACTGTAATTTTACTTCTGTTCCACAAACGCTTTGTCGCACACGGAAATGTGCCCTTCTGTGGAGTAGGTGCAGCCGCAGATTCATCTAAGTGAAAAATGTCCAACAATATAACTGTGTGAACAGAAATGCCTACGTGGAGATGTAAAATTGGTAAGAATAAGCATTTGGAAAGGGAACTCAGGATCAGTGAATGTTTTTTTCCTAAGGTGTTGCTTTTTAAAAACCCCTTCCTCAAGGACCTGGAGCTGCATCCTATAGATAAACCGAAGTGAAAAATAATCAAGCGATCAGAAAAGAACCAAAGCAACCCCACTTTGCTCTGTTTTCAATTCTCTTGCCTACCACCTTCATGTCGTTTAAGTAAAATCTAAATCAAACATGATTTATTGCATATTGATTATTTCAGATGGAGTGAAATCTCAATTTAACTCAAATGTCCTTACAACGTCTGCCCAAGAAAAGTGGGCACCCCTTCCCCACTTTCCTCACATCTTACCTGCCTAAAGAATCCCCCCAAAGCCTTGCTGATCTGTCTTCAGACTCTGGTGGCAGTTAAGACACTTGGGCTGCAGGACCCAGTGATAGATCCGACCCCTAATTCCAGTGAACACCCGAGTGGCCAGAGGCTTTGAGCAGCTGGGCATCTTGAGGCCGGTTCTCTACTCTCTTAAGACAAGTAGTGGGGAGCCTGGCCCCCTTCCTCCACCAAAGGAGGCCATGTGCCCGTGAAAGAAAATGCTCTTTTCCAGAAAATTTCAAATCTATCTAGATGCCAGGACAACTTGGAAGTTCTGAGCTCTTTGGAAGCATCATCATATAATGTATTAAAATCTATATTAAAACTAAAATAATCAAACAGATAAGTTTGTGCTCAGTTGAGATGGTACCTTGGCCTACGTTCCAGAATAGAGAACATTAGCATAACCAAAGGTTTAATAAAAATTACTAGGGCTTCCCTGGTGGCGCAGTGGTTGAAAGTCCGCCTGCCAATGCAGGGGACACGGGTTCGAGCCCTGGTCTGGGAAGATCCCACATGCCGCAGAGCAACTAGGCCCGTGAGCCACAACTGCTGAGCCTGCGCGTCTGGAGCCCGTGCTCCTCAACAAGAGAGGCCAAGATAGTGAGAGGCCCGCGCACCGCGATGAAGAGTGGCCCCCACTCGCCGCAACTAGAGAAAGCCCTCTCACAGAGACGAAGACCCAACACAGCCAAAAAATGATAAATAAATAAATAAATAAATAATAAAAAAATATATATAGTTGGTATATATTTTTTTAAAAAATTACTAGAAAAAAGCCTTGAGAAAGGATAAAATCTATCTATTTCACATTGCCATCAGCCTAGACCTGCAGAATGTGCGAAGGGGCTCTGTGTAAGCTAGGCCTCCCTGGTGCAGGCTCACCGTAGGGTACCCACGGCCCAGGAGTAGTGGGGTTTGATTGGCTTTAAAGCATTTTCTATGTGACACCTGTTGACGCTCTCAACCACTCCGTGATGGTTAATTTTGTGGATGCCCACATATTTCATCAAAGATGTTTCTGGGTGTGTCTGTGAGGGTGTTCCCTGGTGGCGCACTGGTTAAGAATCCGCCTGCCAATGCAGGGGTCACAGGTTCAAGCCCTGATCCGGGAAGATCCCACATGCCACAGGGCAACTAAGCCCGGGCGCCACAACTATTGAGCCTGTGCTCTAGAGCCCGTGAGCCACAACTACTGAGCCTGTGTGCCACAACTACTGAAGCCCACGCACCTAGAGCCCGTGCTCCACAACAAGAGAACCCACCACAGTGAGAAGCCCCACACCTCAACGAACAGTAATCCCCACTCACTGCAACTAGAGAAAGCTCATGCACAGCAACAAAGACCCAATGCAACCAAAAATAAATAATAAATTAATTAATTAAAAAAAAGTTATCATCTACACCTGGGTGTGTCTGTGAGGGTGTTTCACTCTACATTTCAATCTGTAGAGTGAGGAAAGCAGATTTCTCTCCCCAGTATGCGTGGAAATCATCCAATCTGTTGAAGGTCTAAATAGAACAAAAGGTCTTAGTAAGCAAGAAGCCGCTCTCTCTGCTTGACTGTCTTTAAGTTGGGTCTTGCCTTTGAACTCAGACGTGGGTTGGAACTACACCACCAGCTCTGCGGGGTCTCCAACTTGCCAACTGCAGATCTTGGGACTTGTCAGCCTCTCTAACCGCGAGAACCAATTCTGTATAATAAAACTCTTTATATATATATTTGCAGATGACCCTTGACAACACAGGTTTGAACTGCGCAGGCCCACTCACGGGCAAATATTGTTCAGCAGTAAAGACTGCAGTACTACTCCCCCTGGGATTGGTCGAATCCGTGGGTGCGCACCTGTGGCTACGGAGGACCCAGGATGGGGAGGGCCGACTGTAAGTTACACTACGATTCTTCACTGCCCGGAGGGTTGGCACCCCTGGCTCCCAGGTTGTTCAAAGGTCAACTGTACTTCCTGTCGGTTCTGTTTCTCAGGAGAGCCCAGACTCACACGCACTCCACTGGGGCAGTGTCCTTACTTCCACTTTCCACAAGGGCACTGAGACGCAGCTGGGCGGTTAAGTGATCTGCGTGCGCACTTGGCTGGGGCTGCTGGGACCAGACGGGGAGACTGGGGCGGCCGCCGCCCCCGGCCCGGCGCGCAGACCCTGGCTGGCGGGTGCCCCCTGCATGCGGCGCCCTCGCGCAGCCGCCCTGGCCGTACCCCCGCCAGCCCCCATCCCTAACCCTGAGCCCTGGGTGGGGGAGAGGAGCCCTCCGCTCGCGTATTCTGGCGCCCTCCAGCAGGCTAGAAGCAAGCCTTCGACCAAGACGCATTCACAAGGTGACTCTTGAATTGGGTCGAGGAGACGATCATTTTGCAAGATGTAATTGGACCACCGACCACTGTTGAACGGCCTCCTACACGAGAGTGCCTTCTGGGACACGTTCGGTTTTCCCAGAACTCTGAAATGATGTTATCCAATCGAAAGGGAGGGACCGAAGAAAGGGGCTGCTATACCCGGGCCGGAGGGAGATGCAAGCAAGGCACCCAGGGTGCACCCCGAGGAGGCCCTGGGCTCAGGCACCGGCCTGGCGCTGGCCCAGCCCTGCGAGCCAGCACATCCTTGGGGGTCTGTGCCCCAGTCCCAGGTTTGCTGCCTCACCTGGTCCTGGCCCCAGGCAGGGGGACACGGGGTGGGAGGGCACCGCCGAACGTGACAGAGCCTCCCGAGGGTCGCGATGCCCTTCCGACGGCTGAGGATCACGTCCACGGGTCCTGCCCCAGCTCTGTGCCTCTGGGGCGCGCTCAGGGCAGGTGTCTCCCAAGGTGGGCATTTGGCTCAGTCCTCCTTCTGTCCAGGCACCTTGCACTACGCCAGCTCTCTCTCCTCCCCATCAACAGAACCGAGCCCTCTCCCAGAAGGTTGTTCTGGACAATTGCATCGGCCCAGCCTCTCAAAGAACCATCTAAATACGCAGCCCTTGGAATGTGGCTGTAACCCCATGTGGGTGAATCTCGGAAAGGATTTCAAGAGGAATATGTAGGTCTCAGGATTCGAGAACCGAGCGGTGCTTTAGATGGCAGTTGAGGGTCTACAATGCAGGCCCTGGGTTCTGCACAGCAGAGGTGGTCAGGGGAGAGGGGGTGGGGAGGGGAAGGGGCACAGAAAGACAGAGAAGGTGCTCTGTACTCCTGCCCTTGAGGCCTGGAATGAGAATCATTAATAAAGATCTTCATTTACTATTTCCCTAATGTTACACCTTCCCTTAGCCGTTGTCATCCAGGGGCCCATCGGTATGTTTCTACAGCACTTGTAACTACTTTTGAACAAAGTGGCTTCTGTGTAGTCGGTTCTTTAGGGTCTCCCTTTGTCACTTTGAACACGTTGAACATAACATCTCAAAGCAAGTCTGGGTCCCACGTCTGAATTACTGCACATGATGGTGACTGAGCGTTTCCTACAAGCCGCGTTCCCGCCCACACCCAGGGAGACACACAGCCAGCGCCCTTGGTGCCTGCCACGCTGAGTGAGACAAACAGGGCAGTTATTCAAATCATATTAAATATTAACACTGACATTTTCCGGGGCCATATCTGTCATAGACCATGTGGATCACATCTGTCATCTCAAATGCCCCAGAGCATGTGAGCTCCAGAAATGTTATGTTTGCAAAGCCACGTGCTGCTGGCTTTCAGTTCCCTTTGGAAGTGCTCTGAAGCTGCAGAGACAAGATGGGTGGTGGTGGTGGGGAATTGGAGCAGGCCCCCTGCCGAGGGGGAAGGAGGGGCCAGGATGAGTCATTACAAGCGCGGGATGCCGGACACACAGCCGGCTGCCACGCGGCCATCAGCCCCAGGACCCGAGTCAATCACACCAGTTTGGTTCTCTTGAGACAAAACCACACAAAAATGGAATAGTTTTGCTCTGTAACTAGAGCTGGGAACAGAGCCCTCATGCATGAAGTTTCTCGACCTCTTGTGGCTAGAAAGACTTTAAATTTGCTGCTCTACCCCAAAGAGCCGAAGTTTAACTGTCGTGTTTAACTCAGTTTTCATGAAGACGAGATCATCTCTTTTCTGATTCAGCTGTCCCAGGGCTTCCCTCTTTCGGGGCTTCCCAAGAGCCCACACAGAGCTGTGAGGTGCCTGTGTCCTTGTTTTGTGTGTGTGTGCGTGTGTGTCCATTTTCTTTTCTACCAGAAATCTGAGCGGTACAACACTAGATTTTGGGAATGCCAGTCTCCTTGGTAAGTTGAAGTTCATATGCCCTCATTGGGGTGGTCCTCCCCTGCCTGGGCACTAAAGTCTAATGACCCGACGGTTGTAGGACTCCGGAGAGCAACAGTTTTATTTGACCAGTTCATAACAGAATAATAATATCAGAAACAGCTCTCGGTAATGAAGTGCCTACCACCTTCCAGGCTCTTTTCACTTACTGCTTTATTTTAACTCTCACAGCTACCCTGTAAAGGCTAGCATGATTACCCCCATCTCCCAGGTGAGGAAACCAAGACACGGAAAGCTTAAGTAACCTCTCTGAGAACATCAATGATGAATCTGAAATTCAAAGTCAGCTCCAAGGTCTGTGCCCTTTCTACTGCACCATGCTGACTTCACTTGAAGGTCAAGCTTGGAATTTACAAAAAGGAGGAGAATTTGCCAGAGAGTAATGCAATCACACTATTTATAAAAGTGTTGGCTGAATTTGCAAAATAGTCAAATGCCTCAGCTGATTCTGAATATTCCATGTAAGTCTGGGCTTCGTCCCTCAGTCTCTCCTCGACAGGGAGCTCATTGTTCTCCCTCTGGCCTGGCTGGCGGGGGGCTCAGGCCTGTGGTCACAAATAGTTGAACTCTTTTGTCATCATTGCTGGCCAGAACTTCCCAACTGCAGGCAGCCCCATGGACATTTCCATCTGGGTAAGACTTAGTTGTGGGGCTGCCCTGTGCATTGTGGGATGTTCAGAAGCATCTGGTCTCTGCCCACCAGATGTCAGTAGCACCCACTCGCCTGATGGGGACAATCAAAATGTCTCCAGCCATTGCCAAATCGCCCCAGCTGGGAACAGTCGGATTACAAATACCCTCTGCAGGCTTTGTAAGCAATCACACCCTTCACTGGCTTATTCATCCCTTCCCTGTCTGCTCCCCCTCTTCTTTATGGGGCTCTCCTGGGAGCAGGTCCTCAATACTTCATCATGTGCAGTCAAGTGCCCATCCCAGGGTCTGTTTGTGGGGACCCAGCCCAAGATGCTCATTTGTTGCAAATAGAAAGAAAGCCCATGAGAGAATGAAAGGCTTAACTTCTCTGGGTGTCAGTGCAACCATTTGTAAAAGAAAGGTCCCGGGACTTCCCCGGTGGCGCAGTGGTTAAGACTCTGTGCTCGCAATGCAGGGGGCCCAGGTTTGATCCCACACGCATGTTGCAATTAAGAGTTCGCATGCCACAACTAAGGAGCCGGTGAACCGCAACTAAGGAGCCCTCAAGCCACAACTAAGGAGCCCACCTGCCGCAACTAAGGAGCCCTCAAGCCGCAACTAAGGAGCCCACCTGCCGCAACAAACACCTCACGCAACTAACTAAATAAAAATACCTAAAAAAAAAAAATAAAAAAGGAAGGTCCCTTTCAGTTCTAATACTTTGTTATCTACGGAGACCACGGGGAGTCAGAACCTGGGGGGATCTTGCCGTCTCCAGAATTGGGTGTCAGGGATGCAGAAGAGGGAAGCCCCCAACAGCAGGCACAAATGAATGTTTGCTGACTGAATGACTGAACTAGCAGTTGAGGAGAACGCAGATGCGATGACTTACATGGAATACGTCAAAAGCTGGATTTGAGGCCCTTCCATGTAAGGTGAGTAACTGCATTTAATATGGAAGGATTGTGTAACCTCCTTCACACACAAACAGGAGCAGGAAACTGCAGGGACATACCCGCAGCTCAACACGTTGGGCTTATTGTTTGTTGCGAAGAGGGCGAACTTGTACCCCAGAGGACTGTGGGCCGTCTCAGCCAGAGGATGCTAGGAACAGCTTGTTACAGGGTTTGGGCTTGTGTTTGGTGATTTGGGGGCTGCTTCAAGGCAGTGGGGCTTCGCTTTGGACTGCATGACGTCAGGAAACAGGCATGGCTAGGTGTTTCAGCAGACGGAACCGGAAGATGGGCGGGCTGAATCCGGGCTGGTGCTGAACTGGTGAGACCATTGGCCACCCATACTCACCAGGATGGGGGGGGGGGGTTGTGGTTTGGACAATGGCCCTATTTTTGTCTGTATTCAGACATGGTGGTGGGGTGGCCCTGTCCCTGTCCTGTTCCATTTCAATCACAGAGAGCTCCAATGCTGGTATGCTGTGCCACTGCCTGTTTAACAGGAAAACACCAGCCTGACTCCTGCAGGGCCGCCTCCTGGTTCAGGGCTGCTTCTCTCTTTCTCCAAATCTTTCTTGTTACTTTCACTGTTGAGAAATTAAGACTGACTACCAGATAGTGGAAGCATTTGGGAGGGCTAATAAAAGTGAAAAATGTAATCTGGGGGGCACACTTAAAATGCACATTCTTGTTGAACATGATTATAAATCGTTAAATTAAATTTTGTGGATTGGTGTTAAACACAGTTGAACAACAGCAGAGATTTTGACCTCCAATGCGGGGTTGGCATGAGTGTTTTGGGGCTTAGAACGGCTCCAGAGTGATGGTTTTTCTTTTTTTTTCTTTTTTCTGGTCTGGCCAAGAAACACACACACACACACAAACATGGTGGGGGGAGTGACAGCATCACTCGTGGCACAGAATAGCAGGAGCTGCTGTGTAGGACGTCCCAGTATTTCTGGGACGTGGGCTGACTCAGAGGAACCCTGTGGGGCTTCTGACCTCAGGACACACGAGAGACTCAACTCCATTGTTAAAAATTTTTGTAATTTTAGAATACATTTTAAATGTGGAAATAAACAGACTTGCTAAGATGTCCACCTTGAGGCCATTGAAATGCTTTGCCCAAGACGAGCCAGCAGGGCTCTGGCTGAGGCAGGATTTCAGCCTCGTCAGACCTTGCTCTACCTGGAAGCTTCTAGAGAAAAGGTAAAGTATTTGAGGGACACGGCTTTGCCTCACTGTAATCTACTCCCAGTGAAATGGCCACAGCTGTACCTGTTATAAAACTAAGAGCCTTAGGACAGGAACCTGCAGTGTTTAAACTTGGGCTTTCTGAAATTGGTGGAGACATAATCTCCTTCCTTCCTCCCTGTGATGAACAGTCATAAGTTATGTAGCTCTGAGCTTGAAATAATTACAGCTGTAGTTTTAGAATCAGTGCACCCTGCCCAGCATGAACTACAACATCGAATGTGCAGAGAGGGTGCGTTTTCCTGTGTTTGGGGGGGACGGGGGCGAAGGAGGGCTGAGGCTTTGCATCTTCACTTCCGTTGCTGCTTCTCCACTGCAGCACTTCTTCCTGGAACTGTTGTTACTGATTTGCCCCTGACCTTGCCTGGCTCTGGGTCCCACGCAGTCATCGTTGACGTACATTCTGCCCAGTTTTCATCTGCACAGCTGTGTGATTTATCCTGTGACTAGACTTTCTAGCAATTAGCCTTTTTGTGGATTCTGTTCAAACACACGGGCTCTGCCAGTCAGAACAAGTGGGTTCACATTCTGGTTCCCCCTCTTGCTAGAAGCGTTATCTTGGCAGTGGGGTGCATCCTAATATGGGGGCTGTGAGAGTCGGAGGAGATGAGGCATTAAAGGCACAGTGCCTGGAATGTGGTCAGTATACAATGAGAGTCTGATTTCTTTCCCTCCGGTTTCACTTATATAAGGACCACTTTAAGAAGTCAGAAACCCCACTTGGGAGCAATTCTCTGCTCTTGCCAATCCAGACAGCTCTGTTTCCTTCCCCCACGTTATCACTTAGGCAGTTCAGCCTACTTAGAATGCCCTTTCCTCATATTTGCCTGGCTAAATCCTACAAATCCTTCCAGGATCCACTAAAAAACAAACAAACAAAAAGAAAAACCACCAAACTTCTCTTTTCATGAAACCTTTCCTGATTAGTCCACCTAAAGAAAATATCCTTGTCTTTAAACTCTCATACCTGAAGTTTATTTTAATAGAAATAATATTTGCTGGACCATTACTCCTTGCTAAGGATTTTGAAAATCACTTTACGTGTATTGATTGACTGAATTCTTCCCATTTGTCAGATAAGAAAACAGGCCCAGGGCTTCCCTGGTGGCGCAGTGGTTGAGAATCTGCCTGCTAATGCAGGGGACATGGGTTCGCGCCCTGGTCTGGGAAGATCCCACATGCCGCGGAGCAACTAGGCCCGTGAGCCACAACTACTGAGCCTGCGCGTCTGGAGCCTGTGCTCCGCAACAAGAGAGGCCACGATAGTGAGAGGCCCCGTGCACCGCGATGAAGAGTGGCCCCCGCTTGCCACAACTAGAGAAAGCCCTAGCACAGAAACGAAGACCCAACATAGCAATCAATCAATCAATCAATCAATAAATCTTAAAAAAAAAAAAAGAAAGAAAACAGGCCCAGAGGCTGAGTAATTATCCCCTACCACATAGCTAATCAAGGGTGGTCAAAACACATAGTTCCTGGAGAATGTGAGAAACACATTCATTTCTGATTCATATCTTCACCTTTTAGTAACAGGTATCAACATTTGGGTGAATAAACTGTTGCACAAAGAGACAGCTCTGGTTTATAGTGCCTGCTCTCTCAGCATCCTCTCTTTTATCAGAGGTGAACACGGCAATCACTCAGCCCCGTGGTGTCACATTGGCTGCCTTCCTCTTTCCACAGGAGTCCTCTTTCATCCAGTTCCAGTGGTGGGAAACCAGGTTTTACAGCCATGGAAAAGGTGAAGGGGAGACAGAGTTCTAGAGTCCACAGAGCATTTTGGAAGTCATAAATACCACTGGTACCCTGTAGTGTGAGATGTCTTCTATAGGAACATTCTTGGAAGATCTACACTCTTACTTAGTCTTTGAAAGAATCAGCTGCTCTGTGCTGCACTCTTCAAGGGAACACCTGCTGAGACACACAGGGGTTCCTGTAGCACTCTGACTCCCTGGGATGTGTAACCACCCATGCTGACCCACTGTCTGCATTGTTTCCAGCAAGTGCTGTGTAGTCTGGAGCTGGAAATGGGGCTTCATGTGGAGAAGCTGCTTGGAGAGAGGGTCTTTCAAAGGAGCGCTTTCTTTTCTATAAGGTGGGTGTATGGGATGAACTGTACTCCCCCAAATTCATATGTTGACGTCCTGAACCCCAGTCCCTCAGAATGTGACTATTTGGAGACAGGGCCTTTATAGAAGTAGTCAAGTTAAAATGAGGTCATTAGGGTGGGTCCTAATCCAATAGGATCCTAATCTTTCTAAGAAGACAAGATGAAGACACAGACATGCACAGAGGGAAGACAGCCATCTGCAAGGGAAGGAAAGAAGCCTCAGAAGGAACTGACCCTGCCAATACCTTGATCTTGTACTTGCAGCTTTCCACCCAGTACTGTGAGAAATAAATCTGTTGGTTACCGCCTGGTCTGTGGTATTTCGTTATGGTGGCCCCAGCAGACTAATGTGGTGGGGAGGCTGGAAAGAATGGCTGGGGGCTCCTTTCACAAAAAATCTGATATGCTTGGTGGCCCCAGACAAAGGCAAGTTTGGGTGCTCATCTAATTGACAAAGGGTGACTTAGCTGTCAGGGTCCTGCGGCTTATCACTGAAAAGGATTTGGGCCAAAGAAAGAGAAAAGGTACAACTGCAAATAAGTTTTAAAAAGCATTCTGGGGCTTCCCTGGTGGCACAGTGGTTGGGAATCCGCCTACCAATGCAGCGGACACGGGTTCGAGCCCTGGTCCTGGAGGATCTCACCTGCCGCGGGGCAGCTGGGCCGGTGCACCACAACTCCTGAGCCTGCGTTCTAGAGCCCAAGGGCCACGACTACTGAAGCCTGTGCGCCTGGAGCTCG
This sequence comes from Balaenoptera musculus, assembly GCF_009873245.2. Taxonomy (NCBI): domain Eukaryota; kingdom Metazoa; phylum Chordata; class Mammalia; order Artiodactyla; family Balaenopteridae; genus Balaenoptera; species Balaenoptera musculus. Next base: position 7,872,218 of record NC_045793.1, read on the forward strand.
TGCTCCGCAACGAGAGGCCCCCGCAGTGGGAGGCCCGCGCACCGCAATGAGGAGTGGCCCCCGCTCGCCGCAACTAGAGAAAGCCCGCGCACGGAAGACCCAACGCAGGCAAAAATAAATAAATAAAATAAATAAACGTATACAAAAAAAAAAAAAAAAGATAAAGGAGGAGAGTAGGCAGTGAAAACCCTCTCGGACTTGTTAAAAAAAAAAAGCATTCTGGAGACAATAGCTGTGGAAGAGGAGGGAACCAAAATTTACAACCATATAAATTTTAATAGGAGTTTATAACCTCTTATGAATATTATCTCTAAGTTAGTTCCTATACATAGGACTAAAAATAAAATTATGCTGGGCAGTGTGCCCAGATGATGGTAGATGGAAATAAGGCTCTTAGAAAGGATGACCTAAGTCCAGGGGAAGCTCAGCTTGAGTAATCAAGGTCACTGAAGGTCAAAAATCACAAACAAGGACCTGTTTTAACTCTTGTCCTGATAACAGCTTCTGTGGAGACCCTCGGGTTGTCATTTGCATCAAGAAGCCTCTGGAAGCAGGAAAGACCTCTCAGTGCTCTCTGGGCACAGCCAGTCACCCCAGGAGAACTGTGCCCCTCCCCTTACGCCCCCTGTGGACGGAGCAAGAAGCCGCCCCAGGAGCAGAGCAGGGCGCCTCACCCTACAGAGACAGGCGAGTCACGGGCAGGCGACAGACAGTTTTTCTCGGTGAGAGCCAGGGAAATTCATCAGTTAACCAACTGGAAGCAAGATTAGAACATTCTCTGGAGACAGTCTACTTTTGTTTGCTAGCCTAGCAGCTGCATGCGCGCAGTATGGTTTGAAACCCAAGTGCGCAAGGGCTTCTGATATTTCCAGTTAATTATCAGAAATATGTTTGTTGTCATCTAGATGCCTGTCATTTGTTCAAATGACTAGGACAAGTTTTCCAAGAAAGCCTGGAATCAGCTAGCTTTCCCCCACTACTTTTCAATAAACACACACCAACTTATTCTGCCATAGGTGGGTCCCAATTCCCACAGCATCTGTGACAACACGCTATGTGAAAATCAAGTTCTCAGAAATCAAATCTCTGTTTTAATTGCACCAAATGTTTAAAGAGATCGTGCAGCCTCGGAATGTCAGACTCTGCCTGGGGTTGCTGCCTCAGAGCTCTGGCAGGGGGCAGAGGGCATCTGCGTGGCGAAGCTGGCTGCCCAGGGGGATGTGATGACCTTGAGCCTGACTGAGTCCACCTTCAGTATCCAAGGGGGGGTTCAACCTGGTGTTTAGAAGCACAAATTGCCTCGGTCCTGGGCTCCTGCCCATTTGGATCAGGCCTCCAACTAGCTGCTTGGGGTAGGGAAGGGGCATAGGGCCCAGCTTCCTGCAGGGCAAGGTGTGCCAATACGCAGGCAGGAGTGTGCATCTCAGCTCTGCCCGCTGAAAAGCAGAACCAGCCAATTAAGTTCTCTGGGTCCCTTCACCTCCCTGGAGATAGGCCCCAGGGGAGAGGAAAATTGCCCTCAGTCCCACTGGCCGCAGTAGTTTGAAGTGGCTTCATCTTCCCCATTAATCCAGCGTTTCTTGCACTCAAGCACCCCTTAATTTCTCTCTTTTGTAAGTTATTTCACTAGGCTTTGTTAACGGGCATCTCAGTTGTCTCCTGTATCTCTCCACTAAGATGCCTAATCAGCATCTCCCGTGGGAGAAGGCCACAGACCTCTTGGTTTCCACCCCTCCTTCCCTCCACCCACCCCCCATCTGTCCCAGCCCAATGAATGATACCACCATTCAAAACCCAGGATTAACCTTAGATTCTTCTCCCTTTTTCACACCTTAAATCCAACAGCAAGCTCTACTGACAAAATATATCCTATATCCAGCTACTTCTACAACCTCTACTATTAATACTTTATTTCAAGCCATCCTCACTTCTCACTTCAACTATTAAACAGTCCTCTAACTAGTATCATTTCGTCTACTTCTGTCCCGCCTGAAAAGGTAAATATGTCACTCCGTTGTTCAAAATCCTCTAATGACTTTCTGCAAACATTTGCACAAAATCTTCACCATGGCCTCAGAGGCCCAGTGTGACCTGGCTCCTGGCTCCCTCACGGCCCCATTTCCTCGCTCACTTCTCCAGTTACCCCAGTTTCCCTAAATATGCTGGCTCCTGCCCCAGGGCCTTTGCATTTTCTGTTCCTGTGTCTGGAACACTCAGAGAGGGGAAGAACAGTCAAGGCTTCCTTGTGCCCATGAGTATGGGCACATGGTCAGCTAGGAGAGGTCCATGGGCCCAAGGGACTGTGGGTCTGGGATTCTGTCCAGTCTGGGATCTGATAAGAACAAGGTTTCTACCCAGCCAGTGCTGGCTTGGAGACAAGCTGACGACTGGGACCCGATGGGATATCGTACATCACCAACAGAGGCCAGAGGGAAACAGAGGACGCCATGGAAACACTCCCAGAATTTAGACTCCGCCTTGGGGAGAAAGAACCCTGAATCAAAGTGACCCGATTACATTTTCTGCTCCCAGGCAGCATGGAGAGCTCCTGACGGCAATGAAGTTTGGTTGTATGTCTTGCACACCTGAGTCTATGGCCAGTGCAAATTCACACCTGCTACATCCCCATGTTGATGGTTCTGGAACAAAGTGAAGTGGCCGCTGATCTCACCCGAAGGGGGGCGGCCCCTGGCTGCCCAGAATCGTTCCCTCTTACGTCACGTCACAGCCAGAAGAGTCCTTGCTCCTTCCCTCAGTCCCTGACAATGACTTGGTCAAGGGTTTTCTGCTGATGACCATCACCTCTTGGGTAATGGCAGGTGGGGCAGGACCTATGTTTCGTCAGCCTCAGGAGAGCCCTCCACACCATTACCCACTGTCTCTGCGGTGGGCTCAAGTTCACACCAAATCATGAACATGAAACTCCCCGTTACTGAAGGCACATCAAGTGGAAGGCCTATCCCAAACGTTACCGCAAGAAATACGCCAGCATCCCGTCCCTGCCTGTCGTGTGTGTAAGTCCTTTCTGGGGGGGAGTGCGTCCATCACATCCTGGCCAGTCATTTCATTAAAGGTGCTGTTTGCCTCTAAGGGCGTCAAGGTCTTAGTCCTTCCCCTTGTTACCCTGCCTGCCGGGAACTTTGGAGGAACCAAAACCCCAGCCCCAGTGACGTATCTTTGACTTCCCTGAAGGGTCCCTTATCCCTGCCCCAGAAGGAAAGTGAGTTTGAAGGCTGAAACTCCTGTGCCATCCTGGGAGAGGTACAGTTTCTAGGAGGTATTCAGGCAGTTTGAAACAGGTATTGTAATCAAAACTGGAGGATACTATTTGAGTGAAATGAAACCAGAATTACTAGTTGCTAATCTAGCCAGAGAAAGTTCTAAAGTTATCACTACATATTTATTTTTCAACAGCATGTTGATAAGAAGGAAAATGTGCCAATTCAGCGTTATAATTGGATCTCAAGCAGAACACCTGAGCTTCGTAGCGAGGACCAGGAGGCCTTCAGAAGCCAGGTAGCTACTGTTATCTGACGTTGGTACACCCGGTAGCGAGCGATTTAGGACAAAGCAGCTTTGAGGGATGAATCCACCAACCTGTAAAATGGTGCCCAGTCTCAAACATGTAATCATTTCTATTTCTTTTGATACTAAGCTCACAGACTTTTACTGCAGAATTGTAGAGCCGGAAGGGGTACTAGAGGCGGTTTGCAGAGGAGGGGTTCGGGGTCCGGGGGCCACGTGGGGTCACAGGGCTTCAGAGGGGCAGCGTGTGCGGGAACCCAGGCACCTGACCTGCCACCTGGGAACTTCTGGATCCACCTGAGGGCGTTTCTCGCAGCCCCCGATTAATATCAACCAAATATACAACCTCGCGCTGCAAATAACCTCAGACCTTTTCCTGGATTTTTCAGAAAAACGGGAAAAGTACCTTTTCTGATACCTCTACTCATTTAGCCTCACAGGAATAACAGAAGGAAACCAGTCCATCCCTTCTGATGGGCTTTCCCGTTGGCCCAGCTATTTTGCGCTGGAGAAATAGCTTTGTAGAGAAGTTACCGCAAACTAGGATTGGGAGGAGGTGCGCTCACCTTTCAGATGGAAACTGCCCTGGAGGACGGACTAGACCAGGAGTTCCAGCAGATGCGTCTGAAGGCTCATCCTCTGTCCTCTCCCCCCTGTCTCACAGAGGACGCTGCACGCCCCCACCCCCCAGGCCCGGGGAAGCACAGACTCCTGGGTAAACGCTTCTCAGCTCTGCCGCATCCTTGGGAAAGGGCCGCGTGGGAGGATTATTGGCTTCACCTGAGCGACTCTGCTGCGCGTTAACAGCGTGGGACGCGAGTTCCAGTTTGTGGTTCAGTTCTGAGTGGGGCTCTGGGGAGGGAGGGGAGCCAAGAAGCTGGTCTTGAGGGGTCATGGAGAACTCTCCAGAACCACGATCCCATAGTGGCTGTTATGGGAACTCAGTTTGTGGTTCCGGGGAGAAACTTTATTCTCTAAGAACAAGTTTCTCTAGAAAACAGTTACTAGTCTGTGTTATTCCTCTATGATGGGAAGCCACAGAGAAATGTATTCTTTTTGTGGTAGACTATCTACAGCATAAAAACTTACCATTTTAACCATTTGCAAGTGTATAATTCAGCGGCGTTTAGTACATTCACATTGTTGTGCAACCATCAACACGGCTTTCAGACCTTCATCAGCCCAAGCAGAAACTGTGTGCTCATGAAGCAAATAACTCCCCGCTCCCTCCTCCCACCCCCTGGGAACCTCTATTCTATACTTTCTATCTCTGTGAATTTGCCTATTCTAGAGAGTGCATATAATGGAATCACATGATATCTGTCCTTTTGTGTCTGGCTTATTTCACTTAACATAATGTTTTCAAGGTTTGTCCATGATTAAGGAAAGTTTTAAAATAAACATTCAATGTGCATAGAAAAGTTGGATATTATAATAATTTGAAAAAAGATATTGAGAGCTGCCCCATTGATAATGAACATTTCCTGAGCACTTTCTACGTGCCAGGCACCATGCCAGGAAGGGCACATAATTATTTTTAAAATCCTTTCAAGAACAGCGCGATGAAGAGGTTATTGTCGTCTTCGTATCACAGGTGAGAAAGTTGAGGGTTAGAGAGGTGAATCCAAATGGTTCCAAGGGTTGAGTCAATCAGCTGGCTCTGGGCTCAAATTCTTACTCAACTGCCCTGCCTCTCTGATGATTCGTTCCTTGTTTTCTTTCCTCACCACACTGCTGTTTGAACCTTTAAATTGGCACCTACTACAGACACTGGAGTATTAGAGCTACTTGTGTGTATGTCCTGACTGCCTGACGGGATGGGTTTTAGAGAGAAGAGACTCATTCGTTTTCATCTTCAGGGCCCAGCACTGTGCTTGGCACACAGCAGGCTGTTAATGAATGTCTGCAGAATTGACTGAATAGCACACTTGCCACAGAGATAGACTTTGCACGAAGAGCACCCCGAGGCTCTTATTCGTTGAATTGAGGTTTTTGTTTTAAACCACAAAGCAGCTTGGCTTGTTTCCTGGAAGCAACTTACTTACCCCACCTGCGATCCCATTTCTCAGCAGTTTCAGTCCCACCCCACCCCCCAGAGGTCTTAGGAAGAAAAAGCAGAACCCTAGATCTCTGCTGTTGCCACAATATTGGTTTTTCGACTGTGGTCGCTGTTCACAGTTTATTCTTCCAGCTTTTCAGGATAGACGTGAATCGGAGTCCAAGCAAATATGATTACAAGCACATTTTTTCATATTTCTGTCTTTCCCCGTAACCCAGGGAGAGGTGCAAAAAGGCCCACCTGCTTCTGACGAGCGTGGTTAATAGATTAAACTGACTGTGCATGTGTTTTCATGCGGATAACAGGGAATCTGCATTACAGAGCAATACCTGCAGCCACACAAAGAATCGTGAGAGACAGGCAGTACCACGGGGTAGGAGGGGCCGGTTATGAGCGGCTATGGAAGAAAGGCCTCCTTCACCCCTCAGTCCTAGGTGCCGCTCCGTCTGGCCTCCGAGACGCTGCAAGAGTTTATGCAGAAAGAACAAAGAGGCGGCAGTAAAAGAGAGGATAGGAGTAAATTAAGAACTGAGTTTTATTCAAGATATTATTAAAGAAGTTATTTAAAAAATGGTCCAATAGATTCACTGGGATGCCTGATATTGTGAATAAATAAATCTTGAGATCTTCTCCCAAGTAACTTTCCAAAGGATGTCATTTCCTCTCTTTTCCTGATCCTGGTTAGTGTAAAGAGGGTGGAGAAGTTTAATATGAAGTACAGAGAATTGAAACCCAGGAACCAAGACTCACTATCGAGCCACTTCTGCAACGATTTTCCTAATGGAATTTTGATGCCAGTGGTTGCATCTTTTTCTCTCCCTCCAGAGTCTGCCGCCTGGGAAACAGTGGTGCAGGTCAAGTTCTAGTTGACATGTCCTCTTCCTCTTGAGGAGTCCTTTAGCCTTCTTGGCCCCCAGCTCTACTCATTTGCATTCGGGTAAATCAGAGCCATTGCCTAATTCCCACTTCAGACAGTAGCCAATAATCAAAATACTGGCTGATGAGAGATTTGCAGGTAAGGGCATTTTCAATTTCTTAGGAGAAGCTGGAGGAATGAAAACCCTCTGAGACTCAGAAAGAGTATTTCTGGCTTCTAGGCAAATGGGTGTGGGAGAAATTCTCAGGTGGGAGAGGTTGCCTGGAGATCCTTAAAATAGACCACTCAAGGCTTGGAGGGTAAGGTTAGTTGCTGATGACCATGACAACCACACAAGAGAACTGGCTTTCATCTTTGGTCAGCAGGTAGACTGATAAGGAAACAGACACATTATAGTCCAGCTTGGTCATTGAGATTCTAAGGAAACGAACAAAGAGCTGTGGTTCCAAGGATTTGGTAGGGATTTATCAGGTGAAGAGGTGGAACAAGGGCATTCAAGCAACCACTGAGTGGCAGAGGGCGTGGGGTTGGGGTGTGTGTGTGTGTACGTGCACGTGTGTGAGTGTGTGTGCGTGTGTGCAGTGCACATGGTGGTGGTGGTGTTGAGCTGTAGGTTCTGGGAATTGGATGTATGTTTGAGGAGCAGAGGTGAACAGATGAGGAGTTGCGAGATCGGGTGGTCAGAAGATTAATCTGAAAATTAAACGACTTTTTAACAACACCGTACATGTTGGGAATTCAAATCTTTGATCAAGCAAGAAAGTTAGTAGTAGTTGTAAATCACTCCCTTGCTTAAGAATCTGTCACGGCTTCTTTTTGACCACAGGATTAGCAGTCTTTAATTCAAGTCTCTCCACCCTGAGGCCCCTTTGTTCATCTCTACCTTTTCCCATTCAGTCCCAGCTAACTGCCCTCTGCCTCCACCAAGATGCTTTATCCTTCTAAAACATATCCCACTCTCATCGCGTGTGTGTTTCCCTGATGAAAACGCCCTACTATTGAAACGTACCCAGCCCAGGTGTCCTTCCTGCTGGATCATCCCTTGTGAGTGCAGCTCACACTGACACGTACCGTTTCTGAAATCAGGCATCCCCAAAGACTGCTTATGGAGTGTGAATTAGTGCAAACTGAAAAAAGAAAATTATCAAGAGCCTCATAAATGATCTTATTCCACAGAGAGTTCTCAAAGGACTAATAAAAACATCTGAAAAGCCATTCACCCTTGTTAGTAATCAATAAAATGCAAATTAAAGCAAATTAGATTAATATTCAGATAACACTTTCCATCTCTTAATTTGGCAATGGAAAAATGCTGATGCTTGGAGCTGATGACAGTGTGAGGAGGGTAACTTGGTAAAATCTCTGGCAGGACCCCTTTGGCAATGTGAATGAAATACACCTGCCAGTTGACGGAGAATCCCACTTCTAGGAATTTATCATAAAGCAATGATGGATAAACAGAAGAACCTATTTATGTGTGTTCTTTGCAGCAATATTTTCATAGGGAAAATTCAGATCTACTATCTAAATGTCCACTAACAGAGGTAAAGTAAAATAGTAAAACAGATAGTAAGTTTGGCTATAGCCATATACTGGCATATCATGCAGCCATTAAAATGATGGAAATTATTTAGTAAAGTAAAATATAATTGTTCTATTGTTAAGTGAAAAAACACTGGTTGAGAAAGAGTACGTATGATTTGATTTGGGGAGGTTCCCAAGACCAACCTCAGGTTCAATAATTCCCTAGAAGGACTCACAGAACTCAGCAGAGCTGTTATGCTCATGGTTACAGTTTATAACAGGGGAAGGACAGAGATTGAAATCAGTAATGGGAGAGGGCTCACAGCACAGTGCCCAGGGGAGACCGGCTGAAAGCTTCTAGCTGCCCCCTCCCAGTGGAGCTGGGAGGAGAGTGCATATTTCTCCCAGCCACAATGTGTGATATTAAATATGGAATATTGCCAACCAGGGAAGTTCACCTGAGCTTTGGTGTCTAGAGTTTTTACTGGGGCTGGCTGGTCACACAGACATGCCTGACCACCCCTATGGCTGACCTTAGTCTCTAGCTCCTTCAAAGGTCAAGCCGATACCAAGTGACCCAAAGCCCCCACCCATGAATCTCATTGTTAGAACAGACTATCTGGCCCAAGGCTCGCAGGTCAAAAAAGGCACTCATCAGTCAGGATATTCCAAGAGCTTAGAAGTTACCTCCCAAGAACTCAACACAAAGGACCAAACCTATCTTTGGTCAAGGTTAATCCTTCCCTGCACAGGCCAGCCCCTGGCCCTTTTCCAAACATGACCATGTGTGTCCAAGCGTCTCCATTTCGTAGAGTGTTTATATAACAGACACAGCAACAGCATCCGTACGAATATGCCTAATATTTGGAGAAGCCACTGTGGTGTAGGAAAAGATTTAAATAAACAACTAATCCATTCTATAAAGCCATTACAGACACTTTTATAATTTTGTATTAATTTGATTCCTCAATTTCTCCCTTCATCTACAGCTAATTGTACCTTATGATAAACTGTGCAGAACTATTGAGCATAGAAATTAGCTGATGGCTCACAAAATCCAGTTCTTCCTCAGGTCAGTAATTCTCCATCAGTATTGCATCCCAAGGAGGTTTTAACTCAGGTTTCCAATATATTTGATTATCATTATTAGTATTATCATAAAACTTATCTACCTAAGGTAGTTGAATCTCAGCAACAATGCCAGTGTTATACCAGATCACGCATATGATGGTCATGGCACAATTCAACTTCATGACAGAACGAATACAGGGGTGTTTGCTATGCCTTCCCAACAGAACTGGCCCTTGTGCATTGTTATGGGCTGAATTGTGTCCCCTAGAAAGATATGTTGAAGTTCTAACTCCTGGTACTTGTGAACATGACCTGATTTGGAAATAGGGTCATTGTGCATGAATTAGGTAAGATGAAGTCATACTGGGGTAGAGAGGCCCCTAATCCAATATGACCGATGTCCTTATAAGAAGAGAGGAGACACGCTCAGAGAAGAGGGCCACGTGAAGACCAGTGTGAAGACAGAGGCAGAGATTAGAGTGATGCAGCTGCAAGTCAAGGACAGCCTGGGACCACCAGAAGCTTGAAGAGGAAGGCAGCTTCTTCCCTAGAGCCTTTAGAGAGAGGGCGTGGCCCTGCCAACACTTTAGTTTCAAACTTCTCGCCTCCAGAACTGTGAGAGAATACATTCCTGTTGTTTAAAGACATCCAGGTTTGTAGTAATTTGTTGAGGCAGCTGTAGGAAACTAACACACCCATTTGTCAGATATTATTATAGAGGCATCATTATGACAGGCCAGGGTTCAGTTATTTCCAGGTTCCAGGTCAGCTGGGGACACAGCCAGGCACCCTGTCTCAGCTCGCAGGCTTGTACTCAGACTGGTTTCCATTGTGCGCTGGTATGTAGCAGGGCCCACCTCCCTCCTGTGGTGAGGACGTGGGTGGTATTCAGAATAGTTCTGATGCCTGCCAACTGTGTTAAAGAATACATCTTATTCTGATCTGTTCTTGGGGGGAGGGCAGTCATAGTGCGTTGATGTAAATTACCAGAGGATTTCCGTGGGTTTGGAGGTCCACAGGAGTCCCACGGATGTGCCCTTGATTCTCAGCGTCTAGAATGGAGGGTCACTGCCCCATGGCTACTTCAGCCTCCGTCGGAAGTAAAATAGTCAAGAGACCTCGCTGGGGAACAAGCCCTTTCCCAGCACTGGGATCTCACAGTATCGCACATTATTTGTTGAGTTTAGCCCACTCACTTCACCAAAGCTTCCTTATCTTTCATGCTGGCCTTCATCACTTGCCTTCCTCCTGGAAGTGAATTCCCTTGAATCTGCTTATTCTAGTGAATACATTTTTTCCCACTGACTGCCGCTCCTCATTATAAGTGAGTTCAGCTTGTCCCACAGGGCCTAGACCGGCATCCGTCTCTCCAAAAGCCCCTTTTTTGTCTTGTGGGCTGTGTTTAATCCACCGTGCATGTGGTCACCCTTGTGTACTAATGACCTGAGTGCAGTTAGAATAGACGTTTTGACCCCAAATATTGGGTCCCCCATTCTAGGGTAAGATGAGTGGTGGTCCCACCTAGATGCAATTTAGTCTGATGCCGTAGAGTCTCCCATAGCCTTTCTCTTCTCAGGGTGGGGCCGTTCCCCAGGGGAATTCATACCCACCATGTGATGCTTACTGCTTCAACCCCATCAGAAATCCATTGTCTTTTCCTATTCTGTTGGATAGCTTTCTACCCAGAAAACAAGGGTGAAATGTACACAGGCTCGGCACACTGTGTCATGTCAGGTATGCAGCTGCTATGTTATAACCAGGGATCTTTCTAAGCATTTAATCATCCAGATTTACAGTCACACAGCTATCACTTGGCTGAGGGTTGTACACTGCATCGTCCGATGGCCATGTGGGGAGTAGTTCTTGGAAATTCCTTTCCAAGTGATGTCCTCTGTAGTAGACGCAGGGCTAGTCTTGGCCCCGGATCAGTATTCAAGGAAGAGCGAGCGCTCACGTGCGTGAGGCTGGGTGAGTGCGGGTGGACACATGGTGGGGACTTCCCATGGGCCCTGAAGTTATGGTTCATGCACATGAAGGAGGGAGGTGGAGAGAAGGCACAGGACTGCAACGGTCAGGCTAAAACTTCTCTGTGCGACTGTGATGCAACCCGGTCCCCCTCCCTGGGGGTGGTGAGTGCAGGGCTTGAAGACCTGAGCCCTTGGCAAATGCCCTCTCCCAAGGGCCTGAATCAAAATGGTTACCCTAAAGGTGGTAAAGACAGGAAATAGGACTAAATTTTAAAATGTTTGAACTATTTTGTGGAGGGCAGTGGCCCCAAAGTGTAGCTGTGATATCCCTGTGACATCCCGCCCCACCTTTGCAGAGTTGACGTCATAGATGACAGTTGGTTTTGTTACGGGGACTCGTCCCGTGGAGCTTCTTCTAGTGATTATGTTTGGACGCGGCCAGCGCAGCAATCCATATACTTCCAGGTGATCTTGTCAAATGACCCAGTGTCTGCTATTCGTTCCTTCTCCTCAGTTGTCCCTGAAAACAGCTGTCTTCTTGAGAAGAATAAATATTTCCCCCCAAATCAATCACATAATACAGTACAGGTGTCAAGGCAAGTCATTTTGATTCAGAATAAATTCAGCTAGCTGCTTTACTCTATTTGCTGGTTTCATGTTAAGATGATTCACATTAAGTCATTTTTCTTTCCCATGTGTCCCGGACTTGTATTTTATAACACCAGCCGGGGACACCAATTAAACTTTAGAGTTCACTTCTGCAGTGCTTAAGCTGAGATTTGTAATGACATGTCTGGCAGTACTCAGTATATCTCCTACACTTGTAATGATTTAAAGGGAACACCATGGTTACTGCTTGGAATCAAAGCGAATGAACTCTGTAAATTTAATTTAGAGGAGTTATAGCATGATCACCCAGAAATATATTACAGAATCTTCTTGTATTTTTGACAAAGCCCCGGGTGTGCTTCTAGCAAGATCTGTGATTTAACCAGGAATGTTTTCTTTACAGTGAGTACAGAATAGGGACACTTGCCCATTGGCCCAGCTTCAGAACTAGCACTTGACCAGCAGAAGTGCTGTTCTGGTTCTGCTCGACACGAGTACAGACCTTATTCCGTCCAAGAAGGAGAAGTCAGGCTGGGGGCGGAGCCATCCACAGGTGGGTCCAGGTTGGGTGCCTTCTCCGAAAGCACACGCGGAGCAGCGAGGCGGCATCTTCCGTTCACATCCTTGCAAAGGGGTTGGTTGGTGTCTGTCCATCTGCAGAACCGGAGGGCAGACCCTTTATCCCTGAGTTGCCTTCAGTTCCGCAATACAAGGAACGTAATTGCATTTAAAAGAACAGAAATGCTCTGCTGTCACTCCTTTCACATTGCCTTTGTTCATCCACTAATATTTATTGATTGATTGAATTAGCGGTTATGTTTCCTGACATCCATTCATGCGTCAGCCCTTTGCAGTCGAGATTTAACTGTGCTGCCCTGCGACGGGATGTTAGCCCTCCCGGCCCCTCTCTCTCTCCCGCCAAGCTCCACGGGGCTGAGAGTCAAGCCGATGATAATCCACAGAATGAGGTTTTTAAATCATCATTCTTCCATGCAAGGTGTCTCTTGTTTTGTTTTGTTTTACTTTATTTTCACCCCAGCCTCACTCCCATTTCCTTCATTACCATTCCACAGGTAATGACTATCATATTTTGCTTTTTTTTTTAAATTTTTATTTATGTTATTTATTTATTTATTTATTTGGCTGTGTTGGGTCTTCGTTTCTGTGCGAGGGCTTTCTCTAGTTGCGGCAAGCGGGGGCCACTCTTCATCGCGGTGTGCGGGCCTCTCACTATCGCGGCCTCTCTTGTTGCAGAGCACAGGCTCCAGACACCCAGGCTCAGTAGTTGTGGCTCACGGGCCCAGTTGCTCCGTGGCACGTGGGATCTTCCCAGAGCAGGGCTTGAACCCGTGTCTCCTGCATTGGCAGGCAGATTCTCAACCACTGCGCCACCAGGGAAGCCCCTATCATATTTTGCTTTGCATGTAACATATATTTTATACAAGGATGTAAGTACATATGCATATCCTTAATTATTCATGGATCCTTGCAAAAGTTTTGTTGCTCTGTATGCAGGTTTTTAATGTTAATAAATTCCATTGCTTTATGAATCTAATTTTGTTTCTTACCTTTTCACTCTGTACTATATTTTTACGATATACGATTTAAGATCGCTGTGTATGTATCTAGTTGGTGACTTCTCATGGCTATACAGCATTCTGAGTGCGTTCCACCTTGTTTTAAATAACGACTTGACAGATACTTCAGACGCTGACAACTCCTGGCTACTACAAACACTTCAAGAGTTCACTCCTGGCTTCAAAGTTTCCTCCTAGTCCTGCTGTACTAGATCTTAGGGAGTAAGCTCTTATTTAGCCTTTTTATATCTTTCACGACTTAAAAGCTTGCCCTTATGTTCCATTTTAGCTATTGCCTTCCTAGACCTAAGAATTTCATCTTCCAACTTTCCAACAAAATAAGTTCATTTTCATCATCTTGGCCTTTTTCATCTCTGCCACATCTTAATTTACATTTTATAACTTGAATTTCTATATTTAGAAGAGATGACTAACTTTCTCATGCTTTGGTTCCAGGGACTTAAAAAAAATGTCCGCTTCATTCCTTTGGTGAAGACTTCGCATATGTGTTTATTTATCTGTGCCAAGAGATTTTACTCACCTTGTACCCAGAGGATGAATTAAGACAAATGGAAAGATAATGGAAATGCAGGGGGAAAAAACAAAAACAAAAGCCAACCTTGCATTCTCTTCCTGGCAAACTGCTTTGAGCTGCGGTCCTTTGCAGGCATGTTGGCGTGTTTGTGGGAGGGGAATGGTTGCTGGTAGAAAGGAATCTTCCAGGGCAGGGATTATTTAGCCCAGGTGTCTCTGAATTCATGGACTTCAGAGTGACCAAGGCAAGATGTGCATATGTTAATGATGACTCATATAATACTCGCTCTCAAGAGTTAGCTTTCAAACACAGGTTCTTTGGGGAGGACATAAACTCTTTTTCAAAAAATAGTAACACAATTGTTTCCTCTTTTCTGTCTTCTGCTAAGTCCATCAGGCCATGTCATCACCAACAAAGAGTAAAATTGGATGTTTTCTTCAATGTACCTCTCCCCACGCTGTTCTCCCTCCTACCCTTCTCTGCTTCCCTACTCCCCATTCATTGAAAAGATATTGCCTTCTGCAAAATAAAATCGCTGTCTTCCTGGAGCTTGCTGATCTTGGTGTCCACATGGCTGAGGGCAGGGAGACTGGGGAAGGGAGGAAGCATGTGGTGCTCAGATGCTTTTGCTGCCGACGGTAAATCCTGAATTGGCTGGCTCACCCTTTTAAAATTAATGTCATGAACTTTTACAAGCGCTGATTTTCTTTTCTCGGGGGACTTTCTGACATTCTCCCCACACCTGCTGGATCACACTTGCAAATCCCAACAAAGAACCTCAGGGCACAACACCTTCTAAATAGACTTCAGAGTTATTTCTATTGATCGCCCTTGGGAATCGCTGAAGCACAGAGAGGTTGGGCTTTTAACTGGAATTCACACTTATTTGGTGTACATTTCAATGCTTCACTGAAAGCTGATTAGCAGGAAATGGCTTCCCAGTGGTAACTGAAGACTAGAAAATGGGACTAAGAACTAAGAACTGCAGCCCTTAATGTACAGGAGTGCATTTAGAAAGATCTGTGTCTCCAGACACGTTGTAAATTCCTGTTACCTAGTTCACTGGCCTAGATCTATTTGTCCATGACCCAGCATTACTCCCTCATCCCAAATTGGGCTCAGAATATACTCTGGACATCATGGAGCTCCAACCATAATTCACCAAGCTGTGTGTAAACTAATCCAAAACCTGAAGCCAGTATCCATTAAGCCACTTTAAGAAAAATGGGGTGCAGGGAGGAACTTGCGGCAAATGGAGGTTAACGATGGATGCATCCACACGGGACCTGTCTTTGTGGAGCGAGCAGTTCACCACAGCTTTTGGAAAGATTATATTCCAAAGAGATGTGTACTTCAGTGCCTGAAACTTTCTTTGCTGAAGGTTGAAAATAGCTTCTAAGAGAATCAGGTGGAACAAAACACAAAGAATCGCTTTTAGGATAATTAAAACTATTTTGGACTCTTTTATTTATCAATCCGGTTTCTAATATAATTTTAGTTAAATGAAAGACATTCACAAAGAATAGTAGGCACACATACATGATTTCCTTCTTTCATTCTAGTTTACATGCTGTTGCTTTTAGAGAGCAAAATTTCGTGTTATTTCACAGGGATGGAAGCCTAATTGGCTTTACAGAAAGAATATTAGCCCAGCTTTTCACAACCCTAACCTCTGCAGTTCACCATGCTCACTGAAAAAAAAAAAAACAAAAAGAAACCTGACAAAACAAAAAGAATCAGTAACATTGAGAACTGTTTCTTGGCCTACCAGATGGGAGGAATCTCCATGTTTCCATAACCATCTCAGAGCCCAGCAGTTGCTGGAAAAATATTGAGACTCGGAAAGCGGTGCAGCCCCTATAAGTAGACCTGCTCTTAAAGCACATTTTCATCTGGAAAATAAACTCGTAAGTGCCTGCTGGGTATTAATACCCATGTGCCCAGGTATCTTTATTACCTTTTGCTAGTCTTTGCTCCATGGGAGATAACCAACTTTTCAACACGGTTTCCCTGTTTCATTGAGTTTCACGAACCACTTGCATCCAAAAAATACTGCTGTGAAATAAATTTAAAGTTTCCAACAACATCATGCAGGGTGTGTGTAGTGTAGGCACAGGGCCACTGGGCTACGTGAAACAGTCACATTTGCTTTTCAATGTTGTCTTATTTATAATCATACTGGGGCATGTGTAAGCAACAAGTCACACCCAGGTGGGAACTTAGGGTTTTATACATGTGGTGTTTTGATTTCTCTGGCCTTTGGCTGTGTTGCATCTCCCAGTGTTGACGGATTAGCTCCCTGGCAGTCTACCTGACTTATAATCTAGTAATTGTACACCAATGCTTCATGTCTCTACACTCCTGGACATGGATGTGTGGTTTCTTTTGATGTGACTTACAACCACGAGCTGGAAAGTAAGTCTCCCCATAGATCCATTGACTTTGGCCTTTATATTTGGGTTTCAAAGTATCCACAGCCAAGAATCCACAGCACCTCACCGTTGTCTCATTAAGTGGATAAAACGGCTCTGTCTTACACATGAGGCAAAAAGGAACAGAGGTTCAGCGAGCTGGCCAAGGTTACAGAGCACCTCAGGGAGAGAAAAAGGGTTGACTCTAGGGATCAACTCTCACCAAAACATCATTTTAAAAACAGCACCTATTGGGTTTTACCCCAGATCAGTAAGAAACACTGTTTGCTTCTCATCTATTTCAGGATGAGGTGGTACTACTGGGACTAGCAATTTAGACCTATTTTTGGCTGGCTCATCAGAATTCAATTTAATAACTGTTGCCTTTCTTTTTGAAAACTGCTTGGCAGGATGGTGAAAAGGGAAAAAAAAATATATTAAGAGGTTCCAATCAGGTGCTAATCGTTTGGAGGTGTGAGACAGCAAGGGACCATGAAAACATTTACACCCTAAGAGAAAGGACAGGGTGAAAAAGAACGTGTGGAAGAGTAGAAAAGTACAGATCCTGTTATAGGAGGAACTAATAGTCTCATCCTGACGCTACACGGACACTGCATTTTCCTAGTGGGAGCTGTTAGCTTTTCCTTCAGAGCTTCCTATGGCTTGTGTCTTTGTGCCCAGCTCTCAGCGCCATCTGGTGGCTGGTTCGCAGATGTTCAACAACAACATTGAGATCTCCTCTCGGGCTCACGCCAACTCTTTTTCCTGTGCCTCTGAAATCCTGCTCCTCTTAGTAAAGGATGCTTATTTGTCAAACACAGGGCAACAGGAAATTTTCCAATAAAGCCTCTCAAACTCTTATCCCCAGATCGTCAATAAAAACTCCCACACAACAGGTCTCTCTCTCTCACCTTTTTTTTTTTCTTTTCTGTTTTGAGCAGTTGTTTGAAAGCCACAAGGGAAATGTTGTCTTATATACTATGAAGGGCCAGAGAAGAACTTAAGAATATAACCTCTTACCTCCTGAGCTAGCATCCTTGAGCTCAAGGGAGTACATTGAGAGCGTAGATGGGGACTGATTTTGCATTCATTTGAAGACCCCAATCCTAGCAACTCAAAACAGAGATGCTTGCTTTATACACGGAGGATGTTTCCTGCACAAACAACCCGAAATCAACCGTCAGCTTCTCCTGCAACTTGAAAACAACCTCTTATTTAAAGAAAACTTTTTGGTTTTGTTCTGATTCTTTTATTATTTAAAGAGACTACCACTAGCCTCTTTGTGCTTGATTGGTAAGGTATTGGGTTATAAGACACCAGGCTTTTGCAGGATATGATTGACAAAGCAGGACTGGGCCCTGAGCTTGGGTCATAATGTCATGGCTGCCTGGGGAGCTGGAAAAAAGAGCTGTCTTCTTTTCTGCACATAAACAAAATTATTTAGCATTTAAGAAGGTACTGTATGTGGCCTTCACAAATAAATTTAGGAACTTGGGTGAAGATTGCAGTCCCAAAGAGAAGATTTCCAGCACGCATTTGGCCCTTTACTTCATTACTTAATACCTCATCCACTTTTTCTGTGTCCTGTCCGTTGGCTGGGCTGTAACCCCCTTCAGGGCAGAGGCCGTGTCATGCGTCTGTAAATCTCAAACGATGCTGAGGTGGGAGAAACACTCATCCCTGCAGTCGTCCCGGTGCCCTACGTTTGAAAATCTGGGGAGAAGTGTTAAGGTTTTATTTTTCACTTTTTGTGGCAGGAAAAAGAAAAGAAGACAGAGAAGAGAAAGGGTGAGAACATTTTAGTATAAGGGGCTATGTTTGTTTGTTTTAATTTCTTAATCATTTTGGAAAGAAAGGGAAAGTGCTCAGACAATGTATAAAGAATAAAGCTCTCATGGCAAATGCAATAAATAATAAATTTCCATCTGGTGCTATTTGTTAAGTGCAAAAGTAATACCTATCAAATATGTATTAAGAAATCAGAAACATTTTTAAACATAATGTTTAAAATTTGCTCTTTCATTTTGAAAATATATAAAAGAATCACCATTCTTTCATTTTGAAAATATATAAAAGAATCCTTAATGGTAGTCATCTTGGTCAAATAAATAACCTTTATTTTCAATATGTCATTTGTAAATGTTATGTTGTTCTAATATTTGGTCATTAATAAATGCTTTTCATGTTAAATGCATTTTATGGAAGAATGATGAAGACCTTTTTAAATAAAGGGTGGTTATGACAGTGCCCGAGGTCAGCAACTGTAAAAGGGCACTAGGATTCTCTTTTGTTTTATGACCTTGACTTGAATGTGAATTAACTGGTCCACTGTCTCCTTTGGAATGTGTCAGGCACTGGTGCCATGTGCAGCTCTGGATAACATTTTCCATCACTCAAGAAACTGAGGTCCTCCAATAAGTCAGGCATCCCGAGTGCCCTGAATATATAACCCAAATGAACTAGAATTTCCATTTTCTCTAGGCAGGCCATCAGAACAATAGCATCAGTACCTTTTTAACCTCATCTTACCTCCTTCCAGGGGGAGAAAGAAAAAAGGGATATTTAATTCCTCAAAATGTTGGAGTCTAAAAAAAATTTTGATGTACTTATTAAGTATAACAGCCTGAACTATAAGAATCATAAATGGTAGTCATTCTAGAAATAACTTTTGTGTAATCTTCTTTTAAAATAAATAAATGAAATTATTTTTTGGATGCTCCAGTAGGAGCACTGTC
Organism: Balaenoptera musculus; assembly: GCF_009873245.2. Lineage (NCBI taxonomy): Eukaryota > Metazoa > Chordata > Mammalia > Artiodactyla > Balaenopteridae > Balaenoptera > Balaenoptera musculus. The sequence goes on from NC_045793.1 coordinate 7,891,108, forward strand.
CCACTTGCCTACACACACAGTCGATTATTTTTAAATAAATAGTTACTTGCTGGAATTAGTTGATCAAGGTTCCTGATTAAACTGAGGTCTGGTTGACCAGACATGTCCATTCTCTGAGAAGCAATAATCAGTTACCAGGTTGTGATGAACCTGAGCTTCAAATGTATCTGCCAAAGAAGGTCCCTGAATCACGGCAGTGTGTCTATTTACGATGGAACAATACATGGAAGTAGATGAGTTAAAATATGGCAGGGTTTTCCACATGATTCCAGAGTAACAGCAATAACAATACTAGCAGTCACAACTTGGCTTTATTTTGGTTCATCCATTCAGAGGACACTGTCTGCTAGGATCTTGTCCCGGGGCTTAAAGACTAGAGATTTAAAGCAAAATAAGAAGAGCAACCTAATTTATGCATTTACTAGGAAGTATCCATACTCTTGCTACCAACTATAAAAGAAACAGAGCAGACAAATCTTAACATCTGGCTCTAATTCCCCACTGAGGTGCTTACACACACGTACAATCTAACCCAACATGTTGTAGGTAAAGCAGAGGGAAAATTTTTTGTAACAGCTGGTCACCAGGTATCGTAGCTGATAGTTACAGACGTTGGATAGAGCTAAGACTGCAGACGTGGAACAGTATTATCTTGCAGAAACTGATGAAATATAAAACCAACGATCCCAACAGGAAACTGCTTCCTTGGTTCTGAAAGCTGGTCTCAGTTGTACTGATCATGTTGTCACACAAGAGGGGCCACACCCCCTCTTCCTCCAGCTGTTTCTGGTGGGAACTCTCAGAGAGCTGCACAGACTGAGGTCTCTATGAGAACTGTCAAATCGTAGGTTCTCTCTGCCCCATCTCTCCTTTTCCAATTCACAGGACACCAAAAGAAATATTACGTGAACACGAACTAGTTACTACAATAGCCCGTTAGAGGCTGACTCTATGTAAAAGGAAGAAAATGCTGGAAGCCATGTATACTGTACATCAGCTTTTCTCAAGAAAAAATATCCACATTCTAAGGGCTCTGAAAAATGTAGGAAGCTTGCCCTGTTACCATAGGTTTTTAGAACACCTCTAAACACACAAAAAATAGGACAGATAGTACCTACAAATTTCAACCACTGCTTAAACTCTAAAAGCATTTTTTGTATTATTTTGTTTTGATACAGAAGGGGAAACTCAGCTATAAAGAAATATCAGAAAGTATTTCTTGTGGCCGTCAGTCTCAGGAGTTTTCTGTCGCTTGCCTCCCCCAACTTGTGCTAATATTTTTAGGATGTGCTCAGGAGTATGAAGTAGGGTGCTTCTGTCCCTTGCCCTCCTCCCCAGTCACTCCCCCTGCCCTCATCCCATCACCAAAGAGCCTCCCCTCAAATGAGCCATTCCTTTTTGCTTTCGTCAATGGTCTCTGTGAAGTTGGGGTCATTGCTCATGATGGCGGCGTCCGCGCTCTCTGCTGACTCTGCTCCCTTGGCCTCGTTGGTGTGGTAGGTGCCCTTGTGACGGAACATGTACCGGATAAGGAAGACCAAGGTGCAGAGGATGGTGAAGATCACCACGGCGATGACCCCTGGTGGAGACAGCAGAGGAACTAGAGGTTAACCAAATCCTGTATATCCCGCCAGCACTCTTCCCCTGCTTCACCATCGTTCCCTCAAGTGCTGCCCTCTCCCGTACGAAACACAGAACCCCAAAAGGACAACAATGATGTGGACTAACAACGTTGCTGCCACATCAGTAAACAGAGGATGCTGCAGCCGTCAGCCACTACAGCTGCCCCAGATGGGGAGCCCTGAGGGAACTCAGGATGAGAAAGCACAGGATACTGGCCCCAGAGAGCTGAGGTGCCTATCAAAGGAATGATTTCAGTGAGCCCAGACTCTTGCATCTTCCCATATATAGAAAAGCGCTAAATTCCTTAACTTGAGATGTCTGGTTTTCTTTAATGAATAGTAATCTTTTGATGTTCCGACTACCTGGTCTTTGTTGCAAAAACTCCTCTGTATCCCGGCTCCCCACGTCTCTTCAGAGCAGCCCCTCAGAGTTACCTGAGATGCTGTGTCCTGAGCTTAAGTCCTCAGTTTTGTCCACTGAATAAGACATAATTCTCAACTTTTAGGCTGCACATTTTTTTCAGTCAACAACAACAACAAAAACTAACAGAGCTGAAAGAATTAGACCAAATCACAATTATATTTGGAGATTTCAACATTCTTCTCTTAGTAATGATAGAACAATTAAACAGAAAATCAGTAAGAATTTAGGAGACCTCAAAAACACTATTAACAAACTTGACCTAAGGAAGTAATACCAATCCTATACATATGTTTGGAAATAGAGGAGAAGGATATACCACTCAACTCATTTTATGAGGCCAGCATTATACTAACACTAAAACCAGACAAACACATTATAGGAAAAGAAAATGATGGAGCCATATACCTTCTTAATAAAATTTTAGTATCAAACCCAGCAATAGGTAGAAAATAATATATTATGACAAAGTGGTGTTAATTCTAGGAACGTAAGATTGATTTAATATTAAAAAATTAAGCAATGTAATTTACCACATTAAACAAATAAAGGAGAAAAACCATATGATCATCTTAATAGCTGCACAAAAGCATACGACAAACTTCAATACCCATTCATCATGAAGCCTGTCAGGAAACTATCAAGAGAAAGACACTTTTCAACCCGATAAAGGGCACCTTTGAGAAATCTACAGCTAATATTGTATTGAATAGTGAAAGATTAAACACATTCTCCCTAAGGCAAGACTGTCAGGTCTCAACACCTTTATCCATGATTGTACTGAAAGCCCTAGACAGTGCAATAAAGCAAGAAGAAGAAATAAAAAAGTGTACAGACTGGGAAGAAGAAAGAACACTATTCTCAGGTGATGGGATTGTCTATGAAGAAAATTCTAAGGAATATACAAAAAAAGGTTGCTAGAACTAACAATAAATTTAGCAAAGTGAAATTTGTATTTTTACATATTAGCAAGAAACACTTGGAAATGAAAGTAATAAAATAATGCCATTTATAACAGAACAAATTGAACACAGATGCTCTAGACTGTACACTGAAAATCATAAAACCTTGCTGAGAGAAACTAAAGGAAACCTGAATAAATGGATGAACATACCATATTTCAATGTCAATATTGTTAAGATGTTCATTTATAGATCTAATGCAATCCTAATGAAAATCACAGCAAACTTTTTTTTGGTAGAAATGTATAAGCTGATTCTGAATTTTATATGGCAGTACAAAGGACCCAGAATAGTAAAAATACTTTTGAAAAAAAAAAAGAAATGACTGTAGCAGTTACACTGCTTATTTCAAGACTTACTATAAAGATACAACAATAAAATAAGCATGGTATTGGCCAAAGAAAGACATATAGATCAACAAAATGGAATAGAAAACCCAGAAAAAAGACATACACATATGCAGCCAATTGATTTTTGACAAAAGTGCCATGGAAATTAAATTGGAAAAAAATATAGACTTTTCAAGAAGTGATCTTGGAATAACTAGATATTCATTTGGCAAATAATAACTTTGACTTTTATCTCATACTATATATAGGTGTTAACTCAAAGTGATTATAGACTGAAAAATAAAAATGAAAACTATAAAACTTCTAGGAGAAAACACAGGAGAAGATCTTCACAACCTTGGGGTAGGCAGATTTTTTAGAAAGAATTTAAAAAATCACAAACTATAAAAAGGTTAGAAAAATTGGACTTTATCAAAATTAAAATCTCCTGCTTTTCAAAAAATACCACTAAGAAAATGAAAAGGCAAGTCACAGACTAGGAGAAAATATTCACAATACATATGTCTGAGAAAGGACTTGTATCCAGAATGCAAGAAGAACACTTACAACTCAATAGCAAGAAGTCAAAAAAGTCTAATTAAAAGATGGGAAAGATTTAAACAGACATTTCACAAAAGATTTGCAAGTGGCAATAAGCACATGAAAAGATGCTTGACATTACTAATCAGATAACTACACATTAAAACCACAATGAGTTACCACTATTCATCTACTAGATGGGTACAATTAAAAAGAATGACAATACCAAGTGTTGGTAAGATTGTGAAGCAACTTGATCTCTCAAATATTGCTTACGGGAGTGTAAAATGGTTCAACCATTTTGGAAAACTATATGGGAATTTCTTATAAAGTTAAATATCTTCTTTCTATAACCCAGCAATTGCACTCCTCGGGATTACCAAAGAGAAACAAAAACTTTTGTTCACACAAGACTTGGACAAGAATATTCATAGCAGCTTTATTCAAAATAACCCAAATCTGGAAACAAACCAAACACCTGTCAACAGGTGAGTAGATAAAACAGATTATAATACCTTCATACAATGGAATACAACTTGGCAATAAAAATTAACAGACCACTGGTACATACAGCAATGTGGATAGATCTCAAAAACGTTATGTCAGGACTTCCCTGGTGGTGCAGTGGTTAAGAATCCTCCTGCCAATGCAGGGGACACGGGTTTGAGCCCTGGTCTGGGAAGATCCCACATGCCGTGGAGCAACTAGCCCGTGCGCCACAACTACTAAGCCTGCGCTCTAGAGCCTGCAAGCCACAACTACTGAGCCCACGTGCCTAGAGCCCGTGCTCCACAACAAGAGAAGCCCCTGCAATGAGAAGCCCACGCACCGCAACGAAGAGTAGCCCCCGCTTGCCACAACTAGAGAAAGCCCACACGCAGCAACGAAGACCCAATGCAGCCAAAAATAAATAAATTAATTAAAAAACCAAAAACGTTATGTTGAGTGACAGAAGGCACAACAGATTACATACTATGTGATTCCATTCATATGAAACCCTAAAAGAGGCAAAAGTAATCTATGTGACAAAACCAAGTGGGGAAGAGGGAAGGATGAATTACAAAGAGGGCACAAGAGAACTTTTAGTGGATGGAAATGTTCTGTCTTGATTGTACCTGTGGTTATGGGTACATGTGGCTGTCAAAAGTCACTGACCTGCTACACTTAAATAAGTGCATATTATACTTCAATAAAGTTGATATTAAAAAAACAAAAACAATGAGGATAAGGATTATACCAAAACTTTGAACAATGTGCTTTGACCACCATTTTGAATGTATTCTAATTCCACAGTCACATATATATACAGGTGTTTACTTTCTTCCTGTGGAAAATAAACCTACTGACTAAGCTGAGTTGATTGGCTGAATTTAAAACCCTTGATAAGCTTACAATATTGGCCATACTTAGAGAGGCAGGAAACATTTTTATGAAATAAGGCAGAAGAAGCAGGGAGAAAAGAAGGCAACAGGCAACAGGGTTATCGATACTGATCCAAACACGAGGAACTATATACTAGGAGAGTCGAATTATTCTGCAGGTATTCTGGTGAGAAGAAAAGACTGGAATATTTTAGATACTCTGGCTTATTAATTTTCTTTTTTAAAAAATATTTATTTATTTGTTTATTTATTTATTTATTTTGGCTACACCGGGTCTTAGTTGCAGCATGTTGACTTCTTAGCTGCGGCATGCGGACTCTTAGTTGCGGCATGCAAATTCTTAGTTACAGCATGCATGCGGGGTCTAGTTCCCCAACCAGGGATCGAAGCCCTGCCACCTGTATTGGGAGCATGGAGTCTTACCCACTGGACCACCAGGGAAGTCCCTGCTTATTAATTTTCTGATAATTTTTATTAAGATAACTGAAACCAGACTGGCATAGTCCTTCCTGATTTTGTAGTAAGCTATTATGGACCATTTGGGATGCAAGGGGATGAGAGTGGAAAAGACTGGAGGGCATAAAGAAACGTTCTGGCTGTCGCCATGACTGCCTGCTTGCATGTTCTGATGCTGGCGAGCTCCCCACTATTCTTCTTTTTTTTTTTAATAAGTCAGCATAAAAAGTAGCCAGGTTACATTGACCACGCTTTCTCCACAAGGTGGGTGTACTTCTCAATCTTCAGTCATATTTAAACAGCGAAATGAATTAAGTACAAATCCAGATAACTCCTTTTCCCCCAGACTATGGTTTTATTGAAAATGACTACTCCCCACAGATGAGAAGTTACAGGAAAGCCTGTCCTGTAAGTCACCTACCTCCGATGATGGCCGAGTTTCTGTTGACTCCATTTCTTATAGCCTGGCCTTGTCCTGGGTTATACGGAAAATCAGCACTGGCTGTCGAGGAAGAAATGAAAAGACATATATATCATTTAACCCAGATAATTTTATACCTAGTTTTTCATACAACCCTTCAACAGCCTGTTTTCCCAAATGAGATCTCCTTTTCATCTAAACACATTTTGCTGTTGTTTCCCACAAGAATCACAGCCACTTCAGTGTCTGCTGTTTGCCTTTGTACAAGTCCCAGATGGACAGCATACCTCTTTGGGAGGAGTATTAACAAATCTTAGAACTACCTGAGCTGGCCTGCTTTGTTTCCGCTGACAGACAAGTTATGTATTAGAATACTTTTTCTTAAGTTTGGCTGAAATCTGCTTCCAACCCACTTTTATCCTTTTCATAACTGGTGGCTCTGGATATACTCACCAATGAGCTTTTTACAGCTTACAGCATTAGTTTAAAAAGTAATCATTAAAAAATATTTTTAAAAATTGAAGTATAGCTGATGTACAATATTATATAAGTTATAGGTGTACAATATAGTGATTCACAATTCTTAAAGGTTATACTCCATTTATAGTTATTATAAAATATTGGCTGTATTCCCTGTACTTATTTATTTTATACATAGTGGTTTTACCTCTTGACCCCCTACCCCTATCTTGCCCCTCTCCCCCTCCCTCTCCCCACTGGTAACCACTAGTTTGTTCTCTATATCTGTGAGTCTGCTTCTTTTTTGTTATATTCATTAGTTTGTTGACTTTTTAGATTCCACATGTAAGTGATATCATGCAGTATTTGTCTTTCTCTGTCTGACTTATTTCACTTAGCATAATGCCCTCCAAGTCCATCCACGTTGTTGCAAATGGCAAAATTTCATTCCTTTTTATGGCTGAGTAGTATTCCATTGTATATATATATATGTACCACATCTTCTTAATCCATTCATCTGTTGATGGACACTTAGGTTGCTTCCATATCTTGGCTATTGTAAATTATGCTTCCATAAATATTGAGATTGCTTCCATATCTTGGCAATTGTAAATAATGCTGCCATAAATATTGGGTGCATGTATCTTTTCACATTAGTGTTTTTGTTTTAAAAAGTAATCATTTCTTTAAATGAATTTTACATGGCTCTAGTAAAACATTATACACTTCAGGAATTTGTAAGAGGATAACATATTATAAGTGTTGAGAAGAATATTAACTGCCTAATAAATTTTCTATCTCTCCCTGTTTCAACAAGCCTTTGCAGAATGCCTACCATATGTCAGGCACTATTCTAAGTGCTGGGGATATACAGTAAACAATAAAAAAGATTAAAATTGCTATTAATGAGAACTTTCCATGCCTCATTGAAGAGTTTGGTTTATATAGTCAAAATACTAATCTGAAGCATGGATGTGGTTTTAGTTATGACCCTATTTATAGTGAACTGCCTGAAATTATGGGGCAGCTTCCATGTTGTAACTCACACACTCATAGGACACAGTAAGATTTGGTTATCAATACACATAATTCCCCAACGTCAACCCCCCTTCAAAGACTGAGAGCTGTTTTTCAAGGATAAAGGCTTGCACCTTCACTGCTCCTCTGGGGCACAGTTTCTAGGTCTTTTGACATTGTATTTACCTTTCTCTGGACTCTATTTGGTCTACATCCTTCTAAAAAGTCAAAAGCTTCGTAGCTTGTAACCGGCCTAGTTGGGATTAACACCCAGGTAGGGTTAATTCCAAAGTCAATAATCTTCCCTATCCTGCCTTTCAAGGGCTAGGAAGACACAGACAGGTAAGCTGTAGAGGAAATGCCAGCTTTCAGACAGTTTAGCTTACGTAGGGCCTATGGGAGGAAGAGCCTTTTCTTTGGGGTTCAGGGAGACAGACTTGTTTTGTTTGGACACATTGAATCTGAGGTGCCTAGAGGATGTACGGTGATAACTAATAGACATTTGGGTGAGTGGGTCATATGTCTCATCTCCTTTTGATAAACACAGAAATCTCCTGACCCTTAAATATCAATAATATAAATCTTCAAAATATATTTAGTAACAAAAAAATTACAGTGGCGATTTTGTCATTATTCTGTTGTTTGGTATTCATGATACTACAAAACTGTTTGCTCTTCTGCTTCAGGTAACATGGATGGTGGGACACAGCATAGCTCCTGCTCCAAAGAGAGCTTTGCGTCCTTGGCCACAAAACTGCAGAAAAACACAGGTGCCTAGAGATTGACATCCTCTCTCTGGTTCTCTTGAAGTTATTGATACAAACACTAGTGGAAGGTATGGATGTGACCTGAGATGACCCAAGAAGAATAATAAGAGCTAGAAAAGAACATTAAAAATACCCCAGGATCACCTCTGTTATAAAATCTGAACTCCTTGACATGGGGAGGAAGGCTTCCCTTGAGATGAATTTCTCTCCTGCCTCTTTCCTCATGGAACCACTTTTCCAACTCAACATTCTAGGCACACGGATTCCTGATGCTTGAGGGGGATGTGTCTTTCCTCATCCACATGGCACTCTCTGCCAGGACACCTGGTTTGCCCCTCTTCTCTCTGTCCATTAAATCTTGCCTCTTTCCTGAAACCATCCTCGGCCACCTCAGATGAAGTGTCTGCCCTCCTTTCAATGGCTATCACCTTAATTCTCATCACTCCTTACATGGTATTCATCCTCTTAAAGACAGGGGCCAATCTTAATTATATTTGCAGCCCCAATGACAAATAGTGCAGACAAGTAGCAGAGCTAATTGTATGTTCGTTGACCGGTATAATTAAAATCAGTCCATTAAGATGTGCGTAAACATTTGTATAGCCTCTTCTTACAATAAAGTCCCCCATTCAGGTACAATTTTGAAAGTCAGCTGCCTAAACTCAACTCTACCCTTAAAGCAAGGCAGCATTCTTACTCTTCCCAACAAAGGAAAGGAACATATTGAATACAGAAAAGCTGCTAATGATTCCTGTGTCCACTAGTCTGGTTATTATCAGAAAACAGTCAGTGGAAAACCCCCAGGCCCAGCAGAAGTCCTCACGAAATTCAAGGACAGGGTTCTCTGTTTGCATGAGCATCCCTATTTTCCTGGCTTTGTTTATACCTTGAGCCTGGTTGTCCTAATGCTTGTGAATGCTTACTCCCTGGAGGCAAATCCATTTTATCCTGGCATGCAGACTGATTTGCTACTTGGACAGATATATTTCAAATGATTTCATTGTAACTGTCCTTTCCCCTGGGTACCAACATACTCTTGGAAATGCACATAAAGAAACATGGAGGCCAAGAGACACAGATGAGGCCAAACCACAAACCTCATCCATGACACGTGCTCCATTCTGCTGCTGACCTTTACGCTCCCCCCACCTCACCTCCTCCAAGTTTGCTAGGAGAGCAGAGCCATTTTAGTGGTGCTGGAGTAGCAGGGAACCTATATTTTGGGAAACGTCATGAGTAGGTCCAAAATAGACTTTATTTTTTATGTATGTATGTATGTATGTATGTATGTATGTATGTATGTACGCATGGCTGTGTTGGGTCTTCGTTGCTGCGTGCCAGCTTTCTCTAGTTGCGGCAAGCGGGGTCTACTCTTCGTTGTGGTGTGCGGGCTTCTCATTGCGGTGGCTTCTCTTGTTGCGGAGCACAGGCTATAGGCGCACAGGCTTCAGTAGTTGTGGCTCTCAGGCTCTAGAGCGCAGGCTCAGTAGTTGTGGCGCACGGGCTTAGTTGCTCTGCGGCATGTGGGATCTTCCGGGACCAGGGCTTGAACCCGTGTCCCCTGCATTGGCAGGCAGATTCTTAACCACTGCGCCACCAGGGAAGTTCCAAAATAGACTTTAGATATTAAGTCTCAGGACCAGATTTGTGTCGAATAGGCAAAGACTGTATTCAATACACTTTTCTTCTGGGTCCCAAATGACACTTGTGGACAAAGAATGTCACCTGTCAAAGGATGCTGTTCCTATCAAGCCATCAGCCACGCCCACCCACACAGTGCACCCTGAGGAGATTCAGGATGGAGAAAACAGGATACTGGCCCTAGATAGTTAAGGTGCATATCAAAGGAGTGATCTCTGTGAGGCCAGACTCTGGAATTTTCCCATACATAAAAAATTGCTAACTTCATTAACTTGAGATGTCTGGTTTTTCTTTAATTAATAGTAATCTTTTGATGTACCAACTGCTTGTTTTGGTTGCAAAAACTCCCATATATCCGGGCTCTTCCCTTACGTCTTCAGAGCAGTCCCTCAGAGCTATTTGAGAGTCTGTCTCCCGGGCTTAAGTCCTCAGTATGCCCACTGCATAAAACATAATTCTCAACTTTTTGGTTGTGCATGTTTTTTTTCCGTTGACACACTACATGATAACACTAAAGTGTGGTGCTATTCCAGCTCTGATTTAGTGTCTCCTGGAAGCGTGTTCCTGCTTATTTCCCTTGCACACATCCTGTTTGTCTGGTCATCCCCTTTACACTGACAGACCATGTTTCCTTTGCCCCGTTATCCAGAGGTCAGCTCTCCTCCCCGCCTCCCCCCAGCAGGGACAGGCAGACATGTTGCTGCAGGAACTGATGGTGGGAGATCCTTCTCCCGTGGACATGCTTGTTAAACAGCTTGGCCGACGCTGCAGAGCCCACAGAGAAGGCACATGCATCCCAGGCCCCTAATCACACTTGGACAGTTCCACACACAGACGGCCTCCCTTCCATCATCTCTGTCTTCAACCTGGGAAGCAAGCTGAGAGCTCAGCGCTGGTGCACCTGCCCTTTCCCTTCCTCCAACTTCAGGTCGGAAAAGAAAGGGAAGAACACACACACTCTGTAAGAGCCGGCCCAGGGGGAGTTGCTCCTCGTAATCATACAGATATAGTAAAATGGTCAGAAATTAGGACAGGGTGAGTAAAAATACACCTTCTTACCCCCAAAGAATAGAAACCCTGACTGTTTTATTCCACTTCTAAAGGCCTTTGCCTGCCCTTTGCTACATTCTAGGAAGACTTCATCAGGAAAGCAAAAGACAGTCTAATCCTTGCCTCTTCTGTCCGTGTGCCAGGCGGGGCGAGGGTGTGGCCCTCCTCGGGCAGCTAGTTCTGAGCCTACCCCGTACCTGCTGCCAAGTGAGGGACATCGCACAACAAAGACCCCCAATCATCACGTAGGTGACGGATGCGTGGTAAAGCTCTAAATTTTAGGACTACATGAAATTACTCATTACTTGGACTATACTTTCCTCACATATAAAACTCTCTGGGGCCCAGAGTAGCAAGTGTTCGCTGTGGTGGAATGAGCCTGGAAGCGTTTTCCTTCTACCACAGAGCACAAAAAGTAAATTTACATGAAATTCAAATTTTGGGAGCAAGCTGTTTAGGAAATAATATTAATAGCACTTCCTACAAGTCAGGCACTGTTTTAAGTCCTTTTCATGGATTAGCTCATTTCATTCTCCTGTGAACCTTGTGAGGTTGGTGTATTCATCCCATTTTGGAGGCTGAACACTTGGCTGAGGTCCCATGACCAAAAGGTGGTGGAGCCGGGAATTGGCTCCAGAAACCACTTGCAAGGCACTAAGCTGAAGTGTCTCTGACGAGGAAGCAGGGGTCTACACTGGCTTTATCAAATCATCACCATCATTAAGGCGACCAACTAATTTAGCCCAGTTGTTTCCTCTGTGGTTGGTGGGCTGTCTGGGGAGGCCCACAGATGTCTAAAGGCTTCCGACTGCACTTGTCTGGCTTCAAAATTGAGCATGTGAGGCATTTTACCTGACAAAGATAATTCCACATGATGATAGCGTCAGCTGAGCTATGTGATAAACTAAGAACTCTGAACCAACATCGTAAGAAGAGAAACCCAATGTTCCAGATACAATTCCCTCATGGGCCCAAACGGCACAGAGAGAATGGTTATCACCATCATGGTAGCACTTGTGAAATCACGAATAGTGCGAACTGTGCTTTAAAACATTACTGTCAGATTATAATTTTGACTGCCTTTACGGAATGTGAAAAATTAAGAGAGGAAGTTTCAAGGCAGGTACTTAAGTACAATAAGCTGATTTAAAAGATATTCATAAGAATGGAATATTAAAAAGGGATTTGAATTCTTTAGCCTTAAATTTCTTGCCTGTCTCATTGAGCAGGTAGGGAGGAAAAGGAGTAGTAAAGCATTAAAAAAAAATAAGAGGCGGAGTCAAGATGGCAGTGTGGGAAGATGCGGAGTAAGCATCTCCCCACGACTAGGGTGCCTGCCGGCTGCTGGTGGGGGACTCTGACACCCAAGGAGATGGGAGGAACCCCAAAGTGAACCGGTAGGATGTAGGGGGACTGAGGCGGGAGGAGAAGTGGAGGCCAGACAGGATCAGCACTGCTGAGGCCGGGGAGACCAGGAGGCGCAGGTGGGAGGGACTCTCCGGGAAGAGCGGGAGAGGAGAGGGCAATCGCCTGGCCCACTCAGGCTGGGGAGCCTGCTGAGCTCCCAGGCCGGTACCCCTCCTCCAAAGCCCCATCCAGGCCGTGTGGGTCCTGGGGGCATAGGAGGGAGGCCAGGGAGATCAGGAGAGGCGGGGGGGAGGTGCTCTCTGGGAGGAGTGGGAGAGGAGCTGAGGGCGACTGCCCTGCCCACTCAGGCCCGGGGAGCCTGCTGAGCTCCCGGGCCGGTCCCCTGCCCTCCAATCACCCCTCCAGGCCACATGGGTCCTTGGGGGCATAAGAGGCAGGCCAGGGAGGTCAGGAGAGGCAGGCGGGGGTTGCCCTCTGGGAGGAGTGGGAGAGGAGCAGAGGGCAATTGCCCCGCACACTCACACTGGGGAGACTGCTGAGCTTCCAGGCGATACCCTGCCCTCTGACACCAGGAGTGGGGGGCACACCTGGGCCCCTTCTGTTCCTTGAGCCTAAGCCCCACCCCACACAGCCCCCAGGGCCTTTTCCAGCCCTGTGGGTCCTGACCTTTGGCCCCACCCACTACCCAAACCTTGCCCTTGCTTAGGCCCCACTCTCGACAGCCAAGGCCTTCCTGCCCCCCCCCCCCTTTTTCCGTCCTCCTCTTTTTCACTATTGTGACACTGTTGTACCTTCCGGTTGTTGATTCATCTATATTTTTATTTTTATATTCTTCTTAACATATCTGTTAGTTTACTAGTCTAATTTTATTTTTTATTTTGTTATTGTTTTCTTTTTTTATTGCCACCCCAGGTGGCTTGTGGGATCTTGGTTCATGACCCCAGGGTCGGGCTGAAGCTCCTGCAGTGGGAGCTCTGAGTCTGAACCACTGGGCTAACAGAGAACCTCAGACCCCAGGGAATATTCATCGGAGTGAGGCCTCATGGAGTTCCTCATCTCAGCACCAAGACCCAGCTCTACCCAATAGCCTACAAACCCCAGTGTTGGAAGCCTCAGACCAAACAACCAGTAAGACAGGAACACAATCCCACTCACAAAAAAAAAAGAAAAAAATGAGACAGCAAAAAAATATGTCACAGATGAAGGAGTAAGGTAAAAACCTACAAGACCAAATAAATGAAGAGGAAATAGGCAATCTACCTGAAAAATAATTCAGTGTAATGATAGTAAAGATGATCCAGAATCTCAGAAATAGAATGGCCGCATGGATTGAGAAAATACAAGAAATGTTTAACAAACATCTAGAAGAACTAAAGAACAAACAAACAGAGATGAACAACATAATAAATGAAATGAAAAATACACTAGAAGGAATCAATAACAGGATAACTGAGGCAGAAGAACGAATAAGTGAGCTGGAAGACAAAATGGTGGAAATAACTGCCAAGGAGCAGAATAAAGAAAAAAGAATGAAAAGAATTGAAGACAATCTCAGAGACCTCCAGGACAACACTAAACACACCAACATTCGAATTATAGGGGTCCCAGAAGAAGAAAAGAAAAAGAAAGGGTCTGAGAAAATATTTGAAGAGATTATAGTTGAAAACTTCCCTAACATGGGAAAGGAAATAGTCACCCAAGTCCAGGAAGCACAGAGAGTCCCATACAGGATAAACCCTAGGAAAAACACACTAAGACACATATTAATCAAACTAACAAAAATTAAATTCAAAGAAAAAATATTAAAAGCAGCAAGGGAAAAACAAAAAATAACATACAAAGCAATGCCCATCAGCTGATTTTTCAGTGGAAAACTCTGCAGGCCAGAAGGGAGTGGCAGGATATACTTAAAGTGATGAAAGAGAAAAACCTACAACCAAGATTACTCTACCCAGCAAGGATCTCATTCAGATTTGATGGACAAGTCAAAAGCTTTTCAGACAAGCAAAAGCTAAGAGAATTCAGCACCACCAAACCAGCTTTACAACAAATGCTAAAGATACTTCTCTAAGCAGGAAACACAACAGAAGAAAAAGACCCACAAAAACAAACCCAAAACAATTAAAAGAATGGTAATAGGAACATATATACCAATAATAACCTTGAACGTAAATGGATTAAATGCCCCAACCAAAAGACACAGACTGGCTGAATGGATACAAAAACAAGACCCATATGTATGCTGTCTACAAGAGACCCACTTCAGACCTACGGACACATACAGACTGAAAGTGAAGGGACGGAAAAAGATATTCCATGCAAATGGAAATCAAAAGAAAGCTGGAGTAGCAATACTCATATCAGATAAAATACTTTAAAACAAAGACTGTTACAAGAGATAAGGAGGGACACTATATAATGATCAAAGAATCAATCCAAGAAGAAGATATAACAATTATAAATGTTTATGCACCCAACATAGGAGCACCTCAATACATAAGGCAAATGCTAACAACCATGAAAGAAATAGACAGTAACACAATAATAGTAGGGGACTTTAACACCCCACTTACACCAAGGGACAGATTTATTTTCATCCAAACAGAAAATAAATAAGGAAACACAAGCTTTAAATGACACAATAGGTCAGATAGGTCTAACTGATATATATAGAACATTCCACCCGAAAGTCACAGAATACACTTTCTTCTCAAGTGCACATGGAACGTTCTCCAGGATAGGTCACATCTTGGGTCACAAATCAAGCCTCAGAAAATTTAAGAAAATTGAAATCGTATCAAGCATCTTTTCTGACCACAACACTATGAGATTGGAAATCAATTACAGGAAAAACACTGTAAAAACCACAAATACATGGAGGCTAAACAGTGTGCTACTAAATAACCAAGAGATCACTGAAGAAACCAAAGAAGAAATAAAAAAATACATAGAAACAAATGACAATGAAAACACGATGACCTAAAACCTATGGGACGCAGTGAAAGCAGTTCTAAGAGGGAAGTTTATAGCAATACAATCTTACCTCAAGAAACAAGGAAAATTTCAAATAAACAATCTAACCCTACACTAAAAATAACTAGAGAAAGAAGAACAAAGAAAACCCAAAGTCAGTAGAAGGAAAGAAATAATAAAGATCAGAGAAGAAATAAATGAAATAGAAACAAAGAAAACAATAGCAAAGATCAATAAAACTCAAAGCTGGTTCTTTGAGAAGATAAACAAAATTGATAAACCCTTAGCCAGACTCATCAAGAAAAAAAGGGAGAGGACACAAATCAGTAAAATTAGAAATGAAAAAGGAGAAATCAGAACTGACACTGCAGAAATACAAAGGATTGTAACAGACTACTACAAACAACTATATGCCAATAAAGTGGACAACCACGAAGAAATGGACAAATTCTTGGAAAGGTACAATTTTCCAAGACTGAACGAGGAAGAATTAGAAAATATAAACAGACTTATCACAAGTAATGAAATTGAAACCATAATTAAAAATCTTCCAACAAAGAAAAGTTCAGGATCAGATGGCTTCACAGGTGAGTTCTATCAAACATTTAGAGAAGAGCTAATACCCATCCTTCTCAAACTCTTCCAAAAATTTGCAGAGGGAGAACACTCCCAAATTCATTCTACAAAGCCACCATCACCCTGATACCAAAACCAGAAAAAGATATCACAAAAAAAGAAAATTATAGACCAATATTACTGATGAACATAGACGCAAAAATCCTGAACAAAATACTAGCAAACAGAATCCAACAGCACATTAAAAGGATCATACACCAAGATCAAGTGGGATTTATCCCAGGGATGCAAGGATTCTTCAATATAGGCAAATCAATCAATGTGATACACCACATTAACAAATTAGGAATAAAAACCATATGGTCATCTCAATAGATGCAGAAAAAGCTTTTGACAAAATTCAACACCGATTTATGATAAAAACTCTCCAGAAAATGGGCATAGAGGGAACCTACCTCAACATAATAAAGGTCATATATGACAAACCCACAGCAAGCATCATACTCAGTGGTGAAAAACTGAAAGCATTTACACTAAGATCAGGAACAAGACAAGGATGTCCACTCTCACCACTCTTATTCAACATAGTTTTGGAAGTCCTAGCCATGGCAATCAGAGAAGAAAAAGAAATAAAAGGTATACAGATTGGAAAAGAAGAAGTAAAACTGTCACTGTTTGCTGATGACATGACACTATACATAGAAAATCCTAAAGATGCCACCAGAAAACTACTAGAACTAATCAATGAATTTGGTAAGGTTGCAGGATAGAAAATTAATGCACAGAAAGCTCTGGCATTCCTATACACCAACAATGAAAAATCAGAAAGAGAAATTAAGGGAACACTCCCATTTAGCATTCCAACAAAAAGAATAAAATACCTAGGAATAAACCTGCCTAAGGAGACAAAAGACTGGCATGCAGAAAACTATAAAACACTGATGAAAGAAATAAAAGATGACATAAACAGATGGAGAAATATACCGCGTTCTTGGATTGGAAGAATCAATACTGTGAAGATGACTATACCACCCAAAGCAATCTATAGATTCATTGAAATCCTTATCAAACTACCAATGGCATTCTTCACAGAATTAGAACAAAAAATTTTACAATTCGTATGGAAACACATAAGACCCCAAATAGCCAAAGCAATCTTGAGAAAGAAAAACGGAGTTGGAGGAATCAGGTTCCCCAACTTCAAACTATACCACAAAGCTACAGTAATCAAGACAGTATGGTACTGGCACAAAAACAGAAATATAGATCAATGGTGAAAGATAGAATGCCCAGAGATAAACCCATGCACATATGGGCACCTAATTTATGACAAAAGAGGCAAGAACATACAACGGAGAAAAGACAGCCTCTTCAATAAGTGTTGTTGGGAAAACTGGACAGCTACATGTAAAAGAATGAAATTAGAACACTACCTAACACCATACACAAAAATAAACTCCAAATGGATTAAAGACTTAAATGTAAGATGAGACACTATAAAACTCTTAGGGGAAAACATAGGAAAAACACTCTTTGACATAAACCACAGCAAGATCTTTTTTGACCCACCTCTTAGAGTAACGGAAATAAAAACAAAGATAAACAAATGGGACTTAATTAAACTTAAAAGCTTTTTGCACAGCAAAGGAAACCATAAACAAGACAAAAAGACAACCCTCAGAATGGGAGAAAATATTTGCAAATGAAACAACATACAAAGGATTAATCTCCAAAATACACAAACACCTCATGGAGCTCAATATCAAAAAAACAAACAATCCAGTTAAAAAATGGGTGGAAGACCTAAATAGACATTTCACCAAGGAAGACATACAGATGGCCAAGAGGCACATGAAAATATGCTCAACATCATTAATTATTAGAGAAATGCAAATCAGAACTACAATGAGATATCACCTCACGCCGGTCAGAATGGCCTTTATCAAAAAATCTACAAACAATAAATGCTGGAGAGGGTGTGGAGAAAAGGGAACCCTCTTGCACTGTTGGTGGGAATGTAAACTGGTACAGCCACTATGGAGAACAGTATGGAGGTTCCTTAAAAAGTTAAAAATAGAACTACCATACGACCCAGCAATCCCACTACTGGGCATATACCCTGAGAAAACCATAATTCAAAAAGAGTCATGTACCACAATGTTCATTGCAGCTCTATTTACAATAGCCAGGACATGGAAGCAACCTAAGTGTCCACTGACAGATGAATGGATAAAGAAGATGTGGCACATACATACAATGGAATATTACTCAGCCATAAAAAGAAACGAAATTGAGTTATTTGTAGTGAGGTGGATGGACCTAGAGTCTGTCATACAGAGTGAAGTAAGTCAGAAACAGAAAAACAAATACCGTATGCTAATGCATATATATGGTATCTAAAAAAAAAAAAAAAAAGGTACTGATGAACCTAGTTTCAGGGCAGGAAGAAAGAGATAGACATAGAAAATGGACTTGAGGACATGGGTTGGGAAGGCGAAGCTGGGGCGAAGTGAGAGTAGCATCGATATACATACGCTACCAAATGCAAAATAGTTGGCTGGTGGGAAGCAGCAGCACAGCACAGGGAGATCGGCTTGGTGCTTTGCGAAGACCTAGACGGGTGGGATAGGGAGGGTGGGAGGGAGGCTCAAGGGGGAGGGGACATGGGGACATGTGTATGCATATGGCTGATTGGCTTTGTTGTGCAACAGAAGCTAACACAGTATTGTGAAGTAATGATACTTCAATAAAGATCTGTTAAAAAAAAAAAGCTAAACATACAATTATCATATGATCCAGCAATTCCACTCCTAGCTATATATCTAAAGGAATTGAAAGCAAGCATTCAAACAGATACTTGTGTGCTGATGTGTATAGCAGCATTATTCATAATAGCCAAAAAGTAGAAACAACCCAAATATTCGTCCATGGACAAATAAAATGTGGTACCTACATTGGAATATTTTCCAACCATAAAAAGGAATGAAGTACTGATACATGTTACAACATGGATGAACATTATGCTAAGTGAAATAAACCAGATACAAAAGGACAAATGTTGTATGATTCCATTTCATGAGTTACCTAGAGTAGACAAATTCATAGAGACAGAAAGTAGATTAGAGCTTACGAGGGGCTGCGGAGAGAGGAATGGGGAGTTATTGCCTATGGTGAGAACTTCTATTCGGGATGATGAAAAAGTTTTGGAAATAGATAGTGGTAATGGTTACACAATATTGTTAGTGTGACTAATGCCACTGAATTAAACACTTAAAAATGTTTAAAATGGCAAATGTATGTTACATATATTTTACTACAATTTTTAAAGATTAATAATGTAATATACCAAAAGCCATTGAATTGTACACTTTAAATGGGTAAATTGTATAATATGTGAATTATATCACAATAATAACTGGACTCCACATGCAAAGGAATGAAGTTGGACCCCAATTTCACACCATATATACAAAAGTTAACTCAAAATGGATCAAAGACCTAAATTTCAGAACTAAAATTATAAAACTCCTAGAAGAAAACATAGGCATAAATCTTCATGATCTTGGATTAGGTAATAATTTCTTAAATATGACACCAAAAGCACAAACGATGAAAGAAAAAATAAATTGGACATCATTGAAATTTAAAACTTTTATGTTTCATAGGACACCATAAAAAAAGTAAAAAGACAACCCATAGGTTAAAAAATATTGACAAATTATATATCTGATAAGGTATATATCTTACCTGGGGATAAGGGAAATAACATATCTAGAATATATAAAGATCACTTACAACTCAATAATAAAAAGACATGCCCAATTTTTGAAGTGGGCAAAGGATTTGAATTGACATTTATCCAAATAAGATATAGAAGTGGCTGATAAACATATGAAAAGTCATTCAACATTACTACCCTTCAGAGAAATGCAAATCAAAACCACAGTGAGATACTTCATACCCACTAGGATGGTTATAATCAAAAAGACAGACAATAAGTGGGAGGTACAAACTATTGGGTGTAAGATAGGCTACAAGGATGTATTGTACAACATGGAGAATATAGCCAGTAGTTTGTAATAACTGTAAATGGAGTGTAACCTTTAAAGTTGTATAAAAATAAAAGATAAAAATAATTTAAAAAATACAGAACATAAACGAGGTAACTGTGACTCTTATTTACTAAATTTCAAAATACGTAAAATTCTAGACTTTAGGCTCAGAAACCAATTGCAAATAAAACACACATTTAAATGCATATAAAAATAAACTGAGATTGTCTAGCAGAGAACTCCCCCAAAATGAAAGGCACTAAATGCTTCAGGTTGTCATATACCAGGGACAAAAAAATTAGATAGTAGCTGACATCTAGAGAAAATATTGCCATGGAAACCACTTGGGCTTCAGCATCTAATGGGATAATTTGAGATACTTCAACAAAACTGCTGCTATTAATTATAATTTAATTTAAATTGCAACATTCTTTTTGCAGTGGAGTCTGCGCTCCATGATGTAAATATGTCTTTGTTCTTCCCAGTTTCTTTGTTTCCTTTCACTTTATTCACTCTCTTCACATCTGAGCTCTATAGCAGAAAATAATTTTTTTCCAACTATTTGTTTTAGCCATTCACTATTGACTGATACTTTGGAAACTCATATGAAAACAAACTGTTGTCACGTAAGATGCTGAAGATCTCAGGGGACGCTCCTTTATTTTCAGAGAGGCTATCGCTGATCACATTTTCAGGAGGGAGAGATTTTTCAAGGCCAGCAGGTTTTTATCCAGGCAAACCCTATCTGGCAGGACCTTGGTGAGCCTCAGTTTTGTGTTTCTACTACACCCTTCAGCTCAGTTTCTACAGAAAGATGACCAGCCAGAATTTCAGAGCCCCAACAGGGAAAAGAGTATGAATTTTGGGCTTCGACCTGGGAAGGTAATCAAGCCTTACATTTCCAGCTTCTTAAAAGAGCAGCCAAGTGGCAGCTGCTTGCTCCAGTGTCGGAGATCCAGTGACCAAAAGAGGTTAATTAGGTGAAAAGAAACAGAATAAAGGAACTTGCCATCCTCGACTATAGATCTTGATTGTTTAAATAATGCCAACTTTAAATGAAGGTACTGAAAGAGCAATCGATTTTTACTAAATTCCCTCCTTCCATCGGTTTTTTAAGCCAACTTCTAAACTGTCTCAGTTGCCTTTCGGGAAAGAGATCCACTGATACTCCCAAGCGAGGCTGCCATTGCATTCTTCTGTCTGATTAACTGTAAGGAGGTATTTGGATTAGAAACAGCTCATTATTGACAGAAGTTCAGACTCCATGTAAACACAAAGACAAGATGTATGATATCCTTTTCATGTCAAAGATGTCTTGTTATTTTTCAGGTGGGCAAACTGTCGCTTCTTTTGTATTTGGTGCTAGTTGTTTCTAAGTCAACTGTCAAAGCTCTGGTTGGCTAATGTTGCGGGCACTGCGGATCATGGATCCTTACAGCCCACGTTTACAGGGTTGGTCTGTGACCTCTCCCACAGCTGAGGCGGCTGAAACACAGGAGAGCGGTTCGGTCACAGTCATGGGGCTGGTAGGTACCAGACCAGGGCTGCTGGAACCAGCTCTCTGGGCTCATTCAGGACGTTCTGTGCATCTTGCTGTAGTTCTAAGCTGAGCCTGCGAAGTCTAGATGGGGGAGCCCAGCGAGAGGGGCTGGGAGCCCGGGTGTGTGCATCTTTCTCCACTGGGGGGATGACTGCTGCATCCGTGCAGGGGCCATCACTCCTTTCTCTGCCACAGGGGTTTATAATTCCACGTTGATGTCAACAGGAATGCAAGAAGGAGGAAGCCCAAATCTGGGGGCATGTGATAAATCTGGGAAGTACCATTTAAACCCCTTTCTGAGGGAAAACAGCTTCCAGATTGTATGCAGGCCTCCCCCTCCAGGTGCTGGCACTCACAAAGGGCTCCGGAGGTCAGGGACGAAGCACCTCTGCCTTGAGTAACTAGGAGGAGGGGGTTCATTGGCCTCGAGTGGGCTGCGTAGGCTTTGTCTTCCTCTGTATACCTCATTCTGATGCGCCTTTAGGAGAAAATAAATAAATTGATTCCTGAGTGCTTTGGTTCAGAGCTTTCTGACTTGAAGGCTCCCACAAACCACCTGGAATCTGGTTAAAATGCAGATTCTGACTGCCTCGGGCTGGGAGTCTCCATTTCTAATGGTCTGCGGGGGAGTTTGAGTACACACCTCACTTTGAGTAGCAGAGGTTTAATTGAGACTCCTGGTGATTCACGTCTCCTGCTGTTTCCTGTGCATGTGTGTTTTCATTTAACGTGATGCCTGAGAAGGAACTGAAATAATTCCTTCTGAGACCTTGTCTTTTTTTGAGGGGTGGTGGTGTGCTGACTCATTGTGTGCTTTTAAATGATCTGCATGACAGGATGCCCTCGGCTCCATTTCCTTTAATCCTACTTCTTTTTAGTCTTGTGAAAGCTACTAATGGAACCCTGCTTTCATTTCTGAGGACAATTCTCTAGTATTTTGAACGTAGAGGGGGAGAGTCTATTACTGCTCGATATTAAGAGCAGTCTAAGAAAAAGCAGCCAAGGAATTTAATAAATAGCTTAGACATGTCCTTGGAGACCTTTCCTGATTTAAAATAGGTGATTCTCTAAAGCATGCGCATCAGGGAGGAAAAATGTAAGCAGCTTTCGGCAGGAAAGAGCTCTCTGCAGGGGGCACCCTTTTGTCTTGTCACTAACCTTAAACCAGGCACCCATGTTCCACACATCTCTGGCCCTAGCACACCTTTCAAATCTTTTGCTCACACGATACCTTGCCTAATCTGTTGGTTCTTTCTGTGGATCAAAGAAGTGAAGAACAAGTAATTAACAGATGACCAGATCTCTTCGGGGATCTCATGGACAAACTGTGTGAACAAGGCAGCATCTAAGGAGATGATGTATCACGAGGAGTGGACAAGCCTGCACGCAGTGGCGGGTGGGGACGACTCTGACTGACCTCCCCCATCTCAGTGATTCACTGAGATGACTTCCTTCTTTCCCTTAAACTTTCATGGCCGAGCAGAATCTTCGGAGGTGGTTTTTGGGGGACACTGAGTCTGCCATCTCCCCAGCCTGTGGCATTCTGATTAAAAACAATTTTCCTTTCTACCAACATTTGTCTCTCTCGAGTATTGATTTTTCGAGTGGCGAGTGGCGGGACCCAATTTGGTAACATTGTGATGTCGGCACGTAGGTTCTTGATGGTACGGATGCATTCACAGGCATATATGAGAGAAAACAGACGTTTTTTAAAATACTGGGTTGTTGGTTTCTCTGGAGTTTATTGATTTGTTTTTGGAAAGAATTCTTGTCTCCTTGCTGCTGGTTCTTGCATGGGTGGGCTGTGCAGTGGCAGAATGCAGTCAGCTGGGTGGAAAGCCTGAGACCACACAGGAATATGGTGTGTCCAGGGTCCCGTAGCACCAGAGTGACTGATTCTCACTTGGTGAAACGCTGGGTCACAGTTAGGATGGTTACCAAGCCTGGTGAACACACCTGCTAATACAATTTGTGGGTTCCTTATCAGCAGGGCAGTCTTAGCCAGAATTGTCTGCTGATTCATGGAAATGGCCTCAGTTTCTAAGGCAGGGGTAGCTGAGAAACTAACAATAGTGAGAAAGAAGAAGAAAGCAACCCAATCACAGTCAGTAAGCCAAAATATGTCTTTTAAAGACATTCCCGGGCTTCCCTGGCGGCACAGTGGTTGAGAATCTGCCTGCCAATGCAGGGGACACGGGTTCGAGCCCTGGTCTGGGAAGATCCCACATGCCATGGAGCAACTGGGCCCGTGAGTCACAACTACTGAGCCTGTGCGTCTGGAGCCTGTGCTCTGCAACAAGAGGGGCCGCGATAGTGAGAGGCCCGCGCACCGCGATGAAGAGTGGCCCCCGCTTGCCCCAACTGGAGAAAGCCCTTGCACAGAAACGAAGACCCAACACAGCCAAAAATAAATAAATAAATAAATAAATAAAAGGAGTTCCTTTAAAAAAAAAAAAGACATTCCCTGATGTATTTCACCTTTTCTTCTAGACTGTGGTCAAGACTTGGCACCATTCAGAAGACCAACGTCTTCAGGAGACCCTGGAGCCACTGCCTTCAAATTTCTGCTCAGAAACGCATCCACCAGGCACTATGCAGGTCCCAGCAGAGGCTTTGGACTTGCAGAATTTGTGGTTTGGGAGTTCAGTGAAAATAACTTTTTTTTTTTAATCACCTAAAATCTAGTCAGAAGATGAGTTTCATCATTTGTGAGAATATTTAAACACATTTAATCATTTGAGGAATCAGGCAAAGATGAAGGGTCTTCTTTTACTCCCCCTTTGTGGAAATTTCTAGTAAATTCAAAGGCCATAATTTGACTGTGGATGGCTCTTTTGGAAAGGCCTAGACATTACTGATTTTGTTATCATCCTATGTCTTTCAAGGTAGTAGAATGAATAATAATATGCATTAAAAACATCTAATCTTCTGCTACAACCTCTGTATCTCAACTTGCAGACAATGTTGCCTTCAGTGGAAGATGATGATTTTACTCCAGCTCTCTGTGGACCAGCTCCATCAACATCCACAGGGCTCTGGCTTTGCAGGATGTCTGTGTTGTAACTGCTATTTCATCTAAATGTAAAATTGACCCTTTTTGTTCCTAAGTGTTTGGAAACCAGTATAGAGAAGAGGACAGTTTCTGAGAACACAGTGGTATATGACCCAGATCACAGCCAGCCGACGGGACTCTGCCTCCTCTGGGGTCTATTAGACGGGAGAACAAGCAAAACTAAAGGGCTTTAAACATTAAGTCTCTATATATTTTAAGTCTTTTATCAATGTCCCGCTGGGCTCTTGCTTTGGAAATACTTTTTCCGGCTGCATTAGCACAAATGAAAGTTTAAAATTTCAGCCCCAAGACAATGTCTTTTCTTCCAAGGTTGATCTCAGAAAAGAGAATATACAACCCCCATGCTAGGTATTTTCATTGTTTTTTGAACTGTCCTTTCCTTGAATTAACCTCAGCTCTCAAAAGGCAGCTGTCTTTTCTGGCTGGCAGGTGGAATGGCCATCAAAGAGCATCTTGTGAAACAAACGATCCTCGTTCATGAGAGTTCCTGAGGTTCCCCCACAGAGAGATGCCTCCTTGGCGCTGGCTCACGTCAGTATCAAGATAGTGTGATCGTCTTCCAGGGCCAGCCACGTTGCTCTGTCATAGCTCTTCTCATTCATGTCAACAAAGTGTGAAATAATATTTAATTGGCTCTAGCAGGCTTGGGGATGATCTATTCCAAATCAAAAA
Source organism: Balaenoptera musculus (assembly GCF_009873245.2). NCBI lineage: Eukaryota > Metazoa > Chordata > Mammalia > Artiodactyla > Balaenopteridae > Balaenoptera > Balaenoptera musculus. Next base: position 7,916,429 of record NC_045793.1, read on the forward strand.
AGGGATAGTGGAAATAAACAGGAAGTATATTTAGTATCAGGGGTTTACCTACAGATATGCAAATTACTGATTATTTCAGACTTCTGCATTATACTGAAGGGATGATAGAAGATAGGAAAACAGTTCAGAGTAAAGAACTGGGATCTTTTTATATTTAGATTCAAATGTTTCATTGAGAGAAAGGAAAAGTGGGAAAAGCACTGAATCAGAGGTGAGGATACCCAAATTTTAGACCTGATGATGTTATTTTCTGTATACTTTTGAGCAAAGTGCTATAAATACTGGGACCCACTGGTTCACAGTCCTGACAGCACATCGAGACTCTCTCCGGATGGGGAGCAGGCGTCAGGGTGGCCAAAAAGCTCCGCAGGGGATGAGAATGCGTAGCCACTCATTAGATGTTTACTGTGGGGATGAATGCATTTTCTCTCCGAGTTGCACTTTTTTTAATCTTTAAAATGTGGTTAATAATGTCCACTCAGACCATGTAGAGCTACTGTCAGGATAAAACAAAACCATGCACTGAAAGCATTTCAGCAATCAAAGTCATTTACAACTTTATCATTTCTGTCTTTATCCTTTCCCATTTCCTAAAAGTTAAAATTCCCAAGTAAATTCTTGAAAACCACTTTTAGCCTTTTCTCGTGGGGAAATTTTACAATTAATCTCATCCTCTATGTTTAAAATAACTACACTCCACATTCATATGGATTTTTATGTACATTTACGTTTTAACATAAAATTGATTTTACTTTTTTTTTTTATTTTTAAAGCCTTTCAGGATTGTTCCCAGGCAGAAGCTCAACAGCAGAATCAAGGATCCACCTGCTCTTTAGACATTTCTGAACAGTCTGTGCAGAGCACAGAGAATTGAGCAAAGATCTTCTCAAATGAGTAAAACAACTGGCGTTGGGTCAAAAACTTCATCTAGCATAATGTTTCTGCAGCTTCAGAAACCATAGGCAGGACACAGGCCCCGAACTGCCAGCAAAGGCAGAATCAGCACTTCTAGGTGGTGACTGGCAGGGATTCCCCGGGGAGGATTGACACGCAGGGATTTCCGTGACAGTCTTCTGGATGACAAGTCAGAAAGGGAAGTGGCACCAGATTAATTTGGAATATTGTGCTCCCTTGAATGGCCCAAGTGATATACAAGGATGTTCAAAAACGCAGTGTAGTAGGAAGAGTTAGCACGGGGCCCTGCCTTGACAGAGGCAATGACAGACACAGACGGCGGTGGACAACCCTGAGCTCAAATTGACTTCATTTTCACGGGCTTCTCGTAACATTGCCCGGCGTAAGAGCGAGACAGAAATGAACACTGTGACTCGCTGCAGTCGGTGGTTCTGCCATCAACAGAGAAGTTGCTATAGCAACGCGCACGCCTGTGTCACCTGCCCTTCCCAGCCCCACAGGATGGAGGTGACAGCTGAGAGTCCTGGCAGGCGTGGAACAGGGAGAGAGGTGTCTCTAAGGATGGTGCCAGGCAGGGGGGGTCAGAGGGTGGATGGCTTAGAGGGAGGGCTGGACAGAACCCCAACCTCCTTGGGCTTCAAAATCTATTGCATGGGACAAAGGGAAAGACAGACAGAAAGAGAGGGGGAGGAACTGGGATTACAGAGAAGCCCAGATGAAGGAGGAATCAAGGACCTGGGAAGTCACCCCAAAGCTGGGTGTTTGTGCTCTTTTGGATTTTCCCACAATGGCGTTGAACAGTCCTGGTTAGGAAAGAATAGAAGCCTAAGGAAGGCAGCCCCAGACACGGTCAGGCACATGGGGCGGTGTGCAGGGGGTGTCCGGTGCTGAAAGGGGATCAAACCCCACCGCCCTTCACTTTAGCCTCTTAGGTGATGTTTCGCCCCATCATTTCCTCACCTGCTCCACTGCTGTGGGAACACATGCCTGCCAAACCTGTTCTTACAGTGATGTCTGAAGGCTTTGTAATTTAAGGTGGCCTCTAAAGACTGTTCAGGTCCCTTAGATGAGAGTCTAGTTAAAAATATTCACGCCAAGACACTGCATCTGGCATGTGTGGTCCAGGAGGTGGGGTCAGAAGTGGCCAGAGACTTAGGCTTAGAGCTTAGATTTGTTAACTTTGGTTCATGTTCCTCTGAAAGAGGATGTTACACACATGCCAATAAAGACAATAAGGAAATATTCAAATGACACAGTTAAAGAGTAGCAAAAATAAATTTAAAGAAGGCAGGATAAAAGCAAGTGGTAAAAGAAAACAGAAAAATGATAGAACTAATAAATAAATCCAGAACTGGTCCTTTGAAAAAAAAAGTTGTCCGATAATCTAAGAAGAATGGGGGGAAAATCTAAACCTACAATATAAAAATATATGAATAAACATTTTCTAAGGAGAGAACGGAAATTATTATAAAAACTTATTTTGCTCAACTCTATGGAAATGAATTTGAAAACTTAGACTACATGCATTAATTTCTAGAAAAATGTAAAGAACAGAAATTAGAGTAGATGAGAAAGAGAATCTAATTAGACAGATTCTCATAAAAGAAATTGAGAGAGTTGTCAAAGAGCTCCGCTCACACACACAAGAAAACAGTAGACTCCAGTGGTTTTGCAGGTGAAGTTTACCCAGCTTACAAGGTACAGGTGGGTCAGGCTCCAAGGCTGTTTATATCCTTGCCACACAGTGTGGCCCGTGAACCAGCAGTACCAGCATCACCTGGGAGCTTGTTAGAGACGCAGAATCTCAAATCCCACCTTTGACCTCCTGACTCTGCATTCATTCATCTCGCCAGGCGATTCTGAGCACATTCCAGTTTGGATGGCACTTAGAGTCATTCTACTAGTTAGAGAGTGATGGAGAAGTCCCCCATGGTGTGACTGGGTATCCCAAGACTGAAATCAAGGTGTCAGCAGGGCTGAGTGCCTGTGGGGAAGTCCTGGGGGAAAATGTGCTTCCAAGGTCATTCCTGAGGCTGGCAGAATTTGGTCTTTGAGGTTGTAGGACTGAGGTCCCAGGTTCCTTCCTGGTCTGTCTGGAATGCTGTCCTAGGGGCCTCCCACATTCCTTGCTGGGTGGCCCCTTCTACTTTCTTTTTATGAAGCTGGCCTAAGTAGAAAATCCAAATCTGCACTCCTCTCAAAAGTAAAAGGATGCTACAAACCCATCTTACCCAAGAATTACTGATGTAAAAAACAAAACTGAAAAGAGTTTCAGTAAAATGACTTTAGTTATACCTCAAGAGAACGCCTCACCATGACTAAATGTGGTTAATGCTAGGAATGAAAGCATGGCTCAGTATTTGGAAATCTATTACTATGATTCACCGCATTAATCTATCACAGAAGGAAAAGCACATGGTTAGTAGATGTTGAAGTGGCATTAGATACTATTTAACATCCTGATAACCCTGATAAGACCCTTATGAAAACAGGAATCCTCTAGGTAACATATACATATAAAAATCCTAAAAAAGAGAGAGAGAATAAAAGGGAAATTAGCTTTATGAGAAATCAAATGCTATTACAAAAGCTCAGTCATGACCACAGCTTGCTACTGTCTCAGGAAGAGTCAGATCAATGCAACAGATCAGGGAGTCTAGAAGTAGACATAAATATAAAGGGCAATTTGGAATGGGATGAAGGTGGGGTAAAGGATGGGTCCTCAACCAATAGTGCTGGAACTATTGGCTGGCCAGAGGGGAAGAATAAATTTGGGTTTCTACCTTACTCTTACTACCCAAGTAAATTTCAAGGGCAGTAAATATGTGTATCTTACAAATAAAACATAAAATTATTAGAAAAAGTGTACAATCATTAAAAATTTTTTTCTGAATGGAGAAGGCATGACACAAAACCCAAAAGCCATGAAAAACTTTATATTTCATCATGTAACATTTAGGAATTTTTACATGGGGAAAAAAACCCCATAAATTAAAAAAAAAAAAGAGCTCAAACTGAGAAAACGTTCAAACATATAGTAAAATGCCAATTTACTTAATATATAAAAATTCTATGAGTCAATTAGTAAATGACCAACAGAACAATGGGAAACAATGTAAATATACAAATAATTCTTTGGTCAAAAAATATAAACAGGCAGATCGGGGGGGGGAAATAAATACAAGTGACTTATGAACATATACAAAGATACTTAATCTCACTCATTATTAACTATCTTTATTTATCTTTACTTAATTTGGATGAATGAAATCCAAATTAAGACAACAAAATTTCATTTTTCAAATAAAGTATAGCAAGATTTAAAAGAATATTATATGTGCTGCATTGATGAGGGTGTGGGGAAAAAGAGATTTATATCTTATTGAATTGGAGGTACTATGTCACTGGAGGGAGATTTGTAATACAATCAAAATTAAAAATACATCCCTGACTCAACAAGATCATGTGTATAAAGCTATTCATTATGGAAACAAAAGATGGAAACTTAAATGACCATTAGATAAAAAACCGGTAACTATTATTATATTTGACTTAAGCTATATATAAATGTGCTTAGCGCTCTTGCAGAAAAGCAGAAATTGGATCATCTGCAGGAAAAGTGCATGTAAGAAAAGAGAAGATGATAATGTTTTTTGGACTTGAATAAATGTCTGTGTCGGTCACAGAAGAGAACAAAAGACACAAAAGATAATAAAAAGATTAGGTATCAGAGATTAAACAAATTAATCATGCAACCTTAGCATGAGGATGAAAGACGGGATCTGCTCAGAAATAATTAAGGTGTAATTATAAGAGCTGGAAAGATTATTTTAAGTGCTTGCAGGTGGTAAAGAAAACCAACTACTGGCTTATAATTATGATAGAAATGGAATAGATATATGCAGTTTTTAAATGTTCGTCATATCCATAATTCTTTCACACGTGAAGATATAAAAATATTTTATCCTCAGATGGCAGAAAAAAATGTGGAACATAGATAAGAAATCAAGTCACTAAAAATCATAGCAATAGAGAACCGGGTGCCTTTAGAAATCAAACCCATGATTTCCAGTGGTAAAGTGTCTGATGTGGCACGCAGAGCCCTTAATTCTTAGTTCACAGTACCTGGGCAGACTGTATATTCTGGAATCAAACTGGGGCATGTGGTTGTTACACTGAGTGATCCCAGGCACCGTATTCCATTTAGTTCCCAATTTATTTGGGATGAGAGCCACATTCTTGAGCGCTGGTTTTTCCAACTGCTCTGTGACCCTGAGTGAATCCACGGGACAAGTTTGGGTTTGGATTCCCGAATTCCTGACAATTCTCAGAGGACTATTTTCCACTCAGTGCTTCTGGATTTTCCATGTCCTTCCCACTTTCCTCTCAGAGGGGCTCTGAGAGTTCCTGGTCCAGACCCTCTCAGTATCAGATGCAGGTTAGATTTAGGCAGGGAGCCAGAATCTCTAGGTTCCAGTAACTCGTTATAATCTTTATAACGAGGAGATTCCTTGGGAAATGAAATCTTACATCTTAAAGTGCCTTGTCTATCTTAATGCTATTAAAAAAAAACCTAGGATGTGGCCTTTGGTCTGATGTATTCTGTATTCAATATCATGAATGTGATTAAAAAACAAACCAACCCTAAGACTTAATATGAATGCCTCATAAAACAGCTTGGTATACAGTTCGGAGTTGTTCCTTAGTGCAGAAATTTACGGCATCAGATTCTTATTTTTTTTCTGGTGTTTGTTTTGTTTCTACATTTTACAGAAAGTGCATTGCCATTTGTAGTCGTCTCTCTGCTGGCAAATCCTTGCCATTCCAAGGAAATAAGCTTCCCTGAATCTGACAAAGAGAAAAAACAGAGCCCATAATTCTGAGAGGTGAATCACAGCAATTGTCTGGCGCTCTGTGACCTTTAAATAAACCAGAACTCATGGCCAGGGATTGCCTTTTCTACCTTGTAACTACTGTTCTAAAAGGACCATAATGATGTGGTTAAACAGGCCGTACCTATTCTCCAAAAGCAGAAAAAATTAGGCAGAAAAAGAATTGACTAGATGTTTCTAATAGAGCAGAATTGGTTTAAGTCAAATCAACATAATTTTACCATTTCCCCCTATAAAAAATGCACTCTCACAGCTCCATGCCAGGACCGTGTGTTTGTGGTCATCCTGACATACTGTCCACTGTTTGCCAAACTCCAATCACATAGGAACTACTGTCATATCTTTTTGCTATATCCATGGAAAATGTAATTATTATTTATTTACTTATTCACTAAATTGACCTGATTTCTTATTTAAACAAATGCAGTGATAAAACTTTATAACCCTACTGAGTAATTCTATGGCCTGTCAAGGCTTTAAACAGAAGCCTGCTCTCTATTAAAGGATGAATAGCATGGGTGAGAGAGCTATTAAATGCATGCCAGAACCAAATGGAGACTTTCTCTTTAACAAAATTAGAAAGACTGAAAAAGAAGTGAACAGGAAATAACTTTATATTATGCCACGTGATGCTATGTCTATTTTCTTCCCATAATGATCTGATGACCCCCTATCAAGGCCACCATGTTTCAGGGCTCCAGGAGCCACAGACTGCAATGCAAATGGAATCCTCTGGAGTTGTGCAGTACACAGCCTGACCAACTGTAAATGTCCCCCACTTTGGAAAACAGTGATGGAGCCCAAAGGGCATTAGAGAGGCAATGAGCAGCTCAGTCAGTGGTGTTCCAGAAGAGAAAAGGAATCTTATCACAGGAAGCCAGCATACCTTGGAATCCATTTTCTGTCTTTATCATTTGATATCATCTAAGATATAAGAAAGAAATATAAGGGAGCAGAAAGAACACAAGACCTCAGGGTAGATGTCTGGAATTCTAACTTCCAGGTGTCTGCAAAGCAAATACTCCACTGTGAGTATGAAGTAAGTAGCCCTTGGTTGAGCGCTAAGTTCCCACTAATACTAAAGCCATAGACTTCCTATCTTCACGGCAAGGGGCCTGCTTGATTTTAAAATAAATGCACATACTTCATTTTAAAGCAGCATTTCCTTCCTGATATCCTTTCAAATTAAGCTTGCAGCTGATTAAAAAAACTGATTAATAATTTGACATCTTCCTCAAATTGAAGCTCCTTCCTGGGGTGTAACAACTTCAATAAAGATGCATTTTCATGGAGGCCCCGAGTCTGGCCCCGCACTGTGGATCTCTTGTTTGTCTGTTTCAAGTCTGTTTTTCCAGGCAGACTAGCTCTTTTCAAGTTCAGAGAAAACTCCTCTATCTCCCTGAGCTTCCTTATGAAATGGTCAGAGGAGCCCAACCTTTGGCAAGCTTACTGCTATAGCCTTTCAATTTGGGATTTCACCACCTAAAGACTTCACTGTTTTTCATAAACTGGTTTTTGGGTATTTACCTTTCTTTTCTTTTTAGTAACCTTACTTCAAAGGGTTTACCAAAGGGGCCATTATTAAGCTTCTCTCTTATTTAGTGAGTGATTCTCCAGCTTGGCTACACATTAGAATCACCTGGGGAGGTTGTACATCTCTGGACATCTCAACCCGAGTGCCTGATTTAATTGGTCAGGGGTGCAGCCTGGATATTGGGGCTTTTAAAAGCTCCCTAGGTAATTTGAAAGTGCATCTGAGATTGAGAGGAGTGCTTTCAGACTTGATGGGCACATGATAAGTCACAGGGGAATCTTGCTGAGCCGTAGATGCCGATTCAGCGGGTCTGGGGCCTGGGATTTGCATTTCTAACAAGCTTCCAGGTGATAACTCGTACTGCTGGTCGAGGATCACACTTCCCAAGGCACCAGATGAAACAGATCTCCTTCCAAATGTCCTCTATCCAAACCAGGACTAATGAGCTCCCACCTTTATTTTCTTCCCTCAGGTACCTATAAAGACTCAAGTAACATGATTTATAGCTAGAAATTGCATTTTTCTGTATGCTCTGTTGTTTTGTTTCTGAATATCTGATAGTGAGGATCTTAGTCAGACATGAAAGATTATCTAAAAAAGCAAAACCCCCAAATCAAAATTCAGAATGATGAACTTAGGCTCACAGAAACTAGGGTGCAATTGCTGATGTGGGGACACACTAAGAACCCCAGAGCTGGGATGAAGATTATTTCAAACTGATGACATTTGGGATTCAACAGATGCAGAGAGAAATCTTTTTGGAACTTCCTTATCTGACTAAACATAGAAACTTCTGAGAAATGAGACCATAAATCCCCTTTTTTTCTAGGAGGCTTTTAGGTCCCAGGAAGGAGGCCAAGAGCAAACCTACCCTAAATCACCCTTTCCAGGGGAGTTTTAAGGCCTTGAAAAAGACAAAGACCACTCACACAGGCATGAACAAACATAATCACTAACTTTCTTATCTCCTGTTTTTTCTTTTAGAAACCTGTTTGTTCTTCCCAGAGGCCTTTTATCCTCTCTTCTTTTTCTCTACTAAGAAAGGTATATAAGCCTCTAACTTTTACCACTATTGAGCTACTTCTTTTGTAAGCTTCCATATGCATACAAATAAACTTATTCTCCTGTTATCTGCCTTTTATGAGTTTAATTTGCAGGCCCCCATTGCCTGAACTTAAGCGCCTAGAGGAAAAGTTTTTCCTCCTAGACACTAAGCCACTGGAGGCTGATATTAAGTAACCTTCCCTTATGTCTATTTCTTTCTTTGTCCCCTGTTCATCCCCCAACCCCCATTCTCTCTCATTTTCCCATTCACCTGAAAGAAAAAAAAATAAAACCATGTTATCTAACTGGACAGCTACATGTAAAAGAATGAAATTAGAACACTCCCTAACACCATACACAAAAATAAACTCAAAATGGATTAAAGACCTAAATGTAAGGCCAGACACTATCAAACTCTTAGAGGAAAACATAGGCAGAACACTCTATGACATAAATCACAGCAAGATTCTTTTTGACCCACCTCCTAGAGAAATGGAAGTAAAACAAAATAAACAAATGGGACCTAATGAAACGTCAAAGCTTTCGCACAGCAAAGGAAACCATAAACAAGACCAAAAGACAACCCTCAGAATGGGAGAAAATATTTGCAAATGAAGCAACTGACAAAGGATTAATCTCCAAAATTTATAAGCAGCTCATGCAGCTCAATATCAAAAAAACAAACAACACAACCCCAAAATGGGCAGAACACCTAAACAGACATTTCTCCAAAGAAGATATTCAGATTGACAACAAACACATGAAAGAATGCTCAACATCATTAATCATTAGAGAAATGCAAATCAAAACTACAATGAGATATCATCTCACACCAGTCAGAATGGCCATCATCAAAAAATCTAGAAACAATAAATGCTGGAGAGGGTGTGGAGAAAAGGGAACCCTCTTGCACTGTTGGTGGGAATGTAAATTGATACAGCCACTATGGAGAACAGTATGGAGGTTCCTTAAAAAAATGAAAACTAGAGCTACCATACGACCCAGCAATCCCACTACTGGGCATATACCCTGAGAAAACCATAATTCAAAAAGAGTCATGTACCACAATGCTCATTGCAGCTCTATTTACAATAGCCAGGACATGGAAGCAACCTAAGTGTCCACCGACAGATGAATGGATAAAGAAGATGTGGCACATATATACAATGGAATATTACTCAGCCGTAAAAATAAACGAAATTGAGTTATTTGTAGTGAGGTGGATGGACCTAGAGACTGTCATACAGAGTGAAGTAAGTCAGAAAGAGAAAAACAAATACCGTATGCTAACACATATATACGGAATCTTAAAAAAAAAAAAAAAAGGTCATGAAGAACCTAGGGGCAGCACGGGAATAAAGATGCAAACCTACTAGAGAATGGACTTGAGGACACAGGGAGGGGGAAGGGTAAGCTGGGACAAAGTGAGAGAGTGGCATGGACATATGTACACTACCAAATGTAAAATAGATAGCTAGTGGGAAGCAGCCGCATAGGACAGGGAGATCAGCTCGGTGCTTTGTGACCACCTAGGGGGTGGGACAGGGAGGGTGGGAGGGAGGGAGACGCAAGAGGGAAGAGATATGGGGACATATGTATATGTATAACTGATTCACTTTGTTATAAAGCAGAAACTAACACACCATTGAAAAGCAATTATACTCCAATAAAGATGTTAAAAAAAAATCATGTTATCTAAACAAGCCTTCTATGTCATAGCTTATAAGCTCTTTTCTGTTCTTTTAATAAAGTTCGTGAGACAGATACACATTTCTTTATAAGCATTTACCCATTATGGAAATTAACTTGGAATTCCAATCATGGAATAAATTATGATGATGAGATTGATACAGCAACTGGTCAACACCAGGTAAGAACTTTCTGTCCAAGTACAAGTGGAAATTTTCTGTAAATGCACCTATGTTATATAGTACAGGCCTACCACAATACCTGGATTGTAGACTTTTGATCTGAACATTGAATAATAACAGAATGTTCCCTATATACATTATTACATCAGTCAAAAGAATGAAAATGTCATGTATAAAGCATAATTTTTTAAAAATAAATGAACTCAAACTTTGGCCCATACACCTGTATCTCACAGACCATCAAGCAAATAATTTGCTAATTAAGGCAGAATGAATATGAACTCCTATTGGCCCAAAGTAGCATCTAGAGGCTTTTGAAACTCATTTCTTGGCAACCGACTTGGACCACACACGCTGATGGCCTCAAGCAGTGAGAACCTCTAACAGCAAGGAACCTGCCTATTTCAAAGATTAGGCTTTGTCTCCATCCACCCTGGCACCTGGAGAAATCTATCTGAGAAATCTCTGTTCCTCTGCAGCCCTGGAAGTGCTTTTTCTCGCCTCCTAACTTCACTCCTACTTTTCGTCTTTCAGCACTAGGACTGCTTTCCTTTGTTCAAGCCATCTCATGAGGAAAAACCAGCCCGCTGTGTCATCCTAACAACTTCATAAAAGGCAGTTCTTTATAAGTACCCTGGGCACACATCATCACCCTCATCATGTTACAGGACCCCATGTGTGAGGAATGAAGAGGATTGTTTAGTCTGTAAATTGGCTATTCTGACAACGGGGCACTTTCGGCTTCTTTTCGAAGCTTCACAGAGTTTTGCAGGCAAATCCTGGCAAGAATTCACGATGACGAGAGCTTTACGGGAGCTGATAAATACTGTGTCCGAGGCTGGAATACATGTAAAGCAATCAAACACACGATGTTTCCGTGATGAACTGTTACTAACTAGAAGTTAGGGTCGGGGAGGATTTGGGAGCCTTTACTACTGGACATTCAAACATCATGGCAAATTGTGTCGAATATAATAATAACCACTTTGTTAGTATTATTGCAGCTAAACTTTTGTACAGCTTGCTCCATGTCTGTGACTGTGCTGAGTGTTTTAAATCCATCGTCTTGCGTGGAATTCTCTGAGTTAGGTCTTATTATCTCCATTTCAGAGGTGGGGAAACTGAGGAATGAGATTAAGACACTTGCTGGGGAGAGGCAGTGATGGTATCGAACCCAGGGCTCCCCCCTCGTCCCCTTCCTGTCTTTGGCAACAGCAAAGTCAGACGTTGCTTTGGAGATCCATTGGATGGTAGATTTGGAGGTGTTTTAGAGATCACGCCCCACTTCATACCTTGTGGGTGAAAAAGCAAAGGCTTGGAGAGGTTACCCGAGTAGCCTGATGTCAGTCTGGATAGAGTGAGGAGGGGGACTTACAGGCTCCCCACCATTCGGGGTCCTGTGGACACTGAATCTGCATCCAGTTAATTTCACAGTCAACAGCTGCATCCTTTTAGTGCTGTGATTTCAAATGACAAGTCTTATCACCTGCAGAAGTGGAGCTAAATCCACGGAGCTTTCTAAGCCTAAATGCACCGCTAAGTCCTGGAAGGCTGTGGGATTATATGTACAAATACAGTGTCGGGAGATGAATCTCGGTATGGTTTTAGGCAATCTTTTGATATCAGAACTTGGACAGTGGGGCTGCTAGGCAGCTGAGTCACAAAGGCAAAAGCGAGGAAGTGATCTGACCAGATCATCCAACAGTCACGTTGCAGACATTGGTTTAGGTATCTCATCATTTCACTTAAATGCAGAAGAGTCAATAATTCCTATATTCCTTCCCTTTGACTTATTTACTACTGGCCCTGAGCACGAATACGGCTGTACCTTTTGAGCCCTTGATGTGCTGAGAACTCTGTGCTCACACATTCCTTCGTTCCCTTAATCCTCCAACTACATCACCGGCGACGGTCTGCTATTAACTCCATTTTACAGGTGAGGAAACTGAGGCGTAAAGAAATAAAGCATCCCACCCAAGACACTGCTTTAGACTTTACCTGAATCCAGGTGGTCTAAGTGCCAGGGGTCGGTGGCAGACGACATGGGTGACAGGGTGAGCGGGGAGGCTCCGCAGTTGGACTCTACCAGCTCGCCCTGGACGTGCACGTGAGCTGAGGCGTTTGTTTGCCTCAAGGCTGCCTTGAGAGGGGCGATCTGGTTGAACTGGACTCTGGAGAGGCACCCAGTGAATCCCGGGGTGTTGTACTTGTGAATCTCTTGGTCAATCTTCCCTGTTTCTAAAAGAAAAAGAGAAAGTGAAGATCGTATCCCACTCACTGTATCACAGCTGTAATACACAACTCCCCTTTGAATGTTTGTCTTCAAATCTTCCTCTTAGGTTTCAGTTAAAGATATTGTGTTCTTTTAGGTGAAAAATTAATGACCTGACAAGGCCTTAGGGCTGGAGGCTTCACTTTAAAAGAGTCTTCTGTGTTGCTAGAGAACATGGTGAGGAGAGTAAGACTATACTTGGGAAAATGAAACACGTTCCTAATCACCTTCCAGATACTTGAGATATTGCCGACACTAACAACACTCGCTTGGTTCTGACTGACTTTTCTCCCCTTTTCTGATGCTTCAGTGACCCTCATATACATTGAACAGCCCTCCCAGCCCTCCTGGTAGATGATGGTTTCATTTTGTGCCTCTTATTTTCTTCTTTAGAATTCTTTATTTAAAAAAGAAAAGAGAAGGAAAGAAAAAGCGTTCCCATAGCCTATAATGGGGCATTTCCTTTCTTTAGAATCCAATCCCCTGGGAATTCTGGGGTTTCCAGAATCTCAGCTAGCCTCAGATGGGCATTTTGGAAGTCAGGAAACTTTCCCAACTCAATCACAAACATACATAAGCATTTAAGAATCACCACCTACCCCAAACCTGTAGTCAGCATCTTCTTCCTAAACAACATTCAAATCAGGGGTGAGTCTGGGTGGAGGCATTTCCAAAGCACTGTTTTGATTACTATAAACGCACACTGTCATACCAGTTATATCAGCAAAAGCAAGTGTCTTCTTGACCGCAGCCCTGGGTTTTAGAATCTACCTAGAACAAACGACTGTGGAAGGAGTCCTAGACCCTCCTGATGCATGGTTCTCACCAGTGTGGCTCCTGGACCAGCATTAGAGTCACCTGGGAAAGCGTTAGAAGCGCACGGGGCGGGGCCCAGCAATCTGTGTGTTGCAAACCCTCCAGGTGGTCCTGACACCGCTAAGGTTTGAGAACTACTGCTATAGGCAACGATGGTGCAGGGCTACAAACTCAGGGGATGGGCAAATGGCACTCCAGAGAAGAGCACAGCACGTGTGTTCTGGGTGGGAGATTACGTTAACATGATGATGACCTTGTAAACACAAGGACGAGGAGGTGAGACATTTACCCTTCCGCTTGAACTGTGAAAAACAGACTTTGGAAAACAGGGGGCTAGCTACTTCTTTGAAAAGTTGGATTCTAACTGGGGAATGAATACAGGTGAAATAGTCTTGTATAAAAATTTACTCCCCATTAATTAAAGAATAGATCAGTGGAGAAGGGAGCTTTTAGGTCTTGGGGGCAGAAGAAATGAATTAAAAAATGAATTAAAAAAAAATGTGTCATGACTGACCTGTACTAGTCCCATGTGAATTTTGATTAACAGAGAGCTATGACGATGGGGATGATGAAGAATGGTAATTCTGGGGATTTAATAGGGTCTTACTTAGACAAGTACATAAAGAAATTTTAATTGATGGTTCTCCATATTTTTCTCCTGCAGTAAATTTCAGCCTGTGACTTTGAGCTAAAGCACATCCCATTTAGGATGGGGAGGTAGGATGCACCTGACACCGAGTACTGAAACCCTGCCGTCAGGATGTATCCTGAGGCTTCCATGACGACCAGGAAGAGGCTCTGGTCCCACTGACACCTGCACTGGCTTGTTCCCCTCTTCCTCCCTTGCCTTTTCCTCAGTGACTGCAGGCTACTCAATGATTCATTCTTCGTCTCCTTGTCTAATATCAGAACCCCTTGTACGTTCACCAACTTGCCTCCCATGCACACACTTCCAGTATTTGGTTTCCATCCCCTCCCTCCAGTGATCTGCCTTCCCTCGAAACACCCTCACACCAAGGAGACTCGGGATGACTCTGATCCCAGCACGGGGAGGAGGACCTCAGTTCCTTGCTGTCCTGAATTCCTATCTGGCTTCACTGGTGGTGGAGGCACCAGAACAAATAGCCACTTGGTGGCAGGAAACTGGGGACACCTCAGCTCCATCAGCTGCTTCTTGCGCATAAAAGGAGAGTCCTTTTTAGCCCGGCTAGCTTTGGAGGAGGGCTCCAGAAGGAAGCTTCTGGGGCTGGTGGCTACTGCCATCTTGTGGGACTTCAGGTCAGGTCAGTTCGATTCAATTCACTTCATCGCAGGAATTGGGTGCGCGCAGCAGTATTAGGAAGGTAGACAAATACAGGGATTTACCCAGAGCAGCTCACAGCCTTGCTAGGAAACAAGCATACAAACAACCAACTAACATGGCTGAACACAAGCTGTCCAGTAACAAGAGTTAGTATTTGTTGAACCATTAAAATGTGCTAGTTGTCTTAGACAAACTGGATATTTAATTCCTAGAACAACCCTTGGAGGCGGGAGCATTTATTATCCCTCTGTAACATGTGAGGAAATGAGGCTTAAGATCCGTCAGCTGTTGAGGCCAGGCAGACTGACCCCAGGCCTCCTAACCCCTACAATGTTCCTAGCTAAGAAACAAAACTTATGTTTGGTAAACTTACTATTATTTTTAAAAAATTAATTAATCCGTTAATTTTGGCTGCGCCAGGTCTTAGTTGAGGCATGCGGACTTCTTAGTTGCGGCATGCATGCGGGATCTAGTTCCCCGACCAGGCATCGAACCCGGGCCCCCTGCATTGGGAGCGTGGAGTCTTACCCACTGGACTGCCGGGGATGTCCCCTGGTAAAATTATTAAAGTCTATGGTAAACCAGGGAAGCAGGTTTGCATGGGGTTCTGGAAAGCACTTCAGGAGGGGTAACACTACAACTAGGTTTTTTTTTTTTTTTTTTGGTAAGAACACTTAACATAAGATTTACCCTCTTAACAAATGTTTACATAACAAATACAGTGTATTGTTAACTACAGACACTCTGGGACTTATCCTTCTTGCATAAGGGAAAGTTTGTACCTTTCACCAATGCCCCCCAATGCCCCTCCCCCCAACCCCTGGAAACCATGATTCTACTCTCGGCTTCTATGAGTTTGACGATTTTAGGCGCCTGACATAAGTGGGATCATGTAGTATTTATTCTTCCGTGTCTGGTTTATTTCACTTAGCATAATGTCCTCCAAGTTCATCCATGTTGTAGCAAATGGCAGGATTTCCTTCTTTTTTAAGGCTGAATAATATTCCATTGTATGTGTATACTATATTTTCTTTATCCATTCACCTGTCGATGGGCATTTAGGTTGTTTCCATGTCTTGGCTATTGTAAATAATGCTGCAGTGAACATGGGAGTGCAGATACCTCTTTGAGATCTTGATTTCAATTCTTTGGTGTACGTACCCAGAAGTGGAATTGCTGGATCACATGGTAGTTCTATTTTTAATTTTTTGAAAAACTTCCATACAGTTTTCCACAGTGGCTACACACCATTCCACATTCCCACCAATTTCTCCACATCCTCACCAATGCTTGTTGTCTTTCCTAGAACTAGGTTTTGAGGATGAAAGGAAAGAGAACTCCAGGCTGAGTTTGTCAGGAGGTTTTTGTGGGAGTCAGATGGGGTCAGAGCTCAAGGCCAGATTGGGAAGGGCCTTGAGCACCATGTTAAGATGTCTGTATTTCAGTAGGAAACTCAAAGATATTTAAGCTGCAGGGGATGATTGTGGGAACCGTATTGGAAAGATAATTCTAGAGGAGCACAGCAATTTGCTCTGAGCAGGCGACCTCATTGGCCCCTCAGGGCCCTGCAAGCTCCCTGGGTGAAGACAGGGAGGGATTCTTCTTTTTGCTGCAGGGCTGAGGCAGAGTTAGGCTGTGGATAAAGTGCCTTGTTCGTCACCAGCATCCTCTTGTCTTTTGCGCAGCCATTGTAGAATCTATAGAGAATCCGTTTTGAGTTTGGTTCCTCTGCTAGAGATTTGGGTAGGAAACTTCTGACTCTGGCTGCATTTCATATGGTCCCTGACACAGTTTTCTAAACTTTAAGTCGGGCCGGCCTTCCAATCACACCACAGAAAACGAACAGTTTCAAAGCTGTATTTATCTGAGGGTTCCCAATTTAATGCGGGGTCCCCGCTTATTAAAGAGCTGTCCTCCCATGAGTGTTTCCCCCTGAAGTGACCCCCAAAGAGGGATTACAGACACAAGGCAGATGGCCAGAGGGGAGCCCCAGGAAGGGGGTTCTGATGAGGACCAGCGACCAGAGGAACGGCGGGAAGCAGGGGTTCTGAGGCTCCCGCCGGGGCGGGGGTCGCCAGGAGCGTTGGTGGAAACGTCCGCTAAGTGGGCAGAGGCTGGCGGCTGGGCTGCAGGGACTGCCCTGGGGGCTGAACTGCTGCACTTTTCCCTTCTCTTAGCAGCTTGTTCACTCAGCTCACGCTCTTCTTTACCCCAGTGTTTCAACTGCTGTTCCTTTCCTGAAAGGCGGCTAGGTCACAAAAACAAGGGTCCTGATGCCCAGGAGAGCAGATCGATGGTTCCAAACCTGGACAGTGTTCCAAATCCAGTTGATGTGCCCCTAAAGACTCTTGGCTGAGACCCATTCCCTGGGGACCACAAATGCAACAGACACTCTGGTCCCTTCAGGGCCAGATGGTTCCAACTCTGGACCGTGTGATAATAATAATATTAAAAGCTTCCACGATAAACCAAAATTGGTACATGTGTGAGGCACTGTGTTTAGTACACTTTATGCAGTATTTCACTGTTTCCTAACAACCCTCTGAGCTAAAAAGGATTATCCCCACTTCACAGATGGGAAAACTGAGGCTTAGAGGAGTTAATAACTGAATGAACATTTATGTTTCATAAGAAAAACAGAGAAGTCAAATGTTTTATATTCTCAATTTCTCTCTGAAAAACAGATTATATTATGTTGCTTTTATATTCATTTGGATTTTTGGCATTTCTCTTCAGGGACTCTTCATAAAAATGGCACAGTGAGGTTTTGTTTTGTTTTTAAAAAATTTAAATGGCTATTAGAGTCTGCTTTAAGACCATGTTTCATTAGTGACCGAGCCAATAATAAAGATTTTAAAAAATGCTGTGAACTGATGTCAAAGCTTTGCCAGCATCAGTTAAAGCACCAGCAAGTGCTGTAAACACTTGTGTGCAATAAAAATCTATACTTCTTAAGAACATCTAACAAATAACAGTAAAGCTATCAGTTTAGTGCATTTGAGCTTATTAAAAGTAAATTACGTTAATCTGTAAAACTGATCGCACTGATCTCATACTGAAACCACATATCAAGATATGATTTACTGTAAGAAACTACTTTCTGCGTGGAGATGTCTTGGCCGAGGTGTAATCTGGGGAAAGCCTGCTCTAAAGCATGCAAATTTCAGAAATGCAGTACAGTCACTTCTGAAATTAAATTCTCAAGCTGTCATTAGTACTTTAATGTCTTATTATTCATAGTGATATGGGTTATAGAAAATAGCCCACTTAAAATACTGATGCAATTCCGGGTGAAAGCTTAAAATGAAATGCTCATGACAATACTTTTAAGGAGGATGCAGCAATTTACACTGGCAATGCATTAGCATGCTTTCTGGGCTCATTCTTACTAAATGGCTGAATACCGAGTGACAGGCAGGGGTGTTGTGAGAAATGAAAAGAGAAAAGAGCGCTTGAGCAAGGAACGTGGGGAGAATGAAGCCAGCCCAGTCGAGGACGCCATTGTGCCAGGGCCTCGTGGACACCCAGGAGCCTCTTCAGCGACAGGGTAGACGTTCAGATGCTGACTCACAGAGAGCTTTCTCACTTCCCTTTGAGACTGCTCAAACTCACCGCTACAGTCTTCTTGTGTATCCCACAGGATCTATTCATCAGCTGATTTTTACGTTTTACACTTCTTAGAATATTCTATCAATATTCCTTTCTTGGGGGGAATGTGGTATTATGAAACATGAAATTTCACCATAAACTTAACTTCTTACTGTTTATGAAACAGAGCCAAGAGATCTTAGAATGTCAATGAGACCTGAGCTGAGACTTTTTATAAGGCTCTGTTGCGTGCCCCTCACTGTGCCACGGGCTGGGGGATTCAGCCTCTCAGAATTTGTGGGATCAGAACGGGATGGCAGACCTCACCTTTGCTCAGCAGAGGCCACGGCCACAACTGGCCCGAAGCATCGTCCCTCCTCTATTCCTGCCCTCAACTCTCGGGGAGACTATGTCCCACCAGTGGCACTGGAGGCGGTTGTAGGTTATTCACAGACTGGACGTTAAATAACATCCAATCTCAGGGTGACAAAGTTATTTCCTTCTCAATTTTCTTTCAGTCCTTCAAAGAAAGCATCTCGGGTTGGCTCTGGTTGGGACTGGACTGTCTTTTCCACCACCTCAATCCCTGCTGCGTTCCCTTTTAAACAAAGAACGGACCTGGACTCTTCTGCAGGCAGCAGTACAGAACTGCATATTATTTTCATAGAATATATTTTTTATCACTGCCTTATCGTTACAGCAAGTGCTACTGGTATTTCATTTTATGGTCGCATTACAAAATTTCCTCTGAACATAAACATTCTCTTTTTAGCATAGATCTATTTAAGTAAAAATGGTGAGTCCATTTAAAGAAAAGTATTAAGTAAATAACAGTAAAGGAGGTAACCAGAAATGGAAAATAGATAACTGAAAATGGCAAAAATTGTATCATGGTCCTCAAATTACTCTTCTTCGGGGAATGTTGTTGTGGAAGAACTTGGTCCGTCTCTGAACCCCTTGGTTTTCGGCCTTAGGGGCCTCGTTCCATTCAGATGGAAATCCATCTTCCTCCCTAATAGCTGTGATCCTCCATCACTTTAGAACACAGGGGTACCCAGCCCTTCAAAAGAAGAGCTCCGAATGGCTTCCTCCCAGGTCCTGTTCCCGGCTCTGACTACCTGGCCCAAGGGTGGTCATTTCCTCCCCATACGGGCCAGAAACCTGAACTTGTGCCTCTACTAGATTTGCAGTTTCCTTGAGAGCTGAGACAATGTCGCTCAGTCAGTCCCTGTGTCCACGGAGTGTCTACAATAGCACCTGGCCGGTGACTGCATGCTGACCACCCCGGAAACTGTACATTAAGCGTCTGTCCTGCAGAGCCTGCTTGTGAGGGAGGGGCCGAGCACTCTGGAAGTTTAGGCACGTTCACTGCGGGCAGAGTTTGTCAGCCTCATGTGGTAAAGAGCTGTGAAATGTGGCCTTGAAAGAGGAAGGGGAAGTAGCAGCTTTAGATCCCATAGATCATTATATATTTACTTCCAGAAGTACTATTACCTGGAGATCTGTCCATCTCACTGAAAATGCACTCATCTTTGAAAATACTGTCATGTGGCTCTTAAACTGACAGATCTATTAATGCTGAATATCCATTGCTACATAAACCTCGGGCCTCCGGCATGGAGCAGGGGTTATATGCGACCTAACGAAATGAGTAGGGAGTGGGTTTGAAATCACTGCCGGGCTGAAGACTTAAGTAATTCTTGGAAAAGTAGACCGAAATGAGATTGGTGAGTAGTCACCTGATGTAGACTTGAAAACATGACCAGGGTCCTGCTGGGCTGGCAACCATCCTAAGCTGCGACTCTCAGGGTTATTACTGAGCATCTGAGTAGCCGATGTGGGTAAGGAGGGTGGCTACAAGTCTCCCATTTGGCCATAGCTGTATGAACGGGAGCCTGAATGGGTTCCAGAATTTATTATTCCCAGAATAAATAAATGGGAAGTAACCATAACCAAAAGAAACCAAAAAACAAACAAAAACAAACAAAAAAACAAACAACAACAAAAAACCAAACCCCCAAACCCCAACCAAAAAAGCCAAGAGCATTAATCTAAAATAGCAAAACAAAACCAAGTAAACCTCATTCCTCAATTCTAACATGATCAAATGATAAACACCAGGCAGGGCCCTGAAATGTTGGAATCTAGGTTCAATGTCAGCTCTTGCTCTTACGGGCAAAATTTTCTGATCAGTGACGTCTTGCTGACCAGCTGCCTTTCAGAAGATGAACAACTAGAATTAAATCCATATACATAGCTGATGTATAAATTATACACTCTGACATTTTATTAATCCCTGAAAGAAAGACATTAATGAAATTTCATTGTATCTATTATATGCTTTTCTCTTTTATGAAGGAAGGCGGGACTAAAATATGCAGGTGTAATTTAAATAGCTCTTGACCTGTGACATATGCTAACTCAATTACAAAGCGGCAAGCTGCTGGGAGAAGCAGAATCTTCTTGTCCTTCTACATTGTCTGTGCTGTGTTTTAATTTGTAAATCTTTTCCCAAGGATTGAGAAAACAAGATTGTATTTTTTTCTGAAACATCAATAAAAAGAGATGTCTTAATGTGAAGATGCTAGCTTATTATACTGTTTTGCAAAAAGAAAGTATTACACTTTTATTTGTATAAACCGATCACAGTACCTGAGCTTTTGGGGATATATCTATATATCTATATATAGATATAGGTTAAAATTGTCATCCCCATTCCTAAAATCTAGTCTGAAAACTGCAAACTTATTATGATTGCTGGATAATATAATATAGTTGTGATTTCAATACAAAGGGAAGGATATGATCCCTGTTAAAAAACAGAAGACCCAAGATGGAGTCACTTATGCTAGGCTCCAGGTCACCAAACTGAGACTTAATCACAGTTTCGGCTCTCCCAGCAATGAAAACTTAAACCAGTCCATCAGGAATCACCTGATCAGCACTAGTTAGGTAATCTGTCTGATTGACCCCTGACACCCCCTAAAGGAAAGTAACTTTGAAATAACCAACCTGTCTTTTTGCCAGTATAACGTCAGTGTTCCTATTCCTTTCTGCCTATAAAAAGACTTTCATTTTGAACAGATCCTTGGAGCTTCTTTTTATCTGCTAGATTGGATGTTGCCTGGTTCAAATCAAGTTTTGCTCAAAAAAACTCTTAAAATTTTTAATATGCCTCAGTTTATCTTTTAAAATCCCTTAGCTGTTTCCAAAACACCAGATATTTGGCACCATACAGAGTTCACACATCTGAAATATGGATTTCCCTCTTTTCCCTGAATGTTTCAAGTTGTCAGACATGAGACAGAAAGCCTGGTGCCCCTCTTCTGCAGCCTCAGGTGCCCTGCTTACTCGCATGATTTTTCAGGGCGAAGACTAACAGGGTCTGCTGAAAGTAGCAAGACCTTTCAGAAAAATGGATGTATCCGTCAGTCAAACCACAGAGCTGGGTGCTGTGATTTACTTCATTAGAAATTCAGGTTGGATTTTACCTCTCAAAGTCTTGGTAAATATAAGCTACGTGTCCCACCTATTTGCTACTGGAGAACAGAACACACATGTATCGTCTGAATGTCCCATGAGCTGGAAGTGACAAACCTGATTCTTACTCACTGGGTTTTATTCCACTTTTCCTTTTGCGTTTTAACTTGTAACCAGCAGAAATAGAATCCTGTGTACAAAATGACCAAATTGTATGCCCTGCTTTTGCTAAAACTTTTTTTTTTTTTTTTTAAAGCTTTGGAAAGCCCTACTAAACTGTAACCAATACTATATACGGAGACTGAGATTCAGCTCTTAAGTTTCTTCCTTAATTCTTCTCCCAACCACTGAAGAGTATTCAGCTAAGACCAGGCCACGGTCAGCTGAAGCTAACTCCCTGGGAAACAGGGGAATTTGGGGCAATGGGAAAAGGAGGAGAGGAGGGTGCTGACCTCATACACGTCACGAGCAGCATAAACAAGTACAGGCTGGGCTTCCCTGGTGGCGCAGTGGTTGAGAATCTGCCTGCCGATGCAGGGGACACGGGTTCGAGCCCTGGTCTGGGAAGATCCCACATGCCGCGGAGCAACTGGGCCCGTGAGCCACAACTACTGAGCCTGCGTGTCTGGAGCCTGTGCTCCGCAACAAGAGAGGTCGCAATAGTGAGAGGCCCGCGCACCGCGATGAAGAGTGGCCCCCGCTCGCCGCAACTAGAGAAAGCCCTTGCTCAGAAACGAAGACCCAACACAGCCAAAAATAATAAATAAATAAATAAATAAATAAAAAGAAAGATCTCCTTCAACAAGCTCCACTTAAAAAAAAAAAGAAGTACAGGCTAGGAAAAGCATAGGAATATTTTGAAAAACAAAATTTGTAATTTCTCAATAACGTCAAATTGAATGATTCAGTAAAATAAAAAGTGGTTTCCTTCCTTAGTTCTCACTTGTATTGTAATTCTTACCCCAGGAGGCCACTAAAACTATCTTACCGAAGAGAAAAAAATCCTTCAAGGATTAAGATTGCGGGACAGCATAAACGGGAAAGCATTAAGAAACAGACACTGGGGCGGGGGTGGAACACACTGGAGTTCCCAACAACGAGACTGTTAGGAACACACAGAACGAGAGAGGAGCACTGTGGCCAGACATGCACTGGAGGGGGGGGGTCCCCTCAGTTCGCTCACCACGTTGTATAATTCACATAAGGATTCACATCTTGGGGCCCTGACTTATGAAATGCTGTCCAGAAGACACAGCCTAAATGCTGTGAGGCGGAACCCCAAACTAGACTGGATCAGCACACGAATCTGCACGCTACAACTGTAACCACGCTGGATGCCACAGGGTCCAGACCTGGATGTTGGAGTCCAGATGTGGCCTGGCAGGCGTGGGCATATCCAAGTGTGTTTCTCCCTCAGCACCTTTTTCTCTCCTGTTCCTCTAAACCCAACTCCCTTCTTGTCAGCTTGGAGTAACAGCCCACTAGGTTGGGGAACATGGGCAGAGGGATCTCGTGACATTTTCATGGTCAAGGCAGATCTGTGTGGGCTCATGACAGTAAGAGTAGTATTTTAAAGGTAGACGAGATGAACTGTGGGTGGAATTTGATCAATGGTGGATGTTAGCTTCAAGGGAGAATTTTAGGGGTAGTACTCTAGGCTGGCGTTTTATTACTATGGCAGTTTGGATAAGGACATCCATGGCACATTGACCAATGTGTCATATGGCATCTAGTGGAAAGGCGTACCTCTACATGAGATGACAGGATCACGCGCCAAAGGGACGCTGAGGGGCTGAAACGATTGCCTGGATTCAACCAGAGAAGTTTAGCAGAAACAAGTACTTAATCTCTAAAGCTGGAAATACTGCCCTCCCCCCATCACCTTCAATGTCAAGTTGGACAGGACACACCTGATGACAGCACACACCCTCCCCCCTCCCTCCCCCACCCCAGCCCCAACAGGACGAGGGTATTTTAATTATAAGCGGTCTAGGAGTTAGGAGTGAGATGGGGCCGAGTCAGGGAAAGGATGGAGTGTAGATTCTGGTCTAGGAGGTGTTTCTGAGACTGTCCCTGCTGTGGTCAGAGGAAGCCCAGAGAGGTGCTGAGCTCAGGGCAGATCGCTCTGAACCAGGCAGCAATAATAAGCTAGGGTGTGTACAGCGGAGGCCACCACTCTTGAAACCACATTCGATGACAGATGAAGGAACTGCAGACGTCACTACCCGACTCTCAGATAATACATTGTAACTGATCAGATAATACACGGTACCCGAAGACTTGGCCCGTGTGAATTGTCAGGTACTCCCCACGGCTCTAGTCTAAACTGTTCAAAGTACAGGAGGTAAGGGAGGCCAGAGCTGATCTGAGGAAGGCGCTGAGCCCGCATCTGTCCCTAATTTACCTAAATCAAATGACTTCAGTGACTCAGGCCGGGTTTAGCGGTCTGCTGAGTTTTCCTTTTCCTTTGAACAAAGGACAAGGGCCTCTTTCTGCAGTCTTTGCTCAGGGGCCTTCATTTCAGCTCCGACGGTGAGAGCTGCATGTGCTTTGCCCAGCTGGGCACCTCCTCCTGTCCTGTTATTATCTCTTCTCTCCCAGCTGCCTGTACATGTGACGCCGCTTCTGTCTCCACTTCAGAAGGTGCAAATTACACTGGTGGCAGCACCTTGAAGAAAACGCATTTTCTCAGCACTGGTAGTCATTTTCTCTCGGAATCACGCTGCGGGCTTTGTTTCAGAGACGACTGGGGCTTAAAATATTTTATGGGGCAATTGCATCAATCTCTCTTCTGAAATATGTTATTGTGAATCCTAGGTATCTTGGGAAAATGAATCTGCCTGGAAAAGCTGTTTTTCTAGATAACTGAGGATTTAACTCTTTTGACATGAGCACACTGCAGTGTTTCTAACGGAATACGTGTCTAGAAGTCTTTCTTAACCCCAGGAGACTGACAGCAGGGCCACAACTTTCATAGCCCCTAGGCAGTTTTGCCTTCAAGGGCCTTTTCCTCCATAACAAAAAAAATAAATAAATCAAACCAGTATTGTAGGACCATGTTGATATAAAGATGAATATATTAATATAACATATTTAACCATTTTCTTCCTCCTAAAAGTTCATTTTTTCCTTCGGATTTTTTAAAAGAAATTCAAATATTTTCATGAGTCCCTAAAAAGTACGCTGGCCCCAGGAACTGTGAATACTGGGCCGAATGGGCACATCAGCCTCTGCAGAACACATCTGGTGGCTTCTCTTGGTGGCTTGGGGATGGACTGGGAACGCTGTTTTACCGTGTCGTGGAGACAGCTGGAAAGTAGCCCTGGATTGTGCAGTTTTGAATAAAGGTCTGAAGTTACCTTTCATTTTGGTCATTGGCCTCCGTCTTATAAAGGTGGAGTAAGAACCTTTATACTGCACTCTGTAGCACGGCTGCCTTCCTGCAGGAGTAACTAGAAATCACAAACCATTTGATGCTTGCTCCCTTCGGAAAATCATCTTTACCTCCACAAGCATTTTAAAAATCGTGAGCCATTTTAAAAATAAAAGACTCATCTTCTTCAAAAGATGACATTTCTTTAGCCATGATGCTATCTATTGTTTGTACAACTTTTTCTCAATGTTTGGTCTTGGGCAAGATTCCACGGAAAAATTATGCATTTAATTTTACAGCAAGATTAAGGTGAAAGTCTTATACAGATCAACTTCCTCATGGAATCTTCATTCATTCACTCGTACAGGATTTATTGAATAACGACTATAGGCTAGGTGCTAGGGATTCAGTACTGAAAAAGAGTTCCTGCCTTTAAGGACTATAATTGCATATAATATTGTGTATTCTGACAATATGCTGGACAGTAATGTTATTTGTTGTGTGAATTAATGACTGAATGAGTAAGTGAAGATAAAAGGGATACTTTTTAGGGTGAGCTCAGAAACCAGGTCAGCAATTAGCAAAATATCATTCTTTCCTTAAGGAAAGCCTAGGGCTCTGAAATATTTCACTAAGAAAATTAAAGCAGGGAAAGGGATGGAATGAGAGGGGGAGATATTATTTCAGACAGGACAGTCAGGGGAGGCCCCTGCTGAGATTATATGTGAGTTGTGAATCAATTTAAGGGACGCTATGGACTTATCTTGGGGAAAAGCATTCCGGGCAGAAGGAACGGTAACTACAAAGGCCCTGAGGAAACACAGGCACGTGTGTCCCGGCTTCCCCTTAAAGACTGAAACGAGGGGCTGGAGTGAGGGTGGACCCTGCTTGCCCAGGTGCGGAGGGGCTGTCAAGCTGCCCGTGAGAGCTTTGCATCAATGTGGCACGTGAGCTCTGCGGAGTCCTGGTGAGCACACACGTGTCTGTTGGACAGGTCGAGGCAGCACTGTGGCCCCGCGGCCTGCACACAGCCGGACGCCAGAAGGACGAGTGGGCCGACGGAGGCCTGGGGCTGGGCGCGGGCACCTTAGGATTGGAGGGAAGCGGTGTGACCTTTAGTAACCTGCAACATGACAGCCCCAAACCTCAGCACCTCTGCAGACACAGATGTCGGGGTCACATCAGATCCAGAGCCACCAGAGCAAAGACCTGTAAGGATGTTGTTGTGGGTTGTGTCCCCTAAAAACTTATGTTGAAATTCCAACCCCTGCACCTGTGAGTGTGACCTTATTTGGACAGGGTCTTTGTAGATGCTGTCAAGTTCAGATGAGGCTATACTGGATTAGGGTGGGCCCTACTCCAATGACTGGTGTCCTTATAAGAAGGTAAGAAGACACAAACACACACACACGGAGAAGGCCATGTGGAGACAAAGGCAGATACTGAAGTTGTGTTGCCACAAGCCAAGGAACACCACGGATGGGCAGCAACCACCGGAACCCTGATGGTTGAGAACAGATCCCCCCCTGCCCCCAAATTCCCAAGGACCCAGCCCTGCCGGCACCTTGATTTCAGACTCCTGGACTCCAGAACCGTGACAGAACACATTTCTGTTGTTTTAGGCCACCTCCTTGGTGGTACTTTGTTACAGCAACCCTAGAAAACTAAGACCAACCCTGAAGACCATGTATAACCCCAGGTCCCTTGCATCCTGCAAAGGAGATAGGAAGTGGAGAGACAAAGCATTTGCCCCAAAGACCGAGTTAACCTAAAAGCAACACTTTAAAAATGAGAGTTAACTTTAAAGAACACAGAAATGAGTGCCCAGAACAAGGTGAGGCCATTACAGAAAAGGTAAACAACGACAACGCACCTTTTTGCTCACCCGAATTGTGTTAATAAAAATTTCAGCCTTTTAAAAACTAATAAAAATATTTTTGCCCACAAATATTGGAACAGAGACAGGGATGATTCTTGTCTTCCTTGGGGTCCTTCCTACACATCCATGTCCGTAGCACGCAGCCCCATATGCTTTAATTGACTCAAAATCTTTAAAGTGCTATTTCTTCCGAGTTGAGAAATCTTACAAAGAAGTTGATCCATTCATTTTACGGGTTGGTCGCTATTCCTCCTGGTCTGTTGGGATCTCTGTTTCCATCTCAAGGTTGGCGTGCTTTCGGCCGTGGGTGGGACTGTTCTCTGAACTCTGGGTTTGGAGAAGCAGTTTCTTTCATTGCTTCGGGCCTGTTCTCTTCACCACCCAGTTAGTTGCTTGGTAGCCTCTGAGTTCCTTCTCCTCCTTCTCCCCCGCCTCCTCCTGCATCCAACTTTTCTCTATACCTTATGGAGAGTCTGCAGGCCCAGAATGCTTCATTTGAGCTGAAGAAAGTGACCTCGGTCCAGATGAGGCCTGAAATCCATGTGTTTATTTCAGAGCAGTTAGTCAGGAG
This sequence comes from Balaenoptera musculus, assembly GCF_009873245.2. Lineage (NCBI taxonomy): Eukaryota > Metazoa > Chordata > Mammalia > Artiodactyla > Balaenopteridae > Balaenoptera > Balaenoptera musculus. The sequence continues at coordinate 7,943,967 of NC_045793.1, forward strand.
TTGTTGCTTGTTATTCTGTTTTCACTGCATTATTGTTTAGCTTATCCTGACGCTTCAAATTAAATGAGCTGGTTCCCCCATAGTCCTGCCAGCCCAAGGCTGCCGAACTGCAGGACTTGCCAGTGCTTTAAAGGAGTCCTAAGAATCTCTTAGAAGCTACCGAAACACAGGTCACCATTTCTAAAGATTCCCTTCGCTAAGAAATGTTATTGTATTTTTCACATCTGGAGAGAAGTCCTCAATGAAGGATCAAACCACAAGTCATTTAAAGTAATGGCAAATTGGGACTTCCCTGGTGGTCTAGCGATTAAGACTCCATGCTCCCAATGCAGGGGGCCCAGGTTTGATCCCTGGTCAAGGAACTAGATCCCACATGCTGCAACTGAGATCCCGCATGCTGCGACTAAAAAAAGATCCTGCATTCCACAACTAAGACCCAGTGCAGCTAAATAAATAAATAAAGATATTAAAAAAAATAAATAAATAAAGACAACTTAGATGGTGGACTTCAAGAACATTCCTCTCTTTATCTTGCTCTCTGTTAAAATTCATAACAGCAAAAAAGGACTAGAGACAACAAAAAATATCCCTGAGGGTTGAACACACCAAAACTGTCCTAGTGAATGAGTTTTCTGAAGGGCCTTACAAAAGAAAAGACAAACTTTCCTCAAAGGAAACTTTCAGAGGATGACTTAAATATGCCATCTCTCTAGCAAGTTACCTGCTTGCACCTTTAGACCACAGGACCTACAGGAGGATGGCACCCATACGAGAATGGATGTTGAGATGTTGTGTGCAAGTCACTTGATGTTACAGCAGAATTTCCAGATCTTCCTATCGAAAGACAAAACCCTTTCTTCAAATTTGGTAGAATGTGCATCTAAATTGAGACTTCTCCTTATTCATATTTAAGAAGGAAGGCTTTGCCTCTGTTGCAACTGTAGCAAGGATTCAGAGCTGAGAAGCCTTCACATTTTCTCCTCTTTCCTCATCAGAAGGCTAACACAGGGAAACCACAATAATAATAACAGCTGACATCTTGAGCATGTATTTTATGCAAGGCCCTGTGCTGAGCAATTTCCATGCATAAGGTTAATTCTTGTAGCTTCTCTGTGAAATAGAGCTATTACTATTTTCCTTCTCATTTTACAGAGGAAACAGGCCCGGAGAAGTTAAATATCTTAACCCTTCTGTTACTCTGATCTTAACTGCTTTTCTCTAATGCACTCCTGGATCTTGTGCTTGAAAGGACCGTATCTGAATGCTGACTAATAGACTTACAGTATAAAGGAGGCCAGTTCTAGTTCCAGAAAGTTAAACGAAAGTAGAGTCCCTAACTGTGGTTTCTACAGGTGTTGCTGCTCTCCGGCCTGGACAAGCCAGTAACTGGATGAGACGCCAGACTCCTGGCTTCACAGGTCATGAGCGAATGAGACGTGTTTTTCCTAGTTATACGCCTTCCTTCTTGTCTGAATTTTTGTTTTGAATTTTCTGTATACAAACATTTGCATGCTGACTATAAAGTAATCGTTTTGATTCCATATGCAGACACTTAATCATACTTCCTCCTTGGGCATACGAACGTTTAGTTGAAACCAGGAATATTTACTAATACTTCTTGCTAGAGGGCCCTGTGTTGGCACCGCGAGACAGAGAGAAACAGGCACACCACAATCCCCTGCAGAGATCTCACTGTCAAGAATAAACACTAGCCAAGGCCAAACGAGATAAAGGCCGCGATGCACATTCAGATGCACGATCCACAGATCTAGACTTGGTTTACCCAAAAGGGTTGAGAGAAGCCCACAGGAAGGGACAGCTGAAAAGATCACTGAAGCAGAGCAGTCTGAAAAGAAAAGGAGGATGGGAGAGAGGGGGCCGGGCATATCCCCAACAAGGAAACCAACGGGGCATGCTTGGGAATGGGCGGTGCCACAGAGGGGTGCTGGATAAAGCCGGAAAGCTCTCCTGGGGTGGGTGGTGGGTAGGCCTTCAAGTTTCAGATCAGTTTCTACTTGATTGAGTAAGCATCAAGCATCTCTATAGGATTTTTTTTTTTTAATTGTGCTAAAACACACATAAAATTTACAAGCACGGAAAAAAATGTAATCAGGGTTGTGTGTAAGTCTGGTCTAACTGGTATTGGTGGACGGGACAGACTGGAGAAGACACAGGAAGTGGGGAGTGGAGGAGGAGACCGTCACAGCCGTCCTAGGGGAGGGGTGGGGAGGGTCTGATGGGAAGGACAGCGGAGCAGACACACAAGAAGCTTCGTTTAAAAATGAACACACTTCTATAACCCTGCTTTTCATCTGCTATGGTTTGGCAAATAGGAGGAAATGCTGATAAATGTCAGGAAAATACAAAGACAGGAGAGTTAGTATACTACAGGATACTGCTTGTTAAATAGGCAAAAACACCGTTGTTTTCTCCAGGGGGCTCTATTGTTTGACGGTTCACCTCTTGGGTCTTGGTTAAACTGGAATTCAGTCAAAAGGCATCCAACACTCAGGAGCCAGAACTTTCCATCTGTATTATTCATTCTGATGACAAACCCCCGGTGACTGTTACCATCTGTGAGTTCATGAGCTGCAGAAAGCCTGGTCACGCCGGATGCACATGACATGTTTTTACATGATATAATTCTCTTAACTTCCAGTCCTTTATCGCTGATTTTATAAGAGTGAGTGAATAGAAAGGTCATGTACCAAGGGAAGTGGAAAAAAGTGCAAATTGAAGAAAGTGGATGCTGTGGGGTTTTTTCTTTTAAATTGGAGTATAGTTGATTTACAATGTTGTGTTAGTTTCAGGTGTACAGCAAAGTGAATCAGTTATACATATATCCACTCTTTTTTTTAGATTCTTTTCCCATATAGGCCATTACAGAGTATTGAGTAGAGTTCCCTGTGCTATACAGCAGGTTCTTATTAGTTATCTATTTTACATATAGTTGTATGTATATGTCAGTCCCAATCTCTCAATTTATCCCTCCCCCCTTTATCCCCTGGTAACCATAAGTTTGTTTTCTACATCCGTGACTCTACTTCTGTTTTGTAAATAAGTTCATTTGTACCCTTTTTTTTAGATTCCACATATAAGCGATATCATATGATATTTGTCTTTCTGTGTCTGACTTACTTCACTCAGTATGATAATCTCTAGGTCCATCCATGTTGCTGCAAATGGCATTCTTTTGTTCTTTTTTTATGGCTGAGTAATATTCCATTGTATATATGTACCACAACTTCTTTATCCATTACTCTGTTGATGGACATTTAGGTTGCTTCCATGTCCTGGCTATTGTAAATAGTGCTGCAATGAACATTGGGGTGCATGCATCTTTTTGAATTGTGGTTTTCTCTGGGTATATGCCCAGTAGCGGGACTGCTGGGTCATATGGTAGTTCTAGTTTTAGTTTTTTAAGGAACCTCCATACTGTTTTCCATAGTGGCTGTACCAACTTACATTCCCACCAACAGTGCAAGAGGCTTCCCTTTTCTCCACACCCTCTCCAGCATTTACTGTTTGTAGATTTTTTGATGATGGCCATTCTGACTGGTGTGAGGTGATACCTCATTACAGTTTTGATTTGCATTTCTCTAATAATTAGTGATGTTGAGCATCTTCTCATGTGCTTTTTGTCAATCTGTATGTCTTCTTTGGAGAAATGTCTATTTAGATCTTCCACCTATTTTTTGATTGGGTTATTTATTTTTTTGATATTCAGCTGCATGAGCTATTTATATATTTTGGAGATTAATCCCTTGTCAATTGCTTCATTTGCAAATACTTTCTCCCATTCTGAGGGTTGTCTTTTTGTTTTGTTTATGGTTTCCTTTGCGGTGCAAAAGCTTTTAAGTTTAATTAGATCCCATTTATTTATTTTTGTTTTTATTTCCATTATTCTAGGAGGTGGACCAAAAAAGATCTTGCTGGGATTTATGTCAAAGAGTGCTCTGCCTATGTTTTCCTCTAAGAGTTTTATAGAGTCTGGCCTTACATTTACATCTTTAATCCCTTTTAAGTTTACTTTTGTGTATGGTGTTACAGAGTGCTCTGATCTCATTCTTTTACATGTAGCTGTCCAGTTTTCCCAGCACTGCTTATTGAAGACACTGTCTTTTCTCCATTGCATATTCTTGCCTCCTGTGTCAAAGATCAGGTGACCATAGGTGTGTGGGTTTATCTCTGGGCTTTCTATCCTGTTCCATTGATCTATATTTCTGTTTTTGTGCCAGTAGGATGCTGTGTTTTAAACAGGAAAATTTTTTAAAAGTTAAAGTTGTGAATACTATTAAAACACGAATGTCATTATATTCTGGGTGTGCATGTAACCACATAGGGACATCGTTATCCTTTCAAAATGAAATCTTAATGGTAGGTATTAATATTTTCAGTTAGATGAGCAAACCAAAGCTTATGTCCATTAAGTAACTTGTCACACAGCTTGTCAATGGCAGAGCCCATGTTTGATACTCAGTCCTGGTTTTCAGAGACCTAAGTTTCCATGGAATGAAAATGTTCACCCGGATGATGGGGATTAAGTAAGCACATGGTGTGGCTCTCCTTAGTGATACAGGCAGTCCTTTGCTGGATTCTATTCCCCTCTAATTGTACAGTATTACTTTGTTTCCAAATTATGTAAAGTTTTTCTGGAGGAAAAGTGAAAGAACTCCAGATACATCAATGTTGATTCACAGCACAAGGGAATGCCAAAGGGATTCATGATGTTTGCGAAGAGTATTTACTGTCAGCACTCACAAATGCGGACTCTGTTCTGCCTTATTTCATAGTCTGCCTCCCAGGTTAGAATCTCTGAGTAACTGGAAGCAGATTGATAAATGGAGTCTGACACCAGGCTTGCTTCCCAGTAAAGGAAGAGCTCTGGCCTGGGATTATGTGAAATCACAGACATTAAGAGTATATAAAGTTAACTTGGCAAACTCCTAACACTTAGAATGGAAGAGAGAAAAAGCTGCCAATTGAAATGATCTTGTAATTAACTCTTTTAATGCTATTAATACTGAAAGAACGTTGGGAGGATCTGGGCAACGAGTGTCCGTAAGGAGCAGCTGGGGGCTGATGTATGGAGAAAGCGGGTTTGCGCCGCTGGTACTCTGTGTCTCGAGCTTCATTACTCACCCTCAGGACAATAATAACAACACCTGCAAAACTTCTACCTTCCAGCAATGCGTAGATGCTGACTGCTTTACATCCGTCTCATTTAAGGCCAAGCTTTCCTTTGTTTAATCTATTTTGAGGTTTGGGGGGGGTTGTTTTGTCAGTAATACTGCCCCTTCCTCCGCATCAATGTGGGTCTGAACTCCCCGTGTTAGCCTGGGGCCAGGGGCACCCAAGTGAGCCCAGGGTGGGAGTTTGCTACCATGTGTCCAAAGGCACATCCAAGTGGGGAATGTGAATTTCTCATCAGCCAAGCAGGTTGGTGCTTCTGGGACGCGAGGGAGAATTGGAATGAAAAGGACAGAGGAAAAAAGCTGGACTTTGTTCAGAACCTGCGTGTTTCTGACTTTGGAGGAGCAGTAGAAGGAGCTGCTTAGGGAAGGGAGGTGACTCAGGAAAGAGAGGGGAGCACTGCCTCCCCAGAGCTCCCCTCCCCGGCGCAGCATCCAACAGAGGCGGCCAGCCTGGGCTGGGATGAGGAAGGCTGCCGTCAGGCTCCCAAAGATCTGAGTGGGTCTCGGTTTCACAATGAGCACATCCTGGATTGGACCAGCAGCACAAAGGCTGCCCCAAATAATTTCCTGGGCCAGTCCAGGAATGCATCTAAATCCCAACAGAGCTGGACAATTCGGGCCACGTCAACGATTTTTCTACAGAAACAGTTCAAAGAACGAAGATTGCCTTGGTTATCAAGAGGAACCAGAAGAATGCAACAGAAAAGAAATACTTGGAACTAGGATTTGCTTCAAAATATTGAATGCTAGTATTTGTTTGACAGGCTTAAAACCAGGCCTTTTCAGTTTATCAAAAACCACAATGGACTCCTTGATTACTTCTCACCACCTGCTAAGGCTCACCACGGAAAGCCTTGGTTTCCAGACTTTAGCTGAGTTTTCAAGTTGTACAAGCTGCTATATGCTGTACAACTTTGTTATTCAGAGATCTGCATTTGTTTTTTTCTCAAAATAACATGAATTTAAGGCTAATTAAGGTTAATTTTCTGGCTAAACTTTAGTCCTAATACAGCAAGCTTTTGATAGTAGCTCTGCTCATTCTGACTGTACTCAAACCCAAAGCCTTGGGAATAAAAATACCAGAAGCTGGAGGCAGATACACAAATATGAAAGGAATATAAAATTGAAATTTTTTGGTGTGCTTTTTACTTTGTGAATCAAACTTTCTGAGATATTAATTTGTATGCAATAAATACACCTATTTTAAGTGTAGAGTTTTGATGAATTTTGCCAAATGTATTCACCTATGTAACAGCCAGCACGATAAAAACATGGAACACTTAAACTCAAAGTCTGTGCAGATTCCCTTTTTTGCTTCCTGATATTTGTGTGTGCATGCGCAGGGGTGTGTGGGAAAACTCATGCCCGAAAATGAACCTTCACCCTAGTGGAAGACTCTTGAGAATAATTCTATTTGAGATTTTTTAATAGCAGTGCTATTTGTACAAGAAAATTTGTAGAACAATATGGCATTGTGCTTAAAATCTTATCAGATAATGTTGATTAGGAGGAGAGTTTTTGCCACAAGTTTTTCTTTTTCTTTTTTCCTAAGGTCTTTTCAGAGACAAAAGGGAGTGTTTTATAGACGATGGAGCAGCACGCCAGCCTTAATTTCCAGTTTCCGGGTACATAAATCACTCCAGAAGCCATAGTTTTGCACAATGAAACATGCATCCATGATTGCAGAAAAGCGTTATTTGTAGTGTCTTTAAGGAAATCCTCACTGGCTCTGTCTCTTCCGTTTTGTTTCCTCCCACCCCCTCCTCCCAACCACAGCATTCTGAGGGGGCACCGCAGTTGGGGTTCTCAGAGGCACCACGCGTTACCTAAAGGACTTGGAAATGGCCCCAAGCAATCGCTGGGTGCCTGCCCTGCTGACCCTGGGGTCTGAGAACAGGCAGCCAGGGCTCTCCCTAGGGACCTTTATTAGCATTTGCATTCACAATTAGTGGTACTGTCTTGGGACCACAGTTCAGCAAAGTTGAGTTATAATCCCTCAGAATCGCTTCATCTACCCTCGGAATCTGGCCAGTCCTGCTCGGAAGGTAACTGATATCGTGGACTGACATGCAGGGCAGCTGGCTGTGGAGACAGGTCAAGAAGGGAACCTGTTCTAAGGGAGATGCTGGCGAGGAGACGGAAACCGTACCTGGTCACCTGGGATTCAGGAGGAAGCCTAGGATCAAGGGACCCCTCATGCATGTTGCCCTCCAAAGCCTAGAAGAGCACCGGGCGTGTGCTGGGAGCTCAGTACATACTGATGGAATAAACGAACAGATGAAGCCACAAGCACTGGGATCCGTATTTCCAGTTTTTTTTTCCAGTTCGTGGATCTAGTATAGAAGCTCTGGAGATATGTCAATCAGAGCTCAGAGGTGAGAGAACTTTTCTGTATTATGTGGCAAGTCAGTTGCAGAATAAAGATCTGAATTTAGAGCATTTGCTACTCACAGGGAGATTTTAAAGGACATCTTGTCTACTAAGGCCAATTTAACAGAACCGTGGAACGTATTACTGCGATGAGAGCCCTTACAGGGATAGACTTGGTCTGTTGCCTGGTATCCCTCTAATAATTTATGATGTCACTAGCAAATGTTGGTTCTGAAAATACGACAACCTCTGAAAAGAATTCAGCTGAAGCACACGTTGTGGTCACAAACGTCTACTCCCAGAAGCAGCGCATTGATCCCAGTGAATATGACGGGTTGCAACGGACCACAACTCGACCAGCTGGTTGAATGGATTTTACACACAGTCTACTACATACAGCCTCCCCCAAACCATTACATCAGTATCAAGAGGAGTTCACAGGACTCAATTCTCATTTATCCCTTTTTTTGGGGTGCAAATTTCATATCGTTATGCAAGAAAGGACAGTAACGTCATTTTGGAATTAGAGCATTGGGTTGGACTCCCTGCCCTTAGACAAAGGTTCCTTAATCTCTCTGAGCCTCAGTTTCAACACACCCATTAAGGGTTTGAGCCTCTCTTCTCCACATTCCTTGAATTGAATCCCTCAGCAGGTACTATCAGCTGGACATCCAAAATACAGCAGGAATCTGCCCATTTTGGTCCCTCTCCATGAATTACCGTCCAGTTCACGCCACCATCTCTCTCACCTGGAGTCTTGCAGTCGCCTCCCACCTGGTTTCCTTCCCTCCACGCATGCTTAGTCCGTTACCCAGAGGCCAAATGATATTTTAAACTCATAATAAAATCCACGCTTCTTTCCAAGGCCCACGAGGCCCTCTATAAACTGGCTGCTGCCGCCTCTCTGACCCCAGCTTCTACTTTTCTCCTCCTGGTCACCAAGTCAGCCACACCTGATTTCCTTCTGTTGGGAGACCACCAGCCTGTCTGGCCTCAGGGCCTTTGCTCCTGCTGTTTCTAATAGCTGGACACCCTTTCCTTAGATTTGGCTCCTTCAAGTCCTCCTTAGAGAATCCTTTCTAGAGATCTCACCTCCCCCTTGATGACTCTGTATCATATTACAGGTTTTATATTCTTCATAGTATTTATCAGAGAGTTAAAGCATTTATGCATTTATTTATTCTTGTTTGCTGTTTTTTCCCTCACGAGAAAGTCAGCTCCATGAAAGCAGGGACTCTGCATCTTTCTTCACTGATGCACCCCCAGCACTCAGCACAATGCCTGGCACTTATTTAGAAGGCACCAGTAAAAGAGGGATGAATGCATGAGGATGAAAAAGAGTATCTATTTCCAAGGGTTGATGGGAGGCTTAAATGTCAAAAATGTGCAGGGTTATACGGTTGTTGGACTTTATCAATCGTCTTTTGAGCCTCTAATTAGAAAGTATTACACTGACATTCACAAATTTAGGTCAGAATCAGATGAAAAATCTCTCATCATATTAGTTTATCTGCCCAATATCTGTGTGATTGGAGCTGTTCATGCTTATTGAAATGAAACCAACGAGTAAGGATTCATTATTTGTTTCTGTTTTATGGGGCATGGCTAGGTTATGAAAGACACAGAGTCCGCATCTTTGCCTTGAGGGTGCTTACGAACGAATGACCGTAAGCACAAAGCACGCTCTCCGTACTCATTTTGAATCGCAAGGCACCCAGGAGAGATGCGGAAGTAAACTGAATGATGGATCATTGCCCAATATCTTTTTTTTATGTGTCCTGCAAATATATCCACTAATAAGGAGGGAAAATACATTATTTGAGGGAAAAATGCCGCTTTACTGATAATGTGCTCCCATCAAATGTAAAGATAAGGCTGCTGTACTGGAGGGCTTTTTCTCGGCTGTTTTCTAAAGCAGGGCTGGGTTGCCGGGAACACTTCGCAGGCCTGTGCTGGGGCCCACTTGGGACCAGCGGCTTGAATCCGTGAGGTGGGTGGAGGTGGCTGAGAGCAGAGCTTTCCCTATGTCTGAGTCGGCTGCCAGAAGAGAGACACTCTTAGACTTCAATGCTTAGAAGGGAAAGAAAAAGAACTACAAGCTGAAAAAAAATATTTTCAGATATAACCAGCCAAGGAGTTTTTGTAAGAAAACACGAGAGGGATTTTCTGAAGTTTACCCAGACACAGATGCACTGGGCAACACAGGAAGAAAACAGTTGGGGGTGGGGTTTGAATGGATGAAAACTCCAGAATGTTTGTAGCAAGTAGCTCAGCGCTGGAAAGCTTTCACGCAGGTCAGCATGCCTGGCTTCCACCAGAGGGGTCCAGGCTGGGTGACGTAGCATCCGCTGCCCACCGTTAGCGAACAGAGTGACGGGCTTGCTTCAAGTTCTCTTCCCGACTTTGTGCTCCTGCCTTTCCTCATGCTGTGTCTGAGCTTCTCTCATTCCCCCTCTGAGTCACCACATGTAGTGAGCTCCACCTCCTGATCTGTGTTTCACAATGTTTTTAGGATACTAGGATTCTTTAAGCCTGCAATCGCGACGGAGCACTAGATAATGTCAATTCCACCTGGAAAGGCCCTAATTTATTTCCTCCGTGTGACTCTGACAGTCAAACAAAGAAACAACTGGTCCGTGGAGTTAAAAAGTATGACACTTCTACATTTTTCAAATAGCTATTGAATAGGTGGCATAATAGGTTGCACCAAGGGTGGGAAAACATAATGTGTTTAAGTCTTGTTTAATTCTAGTCTTGAGTGCTTCTACCCACATTCTAAATAATTTGCGTTCGTCCATTTGTAGCTTGCTGTCGTCCTTTATGTATTTTTTCCTGAAAGCCTTACAGAGACAGTTTTCTCCTATTGTCTTGGAAGGTTGGTTTTTCTCTCTTTGCCATCTTTGGGAGAGAGAACTGGGAAAACACTACTGGGTTCTCTCCTTTTCTGTGAACCTGGAGCCTGTAAATGAAAGGTGGCCATCTGGTATTATTGCATTTTTATAAGCAGAAAATTGTTCCCTGGGAATCAGACTTTCTTCGTAAAAATGTATTTTTAATCACAGACGTTATATGCTATATGAGTAATCATAATTTTCTTTTGTTTTTATCATAATTTCTTACATTTCACATTAAAAAAGAAATGAAATCGCATTTCCAGGTATTCTGAAAATATTAAAATTCTAAAGAAGTAGGGAAAAGAGAAAGAGGGAATGCCTTAGAAAAGCATATCCAAGCTGTATTTTTCAGTTGTTTCAATTTTTTGAGGTAAAATGCGCTCCATCGATCCTCAGGGTTCAGGCTGGACTCAGGGCATCTGGGGAAGGCTTGGCACACAAGCATCACTTAAAAAGGTGAAGGGATCCACCGTGCAGAGCTCGAGGGTAGCGTTCAGAGGGCTTTCAAGGACCCGAAGGTGTCAAACTCCAATTTACTGAAAGGGCAGGTGACAGAGAAAGCGGAGCCACTGCAGAGGGATGGGCGGGACTTGCTCAGTGCGCAAGAGCAGCAGAAACCCCAAAGCCCCTTCGAGGAGGGGAAGCTAGGTGTGCACAGCAGTATCTCAATCAAACATCAAACCAGGCAGAAAAAGACTCCGTCTGAATGGAATGAAAACACTGAGGTTTAGAACAGGCAGGTGATGTCAGAGTCGAACAACAAATTCCAGTTGGTTCAGCTCTTGCAGCTCCCTCTCTGTCGTCCAGCTTCCCTTGAAGTACCTCTAGCAACAGCGAGCTTGGTCCCCACCCAGGTTACAGGGTGCCTGCTCTGGGCTCCGGCCATTCTCCTTCCCTGGATGGAAATCTGCCCCCCAGGACCCAGCGGTTCTAACTGCGCCCTCAACGTACACACGAAGCTCTCCTTCTCCACGTGAGCACCCGACAGCAAGTTAAAGGATGTCACCTCCCCAAGCCCCCTCTCCTTCAGCTAAGCGCCCTCAATTCCCTCTGCTGTTCTCTGGGTGTCACCCTCCGCTGGCCATTTTCTGGTTTGTCAATGTCCCCTTCACGACGCGGCTCCTCAAACCAGATGACATTCCAAGAATGCCCAGGGATAGCCCAGCCACCTGGGTACCGTGCGTTTGCCACGGCAGCTCTAAAATCGTCTTCTTCTCCCCGCTAAGTCCCTCTGGGCACAGTGCTGTCCCCCAGCTCCTTCTTCTTGGACTCGTGTAATTGATTTTTTTGAACCTAAATGCACGAGCTTGTATTTAACCTTCATTTTATTGGTTTGGGCTCAGAGTTATAGCCACTTAAATAATGAGAATAACTTACACTTAATTATAATTTTCCAGCGATCCAAGTGCTTTAGCATATGCTACTAGAATGAACTTTGATTCTCTTATTTACCATATCAGCTCTCCCTCCTAAATTTCCATCATCTGGAAATCTGATTAGCAGGAATGGCAACAATTATCACTGATAGATAAACAGGTTGAACAGCAAGGAACAAAAGGCCCAGCCCTGTGAAATACACCCCCCTTCTTCCCACCACATTCTAAGGAGACAGACAATGGGCAGCGCCAGGACTCCATCTGCAAGATAACCGCAAAGAATGAAAAGTGCAATGAAGAGAAATCAAGCAACGTAGGAAAAGAGAAGCGGTTGGTCGGAGGGGCTTTATAGAGCTGGTGGTCAGAGGACCCAAGCAGAGACCTGAGGGAGTGTGGAGCACGCACTGCACCCAGGAGACCAGGAAACACGCCAATGAATGAATCGATCGACTTCCTGCTTTGTTGCAAAGAGAATTTCAGGCAATCAATTTTCGACTTGGTTTTGTTCTCCTAGCTCTCAACTAATTCATAATTTGCTTCTGAGTCAACAAACACTGAATAAGCACCTAATACAACGCTTGGCCCATAATGCACGTTTTAATGAATATTGGTTGAATACGTGAAAAAATACACCATGAAAGATTGTGTCCAATGCTTGCTAAAATTAAGAAACACTATGTCAAGACCATATGACAAGGCTTTATGTTTGCCCTGAGATACCACTCACCCAGGCAGTCCTAGGGGTGTAATTAGATTGCTATCAATTGGCTGTAGCCCAGTTAAGACAGCCCTCAGGCTATTTGCATTTTTTGATATAGAAGCAATGATTCCACAATGATAGAACACACCACTGGGTTACAAATCTCTAGCCTCTAGTACCCATTTTTCACTAATCTCAGAAAAAAGAAATATGGTTAGCTTGGTATAGCTTGATGCTGGGGAACTCATGTTGGGTTATACAAATCATATTATTCTCTAAATCTTCACATATCACCTGTTGAGTAACCTGCTCCAGAATTTTGGCAATCATCGTTTCACCAGCCTACGCTTTTTGGAAACTACTTTTTAAAAAGATATTTTTGAAAGTTGGCATTTCCTTGCCTCCATTTTAGCACCTCTCCAGATTGACAAAGTTTCTCCACCATTACTGATTGATGGAGTCTACAAATGCTTTCAGCATTCTGAGGCGATCTGTCTGCACCTGGGGAAATGAATTCTGTAATTAAATTAATTACTGATTGATGGAGCAACTACCATGCACCAAGAGATAATCAAATAGGAGAAAGAGAGATGGATGAGGGAAAGCATGAAAGGAATAAGGAATATAACCTGGCTCCTGTCCTGAAGATGGACAGACTAGATATTGAGACATAAATAAGATACACTGACAGATGTTGAAATAATCTAGTCTGACAAGTACTAGGATATGCACGGGTACCAAGTGTTCAGTGCGTGCGGGGAGGGGCTAAGCAGTGAAGGACAAGTAAAGGTCACAGTGGACGTGTGGCAGGTCCCGGGGCTGCAGGATGGATGCTCTGGTAGAGTCTGGGCCAAGGGGTGCTTAGGAAACTGAGGCCCTACAGGTTCTCAATCCCGGAGGGGCTGGGCCAGCTTTGTGCTGGAGAGAGGGAACATTCACTTTGTGGAGGCTTAACTGGAGATGAGGGCATGTGGGCCTGGAGCTGCAGGGCTTTCTCATTCTCTCCTTTTCCACATGGAGTTTTCCTTTGCCTGTTTGAGAACACTTTCTTTTTTCCATCGTAAAGAAATTCCGTCTGGTGTCCTCTAAGCAGATTTACCTTGGTGAGGTTTAGGATTAGCATTTTAATTGAAACACTTTTTGCTTCCACAAGTGCTCACTTTACGTGGTTACAACCTCTCCCTTTCCTCCATCATTGCATAGTATTGATCAAGGTTTTTGTTTATTTAGCAGACACTTGTCTTCCTCTGGCTGCAACTAAGGTCAGGGGTGAGGTTTAATTTAGTCCCTGTCCAAATCGTCACCAGTTCCAATGAGTAAAGGATGAACAACTGAGCTAACAATATGAAAAACGTATTTTGACTACGATTATTTGTAAAAGCCACACAATGACTGAACTATGTGTGCGTGTATGCACGGACACACGGAGATTTCAGGAGGAAAAATGTTGATGATGGAGGCTGTTCCCTAAACCCTCCCAGGTAACATAACCGTGTCTTACCGAGAATCAGCAAGAACACTTACAGGATAAACTAAAAGGAGAAAATATTAAATATTAAGGAACTAGAAAAAAATGGAGATATATTAGCTTTCAGACTAGCCTCTCACTCCTCAATCACTCCCTTGGATTATACAGACAGAAATTAGAGGCCAGTTTTCAGGAATATAGACTTTTCAATGATGAAAATAGCTAAATGATGATCATTTCTAACTTCTTATTGAGGATGAACATTTCACATTTCTATTGTCCTGTTGGAAGCTGGGTGGAGGGTTGAGTTTGATTTAGAAGATATAGGGACAGGAAGAAGAGAAAATTTTTCTGCCCCAACAAAGACATGATAAAATACTGCAGCAGAACAGTTTAAGCGCCATTGGAAAGGTCTCTCCATGGGGGACTCACCTTCTCTTGGCATAAATAGTTAGCTCAGGGCTTGGTTGATTAAAAACATAAAACACTCTTCCCTTTGCACTAAATCTCTGCTCAATCAATCCCCTGCTCTCCTTCTAGCCCACTGGACACAACACAAAGGCCTCTGGAGGAGCGGAGATTCCCTCTCCGGGGACACGGAGGCACTGCCTCTTCCTTCCTCCCATCCATCCCAACCTCTCACTGGGAAGTGAGAGACTGGTCTGAATATGGACTATGGTTTGGGGCAGTCAGCTTAGTTGTCAGTGTACCAAGGTTTCCTATAATTCCAGTGCATTTTTGTCTAAGTGGTTGTATACCCCTTCACTAGTGACAGAACATTAAGGCCACGGTCATTTATCTAAAATTTATCTTGTCCTAGGAAGTCTGTGTAGGTTATGTGTAGGTTAGAGCAATCAAGTGGTACAGAAAGACCCTGGGCTTAGGAGTCAGACAGACCTGGCTCCTTCTCCTCACTTAGGAGGTGAGTGATAACAGGCTAGTAACTTCATCTTTTGGGAGCCTCAGTTTTCTGATCTGTAAGGTGGGGATAATATTAGGTAACTCTTAAGAATGTCATGAGAATCAATTGGGACGATATGAGTAGAGCCCTTAGTATAGTTAATGGTGCACAATCAACTTTTGAGAAATGGTTGCCATTCTTAGTTCTATTACTGATTTTCAGCAGCCTTGGGATTCAACTACTAGCCAGCAGCCGAACATAAAAGAAAGTCTGTCAAATACACATACGCTGTTAGGGACTGAGTCTAAGTAGTTCGGCTCCAATATTGATTTAAAAAGAAAGAAATCCCTCCTGACTAGATTAAATGTAGTGAACTTCCAACTTGAACATTCCAAGTGAGCAGGTGTAGTCTGGCGAGTGGTGTTATTACAGTAGAACTGAAAAGAACAAGAGGAACGAGCCTTTCCAAAGTCAGGTTTGTGCTTTTTGATTGGCCAACGTGGCATTTCTTCAGGCTCAGAGCTACCTGCCTGTGATACACGCACTGAATTCCTAGGTCAGCAGTGACCACGGGTCAGAATCTACAGACTCATTTGGAGGAAATGGCCATCCGAGGGCTACCCAGTCCTCCATCTGTGAACTGACTGGACTTGAACAAGAGGAGCTCCTAGTTCCCTTTCAGCCGTACAAAGGACTTCCCAATTCTCTCGTTCTGGAAAAAGTAAAGATGGACCTGGAGAAGCAGTGGTTAGACTTCCTGTTCTCCCCGGACCCCCCATCCCATTACATAAGTAGCACAAAACAGGTGGAGAACCCTCTAAATGAATAATCTGATGGAATCCATGATTTCCCCAACTCTTTGGCTTCTAAATCAAAAGAAGAGCTTCCTTGCGATTGTTAATGATGTGAAACAGTAGAAAACGTGGGAAGAAATGACGACACCTATTCAGAAGACTGTGAACTTCTGGAGGGCGGATGGCGATGATTAGGTATTGTGCCAAGGACAAGCGAGAATCGGTTCTATTCTTCACCCACTGCCGGGGGGTGGGGGGGTGGGGGTGGGAATCCAGTCCCCACTCGGAGTTAAGCAAAGCCCTGAGAGCTGGCTGCCAAAGGAGAGGCAGACAAATTAAAGCCTCTTTCAGGGAGAACCAGACACCACGCTGTTTCAAAAGCAGAAAACCAAACATGCAATTTGATGCTCTTTTTACTCCTTAAGAGAAAAAAGCGAAATAAACAGAACCAAGGACTTCAAATTTAACATAACAATTCGAGGAACCTACGTCCTTTATCTTTCCTCCAAAGGAAGGCAAGCCCCTTTTTGGTGATGTTTTCCAGTTTGGGGCGTGTGAGTGTTTATGCTTATGGAAAGCACTGATGATGATGATGATGATGACGACAACGATGATCTTTGTTATGTAACAACAAATTAATTTGCTCTAAATTAAAAAGAACCTCCTCTTTAAACAAGTCTCGAAAATGCTACACGTGTAGCAGCTCACAACAAGTAAATCTCAGCTTTGCTTTCACACACACACACACACACACACACACACACTGCACGAAGCAATCTTGTACCAGGTTTTCCTTATTTTTCTTTACTCGCTCCCTGCTCAGGGGCCCCGCGGGCTGCAGGACTGGTAGTGTAGCTGCAGCACCCCAAGCACTCTAAGTGATGGAGTCCCCCCATCATCCTGCTCCCAAAAGAACACCAGACCTTGCAGAGACCAGATCAGAAGTCCCTTTCCCAGAAGCACTGCTTGCAGGGGGTCAAAGCCCCGTTACAGCACCCGGGCTCGGCACCTGGGCCCTCTCGCTCTCTCACACATTCTCTCTCGCGCCCTGCGGACCGGGGCAGCGCGCACCCTTCCAGGGATTCCGCCCCTCAAAGTCATCAGCCTCCAGCTGGCAGTACTTGCCTCTGGCGGTCAGCCTGGCACAGGTGCTCCCCTCGCTTTTGTGATGCAGGTGGAGTTCTCACCAGCCCAGTCGCACTCCAGGACCCACTAGGACCGTCCTTTGTCGGCGGCGGCAGCTGGAACTCCTACGGGCGACCGGCGGCCCCGGGTTTGCAGGACCCAAGCCCAGACTACGGAAAGGCAGGTGAAGGGAGGGTGGAAAACACGGACTGGAGTCCCAGGCTGGCGGCACAGATCGGACTGCGCGGAGACACCGCGCCATTCAAGGAAAAGCCTAATACATGGACTGGAGTTTTTTAAAAATATAATTTAACTTGCAGCCTCCCGCAAGTTGGCAATAGACGCAGCACAGGAGTGAGTCTGCCTCTTCTGGGGTTTGGGCTTGGAGCCGACGCCTCATAGACTATCTGGGTCAGAAACTTCAGATACTGCTGATCTTCAAGGAGGGCTTTGAGAGCCTGGCCTTTTGGGGGAAACCTTTTGTCACTGACTGTTTGTTTGTTTCTTCCTTGAAAATGATGTCTGTTCTTGTTGTGGATGGCATGAGTCACGGGATTAGTGTGGAAAGGATGGTTGGGTTTGATGCTCTAGACAGGAAAAGAACCTCGGGGCCTGGTTCGGGAGGGATTTTGTCTGAGGGACATTTGGTAACTCTAGGATCTGGGAAAAGAAATTTAACGTTTGCTGACTTTCCTTGAACCCTGAGTGGCCTTCTCTTGCCTCCCGGTCTCTGCAGACTCGCATGGTGACCCCCCCACGGCCAGGTGCATCCTCTTCACCCTGAGCGCGGGAGTTACCTGTCTAGTACTCATTTGCTGAGTGTGGGAAAGCCCACCTGCTGTTTTTTCTTCTGCCACCTTCTCCTCTCTTCTCCTTTGGGAAGGGTTAAATCATCCCACGCTTTCCTGGAGCATCTCAGTATTCTGGAATCCTATAAATCAAGTATTTTTCTTTTGTATATATGTTGTTTCTCAAAGAAAGAGAAGCCAGGAGTGGTAGGAAAGAGGCCAGAAGATGCTTACTCAGATCAAGGGGTAGCAGCTGAAGCCTTTGGCAGCATGAACCTTGCAATGCCTCCTGGTCCAGCGGCAGGGAATGGTCCCTTCTCCCCAACTATTGGGCATGTCAGAGAGAGGAGTCTGCAAAGGGTAGTAGGTACGGTGGGAGGGGAAGTGGGAGGAGGGAATATTTTGGCCATGGGAGAGAAAATTAGGAAGCTACAACTGACTTTACAAAGGGCCTTGCTAGTCTGTGCTTACCCACTGAAGGACAAGATGACATGCCTGCTTCATCTTGATTTTCTAATAGATCACATGTGCTGCAAAAAGGATTAAGATCCACAGAATGATACATCATATCAGATTGTAAGTGCCAGAAAGCAAAACTTCAGAAGAAACCGCCCCTTCTTCAGTAGGTACTTAAATATACAATCTTCCAAAATGCTGTACCTAACATATTGTGTGTTTCCATTTATATGACATACAACATTCGGGGAAAAGCAAAAATATAGGGACAGAAAACAGATCAGTGGCTCCCAGGGGCTGAGAGCAGAGGGAGGGGTTGCTTACGAAGGGAACAAGGGAAATGAGGGGGATCTGTGTGTTGATTGGGGTGTTGGTTACCTGAATATGTATGTTTGCCAAAACTCATTGAACTCTACACTAAAAGGGGTGAATTTTACTGCGTGTAAATTAAAGAAACTAAGAAACAAACAAAAACCATGTTGCAGCTATAATAAAGATTAAATCAATTAAGTTTAAGGACTTTTAAAAAAGTTCCTGTGTTGCCAACAAACACATGAAAGAACGCTCAACATCACTAATCATTAGAGAAATGGAGGTATCACCTCACACCAGTCAGAATGGCCATGATCAAAAAATCTACAAACAATAAATGCTGGAGAGGGTGTGGAGAAAAGGGAACCCTCTTGCACTGTTGGTGGGAATGTAAATTGATACAGCCACTATGGAGAACAGTATGGAGGTTCCTTAAAAAACTAAAAATAGAACTACCATATGACCCAGCAATCCCACTACTGGGCATATACCCTGAGAAAACCATAATTCAAAAAGAGTCATGTACCACAATGTTCATTGCAGCTCTATTTACAATAGCCAGGACATGGAAGCAACCTAAGTGTCCATCGACAGATGAATGGATAAAGAAGATGTGGAACATATATACAATGGAATATTACCCAGCCATGAAAAGAAATGAAATTGAGTTATCTGTAGTGAGGTGGATGGACTTAGAGTCTGTCATACAGAGTGAAGTAAGTCAGAAAGAGAAAAATACCATATGCTGACACATATATATGGAATCTAAAAAAAAAAAGGTTATGAAGAACCTAGGGGCAGGACAGGAATAAAGACGCAGACGTAGAGAATGGACTTGAGGACACGGGGAGGGGGAAGGGTAAGCTGGGACAAAGTGAGAGAGTGGCATGGACATATATACACTACCAAACGTAAAATAGATAGCGAGTGGGAAGCAGCCGCATAGCATAGGGAGATCAGCTCGGTGCTTTGTGTCCACCTAGATGGGTGGGATAGGGAGGGTGGGAGGGAGGGAGACTCAAGAGGGAAGAGATATGGGGACATATGTATATGTATAACTGATTCACTTTGTTATAAAGCAGAAACTGACACACCATTGTAAAGCAATTATACTCCAATAAAGATGTTAAAAAAAAAAAGTTCTTGTGATCAGTTACTCCTCTTCCTCCTTCGTCCTAGAAGGTACTGCAGAGTATGATTAAGAGCCTATTCACTGTGGAGAAACCACAGACCTAAGCTTGGAATTTAACAGTGAAGTGTCCTTAAAATCCAATCTACAGCATATCCTCTGCATGGTGCAGGGCCAAGAGCTGGCTATAAACACACAAAATCCAATCCTTTTTATTCTGTGCAGCGATAAGTAGAGATTTCTGTGTGTGAGATTAGAAAGACCTGAGAGTAAGGCTTTGGAGAGATGAGTAAGAAGCAGATAAGAATGGTCAGATTTTGGAAGAAGGAGCAGAGGGAAAGGCCTGCTGATTCTGAAAAGACCAAACAAAAATAATCCGGTGACCGGAAGCAGTGGTTCCCAAACCTGGCTTCATATCAAAATCATCTGATTCCCAGTAGGCCTGGGGCAGGGTCAGAGAATCTGCATTTTCAAGGAGTTCCCTGGTTATTCTTTGTAGCTGCCCAGCGCCAGTGCTGGGAATGTGAGTTTGGGAACCACCAACTTAGAGCAACAAATCATCTCCTAGGAGAGAAGGAAAGTCCTTCCAGGCTCGGGGAAGAAACAGCCTGATGTTCCTGGTGGAGAGGCAGGCAGGGCATCAGGGGGAGAAGGGTCTTCCAGGATGTGCGGGGGGAGCACTTTCTCTGGGGACTGGAGAGACGCTTCCCAGGGAATCAGAGGGCAAAGCAGAGGAAGGTGACCGGAGGTCGTGTGTCCAGCAGGGGACCTGGCCAGGTTTAGTGAGCGTCCAGGTGCAGCACCAGGGAAGAATGAGGGCAAATCCAGGGTGTCCTCCAATGCTGTTTGTCAGTAGATTCCCCTGCACCCAGCTCAGTGCCTGGGCCAGACAATAAATATTTGCTGACTGAGCGAACACATGAATGCATCTCAGAGAGTCACCTTCATCCCTCTACCTAAGCATGTAAACCCAAAAACCACCCTGGGAGAGAGAGATTATTATCCTTCCTGACTGGAGCACCGTCATCGCTCAGGGAAGTGAAGTCATTTACCCAAAGTTTCACAGTTAACAAATGCAATGGATGTGTTCCAGAAAGAGGAATAAAGATAAGCCTGGTAGGTTTCTTTCCGCACTACTGGGATTCTGGCAATGAACTTGAATATTTTACATTTGAAAACACCTGAAAAATGATTTCCTAATAAATGATTAAGTTTTAAGGTCAAAACCAGTAACTTTAAAGTGTTCCCTAAGGGACATTTTAATGTTCCTTAAAGTGGACATTAAGGAATGTATCTATTTTGGATTCAGGTTTTACGGCATTTAGGTCCTCAAGGATGGCTCTGGACTGGAGGAAAACGGGAAACTTGCCCGCATTTTTTTTTTTTTTTTGCCGCTAGGAGTTGTTTAAATGACTTAACACTTGATTTGAAATATATCTATTCTTTTTGACTTTTTTCTTTTTTAATCAACCAAACAGGAAGTGTGGGTTAGATAGGAGCCAGTCAGTACTCACAGACTGCCCACTGGAAAATCTCTTCTTAAAACAACTGAAACTTGAAAATAAAATACCACCGGCACTATCGCTTGTTAATAAAAGACGCCTCTGAGAATCGTGTCAACCTCTGCACATTTGCAACCCTCCTCCGTCACCAGTGTGGGGTTTTCAGCTCCTTTTGTCTGGATAACACTTCCATATTCCTCTCGATAAAACTAGACTAAACTGTATTAAATCATTTCATTAATATCACCATCTTATTCAGTAAGGACTGGAATAAAGCTATTAATTTTTATAAAATTATGTTTGTATGTGGAATTCATATAAAGTCTGTGAAATTAGAACCAATCAGACACAGTTTTGATATTGGATTCAAATCCAATATCAATATTCTTTAAGTTTTTGTAGAATGAATGAATAATGAGTCTAGTCTCATAAGGAAAGGCAGATATTGAAACCAAACAATTTAACAATGCCGAGATATACAGATACAAGTGCAGAAAGACAGACATGAATACAAATGGGCAAGCAGGGAGAAAGGGAGTGGACCATTCTCCCCTGACTTTGTGTTGGCAGCTGCATGAGAGGTAAAGGAGTCTCAAGCCAGAAGAAGCTGAGTGCCAATTTGTTCAAATCATGAAAAAAATGTTAAAATAATTTAAAACTTGAGAGAATACTCCAGTTGAATGTATCAAAAAGGCTAAGGTAATGTTAAATAAATAAAAATCTATAAAGCTTATCAAATTGTCTCTAAATATAAATAAGAGTCACTACAGGGAAAGAAAGTGCCAGTCGGATGCATTAGGAGTTAGTTTTCTTTTCCATTTTTTGGGAGTCTGTTAGCTGGGAAGAGGCTAAAGATTGATACCAGCCTTCACAACTCAGTTTCAGGGGGTTGCTAATATCTGCCTGATCTTCTGTCACCTGACACGTGATGATGAGCGAGGTGTGTATATGATACCGCAGCTGGTCCCACTCCTTCCTGGTGTCTGGGAGGCCTCCGGTTTCTGCTAGAAGGCGTACGCTCAGAGCTGCACAAGCAGCAGGGCCTGGTGACGGTCCCCTTCCCCTGGGGGTGTGAGCCCTGACGGCGGACCAAGCAGCAGGAACCCCCACTGCTCTGCTGGACGCCTGCCTTCACTCCCAGAGGCAGAAGGTTCTTCCTGGCGGCCTGGCTGCCAGCTTTCATACTCTTTTCCCTTTACCGACTCGTGGGCAGTGGAGAGGAGACACACTGTGGGACGAGAAGGGTGGCCTTGTCTTTTCTCTGATATCACCTTGAGCTGAGGGAGCCCTTTCCTTCTCGGCCGTTCCCATGGGCTTTGCTGAGTCGAGCTGCCGTGTTAATTGTATTTTCCCTTAGTTGGCAGAATACAAATCAGCTTCGTCATGGTTCTGTTTCCTCCAGACCCAGTGCAGCTGAGAGGGAATTTGGCCAAGTGCAGACGCGAAGACCAGGCGCCCTGGCTCCTGGCGCCTCATCTTTGAGTGATTCCACCTCAAAGGTAGATGGATGGACAAAGGGACGTTGGTAGGATCTGCCAACGCCGGCCTGGGGGGTAAAGTAAGAGTCTCAACATCAATAAAGCAGTGTTTTCCTGGCTGTGTCTTTTCAGGAGCCTCTGTCTCCCCAGCTCCCAAAGTGTCCCCAGCCATCGCTGGGATCCCCAGGCAGTGCCTTGTGTGGCCAGGCCTCCCGTCCGGTGCCAAGGGCCTGCTAACCTCTCTCTCCTTGTGTATGAAGGCAGTGACGGCACCTCTGGGGCCTGGCAAAGACGTGCCCGCCCTGGTGCTCGATGCTGGTGCAGACCCTCTGAGCCTGGGCGCCCTCTGCCATCACAGCCAAGCTGCTGATGCAGCCTGGCATCCCTTCTCCAGAAGCAACACAACTGCGGGGCCACCAGCGTGGGCTCTCTATGACCGCCGACATCCTTTTCCTGACATTTCTGGAGTCTCTTATGAAGGCCTGCAGTGCTGCCTGCCGCTCCGTTGCCTGCCGAGTTTTTCGCAGCAAATCTCCCTCTTAGCTTGTAGTCGTTTCCCGAGGACTTATGACGTGTTAGGCCACTCGACGGACAGTCACCACCCTGCACCCAAAACCTGCGCTGCCCTCAGCCATGAGAATGGGCTTCTTATGTCGTCCTCTCTTCCCTTGAATGAGTTCTGTCCCCAGATGCCCTGTGATCACTCAGGGAAACAGACTCTCGAACTCACACCTGCCTTTCCCCAGACATGCCTGAATCCTGGGTCAGGTGCAACTCAGGAATCTCTGCTAAAGAAGTTCATGGTCACATCATTCATCTCAGTGGGAACGTACAACGTCCTCCAAATGACACTAGAACGACTGCTGTGGGTTGTCAGGCCCATTATTATGAACATGACATACGCTCGAGCAAACGCTTGTAATGCTGAGAATAACTGAACACTAATTTTCAAGGATGGAGAAGACGGATGCAATGGGAATGTCTGAGCAGAAGTCCGGGCAGCCTCAGACACCAGCCAGTTACGGGACTTGAGCAGCCCAGATCTTTCCCCGGGGCCCGATTTCCTCTCTTGCAGAACGAGGGGTCTGGATGATCTGACCTCTAAGGTCCTTTCCTTCTTTGCCATTCACGCCCCTGCCGGCCTTCTCCACTGAGTGTGCGACAGGGGTGCTCCTCTCACACATGGCGGGACGGGGCGGCTCTGGACGTCCACCACCCGCGTTCCTCCCCTGGGTCCGGTGGACAGAGAACCCCGCGTCTCTGCACGGCGCACAGGAGACTTCCAGACACCTCTGCTGGCTGCGGGGAGGCTTTTCTGCTGGGGCCCATGTTTTACAACCCGACCAGTAGGAGCCGCTTTCCCTTTGTCTGGTGACCTCAGTGACATCACTGAACTGGATTTCTGGAATTCAGGTTGAATTCGCCCAGGTAAGTGATGCTGTGTGTGGTTTCATGGCAGTGAACCTGGCAGCCTTTTCCTAGCCTTTTTCATGCCCTTCTGTTCAAATTTCCACAGGAGGAAAAGACACCAGAATGTTCCATAAAGCCCTCCCAGTCACTTACCTGAAAAATGAGGGGTGGGATGGCCTGAACTCTGACCTTCCGTGATCGGGGTCAAGTGCAGGCTACACAGGTGCGTGTTCAGTAGCATCCGTGTCCACATATGCACAGGCACACGCACATGCACGCGAGCGTGCATACACACACACTGGTGTAGAGCAGAGACGCTCTGACCCAGGAGCTGGGACCTGGGTTCTGGTCAGAGAGCTGGCATCAGCTGCTGCTTCTCCTCTGCTGGGTCAACCTCGCGTGGCTCCCGTGAGGACCTGGGACCCAAGGCCCCCTCCAGCTTGAACATTCTGACTTGCCTTGATTTTAGATGATGATCTCATAGCCTTTATCTTTAAGTTGCTCAAAGATTTGTGTTCCAGATTTGGGTGTTCTGTCACGCTAGGAAGCCCTGCTCCTCCATACAGAGCTGTGTGGAGGGAGAGGTTCGTCACAGAGACACTTGTTAAAAAATACCGAACACCCAGAAAGGCACGGAGATAGAACTTTAAGGAAGTTACGTCCACGTAATGGAATACTGTACAGCCATCTCGACATCAAGCACTGTAAAATAATAATATCAGGTCGGCTACCATTCACTAATTAATCCATTTATCCTGTATTTGGGGGGCATCTGTCATGGGTCCTGTGCTGGGGTCAGTCCTGGGGTCCAGGACGAGCAAAGCAGACAGAGCCACATGGCGCTTACTCAGCGTTGTTAGATGCTGCTATTATGTGCTAAAAGCATCACATGCTTCATTTTGTTTAATTTTCTCAACAGCCCGATGAGGTGGGTCTGTTGTTATTCCTCATTTTCTGGATGAGGAAACCCAGGAACAAAAAGCTGATGGGTAGCAGAGCAGGGATTTCCACGCAGGTTTATCTGATTCCTATAGATACACTCTGCTTCCTCAACGACGTTTACAATTCCATTAAAATTTTGTATGAGGAGTATGTCAAAGTCCATAATTACAAGCACACCATTTTACAAAGGTGCTCTTAGGAGGGTCTGGGATTCTATTTCATGCTTGATTTGAACCCCCTTTCTTTTTCTGCAGATTTACAGTTGAAACAATTAGGCCGACAAACTGTTTTACATCTACCATCCCCCCGTCTCCAATACTGATCCCCGCAGCATCGTTCAAAAAAGGACAAACAGCCTGAGATAAATAGGTGGCCTGGTTTAATTTTAAGTGACATGAATCATGTTGCTTCTCTCTCTTCCCCCAGAGCCGATTTCAATGTCTGATTATAGTAATTTGTGAAATTTTTCTTATTTAGCAGGGAGAATTAGTCTGTTTTAGAATCCAGAACACGTCACTGTATTTTGCTACTAGCTAAATCCAGCTTACAATGTATTACCACAAAGCATGAACGTTGTGGGAATTCAGAAGATCTAGATCTAGATCCTTGCTCTAGATCAAAAGGCTTATAAAACAAACTGAGACTCATGCTCTAGATCAAGAGGCTTATAAAACAAACTGAGACTCATGGACATTTCCAGAACAGCCAGAGGCCCCTGCCCTGACTGAGCAAATAATTCTTTTCTCTCTGAACTCCCTGTTTACAATCCATGCTCCCTCTAATTGTGAGCAAAGCATCATATCATGTCATATTATCTGAAGAATAAAATATGAAGGTGGAACATATAAAAACTGGAATTTTGTGTCATAAGCAAATAAAACTTACATGGTTTAAAGATACATGTGTTTAATGCTATGCAGTAGTTGTGTGATTAAGAACAATGGTAGTAATTATGATTTTTACTCAGTTGAACCAAATGTTTATAGGGCTTTTTTCCTCTCTCAGTTTGTCATAATTTTACCAGGTAAAATGTGATCCTCCTACACATATATTTTAAAATACAAAGACTCTGGATTCGACTCAACTACTAGAGCAATTTCCCCCATCTTTCCTCTTCCCAGTCCCTAGACTGTGCCCCCCATTGCAGCTTGGAGCTTGGAGTTTTTTCACTTGAGCGAGTCTTCCTTTCCTGTAAGGGGGGTCCGGGTATGCAGAAACTCTGGGCACGTGGAGCAGCGCTGGAGGTTGGGTGGGTAAAGGCATAGTCAGAACGTGCTGGGGACCTTGCCATCCAGGACTCTATCTTTGCAGAAGGAGGAGATGGGGGATAGAAGAGACTTAAACTACTGCTCAGGCTTGGAAGGGGAGGAGGGGTCTGGAAGGAAGGACAGGGCCAGCCTAGGTGTCCCCAGACCAGGTCTCCAGCCACTGGGCAGTGTGTGCCCAGGCCCCGCTGTGGTCCAGCGCTGCAGCCCCTCCCCGTGACACTGGGTCAGTCGTGCCCCCAGGACCAGCCCGTGAGGATCTGTAACACCCTCTGTGCCTGGGAAAGAAGGCTTCCCACTTCTGCAGTTTCCTCCACTCAAGACAGATGTCAGAAAGGGACACTGCCCTTCATTTCATAATCATAAATAAAGGGCTAAAAATGCCTGAGAAATAACAAATCTCAGCTTCTTCACACACTGTGCCATGGTGCCGTGAACCTGAAGTCATGATACAGCCCACACTTACCACCAGGAGTTCGGTGATTATTTGCACCCAAACGTGTGCTTGCATGACTTCAACTATTTAATTTCAAGAAACAAATTATGGTGGGTTACTTAAAAAGTCTTTTACACTAAAGGTCAGTTAACCAATCAACATCTCCAAGAGCCACTGTCAGACCGTTCCTTGGCCAAGATGTAGGGGGAGAGGGCAGAGGGGTGTGGTGTGTCTGAAATTGTGGGCCAAGATGGTCAAAGCATGCATAGGAGGTGCGTGGTCAGTTCCGCTTTCTCCTTCCTGCCCTCCCACACTTACTGAATGCTGTCATGTGCCAGGCAGTGTGCTGGTTGCTGGGGAAGCTGTATCTAATGGGGGTTTTAGGTAAGCAGGCAGGCCATTCCATCCGCCCACCTTTCAATTCATATTGGCTGAGGGTCCCTCCTGGCGCAGATGCCGGCTGGCACAGGGAGTGTGGTGGTGACTTCAATCAACATGGTCCCACCTGGCAGGGGGTTAAGGGCTTGCACTGGGGAAGGAGCTCTGCGGAGGGGCCCTTGCCCAGCTTTGGGGCATCAGGGAAGGCTTTCCGGATGAAGGGATGTCTAGTCACTTGGAAGGTGAGTCAGAGGTAGTCAGGCATAAAGTTGGAGGAAGAGCATTCCAGTCAGAGGAAACAGCACACTTAGGGCTCAGGCGTGTGAGAGGAGGCGCGAGCACAGCACTCACCGTGACTCCTGGCATTTTTGACTCCCATAGTCCAGGGGGTACTGCGTGGGGGGGCAACTGATCACCCTCAAACCCCCAGGAGCCTTGCCTCACGACCTTCGCCTTCAAATCCTCTTCCAGGACCCCCCGGTCGCTAACCACACAAAGCCGCTGCCTGTGTGTTCACTCCCCGCAAGTTTCATGGGTCTTCTCCATCCTCGCAGTAAAAGACTGTCCAGCGCTCGCCACGGAACCGGGGACACAGGACGTTCTCAGTAACCGTTAGTTGAATGAATAAAAGAACGAATGTGCTTCAACCACTCAGGACTTCCTGACGGTCCTGACCCCCTTTCTTGAGCCTCTGATGCCTCTCAAGTCTCTCTTCCTCTCTTCCAATCTGGGCCGTATAAAAATGGAATTTAATTTTTTTAACTGACTAGCAAGAAACTTCACAATGTCCCTGGAAATCTTTCAGCAGTTTCCAGAAACACCAGAGAATCCCAAGGTCATTAGACTCCTCAGTCCTAGGGAGCCTCTGGCGGGGGTTCTAGGCTATGCTCAGCGTTCCAAGTCCACCTGCAGATGGGGAAGGGACAGTCTCAGGATGGACCCTACCTCTCTCTCAAGTAGCATGGAGAGCACAGTGGTGGAGAAGTGGGTCCAATCCAATCTCCCTGGATGGTTTGGGTTTTTCTCAGCACATCACCACTGGGCCAGGTGGCCCGGAATGCTTGAGGGAACCCTCTCTAACCCAGCCCTGTTTGAAGGGTAATTGGTCACCTCTGCTGTTTCCATTACGCACATCCTGAGAAAATGCTCCCTATGATTCCATGACCCCCAGGCCGATGGAGCTCAGAGAGACTGAATATACAACAGACAACATATGTTGTCATATGTGACAACAGAACGTTGACCCATGACCAGCAGCCAGTTTGAGCAGTCAAACCACAACTTCTGTAGCCATCAATCAACTTAACCAATAACTGCCAGCTTCCTTAATTTTTGCCCCCTTTTCCAACTGAGGACCAGCCAAAGAAAGCCAAATATGTTCTCCTGACCAATCACCTAGGATGCCTGGCTTCTCGCTAGCCTGATCCCAGCTTCCCCAGGCCAACAAACTCCAACCAGGGCATGCTTGAAGCCTCCCCTTTTCTCCACCGTAAAGCTTTCCCTCTTCTCCACCATAAAGCTTTCCCTCTTCCCAGCCTACCTTTGAAACTCTGCCAAACACAAGTGATGGTCTCTTACTCACTTACTAAAGCAGTCTCTGAATAAACAACCTTTGCTTGTTCTCACTTGAGTGCTCTTTGTTTATTTCCGCAACACTTTTATTCTGGAAGGTTTTTTTTGTAGTACCTGGAATAGGATGTTTGTGGAAGTCAGAGTTAAAGGAGATACACCGTTCCTTCACAACTTTCTAAGACCCCAAACGCCTCCTATCAAACAGAAACAAGATTCCTCAAACAGATGAGCATTAAAACATCTTGGGAAGATATTCTACTCTTAAACTCTGGACCAGTGTTGGAAGATCCATGTGGGTGGACCCAGAGTTGAGAAGAGCAGGTTTCCATGAGAATGGGAGTCGGGAGGTGGCGAAGGGCTGGCTTTGTGATCCAGCGATCAGATGCTCTAATTCTGCTGTAACTCTCGAACTTCCATTCAATGGAAACCCATAGACATTGAGAAGTAATAAATAACTGTTAAATTTTCCTGCCCAGGTTAGGTGCCATGTGTGAAACAAAAGCAAATGCAGCGAGTATCTATTGCAATACCAGTTCCAGGAGACACAGGTAATCCCACTGTAGGGTTGGGGATAGTCCAACACCTGTGACTCAGGCGTCTGGAATTTGAAGTTGAGTGCTACATTGTTTCTCACCACTTCCACAGGGTGTGATTTGACTGGCCACGGGAAGGTGGAATAATGAGGCAATTTCTAACAGGGCTTTACTAGACAAGGTGTGTCAAACATCATTTTACAGTATCGTTCTCTCATTACACGGCGGTAATAGGCAAAAAATCCAGTGAGGATGCTTGAAATTCAGCACGCTCACTGGAGGCAAAGCTCGGGGAGAGGTCTTCAAGCGTTAAGCCGAATTTTGAAATGCTGGAACAATTCTCCCTGGAAATCAATAAGCGAGTGCTATACATGTTGGACCTCCACTTGTAACAAGGTAGAGAATGCAGCGTCACACAAGGCATCCATCTGGGCCCATCAACTGCAGGCCAGCCCACGCTGCCCAAGGGCCCAGCCCCCATGGCGAGAGCAACCCCCTCCTCAGTGGTGGCGTTCTTCACTCGCTCATGTAATCCACCTGATGGCTGGGCTACGCTAACGTCGGGGAGAGAGACCGACCCCGCCCCTCTGCACTGGATGCTGTGATGATCGGAAAGCTGCCCCGAGCACACGGCACACCTGGCTCTCCCGGAGGTGGGCAGGTGGAGGGGCCCAAGGAAGCTGCCCTGCTTACGCAGGTGTGAATGTTAAAACTATGACCCACATCTGCCAAAGCTCTATGGGGGTTCTTCATCCCTTTGTGTCCAGTTTATTTCCTTTCCTGGAAAGCTGCTTTCCCATTTCAATCCTTCCAAGAAGAGACCAGATTAGGAATGCCTGCTAGTTTGGTCAAGAATCACAGGACTGGGGAAGCAGGATGGCAGTGCAGATGCTACGAAGAGAGCCCTGGAGGGTATTAAGGGAATTGTATACGAAAAAATATGCTTTTTTCTATTGGAGAGGACAGATCATGAAGACCATGTATAATTAACAGATGAGGACCCATCTGAGGGAACCTCGCTGAGAGGCTAGACCTTCGATTTAGGCTCACACCAGATGATGCAAAAGGTTTCCAAAGGATGGTCCTGAGCTCCAAGTTCTCCCAAAGCATCTTAAAGACTGAGTCAGGCTACTGGGGTTAGTATAACATTTCTTATTCCTGGCTGCACATTACAATCACCTGGAGAATTTTGAAAAACCTGGACGCCTAGGTCCCACTGAAATAGGCTTTCTCCGGGTGCACTTGGGCATCTGTAGGATTTTAGAAACTCTCCAGGTGGCAGTAGTGTGCAGTGAGGTGTTTAGACTGGACCAATGCTATAGGGAACAGGAAGTCCAAAAGTGAAAGGTCGGTAACTGGGACCAGTTCCACTCGGGGCATCCTCAGATGGTGAACAGAAGTCTATTGATGGATTTATGGCTTCTTGGTAGGATCCACCCATAAACCTCTCTCTTGCGCCTTCCATTCTGCGCACCCTAGGGCCGGGGAAGAAGACAGCCTCCCTGGAGTTCTTGGCTGTGTGGAGAAGTGTGAATGCCTGCAAAGAACTGGGGTTCTAGGAGGGAGAAGAAAGAGGAGCTGGCCCTTGGGAAGGCACCTACCAGCTTTTGCCACGTGAGAGCAGATTTACTAATCCTGAGGTTTCCCCAAATTGCCAATTTTACGAGTTACATATTGATATGTTGCTATCTTAAAATCTGTTGTTTTGGGGTCAAGGCTTAAAACAAACAAACAAATGAAAATAAATCTGTTGGTCTGGGGTTATGAGTAGAAATGTGGGCACAAAGGGTAAATAGTTGGAGCCTTTGGGCATCTCCTAGGCAACTTTCTCAATTAGATACTGAAACGAGTTTCTACCAGAACTGGGAGTAGCTTGAACGTGGGAGAGTTTCTCATGTACCTGCTTCTCTGGAATGTCCGTCCCAGACATCCTCTGGAAGGAGGGACAGCAGCCGATGGCCTTTGTTAGTTGTGACCTAAGTCCTTAAGTTAGAGAAACAAATGAAGTGAAAAGTTAGTTCTGGAACCTCAGGTTAAATCTATCCTGCTCTGTTTCTGAAGGTCATACGACGATAGGTCTTGATCACCTACTTTTACAACATCATAAGTTTTTCTTAGGAAACTTTAAAAATAAACAGACACTGAGGCTGCTGTGAAGGTGAAAAAATAATTCAAAATTGTATTGAAGAACGTTCTGTGCTACTCCTTTCTGAGGCTCTGGAATGTCACACATAATGTCCATTTACTTCACAAGAATGACTTCACTCTGGGTCAGACTTGCCTCCGGCTGGTGTGTAGCATTTGCTCTGTATGGTAAAAGCTGACTCTGCAAAAATGAGGCAATGGGTCCCTTTGACACAGACACTTTCAATGGTTTCAACATAACTGAGGAGTACATGACACAAACTTTTAACTGTCTTCTCTGCCTGATTAGAATGGGTTATGGTTTCGTGAGACAATGGAAAATGTATATATTGGACTCCGCCCCTGATTTCTGGCACAGAGCTCCTAAAACCCTTGCAATTTCCTAAGTGATAAGAGCACCAGGAGTATTTTATGTTCTAACACTTGGTCTTTCATCCTGGGCTCCAGACACAGAGTTCCTAAATCCCTTAGACTTTTCTGGGTGATAGCAGTGTCTTTTGTGCTAATGAGGTGACTCGGAGTGGGCTCCTGGATGGGGGTTGGTCACCAGAAAGACCAAGTCACAATTAGAAGGTTGGAATTTTCAGCCCCTCCTCCCATTCTCCAGAGAGGGGAGAGGGGCTGGAAATGGAGTTACAGCAATCATGCCCATGTGATGAAGCCTCCACAGAAATTCTAATCAGGGTTTGGTGACATGTGAGGTGCTGGGAGAGTAGTGTGCCTTTAGAGGACGTGGAAATGCCACACCCCTTCCCACATACGCTGCTTTATGCATCTCTTCCATCTGGATGTTTATCTATATCTTTATCATAACCTTTTTTATAATAATCTGGTAAATATAAGTGACTTCCTTTCCAGAGTTCTGTGAGTCACTCTAGCAAATGAATTGAGCCCGAGGAAGGGGTTGTGGGAACCTCTGATTTTTAGCCAATTGGTCAAAAGCACAGGAGACAACCTGGACTTGCAATTAGCCTCCAGAGTGGGGGGAAGGAGTCTTGTGGGACTGAGCCTGTAATTTGTGAGATCTGACCCTGTCGCCAGGTAGACAGTGTCTGAATTGAGTTAAAGTTTAGGACACCCAGCTGAGGTCACTGAGTATTGTGTGGTGGGGAACCCCATCTGGTATTGAAACAAAGGACGACTGAATTTTTTTCCTAACACAGCTTCTCAACACCCTTAAATGTTCTGCTTACAATTCATTTCATTCATTCAACAAATGTTCTTGAGCACTTCCTCTGTGTCCCACTGTCACGGGTGCTGGGTATATGACATACAACAGAACAAAGAGACCAAAATCTCTGCTCTCATGGAACTTACATTCTAGTGGGAGAAGGGCCACAAACAACTCAGTGAAATAGATAGGGTGCTAGGTGAGAACATGAGCTACGGAGAAACATAAATCAGGAAGGAGGGAGAGGGCATTTATACGGTAGGAGGTGCATTTTAACAACGCTCGTCACCTAAGGCCATGAGAAGGTGGTGTTGGAGTAGTGGATTCCCAGGGAACACAGGGACCCATTTCTCACCTGCCACTTCCTGGGTGGTTGCCTAGATTTGATGCCTATGATGCAGTACCTTCAGTTGGAAGACTAATGGGACTTCAGAGACATCTAAGTCTTCCTCTAGCCTTTAGAAACAGGCAGGCTGAAAAGGCTGACCCAAGGATAGCAGAGAGGGGAACGGTTAATCCAACCTTCTCCCTCTTACGATTCCAATGATTGATTTTACTCTCCTCTAATTTCTGGCCCTTAAAGGTTAGTGTTTTTAAGAGTTCACATTTATATAACACATACAGATGGTGACTGTCGATTTTGGTAAAGTGGATAGAAAATAATTCACGTGCAATCAAGGAAGAGGCATTCCCTCATAAAGAGTTAGATATAATCGTGATGATTCATCTATGGATAAAGAAGAGGAGCTCCAGATAAGGGCCCAAATAACAGGAATGCAATTTAATTCCTCCAGTATTAACTGGACACTTTATATGGGTTCAGCAAGGTGAAAAGTAGGCACAGTGGGGTAATGAGGCAGCCACTTTCAAAAGAATTACCACCTCCTAGAATCATGCACAGAATAGATGTGTTAAAAAATAACGCAAGGAAATTCATGACTGGGGAGCCAAGTAGCACAGAAAGAAAGACCATGGATCTTTAAGCCAGTAGGTCCTGGGTTTGAACCATGACTGTCTCCATCACTTGGTAGCTACATGACCTCAGACAGTTATTTAACCTTCTAAACCTCAGTTTCTTGGCTTGTAAAATGGTGATAATATATCTGTCATTACATGGATGCTTGGATAGGCACCAGCATGGTGGTGATTGTCATAATAATGTCATTATTATCATTAGTCAATGAATGCCACCAGCAATTTGATGTATAAGACTCAGAGATGGGAGAGATTAGAATGGTTTGGCATATTAGAGGGAAGATTTCAGGAAGGAGGCAAGTTTCAACCTGGGGTTTGAAGGATGAGTAGACTTTAGAAAAATGGAAAGGTGTGTGTGTGTGTGTGTGTGTGTGTGTTCTCTGAACAAAAGTTGGAGGTGAGGAAAAAAGAAAAAGACAACAGTAAATGAGCTTATTTAGGCAACAGCTAGGAGAACAGCTTGGATGGAGGGCTTGGGAGTAGGAAAGGAGAGATAAGGTTGAATAAACTAATACATAACAGATTGCGGAAGCCGCAAAGGAATGTTGGCAACATTCTAGTGTATTGTTTTGTGGTATTGTAGTATCAGAGCAACACGTCAATTCCTCGATTTCAGAAAAAACTGTAAGGGACGTGCTGAAGTACAATTTTGAGAGAAGTCAGTTTCTTTGGCATCTGGTTTTAGAGTTAAAATAAAAATTATTTACAAAACAGTTATACTAGAGAGATTACATCTAAGCATGTAAATGTATACATCTAAAAGTATGTTTCTATTTTATACCCAAAATTTGGTAAATTATGGCTGCTTATTATATTTTTTGTTGCACTTTTTTCTTGAGTTCCCCACAGAATGCACAAGGGTGTGGCAAAAGGGAGTAGAAATGTACCAGAGTTAGTCACAAGGCTTTTTCTCTTTTTGATGGTTTCCCCCAAAATTTCAAGAATTTACGGTTCTCTTGGTAAACCTCAGCTAGTATTCCATTGTGGTTTACAAATGATTACATACTTTTTCTTCTCTCTCTTTCCTCTCTTCTTCTTTTTTTTTTTTTTTTTACAGAGCAACGTTTCCAGAATGGGATACTGCATCTAAAAACTAGGGAAATTTATTCTCAGCATGTCAAGAAAACATTGAGGTTTTTTTCCTGATAATTTGCATTGGACACATTTTGTAAATTCCCTCCACCTAGGATCTCAGGAGACTTTGTTCCTTTGCTGGGAGAATGGATCCAACCTATACATCAGCCCAACTTTGTTTTGGGAGCTATTTTGGATACAGTATGTGTATAGCTTCCTTTAAATGGGAAGTAACCATGGCTTGTTAACGATCTTGTTGGATAAATCTGATCATGATGATGTGCTACGTTCAAAAACCTCCTTCTTTGACTTTGGGAAAGCTACTCTCTTTCCCTCCTCCTCTGCCACCCCACTCTCAGCTTATCCCGCTGGCGGTATAACCATGGAGAGTTGAGTCAGAGCTGAACCCTTTCCTTGCTGTTTTGATAGGTTTATTTTTCTGGATTCTGAATCCTAAACCTTAAACACCTTGATTGGAATTCCTGCCTTCCTTGTGGCACTTCATTGTTTGAAAAACTTTCAAAACTCTAATTCAGAAACATACGTGCACCCCAATGTTCACTGCAGCACTATTTACAATAGCCAAGACATGGAAGCAACCTAAGTGTCCATTGACAGATGAATGGATAAAGAAGATGTCTAGTGTCTTAGGTAAACTCTTCGGAAACAGCTTACAATGCAGCACCTTATAAAGAAGTTGTTAAATCAAATACTTCTTACTTTCTACCAGGTATTAAATTAATTTTTGCATATGTCTTAGTCTAGACTGTAAGGGCTTTAATGACAGTCCCCGTGTCTGATTCACCTTTGTTGTCATTTCAGGGTCTAGCACAGATGTTTTGTATAGCAGGCACCTTAACAATTATTTATTAGTTCTCAGATCTCCATCTTGGACCCATCACTACCTGCTGCTTCCCAAAGTCCAGCGTCGAAGAAAAGAAGAAAACAGACAAAATTTCTAGAGAGACTCGGGGGAGAAATTGCATAGTAGCTCCTAGGAGGGCACAGTCATTAGCACCTCGAATGCAGATGGATCTGATAAGAAAGCTGGGGTCCCTCCCGCAGCTGGGGAGTGAAGGCAATGTGGTCACCCTCTCCGGCTGAAAGGAGAATGAGTTCACTTATATACACAATCACGAGCGCAGTTGTACGGAGCAGAACTGATGCTACTGGCAAGGCTTTTAAGATGACGAATGAAATGAACTTTGGAGATATTGAAAAGACAAAGGGCTTTTGTATCATAATTATTTCTGTACTGAGAGTTATAAAAATTTCCCTCTAATTCACTTTTATGGTAAACACATACGATCACCACATGATGATCTCTTCATCAGGGTCATGATCTATTTTGCCAGAATAAAATATGCAAGAGTCTTAATGGGATATAAAGGAAAAAGTAGTTCTTCATTACAGAGTGTCTTTTCCATGCATGGTTGCTGTCTAGCGTATTACAAATGCAAAGTCAACTCAATCAATATGATTTCTTATCTATGTTAATAGCCAATTCATCAGTCTCTCCAACCATCGACAAATAGCCTCCACTGACAAACAGTATCTTAGATAATAAATTCTTCAGGAATAGCCTATAATGCAATCAAAGCAGCATGTTATTAGGAAGTTATTAAAATAAATCCTTCAGGAGAAGAGGTTATAGCTCCTTTCCTAATGTTTTGATTACTGATAACTTGGAAAATGTAGGCCAGAGTTGGGAAGCTGAGTTAACAGAAAGAGGTTTTATTCTTTCAGTGTGTTCTTTCCTGACCATCATTCTGCTCCAGAGAAAGACAGCAATGTTCCCCTTTCCCTTTACCCTCCTGTAATAAATCCCCTTTGTCATATGGAGATTCAAACTCAAGAGTGGGATGTAGAATCTTGATGAGCCTGTAACTCCTAATGGAAGGAAATCCGTAATTACCCATTCGGACCATGAAGTCCATTTGCAGAGGTTAACAGTGTTCCTACAATTTAAACCACGCCATCTGCTTGGTTTAAAACTGAGCCGAATAGGAAGGCTTTTTTGGTGGGCGGGACTATGCAGGGTTATAAGTGTCCAAAGACCTAGGTGAGAACACTCAAACCAGTTTAGGGGGTTTGTG
Source organism: Balaenoptera musculus (assembly GCF_009873245.2). Lineage (NCBI taxonomy): Eukaryota > Metazoa > Chordata > Mammalia > Artiodactyla > Balaenopteridae > Balaenoptera > Balaenoptera musculus. The sequence goes on from NC_045793.1 coordinate 7,980,452, forward strand.
GTCCTCTCAGATGCACCGAACAATCTGATTCACATCCCACGCCTGTTCTTTGTTTTCTCAGATGCCTCCAGACTGTTTACCGCCTTTCACTAGACTTATTAGGAAAAAACCCACAGGAGCTAGGCAGATGGGTTATATTCATTAACATCCATCGTATTCACATTGACGGGTGTGAACACACACGTTGCTAATGAAATGAGAATGCGGAGGGGAAGGGGGAGGCTCAGCAAGCGGCAGCAGGTGACGTCATCCCAGTGGGGAGATCTTCATGACAGTTTAAAGAATGCGGAATGTGAGCTAACTAGCTCAGGTATCTTCCTCCGCAGGCGACTGGTCTGTAAGAAGCTCTCCTGATTCTAAGGGCTAGGTTCTCAGAGGAGTGGCCAGCTCAGAGACCTCCCAAGAAAAGCATCCCAAAAGCCGAAGGGTCTGATGGGCTTTGAAGAAAGACCATCCCTGCTGGACAAAGAAACAGTCTTCTGACCCATCACCTTGGCTGAGGATGAATTTACATGTGAGCTCAGGGCAACCAAAACTTTCTTTACCGTTCAAGCAAACTTGTGCTTAAAAATGCCAGTTGGTATAAAACCCAGGTGGGCTGTAATACTGCTTTGACACGAAGATCAGTAACAGGATTGCAGTTTACCTTGATGACATTGATTATTTTACTTATATGTACCCATCATCAGAAGAATAACACCACGAATTTAAAACTGCTGCTCCTCTATTTTCGGCAGGGAGAAGTCATCTATGGTTCTGCAACTTCATGTGGGATCTATGAAGTCCTTTAACAACCCCATCATGGCTTCCGAAAAAATGCAGGGCTGCCAAATGAGTAAGAACTATTCCAAGTAAATGGTTTCCCCCTTATAAAGGAAATGAAACCCTGAAGCACCAAATTTATTTTAGGTGGGAAATGCTACTCCAAATTTTTCCTTATTTATTTGCTGCCTTAAAGTGAATAATAACTGTCTTTTCTTGATGACCCTTAATAATATATACACCGGTGCCTGTGGAACTATTTAGGCTCTTTGCTCTTTTGCAAAATGAGATTCATGGATTTCTGACCTCTCCTATCTTACTGATTATCTCCTCTCTTGCTGGTAAGCATCTAGCTGCCTGTTCTTACTGTAGTCAATGTGCCTGCCTCTAATACTCCACCCAGATCATTCTTCTAATTTGTGTTGGATCTTGGAAACCAGATAATGATTTCTATTAGAACTCTGCATAAAGTAAGCGTAAGTTAGGACCTGTGTGGGTACTACCTGTTCCTACTTGGTTTTCTATCTCTGAAATCCTCACATCTTCATTAAGCACCACCCAAGTGTTTAACTCCATCTTAGAGTTTGACACTGGTTATGAACTTGGGCGACAGGGGTTGTCCTGGCTGCTGAGTCCCGTCTGAATCGGATCCAGTCTTCCTGCAGGCTAATGGCCGGCTTCCTGTTTCTAACCTACTTGTTCTGTGTGGATCTTTATCTGCTTCCTTCTTCTTAAGACCCTTAGTTCTTGGGACTGAGTCCCTGCAGCATTCTTGTCATCTATTTTTTCTCCCTGCTTTTTCTTCCTCCCCTGATGATGAATTTTCTTCTTGCACTAAGAAGGATACTCAGGAGAGAATAATAGGTATATTGCAAGCAAGAAGCGGGATCTCAGTAGATGTTTGTTCAACAAAAGTACAAATGATAAATACGAATATATATTTTGGCTTACACATTGCTTTCAGAAACTGTATGTTGTTGAAGGAATACTTTTGGTCTCAATTCTAGGTTTTTATATGTAGAAGTCTGTACTGAATTTGGTTTGGCGGTGGGCAAAAGGGACTTATAAAACCCAAGCTCATTTATGAAAACCAAAAATTCTAAGAATGGTGCTTTATGAAGGCATTCTCATCAGGCTAGAAAAATAACTGAAAGGCTTAAAATATCAAAAAAGATTTAATCCATGAATTTCCTAGTTGTTTATTCCTGCCGCTATTCTCTCTATTGCCAGAGCAATTAACAACATTTTCATCTCAATGGAAGGCTTCAGGTCCAATAAAATGATTTCCCAAAGTAAAGCCTGAAGGCAAAGAAGGAGGGCTATGCAGGCATGAATGACTATAAAGTGAATTATGTCTGACAGTTGTGCGTGGGGTTGAATTTGAACTACCTACAATAGACCCATCATTCTTCAACACACGAATATGCTTAAAGTATAAACACACAAGTCCATTACTGCAATGTTTCCCTTTATATAATAGAAGTCTTTTAGAAAATCTAGGAATACATCAACATTTAAATTGTTAATTTAAAAATTATACTGATGGGTTGGTACGTTAGTTCTTAACCAGGTATGTATAACATAATGGACAATGCACCAAAACTGTTAAGCTTTCTGTGATTGTTGAGAATATACTTGATTTTCAGGTTTATCTTAAAAGCTTAGCTTATATTTTTTGTTTTTTCCAAGTTTTCTGCAATGAACATATACTAATTTTATAATTATAAATTTTTTACATATAGTTATATATAATCCTATGATAAATAATTAATATACAACTATATATATATATACATATTTTTTTGGCCATGCTGTGCAGCATGTGGAATCTTAGTTCCGCAGCCAGGGATCGAACCTGCGCCCCCTGCAGTGGACATGTGGTCTTAACCACTGGACCGCCAGGGAAGTCTCTCCTGGTCATATCTTTAGTGCTTCCAGGAAACAAGAACAGATGATATAAAAAAGGAACATTCAAAGAACAAAAAACAGAGCTCTTGGAAATTGGGGATGTAATAAAAGAAATGAAAAACTCAATGAGAAGTTCTGAAATGTAAACTTCAGGTTACCTCTCAAAATTTAGGGAAAACAATAAAGAAATTGAACAAATGAAAAAGATAAGAAAATTAGAGGATTAGTCCATGGGGTCTGATATCTGAATATAAGTTCTAGAAAGAAAGAATAGAAAATGAAGGTGAAGAAATTGTCCCAAAAAATCAGTTCAAGGAAATGTCCTTAAAGCTGAAGAGAATGGCTTTCCATGTTGAAAGGCTCATTGATTACCCAGTAAGAAGGGTGGAAATAAACACACATCAAATAATATTCATGAGATTTCAGAAAATGGGGGAAAAGAATAAGAACCTAAAAGTATCTAGAAAAACACTGAATTCAAGTAAAGGATCAAGAATTAGAATGGCAATGAACTTCTTGAGAGCAACATTGTTGACAACTGAAAAATTCCTTCAAAATTAGGAAGGGAAATAATTTCTAATCAAGGATTCTATATTCAGTCTAACTTCAATTAAGTGTGAGAGAGAATAAAGACACTCTCAGACTTGTAAAGTTTCAGATAATGTAACTCCCATGCACCCTTTCTCAGGAAGCTACAGAAAGATGACTCCATGGGAAAAAAAAAAAAAGAAAATAGATCAAGAAAGAGGTCACAGAGGCCAGGTCAGAGGGTCTCTAACAATCTAGAGGCCAAGGGAATCTCTATGATGATGGAGAAGGGAGATGCAAGGATGACAGCTGGTCTCTCCAGCCAGAATGCTCTGGAAGAGATGTCTCCAAGAAAATGAAATGAGTACAGGGAAATCTACTTGGTGCACTGTGGTGACCTAAATGGGAAGGCAATCCAAAAAAGAGAGGCTATACGTATACGTATGGCTGATTTACTTTGCTGTACAGAAGAAACTGACACAGCAGTGTAAAGCAACTATACTCCAATTAAAAAAAAACAAAACAAAAACGTATACTGGGATATATGTCAATTGTATCTCAATAAAACTGGGGGGAAAAAAGAAAACAATTCCCAGTCCAAATGAAGACTCTTGCAGAGCTAGTCTGCTCAGAGACCCCAGGCGCCCTCTGTGCTAGGTTAAAGTTGGTAGTAAATAAGCCTAAATATTGTATTAAAGTATGACTAATATCTTAATATCTAATGTTCTTACTCAAAGAGCTAAAGGTTATGCTCTGACACTTCATTTGAAAATCCCACAGCACATTTCAAGGCTGAAGAATTTGGTTTTGTAGAACAGATTTTAATTTAATTAAAGTTGTGCCTCATGTAAAGTCTTTTCAATAAAATTTTTAGCACCAAAAAAAAAAAAAAAAAAAAATGAAGTGGACTCTCTGACATGTGTGAAAACGTATTGAAAGGGCTTTAAAAATTGGGAGAATTTGAGTTTGAATTCATCGAAAATTTAACAAATGGAAAAGCAAGATAATTATAACCTTTATGGAAAATAAGACATTGTTCAAGAAAGGAAACATAATTCCATTGTATGGTTCAGCTATGAAAAGCATGCATAAAGTTGTGTAACGTAAACACGGCATTCTGATCTAACCAGAGGTAGTGAAGCATCCATCCTACTGGAAAGATGGCGGCACAGGAAGCATGTGGGGTGGGGGGTGGAGAGGGCGATGTTGGCTGTAAAGAGCCTAATCCTCACCTTCCGCAGTGAGAAGTCACCTGGTAGAGTCACTAACTAAAAACAGAAACTCAGGCTGTAGTCCAGGGCTGGGTAAACTATGGCCCACAGGCCAGCCACCTGTGTTTGTAAATAAAGTTTTATTGGAACACAGCCACACCACTTGTTTACATATTGTCTGTGGCTGCTTTCATGCTGCAACCACAGAGTTGAGTACTTGCAACAGAGACCACATGGTCCTCAAAGCCTAAAATGTTCACTATTTCACTCTACAAAAAGTTTGCTGACCCCTTGCGTAGCAAATAAATGTCTTTAGAGGTTTAGAGACAAACACCAAAAGAAACAACAAGAAAAATGTGAAAATTGGGTGGCTGTTTTTCCTAATGAGCTATACAGAACTATTTGATACATTAAACAAGTTGCTTGTATTACTTTGATAAAAACAAAATCTAAATAAAAAAGGAATGTTAATATAATTTATTAGAGGCAATTTTTTTTCAGCGCCATGATAAAAATGTTAAAAAATTACCTCTATTCTTTTTGTTCCCGCTTTTGGTTTTTTGCCCATTTTTTACTTACAATTCAACTTCTTTCTTTGAGTCAACTTTCCTTTCTTTTCCTTTCTATTTTTAGTTTTGGTTAGAAACCAAGGCAAGAAGTCAAGCATTAGGCTTTAAATGACTTCTCTCCTACATTTTGAATGTATCTGGAGGAGGGACATTGCAGATTTTAGATTCCTAGGCAATCCACAAATCCAAAGAACTTGCTAAACAGATTTTATTTTACTCAACCAAAAGTGATCTCAAATTGTCTTCACACCTCAATTTATTTCTTTTAAAAGGATGCAACTGAGACTCACGTTCCATCCATTGATCACACTTGGTGACACACTTCCTTCCTAATGTAACCTTGAAATGGTAGCACATCCATAATTAATCGGGAGGTAAGCTGTCTTAGCCATTAAACAGGTTTCCAATTTAGTAGCACTTCGGGCTTTGTCCCAGCAATCACAAAGGTCATTTTTTACCCAATACTTCAAGATAAACAAGGACACTTTCCGGAAAATGTACTTTTCTTATATGCCTAATACCGGATAATACATTGATATTATACTCTAGACGTGATGGTGCATATTTCTGTTCTTGAGTCTAGGATGTGAAAAGGAAGGAGCCATTCTCACTATTATGTTCTCAGGTTAGTATTTATGACCCTACTCAGCAGAAACTTCAGTTCCAACAGTGCCAACCACTGAAGCTTACAGGCCTAGTGACACTCCTGCTGAGTCAGCTGGCCAGCTCTCCAAGCTCCCGGGGGAGGATGGCCTTTCTCTCAGTTCACAGGGTGTTGGCTGTCCACCTCCCCTTCTCTGCCTGGCTAGGGCACTTCAGTGTATTCAGCAAATGTTTACTGAGTACCTACTATGTGCCTAGCTCTGCGTGAAACCCTGTAGAGAACACAAAGATGACTAAGATTACAACGTGCTAGGAAGACTTGACAGGCACCCAGGAATTGTTAAACGACAGAGCAGGGCCACAAAGGGCCACTTGATAACGTGAGCTGTTGAAGTCACGTGTGCTCTAGGAGTTAGGAGTGGCTGGGAAGGAGTCGGACTCCAGCGTGGGCGCTGTAGGCTGGGCCCCCACTCTCGGGTGGGTGGAGGGAAGAGGGGAGGTGTTTTCAGTTGGAGAGTCCAGTGGTGAGCACGGGGCACGGCTGAAGATCCACTAACCATGGTTGGAGAATACAGCTCGAATTCCATCCACAGGGACTTAACACAAGAGATTATGCTTTTGCCCAAATTCTATGGCCAGTGGTAAACTCTGAACTCTAATTAAAGTCTTCTGATGCTAAGTTCATACTGTCTGTACTCTAGAGAGTTGTCCATTTGGAAAGATGGACCAATTAATAGACCATCTCTTGTCTCTAACAGTCAGCTCACTGGCCTCGTATTTGCAAGGGACTGTCCCAGTGTTTGTCCCAGTCAAGTATTTGGTATCAAACAGCCCATGTACCCACTGATACATCTGACTCTGCCTGCACATTAGTATCTACCTGTAAGTCAATGACCAAAGTTGAGGAAAACTTGCAAATAATACAAGAAACATGCAAATGTTTCTTCCAAGGGTGTAATGATATGAAACTTATGAGAATGAGACATTATTGCAGCCTTTTGGCATCAGGCTTTAGACAGATGCAGGGCAGACCTGCCTAGAGAAGATCAGGAGGATCTAGCACCAGGAGTTTGGCTGAGAGAGGTTTGGTGGGCATCATAGGTCCGGAAAGGAAGAGGAAAGTTCCAGAGAAGTGCATAGGCGAGAATCACTAGGACGAAAACTAGTATCTGTCAAATGGCCACTCTATGTCTTGTGCTGTACAAAATTATTCCTTCAGCCCTCACAATACTCCAGCAAGATGTACTTTGTTACCCTCATTTGAACAAATAGATCAGGAACCTAAAACTTGGAAAGGCTAAGTAATTTTCCCAAGGTCACGCAGTTTATAAAGACTGGAGCTGGATTAAAACCTTGTTCCAACTTTCCATAAAGACCATATTATTTACATTACTCAGCACAGCCCTTTTTAGGGCAGGCAGGCAAAAGGTGAGTCCTAGGAAGTCAGCTCAGGCAAAATGCCTGACCTTTTCTAAAAACACTGCTTAGGAGAGGTGAGTCTTGACATGAACTTTAAAGAATGAGTAAGGTTTCCACAGTTAGAAGAAGAAAAGAAGATGACTTCCACAGGAGGAATAGTGTAATCACAACGCAGAATACGAGCCACTATACGACCCTGGCTGGAATAGTGCAATCAAATGTAGGGAGGATGCTTTGTAAAGACAGTCAATGGTCTTAGGACAAAATACCTGGATAAGCATTTAATGATGAAATTACAAGAACAACTGATGACGTAGCAGCATCTCTGACATACCACCCTCATAACCTCAACATTTCTATCTTTATCCATTTTCCAGACCTACCACATGCAAGGTCTTGTACTGACAACTGCAAGGGATGGAGACACAAAGGATATGGCACTTTCTTGAGGAAACTTATGATCTATAATTCATAATGCTGTGCTAGATATTTGGCCAGGGTGCTACAGGAACGAGAAAAAGGACACCTGTCTGAACCTAGAGGACCATGGAGGGTTTCCACAGGAGGTGACACTTAGGTCTTGAAGACGGTTTGGTATGGGGAAGCAGAGAGTGCCGTTGAGGGGATGGCGGCAGGGAAGACTGGAGAGTGGGCAGGGGAAGACCTCACACTGCCATTCTAAGGAGTTGGTGCTTTAAATTGAGGGCAATGAAGAAGCAGAAAATATTTTGAGCAGAGAAGTGATGGGATCAGATTCTTGTTGTAGAACAATTACCCTAGCAGCAGTGTGGAGGATGCAATGGAGAGGTAGAGGACCAGAGGCGGGGAGATAAATCAGTCATGTATTACAGTAATCCAGGGTCTTTCGAACTTAGACACTGGTCCTGGGAATGAGAAAATGGGACAGATTCAAGAGAAATTACAGAACTGAACTTCACTGGTCTTGCTGACTGGTGGTGAGTTAGGAATGAGGGTGAGAAGAAGATAATTACCATGTATCAAGTGCTTTCGACCTCACAGGCTTGGAGTTAAGTCTTTTACACGCAACATCCTACTTAATCCATATATGAACCCTGCAAGGTAGATACTATATTCCTGTTTCATAGACAAGGGAATAGACCTGAGGAATTAAGTGACTTTTCCGAAGCCACACACAGAGTAAGGCGTGGCTCTGCGCTGGGCCTAGGTGGGTCTGACAGCAGACCCTGTGTCTTCATCTCTCTGCCCACCGGTGACTGAATAAGGTTTCTGACCTAGGTGACCAGGCAGAGGGCGGGGCCGCTGGCTTGGAGAGATTCATTTGGAGGAGTGGCAGGTACAGGAGAGAAAGAGAAGTTCCATTTTGGTTATTATGAAAGTGAGGAAAGTGTACATCTGCAGATACAGGATTAAGAAGATGAGACAGCTCTGGATGATGGTTTGAGTTCACTGGAGAGGTCAGCGTTGGAGGGACAGACTGAGCAGGTTCAGTGTGCAGGGAGCGGGCGGGGGCTGAGCACATCTTGCCCAGAGGGTTGTCCAGAACGAAAGAGAAGAAAGCCGAGGAGGGAGCCCATGGTGAGACCAGACCTCAAGTGTGGGCAGAGGAAGAGGACTCTGGACAGAGACTAAGAAAGGTCAAAGAGGTGGAGAAACCGGGGACGACAAGTCTCAGAGAAGACCAAGTAGAAGTTTTTAGGACGGATGGAGGTTCAAGCAGAGCTCACAGAGGGCACAGCTCCAGGGGGCGCCAATCGGATCCCAGTCTACGTGTGTGGTGCCCCGAAGTCATCCAACACGGTAGCCCTGGGTCCACAGAATCCAGGACTGAGAACAGGCAAAGATAAGAGAAGGTGGGAAGGTATCCATTTGGTTTAGTAATTGTAAGGTCATGGGGGGCACGAGTGAGGGCCATTTTAGTGGTGCGATGAGGGGAAGAAAATATTCTGGAGGACTGAGGAATAACTGGGAAGTGAGGAAGCACATGTGGTTTCCGTACAACTAGTGTATGGGAGGAGGGAAGGCAGTAAGCAGAAATAGACCTGGAGTCTGGAGAGAAACTGGGACAGGTCATACTCTGAGGAGAAACAGTGAACAGGGATACAAGATATAGAGGGAATAACTGATGGAGAGAAGGCGTGGGGAACATGGGAGGAACTGGGCTTCCTCCATCCTAAGGACAGAGCGGAAGATGGGATACAGAGGTGCAGATGAAAACTGCCCAAGGACCCAAGGAGAAGCCTGATGCTTTTTTATATGAACATTGTCCACAAAGCTGGCTTCCACAGTTCTGCTCTGTCCCTCCCCTGAGGGATACATATTCCTATCTTTATCACTAACTAGGTCCTTAGAAAATTAACTAGCATGAGTTTATCTTTTTATTCATGCATCTCATCTTCCCTACTTGGTGCTGCACCCCATGAGCACGGAGGGAGCGTTGTAGACACACAAACTCGCAGACTTAGACGTACCCTCAGAGACCATCTGTTCCAACACATTTATCGCACAGATGATGTCACTGAGGCCCAGAGGAGGAAAATGGCTTGTTCATTTTTTCTAAATGTGGTAAAATATATATAACATAAAATTTACCATTTTAAGTGTATAGTTCAGTGGCACCAAGTACATTCTCATTATTGTGCAACCATCACCACCGTGCATCTCCAGAACTTTCTCATCTTCCCAAACTGAAACTCTGTCCCCAGGAAACACTAAATCCCCATCCCCTCCTCTCCTCAGGTCATGGAAACCCCAGTCCGCTTTCTGTCTCTGTGTATTTGACTATTCCAGTACCTCATATAAGTGCCATCATACAATATTCGTCCTTTCGTTTGTGGCTTATTTCACTTAGTATAATGTTTTCAAGGTTCATCCATGTTATAGCAAGTGCTGGAATTTCCTTCCTTTTAAGGCTGAATAGTATCTCATTGTATGAATATAACACCTTTCGCTTATCCACTCATCCAATGATCCACATTTGCGTTGTTTCCACCTTTTGGTTACTGTGACTAGTGCTCCTGTGAACACTGGTGTACAAAGAGCCCACAGTCTTTTAATGATTTTTTCCCCCTATCTAACATTGTATTCTCCAGAGTAGAAATTCAAGAAAAAAAATTTTTGATGATGATGATAATGTTATCCAATCCCTCAAACTTACGAGGGAGAGAAAATTTAAGCCCACGAAACAAAAGACCATCCATTCTGTAACTCAGCTACTATGCTGATGCTCTTTAAGTGGAATCAATATGTAACCAAAATACACAACTACCATGAAACTATGGATTTTCTTTTTTCACGTGCATTTATCTTCCCTCCTGTGTCTCTCTCTATTTTCCAGAGAGGAGCAAATCTGATCCAGAGCTTCATTTCTTTCTAAAGTAAGGCTGTTCCGTGGGAATCCTTGGAACACAGCCACATGATGAAACCATAACATCTTAAAACTCCAATGTCAAGGATTTCCTTTGGAAAATCTCATTGAGCACTTCTGTCATATTCGAAAAATAGAACAATTCAGCAAAAACAGTAGGAGCGGCATTCCCCTCTTCTACTGCCTTGCACTCAAGTGTGTGTCTCTGAAAAAAATCCTTTATTCCTATGCAATCCTCTCAAGGTCAATTCAAGGAGAGAGGCCTTTAGTAAGAACATTAAGTGTAGGGGAGATTTTTTACCTCCTTACATTAGTCTATATTCAGCATCAAATCAATTAGTATTTAGTGTTAGCTTTCCAGAATGTGTTGAAATCCTTTTTCTTAGTTAATAAGTGGAAAAATATTCCTCTGCCGATTGTTCACAACGTGTTCTGTGTTTATCAGGAGCTTGTTAAGCTAAGAAATGACTGGGCACAGACTAATAATCATTTTGTGCATTTCTAGGGCACATTAAACTTTCAGATCATGCCTTCCATGCGATGTATCTTTTGATCTGTGAAACAACTGTAGAGGGGAAGTCGGGAGGGGTTGTTATTAGGCTGCTGGAATGAGGCAGAAAGTGCTGAGGGTCACACATAGAGGTGCTCGCCGCAGCGGTTGGTGAGAAAAAATGGTTGATGGCATTTGGGTGCCACTGTAAACAATGCAGACACGTGGTCACCAACTGTACTCTGTCCTGTGTGGAAACGCAGCTCGGTCTGAGCTGGTGTGCCCATTCTTCCCCCTCCCCCACCTCACTTTGGGCAGGCAAAGGGGCTTCCCTTATTCCTCACACACCACGGCTTTTTCTCCGTCTGTCCCCTCTTCCTTGCTCTGCCTCTCTCTTCACCTGGCTACTTCTACTCATTCTTTTAAAAACATTTTAAAAAAGTTTAAACAAGTAGTTCTTTAAGGACTGTTAGGAATAGTTACAATTTTCTCTGTTCTGCCCTCCTATTTCTCCTTTCTAGAAGCATTTTCTTTTTTTTTTTTTTTTTTTTGGCTGCTCCATGAGGCTTGTGGGATCTTAATTCCCTGCCCAGGGATTGAACCTGGGCCCTTGGCAGTAAAAGCTCAGAGTCCTAACCACTGAACCTCTGAACCTCCAGGGAATTCCCTCTAGAAGCATTTTCAACCCTTTAGGCTGACTTAAAGATTCACCCTCAAATGACATAGTACTATCACAATTTCATGATGTTTCATTTTCAGGCATTATCTATTGACTTACCAATATGGAGGACGAGGACTTAGCGCTCTTTTACTCCCCCTCCCCCCATCGACATTCATCTATCTTTCTAAAATAGGTAGATTGTAATTTTGCTTAGATCAACATTAGTTTTCAGATTACTAACAACATGGAAATACCATTTACAGCTAAGTCATATCATTTCTCATGATTATTTCTCCTCTTCTGTAGCTTTTGTTTTTCCTGGAGTTTTTCTTTTTTTTTTTTTTAGTTTGTTTAATTTTCCTTAGGTGACTTTGTTGAATTTTCCTTTGGTTGTCCTGCAAGTGTTGTCCTCCAATCTTTGATCTCTAACTAGAAAGGAAAAAGCAGCCCTTGATGACTGGGAGCTGACTGGGTGCTCACAGTCAGGTCCTGGTGTTCTGCTGAACACACACCGATTCACAGGACACATCAGGCAAAGTCACTCTGACCCTGATATGGTGAGGCAAAGATGCTGTCACTCCACAGTCATGTCTTATTCCAGACAAAAGAAATGTGCAAAACACAAAAATGACCAAACCTACCCTTTCCTGCCCAATACACATAACTGCTCCATCTTTACCAACTATGGCTTTAGTCCTGTTTTGTTTCTATTACCTTCAAGATAAAAATATTAAGATGTCCAATCACAGAAATACCCGTTTCCTGATAGCTCCAATTCTGATCAAACTCCTGCTTCTTTGAACCCTCCCTCAAATCACTGAACACAAACCCAAGTCCTGTAAGAAGCTCTTTTGGCACCCTGAGATCCCTTGGTTCTCCAGGGGCTACCTGCCTTGCTACAATGAATCAAAAACCCCAAATTCGTTCTCATACAGACAGGTTCCTAGAGGTCAATGCTTGATGTATTTACCGACTGGAGGTTCCATTAATATTCATCTGAGAGCCTTAATGCCTCTGATGGGAAACCCTCAACGCACTGTGAGTGGGCACATTTGAAAGCCTTCGTGTCTCTGGCTGTCTGAGGTCGCACACCACCCCTGGCTGGGAGGATGCTCATGCTGAACTGAGCTCCGATATTTTGTTGAGGTCCTTCCTTCCATTTTAGGAGTTTTTCCTCTCTCCTTTTCTCCCTGCTTCTTCCTTTCTTTCTTTGTTGTTGTCTCCCTCCACTCCCACCCCCTTTCCTGCCTTTAGGAATAAGGTTATCAATGACTTTTTGATTATCTGATCAGATATTGATTGTTATTTGGTGAAATTGTTTTCTAGTCTCCTAGTACCTGTTCTTATGCTCTGTCTGCGTTGGGTGGTATTTGTCTATAAGAGGAAAAGTCCATGGGGGAGATGCTGGGCACCAGCCAGGTCAGTCTTTGCTGAGCCAGCTCTGGGGGTTGAGTTCAGAATGTCTTCGGGTAAACTCTGACTTCAGCACTATTTCAAAACCTTATGAGAAACCTCCATACTGTTCTCCATAGTGGCTGTATCAATTTACATTCCCACCAACAGTACAAGAGGGTTCCCTTTTCTCCACACCCTCTCCAGCATTTATTGTTTGTAGATTTTTTGATGATGGCCATTCTGACCCGTGTGAGGTGATACCTCATTGTAGTTTTGATTTGCATTTCTCTAATGATTAGTGATGTTGAGCATCCTTTCATGTGTTTGTTGGCAATCTGTATATCTTCTTTGGAGAAATGTCTATTTAGGTCTTCTACCCATTTTGGGATTAGGTTGTTTGTTTTTTTGATATTGAGCTGCATGAGCTGCTTGTATATTTCAGAGATTAATCCTTTGTCAGTTGCTTCGTTTGAAAATATTTTCTCCCATTCTGAGGGTTGTCTTTTCATCTCGCTTATGGTTTCCTTTCCTGTGCCAAAGATTTTAAGTTTCATTAGATCCCATTTGTTTATTTTTGTTTTTATTTCCATTTCTCTAGGAGGTGGGTCAAAAAGGATCTTGCTGTGATTTATGTCAGAGTGTTCTGCCTATGTTTTCCTCTAAGAGTTTTATAGTGTCTGGCCTTACATTTAGGTCTTTAATCTATTTTGAGTTTATTTTTGTGTATGGTGTTAGGGAGTGTTCTAATTTCATTCTTTTATATGTAGCTGTCCAGTTTTCCCAGTACCACTTATGGAAGAGGCTGTCTTTTCTCCACGGTATATGCTTGCCTCCTTTATCAAAGATAAGGTGACCATATGTGCGTGGGTTTATCTCTGGGCTTTCTATCCTGTTCCATTGATCTATATTTCTGTTTTTGTGCCAGTACCAAACTGTCTTGATTACTGTAGCTTTGTAATATAGTCTGAAGTCAGGGAGCCTGATTCCTCCAGCTCCATTTTTCGTTCTCAAGATTGCTTTGGCTATTCGGGGTCTTTTGTGTCTCCATACAAATGGTGAAATTTTTTGTTCTAGTTCTGTGAAAAATGCCAGTGGTAGTTTGATAGGGATTGCATTGAATCTGTAGATTGCTTTGGGTAGTATGGCCATTTTCACAATGTTGATTCTTCCAATCCAAGAACATGGTATATCTCTCCATCTGTTTGTGTCATCTTTAATTTCTTTCATCAGTGTCTTATAGTTTTCTGCCTACAGGTCTTTTGTCTCCTTGGATAGGTTTATTCCCAGCAATCGCACTACTGGGCATATACCCTGAGAAAACCATAATTCAAAAAGAGTCACGTACCACAATGTTCACTGCAGCTCTATTTATAATAGCCAGGACATGGTAGCAACCTAAGCGTCCACAGACAGATGAATGGATGAAGAAGATGTGGCACATATATACAATGGAATATTACTCAACCATAAAAAGAAATGAAATTGAGTTATTTGTAGTGAGGTGGATGGACCTAGAGTCTGTCATACAGAGTGAAGTAAGTCAGAAAGAGAAAAACAAATACCGTATGCTAAAACATATATATGGTATCTAAAAAAAAAAAAAAAGGTTCTGAAGAACCTAGGGGCAAGTCAGGAGTAAAGACGCAGACGTAGAGAATGGACTTGAGGACACGGGGAGGGTGAAGGGTAAGCTGGTACGAAGTGAGAGAGTGGCATGGACATATATGCACTACCAAATGTAAAATAGATAGCTAGTGGGAAGCAGCCGCATAGCACAGGGAGATCAGCTCGGTGCTTTGTGACCACCTAGAGGGGTGGGATAGGGAGGGTGGAAGGGAGGGAGACGCAAGAGGGAGGAGATATGTGGATATATGTATACATATAGCTGATTCTCTTTATTATAAAGCAGAAACTAACACACCATTGTAAAGCAATTATACTCCAATAAGGATGTTAAAAAACAAAAAACAAAACCGTATAAGAACGTCCTCATTAGTCTTATCTCTGTGTTCCTGAGACTGCCTTGCTCAGTCTCTAGGAATCAGAAGGTATTGTCTGGCCTCTGAGTGTCGACTGGGCTTTAGCCAAGTCCTGAAGGCAGGCGGCTGCACCAGCACTGGCCTCTGGGAGCACTGCAGTTCTCACAGTGTCTCATGGACATAAACCATGCATCTCCTCTGGGATAAACACCTGCTGCCCCACATCACCTTAATTTATATGCTTCTCTCTCTAACTGGCAGTTTCACCTGGAATAATTTTGAATTGCAGTGGCTGCTCTGGGGAACTTTGGACATGAACAAAATTGTTCATTTGAGAGATGCCTTAGAACACAAAGGGAAGAAACAGCAGGAGATTATCCTGTCTGCCTAAAAAAGAGAGAGCATTTTGGTTTTTGTAGATACCTCTCTCCTACATTTCTGTACGGTGAAGATTAGTAAATGCTGGCTTTAAAATATGCTGCTTGATAAAATTTTCAAGGCCCAAATAATTATCTAAACCAGTTGTAATAACTATCTTTTGCGTATAAATATACGTCAAAATGGGTTTTCTTGAATCTAAACGTTTATCTTCTCTTCTTGCAGAGGAAGGATGTTTGTTGTTTACAGTGATAATTTCATAAGTGTCTGAAGTTGGCCCCCTCTCACTCCTTTTTTCTATTCCTTTCCCCCTCTTTTTCTCTCTCTTGGTAAACTTTAAAAATTAATTAATCAAAATAATCATCCTGTCATTATGGGTGCACTTTAAGAATTTCTATTTCAGACTGCCAAAAATATCGAAAAGACAGAAAGAAAAATATTAAGCGATTTGTGTTTCTTTTGTGGACACTGAAAACTGTATTTACAAAATAGCCTTTGTTACTATTGCTACAAGATAAGAAGAAAAGGCTCCTGTCAAGTAAAAGAAGAGCCTTGAGCATTATTTAGAGTCTTTAAAATTTAGTTTACCATATAAAAATAATATCAGCACAACAATTTGGTTTATACAAGACCAGGGTCAAATTTCTTATGATTTAAAGTTTCTAAATTCCCCACATTGTTTTTATGAGTTACCTAAATCATCACTGTTTCCATAACTTATTTAAAATTTATGCATACACTCACATAATTGTATTCAGCTACATGAGAAGGTAATCATGAATTTTTAAAAAGTGCTTAATTTTGTGAAATTTTACAATGCTATATGTCAGAAGGATTCATTATGTTAGTAAAAATTGTAACTGCTTCATTCTTAACTAAGATTAAGACCTTTGATAAACAGTCATTAATTAATAATCACTGTTACCTAGACAATTTACAAGAAGGAAACAGATACAAAATAAAAGCTTTTGTGCTGAAACTGTTTTTAAGTAACACAAAGATTCGATTCTCCACCTCATAAAGGGAAAGATGATAGGTTTTAATTCATTCAAAATTGTTACAAGAGCTCTATTTTTTACCGAAATTGATAACCAGAAAGTGAGTTCATCTTTCTATGTTAATTATACATAAAGGTAATAATGCTTAATTATTATTTTGAGGTTAGTTATACATAAGCTTAACAATGTTTAATTAGGTAGAGCTTAATGAGTATATTTTTAAATGAGAGCATAAAAACAATAACTTCTTTTGACTAAAAAATTATTTTTATGCCTTTTTGCAGCGATGGGTGCCAGTGTGTCTTTTGAGAATGGAGAGATTGGGATAAAGGCCACGGCTGAGAAGGCTGCTTAGGTTGTTCTGGGGTAACGGAGGCACAGCACAGACTTAGAACAGTGGGACACACCTTCTGCTCTTTTTTTTCCCTCTCTGGACCAAAGGGCCTTCGATCCTAAACCTGAGACTTGGAAGCATGGAGAATCCTAATGTGAACTCGACCTTCAATCATGTCAAGCCGTGCCTTCTCCTCTTTCACAAACATCTAGGCTGCTTGTAGGCTTTTTTAGAATCTATCAGAAACGAGAGGATGAAAAATGTGAGATGGAAATCCTCACCCATCTTGCCAGTGATGTTTTGTACTTTTGGGTGAAACCTGCAGCTGTATCTCAAAGGTTAATAAGGCATTTCTGGAATTGGCTACAGACCGATTCACAACCCATTTCCTTGTTTATCCTCAATTTGTTGCATGTCTTTGACCACCTACTGTGCCAAGTTCTTTACATCTATTATCATTAACTTTTAAAAAAATTTATTGGAGTCTAGATGATTTAAAATGTTGTGTTAGCTTCTGCTGCACAGCAAAGTGAATCAGTTATGCACATACATACTGATAACAAGCCCCTAAAACTCAGAGACAGAACCTCATACCAGGAGTCATCTTGCTGGTCAGGCAGTTGGTTTGCAAGTCAAGCCAAGTTCTATCTGACTTCAATATGGCAATTTTCTTTTTCACTATTTTATGTTGCCTTCAGTGTCACAGAGAAAATACCACGTTAAGGACAGGTTTGTGTTTGTGCAAGTCCGTGCAAGTGTGTATGTGTGTCCGCATGCGCGCACCTGGGTGTGTGTGTGTGTGTGTGTGTGTGTGTGTGTATGTGTGTATTGAGATGGTGGTGAAGAGTTATAAAGAACTAGACCAGTTAATTCAAGTTCAGTTAGTGGATTTTTGTCACTTTTTCTTAAATATTTTTGTCAATCATAGTGGCCATACAACTGTACTCCATCAAAAAATCTCTACTCACACCAGAATTTGGGGGAAATTTTATGAAAATAAAAAAGAAAATTTGCCAGTGTAGATGTCTCAGGCAATTATAGCCATCTGCCTCTTGTTAGCCCAGGACGTTCCATCTGTTATATGCTTCACATCAACCAGAGAGGGGGCCCAGTGTGGTGCAGACACACACCGAGAATAGACGCTGGGGTTCTGGGAGAAGGATGGGAAAGCAGCTAGATGGTCTTCTCTGGTCCCCTCATGAAGTGTTTAGTCTGTAGGTGGTGGCTGGGGTGCCCTGCAGCGTCCTCTGCTTCACTAGCTGGTCTACCCTCAGATGAGGTCGAATCTGCCCACTCAGGAGTCTCAAAAGGCAGAGCAAGAGCACTGACTAATGTGATCTTATAACCGCTGTCTTCTCCCTTCTCCAGGCGGAAGGCACTAAACTTCCCTTTTCATTTTGGAACCAGTTCTTTGTCACCTAAGCTGTGCTTAACGACGACTCACTGTCACTATAGCATCAAACGTATCACTGCAAACATGTTAAATCAGAGGCACATGTTTTCATCAGTTAAAACCCATCAGCTTTAACCTATCTTGAACTTCAGATGAAACGTAGCACTTGTAGAAATTTGGACTTTCTACGCTGTGACTATAAGTAATCTGAAGACCTAAACCGGTTTGAAAACAAAACTCCAGCAGTTTTTTTTCCTGATCCACAGCCTTCAGTAAATTTCACTTTACCCTAATAGCCCAATTGGGTAGGCTTGCCTTTGTCCTCCTGGGCAAGAGGAGAGAAAAATCTTCCTTTTCAACTCTCTTATAGAATTTTGTAAACTTCCTTTCCTGAAAACCTGTCTTTTGCAAGAAAATGACTTTGCTCCTGGGTTTTCCTGGTCCGAACTGCTGCCGACCTGGGACATGTTTATTTATTTATTTTTTCTTCTAGTACTAAAACATGAAATGTTAATGTTACTGCTGTTGGAGTTTTCTTTGCCATCCAGGTGCCACTCATGGTGTGGTGAAATCAACAGAGGGATATAAAATTCAGCGCTGCTTCTTCTGAGATGTCAAAGGCTGTTTTTTTTTTATGTGTGTGTGTGTGTATGTGTGTTCTTCTCCTGATCTTTAAGATTTCCTACCTCAACTCAAAGTTATTTACATACTTCTTTTATTACTGTTAACTGCCCTTTCTAATTCAGCCTGTGGTGAATTAAGTATGGCCTCTCAACACCAAGCCACGGCTCCTGTGCCTTGAGGAGGTCTCTAAGTACTGGATGGTCTCATATCCCCGTCTCCACAGGACTCAGCACCGTCAGGACACTTACATCCCGGGATCTGCATTCATATAAGTGTACAGTCTGACTTGTGCTTGTCAATTTCATGAAAAGAAGCTAAAAAAGACACTGAGGAAACACCAAAGCCATTTCAAGTAATAATTCTCCTTTGTGCAACCACAGAAGTAATATCCTCATGGGTATAAACCCCAAAAGGCTGATAGAAAAGCTTCTCTGAACTGCAATGATTGATGGTCCTCAGAGATGGAGAAAGCACTGCAAGCTGACATGTTTATCACTTGCATTTGGAGGCAGGATAGCGCTGGGGAAGGGCTTTGCAGAGAAGTGAGCCTGAATGCCAGTTTGAGTGATGGGTCTGACATACGAAACTGGAATGGCCCCCCATTACAGTGGGAAACGAACCCCTGCTTTAATGAATCCACAGCAGTAATTTAGGGTATAGATTCCATCTGCATGGAAGACAGGACGTGGCAGGGTTGTCTGTTGCTCACACCTGTGGAATGCAGGCTCTAAAACCTGATCGTTGTCATTCTTGAATAATAGCATAAAGAACATGAGTAAGAATTCTCATCCTTGCAAAATGGGTTTAGCTTTCATATTCCTGTCCTTCAAAGTGGGAATCAAAATACAGGGAGCTTTGAAAATAGCAAAAAATGTCTTGTAGATTTATTTCCTTTCCTTGGAAGCATTATAGAGAAATATTTAAGGGTTAGAATTTGCACAGGAATAGAGCAGTTAATCAGCTTGATTTTCTGTGTCTCTCTTCTCTACCGTGTGACAAAGAGGGTTGGGCTCTGATTTCTAAATGTGAAGATGAAAACTGTTATGTACAATGCTTTTTTAAAAACAAGAAACCCTTTTATCTCAGCTAAAAATTGTTACTTGCTCTTTACTTTTTATTTCAAGCTTCAATTTCATTTTCTATCGCCTTAAATACCAAGACCAGATATATACCAGATATATAAAAATGTTATATTATGCAATTACATTGCTATTTTTAAAAATCTAGGATGCTGTGAATACTTAAACGTGTTTTTTATTGATAGAGAAAGGAAATCCATTTATATCCTGCATATAACACTGAAAATAGATTCTAATTATAACATACATTACAAATTTTCATTAATGCCACCTGAATTTTTATCATTATTAAAGGAATTCTCTTCAAAAAACAATGAGGTTTGTCATTAAAGACAGCAATGTCTTTGACAAAAATGATGTGTGATTTGCAGTGTTTATGAGAAAGTGGGTTCATCATCGGCAGATGTTTCTGTTGCTGATGCCACACGTGTGTGCAGGGAGGGGGGGGTTCTGCTCCCCTGCTGCCTCCTCCAAAAGCATCTGTCTGCAGGGCGCCTTGTCCCATAAAGAAGCTCGTCTTGGTAAAGAGGACAAGCGAGGTGTCCAGCCAGCCCCCGTCAAGCGGACCCGGCCTGTGGAAGCCGTCCTAGGAGGTGCCATGTGGTAGAGAGCAGAATGTCTGGCTATTCTGGTGCTGAATGGGTTTCCTGAGAGCGTTTCTGTCCTCTTGACTAATCCATGGTGTGTGTGTGTGTGTCTGTCTGTCTGTCTGTGTGTGTGTATGTGTGTGTGTGTGTCTCTGTGTGTGTGTGTGTGTCTGTGTGTGTCTGTGTGTGTGTGTGTCTGTGTGTGTGTCTGTGTGTCTGTGTGTGTGTGTCTGTGTATGTGTGTGTGTCTGTGTGTGCGTGTGTGTGTGTGTGTGTGTGTTTAACTCATCCGTTTGCTTCCAAGAATGAGTGGAAGCGAGGGGAATCTAACATGCATCAGCATTTCATGAGCTGGGTGAATGAGGGTGGGTGAAAATAACCATAAATTGGTATGCACTGGCTGCACCCACGTAGGGGACGGCTTCGAATCTTTGTTATTTCACCCCGGGGGTAGGAATCTGTGTAAAAACCCCTCACAGTCCATCCCTCTCTCTCCCCCCATCACCCTTGGCAACCGCAAGTCTGATCTCAACTATTACATGTACAAGGGATAAACAACAAGGTCCTACTCTGTAGCACAGGGAACTGCATCCAATCTGCTGGGATAGATCATAATGGAAAAGAATATAAAAAAAAGAATGTCTATATGTGTATAACTGAGTCACTTTGCTGTACAGCAGAGATTGGCACATTATAAATCAACTATACTTCAAGTAAAAAAAAAGAAAACAAACCCTCGCAAGGACTGTACCTGGTACATGTCATAGTGACATGTAGTCTTTTCATTCAAGTCACCTTGCATGCAGAGAGCAGAGTAATTCTGCTCCTGAAAGCACAAGTCTGGGTCAGCATCCACCCCCTTCTCCCCACTCTTTAGCCTCCTCAACCTTTTCCCAGAAAAGATTTGCTGTCTCTCCTCCACATCCCATGATGGCTTTTTAAGTGCAGCTCTGGAGGGCACAGTGACCTTCTAGGAACGTGGGGACAGCTGAGTTTTTTGGAAGTGCTGAGCTGATAGAGTCCTATTAGGGCACCTGGTATGGAAAATGCTGCAGCTTTGGGGGATGTAGGCAATCAAAGGGAGACAGGCACAGGAGAGAGATCCCCTCATTCTCCGTTCAGCTCTCCTTTCGTGTCTTTGAAATTCAATATATACAGTAGGGCTTTTTTCCTTCTTTTGTTGCAGAAGAAGGTATTTTAATCTGCTCTTATCAAAAAGTCAAAATAAAATGAACAGGAAGTTTAAAAACAGGTCCCTATGCCAACTGCAAGCATATAGTGTTTGTACAAGAAATATTTGCTAAATTTAATTGAATTGTGGCTTAATGAGTCATTTCTCTGAACCTCAAAAGTGTTCAATTGTTGTGGAAAGGTTTTGCAGATACCTCAGATGAACAGGCTCTGATTGACTTTTTGGGAAATGTAGCACAGAAATGACTGCAACAATTTTCAAAAATAGATAAGGACTATTAAGAAACACATAACCAGAACAGAGTCACAGAACATGCAAAACCAATTTAATTATTAGTGTGAAATCTCCCTCTTAATTTAATTTAACAGAATTACATTATCTTAAAGAGGATATATGTGTATTTGTTAAAAACAGTTGCTTTAGGATTAAGATGATTATAAACGTGAGTCAGGCAAAGGAGACCCCACACAGCACACAGCGTGAAATGGAATCACTTAATTGGTGGCATCCAGCTTGCCATCGATGTTAACCAGGCAAAGAGCTGTGAAGTTCATATAATTATGAGCAAAGCTGAACAACTGTTTTTCTTTATTGATTTCTACCTTTTTCCTATAATGACTATTCAAATTTAGCTTCTTGATTTTTTTCCCTCAGCAAAATAGGGCTGCAATATTATCCAGCAATAAAAAGGAACGAGCTATCAAGACACGAAAAGACATGGGGAATCTTTAAATGTCTATTGCTAAGTAAAAGAAGTCCATCTGAAAAGGTTAGGATTCCAACTACATGACATTCTGGAAAAGGCAAAACTATGGAGACAGTAAAAAAAATCAGTGGCTGCTGGGGGTTTGGGGTGAGGAGGAAAGTATAGTTGGAACACAAGGGATTTTTAGACTAAACTATCCTAATGACACTGCAATGGTGGAGACTAGTCATTCACTATACATTTATCAAAATCTGCAGACTGTACAACACAAAAAGTGAAGCCTAATGTAAACTATGGACTTCAGTTAATAATACTGTATCAACATTTTGTCATCATTTATAAGAAACCTGCTAGGCTGTGGCAAGTATATAACACCAACGATAACTATGGTGTAGCAAGACGTTAATAACAGGGGAAACTATGTACGCATGTGGGGAAGGGTGAGCAGGTATATGGGACTTTCTGTTCTTTCCCTTTAATTTTTATGTAAACCTAAAATTGCTTTAAAAAATAAAGTCAATTAATTACATTTAAAAAAAAGTCAGTAAAATCAAACTTTCAAACTATTAAGCCACATGATAGTAAGTCATTTGCAAGACTAAGTCACTTTGTTTTAAATTAATAACATGACTCCATTTCTACCTGATATTGCCATTAATTTGATATTAATTAACTTAAATTAAATAACCTTACTATTAAAAGAAGAACTAAACATGTTTACTTGTTTTAGGCTTTGATTCCTATAACTCATAGTAAGAAAAATCAATAAAAACTTAATGTTTTAGAATATGCTTAATAATTAGTCCCACAAAAATTAATTTATGCATATGGTCTGTGTTGGGCCTGTTCTTACTGATTGAATTTTCTTTCCTCTCTGCCTCCTATTGCACCTGCCATATTAACTAGAAATTTGAAGTCAGGTCCTTCTGTGCGTGCGTCTCTCTATCAGGGTTCCAGACAGCCTGGAGACCTCTGCTGGTTGCAAATGATGAGGACACAAGGACCAGCCCTGGGAGATGGAGGGGAAGGGGAAGAAGAGAGGAGAGCAGAAAGTTATCAGGGATTGACATGATCCTCTATTTGAACTGTCAAATAAATACATTATGTCTATCTCCCAGGGCCCTTCTCATTCCTAAAACAAGCACAGACAATAAACAGACAAGCCAGCACAGAAAGACTCACCCTGAAATCCTGGCTCCACCACTTACTTGCTATATGACCTGGCACATGTCACTTAAATTCTCCGCGCCTCTTTCCTCATCTATCAAGTGAGGGTTTGAGTAGGAACCCATCTGCAAGGTGAAGTTAGTAAGCTCAGCAGACATTGTTCCTCACTGTATCTGTCTAGGTACTGTAGCCAAGACTGAAGGACAATCTGTTAAATAAAGTTGACGCTAGTGACAAAGAAAAATGAAATAGTGCCTTCTTCCTGATCCACGACTTTGCTTTATCCTCTGAGTTCATATTTCAAATGCTAATTCCTCCTGGACATTTAAGATGGAATTATAGCTTGAGAATAAATTTACCTGGGAGAAGTAGTTTGAATTACAAATTAAAAATTACTGAAAGTTTCTTTGAGATTAGCTTCCTTACATAAATACACTTTGTTTTTAATAGCTACATTTAAAAGCAGAAAAAAATCTTAGACAACAGTCTATCTATCTTATTTCCATAGCATGGAGGTGTCACAATTAAAATGCAGCCATGCTTGCTGGCAGAAAACATAATGGTCATATGAAATATCTGTTGTAAACATTTAATGTTCTTTTAAATAGCAGGATTATTCACATCCTACCAATTTTTAAGAGATGAATAACTCTTCCAAGCAAATATTTGCATTTCTATGGCTTCTCTGTGCTTTCTTCAACTATTATAGAAAAGTCTGCAGGGAGGTCAGCTTTCCCAAATGTGGCCATAAGGCTGCTGGGGGATTCTCTAAAGCACAAACATATTGGCTAAATCTGCTTCTTCTGTCCACTCTTCATTCTGTTTTTATATTTTGTCCTTCAGTGTATTCAAATGAAAGATAGCCTGATTTCTTTCCATCCCAACGTGCTAATCTTCAAGGTCTCCAGCGTTTAAATTCTACGTCAGTAATAAGATTATGCAAGGGATCTTCATAGCTCAGACTCCTTTCCCCAGAATACACCATGTTCTCCTTCCCTGGGTCGTAAGATAAAGC
Organism: Balaenoptera musculus; assembly: GCF_009873245.2. Classification (NCBI taxonomy): domain Eukaryota; kingdom Metazoa; phylum Chordata; class Mammalia; order Artiodactyla; family Balaenopteridae; genus Balaenoptera; species Balaenoptera musculus. Next base: position 8,004,796 of record NC_045793.1, read on the forward strand.
AGTGCTCAGTGGCAGTTAATCTTTGTGAGGCATGAAGCATCGTGAGATGTCACAGACCAGGAGGAAAAGATCCAGTTCTACCCGGTAACCTCAGTTGGACCTGTTACTCTGTTTCATTGGGCAATAATGACTCTCATCTTAACCTCCATGGGTATCATATGTGATAATAGTTATGATGGGCTTTTAAAATTGCAAAGTGCCCTACAAATATAATGTATCATCACGGTTATGTGATAGGGGGTTAAATATAATACAGTTGATTCTCAATATTCACAGTATTTATGTTTTCTATAGTCAGTGCAAACACCGAATTAGCAAACACTGAACTGTGGCTCTCAGGGGAAATACAGGGCAAGGTTCCTGCGAGCCTCTGGTCACAGCATTTCATCAACCAATCAATACCTAACCTTGTTTTATGTGTGTTTCTGTTTAAAGACACCTTATTTAACATATGTTGTTGATTCACTAACATTAAACTCACGGCCAAAAGCACTGTAACTCATGCTTGAATGAAGCTTATTTAATCCACATGTTTTGTCTGTGAAGCACAAAGCCTTCTTGCACTTAGGAACAACAGACAGCGCTTCAGTACTTCATTTGGGGCCATTCCAAACAGGGAAATCGCTAATAAAAAGCCCCCAAATGCAGAAAGACGTGGCACTAAATAGACCACGAAAATAACAGTGCTTCTCTGCACATCTCTGCAAATGACCACAAAAGCACCACTAGGAGATCTTAACAAGTAGGTGAATTCGCAAATATGAAATCTATGAATAATGATGATTGACCACATGAATATAAGAAGTTAAATTTTCTGTGTCTTCTGGAATACTTCTGAATATTATAATAAGAAGAATTTTGGCTTTCAAAGTGTTTGCTTATTCAGAAATAATTGGGTATACAAATATACACTGTATGTCAAAAACAGGTGAGCTGAAGATTTGGGACTAAAATAGATTCCCTGCTTTTGACAATCTGGTTTAACCAAATACTAAAAACGTCATAAAAACAGAACTTAGGTTCTCTCACTGAATTTTAATAATAAATGCCTTTTTTGGTTTGTTTTTGTTAATGAAAAATAATTTAATTTTGTAAAAGAAAGGTGGAGATATGATGGTACCAATTTGTTTTCAATTGAACATTTCCCAAAGTTTTCAGTGCTTACTTAATTCCTTGTTTTTATGAGTGACTTGGTATTGAGGTCAGACTTCCCTTTATTTTTTATTAATTAAAAGTCACAGACTAGATGTAGTAACACTGCCTAAGATGTACTGAGCACTCACTATGTAGCAAGCACTGTGATAAGTGCTTTACATTCATCATACCATTTTTAATCTTCATAGCAAAGCATCTGACATCAGTACTACTATTACCCACAGTTTATAATGAAGAAAACTGAAGCTGAGATATGCAGGGAACCTGCTGTAGCTCCTTTAGCAGATGGGACAGCTGATCCCAGGTGTCTGATGCCAGAGCCTGCGCTCCTAGCCTTCACTCTTCGTAATCTCCACTTCCAGCCTAAACTTTATTAAAAGATTTGCTTTTGCAGCTGTTTTATCTGGATGTTGAGAGTGTGTCTTTTGATTATACTGCTGTAATTATCAATTGTATTTGTTAAAGACACATTTGGGTGACAAGGGAAGATGATTATGCCACCAAGAGTGTGTTATTTTGGAAAGGATATTGAACGAACCTGCCATATGAGATCTTGGCCCAGTCACTTAACCTTTGTGAGCATTGTTTTCCTTAGCTGTGATATGATGAGGTTTAAATACATTATATTCTAGACACTTTTATGATTCTATGAAGGTAATGATGATGAAAAAAAAAAAACCCAATGGATTTCTGAGAATGAAAGTTATTAATGCAATTAAAAAAGAACGCCAAGCTAACTCACGGGACAAATTCCATCTAAATAGAAGGCTTCCCTCAGCCTTGAGAAGATTTTGGACATTAAGACTATGTTAAGTTTTCTTTAGGACGTGAAAAATTAGATATAATTGCATCTTTTCAGTTTTAATATTATTTCTTGCCTACCACTTAAATAAGCTTTCTCATCAGTGTTTTACTACTTCTTTAATCATTATAATAAAAGCCGAAGGCAACTGAGAAGAAATTTCAATTAACTATTTGCCATTTGTTCATTCATCAATTTTGCTGCATTCAACGCAGGAGGCAAGAGGGAAATCACAGGGCGACGAACTGCTATCAGAGATTCTCTCTGAAAGGAGTAGCAGACAGTTTAATCCACCACATTTTTCTCTGTCTCCATTTAAAAAAATGCATTCTGTTAATCATTCTCTTCAATCACACCTCTAAAAGAACTACAGAATTCTAAGCTGTAGATAAATATTTAATTCCTGTGCATTTCCCAATCTCTACTGGCGAAGGCAAGAAAGTCAGGCATGAACAGGAGACGATGGTGTGATCGCTGCATGTTCCTCCTCCTTGCCCATCACCCCTCTGCAGCGTCTCGGGTACCAGCTCCTCGTAGACACTTACTAAACACCACCCCATGAATAAATAACTCCAGAGAATAGTGTGGATTAGATCCTCTTTTACCTCGATTACTTCTTTAAAATTGAAATTGGTACTGAGGTAACTGTTGAATCACATGCAGTTATAGAAATAATAGAGATACCGTGTATATTTTGCCCAGTTTTCCTCAAAGGAAACATTTTGCAAAACTACTGTAGAATGTCACAATCAGGATACTGAGATGGATACAATTCACTGATGGTACTCAGACTTTGTACGTGTGGGTGTGTGTGTATATTTAATTCTATATAACTGAATCACCTGTGCAGGCTGTATATTCACCACCACAGTCAGATATTGAACAAATCCAACTGTAAGAATCCCTCGTGTTGCCCTTTTATATCCACAACCCCTCTGGCCTCTCTTTACCCCTCCCTCACACCCCTGTCGCCAACCGCCGGCAACTGCTAATCTGCCCTCTATTTCTAAAGTTCTGTCACTTCAAAAATGTCATGTAGGGCTTCCCTGGTGGTGCAGTGGCTGAGAATCTGCCTGCCAATGCAGGGGACACGGGTTCGAGCCCTGGTCTGGGAGGATCCCACATGCCGCGGAGCAACTAGGCCCGTGAGCCACAACTACTGAGCCTGCGCGTCTGGAGCCTGTGCTACGCAACGGGAGAGGCCGTGACAGTGAGAGGCCCGCGCACCGCGATGAAGAGTGGCCCCCGCTTGCCGCAACTGGAGAAAGCCCTCGCACAGAAACGAAGACCCAACACAGCCAAAAATAAATATGTAAGTAAATAAATAAATAAATAAATATTTTTAAAAAGTCATGTAAATGGAATCATTAGGTGTGCAACCTTTTGGGATTGGATTTTCCCTCAGCATAATTCCCTGGAGATTTATCCAAGTGGTTTTGTGCATCAATAGTTTGCTCCTTTCTATTACTGAGCAGTATTCCATGGTATGGAGACACTGCTTGTATTATTCTCCAGTGGAGCTGTATTCTTTTCTCTTTTGCCTTTCTGAGTAATGACCATGTCCAAGTCAACCCAAGACACCATCTGCCTGCAGAAGGAGTGCGGGTAGAGGTGGGAGGAGGGAGGGTTACTCCAGGTAGTGTTCAGTTTCTGACATGTGCCACGAGACCATGCATCCACAGAATACTCTGTAATGTGTCCAGAACAGAAGTCTTACTTTTTATCCCCTGGTTCCCAAACCACTTCTCTCCCAATGTCATTCTCAGTAAATAGTACCACCATGTGCCCAGTTACCCAGGCCAAAATCTTGGGGAGCCATCTTTTACCTTTTTTTCACCTACCACCCAATCTATCACCAAATACTGTGGGCTCTTCCTTCAACATATTCAATATATTCCTTTTCCAAATGCTTCTCCACTGCTGCCACGGTAACTGCTTTGGCCCATCTCTCACCTGGGCTCTACAGCTGGAGCTTGGCTGGTCTCCCGAGTCCCTCCTGCCCTTGCCCATCCACCCCTGCTGTAGTTAGCACAGCACCCGGCAGCTGGAACGATGTGCCTAACAGCTCAGTCGGATCCAAGCCACCTGCTTCTTCCCACCTCACCTCCACGATGGTCTTCAACCTGCTGTCTAGCTGCTGGCTAAGGCTCCAGCTGTGTCCGTCTGTCCTGTCACCATCGTGGTCCAGCCACCCCAGCTTTCTTGCTGCCCCTTGAACAAGCGGCGCATATGCCCCCACCTCGGCCTCCCAGCCTGTGCACCGCCCTCCACGCTTCCCGGGACACTTCCCCTCCCGCTGTCCACACACTGCGCCCTCGCTTCGTTTAGGCCTCTGCTGAAACGCCACCTCCTCCTACCTTCTCCGAGAGGGTTTCCCCGAATCCTCCTTTATTTTTCTTCTCAGCATTTACCACTAGCTAACATTGTATTACACAATTATTTTCTCAGTCTTTGTCCATGCCCCTTGGAACACATGCTTCATAAAGGCAAGGGCTTTTTCTGTTTTATTCATTGTTTCATCGCTATCGCTTGGCATATATAAGCGTTCAACATACCTTTGAGTGAATACATGATTTCCCCAAATTCCTTTACTCATAGCTTTTAAGCCATCAAGGACTAAGCAAAGCAGGTCACAGAGATTTCCTGTGACACAGAGACAGTACCTACCCTTCCAGCCAACATGGGGAAGACACGAAGCTTCTTCTTAATAGCAGGAGGATTTGGTGACAGGGAGCACGGTAGATTACATCCATGCCCCCTCCCCCAGCCCTCTCTCCCTCCTCGTCACTTGCTGTTTCTCCGACTGAAGAAGCAAGAGTTTATTCCTCTTCTTGACTCAGGATTTGGTCAAATGGCTTAATTCGGACAATGGTGTGCTAGTGGGAGTGGCAAGACCAAAAGCTTGAAAAGTGCTCACCGGAATGGGCTGCTATCAGTGGCTTGAGATGAATACACCCGTGTAACCCTGCAGTCCCGGGAGGAGCATGCCAGGTGCACCACAGAGCCCTCAACTCTTAACTGACCTGCACATCAGTGAGAAAAAGCGATTGTTGGAACTGTTATCCGGCACTTCTTTTTGGGGTCAACAGCTACCTGGTAGAATACGTAAAAGCAAGGCTTTATTTTTAAGCCCAAGAAGACTATGAGAAAAGACAAACAGAGGGAGAGAGAAGAGCTGAGCTTCGGCCCAGGGGGCAGGCAGCGTGCTCACAGCGGGTGAGGGGAGGACTCGGGTGGAGAGCTGCTGCCCAGCTTCCCGACGCGGGGCGTGGGGGGCGCCTGCCACGGAGGGGGCTCGGCACCAACCTGGGCAACCTAGCCTCGTCAGGAGAGGGACGAGGAGTGAGCAGATGTGTCTCCGGCTCTCTCCAGCCTTTCCCTTGTGAGGAGCGAACCCTGAGATGAAGCCCATGACTCCACCACGGGGCTGCCGTGGGGAGGCTGCCATGGGGAGGCGGGAGGACATGACAGAGACTCCGGGCTCTGTCCCCTCCAGTGAGGGACAGAAGCAGCAAAGGGAGTGATAGCAGATGCTCTCTGGGAGCACTGCCTCAGTCAAGGAGGGACTCGAAGCTCACCAACCTCAGATCTTAGCATCCGAGGCCAGACAAGCACCCAGGGACCAGGCGGGCGCAGGACACGGGGCTGGAGGCCAGCAGCTGGCAGGTCTTGCAAACTCAAGGAAGGACCAGCAGTGATCCGGGTCCCTCCCTGTGATGATGTCAGGAAGAACGTCTAAGCTACAACACCTTGCTGCCCACCCCCTTCTGTGTTCCACACACCTGCACACACGTTTACAGAAGGAAGCAGGGGATAGGGAGGGCCACTTGAGAGGCCGAGCGCCTTCGTTCAGGAGGGACAGAGCACGGCAGAAGGGACTGCTGAAACGGCAAGTCAGACTCAGCTGTCGGCCAGACTGGACCACAGACAAATGAAGACACTGCATTTTCTCTGCGCATCCACGTTGTTTCATGCATGACAACGTGCAACTCTGGTATAACCAGAGCAACCTCCGATTTGGTCTCCCTGCAGCCTCTCACTCACTTCCTGTTATGTATTTTCCACGCTGCAGATGGTGTTGTCTTTCTAAAATGTCGATCTGATCAGGTTATTCTCCTGATTAAAAAAAAAAAGTCCTGGGCTTCCCTGGTGGCGCAGTGGCTGAGAGTCTGCCTGCCAATGCAGGAGACACGGGTTCGAGCCCTGGTCTGGGAAGATCCCACATGCCGCGGAGCAACTGGGCCCGTGAGCCACAACTACTGAGCCTGCGCGTCTGGAGCCTGTGCTCCGCAACAGGAGACGCCGTGACAGTGAGAGGCCCGCGCACCGCGATGAACAGTGGCCCCCGCTTGCCACAACTGGAGAAAGCCCTTGCGCAGAAACGAAGACCCAACACAGCCAAAAATAAATAAATTAATTAATTAAAAAAAAAAAAGTCCTTCCGTGACCCCCTTTGGCCCCCAAGACAACATTAAAACCTTAGCATGACTTGGGACGGAATCCAGTAATATGGCGACGTCTCTGCATTCACCTCGGACTCTGAAGACGGCTGGCAGTGATCCCCTGAGCGCTGCACTTTCTTCTGGCCTGGGGAGCATGCAGGGTACGAATGCAGGGCAAGCCAGAAGTGCTGGGGAGTTACTGCTCCTGGCAGCAGCCCTGAGCCAGACCGGGTGGGGAGGAGGAGGAGCGATACCCTGGCTTCGCCTGCTCTGCGCTGTCTCCCACAGTCCCCCATGGTCCTGAGCTCTGCTTGCCCGCAACGTGAGTGGCCCGATAATGGTCCATTCCTTTCCCTGTTCCATTTCTCCACTCCCCTACTAGTATTTCCTGGGGTCCTTTCTTAAATAAGCTGGTATTCACGTCCTCACCCCCTTGCCACTACTCCACCAAGGGGCTTCTCCTCTCCTGGAACAGGGGTCGGACCTCTGACCTCAAGAGCTCCTCCTGGGAGAACCCAAAACATGATAGGTGACCGTACAATTCATCAACACACTGGGCCACATTTTTAGAGTGAACGTGGGCATTGCTAACGATACACACTTGTCCTGGCACGAGGCAACTGGGCAAAGCAGGACATTTGGTCCTCCTTATAAAGCCTGTTTTGATCTGAACCCAGCTTACGGCTGCTGCATTTTCATCACCTTCTGCTTCTTACCCTAATTTCAACCCTTCTGAATGAAACTGGCTGAGGTTCCTGAAATTTCCCTCACAGCACATTGTGTTTGCAAAGATGGTCATAATACCGCCCAGCCCACGTGCTCCTTTTGCAGCGTGACCTTGTCACTGAGCCGAGCCTTCAAGAGGCAGAGCCTGCTTCCCCTTTCCTGGAATCTGGGCTGGAGCCCAGATCTGACCAGTAGCAGCTAGTAAAGAGATTGTGTGTGAGCTCTGAGGCTGGGTCTTAGAGACCTCCAGCTTGCACCTTTGCTTTTTCAATGTTCCTTCAAAGAGACCAACTGCCATGAAGGGAGGGAGCCCAGGCAGCCATGAGGTAGAGCCCAGGGCGGGGGCAGGGTGGTGGGATGGGAGCGGGGGTTGGCGGTTGTCTTGGAGGGGAGAACTGGGGTCCCCCCCCACCGGCTGACAGCCCCAGTGAAACTCCTGGGACGCCATGTGACTGAGGCCACTGTGGACCATCCAGTCATTCTTATGCCCCAGCTGAGACCACGTGAAACAGAAAAGCCATCCATCCAGGCCACAGAATTGTGTGAAATAATAAAGTGTTGTTTAAGCCGCAGAGTGTTTGGTGGGTTGCTGAACAAAACAGAGAACTAAAACATCCCTCCTCTCCCTGCCCTCCGCTCCTCCCCGTGCCTTTGCCCGGATAACTGTAACTTATCACTCCGAACTCAGTTTCTATGTCACTTTCCCTGGTGTGCCTTCCCTTATTTCCTAGACGGGGTTAAGTGCCCTTCCTTCTTGCTCCCAAAGAACCCAGTATTTCCACCTTCCATTTATCCTGCCACCTGTCCTTCCACTTCGAATTGCCTTTTCATCCTTTGCTGCTCTCTTCCAGTTAGAACCTAAGCCCCTTTAAGAAACTGTGCCTGTCTTGGACACCACTGGTGTTCCAATGACATATACAATGCCTGGCGCGTGACAAATGATGACTACATACTTGTTCAGTTATGACTTAATAAAAATAACGAATGTTTATTACACACATACTACGGGGCAGACCCCATGCTACCTGTTAAATATGTGTTATTTTGTTGAATCCTGTAAAGCAGGGACCTTTACTATTCCTGTTTTATACACGAGGAAACAGAATGCACAAGATGTTAAGTAACTTGCCAAAGTCATACTGTTTGTGACAGAGTAAGAATGCAAACCCACGTGTGTGATTGCAAAGGCTGTTCTTAACTGCAATCCTTATGTAACAATCAGGATGGGCTAGGTTGTGCCACAGTAACAAATAGCCCTATAGTCTTGGTAGCTTAAGAAAGCAAAGGGTTTTTTTCTTTCTGATGCTATAGATTCATCGTAAGTTGACAGGGTTCTCTGTACATTGTGGTCACCGAGGGATCCAGTTTGATGGAACAACCACTGTCTTGAGGTTTGTCGGTCACCCTATCAAAGGGACAGAAGGACCCCAGAGGGTCTTGCATCAGCAATTAAATGTTCTAGCCCAGAAACTGCACATGTCTTTTCTACTCATCACTATTTTGGCTGGAAATACTCAGTGAGCAGTGTAATGTCTACCAGATTATACCACCTCACCTGTGAATGAACATAGTGGTATGTCATCTCCTGCTGTGTGAGGAGACTTTGCCAAAGTTCTGGGAAGTTTTGGAAAAGCCTAGAATAAGGATTTCTTAACAACAGATCATAAGATTCACATTTTAGGTTATAATGGAAATCATACAGTGGCTACAAAAAGGTCTATCTTCTATCACAGTTGCTTTGATAGTTGTAGTTTGGAAAAAAGCTCTGGGACCAATATGACTTACAAACTATATTAAATTCAAATGAATCAGCATTCACCTTTAATTTTACCACCCCAGACGTTGCCACTGACAAATAGCTCTGGTCAGTAAAGCAATGATTACTCTGCATTAGTTAGTATTCAACTTCTTTCCAAGTACAGCTTCTCAAACTCATACAGAGGAATTAATACCTTTTTCCTATAGAAAAGTTATTAATACCTTTAATTAATTAGGTAATTAATTAAGGTAAGGTATTTCCTACAGGTCTACTTTATTATGATTTTGTATTACTATGCTGCACAGCCATAACACAAATAGTTATTTTGAAAAAAATAAAAAGAGGGCTCAGATTTTACTTTCTAAAAAGAAAATTAAAATGAATACTGCCATCCTGAAAACAGAGGCTATCTGTTTAACAACACAGAATGTATAGTGACATGATGAGCAGCAGATATCGACATTCTTCTAAATCCATGTCTACAATACACCCATAATGGTGCATGACATCAAGGAACCCTAAATATAATTATCCTTTTAGTTCTCACATGGAACAGGAGAACCTTCTCAGCTTTAATATTGCATTTTCCACCTTTTTAAAAAATTTATTTAAAACATATGTCCTGATATAAAGTTATCAGTCATAATTCTAGTTATTATCCTAAAATGTTATATGTCACAGAAATATCCAAGTTTCCTGCTAATTGCATTCTACTCAAATTTTTAACCATGCTATTTTAAGTTTTGTTCTCTATAGACAATCATTACTTTATGCTGAAGTTTTTACAAAATGAAGATTTTCAAGAAGACTCATAAAAAGAACTTTTTTTAAAAAAAAATGTAAGTTTCTGATAGCCTTTAGGTAATACAACTGAATTGGGTAACAAATGACAAAACTCTAATGGAAAACCTGATTACTTCCTCCAGATCAACAGGAATTAATTACATGGGACTGAATGAACTGATGAGTATGGTTTATAACTTTATGACTTTTTGGAAAATATACTAGCTTTAATTTTCACTTTTTTTAAAAAAAATCATAATCTTACGGTTTCAAGGGTTTTTAGGCTATATGTAATCTGGTCTCACTCAATCCAGAAAACTCCTCAAAGTACAGGACAAATTTCCATTTAGCTTTTGTTAAATACTCTCAATCTTGGAAATCCACTACCTCAAAATAGTGGCCACTCATTTTTGAATAGCTTAGCTATTAGGAAGTTCTTTCTAATAGGAAACTGAAATTTTCCTCTCACTGGGCTACTTTGGTCCCACTGAGTAAACCTCTACAAAGCCTAACCCTTCTTTCATGGAGCAGTTGTCAATTACTGAAAACAGATTCTTTCACTTCTCTTAAATCATATCTTTTGATTGGTATAAATATCCTCAGGTCTCTTGATTTTTCCTTTAGGGGTCCTTTATCTATCTGGTCTTCTTAAAAGATTAATATACATCTTATAATGAGGTGCCTAGGATCGGCCATGACATCCCAGCTGAGGTCTGACTGTACTTCCTTGCTATGGACACAATTCTCTTATTAAGGTAGTTCAGTACTGTATTTATTTAAAAAATCAGTCACCACATAATGTTGGCTCATATCAAACTGTCCATAAAACCAACACCCTGAGTCTTTTTCCGTGATACCAGGAGTCTTCTATCTTCTACTTACGCGTTTTTTTTCTCTTTTGGTCTAAGTGCAGGAATTAAGTTTATCTCTTATTATATTACATCTTATTATTTTTATCCTATCTTTCTAGCCTGTCAAGATGCTTTTGAAGTGCTTTTTATCATCCATCCCTCTTTTAATCCATCCCATTAAACCATCCCTCTCAGCTTTGCGTCATTTGCAAACTTAATAAACATTCTATTCGTGTCTTTATCCAAGGCGTTGATAGAAATGTTGGAAAAACGTGAGTAATACAGAAGACCTGCTTCAGGCTTCCAATTGACTTAAAGATTCTCTTGAAAGATTATTAAATCTGTTGCTGAAAATCAGACATATAAAGTCTATGACATCACTCAGCTAGTAAATGATGGACATAACTAGGTCTGGTGATGTCTCTACTTTGTGAAGCTTTGCTCATTGCTAGGGATTGCTGACTTCCTTCTTGGCTTGGAGGATTCAGAAACGTGGCAACTCATTCCAAAATTCTGATGTTGGTTGACAGTGATCACCGTTTTATTTCTAGAATATTATTTCCTCTGTTCCCTTTAGAAGTCACACTTGTCGTTGACTAGGTATCCTTCTTTCATTCTTTTCATGTGTCCTTTTTCAAGCAGTGCTCATCAAAGAGCTCCATGTGGAGTCCTATTATTTATTTAGATCCACCTCCTTTTCCTTCTTTTATGCGATCAGTTTCTGATTAGCAGCCGACTCAGCTAACCAACACCCTGGGGGCATGGATCGCTAGGGGGTGTCAAAACCTTACTGGTTTATACTAGATATCCTTTTGAAGTTCAATCTGTCTTTCCAGGTGGATAGGTACAGAGCTGGTGAATGCGTATTGGTTGTTTCTCACTGAAGTGTATGCCAATTTCAGAGGGAAATTTTAAAGTGCTTCTCATCAGTCCTGCTCCTGCTCAATGACCAAGCTTTTAAGGAACACTGGCCGGAGGAGGTGGCCGGTGATCAGCCTCGCCCGACACCCACGTGCTTTTTGTGGTCCTCACTGTGACTCCTTTGATTGTATTAACAGAATTTATCTTCAGAGTATCAGATCTCTTCCTTGCTTCTTCATCCTTCCGAAGACGCGGTGTTATCAGGAAGCAATGCCTAGCTCTTGGTGTCACACATCTGTTTCAAATGCCACCTCTACCAATGACTAGGGGGGACATTAAGCCAGTGGTTCTCAGTTGGTGGTGACTCTGCCCTTGGGGAGAACAGTTGGCAACATCTAGAGACAGCTGTGATTGTCACAACTTGGGTTGCTACTTGTATCCAGCTGGTAGAGGGCAGGGGTGGGGCACTGCTAAACACCCTACACTGCACAAGTCAACCACCACAACAAAGGATTATGTATCTGACCCCAAACTGCAACAGTGCTGCTGTTGGGAAACCTGCTTTAAGAAAATAACCTTTCTGAGCCTTGGTTCCGTGTCCTGTACAATGAGGGTAACCGTGGTCCAGGGCAGTGTCGTGAGGGTTACAGGCAGCAGTGTACTTAGAACACACGCCATAATGACTGGCACAGAGCCAGCGTCAAAAAACAGTAATTATTTTCCTAATTATTACCAGGCATTACACTGGTTACTTCCTAAGATGTTATTAGCTTAATACTAAAAAGGTAGTTCATTTACTCCACAAATATTTTTTTGAGCACTTTCTATATGCTAGGCACTGATCTGGCTGCTGCAAATAGATAAGTTAAAAGGAAAAAAAGACAACACACTCCAACTTCAGGAAGCTAACAGCCTGCAAGTAGGCACTGTGTTCCCATTTTGTAACTGAGAGAACCCAGGCCCTGCGAGGTTCAAGTAATGTACCCAAGGGTTCAACACTGATAAGGGGCAGAGCCTGGATTCAAACACCACCAGCTGCTACAGACTGAGATGTCTGTAATTTGTGTCTCCCCAAATTAACATGTTGAGATCTTAACCCCCAATGTGATGACATCAGGGGATGGATCTGGGATTAGGTCATGAGGGTGGAGCCCTCTCGAATGAGATTAGTGCCCCTCTGAGAAGAAACAGGAGAGAGCTTGCTTCTCTCTATGTCACGTGAGGATACAATGAGAAGACGGCTGTCTGCAAACTAGGAAGTGGGCCCTCACCAGACACCTGATCTGCTGGTACCTTGACCTCGAACTTCCCAGCCTTCAGAACTGTGAGAAATAAATGTCTGTTGCTTAAGCCACCTAGTCTGAGCTGACTAAGACACCAGCTTTGCCTGATTCCAAAGCCTACATGCTTTCTACTCCATTGTTATCAGACACGTGCTTTTAGGAAAACCAGATTGCAAGGTGTGTGAGAATGGCAGATCTCACTTCTGTGCTAATTTTTATTTATTGTCTTAGCACCAGCATCCATGCCCTCTCATTCTGCAGGATATGCTTTTTGTTTCTTTTCCCTTCTACTCTTTATTAATTTAACAAATATTTACTGAGCACTTGCTCCTTGTTAGGATACAGTGGAGCTAAGACACACTGCCTTCGTCTGCAGAGAGCTCCGGGGCTGGTGTGGATGAGAGTCCGTCTCAGCTAGAAGTCTCGTGTGGGACCTGCAGCATCACCTTAACTTACCCTCAGGTGCAAGAGGCCATGAGGCCACCTCCATGTCGGGACTGCGGATGTCCTTACAGGTATTTGCGTTTATCTATGTACCTCATCACATGCACAGTTAGCTTATTTGCACAGCAAAATTTTCCTTTGGTGAACAGAAAACTCTGGGTGTAACATTCATACATCTGAAGTTCATGTTATGCTTTTAGCTTGACACAGATTTCTAGCACAGTAAATACTTAGTTATTATAGAGGATTTGCCTTTACAATGTTATTTGTTCATGACCTCGAAGGTCCATGCCTCATTGCATATTGTAATTTTGCTGAAGTGCCAATTTAATCACCTGACGTGAAATGCCGATGAACAAGAGAGTGTTACTCAGAGTGAGGGAACCTGGCAATCACCCAACATTCCTGTCAAACTTGACTTTGTGAGTTTCACTAAAGAAATAAAGTCCATTGTTTCAAGTATGTTCATGGTGGATGTTACTTTAGGAATATCATAGTGCAGTGTCTTTAGGAATATCAGTGTCATAGTGTAGGGTTTGTTTTGATGGAATCATTACAACCCTGAAGGAACACTTAAAATGTCCAATTATTCTTCACTGAACTGTGGAATGCATGTGGCGGCATTTGGGCGCTCACCAACGTGTCAGGGTCCATGCCTTATGGATGCCTAAGCCTCTTTTCCACTAACATACTGGCATATGTAAAAAATTATAATGGCATCACTCGACTTTCAGCTGCATTCCTTCTGGACCTTGACCCTTAATGACAAGTTCTTTTGATCTGTTTAACCATGGACTCTCATCAGAGAGACGCAGCTTCAAAGCTCTACTTTACCACATACTAGTTGAGTAACTTGGGCATACTGACCATCCTCAGCTTTAGTTTCCTCCTCTGTAAAATGAGGATAATAATCATAGGTCTTGCTTAATGGGATTGTTGTGACATTAAGTTGTCACATTTACACACGTAAGACTTTTAGCACAATGCCTAAAACAGCAGGTGACCTGTGAGTCTGGGCCCTCTTTCCTTTTCCACTTCCACCCCACCGACTGAGCTATTGCCCCTCCTTCCTGCCTTTTTGCTGAGGATGTGGCCCTTTCCCGTGGGGCCTTACCTACAACTCTGTTTTCCCCTGGTCTTGCCTGGTGTCTTCCTGGTTCTAAGTCCTGGAATACTTTTTGCTCTTGGCCACTCTCTGACATGGGATGTAGGGCTTATCCCTCAACTGGTCAACCTCTGCTACCCAAATCTCCTTCTTCTGCCTTTCTCTTTCATTCCTGAGTCAACCATCACAGAGGTTACAGCACAGTAGTCAGGAACAGAGACCCTGGTATCTGACTGCCTGGGCCCAAGTTTTGATTCCACCACTTAAATTGGTGGCCTTGGGTATGTTATTTAACCTCTTGGTGCCTCAGTTTTCTCATTTGTAAAATGGAGATGATCATATTGACTATCTCATGGAATTGCTAGGAAGAGTAAATAAGTTCATGTATCTGAAGTGCTTAAAATGGAGCTTGGCCCACAGAAAGTCCTATATAAGTGTGTATTATTGTTATTTATTATTATAGGTTGGGTCCCCTGTTCTCTTCATTATCTGCTAGCTTCTCACACCCCCATCTTTTAAAATGAGTGCTTTTAACGATTAATAACATTCTGATCACAAATTCACCTCCTCCTTGGCTGGCACATTACCCACCATCCCTGACTATTTCCACTTTGGCTTCATGATATACGTCCTCTTAGAAAAAAAATTCATTGGCTTTACATTAATCATTTTAAAATGCTTAGCCAATCACAACTCTATTTAATCTAGATAGCACTGACGTGTAGTAAAGAGAAGGGCCAGGGTGGCTCTTAAATGAACAGATTCCAGATCAAGAAGCCAGGAGCAGATACTCGGCTTCATATGTGTTTCAGTCTGTCACACACCACGTAACATGGGTTTCATTACCATCATTGACTTAGATGCCTCCACCACCAATCACAATGTATTTCAAAGGCGAATTAGTAGCTTTAGAAAATTATGTGAGCAATTAACCCCAAATTCTTACCTATAACTTTTCCTAGAAAGAGCGACTTGGGAGAATTGAACAGAGTGTCAGATGAACTTGGCAGATGGTAACTCACAGAAGGATAATGATCCAGCTGCAGGAAGAAAAAGAGAGACACTTTTAGAAGAATGTCACCATCCTGCACTGGACTCAGATCTCCCAGGGGGGATGACATCATTCTTTGAACCTCAGTTTCTGGATCTTATTTCATCACTGCTGACTCTGAAATACCAGCCTGAGAAAATGGGAAGTCCATCCCTTCCTTTGCTGGAGTTATTGGAAAACAAATCGAGCTTGGTAAGTGAAGACCCTTTATGAATTGTTGTCCAGCTGACGCACATTTTCTGTGGATAATTTACCTGCTGGATTAAGATCCTTGCTCATTTTAATAGAGTGAAACCTGCTTGATCCAATCCCTAGTATTGACCTCTGAGATAGAAAATGCTACATTTATAGCGATGGATTTTCTTTAGGATCGTCTTACTGTACTGTTTTCTTCACCGTTTGGGTCTATCAACTTGCACACAAATACTGATCTTCAGAATATATATATGTTCAAATAGGAATATGAATATATTAATATATATGGATATGTAATTCAAATGCTGAGATTCAGGTTCATAGTTTTCTTGCTTATCAAAACGAGGGTGACTTCTCCTTCCTGCCACAGGGCAGGGACATCAGAGCCTGGAGGGGACAGAGGTACCTTTGCTCTGGCAGAGCTGTCCTTTCAGAGTGGAGCTGAGTTGGCAGCAGAGGGAGGTGACAATGAAGCAGGTGGGACTAGCTTACAGGTAATGCCTGCTGTAGCAATGCACATTTCTGATTACACTTCCCATGTCAAAGTGCAAGTGGTGGTGTCCCAGAATCACAGGGCTTCTCTTGTCCTTTGTGTCCCTAAGTGGCTTTTCTTGCCTTAGCTGAATTTTTACAACCCAAACATTCTAGTTGTGTTTCCCCAACTGTGAGCTCCTAGAACTTTCTGTGCTTCTGTGTACCCACATGTGAAAGGCCTCTTCTGTAACCTTTCATTTTTCTTAAGTGAGTTTAATACCTGCTCAGGTCAGCATAAGGCAAGGTGTGGGTCAGAAGGAAACACTGCATCCCTATCTGGCAGGGCCCTCCCGTGGGAACTGCGCAAGGAAGCTACTTGCTGAAGGCAGCAGCACAGACTCCAGAAACTAGATCCACTCCCGGGTCTCGGCTCCTGACGGGCCAAGATGGGCAAAGCTGCAGGAAGGAGACCTGCTTCTGGGAAGGAGAGGGTGGCTGGAAGTGCGCGGGGAGGGAGCTAAACTCACTTGTCAAGAGGAGAATGAGTCACTTTGAGGAATGATGGCTAATTATTAATGACCGCCTACACCGGAATTTTGAGACTGCTTACTAGAAACCTTGTGTTACTGTTACTCAAGGTTAAGAGTCAAAGAATCATCACGTCTCAGGAATTTTGGGAGTTTTGACCTGCAGAACGGGTACTGTAAGTTTTTTTGTGCATGGGTGAGTATCTGGTAGCACTGCGATGAAAGTCCAAAACACATGATTAAAGCAATCAGCGGCGTGTTCGACTATAATTTTGAAAAGCTTTCTACAATTTCAAGTGCATCGTTAACAAAACACTTATTCTGGCCAGAGAGTCTTAAACATTTTACTACTTTATTGTATTTTGTCTCGAGCAAAGGCAACTCTTTCTGCTGCTAAATATTAACTAGCTGCTTTGGCGCCATCTGGTGGCACACATGCATAACTGCTGCGGTCCCTCCATCCACTTCTACTGCCTGTTGTCAAAAGGCTTCCTGAAAGTGCCGATATATCAATAATTAGTAAGATACCCTACTAGGCTTCAGTGATGATCTCCCCCTAAATACTTCTCATTTAATCTATTTTGTTAAATAACTTAAAAATGGATACAAAGAATATATGTTCATTATAGAGAAAATAATAGATGTGCAGACAAAAATTTAATGTTAATTTTTTTATGTCTATTCTTTTGAGTTTTTACAAAAATTGGATGGAACCCAACACACATATTGTTTTGCATTTGCATTTACTTTTCATTGCTTAACAATGTAATAGGAGACTCTTTCTGTGTCAATACACAGACAACTAAATCATCCCTTGCAATGAATGATGGGTATTCCATTTTATGGATATATGGTACCCAATTTTTAAAAAATATCAAATTTCTCTGCTTAGACTTTTAGATTTCTTGTATCTTTGGGCCCAGGACAGTGCTGAACACATAGCAGCTCCTCAATAAAAATGTGCTGACATTCATTCCTGCAACTCTTCAAGCAGCGGACACAGGTGAAATCAGTGCTCAGAGGTGGTCTGATTCACACAACAGAATTACCCTTCTTTTCCTGAACTGTTTCTAGGGACCCAGACCAGACAGAGTTGGCTTTTGGGCACATTTTATATTATCTTTACTGAGCTCATGTAAAATAAAATTCCTAGTTTGTCTCCATAGGTTACTTTCAGCTCTTCCCCTTCCTTCATATAGGCAGTTGGTGACTTGAACCAAAAGCTAAAATTTACATTTATTTATACTAAATTTATTTCTTTTGTTTTGAAGCATAATAACAGCCTACTCAAAAGTTTTTGAATCTTGATTCTGTCATCAGTGATTCTGCCTGGTTTTGATCTATCTATAAATATCACAAACATGCCAAGTCTTCATTCATTAATGAAGTCATCAATGAAAAAATGTTGGACAGGAATCTAAGTGGGCAATGACCTATAATTCTAATACAAATTACTTGTTCAGTTAGGAAAATCTTTTGGAACAACTGACATAGAAAATATGACAAGTGCTGAAGATACATAGGAAGGCTTTAACGTCCACAAAGATCAAACTCTCGTCGCTGCAGTAATTCTGTAATAAAAGAGGAAAGCAGGAGGAGAGCTACGAGGAAAGAAGAGTCTGGCTGACTTCTTCCTTCTCTCTCACACTCCCTCCTGCCTTGTGCTGAGGAGGAGGGAGGCAGGTGGGGTTGCGGAACAGGAGGAGGTGAAGTGGAGGGCACGGCAGGAAAGGCAAGAGCAGCTCGGGGGCCTTGAAGACGTGGCTCCGTGAAGGATCCCGGACTCCCTGGGGTGACGAGCCACGGGATGCGGGCGCCCTCTAGAGGCTGAAAAAGGCAAGGAACTAGATTCTCCCCTCACAGCCTGGGGTGCCGGGGGAACCAGCCCTGCCAGCACCTGAGCATCAGCTCCGCGATACTAATTTCGGATGTCTGGCCTCCAGAACCATAAGATAATAAATCGGCGTTACCCTAAATTTGTGGTAAGTTGTTACAACAGCAGTAGAAAACTAATACAGGAAACTAAAAAAAAAGAGCCGTGCCACCAAAACCATGACTGAACATCACCTTCTCCCAGCTCGGTTCTCAAGTAATAGCTCTAGTCCTGCTCCACTCTTCCTGCCTCCCGGACGAAGGCTGCAAAGCTGCCCGATTCCGGAATTGCCCCCGCTTTCTAGAGCACCCAATCCTGCTTTCTGGAATCCTCCCAACACAAGCCCCATCCTCTTCCCGTCTCTCGCCCAGTGATATCCCCATCGTGGTCCCCGGTATGTGACTCTCTTTGGGCCAGTAATCCACTCATTGCCTCCTGGCTCCAATTCACCCTTCAATATCTGCTCTATGATAAACACGAATTCCTTTAATCTCCTTTAAAATGAGCAGGATGTTAAACTTTCTCAGCCCTGGAGGGAAGAAGGGGCTTCTGGAAATTTCCAGTGCTGGCTTGGGGGTGGGGAGGTAGTGGAGGTTCGGCCTAGGGTGTGAGGTCTGCCCAAGCCACAGGCCCAGAGCAGGACACCTCCGTGAGCCTACAGCCTGGTGACTCTCCGTCTCCCCTGGAAACCATAGCCCCTGTGCAGCCCTGCGTGGCCTGCATGCTCGGAAGCCCCCTGCCCCCAGCTCCCCAGCCCCACCCCCACACACGCTGGGTCCCTGCTTCCCCACCTGCACTCCAGAGGGTGGCCTTGTGCTGGCCCAGCAACCCCAGGCCAGTTCCAGCCCCGCCAAACCAGAACTTCTCTGCTCTCTGTGGCGGGGCACGGCTTTTCCCACGACATCTGGAGCCCCCATGCTGGTCCTTCTGTGGGTCTCCTTCCTCAGTCCTGGATGCTTCTAGCAAACTCTACAGGGTTTTCCTTACATCTTGGAGGTTTCCTTTATTGCAGTTAATTCTTGTATCAGGAGCCTAGTGAGTTCTAAGCAGTTTCTACCGAATCCTGTTCTTCTTAATGGTCGTTTCATTCTTTTAATGGTTATACCCTCCCCCCTTCCTTCCTGTCTCAGAAGCAATGCCTTCCCAAGGCTCTTCCTCTGCTTCTGTACATTTTAGACTCTTTCCATTTGATTTCCTAGAAGCCAGTGCTCAAATGAGAATTTCTTCAGTCAGGGGTGTCAAAAAATCAAAGAAGTTGTGTAGCAAGTCCAGGCTGCAGTGCAAGCTTCCTGTCACTTAGACCTTAAGCACAGTGTATCCCATGGTATCCTGCATGTCTCTGAATATCTAGTTAATCACTTTTAAAAGTGTAAAGATGGGAGGGACCTTCAAGATGGTGGAGGAGTAAGATGTGGAGATCACCCTCCTCCCCACAGATACATCAGAAATACATCTACATGTGGAACAACTCTTACAGAACACCTACTGAACGGTGGCAGAAGACCTTAGACTTCCCAAAAGGCAAGAAACTCCCCACGTACCTGGGCAGGGCAAAAGAAAAAAGAAAAAACAGAGACAAAAGAATAGGAATGGGACCTGCACCTCTGGGAGGGAGCTGTGAAGGAGGAAAAGCTTGACACACTAGGAAGCCCCTTCACTGGCAGAGACGGGGGGTGGGCCGGGGGGAAGCTTCGGAGCCACAGAGGAGAGCGCAGCCACAGGGGTGCGGAGGGCAAAGCGGAGAGATTCCTGCACAGAGGATGGGTGCCGAGCAGCACTCACCAGCCCGAGAGGCTTGTCTGCTCACCAGCCGGGGTGGGTGGGGGCTGGGAGCTGAGGCTCAGGCTCCGGAGGTCAGACCCCAGGGAGAGGACTGGGGTTGGCGGCATGAACACAGCCTGAAGGGGGCTAGTGTGCCACGGCTAGCCAGGAGGGAGTCCGGGAAAAGGTCTGGAGCTGCCGAAGAGGCAAGAGACCATTGTTTCGGGGTGCGCGAGGAGAGGGGATTCAGAGCACCACCTAAACGAGCTCCAGAGACGGGCGCGAGCTGCAGCTACCAGCGCGGACCCCAGAGGCGGGTGGGAGCCGCGGCTATCAGCGCGGACCCCAGAGGCAGGTGCGAGCCGCGGCTAACAGCGCAGACCCCAGAGACGGGTGCAAGCCGCGGTTATCAGCGCGGACCCCAGAGACGGGCACGAGCCGCGGTTATCAGTGCGGACCCCAGAGACGGGCGCGAGCCGCGGCTAACAGCGCGGACCCCAGAGGCGGGCGCGAGCCGCGGTTATCAGCGCGGACCCCAGAGACGGGCATGAGACGCTAAGGCTGCTGCTGCCACCACCAACAAGCCTGTGTGCGAGCACAGGTCACTCTCCACACCGCCCCCCCGGGAGCCTGTGCAGCCCGCCACTGCCAGGGTCCCGGGATCCAGGGACAACTTCCCTGGGAGAACGCACGGCACGCCTCAGGCTGCTGCAACGTCACGCCGGCCTCTGACGCCGCAGGCTCCCCCGCACTCAGTACCCCTCCCTCCCCCCTGCCTGAGTGAGCCAGAGCCCCCGAAGCAGCTGCTCCTTTAACCCCGTCCTGTCTGAGCGAAGAACAGACGCCCTCAGGCAACCTACACGCAGAGGCGGGGCCAAATTCAAAGCTGAACCCCAGGAGCTGTGCAAACAAATAAGAGAAAGGGAAATCTCTCCCAGCAGCCTCAGGAGCAGCGGATTAAATCTCCACAATCAACTTGATGTACCCTGCATCTGTGGAACACCTGAACAGACAACGAATCAACCCAAAATTGAGGCGGTGGACTTTGGTAGCAACTGTAGACTTGGGGTTTGCTTTCTGCATCTAATTTGTTTCTGGTTTTATGTTTATCTTAGTTTAGTATTTAGGGTTTATTATCATTGGTAGATTTGTTTATTGATTTGGTTGCTCTCTTCATCCTTTTTTTATATATAAATATATATAATTTTTTCCTTTTTCTCTTTTTGTGAGTATGTATGTGTATGCTTCTTTGTGTGATTTTGTCTGTATAGCTTTGCTTTTACCATTTGTCCTAGGGTTCTGTCTGTTCTTTTTTTTTTTTTTTTTTAAGTATAGTTTTAAGTGCTTGTTATCATTGGTGGATTTGTTTTTTGGTTTGGTTGCTCTCTTCTTTCTTTCTTTTTTAAATTACTTTTTAATTTTTTATTTTTAATAACTTAAAAAATTTCCTATTTTAATAACTTTAATTAATTAATTAATTCTTTCTTTCTTTCTTTTTCCTCCCTTTTCTTCTGAGCTGTGTGGTTGACAGGGTCTTGGTGCTCCGCCCGGGTGTCAGGGCTGAGCCTTTGAGGTGGGAGAGCCGAGTACAGGACATTGGTCGACCAGACACCTCCCAGCTCCATGTAATATCAAATGGCGAAAGCTCTCCCAGAGATCTCCATCTCAACGCTAAGACTCAGCTCCACTCAATGACCAGCAAGTTCCAGTGCTGAACACCCCATGCCAAACAACTAGCAAGACAGAAACACAACCCCACCCATTAGCAGAGAGGCTGCCTAAAATCATAAGGTCACAGACACTCCAAAACACCACCGGACGCAGTCTTGCCCACCAGAAAGACAAGATCCAGCCTCATCCACCAGAACACAGGCACCAGTCCCCTCCACCAGGAAGCCTACACAACCCACTGAACCAACCTTAGCCACTGAGGGCAGACACCAAAAACAATGGGAACTATGAATCTGCAGCATGAGAAAAGGAGACCCCAAACACAGTAAGTTAAGCAAAATGAGAAGACAGAGAATTACACAGCAGATGAAGGAGCAAGGTAAAAACCCACCAGACCAAACAAATGAAGAGGAAATAGGCAGTCTACCTGAAAAAGAATTCAGAGTACTGATAGTAAAGATGATCCAAAATCTTGGAAATAGAATGGAGAAAATACAGGAAATGTTTAACAAGGATCTAGAAGAACTAAAGAGCAAATAAACAAGGATGAACAACACAATAAGTGAAATTAAAAATTCTCTAGAAGGAATCAATAGCAGACTAAGAGAGGCAGAAGAACGGATAAGTGACCTGGAAGATAAAATAGTGGAAATAACTACCTCAGAGCAGAATAAAGAAAAAGAATGAAAAGAATTGAGGACAGTCCCAGAGATCTCTGGGACAACATTAAATGCACCAACATTCGAATTATAGGGGTCCCAGAAGAAGAAGAGAAAAAGAAAGGGATTGAAAAAATATTTGAAGAGATTATAGTAGAAAAGTTCCCTAATATGGGAAAGGGAATAGTCAATCAAGTCCAGGAAGCGCAGAGAGTCCCATACAGGATAAATCCAAGGAGAAATGCTCCAAGACACATATTAATCAAACTATCAAAAATTAAATACAAAGGAAAAATATTAAAAGCAGCAAGGGAAAAGCGACAAATAACATACAAGGGAATCCCCATAAGGTTTTCAGCTGATCTTTCAGCAGAAACGCTACAAGCCAGAAGGGAGTGGCAGGACATATTTAAAGTGATGAAAGGGAAAAACCTACAACCAAAATTACTCTACTCAGCAAGGATCTCATTCAGATTTGATGGAGAAATTAAAACCTTAACAGACAAGCAAAAGCTAAGAGAATTCAGTACCACCAAACCAGCTTTACAGCAAATGCTAAAGGAACTTCTCTAGGCAGGAAACACAAGAGAAGGAAAAGACCTACAATAACAAACAGAAAACAATTAAGAAAATGGTAATAGGAACATACATATCGATAATTACCTTAAATGTAAATGGATTAAATGCTCCAACCAAAACACACAGACTGGCTGATGGATACAAAAACAAGACCCATATATATACGTATGCTGTCTACAAGAGACCCACTTCAGACTTAGGGACACGTACAGACTGAAAGTGAGGGGATGGAAGAAGATATTCCATGCAAATGGAAGTCAAAAGAAAGCTGGAGTAGCAATTCTCATATCAGACAAAATAGACTTTAAAATAAAGACTATTACAAGAGACAAAGAAGGACACTACATAATGATCAAGGGATCAATCCAAGAAGAAGATATAACAATTGTAAATATTTATGCACCCATATAGGAGCACCTCAATACATAAGGCAAATGCTAACAGCCATTAAAGGGGAAATCAACATAACACAATAATAGTAGGGGACTTTAACACCCCACTTTCACCAATGGACAGATCATCCAAAATGAAAATAAATAAGGAAACACAAGCTTTAAATGACGCATTAAACAAGATGGACTTAATTGATATTTATAGGACATTCCATCCAAAAACAACAGAATACACTTTCTTCTCAAGTGCTCATGAAACATTCTCCAGGATGGATCATATCTTGGGTCACAAATCAAGCCTTGGTAAATTTAAGAAAACTGAAATTGTATCGAGTACCTTTTCCAACCACAACGTTACAAGACTAGATATCAATTACAGGAAAAAAACTGTAAAAAATACAAACACAAGGAGGCTAAACAATACACTACTAAATAACCAAGAGATCACTGAAGAAATCAAAGAGGAAATCAAAAAATACCTAGAAACAAATGACAATGAAAACACGATGACCCAAAACCTATGGGATGCAGCAAAAGCAGTTCTAAGAGGGAAGTTTATAGCAATACAATCCTACCTTAAGAAACAAGAAACATCTCAAATAAACAACCTAACCTTACACCTAAAGCAATTAGAGAAAGAAGAAAAAAAAAAAAGCCCCAAAGTTAACAGAAGGAAAGAAATCATAAAGATCAGATGAAAAAGAAATGAAAAAGAAATGAAGGAAACAATAGCAAAGATCAATAAAACTAAAAGCTGGTTATTTGAGAAAATAAACAAAAGTGATAAACCATTAACCAGACTCATCAAGAAAAAAGGGGAGAAGACGCAAACCAATAGAATTAGAAATGAAAAAGGAGAAGTAACAACTGACACTGCAGAAATATAAAGGATCATGGGAGATTACTACAAGCAACTATATGCCAATAAAATGGACAACCTGGAAGAAATGGACAAATTCTTAGAAAAGCACAACCTTCCAAGACTGAACCAGGAAGAAACAGAAAATATAAACAGACCAATTACCAGCACTGAAATTGAAACTGTGATTAAAAATCTTCCAACAAACAAAAGCCCAGGACCAGACGGCTTCACAGTGAATTCTATCAAACATTTAGAGAAGAGCTAACACCTATCCTTCTCAAACTCTTCCAAAATATAGCAGAGGGAGGGACACTCCCAAACTCATTCTATGAGGCCACCATTACCCTGATACCAAAACCAGACAGGGATGTCACAAAAAAAGAAAACTACAGGCCTATATCACTGATGAACATAGATGCAAAAATCCTCCACAAAATACTAGCAAACAGAATCCAACAGCACATTAAAAGGATCATACACCATGATCAAGTGGGGTTTAATCCCATGAATGCAAGGATTCTTCAATACATGCAAATCAATCAATAAACCATATTAACAAATTGAAGGAGAAAAACCATACGATCATCTCAATAGATGCAGAAAAAGCTTTTGACAAAATTCAACACCCATTTATGATAAAAACCCTCCAGAAAGTAGGCATAGAGGGAACTTACCTCAACATAATAAAGACAATATATGACAAACCCAGAGCCAACATCATTCCAATGGTGAAAAACTGAAACCACTTCCACTAAGATCTGGAACAAGACAAGGTTACCCATTCTCACCACTATTATTCAACATAGTTTTGGAAGTTTTAGCCACAGCAATCAGAGAAGAAAAAGAAATAAAAGGAATCCAAATTGCAAAAGAAGTAAAACTGTCACTGTTGGCAGATGACATGATAGTATACATCGAGAATCCTAAAGATGCTACCAGAAAACTCCTAGAGCTAATCAATGAATTTGGTAAAGTAGCAGGATACAAAATTAATGCACAGAAATTTCTTGCATTCCTATACACTAATGATGAAAAATCTGAAAGAGAAATTAAGGAAACACTCCCACTTACCACTGCAACAAAAAGAATAAAATACCTAGAAATAAACCTACCTAAGGAGACAAAAGACCTGTCTGCAGAAAACTATAAGACACTGATGAAAGAAATTAAAGATGATACAAACACCATGTTCTTGGATTGGAAGAATCAACATTGTGAAAATGACTATACTACCCAAAGCAATCTACAGATTCAGTGCAGTCCCTATCAAACTACCAATGGCATTTTTCACAGAACTAGAATAAAAAATTTCACAATTTGTATGGAAACACAAAAGACCCCGAATAGCCAAAGCAATCTTGAGAGAGAAAAACGGAGCTGGAGGATTCAGGCTCCCAGACTTCAGACTATACTACAAAGCTACAGTAATCAAGACAGTATGGTACCGGCACAAAAACAGAAATATAGATCAATGGAACAGGATGGAAAGCCCAGAGATAAACCCAGGCACATATGGCCACCTTATTTTTGATAAAGGAGGCAAGAATATACAATGGAGAAAAGACAGTCTCTTCAATAAGTGGTGCTGGGAAAACTGGACAGCTACATGTAAAAGAATGAAATTAGAACACTCCCTAACACCATACACAGAAATAAACTCAAAACGGATTAAAGACCTAAATGTAAGACCAGACACTATTAAACTCTTAGAGGAAAACATAGGCAGAACACACTATGACATAAATCACAGCAAGATCCTTTCTGACCCACCTCCTAGAGAAATGGAAATAAAAACAAAAATAAACAAATGGGACCTAATGAAACTTAAAAGCTTTTGCACAGCAAAGGAAACCATAAACGAGACGAAAAGACAACCCTCAGAATGGGAGAAAATATTCGCAAATGAAGCAACTGACAAAGGATTAACCTCCAAAATTTATAAGCAGCTCATGCAGCTCAATATCAAAAAAACAAACAACCCAGTCCAAAAATGGGCAGAAGACCTAAATAGACATTTCTCCAAAGAAGATATACAGATTGCCAACAAACACATGAAAGGATGCTCAACATCACTAATCATTAGAGAAATGCAAATCAAAACTACAATGAGGTGGTATCACCTCACACCAGTCAGAATGGCCATCATCAAAAAATCTACAAACAGTAAATGCTGGAGAGGGTGTGGAGAAAAGGGAATCCTCTTGCACTGTTGGTAGGAATGTAAATTGATACAGCCACTATGGAGAAGAGTATGGAGGTTCCTTAAAAAACTAAAAATAGAACTACCATATGACCCAGCAATCCCACTACTGGGCATATACCCTGAGAAAACCATAATTCAAAAAGAGTCATGTACCACAATGTTCAGTGCAGCTCTATTTACAGTAGCCAGGACATAGAAGCAACCTAATTGTCCATCGACAGATGAATGGATAAAGAAGATGTCACACATATATACAATGGAATATTACGCAGCCATGAAAAGAAACACAATTGAGTTATTTGTAGTGAATTGGATGGACCTAGAGTCTGTCATACAGAGTGAAGTAAGTCAGAAAGATAAAAACAAATACCGTATGCTAACACATATATATATGGAATCTTAAAAAAAAAATAAATGGTTCTGAAGAACCTAGGGGCAGGACAGGAATAAAGATGCAGACGTAGAGAATGGACTTGAGGACACTGAGAGGGGGAACGGTAAGCTGGGACGAAGTGAGAGAGTGGCACGGATGTAAAATAGATAGCTAGTGGGAAGCAGCCGCATAGCACAGGGAGGTCAGCTTGGTGCTTTGTGTCCACCTAGAGGGGTGGGATAGGAAGGGTGGGAGGGAGGGAGAAGCAAGAGGGAAGAGATATGGGGATATATGTATATGTATAACTGATTCACTTTGTTATAAAGCAGAAACTAACACACCATTGTAAAGCAATTATGCTCCAATAAAGATGTTAAAAAAACAATTCTTATATTAAAACCCTATGTTTAACCTACTATGTGATTTCTGTCTCCTGTTCGGACCCAGGCATCTACACCAGGAAAAGGAGGACGCACGTATTGAGCCACTACTGTGTGCAAGGCTTTGTGCCAGGCTTTTCACATCTTAAGTCATGTAATAGGTATTGCATAGTGTCCTTTGCTTTGATATTACAAAAAGCATCCAAACTCAGAAAAGGAGTATGTGGCAGAATTGACATTCCAACCCAGCTACACCCAGCCACAAAGACAATGTTAGGCTGAAAGGGACAGTCTCCTGAGCCAGCCCCACTGGTTCAACCAAGGGAGAGATCAGCTGTGTTTTAAGTATTTACATTTAAAGGAGAAAATGCATTAAATCAGATTAGGCAAGTACAGCTCAACCCGCAAAGCCTCAGGACGCGTCACATTATACTGTTTCACGTATATTACCAGGTGGCTGCCATGCCACTCTTCCAACGAATCCTGGTGCATCTGTCATGGTCAAGTGCAATAATTTCAAGGTAATTTCTTTGGGGTCCACATGAGCTATTTTGCTGTACATTTAGCTGGTGGTCATTTCACCGGCAGTTAAGCGGCAATAAGAGATTGTGTAATAGAGCCTCATTAAAATTAAAGACTGTGACACCATGTGCCCCAGGACACCTTAAAGGGACACTCATTTGTTCGACATTTACCATCGTTCTGACTCAGCCTGGGCCTCGCATCTCACACGCTGAGTTCAGAGCTTTAATGTCGTTCAGGTATTTTGTGATTTCAGTTCATTTCCATTTTAAGCCACAGTTTGTGTTGGCAGAGTTTGAAGGGATTTCCTCAGCCTGTTTAGGTTTTGGGGATGAATTGGAGGAGGCAGGGAAGGAGGAGGGAAGAAAGACTGAGGCAGCGTGGTCACTTCTCACCATCCGAGGGCCCAGCCCCATGTCTGGAGACGAAGGGTCATGATACACTGCCCCGAGGACACATTTCCGGGGCTCCGGACAAGGGCCCGGGATTTCTTGCCTCTTCTCCTAATCCCTAATTCTGGGTAATACTTGGAATCAGCTTAGCAATATTGAATTCAGAACAAACCATCCTGATGGATGTTTTGCTCCAAGTTTAAACACGGGTAGAGGCCAGTGTGAACAGAAAAGAGGGATGAGAAACAACTATCAGCTAGTCTCCCTGTTACCTGTCTCAATCCATCCCTTCTAGCCGGAAACCCCGATGGACTTTACAGGAGAGAGAGTTTAAGAGCAGAGGCTGTATCTTTCTCTCCCACCTTATTCTCCATCCCATTTGCAGGTCTGCAGATGGGGGTCCCGCAAGCCCCAGACCATTCACAACTGAGAACGGGAAAGAGCAAGACTGACCCCAGCATCAAGGGGAAACCCATGTAAATGTTTTCCACCCCTTCCTGACTCCAGGTCGCTTTGTTCTCCTTCATGGAGAGGACACAGGAGAAACACAGACGCGAGCGGGAGACTGAAAAGTAGAGTTCGTGTGGGTCTGCCACCCGTTACAGGGTCCCCTGCCTCGACAGTGACTCTGCGAGGACAGGGGCCCACCCCATCCACCTCTCGCTCTCCCAGACACAGGGCCCGCGGCGCACACGCTTGTGAAACCTCGAGCTGTGGGCTAGGCAGGCAGAGGAAAGACACCGGGCATCGGAGCCCAGGGGATGGCACCTCACCTCTGCACTTCTGGCTCTTCCTTTTCCGTGAGATTATCTAGTAAATCTCCTGGTCCATTTATTACCCACATGAAATGGGTCTGTATCATCTTAGATGCTCACTTAACATTTATTGAATGAGCCATGTTGGTGTTGTGTGTGTGTGTGTGTGTGTGTGTGTGTGTGTGTGTATTTAGGATATGGAAAACCAAGGTTCTATTTCCACTGGAACTTCTGCTCTTAGAGGAGAAGAGCTCTAGGGACGATCCACCTGACTGAAGCCCGCAGAGAATGTTACGGCCGTCGGGCTTGGGTGAGCCAGCCTGACTCCATCCTGGAAGACTCCATCCTGGAAGGACACTGACTGACGGCTAGGCTGGGATCTGAGTCTTTATGCTCTGGGAGACCCTGCTTCTCTGGGAGCTGTGAGTCCATCATAACCCATTCCTGGGACCACACGGCTGGGAAGCACAAGTGCATCACTGTGGAGGCCAGCACACCAGCCTCCTCCCGCCTGGACCACCAGGACACAGGCTTATCCCTCCAATTCCAAGGGCAACCAAGGATGCCGATGGCAGGGGGCCATCGGGGAGGTCACGGTGACATCTACCTTATTTTGGTTTTGGCCTAAACTGCTTAGGAGCCCTGCTGTTTTATAGACATGGAAAGAGAAGGAAGAGGCCAAGAAACACTCTCCCCTGTAACAGAACCATGAAATAAACTAGAAATTGTCAAACTTTCATTCTCAGGAGAGCGGTGCACACCTGTAAAGAGGTGCCTGAACGGGCTACCTGGTGCCCCTC
Source organism: Balaenoptera musculus (assembly GCF_009873245.2). NCBI lineage: Eukaryota > Metazoa > Chordata > Mammalia > Artiodactyla > Balaenopteridae > Balaenoptera > Balaenoptera musculus. Next base: position 8,034,476 of record NC_045793.1, read on the forward strand.
TGTGAAGGAATAGTCACCTGCAGGTGGACCAGCCAGGGAGCCTTTGCTGCTTCAGGACGGATGAAATGCCCCTGAGGCGATCAGAGGGGAAGGCGCCATCTTCCTGGATGAGGAAAGGGCATTGATCTCTGCTCCCCCCTGCCCCTCTGCTCTGACCCTACTCAACATCTTTCAGCCCTTGGACCACTATGTTCTCTGGAACACGTTCCAGGGCTCCCTTTTTGCTGTGTCCGTTGCCTGGCAAGCTCTTCTGCTCTCCTGTCACCAAACACAATGATTGAATTAGCTCTTGTTCTGGGGATGTTATCTAACCCACTCACTTTATTACTGGCCCCAAGCTTCCTTGCAGTCCCCTGATGAGCTGGACTCAACCACGTGGGGGACTTCCATTTAATGAATGAACTTTCAGCAAGGCTAGAGGTGGCGTAGCCTAGAACCAAAGCAGATGCATTCACCTCCTCAGCCCCCTTCTCCTCAGCCTGCGCCTGGGTCTGGGGTCCTTCTACTCTAAGACCAAGGAGAGGAGACTTCGCTTCCACATCTAGGAAAGATCCAGCTGAATCCACGGACCCCCAGCCTTTCGAGGATGGAGAACACCTTGCAAACGGGAACTGGAGGCTCTCTTCAAATCTAAATCACCTGCCCAAGGAAATGCAAAAAGGAGGAAAAGTGGCGATTGTTTCTTCTGTTCACCCTCAGAAGACCTGCTTTGACAGGACCTCGTTTCTCTTCCTTGGAGGGTGGGAAGGACTGAGTCTTGCTGTCCGTGCCAGGGTCACTAGGGAACTCGGCTGGACTTCCAGCGTAGGACAGGAGGGTGGTCCGGGGGAGCGAGGACGGGCCAGGAGACTGGTCCTGGCTCTGCCACTGAACAGCTGGGTGGGGACACTTCACGAAGATTCCCTGGACCTGTTTCCTCATTTGTACAACAAGGAGGTTGAACCAGGAAATACTTAACGGTTTCTCTGATTGAAAATGTTTTGCTACTCTGGCCCTAAGGAGTAGTATTTTCCCAGGTGCCTGGGGCTTTGAGCAGAACCTTCTGCTAAGACTCAGGTCCAGGGCATCACCTTGTGAAGTGTTCCATCAGCACACTGTTCCCCTGCAGCCAATCCTAGTGAAGGACGGAGCGCGGGAAGGAGAGTCACTGCCCCGTAGCCCAGGCAGAGTTTTCTCACTTTCAGTTCTGAGACACAGGCCATGGACCAAGAGCTGTCTCTTGCCATACGCATTCGCACATCTCAGCAAATGTGCTCCCAACATTCACCCTGAGAAAATGTTTACAAAACAGACAGATTCATCAGGGATATTCAAGCAGGTAGGGGCCGTAGAAAGAGCTAGCTTATCACCTTTTGCCCACAAATGTAGAGGAGAAAGCAGGGTGCCAGGAGAGTAAGTGGCCTGCCCCAGGTCACAGACTGCAAGTGGCAGGGTCGGCCTTGAACCAATATTAAACTCACAAGGAATGCTCTTTTCCAGAAATGGTTAAGGTCTGAGAAATAAAGGATTTAAGAGACACATCTTTCTTTCCTGTACATGCACATAATTTCTCTTTCAGAGATGTCAGGAGTTTTCATTTATGACTTGATAAGCAATTTTAAAATGAGAGTTATTATAAGTACTTATTACTATTGTCATCATGCCATCTTTATTATGGAAACATAATCAGTACAACATATTTTGCCTCATAAGGTCTAGTGCAATTGAAATCCTGTGGTATTGATGCAATTAAAAGAATTAGTGAGCCCATTAGGTGATTTATGTTTTATATAAAAAATTTCTCAAAACAGTAAAAAGAAAAAAAATTAGCTTTCGAATGTTAATCCACTTTCCCTAGTCTAATACTCCACCTACTGGAAAAACACTGAATACTATTTAAAGCATAAAGTATTTTAAAAAGAACAAACTGATTTTTTTTATCAATAAATCCCTGTAATATTTATAAATATCAAAGGATGAGAGGAGAAATTCTCGTTTCATAGCTGATATAGCATTTTTAAAATAAAGTTAATTTTGAAGACGTTTATAGCAGGAAGGGCCCAAATGCTGTATAACTTTTTCAAAGAATCTGGTCAGAGCATATTTAGGGTTTTCAGGTTTGTCTTTTGACTTGTACATGAGCATTCAGAAGATGATGATAAAGCATTAAAAATCAACATTGGAACCGGCATCTAGTAATTATACTTCTGATTTCCTCCTTAGAGATGTAGTGTGAGAATAGCTTATGATTTTTATATGCTTTTACGTTTAAAATCACTTTAATAGCCGTCAAATTTAATAACTACACCTAGTGTAGTGGGTGGTTTAGATAATAGTTAACACAGCATCAATTAAGTCATTTCATGTGGCATATTTTCCTGAAAATCTCAATGCAAAACACATTTTGATAGACTGTAAAACGACTTTCCGGGAATAAGGAAAAACAAATCAATGGATGGAAAAAGGGAGGAGGAAGACAAAGAAGAGAAATAAAATAAAATTAGGGAAGGTCAATTCTGAAAACAGGTATTAACAAGCATAATGTTGCTAAAATTATACAATGTGATGGCTAAATCTTCCATTAATTAAATGAAAAGAATAAAGAACTATGAGGGAGAACAGTTATGAGAAACCATGTCAACATGACAAATATGATTGGGGCCCATTCTGTTTCAGTCTTTATTGGCATCTGTCATCTTGGTTTGTCCAGCACGTGTTTTCAGGGATTGGTTGTTTAAATTTGGTTCCTGGCAAATTCCTGGGTGAGTTTTTGGGGGGGAAGTTTTAACAAAGCCATCAGTAAACACGATGTGTTAGAACCAGCTGCCTACGGACAGGGAAACCATCGCAGGCTGGTGTGTGGGATGGTACTGCTGGGCGGTCGCTTGTCTGCTGAGGCTGGGACGGCCAGTGTGGAGGTGGGTGTGGCCGCTCTGACTGTCAAGTTCTCCACGGGGGCCCCGGCTGTGACTGGTCCAGATACGAGGACTTTCTTTGAGGATGAGCCCCTCACTGAAGAACACGATCAGACAAATCTGCGGGGTGAGCACGTTGGCTGCGTCAGGCATCTGCCGGCGTGCACGCCTGAGAAGGCCACACCTGTCCAGCCCCTAGGCCACCTGGGCACAGGCGGGTGACTGTCCCGGGGTGACCTGACTGCTCAGGGAGCTTCCCTGCGGGAAGAGGGAGACCTTGGCATAAGCCTCAAATTCCCCCTCTGGCCATATCACCTTCTAGGCACGTTAGTAAATGACAGGACTCCTCATACCTCCTAACGCCACACAAAGACTTTCGAGCGATTCTGCCTTCCAGCCACCTTGTGGAGCAAAGCTGAAGATGCGCCGAGCAGATGTCCCCAGCTGGGAACATCCCACTACATTTCAGTGGGGGAGGGATAAATTAGGAGTTTGGGATTAGTAGATACACAGACTACTATATATAAAATAGATAATCAGCGAGGTCCTACTGCATAGCACAGGGAACTATATTCAATAACTTGTAATAACCTATCATGGAAAATAATCTGGAAAAGAATATATATATATATATATATATGTATGTATGTATAACTGAATCACTTTGATGTCCACCAAAAACTAACACAACACTGTAAATCAACTATACTTCAATAAAAGAAAAAAAAAGAAGAATAGCATGTTTCTCATATCCGGTGATGTCAGGAGGGACTGGTGATGATTCTAAGTTGGGTCAGAGGTTGGATTCAATGGCCCATGAAGACCATTCCAATTCTAAAATTATTCTAAGCAAATATTATGACTAAAGTTTGCAATTTACATTGTTGTTTATAGAGAAGAACTGGAAGAGGTTTGTGACAATCATCTTTGTTTTCGTATCTAGGGAAGGAGGTAGAGAAAGATCTTGTCATACTCAGCTCTGGGGAAACTGAGGCACCAAGAGGTTTGTGTCTGACCCAGGTCCACGGACTCAGCGGTAGCTATTCAATTTAATACACATAACTATGTGCAGGACACCAGGCTGTGTTGTTAGAAAGAACATTTCCGGGCTCCCTGCAATTCTAAGGCTCCTGGTCATTAGAGCACAATCCGGAGTTTGTTATTTTTAAAGAAATGAACCTGCGATTTCTATTGCTGTCACACCCCTAACCCTAAAAGCTAATGACTTTCCTCAGTAAATTCACTGATCAGTGATTCTTCTCCAGATGATGTTTAAAATATGGAGAGAAAATTTAAATGCTGATGTCTAATCAGACTAAGGATAAGGGCTTTACGGTTCTAAACCTATTTAATGAAACAGCATTTCCTTCTTTATTGGCTGGTCTTCTAGGTTTAAAGGTTTGCTCACATCGTGCTTGTGGAATGATTCTTATACGTGGGGAGTTTAAGTAAAGCGACCCCAGGTGCTTTTACTTTATTGATCTTTTTAAGGCACTGGCTTCAGTATTTAAATGAATTTGAGTTTGTTTCCTGAATAGTCTTTCATTAAAGCTTAGGTTGACCTCATTCCTCCTGCAATCATGACACTGTAATGGCAGAAAAAGACTAATAAAAAAAATGAACTCATTTTATGTGGTTGAAAAGGTTACATTTCTATTGATTTCAACTGTAATATAGTTAAAGTCCTTGATATTAAGAAAACTCAGCAAGCACATTCTTTTTTGTACAGAGGCTCTATTGATATTACTTTGCCAGTAGGTTTTGGCAGCAATAACAATATTCAGGATGGAGTCTAAAAATTGGCAATCATCAGAGGACTGATATCCACATCCTTTAAATTCTGTTCCAGGTGAAAGAGTATAAAGGTGTATCAAGAAAATCATTAAACACAGAGTGACTTCAGAATGTGGGGTGAATGTGGGGTCTAACAACTCGAATGATGACCAGTTCTGCTGGCTTTACAGAAAGCAGTAAGGCTCTGCTCCCTGGAAACAGTGTAGTTTTTTAAGGCCCTGTTTGGAGCCTGTTCCAAGAAGTGGAATGTGGGGAGGGGTGGAAGAATTTAGTAGAGGTGGTGAAGAAGGGGAAATAGGAAAGACTAGAGGAAATGAGGTAAGAAACCTAAGGAGAGCATTCACTTCTCCTGTGACGCAGCCGTGCGTGCGTGTGTGCGTGCGTGTTAAAGCTATAATAAAATGGACCAAGATAATTCTCGGCCTGGAAGCCTGTTAGATGTAGCTTTGGACTTGGAGCCTGTATTCAAATCTACTCCAGGAAAGGCTTGGGTGAGACTGTGGATCTTGAACCTCATGCTGACCCCAGACCCACTCTGTACTCTGCCCAAGTCCCAGCTCTTAATTAATCAATCTTCTAGAGAAGGTTCGGTTCTTGCCTGGGTTCCCTTGACGATCTTGGGAAGAAAGAATATGTAGCTGAAAGGATTTGGGAGAAGGAGGAAATGTGCAAAGCATATCCCCCCAAAGTTTGATCCTCTTCTTCCCCCTCTTCCATATTATCAACATCATCATCAGGGTAGCAGCTAACATTTCTTGAAAGTCAACTCCAGGTCAGATCCCACCTTAGGTACTTTACACATATTATTTCACTGAATCTGCAAACAACCCTGTGGGCACAGACTCTCATTCACCCCATTTTACAGTTGAGGAAACCGAGGCCCTGGGAGTAAGTTATGTTGCCTAAAGGGACACATAGCTTCCGAGAGGTACAGCCCAGAGGTCTGTGCGCCTGTAGAGTCTGAGCTACTCTACTGTGTCTGCCTGGATCCTGTGCTGTTGCAAAGCTAGGCTGGCAAGATGTCCACGGCAGCTGCACAAAGTACTCCTGGCAATGAGTGGAGGGCAGGGACAGGCCGGCATCGCCTCTGCCTGGTGTCCTCCTGGCCCCCATCTTGCTACCTCTCGTTTTAGGGATCTTCTGATTTACATGACCCTGGCTGTCTGCATCTATCTCTGGCTGCAGGACGGGTTTTCGCAGGTGACTTCAACATCGGAGGTCAGAGGCTACAGAAGCCTGTCAGTTACTTCGCCGCTGGCACCACTGTGCATTTGTGGTGTTCGGTTGTGGGGCTTAAGCACACAAGCAAAGGCAGAGGCTGTGGGTCGATAATCCAGATCCCGATGTCACCCTCACAGGGGTAGAGAGGGCTCATTTCTGCCTATTCTCCAGTTTAACTTCTGCTGGTGGCCTGGGTGACAATATCGGGAGGGATGCTGGCGGGAGCGGCAGTATTTACTCAGTGGCTTTATTTGCTTTTACTTTCACTTCCTTTTTGATGCTCTTGCGCCATCTCCACTGTTGAACTACCAGCTCAGACCCTCGCTTCTACCCATGAAGTTTTTTATTACCATCCCCTCCAGCATTCAGATCACATCTCCTCATCTCAACGATGTTAGGGTAGGGCTAATTCTTTTAGGTCACTAGCCATGACAGGGAAGAATGCAAATCAAATGCACCTTAGGAAACAGAAAGAATCTTTGTACTCTCAAATGCAGCACGTGTGCTCAGAATCCATTATTTATAAATGTGATTCATTCATTTATCCAGTCACTCAGCAAACATTTCTTCAGGCTCTCCAGTGCCCAGGGCTCGGGGACAGAGCTGTGAGAAGCACAGGTGGGAATGAAATCCCTGGGCTGTACCTTTGAACGTGACATCAAGCTCCCATTTATATAAGCAACGCCAAGCCCCATGGCCATCCCAGCATTTCACATTAGATGCAAATGACGCACATTACAACTCCTGACTCTGCATTAGATGAGCGTTTGTAGAAGCCTCACCTGAGCTAGTTTCATATGGAAGTTTTCCCTTCCCCACGCTCAGCACTGGTTCCGGCTAATGACCACTAGAGGGCATCGTAGCACTAGCTCAGGACCCGCTCCAGGGCACTCGGTCCATCAAAATCCTCACACTCAGTCCCTGTGCTGACTTTTCCCTTCACTGAGTAAAAGGGCAGCGTGTAACCCTTCAGAACCTCAGACTGCATGTGGAGATACATTTATTTTTCAGAGAGGAGATACATTTATGTGAGATAGGAACCTGCTTTCAGCTACCTGTGCATGGCAAACACCGCTCTGCCTATTGTGTTACCAAATTGCTTTGAGAATTACCAAATTGCTTTGAGAATTACCATCTTTGAGAGTGATTTTAGTGCACTGCAGATGGATATAACGATATAATGCCTCACCGACTTGACTTTAGTTTTCATGCTAGACGAAATAGAAATCCGGGAACCTTACCTTCTTTCTTGAGAGATGATTTATGGACTTAATGTGCTTGGGGGAAAAAAATGAATGCTCCAACAGCTTTGGCTGCATTCTTGAGGAGAAAAGAGAGAACTGACATCTCAAACCCTAAACTGGATCAGAAATTGCATTGCAACTGTTTTCCCACTGAGCTGTAAGAAATGTAAAGCTAAGTAAACACATTTTTCTGGAGCGTTGGAATGGAGGTCCTGTCTAGCCTTAGAGTGCATAATTCTTTTGCAGATGAAATTGCTTTAGAAAAGAAATGAAAAACTTGGAAGTGTTGACATATTCATTATGAGTCTTTTTCTGTTTCAGATCAGATGAGTTTGATGGGTTAAACTTATTTTTTCTTCAGTCCCCCTCTGTAATTTTTTTGGATTGCAGAAGAGCAAATATTGGATCCCTGTGGTAAAAAATAAGTCTGGTAATGTGGTCCTCCCGCCCCTCATGCAAACATTAAGGCACAGCTCAAATGCCTTCCTCAGTCTCTTCTCTGATCCATTTCTCCCACCCCCAGGATGATTAATTTCCCCCCCTTTTCTGTGCTTCCTCAGCATGGGTCCATACTTCAGTTGGCCCCTGGTTCATGTCCGTGTGACTGATGGGTCTCTTCTGTTGGACTGTGGCTTCTGAAGGCACCAGCCACGCTGCCCGCTGTGAATGTACAAGGTGCTGAGGACTTGCTCCCTGGGTTGAACTGCAAATGGATCAAACAGGAACCTTGGTTCTGAAGGCCCTGCTGATAATGACCTAACAGCTGCCCTCTTACTTTTTGCTTTTAAGAAAGAGAAGGGACTTGGGAAGGAAGGAAGGGAAGTAGCAATTATTGGGCCATAGAAGATGCTAGATATTTTCATGTAAATTTTCATTTAACATACACACACGCCCCATTAAAATAGGTGGCCTTATTCTCATTCTACAAATACGTAAACAGAGCGTTCAGTAACTTGTCAGAGAACACAGAGTTAGGAAGTGGAGGAATCTGTCAATAAGGATGTTTAAAAATGTATGTCTTAGTAACAACTTAGTAACAACAATCCCAATCCATGGGGGTCTCCGTTTAGACTCAGACCATCCTCAAAGGGAAATCTTGCTTCATATGCTATAGCCTTATTACCAGCCAAGACCCATAATACTCTCTTCTGCTAGATCCCTAGTCTATTATTTATACGCTGATTGGGAGACCAACTTGTTAAGTCTCTTGCTGAGGAGAATTAGGTGGAATGAGCCTCTACTATCTGAAGAAATGTGTATCGAGTGTGTATACAGCTTTTCTCTCCTCCCAGAATATAAACTCCTTGAGGGTAAAGGATACATTTCATTCATTCCTCCTGCCCCACCAACTCATCATTGTCTACCTGGATTTCTTTCATGTAATAGGTACACAGCATATATTTGTTCTCCTCAATGTATACTCAATGAAGTTGAGTTAATTTTAATTGCACTTCATAAGCAGCCGTATGGGATGGCATTGATGACCCCCTGATTTTACCCAAGTCAGGCTTAAGGAATGGTTTCTGTTCGGAATTTCCCATCATGCCGTGGGCTGAGTGGCGGACAAGGATAAGAGATGGATGTCAATTACATGTCACAGTGTTAAATTCTTCGTGATCATCATATGGTTTTAATATTTAAAAAAATGCACTGTTAATGGAACATCCCAGAATCATCTTGAGAACCTTTTGTCACACATCTCCACTGCACACCTCAGAACTGAGACCTTACATAGTGGGTGCCCAGACCACTAAGTATAGAGCTGGTCTCAGTTTAAAGCTGCAGGTCAGTTTGAACACACGGAGGCAGGGGGAGGAATCCTCGGCACTGATGGTTGTGTATCTTGTTTCTCTTTTTTGGAGACACTTCACCAAACAGTCCTACTTTCTGTTCAGAAATAAATAAGGAAAATTTGCTAAAATACTCTACCATGGGCCAAGGACCCAAAGCCCAATCTAAAACCAAATGACACAAAGCTAATGAGGTCATGAGGTTTCTGATGTGTGTCTCGATTATGAATAGGCTTCTCTGGATACATGGAAATACTGAAAACAAAACAAAACAAACTGACACATGTGCAGACCAAATTAATGGGCAAGTTTTCAGTAGACACATCCCTGTTTCTTCTCTTCCCAGGTAACTTCTGTGGAATTAAACCATTGTAATGATATGAGAAACGAGTAAAACATTGACCTATGCCCTCCGCATAAGTAAACATCTGAGTCGGTCTTCCACGAACGCAGGAAGAGAAGCAGTAATACGCTTGCTGAGAACCCAGAGAGAGAGCCAGTGCGTGGGTCCGAGTGCTCCCGGGAGGGAAGGATTAGAGACATCAAAGGGCTCATCACTGTTCCCGCAATCACCGCCCTTCTGTCAAGCCTGCTTGTAACGCACAACCAAGGCTGTGAGCTCATCTTCCAGAGGAGAGAAACACTAAATTAGCCAAAGGGAAGATGTTACAGTAAATGTAATCTCAGAGCAGGACCTTAGACTAGTGAGGTCAACTTCCTTTATTTGTTCTGACATCCCTAAAAAGATTTAATGCTTCCAAACAGTGTTATTTTTTTAAATAAAGGCTTGAACAACCTCTGATATTAAAATTTTCAGTTGTGTTTACAGCTATACACTTTTTAGTATTGTTCATTATTGGCAGAAAGTTCAAGGGTAATAAAGGCCCACATTTTTAAATAACTCATCTGAGCCTCAGCTTCTAATTTCAGGCCAGGCCCCATGCCAGCACAGGGAAGAAGGATGCGCAGATGGAAGGACCAGAGGTTATGTCCATGCTTCCAGGAAAACTGATGTGGAACTCTTTTATGTGGCACAAACACTGGCCTGAAAGTTGGACTGCTTACTTCTTTTTTCACTTAGAAAAGTTGCGATTTTATGACCTCCAGCAAATCTGAATAGGGCTTTTCTTTTTAAAAAAAGTGTTTTCCCTCCATTATATACAGTTATTTTTTTCTAAGGAGGCTAACATGTAATTTGGTATTTCAAAAAAATGAATATACCTTTTCATAAACTGCAGTAGGCTATATATTTGTTTCTTGTTTAACATACACGCTACTCATGGTTTGTTTTAAAGGCTCTATGTCACTAGTTTTTTTAACACTGAGGTCATATTGCATGCACTTTTCTACACCTTTCATTTGTTATCTAACAACACTTTGTAGAAATTGTGCTGAGTCAGTTTTCTGACGTAGGTGGATGTATTTGAGGAAGGGTCCTCTATGGCCTCTGACCAGACCACCTAATTCATGGTCAATTTAAATACCAGTTAAATCACAGTGTTTAGAGTCTGGGCTTGGGAATCAGACAGACCTGGGTTTGTTCCTCAGCTCTACCCCTTACTGACCTCTCTGTGTCTCTGTTTCATCATCTGTAAAATGGGAATAATGGTATTTATCTCACAGGAGCGTGATCTGCATAAAGTACAGTCTGTAAAGCACTAAGACAGAGACTGGTGCATAGTACACTCAAGAAATATTGATTGCTTTTACTACTACTACTACCACTACTTTATTAGTGTTATTATTATTGCCTTCACAGGATTTTCCTGTGTTGGGTTGAGGTGGGATTCCTGGAATCTTTGTTAATATTCTTGAGAAAAGCCATTTAAACCAAATCATCTTTATAAGCAAATCCAGCAATTTTTAAAAAGCTTGCTCTATCAACCTCTTTTCCTAGAGCCTTTAGCGTAGACGTTTCACCTCCCAGCTGCAGGTGGCATTCTCTGAGCCACGTGGAAGGCTATCTTATCACCTCCTAGGTTGCTCTCTGCACTTTCCTGTCTCTAAACACAACACAGGTCAAAAGAGTTTATCAGACAAGCATGCTACTATCTCCCACTGCTACCCTAATCGACTTCAAACACTAACCCCTCCAAAAGACTTACTTTTATTTAAAACCCTTAAGAATTTTCAAAAGTCTATAAGGCAAACTGGCAGGGGTGAGCCTGGGTCTCTTGGTGGCTCTCAAAGGCGACAAAGAGGCGATGGGGTGAGCAGTGACCAGCCCCGGAAGGAGGGGTCCGGTTATATGGGTTCTAGATAGGAGTCTGCCTCTCGTGAGCCCTGGGACCTTATTAGTCACCTGGACATCCTCAATCTCTGTTTTCTCAGCTGTTTAATGGGCTAATAGTACCTGCTGTTCCCAACTCGTAAGGTTGAGCACGTCAAACGAGGATACGTATGCAAGTATTTTGAGCACCACATAACATGATTATTCAGGCCCTTCCAGTACAGACAGAATTTCTCCTGGCTTGAGGCGGTTACTTGAAACACCTTACAATTGAACATTTCTCCACATACAAAAAGTGGTGCCACCCTGCCCATCAATGTTTCATGTCAATTAACATATATAGCTGCCCTGTAAGTCCATAATCGAATCACTTTTCATTTTACTGCTAATAAAATTCCTCCAACAGTTTTTTATTGTTGTTGCAATCTATTTTATTTATTTTTGACCTACAAATAACTGTACCTAATTAATGTATTCAACTTGATGAGTCTGGAGTTAAGTATATACCCATGAAAACATCATCACAATCTATAAACTTCTTTTTTGTTATAGTAGCTAATGTAGCCCCAATGAACATGAGTATCTTGAAGCAGAGTACTGCCATAAGAGAAACCTAAAATTTGTAGCATTGGTCCTGTGGTATGGATATTAGAGGCTGGAAAGACAGACAGTAATGGTATACAAGCAAATGTTTTGTAAATCTGTCACCGCACATAACCTGGAAGGCAGACTAAGTGCCTATGACCTGTGGCTTCAGGGAAAGTGCTTCAAAAGAGCCAGAATGGCCACGGATATCAGTGGTTTCCTGCTGCCTATATCAAGGAAGAGATGAGTTCAGAAAAGAATTGGCCAGTTTCCAAACATCAGTGAAAGGGAATAGAGAAAAGTCCAAAACTTTAGAGCCTCACACCAGAGAGTAAGAAATAAAACTGTAAAAAGCTTTGACCAACGAAGGCACATGAAGATTTTCAGCTCAGCAAACTGGCTCAGCGCCATGCAGGAGGTTAAAATTAAGAGTATTTACCCCACCACAACCACCTAAGGTTCTTGTCTCAGATGGCCTCGAGGTAGCTGCCATGACCTTGAGAGAGAGGCAAGGGTCCTTGGAAGCAAATGATTATGTCGGCCCAGGAGCCACGTCTCGGGAAGAATGCAGGGCGTATCTACTGGTACATGAATCTGACCGGAAGCAGAGAGATCAGAAGCCAACTCAGGCCCTGAAGGAACTGCACTGGCAAGGAAGCTGCGGGTCTGGTCTACAAAGGCCTGTGAGTAGAAAACAACCCTCAGTGTAATTGACACCTGCAGGAAACGGTCCCTGGAAGCTGCACGGCTTCAAGGAATGCATTATCGCCAACTTTCAGTTCAGAGGAGAGCCATGGAGAGCCATGCAAATAATGGACAGGAATTTGGCCTATTCAAGAAACTACTCCCACGGCCAAGGGCGGCAGCAGGACGTCCTCAGAGCGTCTACCCAGCATGATTTCATCACTGTTACAGAACACAGGACTTTCCTTTTTAAAAAATATAGCTGATATAAGGCAGACTTTCACTGGGTTTAGCCACTGACATTTTAGGGTTGTTACAGCACCTGGTGTTATCCTAGTGTTATCCTAGTCTTTTTCTATATTCCTGGCCTTTAGCATTCACCGTTTGCTGCTATTGTTGGTAACACTTTCCTCTGACCATTTTTAGGATTCATATTCAGTATACAGCTCAATTAGCAATTGATGCAACTGCTGTTATACAATTCGGTTGAAATTCTGATTAATAGCAGGTAAGAAATTATCGTCTTTATTTTAAGAGATGTAATTCACCGACTCTGAGGAACATTTGTTTTGAAAATTCCTGATGAAAACAATTGAAGTCATGCTCTTTGTGCTATAAAAATGTGGGGACCTGATCATCATTTGTTTCTGAGGACTTGGAATTATTTAAGAAAGTCCTTATTTTACTTGCAGGAAATCTGTTAGCTTCTTCTTGGCAAGGACTGAACTGGCCCTCCAGTTAGATGAAAGCCAAAATGATACATCTTTACCATCTGTTCATTTGATTTTTAGAGAAAATGGATTAGGAGTATCTGTGCCAGAGACTATATCCCTGAACCCTCCATTGTATAACTTCCATAAAACCCCTAAATATTTGACAGTTATTCAAGGAACAGGTACTTAATTCATTTTTTGAGCTAATTTTATCCTTGGATCAGGTGAGAATATCAGAAAGTTGTATCAGCTCAGCCCTTGTCCCCTTCATCTCCCATCACCCTGTTCTACCCCACTGCCTGCAGAACTGTTTGGGCTGAAATCCATTTTTAAGTTATACTTGACTTTCCCAAGGAAATGCTACATCAAGCAGGTTTGTGAAAAACACATTTGTTGCAGAAACGCTGGTGAAGGCCCTGTGTACCACCTCTCTCGGTACCCACTATGTAACAAGGAGGATGAAGGGCCTTCAAACTATCACTGCATGTTTAAAACTCTGAAGAAATATAGCAAAATGCCAAAATTTTTAATGTTTGGATGGTGGGTCCATAGGTGTATGTTTTACTATTCTCTGTACTTTTGCATATTTTTGAACTATTTTATAACTTCAACAACATCACTCAATTTCTAACTGGCCAGAGGCATCCACTTCCAACATCTGATGGTCACCCTCCCAGACATCTCTCTACTAAGTGATTCAGCTAAGAGCATGTGTAAACTTCAGTGTGGTAGACCTAGGTTCATCTAGGCTTTTGCTACTCACTGCTTCCTGATTTGGGGTGAGCTACATCACACTCTGAGTGTCAGTTTCCACATCTCTAAAACGGGGATGCTAATGGTGCATTCCTCGTAAGCCTCTTGTGAAGACTCAATGAGAAAATGTGTGACAAGTGCTAGCACAGTGCCTGGACAACAGCATCAATAAACGTGAGCTACCATCATGCATGTGATGTTGCCAAGTGGATCGTGCTACGGGCAGCTTGCTATGCCAGTAAATAGAATCCATGGTAGATAAAAAAAAGGAAAGAATGATAGAGTAAGAAAAATTCCATTTCCCTAGAAGAACTGGTATATTTTATGCTTATGGGTTGTGGACTTCTGGCCACCAAGAAGTTCCGAGCCAAACTTATACAAGTGGGTAAGACCTTCTGACCTGGGTAACCGTATTCCATTTCCCCATTGTCTTGAGGCCCTACTTTTTGTGACTTACTTTAACTCTCAATTTTGTTTTATGTACTCCCTGTAAACCACCTTATATCCCCTGTGCAACGTGGTTGGGACGAAAGGAAGGAAAGAAGGAGGACGGGAGAAGCCAGGGACGGCAGGCAGGAAGGAAAGTAAGAAGAAAGGATTTGTAACACAAGGCTTTGAAATTATTCCTTGTAATGGTGATGTTCAGTTCTTAGATGCACGTTAATTGGCACAGTTTTTCATCACAGTATTTTTTGGGTGCTCTCTGCCTGCTCGGGGTTTGTTTTACGTTTGGCATTAAGCCTTTAGCTTTATCACGGGTGCAACTGTGAGTTTCCATAAATGATGCAACTTGAGGGTTGTCCTGGGCTCTGGTTTGCGCTGGCATCTGAGAACTCTGAGAGTCGGTTCTTCATTCTCTATGTGGACATTGGGCACTTTGTTTTTCGGCAGCGAATGTTTCATCCAAGGTCAATTTCCCTCAAGTGCTCAGCACCATTTCAGACAGTGTGTGCTCAAGGAATGCAAATTAATTTAATGTTAGCTTTAGCCAAACCCAGCTAGGAAAGCAAACCTGCTTTTAAAAACACTGTAAACACTGACAAACATCATCTAGGTTATATGATGTTTGCATATATATAAATGTATAGAATTTTACCTTAATTCCAAAGGCATCATTCCATAGCACTTTTTTTTTTTACATCTTTATTGGAGTATAATTGCTTTACAATGTTGTGTTAGTTTCTGCTGTACAACAACGTGAATCAGCTATATGTATACATATATCCCCCTATCCCCTCCCTCTTGAGCCTCCCTCCCTCCCTATCCCACCCCTCTAGGGTGTCACAAAGCATCAAGCTGATCTCCCTGTGCTATGCAGCAGCTTCCCACTAGCTATCTACTTTACATTTGGTAGTGTGTAGATGTCAGTGCTACTCTCTCACTACATCCCAGCCTCCCTTCCCCTGCCGTGTCCTCAAGTCCATTCTCTACGTCTGCGTCTTCATTCCTGTCCTGCCACTAGGTTCATCATACCATTTTTTTAGATTCCATTTATATGTGTTAGCATATGGTATTTGTTTTTCTCTTTCTGACTTACTTCACTCTGTATGACAGACTCTAGGTCCATCCACCTCACTACAAATAACTCAGTTTTGTTCCTTTTTATGGCTGAGTAATGTTCCATTGTATATATGTGCCACATCTTCTTTATCCATTCATCTGTCGACATTCCATAGCACTTTTAAACTCATCTTTGAGTTAGCCTTATTTTTGTTCTTTGATGAGAAGGACATTTTAATTTGAAATTATTTAAATATATTTGTCATTATATATATATATTTTTTTTTAGAATTTAATTTTTATTTATTTATTTATTTATTTTTTGGTTGTGTTGGGTCTTCGTTTCTGTGCTTGGGCTTTCTCCAGTTGCGGCAAGCGGGGGCCACTCTTCATCGCGGTGCGCGGGCCTCTCACTATCGCGGCCTCTCTTGTTGCGGAGCACAGGCTCCAGAAGTGCAGGCTCAGTAATTGTGGCTCACGGGCCCAGTCACTCTGCGGCATGTGGGATCCTCCCAGACCAGGGCTCGAACCCGTGTCCCCTGCATCGGCAGGCAGATTCTCAACCACTGCGCCACCAGGGAAGCCCTGTCATTATATTTTATTGTAACTGGGGGCTATCAGAATGGGTTGAGGATATATGTGTGTTTTACATTTTTGTTCGATTATAAAAATGCAACATACACTTGTAATTAAAAAATGAGGAAATATAGAAAACTCTAGAGGAAATGAAGCCATTTATAATCCCTTTACACACAAATAATCACGATTAACATTTTATTATATCTTTCTCCATACATTCTTGAGGTTGTAGAAGTTCTCAAGATGGATTTGTAGATTGTTTCCAGGAAAAAAAAATTAGAGTGTTTTTTTGGAGTTCTAAAGGTGCCCTTGGAATTAGGTCCGCACTCTCCAGTCTTCCCTGCCTGCAAGAAAGCAGGTCATGGGAGCAGGGAGTCGGCCCGACCTGCTTGTCTGAAAGTAGGCACCATATCTTTTCTTCCTCCACCATGTCTACCTTTGTTTTCCATCTGGGCTGGACTGGAGAGGCCGGGCTGACAAAGACCAGTGCACCCCAGACCATGAAGTCTTTCCAGGCTGCATTCAAATGGGTTGAGGCATCTGCTTTCTAACCATGTCCAGAAATCTCAGCGCAATTGCATCCCATTGTATGACAGAAGGAGGAGGTGGGGGACAGGGCTTTCCAGCGCCCTGGGTACAATTCCTATGGCCGAATTCGTTCCATGCCTTTTAGAATGCTTCCCACTTCTCTCTTCTCCTTTACCTCAAGGCATTGCGCAGCCCAGGTTTTTCATACCCATCGTGTTTCCTTTTCCTGGAACTGTAGTCCTGTTCCTTGGAGGATTCTCCCCAATTCCCCACGCTGATCATGAGGTTTGATTAGGGGCTATCAGTCATTGTTCCCCTCTCCTCACGATAGGGTGAGAGTGTGACCCCAGCCAGGTCAATCAGAGACCTTCTCCGGATTTTAAAATGAGAACCGAGAAACTAGGACTTTGCTTCTGGTCCCAGCAAAACTGGGAAGATGTGAGCCGACTGCAGTGTCTGTGTCCCATGATGTGTGGAAGATGAAGCCACCTGAGAGAGGAATCGTCCAGTCCTCCAGAGGCAGGTGGGCAAGCAGAGAAGACGGAGGGAGGGAGGGAGGGAGGGAGGGAGAGGGGGGAGAAGGGGAGGGAGGGAGGGGGGAGGGGGAGAGAGAGAGAGGCACTCGGCCGTGGCCTAGGCTTTGTTTTAATCCTCCAGGTCCCCTGGATTCTTTCAAAATTTTGGTTTTTCCTTTCTTAAATTCTATAACCTAGCCTAGGAATTTTCTCTACAAATGAATTCTGAACTGGTTTTCTGTCCTTTGTGATTAGAAGAACCCTGGGCAATAGAAGCCGATTCTCCTCAGCCCCGCTTCGGCCCCCTGGACTCTGCAGGCCTCTGGCTCCTCCACTGTCCGGATTTCTCAGCCTTTCCTCAAGAGCCCCAAGGCCTTGAAATAGTCCATCCGTCTCCCCTTCTTCAGGGTAATCTCTAATTTACCGTAGCAGACAGCAGCTCTGATGAAGCTGATATTTGTTCTTAAAGAGCTGCTGATTCCTTCCAAAGATTCCCCAGTTGGTGGAATTTGGCAGAAGGGAGGCCTTCTTGACCTTCTTTACTCCAGACTCTCATCTGGGGAAATGCACCAGGAAATGGAATTATTTAGCCTATCACCTGGACTCTCTTCTCCCACTCACCCCACCCTCGTCTCTGCATGTGGTTCCTCAAGCCACAGGGCTCAGTCCCGACACACGACGCGTTTTCTTGGAGAGAGTGAGATTAACCTTGCAAAATTCCGCAGCTGAAACAGCTCCCTTCCTTGACACTGTCCTCGAAGCTGATTGTTGAGCTCTTTTCAACTTTTAATATTATTTTGCAATGGTGAAATGGCAAGATAATCACTTTCTTTAAGAGAGGTGACAGACGGCGCACTTTAAAACAAGAGAATGCCTCTAATCAAAAGCCAGTAAACACAATGTTGATAAAATGGTATAAAACCACCCCTTTCCTGTAATGGTATAAATCACCATACTAATCCTGGACTTGCTGGCTTTTCTGAATCAAACTTGAGTTATGGTGGAAGATGGGCGTGGTTTACTCCGTAAGTAATTTGCAGCACCTAACACGTGACAGGCACTGCGCTAGACTCAGCGACTGTCCATCACTCTGAGAGAACCTTATTTATGCCCCATTTGATTGATTGCGCAATAGGCTGTAACTGCAGGTTGTCATTTTCCTAGGAAAGGCCTCTCCTGAAAATGCTCTCTAGCATTTACTGCTAAAGGCCAAGCGTAAAGTCCATATCAAGTTATGAATTTGACATCCACCAGTGCTCACGAAGAGACGGGGCTTATGCCTTTCCTTTGCAACCTGAACTTCCCACAGTTACCAGCCGAATCCGAATCCGAATGAGGTCGGAGAGGCTGCTGAACCCCTGCCAAATGACATTCCACTTGACTGACAAAACAGCGTCCCCCTGCTGTTCTTCTTCCTGACAGGTATCTATTTTGAACTCCTTCTAGAGAATGCAGTGACAGTTCCAGCCTTGATCTTTGCCTTAGCTCCCAGGGAGACCTCCCCATGCCATGTTTTATTCATGGTGTCTCCCAGGCTGGTCTCTTCATTGTAAAAATCGGTCGCGGGGGTAGGGACACTCCATGAACCTGAAATAAAGTTTGAGTGTCACAATAAAACTGTCCCTTTGTGTACGGAAAGCCTACAACCAGAGTCTGAGATGCTGGGGAAGGTTTGTGTACTGAGGATTTTTAAGGCAAAGCATCCATAGAAGAAAAGAAAATAGTTATTCACATTGCATTGGAGTCGTGAAGGAAGTAGGTCAGATAAACCAAAATAACCTTTGCCGGGAAATGTGATAAGCTTCAGACATCTGAGACCATGGAGAAAAAAGATGCTGCAATGGATAAAAGCAGTAGACTGATAGATGTGCAGGGCTACAAGCAGGAAAGCTACAAAGAACGCACAGAGTAAACATTTATTCTACCTTCTCCCAAGAAATCTCTTCTCCATCAACTCCGTCATTGCCCTTCCTATAGGAACTGGATATCTTTCTACTTCACAGGTTAGAAGTTTGTAGGAGAAAGTATCAGAAGCATCTCTTCCACCTGCCCTAACCACCCAAAACAAAACCAATCAAAACCAATAGCTAAGCATGACAGAGGACAGAGATTGCAACCCTGTATCACATCCGATTGATGAGTAACAAATGTGTACCTTGAGAGTGATGGTCCTCTCGTGACGGGTGACATTAACGCTGTGGGGCTGCCCATTGGCCATGCTCCTGTGGTCCACGTCAATATTATACGGTTCCCTGGTGCCACCCAGGCTGTACCGGATCTGTAAGCTTCCTACATAGAGAAAAGAAAAGAAACTCAGTCATTTCTCCACACTAGATTTCATTTTAATGTCACTTCCCCCACCCCTTGAGGCTAATTCCATTAAACTCAGCTTCAACGTCCATCAATATCACTGCCGTTCTGAATTCTGAGTCACTAGCTCAGAGGCACACTAATCCATAAAGGCTCACAGCACCAGGCACACACATGTTGACAATCTACCAACAACAAGCCATCAGTGACCATCATCTCCAAGTTGAAGCAGCAAATGGTATAAACAGTCCAAGCCGGGATTGCACCTGGGATGGCAGAATGAGAACACGCATGATATAGGACCATGGAGACGCCTACAGGCCCCACAAAATACTCTGTGAAATAAAAAATAAATGCAGGATGCTGGGATGGTCTCATGCCATCGGCAACGTGTGACACTCAGCATATAAAAGAATCATGAACATACAATATTAAGAATAAACATAATTTACAGAAGATAAATACATGCATGGGATTTTGGGTGGCTTCACTGAGACCAAGAAAACAAAGCAATGGCTTTCATTCTAGGTTAGCGACCTCATCAATCCAAGTGCAAATCAAAGGCGAAAAGATGCGTCCTCATTGCCTCTCAGCTGTAGTTCACTTTGCCTCAACAAATTATTCTTTTTCCTCTTTCTTGTTTCTTCCCAATAATGACAAGCAATATTCAAAAAGACTAATATAATATTCTAGATCCTGCTTTTAATTAATCTGCACAGCAAACGTAGCTTTTATTTCTTAGTTATGATTTTAAAGGCATCGACTTTTTATCTCATTTTTACTCAAATGGAATCTTGGTGTTAATAGCTTTTGACATCTCAGAGCTTAAAAATGGAGCCCAGTAATTTAGCAAGAGTTTGGCCAACTGTAAATCACCTCAAAGATTCTTTGTCGCCTTTTTCATTTCCTTCCAGAGGAACAAAACTGATATTCTAAGTTGTGAAATAGAACATGATATTAAAACTTAAAAAGTGAACAGAAAAAAAGAAAGAAGTCACTGGAAACTCCACCATCCAGAGGTAACTACTCTAAATATTTGGCAATATCTCCTTGTAAGGTAATTCTCATGTCCTTATGTGTACGTAAATAAACGCAATAGTTCTGAATGCTGCCCTTTCTTATTTAGTGGTTACATGTGCATTTAAAATATTGAACTACGTTCCTGGAATTGAAAGAACAATCATGAATTACTTGCATTTCCTATTTTTTCCTTTCTGAACAAATCTGGCAAGGCTTCACTATTTCTGAGTTTTCTCTGGCACTTGATCCTAGATTCCTTTGCTTTATAGCGTTTCAACCAAGCACTGTTGACTTTCGTCTCCTGAATGGGTCTAAGTTCAACCCACTCTCCCCATCTCCACAACCACAGGGCCTCCACTGGCACCTTGAATGCCCTGGTATGGTTCCCATAGGAGCCCGCCCCTGCACGCAGAGCTCCTGGCCTGACTCAGGGCCCCTGTGCTGGCCACTCCCTATCAGTGACCTGACGGCCACCACCTGAGCTTCACCTGCATCGGCTTCTGCCTGGATCACGTGACCCAAATCAGTCCCTCCTTTAAAAGTGATCACTCTTCACCCCATTTCACTCTCAGGCGAGTCCCCTCTTTCTGTGCTCTCTTACTACTAATCCATTAATGGAGGTGTCTCACTGGGACCTCAGACACAACATACGTGAAACCAAACTCTTGATCTTCCCCTCCAAAAACTATTCCATCACAATTTCCACATTTCAGTTAATGGCCACTTTATCCTTCCAGCTATTCCTGCCTAAAAGCCCTGATTCCCCTCTTGCTCCTACATTACACGTGTGATCTATCAGCAAAGCTTCTTGGCTCAGTCTTTAAATCACACCCTGAATCTTACTGCTCTCATCACCTCCATTTCTATCCCTGGACCAAGCCACCCTCGTCTTTTGTCTGGATTACTGTACTGGCCTCCATACCAACTACTGCCCTTCCCCCACGTTCCCTCAGCCCAGCGTGGCCTCCGCCCCTCACATACCTGGTCTCTCCACACGGCAGTCAGAGCGGTCCTCTGCTCAGAACCCTCCCACGGCCTCCTGTCTCACTCAGAGTAAAAATCGACGTCTTCCTAACGGCTCACCAGGCCCTCTGTGATCTTCCCCCTCATCTCTGACATAACCTCTCATTATTCTCCTCCTTTCTCACTCCTCACCTCCCACCCGAACAGCACTGCCTCTTTGTTGTCTCCCCAGATGCCGGCATGTTCCTGCCTCAGGGCCTTGGCACCTGCTGGTTCTTCTGCCTAGGATGCTCATTTCCGCCATTATCTGCATGGCTGCCCCTCACTCCCTTTAGGTCCTGCTCAATATTGTCTTCTCTGTGATTATTTCTGTGACTTCCTTATTAGAAGCAGAATTTACCCACTCCTTTCCCTTGACCAGCTCTCCGGCTCCCTTTTCTGCCTTATTTTTTTCCCCATGAGAGTTCTTACCATACAACATACTACATACTGTACTTAATATGTTTACTGCTGTCTTCTGCTAAATGTAACTCCACGAGAGTAAGAATTTTTGTTTATGTTCTTTATGACTTAATTCCCAACGTCTAGAACAATGCCTGATACATGGTAGGTGCTGGATAACTACTACTCGCTGAGTGAATGGATGATGGTTCTCCTTGCCTCTGTGCTTTCTTCCTTCCCATGTTTTCTTAGGCAGAGAAATCTTTCAAGATGCGTAACTGACTAGTTGTCTGGTTCACTTAAAACTCTTCAAACTTTCCAGCTGCTTATAGGATAAAGACATACATTCTTAACATAGCTTATGATGTCCTGTCTGATCACAGCTTGCCAGTTACTTTATTTTAAAAGATGCCATTTACCCTCTTACTTTTTACATTCAAGCTACCTAGGACTTCTCTTATTCCCTAGGAAATACAATTCTTCCTGCCTCAGGACCTTTGAATATGTTGCTCCCGTTTCCTGAGCTACTTCTCTCCCCACCCCTCAGTGATTCACCCTATTTTTTCTTTATTCTAATAGCATTAAAAACAATCTAGTGTTTGGCAGTGAAGGAGATGATTAGGCAGTTGTTTGGCTACAGGTAGAAAAAACAAGTCGATTGTCTTGAGTTTTTATTCTCCACTTTACTTCTGGTGCTCTGACCTTGTATGATCACAGCCAGTTTTCTTAAATACACAGCTGTATTCATTCATCATTTAAAACTTAATTCCTTTAGAACATACTTATTTAGTGCCCCTGTTGAACCCAAGTTTTCAAGGTCTAGAAGTGGACTGCCTGGCTGGCTGTAAGTGTGGAGTCCACTTCTAATACAGACACCCATCCCCAGCCCCTGTACGGTATGGGCCAGGCCGTGCCTGGATCTGGGGATGCGAAGAGAAGTAAGAGAGGGCTCTGCCTTTGAGGCTGGGAGTCGGAGGAACTGGTAATTATGCCAAAAAAAAAAAAAAAAAACCCTGGACATTTTTCTCCCTACTGTCTCTTCGTCATTGGCCCCTTTATGTTCTCCAGCTCATTAAAATCAGTATTAAGTTGTTTTCGTTATTTTTTCTCTTTTCTGACTTCTCTAATTGCTTCACTTAATGGCAATGGAAATGATTTGCTTTGAGGAAAAAGATGAGTTGGACCTTAAAATTTATATATAGTGAACATCTATAAACAGTAATGGCAATATTCTTGAATAATAAAATTTAAATGATACATTTATTCCTTTCAAACAATAGCACAAGAGAACTACTAAATGACGGGAAGGAGAATATTAATATTTGTTCATTAAAATAAAATATTATTAAGATGGAGGGATACTTCACTTCTTGCATCTCATGTTCACCTCCCGGGTGAATTAAAGCAGGTATAAGGGACTACTCTTTCATTGGCTGCAGCAAATAATGTGCTTAACA
Source organism: Balaenoptera musculus (assembly GCF_009873245.2). NCBI lineage: Eukaryota > Metazoa > Chordata > Mammalia > Artiodactyla > Balaenopteridae > Balaenoptera > Balaenoptera musculus. The sequence continues at coordinate 8,057,697 of NC_045793.1, forward strand.
GATTTATTCTCTCCTTGTCATCAACATTACCATCAGCAAACAATTACAGCGCACCTATTGTAGGCAGGAGATGTAGTGTGGGGGCCTTTCATCTCACTGGGAAGATGGGGCATATTTATAACAAAGATGGATAACAATACAGTGCACTAAAAGCCAAACAAATGACATTGAAAATAAGTGTAATAGGAGTTTAAAGTAAGGAGAAGTCATTGAAAGGAGGTGAGACTTGATCTGGGTCTAGAATGAAAGGCGGGTATTAAGCTACAGAGGAAGATGGAGCTTTTCCAGATAAGGGCACACAGCAGGCAGCAGGGCAGACGTCCTTGAGGTGCGTGAGGAGTAGAGTTCCTGGAGAAGGAAGAGCAGGGAGGTGTGGCCTCACTATGCGGCAAAACGTAGATTAAATCATGGGCTCTGGATAATAACCGCTAACACACATACATACAGTGTGTGTGTGTGTGTGTGTGTGTGTGTGTGTGTGTGTGTAGTGTGTTACACTTACTAACTCACTTGACTTTCACAGCACTGCTCTGAGGGAGACACTATGTAACAGATGATGAGACGGAGCCACGACTGCCCAAGATCTCACCATCTGCAAACGTAGAAGCAGAATTCAAACCCATACGTTCCGGTTCTGCACTCCGAGCTCTCACTCAAGAGGCTGGTGGGTCCTGATTGGAAGGTGCTGGGACTCGGGATCTGTCCTCCTGCTCCTGGGGAAGGAGGCCCTCCTGGCTGTATGACAGGGACACTGTGTGTGAAGGAAGACCTACTCTGGCTGGGCTGGGCAAGGTTCGGGTGACTGGAGGCAGAGAGACGGCCGGGACAGAGCATCCCAGGGGCGTGCTGAGGTGCACTGCTGCCCCACGGTGGGGTCACGGGGTGCCAGGAGCCCGGCTACCCTCAGGCCTCGGCAGATCTGTGGAGGTAAGGGCTGCTGGAGCCCCTGGGCTGGGGGCCTCCCAAGCACAACCTCATGCAGCTGCCCAGGTGCCATTCACAGATAACGTTCTATGTGTGCCACGCCAGGAGCAATGTCGGGAGGCACTGAACCAGAAGACATCTGCCAGGAGAGCAGCAGTGGGGAAGCAAAGGAGGGGATACTCTGGAAGGACATGGTGAGAATAGGATGCACAGGACTCGTCAGGCTGGATGGCCCACAAGAGGCGGAAGGATGGAGCGTTCATGAATGAGGCCAGGCTGTGGGTTCCGGTGTCTGAGAAGCGGTAGCACCGTCAGAACAAGAGGGGCCTGGTTCTGGGAGCAGCGAGGACAATACAGCTTCCAATATGTTAAGTTTAAGAGATGCCGGGGCATTTAGTTAAAACTGTTTATTTTATTTTATTGACATTTTGGCTTAGTCCTCATTGATTTCTTTTCCCTGAATGAGTTCCTCAAATTTTTCTAGCTTTAAATCTCAATTCATAAAAAATGCAGCATTTGGAGTATGGAAAAGCCAAATTTTCATTAGCAATTGAGGACGGCCTTGCAATAATTAGACAGAAACTGTCCATGCTTTGCAAATGCACCGAGTGTTCTAGAGGTCTCTAAGCAGGGCAGTGGAGAACTCTGGGTCCAGCATCAGACACCTGGGTTCAGGAACCCCAGTTGTGCCATCACCAGCTGAGTGTGCAAATCACCGACTCTCTCTGCACTCCAGCCTACCACCTGCAGGAAGAGGGTAAGAATGGACTCTACCTTACAGAGTGTGTGCTCTTGGGAATTAACGCATGTGAAACACTTAGCACAGCTTCGGGCAGCCTTACACGGTAGCCATTAGTATGGAAACGATTAGTCAAAACCCCTGCGCGTGACAAAGGCCCACAGACACACGCGTGAGTGCTCACAGGGGCCGGTGCAGGCTTGGGGGCGTGAGTTACTGGATAGAAGTGGGACCAGATTTTAACGTGGCAGAGGCTTGAGAAGCAGATGATACAGCATCTACCGAGGCGTGTTCCTGACAGTCTTGACCAGCTAGAGGTGAGAACCATCCTCCCTGCCCACTGAGGAGAGGTTGGGGCATGAGGGTGGAGAACATCAGTGGATTAAACAGCTATTTAATCTGATGCAGGAGAAAGAAACTTAACGCGTGAACTTCCAGAGAGCAGGGGTGTACACTTTTCTACTTCCTCACTTCCTGAAATAACTGTTTTTTTCTGATGAGAACGGTGACACGATCATTGAGAGCATTTGACATGTGTAGAAGAGTATTACCCAGGAGAAACAAATCAACTACCCAAACAAACAAAGATAATTTGTGCTCACGTTATTGCTTTTTTTTTTCCTATCCATCTTTTTTACAGAGCTAAACTGATATTGTACAGTCAAGGCTGTATCATGCCTTTTTTTGGTTTCACATAATATTACATAAAAATTTTCTCCATGTCATTAATTACTCTTCATAAATATTATTCTTAATGGATACACGATAGCCCATAAAATGGTGATTCCCTCTTTTACTAACCATTTTCCTAAAATTTAACTTCTAGGTCCTTTCCAATTCTTATTTTCATAAATAACATTATAAACTATGATGAACATCTTCATGCTGAATCTTTGTCTGATTTTCGGTTCCTTTCTTCAGAAATAATTTCTGAAAGGGAAAATCCTAAGGAACATTTTTTTCCCACCCATCTTTTAAACCAACAGAGCATTGACCAGAGAAGTTTAAGAATTTGCTATTTTATTAACACTCAAGCTGAATTGGGTTAATAATAATAATTTTTAGTTCCCACAGAAGAAAATCTTGATCTTTAAGATGCTACGACACTGGAATAGCTGTCAAAAAAGGCTGCAGGACCTACTAGAGAATGGACTTGAGGACACGGAGAGGGGGAAGGGTAAGCTGGGACGAAGTGAAAGAGTGGCATGGACATATATACACTACCAAATGTAAAATAGCTAGCTAGTGGGAAGCAGCTGCATAGCTCAGGGAGATCAGCTCAGTGCTTTGTGACCACCTAGAGGGGTGGGATAGGGAGGGTGGGAGGGAGACACAAGAGGGAGGAGCTATGGGGATATATGTATATGTATAGCTGATTCACTTTGTTATAAAGCAGAAACTAACACACCCTTGTAAAGCAATTATACTCCAATAAAGATGCTAAAAAAAAAAAAAAAAGGCTGCAAAGTTTCAATCGTTAAAGAGCACGACGAGAGAGGGAGCCTCCGTGTCTCCAGCCTGTACAGTCTCCCTGGGGAATGAGAGACATTTGCTCCGTGATAAACCTAAATATTTTTATTTGTAAAAAAGAGATCTTAAAACTCCAAGTATCATAGAACTCAAGTTTTCAGAGAGGAAATGGACTCAATGTTTGGCATGCTTATATGCTTTAGAACTGCTTAGATTTCTCTGAAAGATCGTAAGTCCATTTGTATATTCTAAAATAGGATGCCTATTTTAGTCACACTGACACTCCTGGCTTAGTGTATATTTGGAGATGGTCCCCGATATTACAACACTGAAGGGCAGATGGTCCCCGATATTACAACCCTGAAGGGCAGAAGGCTAGGTATCCTCGTCCTTACCGGTGGGTTTGACGAGAACTGCCAGGAAGTCGGTGGTGAAAGAGCTGACGTAGAGGAGGATGCAGGGTGCCTTGGTGGTGCTGAAGCTGAAGCGGATCTCCTCGCGGGCCAGGTCCGGGGTCCCATTCTGCGGGTCCCGGGAGTTCTCCGACCTGCCACCCGATTCCTTAGCACCGGACCCGGGCGCCTGGAAGTTATACCGCAGCCACATCCCCTCTTCAAAAAATGCACCCACATCTGTTGAAAAGGAAATGTAAAATGTAAATGTGAGAATTCCTATGCTAAATACCACTAACCGATTTAACCTGGGTAGAACTGTGAAACTTTGTCGTGCCGCTAAAGCCGTTCCTGGAGGGCGGACCGGACTCCAGTAATGGAATGTCTACGCAGATGGAACTTTGTTTCAATCACACGGATACGCTTACCAAAAAACAAAAAAGCAGCGTAACAGAGTATAGCAGTCTGTCAACTTAAAACGTAGTAGCTAAATTAAGAAACGTTAACTCATACCAGAAAAAAGTTTCATGTTTAGTACTTAGACCAAATAACTAATTTCGGTTGAAGAGAGATGCTGAGAATAAAGGCAGTGGCATGGTTACGGAACTGTTGACCGACACCACCCGCTTCGGCCAGACCCGCTTCCCTGAGCTGTCTCACAACAGGAGGTCCCGATAAGGAACATGGTGCTGCGGAAAACTAGCCGGGAGGAGACGACCAACCTCTTAGAATCCTTCGCGCTGGAATCCCTCTTGGCTGAGCGATGCGCACACCATCAGGAAGGACCCTGAGTCAGACCAAATACGGGCCAAGCAAGATGATTGGCCAGAGACAACCGGGAACTAACCCCATCACCAAGGCATGTGGCAGAGCAGTTCTCCGGGGTTCCCTTACCCTGCTGCTCTCTGCCCGGGCGCCCCTTCCCAATAAAGTCTCTTGCTTTGTCAGTACATGTGTCTCCTTGGACAATTCATTTCCGAGTGTTAGACAAGAGCCCACTCTCGGGTCCTGGAAGGAGTCCCCCTTCCTGCAACAGTATCACATGAACCACTAATTCAAGGAACTCATGGGCATCTGCTTGAGAGATCGGAGTTGCTTTGGATGTTCACCCAGGAAAGCCCTTGGTGAAACCCTGATGAAGTCCTGGGAGGCTTTGGGTATAGTCTTCAAAAATCACAAGACATGAAGATAGAGGGAACTGGGTTCAAATTTGGTGCTGCCCTTAATTGGTTATGCGGCCTTAGAAGTCGCTTAGCCAGCTTCTCTAGGCCTCAGTATTTTATATGTGAAAGAGAGGTAATAACAGTGAGAATTACAAAAGATAATTAAAGTAATTAGCACATAATAAATAGTACCTATTATTATTATTAAGAAATTAGAAGAAAGGTCACCCATCCTTCAGCAGTTTTTTCCTGTGGCCTAATCAATGCTAATTAGTTTTTAATCATTGCCTGGCAGACAAGCTCCTGCTACAGTTTCTCCATTGTTTGCTCCATGTTCTAAAATCACCTCCTGACTCCCTGTGAAAGGCTGGGGCACGCTAGCAAGGCTTGCTTGGCCTTCACAGTTACTGTTTCATTGCCTTCTGCACATGACCTTGAAAGCATTTCCCAAACTTCTTTGCCCGTGGAACCCGTTACTCTCGTAAGACCTGACATCCCACTAAACTAACATTGCACAGAATGTATTTTGTGAAACATCCGCTTTACATTATAATGAATAGGAGAGGACCAATTTTAAGAGGATTCTTTCCTCTGGGAATTCTGAAGTGTGTGCTTGTTAAAGAAGCCTAGCACAGAGAGAGTCAGCAGCACAGTGGGCTGATTCCGGGTCTGCAGTCAGACACCTGTGGCTAACCAACCCTGCTATCGTGGTCAGTGGCTTGAAACTCTCTAAGCTTCAGCTTCCCTCTCTGGAACCTGGGGCCTCAGGTTGTCGTGAGGATTAAAGAACCCATGGATGATACTTAGCCTGGTGCCTGGAATATATGATAAGCGTCCAATAAAGATTACTTAGTCATATTACAAAGACAGGTTACCACTTTCTCCTGAGGGCCGCAGATGCCACCCTGACCCCCACCTCACATGATCACACACGTGCACCACTCCACCTGGCACTGCTGCAGAGGCTGCCACGTCCCGCTTCCCACTGAGCTGTGGTGAAGAGTTCAGTTAACTACAAGCTCTCAACTGTGGGCAGTACTGTTCTCCTCCTGGCCCCCCACCCAAGGGCTTTCGCAAATGTGTGTGTCTGTGTGTGTGTGTGTGTCTGTGTGTGTGTGTGCGCATACACGGAGGGTACTATTGGCATTTGGTGGGTGGGGGTGAAGCCTGCTGAGTGTCTTGTGACATGTGGGACTGTCTCACACAATTAAGAATTGTCCTGCTCAAAATGCCTAGAGTGTGTTCGCCGGGAAACACAGGATTAAACAGATACTTAATCCATGCTAGTCACTGCAGACTCATCAGGATGTAAAGATGCAGCAAATGCATCAACGCCTTGAAGAGTGTTCTGTCTGAAACTGAGCAGGACCCTGTGGGGCTCCTGGGCACAAAAGCCTTTCTGTGTCCCCTTCTTTGGGTTCCAAAGTGCAGGTTCAAACAATTGCTGATCAGGGAAGGGAGGGGATGCAGAGACCAGGGAGGAACAGTCAAGAAACAACCGTGCAGCCTTGGGGCAGGGTCCTGGCTCCCCTCAAGGGATACACAGAACAATACCTTTGCGCTCTTCTGCAGAACCAAGGCCCCCACCAAATGGAAGATGTTAACTACTGATGATGCCCTCTTCATTCCAGAGAAGGTCACAGATCGCCCATCGTCACACCTGACACCAGATGACCTCTGGACTGAAGGAATGCGGGCCCTGCATGCACCCTCATCCTTATCAGCAACCCCGCCCCTCGACCGTGAAACTCCTCACAAACCCCCCTGGGTTGGGACACGCTGTTTTGAGGACATTAGCCCGCTCTGGCCCCCTTTGCCTGGCAAAGCAACAAAGCTATTCTTTTCTATTTCACCCAAAACTCTGTCTCTGAGATTTAATTTGGTGTAGGGGTACAGAGGCCAGATTCAGCTTCACGTCCAGCGGTTGGTGTAGAGGAGACACATCGACACTTTGAACACAGTGTGGTGAGAGTTATGGTGGTTTACTTGGTAGGTTATGTGAGAAGAACCCCCCTCTTACTGCCTGGAGGATCCTGAGCTGACTTTTCCACTCTCTCAGCAAGGAGAGTGGAATTGATCACCAGCCGCATGCCAGGCACTATGCTGGGTGCTGAGGTCACAATCCTTGTTCTCAAGGTGCTCTTGATCTAGAGGAGAATTTAGGCTAACAGACATCATCAGAAGGCAGTGTGCTCAGTACAGGATCAGGTTTATATAGGGGGCACTTGGAACAACAGGGGTACCAGCCCTGTCTCCAGGGCTCCAGGAAGACTTCCCCAGTGAAAAGACATTGAAGTCGGGACCCAAAGAGCCAGAGGCGGGTCGCTATGTAAAGGTGAAGATGAAGACAAGCCGCTTTCTAGCTGAGGGCGCAGCGTGTAAACAAACTTAGGGGCCAGAGAGTCTGCAACGTGAGCATCGTGCCCCCAGGTGAAATTCACATGCTCCTTTTTTTTTTTTTTTAAACAATATCAGTTGTTCACACAAGACTCACTAGGCTCCCACTACTGCTGGGAAAACAGTGAAGGAGACAGAGGTGATCCTTACCCTCAGTAGTTCAGATCCTAGTGGGACAGACGGACATTCCTAGGACTGGCTGATGTGACAGCGTCTAGCAGCTGGTGGGGGCCGGGAGCATTCGGGGAGAGCAGGCAGGCTGGCCGCCCGGAGCAAAGACACCAAGGGGTGTGTTTTGCCAGCAGAGAGGTTCTACCAGAGGATGCAGGGGTCAGCATCTGGGAACAGGTTTGGGCCAAGCAGGAGAGAAGAGGTAGACCTGGGGCCTGGAGAGAGGAAGGGAGGAAGGCTAGAGATCAAGGCTGGAGGGTCTGAACAAGCCAGAGGCGAGCAGACAGGGCTGATGCACAGGGAGGGGAAACGTATCGGGCCCTTGAAACTCAAGACTGAGGGGCGCAGCACCTGGGCCTGGGGGTGGGGGTGGGGGTTCTGAGCAGCAGAGGCTGAGGAAGCAGGTAAAGCCAAGGAGACCACAGGCACCTGAGCCACAGATGCAGCGCCTCGCCGGTGAGACCCTAAGCTCCCTCGGGCCAGGCTCTCCCCAGGTATTCTGCTCCCAGAGAGAGGGCAGAACTGAGTCCCTGACAGCACTTCTCAACAGGCCTGGGAGTCTGTTAAAATGCTGGTGCTCAGGCCCAGCCCCAGATTTTAGCTCAGAGGGTCTGACTCAGAGGGTCTTGAGAATCAGCACGTGTAAGAGGCGATGCTTAGGGACAGAAGAGTCTGAGGTCCTGGGAGCTGGAACTGAGGCAGGGTAGTGCGCTCGGTGGGGCTGCTGGGCGGTCCTGTCTGGGGGAGAACTTACGCTTTTCTCAGATAAACTGGCGACGAGCATTCCAAGGCAGATCATAAAGGGAAATTTGGAAAGCTAGGGATTTTGGATAAACAAATAAAAAATATGCCATAGAGAATACTTTTGGTGTATTTCAGAGTCATCCATCGTTAAGAAGCTTTAAGGATTCATGCCAGTATTGGAGGAAGGGATATACCACGCTTAAAAGTGTTGCTCTGAAACCACATCGTAACCCAACTGTCAAAGCAGGGCCTGGGAGTGCTGTGAGCCATTTAAGGTTCCAAGAGGCAGAATTACAGCTGTTATTTCATTGTTTCAGATCTTTTTAAGGAAATGCCAAATCGGAGTACTGTGATTTCATTTAGGAAAGTAATATTCCCGTCCCTTCTGAATGAATAATTAAAATAATGCTTACTTCACAAGCCCCAAATAACATCTTTTCCCCCATTAAATGATCAAAAAGTTGATTTAGAATGCTTGATTTAAGGTTTTATACTAATGTGAGATAGTTTAATTTTTGATATTAATTTTTTTTGGATAAAAAAATGGTAAATTTTGGGTCTAGTTATTCTAAGATATATTATGAAGGAGATTTGTTGAGTTATGTGTCTCAAAATTTTGAAATACATTATGCCAGACTTAGGATCATAAAGGTCACAGGGGTCTTGAAGTAGACAAGTAATCTTGTCTTAACCATTTCTTGGTCTTCAAAACGGATCATATGTAAATTACCCCTGATTGTGGAAAGTAAGTTTGGAAATGTTTGAAATAAAATCCACAAACCATACATCCCAGAAAAATACCACAAAGGTATTTTCCCCTTTGTCTAACCAAATCCCTGATGCTCACAGTGGAAAAACAAACAGCTGGCACCCACCCCTGTAATTAAATTTTTCCTCATCTTTTTCTCCTCCAAGTTCTATAATTCTATTCCTTTTGTCTTTTCACTTAGGATATGTTTTGCAACCTATATTTTTTAAATAGACATGATTCTTTCTGTTCTCTAACTTCCCCCTGAGGACCCAGAATTGAAAGCCCCCAACTCACAGATGGGTTCTTTTCCAAAAGTTTATTTTAAAGTCAGTAACTTGCAACTTGGAACTATTTTCCCATAGAAACAATGCTTTAAATGATGGTTGGTTTGCCAGGAGAGTCTACAAATGCTGAATCACTCTGGATGGGTAATAAAAGATAATTGAAGAGTGCCACTGTGTATTAGTAATTAAAGCAGAAACAACAGCAACAACAACTGTTAAGGTGTACTGTGAATGTGAGAACCCCAGGGAACCATGTTCCCACAAGGCTTTCATCTAACTTATCCAGGAGTGTGCTGGTAAACGTTACACAGCTGGCTCTCCTGGGGGGAAACCCTGATTTGTGGTGTCCGCCTATTCCCATGGTGTAAACACTCCCACCTTGGCTGATTTCAAGCGGCCAATGTGGCATCACTAAGAGATGATGGAGTTGGGAAGAGATGTTCACAGTTGGTCTATCAGCCTGTGTGAACTGCCTTCACCCACTGTCACTGACCCAGTCATTCAAGCAAACCACCTTTACTGAGCCCCCATCTTGGCAGGTGTGTTAGGCTGCTCAGGCTGTTATAACATATTACCATAACTGGGTGTTGTAAACAACAGAAATCTATCCTCACAGCTCTGGAGGCTGTAAATCCAAGATCGAGGCGCTGGCTGGTTCAGTTCCTGGTGAGAGGTCTCTTCCTGGCTTGTGGACACATTTTCTTGCCATGTGTGCACATGGCAGAGAGAGAGAGAGCTAGCTCTCTGGTCTCTACTTCTGAGGGCACTAATCCCATTATAAGGGCCCCACCCTCATGACCTCATCTAAGCCTAGTTATAGTCATCCCTTGGTATCCATGGGGGATTGCTTCCAGGACCCCCCTTGGATACCAAAATCCTTGGATGTTCAAGTCCCTTATATAAAATGGCATTGTATTTGCATATAACCTACATACATATTCCTGAAAACTTTAAATCATCTCTAGATTACTTATAATGCCTAGTATAATATAAACACTATGTAAATAGTTGCTGGTGCATGGCAAATTCAAGTTTTGCTTTTTGGAAATTTCTGGAGTGTTTTTTTTTTTTTTCCTAATATTTTTGATCCATGTTTGGTTGAATCTATGACTGTGGAACCTACAGGCATGAATGCTGACTGTACCACCAAAGGCTCCACCTCCAAAACCACAGCACTGCGGCTTAGGGCTTCAACATATGAATTTGGTTGGGGGGGGGGGAATGCAAACATTCAGCCCATAACAGCAGGCTTCCTTCTTTTTAGCTCCTGCTGTAACCAAACTTTAATATTTGCTTCCTCCTTCCTGCCTTCCAAAGCTCTCTTCTACTTTGTCCCAGTTACCCTGGATCCTGAAAGCTCTGTTCAGCCTCTATAAAATTTAGGAGAAATTTCTGCAGAACAGACACCACAGCCCCAGCCTCGGGGTCATTAAGCTCTTTCATGGCTGAATTCCACTGATCAGAATGATCACTCTCATTAACTGTTTTTTAATTATTATCGAGTAAAAAAAGTTAAGTGAATTTTATGGAGCTCTGCTCCTAGAGACCTTGGACGTCACCCTTCTGCATGTTTCCCGATTTTGAATCAGGCCCGGTTCCTTCCAGGGCAATCTGCAAGGCTCAGTTATGTTTAAACTTATTTCCTATTCTACTCCCAAGGCCCCGCTATCCTGAAATACAGCCAGTTTCTCTCCTGGCCTTGTATCGGCAAAATCTGCTTTTTCTCTCCAAGTGTACCACTCTGAATTTCCCTCCTGACTTTAAAAATTCTGTTTGTTTGATGTTTTCTTTAATTTACTATAATCATTTTGGGCCAACAACATTGGACGCAGATGGGTTAATGTTCACCTCTACTTATTCTGTTTCCCCAGGTGAATACATGTCTATTGTAGCCATTTCCCACCATTCTTTCTAAAGGTCAGGGCACTGCCAGGTCAGTTTGTGTGTAATAAATTTCAAGTGTCTGAATCCATACAAAGGAGAAAAATACCAAAGAAAAATCTCATACATTTAGCCTGAATGGTATGTGCTACCCATGAGACACAGGTGTGAAGTTTATTAATGGAAACACATCAATAAACTATATGTTCTATGAGTTGATTATGTAGGAGCCAGGGGGCCTTCTCACTTGGAGTTTAAGAGCCAACAGCACTGAACAAATTTACTACAGTCTTAAACAGGAAGACAGTCTGCATCCAGAATTTCCAGGGTCATGCTCCTGAAACTGTTAATAAGCATTACTGGCATATATGGCAGTTAACAGGTTAGAATGTTTTTGGGAGAGCAAGGGAGATGAGGATGCCACTGCAGCAAACTTCAGCTGAGACATCTATAAGGGATTAAGGTGGTACCAGCGGAGGGCAGGAATCAAGAGGTGTGGGGCTTAGTCCTGATGTGGCCACCAAGTAGCTCTGCGACCCTGGTCAGGCAAGTCACTGAATTGCTGGGGACTTTAAATCATTCTCGTCTTAAAGACTGAACCCATATCGATCTGGCTAGCTCCCAGGCTCTCCCATATTTTCTTTCAAATATTTATTAAGTGCTTTATTTAAGCCATGAAGCTATTAGATATTGAACAGGGAGTAAATGATATTTAAGTTAATTACTGAGGGAGAATGAGATGTAACTGGGATTTGGGGGTAGGGAAAGCATTCTAGGAAGAGAAAAGAGCATGTGCAAAGGCCCTGAGGAAGGAGGGAGTATTAAGGACCAATGCAATCAAAGTCAGGATGGCTAAAATTCGGGGGCAGGTGGCAGGAAGAGGCTGGTGACAAAGGGAGTGGCCTGTTGAGGATGTTTTTTGTATAGAAAGTAATGGGCAGCCCTGAAGGGGTTTAAGTAGAGGTGACATAATCTGATTTGCCATTTTAAAAGATCATTCTGGCTGCAGTTTGGTGAAAGGATTGGAGGGAGCGGAGAGCATGTCACTCCTGAACTTAAATTTCATCCCTTTTCTTAACATTTGGGATATCATTTGGAGGGGGAGCCACTAGAGACATTTCAGAAAATCTGTAAATCTTCTGAAACTTCAGGTGAAAGTAAGTAAGTGTGTATGCACTTTTCTGGGGAGAGGGTTAATAGTTTAAATAAAATTTCATGACCCCAACCCCCCAAATTTGAGGAAAAAATAATAAAAATGAATTCACTCCTTTCTCGCTCAAAATGATCCACTGAGGCGCTCAGTGTCGTTAGGGCCTGTGCTGGATGATGACTCAAGCCCCAGAATGACCTCCCTTACCCTCACTATCTGGACCTGCTGCTTCCTAGTGTTGGATGACTGAAGCCCCAGAATGACCTCCCTTACCCTCACTATCTGGACCTGCTGCTTCCTAGCTGCATCTCCTGTGCTCTGCTTGTGGTCCTGCCTGATTGGCTTACTGGCTTTCACACCTCCACTTCCTTCTCATCCCTTCCATTCCATTCCTTACTCACTATTCCTGTCAGGGTAAGCACCAGCTCCTTGCTAAGAGCCCCATGCAGTGTACAGAGCTCTCCTAAGTGCCCTCCCAGCTCTGTGTTATAACTTCAGTCCAACGCAGGTAACCTTGTTCGCATTGAACTGGTAAACATTTCTTGGACTCTTACTCTAGGCTAGACCCATGCTGATAACAAGAGCAAACATACCGAGGCTTTTCCGGGAAGGAGTCCGCAGTTGGTTGGGAGACCATCAGGAGAGCAGAGCTTGAGATTTAGAATCACAGAGTGTGTGTGGGCGGAAACAGCAGGGGAGAGACGGGCTCTCTCAGGGGTGGGTGAGGGAAGGTCTGGATGACACGCTAGGAAGGGGACTCTGAGTTGGGTACCGACAAACAACCACGTATCTGCGAGCCTCGCAAGGCGGCAAGGGTGCTCCTGGGGAGGACGAAAGTGTGAACAAAGCACAGAGGAGCGGAGCGACACGGGGTTCGGGAACTTCTGTCAGCGCGTCGCAGCCTCGCTGTACTTTAGAAAAATGTGTCTGCGGCAAACTCTCAGAGATTCTGACTGAATTGGTCTGGGGAAAGGCCTGCCTGTTGATATATTTCAGGTATATTTCAACATTTCCTGGGATGACTCCAATGGTATCCATTTAATCGATGGACCCCTTGAGCTCTACTGCTCTGGGCGTTGGGTCTAATTCAGTGTCAAGTGCGGGGTGGCAGCTGGCAGAAGGTGCCGGTAGGAAAGAAGGCACAAGGGAGGCTGCAAAGGGTCTCGCATCACTTGTTTTCAAATCTTTTAGAAGAACATTATACTTTGAAATAATTTCAAATGTACAAAAAAGTTGCAAAATTAGTACAAAGAACCTCCATATCCTACATATCCAGACTCCCTAACTTTTAACATTTCACCACATTTCTGTGTGAACACACACATACACATAATATATATATATATGCAGACACACACACACACACACAGACTAACTCCTGAAACCATATGAGAGCAAGCTAAGTCAAGAAACCAACAGTAACACAATATTGTCCCATTTCTGGGAAAAATGTATATACAGACACAGGTACTTATATACACACAAATAGCTTTAGAAAACCATCTTGAGGCTATATATACATGTATGCATATATATATATATTTCCATGTAGAAAGATTTTTGCAAATAACCAGGCAACATAGGGGGTCCACCTCACGTCTTTCATTCTGGGAAGGAGGAGAGGGGAGAGAAAGGGAAGGCACAGAAGGGGCGAGGAAGCTGGGAGCTGAATGCCTGAGTTACACATCTGGATCCTCACTAGAGTGTGAGCGTTTTAGGGTAAGAACTCTGCCTGGTAACCTCAGCTAGCCCCTGGCATCCAGCAAATACACAATAAATATTTTTTGAATTGAGTTGAATAGAATTTGAATTTTTTTTTTTATAGCAACAGTATATTCTTTAACTAGTTGATCTGCACTGACCTTCCTTAGCTGACAATTTTTTCAGTCTCATTCCCTTTGTAAAGTGGGCTTCTTGAGAGAAATGCTCTTCCATCAACTTAGACATAATCATTAATTAAAAGAGAAGTTTATTAATGAAAGTGTTACGAGAGGCATTCAGAATAATGTATCCAAAAGAATTAAATGACTTACAGCTTAACAGATGTTCTTAATTTCTACTGTTTTTTCTCCCTTTCATTGACTTGGTAAGTGGGAACATATTTTGACAGATTGGTTAATTGGTTGAATAGCCTTAACAGGCAAAGTTGTCCCCAATCAAATGTCTCTGCCTCATTTTACCTCTGCTCTGCTAACTTCATCATTTGCTATGAAGCTACGGCTATTAGGAATTATTTGTTTCTTTGTAAATTTATTTACTTGCATAATTTGTGCCTGTGCCAGATACAAGGAACATTCTATTGATTCTATTCATTCTGTTGATAAGTAGCAAGTTGCTTCTTCTTTGCTCTATACTTAACACTACACATCCCATATTTTCTTGCTTGCTCAGCTGATCTGAAGAGCCAAATAGAATTCTTGACCATAGGGTCCCTGAAGACGAGCACTGTTTTTAATTCACTGCTGTAGCCACAAAATCTAGTGAAAGGAGGCACTCATTGAAAGTTTGTTGATTCAGTGAGTACACTTTGGAATTGGAGCCAGATACACGTTTACACGCCATGAGGAAATGAGCTTCTGTTGAACTCCTGCTATGTGTCAGACACAAAGGGCAATTTTTATGTATTATTTAATTTAATTTAATTTAATTAAAAAGCATGTTTGAGATAGATGCTATCATCCTAATTTTACAGATAAGGTAACAGATATTGGGGAGTAATTTGCCCAACATCGTCCACAAAGTGATTTGTTTACCAGCTTCTTGTTTAGGAATTTTATTTATTTATTTAAGTTTTTATTGAATTTGTTACAATGTTGCTTCTGTTTTATGTTTTGGTTTTTTGGCAGCAGGCATGTGGGATCTTAGCTCCCCCACCAGGGATCGAACCTGCACCCCCTGCACTGGAAGGGGAAGTCTTAACCACTGGACCGCCAGGGAAGTCCCTTGTTTGGGAATTTTAAAAGGAAACAATCAGGTGACCACTGATTGTTTATTACCCCCCAAACATAAAAATACAATTGATTCTTTCTTTTTTTTTTTTTCTTTTTTTAAAAAATATTTATTTATTTATATTTTTCGGCTGCATCAGGTCTTAGTTGCGGCATGTGGGCTTCTCTCTAGCTGCGGTGCGTGGGCCTAGCTGCCCCGAGGCACGCGGGATCTTATTTCCCTGACCAGGGATCGAACGCGCGCCCCCTGCACTGGAAGGCGGATTCCCAACCACTGGACCGCCAGGGAAGTCCCACAATTGATTCTTTAAGTTGATAAAATTCTGTTTTCTTTACCAGCTAAGACCTTAATAGAAAAGAATGACCAGAAAATCCACAAATGTCCTAATACTTATGATAACCTTTTGTTAATATTAAAATGATTTCTATTTTGATTTTAAAAAGCCACACCTCAAGGTCGTGGTTGACTGTAAGATTTGAGACATTCACATATATATTTCTTGAAATCCAAAGCCATTCCCATTTGATGATTTTTTTTTTATAATTAAAGCAGGGTATATCTTTTGAAACAAGTTATTTTTCTTGACCAAGGAAGGTAAAAGGAATGACTTTGCTTATTATTCCTCCTTATCTCAGCCATTTTGTCTATGTGGCTACTTTATTTGGTATGCTAATAAGCCTTGAGATTTGTTGAAATGTTCTACCCAGCCCTGAACTGTCCTTCAACCAACAGAAACCATCCTCAAACTATCTGCCATCTTTAGAGAACATGCCACACTGTACAGGCAGCTTTAACGTGGGTCAGCTATCACAGCTGGAGTCTCACTCATCAGACGGGAAGTGGTCTCCTGTGGACAACGTTGATGGTTACATAAACAGAGTGATTTAAAGAAACTCATCTAGGGTTGCTGTCTTGAATGAGGCATGAATGTATGAAGTATTAGAAGCTAGTGGCAATCTACTTCATGCAACTCAAGAGCTAGGTTATATCCCAGTAGAGTTATCTGAGACCTCACAGTATTGGTGGATATTGAGCAGGTAGGCCACACTATGCCTTTTGAAAAAAAAAAGGACGCTTATTGAAAACTGTTAATGATGCCACACAGAATCCAGAAGTGGACAGGCCAAAGGCCGCTGGGCTCCTCCCCAGGCCAGGAGCCGTCTTTATGCTGAGTCTGCCTTCCTGGTTTGCAAATGACCTCCCTGGCTTTGTTTTACATGGCTTACCACTTGTTTCTGTGACAACTAGACTTAAACATTCATTCTCCTGTGAAACAGATTCAAAATGCAGTAATTTCAAAGGCTTTCTCACACTAAACTACAACTGGTAATTGACAAATATGTATACTGATGACCAAAGGTTCCTCGAGGGCAAACACCGCATTTTAGTTGATTTTGTATCTCCAGAGTCCAACACAACACCTGGCACATATTAGGTATTTAATATACACTTGTCTAATTAATGAATGGATTAATGGTTTCATGGACCAGTCTGGCCACATTCAGATGTTTTTCAGAGTATAACCCCCACCATCTCCCTGCAAAGAAAATCTTAGACATGCTGGCAATGTATTTCTATCACCATCTATAATTTTTGAGAGTAGAAGATAAAATATGGGATAAAAAACAAAGATTCACCTCAAAGAAGCCAAGAAATAATTGGCAATCAGTACATTTTTTTGAAAAGATAAGTTCAGGATTATGAATTATCCAGAGTTCCAGAAAATGAGGTTGCCATTAAAAAGCTGTATATTTTGTCTGCCTTTTGGTGGAAGAAGGAAAAAAAAAAGAGAAAGAAGTAGAAATAAGAAGAGAAGAAAGGAAACAGAAGAAAAAGAATGAATTTGGGCCACTCCCTCATTGAATTGTTATACATGGCCTTGAATGATGGATGCCCCCATCACGGCAAGAGCCCTCCTGAAATCTTGTATATGCTTGTAATTTGTGTGGGGAAATTAACATTTGGGGCATTTGCCAGCTTATCTTTTCCTTCTACTTCAATGAGAACAATATTTTCAAGTGAGGAGACGGCTTCAATTACAAAACTGACAACTAAAATTTTACTTTAATATTTCTTCCCTCTATTCTTCAAGCATGCCCCTCTTTTTGCACTACATCTGTGGAAAAAGAATAAATTTACTCATGGCTGTGTGAAATAAGTTTATTCTTATATGAAATAAATTAAAAATACTTGCAGGGTCTTCCCTGGTGGCGCAGTGGTTGAGAATCTGCCTGCTAATGCAGGGGACACGGGTTCGAGCCCTGGTCTGGGAAGATCCCACATGCCGCGGAGCAACTAGGCCCGTGAGCCACAACTACTGAGCCTGCGCGTCTGGAGCCTGTGCCCCGCAACAAGAGAGGCCGCGACAGTGAGAGGCCCGCACGCCGCGATGAAGAGTGGCCCCCGCTCGCCGCAACTAGAGAAAGCCCTTGCACAGAAACGAAGACCCAACACAGCCAAACATAAATAAATAAATAAAATGCTGGCTTAACTCCTAGAGAGTTTAAAAAAATAAAAAAATACTTGCAAAAGGTTTTCTATACGGATCTATAGTTCTTTCTACATTTATAGAAAATCAACCTTAAAATGGTTTCCAGGAAATGAGTGTGTGTGTGTGTGTGTGTGTGTGTTTTCAGAAAGTTTGTATGTAACTATGTGTGCGTATATTTTCCCCAGAAATTATGTATGAGTGTACACACACACACACACACACACTTTCCAGAACACTGGGAATGGTTTCCGGGAAGCGCTTGTGGGTGCTTAGTGACATGCCCCACCCAAATCTGCCCGGTGGTTTGCTCACTGCCCTGTCCTTTGACACAAAGGGAACTGCAAAGGCAGCTCCTGGAAGCAGGAGAGAGACCAAGGCCGGGACGGACTGCACTGCATGTGAAATGCTGTGAATGCTCAGAGTTAAGGATTCTCCAAAAGGCTCTGTGCTATTTTCAGCACCCAGGCCAATCGTTCCAAGAAACACAGTCTGAAGGCACAGGTTTCTGGTATTTTAAGGCTTTGATCTCATGTCCAATGCAGAGGACCCTGGCTCGGGAAGTGAGGTTGTCTTGTTCCCAATTAACACGTTTGCCTTTTCTGCTGGTGACATTCTCCTCCAGAAATGTCGCTCAACAACCACATGCATCAATTTTTTTTTTTTTTTTTAACTAGGATGCTTCCCTGCCTATTGCCATTTTTTTGTTCCATAGGTTGGGGAAGGTTTAAAATAATTACTTGTTTCTAATTTCACATTTTTCAATAGACCCAATTGTAAAGAAATGTCTGCAAATATATTCTAGTTCTAATGGTGTCTTTGGGTTTAGAGATAATGGTGGCCACGGATGGCGACTTAAAATGCATGCTGCCGCCCACCCCTGACTTCATTCTAATGGGAGCTGACCCACTGGAGCAGGAGGGTCGGAAGCCTAGATGCGTACAAAACCAGCTTTCGCGCAACTGGTTTGTCTCCCGAGAATGAGGGAAACCAACGATATGAGTTTTCCCATGTCTATGAAAAAAAGGAAACTTTTGAAGACAAACTGGTGTAATGTATTCAGTCATAAAGGTAAAAAAAAGTTTTAGCACTTGGCAACTGGAAGAAATGGGACACAATGGTGTAAAAATTCAGTTTAAGATTCGAGGCTGGTGAGCATTATTAGTTAATGGTTATGAGCTCAAAAGGTGGAAAGACTTAAGGTCAAACATAAACAGCAGGGTAAAGCGAACCCTCACGAATCAAAAGTTTAACTGGAGCACTAGATGTTTTAAGACTTCTGGACACATTCTTGCCTTCTTGGCCAAGATCCACACGGCTTTCTTTTTTAGTGATGATCGTTAGTGAAGGCACATGACAACCACAGTTCTGATCATCAAGAATACTCTTTCCAAAAGACATTTTGCTTTTTAATTATTTTATAGTTATAGTTGCATGTAATCTGACATTCTGAGAGTTTATTTCCAATCAAATGACAGAAATATAACATAAATCAAACTCAGAAGTAGTTAGGGAGATGATGGATTTCTGCACCTCCACTGATGCTGGGAACTGGGGTATCACTGCCGACACCAAATCACATCACCTGAATCCAAGGTGCTTCCCCACTTTCTCTAAAGCTCAGAGCCAACGACAGGATCTACCACTTATGGGGAGTTAGAAACTATGTTATTTAGCTTTACCATACCTTGAGATACAGGTTATCATTCAGATTTAACCGATGAGGGGATGGAGCTCAGAGAAGGTGAATAACTTGCTAACGGTTACACATCTAGCAAGTTCTTAGTATTAACTACTATGTTGTGTTGTCTTTCAAGGCTTTCTGCTTGTCCCTGACCTGGAAGAAAGATCTGAAAAAGCAACTTAGCATTTTTCTTAAAAAAATTACTCTGGAGGGTGGTAGCATGATAAGTGTATGTGAAGGTTTTGCAGACAGAGGGCTATGGTTCCTAGCTAAGAGGAGTGCCAGAAATGCTCCATACATCACTGCTGTCCAGTAGAAATGTAGTGTGAACCACGCCTGGAGTTTTAAATCTCTTGTAGCCACATTAAACAAATAGTGAGTTACTGATAACAACATATTGTATTTAATTTATTGTATCTAAAATATTATCATTTCAAAATGTAATCTATATAGAAATAATTAATGAGACCATTTTACATATATTCTTTCATCCTAAGTCTTCAAAATCTAGGTGTTTTGAGCTTATGGTACGTCTCAATTTCGACTACCACTGTTTAAAATGCTCAATAGCCACACGTAGCTAGTGGCGACCACACTAGACAGTACAGCTCTTGGGGACGAGAAGGGAAAAATCAAAGCATTTGCCAGTGTCAGTTGTTTTCTCCAGCCTCTGGAGAGGTGGTTTCTGTATGTGCATTAGAATCATTCTGGAAGCTTTTAAAGCACACAGATGCCTACGTTCTATCTCAAACCATTAAGTTAAAATTTCTGGGAATAACCTTTGGACATGCCTGAGCAAAGAACAACGAAAGCTCACATTTCCAGTTCAGCACTCTTAAGAGTGAAAAACAACATGAACTTGCTGGAAATATGCCCTCTACATATCTCTTTCAGGAATCTGGGGAGCTGCTACATGGAAGATTCTGGCATTTAGGATCCTAGTCATTTCTTCCCTTTAAACACTTGAACCGTTGCTTGTAAAATTGGTTCTTCTTTTGAGTTTTTCTGAGTTTAAGTGATGCAATGGAAAGAAGAGATAATTTAGCCAGAGCGATCATTTCATAACATATGTCATATGACATCACTCCTTTGCTCAAAACCCTGGAAGGGATGCCCATCTCCTTGCTACTCCTCTCCCAGGCCCAACCACACTGTACAAAATCCGGGCTTCTCTCCCCATTTCCAACTGCATTAGTTCCTTCACTTCATTTCCTTCTACTCTTTCCATCATTGCTCATTCTCCTCCATCCCCAGCAGCCCCCTGTGTGCCCTGAGCACCCGTCTCAGACCAAGAGATGGGGCCCAGGCATCAATATTTTCAAGAAGTTATGCCTGCCTGGGGGAGAAACACTCCTCCAGGGCAGTGTGTGGATCACACAGCCGTCAGGCTGTCCTCCTAGAAGTGCTTTCTCTTAAATGAGCTTCTGCTAAGCTCTGAGCAGCAGGGAATTCAAGTCACACTTTGTAACTAGCACCCGGAATGCAAATACGCTCTGGAGCTTTAATCACCTGCTAAGACAAGGGTAGGGTTGGAATGTTCTCATGAGGGTTCAGGTGCCTAACAAGGACGTATCTGAAAAGATGACCACTGCACGTTACTATAGATGTGGGCCCAGGGAGCAGCCAGAAGTAAGAACCAAAGGTCCTTAAAAAACTATTATGGTCTGCTACCACTTGCGGAGGACATTTCCAGTCACAACCATCACATCTGCAGAGCAGGGATGCAGTATTTTATGTGGGGATGTTTTAAAGGGGCTGCAGCAGACACTGTCTTACCTCAACCATTAGGAAGAAGCTCAGTGAAGCACTGGAGGTGTTGCTTTAAAGCATATAAGGTAACTAAAAATCGGCACTAGATACCTGATGATTTAAAAACCTTTATGAAACTTTCATGGATTTTCTTACTTCTTGGATAATTTCCCATTGCCAAACCTATCACCTTGAATACAAAAGGCAGTCAGCTTCCTATCCCTGACCTGAGGCTTCAAAAGACACGGAACCAAGGCAGTAATCTGCCACCCCAGGGGTGCTGGCTCTGAGTAGCAGACAACAGCCCTGGTTACCACAGGTTTGGGTCAAACCTTTTCCAACCCAACCATTATCAGTCTTATGAGCCAACTTGATGTTGATCCCTTAATGCGGGAGTCAGGAGTCTCGTTTGACAGCTTCTGTCAGGTCGAGATTTGTGCAGGAAAAGGACATGGCGGTCAGAGTCTAGTGGCTCTAGCTGGAAATAATCTTTTAGCTTCTCCAGAGCTTCAGGGAAAACTCTAGTGATGACCACACAAATGGAACTTGAAGAACTAATCTCTGCTGTGCAGGATGGAGGGGAAACTTTGGGCATGACTGATAGGGATCCTAGTTTTAAATGAACTTTGCAGGTGGGATGTCTAAGCGGCTTTGCTAAGCTCCGCTTCTTTCCATCAGACTTGGTTTCAGGAGGCGGCTGCTTTAAGACCCTCAGCTGATGGAATACGGGGGAGCTGTCAGAGGGCTCACGTCTGTCAGGATTGCTGAAATGCTTGCTTTTAATTTAATTTAATTTTTCTTTTCATATGCTATGATCAGAAAAAGAAATCTTTGCCCTGAATGAGACATGTTCTGTCAGTGGCAGTAGCTTAAACTGTTTGAACTCCAAAGCTTTATTTTGTACACTGGCTATTGTTTTGCTGTGAAAAATGTTAAAAAGAATGGATTGACATTTTGGCTTTGTTTCTGGGATTTTAAAAGAATTGTTTTAGAGAGAATTTTTCCTGTTGGGTGACCTTTTTTTTTTTTTTTCTTTTGGTATTGCTGCAGGCTTTTTAAAGCCTTTTTATTTTGTTTTTATTATAATATACAGTTTCAGAACTATGCAATACATCAAAGGTCTTGCATTACATTTTTTTCAAGTAATCATCCATTTGTGGATAAATAATCTTAAACAATTAGGGAATAAATCTAGGAAAACTGGGGTCTAGATCAAGAAATTCTGATGTCAGAATAAAAAGTAGCCCCAAGTTATTAAAAAAATATATTTTTGGTCAGGGACACACATTTTTAGTGCTAATGCAAGTGAATGTTATTTGAAGTGAATTTATGGTCAGTTTTCAGTGTAAAAGAATAATTTTCCCTATGAATAAAGTCATATTTGATGATGTACGTTAAGCCAGCAGCACATGGACAAAATATATAAATGAATACATAAGTGAAGGTATATAAGTCAGCTTAACATTTTTTTTCCTTAGGAATGTGCAGTCAAGGAGTTAGGGGCACTCTGTCTAGAAAAGAGAGCCCCAGCTCACGAGGGCTGTTCCCTGCGTCCCTCCCCCATGCCTGGATCCTGGTGCAAGCCGGCAGACTTTCCTGGAAGGACCTCAATGTGTGTGAGTACTGCTTGCTCTCACAGCTACAGAGGCTGTCCTCTGTCCTCTGCCCTAAAGAGAAGCTCATTACCTCCTGAGGAGAATCAAGGCTCAGTGGTTAAGGGGACAGGAGTTAGGGCTGGATTGTTGACGTCCAAATCCTTGCTCTGCCACTTAGATAGATAACCTGGGGCAAGCTACTGAATTTCTCCATGCATCAGGTTTTCATGTTCCTCAAATGGCTCTAGTAAAACTACCTCCCTCATTGGATTCTCGTGCAAGTGAGTTAAGTAGTACATGTGAAATGCTCACATCATCACTGCTAGACTCACCTGCAAGGAGCCAGTCACTATTCCTAAGCCCCTCCCTCTATCGCCTGCTGCAGCATCTCTACGAACTCCTGTCCCACTCCTCACCCCATTCCAGGGAGGGGGTGAGTTTCTAGACCCAGACACACCCCCCTCCACCTGCCTGCCCCCAGTTCATCCCAATCCTGCTGCTGTGAACTCTTCCATGCCTAGCCACATCATGAATTAGAAAAGAGTCTAATTAATAGTTGATTTATTTCATTTGGGATTAAGACATGAGACATTTGAACTGTACTTTCAAAATATAGTTTCTCTTGCTGGGTCTTGACATTCAAAAACAATTTTAGAAAATTTCATTTATGATTGCTCCTTGGGATGAGTAGTCAGTTGATTATGAAATTGGTCAGCTCTGGGGAAAATTAGTCTTTTCTGTATGTGCAAATGGAAGGTTCTTCTAGGAGCTCTTTTAAAATGCTGTTTATGCTTTTGCTTTCAATTAGTGCTTGCAAAGCTGATAGTGACCTGGTACAATGATCAAGACAAAACTGATTGGCTTTGACAGGTCAAATGTTGATGCAGATATTTTTTGGTAGGCATTTCTAAACTCCTGCTACCCTTGGCAGCTCAGTATGATGCATTTGTAAGATTGTGTGCTCTGAATGCCCGAGCAGCCCCATTTTTCTCCCTATGGTCTTTGCTGTGATTCGAGTATTCTGGAAATACTAGTGATTTCTCAGAAAGGAGTTTCACCAAGAAAATGGAGAAATAAAAGTGATCTTCAGATGCCTGGAACAATGTTATGAGGGTCTCAATTACAGGATATATTAAATTCTGACCTGGATTATTTAATGAATATCACAGCTTTGGAGTTATTCCATCACTGTGCAATTCCGATTTTAAAAAACTGCTCTTACTAGAAAAGTGTTTTCATTAAAAGAAAAAAAAAAGTCTTCATTTTTAAAAAAGAGCAATTAGATTGCTTTTTAAAAACAAACATGTGCTCATTATAAAAACCTTAGCACCAAAAGATGCAAATAACTTACAGTCTCCTATGCTACTTTGACAGGAAAAAAATAAAGGCATATTTCACAAAAAAGTAACAGCGAACAGAAACTGAAATGGAACTAAAGGAACTGCTAAACTTTGGGTAAAACAAAGTTAAGAAAACATGATTTCACTGCCTCCTCTCTGGTTCTGATCCACATTTCACAGTCTGGCGTTCATGCTTCCTAATTTGTGGTCTGCAGTAATGGCTATGTCCATGTTTCACTGAAGACAGATTTTTCTTTTTGTCTTTTATTTCATTCTTGTTGATATCGGTGGCTTTGAGGGAGAGGGATAGAAGTGTTTTTATTCTACTATTTTTTTATCTTCACTTTTCAGCAATCATTTTAATGTGGTATTTAAGTTTATCATTTTGAAGGATGTTACGGCATACATAGTCTAAGAACTCAGTTTACTTCTACAAGGCTTAAAACACATAACAGAAGCCCTTCACTCTACAGCCCCTACCCCGAACACCATTCCTTAGAAGGGATCTTTTTTTTTCCCCCGACATTAACTCCCTCTTTCTAAGTAACAAGCTTATATTGTTATTCTTGATCATATATATTTTATAGCACTTGCATCTAGATCCTAGTGTAATCTTTTATTTCTTCTTTTGCCTGTTTTCTGCGTACCCATCACTAATTAATCCTCCATTTCTCAACTGTAAGTGTAACTCTCATTTCTGTAGACAGAGAAGACTGTCCTGTATTTTCCTTGCAAGTGTCGCCCTGGACTGCCCACCTTCCTCCTGGACTGCCCACCTTCCTCCTGGACTGCCCACCTTCCTCCTGGACTGCCCACCTTCCTCCTGGACTGCCCACCTTCCTCCTGGACTGCCCACCTTCCTCCTGGACTGCCCACCTTCCTCCTGGACTGCCCACCTTCCTCCTGGACTGCCCACCTTCCTCCTGGACTGCCCACCTTCCTCCTGGACTGCCCACCTTCCTCCTGGACTGCCCACCTTCCTCCTGGACTGCCCACCTTCCTCCTGGACTGCCCACCTTCCTCCTGGACTGCCCACCTTCCTCCTGGACTGCCCACCTTCCTCCTGGACTGCCCACCTTCCCCCTGGACTGCCCACCTTCCCCCTGGACTGCCCACCTTCCCCCTGGACTGCCCACCTTCCTCCTGGACTGCCCACCTTCCCCCTGGACTGCCCACCTTCCCCCTGGACTGCCCACCTTCCCCCTGGACTGCCCACCTTCCTCCTGGACTGCCCACCTTCCTCCTGGACTGCCCACCTTCCTCCTGGACTGCCCACCTTCCTCCTGGACTGCCCACCTTCCTCCTGGACTGCCCACCTTCCTCCTGGACTGCCCACCTTCCTCCTGGACTGCCCACCTTCCTCCTGGACTGCCCACCTTCCTCCTGGACTGCCCACCTTCCTCCTGGACTGCCCACCTTCCTCCTGGACTGTCCACCTTCCTCCTGGACTGCCCACCTTCCTCCTGGACTGCCCACCTTCCTCCTGGACTGCCCACCTTCCTCCTGGACTGCCCACCTTCCTCCTGGACTGCCCACCTTCCTCCTGGACTGCCCACCTTCCTCCTGGACTGCCCACCTTCCTCCTGGACTGCCCACCTTCCTCCTGGACTGCCCACCTTCCTCCTGGACTGCCCACCTTCCTCCTGGACTGCCCACCTTCCTCCTGGACTGCCCACCTTCCTCCTGGACTGCCCACCTTCCTCCTGGACTGCCCACCTTCCTCCTGGACTGCCCACCTTCCTCCTGGGCTGCCCACCTTCCTCCTGGGCTGCCCACCTTCCTCCTGGGCTGCCCACCTTCCTCCTGGGCTGTCCACCTTCCTCCTGGGCTGCCCACCTTCCTCCTGGACTGCCCACCTTCCTCCTGGACTGCCCACCTTCCTCCTGGACTGCCCACCTTCCTCCTGGACTGCCCACCTTCCTCCTGGACTGTCCACCTTCCTCCTGGACTGCCCACCTTCCTCCTGGACTGCCACCTTCCTCCTGGACTGCCCACCTTCCTCCTGGACTGCCCACCTTCCTCCTGGACTGCCCACCTTCCTCCTGGACTGCCCACCTTCCTCCTGGACTGCCCACCTTCCTCCTGGACTGCCCACCTTCCTCCTGGACTGCCCACCTTCCCCTGGACTGCCCACCTTCCTCCTGGACTGCCCACCTTCCCCCTGGACTGCCCACCTTCCCCCTGGACTGTCCACCTTCCCCTGGACTGCCCACCTTCCCCCTGGACTGCCCACCTTCCTCCTGGACTGCCCACCTTCCTCCTGGACTGCCCACCTTCCTCCTGGACTGCCCACCTTCCTCCTGGACTGCCCACCTTCCTCCTGGACTGCCCACCTTCCTCCTGGACT
The DNA here is from genome assembly GCF_009873245.2 of Balaenoptera musculus. Taxonomy (NCBI): domain Eukaryota; kingdom Metazoa; phylum Chordata; class Mammalia; order Artiodactyla; family Balaenopteridae; genus Balaenoptera; species Balaenoptera musculus. Next base: position 8,083,915 of record NC_045793.1, read on the forward strand.
GCCCACCTTCCTCCTGGACTGCCCACCTTCCTCCTGGACTGCCCACCTTCCTCCTGGACTGCCCACCTTCCTCCTGGACTGCCCACCTTCCTCCTGGACTGCCCACCTTCCTCCTGGACTGCCCACCTTCCTCCTGGACTGCCCACCTTCCCCCTGGACTGCCCACCTTCCTCCTGGACTGCCCACCTTCCCCCTGGACTGCCCACCTTCCTCCTGGACTGCCCACCTTCCCCCTGGACTGCCCACCTTCCTCCTGGACTGCCCACCTTCCTCCTGGACTGCCCACCTTCCTCCTGGACTGCCCACCTTCCTCCCTGGACTGCCCACCTTCCTCCTGGACTGCCCACCTTCCTCCTGGACTGCCCACCTTCCTCCTGGACTGCCCACCTTCCTCCTGGACTGCCCACCTTCCTCCTGGACTGCCCACCTTCCTCCTGGACTGCCCACCTTCCTCCTGGACTGCCCACCTTCCTCCTGGACTGCCCACCTTCCTCCTGGACTGCCCACCTTCCTCCTGGACTGCCCACCTTCCTCCTGGACTGCCCACCTTCCTCCTGGACTGCCCACCTTCCTCCTGGACTGCCCACCTTCCTCCTGGACTGCCCACCTTCCTCCTGGACTGCCCACCTTCCTCCTGGACTGCCCACCTTCCCCCTGGACTGCCCACCTTCCTCCTGGACTGCCCACCTTCCTCCTGGACTGCCCACCTTCCTCCTGGACTGCCCACCTTCCCCCTGGACTGCCCACCTTCCTCCTGGACTGCCCACCTTCCTCCTGGACTGCCCACCTTCCTCCTGGACTGCCCACCTTCCTCCTGGACTGCCCACCTTCCTCCTGGACTGCCCACCTTCCCCCTGGACTGCCCACCTTCCTCCTGGACTGCCCACCTTCCCCCTGGACTGCCCACCTTCCCCCTGGACTGCCCACCTTCCCCCTGGACTGCCCACCTTCCTCCTGGACTGCCCACCTTCCCCCTGGACTGCCCACCTTCCTCCTGGACTGCCCACCTTCCTCCTGGACTGCCCACCTTCCTCCTGGACTGCCCACCTTCCTCCTGGACTGCCCACCTTCCTCCTGGACTGCCCACCTTCCCCCTGGACTGCCCACCTTCCTCCTGGACTGCCCACCTTCCTCCTGGACTGCCCACCTTCCTCCTGGACTGCCCACCTTCCTCCTGGACTGCCCACCTTCCTCCTGGACTGCCCACCTTCCTCCTGGACTGCCCACCTTCCTCCTGGACTGCCCACCTTCCTCCTGGACTGCCCACCTTCCTCCTGGACTGCCCACCTTCCTCCTGGACTGCCCACCTTCCTCCTGGACTGCCCACCTTCCTCCTGGACTGCCCACCTTCCTCCTGGACTGCCCACCTTCCTCCTGGACTGCCCACCTTCCTCCTGGACTGCCCACCTTCCTCCTGGACTGCCCACCTTCCTCCTGGACTGCCCACCTTCCTCCTGGACTGCCCACCTTCCTCCTGGACTGCCCACCTTCCTCCTGGACTGTCCACCTTCCTCCTGGACTGCCCACCTTCCTCCTGGACTGCCCACCTTCCTCCTGGACTGCCCACCTTCCTCCTGGACTGCCACCTTCCCCTGGACTGCCCACCTTCCTCCTGGACTGCCCACCTTCCTCCTGGACTGCCCACCTTCCTCCTGGACTGCCCACCTTCCTCCTGGACTGCCCACCTTCCTCCTGGACTGCCCACCTTCCTCCTGGCCGGCCCCCCTCCTCCTGGACTGCCCACCTTCCTCCTGGACTGCCCACCTTCCTCCTGGACTGCCCACCTTCCCCCTGGACTGCCCACCTTCCTCCTGGACTGCCCACCTTCCTCCTGGACTGCCCACCTTCCTCCTGGACTGCCCACCTTCCTCCTGGACTGCCCACCTTCCTCCTGGACTGCCCACCTTCCTCCTGGACTGCCCACCTTCCTCCTGGACTGCCCACCTTCCTCCTGGACTGCCCACCTTCCTCCTGGACTGCCCACCTTCCTCCTGGACTGCCCACCTTCCTCCTGGACTGCCCACCTTCCTCCTGGACTGCCCACCTTCCTCCTGGACTGCCCACCTTCCTCCTGGACTGCCCACCTTCCTCCTGGACTGCCCACCTTCCTCCTGGACTGCCCACCTTCCTCCTGGACTGCCCACCTCCCCCTGGACTGCCCACCTTCCCCCTGGGCTGCCCACCTTCCTCCTGGGCTGTCCACCTTCCTCCTGGACTGCCCACCTTCCTCCTGGACTGCCCACCTTCCTCCTGGACTGCCCACCTTCCTCCTGGACTGCCCACCTTCCCCCTGGACTGCCCACCTTCCTCCTGGACTGCCCACCTTCCCCCTGGACTGCCCACCTTCCCCCTGGACTGCCCACCTTCCCCCTGGACTGCCCACCTTCCTCCTGGACTGTCCACCTTCCTCCTGGACTGCCCACCTTCCTCCTGGACTGCCCACCTTCCTCCTGGACTGCCCACCTTCCTCCTGGACTGCCCACCTTCCTCCTGGACTGCCCACCTTCCTCCTGGACTGCCCACCTTCCTCCTGGACTGTCCACCTTCCTCCTGGACTGCCCACCTTCCTCCTGGACTGCCCACCTTCCTCCTGGACTGCCCACCTTCCCCCTGGACTGCCCACCTTCCCCTGGACTGCCCACCTTCCTCCTGGACTGCCCACCTTCCTCCTGGACTGCCCACCTTCCTCCTGGACTGCCCACCTTCCCCCTGGACTGCCCACCTTCCTCCTGGACTGCCCACCTTCCTCCTGGACTGTCCACCTTCCTCCTGGACTGCCCACCTTCCTCCTGGACTGCCCACCTTCCTCCTGGACTGCCCACCTTCCTCCTGGACTGCCCACCTTCCTCCTGGACTGCCCACCTTCCTCCTGGACTGCCCACCTTCCCCCTGGACTGCCCACCTTCCCCCTGGACTGCCCACCTTCCTCCTGGACTGCCCACCTTCCTCCTGGACTGCCCACCTTCCTCCTGGACTGCCCACCTTCCCCCTGGACTGCCCACCTTCCTCCTGGACTGCCCACCTTCCTCCTGGACTGCCCACCTTCCTCCTGGACTGCCCACCTTCCTCCTGGACTGCCCACCTTCCTCCTGGACTGCCCACCTTCCTCCTGGACTGCCCACCTTCCTCCTGGACTGCCCACCTTCCTCCTGGACTGCCCACCTTCCTCCTGGACTGCCCACCTTCCTCCTGGACTGCCCACCTTCCTCCTGGACTGCCCACCTTCCTCCTGGACTGCCCACCTTCCTCCTGGACTGCCCACCTTCCTCCTGGACTGCCCACCTTCCTCCTGGACTGCCCACCTTCCTCCTGGACTGCCCACCTTCCCCCTGGACTGCCCACCTTCCTCCTGGACTGCCCACCTTCCTCCTGGACTGCCCACCTTCCTCCTGGACTGCCCACCTTCCCCCTGGACTGCCCACCTTCCCCCTGGACTGCCCACCTTCCTCCTGGACTGCCCACCTTCCTCCTGGACTGCCCACCTTCCTCCTGGACTGCCCACCTTCCTCCTGGACTGCCCACCTTCCTCCTGGACTGCCCACCTTCCTCCTGGACTGCCCACCTTCCTCCTGGACTGCCCACCTTCCTCCTGGACTGCCCACCTTCCTCCTGGGCTGCCCACCTTCCTCCTGGACTGCCCACCTTCCTCCTGGACTGCCCACCTTCCTCCTGGACTGCCCACCTTCCTCCTGGACTGCCCACCTTCCTCCTGGACTGCCCACCTTCCTCCTGGACTGCCCACCTTCCTCCTGGACTGCCCACCTTCCTCCTGGACTGCCCACCTTCCCCCTGGACTGCCCACCTTCCTCCTGGACTGCCCACCTTCCTCCTGGACTGCCCACCTTCCTCCTGGACTGCCCACCTTCCTCCTGGACTGCCCACCTTCCTCCTGGACTGCCCACCTTCCTCCTGGACTGCCCACCTTCCTCCTGGACTGCCCACCTTCCTCCTGGACTGCCCACCTTCCTCCTGGACTGCCCACCTTCCTCCTGGACTGCCCACCTTCCTCCTGGACTGCCCACCTTCCTCCTGGACTGCCCACCTTCCTCCTGGACTGCCCACCTTCCCCCTGGACTGCCCACCTTCCTCCTGGACTGCCCACCTTCCTCCTGGACTGCCCACCTTCCTCCTGGACTGCCCACCTTCCTCCTGGACTGCCCACCTTCCTCCTGGACTGCCCACCTTCCTCCTGGACTGCCCACCTTCCTCCTGGACTGCCCTCCTTCCTCCTGGACTGCCCACCTGCCTCCTGGACTGCCCACCTTCCTCCTGGACTGCCCACCTTCCTCCTGGACTGCCCACCTTCCTCCTGGACTGCCCACCTTCCTCCTGGACTGCCCACCTTCCTCCTGGACTGCCCACCTTCCTCCTGGACTGCCCACCTTCCTCCTGGACTGCCCACCTTCCTCCTGGACTGCCCACCTTCCTCCTGGACTGCCCACCTTCCTCCTGGACTGCCCACCTTCCTCCTGGGCTGCCCACCTTCCTCCTGGACTGCCCACCTTCCTCCTGGACTGCCCACCTTCCTCCTGGACTGCCCACCTTCCTCCTGGACTGCCCACCTTCCTCCTGGGACTGCCCACCTTCCTCCTGGACTGCCCACCTTCCTCCTGGACTGCCCACCTTCCTCCTGGACTGCCCACCTTCCTCCTGGACTGCCCACCTTCCTCCTGGACTGCCCACCTTCCTCCTGGACTGCCCACCTTCCTCCTGGACTGCCCACCTTCCTCCTGGACTGCCCACCTTCCTCCTGGACTGCCCACCTTCCTTCTTCACGTTGAGCTGGCTGCTCTCTCGGCCTTGTGCATGGCTGCTGTCCTCGAATCTTCTTTTACCATCATCCTGGAAACTTTTAGAGTTTTCTATTGGTATCTAATAACCTGACATTTTATAATGTTATTAATTCATATGGTTTTCCCCTTCTTTCTTTTATGTTGAGCCCTATCAATCTTTAAACTCATGCCCTTCAGTTCAGGGAAATTGTCTTTGATCCATTTATTTGACAATTCTCTCCATCCCTTTTTCTATGTTCTCTTTTTCTAGATCTTTTATTACCTATATTTGAACTTACTGGTTTCGTCCTCTTTCTTATCTTTTCTGTTTCTCTCTCTTTTTTCTCCTTTTTTTTCTGCATGATTTACTAGATTTTTACCTTTGAAATCTTTTATTTTTAAATTTCTGCTATCAGATTTTAATTTTCAAAATTGTTTATTTCTAATCTCTGAATTGCATGGGGAGAGGGCATACTTCCCTCCCTGCTTCATGGATGCAATATCTTCTTTTCTCTCTCTGATCTGTTTTCCAAAGATGGCTGCCACAATAGCTCTCATTCTCCACCCCTGGAACCTGGGCAGCCTTGGGACCTGCTTGAACCAACTGGATGTGGCAGAAATTATGGTGCACTGCCTTGGAGGCTAGGTTACAAAAGGCAATGTGACTGTGGCTTGGGGAACTGGACCAATCACACTGGAGCCATGCTTAGCCAGGAATGCAGCTGCCTGCCCCAAGTCCACCTCGGTGGAAGAAGCCACACTAGCGCAGTTGGGTGGCCACGTGGAGGAGCCCTGAGTCGACCTGAGGAGGGAGAGAAGCCTGGCCGGCTCCCGACTCCTCCAGGTCCAGCTGCCATCTGACTGCAATCCCCTTAGAGCCTCCAAGCCAGAACTGCCCACAGAGCCCTTCCAAATTCCTAATCTGCAGAAACCATCTGAGATCACGAAATGTCTGCTATTTTTTTTTTTTTTTGGCTGCACCTCGAAGCATGCGGGATTTTAGTTCCCCGACCAGGGATCCAACCCGTGCTCCCTGCAGCAGTGGAAGCGCCGAGTACTAACCACTGGACAGCCAGGGAATTCCCAGTCTGCTGCTATTTCAAGCCGCTAAATTTTGGGAGCAATTTGTTATGCAGCAAATGGACCTGCAATAGAGAATATGAATGGTAGTTTTTTGGTTTTTCAAAAAAGTTTGTTCTTCCAGTATGATCTTTGTTTACACTGAATCCTCTGTTTGGTCTTTGTCATATTAGAGACTTGAATCACGTGATGGGTGATGATGGGGGAGGTGAGAGTGAGGCTCTATGTTTTGACCAGAAGCTTATTACACGGTGGGCTTCACAGCTGGGTGGCAGGTCTGGTCCATTTGTACCTACCGGCCTTCTCTCTCAGGGATGACCCTTTATCCTCCAAAGAGTCCTTCAGTTTTTCTCTCAAGGCATTTGCAGCCAGGATTTTGGAAGCCTGAGTGACAACTTTCACTCGATTCCTGCACCATCTGGAGCCTTGCCCTCCAGGGACAGAACCTCCAGTCTTCTGCCTGATCTGGCTTTAGGGCAGCTACCCCACTGCAGGGAGATGATTGGCTCCATTGATAAACTTGAAGCCAATCCTCTGTTGTCAACTCCATCTTTCAGAGATACCCGGGCCCCCATTTCTGAGCCTTTCCAGGGGTCAGAGCACAAGTCTGTCGCTTGAAGAATTTTTCCTTCAACCGGCTGAGGAGCTAGCCTTCCTCTGTCTACTAAGTTCCTCCATTTGCTTGCTGTCCTATGTTGCTGTCCTCTCCTGTCCTCTTTGCTCAGGTTGACTTGTGTCTTTTTTTTAAAAATCCTTTTCCAAGGATTTAAGGGTGAAGCAAAAGCAAATAGGTGTGATCAATCTGTCACATTTAAGTGGAACTTAAGCCTCTAATATCTTAATGAATGAATAGCTTAGCAAATAAATGTGCTCAGAGAGCACAAATTAAAAATTCATCAAAGATTGAATTCAGCTAATAAAGAAATTGAAAATTGTTCCATTTCACTGCAGTTTGCTCTAACAGGGCAAAGGTGAAGTGTCCAAACTCTTTCTTCATTAGGAAATAAGAAAATGAAGACCCTCGGAGAGGTAGAACATACCTACTCGTTTTCCTTTTGCTTTCAAAAGTCACACGTGCTCATTGGAAAAAAAAAAAAAGGACCCTTTTATAGAGGAAAATGGCAGAACAGTTCTACCATCCTACCCTTCCCCACTCCATCACACTACCTCTGGAGGTAACCTCTGGAGGTAACTAGTGCCAATAGTTTCCAAATTTTTTTAAAGAAGAATGGAAGGATTACATGAATATTTTGCTCCATATATCATCTGATTCCACTCATGCTGAAAACAAATCTGTGTGTGTGTGTGTGTGTGTTTGTGTACTGTGTACATGGTGTATATTCTAACACGCACATACATGCTTTTTTTTTTTTTTGGCCAGGGCTCCCCTTTACCACCATAAGATGCCAACAGTCGGAATAGTCAGCACATTTTGGAGCGGGAAGGAGTTATTGCTTATATTAATGGCAAAAGAAGAGTGAATTCACCTTCATTTCTAGATAAAATCAAATGAATGTGCCTGCATGCAAAATGCTACGCATAGTACCACGCGTCCATTTATCATTAACGGAAGGTGTCTGAACTGCAGAAATCTTTCTGAGTAGGGTTCTTGCCCAGGAAATGCATGGGTTTTTAATACAAACACAAACAAACTTTACATATTCTGCCTTGTAAGCTTAATAATATATCATGGACATTTTCTCATGTGAATAAATATGTCTTTCTCACTCTTTCTCATGTTTGTGTATCACAATTCAATAGTAGTCCCTCTATTGAGGGATATTTAGTTTTTCCTCCTACATTTCACTATCCCACAAAAATATGCTGTGGTGACTGGTCCTGTGGATGTGTATTTCTCTAATACTAATGTTTCTCTAGGATAGGTTTCTTGAGTGTAATTACTGGGTCAATAGAATACACCTAGGTTACGTTTTGATAGAGAATATTCACTTGACCTCTAACTGTTCATTTTCACACAGTCTCATGCACATGGTGAGTGTCACCTGCAACCCCCTCCCGTCCAGCCTGGGACACCAGCAAAGGGAACGACTCAGCCTGGACATGGACTTTGTAAACGTGCGGCTGTGTAGCGCTCCAGCAGGCTTTCTCAGTGACACATCAATCTTGCCAGACCTTTCTTTTGAATTCTTTGTTCTCCAGTGATTAATGAGGTGCAAATTAAAATGAAAAACAATGATTTTTGGTTTATTATTTTCACAACAATGAAAAAAAGGAAACACTGCTGATGGCGCTGGGAGAGCCGGGCTTTTGTGCGTATTGCAGGCACACTGGTGCTGCGTTTTGGGAAATTAGATGGGCTCCACACACGGAAAGTCATAAACATTTTACAGCCTCTAACTCTACCTCCCTGCATGTGGCAATCCATCCCAAGTAAATAATGTAAAATACTGAAATGCCATTTACAAACACGTTTACCACAGTATTATTTACAATAAAAAATTGGAAAGAATTTCTTTTTTTTTTAACGTTTTAATATTAACTGTTTTAAATTTTCAAATATATATACAAAAGTAGAGAGAATGATGAACCCACATACCCATCACCCAACTTTAACAGTTATCAACATTTTGCCATTCATCTTCATCTGTCCCTCGCCTCAATTCTTTCTCTCTCCTGGAATTATTATTATGAATTTTTTTGTTAGTTTCTGCTTTATAACAAAGTGAATCAGCTATACATATACATATATCCCCATATCTCCTCCCTCTTGCGTCTCCCTCCCACCCTCCCTATCCCACTCCTCTAGGTGGTCACAAAGCACCGAGCTGATCTCCTGTGAAATGCAGCTGCTTCCCACTAGCTATCTATTTTACATTTGATAGTGTATGTATGTCCATGCCACTCTCTCATTTTGTCCCAGCTTCCCCTTCCCACTCCCCATGTCCTCAAGTCCATTCTCTACATCTGCATCTTTATTTCTGTCCTGTACCTAGGTTCTTCAGAACCATTTTTTTTTTTTAGATTCCATATATATGTGTTAGCATATGGTATTTGTTTTTCTCTTTCTGACTTACTTCACTCTGTATGACAGACTCTAGGTCCATCCACCTCACTACAAATAACTCAATTTCGTTTCTTTTTATGGATGAGTAATATTCCCTTGTACATATGTGCCACATCTTCTTTATTCATTCATCTGTTGATGGACACTTAGGTTGCTTCCATGTCCTGGTTATTGTAAATAGTGCTGCAATGAACATTGTGGTACATGTGTCTTTTTGAATTATGGTTTTCTCAGGGTATATGCCCAGTAGTGGGATTGCTGGGTCGTATGGTAGTTCTATTTTTAGTTTTTTAAGGAACCTCCATACTGTTCTCCATAGTGGCTGTATCAATTTACATTCTCACCAACAGTGCAAGAGGGTTCCCTTTTCTCCACACCTTCTCCAGCATTTATAGTTTGTAGATTTTTTGATGATGGCCATTCTGACTGGTGTGAGGTGATACCTCATTGTAGTTTTGATTTGCATTTCTCTAATGATTAGTGATGTTGAGCATCCTTTCATGTGTTTGTTGGCAATCTGTGTATCTTCTTTGGAGAAATGTCTATTTAGGTCTTCTACTCATTTTGGGATTGGGTTGTTTGTTTTTTTGATATTGTGCTGCATGAGCTGCTTGTAAATTTTGGAGATTAGTCCTTTGTCAGTTGCTTCATTTGCGAATATTTTCTCCCATTCTGAGGGTTGTCTTTTCGTCTTATGTTTTCCATTGCTGTGCAAAAGTTTTAAAGTTTCATTAGGTCCCATTTGTTTATTTTTGTTTTTATTTCCATTTCTCTAGGAGGTGGGTCAAAAAGGATCTTGCTGTGATTTATGTCATAGTGTGTTCTGCCTATGTTTTCATCTAAGAGTTTTATAGTGTCTGGCCTTCCATTTAGGTCTTTAATCCATTTTGAGTTTATTTTTGTGTATGGTGTTAGGGAGTGTTCTAATTTCATTCTCTTACATGTAGCTGTCCAGTTTTCCCAGCACCACTTATTGAAGAGGCTGTCTTTTCTCCATTGTATATTCTTGTCTCCTTTATCAAAAATAAGGTGACCATATGTGCCTGGGTTTATCTCTGGGCTCTCTATCCTGTTCCATTGATCTATATTTCTGTTTTTGTGCCAGTATCATACTGTCTTGGAAACAATTTCAAGAGCAAAAATAGAAACTGCCATTTCCTTCTTGTGAGATTCTTAGTTTAAATAAATTTTGGTAAATCTGCTGGATGGAATATTTAGTAGTCTTTTTAAATGATGGGCATGAAGACCAAGTGGTTTCAAGGAAAAATGCTTACACTATATATGCTAATAGTATGTTTATAATGATACGTAGTGCATTGTAATAATATAAATTGATTTTAGGAACTTTGGAATAGATTCTCCTATAGTACAATATTTTAACATGAATCAATAACTAAAGATTATTTATTTAATAATGTAACTGAATTATGGCAATAATGCAAGTAGCCAGAATTCTGGATCTTAGCAAGGAAACTGCCAGGAGGGAGGATAAGTTTCCTCTTTCTTTGCCCAGGCAGGGCTGGCCTCGGGCAAGACCATGAAAGAAGGAGGGCATCTCTGACTGCCTTCTTCTACCCACTCTGCTCCTTCCACCTCTTACAAACTCTCAAGCCTCTGGCCTCACAGAGGGCACCTTAGCCACCTCCTCAAATCTCATCCACCGTTTTCCTCACCCCTAAATTACACCTGGCTCCAAAAGACGAAATCCACAGTCATGTGCCAGAGTAACAGCCTCGCCATCCTCCCAGACCCACTCCTGCTAAATCAAATGATGCTCTAATAGTGGCGCATCAGGCCACCGGAAAGACTGAGCAAGTTCAAAGGAAATCATTTTGGGTGGAGAGAGGCTACTCTCCAAGTACATTCCTTAAACTATTCCTACTCTTCCACAATTTCTTCCTTTTGAACTCACAGAGGCTCTAAAAGTTTAATTAAAAAAATAGCAAATATCCCTCCAATGTAACGGTGGTGAGCAACTTTAATAACGTGTGTGTGTGTGCACGCGCGCTGGGGTGGGGCGAGGTCAGCGATAGGAAGGGGAGAAACTGGGTGGGGGCAGATGATCATTTACAGGTTTGTTTTTGTAAAACAAGATGCCTCCTGCTACGGTCGGCATGTTCGTGCTCTCCCCCAAGTTCACACGCTGGAATCCTGATGCCCGAAGTGATGGTGTTAGGAAGTGGGACCTTTAGGGGGTAATTAGGTTATGAGGGTGGAGCCCTCATGAATGAGATTAATGCCCTTACAAAAGAGACCCCATTGAACTTCCTAGCCCTTTCTGCCATGTGAGAATACAACGAGAAGTCTATGACCAAGAAGAGAACACTCAGCCGACAGCACTGGCACCCTGATATTGGACTTCCAGTCTCCGGAACTGTAGAAATAAGTTTCCGTTGTTTATAAGCAACCCAGTCTATGGTATTCTGCTATAGCAGCCCGAACAAAGACACCTACTCTGGATTCTATCTAGTATGCTAGCCAGCTGTGTCCTGGTTTGTGAGTTCTTTACTCCTGTCCAGACGATAAATGTTTTATTTGTGTCATAATCTCCACATTATCCTTTGGCCAGAGGAGGGAAAGCTCATGTTGCCATCAGAGTATTGCTGTGTAGCCATGATGAAGGTGTGTGGGCCGCAGCAACGCCAGAAGCTCACAGCTGTAGACTGAATTCCCTCTGTAACTCCTGTGCAAGGATGTGAGGGGACAGTGTAGCTGACCAAGTGTGTCTGCCCTCCTAGCTCCTTATAAAAATGGACGTAGAGCTTTACTTTGGTAATTTCCATGTTTTTTTGGATTTTGGAATTTCAGTCATCAGAAGCGCATTACTTACAGCGCTGTCTTCAGACTAGAACAGAGATATTGCAATCCTTCAGCAGCCATCAATCAGTAATTCAAAGCATGAATTTCATCAATAGGAAAACTCACAGAGCATGGCTTGTATTAACCCTGCATATCACCTTCTTTGTTATAAAGCAGTCTAGAGTGGTCTCTCATGTCAGAAGAATTTATTTGGTCAGACTCTCCATGTCCCTTGTTTCATTCCTCACCTTATCTATTTGGAGAGAAAAGTCTGATCCATTATTAACACAAAATCATGGATATGGTATGTGGGTGGTGCTCTAAAAAATACAAAGAAATGTCTTGTTTTCTGAGGCTTACAATTAGAAATCCACAGGTCCGGTTCAACTCTGCCTCTGTTTTTCTGTGCTGTGTGTGTCTGTGTGTGTATATCCGAGAGAGAGAGAGAGAGAGAGAGAGAGAGAGAGAGAGTGTGTGTGTGTGTGTGTGTGTGTGTGTGTGTATTTCCTCAATCAGCCCCAGAGAGAGCCTCAGGAAGGCAGGCAAAGAAAGAAGGGAAAATTATTCAGAACTTTTGGGACTTAGGCCTACACATAGCTATCAGGCTGGTGTGATAAAAAGAGGACGAATTGGGCAGGATGTGTTACCTACTATCCATGGAACTCACTAACTTGCCATTATACACATGACAACTACCAGAGAAGGACGCCCTGCAGACATGCTGAAGTACTCAAGGGCAATGTGGACATCGGTGAGTGGACCTGCTTGCAGGGGGGTCAAAACGTTAGTAATCTGCAAGCAAAACCCCCAGGACAGTTTTTTAGACTGGTTCCTTTTAGATTCATGAAAGAAAAGAAGTGCATAGAGTTTCAGCTGAAACTGTGAAGTTAACACGCAGGAAAGATAAAGGGTGTTATTTCTGTGAACTTCACATTGTTTAGCGTTCTGATTATTTCAAGGCTTTAGGTTATTTCAAGCTTTAGATTAGATGTTTTTATTTGTCCTCCTTGGAGTTGGGAATTTTGAAGGTATGTGTACATTCCTGAGTTCTTAAAGGCATAGGGATTTGAAGCCAGAGCCTGACATCCACTGTTTCTTCATGAAGACGTTTTCCGTCTTTGATAGAGATGGTGGTGCAGGATAAGAGAAGACCTTCTAGCTCTCAGAAATGTCCAGATATGGAGTGAGCCACCTCCTGTGGTGCCGCGTCCTCTGTCAAGCACAGCCTGCATCCCATCCAGTGGGTGTATTATAAAGAGGACACTTAGCTGGTGTACATGGTGGAGAAAACAGCAGGCTTGGAGTTGGGGTAGCTCCGAAGCCATGTGACTTTGGATAGTAAACTTAATCTCTAGAAGCCTCAGTTTCTTCATTCTCAAATAGGAGTGCTAATACCTATAGTTCAAAATTGCTGTGGTGATTAAATAAAGTAAGATATGTGAACATACTTAGTTCAGTGCCTGGCATAAAAGGAAGAGTTCAGTAAAATGTCAGTTGAATATGAATAAATATAATATCCTTTTCAACCCTGAGATACTTTGATTTTGTGACAAAAAGAGCTTCACAAACTCTTAACAATATAAGAGAAGTTGAAGTGTTGAAATAAGTCACCCAATGACATTTAAATGTTAGGGTAAAAGCTGAAAGTCTGAAATAATGATAAATTCATTATGGTAATAGAAATAAAACTTTTTGCACTAGTCCTTGATATTTTTAAAGAATTTATGAAGTGCTGTAATAACCACTTGTGGCTTCTGATTCAGTAGGAGACTACAAAGTCACACAAGATAACATTTTTGCTTATTTAATAGGAGAGGGGGGCCTATAAACTTCTTTGAAATTTATAACTTGGTCTACTGTTTTAATTTGATTTACGTGATTTAATTTATATTTTTAACCAAATTTATAAGACTCCATTATAGGAGACACTTATTAAGGAATTATAAAAAGCCAACAGACTAAAGTAGACCCATTTAAAATGGAGTTAAGGGCTTCCCTGGTGGTGCAGTGGTTGAGAATCCGCCTGCCAATGCAGGGGACACGGGTTCGAGCCCTGGTCTGGGAAGATCCCACAGGCCGCGGAGCAACTGGGCCCGTGAGCCACAACTACTGAGCCTGCGCGTCTGGAGCCTGTGCTCCGCAACAAGAGAGGCCGCGATAGTGAGAGGCCCACGCACCGCGATGAAGAGTGGCCCCTGCTCGCCGCAACTAGAGAAAGCCCTCGCACAGAAACGAAGACCCAACACAGCCAAAAATAAATAAATTAATTAATTTAAAAAAATGGAGTTAAATTAGATTATTCTAATAGGAAAGTTTAGAAAGCATTTCACTGGCAACCTTATTAATCTCTGATTCTAAGAAGAAACTAGCAATGGTCTTGTGCAAATATTTGAATTACATTTGGCTTAAGCATGAGAAATACCTGGACTCATTAATCTGAACTGAAGTTGTCATCCTTTATAAGGGGGCAGAGAGACTGTTAATCACTTGGGACAAGGGGAAAATTTTAAATGAGGCTTCTAGAATCTAGCAGTCACTTTTTATTTTTTGAAACTGTATATTCAAGGAACCAATATTATTTTCTAAAGACCTCAATAATAACCCCAAGAGGCTGCTTCAGAATCCATTCTTACTTAAGCTCAAGTGTATCTGCTGCTTTAGTGGTGCTCCAGGTCAAACGATTCGTGACAATTCCACGATACAGAGATTTAATCATGGTCATCGCATGCGAGTGTTGGACTGACTATGATTGCAGCCCTGCAGGCCATGGAATAGGAAAACTCTAATGTCTACAGTCTTGCTGAATGTTTAATCTTTGAGCTCCAGATAATACATGTCACTGCTGTCCAGACGTGGGCAAGTACTAATGTAAATAGGTGGGATGCCCAGCTTTCTCCTGCAGGTAGGGCAACACTACCCATGTGGACGGAGAAGTTCTGTGCAGGGTTTCCTGGTGGCTTTTGAAAGGCAATATGTTATACTTTTCAGTCCTCTCTCTAAAGAGACCCTCAAATGCAGGACCTTTGACTTAGTGATTAATAACCTTCATAATCATTTGCATTTTCATAACATTAACGCTTTTCAAAGTACTTTCACCTGCATCAGTTCATTTGATCCTCACAGTCCTGTGAATAATACATTTTATATAATTAAGGCAATTTATAAAGAAACTGAATGCCAAGAGAGTCTCTTGCTCAATTTTGTTTTCAATAATGTTGAAATTGGAATTCAAGGTATTTTTTGCTCCACTGTTCTAAATGATATTAGCTTTCTCTCTTCAACCGAGAAAACTCAAAAAAGGACAGACTCCTTTTTTTAAAAAACAAAATTAGTTTAGAATGATATTGGCTGCATTGCTGGTCACAGGGGTATGGTTGAAAAGAACAGAAGATTTGAAAGAATATTTTGGTGCCTGCAAGGGTGGCAGAGAGAATGCTTCACGTAGGGGCTTGAAGTGGGGACCTTTCTTTAAGCTACACTTGACCCAACTCCTTGTGGAGTAACACAGGAAGTAAAATTGGTCCCCGGAATGGTAAATGGTAAATTTGCAGAAGTTTAAAGGAAGGAAGTTTGCATTGGTTAAGTCTGAACTTTACAATAGAATATTAAAATTGAATTTGGTCATGTTAAAGTTAATAAAGAGTTCTTAGAAGACCTCTTTTAACAAAAAAAGCAGGGATAAACTGTTATTCACATATCAATTAACTGATCTGTCTTTGAAGTGGTATCTTTAAGGGGGTATCTTTAAAGTAGAAATACAAAGAGAGGGTACCATTAAGCACATATAAAACTCTTGGGAAGTAGGGATGAGGGAAAAATCTGGGAGAATGATAATAGAATTTTGGAAAATTGAATAAAATCCCCTATTCTTTTTTTAAAAATAAATTTATTTATTTATTTATTTATTTTTGGCTGCGTTGGGTCTTCGTTGCTGCGCGCAGGCTTTCTGTTGTTGCGGCGAGCGGGGGCTACTCTTCATTGCGGTGCGCGGGCTTCTCCCTGCGGTGGCTTCTCTTGTTGCGGAGCACGGGCTCTAGGTGCACAGGTTTCAGTAGTTGTGGCTCGCGGGCTCTAGAGCGCAGGCTCAGTAGTTGTGGCGCACGGGCTTAGTTGCTCCGCGGCATGTGGGATCTTCCCAGAACAGGGCTCGAACCTGTGTCCTCTGCATTTGCAGGTGGATTCCCAACCACTGCACCACTAGGGAAGTCCCACCCCTATCCTTTTTTAACACCTTTTTTAGAGAGCAGTTTTAGGTTTACAGCAAAATTGAGAGAAAGATACAGAGATTTCCATATACTCTCTGTCCCCACACATGCATAGCCTTCTCCACTGTCAACATCCCACACCAGATTGGTATAGTTGCTACAGTCACACTGTTGATTTGTCAAAGATGCTGACACATCGTAATCACCCAAAGTCTATAGTTTACATTACAGTTCACTCTTGGTGTTGTACATTCAATGGGTAAAGGCATAATGATATGAATCCATCATAATAATATCTATCATACAGAGTAGTTTCACTGTCCTAAAAATCCTCTGTGCTCTGCCTACTTATTCCTCCTCCTCTCTTCCACCCAACCCCTGGAAACCACTGATGGTTTCAATGTTTCTACAGTTTTGCCTTTTCCAAAATATCATATATTTGGAATCATCCAGTTTCATATTGGCTTCTTTCACTTAGTAATATTCACTGATGTCTCCTCTATGTCTTTTCATGGTTTGATAGCTCATTTCTTTTTAATTCTGAATGGATGTACAACAGTTCATTATTCATTCGCTTACTGAAGGACATCTTGGTTGCTCCCAAGTTTTGACAATTATGAATAATGCTTCAATACACATCTGTGTGCAGGTTTTCATGTGGACATAAGTTTTCAACTCCTTTGGGTAAATACCAAGGAGCATGATTGCTGGAACATATGGTAAGAATATGTTTAGTTTTGTAAGAAACTGCCCAAATCTCTTCCAGAGTGACTGTACCATTTTGTATTCCCACCAGCAATGAATGAGAGTTCCTGTTGCTCTACATCCTTGTTAGCACTTGGTGTTGTCAGTATTCCAGATTTTGGCCATTCTAATAGGTGTGAAGTGATGTCTCACTGTTGTTTTAATTTGGATTTCCCTGATGATAGATGATGTGGAGCATATTTCACATGCTTATTTGCCATCTGTATAACTTTGGTAAGGTGCCTGTTAAGGCCTTTGGCCCACTTAAAAATTTCCCTATGTTTTTCAGATTAGAAGCAAAGCTTCACAAAGTATCATTGATTGGTGGGGAACAAGTTGAAAAAGAGCTAAACTGATCTAAATCCTAAACTATTTTGTTTGCTGTTAGTTTTCCAAAGCAATCTATTTTTGTAATATTAAAAGCAAATAAGTATTTCTTGTAAATATCAATTACATTATTTCAAGAATAAATGCTTTTTAAAAATATTGGGATGTTTTAAAATTTTGTCTTTTGGTTTTAATGACATATCTTTAAGTGGTTTTTATTTTTGTTATACTTGAGGTTCATAGGGCTTCTTGAATCTTTAAGCTTGAGATTCATTCCTGACAAATGTTTTTTAAAGAATCCTCTCCCCCAGTGAAATGCCTCCCCCCAGAATTCAGTGCAACCCAGCACTATCTGCCCCACTACCCTTGGGTGGGACTTTAAGAGCAGCTCTGGCATTAGCACCTTCACAGTGGGCTGGTTCCATATCCAGGTATCACTCAGCACTTTCTGCCTTGCTTTCCTTTGCACTGCAGTTGGGTCTACAGCCTCCACTTCATTCCAAGCCTCGTCTCATTTATCTTGGTCTCCTCACTGTCAATCCACTGCTTCCCACATAGTAGGCTTTCAGTAAGTGTTCTGTATTTCACTATACTTGTGTCCAGTGCATATAAGGAAATTAAATTTTTATTAGTGATCAAGCCACTTGATTTTACTTCATTCATCCAGTACATAGATATGTTAAATTTTACTGCCAATGATTCAATTTCATTGACAGTCTTTGCCTTATGGAACTTGAGTAGTTCAGAAGCCACCTTATATTTAGTGGACTCATCACTTGGAAGATCAGCTAAAGGATACTGGTCAGGCTGAGTTAAACACTGCTCTATATCATGTGCCCAGACCTCATGAGAACATGGAGATAACACATTTAAAATGTCAAGCTGGGACTTTCCTGGTGGCGCAGTGGTTAAGAATCCACCTGCCAACGCAGGCGACACAGGTTCGAGCCGTGGTGCAGGAAGATCCCACATGCCGCAGAGCAACTAAGCCCGTGTGCCACAACTACTGAGCCCACGTGCCACAACTACTGAAGCCCGTGCACCTAGAGCCCGTGCTCCGCAACAAGAGAAGCCACCGCAATGAGAAACCTGCGCACCGCAATGAAGAATAGCCCCCGCTCGCTGCAACTAAAGCCTGTGTGCAGCAACGAAGACCCAATGCAGCCAAAAATAAAAAAATAAAAATAAAAATAAATAAAATTCTTAAAAAATAATAAAATAAAACGCCAAGCTTAGGGATGGCTCAGAGAGAGCAGTTGGCCCTAATCATTTCCGCTGCCTTAGGGTTTGGTCTTCACTAGAGAAAAAAGGCAAAATACACATTTATCTAAGTCAACCACTATTACAGTCAATTGCAATTGATGGAGGTAAAAATATGTGAATGAGTTCAGAGCCAGGGCGACCATAAGATGGGCAGATTAAAAACAGATCAAAACCCCCCAGGCTTGATCATTTAAGAAAGTGAATTTCCTCTAGCCAAGAGATGCCTAGAATGAGCCCACTTGCTAGGGCCAGAGCTGCCTGCTGGCAATGATGATCATCTGAGAAGGTTGTGGAGAGGAGAAATTGCACATCAGAGGCAGGTCTTCATCTCCTGTAGGCGTGATGAAGTACTCAAGGGCAATGTGAATCTTGGTGAATGGACATGCTTATAAGGGGAGCCTAAAACGTGAGTAATTTAAAAGCAAAACCCTCATATAAAATAGATAACTAATAAGGACCTACTGTATAGCACAGGGGACTCTACTCAATACTCTGTAATGACCTATATGGGGAAAGAATCTAAAAAAGAGTAGGTATATGTATATGCATAACTGGTTCACTTTGCTGTACACCTGAAACTAACACAACATTGTAAATCAACTATACTCCAACAAAAATTTTTTAAAAAGCCAAACCCTCCAGAAAATTTATTAGATTGATTATTTTCAGGTTCATGAAAGAAAAGAAATGGATAGAGCTTCAGCTGAAATCATGACTAATTGGTAGGAAATGATAGTGTATTATTTTTATAAACTTCACATTATTTAGAGTTCTCATTATTGCTGAAGAATGAAGAATAAAAACATTCAACAGAACACACAGGAAAATAAAAATGGTTGTATCCAAAAAGGTCCAAAACCTGGTAGGTATTAGAAATTGGCACAAACTTTAAAAAAATGTTATTTATCCTAAACCTAAAGCAAAGTCCAAAACTGTGTCCTTTATTTTGTTTAGTGTTTTAGAAAGGGCTTGCTTCTACCACTGATTTTTAAATCCCTTTTTCCAGGAAAGCTAATTAACCAGGTTTTCCTTTATAGCTGGGACCCCAAAGAAGACCCCAGGCCAGGGGGACTGTTATTTATCACCATGAAATTCTATAATAAAGTCACCTAAACTTGTTGGCCATCTCTTCAGCTTTGACCTTTTGGAATCAAGCCAAAAGTATTTTCTCTCATCCATGAGAATTTATGGACCTTTGTCCACAAATATTTTCTTAACTTTTCTTTTTTCTTTTTTTTTTTAAAGGTTTTAATGAGATTATCTTATGTTTCTATGATATTTTTAAGTTGTATCCTAAGGTCTGAAGATTTAAGAAAAGTATTAATTGAGGAGTATTTTCCCTTCCTGAATAGCATTGTAACAGGAAGAGGAAAGAGAATTCAATTCTTTTTCCTGTAGGCATTCATCCAAATCTATAAAAGCTCCTGTTCCAATTGGAAATGAAAAAGAAGCCAGTGAAAAGCATCTCTTCCTGCTGGTGTGAAACTCTCCTCCAAGCTGGGATCAAGACGGGGTAGGTCGACCTGAGGAAAAATGGCCATTGTTGCCATTAACTAGTTTCATATAAGGATGAGATCCTAAGATGCAGAACTCCAACATTTCTCTTCTCTCTCTCCCCCACTTGTTTTATAATATTTTAAATTAATTAATTTTCCCTAAAAGGCTTCAAACCCACTCTACAAGGGTAGCCCATGGGTTTCCTCTGCTCCCCGTGCAGTGCCTGGAGCCACGGAGAAGCAGAGTTTGTAAATATCCAAAGTGCATTGGGCAAACCCACCTCCCCCAACTCGCCATGAAACATCCCTCTAGGAGGCAAGAGCGGAGATCCCCTCTCCCTTATGGGTTGAACTTGGACTTGAGTCTAGGTCTCCTTTCAGCAAAACAGAATCCTGAACTCTTTCAGTGCTCTCCTGTCTCCTGATGGGCTTTGTATTAAGAAGGGATGCAGCAGTTGCTAAGGTGATCCAAGTTGTCTCTTAACAGGGATGGATCCCTTGCATCAGGAATTGCACTTGTGGGCATGACCCCTGGGATGCAGAGACTGTTGTCTCCCTCTCCATCTTCAGAATATCTGCATATTCCTCAGTCCATCAGGGTTTAGGTTCTGGAGATGACATTTTCAGCTTCAGAATAATATGACTGTGACCACAATTAAGTAGAGTGGACATTTTATGATGCTGCCATCGCTCCTCAAGTAGCAGAGAAGCAATCTAGAACTCAGAGGTAACTGAAATGATGCCAGTTAGGCATCTGGCATTTAAAGCTTTCATGGAAGGATTAAAGGATGACATGATTTAAAGTAAAAACAAAAATACAAACAAACAAAAAAAGAAAGAGTGCTGAGACTGAAAAGTGACATCTGCTGCCTGACTGATGGGTGCCAGGTTCTCCATTTGGAAACGTGCTCATATGATTCCGTGTGATCCTCACAGTGAAATTAAGAAGTAGGATTACGTATTTCTGAAGACCAGGCCAAGTGGAGTTAAACCATTTGCTCAAGGTTACATGACCTGCAAGTGAGGAAGCTGGATTCAAACCCATGTCTAATTACATCACCAATTTTCTATGTAGGGACTTGAGTTAGCAATAAAGAGTTTCTTCTGTATAAATAATTTAGGTCATAAAATGTTAGTCAATGTCATGGCCCGTGCAGGAAGAGGAGGAGACTTAGCTGGACCACAGTGAGGGTGGTGTGCATTTGTGTGACTATAAGTGATGGTAACACTGCATTTATTCACCATCCTCCATCACTCGTAGTCACTGCAGTCCTGTGACCTTGGTCCTTCTAATTTTGGACTTTATCTGAGTGACAAACAAACAGTGTTTGAGAAGAAAAGACAACTCCCTAAACTCAGGAAATGGTTTCTGAGTATTTAAGGATATGTGCTTTTCAGCTGCAGTCTTGGTTTGGCAGACGAACATGAAAATTTTTATAAAAAAAAAGAGCAGAGAAGTGAATTAGGAGATATTTTTGTGCCTCTTGATGATAAGTTCTTGCTAAACTTGGCTCAGTGAAGGAATCCTAATGAAGAACTGTTCCTGGCAGCCTACGTGACAGCTCATTCACATCTCCTGCTTCCGAGTATACTAGATTGTCCTGGTTTTGTAGATATAAACCATTGAAATGTTTTGAAAATTTCAGCATAGTCAGACTAAACTCTACTTTCAAGGCTCCCAGGCATATTAGGTGTTCACTGAGTGTTTGTTAAAGAAAGAAATAAATGATTACAGCTTACACCTAAATGTGGGGAGAGAGGGAGAGAGACAGAGAGAGACAGAGAGAGAGACAGAGAGGGAGAGACAGAGAGAGACAGAGGCTCTGTTCAGATCTTGTATTCTATTTTTTCTTATGATAAATTCTGCATCCAAGAATGTGCTGATTTTTTTTACTGAATCACAATAACTAAAAAGCTTTAAGACTGGGGGTTCTGTTTTTAGTTTTATGTGAACCTACATGAAGGACCAGGCCTTGGTGAGAAGCAGTAACACACAATGGTGGTGAAGAACAGAAGCTTTGAATCAAACTGCCTGCATATAAACCCCAGTCCTGCTGCTTACTGGTATGTGAACCTCAGGCAAGCGACTAATACCCACTTGTGTCTAAATTTCCTTCTCTGTCAGCTGGGGAAAATAATAATAGTACCTACACAGGGTTGTCATGAGTATCAGGTAATGTTAACGTAATTAAAGACCTTGGCACACTGCCTGGAACATAGCAAGTTCTCAACAAATGACAGCTGTTACCATTGTTAAATGCAGGAATTAAGAAGCATCACAGATTTTTATATGCACTTCTATTGATTTCCTAGGGGTGCCATAATAAAGAACCACAACCTGGGTGGCCTGAAACAACAGAAATTTATTCTCTCACAGTTACGGTGGCTATAAGTAAAAAAAATCAAGGTGTTATCTGGGCCACACCCCTTCTGAAGGCTCCAGGGGAGGATCTTCCCTTGCCTCTTGCAGCTTCTGATGACCCCGGTGTTCCTTGGTTTGTGGCAGCGTCTCTCCAGTCTCTGGCTCCATCTTCACATGGTCTTCTCTGTGTATCTGTGTGTCTTTCTGTGTCCTCTTCTCCTCTTGTAAGGACGCTCCCATTGGATTTTGGGCCCGCCCTAATCCAGTACGACCTCACCTTAATTACATCTATAAAGAGCCCATTTCCAAACAAGGTTACATTCTGAGGTTCTGGGTGGACACGCACTTGGGGGAGAGGGACACTATTCAATCTGTGATTGTATTCAGCTACAAACATTTAACATAGAAACTGCTGTCGCTGCTATAGGTCTGTTATTTTCCCTCTTGCTTGAAAATAGAAGATAAAGTTTGCTTCTAATCATGTTGCTAATTTCTGGTTAGAAATAAAAATGAGGTTGATAGTCATAAATGTGTTTTGAGGTTTGACTATCCGAGAAGGAATAAGTCTATTAGAGAAGACAACCTTTGGCATGTCCAGGCAACTATCCATTTGGTCCCCAGTGGGGGTCCCCGCTGATCCTGGGGATGACAGACCCACAGCTGAGCCTTCCATGTAGGCTGGGGTTTGCTCTGCTCCCAGAGGAGTCCACAGCCTCAGCCAACGGGCTACGAAGGAACCGTGCCATGGGATGGAGCAGTCTCCACTGAGTTAAGTGGCTGCTGGAGGTGGACATTCTGAGAAGAGGGGATACCGCATGGCTATCTGTAGAGATGAGGTGACTGGCTATGTGGTCCAAACTACAGACCTTCCAGGAGGCCCTCATGCTCTCTCCAAAACCTGAATTTTTCCCCAGTTAGCATTCCTATTTAATAGCTCTTCCCTGGGAGAGCTAACACCTTAAGTGATGATCAGATCTTTAGAGGTGCATTTGAAGAAGGGCTCTGGGAGTTTTTTGAGAAGAGATCAGAGAAGGGCAGGAAGGAGTGTCTCCTATCTCTGCTTTGCCGGTGGGGAACAGTGACTACCAATGCATCACTACAAAGCAAGAGAGCGTCATCAGGAGGGACCTGCTGGAAGCTAGCTTTGTCCTCCTGAGCTTCATGAAGCGGCAGCACAGGGCAATCTGATTTACAAATGCAACCATATATCCTTCTCTCTGAACCAAAAAAAAGAGAAAGTGGTCTATGTTGGTCCCATGCCGGTCCTAGTGTGAGCTCCTCACCCTGCTGAGAGCGATACAAGTGATTTTATTTTCATACAACTTGGCCCCAACAAGGCAAACCTTCCTCCAGGGCCCATCTGAAGGGTGATCGCTTTGAAGGCTTGTGAAAAACTGGGCTTTGTTAAATGTACTGAGAGAGAGATTTTTCAAAGGTAATTTAATTATATGCAATTTTCACCTGAGATGCTACTCCATTCCAGATAGTGTGATTACACGGTATAATGATTTCTGGTTAATAATTAGATATTTTCTAACCAGAGACAGTCAGGTGAGTCTTGAATGCATGGGGTAAGAACTCTGTCGCTTAGTACCGAGTTCTTCCCTAAAAGAGGCAAAAATGAGGGAAAAAAGAGGTGATTCATCATTGTGTAAAGATTAGAAAACACAGCAAAAAGATAAGAAAATAAATACTGGTGTTTTCACCCTCCACCCAGAATAATGACAGTTAATATTTTGAGGTGTTTCCTTTTTTCTTTTTTATAAATTTATTTATTTATTTATTTTTGGCTGCGTTGGGTCTTCGTTGCTGCGCGCGGGCTTTCTCTAGTTGCAGCGAGCGGGGGCTACTCTTCGTTGCGGTGCGCGGGCTTCTCATTGCGGTGGCTTCTCTTGTTGCACAGCACGGGCTCTAGGTGCGCAGGCTTCAGTAGTTGTGGCACATGGGCTCAGTAGTTGTGGCACGTGGGCTCAGTAGTTGTGGTGCATGGGCTTAGTTGCTCTGTGGCCTGTGGGATGTTCCTGGACCAGGGCTCGAACCTGTGTCCCTTGCACTGGCAGGCGGATTCTTAACCACTGTGCCACCAGGGAAGCCCCTGATGTGTTTTCTTACAGTTTGCTTTCCTCGTGTGTTTGTGTCTGATTTTGTATAGACATATAATCAGGCTGTGTGTGGTATGTTGGGACCTGTTTCATTGAGTCAGCAAAATATTGTGGACATTTTTCCATATTCACAAGCACAGAACTATTCTAGCCAAAGAAGGCCCACAAAGGACTTTCATGAGCTCACGCTTTGGCAGGTGGCTGTGGCCGCTCTTTCTAGAGGCTGAGTTGTGTGGCTGTAGCCTCCCTGGAGGTGTGGTCATAGGAGCTGCTGTTCTGGGAGGTGAGACCCTGACCAGAGGGACCACCCGGCTGCAGGCCTCAGAGGGAAGACCCCGTCCGGGAACGAGCTTGCCTTAGTGCAGATGAAGCTTTCCTGGATTCCTCTCAACCAGCACCACCTTCAGCCTCCCCAAGTCAAGAGGATACTCGTCTTGACTTAGAAGGATGCCCACAGATACTTTCCAAATATGACATGCAGTTTTTAATTTTAATTTTTTTGGGTAAAGCCACTAATTGAATCAGATGTAAACTCATCCGGCTAAACAGATATTCAGAGAATATTTAGGGATCTTTTGTGTAAACCCTTTGAAATAATGTCAGTGGAAACTCAAGAGCTTCCTTTGACTTTATCTTGAACATTGGCAAAGCTGAAGGGTACATACCCTTGCCTTTCAATTCGTGAATATTGCGTATTAACCCCCAGTGGTTGTGTATGAGCCACGGTACTTAATCTAACTCTCCAAAAATAAGGGGCTCATGATTTTCTTTAAATTGGCACTTATGCAGTGGAATCTCTCAGGCATTAGTGCTTACTTGATTGCATTCAGACACCATTTTGGCAAGGGAATGACTGCACTGAATTAGCATCAAGCACAATGAATGGTAATTGCAAGACTGTCATTTCTACAAGTGCAAAATTAATGTGTTCTGCAAACCCATCGCATTGTGTGCCACGGGAAAATCGTGGAGCCGTGCCGTTCCAAGCAGAAGAACGCGCTGTAACAGCGGTGGTAAAGTGCTGTGGATCATTCAGCAAAGGTGTTCCTTTCCACCTCTGTTGTTGTCTCACGCTCATTCTTAAAGCCCTGCCTGACCTAATTTCTATGCTCATATTATAGCACCGCCAGACAGTAGCCTGGATGTACAGAGAATGTTATGGAACAATTCCTCCTTCTGTGTGGCATCTTGTGTGAATAATGCCAGCCTCAACAACCCTCCACGTATTCATGAGAGTATGAATAGGCTACTTACGTAAAGCTTCTTATGAAGAGATGCACCAACCGTTTACAGAGAACTTTACCCAAATGCTATACATTCATTTAGAAAGAGAGGAGCGATTTACGCGCATTTCAATTGTAGCTTAAGAAGCGTGCCAGCCCTGCCTCTCCCCATCCCTCCTGTTTACAAGTGGGAAAGGAAGCCACAGGCCAGGCGAATGCATTTCTTCTGGTCATGCAAGATCACAGGGTATACAACAAGCATAAGCATCAGGCTCTTGGAGTCAGCTGACTGGCTCTGCAGAATTTACTAGGGATTAATCATTCAAGACTGAAATAATGCAGTAATAACAGACCTATTAGATGTGGTGTCTCAGTATTCCTGCGGTTTAGTGGAGGCTGAGACCCTCCCAGAGGCGCCCTGTAGAAGAGTGATACTAAAGATAATGACGGTAACTGGCCAGAGGGGCTTTCCTGTGAGTCCAGCTTGAATCCAGTCTCTTAGCAGCTGGGGGAGGGGGTGGGCATTAAGACCACTGGGCGGCACAGACAGATTCACTGCAGTGATCTACAGGTCCAAGATAATGTGCTGACCCTTCCGACTCCCCTGAGTGGGAGGGGCAGGCCCAAGTCCTCTTTCAATGGCAGCTTACTTTGTCACTCACCATTAAGGCATGATATGGCTATTTGCTTTGTAATGTTCCAGCCAGTGAAAAGTTTGCTAGAATTTGGGGGAAACTGCACCACACGCAAAGATTCTCTCATCTTAATGAAAAGATTATGGAATGGTTTAGGAGACTTCCTACCTAAGGTAGGAGAAGAATTCCAAATACCTTACCCTCAGAATGAAGTAGGCCTGGGTACAGCTAAAAAACCATTCAATAGATGATCTGGACTTCAAAGATGTCTAAAAATGGCTTTGGAAACTGGCTCTGACTTACCTTTGTTGCAAAATGTCCCATCATAGGCTGTGCTGGAGCAATCGCAGGAGTACCCGTGGTATTTCTCTATGCATTTGCCTCCATTCTCACAGTTCGCCCCGTAGCTGGTGCAGTGGCCTGAGCACCCGGATTTGAACCCGGATGTGACCTTTGCTCTTTCTTCCAGGTCCAGTGTCACCCCGTTCATCCTCAGGGAGCGGATGCAGCCCAGAAAGCCCTGCTGGCCTCCGGCACCACCTGGGAAGACAGAAGGCATGGAGCTCAGATAGAATAACCTCTGCTGTGGCTTCTGTTTCATTCATCATTCCTCGGACCACTGTGGTAGGAGATGAGACTGCCAAGTGCAGGGGGCGTGCTCACTGTCAAGTTGGTCCTGCCTAATAGAAGAGTCTGCAGCTTTTTCCCCTTAGGCTATAATGCCTGATTAAAAGAGACAGTCTTCTGCGAAGCAATACATTTGCTATAGTACTAAAATGTCTGGAGACACACACAAATTATATAAGCTGTTTTGGAAGTTTAATCTGGTTTCCTATAGAAAAGAAGTTTACAGAACTCTCTAAGTTCTTTGGTTTTTAATCTCATGGCATTCAGTTCCATAGCATTATCTATTGGAAGAGATATAAAAAGGCAGAGGGACACGAATATATTAGCATAGTTAACAAGTCAATTAGCCAGAGGAAGTAGATCCATTTGGAATGTGATTGTAAGTCCTGGTTCTTGTCTCAAGAAATGCTTTGCTTTGAAATTCATGTTAAAGGTTCCCAGGGCTTCTTGTCTGGGGTGGTTGGAAATTGGAGTTGATAATTTTACACAGAAGTCAGCTACACCACATTTATTACCAGGTCAGTTTAGATTTTATTGCTTTTGTCTAAATGCCACTGCAAGACACATAACACACAAAACAAATTCACTGTAATTTTCTGAGTCAGTTATGGAGTTAGAGGTTCATGAGCATGAAAATATTAAAATATTCCTAATAAATTTCATAGAACGGTTCATTGGAGAATTATATCACAGGTGGATTGTATCTATATAACCTTAGCTATGATTTTTTTAAGCAGCTGGTACGAAAGGAGGAACTCAAGTTTATAAATATGCCTGTATTTTAGACTAACAGCTTTTCTAGAAATTAAATAAAATGATAGTAGTTAAAATTATTAAAAGAAATCTGATGGGGATTTAGAAAAAAAGATATGGTTAATAAAGTGAAAGTTACTGTTTATTGAGGGCTATGTAGCAGGTACTCTACTAAGCATCTTACATATGATATTCACCTGATTCTCACAATAACCTGGCGAGGTAGGCATTGTTACCTTACCCCCATTTAACAGATAAGGAAACTGAGGCTTAGAGAAATTAAGTCATGTACTCAAGGACTCATAGCTCCGAAGTGCCAAAGCGGTGTCAGATCTGTCTTATTCTCGAGGCTGTGGTCTTAAACTCTGTTCTGTGTTGATCGTCTAATGCAGAAGAACTTCAGGGTCTGGGGCGCCACAGACATACATGTTTCTGAGGTAAAGATCTGGATGTCTTTAAAAATGGCACGGTCAATAGGACTGGCAGACTTTGGGCAAGGCTGCACACTGGAGATTGATTCTGATCACTTACTCCAGTATCTTGAGAAAAAGTGTGCGATCTAGACGACTCATCAGACAGGGCTGGTGGATCAAAGGCTTTAGCTGCAGAGATGGATGAGCCTTTGCTTATGCCTGTGAATCCTCAGCCGTGAAATAGCAAATGACTTGCACTACTATCTTTATAAACCCAAGCCTTGCAGTTCTCTCATTGGGCAGTGCACAGATTTGAGTGATGATTCTCCAGGGATTGTTATTTTTTAATAAAATATTTAAATAGAAGAGGATTAATTGAAGGGATCCCAATGCCCCTTTTGATTAAAGGTATGGGAGAGTAGACGGCAAAATAAATGATTAGAAACAACCACTTTGAAGGATTTCCCATTTTGCAATCTGCTCACCAGCACCGCTGCACCTCTGGGCTAAGGGGAATTTGGCCCTTTGCTATGATCTGGAAGAATTTCAATCCAGTAGTCACTCTTTGTGTGTCGAAATTTCAATTTGGCGTCTATTGTTTTAGCAGCTATGGCTTTTGTTCTTGCAATAAGGCTTTCCAAAGGGCCTTTCGTTCAATAAATGCCTAGCCATTTAAATTTTCATCACTAGTTAATTAAGACAATTATATCCTATCAAAATATGCTGAAATTTTTAAATCGTTGTTTTTAGATGTCTGCCTCTCCTTTCCCCTGGTTGCAAATGTAATAGTTTTTCATTGTGGAAACCATAAACATACTGATAAGCAAAATGAAAAAGAGAATCTATAATGCTCCTCAGATAGAACGACTTTCACTTTTAGCAAACAGCCTTTTCTACTTTTATCTATGAACATACATATGTATAAAAAACAAAGGAAAAAGCGGGGTATATGCATTGTTTTGAAATTTGCTTTTTTCACTTAATATATCATAAAACATTTTTCCCAGCAATAAATATTCAACTAGAACATCTTGCTTAACATCTGCATAGCAGCCCACCCTGTGAGGCACTGTAACTTATTTTGTCATTCCACTACCATTGGACTTTTTAAAGTTTTTAAATTATTTTATTTTATTTTATTTTTTTACTAAGTAAATTAAAAAATATATTTTTTATTTAACATCTTTATTGGAGCATAATTGCTTTACAATGTTGTGTTAGTTTCTGCTGTATAACAAAGTGAATCAGCTGTACGTACACATATATCCCCATATCCCCTACCTCTTGAGTCTCCCTCCCACCCTCCCTAACCCATACCACTGGACTTTAAAGCTTATTCCAATTCCCATTTTATATGATACTATAATAAATATCCTTGTAAAAACCTTTACATACTTGTCCAGTTTTTCCTTAGAATTAATTCTTAGAAGTGTAATTGCTAGGTACAAGGGGCATAAACATTTTAAAGTCATTTGCAATGTAATTTCCTCTCAGAAGACTTTATCAATTTGTATTTCACCAGTAGGGTACAAGATTCCTGCCTTCTCCACACCAATTCTAATACTAGGCAGGATACTTTTGAATTTATAGGCTAGAGGGGAAAAAAAAAAAAGAGTTCATTCTTTTAATTTGCATTGCTTCGAATACTGTGAGTTGAATAATTTTTATGTTTTCCTCACTCTTACTTTTTGTTTCTTAATGACCTTTGCTTTTTTGGGGGAAATAGGAGAATATATATTTCTTATTGATTGATAACAATATTTGGGTCTTTAATTTTTTGTTATAAATTCAGCAACTACATCTTTCCAGTTTGTGTTTGTTAACTTGTATGTAACGTTTATGTAGTCACATGCATTTATCTTATTTTTATGATTTCTGCCTTCGATATTAGGCTTATAAATACCTTCTCTAATCCAAAATAATATAATTATTCAACTATATTTTCTCCTAGAACTTTTATGATTTTACCTCTTTTAACATTTCATTCTTTAATCTATCTGGACTGCATTTTAATTTAGGAAATAATTGACATTTACAGGTGTCAGCAACGGTTGAGAGTCTGAGGAGATTTTTTTAAAAAGACTCTTTAAGTAAATGTTAATATGACCAAAAAAATGGAGATTTAGAAAGCGTCAATTGGCAGAGAAAGTACATCTAGATTAGGTCATATTTTAATTACATCATTTAGGTAAACATTTAGATATATGTATATATGCTTCATCATGTACATACACAGGCTTCATTCAGTAAGGGGATTTAGGGGCAGATTTTTCTGTCTCTCTGCCTCTCCGATTCTTCCTGGTCTTGTTCTTTCTGAGCTTCTACATCTGCCAGTCTTTGTTCCTGCCTCTGTGTTTGTATAGCTCTCCCTATCAGGACTGTTGACTGTTTCTGGTCAGTTCTGTGGCTTTCATCAAATCACTGCATCTTTCTCAGCATCAGTTTTTCTTATACATAAAAGGAGGCTGAACTAGAAGTCTCTGGTCCTTCCAGCTCTAAATTACTCTGGTCCATGATGTACAATCTCTCCCTCTGGGCTTATGTGTCCCCCTCTCCCCATTTCAGCAAATTACTGTCAATTTCTGCTAAATTTCTTCTTGCTTCCTTTTTCCTCTTTGCACTGCTGCCTGACCTTTTTTTCCCCCTCCTTCCCTTAATTGACCATAACATATGACTATAGTCTAATTTGTATTTGTTGCCTTCATTAAATAAAGTTTTATACTCCCACTTCTTAATTTACAAAGAAGGTAAGTGGAATGCCATTTGTCTCTATATAAAGGAAAACTAAATAACTTACTCTTTTTTAAACATGGTCCCTGATTTATTAAATGGGTCAGTGAGCTGGAAAGTACTTTTACTGATCTAGTCAATATGAAGAAAAATCTTTTGTCCTGAAAACGGTCATTATATATTATGCAAAGGATGTTAATGTACTAGAACCAGTGATAATTATTTGAGTTCAAGTTATGTGCTCTATAGAAATCTTTCCTGGTGACAAATGTCATAAGTTTAAATTGTAGGTCTGCGAGCAAAAAGGCTGCTTAACCTTTGTTAATTAGAAAATCAACACATTGTCACTGGAGAGAGCCCCCTGCCATGCAAGGGCCTCACACACATTAGTGAGACCTGTGATAATTACCCAAGGTGAGACGTGGGCTTAATTTGTAAATCATTTTTCATGTGAAATGCTATTCAAGTATTGCAGTTAAAGATTAATTATGAAAATGTTGTAACTATCCATAATGAATAATACAACCATCAAAAGCACAGAAGATTGGGGCAAAATAATCAGGTATTAAATTAAACAGAAAGGGCGAAAATAATGATCAGGAGGAATTCTAAAAAGCACTGTCCTCAGACTAGGAGCTTAATTGTTTTCTAAGGAGTTAAGTTGGGTTCCAGAGCACCTGTGCCCAGAGAGGCTGGCCATTCATTCGCCATAGAGAGGAATTGCACCAAAGCTCCCACACGAGGAATCTAATTTATCCATTCAATAAGTATTTATTTCACAGCAACTATAAGCTAGCCTTGTCTAGATGTTTAGAAGGCACTATGAAGCAAAACACACAAAAGTCTTTGCCCTTGCAGAGCTTATCTTCTTGCCGAGGGAGAGGGAAATTTAACAATAAACTCAATAAGTAAGTTAAGTATATCGCCTGTTAGAAGTCAGTCTGGGTTAAGTGGGAGTGGGAGTGGGAGTGGGGGGGGGGAGATTCCCATTTTAAATAGAGCCCTTAGGACAGACCCCACTGAGAAATTGACAGAAGGAGTATCCAGGTGCACACCCCTGGGAAGACAAAGAGGTAAGGGAGGCACCGCCCTGCAGGTGAGGGTAGGGGGTGAGACGGGGAGCTGCTCTGAGATGCTGAGAGACGCAAAGGCGCCAGGTCACGTGTGTAAGGCACCGGGAAAGGCATTCCTAAACAGATGGAGGAGACACATTCTTGCTCTCAGGTTAATAGAAATGTAATCACAAAGAGCCACACTGTGGTTCAAGGTCAAATTTGACACCGGAGAGGCAGGAAACAGAGGTGTGGAGAGCATGAACTGTGGTCACAAAGGTCTACTTGGGTGTTGGCTTCGCTGCTCACTGCTTGATCTTCCCAGCTCCTCGTTGGGCCTCAGCCTCCTCATGTATGAAGCTAGCATAAAAATATGCACCTTGCAGGGTCATATTAATAACAAGTGACAATACCCCCCTCGGTACTAATGCTCAGTTAATGGTAGCTGTTTATTATTATTACCATTATTCAGTATAAACAAAATTCTACAGAAGCACAGAGTTGGAAGTTAAATATGGCTAAGATGAGTGTACACGAATCTGATACCAGAGGTACCATGAGTGTTATGAAATGCATTGTGTCACCCCAAAGTTCATGTGTTGAAGCGCCAATCCCCAATGTGACTATATTTGGAGATAGTACCTTTAAAGAGGTACTTAAGATTGAATGAGGTCACAAGGGTGGGTCCCTAATATGAGCGTGTCCTTCGAAAGGAGAGGAAGAGATGCCAGGGATGCAAGCACACAGAAAAACAGCCGTGTGAGAAGGCACAGGTCTGTAAGCCAAGGAGAGAGGCCTCAGGAGAAACCAACCCTGCCAGCACCTTGAGCTTGGTCTTCCAGCCTCTAGAGTTGTAAGAAATAGATTTTTGTTGTTTAAACTACCCAGTCTGTGGTATTTTGTCAGGGCAGCTTGAGCAGACTAATACAGTGAGTAAAGGGTTAACTTCAAGCTTGGGCTGGTCCAGGCCTGCCTGAGAGAATGACCTTGGAGTTCTCCTTCTAACTCCACTATTTCCTTGGGAGGTTCAGGATTAGGACGGGTGTTTTCCTTCTCTTGTCTGCTATGGGGGACCGCATCTGGACTGGGAGAGCTGTAAGCTGGCATAGAGGCGCTGAACACATGACTGGCTGGCATAAAAGATTGACAGGAAATACAGCTGTGATTTCTGTGTCCAGGTGACCCACCTAGACCCTGGCTCTTCTCCATGGCAGTCAGACCTGGCCGTGTAGGTCAGGGGGCAAAGGCAGCTTTGGCCAGGCTGGGCCCCCATCGGCAGCTTGGCTGATGCTGCACCCACTGTGTCCCCTGTTTTACGTGTTACCATTGTCTCTGAGGTCTTGACTGTCAACCTGAACATGGAAAAAACCCTGTAGTGTCAGTACAGGTGTGTAAAGTAAAAACCCAGTTATCTGGTTAAGCTGAGGACCTCAGAATGGCCCAGATTCTTTAGTAGTGGAGAGAGTTCAAGGATGTGGGCTTACATTATTCAGTGCAGAGCTGTGTGACTGACAAGTATTGATCAGGGATGCCTCTGTCAGCTGGATATTGGACGGCATATATGAAAAAGTTTATCCAAACTCAGAGAGTGGGGCTTTGGAGGATTGTTTTTTCAGATAATGCTCATGAGTTCTCATTCATAACATCATTCAGTAGGATGGATTTTTTTAAAGTTCATTATCACTGCATGAATTTCTTACATCCTCTGAGTAGAGGACATGCAGAATATGTGAATCCAAAGTATTTAAACTAGAAGAAAACTTCAAAATAGAGATGGAGAAAATAACTGGGTTTCTGAAAGCAGAAAGCACTCATATGTGTCTGAATGTGAATTGCTCCACGATGGGGATGGTGCTGAGAGGCCTGAATTCGTTCCAGAGGCTGTGGCGGGAGGGCAACCATGATAAAATGTTAGCTATTTCAAAAGCTCATATTAACTGAATGCTAGCTGTTCCAGCTACTGTTTCAAATTTTACATTTTTAACTCTCAGAGAGAAATATTATTATCACCCCCATTTTACAGGTAAGGAAACTGAGACCAAGAGAGTTGACTTGCCCAGTGTTACATGGGTCGTAAGAGGCCATAATTCACCCCCCAGGCTTTCTGGCTGTTAAGCCTGCACTCTCGCCGTGCTGTAGCTGCATCCTGACTTTTGGGCTTGCATCATATGAGCCTCTTCTCTGACTTTGCTGTGCTGAGGTATGGAACATGCTGACAGAATGATTACCATCTGAGATAAATCACGCACCACTTGGCACAGTGCTGTCCCAGGATGGCTGAAGCTGAAAGGGGAATGCCACACTCACAGTTCAGCCAGGAATGTGGACATATGGACACCCAAACTGGTCTCTAGGCAGCAAACAGGAGATGCTTCTTTGATGCTGTCTTTGAAGTTGTATTTTTTCTTGGCGCAAAAGCTTCATACTGCATCTCTAAAACCAGAGCAGTGATGAGCTTTGGCCCCTAGATGGTGGGAGGTTGGTTATCTCCCCACACTCGGTCTGACAGCGTTATTTCAGAGGACTGCCACTCTGCAATGGGTCTTACAGTTCCAAGTCCCTCACAGAAGTGGCGGCTGACAGAGAGTACAGTGGTAAACCTCCAGATCCCAGCCAGATCCAAATTGTAAATTATTAATCGTCACTTCAGGAAACTTTAGCGCAAAGCCAGATTTCAAATATATCAGCTTACAACTCTGTCTAAATATTTGTTTTACCAATACTTGTATGTGATTGCTCATATGATGTATCCTGCTGGAGAGTCCTGCTCATCTTCGGAGCAAAATTAGCATCTGCTTTCTGCTGATCTTAACATATCCCATGTTCTTTCTCTTTCTCTCTCTCTCTCACACACACACACATGCACGCACACGCACTCATGCACACACATGCACGCACACGCACTCATGCACACACACGCACGCACACGCACTCATGCACACGCACACATGCACACGCATGCATGCACGCGCTCATGCACACACGCATGCACACGCACACATGCACACGCACTCATGCACACGCATGCATGTACGTGCTCATGCACACGCACGCATGCACATGCACACATGCACATGCACTCATGCACACGCACGCATGCACACACACGCATGCACAGACCAGGAACCTGACCCAGGTTGATCCACCTCTCTGTCTCTGTCCCTGTCTCTGTCTCTCTGTTTTTATTATTTGCCTTTAAAAGCCTTTATTTTTTAAACGACTGTATCCACTCCCTTTTCATCCACAGCCAAGAATCAGAGCTGTTACCTCGCTCTTTTACTCTCAGACTCCAGGCTCCAAACAAGCATTTAAAGATGTCAGTCCCGGGTCAAGGCCGGATTTATGGGTCTGGGAGGGATCAGCACAGCTCTGCCCACCAACCTCCCAGGCGGCAGGAGCTTCCCAAGACAGAAGGGCAGTAGAAAAAGAAGTGAGGGCTGGGATGGAGAGGGAGAGGAGCCAGGAGCGGGCAGAGAGGCCGAGGACAGAACCGTGGGAGGTGCTGAGGTCAGGGTTGCAAGGAGGGCATGCTTACGAGTGTTAAATGACACCAGAGGCCAAGCAAAAGGAGAAAATGGGAAAAGCCTACTCAATTTGGTTATTTTTGAGACAGCCCTGTCAATGTAGTAATGAGATGCTTCTTAGCGAGAGAACGGGTAGTGAGAGTACGGATTCAGTAGGTGAAGATCCAGCACTGGTTTAAGAATCAGCCACAGCAGATGGGGAGGGAGGGAGGCCTTCTGAAGCACGAAGCACACGTATTACTGCTGTAAAACAAACCTGTTATTTTAAATGTTTTGATAAATGTATTGGTTTCTTTTGTAATTCTGTATCTTTTATTCATAGAAAACATTACTCTGAGAAGAGAGACATAGACTTTACCAAACTGGCCTCCAAAAGGTTAAGAACTGCTGCATTATAGTGAAGTTAAGCAATGTTAAAGGAAAAGAAGGACATGTTCAGGAGTAAGAGTGTAACTTACATCTAACCTCTCAGCAGCAACACTGCCTGTAAAAGACAATGGACTAATATCCTCACAGTGTTGATGAAAATAGGGAGCCAGTTAAGGTATTCGCAGGCATGTGAGGTCTAGGAAGGAGTCACCTACGAAGTTTTAGAAAAAATTGCTCTTGAGTAAAAACGAAAATGAATCCAAGAGTAGATAAGATGCGGGAAATAAGAGTAAGTGAAAAGAAAAACAGCAAATATTAATGTTTTCTCCTAAGCTGTTAAAATAAGTATATTCATGAGATTCTGCAACTAAAACCACAGATGATGTCAACACGGCAAGTAGTGAGGTGGGGAAGGAGGTCAGAGGGTTCTTGGTCTCTTGTTCAGGAGAACAGAGATATCGATTTGTTTTTGTGGATGATAGAGAAAAAGCATAAGTATGAGTCTTAAGAAGTTAGGCATAGCTGCCAGAGGAATGCAAGTAGAATGTAAAACTTTTAAATCAGTGAATAATATTCAATTTAACCAATGGAAAGTAGATTGAGGGGTGGGTGAGCAAACAAAGAAAACATAGTAAATTGGAAATGCAGGGTAAGATGGCAGAAAACATACCCTGATATGACAGTAGTTACAGTAAATGAATAAAAAGACCGAGATTCTCAAATTAGATTTTTAAAAGATTCAGCATTATACTATCTAAGACACACATTTAAATAAAAGGATTCCAGCACCCGCATAAAAACACCAGGCGAATATTAACAACAAGAAGAATTGCATAGTAGTTTTAAGAGCAGAAATAAAATTGTGTGATGAAAAACATCAGAAGGAATAAAGATGGAAATTACATACTTGTATAAGGAACAATAAATCAAAAAGATTAAGAACACATCTAACTAACAAAATAGCCTCAAAGAATGCAGAGCTACCAATGACAGAACTATTGACAGAAATAGATAATCAACCAGTAAAGTTTGAGGTTTACACTCAGAATCTGATCAAACAGTACTTAGAGAAATATGACACAGTAGAAATTAAGTATGCATACACCCTATGACTCCTGCACACACACAGACACATGTGAGTACACATGAGAAAACCTCATACAGGTAATAGGGGGATAGGCACAAATATATTTGCCGAATAGTTATCTGTGGTAGCAAAGAGTTTGGGGAAACTTAGGTATGCATCACTAAGGGATGGAATAAATAAAGCATGGATATACACACAATGGAACACTATACACATAGTATTCACAGAGCTACACAAATACATCTTAAAAACATAAGGCTGGGGGCTCCCCTGGTGGCGCAGTGGTTGAGAATCTGCCTGCCAATGCAGGGGACACGGGTTTGATCCCTGGTCCGGGAAGATACCACATGCTGCAGAGCAACTAAGCCCGTGTGCCACAACTACTGAGCCCGTGTGCCGCAACTACTGAAGCCTGTGCTCCTAGAGCCCATGCTCCACAACAAGAGAAGCCACTGCAATGAGAAGCCCACGCACCACAACAAAGAGTAGCCCCTGCTCGCCACACAAGAGAAAGCCCGCGCCCAGCAAGAAGACCCAACACAGCCAAAAATAAATAAATAAAATAAATAAATTTTAAAAAAACAAACATAAGGCTGAGTGAAAGAGAAAGAAACAGAATGAGATTTGTAGTACAATACCACTTATATGAATAATGACACTCGAAAGGCAATACTATGAATTTTCCATAACATGCACATATTTTGAACAAATATATAGAGGGTGGGGCTAGAAGGTTATACATAAAATACAGTTGAGTGGGTGCCAGCGATGGGGAGAGAGTGGAATTGGGAATGGTGAAAAAGGATGTAAAATAATAAAGTGAAATTAAAACGAATGAGGAACACTGCCAGTTTGTGACAACAGGACCACGATATGAAGAGTGTGAGTCCCACAGAATCCCACACCAGGGGACCTTGAAAACGATGCAGATGAAAGAAAAGAGGATAAAATGCAGCATTTGGCGGGAAACAACTCTATTTAAGCCAGTAACAGTGGATGGCTTTTCTCTCACTTTCTTAGTGTATCACAGGAGGGACTGCGGGGCAGTGAGTACTGGTTCCTTCCTCAATATTGTGTCACTGATACTAATTTTATTACAGTCTTTTTCTGTGTGACAGTTGCTATTTATTATCATGAAGCTTAGTCCAGTCCTTACTGAAAGAATAAAAAATCCATATGAGAAATTATTTGATAAGTCTATTTTTGAAACTTTTTTTTCCATACTGATTTCAAAATTGGTGCCTTTACATTAAAATGTCTTCTCTGAATTAGCCCATGCCAACTGTCATGAGAAAATTGGAATAAAAGACCTCAGAATCCCTGAAGCTTTTATTCTTGTGGCACATGAGCTGTTTTTCCACAGAAGGTGAACAATAGGTTTGGCTCTTTTCTTAGGTTCAAAATCTGTCTCTAAAGGGGTATAGCTCAGTGGTAAAGCATTTGACTGCATATCTCTCTGTAAGTTTCTAAACATGTAATCTCTGCCTTAGAAAATAAGCTCAGCACCTATGGAAATAGGTAGTGAACAGACTACCTTTTGGAGGTTCAAAGGAAGTTAAAAGTACATTGTTGGTTTGATTATGTTGGGAGTGCATGTAAGAAAGGTAAAAATTGTGTCTATCATAACTTACTTCATATGTTAGAACTCTAACTGTAAAATAGACAGCTGGGATTGCAAAAGTTAATTCGTTTTGACCTCTAAAAGGTAAAGGGCAGGAAAGCATATGGTGACAGTGGGGAAGGACCATCCTGCACCCGTGAGGTTGGCAGGGAGGGGACAGCTCTACGGAGAAGAGAGTGGATGCCTCATATGTGGTTTCATGGCAGAGCCTCGTGAAGGCGGTCGTGTTAAGAAAGGAATAAATGTGCTAGCAATCCTTGAGGTGAACAGCTGTGAAGGAGTAGCATTCCATGGAGAAGCTTCTGTATTTTACTTGCATTTTTGCTCTGTAGATAGTTTACTGATTTCATCTAGTGATTTTTTAAAACTAGATTTTATCTAGCACATCTTTTTACTTGATTATCTTATGGCAGTGGTTCCTAATTATGACATCACTCCCTATCTCTGGGAGAGAACCAGGAGACCAGTTACAAGGGTCGGGCCAGAAACTCTTTGCATTAGGGTCCCAGCTAGCATCTCAGCCACTGCCACACAGGCAAGACCTCAATTTGAGAGAGGGAGACTGAAAACTATATTTAGGGCCTAGAATGATCTGAGATGCTATGTTTCATCATATGAATTTCTCCATGACTCTTTTTTTAGGCTTTGGTCATGCTTGATTTCAGTCTTGGTATCTAATGAAAAAGATATTTCCAAAGATGGCAGTATGACTGTTAACTCAGAGAAGTAACAAAAACATAATTCACTTATTCATTCATCCTATTGCTCACTCAGCAACCACTGCAGCGATATTCTAAATCTCTCCTGTCAG
Organism: Balaenoptera musculus; assembly: GCF_009873245.2. Lineage (NCBI taxonomy): Eukaryota > Metazoa > Chordata > Mammalia > Artiodactyla > Balaenopteridae > Balaenoptera > Balaenoptera musculus. Next base: position 8,122,935 of record NC_045793.1, read on the forward strand.
GTAGCTTACCTTCTAGGGGAAGGACACAAAGATAAATGAAAATATCACAAGTTCTAAGGAGAATGTAAAATGGTAAATGGCTGGCTACATTAGACTGAGTGGTCAGCGAAGGCCTCTCTGAGGAGGTACAGAGCTGAGAGTGAATGACAAGACGGAGCCAACCTTTAAGATATGGGAGCACCCTAGGTGTCCACCAACAGATGAATGGATACAGAAGATGTGGTACCTATATACACAATGGAATATTACTCAGGCGTTAAAAAGAATGAGATTCTGCCATTTGCAACAATGTGGATGCACCTAGAGAGTATTATGCTTAGTGAAATAAGTCAGAGAAAGACCAAATACTGTATGTTATCACGTATATGTGGAATCTAAAAACTAAAACAAATGAATGCATATAACAATACAGAAACAGACTCACAGATACAGAGAGCAAACTAGTAGTTACCGGCGTGGAGAGGGAAAGAGGGGAGGGGCAAGATAGGGGTAGGGGATTGAAAGACACAAACTACTATATGTATAAAATAAATAAGCAACACGGATATATTGTACAGCACAGGGAAATAGTACCATTATTTTGTAATAATTTTAAATGGAGTATAATTTATAAAAATATTGAATCACTACGCTATACACTTGAAACTAGCGTAATATTGTAAATCAACTATACTTCAATTAAAAAAAAGAAGGAGTCAATTTTGTTGATGTCTGGGGAGGAGTTTCAGGTAGAGGGAAGAGCCAGTGTAAATGCTCTAAAGCAGGAACAGGCTTGGTGTGTTCAAAAAACATACCAAGACTGGAGACCAGTCAGGAGACCAGTTACAACAGTCCAAGCAGGAAACAACCGTGGCTTCGACTAGAGTGGGACCCGTGGCAGGAGACAGCAGGGGGTGCATTTGGGGCACAGCCGGAGGCAGTCACAGGACTCACTAATGATGGGCAGTGATGAGGGAAAGAGGAAATCAAGGCTAACGACAGATTTGGGGTTCAAGCAGAAATGGGTGGGCGATGATGTCATTTTCTGAGACGGGAAGGCTGGCAGAAGAGCAGGCTTGGGGCAGGCAGCAGGAGCTCTCCTTGCCATGCTTACTCTGAGACACCCATCAGACAGCCACGTGGATACGCCAAGTAGACAGCTGTGTACGTGGATGCAGAGTTTCCAGAAAAGTGAGGCCTGGAGATTTTGATTTCAGAGTCATTGGTGCATAAATAGTATACGGAGCCATTGGACTGGATGAGATCACCCAGGGAAACGTATGGCTGGAGAAGAGGGGAAGGCTCTGTGTCTGATGCTCCAACATTTAGCGGTCACGGAAGAGAGCTCACAGGAGAGACTCCAGTCATGGCCAGTGAGGTGAGGCAAAGCGGGCAAGCACACGCCATGGAATCCAAGAGAAGAGAGTGTTTCAAGAAGGAGGGCACGGGGGCTGCTGCTGAGAGCGTGGAGAGAAGCCGGAGGATCGTGCTCTAGACACGGCTCTAGAGAGCTCCGCGTTGACTTTGACAGCCTTTCTAAAGGGTTTGCCAAATGAGCTGAAAAGAAAAGCAGCTTCTCTCTGTACCAGAGAAACTCTTAAGTAAGGCGTCTCGTTTGTTCCCTGCCACCAGTGCTTCTGCATAAAATTCTCTTGTAAATCCAAGCCCTTTGTGCTCGTGTCAGACGGTGAGGGCCTGCCTGCCTTGATCTTTGCCAGCGTGACTGGTAACCCACAGAACGCCTGCCGGGGCTGACTCAGGACCGGCCCGATCTCATCGTCTCCTACTATAGGCTCCGTAACTGCGAGCAGCGTTGCATGGGGCGTGGCTGCCACCTGGGGGTGCAAGGCTTTGTGGGGGTGGCTTCTCCTCTGCACTGCGGGCAGCTGTGCCTGTGGCTGGAGCTGAAGGTAGTGCTCCAAAGCCTTCACGCTTTTCCAAATACCTGGTGGGTCACAGCAGCCCCCCAGATGAGGGACCCTGGTATAAGGACCAAGACAGCCTTAACGTTCCCCTCGGACTGAGTAAATTTTGACACGTTTCTTCTGACCCTGGATCCTTGACTCCCCTATTCTTAGAGCATTTACTTAAATTCTTTCTCTGCTCCTTTGAGATATTTATCTTTGAAAAAGCCTTCTGCCGGTTGTAAAATGGCCTTTTTCCAGCTGTAAAACTGGAACGCCTTTCTCAAGGACCTGGGGGCATCTTTTTGGAACGTAAACATTCAGGGAGCTGCTGCCGCTACATCCCAGTTTCTGGGGAGGGTCGGAGCCTAACTTCCTCAGGGCCGGCAACTTGCTCCTAGTTGTAAAAGGGACAAAAATTTTCCTTGCCCTTTCCTTCAGCAGAGCTGAGCTCACCCCAAGCTCTGGCCTCTCTCCCCTCCTGCAGTAGCCTTGAATGAAGTCTTCCTTGCTTGTTTAACTTTGGTGCAATTTTTGCTTGGACAAGACAAATGGTTAAGTCTCTGGAATCAGCCTGGGATCAAATCGCACCTCTTGCCTCTTACTAGCTGCCTGACCTTGGGCTGTTAACTAATCTTTAGCTTTAGTTTCTTCACTGTGAAAAGAAAACGGGAATCAGTAACAGTACATACTTTATATAAGGTTCTCGTGTGGATTAAATGAGATAAATAAAGCACATGAAGCACTTGGCCTTGAAGTATCACCCAGGACATCTTAGCCAGCAAGTATGTTGCTGCTATTGACTCAGGTTTGCGGGAAATGGGAACAAGCAACAGATTTCCTGTGTTTTAATTCCTGCAATTCGAATTATATATTTTTTATCCTAAACTTTTCAGATACCAGAAAGAGCCATTTTATTCATGCACAGATTGGAGTGCACTTCATGACGTGAATTTCACTTCTCTCCCTTGCCTACAAAGGTCGATTTTCCCTTTACTCCCTCCATGACCTTGCATTTCAGATGGCCATGGGATTATCCACCCATGAGTCTGGAATACTGAGGGCGTGAGGAGCAAGGGACTAAACGAGCTACACTCCCGAGTCTGGGGAGGCGGGCAGTTGTCGGGCTGCCCGCCAAGCGGAGCCCAGAGGACGGTCGCAGCACTCCAGTCCCCATTCGCCTGAGTCCATCGAACAAACCTCGACTCTGCCATAAGCTCAAGTTGCCACACAGGAGGAAATTTTCCTCATAGACAAACTGTCTGGCAGAGGAAGAAACGCTGCAGGCTCCCTGCTCCCATGAGACCTCCTGAAGACAGCACTTCCCCCACGGAATCTCCGACCAGGCCTCCCGGGCAGCACAGAGGATCCTGAAGGAGTGAGGACGAGTTTTTAAGCCTCTTTCGGGCGACATCTTGCACAAAAGGGCTGGCCTCCTTGAACTTCCAGAGAGATTTCAGAAGAGTTCAGGGCCAAGTGAGTTGAGCCTGGACATGTGTCACAGTTAAGAGGACCTAACCTTCTTGCTCAAGGAGCCACTTAGGAGCTTGACTTCCCCCCGAAGCAGCCTCCAGCCCTCTGGAAATGCTGGCCTTCTCCTTTAACTACTGCCGAACACAATGACACACTCTGGCCTGCGTTGATTTTGCCGCACGTAAACCCCTGCACCAGCCCCCCACCCTGACAAGCCCGCTCACCTCTCCCCAGCGGCTCACGCTGCCCCTGCCCTGGGCTGGCCGCCGGCCTCCAGGTTGAGGCCCCCAGACCCCTGCTTCCTGCCGGCCCGGCCGCTGCTGCCTCGGCGGCCAGGACTCCGAACTCGCTGGCATGTGTCTGTGCCAAAGAGGGCCCCGGCTCAATGCAGCCTGGTGTTGTTCGTGCTGAGTAATGACCTTGAACGTGTCTGCTCTTCTCCACCCCTTGAGAGAAATCTGGCCCACGGCTTCCACGGAGGATGCAGGTCTGAGCACCTGGGCTGCTGAGGCTGCAGACCGCCGTGTGGTTCACACACCTCTGCCAGGCCATCCCGGGAGCTCATCTGATGCTATTTGCTCATGTTGCAGCAAAGACATGAGGCATGAGAAAGCCTCCAGTGCTTTTCAGACAAATACCAGCAACTGCTCTTTCTTCCCAGGTTTCATTTTAAAATTTAATTGTTACTTTTTGACTAAACCAGAATCATAGCTGGATTCTCGTAACTTCCAAAAGACCTGTGTTAACCCTCTTTTCATGGCAGCTTCTTAATATATATATATATATATTTTTTTTTAACATCTTTACTGGAGTATAATTGCTTTACATTGTTGTGTTAGTTTCTGCTGTACAACAAAGTGAATCAGCTATACGTATACATATATCCCCATATCTCCTCCCTCTTGCATCTCCCTCCCACCCTCCCTATCCCACCCCTCTAGGTGGTCACAAAGCACCAAGCTGATCTCCCTGTGCTATGCGGCTGCTTCCCACTAGCTATCTATTTTACATTTGGTAGTGTATATATGTCCATGCCACTCTCTCACTTCTTCCCAGCTTACCCTTCCCCCTCCCCGTGTCCTCAAGTCCATTCTCTGCATCTGCATCTTTATTCCTGTCCTGCCCCTAGGTTCTTCATAACCATATATATATATATAGATAGATATATAGATATATATATTTTTTTTAGATTCCATATATATATGTGTTAACATACGGTATTTGTTTTCCTGTTTCTGACATACTTCACTCTGTATGACAGACTCTAGGTCCATCCACCTCACTACAAATAACTCAATTTCGTTTCTTTTTATAGCTGAGTAATATTCCACTGTATATATGTGCCACATCCTCTTTATCCATTCATTTGTTGATGGACACTTAGGTTGCTTCCATGTCCTGGTTATTGTAAATAGTGCTGCAATGAACACTGTGGTACATGACTCTTTTTGAATTATGGTTTTCTCAGGCTATATGCCCAGTAGTGGGATTGCTGGGTCATATGGTAGTTCTATTCTTAGTTTTTTAAGGAACCTCCATACTGTTTTCCATAGTGGCTGTATCAATTTACATTCCTACCAACAGTGCAAGAGGGTTCCCTTTTTTCCACACCCTCTCCAGCATTTATTGTTGGTAGATTTTTTGATGATGGCCATTCTGACTGGTGTGAGGTGATACCTCATTGTAGTTTTGATTTGCATTTCTCTAATGATTAGTGATGTTGAGCATCCTTTCATGTGTTTGTTGGCAATCTGTATATCATCTTTGGAGAAATGTCTATCTAGGTCTTCTACCCATTTTGGGATTAGGTTGTTTGTGTTTTTGATATTGAGCTGCATGAGCGCTTCTATATTTTGCAGATTAATCCTTTGTCAGTTGCTTCATTTGCAAATATTTTCTCCCATTCTGAGGGTTGTCTTTTCATCTTGTTTATGGTTTCCTTTCCTGTGCCAAAGATTTTAAGTTTCATTAAGTCCCATTTGTTTATTTTTGTTTTTATTTCCATTTCTCTAGGAGGTGGGTCAAAAAGAATCTTGCTGTGATTTATGTCATACAGTGTTCTGCCTATGTTTTCCTCTAAGAATTTTATACTGTCTGGCCTTCTATTTAGGTCTTTAATCCACTTTGAGCTTATTTTTGTGTATGGTGTTAGGAAGTTTTCTAATTTCATTCCTTTACATGTAGCTGTCCAGTTTTCCCAGCACCACTTATTGAAGAGGCTGTCTTTTCTCCACTGTATATTCTTGCCTCCTTTATCAAAGATAAGGTGACCATATGTGCGTGGGTTTATCTCTGGGCTTTCCATCCTGTTCCATTGATCTATATTTCTGTTTTTGTGCCAGTACCATATTGTCTTGATTACTGTAGCTTTGTAGTATAGTCTGAAGTCTGGGAGCCTGATTCCTCCAGCTCCGTTTTCCTTTCTCAAGATTGCTTTGGCTATTTGGGGTCTTTTGTGTTTCCATACAAATTGTGAAATTTTTTACTCTAGTTCTGTGAAAAATGCCATTGGTAGTTTGAAAGGGATTGCACTGAATCTGCAGATTGCTTTGGGTAGTAGAGTCATTTTCACAATGTTGATTCTTCCAATCCAAGAACATGGTATATTTCTCCATCTGTTTGTATCATCTTTAATTTCTTTCATCAGTGTCTTACAGTTTTCTGCATACAGGTCTTTTGTTTCCTTAGGTAGGTTTATGCCTAGATATTTTATTCTTTTTGTTGCAATGGTATATGGGAGTGTTTCCTTAATTACTCTTTCAAATTTTTCATCATTAGTGTATAGGAATGCAAGAGATTTCTGTGCATTAATTTTGTATCCTGCTACTTTACCAAATCCATTGACTAGCTCTAGTAGTTTTCTGGTGGCATCCTTAGGATTCTCTATGTATAGTATCATGTCATCTGCAAACAGTAACAGTTTTACTTCTTCTTTTCTGATTTGGGTTCAATTTCTTTTTCTTCTCTGATTGCTGTGGCTAAAACTTCCAAAGCTATGTTGAATAACAGTGGTGAGAGTGGGCCACCTTGTCTTGTTCCTGATCTTAGAGGAAATGGTTTCAGTTTGTCACCATTGAGAATGATGCTGGCTGTGGGTTTGTCATATATGGGCTTTATAATGTTGAGGTAAGTTCCCTCTGTGCCTACTTTCTGGAGGGTTTTTATCATAATTTGGTGTAGAATTTTGTTGAAAGCTTTCTCTGCATCTATTGAGATGATCATACGGTTTTTCTCCTTCAATTTGTTAATATGGTGTATCACATTGATTGATTTGCGTATACTGAAGAATCCTTGCATTCCTGGGATAAACCCTACTTGATCATGGTGTATGATCCTTCTAATGTACTGTTGGATTCTGTTTGCTAGTATTTTGTTAAGCGTTTTTGCATCTATGTTCATCAGTGATATTGGCCTGTTTTCTTTTTTTGTGACATCTTTGTCTGGTTTTGGTATCAGGGTGATGGTGCCCTCATAGAATGAGTTTGGGAGTGTTCCTCCCTCTGCTATATTTTGGAACAGTTTGAGAAGGATAGGTGTTAGCTCTTCTCTAAATATTTGATAGAATTCGCCTGTGAAGCCATCTGGTCCTGGGCTTTTGTTTGTTGGAGGATTTTTAATCACAGTTTCAAATCAGTGCTCGTGATCGGGCTGTTTATATTTTCTGTTTCTTCCTGGTTCAGTCTCAGAAGGTTGTGCTTTTCTAAGAATTTGTCCATTTCTTCCAGGTTGTCCATTTTATTGGCATATAGTTGCTTGTAGTAATCTCTCATGGTCCTTTGTATTTCTGCAGTGTCAGTTACTTCTCCTTTTTCATTTCTAATTCTAACTGATTTGAGTCTTCGCCCTTTTTTTCTTGATGAGTCTGGCTAATGGTTTATCAATTTTGTTTATCTTCTCAAAGAACCGGCTCTTAGTTTTATTGATCTTTGCTATTGTTTTCTTTGTTTCTATTTCATTTATTTCTGATCTGATCTTTATGATTTCTTTCCTTCTGCTAACTTTTGGGTTTTTTTTGTTCTTCTTTCTCTAATTGCTTTAGGTGTAACGTTAGGTTGTTTATTTGAGATGTTTCTTGTTTCTTGAGGTAGGATTGTACTGCTATACACTTCCCTCTTAGAACTGCTTTTGCTGCATCCCATAGGTTTTGGGTCATCGTGTTTTCATTGTCATTTGTTTCTAGGTATTTTTTAATTTCCTCTTTGATTTCTTCAGTGATCTCTTGGTTATTTAGTAGTGTATTGTCTAGCCTCCATGTGTTTGTATTTTTTACAGTTTTTTTCCCATAATTGATATCTAGTCTCATACCATTGTGGTCAGAATATATACTTGATAGGATTTCAATTTTCTTAAATTTACCAAGGCTTGATTTGTGTCCCAAGATATGATCTATGCTGGAGAATGTTCCATGAGCACTTGAGAAGAAAGTGTATTCTGTTGTTTTTGGATGGAATGTCCTATAAATATCAACTAAGTCCATCTTGTTTAATGTGTCATTTAAAGCTTGTGTTTCCTTATGTATTTTCATTTTGGATGATCTGTCCATTGGTGAAAGTGGGGTGTTAAAGTCCCCTACTATGATTGTGTTACTGTCGATTTCCCCTTTTATGGCTGTTAGCATTTGCCTTATGTATTGAGGTGCTCCTATGTTGGGTTCGTAAATATTTACAATTGTTATATCTTCTTCTTGGATTGATCCCTTGATCCTTATGTAATGTCCTTCTTTGTCTCTTGTAATAGTCTTTATTGTAAAGTCTATTTTGTCTGATATGAGAATTGCTACTCCAGCTTTCTTTTGATTTCTATTTGCATGGAATATCTTTTTCCATCCCCTCACTTTCAGTCTGTATGTGTCCCTAGGTCTGAAGTGGGTCTCTTGTAGACAGCATACATATATATATGGGTCTTGTTTTTGTATCCATCAGCCAGTCTATGTCTTTTGGTTGGAGCATTTAATCCATTTACATTTAAGGTAGTTATTGATATGTATGTTCCTATTACCATTTTATTAATTGTTTTCTGTTTGTTATTGTAGGTCTTTTCCTTCTCTTGTGTTTCCTGCCTAGAGAAGTTCCTTTAGCATTTGTTGTAAAGCTGGTTCGGTGGTACTGAATTCTCTTCGCTTTGGCTTGTCTGTAAAGATTTTGATTTCTCTGTCGAATCTGAATGAGATCCTTGCTGGGTAGAGTAATTTTGGTTGTAGGTTTTTCCCTTTCATCACTTTAAATATGTCCTGCCACTCCCTTCTGGCTTGTAGAGTTTCTGCTACAAGATCAGCTTTTAACCTTATGGGGATTCCCTTGTATGTTATTTGTCGCTTTTCCCTTGCTGCTTTTAATATTTTTTCTTTGTATTTATTTTTTGATAGTTTGATTAATATGTGTCTTGGCGTGTTTCTCCTTGGATTTGTCCTGTATGGGAGTCGCTGTGCTTCCTGGACTTGATTGACTATTTCCTTTCCCATGTTAGGGAAGTTTTCAACTATAATCTCTTCAAATATTTTCTCAGACCCTTTCTTTTTCTCTTCTTCTTCTGGAACCCCTATAATTCAAATGTTGATACGTTTAATGTTGTCCCAGAATTCTCTGAGACTGTCCTCAATTCTTTTCATTCTTTTTTCTTTATTCTGCTCTGCGGTAGTTATTTCCACTATTTTATCTTCCAGGTCACTTATCTGTTCTTCTGCCTCAGTTATTCTGCTATTGATTCCTTCTAGAGAATTTTTAATTTCATTTGTGTTGTTCATCATTGTTTATTTTCTCTTTAGTTCTTCTAGGTCCTTGTTACACGTTTCTTGTATTTTCTCAATTCTATTTCCAAGATTTTGCATCATGTTTACTATCATTATTCTGAATTCTTTTTCAGGTAGGTTGCCTATTTCCTCTTCATTTGTTTGGTCTGGTGGGTGCTTACCTTGCTCCTTCATCTGCTGCATATTTCTCTGTCTTCTCATTTTGTTTAACTTACTGTGTTTGGGGTCTCCTTTTCACAGCTACAGGTTCATAGTTCCTGTTGTTTTTGGTGTTGCCACCAGTGGGTAAGGTTGGTTCAGGGGCTTGTGTAGGCTTTCTGGTAGAGGGGACTGGTGCCTGTGTTCTGGTGGGTGGGGCTGGATCTTGTCTTTCTGGTCGGCAGGGCCACGTCCGTTGGTGTGTTTTGGGGTGTCTGTGAACTCACTATGACTTTAGGCAGCCTGTCTGCTAATGGGTGGGGTTGTGTTCCTGTCTTGTTAGTTGTTTGGCATGGGGCGTCCAGCACTGGAGTTTGCTGGCCGTTGAGTGGAGCTGGGTCTTAGCATTGAGACGGAGATCTCTGGGTGAGCTCTTGCTGACTGATATTACATGGGGCCGAGTGGTCTCTGGTGGTCCAATGTCCTGAACTCGGCTCTCCCACCTCAGAGGCTCAGGCCTGACACCAGCCCGGGGCACCAAGACCCTGTCAGCCACATGGCTCTCTTGCTCTTCTTCTCCTTTGTTTTATTGTCATAGAAGGAACAGAGATTTTGGAGCCAGACAAACCCAAGTCTGAATCTCACATTCATCACTGCATGTAGTTGTATGGCATCAGGCAGTTTACTTAGGCTCTCTGAGTCACAGTTTCTTCCTTTATGCCATGGAGACTCTACTGCTCCCCCAGCCCAGTTGCTGGGTAGATAAGTGTTATTGAAGGATGGAGCCTTATCTCCTCCCAACTCGCAGCAGGGGACTATCCAATGGAAAGGAGGCTCTACCTTCTAATTATATTTTACATGTAGAGTGAAGAGAGCTGTATCCTCTGTTTTTCAGTGACTTTGGAAGAGGAGACAGGAGCCTGGCCCTGCTAACGTAGGCAGCGGGCAGAGGGTGGCCTTCCGTAGAGTCCAAAGCCAAGAACGTCTTTTAGCTCTAGGTTGAGCTTTTAAGCCCTTCCTTTTCTAGAACCTGGATGGAGCTCTTGGGCAGCTCTGCCCCAAGTCTCTGCTGTGGACAGGGGTGATGGGTGGTGTTTTCAGAGGGATGCTCACTTGCTTTCTTGGTGAGAAAATTCCTGGGCCCTCGCCTGCTGCTCTGTGGCCACCATGGCAGGTGAGCGGAGTGACTGTGGAGTGACTTTGGATGTTGAAGGCCATGTAGCACGTGACCTTTCCTTCAGGGCTGGTGGGGTGAAGTGATCCCATTTCAGATCAGTATTTTGGGAAGGACGAAACAAGCCAGTTAGAAGTGAGTTCTATAGGGAAGTGAGTTCTGTAGGAGAGGGTGAATATTACATGGAAGAAGAAGAAAGCTAAGGGAATAAAAGGTAAAGGAAAAGGTAGAGAAATACCTCCTATTTAATGAGTACTGGCTCTGTGCCAGATACTCTACAGCGTGCTTAGCATGGACTAGCTCATCTCCTCCTGAGACGTAGGAACTGTATCCCTACTTGACAGATATATTAGGTAACTTGTCAGTGGTCTCTCAGATGCTAAGTGGCAGAGGTGGGATTCAAGCCCATGGTGTTATGGGTAATCGCTTGGCAACTCAGAACTTTTCAAACCACTTCTAAACACACAATCCTAAATGGCTGAAGTTGGAAGAAAGTTTGGAGACCAACTAATCCAATTCCTTTATTAGATGAAAAAAGAGACTCAAAGAGGAAAAGTGGTAACACTTGTTATGACAGCTGAGCTGAGAACAACTTCCTGGTTGCCTGAATCCTATCAAATAGTCTTGGGATAACTGGCTCCAGGGCTTCAGAACTGTTGAATTTGTTGTTTTCTGGAAACAAGCCCCTTCCCATTTCCCCTGGGGTGGACTTCTATTGCAGATCAATATTTCTCATACTGTCTCAAATAGCTTGTGTCCTGGAGATGTGCCTCACGCCCACATCTCAGATTACAGGAAATTAGAAACTGGCACAGGAGACTTACTCTTTTTCATCAAGTGAAAGGAAGTTGCTGACTCATCATGTCAGCCCACTGTTCTGAAACTTTTCTCTCTCCAAAGTCAACAGTGGTTTCATAATTACTAAATTCAAAGAACATTTTCTTAGCTCTATTTTACACATGGGACTTGATATTATCTGTCAATGATAAGCAGTTTCATGAAACTCTCTCCTCCTGTGACAGCCTGTCTCCTGGTTTTTCCTTGCTTGTTCTTTTCATTCCTCTTCATTCTTCTTCCTGAGATGCTACTCTTTTTGCTTCTCCCTTAGATTTAAGTGTTTTGTTGGACTCTGACCACAGCCCTCTCCTCTTCTCTTTTATTAAGCTGTTCCCAGGTCATCTTGTTTACATGAATCAAAATTCTTTCCAAGACCATAATAAATGTCTCCCCCTACCCTTTTTCATTTTACAGCTTTACTTGGTCTCCAAGATTCTTGGAGACCACTACAGTCAGTAGACAGAAAGGGATAAAAGTAAAATTGGATCTCTGCATCCAGGGAGATCTCAGAAAAATGAGAAATTGGGTCAATTAGGGTCACCTGTTATAATGAAAACCAAGTAGAATCTAACCAGCATGCCTGGGATGAACAGGATTTAGGAAGAAACATCCTAGGTGATCTGGGTAAGATGTATTGATAAAGGGGAAGTTGTTCACAGCGTTTGGCAGGAATCAGTGGACCTGATGTTTGATAAAAATAATTAAAAAGTCTACAAATAACAAATGCTGGAGAGGCTGTGGAGAAAAGGGAACCCTCTTACACTGTAGGTGGGAATGTAAATTGGTGCAGCCACTATGGAGAACAGTATGGAGGTTTCTCAAAAAACTAAAAATAGAGTTGCCATACAGTCCAGCAATCCCACTCCTGGACATATATCGGGACAAAACTATAATTCAAAAAGATACATGCAGGACTTCCCTGGTGGCGCAGTGGTTAAGAATCCGCCTGCCAATGCAGGGGACATGGGTTCGAGCCCTGGTCTGGGAAGATCCCACATGCCGCGGAGCAACTAAGCCTGTGCGCCACAACTACTGAGCCTGTGCTCTAGGGTCCGTGAGCCACAACTACTGAGCCCACACACACCACAACTACAGAAGCCTGCACCTACAGCCCGTGCTCTGCAACAAGAGAAGCCACCGCAATGAGAAGCCTGCGCACTGCAACGAAGAGTAGCCCTTGCTCGCCACAACTAGAGAAAGCCTGCGTGCAGCAATGAAGACCCAACACAGCCAAAAAAAAAGATACATGCACCCCTATGTTCATAGCAGCACTATTTTCAACAGCCTAGACAGGGAAGCAACCTAAATGTCCAGCAACAGATGAATGGATAAAGAAGATGTGGCATATACATACAGTGGAATATTACTCAGCCATAAAAAAGAATGAAATAGTGCCATTTGCGGCTACATGGATGGACCTAGAGATTACCATACTAAGCAAAGTAGGTCAGAAAGAGAAACACAAATACTGTATGATATCACTTATATGTGGAATCTAAAATATGACACAAATGCACTTATCTATGAAACAGAAACAGACTCACAGACATAGAGAACAGACTTGTGGTTGTCCAGGGGCAGGTGGCGGGGAGGGTTGGATTGGGAGTTTGGGATTAGCAGATGCAAACTATTATAATATAGAATGGATAAACAACAAGGTCCTTCTGTATAGCACAGGGAACTATATTCAATATCCTGTGATAAACCATAATGGAAAAGAATATGAAAAAGAATATATATATATGTATAACTGAATCACTTTGCTGTACACCAGGAACACAACATTGTAAATCAACTGTACTTCAATAAAAAAGTAATTTAAAAATAATGTGTAATTTTGAGAACTGTAACTTGAGGGGAGGATTTGGAAGGGACTGAGCTCTGGTTGGGGTGGAGCAGTCAGTACTTTATTTCAAACTCTGTGACTTTCATGGCCCCTGGCTGATGTGGCTTGTTATCAAGTCAGTCTTACTTCCAAAGCTAACTGACTACGCTAACAATTTGCCCACATTTCACCAAAGGAGTGGACATCTAATTTTACCTCTTTTTGTGACTTTCTAATGTTCTTAAAACATCCTGCCATAATTATGAAAGACACCATCGGGACTCTGACCTCCACTGGGTGGAGCCCAGGTGGAAGGTCATGTCTGCTTTTGCTGGGCCTGAGACCACAGCTGATAGACTTGACCAATTAACCCACACACACCTAGAGGGGAGGTCTAAGGTGGCAAGACAGCCACCAAGTCCTTCAAACTTGCTTTCTTTTCATTCAACAGAAGAAAAATAGCTAATTTCCTAAAATATTAGTATTCTGGAAAACAAAAGTTAAAATCTCACAAGCCATGGAAACAAGTATTGATTGAAAGTAATGTTAGGTTCAGCTAGAACGTGTCATAAGCAAAGACCAGAATGTGGGGCTAGATCTACTTCTCGCAAAGGATGCTTTACTTTTTGCTCTGTTTCAATTTCTTCTCAGTGTTGATCTCTTTCCTCTGTGGAAAGATGTTATGTAAAGAGAAGTCTAAGTCTTTCTCTGCCTAGAACCTTGAGGCTAGGTAGAGAAAGGAGTGGATTTCTACTTATCATTTCAAGCAAACCTGAACTTAGGGAGCCCATTCCTTCTCTCCCCTCCCTCCGTCCCTCCCCTTCTTCCATCCTTCCTTTTCCACATTTACAAGTGCTCTAAATCATTAAGGAATTTTATGCAGTTCTAAAACCATAAACCTAAAACTGCATAGATCAGAGACCTCAGAGATGTCCTAGCCCACCCTCTCATTTTGTACATGAGGACTGTGGGCTCCAGAACGCAGAGAGTAGGGACTTCCCTGGTGGTCCAGTAGTTAAGACTCTGCACTTCCAACGCAGGGGACGCGGGTTCAATCCCTTGTCGGGGAACTAAGATCTCACATGTCGTGCAATGTGGCCAAAAAGAAAACAAAAAGCAGAGAGTAGAACCAGATTTAGGGTTCCTGGGTCCTCTTCCTTGTTCCATTCCGTTTCGGAGGAGACCACAAGAGGCAAAAACACTTACTTTTGCAAAAATCTCTATCAGAACCCTCCGTCGGCAGTTTTATTTTTTCCCAAGGTGGAAGTTATTTCAAGCAACAGAGAAGTCACTCTTGCCGCCCCATCACTCACCGACAAACAGCTGGCTGTAGAGCTCCAGGCGGGTGTGGCCTTCCGCTGGGGCCTTGCGGGTCTGCCGGGGTAGCCTGTCCACCTGCAGGCTGGCCTGCTTGACATTCCTCTCCGCGGTGACCCGGTGCCACTGGTCATCGTTGAGAGGGGCGGGTGACCTCACCACAATCTCCACTGGCCCGTTTCCGACATCAAATGAAAAGGACACTTCCGTGGCAGCTGGAGGAGCAGAAAGCATGAAAGGCACATGAGTATCTCCCTCCCAGATACCAAACAGTGGTGAATTCTAGAGGTAAAACAAAGCATGGAGAGAAAGAGTAATCTAAGCTAGTCACTTGCTACAAAGGTCCAAGGCGAAATCCTTTGAGGAGGGATAAAACATGAACCATTGCTAACCATTAATAACCAGGGGGAGGAAAATAAACTTGGATTGGGGGTCAGGTATACATTTGTTTATTTTATCAGGAAGTTACCATCATTGACTCTTTCCAGATAAGGACCTGAAGGCTGGAGCACTTAAGCGCATGTCGAGCATCTTAGATTTAGTGAGTAGTGGAGTCAGGATCGGAACCAGGCTTCTCAGATTTCAGAGCCTGAGACCTTTTGGCTCTCCGCACACACTACGTGACTCTTCAGTAGCTCCTAGGGCGTGACTTGTAGCTCTGGCTGCACCAAGCGTCACCTGAGAGCTTTACGAAACACACCCGTGTCCAGCTCTGTCCCCAGGGATTCCCACTCAGCTGGGTAGGCACTGGTATTTTTTAAAAGCTTCCTGGAAAATATTAATATATAGCTAGAGTTGAGAGCTACTGCTTTGGGGGAATTCACAAAACTTTATTTCCTTGATCTAATCCTTAAAGTTCCTAGGGAAAGTTAGGGAGCTGTGAATTGTGCGGGCAATGAGGATGACCCACATCTTTTCCGGACCTCTGGGGCTGGGCAAAGGGCAGCTCCAGAGTCCCGCAGAAAAACCCCTTTCTTGAATCATTTGTTGCACACCTTGGATGTTCACCATCTGGGATGTCAGGTCCTTCTCATAACCTACCCTCCAGCACTAATCACAAATCATTCTTCTTTTTTTTTTTTTTTTTTTTTTTTATAGATCTGCTCCCAATCAAACTCCGTTAATAAATCACCTTTCAACCATGGAACAATGGACTAGGAGGTTGCTTTGGTAACTCCAGTTGTAAGTAGCTTTCTTAGAACACATTTTAGGTTTCAAGTTCCTCAGTGACTACCTAGTGCTTTATAAATATGTTTTTTTAAGTGTATATTTTTCCTGCAATTGGCAGGAGAGGTAGTGGCATGCGGGTCCCAGCTCCTTAGCTTGGTGAATTCTTTTGATAGGAAAGATGTGGCACACCACTGGATTTTCTAACTTTGCTTATAAAGAGATTCAGCTCCTCTATCTATCAATGAGCCTCTGACGAATCTCCAAGCAGTTTAATTAAATATCTGTCATTTTTTTCCCCAGGCTAATGAAAAATTCAGCTTCTCTGGACTGGTACCATTTTGAGATGATGTTGCAAGCAATCAAATTTCTCATTTAAAAACCGCAGTGGGCCAGGTTCTCTCAAGACCTAGACTGTTCCCCACCTCTGGGTCAGGCCCCTCTGAAAGCTGCATTAACTTTATTGAGCTCCAGGGACATCAGACGCAGAACTCAATTTAATCAACCTAATTGTACCAAGGAATTTGGTTCCTTTCTGTCGTTAGAGAGGGAACTTTAATTTTAACACCTGTGGTGATGCCACACGTGCTCTGGTGAAATTTCTTCTCTAAATTAGGAGCTCCTGCCTTCCGGGGTCACTGTGACCTGATGGAGGCCAGTGACCTTCACCAAGGTTTCTGCAGAAGTATGATCAGAATGTGGGTCGACGATCATACGACTCATGGACTGAATGATCTTTCCCTGAATTTCTGGCATGGTCAATGGGGAAAACGTAACCTCGGTTTTTAAGATTGAATTTGTTCTGTTCTTGCAGTGCTGTGTCTTAGCAGATGCATTTTAAAATGTTAAGTTGTCAGAATAGCCAGAGAACAAGGCTTCCTGAGCTAAGAAGGAAAGATGGTTTTGTTTCAAAGGCATCAACAGCCATCAGGGAAATACGATTTAGGGATAAATTGAGTTTAACCCTAAAATTTGACTCAGAGGGATTAATGCTCCTCTAATTTCCTCTCCTCCTCTCCTCCTGCTCTGACTAATTTTTGTTCAGGTCTTTAAGTTGACACTATTTGGAGAAACTCTGAGGACCAGCAGATACCAGGAAATATCCATACTTCCTTCTCTGCTTGTCGCACTAGATCCCCCGTTCCTAACATCAACACTTCCCTCTAGGGAAGGAAAGAAGGTCTCCAGGACCTGCTGTAGCTCAGTCCTCTCCCCAACTGTGTGCAGGAAGAGGGACTCAAGGCTGACGGCCTCTGAGAGCAGAATCCTCCTCCAAGAGCCTCCATCCAGGCTCTGTTGAAGCAATGTTCACAATTTCAGCCCATCCCACTTCCCTTCTGGTGCTTCCTGAGGCCCCGCATGAGAGTGAGGGAAAGGGTTCCTTTTGCTTATTCATTCAATGTCAGCTTCCCTGACATTGCCTTGGAGAAATCCTATCTCCCAGCCAAACGGCAAGCATGTTTTAAAGGCTTCTGAAGTTCAGTTTGTGCTGATTGCTCTTTGTTTCTGGGTGAGAGGAGCTGACATTTTAAAAGAGATAATTACAGAGAGAGTCAGCAAGCGAATGAAAGGGAGGCAGAGTAAAAGACACGAGAGCCAAGGACACCATCCTCTTAATGTGTTTCTCCAGGAGACTGAAGTGTTGCCCTGTTTCTGACTGTAGAAAAGGAATTTCTGATGTATCGAAACTATTCTTATTTTCAGAAATAAGTATTTGAAGATTGGATGTTTCTAGCGTGGCTCATTAGAAAGAACACTGTAGCAAACACGAATGGTTGCCTTTCTCTTAGTGTCAGGAACTGGGAAGCATCTTTCTTGCAAACTCACAAGTTAGCCTGCCATCGTTTGGTAGATGCTGGCAGAAGACAGGAGACTCGTGGGTCAGAGATAAAGCACTGCATTCTTCACGGTGCAGCAGGCAGCATGAGCGTCAGTCCTCCTTGGTTTCTCTGGTCCCCAGAGTCCCGTGGGGGCCATGTGGAGCTGCCTGTGCAGTGAGTTTGCATCACAGCCAAGGAACCCTGACTTTAGGAAACCCCGAAGTTTTAAAAGGGCTGCTAGCAAACCTGCTTAACTTTTGTCCTGGGGAGAGACATTGGCTTTATTATCCTGGTCAGGAAACAAATCTACTCTCTGTTCTGGAGGAAGGCATTCTGTCCTCCGAGACTGTTTGCTACACACACATCCTTTAAAAGGTATGAACAAAGCTGACAATGCCTCTTGTTCAGAAGACAAGCAGAAATGGGAGAGACCCATGGAGAATTCTGCCCGACAGCTAGACAATCCCCCACCCTTTTCCTTGTGAGCCGACCTGATTCTGCCCAGGAAACTATGTGCTTCCGTAAAACTTTATGCTTCAGGTATGGATGGCCCTACCCCAGGCCCAGAGGGTGTATCTGGACTTGTCTAAGTCAAACATGAGAATTCTGAGCTCCCTGCCAGCAACCCACTTAAGATGGGATATATCATTTCCTTCTGGCCAGTAAGGCATGAGGGGGAGTCTTTGGAAGAAAAATTAATTAGTTGGTAAGAGAAGAGATAGTTATCCCCTTTTGCTCCTTGGTCTTGGGTGGAGATGTGGTTTCTAGTGTTGGTGGAGCCGTCTGTAAATCTCGGACACACTGAGGAGAACAGGGAGGGAAATGGGATGGACCTGGGGCTTAGCTGACGTTGTTCAGCCCCTAAATTATTCCTGGAGCCACTTCAAGGCTTCTTATGTGAGATATCCCTTATTGCTCAAGCCATCTTTCTTGCAGCTAAAAGCATCTTAACTGATATAGAGAACGGTTTAGCAATCAGTATTTATGAGTTCTAGTCTTCACTTTGCTTTGTCACCTTTTGGGCTCTGTTTATTGGTGTCTGCAAGGAGGATTACATCTATAGTTTCCCAAGAGTTTCTATGTCCAAAATGTGTTTGAAAACACTGATGAGCTCTAAGGTCCCTTCAAATGCGAACATTCTATGATCTAATTTCCAAGAGATTCTAAGAGAAACAGTAAATGAAATAGAGCTGGTCTCACTAGTAGTGGTAGATATTGGATCACTACAGGGAGAAAAGAGAGATATTAGAAGAGAAATGCACAAGGTGGCATATGGGCATTAGAAACAAGCATGATGGCAGAAATCATCTTTGATCACATCTGGCTCATGACTTCATTTGTGTGACAAAGCAATGAATGGGACAGAACCATGGACAGCTCTTGGTGTGTATATATATATATATATATATATATATATATATATATATATATATATATATATATATACACACACACATATATATATATTTTTCCCTCCCCTCCTTCAAGTGTAATTCCAGCAGGTGGCACTATTCACTCTCATTCTAACCATGAGTTTTCGGAAACAAATCACTCCAGGCTTAATGTACCGAGAGACGAATTTAACAACTGACCAGAGTAGTAGGCTTTTGGACTCTGGGTTTTCCCAACAGGTGAGATAACATTCAGACATTAGACTCAAAGCATCAGTTGGAAGCAGCAGAAAAAATTGGTCATTCAACATAGAATAGGTAAAAACACAAGGGAAGGTACACAAAGTGAACACACTGAGAAGATCAGCTAACACAGTTGCAGTTTTGATGATGATTTGTTTCTTTCACTCTAAAGTGAAGCTCAAGGATGGATAGCTTCCAAAGGGCTATTCTGCACCAAATCTCATTAGATCCATACAACAAAACTGGTAATAGGCAGAGCAGATATTTTAGCCTCACTCTACGAGTGGGGAATGTTATGAATTTTCTGCTTTCTTTTTCTTTTTCATGAAGGAAGGGCTAAGTGTCCATTAGGAGACAAAAGAATTTAGACAACAGGAAAGGGTATGAGAAGACACAGGTAGGCTGAAAATGAGGTCATTACAGGGATCAGAGAGGTGAGAAACAGGAAGAAGAAGCAAAGAGAACACCTATGATTCCTGTCCAAGGCCAGGTTCTCCACTGCGCACTGGGTGCCATCCCTTCTTATCTGTTCCAGGACATCCCTCCAGCAATTCCCCCTCCCCTTCTACAGTGTCTATAATTTGTCCTCTACTGAATCATTCCACGTGACCGTGTGGACCTACCTCTAATGCTAACAGCCACCACCTCCACTACAAAATCCTTCTCTTGTCCTTACATCCCATTTCTTTGCTCCCTTTTGTTGCCAAATTCCTCGAAAGAGCTGCCTGTATGCTCTGTATCTGTGTCTGCTCCTCTTAGTCTTTCTTTAACCCCATCACCTTAAGGCTTTCTCTTTCCCTACATTGTGAAACTGCTCTCGACTCAGTGCCTAAGCACTTACTGGTCCCTTTACCCAAATAACTCTACGGCTGCTTTTCTATCCCTCTGCACACAGCCCTCATATTAGAAATTCCTTCCCTAAACCTTCTATGTTAAATAGCAACCCCCCACCCCCTTTAGCTGCCTTTTCCCCTTTATCCTAATTTTTTGGATCTACATAGCATGTATCGCCATCTAGCACAATATATATGTGCTCCTGCACTCATTAAAGCAGAGGTATTTTCCATTTTGTTCAGTTTTGTTCAGTGCCTAGAACAATGCTTGACACAGAGTAAGCACTCAACAATTTATGAATGAATGAATGAATGAATGAATGAATGAATAGGAACACTCCTGCCATGGAAGCCAAACAATTATCTAGATACTCTGAAAAAAAGAAATCCATGCATTTTCCTAATGCAAACCATAACTTAACACACAAGCATATATAAGGAATGCCATCTTGTATTCTATAAGCATCTTCCCTGAGGGCATACAGTAACTTAATATATATTCCTCAGTCTAGGAACTTGATACATGAGTCATGTCTGTTTGAAACAAACTGTGCCAAATGTTGTTCCCAAACCTATAACATTTGAGGAACAAAGACTTGTCCAAGATAAACCCAGTAGTGGAGCCAGAAGCAGAATTTTCTCCCATTTCTACATCTCATGCTATTTTCACTCTACTCTTGGGAACAAAGACTTTGAATCAAAATTACATTTCTCAAATTTTGGCCTACGTAAGAAACTGCTAAAGAAACATGCTTAAAATGCACATTTCAAGGCTGCTCTCACTCAGTAAGTTGGGGTAGGACTGTGGAGTTTGTATTTTGCTAATGCCAGGTGACTCTGATACAAGCGGTCCTGGAATACTACTTTATTTATTTTATTTTATTTTTAACATCTTTATTGGAGTGTAATTGCTTTACAATGGTGTGTTAGTTTCTGCTTTATAACAAGGTGAATCAGTTATACATATACATATATCCCCATATCTCTTCCCTCTTGTGTCTCCCTCCCTCCCACCCTCCCTATCCCACCCCTCCAGGTGGGATATGGGGTCACAAAGCACCGAGCTGATCTCCCTGTGCTATGCGGCTGCTTCCCATTAGCTATCTATTTTACATTTGGTAGTGTACATACGTCCATGCCACTCTCTCACTTTGTCCCAGCTTACCCTTCCCCCTCCCCATATCCTCAAGTCCATTCTCTAGTAGGTCTGCGTCTTTATTCCCATCTTGCCCCTAGGTTCTTCATGACTATTTTTTTTTTCATAGATTCCAAATATATGTGTTAGCATACGGTATTTGTTTTTCTCTTTCTGACTTACTTCACTCTGTATGACAGATTCTAGGTCCATCCACCTCACTACAAAAAACTCAATTTCATTTCTTTTTATGGCTGAGTAATATTCCATTGTATATATGTGCCACATCTTCTTTATCCATTCATCTGTCGATGGACACTTAGGTTGCGTCCATGTCCTGGCTATTGTAAACAGAGCTGCAATGAACATTGTGGTACATGACTCTTTTTGAATTATGGTTTTCTCAGGGTATATGCCCAGTAGTGGGATTGCTGGGTGGTATGGTAGTTCTATTTTTAGTTTTTTAATGAACCTCCATACTGTTCTCCATAGTGGTTGTATCAATTTTCATGGAATACTACTTTAAACACTAGGGTTGCCAAGTTTCATTCTAGTAGGAAGGCCCTAGGAATCTTCTGCTTCCTTGTCATCAAGAGATTTTCAAACTGTGTAGTGAAGAGTTTAACCTTGTCCGAGGAGGGGTCTGGACTTTGCCCTTGGCTTTGGGTAGATAATATCTAAAGCCTTGGAGTGTTATGCCTGGTAGCGGTGTCTCTGTTTGCCTGGGGGCCTTGGGTCATGCCAGGTAGTCTAACAATGTGATTTAGGGTGGAGGCTGGCCTTACCAGATAGTATTTGGGGTAGGAACCTCATCAAATAGTAATTTGGGTAGGGGCTGACCACCCCAGATAGACCAATGATGTGATGTAGGGTAGGGGTTTGGATCACACAGTTCAGTCCCTGGAGGGGCTGGAAACCAAGGTTGGCCACATGAGCAGTGGACCATTCCTAAATAAAGGAGCCTGAATAAAGACTCTGAACACTGAGGCTCAGGGGAGCTGCCCTGGTTGGCAGTACCCCATGAATACTGGCACAATCAATTCCGGGAAAGTAAGGTGTCCATGACTCTATAGGAAGAGCACACCTGGGGGCTTGGTACCTGGGGCTTCTCCTGGTCTCTGCCCTCTGTGCTCTTTCTCTTGTCTGATTCTAATCTGCATTCTTTCCGTGTCATAACCATAACCACGAGTAGAGCAGCCTTTGATGAGCTCTGTGAGTCCTTTTAGAGAATCATTGAAAATGAGGGTTGTTTTGGGGGACCCTCAAAACAATTGTGTGAAATTTTGTGTGAGTTGTGGTCCTTCCAAGTTTGCAGTTGGTCTAATTCTCTGCAAAAATAATCACTTTGCTTTTGAGGCATCTAATCAAGCCCAACAGTGTTCAGACTGAAAGATGTACAAAAATGAAGTCCAACTTCCAAGCTCCCCTTCACTGCCTAGATAAGGAAATTGAGTCTGTAAGATGCTAACATCCAGTTATAACTAAGCATTGAGCTTCTGTTTTTCTAACTGTGCTGTACTGCTTTTCATATTATGCAGGAAATTTTAAAAAACCCTACTTTTCTTTACTATAGTCTTAGTTTGTGAGTATGGAAATTTTTAGAGCCAATATGCATATTCACACCCAAAATCTCAGTGTTAAACACATCTGAAAGTGAACACTGGCAAGGAGAAAATTTATTTGAAGTCTTTTGGAAGTTCTTCAAGGAAATGCCTGGAGCTTAACAATCAATGCTATGAACTCATTTTTAAATCTCTGGTATGTTGATAACCTCCTGAGTATGAGAAGTATTTCTCTTTATGTATTTTTGCCTTTAAGCTTTTTATTATGGTTAAAAAATAACTTCACAAACAAAGGCATCCACAGAGAAAAGGAAGCAAAAGAGAGTTACCATTGGCCATGAAAAAACAGAGAGCTGTCTTTAAAATGCAAAGCCTTTCTAATTTTAGTCTTCTCCATGCATTTAACTACCTTCTGAGAATAACTTCTTGAATATCAATGGACCTATATGATTCAAAAAGGAAAAAGACAAAAAGCTTTCCAAAAGGACATGTGGCTTGAAACAGCACCTGTCCTCAGTAAGGGACATGTAGTCAGGGTTTAAATACCCCCATGTTTGGAATCAGTGGGGACTTGTGTGCTGGGCAGAGAGTGCCAGTTTGGAAGAATAAATGAAAGTCCCAGATGGTGACTGTGAGGACAGAATATTTGTGATAAAAGGAAATGCTGAAGATGCAGGAGAGAAACCTCGAAACTGGACGCCTAAGGATTCTCCTGAGATGGAGAGGAGAACGGATCGAGGAGGCAATGGATGTCGAGGAAGCTTTTCTCTTGACTAAGGTCAGGTTGTGCAGCAAAATGAAAAACATTCATTGGAGGAAATGTGCTTGGAGGAGGACCAGGGGTGATTTATGGGGCTGGTTTCAGGTGATGTTCGTTGAGATACCTGGCTATGGAGAGTTCAAGGAGAATGGAGTGTCAGATTTGAGGGCCAAAGGAGGTAATACAACTGGATGCTAAAACAGCTTGAATTGGAAAAAAGCTCATAGGTGTTAACATGGACCACGCTGAAGCTTATAAGGAGACAACATACCTGTCAATTAATTAATTGTAATTTATAAATGACTGAGCTATGGATGGCTCTGCTTATGGGGACACATCATGAGTAAAAGCCAAAGATCCAAGGAGAAAAGGATAAGGCTTTGGAAGGTGCATGCCTGCTGGTGAGAGCTGTGAATAAGCCTGTCAGAAGGAAAACAGACTATTTCCTGGTTGCCATAGACTGTTTCAGCCCAGACTATAGGTCATACCACAGACACCGTTTCTTTCTCTCTGTTCTACAGCAAATTGTTTCCTTTCTAGCAGATTCTTTCAATGCCAGCTTGGTATGACTTCAGACAAGACCTCTCTAATGAGGAACAAAGTGCCAAATGACAATTCTATATTCTACATGCTATGAACTCAGAATATAAAAATAGATTTATTCTGTTTTCCATTACAACACCAGATGCACTTCAACTACAGTATTTGCAGTATCAGGCAAATAGTGGAGAAAAAGTGAAACCATGCCACGGGGTCAGCCGAGATCTTATCTAAACGGGAACGCAGAGAGAAATGAGAGGAGAGGAGAGTCACTCTCTTTCTACATAACAACTTTCTTAAAGTGTGAAAGACCTGCAGAAGTTCCCTGGAATCTTTGCAAAAGATCTAAATTATCTTAATAGTTTTTCTCTAGCTACAATTACTTCAGTTTGTTCTTCTATTTAGTAATGAATATTAGAAATGAGGAATCTTAGGGTTGAATATGAAAAATACAGGATCTTAGAATCTCAAGGTTGAAATTATCGTTGGAGAAATGCCCAATTAACATTGTAGAAGAGTAATAGACCCTTCAGGTCATGTATTTCCACCTCTGGAAAATGACAGGACATAACTTCACAGCGTCCCTTGGGGTTGGGCCAACCAGCTTCTACTTGAACAAAGCATCCCATGGGAATGGATAATGTTAAATAACAAAAATGAATCACATCAAGAACTCTTCCTTTTGTCTAATTTTGGTTATAACAGCTGAAAAGACAACTCCCTTGATTATACTGCATAAACAAATATTTTGCCTCCGTAAAGACTGTATATATAAAACATGTGAGAACCTTTTAAAGGGCCAATTTGTACAAAGTACAGACAAGCATGTTTACTTTTTTCATTATTTGATGAAGGAATGGATCATGGTTTCTGTCTAAAGAGCTCCTTTGAGAGAACAGTTGTGGGTAGGCTTGAGCTACTTGCCAGCCTCTGCCTCAGTTGGTTTGACAACAAGGTGAGTGAACGGAAGAGCTCTGGGAATAGGTCATCCATTAGGAGCGCTGCCCGGCAAGGCACATCCTTGTGTGGCCTTCCCGAATGAGGTCTTCCACTTGCATCATTGTAGCCTGCCCTGGCCGTTCCATGCTCGGTATGTGAGAAAGTCTTAGACAGCATAGCGTGCTCCGTACTTTAGGTAAGTAGTGGTATGAGGGTCTGAGAGTTAGTAACAGGAAGCCTGTAGATCAGATTGTGTGAAAATCTGCCTTTTAAAAGTTAAGCCCAACAATAAGGGATAATTGGTTAAATGGAGAACTTGGCAATTGAGACACCGTTATTTCCCAATTTTTTTTTAAACCATGCTCCCATTTGTTGACATAATAATCATAATTATCACCTCCTGATGTTGTTATGCCCAGATGTAGGAGGCTGATGGGCAATAAAACAAAGCCCTGAAGATCTCAGATAAACATCCTACCAGCCAATAAGATTTTTTGTGTGTGTGTGTTATATTCTGTAGGTTGTATAACAAAACAATAGCTTTCTTGTTCTGTTTTGTAAATATAACATTATGATCTTCTAAACCATACATGCTCTCTTGGAGATTCTGATATAGTCTGTGCCCTCAGGTGAAAAAAAATCACTGTTGTGGAGTTTAAAAAAAATTGACCTGGAAATGTGTTTCTAAAATGTTGTTACTTGAAACAAGTAGGTTACAAACAGTATGTACTGTTATGATCTCCTTTTTGTAAAAAATTATACATAAGCACACAGAAAAATGTTTGGAAATGTGCACACCAAAAGAGTGGTATTACATACGTTAGAATTTGAGATTATAGCTGATTTTTGGGGTTTATTCTTTTTGCTTCTCTGGATTTGAAAATCATTCAACAATGAACAAACACTATTTGTATAATATTTAAAAGTTACAATCTGATCATTTTCACTTCTTTTGCAAAGGTTGGTGACATTTTAAGCCACTCTATTCTATAATTTTAACAAGTGTTTAATCAGAGAGATTAGTTAATCAAAATGCAAGGAATGAGATTTCATTTAAATACAGAAAATTAGAGGGAATTTAAAACTAGATTGAAACATTCCTCCTTACTTCTTTCCTGTTCTTAAGATACCTGAGAAGATTTTTTTAAAAAGAGAGTAGTCAAATTTTACCATAAAATAATTTTGAACAAGATGTGAGGTTTTTTTCCGTATTAAAAATGGCCCCAAATAATAAGGTCACGCTATTTCTCAAAGTAAAATCCTCACAGGTCTGAAGTGCCAGCATGTTCAGATGTTTAAATTAATGTCTACAGGAATCAGAATGCAAGACGGCATATTCAGTGTTATAATTACACTTGACAGATCTACACTGTTTCTATTATTCATTGGCTCTGGTTGCACTTACCCAGGAAGACCCTGTAGAATACTAAATATCAACCCCTCTTCATGAGAAGTCATTTGGCATTCTCAGGAGTTCTCATCAGAGGAATCAAATTCAGAGATGCAGAAAACCAAATTTGATCCTTTTAACACTATCCACAAAGGCAAGTAAAATGAATAATTTCCTAAGAGGCCTTAAGTCCAGCTAGCTTTCTTTTGTCCAGCTCTTAACATGGATATGTGGGTGGGTCATTACTTCAATGAGAAATGTCTTTTAACCAGTCCCTGGGCTTTAGCTATATTCTTTTCAATGCCTCAAATGCTCCATGATCTTTCTCCTTTACTTGTTGACTCTCTGGAAAAATGTCTTTATCTCATTTATTTGCCTGTCACCCTTCAAAGCAAATCAAATGCTGCATCTTCTGGAAACCTACCTTGATGTCTTTGGACAAGGTGAAAGCTTACTCTTTCTCGGGCCAGAGTACCTGTGACTGCTAACTTCTCATGAAAAGTTTGTCTTCTCCTTGCCACAGCGACCCCTGAAAAGTTGCCAGGCATCCAGGAGCTGCATTTCCTGGTCCCTGGACATCTAGGTGGAGCCGTATGCCCAGTTACCACCAACCGAATTGAGAACAAAAGGAGTGTGTGTCTCCTCCGGACCAGTGTGGGTGAGAAGAGAGGATGCTTCTCCACCTCCCCCCTCCTCTCTGCCAGCTGGTTTAGAAACTCCCAGGCTCTAGGAGATGGTGGAACCACAACACAAGAGGAGCCTTGATCTCAGATCACTGTATGGAAGGACTTCCTGGAACAGAGCCTGCAGATGATGCTGCCATACAGTCACTGAAACCTGGGGTCTTATTTGTTACAGCAGCTTAACTTAGTCCTAAACAAGAAAATTTCTTATTCCTAAATCTCTTATGACCTTATCGTATTTAAAATATTTATTCATAAGATTAAAAAATATAACCAAAGGATCTTTTCCCTCAGACCACTGGAATTTTGAAGGGATAAATTACGTCATAATGGTCTTATTCTAGTTTCAATACCCAGCTCTGTATCACAACATTGCCATAGTTAAAAAATACGTAGGTTATAATGTGATATTTGAATGAATCAATGGAATTTTATAATTCATAAAACTATGAAGTTTTAGAGCAAAGGGAAGTGTCTGGGAGCCACATGGGAGGCTTTAGACTGTGCATGCTCTGGACGTCTGAGCCATCTCCTTTACTAACCCCACCAAGCCAAGCTCCCAAAGAAAGGAGACGCAGGGTTGTGCCTTGACTATCATAAAGGTGAACAAAACCTTTTCCTATTGAGAAGTCTGTCTAGGACAAGCTCGACATTCAGAGATATGGGAAGAAATTCCCTTTGTTCTTCAACATTTCTGTTCTACACTGAATGAACTTCAGATCCCAGAACCCTCAGGTTGGCACATGCAGCTCTATTTTCAGCCACCCTTAAAACACAGACAAACAACAAAGCTTCTTATGGTTAGCTGTGGAATACGAGTGCCATTTACAATGTTATGTATATAGGAAGATACATTCCAGGACCTGAATGACAGGCTCAGAAACTCCTATAACACAGTCCCTTTGTAAGTCGGGAAATAGCTAAACTAGAAAATTTTTTAAAAAACATGAATATCATAGAGATGAAAACAAGTCTTCTTTTCTTAAAGTATCTAATAAAAATATATTCTAGCTATGACCCTCGTCCTCTGTTAGATTTCATGTAAGCGTTTATGTTTCTCCCTGTCTCCTCAAATTTCCTATCTTGATTGCTATTAAAAATTATCTTGTAATTTGAGCAAAATGTGTCTTGAAGAAGATAACTCCCAGAACTCTTCATTTGTAAAAAACTGCTTTTGTACGGTTTCCAGTTGACATCTAGTTGGCCAATGTTTTGTCACATGGCTTTAATTTAGGTGTTTGATGACTTGTAAGAGCCTAGCGTTCTTGTATTTACGGTTACCTTCGGCCCTTTGAGATATTTCTGGTTTTGAGCTATTTCAACTAATCGTCCCCAGTCACTCACTATATTTAAATGAAGCTCTGCTCCCCGATTTATTTTATCTTCTTCTTCTTCTTCTTTTTTTTTTTTTAGCCAGCTTTGAATTAATTGGTCCCAAGTGTCATCCTTAGTTGGATCAATTCTCCAGCGTTGGTAACAAGCACTAACCAGTGATGGCACCAACTCTTCCCTCTTGAAGCATTTGTTTTTATAAAATATCAAGCCTGCAGAGACACTGGTAGCATCTAGAATGGCAGATGTAAGGTCTCTAACCTTCTTATAACTCCACACATATATTTCCAGTTTTTCTCACTAATCCATGTGTTTATTATTGTCACGATAGCACACTCTTTCTCCCAGCTCTGTCTCAGATCAGGATGCATGAATCCAAGCTTCTTTAATCTCTTCTCCTCTTAGGATGCCCATTCTCTTCCAGCTGGCCACAGGCAGGCTGATTCTAGTAGCTGGTCTTTTTGACACTTTAACAGGCCATCTCTTTGAAGGGAAAGATTCTGTGGACTATCACACACAATAAATAATGCAGAAAATGTGAGAATCAAAGGGAATGAGATAGAAGAGAAATTCCACCAGAAGAAAATCTCTAAGAAACTTCAGCATTTCTCTACAGAAATGACACACAACGCATACTCTTCAGACAAACACTATGTGAAGATGCTCTTTAATGAGGAGGCCTATTATTTTCCAGGCAATGCACTGAATTAATTGTCTTGTAGGAATGTGGTTTTTTTAGGAAAATGAAAGGCTTCTCTTTTATTTATGTTTTATATTTTAAATCCAGATGCAGTAAAAAAAAAGTCTTTTGTGTGGGCAGGATTTCAATAGGGAGATGGTCTTCTAGATGTCTCTGGAGTGTAGAGAAGGAAAGGCAGGAACACAAACTCTGCAGAGAGAAGTGACTCCATCTGGCCAGCTTAAGAGGCATTCCCACTCCTTCTAGAAATTTCCAAATCAGCTGACACGGGTGGATCAGTAATATCTAAGGTAACTTGGGCAATTTTTCATATCAGGAGGACATCGTACTCTAAAGACTATTCTTTTAACTCTAGGGCACCTATGCCATATACTCAAATACCTGCCCCTTCAGTAAGACTGGCAAAAATATCTGGGTCATTCAATTTGACTTTACCAATTGTTTGTATATCTCTTAATACTTAAAATGCACACAGCTAATATATTAAATAGCTTTAATACAGCACAACTTTCACCTTTACTTACATCTCTGAAATTTTTTGGTCCACAATTGAAATTGAAAAGTTTAAATCAGACACTAGAAAAAAAATTTTAAGAATCACAATAGTGTTGCTATGCAGGTTTAAAATTTTTTAAGGCGGTAATTTTTTCTTATGTATTATAATGACTAAGCCAGAGTCATTCTTTAGACTCCGAAATCTTTAATACAAATTGAACTCATAGACTTGCAAAGTAGTAGAAACACTAAAATTCTTCCTAAATCTATGTGGATAACTTAAGATGGCTTGGATAGTTAAAAGGAAAAATCCAGGTGCTACCACCTGATCTGTATTAGTAAGCACTCACAATATTTATGAAAGAAAAAACACCCTAAATAACATCCCTATGGCACAAGAGGCCGGTTAAGCGGAATTAGACATTCCTCATGTCTGTACAAGTGAAGCTCTTTTAATATAAAAGTTGTTCCAATTCTGAAATAGTGGAAGATAAACTGCCATTAGTTTATTTCTTCTGATTCATCAGTTTCTATATATTGCTGAATATTTTCTTCTGTGACGTTCTTGAGCATGTGTATTGCAGAAGGTGGCATCTCAGAAAAAGAAAGTTTTTCCTTAATACCCTTCTCCAAGATTAGCAGGACATTGGACTGCTACCGCCACATTTTTGTGGAGATATGTGCGTTAAATGCAAATATGTTCTCCATGTCATCCTGATATCTGAAAAAGCTCAAGCTCTGCCAACACGGAAGCTTATGCTAAGGTATTGCAACAGTTTCTGGTTGCTTCTCCTGCATGTTTCCTAGGCAGTGAACGTCCCCTTCAAAAACTTCCCACTGTGTAAGCTCTTTTAAATTGTTAAACAAAAATGAAAATGCTACGGTCACTATTTATCATCAAACACTTCCAAATACTTCCTCTGATTACAGTTCACCTTGAGGAAGACCTACCCATCAGCCATGCAACACCCTTCCCCAGGGGCCCATGTCTTGGGGTCAGGAGGGCAGCTGGGAGTACCCTTGACCTCAGCGTTTCTTCTGTTCTATGGCACCAGAGCCTTCACTCAGCAACGTGTCCTCCTGTGACGTTCCCTCTCCCATGCTTATTGCTGCCATCGCTGAACCCGAGGACTGTAATGCTTGGCTCACAGGCTCCCTGCCCACTGCGCCCCTTGCCATGGCTACTAGGGACCTCAGCAGTGATGGGGATGACAGCCAACACTGGCCTCCAGTTCCCTGACTTTCTCCATAGCCTTTTCATACAACCCGGAAGCCCACGTGCATGGCCAGACAATGCATCGTAGACCTTCTTACCACCCAAACTGCTTTTCTGTGAAATCTTGAATTCCAAAATTTCACCAACCATGATCTGTCCTTCCACCTTTCAATGTGTCATCATTTTGATCACCGGCCCCCTGATCATGGTGATCTCCTTTTCCACCTAGATTGTCCATAGTTCTCCATTAGACCAGCACCTCATTCATTCATTTCATTCTCTCAACAAATGCTTACTCGGCACCTCCACGTGCCAGGCAGTGTTGTGGCCCTGGAGATACCACGGTGCACAGCGTTCTACAGCCCTTGCCACGCCAATGGACCATGCACCTCACACATCTGTGATATAGCCATGCATCTACACTGTAGTTTCTTCCTTTGGCATCCAGAGCCTAAAATGTTCTTTCCCATTAATTTTGAGGCTCAGTTAAAATGATATAATCTCCAAAGAACCTTTTCTTTTTCTCCAGTCAGAAGTAATTATTGCCTCATCTGGGTCACCACAGTGTATTGCTCTAATTCATCTTATCCAAAATATTGTTTCATATGCTAGTCTCTCCCACTAGATTGTGTGGGACTCTGGGATGGGGACACGTCTTATTCTTCTTGAGTTCCTCTTTGGCACATACGTAGCAGGTACTCAGTAACTATTGGTTGAAATATTTAGATTGCTGTATATTTAGAATCATATCTGAGACTTGCCTAAAAAAATCTCCACTACCCATGTCGTACTTCCTACTCTAACAATACCAAATGTTTGTAGCTCCTGAGCACCCATCAGGTTCCCCATCCTTATGCTTTTTTAAAAAAATTTTATTTATTTTTGGCTGCATTGGGTTTTCGTTGCTGCACGCGGGCTTTCTCTAGTTGCAGCGAGCGGGGGCTACTCTTCATTGCAGTGCACGGGCTTTTCACTGTGGTGGCTTCTCTTGCTGTGGAGCACGGGCTCTAGGCATGCGGGCTTTAGTAGTTGCAGCATGCAGGCTCAGTAGTTGCGGCACGCGGGACCTAGAGCACGCAGGTTTCAGTAGTTGTGGCTAGCGGGCTCAGTAGTTGTGGCTTGTGGGCTGAGTAGTTGTGGCTTACGGGCTCTAGAGCGCAGGCTCAGTAGTTGTGGCGCATGGGCTTAGTTGCTCGGCGGCATGTGGGATCTTCCCGGACCAGGGATCGAACCCGTGTCCCCTGCATTGGCAGGCGGATTCTTAACCACTGCACCACCAGGGGAAGTCCCCCCACCATCCTTATGCTTTCGTTTGCATTGCCCCCTCCTGCTAGAATTCTTTCCCCTACTTCTTCATCTAGCTAACTTCTTTGCCTGTTCTCAATGACCCAACTCAGGTATCACCTCATCTTCCTCTTCATTCCCAGGTTGGGTTATGTATCTCTCCTCTGGACATTTACAATATCTTATGCCTACCCTTGTAATTTATTTATTGTATTTTAATGATCATAAGCACAATATCTGAAATCAGCTCTATAACCTGTGTGTCCCAGTTTCCTTATCTGTCAAATGTGGATAAAACTTGTCATGAAACCTAAAAATGTTGGTACCTGTAAAAGCTTTAGAACAGTACCTGGCCCTTAGGAAATTCTCAATTAAAGTTATGCATCCATACTGCTATTAATGTGTTTGTCTCCTTCCGTAGGTGAGGGTGTTGGGTTCTCTTGTCTTCACCTTGGAATCTCCAGGATCCACCCTAGTGCCTCTGACACAGCAGGTGCTCAGTGAGAGGTGGCCTGATGATGGGACCATGGTCATGGTCAAGATGGGACTATCTTGGCCAGAAAAGGGATGCAGAGAAGTCAAGCTGTTCCCTACGGGGAACTCTGAAAAAATAAATGGGTAAACCTATGGTTGTTAGGGAATATTTTTTAAAGAACGATTCCTCTGCCATCTCAGAAATAACTAACAAAAAATAAGCAAACAAAACAACAGAATCAAAAGTAATTTCTGATTTGGAAATGGACCTACTTGCCCATGGTTTATGCTCTCCTCCTTACGCTGATTTGCAACTCTCAGCCCGTTCAGATGTTCTAATTCTGGGTCTCACTCATTCCCGCTTCCTTGGGGACCTCACTTCTTCAGCCAGTCCCTTCTCTCCCGTATCTCCAACGTCTTTTTCTTTACTGGATTTTCCTCTTTAATATACATGGGTGCTCAAGTCCCTACCACTTACAACAACAAGAACAATAAACAAAACCACCATCCCTTGATCTCCGTATCCACCTCCACTCACTGCAGACACTGTCTTACATTTTGACAGTGACCTTTACATGTGAAAGCTGATGAGCCCTTTATGTTCTTATTTTAGTGACCTCTCAGTTCAGCGGTATCAAACACATTTTTTACTTTTGAAATTCTTTGTTTATTTGATCCCTGGGATATCACTGTCTTCCCACTTCTCTGGCAGCCTTCTGCAAGCTACTTTTCTTGTGGTTTTAAGTGTGGTTTTCATTCTTGGACATCTCCTTTCCTCTCTCTGCACATTTGTCCTGGGCAATCTCATCCATGTTGGGGGCACCCAATACTTATTTCCTAATGATTCTCTAGGTGACGATGATGCTCAAATTGTGTGTTTCTAACTCAGAGCGCTCTGCTGGGCTCCAGACTTGTATATACAGCACCCTCTAGATGTGTCCACTTGGATAGACACTCCTATATCCAGCAGACGCTCAAACTCAAAATACCCAAAATGCAGTTTGCATTTTGCCTCCAATGCCACACTCCTTAGTGAAAGTTGTTCTACTCACACAATCATCAAAACCATCACAACCAAATGTTGGCTTCATTCTAGAACCTTCCCTCTCACTTCACCCATACAACCATTTTGTTAGAATCTGTGGAATCTCTCTCCTAAGCATCTCCTGCATCTATAACCCTTCGTTGTCATCTTCCCCAGCTCCCATTCACTCTGCCACCATCTTCACACCAGCCCCTACCGCCTCTTCTCTGGCTTTTCCATCTTTTCTCTGGTGAACGCAAGTCTGAGCATGTTACGTCCCTGCTCACCATAACTTTCAGGGTCGAGACGAGCCAACTCCGCCCCAGCCCGGAGCACATGTTAGTGGTTTGACCACTGCCTGCCCTTCTAGCTGCGGCTCTGGGTGTGCACTGGGTGCCCTGCCGAACTGTCCCCTCTGGAGCCCTTGGGTTCAGTCCCCGCGCCTTCACTCACCGATGTTCTCCTCCTATAATGTTTTTCCTTTCCTGATCTCCCTTCTTCCTCCACCTTCTTCATCTTCCTGCCTCCTGCTTGCCCATCAAAATTTAATTAAAGTTACACTCTCTGGGAAGCACCCTTGTCACCCCAGTCGGGTGTAAATCCGCCCCCCCCCACCTTGGTGCGCTCAGTCACCTCTCTCAATGTCTGTTTTGAGAGGCAGTGCAGTTTGCTGTTAACAGCAATGACTCAGGACAGACAAAAAATGTTTGGGGTCAAACACCAGCGCTGCCACTTCCTCGCTGTGTGACCTTGGCCAGGCAACTTACACGCCCTGTGCCTTAGTTTCCCCGTAAAGTACAGATGCTAATGGTACTGCCCAGTCCGAAGGGTGGTTAGGAAATGAAGTGAGATGCTCTATGTAAAATCCCTGGAACAGTGTTAGAGTCTGAACAAAGCTGAGCTATTTTTATTGTTATTGTAACTACTGATTTACTTCATTGCTTTCCAAAACAAACAGAAAATTCTTTGAGGGAAAGAAACCATGCTTGACTTAACTATGTTTGACCTAGCACAGCATCTGGGACATGGTAGGTACTCAGTAAATATTCACTGAATGAATGAAAAAATACAGATAGTAAATAAATGAAATATAGCCTGAAAATTTTACCTTTAGAGTATGTTAGTGAGTAACAGCACTGTTACTTTATCATATATGCGTTTTTACTTTTGCACATTAAGATGCTGATGGTATCGCATCAACTTAGCGCAACTGACTCACTGCTCTTAGAATCAAGAATCTCCCACTTCTGACAGAAGGGCACAATGTCGTTAATTAGCAGAAATGTTGTTCTGGAAACCACTATGTAGGCATAAACTGTGATAAAATTCCTTTGAGACACATGTAGAGAAACAAAATTTGAATTCCTACCAGAAAGAGATCAGAAAGCCTTGCAAGTTAAACAGGAAAAAAGAGTAGAGACACTTTTTAAGAGTTTGACTTCAAGACCCATTAGGTTTGCAGTGACTCATCAGTGGAAGGCAGAGATGGGCCTGCGAGAATTCTCCATCTCTACCCACTGCCCCGTGGATCCTGCAGAGAAGAGTCTGGAGAAATGTGATAAATGGGCAGAAAGAAGCCTCAATCATTTTTTTCTCCATGTTCTTCATGAAAGCATCACTTCTTGTATACTTTGAAGAAGTTTTGCTCAAATAGAGAAACGGACCTTTTTTCACCCCATAAATTCCTTTGAACCTGAATGGAGATGCTATATAATGATGGACATTTGGTATCTCCGCCGTTTGGGGGATCTTATAAAAGTTATTTCCGCCCTTAGTAATTTTAGAAGGTCTAGAGAACTCCGAGGAGAAGCCAGCCTCTAATCCGTGCCTTGAATATCCCATACTTCTTTACCAAAGGTAAACTATGTGACAGAAAAGAGCTGTATGACAAAACAAGACCATACCTCACCCTCTGTCACAGAGTTTTCGTATCATGGAAAGACTTGGAAAACTTGAAAACATCTATGAAGGTTTTTTGTAATTATAAATAAGTGCAATTCTATTCTGCAGGTGCTAAGTAGAAATGTCTGCTCTTTCTAAGTAGAAATGTCTGCTCTTACTTCGTTTGTCTTCTTACAACCCAGGCCTGGGTTTACAAAACATGGGGATAGAAAATAAGGGCGGGGTGAATTTTATAGTAATTTTATAGGAGCTTATAGAATTACTCAGATATGGAATTGTCAATTTTCCTTTTTTGCCATGAGTTATTTCTAAAACACAATCCAACTCTGTGTAAGTCAGAAAACAGTTTGATTCAATTAATTTGCTGTGGAAAGTGAAAATCCCTTATAAATAATTCCAATCCATAATTCATGAAAAGAGTGGATTTCTATTTATTTCTAAGGCTAGAATATTCTCAGTCTTCCTTTCAATCGGATCTCGTTCACATTAGATCTGTAATGAGCTTTCTTGGGAAGAAGATAATAGGCAGCAACGACTAGACACTGAAATAAATGCTTCATGACTGGCTACACCCTAGCGTCCTAACAACCTCCACAACTCACCATCCCCATTTCACAGATTAGGAAATTGAGATTTAAGCAGATTAAGCAATTTACACAAGAACTTGGATTTCAACAGGAGAATGAGAATTCCGAAGTGCACGCACTTCCTGCCGTACCACAGTCCACCATTTAATGAAAAGAATCCCATAGGATTTCAGCAGAAAGACAGTGACCTGAGACTCCAGTTTTCAAAGACCATGTTGCATAATTATAACTACAAAAGGAGAAAAATATTCCATCAGGTATTTCAGGAAAATAGCTTTCGGATCTTCCTCAGACCAGACCCAGTATCACAGGCACTTGGATAAAGAGCACAGACTAGGAAGAAAGACACTCTGATGTGGGGAGAGGGCACTGAGGAGTTTTCATGGAGCAAAAGGTGGGCACAGACTTGCTTCCCCTTCCTGGTCCTGTCTGCTCCTTTGCTGATTCCAGCTGGGTCTGAACAGGAGAGCATGGTGTATGCAAATGTTCATCAAACCTGGAAGTTTGTGGACATAAATTCCTGAAGCTGCACCTATGCCCCAAGGATAAAAGGGCCCCGGTACCATGAGAATTGCCCTTCTCAGATCCAGTGACCCCCTGCCTTCCACGGACAGGGCAGCATTGGCTCTTGCTCAGATTCTGTTAGTTTCTGTGCCCTTGGCGAGATCAACCAGAACTCAAACCTTTATAGGGTGGGTGGATGTGTGGCCTCTTCTGCAAAGCTGCGGACTCAAAGTTCCATAGCACAACACAAGGCTGCTCCTTGAACTCCCACAGATGTTAATTCTGATTATTCCTATTTCCCTTTGTGTTGTTACCCTCACTCTCTTATTCCTTATTCTTGATATTTACCAATCCTCTGTTTACTCTTAACCCTGTGTCCTTGGAAAATAAACACATTCTTCACACCAGTCAGACTGGCCATCATTAAAAAGTCTACAAATAATAAATGCTGGAGAGGGTGTGGAGAAAAGGGAACCCTCCTACATTACTGGTGGGAATGTAAGTTGGCAGAGCCACCAGGTAGAACAGTATTGAGATTCCCTAAAAAACTAAAAATAGAGTTACTATATGATCCTGCAATCCCATTCCTCGGCACATAACTCTAATTCAAAAAGTTACATGCGTCCCAATGTTCACAGCAGCACTATTTACAATAGGCAAGACATGGAAGCAACCTAAATGTCCATGGGCAGATGAATGGATAAAGAAAATGTGGTATATGTATACAATGGAATACTACTCAGCCATAAAAAGAATGGAATAATGCCATTTGCAGCAACATGGATGGACTTCAAGATTATCATACTAAGTGAAGTAAGTCAGAGAAAGACAAACATCATATGATGTCACTGATATGTGGACTCTAAAAAAATTACACATGTGAACTTATTTACAAAACAGAAATAGACTCACAAACCTAGAAAACAAATTTAGGGTTACCAAAGGGGAAAGGCGGGGGTAGGGATAAATTAGGAGTTTGGATTAATATATACATACTACCATATATAAAATAGGTAAACAACAAGAACCTACTGTGTAGCACAGGGAACTATATTGAATATTTTGTAATAACCTATAATGGAAAAGAATCTGAAAAGTTATATATATAAACTGAATCACTTTGCTGTACACTTGAAACTAACACAACATTGTAAATTAGCTATACTTCAATAAGAAAAAAATACACATTCTTCTCCCATGTTATCAGGGCAATTTATTCTCCCTCATCCTCCCTGAACAGCACTGTGGGAAGCTCTGTCTGTGTCTGCTTCCCGGTGAGCAATCTGAGCACAGGAACCTAGGTCTTTCTCAAGTTGTGCATCTACCATCTAGCGCTGTTTTCGGAACAAAGGAAGCCATTGATATGTGAAGCCAACGAAATTACACCATCAGGGCGAAGATCAGCTCGAAGTGACAAGAGTAGCTATTGAGGAGCTGACAAAGAATTTATACTCACATTTCAGTTCGAGTTTGATAAAATCCGTGTTCCCCAGATTTTCAAGAAACACTCCCCGGGGGATTAATGTTTTGAAGTAGAACGAGATGTCCGCGCTGGTTTCCCCTTGGAAAGTAGAGAAGTGCAGGTAGGATGATGGGTTTGGGAAAGAGGCAGCATTCCAGTAATTCCCTGTGAAAGGAGCAAAGAAAGAAAACAGGGTAATTTACACTTGATCATGGCAGTGATATAAAAGGTATGCATTTTCTGAGTTTTAATACATTTCCACTGACAGTAGCCCTTGTTTCTTCTCTGCCTGCTGAACAACACTGCACAAAATCCCCGCAAACATATCTTGACTTTCCAAAAGTTATATGTGGGTATGTATATAAAATATTTGATTAAGGACTGATAAACCCTACTAAGAGCAGTCCTGGAGGGGCTCTCAGGCGTATATGTCAGAAGAGGAGAAAATGGAGAGAGGCCCCTGGTTTCACGCGGTGGGTGGGTGTGGCTGGTTTGAACTCAGGCTTATGTTCGACGCAAGAAGCGCCCAGACTCGACCTAGAGGGACACACCCGCAAGGGGTCTTTGTTATTCTGCCCCTGCTTCTCATCTGCCTTTGCCTGGAGTGACCCGTGCCTGCTTCCGGCCAGCAGCCACTCAGACACCAGGGACAGGCGCAGCAGGAGTACAGCCGCGGCAGGCGCAGAAGCCCCGCGGAGCCAGGAGCTGAGGAAAGAGGTGGGGTGACAGGCCAGTCATCTCCCCACCCCTCCTGCTCCAAACCCCAGAGGCGAGTTGCTGTCAAGGGAGTGTCTCCTCCCCAGCCTCTTCCTCCCTGGGGACTCCAGGGGACACTCTGACCTGTGGGTGTTTTGGGGGGCGGGACTGCTGAGCTGAGCCCACCTGAGCGCTCACAATCAGCCTCTACCCTTGAACTCATGGGGTAGACACAGTTGTACCCGCCCCCCTCCCTACTCATTGCCTGGTAGTAGCCAGTGGCCCCAGGAGAAAGGCAGTTCACAGGGCAAAATACAAGCACCAAACTGGAGGACTCACATTCCATCAGAACAGATGGACCAAGAATTTAATATGATACCAAGAGCTTACTCCAGACTTTATCTCCAGGGGAGAGATTCCTTTAGAATGTGCACATTTCTGAGTACGTTTGCCAGCACAGCTAGGGACCGAAATACATGGATATGCTTTAAAACAGTTACTAAAGCCTTTACCTTTAATACTAAACCCATGTTAAAGTCACCAGGTGAGGTCCAAAATGGAGTCACTCTTGCTAAGCCCCAGGTCAGCAAAGCAAAACTTAACTGAGTTTCTGTGCTCCGCTCACCCAGAGAAGGAAGGCCCAGGCCACCCAGTCAACACTTGCCTGCTCGGCTCAAGGTACCTGACGCTCCAAGCCTTCCCTCTGCTCGTGTAAGCGGAGCATCCCTGCTTCAAGCACCAGCACACGGTCAGTGTAACTTCCTTGTTCCTGCTCCCTTCGGTCTGTAAACATCTCTCCTTGTACAGCTCTTTGGAGCTCCTTTCTCTCTGCTGGACTGGAGGCTGCCTGATTCATGAGCTGCTAACTGAAAGCCGACTAGACCAGAGCAGTAAACTGCCTGTGGAAAATGTTCTTTTAACATCTAAAATACATGTTTTTTTAAAAGTTGATTTTGCCATATCTTTCCTTCAAAGAACACAATGAATCAACTACATTTACTCTGTTAGTTTCTATCTACAATATTTTTTCCTTCCTTTTATGCAAATAATGCATACAGGCAATAAGTTCAACTGCTATTCTTAAATAGAGTTAACTTCGTGTTGGTACTGCTATGCTTATGCCATAAGTTCAAATTAAATATATAATGTTGCTATATTATGAGATATTAAAGTATCCTCATTTAATTAATTCCATAACATCTTACGGAAAAACCCAAATGAACTTTTTGGCCAACTCAATATAAGCAGTCAGTCAGTGCAAAGTATGTTTGTAAACGTCTCCATTAAGGTAAAACCAGTGGTGGTGGAGTCCACTGTTGAAGGTGTCCCAAAAGTCTTAGTGCAGTTTCAAGCTCTTTTTTAAAAAACTGCGATATCATAGCTTTCAGTAGGAGAAAAATAGACTGGTTTCCTCTTGGGAAGAAGGATGTGATATGATATTGGTTAGAAAAATACCTGAAAAGAAAGAATCTTAACCATGGTTTAAGTTTCTATCACCTGAGCTCTGAGCACTCTTCCCAGCTCAAGATCTGGCTTCAAGTCTGGTGAGAGGAGTTCAGTCACCTCTCCCAGCTAGCTGAAAATGAAGGTCTCTCAGATAACAGCTAAAGTTGCTACCCTGTCACCAATCAGAGTTCTAGGAGGGAATGAAGAGTCCCCAGGGCTGGCAGGATTCAGCTCACCTAATGGGTGAGAGAGCCTTTTAGCAACCTAGGAGCCGGCAAGGATCAGTCCCCAGCCACGTTTCAACCTGAAGGCAAAGCAATTCCATCTGTTTAGGCTGTATCCCCAGGACATAGATGTAATTAACATTTTAAAGTTTCAATCCAATCAAATGCATTCTTACTTTCTGAGGTGGTAATGTATTAACAGAAGGGCAGTTGTCTAAAATGATTCTAGAAAAAAGGAAAGCTAAAAGTAAAATATGTCAGTATTTATTTGAGGTCCGGCACTGGTTATTCAGACAGAAATATCCCCAGAGAGGAGAAGGACAGTTCAATCCGTTATTCTCATTTGCTGAAATATCCCTGCAGACCACAATTCCATTAGCTCTCATTCTATGCTCACTAAGCAACTCTGAATTAATTTGGTCTCTGGAATGAATATATTCACAGGGAAATTATGCCTTGTACAAATGGTGGTTATCAGTCATCATTCCGGAAATGTCTGGATGACCACATGACATCTTTGGAGTCGTCGCTTGTGGGCTGTCCCCAGTCTCTGGATGAATTGACTAAGTCCAGATTCTTGGCCAGCAACAGTGAGGACTCTACCTGGACCTGACTGATGGTGGCAGCTGAGGTATCCACGCTGGGGAGAGTCACTGGGACACAGGCAGAGGGGACCAGAAAGTCTATTTAGATTTTTAAAAACCTCACCATTTGAAATATTCACTTTAGTCATACTTGATAATGTACATAGTATATGAGTACAGTGGAGCATGGATAGAATTCATAAGTAAGCTTGTTGGGATGTGAGCTTAAAGGCTTTAGTGAGCGGGGGCAGAATAAGAAAGTTTGGGTGCTGCTGTTCCAGACCCTGATGAACTTCTGTGAGGCCTGTTCTGGTGAGTCTGTGGCCCAGTCTCCAGGATTTCTGGTTATAACAAAATAACATGAGCGCTTTTCCTAGTGCTCATTGCACCGCCTGATGCAAGGAGCTTATAGCATTATTACTGTTAGTTTATATTGCTCCCAGCTGACCGTAAGCTCCTTGAAAGCTGGGAGAAAACCATTTCATCTCTGCAACCTTTAGCTCCAGAACATATTAAGTACTCAATAAATAATTATTAAATCAATGGATAAATGAAACAGTTGGATAAGTTATATCCAATTCCACTCCATATGCAAAGTCCTCATGGGACAAAATCTACTTCATAGTAACCTGAGTATTAAAGATATTAAATAAATATAAATAAAAGCTAACGCTGCTTTAGCACCTACTATAACTGGACAACAGCCCCTGCTAGCACCCCATAATTTTCTTTATCCATGACTTAATTCCTATTATTCCCTATAGACCTTACTGAACGATGCCACGCATTTGCAAGACTGATGGGCTTATAACCTTAAGGTTGTTGAAATGGCTGCAATTTGTACTTGCTCTCAAGGTCAGCACTGCAAGGGTCAAGTGACACTGGACGAGCACACTAAGTTGGGAACGAGAGTCACTGGATGGCAAGCATGGTGCCACAGCAGGTGGCAGGACGGCCAGCGTGTACAGGCAGAGCGGGCAAGGATGGAAACTGAGAGGGAAAGTGCGAAGCAGAACAGAAGTAAACATCTGAGATGGGAGGGGCCAGTCCACAGTAACAGAACAACAAGGCAGGTGGAAAAGGGTGAGGGACCCATCCCAGGGCAGAGGCAATGGTCAGCAAAGGCTGAGCAAAACAGTTGGGGTGAGGTTGATGGTTCTACCAGCTTGAAAACCAGTTGGTCATGTGAGAAGCCTTTAAAGTACCTCTGGGCAAAGCCTGGACTCATCTCGGGAGGGCAGAGGAATCAGGGAGGTACCTTCAGCTGGTGCAGGAGAGTAGGGCTGGGCGGCGAACCCGGCCTTGCTGACACCCACCATCACTTCAAACCTCAGTCATTCGTAGAAAATGCAGTATCGTGCACTCATCCAAATTCTTTAACAGGCAATTACTTTAATCTCACCAGTGATAATTTAGCATGGGATTCTGACTTCAAAATTTCTAAGGATTTTTTTTGATGGGCAGCAATTAATTTTAAGCCTAATTTTAATTTCTAACATTGTATTACATGTACATGGTTTTAAAAGTCAAGTGGTGCTAGAAGGGATACAGAAAAATGCTGTTCCCTGCTCCACCCTCCCCCTAGCAAACCCAATTTCTTAGTGACAATTCTTTTTGTATCCTTGTATTTCTAAAATCTACCTGTGTAGATATTTATTAATATATGCATTTTAAACAGTCTCTACTGACTTTCCTGGATGCCAGATGAGAACCGAGCATTTTTACAAGCCCACCTCCCTATTTCCTTTCTCCATATTCTCCCCAAATAGCAAAATCACAGATTTGGGAGTATGTTGAAATTCAATATTTACATTTTTAGGACTATTTAAGTATTATTCACTAATGAGCCAAGTAGTGAAATCTAATTATGTTTTCTTTTTGTGTACAATGTTTTG
This sequence comes from Balaenoptera musculus, assembly GCF_009873245.2. Classification (NCBI taxonomy): domain Eukaryota; kingdom Metazoa; phylum Chordata; class Mammalia; order Artiodactyla; family Balaenopteridae; genus Balaenoptera; species Balaenoptera musculus. The sequence continues at coordinate 8,165,619 of NC_045793.1, forward strand.
TTTCTCTAGAATTGAGTTACCTATTTTTTTTCATTTACCTAGTTTTCCATCTGTCATGAATTCTTTACAAATTCTCCAACACACCTGAAAAGCTCTTCTCAAAAATTTCTGACATTCGATACATCAGGCAATCCAGCAGTCACATTTTTGTGACATCCTGTGACAGGATGGGGCATCCTGTGACAGCCCTTCATTCTTCTGCCACTGTCCACGCTGGTTCTTCTCATGGCCTGGGACCGCCTTCTTGCCCTTATTGCAGGGGCTTCCTTTTGTGCCTCTTCAGTATTAAACCTCCCAATTCCTGGGTCTCTCTGAATTTGGGTGACCCCTCTTTCTGGATCTACACCCTCATTTTCATGGAGCACATTCTCAAGTAGCTTCTTGAGAAAAGGGATGTGTGAAGTCAACCTCCTAAATCCCTGCTCTTCTGAAGAGTCATTATTCTGCTTTCACATGTAGTTGAGACACTCCAGAAAATTATTTCCCCGGGGAATTTTAAAGGCATTTCTCCACTATCTTCAAGCTCTCAGTGTCGCTGTTGAGAAAGCTAATGCTTTCTGATCACTACATCGTTCACATAACTGATGGGGTTCAGGACGTGCTACCCCAAAATACGGCACCTTGGGAGACTGAGTGTTTCCAGCTGAAGTGATGTGGGCAATGCCAGGTGCAGGAGGGCTTTCTGGGCTCCCGCTGAAGCAGGACAGGAGACTCTCGTGTGAAGTGCCCTCCTTCCCCAGAGGACAGGCGCATCCTCACCTCCAAAGAGAACGGGGCAGAGAGGCATCCGAGGAACAGGCCTTGCAAGGTTGCCTCCACTCGGCTCACACTCTGTCCTGTCCCGTCTTTCCATGACTTTCTACCCTTCATCTAACGGAGCAGCAAAACACTGAGGTTTAACCATTTCTTTGGGTCTTCATTTCCTCATGAAGGTTCCTGTATCATGTAAAACTTAAATACATTTGTATGCTTTTTTCCTGTTAAGTAAACCCAGCCAGGACCCCTAGAGGATCGAGGGAAAATTCCTTCTCCTGCGTTACTCATATTTTTTCCTCTCTGGAAGCTTTGAGAATCTTTCCTTTAACTCCCTTAATTGAAAGTTCATACCATCAATGGCCTTGATGTGGCTCTTTTCCCACATCAGGTCTGGACTTTGATAGTTTCTCCTAATCCCCTTTCTCAGGCACCTGTTAGTTTTATATTTATCTGTCTTTCTTTTGCCCCTTTGCATTCCTAATTTTGATCTTTTTTCTTTGTGTTCGACTTCCTTGGACATTCCTTCAGCTTTATTTCCAACACTGCTATTGTCTTTTTATTTCAGCAATCATATTTCAAATTTCCAAGTATTATTTCTTGTTCTCTGACAGTCCTCATTTTTAAAGCGGGCTGTTGTGGGTTCTGTTCAGTTTTGGATGCAGTATCTTACCTGTCCGAGAATGTTAATTTAATTATTGAAAGTGTCCTTCTGTCTTCTGCGTTGTCTCCATTTCTTCAGAGGTCCCCTTTCCTGCCCCATTGCTAGTTCGGGCTCCCTCTTCACGTTACCTTCAGTGGCTGGTGAGTCTTCCTATGCACTCACACTGAACAGTGAAGGTCTAGACAGCTGCCCGGCTGCCCCGTGAGTGTGTGTGTCTGGGAGTGGTGGTGATTTGCTGGCCAGTGGGCTTCACCACAACGAGGAGAGCTCCCTGTCCTGTTGAAGGGCCCCCAAGTGTCAGTATCTGTGGCCTTTCATTTTTTGGTCACAGATCATTCAGTCTCTTGAGAGAAGGGCCCTCCAGTTTCATGAGGTGTATGCGTGCGGTGGTCAGTGTTCCGGGACGCTTACATAGATTTCCATGTTTTTGTTCTGTTTTAATGAAGGCGTTCCCCCCCACCTTCTTTGGTGCCTCCTGTCTGGAGTGGAAACCTCTCACCTCCCACGTGGGTAGAATAGTACAGTCACCAGAGTGTGGGAGGAGGCGAAGTTGGTTCTAACCGATGTTTACGCAGACTTTTAACCAATCCTGTTCTGAGCCTCCCCTTCCCCCAGCCTTTGGTGACTCCAACTCCTGAACTTTGTGGAATTCCTCAGCTTTCATCTGCCCATCAGCAGTCTGGACTTACCGACATTCTTGTACCGTCAGCAAGGAAGCAAGTGAACGTGTGATACGCTGAGGTTCCCTCTGGGTGGTGCTGAGGATGCAGTGTGGGGGACATAGGGAACACAGCAGGTGACCTCAGGGGGTGGCGCTGGCCTGTCTGTTACTTGGTGAAGCTGCCATGTGCCGGTCCACGTGCAGGCTCCAGAATCAGACAGTCCGGCTCTATCACCCTCGCCCACCGGGCAACTCTGGACAGATTTCTTATCTTCTTAAATCTCAGTGTCCTCATTTGTACAACGGAATAACATTGGAACCTCTTTTAAAGATGGTTGGGAATCACAGCACATCATTCATGAAATGTGCTTAGCAGGGCGCTGAGCACAAGATAACTGTTCAGCGCACGGTATTATCCACCACAAAACGGGGGGCTTCGGTGTCACGTTCACTCACTGTCCAGGGCTTGGCCAAGGAGCGGGGAGGCTGGGAGAGGAGCTCCCTTCTTTTGACGTGTGACCCGATGCCCTGAGCGTCTCCTGAGCCCACTTCTCCACAGGGGAGGCAGCAAACAGCCCAGGCAGACCCAGCGCTCACCCACAACCCCGGGCCCTCCGGCGGCCGGCGTGTCCCTGCCCCGCACCCGGCTGCCTTTTGTCCTGTTCTCCTCTTTCCTCACTCCTCTGCTCCCCTTTCACTGGCTGTCAAGGCTGTGCGCTCCCACTTTCTTTGTCTCCTTATTGACTTAAAAAAAAATGTCCATTCAGGACACACAAACGAGAATTCTCCTTGAGCCCTGGCACCATGATAGAGGGTTTTGTAGAGAAGCCATTGCATAAAAATCTGATGAAAGGAGTGACTGAGCAACTAAGAAACTAGAGTTATCCAAACACTATAAACAGGTTCATTTGAACGAAGGTGACCAGAGACACACGATGGGCAGAGACGGGGACGAGAAGCTGCACGAGGCTGCACCTCGAAGTGTCCGCCCCTGCTGTCCTTCCTTCCTCCTCAGAGGGGACACAGGTAATCAGGAAAAGGTGACAAAGCAGTGGGTGCAAGAGCTGGCACTAGCCCGACGTGGAGAAGACTGCGCGTGGCTCTCCCGGGTGTGGTTCAGTGGGGTGTGTGGCCTGGATGCCAGTGGATGCTCCCATCCTCTCCCAGACGCGGCAATTTCTCCAGAGTCACCAAATGGCCCAGCACTGGAACTGCACCGAGAAGCGTATCTACAGCTTCTGGTTAAAGCGGCAAGCACTTTCCAATGTAAGTACTAGCTCTGAGGAGACTAATTACTCTGAAAATTTTTAGTGACCCAAAGGTTAGAAAATTGGAGTATTCTTTGAGTTATGTAATGAGGCTTCTATTGTTTACTATGGCTGGGTGCTATTTACAACAATAAACCAGATGGCTTCATTTGCATGCAGATTTGAGTCTATTTGTAGAGGTGGCCTTATGGGTAGAAAAAAATTACTTCCTTAATTAAACCATTTTGTGCATTCAGGAGAGGTAAACGTAGCTTTGTTCTGCTCTCAGCCTCATTTTATAGGGCGAGCTCAACTCAGAACCAAGGGCTGCAAGTTAAGATCTGCCCTGGACTCAGCCATTCCCTCTGCAGTGTTTCATCCTCTCCAGCATGCAGTTTCCAAGGCTACAACCGAAAAGGGTGATATTATAACCTTGTGAGAGGAGTCAACAATATAAAGTTTTCACCCTGTGTCTGTGACTTGGTTCCTTTGGGCAAGAATGGGGATGGGGCCACACATAGAAAAACAATATGACACTAGCAATGAAATATCCGAAAGAGAAATTAAGGAAAAGATCCCATTTACCATCATACCAAAAAGAATAAAATACCTAGGAGTAAACCTACCTAAGGAGGCAAAAGGCCTGTACTCTGAAAACTATAGGACGCTGATGAAAGAAATTAAAGACCACACAAACAGATGGAAAGATATACTGTGTTCTTGGATTGGAAGAATCAATACTGTTAAAATGACCATACTACCCAGGGCAATCTATAGATTCAATGTAATCCCTATCAAATTACCAATGGCATTTTTCACAGAACTGGAACAAAAATTTTTCTAATTTGTATGGAAACACAAAAGACCCCAAATAGCCAAAACAATCTTGAGAAAGAAGAATGGAGCTGGAGGAATCATGCTCCCTGACTTCAGACTATACTGCAAAGCTACAGTCATCGAAACAGTGTGATACTGGCACAAAAACAGACACATAGATCAATGGAACAGAATAAAGAGCCCAGAAATAAATCTGTACACTTATGGTCAATTAATCTATGACAAACAAGGTAAGAATATACAATGGAGAAAAGACAGTCTCTTCAACAAGTGGTGCTAGGAAAACTGGACAGCTACATGTAAAAGAGTGAAATTAGAACATTCTCTAACACCATGTATAAAAATAAACTCAAAATGGATTAAAGACCTAAATGTAAGACTGAATACTATAAAACTCTTAGAGGAAAACATAGGCAGAACACTCTTTGACATACATTGCAGCAATATTATTTTTGGATCCTTCTCCTAGAGTAATGGAAACAAAAGCAAAAATAAACAAATGGGACCTAATGAAACTTAAAAGCTTTTGCATGGCAAAGGAAACCATAAACAAAATGAAAAGACAACCTATGGAATGGGAGAAAATATTTGCAAACGATGTGACTGACAAGGGTTTAATTTCCAAAATATACAAACAGCTTGTGTTGCTCAATATAAAAAACAAAAACAAACAACAAACAACCCAAGCACAATATGGGCAGGAGACCTAAATAGACATTTCTCCAAAGAAGACATACAGATGGCCAATAGGCACATGAAAAGATGCTCAATGCTGCTAATTATTAGAGAAATGCAAATCAAAACTACAGTGAGGTACCACTTCACAGTGGTCAGAATGGCCATCATCAAAATGTCTACAAATAATGAATGCTGGAGAGGGTGTGGAGAAAAGGGAACCCTCCTACACTGTTGGTGGGAATGTACATTGGCGCAGCCACTATGGAGAAGAGTATGGAGGTTCCTCAAAAAACTAAAAATAGAGTTACCATATGATCCTGCAATCCCCTCTTGGGCATATATTTGGAGACATGAAAATTCTAATTTGAAAAGATACACACACCCCAATGTTCACTGCAGCACTATTTACAATAGTCAATACATAGAAGCAACCTAAGTGTCCATCCACAGCTGAATGGATAAAGAAGATGTGGTATATACACAATGGAGTATTACACAGCCATAAAGAAGAATGAAATAATGGAATTTGCAGTAACATGGATGGACCTAGAGATTATCATACTAAGTGAAGTAAGTCAGACAAAAAAAAGACAAATATCATACGATATTGCTTATATGTGGAATCTAAAATAAAACTTATTTACAAAACAGAAATAGACCCACAGACACAGAAAACAAACTTATGGTTACCAAAGGGGAAAGCCAGGGGGAGGGATAAATTAGGTGTTTGGGATAAACAGATACACACTACTATATATAAAATAGATAAACAGCAGGGACCTACTGTATAGCACAGGGAACTATACTCAACATTTTGTAATAACCTATAATGGAAAAGAATCTGACATATATATGAGTCACTTTGCTGTACTCCTGAATCATTGTAAATCAACTATACTTCAATTAAAAACATTTTAAAAAGAGTATGATCGGGAAACCCCAAAGGTCATGATGCTCACTTGGGGAGCTTTCTGCACTGCTGTGAGCTGACCGATAGCTAGACTGGGTATGTGTGTGATAAAACTGAATTGCTCTCAATTAGTCATGAAAACTCACATACCAAATCCATTAATGGTACATTTAAACACAACGGTACAGGGACTTCCCTGGTGGCACAGTGGTTAAGACTCTGTGCTCCCAATGCAAGGGGCCCAGGTTTGATCTCTGGCCAGGGAACTAGATCCCACATGCATGCCGCAGCTGAGAGTTCACATGCCACAACTAAGGAGCCGGTGAGACTCAACTAAGGAGCCCGTGAGCCTCAACTAAGGAGCCCATGAGCTGCAACTAAAGAGCCCGCCTGCCGCAATGAAAGGAACCCACGTGCAACAACTAAGGAGCAGGTGAGCCACAACGAGGGAGCCCATCTGCCACAACTAAGACCCAGTGCAACCAAATAAATAAATAAATAAATAATTTAAAATATAAACGTTAACGGTACTTAAGAGGTCATTCTATTTCCTTTCGAATGCTTGAAACAGCTGTGTGTGCTTGGGTGTTTGGAGGTGGGGAGCAGGTCTAAGTTCTCCTGTAAAGCTCTTCAGGGTCTCCACCTTAGATCCCTAAATCTCCTCAAACTTTCCTTACTGGGTCTATGGGTTATTCCTGAATTATCCTAAGTATACCGAGGTTCAAATTAAAAATTAATAACCGGAACTGGAGAAATGAATAACTAGGTATGTGTGTAATGGAAGCACGTGGGCTTCCTGCTCTTGGGTAAACCCCAAAGGTTTCTGTGTGATTGATTCCAAAGAATGAGGGAATAGCAAGACTTAATCTCTCATATTCCTGTGAGTAAGGGATTGCAGGAAGATCTATTTGATATAGCAAAAATAAAACTTTGTAGAACAAATTTATATCCACTACATGCAGGTTGGTATGGAAAATATTTAACATGTACTATATGTAGTACACTGAAATGGCCATGAGAGGGTGACTGCAGATTGCCCACCTTTTAAAGCCTTGTGTGTCCCCGGCATGAATCCTCTGCCTTTCTTTCTTTTCCTGAGTGATTTCCTACACTTTCATCATTTTAAGTACTAACCTTAGGTCAATGATTCTCAAATTTATGCATATGGGTACATCTCTAGTGTGAGTTTAAGATTAACATACGCATTTCTTACTAGACAACTTTACCTTGATTTACAAGTACCTCAAACTCTAAATGACTGAAAGTGAACACATATTTCTTCCAAATTAACTCAACTTGCAGTATTCTCCACTTTGGAACTGTTTCTACTTTGCCACCTAAGCCAGAAACATGGGAGTCATTGCTGGGTATGCAATCCACCCCCAAGGCCTGGCAATGGCCCCTCTGAAATATCCTGCGGTGTGTTCCTCCTCTCTACTCTTTCCGCTGCCTTGGCTCGGCCGTCATCTCTGCCTGAATCCTGCACTAACTTTTGGTTCTGCTTCCAGTGTTGGGATCTCATATCCATTCTTTACAAAGCCAACAGCGAAATCTCTCTAATGCACAACTGACTGTGTCACTCTTGTGAGCAAAAGCCCTAATGGTTCCAAATGCCTCCGGAATGCACTGCAAGCTCCCTGATGTGGCATATGAACCCAGTTTCTCTAGCCTCTTTTCTCCCTACCCCTCACCTTAGAATGTAAGCTCCACCACGTGCAGCTGCCCGGTTTCCACTGACCGCAGTGCTGGTATGGACTCATCTCTATTTGCATAGTTTCCTCCTTTTGGATTATCCTTTTCTCCATCTGTTCCTCTCCCATCCTCCCAACTCACCCACTGCAGCTGGCCTGACTCCTTCTCGTCCTTTAAGGCTCAGTTCAGGTGTCCCCTCCCCAGGTGGGTGCAATGCACTTTCCCTGAGCTCCTGTGACATCTTGAATCTATCATTGTGCCCAACTAAAAGTATTACTATAATTACTTTCCTATGTTCTCCTCCTCTGCTAGGCTGTGAATTTCAGAGAGCAGAGATCATATTTTCTCTTTCTTTCTCCCTGTAGTATGCAGCCTGACACACAGAGGTGATCAGTATGTGTTTCTTGAGTAAGTGAAAAAATGTTTTTCTAAAAATAATTTGCAGCACTGATAACCCCACTACCAGTTATTACCACTTCTTGATGTGACCATCTGCAAAGCCGACCTTCTACAGTTTCAGAATTGGAGTTATTTAGCCCACAGGGACAGAAGCTTTTCTAGGTTTGGCATTATTTATTTGGACGTCTAGGCACATTCAGTATTTCCCTTCTTGGAGATCTGATGTGCACAGAGGTCACTTCTGTCTTTACTAGGTTTCCCTTTGCTGTCCACCTCCTCGTATCTTTTTCTCTCTTGGTATAATTTTAATTCATGGTCTCATACCATTAAGCTCCATTTCATGGTCCGCCCTGCTGTCAGGAAGGATGGTCCTGGCAGGACAGTAAAGACGGCCGCGCGCGTAGGCACCTTCGGCCACTGTGCAGAGAAGGAGGCTATAACGAGAGTGGCCCTTCCGTATTGATAAACTACAAAACCCCCAGAACCCCACAGCCATAGGAAAACAGATTTTATATCAAATCCATTAGGTGAGTAAAATGTGGAAAAAAGCCGCCCATTTCAGCAGAATGGTAGATGTGAACATCGGAAACTGCTCTACCTGGCAGACTAATGGATTGCTACGATGTGTACAATTATGCTACACAAATCAAAGTTTCTTGTTGGTGCTTCTTTTCATTACAGGAAATAAAAAGATTCACACGTCCTATTCATCGATAACTGTCATTTTCCTACTGAAAACTGCCACGGTCCTCGTGTCTTCAGGAATGGGCTCAGTAAAGCGACCACACAACCCACGACGCAAAGTGAAGGAGAGGAGCAAAGGAATGTCAGCTTTTGACACCTGTTCTCTAATTATATATAAATAAGCCTGTTTGTAAATTAGAGAAATAGCTCCTTGGTCACAAGATCGTGGTAACGAGGTAAAGCGACAGTGGCATGCAGAAGCATTATGAAACACCAAAGAACCATGAAGAGGCAAAAAATTCCTTTGTGCCTCTATTTAGTAACAATGATAGAAAACGAACATGTATTTCTATGTATGTAGGAGCCGGATAATTGGTTTGGATTTATACATAACATGCTGTAGTTTCTTGCCAACTCATAAAACAAAACTATAAGATAAAACTCAGGAAGAAAGAAGCACAGTTGAAAGAAAGCCTGAAAACAAATCCCATTCAGTGGCTAAGTGAAAATAATTTCTAATATGAACGTGAATAGTGCATCAAAGCTGAAATAAGCAGTCAGATATTAAGGATAAAAAGAACACACTGAGAACACGATTCATTTTGTGATTGTGATTCTTTGCTGTTGTTTTCGTAGTGTGAGGCTTGGGTGTGTAGACACTGAGCTTTGGTCTGATCACCGGAGTAACGATTGCAAAGTGGAATTCAAGCTGATTGTAGAGGACACATATTGGTCTGTGATTATGTAAGACTGCAGGAGTTTTAGAACTTTGTGTCACATAGTTAAAACAGATAATAAAGTGAGTGCAATGGCATCCAATATGTTGATTTAGGACAGTGTTAATTTCAAAGGAATCTGGGAATTTGTATGAGGGCAGGACGGACGGCCTGAGTGGTGACCAGATGCCGAAGTGGCTTGAAGGGTGAATAGCGGGATCCCCAGCAGGTGCTGCTGAGTGTGTGGTTATCACACCCCGAGGGCACGTGCCAACTGCACCGAGGGTCCAACTGGGCTGCAGCATAAAATATGTTCACCGAATGCAGAGGTACTGCTGCAGTCCCACGTGGCAGAACCTCACTCCACATTTATTGAGCGAAATGTGGTACAAAAGTACACTCCCGGCTGATGAAATATTAAAGAAGTCATTACAATGAAATTCAGTATGACATGACGCTCTACGATCAGACTTACACTTTCTACTTTGAAACGTCCAGTTGTAACATGGAAGTTTTGGTCTCACTCTTGCTTTTGAGGTCATGGAGAGCAATGGGAAGGCTGTCTGCTCAGAATCGAGCTGCTTGGGGATCTCAATATTTAAAAAAGTGAATTTAGATTATAACACAAAGCAAAAGTTGAAGTTTTAACTGCCACCGCCTGGTGCTGTAGGTTAAGCTAACTTGAAACTGAGTAGATGGTGCCATAACCTGGGGTTTGAAAGCAATTATTTCCAACAGCCTGGCAGCCACCCAGAGCCCAGCAGCTTTGAAACACGCTGCATTCTGACCTTTTCTCCGTCTTGGGCTCCGGAGGAAAAACGGAGGTTTTAAAAATCAGATCAGAAGGTGCACAAACAGAGCACTGAATGGATTCTGATGGAACCAATCTCACATTTCACCTTTCCAAACTTTATGGGAAGTTTATGGGGATTTATTGTTTCAAGAACAGAAGGACATTTACCTACAGATGCAGGGGAATAAAGTTCAAGTACATTTAGTATTGGCGAATGGTCGCTTTATTGCTGATTTCAATCCACTTGACTTTCTCCTTAAACTTCCACCCTCCACCTCGAGTTGAACACACATACACGCACACACACACACATCTTTTTAGTTTGGTGCTTCACTGGTTTGTAACATTTTAAGGAGCTTTTAATAGTAAAAAAATGCAAGAAACCAAAATGTGTAAATCTATTATGGCATATTCAAAAATATAATACAGTGTGGTATAAACAGTAAAATAGAGCTAAGTGAAGGGTCAATTGTATATTGTGAAGTGGCATGCAGTTTGCAGAATAAAATGCATATGACAGCTCCATTTTGTTAAAAAGTAGATTGTGAGTTGTATGTGTGCCTGATACATATATATGTATACATGTATGTACATACGTATATAGAAGATAAACACCCTTATACACGTGTGTGTGTGTATTCATTTAAGCACACAAAAGTCTAGAAGGATTAAAAGTAAAAGACAAAAGTCCAGAAGGATTCTCATCAAACTTTAATTGGTTACCTTTGTGGATGGGATGGAAGATTTGTTTTGGGAAGGACCCAGGTTGTGTGTGTGTGTGTTTGTGAGAGAGTAGAAAGAAGAAAAGAGAAACGTTAAGTGGAAGAGGAAAAGCAAGGCTGCAAGAAAGGGAGTTTTGGGGAAGAACTTAGCACGGGGCTGAGCATGAGTGGAGTGTGATGGAGGAACAAGGCACACAGAGCAGGTGAAAGAATGTAAAAGTGTTCCGTGCTAGGAATTAAATGACCTTGGATGTTCCTTGTGTGATACAAACAAAGGTCAGATTATTTTCCATTACTTTTGGTTACTAGACGGTATTTTTGAAAAGAAATTACATAATGGGACTGTGCAGTGGGGGTAGAGGAGGCCTCGGCCTTTGCATTTGGATTATAGGTCCCTGGGCCTCACCCTAAAGCCATACTGGATCTGCAGTGGGAAACGGGGACGTTCTTCCCTATCCTGAGAAAGAATAAGGTCCTTGAGGCTGTACCATTCATGTGGAAGGCCTGGATGCCATGGAGGCATTCCTAAACTATAACTGCCCATGTCTGTCTAGTTAACCAACTAACTAACTAACAGTGATGCTGTAAAACTTTTTTTACGGTGAATTCTCTCTGGACACAGGCAAACTTTTCTTCACTAATACTTATTCTGTTAAGATTCTGGACTACATAGAGTTATTAATACTTATTAATATTTAACTTTATAGAGTTATTAATAATCATTAGTAGTAGCTAAAATCTATCAACTCATGTTCCAAGCAATGTTTCAGTACAGGCATTATCTCCGTCTTCACAACATCACTTGAAGTGCTAGTATTAGCTCCATTTTTCCTATGAGGAAACTGAGGCACAGAAATTTTAATGTGAACACTCAGAGTTTCATTATAAACCCACGTCTAATTTTAAATGGAGTATAATCTATAATCTATAAAATAATGAATCACTATGTTGTACACCTGAAACTAATAATACTATAAATCTACTTCAATTAAAAAAACAAAATTCAGGTCTCGTTGTTTCAATACCAAGGCTCTTTCCACAAAAAATGCTGTCACTCTTTTCTATAAAGCAATTCCCTCTCACTCCCCTACAGCCCTCAGCTTTTCTTATAAATAGAGATTAACCCTCAAAACATTTCTATGGGATTTTGTACTGGCTTCCCTGCACCTGAAGGGAGCCTGAAGACGCTACTATATTCCTATCTTCAAATTTCAGCTGAAGGAGATTTGGAGGAGATTCTTCTGTAAGGCTCAGGTAGTCTGGGGAGAAGACAGCCATGTTCTGCCTCATATCTCTATTGAGAACCTGCTGCCTGCCACGCACAGCTCTAGACCTCATGGAAGATCCACATCCAGGGACCTGTTAATTGTGTCTCTCTCCAACATCATCCTGTTCTACTCTCTCCTTTGTTCACTAGGCTCCAGCCACACCAGTCTTCTTTCTCTTATTCAAAATACCAATCTTGTTCCAATCTCTGACCTATTTCTTCTCCCTGGAATGCTTCCTGATACTTCTCATTACTCAGCAGTCAGTCACCTCCTCAGAGCCAATGTCATCTTTTCAAAGAAATGGAAAATCCGCCCTCAAGGCATCCCTAGTCATTCCCAATGGATTTCATTTTCATAGCATGTATCACTATCTAATACATCAATTTATACATTAAGTTTACTTATTTATTGCCTGTCTTTCCTCAACTAGGATATAAGGTCCATGCATGCAAGTGCTTTGCCTGCTTTGTTATTTGTTGTGTTTCTGGCACTTAGACCTTGCTTGGCACATAGAAGGTGCTCAATAAACATTGTAGAATGAATGAGACATACAGTCTTGGGCCCACCGGTTTGGGAACTGTGGGTCATGTAGTCTAACAGCCAAGGAAGGCTTCAAAAGATCAACCTCTACCCGGAGATGGAGTTGCTACTTGCCTAAATCAAGCCTTGTTATTATATTAGAGATGTGATGAGCTCAGTAATATTTATTGAAGTTATTTAGAAAGAGTAGCATAAAAATGATTTCATATGACAAAATACTAAAGATACTTTAATTTATTCTTTATATACCTTGTCAAAGTATTTGTGACTTTTTTTCAAGTGACTTTGAGCTGAGTTTACATAATTTCTGGTTGCATGTGACACACTGAGAGAAGATTCATAGCACTGAGGTGGAATGGTCATGTGAGAGAGGCCAGTTGTTCTAAATTGGCTGTGATGGTTCAGCTTCCTAATGTTCTACACTCATGAAGGAGTTGTCTGAAAATTCTCCATGTCAGCTGAACACTGCATTAGATCATGTGCGAAGGGTCCAATTTTCCCATATGAAGTGAAGTTTGTGCTGTAATCCTTCACAACGACACTTATCATGCTTAAAAATTGAGCTTTAGTTTGCAACCCTATACCCATTTCCTGGAGCATGGATTTGGCTGGGAGAAGACGTTCTCCAGCTCTGATATCTCCAAGTAGCTTTATATTAAAGGAAAGTTGGGTGCTGGGCCAGACTCATCCAATGAGTCTCTGCCCAGGCTCAGAGGCTCTCCTCTTCCCTCAGGGTGGCTAATGAATATATTAGCCCTATTAAGTGATATTAAGATCCTGGTCTTTCCCAGCAGGGAAACTCTTTTCCTCATCGAGTAAGGTTTCTGCCCCAATGCTTCATGAAGATACATTCTTCAAAGTTTTGCTTGCCTTCCTTGCACAGGCTCCTGTAGAAATGGGGAGGATCACCTCATTTGAGAGACTTCAGGAATGTCAGAAGGTGATGTTTGGTTTGGGGCTGCTTTGCCTCTTGTAACCCTGATCCCCCTCATGTGTCCCTACCTTCACCTCTACCAATCCTGCTCTCAGCTACTTATCAACCAAACCTCTATATGGTGGCTGTTAACGGCTTAACAATTACTCATCCCAGCTTTTTTTTTTTTTTTTAATAAGGGATTCTTGAAGATTGAAATGCCTTTAAGATCCAAACTAATTTCTAATGGTATGATTTCAAGTATCAACACAGGGTGGGGATAAATACTTCAATATCCATGGTCCATGTTTATACCTATAATAATTATCTAGTAGTTACCTTGCAGCTATGATCTACGTTTCACTGCCAGCACACACACACATGCCCTCGGAAAAACATTCAGCTTAAGAATCTTGACAAATGAGGGGAAAACGTTAGAATAACAAAGTGGACCATAAACGATTCTAATTTTCTTCACTAACGAGAATCAAGTAAAAACTTCCAAAGTTCACATGTGACAATGAATTTGGACATCAATACTTTACAGTAGAAAAAAAGGTAAATTTTTATACTTGAGAAAAATGAGGTTTACACTGAAAAGTGCTTAATAAAAATAACACTGTGGACAAAACTCACCACACTCCAGGAAAAAAGGTTAAATTATTTCATGACTTTTAACACTAAATTTCAAAATATCTTTCTTCTTGAAGAAAATACCTGGGAAAATTTCCTTCTGCTCTATTTCACATGCTTGAAAAACTATAAAGCATCCCACTGTGTATTAATCAGAAAACTCAGAGCAGGAAGGGAGAAAATTTTCACAGAAATAATTTGGAAGGTGAGAGACTAGACCTGATTAGTTTTCACAAGGTATCACAATTATTTCATGGGATTATTTCCCATGAGTGAAATGTAGCGTTCCCTCTAGATGATTTTTCCCAGGTGGTCCTCTTTTTTCGTATTTCAATCCGATATTTATTCTTTTATAATCAACAGCTCACAAACTTTAGTGTGCATTGGAATAATCTGCAGGGCTTGCTAAAAATGCAGCTTTCCGAGCCTTAATCTCAGCTATTTGGAATCACTCAGGCCTGGGTCCAGGAATCTGCCCTTTTAATCAGCACCTCAGCTGCCTCTGATGCAGGCAATCTTTTCTATAGAAGCTTTGGAAACACGGTTTTGGAGGCTACGTAATGATACCTTCTTAGAAGCCTGGCTATTTTTGGACTACTATTATTTCGAACTTTGTGAAGGGCAGACATGCCACTCCTCCTTGCTCTTGGCGCAGCCAGATCAGGACGCGAGGACAGTCTGCCAAGGAACCGCCCTCGCTCCTGATTCAGGCTTCGACAAGCCAGAACGGCTTGGAAGCCACACACATGCTGAGTGCAGGCCCATCCGCTTCGATGCACAAGTGTGTTGCTTCCTTCGCCAGAGAGATCTTCACACTGAGACCCAGGCTGGGCTGCTCTGTGGTCTCTGGGGGAAACAGGACTTTGGCTTCAGTCTACAATCTAGCGGGAGGAAGCGCAGAGGCTGGGCACCCAGCCCTCACCTTTCTGTTCTCTGCTTGTTTACTTGAGTTCATTTGACTCTTGGGACATCATTCGCGCTGGTTCTCTTCCCACAACTCTACTCCCGGTCAATTCGTTGCTCCTCCTGCCTCTCTTACAGACTTGTCCTCCCCAGGCTGCAGTCGGGCCGCTCCGCTCTTCTCTCTCTAGCCTGCCTCTCCGTGTGACCCCCGCCGTCCTCCCACCGATAACCGCCATCTGTGTCTCAGCACAGACTCTAATCAGAGCTCCAGAGCTAAGCGCCAAAAGTCCAGCAGGACACACCCATCTTTTCAGATTTCCTACCAGAAGCTTAAAAGAGCAAGCATAAAACCAAACTCACTGCCCTCACCCACCGATGGGCCCCTCTTGTGGTCTTCATCTCAAGGATCACTATGCTAGGAGTGCCCCGCTTTTAGGAAGCTTCGGGGTCCATCCTGAGCCACAGTTCCCATGCCCACGCAAAACCAGATGCCAAATTCTGTCAATTCCACCTCCGAGGTGTCTCTCCGGTCACCTCCCGCTCTCCTTCCCCATGGCTCTCGTCTCCCCGCCTCGCATCCCTCCCGCTCTCCTTCCCCATGGTTCTCGTCTCCCCGTCTCGCATCCTTCCCGCCCCGAGTCATCCTGCAAGGGGCCAGCAGGACCGCTTTTTGAACACAGGCTGAACTAGCAACACGTGTCACAGGTCCTGCCAGCAGACTCAACCCCCTCCATCTGTGATGACATTTTACTTTTGTTTTCCTTCTTCTCTTCTTAGTCTTAGTTAACCAAAATGCTATGATTCGTAGAGATAAGGATGATAATATATAATAGCTAATATTTATTGATACTTTACTGTGTGTGTCATTCACTGTGCTAGGCGCTTAACATGCATGATTCCACTCGAGTTTCACAAAACCCTAAAAAATAGGCACTGCTATTATTCCCCTTTGCAGATGAGGCAGTGGAGACTTAGAAATTAAATAACTTGCTCAAGTTCATGTGGGTAGTAAGAGGGGCTTCAGAGTAAGTCTGTCTGAATCCGCCTGTAATTCTAATCATTTCCCTCGACTGCCCATTTTTGTTGTGCTTAAAAAAATACCACAGAAAGTATTCTTACTACATGCACCCACTATGGTGGGTGGAAAGCAGTGATGGGTTTCAGCCAATCCACCTACGTTCTCTCATCCAGTTGGGTCAGGGTGAGTTTGTCACTATATTGCCTGTAAAATAAACATATAAAATAGGACCATCCCCATAGCCCCAGCTTCCTAAATTCATGCTTTTTATGCTAATAGGTTTCAAATGTATTAACTGTTAATGGCTGAGGAACTTTGTAACTCTTTCCACTGTAAATAGATTGGTTAGTTACAACTTTGTAACACTTTCCACTGTAAATAGATTGGTTAGTTATATGTTTTCCAAATATATTCAACAGAATACTAATTTCAGATTTCTGAAATATCAGTGGTCATCATATCAAAAAAGGTTTTTTCAGTCAAATGAGAAATGCAGGATTGAAAAACGTCAAACAGATTTCTCTACTGCAAGATGTCTCCCAATGCACTGTGATTCTCTGAGAAGAGGATACAGTACGTGTTGCGCACACCTTTGACCACAGAGCTCTTTTTCCCTTTTTTCTTTTTTTTTAAACACAGCTCTGATATACACCTATTTGGGAAATGCTATATCAAAATAGCTACCCGGTACTTCTGTTAATACAGAATCGATTTTTGTATTTAAAGCATATGGACTGTGCTGTTTATTTTTATTTAAACCCCACAGATGTTATTAAAGAGTGCCACCATGTTTTATTCTGTTTAGAAATTATGATAACTGAACAAATTGCTGTTTGAGGAGATGTGGAGGATTATCGATTAAACTGTTGATCTGTGTCGTCAGGGGGAGGGCACATAAACCAAAGCTTGATATTTTATAAAAACTGAGACTGTGGGTACTTACTTCTTGGCAACCCTCTTTTTATATCTAATAAATGATTCACGCACTCAAACGAGCTCTGTCACGGAGGGATCATATCTGCTTCCGGCCGTTTCTCCTCCCTAACGTTAATCAAGGCATTTGTGGAAGCGGCCAGCCCAGCAGCACGAGATTCTGTCTTCCTGAGAAAAAGGAGGTACGATGAAGGAACAAAAGCTGGGCGCGACGGTAATGAAGGATTTTTAAGCCACAGTAAAACGTTTCAAAGCTCTTTTCTTCCTCGAAGCTGCTGGGGTTTGGACCTCGGCAGCAAGGCCCGTCTCCTCCTGAGGACGGCTGCTGCCCCCTCCGCACCCTCAGCCTCCCGTTACGGTCCAGGTTCCAGGACGCAGTGGAGCTATGGCCCCACTGGGACCCGCCCGCCCCTGTCCCTCCATCCGTCCAAGCCAAGCGTAACGTATGATGAGCTTCTCCATTTTTTCAGGGAGGCTTCAGAGCTCTCTTGGCTTGCTGCCCTTCTGGAATCATGCCATGCCTTAAGATGGGAACACCTCATGAATATTTCAGTGTGGATTGATGTGCTAGTCACCAGACTAAACAGAAAATAAGAACTCTGGCCACCAAACACAATATAACATCTGCTTTTTTTGGTCAAAATTTAACCAAATGGCTGTAAGAATTAGGTACCCATTTCCCCAAGGAAATGAAACAGATTGGGTGTTAGGACCCAGACCAGAGCCTGTTTTCCTTATATGAGTTATTTTCAGTTAAATCACTGGCGAAACAAGACAGCTCCCAGGCCACTTTGGTGCTATTAACACATCTGCATCCTTCCTTCTTTTAGGTTCTATGGTGAGAATTTCAGCAAATTACCCCTTTCTGAGGATCATAAATTCTTCACTTTATGTCTCTGGAATCCGAGGGAAGTTGTCTGAACTGGACCCTGTGCCTCCAGGCCTGTCTTTTAACAGCCCCATATCCATATATGCATCAACTCCCAGCCAGTTAGGGAGATTTTCCTTCTTCTCCTGCTACACTGCTAGTTTCTTTTTGGCTTGTGGTGCCTTTGAGGTTACAACCTGACCTATGGTGACACTCAGTGGAGACAGTTCAATATAAGATGCAGCAGATGTTATGAGATGGATTGAAACCACTCAGAATAAAGAGCATAAATGGAAAAAAGGATGAAGACAGAATTCTTCCCAATATTGGGTTTTCTTTAATGGTGTCTTAGACTAGCAAACATTGCTATTTGTTGACATTTTTTTAATCTAAAGAAAATTGCTTTTTCCTATTCTGACTTCGACCTGTATGTACTAGCTTCTCTCAACCCTACATAAGCCAGATTAGGACACTTTATTCTTCAATTCATTACTTGTCAATTTGAGAACTGGGATAAATATATTATTCCAAAAGGAAGGTGTAAATTGTTATGTGAGGGTATGAAGTAGCTGATATAGACAAGTATAAAAACAAAAGAATTTAAATGAAGATCATAGTTTATATTAATTCACTGGGGGGTGGGAAAGCAAAATACAACAAGTATTTACCACACGTGCTGGATAATAAGATACTACCTGCTGCTGGAAGTAGATACACACACACACACAAAATTCTAAATGCAATTCTGTGAAGGTATATATGGTGTGGAATCCTTACAGAACCAGGCATAAGAACTATTTCAGTGTATTTTCCCTAAGTATGAAAGAATGAGGGTCAAATGTTTCAATGTAAAAAAAATGTCAGTCTTAACGAAACCACACACTCTGAGAAAAGATCATAGCAATATATAATCTTCCATAGGAAAATCACCGTGAACTTATGACCTTAAAACATGTATGTTCCATCTCTGTCATTATTAACTGTGGTCCAGCAGCAGCATATTTACCTACCATTGACTCTCCTGGTTACACCTGGTGCCCAGATTTTGGATTTTATTATTCTCTACTATTCCTGGTAGGGATGCTGATTCCTTGTCTTAGAGCAGTAGAACAAAACAAAACAAATTGGAATGGGTCTGGTATATCTTGTTGCCAGAAACCAAGCATGTTTTTAAGAATGCTAGGAGTAGTACGAAAATAGTAAAAGAATGGAATCAAGGTAAAGAGATTCCTGCTGGCCAAATTTTGATGACTCAACATTGAGAGAGAGAGAGAGAGAGAGAGAGAGAGAGAGAGACAGTGCGCACGCGCGAGAGAGAATGCAAGTGAGCGTGAATTATGGTTAACTAAAAGAAGTTGAGTCTAGTTTGTGAATGGTCATTTGCTTATAATGATACTTATAAGAGAAAAGTTAATATAAGGCATTTCAAAGACAGTTATAATACAAAGAAGGGTAAATAAAATAGGGTATGATTCATGGAGGGTTAATATTTTGTTTCCTCTGCTAATTATACTCCTGACTATAAATTATATAGTATATATATAGTAGGCACAAAACCAGCAAGCCGAATAATCCTAAGAGAGGTAGTTATTATAATGAGATCAGAAAGGACCAACCAGTAGCTGGAGCCACACATGAAAACTGAATAAAAGCTCACCATTCATTAGCACCAGTGACCCTACCGTGTAGAAAAAAATCAACAGTGATTTCGAAAATGATCATCCGAGCCAGTGTCCTGAAGAGGAGAACTAAATGTAGACTCAATGCATTATCTACTAGGAGGTAATGCTCCCATATGGTTCTAACAATCTTAATAAAACTACTTTAAAATTTCCCAACATGATATTCTAACAGATTAACATAAGTCAATACATTATAATGATAGGATTAATACAATTAGGTTATGTGATGTTGGCCAAATCATTTGTGAAGAAACATCATTTAAAAATAAAACCAGTTTGACATATGCAGATTTAAGTGAAACAATCTGATGATCATTGGCTAGGGTTTAAACCTCCTTAGAAACCAGGACCTGTCTCTTTACCAAGAATAAATTGGTTCATAACTTAAACCCTGTATTCGTGGCTACTCTGAGATAGTTATTTCTTTTTTTTTTTTTTTCCATTGGAATATGGCAATAGTTTTGAACTCTAGGAAGCAATAAAAATAGTAAAATAGCTGATATGTTAGGAATGTAGCCTAGGAAAAGACTAGGAACAAAAATATAAATCAGGATAAGGATAAAGGACAAATTTAAATTCACTGTTTATAACTGATTTTGATCTAGAATTACTGATTACCTTTGTACTTATAACAGCTTCATGAGAGTTTTATATACTTTTAAGGTATTTTAACATATTTAGGAAAATTGTATATATCAGAATTTTTATTTCAATTAACTGCTTATAAAAACTTGATTAAATAACTGGGTAATTAATGTTTAAGTGTTTGGGAAATTTAATTTGTTAAATCTCTAGGTTTTGATTGTTAGTTGTGTGAGTAAACAAGAAACCTATCAATATTTGGGGAATGTTGATGACTTTGTTGAAATAAATGTATACTGCTTTATTCATAAAACTAAAAAATGGACATTAAAGAAAGTACAAAGGAAAGTGCTTCATTCCAAAGGAAGGGCTATAGACTGAATGTCTGTCCCCTCCCATTCACATGCTAAATCCTAACATGCAGTGTGATGGCATTGGGAAGTGGAAACTTTGGGAGGTGCTCAGGTCATGAGGATGGAGACCTCATGAATGGGATTAGTGCCCTTGTAAAAGAGGGCCTGTGAGGACACAGCAAGAAGATGGTCATCTGTGAGCCAGGGAGCAGGTCCCCACCATGCACTGAATCTGCCAGTGCCTTGATACTAGACTTAGCCCTCAGGACTATGAGAAATACATTTCTACCATTTATAAGTCACCCAGTCTATCCTATTCTGTTACAGCAGCCTGAGCAGACTAAGGCAGAAAGAATCTTTCTAAAACCCCTTTGATTCTAAAGTATCAATCCTCATAAAGACATAGTTTCAAACCCTCCTCAAGAAACCAAGTAATTGTGGTAGATTTCTGGTTGGGCAAATTAAAACTCCCTGGGACTATTCTCTTTTCAACATTGCATCTGAAGGTTGTTTCAGGATTAAATGAGACATTTAATGATTTAATAGAGGCAGACCAGGCTTAGGGCTGAAATCCAGTAGAAACTTAGTACATGCAATAGAAGAAAGGCAATTTGTTGAAAATTTAATATGGTAGAACAATATGATTGAAAAAAGGCTGGCTGTGTCACCTCCTTTCTTAAAAGGGTGATAGGAACACTGGCTAAATCCACTGGGTTTTTCAGAGGGCGAGAGGATGGAGTTGGTACTTTGAATTAATGTGAGGGTGGCCTGACCCTATGAGGGTATTAATGTGGATGTGCACACCTGGGATACTGTCAACTGACCTTTTCTCAATTTTGTGCAACCATTTACCAACATGTGCTCCCCAGCTCTCCCAGTTCATACAAATTCAGAGGGGTGACTCTAAGCAATGATAAGCAAGCGCCATGGAAGGTAAGGGACTCCCCAATTCTCTTAGGCCACATAAGTCTCTTCCCCACACCCTTCCTCCCCTTGTACTCTAAATTAAACACCCCAAAATGACTGTGCTTTGATGTCCTGCCAACCTTAGTGGGTGGGAGCTAACCAGACTTCATTTGTTTTAGAAACAACAAGAAAAAGAAAAACTTTGGGTAAATTAAGCAGAAATTTCTGGTAGGATTCTTAAAATTGAGGGCAGGTCACTATCCGTATTTACTCCTGTTGTCATCACTCCAGTGCATCCATCAATTGCCGCAAGCAACCTCACAAGTTGCTCTGCCCGTCGCCACTGAACACCTGGCCATGCTTAGAGCACACGCACCTGCGTCACTCACCATTCACCTGCTGCCTTGATCTGCTTTGTTGGGCTCCATGACTGGTCGCACTTTGCTTTCATCTTTCCCCGTCACCGTCAGCCACACCTACTTCCCCATAAAATGCAGAATGCACTGCTGCCCTGTGCTTCAGGTAGATGCACACCAGGCATGGCAAATAGAGATGTTATTCCATCTAGAAACTTTTTTTAAGAGAAAGATAGTATGCTTAATCTTAGGAAATTCTAAGGAAAAAATGTACATTTAAAACGACTGTCAAAAAATTTAACATTACAAAATGAATGGAAATTTGATTAGAAGGTGAGAAATCATAGTACTAACTAATAATCTTTTTCATTTTGGGAGCTGAAAAAGCACTGGTATTCTTTTAAAATTAGTTCAGATATAGCACTTAGAACAGAGGGGTTAGTCAATTAGTAAAAATTATTATTTTTCTGATAAAAGAGATTTTTACGACATCTTATCTTGTGACAATAAAAAGCTATTTTGAAAACCACTGATGTTTAATAATACAAGCTGTATCCTTATAAAAGCAGGAAAATTCATATTTGGAGCTCAGTCTTTAAGAATCACCATTTCCTCATAAAATGTTCTTAGCTTTATGTAATAGCCATAGACAGGAACACATCTGACATGCACTAAATTTTCAGATCTCTATGTATTTATATAAATAATCCAAAGAGAAATAGGTTGTTTCCAACAGTTTTAATTAGTTTCCCATATATGTAGGTCATAATCCAGTCTTACTTAGATATTGCATTTAGTAACGGCTGTTAAATATAAATTGAGTGTGTACCTGGGCACTTTGATTTACAGACGTCTCCTTGGAGAATACGGCGCATCACCACCGCTGTCCTATTACTCAGAGTTTTATCACTAGTCTGAAATTGACCGACTAAATGACTGTCGCGGGTAACACATAATGCTGTAAAACTGAGCACTGACTTATTACGAAATAAAAAGCTTGAGGGATCACTGGGGTATTTAATATCAAGACTGGCTTGTTTTCGCATTATACTTGATAGAAGAAGCAGCCAAATAGCCTAGAAGAAAACTTTTTTAAACAAAACAATGTCTTTTCTGTACAGGTCATTCCTCTAAGTGAGTGTAGATCATTTATAATTATACTAAAAGCACTTCCCAGCCCTTTCCTCATGATTTTTCTGCACAAGAGACTCAGATGAATAACACATAAATGACTTGTCATATCCAATTGTTATTACAGTAAGTTAATGAATTAAGCAAGTTATATAATTTTAATGCAATGTTCTTTACATTAAAACACCCACCCTTTCCTCCTCCCTCTAGCACACCACAAAAAGAGAAAGGAGGAAAAAAGGAAGAAAGAGCAAAGGAAGAGCAAACAGTGATTTTAAAGAATCTTTGGTAAAGAATTAAATTCAAGGTCTGCGAGCCACGGGACTCTAAAGATAAAAGAAGAGAAAAATGCTATGGGCGTCCGAAATGAGACACTCTGCACAGTCCCCGGGGCAGGGAGCCCAGCCTTTGCCTTTTCCCTGCCAGGGAGTTTAATAGAAAGACCTGCTCTTTGATCACCACGTGGGACCCTGCGACTGAGGAGGAGCCTGGTGCCCCGCTCCTAGCACTGCCAGGTCCTGGGTAACACTCCTCCGTGGTTTCCACCAGATGGCAGCAGGAAACAAGGTTTGTACACAAATTTGGTGTCCTGGTCTAGGGTAATGAATGCATTAAAGGAAAAATTAATTATGAGTCTTGTGAGAATTTATATTAAGAAACACTGCTTTAAGAAAATACAGTCTTCTTCCATGAAAATGTTTCTCAATTGTGAGTTGTTGCAGAACAAGAGAAATTTCGTCTTTCAGATTATGGTAAAATGAGAATACAGAATTTAGGAAATATTTGGAACTGTGATATTACATCTGTGGCCATCTAGGGAGCTCCAGACCCTCCCCTCGTCCTGTTTAAAAAGTGCTGGCTTGAATGATAAGGTAAGAAAAGATTGCAATTGTTTTTTCTCTTTTCCCTTTTTGGAGAAAAAGTGACTCTTAGTTTTGTAACTTCTAGAAATTAACACAAGTGACCAATAACGGTGTGCTGAGCACACAGTAGGTATTCATTACATAATTGTACTTTGTGCACATTTGCAGAAATCTTTGAGGGTCTCGGAGATAATAGTCACATAATCACAAAGGATGAATGTTTTAAGAAAGAGATGTAATCATCCTTTTCCTTCAAATGCAAGTATTTCATTTCATGCATAAGGGAAAGGGTATGCAGAACATTTGAATGTTTCTGCCTTTGGTGGAAGAAGAGGCTGTTCACCTCATTGGTGAGTAAAACATAAATTTTAGTCTACTTTCTTCTCATGGCTTCTGGTCTCACACATACCTTTTCTTCTCAACGTTAACTTACCTGAAACTCTTCATTCCCCCACTCTACCCTCTGAATTTGCTAATTCTCTAACTAGTTTTCTTTCCTGTAAGTGAGTCCATGCTATAAAGGAAACTGCAATGGAGGCAGAAGAACCCCTTTGCCCCAGCTCTGCAACTTTCCATAATTTCTCTAATGTTATTGTGAAAGCTAAATGAGAACATGTCAATGTCAACTATAAATGTGTCAGTCATAAATTGTTACACAAATTTAAGAAAATCAGTATTTTTGAGCACCTTCCTAATATCCTTTTCTTTGTTTTCAGTTATCTCCTATCTTATCAAAACACAACACAACAGAACAACTAGATAAATTTGATGCCCCCTTCGGGGACCGATCCTGTTCCTCATGCCACTGATCTGGAGTGGAGAGTGTATATCCCTCCCCATCTATTTCCCCTTATCCCTTTATAATACAGCTTTTCCCCAAATCTTATGAAATGCTTCCTCTTAGAGCCACCAAGAAAATCCCAAACTTCATGCCCAATGGCCTTTCCTTTGTCCTCATTCTCTTTAATCTTGCTGACCCCCCACTTTTATGAATCTCTCTCTCTCTCGACTGTCACACCACGATGGGTATCCTGACTCTCCTCTACATCAGTTTTCTTGAAGACTTTTGCCTCTGAGATCATACCTCTTCCATCTCCTCTCCTGGCCCTGCCTTTGGAGCCTTTGCTGTGGATATTACAAAAGATTCCATCAGTACTCCTTCTCTCCAAGCTCCTTCTCCCATAACTCATGACAGGAAAGTCTCAGAGTCTCACTAGCTTTGACTTTTCTCCTGGGCTTCAGTCTAGCAGGCCCGGTTGTTGGGTGTTCATTGCATGGCCTCCAGGCTTTGCCATTTAAATAGTCCTCTTGGTCCCAACCCTGATTTGACCCTTCAGCTTTTACCCACAGCCCCTCAGCCTCCATTGTTGAGATTCTTCTTTTGAAATGCCTCGCACATCTGCTCCTTTCATTCCCCTCGCCCCATATACCCTCCTTTATGCCTACTTCATCTATAGGCCTGAAACTGGTTACTCCCCTTTTCTCAGCTGCCTCTTCCAATCCTGTTCCCACAGGCCCACTTTCCTACACACTCTTAGGCCATATAATCTTCCAATACTGGTATCGTTTATCACATGCTTGGGAAAATTTAGTCCTCCTCTCAGGCTTCATTTTCCTTGACACATCTTTCTTCTCCTTGCCACTATCCTTCAAGATGTAGTTCAGCTATTATCTCCTCTACGAAGCTTTCCCAGGTCCCCCCCACTCAATCAAAATCACCCTGTGAAGTATAATAGCCCTTATTGTTGAGATATTATTAATTGCATCATTTTGCTTACCCTATGAACTTGATTCTTTATTGTTTGAATGGTTCTTTATCATTCAAAAGATTCTTTATTGTTTGACTCATTGAGCCTTTAAGTTTCTTTAGGGAAGGGACTTTGTCTTATTCTTTGTTTCCATTACAGTACTTAGCCCATGCATGATATAAACGTTCAGTACATAAAATATATACCATATGTGTGCATGGTTTCCATCTATGCCTTAACTCCCTGCCTTCTTCCCATTCCATCCCAAACACACACACTCACTCACACACATATTTTTATGGAAGAACACAACAAAAACATCATTATACTGAGGGCAATTCACATAGCCTTTTGGGAACTCGCTTCCTCATTTGCAAAGCAAGGAATGTAGAGGAGAGAACAACCAAGATCCCTACAAATGCTGACGTCTGAGATTTGTTTTCTTCCTTTTTTTCTCCTGCTGTATAACTGTCATCACTAATATCACTAATGTACTTAAAGTACATTGTAATGTACTTAAAGTACATAAAGTACATCACTAATGTACTTAAAGTACATTGATCTTTTGTATATCTGAAACAATGTTTATTAAGGTATGCTGTAATTGAATCCAACTATACTAACTCTGTGGTATGATTCCAGGCTTTCTATGAGAAAGAATTATTTTGGTGATAAAACTAATATGAAAAATAGGATCAGAATAAATCATCTAAAGCTCACTGAATTCTATTTTTAAATAAATAACAGTGCATGTCAACAAATCGGGACCTTGTAGAGTGTGTAACATAAATTAAAATACTTGGATAAGGCACTTGTTTATTATCTATTTTAGGCCAATTCTAATGAGATGCAATTAGCTAAGTGATACTTTTATCGGTGAGATAATTCAGGCAAAATGTGTAATTGTACTGCTTCTATTTAGTTTGGGGCATGTAGTTTCACATCTGAAGAAAAGAAAAATTTTAAACAAACAGTATGTAAATTCTGGCCTATGAGAGACTCTGATGGGGCATTCTGAATTTATTTATTTGAGTTTTCCCCAATGTTTCTCAAAATGGGAAGAGTCAACATTTATGGTCTGTGGGTTGCTGCTCTTAAGCCAAACAGAAAATATCTGAGTGAAGAAACAAAGAGGCCAGAAGTGATCATCCAGAGAAATTAAAATGTATCTTTTAGAACCACAGGTAGAAACATATGTAGAATCACATGTTTCTTTAACTAAATATAAATTAGTCCTTTCATATTATTGGTATGTATTGCAATATTTCTCAGGCTTGAAGAAAATCAGACTTTACGGCTTGGATTGCACTGTTAGATCTAGTCAACCCTATGCATATGAAATTTTTGTTGGCAAAATTTTATATACGTTGGTAGATTCATGCCAAGAAACCTCGTTTCAACTATTCCACTAATGTTCATGACATTTACTAATAGTTGGGAGGAAGCAAAGGCTCCTGTAATGGTGGAAATTAAGAGGAGAGACATGGAATTGATGACCACAGAAATCAGATCTATAATAGGTCTACAGCAAGGTTTCTCAACTTCGGCATTGTCACTATTTGGGGCCAGATAATTCTTTGTTGTGGGAGCCTGTCCTACGCACTGTAGGTATAAACAGCATCCCTGGCTTCTACTTACTAGATGCCATTAACACACGCTATCTACACCCCACCGTCCCCAGTGTGACCAGCAAAAATGTCTCCAGTCATTGACAAATGTCCTCTAGAGGAAAAAAAAAATCACCTTACAGTTGAGAACTACTGGTCTACACCGTGAGAGGATTTGCCACTATGGAATCTGAACTGTTGACTTTCTTAAGAAATTGCTTTTCACTTAAACTTTAATTAATTTTAGGTTTTCTATGATAAGCTAAATCTTGTATTACACCAAACTGTGTGATTTATCATTTATATTCTTTCCTATGGGTCACATTTTACAGATAAATACCTACAAAGACTATAGGAGGAGGGAAAATTAGAAACATTGAAGAATTTAGAGACATACGGACTATTGAACTTGTCACCAAACTTTTCCAAATATTTGATTCAGAATTTTGGTACCACCTGTAGAAGGAAATGTTGATACCACCTGATTGTTTTTGCAACCTGTAATCAGGTCATAAAATCAAGAGATTTAGAAATTACACAGTTCAACTCCTTTATTTTGGGGATTAAAAAATGGGGTTCAGACAAGATAAGACTTGGCCAGTTAGTTCCTGGAGCCAGAGGCTAAAATTCAGATTCCTTTTCAAAACATGTGTTCTGTCTCTTAAAATGTTATAATTTTTGTTGCTGCTGGAGGTCCATTTCGTATTACATGTGTCTCAGTGTGAACTGTTTAGCTGTGCTGTACTCACTGAGAGACCTGAGTAAAGCAACCCTACTTCAGCAGAGCAAGTTCTCCTTCACTCATCAGAAACCTCATATTTCAGGCAAAAGAAGTATTATTCGTTCTTTCTTATATTGAGACATCAGGTAATTAAGTATCCTGAGGAATTTGCAGAGAGCTGAGGCAAAAATATTCATAATTTGGATATGATATGACACAGGAAAGACCAAAAGTTGTTTATCAGGTTGTAAAAAAATAAGGAGGAGAAATATTCTTTAGAATATACAATCTGGCATTCTATAGAAGAACTTTCAGTACAATCCAGAAAAACTTCCTTTGATGAATTGTAAAAAATGGTAAAAATATATTCTAAAGTGAGAAGCAGAATTTTGTTTATACCAGTAATTTAAAACTGGAGATGAATAAAGTAGAGAAAAATAAGAATGTCTCTCTGCTTTTGTGTCATTATCGCAGCACATCACCTATTATGTGCCTTTGGCCTAAATAACTATCTAAAAAGCTAAGAGTATACCTCTGACAATTTGCACAGTAGAAAAATTTTGGACTGAAGGAAAATTTATGTAGGAAGAGGATTTACAGAAATTCATTTAAGCAAAAAGGATTTACTGTATAGCACAGGGAGCTATATTCAATATCTTGTAAAAACCTATAATGGAAAATAATCTGAAAAATATATATAACTGAATCCCTTTGCTGTATACCTGAAACTAACACAGTATTGTAAATCAACTATACTTCAATTAAAAAAAGAAATTAATTTAGGTTCTTAATTTAATATTAAATATGTATCCTGTGGCTCTGACCTCATGTCTTGGTATTCTGGTCAAATAGATGAAATAATTTAATCAAATGTTAGATTTACCTCTGTAGTCCAGAGCCAGGTGCATAGTGTATGGTTTGAATATGAGGGGGTGGAGAGAGGAAGGATTGGAAATGAATATAAAAAGAAATAAAGGGGGGAAGAGAATACTGACTGCTAAGTCCAAAGTAGGTATTTTTGTTTATATAAACACTGTAACAGCTCCACTCAAGTTACATAATGGGTTGCCTTAGGTCTCAGATTTCTTCAAAGGCTATGAACTGGGAAGTATAATAGTATTGCCCTTTCTGTCTTGGAAGCATGAGAACTCCATGGATATCTCTCAGGTGATGCATGAAACTACCTAGTACTAGGCAGCCCATTAGCTCATATTTCATGTGGTAAACTCTAACCTTCAGTGTGTTAGACCAGTGGCTCTCAATCAGGAGTGATTTTTGTCCCCAGGGATATTTATCAATATCTAGAGACATTCCAGCTGTCACAACTGGGGGATGGGGGTGCTACTGGCATCTAGTAGGTAGAGCCCAGCTATGTTGCTAAACACCCTAAAATACACAAGACAGGTCTCCATAACAAAGAATTATCTGGCCCAAAATGTCAGTAGTGCTATGGGTGAGAAACCCTTTATAGACACCTGCTAATCTTCCAGAGAAGGGATGACAAACCATGGCTCATGGTCAAATGCAGCCTGGCCTGCAGGTTAGCAATGGTTTTGCCTTTTTAAATGGTTGAAAAGAGATTTTTAAAAAGAATATTATTTTGTGACTTGTGAAATTTATATGAAATTCACATTTTACTGTCTATAAATAAAGTTTTATTGAACACAGCCACACCCATTCCTTTATAAATGTGGTCTCTGGCTGTTTTCACAGTACAATGGCAAAGTTGAGCAGTTATGACCAAGAGCACATGGCCCACAAGCCTAAAATATTTACCATCTGGCCTTTTACAGGAAAAGTCTGTCGAACCTTATCTAGAGACATATCAAACGAGCTGTCATTTATTTAGGAAGGTGATATGACAGACTTTAGCTTAACTCTTGGAAGACTTCCATTACTTGGATATTTAAACTGTTTTTATAATTTTCTGAACTTGGGGGTGTGAGTAGGAGGAGGGATATGAGGAAACCCTGAAAAACAATGACAAATTAGGCTGACAACCAGTGAGTAAGTGGGGCCATGAGGTTGAAGGGGGGGAGAGGCTACACTTTTGCCATCTGATTAGAAAGATAACTGTTTACTTGATTACCTAATCTGCTATTCAGATAATAAATAAGCAAAGCTATTTGTTATGAAGGGAAGGGGCCATGTGTTGTCGCTCAGAAGCTTTTATGGCTGTTCCAAGAGCACATCACAACCTTGAAGAGTGAACTACCCATAAATTTTCAAATGACTTCTCCAGCTTCTCTTCTTTAAAAAATAAATAAGTCTCAAGCAAGTGGTGGTGAATTAAAGACTTGTATACGGCATTTATAAAAGTTACTGAGAGCAGAGATTGCAGAGGAGTTTTCACAAGGTGAGTATTTATAGAAAAAGATCAAAATCCACAATTCATGCCTTCAGAAATGAGGTCAGCAGTATTACTCCTTTCCTTTTAGGAGCGTTGTTGATGAGGCTGCCTGGGAGGCTGCCTGTGTAGGAATTCCTCTCCTCTAAAAATATTTACAGATGTTCCTCACCTTCCACGTTTCTTGTTCCGCCTACTGTACCTCTCACACTAAATAATTCACATTCTAAACAGAAGTGAGATTCTCCTGAAAACATATGACAGAAAGACATTTGCTATTGGTCTCATAAAATTGGGATATTTTTTGGGGGAAGAGTGAAAAGTCATCAAAAAAGATGTTCTACATTTGAACCATGAGAAGCTAGCAATGAATATTGTTAGAAAATATTTTTGAAATTAGAAGAGGCAAAATTCTACTTTAGTCAATGTGAAAAGAATTTTGAAAAAAAAAAAGAAATGATTAAATAGGATTTTAAAATGCTTTGCTTTTAGCACACTGGGGGTATGAGCATATTATTTAATAATATTTAAAAACTACTCTTGGGGACTTCCCTGGTGGCACAGTTGTTAAGAATCCCCCTGCCAGTGCAGGGGACATGGTTTCGAGCCCTGGTCGGAAACTGGAAAAATATACAAACAGCAGTTTTCAGACATTGGACATCAAGTGCAAGACAGTTATGTCTGACAGATCACATAAAAACATTGTTGAGTCCCAAATTGCCCTAGCTCTTTGCCTGATAAGATTCCTCAGCCCTCAACGCAGAGAAGGTGAACTCAGGAACCTGGCAGTCTCCATTATTTGAGGAGACAGAGTTGGTAATCTAGGGTCAGCACAGAATACCAGAGAGAAGAGAGTTGCACAGACAGAGAGCTTCAGGATCTGCAGAAGCTCTCTCTTGAATCTTCAGCTGAGTAAAAATAAGTTCATTCATGTAAGGAAGTTACTTGGGTCAGGGGGAAGCATGAAGGAACAATCTCCATATTTTACACGAAGCCAAGAATAGTTCATGTTCCCACCAGTCAGAGTGAAAAAACCTTGTAATTGAAGGGCATGAGGTAGAGTACTCAAAAGGAAATCACATTGGTATTGGGGCAAAAGTAGCCCTAGATAATGGCTTCTCTGGTCCTATCTCACAAAGTTTAAAATCAAGTCTCAAAAGGGTCAACTGTTTTCAAGTAAGTTCACCACATTTCAGAATAAAGCCCAAGAATATTATAGGAATATAAAAATATCTATTCACAATAAGGGGGAAATTCACACTGTCCGGCATCCAATAAAAAATTACCAGGCATGAAAAGAAGTAGGAAAATAAAATCCTCAATGAGGGGAAAAATCAATCAGTAGAAACAGATGAAGAAATGGCACAAAGGATAGAATGAATAGACAAGGGCATTAAAAGTTATTGTAACTATTTTCTATATACTCAAGAATGTAGAGGAATGACTGAACATGTTAAGTGGAGGCATGGAAGATACACAAAGGCTCTCAATTTCTAAATTAAAATTATGCCAGAAAGGAGTACCAGCAGAATAGGCACCACAGAAGAAAAGATCAGTTAACTTGAAGACACTGCAGTAGAAACTATCTAATATATAGAGAAAAAAGGCCAAAAAAAGTGAAAAGAGCATCAGTGAGCTGTGGGACAATTTCAAGTGGTCTAATATATATAATAGGCAATCCCCAAAGCAGGGGGGAACGTAGGGAACAAAAAGATTTGAAGAACTAACGGCTTAAAATTTTCCAAATTTAATGAAAGATATAATCTACTGCTCCTAAAAGAACAATAACCTCACAAACAAAAGAAACATGAAGGAAACTACACTAAGGTACATTGTAAGCATATTGCTTAAAAGCAGCCAGAGAAAAAGGACATAATTGCATATAACGATATGAATGACAGCAGATTTCTTCTAGGAAACAATGCAAGTCAGAAGACAGTGGAGCAATATTTTTAAAGTAGAGAAAGGGAAAAAATAAACTGTCTACCTAGAATTCCATATCTAGTGAGAATATCTTTCCAAAACCAAGACAAAAATAGTTTTTTGACTCACATATACGATACTAGAAATTTGTCAATTTTATCTGTTTCTAAGTGCATTGGCAAAGTTTGTTCATAGCATTCTCTTATTATCACTTAAAATCTCTGCTGCCTGTAATTATTTTCCATTTTCATTTCCTGTATTGGTTATTTGTGGTGATTGCCTTTTTCTTAACCAATAAGTTAGAGGTTTTTCTATTTTCAAGGAACTAACTTTTGACTATGTTGACTCTTTGGATTCTATTCTTGTCTTCAAATTCTATTTCATGAAGCTCATTATTTTAGTTTATTTGAGGTTAGCTATCAGTTTCTAGCCTTAACTCAATTCTAGTTTAAGCATTTAAAATATAAAATAAACTATAACTACCTTTGTGTTGTCTCTCATGAATTTTTATTTATAGGATTGTTTATTACCACTCAGTTCTAAGTATTTTTGATTTTTCCTCCTAGAAAGTGATAAAATGTTTCAAACCTTTCTTTATGTCTTAGAAGAATGTGTGTTCTTTATTTCTTTTGTTCAGACTCTTTATACCTATTAAATCAAGTTAATTATGTTTTTGGAAACCTCTATTTTTACTTCCATGTGCTTAAAATTATTAGCTTTGAAATTATTATGTAAATTTTTCTTATATCATTTTGGACTTGTCAATTTCTCCATGTACTGCTTTCTCCATGTGCTTTATATATTTTGAGAATAGTTTGCTCAGTGCATTCAAGTTTAGAACTATGTTTTCCATGCAAATTGTGTCTTTTGTCATAATTTAGTATGACAAAAGACTCTATCCCCCAAAAGACTTTTATTTTGAAGGCTATATTACCTGATATTATTAGAGTTACCAAGTTTTTCTTTTATTTATTATTTTCCTGACATGTATCTTTTCCTCATTTTACACGTAGCCTAAGTCTTCTTATTTGTGTCTGATAAAAAAACATTTAGCCTCTTTTTAATCTAATCTGACAAATTCTTTTAGCTAATATATTTAGAGAGAGAGACTTGTTCCTTCTGTTTTACACTGTTTTGTTCTTTTTTTGATTTTGTATAATTCTTTTTGCATTCCTTACTACTTTTTGAATTGCTTATTTTGTTTCCTTATTCCATTTCCTGCCCCATTCTGGTTTTGAAGTTATATATTATCTAATATTAAGTGTGCCTATTTGGGATTTTACCACGCACACAACTCAAGAAAGTCTAAAATTAATTAGTCTTTTAAATCCTCTCTAAATCCTCTTCGAATACAAGTGTCTTAGAAAACTTTAATTGATTACTTCTTTCCTGGCTTACAGGCTTCATTTTTAATTGTTTCATCCAGTCCTCTCTTCTAAAACACTAATTTAAACATTAATATTTCATTAGACAGTTTTAAACACTTTTTACCTATATGTTCATCAGTTTCTTTGATCAACACTTCTTACATCTCAGGCATTTATTCTGGGTTTCTTTTCTTATGAATTAAATCCTTTAGAAGTTGCTTTAATAAAATTATTTTGGTCTCAAGCTCTCTCAATTTTTATTTATCTTTCTCTCAACCCTTTGAAGATATCATTCTGCATCTTGTCTTTCAACTACTACAAACACTCTACAGGAAAATTATGGTTATGAATTAAGGCATGAATATAAAACATTTATTTGAAATCATTTCATACTATTATAAGATTAGAAATAATTTTATTTGATAACAGGCTTATTTTAGATGACTTTTAAAAATCAATATGGCTGTATAAGTGATCCTTTTTTTCAACTGAGCAAAACTGGTGGATCCGATTAATGCCTTAGATGAAATATTTTGTTGAAACACTCAAAATGAGTGCTATGGCAATCATGTATGGTTATAGCTTAGATATCAAATACTCTGCAAATGATGCTGAAAAGGTTATAATGAATGTATGAAAAATAAGTATTCCTGGAAGTGTATTCTGAATGAAACCCAAGAATGGTTATTTCACATGAAACATGGCTATAACTTCCAAAGCAATTCATATTCTTGACCAATCTTTAAAAAGGCAATACAGGGGCTTCCCTGGTGGCGCAGTGGTTGAGAATCTGCCTGCCAATGCAGGGGACACGGGTTCGAGCCCTGGTCTGGGAAGATCCCACATGCCGCGGAGCAACTGGGCCCGTGAGCCACAACTACTGAGCCTGCGCGTCTGGAGCCTGTGCTCCGCAACAAGAGAGGCCGCGATAGTGAGAGGCCCGCGCACCGTGATGAAGAGTGGCCCCCGCTTGCCACAACTAGAGAAAGCCCTCGCACAGGAACGAAGACCCAACACAGCCATAAATAAATAAATAAAAAACAAATACTTAAAAAAAAAAAAGGCAATACATTTAATATGCACTCAAATATTAATTTTATTAAATATATTCTAACTGGGTGTAGACCTTGTACCAAATTGTATGTATTTCTTCCCTTACCTAAATATAAATATATATTGAAAAAAGTTTTTTTGAGAGAAGAAGAATATTTTTTCTCCTTCCTGGTTGTTGTTGTTTAAATTGAAGGATAACCTATATGAAGAAAAATGCTCAGATCATAAATATACAGCTTGATGAATTTTCATAAAGTGAACATACCCATGTTGTGACTTGAACCCACATCACAAAACAGAACATTAGCCGTTATCCCAGGAGCCCTCTTTGTGCCCCTTTTGTTCACTACCATCCCTCAGGGGCAACTACTATCTTGTCTTCTAACACCTGGGCTGGTTTTGGAATAATATTTATCTATTAAGCACACAATACTACTGAAAAAATGTTTTATGGAAATTAAAATTTGGGTGCAGTCATGCAGTCCTATTTTACATCTATTTGGATTGTATCTAAACCAAAAGACAAAAACCTGACAATCCCTTTGCAGCCAACCCCCTGCCACCCCACCCCCCACCCCAAGGGATACTCTTTGGAGGGAAGTGAGCATTCTCTCAGATACGCAGACCTGGCTGTGCGTGCTGCATGTCTGCCGAAAGTTTTCCTTGTGCAGAGATGGTAGGTGTGAAAATATGGGCAGTAAAGAGCCCGGTATTGTCACGTGAATTATATACCCTGGCTCTGAACCGCTCCAAGCCACCAGGACAACTCACAGGCAGAAAGAGAAGCCCTATGGAGTGAGGCTACAAGTCAAGTTGTATAACCATGTGTAGAGGCCATGGTTTTGCCCCCTTGGCATAAAACACGCTACTGGGGCAGGCGCACATTTGCATCTGCTTGTTCTTTCTGCTCCAGGAGAGCCTGAGCACTGAAAGTATGCCAACTCTTAATGGAAATCTGTTGCAAGTGATGTGGCTTGAAAGGCTGCTTTCACCTGAAGTGAAAAATTAACTGTACGCTAGCTCTTGATGTATTAAGATACATCATCAACACACTCTAGAGACCACACATTTGAGCTGCTTTACGAATGGCTAGTTTTGGTCTCAAATACTCCTCGCCAGGGTTATACCAATAATCTTGACTCCACTATTACCTTGCTTTCGTAACATGGGATAACTGATCATGTAGAACAGGGGTCCCCAACCTCCGGGCCACAGACTGGTAGCAGCCCACGGCCTGTTTGGAGCCAGGCCGCATAGCAGGAGGTGAGTGGCAGTCGAGCGAACGCCCATCCGCCCATCACTTGCATTACCGCCTGAGCCATCCTCCCTGTCCCCTGTCCGTGGAAAAACTGTCTTCCACAAAACCGGTCCCTGGTGCCAAAAAGGTTGGGGACTGCTGATGTAGAATCCATCAGGACAGCGCAGAACGCATCATGTGCTTGGTTTCTGGAATGGCTGCAATGACCATATTGTTGCTATTTTTGCATTTTACCTATATTAAGCTACAGAAGATATTCTCAAGTGAAACAAACACAATTTAAGGACCTTTTGGTTTGCACTTTTTGTGTTAGAGAGATCAGCAAAGGTTTAACTCCATCATTTAGTCTGTCACTTTTGTTTCAGAATTGTAATCATGTTAGGGGTACATCCATCCATTCACTGAGTGTCTACAGGGCCAGGTTGCTTTCCCGTGTCATCGAATTTAGTTCTCGTGAAGTATGTTTAATAAGGAATTTGAGGCCCAGAGAGGTTAAATAGTTTCTCCAAGGTCACACAGCCAGTGGCAAAATTACGATTTAAAGTCAGGGTTAGTTTAACTCTAAAAGCCAAGCTTGTCCCCTAGGCAACACTTCTAAAACACTGTGTAAATATAATGGTTAATAATGAAGGATTTTATAATCTTAAATTCTTTCAGTAAATTTTAACTGAGGATAGGAAGTACAGTCATGCCCATAGACTTCTTCTTCTCCATTATTCACTTTCCTAAATAATTAGCCCTGACTTAAAATGCTATTAATATTTATCTGCTACCATCTTACATTCATAAAAGGCTTTATCAATTCAAAATAAAGCCCTGTTCATAAACACATTTAATCTCACAATAACCCAGGTTAAAAGGGGCATGTATTATTATAGGTATTTTACCCAGAGCTCCTCCAGGGCTGCTTAAAAGTCTTAAATTAAATGAAGCACCATGTTAGGATCTTTTGACACCGGAATTGTTGAAAATCAGTTTTACTGAGTAGTCTCTACTTCCTGCCAATGTGCTGTCCAGGTGCAGACTGTCCAACCGATTGAATGAAAGATCAGTCCTCATGGAAACCTGGACCACCCAGCACCTCTCAGCTACGGGGGTATTTTCCTGCTCATCACCTCATGGCTTCTGCCTCTAAAGACCAAGGGATTATGATTTCTTCCTGCTCTCTGTTCATCTCTTAATGTCTAAACTATGTCAATAAAAACAGTGGCTCTTATTACACAGAAGATACGGCAACCAGAACTTTGAATGCTGTTTAAGGCTCACAGCAATCACACAGATGAGAAAATGGAGACCAAGAAAAGTTGAGCAACTTTCCTAAAGCCACACAGGCAAGTGATGCAAGCAGGATTCAAACCCAGGTCAGTTTGGCTATAAAGTTTGAGCTTTTAATTCTAGTGGATTCAAAGCTTATGTGGGTAGTAGGTTCTAAAGTTGGTACAAAACTGGAAAATTGAGAGAAGCCAAAATTGCACTGGAGAGCTTTTAAATCACCTCTAAACTACCACATCCCATCACCTCTCGAGAACTCCAACACAAATAACCATACTACAGTACAAAACAGATCAATGTATCTTTGGCTGGGCAACAGGTGATGTGGCCATTTTCTGTTTAGGCACCACATTGTACAAAAATATTAAAAGCACATTCAGCTCAGCAGATTTTCACTTACTCTATGGGATGTAGAAGGAGGAACCGCAGATCCTGCCTCTGTCTCATCTTCATTTGGGGGGTGGGTATGTGCTCAGTGAGCAACTTGCAGAAAAACACGGACTCAAGTTAGCAGACCTGCTGCTTTGGGTCTACTTGGAATTTCAGAGAATGTGTTCCATTCAGGAGAGCACCCCAAGTGTCATTCATATGTAAAATGTTTATACTGCTAAAATGCAATGTCAATGACACCAGAGCTATGATAGAAGAGAAATGCACTTTTAGGGTCAAAGAATCATACAAAATATTTGACTCCTAGACAGAAAACTGCATGCCTTTTGGTAATGTTGACCAAAATACATCCTGGAAACGAACTATATCAAACTACTCTATGAAACACCAAATGGCTGGAAAATTCCACAAGTGGAAAGACAGAAGAAATATCCTACAATGTTTAAATTTGGTTCCACTCCTCTCTCTCCCAAAGACCCCCACCCTCCTCAGCAAGTGTACTGCAATTTGCAAATGAACAGAATCCACCACAGAACGCTATAGAGTCTGCAGGTCTTTTATTTAAAGTCACTGAGAGAAGGTTGGATTGGGCTGGTTCTTTGCTATTCAGTCTGGACCTTTCGATTAGGCAGAGTTGTCATGTGAAGGCACAAGGCTATAGGCCAAACTACACAGAACTGCCTAAGGGAGAAACCCAGAGCCCTGGTTTGATTAGTTGTGGCCAAGTTATCAAAGCTACACGACGAAAACCTGGTGGTATAAGGACCTGCTTCTTGGGTTTGTTTGGAACAAGGTGCTGGAAATGGCGAAGGCAAAGACTTTCCTGGACTCCTCTCTAATGCCATACTGTTGTTCCTTAACTGCAGTGGAATAACTTTGCAAGAATTAAAAGTTTGGCTGAAATAGTATTTCTGTGGATCAGAAAACAGTTTTGAATGGTGTAAGATAGGATTACAACTTACACTCTATTTTTAGAAATATCACAGTAGATGTAGCTAATATTTATTTAGGTCTTACTAGGCACTGTATTAGTTGCCTAATCTCTTAGACGATAAGTGCTGCCATTATTCTGTTTTACAGAAGAGGAAGTTGAGGGGTATGGTAATTAATAACATGGATGCATAGCGTCCTTCAGCAGACAACAGGAGAATGAGTCCCTACAGGCTGCTGCAGGAGAGGATTTTTACTGCTTCCAACCCAAAGCAGCTGCAAAAGACAATGATCAATTACCATCTGGAAAAATATTTAAATAAACATTAAAATTTAAAACAATTATCTTGGGCAGATAGCCTACAAAACCCAGTTGCTTTAAGTCCAGTAAGGCCATAAAAGATGCCCATTCACTTACGTACTTGGGAGTACATTTTACACCTAACTAACCTTGGCAAGCTTACCTGGAATCTACATGGCTCAGAACCAGGGATTACTTGAGAGTTTTACTGATATTGTCTGTTTCTGTCCCTGGTTTGCAAACTGTCAGACCTGCTTTTGAAAGTTTTCTCAGGGTACTATCAGCATATGGATCTGACTGACCATGTGGACACGTCCTGGAGGGAACCGGGGCCGTTTCTTAAAGGAAGACGGTTGGCCTCTTTACTCCAGTACCGTTATAGTTAGGAGATACAGACTAATTTCCAAAAATTTATCAGTGTTTGCTAAAACTTACATGCATATCCTCTGTCAGCAACTCAGAATGCCTAGCGCTTTAGTTTCCTTTTAAGAATAACATTCTTACATCTTTACTATCCAGCTTTGTGAAGAAAAGAAAAGAAAAGAAAAGAAAAGAAAAGAAAAGAAAAGAAAAGAAAAGAAAAAAGAAAAGAAAAAAGCCAATGAGAGAAGTGGTGGTGATGGATTCTTTAAGGCCCACATAGTCCAGGCTCATTGTGTGATTAAATCAGATTATAGACATACACCTATTGGACTCACTCTTAGTTTACAGGTGAGAAAGCTCTGTCTCTGAGAAGCTGTCCACAATTCCAGCACTAATAAGAAGGGGAATTAAAGACTCATGCCCGGCCTTCCTGGTTCCCTGCTCAGCCTTTCCACCATCTCATCCCGCTGCAGAGATACACGACAGAGTAGCCAGAGGAAAACATCTTCAATCCCTAAATATTTTAGCCTTCACTGTTTTTAAAGAAAATTCATAATTGTTCTCATAACTATCTGACAACTCATAAAATTTATTATCTCTCATCCTATAATCCTAACATAATCATAAAATTTGGAATGATAAAAATAAAACAACACATTCTTTGGAAGCAAGACCTGAGACTTTACTCAAAATATTCTTTATAGCAATATTATAAATAATTCACAAACATAATGGTTATAAAGAGTAATAATAAAGCCGAAAAATGTACCAGATTTTCTCCTGTATTTAATCAGCCCCCTTGTCTGTCATCTGTCTTTAGCCAAAGCAGATGAACTGCAGTCAAAACGTTTATTTATTATACTATAAACCTAATACAGATAATGAGTTCAAGTTCTTAAAAATTGGCACGATTTTTGGCTTTGAATAGGCACAGCCATAGCTGAGGATATGCCAGCATTTAAAAATATACACTATTACTAGGAAGAAAATTAAAGTTGAAAAAAAATTAATCTGTAGAATGTTAAACACTCAGTTTGATCATTTTGAGAAAATTAAATTTACTGGATTAAAAATGGTCAAATTGCAAATTAAATGAAAAGAGGTAGTTAAGATCCAAATTTTTAAAGGATATGAATAGTGAATATTTTATATTTGGAATACACAGAAAACTATAAAGGAGATACTATAAAATTTCCATAAACTCACTGACAAGAAATAATCTGTTAATAGTTTCATTAGGTTTACTCTCAGTTTTATGTAAGTACATGTAAAAATACAATTTGTAAAACTGGGTAATATTGTATCAGTTTTCTACTATGACTTACTAAAATTATACCATTATCATGTGTCCATGTAAATAGCCTTCAAAACATTTTTAGGAGATTTATTTTTAGGAAATACGATCATATAGCTAGACAAATGTATTTAGCAATTTCCTTCTCTTTTGGGGGGCAGATACCAGTGATTCACATTTTTCACAATTACATATAACTCTGGGATGAACAATCTGTAAAAAAACTTGTGTGTGATCTATACTTATTTCCTTGGGATATGGTTTTAGAAGTGAAAATCCTTTTTCAAGAACTACAAACATTTTAAAGATTATTGATTTGTTTTGTAAAATTGCTTGTCAGAAATGCCCCATCATTTTTGCTTATTAAACAAAAATAAAAACAAAATCTTACCAATTTCAGAGATGATAAAATATTATATTTTTATTTTTGTTTGTATTTGTTAGATCAGAAAGAACTTCAATTTTTCTTTTTTACCCATTTACTGAACAATTCTGGATCTTTTTTTGTGACCTGGTTGTTTGTTATTTTTTACTTTTTGTTGGTGATTTTTAAAAGTTTTAAAAAATACATTACATTACGACTTTTATGTCAGTATATTTTTCTAGTTTGTTATATATATAGTTATATATAGTGATTTTTATATATACAACATATAGTGTTATATATATATATATATTTAACTGAATCACTGTGCTATACACCTGAAACTAACACAATATTGTAAATCAACTATACTTCAATAAAAAAAATTAGATTAATGAATCATATACATATATATTTTAAGACACCACATCATATGTGTGTGTGTGTATATATATACACACACACACACACACACACACACATATGATGTGGTGTCTTAAAACAGAAATTGATGGGTTGACGGAAGTGTAGTGACAGAGGCTCACAGGAACCTAACCCAGTATTTCCCCTAGAAGCAGTGGTTCAGCATTTGCTAATCCAGTGTTTGTGGTGACTTTATAGAACAGAATTCTGGCGAATAATGAGAATCAACTGTAGTGACCAATGGAAAATAGTTATCATACAGCATGAACCAAAGAATCAATAGAAAAGGAGTTCTGAGAGAAAGAGCCTGGTTTCATGGAGGGCAGGCACAGGCAGGATGGCGCCCAAGGAAGCATCATTTAGGTCTATTTCCAACTCACCAAGTGCCATGGTTAACAGCTATTCCGGACAAAGACTTAGTACTACACTGTTTCTATGTGAAGATTAGCACAATCATTTGGTAATGGCTCTAGTGCTCCCAAGATGAAAAGTACTACATATTCTTTAAGAACAGACTTCAATTTCTCAAACAGAGAACTGAAAAATATTCTTCCAGTTTGGATACTACAAGTTGAAACAGAAGCAGCTGATCTACCTAATAAAGGCTATAGAACTATTCCAGAGAGATGATATTATCAGAATAAATATTTTATGAATTTTAATTCAAATTTATAAATACAAAGTAATTAAAATTCGTTAATGTTAAAGCATGTGATGAAATATGTGACATTTCCTTGAAGTGCACTCATGTTGGCCAAGAAGGAACAGTTATATTTAAATGCAATGCTTCATAAGCATAAATCTGAATTTGGAAATGAAATCAAGAAAAAATAGCAGGTTGGTACTGACAGCTGTCCCCCAGAGAGCTGTCCACTAAAATTCCTAGCTAATAAAAGAGAAATTAAGAAAGAAGAAGGAAAGAGCGGGAAGACATTTAAAACTGGAGTCAGAAGATTTTGGAGTCTGTTCTTGGGCAGGATGGCCTCAAGAATTGAATTTTTCAGAGGTTTAAGAACTTGAATTCCAGGCAATAATTAAACTACCTAAACTAGCATGGGATGTCTGCTGGCCAGAGAGGGGCAGTGGCAAGTCCAACTGGGAAACCAGATGGAAAGAACTATGTTAAGAGGTTACCGTGCTTGAAGGTAAAGCAGGGATGAATGAGAAACCAGAATAGACATGAAATTAAGCGAAGGTGAACACTGCAACTTAAAGATATATAACCTGTAAGGTGAATGTTACAACCTACAGATATTATAACCTGTAAGATGAAAGTTACAACTTAAAGATACAACCTGTGAATTGCTTACCTCCATGTAATTAGATGTAAAGTATATGTATGTGTAATGCTACAATTGCTCAGAAGTAAAACAGATTTTGTACTTCATTTGGTTAACTAAAAATCAAGTGCTGTGTTTGGGTAACTAATATTTAAGGAGAAATTAGAGGAGAGAAAGGTTCCTGACCCCTAATCCAATATCAATTTTGATCACAATCTATTGCATAATTACTTATATATTTTTACATAAAATTATTTCCAACATTATATCATTATCATTCATAAAAATTATTTTTTATGGCTGGTGATTTTATGAGGACAATATTATCAAACATTTTAACACTTGGTGAGAAATTGATCCATCTTATTTTTGAATCCTACGACATACGAACTGTTTATCTGCTGGATTATTTGATATGATTGGCCTTGCATTATTGCTACTTGTGTGATTGTGTAGTTGTTTTATTTCCCCTTCTTTGCAGTCCTTCTAGTATGTATTATGGTTTTGTAAACATGCTAGTCATTCCATAAATATCTGTTGAAATGTATTCTTCCTCTAAAATGTTTCTTGAATCATCTTATTTTCTTTCTAATGCATGGCTGCCACCTTGGTCCATCCCTCATCCCTCCTCATCCCTCCTGCCTAGATCGAACGGCAGGAGGAGTTGTCTAACTAGCCTGGTGCTTCTGGGATTTCTGGCTCCAGGGGTCTGGTGAAGGAACATGTTGGCTTGGTTGGTAGTGATCTGACTCACAAGAAATTGATTACTAATAAGTATTAAGTATTAAGGCCTCTAATTTTCAACTCTAATAAATTAGAGCAGTTATCTGAATAATAGTATCACTATTCTTATTTACCCATCTACCCAACTTGCTTTCTTGAGGAGAGAAAGGGATGGGGTGCAGACAGAACACTGGGAATCAGGTATAATTCTGGATATGCCCAGGGTAATGTAACATGGAAGTGAACAGTTTCAACTGATAGATAGTTAGAAAATTTCTAACTAGAAGATGCAAATCCTTAGGTGAATAACTGAGAACATTTTTTATCAACTAGCTTCTACAGCTATTTCTCATTTTCTACAATATGAACTTTTGGTTTGGTCAATTCCATCTCTCTCTAC
Source organism: Balaenoptera musculus (assembly GCF_009873245.2). Lineage (NCBI taxonomy): Eukaryota > Metazoa > Chordata > Mammalia > Artiodactyla > Balaenopteridae > Balaenoptera > Balaenoptera musculus. Next base: position 8,209,088 of record NC_045793.1, read on the forward strand.
TGTGTCTTGAATATATTCCTGATGATTCTTTCCAACTAAAATGTCTTCTCCTTCCAAATTAAGTCCCACATCATCACAGTTTCTTGCAAGATCATGTCAGCCTACAATGATCTTTTCATCAGAGCCTCCTAAAGGAAGTATCTTTGGAACTGTACAATACATACTTACTCAACATCCTACTTTGACATATTATTTAATACTCAAGTGCTTGTCTCATAACTTTTCTTTATCCCTCTAAGCTTTCAACTGGGAGAGGCCATATCTTGTATGACCCCTACCATTCATACCTAATAAAATGCCATTATGCACTTGCAGTTCTTAAGTCAATATTTATGTAACAGAATTAAATGCTCTCAAGGGGAGGAATAAGTGACTTCATTTCTAAAACTAATATCTACTTTAGAGACTATTTAGAGACTATTTCTTGAATCTTTATATTTTCCATAAAAATGTTGCTCTTCTTATGTGATACCATGGTTACACTTACAAGATTTAGCCACATTACTCTATGGTGACATCTTACTAAGGTAGTTATAGGGCATGGAGACATTGCTGTCTAGAAAAGGACTCTGAAGTCAAGAAGGTAGAACTGACTTTCCTGGTGGCCCCCAAGTTAATAATATGTTGCAGCAGCTTAAGTCATTAGCAAGTAGGAATTTACCAATTGTTAATTTTTATTTATAATTTTTTGAAATCAATTACATAATTTTAGCTTCAGAATGAACATGATGGCAATGTTTTCCATACTCTCTCCTTCCGATGGTCCATGATACAGTAATGTGCAGTGGTTAGATTATTGCGGGTTTTGGTATCCCTATTTGTCACTTACTAGCCATGTGGCTCAGAACCTCAGTGCCCTTGTCTCTAATACAGATATGCTAATAATACCCACTTGGTAGGATGGTTGCAAAGGTTAAATAAAATAAAATAAGGTGTATAATAAACACTCAATAAAAGGTAGCCATGACAATTATGATTTTTTTGATTATATTTCTGCACCTTTGTGACTATCTTTTGAAGGCATATTGAGTAAGATAAAGAACATTATTCTTAGAGTGTAATTATTGCTATTATCTGTTTTTAAGGAGGAAATTAACTCTTCTGAACACCTATAATTTGCCAGGCATAGTGAGATGAACTTTCACATGCTACCTCATTTAATTGCAAGGTAGATGTTTAGAGAGGGAGTTTTGCCTAGTGGTTAAAAAATAGACTCTGGAGGCAAATTGCCTGGGTTCAAAATCCTGGCCCTGCTATTTGCTGGCTGTGTATCCTTGAGAACGTGACTTAACTGCCCTGCGGCTTCATTTCTTTTTCCCGGAAAATGTCAATAAGGAGTGTTGTGAGCACGAGAGGAGTCATTATTCGTAAAGCGCTGAGCACAGTTCCAAAGAAGACACTCAATAAATTGTGGCTACTCTTTAGCTCTTGTTTTTATAAATTAGAATACTGAAGCTCAGTTTCCTCACCTAAGGTAACGTGACTAGTAAATTATTAGTTGGCTGAGTTAGAATTGAACTCGACCCCCATATGCTTTTTGTTAGGTTTGTTTGTTTGTTTAATACAACAAATTTACAACGGGTCATTTTCATGTCTGTTGCAAGCTCAAGTGAAACATATCTTTAACCATATAGGACACGGAAAATATTTTATAAAAAAATTAAGTCAAATATGCCACTGAACAGTCAAATATACTTCTCTGCGTAACACTTAAAAGGGATTATGAATATATTCAGAAAATTCTTTGGAAAATTATCTTTGGGCATCCAAAATAACATGTATATGTATAACTGAATCACTTTGCTGTACACCCGAAACTAACACAACACTGTGAATCAACTATATTCCAATATAAAATAAAAATTAAAAAAAAAGGATACTGGTGAAGAATGGTTGTGTCGTTACCTCGAGTGAGGACAGAATAACCAGCACAGCGTCTCAATGGCACAAGGAAACAAAACCAAGGAACACGAAACACCAGGGACCTGCCCAGGCACATTTTGGTGCAGACCAGTGCCTACTTATTTGTCTAACCAGGAATTAAACAGGAAGCAAGGGAAAATAGGGAGAAAAATATAAATCTCTGAGTTAAAAATAGTCTTCTAACTACAAAGCAGCCAAAAAAAAAAAAGATCTCTTTTCCTTTGAAAGACATCCCTTTGTGTTACAGTTAAGGCAATGGGCCATGATTTTTTCATAACTCAGTCATCGAAGCCTTAGCTTGACAGATGAAAGCCAGCGCCATACAAGGAGCAGCTCCCAGCAAATTGAAGACACAAAGGAAAATGGAAGCCCCCACCCCCCGTGGGTTTCTTATATCAAATGTATGTGTTTTCTTCTTGGAAAGTCTTGTAAAAATCAATGTTTTTGTTAGGTACGTTTATCACAGCACATGATTTTATAATGGTTAATAATAAGGGAGTCAGAGGTGTGTTGATTATTTACCTTCCTGGGGGTAATTGTCAAACAGCCTTTATGTGCTTTGCAAGGGCTGTAAAGTGGTTTAGCAACATGTTTAATTCTCTGGGAGGTGGCAATGTATCAGGCTGATGGAATATGTATCATGTCAAAATGTCAGAGACAGAGTGTCAAACCATAAATAGATGCTTTTAGCAGGTAAAGTCTTGTATTGAAGCTGATATTTAGAATTGTCTGAAGAGCATTTAGATTCGTACATAATTCTCAGTAATAGTTTACAGAACATTTGTGTGATGTATGAATAGCAGTGTTCTGGAGACCAAGATTCCCACATACTGGGTAGGGAACCATGACATTTTTAAGGTGGTTCTTGGTTTAAATTCATTCACTGTTCCCTGCTTCCCAGAATGTAAAGGTGCGGTTTTAAGCATTTTCCAAAAACACAGTGACTGTACCTGTTAATTTGGGAGGGAGGGGGAATGGATGTTTATTATGCAGTAATACTGAGGATGCTGAAAAGGGATGAGGTAAACCGCATCCAGCCTGGGATGAGAGAGGAACTGTGAGATCAGGCTGGATAATGAATCCCCACGAGGTGGTGCACTCCAGTGCCTGTAAAAAACAGCAAACAAATAAGCTTGCCACAGCAGGTACAACGGGCATAAAACAGAAAGGGAGAAGGAGAACAGGGGGCAGATCCAAGCTAGTAGAACCTGGTGCAGGCAGGGGCAGGGCTGTTACAGTCAGATAGGCGACAGCTCTTCCAGAAGCAGAGCTGTGTCTGCCCTTAGAGGTAGTGACAGGTGGTCATGATGTCAACACACTTAGGAGTCAAAGGGAAGACTGAGATTTCAGAAGAAATCAGGCAACAATTACTCCTTTCCCCTTCCCCCCAGCCCTTGGCAACCACTGCTCTACTTTCTGTTAATATGAATTAAATATTTAGATACCTAATACCAGTGGTTGTTGTTTAAGGGGTACAGAGTTTCAGTTTTGCAAGATGCAAAGTTCTGGAGATCTGTTGCACAACAATGTGCATATACTCAACACTACTGAACTGTGCACTTAAAAATGCTTAAGATGGTAAATTTTGCATTGTGTGGGTTTTTTAAATAGCAATTAAAAATTTTTTAAAAAAGAAATCATCCAAAATGATAGGCTGCAGCTGTGACAGCTTCTTGGCCTTTTAAGCTGCTCTTTCAATATGCCTGGCACCAAGCACAGAGCCTGGCACTTGGCTGGACAAACCTTTATTCCATGAGTACATTTCTGAGTGAAGGACAGACTGCAGCTCACTTCAGAGTGTCTGTACAGAAGGGCTTATCAAAGTACATGCCAGATTTGGGGGGATAATTTTTAATTGTATATGTTCAGCAGGGTTTCTGTCTCATTCTATCTATTCAGACTTGGCACCTACCATAATACTTTGTTCAAGGTGGGTTCTCAATAGATGATGACTATTTTAAACTTGAGATATTTAATAATAAATTATTTGAAACTATGCTGATGACATTTCTTCCCCAAACATAGATTGTATCTCGATATTCCTCATAATCTAGGTTTAGTTGTGCATTTGCTCTGACTTGGTGGAAATATAATCTGATACAAAGAAAAAAAAATAGAAAATACCAGAGAGAATATTACATTTTAGGAAAAATTGTTCCCTGTTGGGTAGAGGCAGCCAAAGGGAGCCCCAGATTAATCTAGAGTTGGGATGCCGCAGCTCTCTGTTCTTCTCCACTACAAACAGACTCCATATTTGTGGACTATCGCAGCTTTTCATGTCATTAAGAGTTGACGCCCTCGAGACTGTCATACAGAGTGAAGTAGGTCAGAAAGAGAAAAACAAATGTCGTATATTAACGCATATACGTGGAACCTAGAAAAATGGTACAGATGAACCGGTTTGCAGGGCAGAAACTGAGACACAGATGTAGAGAACAAACGTATGGACACCAAGGGGAGGAAGCGGCGGGGGGTGGGTGGTGGTGGGATGAATTGGGCGATTGGGATTGACATGTATACACTGATGTGTATGAAATGGATGACTAATAGGAACCTGCTGTATAAAAAATAAATAAAATAAAATTCAAAAATTCAAAAAAAAAAAAAAGAGTTGACGCCCCATCAAAGCTCAGTGTTGTTGAATCTCTAGCCACATCAGTGCACAAATAAGGGTCAACCTTTCCATTAAGGGTTTGGGTACTTGCTGTCACACTACATCAGTTCTGTTTCCTGTTAATTGCAGTTGGAGGCTCATATTCTTTGGCAGGTGCCTTTTCTGAAAGGCCAATAATCATTTTTCTGGAGTTCTCCAGGGTTGGTATGCCTGAAAGCATAGTAGTTGGCTAAATAAGTGTAGATGTCCCTTCCAACTAGAGGATAATCATAGTAGTGTCAATCTTGTTTTCAGAGGCGTAATAAGACAGTCCAGTGTGGCCAAACAGAGTCACATACTTTCATAGAAGCTTTGTTTGTTTAGAAATTGTTTCTCTTTATAGATGTCTTACATCGATAAACTATGAACAGAAGTCATGGCAGAAAGTGGAAGTCTAGAATGTGCAATTATCTAAAACTGTTAGGTAGGCTTCCATCTTTCTTTCTCACATACATAATATGGGCCAACCCAGTACCTAATGGCAGTGTAAAGAAAGATCAGAACTGAGAGCAAATCTGAAATTACCCCTTTTAAAAGAATCTGCTCACTTTTCCTTTGCCCTCCCTCCACCCCAAGAGTTGTTCCCATTTCCCTTGCACCGTTACATATTCTCCACATCTAGATAGGGAGCTTTTGGCAGACAGAAACAGGGCTCCTTGCACAAAGCCAAAATTCAACTTGTTGATTAAATGAATATTCAAATGAATAAAATTTGGTGTGTGTGTGTGTGTATTTTAGGGAAGGGCCAGTTGTGTGGTAGGGCTTATAGAGAGGGGAGGCATCAATACCTGTTGGAACAGTTTCCAAACATTGTTCATGTGTGTTTCTTAATCCTGGCTGCACATTTGAATTACCTAGGCAGTCAAAAATACTGATGCCAGGGCTCTATTCCAGACCAATTGAGTCAGAATATCCTGGGAATAGAAACGACACATAAAGAAGTTTCATCTGAGGTAATTTTCTGCTTTTTCTTTAAGGCTTTATGGACGAGAGTGTCTCTATAGTCTTAAGCTTATCTCAAGCATATGTTATTTTTAAGTTAAGTTCAGAAAGAGCATTATCATTTTAATGCTTTTGCTTGTTTTGGAGGATTTTCCATTTATTTGCCTTATTTTTGTTTCCCCTAAGCTTACTTTGGCCACATGGTTTCATTTTAGAAATTCAAACATTTGCCTTAAGCTACTTGTGAATTTAAAGAGCAACAACTGAATTTTAAGTAAAAACCCCAAGGGAAGGAGAGCTGACATCTGAGTCTTCGTGTACATGAACTACAATAATTCCCTGGGTTTGTTAAGACAGATTAATTTTTATTTTCCTGTTTCCCTAATTACATTTTGAAGTCTTTAAAACTGTGTTTATATTTCAAATCCGCTTTCACAGGAGCTGAAGCATTACTAGCTAGACTTGGAATTCGGTGAGTTGAGCGATAGTTGTGTTCATTTTGTATCACTGATCTAGATGTAACCCATTAAAATTTACCAGAAACCCAGAGTAGCAACAGGTGGGCAACATGGAAGGGTTTCCACTTAAAACACAGTGGAAAGGAGTACAGACCTGTGAGATTTTAGGGAAGTTGTTTTAGAGGAAAAGGTGTTTCAGGAAGGGCATGTGCAAATGTACACAAACACAAGTTACCTCCCATTTCAAATCAGACACTGATCTCTAGCTGTTGGTTCTGATATGGTAAATTCCAGGTTTCCTTAATTTTGAAATGGGGAGGAGAGAACAAGGCCCAGAGAGTCTGATACACATACTACCTGCCTTATAATTTCTTCCCACCATATCAAGTCAGAGGCATAACTCGCTTCTATACACTAAGGCTGCCATTTTGGATGGATTGTCATTTGAGGAGGTGGAGGAGGAGGAGGCCAGATATAAGTGACTCCTGTTTTCCAAATACTCATAAGACAAAGCCTTAGTAATGTCTTCAAATATTAGAGTGGTATACCATCTATTTTTAAAAATAATGATCAGTGGATCATATTGGATGTTGAACCTGAGGAAAATATATCAGAAGAAAATTAAAGACCCTCATATAATTTCATAGGCTAAATTTTTAAAGAAGCCTAGCAAATCATCTCAAAATAGCGCTTCCAAATTTGAAAAAGAAAGTGGTCAGAATTATTATCATTTATTCTTACTTTTTGGCTATTAGGTTTTAGATAGACATATTTATATTTATACCTAAAAAAATACATAAAGTTGATTTTATGTGTCCTATATGTTGACTCTGGGGAACAAATTTCCCTTGATCAGATGTTTACACCCATTTTGTAGAGATAAGTAATAGTAGAAAGCAAACTGGACCAGCATCAACAAGACAACTGCTTAAAAGATAACATTCCTTCCTGATCTTGTAAGGGGACACGATGACGCTTAGATCTGGATTGTGTAAACTGTCAATAAAACGTCATTTAATATACAGCCCTCTGTCTCAATAAACTTATATAACTGTTTCCTGATTTCTAATGGGCAGAAGTGTCCTCAGAGCTTTCTGAGATGCTCTGCCCGGGTTATAATCCTCAAATTTGGCTTGAATAAAATTTTCCATTTCTTTTTTAGATCGACTGATTAATTTTTCTTTCCTCCTAGATGTCAATTCTCCTCTAACCCTTGTTCAGCTGGCTCTTCTGCATTTCCTCTGACCTTGAGAGATCTGAACAGGGGAGCTGTGAATTTTCCAGGCATCTCACGTGGTCTCCAGCACAGGGCTCCCTCTGGCTGGCTTCTGCCCTCTGTCCCTTGCTGACCACATACACGACATTGTAACGTCAAGCTTCGTGTAGCGCCTGGAGGGTCTGTCTGGGGCACCAGCTGTGCCTGCTGGCTCATGGTTTTCTCTAACCCTTAGCTTCCCAGTAGCCCTGAGGTTATCACTAAGATCTTTCAGTGAGACTCAGATGGACTGTCAATGTCCTCCTGGATAGAGCCACGGCCACGGCGTGAGAAGCACAGTGTATTCTACCTTCTAGAATTTCCTTGCCAGGTAGATTTTCCCTAACGCCTAAGTCCCTCCTTAGCATTAAGTTAGATGCTTAGGGAGGCACATTAGTTCTTTCAGACCACTAGGGAAACATCTAGGGCACTGCCGCTGCAGTAACACAGTCAGCGTAGACAGATGGGAGGCGATTTGTTGACTTGCAACAATAAAGCCGGTAATGTTACCCCAGAGACCTGGAAGTGGTGAATGATCTTCCTTAAGCAGCTAACTAAGTCCTAGGGAGGGACGGAGCCATAGGGAATGCGGGTTTATTGTGATGTTAGGAAGAAACAATTAATGTCGCCTCTGCCTGAGTCTCCTCATCAGTAGTAAATCAAGGGTAAAATACTGCCCTTTCCTTCAGAGGGATGGAGCCCAGCCAGTGACAGCGGGAGAGAAGCCCCTGCAGAACAGCACAGGGCAATGCACCGACCCCCCCGGGAGCTCTGCTCCTGCACGCATCCATCGCTGACCCAGGGCAGAGCATGGCACCAGCTCCACCTCTACTGAAATGCTATCCACACTGCTATTAAGTAGTATTCAATTTCATTTCTGCTTTTACTAAATAGTGAAGAAAATTTATAAAGTATATGTGAAGTACAGAGAATCATCATGAATAGCTTCGTATTTACCAAATTTTAGGGAAAAGAACCTCAGCATTACCCTAGAAGCTTCCTGTTGACTGAGGAAGCATTAATATTCCCCTCAGCTTGACTAAACTCTAGTAGACAGGTCTCTGCCTGATTCTAGGCCCCCAACCTGCCTTTTCTTAGAGAATTTAAGTCTCCTCCCATAAATTTAGCCTCCATTAAAATGACAGTAAAGAAATAATAGTAATAAAAAAATAAACCTCTATAAACTCACAAGGACAAGCTAAAAACTGGAGAAGACAAAAGCAGGAAACTTGCAATTGTACATTTTCTGCTTCTTTGAGACGTCTACAACGCTGAAGGTCTTTCTCAGAGACCTGGGAACCATTCATTTGAAATGGAATCATCAAGAAAGATGGGGTCCCTATCTCCCAGTCTCAGTCAGAGGGTAGGAGACTAACTTCCATAAGGGCAGTCAGCAAACCCAAGGGCCTCCAGAACTTTTCCACTAGCTCACCCTAGTGCTTAAAGACTCTCCAGCCTTTGAGTCAATGCAATGCAGTCGAGTTTCTCTCCCTCCCTCTCTCTCTCAGCGGTCTTCACTGAAATCTTCCTTGCCATTTTTAACAAGCGTCTGGTATAATTTTTCTTTTACACTCTGTGCCCTGACCTGACACCACCCGTTTTCTCCTGACTCAGATGAAACTGTGCTCCCAGATTTGGGCTTAATTATCCCTTTGTTTTTCTTTAGAGTTGATCCCATGTTGTAGCCCTAAACCATTTAATTGTTAAGTTTTTGTGTATTTTTGAACTTCATATAAATGAAATTACACTGCATATTTCACATTAAATTACAAGAATAAGCTTTACCACCTGCTGAAAAAGAATTGGATAAAGAAAATTGTTACCAAAGTAATCATGTTTTTCATAACTCTGCAAATAAACCAATGGGCCAAGAGCCAGAAAAACTAAGACTAAAAAAACTTAGAGACTATTTAGCCTCTAAATCTCTCTGTAATTATGCTTTCTTCAAGCATATATTGTTCGTTGACATTGAATTTCTGTATCATGTATATTCAGTAGTCCCCATTGGCAGATAACTGCAACTCTTGAAGACAATCAAGCTTTTCTTTAACTTTATATTTTAAAAGAAAAAAGAGTGACATATTAAGCAAATGAACAATTCTCCTTTCTTTTAATTAGATTCCAATATTTTCCCAATATAGCAATACAATATGCAAAATGATTAAGAAACTCTAATTGCAATTCTAGTTTCTGATTTCATGAAGGCCCAACAGTCAAATCTTTATTGATGACACAGAATAATTCAAATTAGAGAGGTCTAGAGAGGATTAAGAAAAACTCCAGGAGGACCAGCAGGACTTGCTAATTGGACAGAGCCACAGCAGCTGGAAAGCAACACAGACAAATACAAAGCCCTAGACTATCTCTTGGAAAGTGTATTTACACGCACACTCAAAGGGGTCAGAAGTTAGTTAAAGGCCATTCACCAGGTGTCTGTCCTATGAGGATTTCCAATCAACAGGTATTATATTAAGAGTACATCCTAGAATGGATGCAAAATAATTCCCGACACTTAGAACTTCCCCCTCTTTGTCCCTACCACAATTCTACCAAACAAAACAGCACTGCAAATATTCCTTGGGGATTAGGTGCAGATAACTGGTCTTATTTTCATAGTTTGGTGACTAGAACAACTTCTCAACTTTGATCATCAAGCAGTTGGGTAGCATCACAGTATTACTCAAAATTTATTCTACAAATGTATAGTTGGGAAAAAATATGACCATGCATTCCTTGAAATTACAGTCAGTTTAGGTATTACATCTGCATATTTAAAATTATAATTAGAATAAAGTATAGATGCTGGACTGATATTTATGGAAGCCATCAACTGTAGAGTGGGAATATACCTCCACTGACCCCAAAAGTGTTTTAAACTGTGTATGTAGAGAGAATATTGTTACGTATTTTCATTTCCACAGCCGTGTAACTGTTCTCTCTAGCTATTCAAAACATTAATTTTTTTGCAACTTCCCTCATATCGCCAGTGTCCCAGTTGGAAGCCAGAGCCATATATTTTCTGCAAGCACAACAAGAGAGATTCATTCATATTGTTGGGGGCAATTAGCAAACTCTGCAAAAGAAAATAATTCCCATATTTTCCGCAGCATAATGCCTCTAAGACTAATTAGAATATTCCTTATTATAGCCGCTTTTCTAGCTACTTGGTGAAATTTATAACTGACATTAAGTGTAGAACTTTGGAGTTGCACATGTGTTTTCTTTGCTGAGCTCCCCATTACCTGACTAGAATAATCAAAAGAGAAAATTTACAAATGCAGTAAATAGAATGACAAAAACACACTCAAATTAACATCTACTAAAAGAGTAAGTGTGTGCCCCAAGGGAGACCTGAGTCTTCTTGGTAGAGAACAGCCTTTCTCAGTGGCCGCCTATCCATGGCGTGTTATTTAGGTCGGGAGAGTATGGAAGCTGACTCCTATGATTAATGTAACATAATCTCTGCTTTTTTGGGCTCAACAAAGTTAAGGGTTCCAGAAGCTGAAAGGAACCAAGGTCAGTGTTTCAGCTCCATCAAAAACAATCTTCAATTTCTGTCAATTCTTTTAGGCCGTAATCGTGTCAAAGCTATGAAATCCTTTCCTCATTGTTTCATATGCTGCACGTGTAACCAAAATGAACATCCTCACCTACAGATGGAAATTATGACATTAGATCAGTGTTTCCCAAACTTGCTTGATGATACAAGTAGCTGGGATGTTTGTTTAAAATACAGACTGTCTTGTCTGATGAAATTCTAAATCAATAGTTTAGAGTGGAAATGAACAATCTGTATTTTAATAATTTCCCTGGCAATTGTTTTTATTTGACAAACAGGAAAAGAAGGGACTGAATGACCTTTATAATATCTTCCAGTTGTAGCATTCCATGAATCCATAATCATTGTCCATACCAAATGCCTCCTTAAAAAAATAAATTAAGAAAAAAATCTTTTCTTGATTGGTAAACAGACTGCCAAAAAAAAAAAAAAAATTGGCAGATTGGATTTGAGAGAAAAAAAATTAAGAAAAAACTCCAGATATCTGGGGAAGCCTAAAAGCCTAAAAAGCTACATAGATTCTATTGGCTAAACTTTTCACCCAGTTACCATGACAACCTTCATACATGTTGTAATGTAGAGAAAATTAGATATTAACCTGGATAGGCCTTTGGAGGAAGGGCGATATTTCAGACAGTGGTGATTTAGGCTGTTCTGTGGCCCCCACGCCTAATGTTCTCATCGGTTCTTCTAGTGGGCCTTGCTAAGATCTGAAATCCCTTGCTTTTCTCACACAGAGGCTTGTGAAAACCCAGACAGAAAATGAGGGTTAGAGTGCGATTTGTTAGTCCAAAGCCCCTTGGGTTAGTAACTGCTCTCTGTTTTGCATCAAAGCCTCTATTCACATGGAGAAAGCTCCAGGAACAGTGGTTGCTGCCTCTGCTCAGAGCACGGGCTTGGCACTGGTGGTGCGGGGGCGGGCTGTGACGGGCTTCAAAGGGCTCCACGACAATGTGGTTCCCAGGACGTGCGCAGCTCGCGCCAGACCTCAGGTACTCATCTGTGCGGTCGTTATTTTCACACGTGGGATCTTGCTAGTCCATAGCCAGACGATCAGGGGTCTACACTTCATTGGAATGTAGCAGTTTTCAACAGCAGCCTTGCAGAGTTTTAGAGCTGCAGGTGGGGCAGGAGGGCGTCTGGTCCAAACTCAGTATTTTCAAAAATAGGAATCTAAGTGCAGAGACCGGCAGAGACAGGATGAGAACCCCGCTTGCTCTCTGCACTCCAAACTCAGCGCTCATTACACTCCTCTTTATTCTCGCACACCGAATACTTTTAATGGTTTTTCTATACTGAGAACATTTTCTCTGTTTTATGGCATAAGCCACCGTTTCCTGGAAGGCAGTGGGAGAAGCTTGCCTGCTTGTGACCAGAGACATGCACTCAAGACCCTGCCCCTGCCTCACCTCCTCTTCCCAGGTCAGAAAGTCCTACATGTTCTGTGGTGAAGCAAACAATAGTGTGACAAGTCTAAGAAGGAGGCTGGCACATACTGACATGTTAGCAAGCCTCTAAATACACGGAAAGCTGTCACATAGTCACGTATAGGACGCATTCAATGTCGTTTCCAAACATATTTGCTTTCAAACATCCCTTTATGAAAAGGATGCTGCTGTTTTCTCTCATTATGGATAATTATAAACCCTCATGCATTAGAATTAAAAGAATATGGGTGCTTCCCTGGTGGTGCAGTGGTTGAGAATCTGCCTGCCAATGCAGGGGACACGGGTTCGAGCCCTGGTCTGGCAAGATCCCACATGCCGCGGAGCAACTGGGCCTGTGAGCCACAACTACTGAGCCTGCGCATCTGGAGCCTGTGGTCCTCAACAAGAGAGGCCGCGATAGTGAGAGGCCCGCGCACGGCGATGAAGAGTGGCCCCCGCTTGCCACAACTAGAGAAAGCCCTCGCACAGAAACGAAGACCCAACACAGCCAAAAATAAATAAATAAACAAATGTGGGGTTTAAAAAAAAAAATATGGAATGGATTTTTGGGGGGGGGGTGTTCAATCACAATTTAATTACAATGATGAGATTCTCAAAGAGGTTATTGCAGAGAATGACAAGCAAGTATATAAAAGGTAACAGATTAAATAGTCTAGAAAGAGGAGAGGTTGAGAAGAGGGACCTTAGATGGTTTTGAGTAATAAGGTAACAGGAAGTACTTGCTTCTCCCTTTGACTGCCAAAAAGATGCAACGTTGAGCCCCTGGAACTCAGGGAAAGAAGAGGGCGGGGGCGTGAGTCCTAAGAGCATGGTCTGATGCAGGGCCCAGGGAAAAAATGCTTTCCTGGGAAGGGCTTCTTGTACCTCGATGGGTGACAAACTTCAATAATAATAATAATAAAAATATCTCATGTGAAATTTAATAATTGTCAACTTAGTAATAACCTGTAACAATTTATAATAGAATTACATTTGTTGAATTAATAGTGTCCATATTCGGGGCCAAATAATGTAGAAAAAAGCCAATCATTAGAGTCATGATAGGGACTTCCCTGGTGGTCCAGTGGTAAAGAATCCGCCTTCCAATGCAGGGGACGCGGGTTCGATTCCTGGTGGGGGAACTAAGATCCCACATGCTGCGGGGCAACTAAACACGCACGCCACTACTACTTAGTCCACGTGCCTCAACTAGCGAGAAGTCTGCACGCTGCTGCGAAGAGCCTGCATGCCGCAACTAAGACCCTAAGCAGCCAAAAAAAAAAAAAAAAAAATTAGAGTCATGATAATATGTTCAATGGTGAGTGTTAGAAAACTGGGAATAGGGGGGAGAGTTGGCATCTAGGAGACTATGTCCTCCCTGCACCCTCCCAGGAATCATTGCTAATACTGGGAACAAAGTTGGATTTCCTATAGTAATGTGTCACGGAGGATGTGTACTTTATTCAGATATTAATAGACACGGTGGCCCTCAAGCCTGGAAAATTTGGACACTATGGTTCCAGTATCAGGCATAGATTCTTTCACAACTAGCCGTGTGTATACAACACACTTTATTTTCATGCCCAGCTGGTATGGAGGCCACAGCTTCCAAATAAACTGATTTATCTGTGAAGCTGAGTTCTAACTCTTCTTGGTATTTGGAATTTTCCATTGTTCATCTAGCTAGCTCTCCAAGGATTAATTCTCAGACTGCAATAAAGTAATTTCTTACATTTTAAAGGTTTATATGTAGGTTGATCTAAATAGGATGATTCACAAGTGGAAGAAGTATGGAGTAGACTATTTGGCAAATTGTACTCTCAAGGCTACAGCTTAAAAAGGCAACGTTTGCTGCATCTGGGTACTGTTATGTTCAGGACACTGCCCAGCGCAGATGATCCTTTATTTGAATAAGATCTTAGCGGTATGTTATAAAAGGATCTCATTAAAGTTACTCTCCTGGCCTTTCCTTTCTTCAGCACAAATGTAATTGCAGTGTGTGGCAAGTTTCCTATTTGGGAGGAATATTCACTCCATTCTAGGAGGCAGAGTTCCTGGAATCTTCAACTCAATTTAAAGTACGAATGCACATAAATGAGGGAGGACTTATAGTATGTTGGTGTTAAAAGATTGATGTACGGACGGACGTAAGGAAGTCCCCAGGGCATCAAACCACATCCGGCTTTATCCAATAATTTCGTTTGCCACAAATCAGAAAACTGAACCTCTAAGCTGGCTGCTGCCGAGTTCACCACGGTGCCTCACCCATGAAAAGTGGTGTAGCTGTGTGTGCATTTCACAGTGTGAAGTGCTGTTTATGCCTCATGCCTCATCTTTCCTATCCTTGGGCAGCCTAGGAGCACTGCTGCCTAGGAGGCCATTGGGCATTTCTTCCCCAGTTCAGGCAAATATCTCCCAATAGACAAGACGAAGCCCTCAAGGGAAAACAGAACTAAAAAGAAACACAGAGGTTTAGCTTAATGAAACACCAGATGAATATTTAAACTAACTTAAGTATGACCAATGAGCTGCATAAACTTTATCATTAATCACTCTGGCACACATGAGCTTGTTTTCCCGGCTAAAAATTATGCCGTTAAAATTCAGTAAAACTCAGTCACAGCGCATCTCTCTCTAGTGATCATGGTTAATGTTGATGATTCCCAAGTTTATGATGGATTCTGTTCATGACTTGAAAGACTTTTGTCTCCTCTCTTTACCTTTTGGGAATCAGTAATTTCAGAGGAACCATGGAGCTGAGGTTTGACTGGGAACAACTGTCTCAGATTTCTAATATCCTTACAAGAGTCATTATGGCGGCATTGTGATGAGAGCAGGGATGGAGCTGCTACAGGTGAAACCCAAAGAAATGACTGGACACAAAAGTTTTAGTCCATGACCATCTATGAGATACTTAACAGCGTTGCATAAGCGGGGCCATGGTGCCCCACTTCAGGGAATCTGTTCTAAGTTCAGATGTCAAGCATGACGAAGCCCTTCCTGACAATAGGGCTTTCAAAGCTCTGTTCCCATCACTGTTTCTGTAACACTGATGATCTGGCAGAGAGTGTGGCTGCAAGAGGCTACAGACCCAGGGGCTCAGGTTAGGAAGATGAGAGCATTAGGCAGCCATTCACAGAGTTCATGGAAAAAGACGAAAAGCAGTAATAAGAGTGCAAAGGAAAATAATGGGCGGGCATGCCAGCATGGCCCAGACGGAAGTAACATGGACCCAAGTGTTCCCATAGCCATGGTCATGGAGGTGATTACCTGCTCCGCAGGGAGAAGCAACGCTGGATAGCCTTTATAGATTTTTTTTTTTTTAACTGTAGACTGTTATATGTAGTTCCTATTTAGAGTGTGCGGTCCCTCACTGTAAAAAACTCTGTTGTCATCACAAAGCCCTGATATAAAGAATCCTCATGAAAAGTTTATGTGCAATACTTGGATCAGACTGGGTCAGAGACGCTCGAAGTGCGAAGGGAAGGGAGTAGCAAGGGTGATGCTGCAGGCATGGAAAAGAAGGGGGTGTGGAGCAAGCGAGGCACTGGCAAAGCCCACGGGGTGGCCACAGCGTTCTCTTCTGTATCCGCCCTTCACGCCCACAAAGGAGATGGAGACGGTGAAGTGCTGCCTCTTGTGACAACAGAACATGGAAGAAGCCAAAGCAGGTGTCCAATGCGTGATTCCTTTCCCCCTCTCACCCCGTCCTCCAGCCCTGACTCTGTACGGCTTTGGGACAATCACAGAGTCTTTGGGATGGACTGTCCTGACTTCCCAGGTCTGAGTGAGGTGCCTTCTTTTTGTGCCGCCGCATTCCTGCACTGAGGGTACTGGCCTGTGCCCATCTGCATTCTCTCCTTTAAGCCCGGGGAGCATGCAGTCCTTTCCAGCCCGCCACTGAGTTCCCAGGGGCCACCTCACACCCTCACTGCCATGTAGGGCTGCTCAACGGTATTTGTCCAATTGAATGAAATTGAGGCTGTCGGTTCTTCAAAAGTTAGGCGTTCCCTTGGCCACTGGCCCCCTGGAAGAAGCCCCTCTCATCCTTCAGGACTCAGTGCTGGGGTGCCACTTCGAGAAATCCATCCCTGATGCCTCCCCACTCAGACAGACTGCCCACGGTCTCCTCAGCGGCCCTGTCCTGACTTCCAGCCAAGCAGCAGATCACAATTTATTCTACTTCCTTATTTACAAGACTGCTTTCCTTCTAAACAATAAGTCCCTTTAAGGTGGAGAGCATGTCTTACTGTTCTTTTGTGTCCCTAATACCTAGCTGACTCACTGGTACATAGCAGGTGTTTCATGTGTATTTGATAAATGTCATCGAGTTGACATGTGGGAGACTAAGTCCCCAAAAGAGCCATCCTGCCTTGATTCTGCAATTGCTTGTCCAACCATCTTGGCGTTATTCTTTTTCCGGCTTTATTGTTAGCAGTCTACAGAAGGCAGGGAAATAGAAGCAGGTGCTAACTGAAGATGTGATGCATGTCCTGCTTCACGTGGACACAAGGTGGAGAAGAAGAAATACAAGAAATGATTCAATAACCAAGTCAGGGACTGACGGTCTCAGTGCAGAGCGGCGCCTGTTCCCAGGAGTTGCCTGAGATTTACCCCATTCCAGGATCTGACCTTTTTGGTTTTCCTTTAATTACGGCAGAATTCAGTCCTGCTGGGTTTCTTTTTCACGCTCACCTCAGGAGACATACACATTGTGTGTTCCAACAAAGTAGTCTGAAGAAAGGTAATTAAAGGTGTTTATTGTAAAAAAGAAAAATATACTTTGCTTTAGCTTAAGCCAGATTCCATGTTTTAAGGCAGACAATAAATATATCAAAGGAAAAAATATTGTTTTACTGAAACTGTGGGGCACACAATCATAAAACTCCCTCCTTGAATCACTTAGTCCCGCCAATGTAAAAAACACTAAATAGATAAAATTAACTAAATGCCTTTAACTAGTATATTTCTTGGCCAAAAATAATATGAATTCTCAGGTGAAGATGATTTATCAGTAGACTGAGAATACCACAGTAAAAGTTCAGTCATTTATCTTTGCAAATCACAACTTTGTACTCCCCCCGCCCCACCTCTTTTATATGTTTTGGGAAAAATATGCCTGCTTAGACCACATGGATATCTAGTAAACTTGAGAATATAGTTAATCCGAGACTAGTGATAAAAATAAGATGAATTGCTCTTGCTTTGCTTTGGTGAAAAAATAAAAATAAAAAAATTGAAAAGCAGGTCATAATTGTGGGTGTGTGCCCAGTACAAGGAATAGACCTTCCTTTTCTTTCTTTGTTTTAGCATCCTGGTAAAGGCTAAAGAAGAATAAAAGTAGCTCCAGCCTTCAAGTATAATTCAGGGTGGGGAACTGACAGATAAACTACTAGTAATAATTAGTAATTAATAATAATAACTATTATAACATAAGCCTCAATTACGTGACAGCTAAAGGTGCAGTAATATCCTTTGGTTTTTGGTTGCTCAGAGAAGTAAGTAAAGAATCCTCTGAATGAGGCAGACCAAAATTAGGTGTTGAAGAACCAGTAGGATTTCAGTTGGCAAGAAGAGGAAGCAACATCCCACATCTGCAAATAGGGAAGCTGTAGGCCGGTTGGAAGGATACTGGGTGGTCTGGGTCCCGGGTCCTGGAAAAGTGAGAATCCCTATCGTGATGCTGGAAGATGCAGTCTGAAGAAGCCAGAAGACGAAGGCTGGGGGAGATATGGGGCCACATCAAGGAGGACTATGAAAGTCATGCTAAAGAAAAGGCCTCGGGAATTCTTTGGAGAATGATTTTCACGCCAGTAAAAACATTTTCACGCTTATGCCCTGGAATATTCACAGCCCACCTCTGCTGCAGACTGCTCTAGGCTGGGGGGAGGCAAAAAGCAGGGCCAGGACAGGAACAGACACTTGCCACCAAAACGACGCTAAAGATTTCCAACACTGATTTCATAAAACCCCGTGGTTGCAAGAGACCTTGAGTTCACTGGTCTTCACATTTCTGGGAGCTCTGGACCAATTCAGAGGGAAAAGAACACCGTGACCCACTTTTCCCAACAACTTTTCAGTTCAAGAAAATGAGCTAAACAAACACACAAATCTTTGTTAGATGCAAGCCCAGCCTCCGACAGAACCTGATGTAGTTTTATGGTGAGAGTCATACTCTCTTTATGTCACAATGCAAGTACGTGACATGCGTTCATGTGACAAAGGTCTGGGTTGGAAACCACGGTGGGGGACGCTCCTGGATACTGCTGGCTATTGATCTCAGTCACTTTCTCTACTGAGTAAAGAGATGCCTCGGCTTTCCCCTCCCAATGTACCCACATGCTCAACGCAGTCTCAAATGTAACTTGTTCTTCAAACCCTCATGTCTTCTCATTTTCCATTTTTTCCTTATTTTGTATGATTCTAGTTCATTGTGTGACTTTTTTCCTTAGCTACTAAGGAATATGTTTTTGAAAATTCAACCAAGAACATGCTTATATTTACTGTCATCCTTTAGAAATGAATTTTCAGCCCCCTTGCACAGATAATCACTCGGCTCTATCTTACAACCATAAATATTACAAATAAATAAACTGACAGTAACAAATTATGGGAACTTGACCACTACCATCATCAGCCCCATATTTATGGAGTCCTCCTAAAGTACCCGCACTAACAGCTCAATAAATCAATAGTTAGCCACGGCTGCAATTAGGCCTTGGGTCTCTTGTAGATATTCATAAACCCAAGGAGATCAGATGCGAGACTGGTGTCAGAAACTGCATGCACCAATCATACTATTTTTCACAATATGATGAAAAACAGTTTCTAGGGAACAGCAAGACCTCCTGGGATGCTCTGAGACCATTCTTGGGATCTGTGTGCATCGGAGAATGCTTTTTCCCTGTCTTTGCAGTGATTTGGAAGAGGAAGCATTTGTATCTTATGAAATCTTGCACAGGAAGATTAAAAACGTCCGTCACTGGGGGCTTCCCTGGTGGCGCAGTGGTTGAGAGTCTGCCTGCCAATGCAGGGGACACGGGTTCGAGCCCTGGTCTGGGAAGATCCCACGTGCCGCGGAGCGACTAGGCCCGTGAGCCACAACTACTGAGCCTGCGCGTCTGGAGCCTGTGCTCCGCAACAAGAGAGGCCGCGATAATGAGAGGCCCGCGCACCGCGATGAAGAGTGGCCCCCGCTTGCCGCAACTAGAGAAAGCCCTCGCACAGAAACGAAGACCCAACACAGCCATAAATAAATAAATTAATTAAATAAAAAAAAAAAAAAAAAAAAAAAACAACGTCCGTCACTGCCTTTCACAAAAACAAAGAAAACCTCGGGCCATTAGAGTTGTGGGTAGCCAACCTTATTTTGACCAGGCATTCTTGTATCTGTTTTGAAGCAACATTTTCCCAAATGGGATGTATATTTTGAGGGGGGGGATCAATGGGCTACAATTATGTCATTTACTAGAGTACACTTCTCCATGGTCAGTTTCAAAATCATTCTAACATGATGGGCGTTTCTTATTAATGTCTATGGTGGAAAGCCTTGGCAAGAAAGCCTTGGCAAGAAAGTGAGGAGGAAAGAGGTGTGCGTTTGGATCTGGGGACGTTTAAGGAAAACTTGGAAATGGGGTGACAATGCTCTTATGACTGAGTAGCGTCACACGGTTTTAGAATCATTCTAGTCACATAGAAGTGAATAGTTAGATCCTACTTAGATTCTGGTTCTGGTTTAGATTCTAAAACTAGAACATGTGCACAGAACAGATTTTGACCAAGTTTTACAGTTTATGAAACCAACCTAAGATTCCATTTTAGTTCATATTATTAATTTTTTAATATTATATATTTAGTTACTATCAATTTTTAACATAAGCAGCCTTTTAATGTAATAGATATGAAAACATTTAATGACTCCAAGTCCCATATATAAATGTAAAGAATTTTTACTACCTCCATTATATCTGCTTCGCTTTGAAATATTTACTAAAATGTAGTTTCTTTGTTTACCAAATGGACGACGATAACAGCAGTTAGTTTCATAACATATTGATAGAGTTTTGAAAAGATTTAATTATTAAGGAAAAAATGTTTATTTTCCTTTTGTACATTTCTGGAGCCAAGTTGGGCAACCGTGTGCAGATGAGAAGCGTGGACGGTGAGCTCAAGGCAAGACTTCGCTGAACTAATGCCAGCCATGGATTTATCCTGACCATCCATCCAGAGATCCTGTGCTTTGTGTCCAGGCATCACCACAATGCATGATAGATGAATTGGGTTTAAGGAAATACCCTTCTTGAATATTTCTCTTCAAATCCAAAAACGGATAAGACTTTCCTCTATTTGAGAATTTTGGGAATGGGGGTGCTCTGTCCTTGGGATGTATTAGTCAAGAAACCTGAATAAGTGCACAGATCTGTTGAAGAAAGGGAAGGAATGATTTCCAGAAATACTCCCCTTTCAGAAACCTCCCATTTACATGCTGTCACACACGACTTAAATTTAGGACCTAAGATTATTTTTAAAACCTATGTGATTAGGGGAAAGATACCTTTTTACTTGACAACCAGAAATTTCCCTACTGCAGACACACCAAAAATGTTAGCTGGGGAGTATGATTACGGTAACTTTTCCTTTCTTTACACTTCTCTGTATTTTCCAAAATTTTGATAATGGGCACGTGTGACTTTTATAATCAGGAGAGAAGCATTCTCTTGTGAATCCTCTTGAATCTGCTGCTTTCTTTCATCTCTCCACATCTGTGTCTCTTCAGCTGCTTTTCCCACATAAGCTACACACACACAGACACACCGTTCGGTGTGAGCATGGCGACTCAGTGATCTTAGGAGGAGTCAGCTTCACTGGAGCGTCTGGGTGACTCTGGAGTTGAGAGGCAGTGATGGCGGCTACAGTGGGAAGCGGCCACACCAAAGCCACCAGAAGAGTCTGAATCACAGATCTGACTCCAGGGCTGGTACGGGCAGACACAGGCGTCATCGCCAGCGCCATCTCCGGGTGGAGGTCAGAGGGCTGCAGTAAAAACACCCTTCCTCGGGAGGAGACGCGCCCACCGTGCTCTTCTGCATGTGGGGATACACAGGCAGGCACAGAGACTGGACATCTTAATTCAGAACTGGTGCCCGAGTCACAGGGGCATGTGCTTCCTACAACACTTGAAGCCAAAAGTAAATAAAACCGTACAGATCAGTCAAAGGCTTGTCAGTTTTCTTGGCTTCAAAAAACTTTCTTGTGAACGCAGTTGGTAAGGGAAGCTTGAAATCAGAAGCTAACGGCCCTTTTCATTAGGCTGTGATACCATGTTTTTGGATAAAGTGAGTTGGTGAATTGGAAAGGATTAGGATTTGAGTTCCTAAAATACTGAAAGTATGTAGCCTAATCCACCAGATCTACAAAACAGTGTTGAAATCTCTCACCTGGAAACTTTCATTTTGAAAGCTGCTTATTAATCTCTGTGTATTCTGGATAGAAATCCTGGGGGGGAAAAATCAATTTTCCTACCAGCATCAAGGCAAAGTATATGCAGAAGCATGTGCCTCTGATGTGTTACACCCTTTTGAGGAGGAAAGAGGTGTGCGTTTGGATCTGGGGATGTTTAAGGAAAACTTGGAAATGGGGTGTAATGTTTCCAGGTCAGTTTAGCACCTTGGCTACAAATTAAGTGATGCTCAATAGTGTGGAGGTTCAAAATCATGTCAGACATCCGTCTGTGATCATTTGCACAGAACAGCAGCAGCAAAAGGCACAAGCTTTGTGATATCAGGTCTCCTGAATGCCCTCCTGATTTGGGTGATCCTGACCAGGGAGTGCTTCTGAGACTCGGCGTTTGTTAAGCAGAGCCCACTGTGCCAGGGTCACAGACGGAGAGCTGTTTCCTCTGTTTGTAAAGTTGAATGTTGAATCAATACAAAAGGAGCCTCAGGAAACCAGGAAACCAGTTCAGCACGGAGGACGGAGGACATCAGCGCTTACACATCCGAGATGCTAAAAGTGCCATTAAAGCTCTTTAACCACAAACAGCAAGGCTGGTATTTGCATCTGCTTGAAAACATACTAAATTATGTTCTACAAGTTAAGGAGTAAGACCGTGGATTTCCTTCATGCTAACAGGCCGGCATTTTCAATCAGACCTGTTCAAGCAGCCCTGGACAATGGTGTTACAAAGAAAGTGTTTACTCTCAGGAAAAAAAAAAGTGACCTGGGCTGTAAAAATGCAAGGGCATGGCCGTGGGGCTCAATGACAATAAAGACAGATAATGTTTTGTCCTAAATTCCTCCTCACACAAAAATAAACCCTTCCCCAATTTTCTTCACTCAAAACCTGCTGTCTCAGTAGGCCTTCCTTCATCACGACAGCAGGTGTAGATGTGACCTGTCCTAATTCCAGCACGCTGCCACAGCCTGCAGCCAGCTGATATTTCCAGGTTGGTTCCAGTGAGTGTTTGCTTTCTTTTAACTTGGAGTTTTCCTTCTTTAATTAGGGCCTCTGCTGAGATCTCCAACCTGTGCCGAGTGGGTTCTCAGTGTTTCACTAATAGGTTTCAAACTTCTCCTTGATCTCTTTATACTCACAAAGGGCGGCGGGTAACGCACGTGGAAACAGCAGCAGAGTGAGACGGCTGCTCCAATGTTTCGGTGACATTTGGGGAGTAGCAGAGCCGTCCTTCTTGCTGAAGTTTTCTATTTTATCAGTGGGCTTTGATGTACGGATTTAGGGAAAGTGACCAAATCTATGGTGAAATGGTGGTTTGGATCTCTGCCGGATGTCAAGTAAATAAAATAAAGAATGATGGTATTTCAGTCCTCAAGGGCCCTTTCTCAGTTTATCTATGTGCAGAGTTTTGTTGTTGTTGCTATTCGTGTGAAATGAAACTATTCCATTCTTAAGCTCATCGAAAAGACCATGTCAAAGAGAGGTGGGATTCTTTCATATTTACTTGCTTCTATTTCTTTTTAAAACTCATGTTCAAGTATCAAGTTTAAAATGTAGTAATACTGGGCAGTCCCCAGCTGGTGAATGGATTCTGCTGCAAATTTTCACTTGTGAACTTATTTGGAATTCTGAGCCCATTTTCCCAGAAATGTTACAGTGACTGAGTTCCAAATGAGGACTTTAATATTTTAATACCAACTGAGATAAAATGTAATAATTTATGCAGAGGATTCAGCATTGCAATCATTCAGGAGCATTGCAATATGTATACTTCTGAGTATTATCAAATGTACAGCTCAAAAACTAAACCATGGTTAATTTTCTGGTACTCAGCAATATCAGCTGACACTATTTTGTTTCCATGATCATGGTCCTTCATTTCATAGCTGAAAATGGACCACGTAGGTCCATTTTACTCATGACGCTACTTTATTACAAATTACACCATCAAACATATATGCATTCTGTATCAAACACTAACCAATAGCTATTCCCACATTTTCTTTTACTGTAGAGTCTATAAGTCATGGCCACAAATAGATCAATCTAAGGCAATTAGGAAAATTCTATTCCTCATGCCAATAACTGATTGACTTAGGGACTGACATATGGTTCAATGATTCAGTTCTGGTCAATGAAACGCAGCGAGAGGTCCACTTAGTAATTTTTGAGAAAGTGCCTTTTTTCCCCCTTCGAACATAGAAACAAAATAAAGTAATAACCTCTTTTCTGCTGGATGTTGCATCTCTGTCTTCATGTGAGGCCTGGAATTGGGGTGACCTTTTGGAAGGGTGGGCATGGGGTGGGGTTGCCACCTAGTCGAGTTTTAAGGAATATGCTGCGAGCACAAGATTCTCCACTTCTTTCAAATCTCATGATAGTTAATACCTCTCTCTATTTAAGTTCTTGCATTGTGAGTATATGGGGCGTTCACTGCTGGCAGCACCTGATCTGCTTACTTAGAGCTTTACTGATATTTCAGTTCCACTATTTATTCTGCATGGAGGAAAATCTTTGAAACCAACACATTGGAGCAATACCTCTCTTACCCTGAATAAGGTCAGTTCGAGAATAAGTTTCTATTGTCAGCATGCTGGGGTGAGGGTTGGAAAAGGAAAATACATTTTCCCAGCTTCTCCTGAATCGAATCTATGCTCTCCTGCTTTCAGCATTGTGAAAACTACCAGAATATCAGGTCCTTGTTCATTTAACTGGGGGAGGAGGGGGTACTCCTCATCACTTGTGCGTAATACAAGAACAGCAAATTTAAACTATAATGAGATGCCATATTACCACTATCAAGTTGTCAAAGTACATACACCGAGTTCATACTATTTGATTAAATGTATTACACATTTCCAAAAACCAGATCAAAGCCATTGATTTCTATATTTTAAATAGATGCATTATATTATATGTGAAGTAAATCTCAATAAAAGTGTCAAAATTTGCATTTCTATACACCAGCCATAGGTAGCTGGGCCACTCATTGGTGAGGGTGTGGGAATACAGGCATTGTTATATTTTACCAGTGGGAGGCTAAGTTGGTATGACTTTTTACTGGCATTTCGTAAAAATCTTAGAAAATTAAAATATCTCTTAAACTTAACCCAGAAATTCCACTTCCAGGAATGTTTCCTTACAGATAGGCTCTACGTATCCACAAAGTATGTACAAGGATATTATTGTAGTATTATGCATAATGGCAAAAGCGTTGCTTCTGACAGTCTTATATTTAAGAATAACTTTTACCTTTGGAAGTTAGCTATCAGGAACTTGGAAATCCGTGAAAGAAAATAAAAGCTTAATTAATTCTTGATAACTAAATTAGAGTGATGAGTGTGAATGTTTTATACCCCTATTTATTACTGGCATGACACGCTTCACTAGGAAACCATGAATTCGTTTATGAGGTTCTGTCTTGTTTTTATTCAAAAAGCAGTCTTCAATTCTTTAAAGAAGATATAATCAACTTTTCATTTCTGGTATTATGACAAACTAGCGGGTCTGAAAATCTACAAAATAATTCCTATAAATGCTGCATAAAATATAACAAGTGTTCTTTCAATGCATAGCTGAGCACTTGAGAAGGTAAGCAAAATCCTGAGGTCATACAAGGGAGACAGGGACGACTACGAGGGTGGTGAGCTGGCACTTCCCTGGGGACATTTCCTTGTCTTGGAAAACAAGAGAACTGAGGGTGTGCAGGTTTCCAGGGACAAGGAAATGCCTAGAGTTCCCCCAGGGTGGAGTGTTGGAATCTAGAGGCGAAGCCCCTCCAGGCTGTATCTTCAATGCTAAGTGAGGCTAGGAAAGCATCCGGCCACCGGCCACAGGAAATGGTGATGAGTCACCTGTCTGGCCCAGGATACTGGATTAGCAAAAAAACCCTCTCCTGAAAGTTCATACCAACAGGTCTGCCCTCACATAGGTTTACAATTTGAACTTACATTATAGAGTGTCCAGAAATCCCAAGCCAAGAAATAAACATAAACATGAGCCAGGCATGTATCAAGGCACCTGCCAGAAGCAAACTCAAATCTTCTCAGGACAGATCAACATCAACCAAAGATAATATTTGTCCCAGAGACTACAAAGTGCAAAGAATAAGTCAAAGGATAACAAAAGGTTACAAAATGGAAGAGAAAATAAGTCACTGTGAAAAGTGTCAGGAAAAAACTCCTAGACCCTCAACATAATGGAATAATTATAAACAAGATACAAAACAAATATACATATATAGGATAGTTGTAAGGTAGATAAGAAAAAATTGAAAATGTAAGAAAATAATAAAATACCATCTAGAAAGTTGGGCCAATTTAAGGCAAGCCAAAAGGAAAGTTTAGAAATAAAAAGTATAATCAGTAATAGCCAAAAACTGGAAACTGGATATATGAATGGTGATATATTTATACAATGGAATACTCTACAGCAATAAAAATAAATGGACACAACTACAGATAAAAACTTGGATGAGTCTCAGAAATATAATGTTGAGTGAAAGACGCTAGATACAGAGTTGATACTATTTGATTAAATGTATTACACATTTCCAAAGACACATCAAAGCCATTGATTTATATATTTTAAAGAGATGAATTATATTAAACTGTCAAAATTTGCATTTCTATATACCAGCAATAGTTAGAAAATGGAATTTGTTAAAAGATAGTATTTTTTAAAAAAGGAAGATACTGAGAATTCCCTGGTAGTCCAGTGGTTAGGACTCCTCACTCTCACTGCCGAGGGCCTGGGGTTCAATCCCTGGTCAGGGAACTAAGATCCCACAAGCCACGCGGCCAAAAAAAAAAAAGAAGAACAAAAGAAAAAAAAAGATACTATTTGTAACAGCAAGATGTGCGTAAATTTTAGCTAGAAACTTCAAAAACTTAAGTAAAAATCAACAACGTGAGGAGATTTACTCTATCAGAGATCAAGTCCCATTTAAAAGATGCATCCATCCAGAATGAGATTTGTGCAGCACTGACAATATGACCAAAGGAACAAAACAGAGAGTCCCCAAAAGAGACCTGTGTATGTATGAAACTTGATGTGTGTTGGTAACAGGGGAGGCTATGCATGTGTGGGGACAGAAGGTATATAGGAAATCTCTGTACATTCTGCTCAATTTTTGCTGGGAACCTAAAACTTCTTTAAAAACTAAGGTCTAATACAAAAACAAAACAAAACATAACAACAACAACAACAAAACCTTGATGTATGATAGTGGTGGCTTTCCAAGTCAGTGGAGAAAGGATTTTTTTCCCCCCATGTATAATAATGGAAAATTTGGTTACTCCTAACATCAAAAATAAGAAACTCAATCCTTATCTTGTGCCATGTCAAAAAATGAGTTCCATATATATTAGTGTCCTAAACATAAAGAAAGAGTTAAAACTTTTTAAAGAAAAAAAGATTCTCGCTATGGCATGGAGCACATAAGACAATACTTTTATGACACAAAACATAAAACATAAACTAAAAAAGGAAAATTGATAAATTCTACTGTATTCTACTGTATTCAAATTAAAACCTCCTGTGCATCAAAATATATCATAATCCAAATGAAAAGAAAGACCAAGGCTAGGAGATAACTGTAATGTATACAAGTGATAAAGTATTAATATCTTGTCTTTCTATATATCAACATAATATCAGTATAATTGTCACGCCTATAAACATAAATTAAGATTTGAAGAAAAATGAAAATATACTCAATCTCACCATTAATCAGAAAAATCCAATTTAAATTAGTTTATTGTCATCAGTTTATATGATCAAACTGGTATAACTAAATTAGTCAATACTAATTGTTATGGAGTAAGTTGAGCCAAAGTAGCTTTCAGAAACTTACTTGGGAGTGTAAATTGGTAGAATAATCTGGAAATATCTAACAAAACCCTTTAAAACCCTGTAAACACACATAGATATAGTTACACCTTAGAGAAACTTGCATATAACTACACAGAAACAGTAAATGAATTCTCAGAGGAGTGATATTTGCAATAATAGAAAGCTAGAGGCAACTTAAATTTTCATAAAAGAATGTGAATAACTTGTAGTATAGTCATCTGAATGGAAAACCCTAAGACAGACAAATGTAATGAACTATAGCTGTATACATCGATATAAATAACTTTCAGAAACAATATATTGAATGAAAAAGTTTCTGAAATATGTATTATATGATGGTATTTATTTAAAGTTTAAAGTATGCAAAACACACATGCACAGAGGCAGTCTTTGCTTTGCAAAGTTCTGATATGCACAAATTCCAGTTACTACGGTCTAGTTGAATATACCAGTGTCCCGACAACCTTATTCAAATTTCAGTTACCCTGGTATAGTAAGTGTGAGTAATTGCATGATATACTAATTTCATTGTGCAGTTGCATAATGTTCAAGCTTCACTGCTAGTTCTCCTGTCCATAAAACTTCAGAAATAACAGATGTGCATCATAAACACTGACAAATCATGTCACTTCTTTCAAAGTCTGTTGGTGATTGGTCACTGCACATCTGTCATTCTTTTCACACACAGACAGCAAAGCATGTAGTTGTGTGGCCTCCTTGTCTCCCAATGATAAACCCTGTAGATTTTTACAAAAATGGACAGTTGAAAGAGGGTTTGGCCAACAAAGATGAAAGTGCATCCAGGAAATGAAGAGTGATAGGGCTGCAAGTGGACTATGAACTGAACATGAATGGAGTTTGGAGAAGAAGTAGTTGTCCCTGCCACTGTGTGAGAGACTCTAGCTATGCACTCAGAGGTACTCGGTGAAGCAAACTTATCTACATAAACAAGGAAAGTGGTTGTGACCATAAAAAGGATAAAAGATGTTCTAGAGGAAGTGACAATGGCACAATATTTCACATTAAAGGAACTCTCAGAGAGATTTCATGACTTTGAAAGAACAAAGGATAAAATGAGAGAAGCTGATTCAAACTTAGAAGTGTGACTGCAGAAGATTTCTTGCTCCATATTGCAAGTGATACAATGAGAAGAGAAAGGAAGCACTGTCTGAGCTACTCCTGATACATTTTTCACAAAGAAACAAAACACTTTAACCTGCAATGTTTCTAATGTTCTAAATTACAGTAAAGAAATATTAGTTTTATTAATTTTTCTTTTCTTATACATTTATTACTGACAGTAAGTTTTTAAATATTTTGACAAAATCCTTAAAGGGTATGAAACTACTGTAATTTTTGCCATTGATTATTAATATTGCACTGAACAGTTTCAGCCTGTACATTCATTTTTATGTCTCAGAACTGTAGAAAGCAAAGACTGTCTATATATACTTATATACAACAAATAAATAAAAGTATAAGGATATGCAAGAGAATGACAAATGACAAGTCCAGCATATTATATTCCCTTTGGAATATATAAGAGAGAAAATATGATTAAGGACAGGTACACAGTAGGCTTCAACTGTATTTGTAATATTTTTAATGTTTTATCTGGTGGTGGCTATCTGAAAGTTATTTTATTACTTTATGCTTTTCTATAAGTCTAAAATGTTTTATTAGAAGGAAAAGAAATAATAACCATGTCAAAGAGAAACAATGTTTTTATAGAAAATGTAAGGAGCCCTGGAAAATATAACTAGCCCCTTGACTTGGGCTGTCAGTCTTACAAATGCAGTGCAAAATCTTTAAGGAAAAATATGAGCTTCTGGAAAACTTGCTGTTTCTTTGATTAAAAGTTGCTAATAGTGAGGAAATAAACTGCACATGCCCACCTAGCCCCTTCCATCCAATTCACAGACTATCATATGATTTCAAGAATTAACTCTAAGGTTGAACTCAGAAGCACCCTCAAAGAAGATCAGACTTTATGGTTCTTTTTTTTTTTTTTATGGTTCTTAAGACGTTTGCCATGAAGAAATGCCCTGTGAGGGTTAGGTGGAAAGAAAGTTTCTGGGTCACAAGAAAGTGATAAAGAAATCAGACATGAGAACCAAAACATGCCTTTCTGCTTTAAAACTTTTCAGGAGGCAAGTTCTCATTATTCTAGAAAACATTTTAGCCTAGTTCTTTTTTTATGAACCTTGTAAAACAAATTGTTGGACGTATTAGTTTCCTATTGTTGCTGTAACAAACTTAGTGGTAATTTCTTATCTTAACAAACTATAGGTCAGAAGGCTGCCGTGGATCTCGTGAGACTAAAATCGAGGCGTCGGCAGGACTGCATTCCTTTCTGGAGGCTCTGGGGAAGAATCCGTTTCCTTGCCTTCTAGAGGCCCCCTGTGTTCCTTGGCTCAGGACCCCTTTCCTCCTTCTTCAAAGCCAGCAAGAGTAGACTGAGTCCTCCTGTCCCATTCCTCTGCCCCTCCTCTGCTGCCTCCTTCTTCCTCTTTTAAGGACACGTATGATTAGATTGGACCTACCCAGATAACCCAGGATAATCTCTCCATTTTAAGGTCCATAACACTCAACACTCACACCGACAAAGTCCCTTCTGCCACGTAAGGTAACACCTTCTCAGGTTCTGAAGATGAGGATGTGCACATCTTTGAAGTGGGAGAGGCACAATTCTTCCCACCACAGATATTTTTCAGTTCAGCTGCTGTACAGGAATTCAAAACCCCAGCCAAAGACCCAGGCATTTTACTGTATCCTGTGTTAATAATGAGTGTGGAATGCAAGTAAACTCAGGGTTGGAAATCACTCATAAATTTTCTTTGGAGTTTTGACTGGTGATACAAAGGAAGCGAGAATTTTTACCCTAAAACAAAGTATTTAGAGCAGTAGAATCACTATTACCACATACCTACCACTAATATAGTCAACCCTAGAGCACAAACTCAATCAAGCCTTAAGGTCAGTTCTTATGGTGCTTGGTTTATAGTGGGGAATAACTGATCTTTCTGTGTTACCAATGCAAATCTCAGACCTACGTTCCCTGAGATTTGGTGGGAGGTTTCGTTTTTACATTTCAATATTATTTTCAGCCAGAAGTACACATAAATCTGTAGTTCCAGGGCTTTAGATGCAGTCTAACTTATAATGAGGTAGATTATTTCTATATTGTCAATGTAAAAGACTGCTTACAGAGGAGAACAGCATAATTTCTCCATAAGCAGCACAATTTATTTATCTGAACTTTAGAAAATATGGTATTTCTACTCTGGTAGACTATTGAGGCAATTGAAGTAATCCCCCAAGTCCCATGAAAAAGTCCTATATTTTCTGAATTTGCTCTGTTTGTTTGAGAGCACTTAGATGTCTTCTGAAATATGTGTTTACTTAATAGAAGACAAGGCACCATTTGCCATCAATAAACTCACAAGGAAAAGAGATTAAATAATGAAACGTGTAAAGCATGTGTACTGCATGGTATTGAAACCACCAATGTTGCAAGAGCACCTGAATCCTTTAGTGCTTAGTTTCTTCCAAATAAGTTTTTCTATAATAACTGTTCTCAGAAATGACCTTTCCTTCTGTTTATATAAGGCAAATCAGATGTACACATGAGTCTTCATAAATGAGTGAGCCAGAGACATAAAAGCTTAAGAAATATTTGCTGGAATGTTCTATATATTCTTATGAGTCCAAGGATCTGGTGTTCATGGAAGCTTAGCCCCTCTTCAATGTACAGATTACTGTGAACATCTACTTGAAAACTGAGAGAAATTATTTGAATTGCCCACTTTTGTGAAAGAACAGAAAGTGATTTAGAATTTTCTCCCATCAATTCTTTTCTTTTTCCTCTGAGCACATGTCCAAACAAATAAACCAAAGACAAAAAAAAATAAAAATCTGCAGCATTAGCCACCTGGTATCAAATCCGTAAGCCTGATTTGGGCCTTTTTTTTTTGTCTGGGACAGTCAAGTTCCTCTTAAGCTTATTGGCATACAGTACAGGCTTATTTCTCATAGAATCTTTCTTTCATAATTTCTATTTGGAAACATCAATATTCCTGCTTTCAGATGTTGGTATCACTGTTCCCTCTGTGCCTGGGTCCCACCCTGGGCTTTCACAAGCCTTTGTGCTCAGAGAGGATGATTTAGATACAGTAGATATGTAGAGATTTGTTAGTAATGTGCTCATCGTTTTGTGTTCTGTGTTGCTTGTTTTTTCCCAAGATCACAAATGTGTGTAGGATATTTAAGAGGGATACAGACACCAGACGAATGCTATTTGGAAGGGTCACAGACTCTTATATGAATCTACTGAAAACAGTGGTGTCCCAGGGGACCATCGACCCCTGGAAAAACACCCCTACGGGATTATACCAAAATGCAGTGGCTTGAGTTACACCATTTTGGAGAACAACTGAATCAAAACAAAGGTCTCTTTAGTAACTAAGCAATAATACTTCTAAATCGTGCTGGACTACTGAAGCAGCATAATGCCACACTCACTGGAAAATGAGAACCTTTCGAAGCTTACTGGCTCCTTCAGATCAATTTATGATAAAGTCCTCCATGGATCATATATTCCTAAAATAAGATTGAGCCTTTTGAGGGAAGATATTTGTAAGATGCTGTTTCACCTTTAGCCCCAATTTTCCAGTTTATGACATCTGCAGGTTGCTCTCGATGCCATGGGGCTACTGCAGTGCCCTTCAGCATCTCCCCTGCCTGCAGAGGATGCGGGAAGGTGAGTGGGCTGAGCTGCAGGGCTTCAGGAAGACACGACGGCTGCGTGTTTGCACTTTTTGAGATGCAACAGTTACAGGAAGGAGGGAGGCCGTGAAGACTGTACAGCAGTCCCCGTTCTCCACCTTGATGTCTCCAGGGACTCTTCAGGGAATTTCAGGCTTGCTTACGACAGTTGAGTCCTCCCATAAATAAATGAAAAGTGCTACAAGGATGGTAAGTTACCAAGGAATCTGTTATTGGGAATGCGGGGATGCACCCAAGAAATAGCAGAACTCAGTTCATTGGGAACATTTTCTCAAGATAAGAAAGTAGAATTCAGCTCCTTAATTATTTGGGGACTCACACATACCTGCTTCATAAGCTCTCTGGATTAGCTAAAGAAGAGGAGATAGATGTTCAATTAAAACTTATTTCTTGGGACAGGCTGACAGGTACCTCATGTGATATTCTTTCTTCCTGTCCAAAACCCTGAGAAAAGTGTTAGTTCTATTTAAAAATCTAACCAAACTACAACTAATAACAAGGCTAAGAGGTTAGAACAGAAAACATTTCTGTGATGAAAGATGAAGCATTTTAATTAAAGTTTAAAGAACAGGGGCCAAGAAAGAAGCCCCATTTGTTTATTACGTTTTAAATGGATACTCCACTGGGTCATTTAATGTCTTATAAGATCTTGCTGGAAGAGGTTCCACATGAAACAGTAATAAAAAAACAATTGACGTAGGAAACTAAGGGACCTGCATCTAAAGGGCAATGAATGAATTTTCTTATATTTCATAAAAGGTACTCATATTCATTGGAAACTTTGCCTGCCAGAAGGACGTTGGAGTATTGGTAGCTGTGTTCACATAATGGAACTTTTCTTATTAATGTTTTAACACCTAAAAGCCTATTTAGTTCTATCATAAGCTAAGAAAGATTTCTGTGATAATAATTCTAATTAACTACGCAATTTATGTAAAGCAGTCAATTGAGAAATACCTCCTAAAAATACAAGACATCACATACTAGGAATTATGTTCTAGGGCTGGCATAACGTAGAAGAATTTGGAATACTGGAATATTTCTTCATCATGATTAGAAAGAGCAGTGCTTATATTAAACTGGGAGTACACAAACTACACGTAGAGACATCTTGTCTACTTATTAAAAGTAAGACAAATTTTCTTATAAGCTATATATATCACCTTTGCTTTATTTCTAATTTAGTGCTTCAACAGTTTTAATATTTGATGTTCTCTCTTATTGAATGAATTTTTGTAAGTTACCATAAATCCTTTCTAGAACTGATTAATAAATCACTTATGTTTATAATAGATACTTTTGTTACCTTCATTCAAGAAATATGCGTGTAATGATCTTTACTGAGCACAATATTTATGCAAGGCACTGTCCTACGTACTGGGATTTCAGAGATAAATAAGAAGTAGTTTTTGCTGCCAAGAAGCTAATTGTCTAAGTATTTATCTTAATTAGTGAAACTCCTAAGAATGAAATCTCTTCATAAGGAAACTAATCAACCAAGGGGAAAAGTCATTATTCACGAATTTAATAAATTATGAAGTTTTGTGAAGGACAGCTAGTCATGTAAAACAAACTTCATTCCACAAGGTTTCTACCTACACTCATCTAAAGGAATTGGCAATAGGAAAAACCCTAGAGAAAGATGGAATGAGTGTCTTTTGAGTTCAGTGGAATGTCTTTTCCCCCAGTCCCAACTTCTGATGCCCTTGCCAATTCTCAATGGTACTTCTCTCCCAATCTCAGGTCCTCAATACCTCTTCTCATCAATGGAATCGGAGAGGAGGTATAATCACTCTTGTACTCTTTGGGATTAAATTGAGGGTGAATAAATTTCAGCCAATACCTTGGCAAACATTTTTCTTTGATATGATAATGAAAAACTTTTTGCATGTTAGAGAGACTCCGGGCATTAGCAAGCAGATAGGAAGTATTATTGGTTGGGAGAAGTACCCTTTATCCTACTTATCAAGTCCGGCCCTTAGTAATTCTGATCTCATCCCTTCAGAGTGACTGGGATGAGAAACTATAATTCAAAAAGATACATGCACCCCTATGTTCACAGCAGCATTATTTACAATAGCCAAGACATGGAAACAACCTAAATGCCCATCAAAAAAGATGAATGGATAAAGAAGATGTGGTACATATATACAGTGGAATATTACTCAGCCATAAAAAAGAATGAAATGATGCCATTTGCAGCAACATGTATGCAACTAGAGATTATCACGAAGTGAAGTAAGTCAGACAGAGAAAGACAAATACCATATGATATCACTTATATGTGGAGTCTAAAATATGACACAAATCAACTTATCTACAAAACAGAGACAGACTCACAAAACAGGAGAACAGACTTGTGGTTGCTGGGGGAGTGGGGTGGGGAGGGAGAGGGATGGGTTGGGAGTTTGGGATCAGCAGATGCAAACTATTATATATAGAATGGAAAAACAAGGTCCTACTGGATAGCACAGGGAACTATATTCAATATCCTGTGATAAACCATAAGGGAAGAGATTATGAAAAGGATTGTATATATATGATAACTGAATCACTTTGCTGTACAGCAGAAATTAACACAACACTATAAATCAACTATACATCAATAAAATACATTTTTTAAAAAAAAGAAATGATCAGAAGGACCTATGCACTGTGTACTGTTCTCCTCCAAGTCAGTGCCCATTGCTTCCTTGGGGAAGACCCATGGCAGCTGAAGCTCCTTGAGAACTGATGCTTGGAGCTACTGGGCACCATGCCTTCTATGCTCACCTCTTCCACAGAGTAGAATGTGCCCTGTCAATGGGAAGGTTTCCCACCTGCCTTCTCTGTGCTTCTCATCTGGGCAAAGGCGGGCCACCAACATCTCCGCCACGTCTAATGCAAATACATCTCTCATCCTTCTTCCCCAGTGTCACGTATCTGTTAAACACAAATGGCTTTTTCGGTAGCATGGGTGTACTTAGGTTTTTATATATGTATACAGTACCTACTCCTAATTTTAAAAATTAAACAACAACAGTGACTGTAGCAACATTCTCTGAGCTCGCTCCACGTGTACGCCATCGCGCCAGGCTCTGCAGCAGATACAGTGACGAGCAAGACTGGCTTCTGGACTCAAAAGCACTCACATTCCGGTGAATGAACTAAAGTCGTACAAGGGAAACCAAGGTGATGTGCTCAGTATGAAGATATGAAAATTCTGAACTGTAATACTGTTTTTAAAATTACTTTTTATGCTGAAAAAATCAAGATTTGGGGCAAAAGTCATTTTAATGAATCTGACTGGTTAACTAAAGTATTTTAAGAGAAATAATTAACTCCCATAATAAATAGATAATAAATGTTGGTCTCCAAAGTGGGCACTCTTAGGGGACTACATATGACCTCCAAAGTGCTTCAAATCTTTTTGAAATTACATGCAAAATTTGTAACTGTATGAAAATGTGCATTTTTCTAGCAATGGGGATCAAAGATAAAAGAGCTCTTAATCAAGAAAAGGTAAAGATCCATTGAAATGCTTGTTCTAAATACGTATCGTCTATCAAAGTTTTATGAAATTCTTGATGAACATTTTGCTGTCATTTGGAAAAAATGTGTGCTTATCACCTTACCACCATGAAAAGACATATGTGGCTGGTGGGTAGATGTGGGAACAGAAGGAGAAAACATAGTTAAACTATCACATTGTAAGTATCTTGTAGAAATTTGGAGATGCTCTGCTTTTCTCGTAATAATTAACTACACATGCCGCTAATTATAGTGCAGAAAGATTGCATCAAGCCATAGAGAGAATCTGTGGACTTAACGGTCTTTTTGAGTAGCGAAATCATTTTTTCAGGAATAGACTTTCTAGGCATACAGTAACTTATGTATAATAAAAAATGTATAGACATAGAAAATGCCATTCATTTGGAAAACCATGAATATAAGGGTGTGAACTGACAAATAATCAAGCTCATTTCTGAACACAAGCTAATGAATGAGCCTTCTTTAACAGCTGAACTATGAAAAAATACCAAATTGAAAAAAATACATCAGAGAATCTTATAGAAATATTTTGTAACTCTTCTATTTGCTCTGATAAAAACGCTTTATTTTAAAAATCTTTCTCACAACTGGTTCTAGGTGGCTTAGTAGATACACTACTTATCAAAAGAGAACAAATACTCATTCAGAAACACATCCATGCATGGCTTTTCTACAGCCCAAATACAGATGTCTCAGTTTAGATGTATTTGAAAACGCCTCGAGTAGAAGAACGCTGCTGCTTTTCTGTCACACCCATTCTGTAGCTGGTGACTCTGATCACTGCAATGGTGACATTCACCACCAAGTCCTCTCACAGCTCAAAGCACATTGATTACAAGATACTAAAAAATGAAGGAATAATGAACCTGGTGTTGGCACTGACAACAGTGTGATGGGATCTTCCAGGTGGGTTGCCTGGGACCTCAGGTAGGTTGAGTCGCTGCCATGAAATCTGTTCAACACTGTGTAGAGCCGTGTTGTATGTGGAGAGCTGTGCCGAGTACTTGTGTGAAAGGCCACGGTTCTGGGGCTCAAAGAGCTTACAGGCTCTGCAGCAGATGGTGTTCTCTGCTGAGCCAGCTAGATGTTTCCTGACCATTGCAGCAGGTTGAATAGTGTCACCCCCAAATCCACATTCATCCAGAACCTCAGAACGTGACTGTTTGGAAATAGGGTCTTTGCAGATGTAATTAAGGTAAGGAACAACATGACATCATACTGAATTAAGGTGGGCCCCAAATCCAATGACAGTGTCTTTATACGAGACCGAAAAGGACACACCGGCACATGGAGAAGACAGACAGCCATGTGAAGAGGGAGGCAGAGACTGGAGGTTTTTTGCCACAAGCCACCAGAAGCTAGAAAAGACAAGGAGGACCCTCTCCCAGAGCCTTCTGAGGGAGTGTGGCCCCACCAACACCTTGATTTTGGACTTGCAGCCTCTAGGACTGTGAGGGAATAAAATTCTGCTGTTTAAACTCCCAGTCTGTGGTGTTTTGTCACGGCCACCCTAGGAAACAAACGCGGCTGTTACCTCATCCGTGTGTCTGCAAGTCCTCAGCTCTGCGCAGCCCTTGGGAGCCTAGTGTCGCCCGGAACGGAGCCAGGCGATCTTTCTCTTATTACACAAAAGGACGAGGGCTTCCTGCCATGGGTCTGGTGCAGCCTTGCCAGACCGCAAAGGCTAAGAATATGGCTTTGGAGCTAGTCAGCCTGGGCTAGATTCCGGCTCTGTCATTTACTGTGTGACGTGAAGCAAATTACTGAAATCTCTGGCTCTGTTTTCTCATCTGTCAAATAAGGATAATGATATTACCTTCTTCAGAGAATACCTGGAAGGATTAAATGAGCCAAGTCTGGAAAGTGTTTAAATCACACCTGACACATGGTAGATATTTAGCAAATGTTGTCTACAATCATTATTATACAATTATTATTATCTGAGAGTTGTTATCACTCCTGGGTTTCCCCACAAAGGCTTCCTCGCCCCAGGAGGGCACCAGGTGAGCTGTGCCCATTGCACAGAGGAGTGCCAGGACAGGAGGGTGGTTTCCTGGGAAGAGAACCTTCTCCTCTCCAGCGAACTGCTCCATGGGGTGCAGACTCACCATTAGCTCAGGTCACCTCACCTTTGTCCTCCCAACAATCCTTAGCCAGCCTTTACATAACAAACACAGGCTGCTTCTCTTGGAGCAGAAAGACCACCTGAATTGTGATTCTGTTTTCTCTGAGTAGGTGGTGAGTTACTGTTTTAGGTTTCCAGGGCTGTTGTAACAAAGTACCACAGACTGGGTGCTTCAAACCACAGAAGTTTATTCTCTGAGTGTTCTGGAGACTAGAAGTCTGAAATCCAGGTGTCGGTAGGTTTGGTTCCCTGCGACGGTTCTGAGGGAGACTATGTTCCGTGCCTGTCTTAGCTTCTGGGGTTGCCAACAATCCCTCGCATTCCTTACCTTGTGTGAGGGCAACTCCTGTCTCCTCCCTGTGTGTGTCTGTGTCCCTGTTTTCTCTTCCTATAAGGATATCAGCCACACAGGAGTAGAGTCCACCTGAGTCCAGTATGACTTCACCTTGACCTGACCATTTGCAAACGCCTTATTTCCAGAAAAGGTCACAATCACCGGCACTGGGCTTTAGGGGGGACCGTCTTCCACCCACGACTGTCACCAGATATAAACGAAGCAAAACAGAAAAGCCTGCCAGCCACCAACAATTTCACAAATTTATTCAAAATATTAAAAACTATCTTCTTTGGAGAGGTTTCCCACAATTAAGAAAGGCTTGTCTAAAATTAGTAGCTTTAAAAAAGTCTTAAAAGGAAAGATTTCTATTATGAGACTCAGACAATGAGTTTTAAATGTGTTTATGTTACACCATTGTAGTAAGTTGGACCTATTGTAACCCCTTCATCAAATTACCTAATTTTCTTCATTAGCAATGTTCCTTTTATTTTTAAAAACTGGAGAAAGATAAAACTGCATGAGCACTGATCTTTGAAATTAAACATAAGTGAGGAGTTTAGTATTTTAATTAAAGGAAACCTTCAGAAGATTACTCCCCTCCTCCTATTTCTGGCCCACACCCCCTGCTGCCTGCAGAAAATATGCAGCTCTCGGCTTAGCATTTGCAGGTTTTTCTGGTTCCAAGTCAGGTCTCATTTTCTCATTTGAATATTTATCCAAATGCTTACTATGTGTCATGTACATATTTTTCTGCAGGAACCTTCTGCCTTTATCAGTTTGGGCTAATTATTGTCTTACATATTCAAGCACCAGTCCCTATGTAAAATGCCCTCGCCTCACTCCCTCCCCTGCTCCTTCAAGATCTCACTTGGGGATCCCACACCTTCCACCTTTACCTTTGTATGCGTTCTTCTAAAGAGATGCATCTGTTCATCTCTGTATCTTATTAGAGGTTATAAATTCTTTGATTGCAAAAACCATCGGTCATGCCTCTGTGTCTGTAGCCTGTCACGATGCCTTGGGTACAGCTGGTGCTCAAAATACATTTATCATTGATAATTGATTGATTCTTTTGTCCACTTCAGATTGTAATGCATTATTTCTGAATGACTTTAATTTGACAGAAATAATAGTGGTTGCATTGTAGCAGTTTGCATTTAAGCTTAATTCATATTAGTTTTACAAAATGAAGGGGTTTATAAAAGTTTTATTCTTTTTGTATAATATTCATAACTATCATTATTGAGAACTCACTGCACCAGTCACTGTTTTAAGTATTTTACGTACATTTGTCTCATTTTACCCCCATGGTAACCTTTTGTACTAAGCATAATTATCTCTATTTTACAGATGAGGAAACTGAAGCTTAGTGAAATTAAGTAACTTTCCCAATGTCACACTGCTGTTACATGTAGAATTTGAGCCTAGGTCTGTCTGCCCCCAAATGTTGTGTTCTTAGCCAGAGTTTCTATAATTTCCCTGTCATAAAAAAATCTTCTTAGGGCTTCCCTGGTGGCGCAGTGGTTGAGAGTCTGCCTGCCAATGAAGGGGACACGGGTTCGGGCCCTGGTCTGGGAAGATCCCACATGCCGCGGAGCAAATGGGCCCATGAGCCACAACTACTGAGCCTGCGCGTCTGGAGCCTGTGCTATGCAACAAGAGAGGCCGTGACGGTGAGAGGCCCGCGCACCGCGATGAAGAGTGGCCCCCGCTCGCCGCAACTGGAGAAAGCCCTCGCACAGAAACAAAGACCTAGCACAGCCAAAAATAAATAAATAAATAAATGAATAAACTTATTCTAAAAAAAAAAAAAAAAAAAAAATCTTCTTAAAAAATTCTTAAAAACAGAATCTTGGTCTCTACTCTAGAGATTCTGAATCAGCATCTCTGTAGGAGGGGGCTGGGAATCTGCATTTTGACAAGCACTCCAGGGAATTTTTGTGATCAGACACATTTAGAAAATACTCAACAATATGATATGATTTACTGGTATTTATAAGAAGTCTCTGTGTTGAATGTTTTCCTATATATAGTTTGATTTTCATCACACAAATATTCCTTGAGGTTCAAACTGATCAGATGCTTTTTGGTCTTTTCTGACATTAGGTTTAGTCCCTGAGGCAAAAACCCCACCTTTTCTCTTCTTTCTTCCTTAATCCTTTCTTACTCCAGGAAGGATCAGAACAGGCCACTAGAAGCCACCAGGAAGACTGACTTCCGGGTAGGGACAGGTTCTCGGGTTTCTAAAGCAGCCTCTCACTGCTGCTCTGCCGTCTAACATGGCAGCCACTTGCCGCATGTGGCTATTTAAATTTAGGCAAATTAAAATTAAATACAATTAAAGAATTCAGATCCTTGGTCAGGCCAGTCCTATTTCAAATGTTCAATGGTTACCTGTGTGGCTACCGCATGGACAACACAGGCTAAAGAACATTTTTATCATCACAGAAAACCACTGAGTAGCGCTACTGTAAAATGGTAACACACAAGCCAACACAGGAAAACAAAGTTCTGGATCCTTAGTGCTCTGTTTCTCTCCAGCAGAGAGCTGCTCTCAGAGACGACAGCTCTGTCTTAACTTCTTTGTGGCTTTTTGGGTGAAAGAGCATGGAATGATTCTGAAAACACCATTACAAAGGCCACGGACTCAAATTTATTATTGAACTCTATAACTACACATACATAGATCTGTTCTGAATTAAGGATTAGTTTATCATTAATTCAATGTTTTGAAGGGGAGGAGAATTTACCACCCCAAAATACGCCTCTTTGGCATACTGATTACTTTGGGCTGATTATTTTTAAGAAACAGCAGACACAGGAAAAAGCTCTGAAAACAGACGGAATGAAGTCACCGTTCTGTAAAAGAAATGAGCATTTATAAGGGACGTCTCCATTTGTGAAGGTGTCTCCTAGAAACTCTCACTACGGAGGAGACAGTAACTTGGATGTGCGAGGCAGCCTTACCCTTGTTCACTACGCTGTTCCTGGTCCACCTCCCGGCCTTCCCTCCCCGCCACAAGCTCTTCTGCCTTGGGCTGAAGATGGTGTTTAAGGTGATGGCTTGGGCCATGCGGAGGCGTGCTCAGTTTTCCTGTATATCTCCCTTGTATACAGGAAGTATACATGCTGTTAAACTTTATTTTTCTCCTATGAATCTGCCTTTTATTACAGGGGGAGTCTCAGCCAAGAACCTAGAAGGGTAAGGGAAAGTTATTTTTCCTCCCCAACAGTTTTAACTTCTAAATGAGAAAGGTGACTTGTGCCTCCTTTGGACGAAGCCCTGAACTATGGGTTTAAGCCTGGGATGGATCCAGACCTGCTGGGTCACAGCACATTCTCAGAGCAGACTCCAGAGCACCCTGTGTCCGAGTCCTGTTGGTGCCAGGGCACGTGGGAGAGAGGGGGTCTGACTGCTAATCTCATTTTGCCTTCCTTCCCATCTCTAACAAGAGTTCCTCCAATTACTCTGAGTTCAAGTAGTTTTCAGCCCCTCATGGGGGTTACCATGAGGTAGGTTCAGGATTGAGGTGACTGAAGCAGTAGTACAAATGCTAAATTCTGAGGGTAAGCATATCTGCTTGTGTGTGTGTGTGTGTGTGTGTGTGTGTGTGTGTATTTAACAGCACCAGAGGGAGGGAAAATCTGTATAGGAGTAGAAATGGTAGAGACAATATTACTTTATTCTAAAAATAAGTGTCGGCCATTTTTTTCTTGATTCCCCAGTAGGTGGTCCTTGTAAAGGGAAGCAAACAGGTAGGAGGGAGCCCCAGCTACTAGAGCTACATAAGCCAGAAGAGTTAGAAAAACAGTCCAGGAGTTTTCTCAAGAACAAAAAGTCCTAAGAATTGATGTTCCAAACTGAGATACTTTTGTTGGGTTCTCTTATCCTATCAGACATAATTTGCTGACTTGTAGGGCATAAGACAAAGTCTGGATTTAACACTGCCCACCAAGAAATGACCAGTTTCAGATGTGATGTGACCACCTGAAGCCCAGGGTGGGGTCAATAGCTCGTTCTCTCTCCTCAGTCCCAAAGAGAAGCTGTAAAGTTTGCTTTATTACAGATGTGACCCTGAACTACAGTCTTATTTCCTATAGATGTTCAAGACATGGCAACTTCTTTTTGGGGTGCTGTGTAGTGGTTTGATACGATTTCAAATCCACTTGTTTATGACAAAAATGAAGTTGTAAGAGTGAAACTGTTTTCAAGAATGAAGTTATCGTTTTGATATGAAAATGTAATTGCATGTCAGGATGTCATCACCCACAACAGTGGTTGCGGATAAGCACTCAGCAGCTGAGGGCCCCCAGGGGACTTACCAATAAGAGCATATGAAGAAGCAGCTACGCCCAGGGGACATTTGGCTATAAATGCCCAGAGTTTGTGAGAACTATTCCAGAGTGTTCATTCTGGGCAAGGTTACCCTTTGCTGATCTAAATAGCTCTCTGAAGACCTTGGGGCACAGCTCCTGCTGTGGCAAAGGCGACTCTTACTTGCAGTGGCCCAGGGAAGATGATCTTGGCTGCCAACACTGGTCTGTCATTCCCTAGCAACGGGCTCTAGCA
The DNA here is from genome assembly GCF_009873245.2 of Balaenoptera musculus. NCBI lineage: Eukaryota > Metazoa > Chordata > Mammalia > Artiodactyla > Balaenopteridae > Balaenoptera > Balaenoptera musculus. Next base: position 8,251,960 of record NC_045793.1, read on the forward strand.
ACAGGGGACTTCTGTTTTCACTGGCAGCCAGACATCAGCTTGTGGTTGGTTAAGCCACCTCCCCTGAGAACCAACTCATATAAAGGTATACATCACCTAAATTTGGACTTTATTCCTTTCATCTCTCCTTGCCTGAAACAATAGTGTAATTAATCTATCATTGATTTTGAGTATGTTATTTCTTTATTGGCTTATCAAGAGACATTATCCTGTATGCTATTGGTTTATGAAACCATTACAATACCCGCAGTGAACATGTGTTAAATAAACTGTTGGCAAAGACAATCTCACTCTCTGAGCATAATTTGCCCCAAAACAAAACATGCGGTCATTAGCATAAGTCAGGAAAACTGTCAGTTCTACAAGCAAAGAAAGGCCCAAACTTAATTTTGGTGCATCAAACTATCCTTATACTTAAACAATAACAAACACACTTTTCCATATGTAACCTTGAAGGATTAAGACAGAGATTATGTTTTCTTGAAATACAGAAGTAAAGATTAAAGAAAGATACATAAGTAAAGAAATAAAATGATCAGAGTATCTTCTCTGCTCTAATTTTTGGGACATGTTATCTGTTCACATATCCAATTCCAAGGTGCTAGGTTATTTAAGAAAAAAAGGTCATTTTTGGGGGGTTTTTGGGGTTTTTTTTTTTGCTTTCTGTTTTTCTGTTTTTGTTCTTGGTATGGAGGTGGTCAGGGCTAATTGTATCTTTGGTCAAACCATAAGAGTAAGCCAAGTACCTAGTGAAAATGAGGTTATTTCACGGCAATCTTGACACCTTGAGCTAGTTCACTATTATCTCAGGTATGGGAAGGCGAACCAGAGCAGAATATTTGAGACATATGTGTCTAATTACAAATCTGTTGAAAACCAGCAAAACATTTCTGCTGAATACCAGGCCATATTTTAAGTCCAAGTCCTAATTTGCATCTTATTTAGTATGATCAATTAAATTCTAAAGGTCGAAATTCCACAAAAAAAATTGATGGGGGTTAGTCTACTAGAGCTGAATTAAGGAATACTTACAGCATCAGATAAGGATTACAGTAAAGGTTGTTGAGCTGTTTCATTGTCTAAGTCAAGAAAAACCCCAAACAGAATAGGCATGGATAGAATCTTCATGGGCAAACCACCACTCCTTCATCAAAAGACCCAGCTCTCCTTGCTGATTCTGGTTCTTCTATTCACACTTCAGGACTGACAAGAGATTCTTGATTAAGTGTTAGTCTAGCAACTGATATCTTCCCCTTATAGGCCACTTTAAGGTATGCATTTACTTTATGACAATTGATTCCTGAACTGGCTCAAAGATAAAATGAATGAATAGGACACTGGGGTCCCTTTTCTTTCTTTCTTTCTTAATTTTTAAATTTTATTTCATTTATTTATTTTTTATACAGCAGGTTCTTATTAGTTATCTATTTTATACATATTAGTGTATACATGTCAATCCCAATCTCCCAATTCATCCCACCACGACCACCCATCGCCGTTTTCCCCCCTTGGTGTCCATATGTTTGTTCTCTGCATCTGTGTCTCTATTTCTGCCTTGCAAACCGGTTCATCTGTACCATTTTTCTAGGTTCCACATATATGCATTAATATACGATATTTGTTTTTCTCTTTCTGACTTACTTCCCTCTGTATGACAGTCTCTAGGTCCATCCATGTCTCTACATAGGACCCAATTTCGTTCCTTTTTATGGCTTAGTAATATTCCATTGTATATATGTACCACATCTTCTTTATCCATTCATCTGTCGATGGGCATTTAGGTTGCCTCCATGACCTGGCTATTGTAAATAGTGCTGCAATGAACATTAGGGTGCATGTGTCTTTTTGAATTATGCTTTTCTCTGGGTATATGCCCAGTAATGGGATTCCTGGGTCATATGGTATTACGATTTTTAGTTTTTTTAAGGAACCTCCACACCATTCTCCATAGTGGCTGTATCAATTTACATTCCCACCAACAGTGCAAGAGGGTTCCCTTTTCTCCACACCCTCTCCAGAATTTATTGTTTGTACATTTTTTGATGATGGCCATTCTGACTGGTGTGAGGTGATACCTCATTGTAGTTTGATTTGCATTTCTCTAATAATTAGTGATGTTGAGCAGTTTTCATGGGCTTCTTGGCCATCTATAAGTCATCTTTGGAGAAATGTCTATTTAGGTCTTCTGCCCATTTTTGGATTGGGTTTTTTGTTTTTTCAATATTGAGCTACATGAGCTGTTTATATATTTTGGAGATTAATCCTTTGTCCGTTGCTTCGTTTGCAAATATTTTCTCCCATTCTGAGGGGTGTCTTTTCGTCTTGTCTGTAGTATCCTTTGCTGTGCAAAAGGTCTTAAGTTTCATTAGGTCCCATTTGTTTATTTTTGTTTTTACTTCTATTACTCTAGGAGGTGGGTCAAAAAAGATCTTGCTGTGATTTATGTCAAAGAGTGCTCTTCCTATGTTTTCCTCTAAGAGTTTTAGCGTGTCCAGTCTTATATTTAGGTCTTTAATCCATTTTGAGTTTATTTTTTGTGTATGGTGTTAGGGAGTGTTCTAATTACATTCTTTTACATGTAGCTGTCCAGTTTTCCCAGCACCACTTATTGAAGAGACTGTCTTTTCTCCATTGTATATCCTTGCCTCCTTTGTCATAGATTAGTTGACCATAGGTGGGTGGGTTTATCTCTGGGCTTTCTATCCTGTTCCATTGATCTATATTTCTGTTTTTGTGCCAGTACCATATTGTCTTGATGACCGTGGCTCTGCAGTGTAGTCTGAAGTCAGGGAGGCTGATTCCTCCAGCTCCGTTTTTTTCCCTCAATACTGCTTTGGTTATTCAGGGTCTTTTGTGTCTCCATACAAAATTTAAGACTTTTTGTTCTAGTTCTGTAAAAATGCCATTGGTAATTTGATAGGGATTGCATTGAATTCGTAGATTGCTTTGGGTAGCATAGTCATTTTCACAATATTGATTCTTCCAATCCAAGAACATGGTATATCTCTCCATCTGTTTGTGTCATCTTTGATTTCTTTCATCAGTGTCTTATAGTTTTCTGAGTACAGGTCTTTTACCTCCTTAGATAGGTTTATTCCTAGGTATTTTATTATTTTTGTTGCAATAGTGAATGGGATTGTTTCCTTAACTTCTCTTTCTGATCTTCCATTGTTAGTGTAGAGGAATGCAAGAGATTTCTGGGCATTAATTTTGTACCCTGCAACTTTACCAGATTCATTGATTAGCTCTAGTAGTTTTCTGGTGGCATCTTTAGGATTCTCTATGTGTAGTATCATGTCACCTGCAAACAGTGACAGTTTTACTTCTTCTTTTCCAACTTGTATTGCTTTTATTTCTTTTTCTTCTCTGATTGCCATGGCTAGGACTTCCAAAATTATGTTGAATAATAGTGGTGAGAGTGGACATCCTTGTCTTGTTCCTGATCTTAGAGGAAATGCTTTCCGTTTTTCACCATTGAGAATGATGCTTGCTGTGGGTTTGTTGTATATGACCTTTATTATGTTGAGGTAGGTTCCCTCTTTGCCCACTTTCTGTAAAGTTTTTATCATAAATGGGTGTTGAATTTTGTCATAAGCATTTCTGTATCTATTGAGATGATCATATGGTTTTTATTCTTCAATTTGTTAATATGGTGTATCACACTGATTGATTTGTGTATACTGAAGAAGACTGCATCTCTGGGATAAATCTCACTTGATCATGGTGTATGATCCTTTTAATGTGTTGTTGGATTCTGTTTGCTAGTATTTTGTTGAGGATTTTTGCATCTATCTTCATCAGTGATACTGGTCTGTAATTTTTTTTTTTTGTAGTATCTTTGTGTGGTTTTGGTATCAGGGTGATGGTGGCCTCACAGAATGAGCTTGGGAGTGTTCCTTCCTCTGCAATTGTTTGGAAGAGTTTGAGAAGGATGGGTGTTAGCTCTTCTGTAAATGTTTGATAGAATTCACCTGTGGAGCCATCTGGTCCTGGACTTTTGTTTGTTGGAAGATTTTTAATCACAGTTTCAATTTCATTACTTGTGATTGGTCTGTTCATATTTTCTATTTCTTCCTGGTTCAGTTTTGGAAGGTTATATCTTTCTAAGAATTTGTCCATTTCTTCCAGGTTGTCCATTTTATTGGCACAGAGTTGCTTGTAGTAGTCTCTTAGGATGCTTTGTATTTCTGCAGTGTCCACTGTAACTTCTTTTTCATTTCTAATTTTATTGATTTGAGTCCTCTCCCTTTTTCTTGATGAGTCTGTCTAAAGGTTTATTAATTTTGTTTATCCTCTCAAAGAACCAGCTTTTAGTTTTAGTGATCTTTGCTATTGTTTTCTTGGTTTCTATTCATTTATTTCTGATCTGATCTTTATGATTTATTTCCTTCTATTAACTTCGGGTTTTGCTTGTTCTTCTTTCTCTAGCTCCTTTAGGTGTAAGGTTAGATTGTTTGAGATTTTTCTTGTTTCTTGAGGTAGGCTTGTATAGCTATAAACTTCCCTCTTAGAACTGCTTTTGCTGCATCCCATAGGTTTTGGATCATCGTGTTTTCATTGTCATTTGTCTCTAGGTATTTTTTGATTTCCTCTTTGATTTCTTCAGTGATCTCTTGGTTATTTAGTAACGTATTGTTTAGCCTCCATGTGTTTGTGTTTCTTCTGTTTTTTCCCTGTAATTGATTTCCAATCTCATAGCATTGTGGTGAGAAAAGATGCTTGATATGATTTCAATTTTCTTAAATTTACCAAGGCTTGATTTGTGACCCAAGATGTGATCTATCCTGGAGAATGTTTGGTGTGCACTTGAGAAGAAAGTGTAATCTGCTGTTTTCGATGGACTGTCCTAAAAATATCATAAATCTATCTGGTCTGTTGTGTCATTTAAACCTTGTGTTTCCATATTAATTTTTGGTCTTGATGTTCTCTCCTTTGGTGTAAGTGGGGTGTTAAAGTTCCCCACTATTATTGTGCTACTGTTGATTTCCTCTTCTATAGCTGTTAACGTTTGCCTTATTATGTATTGAGGTGCTCCTATGCTGGGTGCATAAATGTTTATAACTGTTATATCTTCTTCTTGGATTGATCCCTTGATCATTATGTAGTGTCCTTCCTTGTCTCTTGTAACATTCTTTAAAGTCTATTTTATCTGATAGAGTATTGCTACTCCAGCTTCCTTTTGATTTCCATTTGCATGGAATATCTTTTTCCATCCTCTCACTTTCAGTCTGTATGTGTCCCTAGGTCTGAAGTGGGTCTCTTGTAGACAGCATATAGATGGGTCTTGTTTTTGTATCCATTCAGCGAGCCTGTGTCTTTTGGTTGGAGCATTTAATCCATTCACGTTTAAGGTAATTATTGATATGTATGTTCCTATTACCATTTTCTTAATTGTTTTGGGTTTGTTTTTGTAGGTCCTTTTCTTCTCTTGTGTGTCCCACTTAGAGAAGTTCCTTTAGCATTTGTTGTAAAGCTGGTTTGGTGATGCTGACTTCTCTTATTTTTTGCTTGTCTCTAAAGCTTTTGATTTCTCCGTGGAATCTGAGTGAGATCCTTGCTGGGTAGAGTAATCTTGGTTGTAGGTTCTTCCCTTTCATCACTTTAAATATATCGTGCCACCCCCTTCTGGCTTGTAGAGTTCCTGCTGAGAAATTAGCTGTTAACCTTATGGGAGTTCCCTTGTATGTTATTTGTCTTTTTTCCCTTGTTGCTTTCAATAATTTTTCTTTGTCTTTAATTTTTGTCAATTTGATTACTAAGTGTCTCAGTGTGTTTCTCCTTGGGTTTATCCTACTTGGGACTCTCTGAGCTTCCTGGACTTGGGTGGCTATTTTCTTTCCCATCTTAGGGAAGTTTTTGACTATAATCTCTTCAAATCTTTTCTTGGGTCCTTTCTCTCTCTCTTCTCCTTCTGGGACCCTTATAATGTGAATGTTGGTGCGTTTAATGTTGTCCCAGAGGTCTCTTAGGCTGTCTACATTTCTTTTCATTCTTTTTTCTTTATTCTGTTCTGTGGCAGTGAATTCCATCATTCTGTCTTCCAGGCCACTTATCCATTCTTCTGCCTGAGTTATTCTGCTATTGATTCCTTCTAGTGTATTTTTTATTTCAGTTATTGTATTGTTCATCTCTGTTTGTTTGTTCTTTAATTCTTCTAGGTGTTTGTTAAACATTTCTTGCATCTTCTCGATCTTTGTCTCCATTCTTTTGCCAAGGTCCTGGATCATCTTCACTATCATTATTCTGAATTCTTTTTCTGGAAGGTTGCCTATCTCCAGTTCATTTAGTTGTTTTTCTGGGGTTTTATCTTGTTCCTTCATCTGGTACATAGCTCTCTGCCTTTTCATCTTGTGTATCTTTCTGTGAATGTGTTTTTCGTTCCACAGGCTGCAGGACTGTAGTTCTTCTTGCTTCTGCTCTCTGCCCTCTGGTGGATGAGGCTATCTAAGAGGCTTGTGCAAGCTTCCTGATGGGAGGGACTGGTGGTGGGTAGAGCTGGGTGTTGCTCTGGTGGGCAGAGCTCAGTAAAACTTTAATCTGCTTGTCTGCTGATGAGTGGGGCTGGGTTCACTCCCTGTTGGTTGTTTGGCCTGAGGGGACCCAGCACTGGAACTTACAAGCTCTTTGGTGGGGCTAATGGTGGACTCTGGGAGGGCTCATGCCAAGGAGTACTTCCCAGAACTTCTGCTGCCAGTGTCCTTGTCCCCGCAGTGAGTCACTAGCCTTCAAAGTCTGATTCTCTAGGAATTCCTCCTCCCGTTGCCAGACCCCCAGGTTGGGAGCCTGACTTGGGGCTCAGAACCTTTACTCCAGTGGGTGGACTTCTGTGGTATAAGCGTTCTCTAGTTTGTGAGTCACCCACCCAGCAGTTATGGGATTTGATTTTATTGTGATTGCGCCCCTCCTACAGTCTCATTGCAGCTTCTCCTTTGTCTTTGGATGTGGGGTATCTTTTTTGGTGAGTTCCAGTGTCTTCCTGTTGATGACTGTTCAGCAGTCAGTTGTGATTCTGGTGATCTCACAAGAGGGAGTGAGTGCACGTCCTTCTATGCTGCCATCGTGAACCAATGTCCCTTTTCTTTTTAATTTGGGACTTTAAATCTAGTTCCATGGAGCTGTTTACCATGCCAATAGGTGTATACAAATTAAAATGTACCGTTTTATATATGTATACCTGGTGAGTTTTGAATTAGGATTTATTTTAATGACACTAATGCAATCTTACATAATGTTTGCAATAGTTTAGTACAGGTTTTGTTTTATTTTGTTTTTTAATCCAGATGACTGTAAAGATTGCTGCTCTGGAACTACCAGCAAACTTCAAGAAGAGGCTACATTAAAAGTTTTCTTCAATAAAGTTCCTCAGTTTGCAAGGCCTGCATGTAGTTCAGACTGTGAAAAGAAGCTTTATGAAAAGCCAAGTAGGTATCATAAAATAGGTGAACTGGAACACAGTTTTAATTATATCAGAGTGAGGTAGTTTATAGCTCACAGCTTAGCAGCCTAACAATAGGTCTGAAGTACTGACTAATTGTAATTTTGTCAGTAATAACCTAGAGACACAGATAAACAAAAGTGTGGAACAGTCCGCTTGGATCTCCGAAGCGCCAGTGGGGTTAATCTAATTTAGATTAACCAATAAGTTCTATAAATTTAATACTTCACGTGCATCCTGATTTAGAAATGCCAGAGAAAATATAGAAACTTAGCAAAAAAGGTTGTTTTTTTTTTAAATCCTTAATTTGAAGATAATCATCGGATTCAAGGGATTTTCAAGGTACAAAGGAATAAAAGTTTTCATTTAGTTAAGATGAATAAATGTGCAAAAACCTTATTGAGGTTAAAAATAGTTGTGCATATAAATCAAGTGATAGTTCCTCTCTTGGACCTCTATAGCAATTATTGTCTCTGCAAGTTTTCTGCAATTTATCATGAAGTGCCTCGTGGCACTACCTCCATTGTTAGCCTGAAATGCTTATTTAAATCTTTTGTGGTTATTTAACCATTCATATTCATTTAACGAACACATATTTGAGCTTCTCAATGTGGCAGGCACTGCCTTTGTACAGGGTATAGATCTCTGCCTGAGTTTCCACCCACCGTTGGGGGTGAGGACAAAAATAATGCAAATTCACAGAGAAAAGAGCTGCTTGTGCAATGGATAATTTATCCTGCCTTTGTCCCAAGTTCCTGGTTAAGAGCTTCTAGACCCTTGGAATTTCCTGAATGATAGGAGTATCATTGTTATTCATGGTGGGCCCCTAGATACCTTTTATTATTTTTTTTTAATTTAATTTTATTTTTTTTAACATCTTTATTGGAGTATAATTGCTTACAATGGTGTGTTAGTTTCTGCTTTATAACAAAGTGAATCAGTTATACATATACATATGTTCCCATATCTCTTCCCTCTTGTGTCTCCCTCCCTCCCACCCTCCCTATCCCACCCCTCTAGGTGGTCACAAACCACCGAGCTGATCTCCTTGTGCTATGTGGCTGCTTCCCACTAGCTATCTATTTTACGTTTGGTAGTGTATATATGTCCATGCCACTCTCTCACTTTGTCCCAGCTTACCCTTCCCCCTCCCCATATCCTCAAGTCCATTCTCTAGTAGGTCTGTGTCTTTATTCCCATCTTACCACTAGGTTCTTCATGACCTTTTTTTTTCTTTTCTTTTCTTAGATTCCATATATATGTGTTAGCATACGGTATTTGTTTTTCTCTTTCTGACTTACTTCACTCTGTATGACAGACTCTAGGTCCATCCACCTCACTACAAATAACTCCATTTCGTTTCTTTTTATGGCTGAGTAATATTCCCTTGTATATATGTGCCACATCTTCTTTATCCATTCATCTGTTGATGGACACTTAGGTTGCTTCCATGTCCTGGCTATTGTAAATAGAGCTGCAATGAACATTTTGGTACATGACTCTTTTTGAATTATGATTTTCTCAGCATATATGCCCAGTAGTGGGATTGCTGGGTCGAATGGTAGTTCTATTTTTAGTTTTTTAAGGAACCTCCATACTGTTCTCCATAGTGGCTGTATCAATTTACATTCCCACCAACAGTACTTTTTAAGATGGAGAATGGCCCTGCCCAAAAGACCAACCATGGGATTAGGGGGCTGGGGCTTTGAATCAGCCCTGTCTCCAGGGAGGAGAAGGAAGGGAAGCTGGAGATTGAATTCAATCATGTGGCCAATGACTTACTGAATCATGCCTACATAATGAAACTCCAGTAAAAAATCTAGACATCTGAAGTACACGTGAGTTTCCCTGGTTAGTGACACACACTGATAGGCTGAGCGGGTGATGTGTCCACATTCCATGAGGAGAAGACATAGGGACTCCGCATTTGAAACCCTCCCAGAACTCACCCTGTGCATCAGTTCATTCAGCCAGTCCTGATTTGTATCTTTGATAATAAAACTGTAATCTTAAGTATTGTGCTTTCCTGACTTCTCCGAGTCATTCTGGTAAATTTTTGGTCCTGAGGAGATATTGGGAACCCCCAAATTTGTAGTCAGTTGGTCAGAAGAGCAGGTGGCTTGGGAACCCCCTCTAAACTTGCAGCTGGGGTCTAAAGAAAAGGCCGTCTTCTTAGGGACTGAAATCTATGCTGACTCCGGGCAGTTCATGTTAGGGTCGTGTCGTAGCATTGCAGAGAGATTTCAGACTGTGGTCAGTTCTATGGGGAGTGGTGAGATGTGGGTGACTGTTAGCTGAGTGGGCAGGGAAGCTCTCTTGGAAGAGTTAATAGAAGCTGAGACCTGCAGCCCAGCTGAGCCTCGATGGGGAGAAAGTTCCAGGCAGAGGAAACCACCAGGAAAAGTTCTGGAGGTGGAAACAAGCAGAGCACGTTGGAGATATGAGACCAGTGGGGCTGGCATGGAAGAACTGGGGATGACCGGTGGGTGGGGCAGATCACACGAGGTAGCCTCATAGCATGTGGTAAAGGGCTGGCATTTAAAGAGTGACGGGAAGCTATCAGCTGGTTATAAGTCAAAAAGTGCTGTAATTTGATTCACCGCTTGGAAAAGTCACTCTGGATAATAGGTGGAGAAACGATTATGGTGGTGAATGTGAACTTCAGTCTGCAGTGTTTATGTCTTGATTGCCAATGTTTTTGTAGGCTCTTTGAGGGCAAGAAATGCAGTTTGTACTTCCTTATATTCACACAGTGCCTCAGATCAATGCTGAGTGTATATATAGAAGCTACTGTATAATCTAGGCTGAAATCTGAGTGTGCATGGAGAAAGACAAGAATGTAGCAGAAGGGGAGGCGAATCCTTGCTCAATATCATCAGTGGGTGAATTGGAAGGTTACTGTGACTGAGTTTGAAAACCAGCTAAAATCTGCATTAAAACAGCAAAATATTCTGCCATAATTCCATACATTTTTCAAGTCCTACACATTTTTCCAAAAAATTTTTAAACTCCAGGTCAGAGGTTCAGCAAACTATGGCCTTCAGGCCAAATCCAGTCTGTTTCCTGTTTCTCTAAGTAATATTTTGTTGTAACCATCCACGTCCATCTGTTTACATATTGTCTACGACAGCTTTCACACTACAGGGTTGAGTGGTTCTAACAGCCTGTATGGTCCCAAAGCCTAGAATACTTCCTGTCTGGTCTTTCAGAGAAAAGGTTAGCTGACTCCCTATTTGGATGAAAGGCTCCTTTTGTGGTTGTCATCGGGAACGGTGAGTGCTGTGTATGTTATTGGGCTCTTTGTGCATTTTGCTAGGGTCCTCCAGGTTCTCTAAGGGCAGTTTCCAAAGATGGTAGCAAGCAAAGGGGGTGGTTTGCATCTGCTTCCAGCAAAGGAGACCAGAGAGAAGGAAATGAGGGTTGTGTGCATGGACAGACATCACCCTGGGAGCCCGGCAAATGCAGCTGAGCTCTAAGCAGAGGTCGTGGCCACCACCTCCCAATCAGGAAGGAGGGTACCGGCTGGGTGCCAACGCTCAGCTATGAGACAAGGCGGGTCTTCTCCAAGAACAGGTGGTGTCGAGGGTAAAGACAGTGGGATATAGGACAGGGAGGTGGGCAGAGCTTTTCTGATATCAAGCCTGTCACTCTTGCCATAATGAACGAAGGTAGTAATAATGGTGGTGATAACAACCAGAGAGCACTGACTGTGCAAGGCTGCGGGGAATTGGAGTTTAAAAGAACCACTGCAGCGATGCAGTTATGATTATTCTCATCTGCAGCTGAGAGAAGGTTGTGAGCAGGAAGTGGAAGACCAGGGAGGTTAAGGAACTGGTTCAAAGGCACATGGCTGGCGAGGGAGGGAGTTGGGATTTGGAGCCAGATGTGTGTGATTCCAAAGTCTATGCTATTCAAAGTGCTGCTCTATAACGTTGCTACTCAGAGTGTGGTCCACTGGCCAGTGGCAGCAGCAGTAGCATCTCGAGTCCTGGCCCAGACTTCCTGAATCAGAATCTGCATTTTACCAAGATCCCCAGGTGATTTCTGAGCACATTAAAGTTTATAAAGCACTGCTCCTCAAGACCTCCATACTTTTTTCAAACTCCCACTAAGAATCCAAGCTTCCATCCAAATTTCCACTTTGTCATAATTTTCACCCTTGATATAATATAAACTGAGCCAGGATTGGAGCCATGCCCCATTTTTCTCAGTAAAGGCTCTTAAGTTGAATTAGATCCTAGAAGCAAATCCTGGAAAGGTAAGAAACTGTTTCACCTAGCATTTTTCTTGATTCCAAACATGTTCCACACCAGAAATTCTTAGAACCAAAGGAGCAAGCCTAACTCTCTTCTGCAAAAGTTTGGAGAGATCACTTGGAAAGTTCAGCAGAGGAACCCTATGGTGGGGATTCAATTTACAGAACAAAGTCCCTCCTGTACCTGGGATCCTGTGACAAGTTCAGGGAAAGGATGGGCACCCAGGGAGAGGACACCAAGGAAGCAAGACTCACTCAGCCAGGCAGATCTCCTCTGTGGGATGTGATGATTCCTCTAAATACAAGCAGTATTTGAAAGGATAGGTGGGAAAGTCAGCCACATGCATACAAATACCACATCTGTTGTAAAATAGAAATACTACCCCCCAACTGTAACTAATTTGACTTCCCACTTCTACAGTGAGTTTGCAGCTAACGTTGAGTAGCCAAATAATATTAAAGAGCTGATTCTTCTCAGGGGCGCTGTCCACTTCTAACCATTTAAAGTCACTCTGGAGTCTGGAAGACCAAAGGGAAGGCTTCCTTCTTTCTGCCTCTGCTGCCTGTGTCACTGGAGCTGCCCTTAGATGTGCCCAGAGGGCTCAATCCTTTAATGGGAATCAGCCTAGGTTTTGATCCTGAAAATTTCACTATTTCTGCTTGTTCTTAAGAGACACTCTGGCTTCTCAGTCGGTAGTAGCCTATGGCAATAGCAACAGAGGCTGGAGCATTAAGAAAAAAATAGAAGTTAATGGTTTCTACACATAACTGTGGGTGGTTTTTATTTGTTTTTTCCCTGTTGGCTACTATCAGCCAAAAAAAATGCCTAGAACTAGAAGTAAAAACAAAACACACAAAATAAAGAAGTCACTAACTTTCTGTCATTGACCCCTCATCCCTATGGTTGTGAGTTTTCTATCAGGGTTTCCAGACAGTTGATCCCATAGCGGGGCAAGATTAAGAGCTCAGCACCACTTTATTGCTCTGCTTGGCTGTTGATGGGCAGGGACCCAGGGTCGGAGTTCCAGGTCAAAGCTCCCTCTTCGGATCTCAACATTCATCTTGGCCACAGGGAATTACTAAAGATGAAGGCTCGTGTCAAACTCTCTCTCCCTGTGCTCTGCCATAAACCAGCTGGGAGCCCCTGGGTCGGTCACTTAACCTCCCCATACCCAAGTTCCCTCGTCTGTAAAATGAGAGGTTTGTACTGTCTGATCTCTAAGTCTTCCACCGCTAGAATGTTGTGATTCTTTGTTCTTGCTTTTAGCTGTACCTGACGCAAGTACATACATCTACATTTCATGGGAAGAAATGGGGAAACGAAAAGAACATGGAGCATCTGCTCTGGAACCACACAGATCTTCTGGCCCCAGCTCTGAAACTCATTGGCAAACCATCTAATAAGTCTGATTCTGTTTTCTCATTGGTACAAAATACAAAGATATCACCGCATACAGGATGTTGGGAGAATCAAGAGAGAAGATGAATATAAAGTGCATGGCTTACAGCCTGCATGCTGGGCCCTTTCCCTTTCTCGTCTCTTCCAAGCCTGAAGCAGCACAGAAAATGGGGATAAGCAAACTGTCTACTCTTCTCTGGAGCCTGGGGAGCGGCTTCCTCTGCACAATCAAAACCGCTTCCTGAGCCCAGATGAGCAGCTGCCCCTCTCTCCTTGTCTAGTCCTCTTGGGCGGCACTGAGTGTGTCTCACACAGGGAGATGGTGTGGCCTGTGTGTGCCCCTGGGTCCATCCTATGGGGAATGATACTCATTTGAGCCCCCAATGAAATTGTCTTATCCTGGGAGAAACAACATGTAGATAAGTCATTGCCTTGCCTTCCTTGGTAAGGGAATGGCTGGTGATGGCCTTGGTTTGTAAAAGTCTTACAGTAAAGACAGGGTGGCCTTTATATATCTCGGGCACATATGATTGCATTCCCAAAGAACAAATGTCCACTGTCATTTGGATAAAACTCCATCATCATCTTTATTTCTTTCACTCTCAGCTTTGTCTCTGTCCTCTGAGTGTTCCTGAATTGGATGTGGTCTGCCTTGCCTCTTCTTCTTGGCCTCTCAGAGTCACCTCCGTAGCTCTAAGAACCTGAATTTACATCTTAAATGCCCACCATGACTCCAGTGCTTGGCCTGCCAGTGCTGACAGCCAGGGCGGGTTTCAGGCACGGACTCAGCGGTCCTTGAGTAACACGTTTTCCTGATTGTTTCTACCCAACTGTATTAAAAACACTTGCCTTTGTAGCAAACTTGCTCCTAATTAATTGTTTAAAGTCTCTGTATCCCTAGAGGAGATCTGGGAAATCTTTACCTTATATGGTGGAGAATAAACCAATTATCTAGCAAATACTTTCTACAATTAATTATAGTCACTATGTATAGTACAAAAAAGATTCCTACCTCCAAAACCCGAAATAGTTTGTTTTTGAACTAATTCCATAGAAGTTTAGCAACTCCGTCCAAGAACAATTATATTTTTGAATTTGAAAACAATTTCTACTCTGTCAGCCATTTCGGTCCTCTAAATAGCTCTCTTGTTTCTTCCTAGGCGAGTAGGCATGGTTTAAGGGGGTAATTTGTAATCTTACCTCACTTTTTATCTTAGCTAACCATCCATCCTCAGTCACATTTTCAGTTTCATTTAGATTTGAGGCTTCCATTTGAAAGTGTTTGAAAAAAAAACTCCAAAAGTATAAGGGCATAAGCATTTTACAGTGCTATATGGGAAATGCAGCAGGTCTGGAACTCACTGATTTTCTTAGCATTTTGATTATATGGGTCTATGAGTTCAGATGAATCAAAGTAAAAATGAAACTCAGCAGGCATGATGAAATCAACTGAAACTGCCGAAACCGTTGGTCAGAGCCCACAAAAATTGTTTCATTCTCTAAGACTGGGAGGTAGAAGCAGACCTAATTCAAGAGACAGCTTCCGGGAGCTGTCATCATTCAACTCCTCAAATAGAGAAAGACATTTCTCGACAGTGGATTTGGTTTTTTTAAACTGTACCTTTGCACAGACTTCAGTAAATGACACAAAGTTAATCTCTGAAAACAACAGGATAGATGCATGATACCACTTTATAACTTATACAAATTGGAATCTAATCCCCCCAACATTCATGCTGTGTTGGTAACTGGACGTGGGTGGGGAGAGACCCAGATCAAACACTGTTAAAACAATTTAAGTTCTGCCGTTGACTCAGGGATGAGAATGGAGTCTGGGAAACAAGCCTGACCTTGTGCAGAGAAAGCTGTTTATGTTCTCTGCTCTGTCTTTCCTCTGGGAGCCTCCCAGAAGCAGCAAAAGGGGGCGCAGAAATTTGTTGCGTAGATGACATTTTAAAAGAAATATTTTGTTCATTTGTAAAACAGAAAGGCTAATATTTACCTTACCTACCTCGCAGGGGGCTGTATCCAAGGACACCATACATGTGTAAAATCTGGAAAATGCTATGAGGTAGACACTTTATCATTACTGTGTCTACGTTAGAACATTCTTAAAAGGAAGGTGAGCATCAAAACCGCTAACTGCTACCTGGCAATTCAGGTATGAGGTATATAATATTGCCGGTTGCCTACAAAAAACAAAGATCTCTCTCTCTCTCGGACACAAAAGTATTCCACATAATTGCAATTAAAAATTGACTGTGCTTTTATTTTCATGAAGTATCAGGTAAAATACAGATTAAGTCTTGATGAAGCTGCAGTACTACAAGAATCCTGAGGCCATGCAGTGTCAATGAACAGGATAGCTCTTTGTCTATCAGTTGGTCCTAAGAATGTCTCTAAGAGCAACAGCCTTGGGAAAGAAATGCAAATGAACACTGACCACCATACTTCTCCTATTTTCTCTATTTAAATATAAAGTCTGCCTAAAATATACTATCTATCACTCCTTTCTTGAGCACCAGTTGCAATAATTTTAGACCACAAGTCTATTAAATTATAAAACATTTTATGTTTTCCAATACTTTTTAATGTGCATTTCTCAAAACATGGTTTGAAATTCTTTTTTTAACTCACCAGAGTACCTAGTAAAATGCTAGACAAATAGCAGACACATAAGTTCTTCCTGAGGACTGATTTATTAAGAGAAAACATGCTAATATTAGCTATAAACTGTTAATACACTCCCACATATACTATTTAAAGTAACTGGACTTTTTAAGAGTGGTAAAAAAAATTTGCAGAAGTGGGATTGTATAACTATATTGACTTAATCCATTACTTAATGGGAACCCTTTCTCTAATTTAAGGCTAACTTTAGAATTAGAATTGATAAGTGAGAAATACTTTACCTTTATATATTAATGAGTAATTATGACATAATGAAACTGATTTTCATTTGATAACCCATGAGAACCTGCCTATTTTGAGAGTGACACTATAGTCCATCTCTCAAAATATGTGTTTAAAAAGGCATATATATTATTATTTTATGTCAGTATCTTTTCTTAAGCAGTCGAAACAAAATTTCCTATTGCACAGTTCTACTAAGCTAGACATACGAAGTATTATTGTTTAATAAATGCATGACAAAGTTCTTTTGACCAGTTTCATTTTAAGGATAGCATTTTCATTCTCTCTGTGTAAGAAGGGAAAAATCAGTACAAACTCCATCTCTCTTTTGTATCAGGAACACTGCGTGGTTTAATTGCTGACAGCCTCGATGTACTAAGTAGTAAACAGCTGAGCATGCATCATTACATTCCTTAGGACACCTCTTTGAATGGATGCAATAATTTATTACATTGAGTAGGTCTAATTCTCCCTTGATTTATGTAAGTGGTAATAATATTCCATCTGATAGAAGGCTTTGCTAGGAGGAATCCAGATCTAGGCACTAAAATCTTTATGGCCTCCCCAGGAGGAGTTGGGACGCAGGTGGTATTCTGAGCACCACAGCGGAGAAAAAGGAGGGGTTTGCCTGAGGTCTTCTGACAAGTCAGCTACTCAGGGAACAGAATCTAGTCTCCTGATGCCTAGCGCACAATCAGAAAAGCATACTCCTGGAAGAGCTGCCCAAATCATGTGTGCAGGCGCGAAGAGGGGAAATGACACCCAGGATGCTCACTGCAGAATCCCCATAGCAGCCTGTCACCGGTTCCCTCCGACTACGCATAAAGCACACTGAAGGGTATCAAACAACATAAAATCCTAATGGTACCCTTAATTAGGTGGGATCATCAGGCTAACTCCCTGACTGCCAACAGCCCCAAATTCCTCTCTGTGGTGCTGAATCTTGAAAGCAAGATGTAGTTACAGAAACACTCTTTGGCTTACAAGGGACCATCAAGCTCTGATGATGGTGAAACTTGATAGCACTAATGTCAAACTTTATATGACCATAATCCAAGTTTACAATGATACATTAAGCCCTAATGCTACTATTTATATCACCGTAAACTCAGTTTGGGGTGATATAAATAGTCATGCTAATGGCATTAACAGCAGCACTCTGGAAGCACAGCTGTTGAGTGCTGCTTTTATGCTGCTAGCTTTGCTACTTTATCACCATAAACTTAGGTAGTCACGTTTGCTACATACGAATATACGAGAAAGAGGGACAGCCACATTTTATGCCCGTATCTAGCCTCCCGTACTGAAGACTTACAGCTTGCTGCCCTCCTCTGTGTGTTAAGGTCTGCCTAGCCCTCCAGTTGGCTCTGTTTATACCGAACAGCAATCTGTTTTCTGCCAACCTCGCGTTTGCTGGGAAACACTATTTAAAATTGGTAAGGAGGTGCCAGCCCCAACTACGGGCACACTTACTGTCTCCTTGGCAGCGCAGGGGACCCACACTCAGTTTGGCTTCCGAGCCTTGCCGGTCAGTATCTCCAACCACCACCTGGCTTACTGGCAGGTGATCTTTGTAGGTTAAGAAGCCAGCGTCCTTCCTCCTGAATCACAGGGAAAGACAGAAAAGCATGAGGAGGCTAAGTTAGAAACATGTCTTTTTGATCATTGTTTAAGTTGTCTAACAATTGACCACATTCCAATAAATGCTCAGAGGTGCACTAAGTAGAACCACAGTTAGAGTTGTTCCCTCTCTTTCATTGGGTGGTTTCACAGCTCATGGCTCAGAAGCAACTGTGACCGCTTTGCCTTCTGGAAAACAAAACGGACACCCTGATTTCCAGAGAGTCACAACCAATACACAGAATGCTATTTCAGGTTGAGTGTAGACTACCATGTTGCTTTAAGTACACACATCAAATGCTGAGCCTGCATGCAGAGTTTGCTGTTGTCACGGAATCAAAAGTTCAACAAAGCCAACCTGATCTCTTGCATAAAATTAGAAACAAAACCCTATTAAAAAACCCCCTTGTCTCCTTAATTGCTTTGAAGCAGTTGCTTCAGAGGCTTTCTTCCCTGCTGTGCATCAGCTAAATAAGAGATACTTGTAGGTCCTTCATCTCTTCTTGTTTATTTTAACAACTGAAAGAGTTTATGCAAAGTTTCCAACACAGGGCAGGTGCTCACTAAGTGTCTGTTTCCATCGATAATGAGGAGTGGAGTTGAGATGCCAGCCCAATTTGGCTTTTCTCTTAGATTTGTTCTCTTGTTTATTCTATATCTATCTTGTTTCAGGTCTCCTAACTCAACCCCATACCCACCCTAAATAGAGGAAGAGGGCAAGGCTAGTTGTAAAGTATTGATTCTAGGATGAAGCATAGAAATACAGGAGATGTTCTTAGGGATGGAACCAAGGTGAGCTACCATGCAGCACAGATTTCACCTTAATAGGAAATTCCTATCCCCTCATCCTCCTTTTGTGCTGCTGTGCCCGAGAGATTCCCTCATTTGGGGCTAGATGACTGGGAGGCACAAATCAGTGTAAGGTCATTCCACAAATTTATCTTTTTGCATGATTTTCTGCACTGTTCAGCCTCAATGTAAATGAGAATTTTGAAATTGTATGTACAACTGATCACAGGAAAGAAAACTGATTTTGGATGATAGAAGAATGAGAGAAAAGTTGGGGGGGGGCGCTGGGAGGAATTGGGAGATTGGGATTGACGCATATACACTTTGGATACTATGTATAAAATGGATAACTAATGAGAACATACTGTATAGCACAGGGAACTTTGCTTAATGCACTGTGGTGACCTGAATGGGAAGGAAGTCCAAAAGGGAGGGGATATTTGTATATGTATGGCTGACTCATTTTGCTGTACAGTAGAAACTAACACAATATTGTAAAGCAGATATACTCCAATAAAAATTAATTAAAAAAAAAACAAGAAGAATGAGGGAGAGAGTTCAATAATCAGGTTAAAGATCTGTCATTTGCATCTCTTGCAGGGAATTGAGGATAACAACTTGGAAGCCTGTCTCTAAAATGCTATGCTGTTAGGAGCAGTTACTTGCTCCTCTGACCTTCTAGAAAGTCACTGAACATATGCTCCTTCATGTGTCAGGACCCACAGAAACCCAGGAAGGAGTCACAGAATTTAGCCAGTGGACCGCAAACAAGTGTATTTTCCACTGCCTTAGTTATTTCAATGAGTTTCCAAGATAAAGTTTAAAAAGAAATTTTTTTTTTTGGGCTGCTGCCACATGGCATGTGGGATCCTTAGTTCCCCGACCAGGGATCGAACCCTCACCCGCTGCAGTGGAAGTGCGGAGTCTTAACAACTGGACCGCCAGGGAAGTCCAAAAAAAATTTTTTTTTAATCAAATGAGAAGTAAGATCATGCAGAAAAGTACTGTGATTCTTACTGACATTGCAGCTACTGGTGATCCAGCTTCAAATCATTTATAAACCCAACTCCTTATATTAGAACTTCTATCAGTTAAAATCATGTTAGAGAGGGAAGAAAGTCTTTGCTATTAAATTTGATATTTAATGTTTCTTAAAGGGAAATAAATGAAAGCACCCTTAATAATATACTGTGATTTGACAACTTAGTAGAATAATGTGCATTCCTGTGGAACTTCAGGCTGAGATTCTCTACAAGTTCATTATCGCTTAGAATTAACTGACTCTAGATCAGGGATTTGTGAGCTAAGTCCTGAGAACCATTCATCTTGTCGCTTTTTCTGTGATGGCCCATAAGCTTTTCTTTTTTTTTTTTTTTTAATATTTATTTATTTGGCTGTGCCAGGTCCTAGTTGCAGCATGCGGTATCTGTAGTTGCGGCATGCGTACTCTTAGTTGCGGCATGTGGGATCTAGTTCCCTGACCAGGGATGGAACCCGGGCCCCCTGCATTGGGAGCGTGGAGCCTTAGCCACTGGACCACCAGGGAAGTCCTATTTTTTTAAATTTTAAATGGTTGAAAAGAAATCAAAAGCAGAATAATATTCTGTGCCATGTGAAAATTACATAAAATTCAAAGTCAGTGTCCATAAATAAAGTTTTACTGAAATAAAGTCACTTTTTAATTTAACTTTTTTTTACAATATTGTCTATGGTGCTTCCAGGCTACACTGGCAGAGCTGAGTAGTTATAATAGAGACCATATGGCCCTCAAAGCCTAAACTATTTATTATCTGGCCCTTTATAGAAAATGCTTGCCAACTCTTGCTCCAAATCATCAGTGTCCATTTTTCCTTTGGGAATTTATTGAGCAAATATCCCACTGACAATCATGGTGGCCTAATGTGCAACTTATCCCCACAGTCGAGTGCAGGGTTAGGGAAGGGGCATGAGAATATCTCTGAGGTGGGGAAAAACGCATTTAAGCCAACATTTGTTCACTCTAGCAGCGAGAAGTAACTTAAACCTTATCAATAATTAACTTTCTGATGGGCGTTGCACCATGTGGCCTGCAGTCATGTGTCAGGATGCTCAACATCCTTACCTGATACTTGGTATTGTTGTTCATTTACAGTGAATGAGAAAGTGACTACTTTATAACAAATCTTGTGTTAATATAAGAGTATTTTGGAAACAAATGTTCGGAAATATTCCAATCACTATGTAATCTTATTGCCAAAATTTATATGTGCATAACCTCATAAGAATTTACACATCTACACACTTCCACAACTTGAAAACATAATTTTAAAATATTTGTAATAATCTTGTAAATGTAGAGTTCCAGTGGGTTTTGGACTTATTTTATAATACTGAAATGGGTCATTGTTCAGTTACTTTGCAAATAAAACTTATTCAGAGATGACAGAAATTTACTACATTTTATCAAAACCTTTGCATTACTGGTCAATGAAACTGAAAAATTAACATCAAGATTCAGTAGGTGCACTTAGCAATATACCTTTATCTAGTTTGTTATATGTACCTGTAGGTAATATTTTTCAACTATGATAGCCAATAAAGTCAAGTATCAAAATGAAAAACACAGAGAGGCAGTTCTTCAAATTGGTAATCCAAGATTATTTAAAATAATATGTATTTAATCACATCACAGTTACTAAAACAATTAAAGGAAAAATGATTAATTTCTATTAATATTTTAGATATTATTAATGACAACTTCATATCATTTTTTAAAACTTTATTTTTTTTATATTGAACATAAAATGTTAATTCACTAGAACCTGTATCTTACTTTTATACTTATTTGTAAATATGTGCTCAAAAAATTTTTAAATAGGGTATCAAAAAATGTGAAGAACACTGCTCTAATTCATAGAAAACAATAATAACAATACGGCATCTATCATTGAATACCTATGTATATTAGACTATTTCTTGTATACAACATCTAATCTGAAATCAATTCTTCCGTAGAGGCATCATTATCCCCATTTTACTGATGAGAATCAGAGAATTTATCTTGACCAAGGTCACCAGCTCATAACTACAGAGTCTGGATTCAAATCTAGATTATCTGGATCCCAATCTAGGATTTTCCACAAAAAAGAGGGGAGAAACAAAACAGAAGAAAACCAAAAAACAACTATGCCAATTAAAAGCCTTTTTCTTTTAATTTTCATTTACAGATGAGGTGAAAATGTACCTTTTTAGATACACTTAGCTATCCTGAAACATTGAGAAAATTATTTGTGATTAGTAAGTTCAAAAGTATCTGTAATGTTATACTCACAGGCATCCCCTACGCCATCAGCACACTAAGTAAAAGTGGTCTAGAACCACCCCATCCCCAAGCTAACCACTGTTTTTAATGGTATATCGAAGTTTACAGAACGTTACAGTTCAGCTAATACAGAAGTCCCCCTCAGCCTCGGGGGATACTTTCCAAGACCCCCAGTGGATGCCTGAAATCACAAATAGTACTGAACCCTATATATACTATGCTTTTTCCTATATGTACTGTATATATCTGTGATAAAGTTTAATTTATAAATTAGGCACAGTAAGAGATTAATAACAACTAATGATAAAATACAACAATTGTAACAATATACTGTTATAAAGATGTGAATGTGGCCTCTTTCACACACACACAATATCTTATCGTACAAATTTATGTCTTTTGCATTCTAACTAAGCACTGTGTTGTAACTTTTGCAGTTTGAGGTATGACAGCAAAACTACCACGAATTTCTTTTTCCTTCTTCACAGTTTCATGGACAGAACATTCGTTCTCACCATGAATCTTAGCAACGTCAGCATATGGTTTTCTTTCCTTATTAAGTCGCCACCTTTTCACTTGAAAGCAGCACTTAATGGCTTCTCTTTGGCATATCTGAATTGCCAGCATCACTGCTCTCGTGCTTTGGGGTCATTATTAAGTAAAATGAACAAAAGCACTGCAATTTTAAATGAATGAATTGTTTATTTCGGAAACTTTCCATTTAATATTTTCAGATCACGGTTGACCAAGGGTAACTGAAACCACATACAGCAAAAACTCAGATGAGGGACTACTGTAGTGATAACCCTCAGATATTCCTTAACCAAACCAAGAAAATAGGAGAAAATAATTACCAGCTGAGAAAAAAAAATACAAAGTTACCTTCTCGATCACTTTTGATCAGGGATATAAATAGAGCCAGGGATTTTAAAGTCACAAACAACTGTTTGTGAAACTCACTGAACAGTCAACTCCCCTGGAAACAAATTGGTTGTGGAAACAAATTCATGGGTGGCAATAAAGTGGTTTGGCTAGCATGAAGTTTCTTGTGTGATCCTACAGCATAACCCACTTTCAAAAAATGATGTGTGGATGAATAGAAAATAACCTGAGACCTGAAGAGGCACCCTTCCAAACACCTATAAGACTTCTATCTTAGCACCTGTGTGAAAATTACTTAGCAAGCAAAACAAGCCTTCATTGAAAGTTATATCTTTAATGATCGAGGTCAATCTAATTTAGGGAGATATTCAGTAACTATTTATCATGTTAGCATAATCTAATTACATCTATTGCTAGGCTGGTACATTAGAAAAATTCTATCATCCATTTCAAATAGGCCCTGAACTCAGACTCTTGCATAATCTTTCTATCAGTGTTGTTATTAAAGGAAAACTTGATTCTACAGAGTTTGCTTCTCTAACCTGGCATTACAGTTATTTTGCGTCAGTACTACTGTTCTGAGGAACTCTGTCTTACTCTGCTGCTCTTCCCTTGCCTTCTTTTCTTATCCTGCTGAGAAAGCAAACAAGCCTCTAGGCACGCTGGTCTTGCCCTTAGCTCAGTAAAAAAACAAATCCTTAGAGGAAAATAAACAGTCCAAGTGTCTGCAATTATAAGCTTGCTTTTCTACCAGATGTTATAAAAGTTACCACACTATGAGTATGTTCTATAATTCTAGCAGAGAAGAATTTCTGCTGCTTTGTGAAGCTTTAGAAGTACTTGTTTACTTAAAACAAACAAACAAATAGAATTACAGTCAGTGAACATTCATGTATTTCCATCACAGAATCACCAAGGTAGAAATTTCTGGAAGAATACAGGAAGTCAAAGATTTAGCTACAGAAGATGTCAAAGAGACATAGAAATGGGGAATAAACACATGAGAAGATGCTTAATATTATTAGTCATTAGAGACATGCAATTAAAAATCTACTGAGACGCCACCTTACTCCTATCAGAATAATAGAAAAGACAGATAATAAGTGTTGACGAGGATTTGGAGACACTGGAATCATCATACATCGCTCATGGGATTGCAAAGTGGTGCAATCACTTTTGAAAGTAGTTTGGTAGTTTCTAAAAAGTTAAACATAGATTTACCATATGACCCAAAGTTCCATTCCTGGATATCTACCCAAGAGAAAGCATATGTCCACAGAAGGACTTTTAGGTAGATGATTACAGAAGCTTTATTCACAACAGCCCCAAAGTGGAAACAACCCAAATGTCCATCAACTAGTAAAAGGATAATCAAAATGTAGTATATCCACACAACAGAACATTGTTCATCAGCAAAAGAAATAAAATGTGGATACATACAACACAAAATGAATAAACCTCAAAAACATGATGCTAAGTGAAAGAAGTCAGACACAGAAGACCACATATGCCATAACTCCATTTATATGTGATGTCCAGAAAAGGCAAATATATGAAGATAGAAAGTAGATTAGTAGGTGCCGGGGTCTGGGGATGGGAATAAGGATCAATGGCAAATTCCCAAACTACCTTTATAATAGAAACTGCATCTCATTCAGCAAAACCCAAATATCTATGGTTTACCAGGACATGCCTAAAAGTAAAATTCTATTCAATTGTCACCATTGGCCACTGCAATCTCCTGGAAATGCCAATACTTTATAGCATCAAATCTTCATCTCAAGGACCGTTTCTAAACTTCTTGGGATATTTTGTGTAATTTTTGGTTCAAATAATATGTTCAAATTACCTATAAATTTTTGTATCTTTCCTCTGGACCCTTTCTGTCTCCTAATGGCCATCCCCAGACATTATGCTACTTTGGAAAAAGTAGACTGTACTTTTTCCATAGCAAGTACTCAGAAAAAGTAGGCCAGATGGGTGTAGCCGAGATGACAGATAGGAAGATCCTCAACTCACCTCCTCCCACAGGCACACCAAAATTACAGCTATTTACAGAGCAACTATCTATGAGAACAACCTGAAGACCAGCAGAAAAAAGTTTCCACAAGTAAAGATACAAAGAAGGAACCACAAGACAGGTAGAAGGAGTGGAAACAGTGTATAGTCAAGACCACACTCCTGGGTAGACAACCCACAAATGGGAGAAAATCACAATTGCAGAGGTTCTCCCCAAGGAGCAAGGAGTCCAGGCCCCACACTGGGCTCCCCAACCTGGCCGTCCTGCACTGGGAAGATGAGCTCCCAGAACAGCTGGCTCTGAAAGTCAGTGTGGCTTGTGTACAGGAGAGCTGGAGGGCTGTAGGAAACAGAGACTCTGCTATTAAAGGATACATGTAAAATCTCATACCCTCTCAAGCCAGAGCAGAGGGAAGATTTTGAAAGAAGCCTAGGTCAGACCTACTTGCTGATTTTGGAGAGCCTTTTAGAAAGGTAAGAAGCAATTGGGACTCCTTCTGGGGATACAGAGGCTAGCAGCAGCCACTTCGGGGAGCTTGTTCTACCACGAGGACATTAGTGCTCGCCAGAGCCACTTTGGAGTCTTCCCTCTAGCCTATTAGTGCTGGGGCTTACCTTCCCACCAGTGGGATGGCACCAGCCCCAGGTCCTCCCAGACCCAGCAGCCAGCTGCCCTGGACATGGACCTCTCTACCAAAAAGCCAACACCAGTCTGGGGTCCCCCCAGGCCCTGCAAGCAGCCACGTGGGACTCAGCGTTGCCCACTAGTGGGCTGGCACTGGCCCTGGGAACCCCTGGACTGCACAGCCAACTGCCCTGGGACTCAGCCCTAACCACCAGCAGGCAAGAAGGCACCACACAAAGCAGGGCCTGGCAGCCAACTGGGCTGAGGGCCAGCTCTGCATGCCAGCATGCCCACAATAGTCAGCTCCTCCACAACAGAAGGTCCCATGCAGCTCACACAGAGGGCATCCATAGAGCATATAGCTACGGTGACCAAAGGGGAGTTTGCTGCTGGGACCCACAGGATGTCTCCTACAGAAGAACACTTCTCCAAGATAGGGAAATGTAACTGACCTATCTTATACACAGAAATAAACACAGAGAATTAGGAAAAATGAGGAGACAGAGGAATATGTTGTAAACAAACAAACAAGACAAAATCCCAGAAGAACTAAATGAAGTGGAGATGAGCCATGTACCTGATAAAGAGTTCAAGGTAATGATTACAAAGATGCCAAATGAACTTGGGAGAAGAATGGATGAACACAGTGAGAAGTTTAACTAAGAGTCAGAAAATATAAAGAAGCAAAGAGGTGACAAATACAATAACTAAAACTAAAAATACACTAGATGGAATCAACAGTAGATTAAATGATACAGAGGAACAGATCAGCAAACTGGAAGATGGAGTAGTGAAAATCACCCAAGCTGAACAGAAAATAGAAATTTAAAAAATGAGAATAATTTAAAAGACCACTGAGACAACATCAAATGTACTAAAATTGGCATTATAGGGATCCCAGAAGGAGAGGAGAGAGAGAAAGGGAGAGAACTTATTTAGATAAATAATAGCTGAAAAGTTTCCTAACCTGGTAAAGGAAATAGGCATCCAGGTCCAGGAAGCACAGAGAGCCCCAAAGAAGATGAACTCAAAGAAGTCCACACCAAAATACATTATAATAATTTAATAATAAATGGCAAAATTAAAGATAAAGAGAGTCTTAAAAGCAAAAAGAGAAAATCAACTAGTTACCTATAAGGGAACTCCCATAAGACTCTCAGCTGACTTTTCAGCAGAAACTTTGCAGTCCAGAAGGAGTGGCACAATATATTTAAAGTGATGAAAGGAAAAAATCTACAACCAAGAATACTCTACCTGGCAAGGCTAACATTCATATTTGAAGGAGAGGTAATCAATAAGGACATTGCATAATGATAAAGGGAACAGTCCAAGAAGAGGATATAATAATTGTAAATATATATTCACCCAACATAGGCGCACCTAAATACATAAAGCTGATATTAATAAACATAAGGGGAGAAACTGACAGTAACACAATAGTAGGGGACTTTAACACCCCATTTACATCAATGGACAGACAACCAGACAGGTAATCAATAAGGAAACACAGGCCTTAAAGGAACCCTCCTATGCTGCTGGCTGGAATGTAAATTGGTACCGCCACTATGGAAAACAGTATGCAAATAATGTTAAAAATTAAAAATAGAACTATCATATGATCCAGCAATTCCACTTCTGGGTATTTTTCTGAAGAAAACAAAAACACTAATTCAAAAAGATATAAGCACCCCTATATTCACTGCAGCATTATTTATAATAGCCAACATATGGAAGCAACTTGTGTCCAACAACAGAAGAATAGATAAAGAAGATGTGATATATACATATATATAAATAATGGAATATTACTCAGCCATAAAAAAGAATGAAATCTTGCCATTTGCGAAACATGTATGGACACCTGGAGGGTATTATGCTAAGTGGAATAAGTCAGACAGAAAAAGACAAATATTGTATGATTTCACTTATATACGGAATCTATAAAATAAAACTCTCAAACAAATATAATAAAACAGAAACAGAGTCATACGTACATAAAACAAACTGGCGGTTGCCAGAGGGGATGGGTTGCGGGGATGAGTGAAATAGGTGAGGGAGAATAAGAGGTACAAACTTCCAGTTACAAAATAAATGAGTCAGAGGATATGATGTACAGCATAGGGAATATGGTAAATAATATTTAATAACTTTGTATGGTGGCAGATGGCAACTAGACTTATTGTGGTAATCATTTTGTAATATATAAAAATATTAACCACTATGTTAAATATAATATTCTAAGACAATTATACTTCAGTAGAAAAAGGTAACTATGTTAGGTAATAGATGTGTTAATTAGCTTGATTGATTATTTCACAATGTATACATACATCAAATCATCAAGTTGTACACCTTAAATACATACAATAAAAAAAAGTAGGTCAAAAGGTAAAAACCTATAAGAATTTTCCTGAGTTTTTCTGGATAGTTACTATTCTACTATTAACTTGCACTAAACATGTCAGATTCAGTAGTACTATTTTTATTAAAGGACTTTGCATTGTTCTTATTCTTTCCATCTCTTAAATAAAAAACACATAAATAACTTACAGTTGTACAGAGTTTAAAAATACTCAGTGCTTTCCCTTGGATGATCTCATTTGCTCCCTATAACTTTGGAGGTACAAGGAAATAAGGATATACAATTGAACCTGACAAATTTTGATTCCCAAATAACTGTTCAGAAACATATCCATTATGCAAAGTGAGACAGACTCTACCAAGGAATGAGATGTGTCTTCAAGATATAATACCAAATACTACCTAATTATTTACTAGTTCATACCTAATGTACATAAGAAAGGCAGGAAACATATAGACTCAAGTCAAGGATAGTTTTAGTTAAAACATTTGTTTTCACGTAAGCGCGAATTTTTATTTGCTTTTTTAATTTATTTTTTATTTTTTTGGTCCTCAACTCCATCTTTCTAGATCTTCTCTGCCTGGAGATGCACTCCATGGCCTTTCCTTTAACAGGAAATTAATACTCTCATTCTTCCTCTATCCTTGCCCCTATTAAAAGCCACTTTCAGAGAAAAATGTGACAAACCATTCCATCCATGTTTAAGAAAAGCAATGCCTTAATGAGACAAAAGACTGCTCTTAGAAATCATATCTCTATGAATGGTGGAGGCTGGATTGGGGAGAGGGAGGAATATTTCTAGCATCACTGAAACAACTACATGGAGGTGATTACATGTTCTTAAAAAGGCAGCTTTACCATCACCATGGAGCAGGTTGGCTAGTTCCTCTATGTTCATTTACGAAAATCATGATCAGAAGTCAATGCCTTTGTTCACAGAGCACATGGGGGCTATCTAAGCATGGCTGGATCATGAGAAGTTGAAATAAACAACAGAGCTGTCTAATACACAATAAAGTAGAACTTTTAAAATACGTCTAATGGCATCCTCAGTCACCATTGACTATTGAGCTTTCCTCAATGGATGTAAGGTACTGTTTTCTACAAAGCAATTAGAGTAATTAAGAAAACAACCATCACAATTAGATCTTTAGAATCCCTGAATATGTCCCCTATGAAATGGAAGTAATTACAGATTCAATTACTCCTTTTCAGTGGGAATAGCT
Organism: Balaenoptera musculus; assembly: GCF_009873245.2. Lineage (NCBI taxonomy): Eukaryota > Metazoa > Chordata > Mammalia > Artiodactyla > Balaenopteridae > Balaenoptera > Balaenoptera musculus. The sequence goes on from NC_045793.1 coordinate 8,280,786, forward strand.
TAGGCCTTTTGTAAATGCATGGCAATTATCTGTTCAGTTTAGAATCTCTTAGAAAGCCTTTGTAACCATTTCAGGATTCTAGCAAATTGTTCTTTGATTTTCCTTCTGGAATGCAAGTTCCCTGAGGCCAGATATATTGTCTCATGCAACTTTATAAACCGAATACTAGTAAGCACCTAAAAGTGGCTCATTCCATATGTTTCATGATTGAATAAATACATGAATAAACACAGAAGTCATTTAGGCACAATCCTAAAATAGTAATCAGTATGTGCTTACTATCAATGGTGAGAAACGAGAAAGAGACCTTTCTTATAATTGGAGTTCCTTGAATGCTCTTTAAACAGTTTCATTATTTCTTTTCTGTAATTGAGGTTTTATTTTTTCTTTACAAAATCATATTCGATTAGAAGTTTCATATATAATTAACATAATGGAAAGAATTAGATCTTAAAGACAGGAGTCCTATTTCAACTCTGCACCTATGTAAAGGTAAGTTACTGAATTTATCTGGGCCATTGTTTGTTTACATAGATAAGCTATATATTTTGGTTCTGAAGGGTATCAGAATATGCAACTTCGAAGTATGCCTCTTTGGCATATAGAGTATTTTGAGCTAAAGGCCATTGAGGTCGGTAGACACAGGAAGAGTTCTAAAAACAGGGCACAAGTTTTCTTTTTGTAAAGGAAACCTGCATAAGAAATCTTACTAAACAACTCTTCTTTACCATGCTTCTCCTGGTCACTTTCTCATAACTTGCCTCCCTCACACATAAGTCCCAAACCCCTTGTCTTTTGGCTTAAGATGGTATATGAGCCCAAGTTCTAACCATCCCTTTGGGTTATTCATCACTGGGTACTTCCATAGGTACATAGGTACTACTATAGGTACATGTTAACAAACATATTCTGTTTGTTTTTCTCTTGCTAATTTAGAGGACCCCAACTGAAGAGCCTATGATGGGTAGAGGAAACTATATATTTTTTCCTCCCCTGTAGTTCTTTGATTCTACTTATGTTTGTTTACTTTGTTATTACAGAAAACAAATAGTAAGCATTGGAATAAATTTGGCAAACTTAAATGTGTGGCTTAAAACATAAATATTTGGTCAGTTTTTCAATGGCATGGGGTCATTGGTAGCCCTTTGAGGATAGGACTTTGTGGTTCTATGTAGTTTCTCCAGAAAATATTAATACAGTATCCAACATATGGTTTGGGAGATTAGTTTTCACCCTTATTTTTCAGGTGAGATAACAGATTTGGAATAAAACTATGCCTGGTCTAAGGTATTCAACTAATCAGTGGCTGAACTAGGAAAAATAGACCAATCTCTACCACTCTAGAATTTAAGAAGAGAAAATGCATGTTTACATTTCTCAAATTCTGCTTAAATAATTTCAATTGTTTTCCTATAAATGATATGAAAATCTATTCTTTTATCATATAGGAAAATTGTTTCACTGAATTGAACTATTTACACCCATATTTTCCCTAAACAAAGGTTCCTTGTGTTTTTGAAAACTGTGCCTCATATATTATATGATTGGCAAGGACAGAGTGTACTTGATGTGTGGCCTCCTTGACTTTTCCATGTATTTTCGTCACCAGCAATTAATGGCCAACTCCTGGTATCTCAAAAGTAGTCAATGGGAAAACCTTTGCTTATACTGGCCCTGCATATCTTTTAAAATTAAGGTGAATGTTCTGGGTTCTCTCAGTGTTCCTAAAGCCTTATTTCTAACCAACAGACAAATGAAGACAAATCTTGTCACTTCTGACTCCCCTCTGCTTTGTCATGGCTCCTCTTCAGTCTTGCTCCCGGCTCCATGGCCCTTCCTCTCTAGGCAGCTTGTGACTGGCTTCATCCCACAGGTTCTGCATTTGGCCCACAGGGCACACGATGCATTCTTGTCTCACTGAACTCTGAAAGGGGGGTGTTGGCTACAGCCTGCAGTCCCTTCACTTTGAAGCCAGTCAGGGAGACTCCAGGCTGCTGTGAGCCGGTCCTGTCCTCTCTAGCTCCAGCAGTCATGGGTCAAGCTCTCTGATTCATCCTCGTGAAGTTCTCCCGTCCCTCTCCCGTAATGGTGGGATGGTTAGAGGTAGATAGAATATGCTAACAACTCCACAAATAAATCTTTCCCATTGGTCTCTTAAACTTCTCCAGGAATTTTTAGGCTTCTCTTACGTCACCCAACGTAGGTAACTGAGCCAGAGCTGCACTTGGCTTTAGAATGTGGGGGTACTTGACCCCTTAGTCAAGTTCACAGCCTTGGAGCCAGTGCTAAAAACTCCAAGACAACCAAAGTCACCTAATTTATGATCCTTTCCCTGAACATGAAAAAAATCCTAATAACATTAGGATTTAACATAAACATTAACATCAGATTTTCATCTGATTTATTCTCTGTGAAGTATTACTTCACTGTCCTCACAGGTTTTCACAATCATGAAAGAGAATAATCAGACTCTCCATCCTCTAAATTTTTTCTTAAATAGATTACTCACAAGAACACTGGTTCTGATGAATTTGGCCTCAGAAGAAAGTTTAATACACCTTGAATTTTTATTTTGTGGATCTGACCATCCTAAAAGGTACTTTTTTTCAATGATACAAGCATTCTTCTTTTAACTAAGGAGCATTGCTTTTTCCCTCTATCGCCATTTCTAAAGCCCCCTCTAAGTAACACAAATCCATAGAAATGATTCTTATATTGATGATTACCACACTCTTTTCTCTACAAACATCACATCATCCTTGACATATTTTGTCATTCCCACGTCATCTCAGCAGCTCATTTTTCTCCCCTAGTGCACAGAAAAGACTCGTTTGAAGGTGGAAGTGGTTTCCTTTACCCGTTTCTGAACTCCATAGGGCCCTTAAGAGGATCGATATTTGTTTTTATGTTATCAATATCTTGAAGATGCTGTGGGATGTAAACATGTGAAAAAGGCCTCAGCTAAAATAAGGAAAAGCACTTACTCTTTAGGATGAGATGGTCCAAATAAAAATAAAGTTTCAAATTCTCTCTCGGTAACTGAGACTAATGCGAGGCAGAAGGCAGCCGTGGAAAGAGGCTTAAGATTGCTATCAGTCTCAAGCATGAAGGAAGACAGATGACCCAAGGAAACGGAAAATAAATGATCTGAAATTTGGGAGGAGAAAGCCAAAATAATTATGGGTAATATAAGCCTGAAGGGAGCTTCAGGGAGAAAAAAAAGTAGTCAATTATATTAAACATTGCAAAGATGTCTAGTATCTAAAAAATTAGAGTGCACATTGGATATATTAATATGGAGATCATTGGTGGACCTATCTCAAAGACTTCCTGTAGAGTAATAAAGAAAATTTTCAATGACTGATAATCAAATGGGAAACAAGAGGGTAGAGACCAACCCTAAACTGTTATTTTGAAGTTGGAATGAGAAATGAGAAATGGAAGAAGCAATAGGATAGAAGCTAGAGGAATCTGCAGCATCAGGAGATTTTGTTTACACACTGGGAGCTGAATCAATTATGTTTTATCACATATGTCTGTAATCAATTTGCCGTCATTATTTTACAAGCTTTTGGAAGCAAAACTCATGAATGTCCTATGTATACAAGTAGTGTATAGATGGCATATAACCCTGTCCTGAGGACGACTTGAAGTGGCATATAATTAGCACATTCTGATCATTGCTGGGGAATACAAATAACAAGTGCAGCTTCCTTTTGTTTCTAATCCAGGGAATAAAGAGCACCTGATCTCTTCAAATCAAAACTAATCAAGTGAGGAACACCTGGCCTTTCTGAAATATGATAGCCAACATATTTTGGGAAAAGATTCTTGGACCTGCACTCTCGGAGAAAAGGACTGAAAGAAGAACTAACTAGATAATTTCACAGTGAGGTTTGGAGTTTTGTGGTTAACTCTAGCCAGCTGGGGCTTTGATGTTTATTAGGTTTGGAGAAAGACAGAAATTCAGTAACCCACTCAGGGACATTCTAAAACTTCGGTTAATTAGATTTTAATAAACAAGGTAATCTCTTTGGCAAGTTTACTTTGGAATTTAGAGGGTAAATCATTTACAATGTAGTCCAGCTTATACAAATTAAGAGGCATATAAATCGTCCCCACAGAAGAAAGGCAATAAAAATCCTTCACTGTTAATTGAGCGATAGCAAATACTGTCAAAGAAAAGAGTGAGTGGCCTGAACTTGTAGGGCTATGCAAGTCTTGAACAGTGCAAAACTCAACTTAGTGGCAGTTTTATGGAGAGAATAAAGCATATGAGTGTCTTGTTTGTGTGGATTTATTTTGCTCTAAGAGGATCCAGGAGGGGAAAGCGCCACATTCTTCTGATAGGCAGAGTATCCAGTTTGCAAATAACCTGAAAATGGAAACGTGATGCAAACAAATCCGCGGCGGATTAGCCATTTTCTTTCCTTGGAGCGCACATGATTCCGATGACTGATTTTAACCTTACTTAGAGGTTACATCGGTCTGCTTAACTGCCATAACAAGGCATCACAGACTGGGTAGCCTAAACATTTATTTATTTTCTCATAGTCCTGGAGGCTGGAAGTCTAAGATCAAAGTGCCAGAAGGGTTGTCTGGTGAGGCCTCTCTCCTTGGCTTGCAGAGAGCCGTCTACTCACTATGTCCCCACATGGCCTTTCTTTTGTTACACACAGAGACAGTGAGCTAGCTCTGGTGTCTCTTCCTCTTCTCACAAGGACACTCATCCTATTGGACTAGGGCTCCACCATTATGACCCCAGTTAACCTTCATTACCTCCTTAAAGACCTTATCTCCAACGACAGCCACGTTGGAGGTTAGGGCATTAACATATGAATATTGGGAGGAGGTGACATAGTTCACAGTTAAGTCTATACAGTTGTATACAATTTTCCATGTTGAGTTTTGGAAACATTAATTCTGGGAGATGATTATGGGTTTTCTGGAAAGAAAAAAGATACTTGGTCTCTCAAGTGTGGGAAATGCTGTATATGTTCTATATTTCACTCTTGGAGATGCAAAATACCAATTAGTAAAATAAAGACCATGACATTCCCTACATTGAGTAAAACCTATTTAACTTTGCTTAACCCAGAATCCTGGAAAATGGACTTTTTCCCTAGCACACGTATCAGTATCCTGAGAAAAAACATTCTGCATTGTACTAGTCTGTGAAGCATGGTTTTTGGCATTCTGTGGCTTCTCAAATACAGCTTACATGGCAAATCATTTACAGAGCTTTCAGATGAGACTGAGATAGAAAAGTAGAGAGCACTGGTGTGTACTTAACATCTTAATTGTAGATGTTACGTTCGCCTTGTGTGTACTTGTTCCCACCATACAAAGATAATGTGTCCTGATCAATTAATACAGAACAACTCCTGGGCTTCTGTAATAAAGCCCACTAAATTAGTATTCCTTCCATGGAAAAAAAATAAGAAGCTACTCGACCCAGATGTCCATCAACAGAGGAAAGAAATAAATTGTGATATACTCACATAATGGAATAAGGCACAGTGATGAAATAAAATGAACCATAGCTCCACACAAAAACCTTGTCAATATAAAAAAAAAAATCACTGACGGGAAAAATCAAACATAAAAGAGTACATGCTGAACAATTCCATTTACATGATGGTCAAGAACAGGCAAAAATACCCTAGGAGAATAGAAGTCAGAATAGGAGTTACCCTTGTGGAGATTGTTGAGGAGGGGGCTAAGAAGCCGACCATGTTCTATTGAATAGATCTTGATCTGTGTAATTATTTTATGAGGACACCAACATATGAAATGATTGAGCTGTACATTTAGTATTTGTACACTTCACTCTATAAAAGTTACAGCTCAAGAGGGAAAAGCATCATGGCTCATTATTGCTTTCTAGGACAAAGATGAAATTCCCGATCCTGGCCCTTTCGTAATATGACCCTAAGTTACCATTCCAACATTCCATGTGCTCCAGGGGTCCAGGCATATAGAATATAATGTAATATCCACTCCCTGCTTCCTGGACATCTGAACCATTTATTATTCAATGTTGCTGTTGACTTTCACGCTTTCCTCTGTTTGTACAGGTTGTCCCGTTTTCTGAGATGTCCTTCCTCTTCTTCCTGCCTACTGAAATTCCACTCATTCTTGTCCAGTTGTTTCTTCTGTAAAGCCTCCTCTGACGTCGCCAAAATGAATTCTTGTTCTTCATCTGGGTTCCCACAGCCATCTATCCCTAACGACAATGTACTTACAGCTGACATAGATTAGGAATTTTCTGGGACTTGCCTGCTTTCAAATATTTATCTCTTTGTCTCCACAGTACATTGCTACTATGTATTCTCATTTTTGTCTTATTTTTCTCACTTTTGTTTTGGAGCATGTGGCCAACAAAAATATAATTCTAATGATACAGTAAGTTTTATAATTCCTTATCCTCCTCCTTAGCCAGTGTGACCTTATTTCCTTGAATAAAGATTCTCTCTTACTCATTTTTGTAGCCACAAGACTCGACCTTGATAATGAAGTGGCAATCATCTCTGTATTATAAGTAAATTTCACCTTTCTAGAAGCAGACAATTTGCATTGTGAATTAAACACGGTATATTTTACTGTCACATTTTTGTTGCTGTAATTAAGTGATGAGAAGGCAAAATTTTTGATTATATCATTTACAATAGTCATCTTTTTCCTGGGAAGGTTGGGATTCTGTTTAAGAAACGGGGGGCTGGTGTCAAACTGTGCTCAATTTCTAGGTCTTCCTTCCACAATGGGCAGCTTGTCTAAGTCTCAACTTCCTCATCTGTTAAAAATTTTTCTGGGTGAAAGTTAAATGAGTTAACTGACTGTAAATTACTTAGCATTGTGCCTAGCACAAAGTAAGCATTCAATAAATATTAGTTTATACCATATGAAATTGCCAATATTCAACTGTGTTTCACATAAAAATGGCAGTTTCATATGATATAATGTAATCTATTATCAAAATCACCATTATCACTTCCCTTTACAATGTTGTCCATCAAAGGGCTCATAATCAGTTTCTTTTTAATATTTAGTACAATTGTTACACAAATTCAACATGTGTATAAAGTAGGCTAGGCTCATGTGTATAAAGTAGGCTAGCATGTATAAAGCATGCTGTAGGCTCATGCTTTTTCTCTCAGGTAGTGAAGGATGCCCTGCTATAGACAGAAAGGGAACCAAACAGTCTCCAACTCTTCCTCTGAGAAGAGTTACCTCCTGTACAGTTTCATCAGCTTCAAACTTAACGCTCAGAGCACGTAAACTAACATTCTCACTCAAGTGCACACATTCTAATTAGATCCAAATATAAATTTCTTTAAACACTGTATCTACAAAATGACTTGAAAAAGGACTCATGAAGTTACTTAAAACTTTCAGGGAGAATTTGCTTCCTTATTCATTCAACAAATATTAATTGAGAGTCCAGTAGTTTCCCGCCATTGGTCTGGTGGGAATGCAAAAATTAATGAGTCCTAACTCCAATCTTCAAGGAGCATATGGCTTACTAGGCTATTCATGTCTTATTTATTTTTCCATAATTAAATAATTAAATTAATACAATATTCCTCCACCATGGCACATCAGGGATCTGTCTCTTTTGTTTCTGTTTCTTTTTACCAATTTTCTGTTGTCTTCCCCTATTTTTTCTTTCTTAGTATTCCATTCTACAGTTTTTTAAGAACAAAGTTTACCCCTTTTGAATAATTTTAATCTCCTAATTTAATTATTTTAATTAAGTCCATATTCATTTAAATAGTTATATGCATTCTTAAGGGAATCACATTACTTAATTATAATTAGATAATGAGTATTCGATTACTGAGCTTCTAAAATAAAATTTATAATGCCAGGGACTGAAAAGCCCAATATCTAGACTCTTTTATTATGGAATTACCAATGAGAATAATCTATTGGGAATAACTAACTTGTTCAAGCTGGTTAAAGCAAGTGCATGTGAAAGTAAATGTTTTAATATTACCTGATAGAAATAGCCTCCCCTTTATTGAATGTCTTTTTTTGGAAGACTGTAGAATGCATTACTCATAATGCCATTCCTGGACACAAAGACCCTCTGAGATAGTAGACAATGGTACAGTTCACAGACCCCGATGTTTAAAATGTAAACCAGCAGCGTGGGATGGAGAACTCCCTTCTCTATGAGAATCTTTTCATCATCTTGTGCATTGATGCTTTGTGTATCTGTTAAATGACCACACCAGCTCATTTCAAATGGGCAAACAAGAGGTACCACTCACTGTGACTTCTCCAGGAAATATCAAATATTCTTGGTCTAGAAAATAAAATAGATCTAAAAGAAGTACAACTATTTAGAAGGAAGCGGAAGAGAGATCAAGAAATGGATTTTTCATTTCCGTATTCCGGGGATAAAAGAGAGACAAAATGTTGAGGTTAGCAGGAAAGAGAAGTGCAGTACAGGGAATATAAATCATTGCTAGAAGGGAAATATAACCTTTCAAGGAGCCAAGTAGGAGATATCTGATGTAAATAAGTTAGGTCTGAGAAGGAGACCGAAGTGTATAGAATCAAAAGATACTTGATTCAGAAGGCTTTTTACAAAAGAGGGATACAATGGACTTCTATATCTATGTGCAGTTACCTCCTTGCATATAATTTGTGTCTTTAGTTAACATCACCAACTATGTTTTTGTTGCACTAAAGAATTACCTGCATGAAGGCTGCTACTTATAACCATGATCTATAAGAAAGAAGGGAAAGGCTTATTTCTAGGGCTTCAAAAATAAGAAAGAAAGATCCTAAGATACTTGGATATGGCATCTTTGGCAATGCCATAAGATGCCCCTGAGCGTCCCAGGGGGAAGAGTCTAACCCACCACTGCCCACTCTCTTCTGATCCCAGCATGCTGGGCTTATCCTGTTTTTAACATTCTTGGAATAGGAAATAATACTCCAGTTGATGCTGGTCAAGCATTGCTGCATATTATCATCACTATTATACAATCTTCCTTTTCCTTCTCCATCTGGAATATTCTTATATTTGGCAGGCTAATTACTGGCAATCCAAGTTTAGATATCTATTTTAATCGAATACAGCTGAACCTTTAATAACATCAGTACTGGGAGCCAGGCCCACCTTAGTGGTTAATCACTGCTATGCATTGCGTTTCTTTGCCATTTGCTGCTTTAGATCCTGCCTGTAGTGTGCCAGTGGTGGCATAAAGCTCCTTTGTATAACTCTGGCTTGTCATACTCATTCATTCAGTTCTAGATGCTGACTTATGCAGTCTAGCAGGTAATTCATCTGCTTCTCCCAGCCCTCAATAAACACTGGTTATTATTTTTCCTTGTACATGCAGGAAGTATAGTGTCCAAAAGGATCTCAATTAAGAGCCTAAACTATAATCACTTCATGGTCCCAATGGTTTTGTTGGGCTTGTGGGAATGGTGGGCCAAGGGGCGGCTTGTTAAGCCGGTATTTGCATGAAGTGGTCTGCAGCCTTCTGAGTCTAAAGGAAGAAGAGAGCTGAAGGGCTAAAGCTTGGCCCTAAACAGTGGACCAGGCTTGGGGCAAAAAAGGAATTTTGAATAGAATTAGATGACACTCAGATGGTGCAAGTTACCGCTAAGAAGGATGCAATAAAAACTGATGTAGGTGACCTTCTTCAGCTGGAGTGATGGTAAGTGCCTGGGCTGGACCCAGTGGCCTGAGCGTTGGACACCCCACAACTGTCCTAGGAAAGTCCAAGAGACATTCAAGCAGCAGCTGGAACAAGAGCAAAGGGCACTGGCAAATGCCACAAGGCAGGTGGAAAGCATATGTTTGCCATCCCGCTTGAGCCAACCATTGGGAACTCTGAAATAGCTGAAGGGAATCTGATTGTGGCTTAAGGTTCCAAGATCGTTAATTCAGAGGTAACTGGAGAAATGCAATTTGTTATATCATTATTAAGCTGATGTGGCATGGGGAAATAAAAGCCCAATGGCCAAAGAGGAGAATGACAGGTCTTTAAACACCTGATTTCTACCTGAGTTTTCAGAACCCAGTTTAATAAAAACTAGTGTTTTTGTATAGAGTTATGTTCAGTGTGGAATTTCGACATGATATGATAGCATTGTCTGGGACCTTGTTAGAAATGCAGATTTGCAGGCTCCACCCAAACCTACTGCAAAAAAACCCTGCATTTGGCAATAGTCCCAGGTGATTCATATGCACAAGACTTTAGGGAACAGGAGACAAACTGATGGCTTCAGAGTTAATTTGGCCAACAGACAAAAATAGCAATTTCACCCTCTCTCTTTATTTACAATATATGCCTGACTCCTGTAGGCAATTGAGCTTTAGTTATGGTAGTATAATTTAGTTCACAACATTTAGAATTTGTATGATAATATTTTAACAAAATTATGTAATATTTTATATCTGTAATAGTCTAGTAAGATTTTTGGCCCTAGGTTTGTCAATCAACCTATAAAAGGAATTCCACTCCCATGAAGAAAGAAGGGCCTACTACGAAGTCAATGTACCCATTCTCCTCTTAGTTATTTTCAATCATAAGGAAATGAATGGATCATAATCATCTGGAGACCTTGATGGCACTTGATGACCTAAAGATTTGTGAATAGGTGTGAGATTGATTTCAGATCAGAGTGATTCTGATACCACTCCTCCTCTCCAATCTTTAAAAAAATACATAAATAAAACCAAAATAGCATCTACAGAGAAAGTAATTTGTATTTCCAAAATTAAGCAATACTTGCTGCCTAATATTTACATAGATATCCATTTTTTTGGATTATTATAATTAGTTATACTAAATAATGAAAACAACACATTTCAGACATAGGAATGAACTTCCAGATAATCTAATTCAAACCACTCATTATACAAATAAGGAAACTAAGACCAGAAAGGTGAAGAAACTTTGCTTAAGATCATAGCATTTATTAATATTTCTTCTTTTTATCTCTTTATATATCAATTTTATTTCTGTTTAATATGTACACAACCCAATGTTTATGGCATTTTAAACTTTGATTTTAGTAAAACAACTCTACTGATAATTCCAGAATTGCCAAAGCTTAACTTCTTGGTTACCTGAAACTGTACACATAATAATCATTGCAATTTTGGACAATGACCTAGGAACATCATATTTCTTTGACCATCTCACTTCTCTCTTTCTTTCTTTGACCATCATCTTTCTCAGGATTGCTTTGGCTATTTGGGGTCTTCTGTGCTTCCATATGAGTTTTAGGGTTATTTTGTCTATTTCTGTGAAAAATACCAATGACTTTCTTGGCATCAGCTTATTCAGAGGGATTCAAATCAGGATTAAGTATAAATAGGACTTACTAGTAGGGGACAGTATAAGGAGTGGTGTCTTCATAGGGTATAGGGGCTACTCTCCGGTCTCTAAGTAGTCAATTCAAGTACGATAACACAAGCAATACTGGATGGGTGTTGGTGCCACTCTGGCTTAGAAGCCCCATGATGCACAGGAGCGAATATCTCTTATGACAGACCCGCAGGCACAGCTCTCATGGGTCTGAGCAGGGGGTGTGCAATTACAAGAATGCTGCAGACTCAGGGAAGCCTCCAAACTATTTCACTCACAGTCCTCCCGAACCAGATGCAGCTTACCCATCAGGGCCATTCTTTTTAGCATATAGAATGCGCCTAGAAACCCAGCTGACATTCTACCTTTCTCAGATTTCCAAGAGACTAGAGTTAGAGAGTTAACCCCAAATCATTTTTCCATAGAGAAGGAAAAAGAAGTTTTTTTGGTTTTTGTTTTTTTAAACCATTACATGTCTACACTGGTATGTAAATCTGCAGACACACTTGAAGAAGGATGCGGTGGGATGACTAATTCCACTGGATATCAAGACTTGACAAAGCTAAAGTAATTAGTAATAATGTTCTAGGAAAAGAAAATAATTAGAATGATGGAATAGTATAAAAAAGAGAACTCAGAAACAGACCTACACATTTCTAGATTGTTTGTTTTCCCCCCAAATACATATACTGAACTTCTAATCTCCAGTGTGATGGTATTAGGAGGTGGAGCCTTTGGAGATGATTAGGTCCCGAGGGTGGAGCCCTCATGAGTGGGATTAATAGTCTTATAAAAGATACCCCTATGGAACTCCCTTGCCTTTTCTGCCCTGTGAAGATACAGCAAAAAGACCGCTGTCTATGAATCAGGCAGTGGATCCTCACCAGACACTGAATCTGTCAGCAACCTGATCTAGGACTTCAAAGTGTCCAGAACTGTGAAAAATAAATTCCTACTGTTATAAACCACCCAGTCTACGGTATTCTGTTAAAGCAACCTGAACAGACTAAGACAGACACTAACTACAATAAAAAATATAGAGCTCTATTAAAATCAAGAATTACAAGATGCTATTAAAAGATACCATGAAAAGAGAAAAAAGAAAGCCACAAAGTGAGAGAAGAAATTTGCAACACACATAACTGAAAAAGGGTGCATACCTAATACACACAAACAATTCCTACAGATTAATGAGAAGAAAGATAAATATTTCATTGGAAAAATGAGAAAGAGACTGTATCACTTTTGGAAATCCAAGAGACCCATAAACCTATGAAAAGTTGCTCTATCTCATTAGCATCAGGGAAATGAACATTAAAACCTTGATTAGAGGGACTTCCCTGGTGGCACAGTGGTTGAGAATCTGCCTGCCAATGCAGGGGACACGGGTTCGAGCCCTGGTCCAGGAAGATCCCACATGCCGCAGAGCCACTAAGCTGGTGCACCACAACTACTGAGCCTGTGCTCTAGAGCCTGTGAGCCACAACTATGGAGCTCACCTGTCACAACTACTGAAGCCCGCGCGCCTAGAGCCCATGCTCAACAACAAAGAGAAGCCACCACAATGAGAAGCCCGCACACTGCAACGAAGAGTAGCCCCCACTCGCCGCAATGACAGAAAGCCCGCGCGCAGCAACGAAGACCCAACGCAGCCAAAAACAACAACAACAACAACAAAAAACCTCGATTAGATGCCATTACACAACTACCAGAATTGCTAAAAGTATTTTTAAAAACTGACATTACCCTGTGATGGTGAGTATGTGGAACAGCAAACTTTAAGTCACTCGTGCAGACATGTAAATTGATAAAATTGCTTTAAAAAAGGCTTTTGCATCATCTACTAAAGCTGAAGATTTACAGTCTTTGATCCAGCAATTCTACTTTTAGATAGAATAGATCCAGAAAAAACATGCTTGTGTGCATCTGTAGATATGAACAAGAATGTTCATGGTATTATCTGACCAACTCAAAATTGGAAACAACCCTAGTACCCATCAACAGTTTAAATTGTGGCATATTTATACCATGGAACATTATGACAATGAAATCAACTATGGCTATGTACCATGACATGAATGAATCTGACAAATTTAACGGTGAGCAAAAGCAATACAGGCAGAAAATCCAGGCAGGATTTCACTTCTATAAAGTAAAGAAACTTGCAAACCAAATTTATGGTATTAGAAGTCAGAATAGCAGATACTTTAAGGAAGGAGGGAGCAGTAGTGGTTCAGAGGGAACCTGAGAGGGACTTCCAGGCTGCCAGTAATATTCCATTTTGTGTTTCTATTTGTGTGATGGTTTCATGAGTAAGTGCTGTCAGATAAATCATTGAGTTATGCCATGTTTGATCTTGTGTACTTTTCTAGATGTCTTATATATTATAATGGAAAGGCTTTGCAAAAATACATTAATAACAGATATTATGGGACAGATGGAGGTTAGGGGCAAGAGAAAAGCTTTCACTGTATGTGTTTGTATATTTCTTTGGTTCTTGAAACAAGTAAATATGTTACTTATTTTTAAAAAGAAATCTGATTTTTGACAAAGATGAAAAAATAGAAGATAAACTAAAATCTCACAGGAAAGCCCTGTGGTCCATGGTCATTTCAGGGCCTCGGTACAAGAAAGTGTATTAGTTTGCTAGGGCATCCATAACAAAAGACCACTGATGGGGTGGCTTTAACAATAGAAACTTATTTTTTCACAATTCTGGAGGTCAAAAGTCCAAGATCAAAGTGTTAGCAGATTTGGTTTCCTCTGAGGTCTCTCTCCTTGACTTGCAGAAGACCTCCTTCTCACTGTGTCCTTACATGGTCTTTCCTCTGTGTCCTAATGTCCTCTTCTTATAAGATGTCCTAATGTCCTCTTCTTATAAGGGCACCAGTCAGATTGTGTAAGGACCCACCCTAACAGCCTCATTTTAACTTAATCACCTCTTTAAAGATCCTATCTCCAAGTACAGTCACACCTGGAGGTACTGGGGGGTTAGGCCTTCAAGGCATGAATCAGTGGTGGGGGGCAGGGGGTGCAATTCAGCTCATCACAAGAAAGGATGTCTGCATGTGCTTCAGCTTGGGCACATTAGCCTTTGGGCAAGGCAAAGGCTCAGCACCATTTGGTTCTCCTAATGGGCTTCTTTTTTTTTTTTTTTTAAACATCTTTATTGAAGTATAATTGCTTTACAATGGTGTGTTAGTTTCTGCTTTATAACAAAGTGAATCAGTTATACATATACATATGTTCCCATACCTCTTCCTAATGGGCTTCTTAAACTAGCAAGATTTCATTCTAGTCTCTGCTGCCAACTCTATCCAGATTTAGGAAAAATCCGAGGAGACGTACTTTCCTTTGGATGTTTCCAGAATTTCTATTATGTGTCATAGCCCACTTAAACACAACTCAAAAGAAAACAGATTCTCTGATGTGTTCTGCTTATCTCATTGAGGGCTATTCTTTTTTTCCCCCTGCCAGAGAAATAATCCTCTTGAGATACTCTCCAAGAGTCTTTTGGAAAATGTTATAGAACAATATACCCATGAATACTCATGTATTTTGTGCTTTTTAAAACATGGAAAGTAACCAAATTCTATGTCATAAAATTCAGATTTAATAATGCATATTTATTGAGTTATTCAAATATAATTATTATTTTATGGTAGTTGAAAGAACTGGTATATATAAGCAAAGCAATAGCTAAATAGGCTGAGTGGGCTATAAATCCTGAATTGTTTTCAATATTTGCAATGTGCAAACCGTGATTTCATTTTGCTATGGAATTCTTTCTTGAGGGAAAAGTATTTCACTACGAATAGCTCCTATGTTAAATCGTGGTTTGATTACAATTGGTGATTCTTAGGTCAAGTGTGATCACCAGCCATCTCTGGGGACTTGCTGTGCTGAGGTCAAATCTGTGTATGGATCCCTTGCTCTTTCATCTGTATCTCAGCTTGCGGGTCCCAGGGTACCAAACTATTTCCATAATAAAACTAAGACATTATTTTCTTTTCACTCTCATTCTCTTATTAGTGTATAATGGAATTTTCTAGAGGCTACATGGCATGTGATTATAACAGATTAAATATGAGGACCCAGCTGCTTCTATTAAGCCGGACGTTAGAGATTTGCAAAATCATGAAACAATGCCACTCTTCTCATTAATCGTTTTTTGTTTTGGAAAAATACAGTTCTTTTTTTTTTTTTTTTTCATAAACAAAGTGATTATTAATTGTTAGTTTAAAATAAATTAATCAATATTTAAAAATGTTTCAGCTTTAATTTCTAATACATTAAATATTGATATAAAAAAACCATATAAATAAAAGCTTTTTGGGGCCTCAATGTTTACAATTGTAATGAGGTCCTGAGATTAAAAAAAAAAAAAGTTTGATAATAATTGCTCCAGAGGAACTAATCTTAATCCATATACTTGGGGTATGCAAGAAATGTCAAATGACATTCATTGTCCCTAAATTGAACTTTGAGAAGCCATTCTGCCATTTCATTAGTGGTGGGAAATTCAGTACCAGTGGCACAACTCTGTTACCCTCTTTGGATCCACCAAACCAGATGAATAAAATGGGTGTAGCTGTTTTTACAGAGAACCAGGAGGCTGGGTGCAAAGCAAGAACGACGTGAGAATTCTCTGCTCAGCGGAGGCGTTCTAGAAATCCTCCTTCTACAAGTGGTGAGAGTTTTCAATGACCAACAATGCTGGAAAAGGCATGTCTTCCCCTTACAGTCACTCTAAAATGTATCAGTAAGAAGAAGCAGAATTTCTCCTGATTGTACCAGAGCTTCTACCTACAGATCAGAAGCTCTCATGAACAAGGGGAAACAGTAACAAATACGAAATACGAAATCTAAACTAGGAAAAGTCCACACTGCTGAGCTACTCCAGTGCTTTCTGCTACCATATCCTCCTGGGCCCTCATTACTTCTGCGTTTCAGGTATATGAGTCCATTGTCTGAATAAGGGACGCATATAGTGATGCCTGTCCTGGGAAGTTATATTTTAGTTGAGTACGGTGCCTATTCTGAACTTTCCCCAAACAGATGGATTACAAACTGCTATGAAAAAAATTCTGTGCCCAAATTATCTGTGATCATCTGATATGCTGTTGCTGTTCCATGTAAATATTCAAAGGTGGTTTATAGTATGTAGCTTTTTTCAAACTTTTTTTGATCAAAAACTCATTTTTTCCTGGATCAATTATTAACCTCTCCCAGTACTACTCTGTGTAGAACAGACTTAACGTAATAAATAAATTTTAACAGGATTTCAGTTATCAGAAACCAAGTAGTGAGTGAGGAATTTTTGCTTTCCTAGATCAGTTTTTCAAACCTTTTTACTGTGATTAACAGTAAGAAGTATATTGTTTCATTAGGACTATGCATGCACACAAAACTGAAATGTAACTGAAACATAACTGGAACAAAATTTTATAAAATATTTACCCTTACAGAATTTGGTGTACTCTGAATTTTATAATCTAATTCATACTATTTTTAAAAGTATTGGTTACTGGCTATTAAAATGATTTCACAGCCCATAACTCTGAAAAACAATGTCTTAGATGACTCCATCAACGGGTAAAACTAGGCCACTTTAAATCACTCATCATTTAGTAGCATGATTTTGAACAAAATGGGGAAAAACATACTTGCTCTGTCTACTTTTAATAGGTGCTTGCTAGAATTAAAGAAAAGAAATTGTATGAAAGCACTTTAAAAAGTGTGAAGCATTGTACGTATAAGCTATTATTATCAATTAAAACAGTCATTTCATCTGTGATGCATTTCCAAAAATGAGGACTCTATAAATAGTCAGATTTAAGATGGGCCTGAAGAAACTAGAAGAAAAATGTAGTGTGAAATTATCTCATCTTCTTTCATTGAAATCACCTCTTCAAGTCGAGTCAACTATTTGGTCTTACACGTTTCACTCTGATGCAGCAATGGGGGAATTTTCACCGTATGGATTTTTCCCTCCCCCATCAGTGCTGATCTGAGTGCTGAATGATCTTAGGTTTGCCGATCCACCTCCAACCCCCAAGGATGCTCTTCTTCAGGTCTTTGCATCTCTTTGTGTGCAGGACTATCTATCTATTATGATCAGTTTCCTGTACACAGCAATACAAAATTACAAGAAATAAAAGCTTTTAAAAGCACATATTGTCTAGGGACTTCCCTGGTGGCGCAGTGGATAAGACTCCACACTCCCAATGCAGGAGGCCTGGGTTCGATCCCTGGTCAGGGAACTAGATCCCACATGCATGCTGCAACTAAGAGCTTGCATGCCACAACTAAGGAGCCTGTGTGCAGCAACTAAGGAGGCGGCAAGCCACAACTAAGGAGCCCGCGAGCTGCAACTAAGGAGTCCACCTGCCGCATCTAAGAAGCCCACATACTGCAACTAAGGACCTGATGAGCCACAACTAAGGAGCCCTGGACCCATAACTAAGGAGCCTGCCTGCCACAACTATGGAGCCCATGTGCTGCAACTAAGGAGCCCACCTGCTGCAACTAAGACCTGGTGCAACCAAATAAATAAATATTTTTAAAAAGTACATATTGTCTATAAAAATAATAACCACAAGGTTCATTTTCCACTATGCTGGATGAGCTATATGATCTTCTTTCTATGTGGACTGTCTATTTTTAAACAATAAATACGCTTTTTTATTAATTAAAATTCATCTTAAAATACAATCTTTCCTAAAGCATGGTCTCTGTAATGAAAATGATCAATTACTTGCTGTTACCCAATGACACTATTCAAAATTAGAAATGAGCTTGTTATTTCACTATTTACAACTATAAACAGGCTCAAAGATTTCATATTGTAGACTAAATTAGATAAATAATAGGGAGAGTGAAAGATAGAAGTAATTAAAAGGAATTTCACATAACTAATTTCAAATATTTAAAACATAAAAAAATGTTCTATGTGCTAATACCTGCTTTTCTGTTTCCCGGGAAACTCAGTTTTTTGTTTTTTTTAAATCATGTTTAAGAAAACTTTCCCTACCCCTAAGTTCATATTTTTCTCTTTTAGTTCATAAATCTTTTTTGTTTGCCTTTACATTTGGGTTTTTAATCTACCTGGAATTGATTTTTATGGTGTGAGGTGAGGACATTTCATTTTTCCCCTATGGACACCTGTATGTCCCACCACAATTTATTTGAAAGATGATCTTTTCATCCTTTTTTCACTGATTTGTCAGGTCAATATTGTCACAAATTAAGTATTACATATGTATGGGTCTATTTCTGGACTCATAGTGTGTGTGTGTGTGTGTGTGTGTGTGTGTGTGTGTGTGTGTGTGTGTGTGTAAAACATATTTTACCAAATGAATTAGAGCTACTTATAATGTGATAATCTTAAAAAGCAATAAAGTGTTCTGAAAACTCTAAAACATAGATGAAATTGAAGAAGACACAAATAAATGGAAAGATATTTTGTGTTCTTGGATTGGAAAAATTAATATTATTAAAATGTCCATACTACCCAAAGCAATTTACAGATTCAATGGAATCCCTATCAAAATATCAATGACATTTTCCACAAAAATAGAAAAAACAATCCTAAAATTTGTATGGAACCACAAAAGACCTCAAATAGCTCAAGCAATACTGAGTAAGAAAAACAAGGCTGGAGTCATCAAGTTTCCTGATTTTAAACTATATTACAATGCTACAGAAATCAAAACAATATGGTATTGGCATAAAAACAGACACATAGCTCAATGTAACATAATAGACAGCCCAGAAATAAACTCATGCATACATGGTCAATTAATTTTCAACAAAGGAGTCGATAATATGCAATGGGGAAAGGATAGGCTCTTCAATGAATGAACTTGGTAAAACACCCAGCTGATACATGCAGGTAGCCACAGGTAAAAGAATAAAACTGGACCCCTATCTTACATTATACACAAAAATCAACTAAAAATGGATTAAAGACTTGAACATAAGACCTGGAATCACAAAACTCCTGGAAAAAACACAGAGGGTAAACTTCTGAAATGGGTCTTGGCAATGACTTTTTGCTTTTGACACCAAAAGCAAAGGCAACAAAAGCAAAAATAAACAAATGGGACTACCTCAAACTAAAAGACTTCTGCCCAGCAAAGGAAGCCATTAACAAAATGAAAAAGCAGTCTACGGAATGGGAGAAAATATTTGCCAGCCACATATCTGATAAGGAGTTAGTATCCAAAATATAAAAAGAACTCAGAAAACTCAATAGCAAAAACTCCCAAAACACCCAATTAAAAAAGGGCAAAGAACCTGAACGGACATTTTTCTAAAAAAGATATACAAACGGTCAAAAAGTACATCAAAAGGTACTCAACATCACTAATCATCAAGGAAATCCAAATCCAAACCACAGTAATGATATCACCTCACACCTATTAGAATGGCTGTCATCAAAAAGACAAGAGAAAACAAGTGCTGGTGAGGATGTGCACTGTTGGTGGGAATGTAAATTGGTTCAGCCACTGTAGAAAATAGTATGAAAGTTCCTCAAAAAATTAAAACTTGTACTACCACATGACCTAGCAATCCCACTTCTGGGTATAAATCTTAAGGAAATGAAATCATTCTCTTGAAGAGATATCTGCACCTCATTTTCATTGCAGCATTATCTACAATAGCCAAGACAAGGAAACAACCTAAGTGTCTTTCAACAGATGAATGGATAAAGAAAATATGTTGTAAATATATATATATAAAATTTATATATATATAATGGTATACTATTATATATAATATTGTATAAATATATGTATATATGTAATATACAATGGAATATTATTCAGCCTTAAAAAAGAAAAATTTGCCATTTGCAACAACATGGATAAGACTGGTGAGCATTATGCTAAGTGAAATAAGCCAGAGAAAGACAAATATTGCACAGTATCACTTGTATGTGGAATCTGTAAGAAAAAAAAAAAGTCAAACTGCATAGAAACAGAGTAGTAAAGTGGTTGCCAGGGTTGGGGGTTGGGGAAATAGGCAGAGGTTGGTAAAAGGGTACAAACTTTTAGTTAGAAGATGGTAAGGTCTGAGGATCTAATGTATAACATGGTGACTACAGTTGATAGCACTATATTATATAACTGAAATTTGCTAAAAGAACAGAACTTGTGTTTTGACCAAAAAAAAAAAAAAAGTTAATTACGTGAGGATGTAACTCAGTCCTTTCACAATGTATATATATATCAAATCATCACATTGTACACTTTAAATATATTACAATTTCATCTGTTAATTATAACCTAATAAAGCTGAAAAAAGCAATAAGACATAGATTTAAAACATTAAAACTGAATATGTGTCTTCATATATGTATATATGTACATATGTACACATGATCTAATTTTTCCATTTTTATACTATGTTATACTTTTCATACTGTACAGTCCCATGAACAGAAACTTCTGTTAATTCCACTAGACTCTGTCAATATAAAGGGACAGACAGTATTTTTTATTATGTTTTTAGTGCATAGAATTTTGCGTAGCACACTCTGGATACTGAACATACACTTCTGAGTGATGAGTAAATGAATGGATGGTTGTTTCTAAGACAATTAAAGTAAAATAATTATCTGAAAATTTAGATAAAAACATTAAATATAGCATTCAAATATCAATCATTAGCTGAAAGTAACCATGCTTTTCAGTACTAGAAATATACATAACCTTGAATATATAGAAGGATAAGATGCATATCACGGAATCAATATTCAGTGATTTTCAAATAAATTCCATTAATGCCACTGCTTTCAGTAAAGTCCATAAAGTTGTCTTTTCTACTTAGTGCCCTTTTTTCCTCCTGTATAATTGTAAGGTTGTGGTTAAAATGCAATGATATTATCTTCTACTCACAATAAAATTGACCTTTAACAGCTTTTATTATATTTAAAATAATGCTAGGTCACTTGCGGGCTGTTTCCAGCAATATTGCAACATCTGAAATAAACCTAAATCTGACTTGAACAAAGTCTTGAAAGGTAAGTTAAGACTTTACAGAGGTCTCTGGAAGAAGCACCAAGATATAATTATGTTGCATGAGCCAAAACAGAATATCTTTTTTTTTTGTTTTTTAATTTTCTCATTCATTCCATTTTTTATTTTTTATTTTTTTAACATCTTCATTGGTGTATAATTGCTTTACAATGTTGTGTTAGTTTCTGCTGTATAACAAAGTGAATCAGCTATATGAATACATATATCCCCACAAAGCAGAATATCTTAAAGTCATCTTTATTCACCTCTGCCCATATTTCACTGACCACTCTCTCCCCTTCTTTTTTTCTCCCCTGAAAGTATTTCATTCGTTTTCTTTCCTGTCTTCCTGCTCAACTCCTTTCCATCTCATTTTCCTCTCCATCTCTTCTAGATCTGCCCAGGCCCTTTCTAGTATAAATTGATAGAGCTTCTGTATTAGGTAGGATTGTGTCCCCCAAATATACTTTCAAGTTTAACCTCTAGTAACCTCTATTAGTGATTGTGACCTTATTTGGAAATAGAATCTTTGCAGATATATTCAAATTAAGATGAGGTTGGAGTAGGGTTGGCCTTAATCCAGTGATTGATATCCTTGTAGGACAAGGGAAATTTGGACCCAGAAGACACAGAGAGAATGCCATGTGATGCCTGAGGCAGAGACTGGGGTGACATGTCTACAAGCCAAGGAACACCAAGGATTGCCGGCCACTGCCAGGAGCTAGGAGAGAGAGCACAGCCCTGCCGACACCTTGATTTCAGATTTCTAGTCTCTAGAACCGTAAAAACATAAATGTTGGTTGCTTTAAGTCACCTAGTTTGTGGTGCTTTGTTACAGAAGCCCTAGGATAATAATTCAGTTTGTCTCAGCACTTTTCAATTCTTTTCCCACTTACTCTGATCAGTACAACCAATAGAATTGATCTTCCTTAGAAGGGGGAAGGGGCATCTATGGCCAATTAGATGCCAACATTTTTGTCCAACTCATAAAACTTAAATTATTTGACTACATGATCTTGCCCTTCTCAGGATGAATCATTCCCACTGCTCAGCCTGCTTTAGAGGACACTGACCTGAATACAAACTATTCTCAGGGAGATTTCACTTTAGGGAGAAGAGACAGAGGAACACACAAATTAAAATCGAGTGCAATTAGTGTTTCCCATTAACCTAAGAAAAGGTGAGCAAGAGGAGCATCCACGGAACAATCCTTACTTCCTCACATTTTAGACGGAGGAGGACCACGTATACTGAAAATAATGTAGGACTGGAGAAAACTCACTGGACCAGAACTTGAAAGACCAGGTATCGGCACAGGATTCCTCTGACACTTACTATGTGACCTTGGGAACACCACCTAACTTCTCTAAAGTCCTCAAGAGCAAAATGAAAAAAGTTGGACTAGATATTCTATAAGGCAGTGTTTTTCAAACTGCAGGCTGAGATCTATTCGTAGATGGTCATTTTAATTTGGAGGATCATGACCAGCATTAACAAAATAAGAAAAAGAATGAAAAAAATAGGAGATAACAAAGCGCATCAGGCTCTGTGCACAGTAAAGGTAAGTAAGATTTCATGAAGTTCAATTTCAGTTTTGTACACGTGTGAAGTATCTGTGTTTATGTATGTTTGTACTTGGTTAACGTAACATGACTTTCTTTCTGTGGGTAACAGTTCACGTTTTTAAAATACACTGAGCTGAGTTCCCTTTAAGCACTGCACTGCTAATAACCTCTGATAATTAACATATCACCAGGTGGACTATATTATTATAGGCATGCATTTAATTACTTGAAATATATTCAATTTAATGCGCCAATGATCTGTAATCATTGAAAAGGGAAAATTTAAATGTGCATGCTTCTGAGATATAAATATATTTTATATTTTGAACTAAACAATGAACTTAAGTTTTACATTGAGGGGGAGCAGAATATGCCACCCAAGAATGTACCACTTTGGCAAGTGGGTTATTTCAAGTGCAGATAATTGGGGCCCAGTAGACTCAGGAAGAGCTTTTTACCTCCCCCTTAATTGCCTAAAAAACTTTATAATTTATAAATATAAAAATAATTCATAACTCATATTATATTTCTGTGCCAGAAAGTGAGCTATTACCAGAGAGATAACTTTTTACATCAGAAAGACTTATCTGTGTGGCCTGGCAAGCATCTGTTTACCAAGCATTTGCTCTTCTCAACTTCCTGTGAATTGTTTTCCTCCCATTTGAAGCCTCAGACTCCTAACCCCTTCTCCTTAGCTCAGGATGGTATGTAAGCCTCAATGACCTGACTGCCAGAGAGTGCCGTAGTTTTATGGGATTTCTGCACGTATGAAATTTGTTTTTCTCCTGTAAATCTGTTTATATCAATGTAATTGTTAGACCAGCCAAAGAACCTAGAAGGAAGGAAAGGAAAAGTTTTCTGCCCATACAACATCAACATTACATTTTAGGTCTCCATGTCAATCTTACCCACATACCTGGATTAAACCCAGTTTCAAAAATTGAAACTATACCACCTTAGGTTCTCATAACGACATCTCTTTTGAAGGCACACATTGCTCTAAATTTTTGAACCGCTCTTTGACTTACTATTTTCCATTAGAGTTTTCACTTTGAATTCAGCTGCTTATACATACGTTTCCAAACCACGACTACTCATCCCTAGCTATTCTTAACCTGCTGGCTCCAGATCTAGTATCTGCTACCCCCCAGCACCACCCTTTCCTCGTTTAGTCTAGGACATAAACTCCAAGAAGCATAATGCTTCTTTTATTATACAGAGGTTTGGACAATTCTCTCTCCACTAAAACCTGTGGATGAATCTTCTTTCTCCTCTTTCCCTATTACAGAAAAAATATCCTGATTTACTCTCCAGAACATATTATAAATGTACCTTTCTGTACTTTTCCCTACTGCTGTCCTTTGAATCTCTTATAAGTTCTCACATTCTCCTGAGGGACATATACAAACTTTTGTTTCCCCCCATTCCCTATTTACAGAGCCCAACTGTTCACTTTTGGGCTCCCGAGTGGGGCGGTTTGGGTAGAGCAGAGCTCACGCAGTCTTGCGGACTAGGATACAGGTGTGTGCAAGTTACCTCAGCTTCCCCAGGGATGCCTAGAGGCTGCCTATTTTCCTAGGGAGAACTGACTTTGCCCAAGGGTGTTACAATGTTACAGCACATTAAAGATCAGCTGAACTGTCAACTTTGAAAGAGGCCTATTAGCAATGCAAATGTCAGCTTCCTGCATTTGTGATAAGCACAATAAACAAAACTGCAAGGACTTTTTGTTTTTTTCCCTTTAGCTTTTCTAGGGGAACAGCTCAAACAATGATGTAAAAGCCAGTTCTCATGAGACTGAAGCTGGTTCATTTTACCTGTCTGATGTGTTAGCCAGCTGGATGGACTGCATTAATTGTAATGACACAGTCACAGCTGAGAACAGTCTTCAGCTTCCAAAGTTAGTGCGTGATAAGCTATTATTTCTTCACAACTGTGCTTGGCGTTCATCAGCTTTCCGCAACCCGTCCTGGGCTCTGGCTTGAAAGACCTCAGGATCCTGCAGAGCACAGACATCCAAAGAGCCAGCTGACTGCAATCGCCTTCCTTTCTCCTCAAGCTCCTGATGGGTGGGAATTAGGACCTGACGGGAAAATGTCACTTGCATTTGGCCTCTGAGAGAAATCTAGCTAACCGTGTACCCATAGAAAATGACTGTTTTTCTTCTTGGTTATTGTTTCCAACTCAGATCACAGTTCCCTCTTTTTTCATATGGGCAGTGACAAGGTACTATTTATTTTATATGAACCTCCACTCAACCCACAGTCCTGCGTGGAAGCCGTTCTTCTTGAAGCTTCTTATGAAGAAGTTCCCTGAATCCTGCTTGGGTTCCTTGACTTGCAGCCCAGGGTCAAGCTTCTACGGAGTCCTCCCCCAGCTTTTCTGGATTCTGTCTGACCTGGCAGAGTTGCACCAAACCTCCCTGATCTTTCCATCATTAGAATGTCACTGAGGTCACTAATTCTGTTTCCTGATAAAAACCAATTTTCTTTCAAATTCCTTCTTTCTGGGAGAACAACAAGTTACCCTGAGCTGTAATTCATTCACATCTGTGTTCCTAGGTATAAGTTTCTTCTTAAGGATATCTTGAGCCAGACAGGATCACTCTCATAAAATCCATGGCTTTGGAGAGAAGATATTTTTTTTTTTCTGCAATAGACCTAAATCTTTATATGTATGTTTTCCTGTTCTGTGTGGTTCTCATCATCTTGCTTGCGAATTGTGCCTTTTTAAAATTTTTTTCTGGAATGGTAAGAATGAAATCCTAAATTCATCATGGAGGATAATTAGGATGAAAGAAAGTTTATAATGCGCTTTGAATAAACCATGACAAAATCTGCATAAACATGGGTTTGAGAAGAAGAGTTAATTTTTAAGTTATGTTGTTATTTTCCCCTTTCTTCCTAGACTGTGAGGCAAATTAAAAACTTTTGTATAGAAATGGTATTTAATTTGATCACTGGTCATTAAGCCAATAGAAACCATGTTTCCATCTGAAACCTTAACCATCTCCAGGGATTATGAAGACCAAATAAATCCAAGTTTATTTTTTAAATTAATAATTTCAAAAAAAGAAAGCCATTTCCAACTTAGAGTAATAGAACTCCTGTTGTGGGCAGGGCACTCATTGTGCACTGCATGAAGGTTCAATATTTCCCTTTGTAATGTGAGAGACCCAGTATGGCCGAGAACACCCCATGTGGCTTTGACATGTCCTGGTCTCTCAGAGCTATTTCTCCCCACCCACTCTTATACAGGACTTGAGCCTTTGTCTCTCTCTAATAAAACCCAATTGCCCAGGCAACGCTACTGATCTACAAGAACAATTCCTCCCTCTTTGCGATAGGGACAGAGTAAAGGGACAAAGTAGGTGATTGAATAGTTAATCCCACTAGGGGACTGTAAGTAAAGAGAAAGTATGGGAGCCCCCTGTAAGTTAATGATCACTCAAGAAAACAGGTTTGCTCAACCACAAAACCAAGCAGGCTTACTTAGCAATAGAAGCATGCAACAGAAGCATGAGACATGCCCCCAAACAATAAAACAATGGTGACATGAGACCCACATTCTGCCCAATGAGCTCAGTCAATTAATGATTCCTAGGACATGTTCCTCTGCACACACTAAAAATAAAAATATAAGGAAAGGGTGACATTATATTAAAACCTGAAATGATTTACCATATTTTAGTATATGTTACTGCCTTTTTGCTCATTTCCATTGCTCCATAACAGTCCCTGCTTGACCGTGTAGGGACAAGAAAACTCACCCGCCTGACGTGGAGGAGGAGCTGATGATGGAAGCTTGTGTCTACTCAAGAATAAGGAAGAAGGTGGTCTTCTCCCTCTCCCCACTTTTCCTTTGATTATAAAAATGAAGCCCAACCAAACGTAAAATGGATGGCTGGTGGGAGGCAGCTGCATAGGACAGGGAGATCAGCTTGGTGCTTTGTGACCACCTAGAGGGGTGGGATAGGGAGGGTGGGAGGGAGGGAGATGCAAGAGGGAAGAGATATGGGAACATATGTATGTGTGTAACTGATTCACTTTGTTGTGGAGCAGAAACTGACACACCATTGTGAAGCAATTATACTCCAATAAAGATGTTTAAAAAAAAAAATGAAGCCCACTAAGTTCTTGGGGCACGGCACCCTCTTGCCCACCTGCTTGTAAGCCTCACAAGTGTCCTATTCTAATAAATCACTTCTTATCTATCAGTTTGCCTCTCGCTGAATTCTTTCTGTGCTGAGACATAAAGAACCGGAGCTCCTCAGAGCCCCCCAAGAAGCATTTCTGAGGTTTCATTTGGAGAGCCATACTTGACCATTGAAGGAGTACAGAACATGCCACCCCGAAATATGTCGCTTTGATATACTGATTATTTTGAGCTGAAGGCACTTGAAAAACAGCCAATGCCTGGAAGAAGCTTTCCCTGAACTCGCCTTAGCTGCCTAAAGACAGATCCTCCAAAAGGAACTCAATTGTCATCAATCCCCTCCCTTGGAGTTTCATCAACCAGGGTGGATTGACTCATCACAGAGAAGAAGACTAAAAGTTGACACCACACCCAGACAAACTTTTTCAAAAAAGATCATATCTCCCACCTATTCTTTTAAGTGCACATTCATCTTTCCTAAAGATCATTTACTCTGTCCTAAGAGGCCTCCATAACTCCTGCCTTTCCCCCACTAAGATGGTATATAAGCTCATAGCTCACCATATTTTGGGGTATTCACTTTTTTCTCCTGTGATGGCCCCATGTGTGTAATATGAAAAATTAATAAATATGTATACCTTTTCTCCCTGAATGTGCCTTTGGTCAGATTATTTCACAGACCCAGCTATTGAGCCTAGGAAGGTAGAGGGAAAGATTTTCCTTCTCTACACCAACTATTCCTAAAACCAACTGAAATTTGGACCCTCTCCTGCTAAAGCCGCATAGAAAACCTCCTATCATGGCTCATGTTCATGGTGTTCTGGTTATTTTCTACCACATAAACAAAGTTATCTGGTTTACTTGGAGGAATACCTTGGTACTTAACTTTTTACTTCTTCCTGGTCTGCAACCTCCGCATGTTATTGATTCTTGAGTTTTCATTCACGCTTTTGGATTTTTGTGCATGACTTAAGTAAACCAAAAGGTCAATGTGGCAGCACAAGGTTAGGTGGGTGTTTCACCTTCCCTCCTTCCCAACCGAACGCTTGGTGGAGTGACAGCCTTTTCACACTGATATCAGGTTAGAAGCTAGATTTGTTTACCTTGTTGGTGCTCTATCCTGAAGAAAGTGGCCTGCCTGAGGAACAGTCAAGGACAAGGTTTGCAGACCTCAACTGCTGTGTATTTGTGTTGTGTGTTTGCAGGATGAGTAAGAAAAATATGGAGAATGGAGAAAGGACTCCTGGAACTACGTCCAAAGTACCCAGGTGGGAAGAGTAAAGAAAATAATTTAAAAATCATCTTTCAGAATCTGAGCATGTTTGTGATGGCTATGGGGAAGAGTTTTGTTTGTGTGAATTTCTTTTGTGATAATTAATTGTGCCTGAACACTCTTCCAGATGTTGTAGGCATGACGGCAGGCTTACATAAGTAATTCGTGGCTCTTTTTCTTATTCTCATGGCAATCAGCACATTTCCTTCCACTGTCCCGAAAGAAAAGCATTTTTTGAATCCTCAAAATTATACTTGACCCCTTTAAACCACAAATTTACTCTGCTTTACAGCTTTCCTGCTTTGTACTGTAAATGCTGAGTGATTTAGACACAAATACACACAAAAAAATTATTTTGTTTCAGAGTTGAAAAGATCCAGGAAACTTAACTCTCTCCTTTCCTTCCTTCTTAATTATTTCAAATTGATTGAAAAAAATCACATCTTGCTCTGTTTCCTAGAAATTTAAAATTTATGTTAAAATTTTATCTATACTTACACCCATTGTATTTTTATAGATCCAAATCAGTCAGTGGCAAACAACATGAGTCTTTAAAAAAATATTTGCCATGATCCTACCAAAAGAAAGAAGAGTAAAACCATTATAAAACACCTCTAAGAGGAAAGAATTTTTTCCATCAATTTTTTAAAAAGAAATTTGGATAAAATTCTATGCAGTCTATTGAAGCTGTGCAATGCAGAGAAGATATTATGCATTCCACCTTAACATATTCCTTTTGTGCATTTCAAGAACTATGCTTGGAAGCATCAAGCCTTAAATTATTCTGTAATTGGCAGGCAGCAAATAGCAATTTCAAGTTCCAAGCAGTGCCAAGGCCAAATAGAAGACATTTATAATGGCCATGCCTAAAAAAAAAGTTTAGCTTGAAGGATTATCTACAAATTGAGCTATAAACACAGTATTGCCAACACTGGGGAGAAATGAGGGGAAAAGAATTTGTTATCATCAAAGTATTTCACTTTGCAAAATAGGTGCGTATCTGTCCTACAACCCTTTAAATGTTCTGGCCTATCATAAGTATTTATTTGGAATGGACGCTTAAGAAATTTGAAGCACATTTAAAACAACGGCAAACCAGAAAGGTAATTAATGGTTTTAATTTTCCCCATTATGTGTAACAGTTGCCTGTAAAAGTACTGGCAAAACACAGACACTTGTCAATTTCCCTGAGCTTGTAAACATGGGCATATGTCTCTTAACATTATTTTCTTTTCAATTAGGATTTTTAAAAAATCTTGCCCATAGGCAGATGGTCTTGTTAGAAACATGAAATGCTGTTTCTCTCATGTGTTGACATTTTCATGCCCTTTTTAATTGTTTTTAAGTAATAACACCCCTACTTTATGTATCAGGAACATCTTGGAAAATCAGTAGTCAATGTAGGCTAATCATACTACTTACTTATATTCCTAAACGTGGTATTTACTTCATGTGAGTGCCCACGGCTTGCACATAACAGACTATGGGCAACATTTTACATTTTTATATTAAATATTTCTGGAGAATATGGGTATTATGCTGTTTTGATTTTCAAAATGGTGCAAAGAACAATAAATGAGAATGAGAAGCTGGTATGCTAGATCTTCCATTAAATAGAAGATCCATTAGCATTTAGAACTGAAAGGTAGGACTTCTAGAAGTTATTCTTCCTGGAGATGAAGAGACCAGGAAAGTCCCACAGTGAGTACGTGTTCATTCCAGAAAACCATTTGATTTAGCCAATCATAAAGTCTTTGTTGATACGTGGGGACATGGCTGAATGATGGAGATGCTGGGTGCATTCACCACTTAGGAGCTTCTGGAGAGAGACTGCTATGGGAGTATGTGTCACATGTCTATTCTTGGACTTGTTCTGCTTAATATTATGAGCAACAACTTGGAAGAGAAAGCATAATATGAAATCTGTGGGTGAGCCAAACGTGGACATTTCCATACAGCTTTCAGAGCAAGATTAATATGATCTAAATAGATTGGAAAATTAAAATAACAACATCTAATCCAAGAGGATTAAGTGGAAATTTTTCTGGTTAAATTCAAAGTACAGAATAAAGATATATGACTGGACATCACTTCATGTAAAAATGATTAGAAGACTTTACACAGAAATGTCATCTGTGCCAGTAGTGAAATAAATGAAGTGGTATAAAAAGTTAATATACTCTTGGCATGTATTGAAGGATCTGGTATCCAAATCAAAGGAAGATATGTATAGTCCAACTGTATTCAGCCTTAATCAGGACATACGTGAATGTCTGCATTTATTTCTGGTTGCCATAATCAGAAGAACATTGAAAAATCTGATGGTATCAGTGGACAGTAAGATTCCAGAACTACTATGGAAACTGGGGATTTTCAGTCTGGAGATGTTTTAAAGACTTGACAGTAGTTTTCACAAACTTGAAGGACTGGGAAATAAGAAGTACATGCTTTCTGTATTTCTCCCTGCACTGGACAGAGCTGGGATCACTGAATTTAAGATATAGGAAGACAATTGTGACTCCAAGGAAATATTAAGCCTCCAAAACACTGATCATGCTCTAAACTGCTGCAGGAGATACTGATATATCCAAATAGGCTTCCACAGTAACTGGCTGGAATATGTCATGGGTTGGTTTCCTATAAAGGGTAGAAATTCAGGTGGGATGATCTCAAATTACATATGATTTAATGATTTCTTAGGCAACCTGTCTTAAGAGTTATCAGAAAACACTTACACATGATTTTTTGTTTTTTTGTTTTTTGTTTTTTTTTGTTATTTTTTTTTGTGTCTTTTTTTTTGATTTTTTGTTTTTGATTTGCTAGGGAATGAAAGGTTTAATTCTACAGTGAACTTAATTATTTCAATATTATTTGAAATTCCATTATCACTGGGAAATCCATCAATGTTGGTCCGTACTAACCTGTTTCTGACTCAGCCCAGGAAACAGGTGGGTTAAAAGATCAGACTACTGTATGAGGCAGGTGCTTCATTCAGTGCTGCTACTCTTGAACTGGACCTTGAACCTCTAGGACCACTTTTCTAGACCTGCTTTAAGCCCTGCTGAGACCTAAGGACATACAGAACCCCAGAAATAGCCATGAGGGCCTGTGTCAGATTGAAGAGAAAAAGTGATGCCACATGAACCAAATTTGTCTTAAAAGCAGATGAATTACAATGGTGAGCTAAGCTGGGCAGCCAACAGTCAGAGAAGTGTGGCCAAAAAAAAAACAAAGTCAGGCCTCGGATTCTTAAGTAGACATGATCACATTATCAAAGAACTGACACACTTTAAAAATATCAGGATAGCTGGCTCCAACTGTAATACAATAATCCTGCATAATCACTTAAATCCTAAAGCTATATATTCACGGACGGAAGGGCAATGGTTTTTTTTTTTTTTTTTTTGAAACTAAATACATTTTAATAGAAAACAAAATACAAAATAACTCTTTTCAGAAAACAGAAATATTTAATCCTTTTTCCACAAATTAGAAGTTGCTTTATCCTCAGAGCGTAGTTTTCGACGTGTGCAATGGTTTTAAATGAAGCAATGACCCAGCAATAAATGGCACTCCCTTTAAATGTCCCTTGTTTGTGGGGACATTCAATCACAATTCATTATTTTATAGTAATTACTGAATCATAATGTGTCACATTTGGACTCATTAAAAACAGACTAATTACATTTTAATTCTGTAATCAAAATAGGAGCAAACCTGGCATCTGAGCAAGGAAGAACTCAGATAGAGAACTGACATGTTTGTGTATCCACTGTCATTCACCGAGAACTTTGTTTATAAAGACACACAGCTATTTTCTGTCTGCTTAACTCTCTGGGGAGAGACAGTCCCTTGGCCATGACAACTTCTGCTGTGAGTGTTGTCTAGAAGTTGTGTGTGCTACGAATAACATTTTAAGTGCTGGCAGGAGAGAAGCGAGGGCTCACTATTTCAGAGGAGCTACTGAGAATCCTGGTGTGAGGCAGTTTTTTCACCTTCTACCGCCATTTTGTTTGCCTTGTAAAGTCTACACATGCAACTCCTAGTTGACAAATAAGCCCATGGTCCCTAGAATGCCGTCCAGGGTTTCTCTCTTCCACTCAGGAGATGCCTTACCACAAAGCCTTCTTCAAAGCCCCCGCCCTATCCCTTGGTACACTGTTCCCTTGGGAACTACTTCTGCTCTGGTCCCTCACATTTTGGCCTCTCTCTGGACCAGGTTGTGGGTGGACGTGAGTGTCTATCAGGCAGTGCATGTGCAGAAAAAGTACTGGGGTAGTTCCAGCTAATAATACCTCAAAACAACTCTGGCAATGATAAATTACTCTTTGACAACAGAAATGTAAGATAAATTATGTTTCTCTTTTTATGCTGATTGCTTCTAGTATCATAACTAAGACCATTATTGGGACTTATAGTGAAATGGTATGATAATTTACTTGTTTTATGGATTTATCTAAAAGATTTTCTCTTACGTTCGGAAACTTTGGCTCAGGGAAGGTGGTTTTCATGATCATATCGTCCCACCATTGTTCCCTGAGCTTTACTGTGCCTTTTGTTTTCTCCCATCAGAGGCAAAAAAGTCTGGACCACTATATATATTGGTAAATTTGGGTGTTAAATTCTTCAAGAATCATTTTGAAGGCTCTGATCTTCTTTGTTTTAAAGAAATTGTGTGGAAAAGCAAAAAATTTATAGCTTTGAAGGCCACTAAGAGTGACTCAGGTTAAACCAAATAACTCTCAGACCCAAGTGGGAAAAGAAAGAAAACCTTTTGAATGGGGTATTTATTTACTCTTCCTTGCAAATCCACTGTGTGTGTGTGTGTGTGTGTGACTGAAAACAGACAGCTACCTTTACTTTTGATTATGATATGATGATATTTCGAAAGCTCCTTCATTATTAATCTCAATGCATTTAAATATCTCCTCTTTATTTATTTATTTTTTTATTTCCTTGCTTGAACTATAGGCATGTGACCACAAAATTCTATATGAGTAGGTGCTAGAGGATTCAGATAGATTTCATGATTGTTTTTATCTCACCGTCTTAAAATATATGGCTTTTTAGTTAAATTCAAGTAAAATATTACCTGATTCCCCCCTCCCCTTTTTTTGGTTCCTGATACATATTTAATTGTATGATTATATTTTATGTTAACATCTTTTTATTGATTTTAAAATTTGTCTGTCATGTGTGATGAGGAGTGGATTATAATACTTGTATTTAGCCAATTAATATTAAAGATAAATGAGCCCTTGGGCTAGGGAAACGGGAATGTGAAGTCATAAAATCTAATATTGAAAAGTAGAATGAAAGTTGTGAATCAATATTGGGATTTTTCAGGTATTACTTTTGGCTCCAGAAGGGTGCTCTATGAGCAGGCATTAACCTCCAGCTGAGTTCAGCATGAGATCAGGCAAGATCCCAGACATGAGAGTTGGTGCTCTCATGTTTCTTTTTCACAGGAAAACTAGAGAAACATAATGGCCTCAGGCTATTAGTGTTTGGTGAAAAGTGAATACAGTCCTGGAGTCTGACCAGATTCACATGAGACCTACTTTTGGAAAGGAGCATGTGTACTTTATAAATTGTACAAAATTTAGAGTAGTCACACAAAAAAAGCCCCAAACAAACAAGCAAAACCCCTCTACATTACCTTTTCTTACCAGTTAAAACTAGCCACACGTAAAGTTAGAAGGTCTGTTTTAAAATTCCCATTCTCTGGGTCTGTTCTTCTTTCTATTAGAAACCTCTGTCTAAAACATCTGTGCTCACCTCTGTGGCTCAGAATTGGGGCTTCTCTAGCATTTTGGTTATTTTCATCTTAATACAATGTAGATAAACCAAGTATCTTACTTTCTAGCAATTATTCTCACAGGGTTTGAAAGAACACTAAAAACAGTAAGATGCTTAATACAAAACAGTTAGATGATAAGAGTATAAATATGGTGGCTATTAAATAAAAATCTTATTTAAAATTTAAAACTGAATAATTTTGGCCAATTTCTCTCAGATTTTGAGTGCTGCCTCACCCCTTTTGTCATTTGTAGGAGTTTGTTACAACAGTCTGAATACTAATCTTTTCTAATATAATTATCCTTTTCTAGTCTGTTACTTATGTTTTAGATTTACCTATGGTGATTTTTTTATCTGAATATTATAAGTTTTTGATGAGGTCCAGTTAATTAATATTTTCTTTATGATTTTCTCCTTTCCTACCCAGATGTCACAGAGATATTACTTACATTTTCCTTTAATATTTTTAAAGTTTTATCTTTTAATGTATTTACATTTCCATTTTTTTACATTGAGGTCTATAATCTCTGAATATTCTTTGTTCATTTGAGGAGGGAGAATTTATTTTATTTTTTCAAATATTGAAATCCAATGATTATAATATCATTTGTTTTCCCTTCCCCATTAATTATTCATGTTTCCTCTTAATATACCAAGTTCTTTTATGTACAGATCAGTTTCTAGATTTTGTATCCTGTTTAGTAACCGACTTGTCTCATTGGTCCTACATGCTTAAATTCTACAGTTCAGGGTACAGAGTGGTATCTGGTAGTAAAACACTCCACTCCATTTCTTTCTCTTTCCTATATGCCTATTTTTATGAGTGGTGAAAGTCAGCCCTAATTTTAGACAAGGATTTTTGATGCAGAAAAAGAAAACAATGGTAACAGCTTGTAGTTGCCATCTCTACCCAGGAATCAGTGTTGCAGAAATAAAATGAGTTTGGAGTCAGCCATGGGGTCAAAACCTAGCTGCCAATTTGAAGCTGCAAGATGAATAGAAGAAGAGTTGCTGCTGCCGAAACTCACCTCCCTCACCTGAGAAATGGGAACAATGCCCCTGTTTGTGGGGACAGTCATGAGGGTTAACCGTGGTAAAGCTATAAGGCACCTGGTGCATAGTGGGTACTTGTTAATGGTAACTACTTTTATTATTGTCATTATCATTATACAGTATGACTTAAAGGACAGTTACAGTCTGTAGTCCAAAATCCCTCTTATCTCATGATTACTGCTGAAATGTCAATCTCCAAGTCACGGACAAAGAGTGGAGAAATCATTAATACCTCAGTGGGGTTTAGGAAACAAGACTTTGGTGCTGCTTTTTGAGTATCACCCAGGGAATTAGGATACACACCCATCAGTTGTTGCTTTTATCCAGTGGACTCAGACATGATCTGAAACATGGGGGTCTGCTCCAGAAAGTAAGGTGTAGGTGGTAGAGCGAGGGTGCCCATGTGAGGAGAATAAGCCCACAGGGTGCCTGCAAGAAAGGCACCAGGAGATAAGAGTAAGGTTCCAGGATGGGTAGTCTAATAGCCTCAGGAAACACCCACCTCCAGCTATGCCTCATTGACCGCATTGTTTGTGCCCCACACATATATCGGCCACTAACTGGGATCTGAGTATCTGTTGCTCAGTGTTGGTCAAGCCATGGACAACTCCTGTCCTTTGGAAGGTGATGTCAGGTGAATGTATGTCAGTGGGAAGCTGGGGAAGGCAGTTTAAAGATCTCTGTGAGAGAGCATAAAGGGCATGGAGACCTGAATGGATACAAATTCTAAAGCTGGCCACAAGAGTCACGATCCAACCGATCTAGTTCCGTCTCTGACTTTTCCCACAATCCAGGCAAGACTGACTGGTCCGCTACCTCCTCCTCTTAAGTCAAGCAGTGAGGGATCTAAGAATAAAGTTCTGGAGCGGAATCAGATAGGTGGTGATCACTGTGGTCGAGGTGATGGGGGTGAGAGTGAGGGTGGTGTCTCTTGACAACACAGAAAACACCGGCAGAGACTGAGGCAAGCTTGCTCTGTAGTTTGATGCCTCCCCTTCCCTACAGCAATGGGCTCACGTTATCCGTGGCCGCAAAGCTTGTTCTAACTCATTCACTCTCTTGTTTTGTTTTCTGTGTCAAAGGAGCACAGAAACCTGCAGAGCTCCATTTAGGAGACCCAGGGCATAGAGGGAAGGAAACAGGAAGCCAATCACTGTGTTTCCTATTTTGAGTACTGTGTCCCCAAAATCAATGTTTGAGTGTCAAGAATGCTTACTGTAATAGACCCACACAGATTACCAAGGGCTGTGGAGTGCTGCATTGTTTTTCTTTGTTTATTTTGTTTCAAAAAGATAGATTTGAAGAAAGAGGAGAAAAAGGAGAAACATATTTATCATACCCTCAAAATGAGGGAGGGGAGAGTAAGTAAATACATGTAGTCATTTCATAGTTGAATGAAGCAAAACTGGTCCAGGTGACCCTCTCAACAGACCCTTTATCATTCCATGTTGAACTGTTTTTTCTCTTTTGCATTCATATCCCAGGATGCTGCAAACAAACAAAACCCCTTCCCTTTCTAACATCTGACCCTGTTTTACAACCAGTCCCTCTCTGCCTTTCAGATTAAGCCATGCTTGAGTGACCAGCAACCCTCACTCACCCTTGGGTCAAGATCCACTGGCCCATAGTAGGTGAGTATAAAAGAACACCATGTGCAAAAACGCAGCCCTGGAAAAGAGACTGGGTCTGCAGATCCAGATTGGTGATTTAAAATCACATCTTTCTGTTTTACTTGCTTTTCCTAAAAAAACTTGAATTTCAATAAATTTATTATCAAGACCTAATGTGCTAAGATAGAAGTCCTTATGTTTAGTTATTTTAGTGCCACTCTAAAAAAAAAATCAATATATGTTTAAAGAGTACAAGAAAAGACTAGTTATTTAATCCATTTGAGAATTTTTTTCTTATCCTCTCAACAAGCACACATTCATTTGAGCTTTTACTAGATTCAAATTAAAAGAAGAGTTTTATGAAGCTAAGAGAGAAATGAAAATAAGGGTTTTTTAGCAAGTGTTACATTGCATCTCTCCTAATAAGCTGATGTCCTGCATGCTACAATGTGTGCATGATTTCCAGGTAAACACATATACAAGGAGAAAGATAACCAAGTGGAGAAGGCAAATGTATAGATGATTTTTTAATAATTTTGAACAAAAAAAGAGGTATACTAAGATTTTTTTCCCTAGCATATTAAATGAAAGATAATATTGTTCTAAAATGAAGCTCTTTAAAAAATCATAAATTAACTGACTAGAACAAAAGGGCAAGAACATAAAAAAATTCACTGGCTGCTTATAATAGTTCACAAAGTAGCTAAAAATATATAAGGACACAAATTAATCACTAACCTTGAATCACACTTCAAAATATATTCTCTCTCAACCCTGATTTAACATAATCTTGTAAATAATTTGTTACACAATTTCAACTCGCAATTTGCCAAGAGGTGGCATAAAATGCAATTTTGAGCTGATGCAAATAAATACAAACTACTAAATTCAGCCTGAGCATTTCTGAAAGACAGATTTATCCAAATCTTTTAGATAAAAAGAATGACTTTGCTTCAGATTTCCGGTCAATGTAAATTTCTAAACGGTATGGCCAAAGACATACCTAATGTTCTACCAACGTCAGCTCTAAAATTCATTGAATAAAATAAGTCATTCCAAATGTCTCTGTATTTGTCTTGCAAATTTATACACAACAAGAAGGTGCGGGGCGGGGGAGGCTTTCGGTAAATGAACAACAATGGAACTGGATAAATTACAAATCTATGTGTATTTCTAGCAGTCAAGTGTTTGGGGGAAGGGTACTGAGCATATTGTGAATAGGATGTTACACAAGCTTTTCACTTCTGGGCTTCATTTACAAGCTGCAAGAGCCTGTTATATTCATAGACTCTGAGACATATATCCTTTCCATTTTGTGGTAATGTGTGGTTATTTAGACCCAAGTTCATGACTCCAGACCTGGAGATTATATTTGTATCTATAATTTCCTGTGCTCTCTTAGGTAAAAAACCTTGAACTAGATGCTTCAGATCCTTTCTGTGCTTGAAAGTGTAACTTTTATGGTTTAATTCAGTTACTAATCATCACTGCATGCTGGCTTTCCATCATGTGGTGATTTTGAAACCTCAGAGCTTGGTAAATTTTGATAACTAAGGCCAGGTACCTTAGAGAAGCAATGAACCAATTAATTTCATGCTTTGGAGGAATAAGTCAGTTCTAACTATATGCCACTATACAAGGTGAAGAAACAGAGGCTCTGAAAGACTAAGAAACAGCTTTCAGGCCACACAACCAGGAGGGGGCAAAATTCAGTACTTTTTCAATTTTATGCTAAAACTACTTCATATAAAGAAGTGAAAGTTAACCATCTAGAACAATATTCTTTTGCATAAATACAGATCATACAAAACAGGCACACCGGCTGAAAAACCACTGTTTGACTGGCGCAGGAAATTCCTTAAGAGGCAAATAGTGCGGTGGCCAAGAGCTTGCCTCTGGGGTCTGCTTCCCGTGTGCTGAGGAGAAAACTCCCCAGGCAGCACCAGTAGTTATTTCTGAGTTGGGAAAGAGCTCTTCTGCATTTAGTTAAACATCTCAAAGTTCATTGGTGAAACACAGCTTATTTTCCTCCATGAAATTCTGAAGATACTGCATGTGTGCAAAGGAATGACTTGGGTTTAGAAATTTATTTTGAAAGAATGATGGTATTGGCCAATTTACTAGCCTATGCCTGCCAATTGTTTGGAACAAAGCTATTTGATTTATTCCACAATATTTGAAATCATATTTATTCCACTTTCCTAAACCTTAGAGTAAATCAAACTTCTTTTTAAACTTTATTTAGCTACTAATGTCCACAGCTATTTCAACCATTCTAACCACACCTTCAGAGGTTTTCTTAGTACTGCGCAGGTTGCCATGACCACCCACCGTGGCTAGATATGATTAAGACAGAGGTCCAGTGGATGGCACAGTACCTGTTTGGGGGGAAAGAATGCTGTCCATTTTCCTTGCTTTAAAAAGTTATCTTTGAGAAGTGGAAGTCTTAAAAAAATTTTTTTCTTTATGAATCTAAAACTAAATATAATAAATATATGTACATTATATTTATCTTACAAGGAGTTTCTTCTACCCTTTCTAATACATAGAGTTGTTTTGGTGCCTTATTAGAGTGAATATTAAACCTTGAAAAATCTGCTGTGATTATATAAGACCTGACTTTGGAGATGAATGTCAATTTAAATTGGTTTCTCTGGCATTTATTAGTAATTCAATTTTATTCTGTGTAATTAATTATAGGATTATAAATAATTAAAATTAGAAGGGAAATATAGTCTTCAGACATCTCCAAACCATCCAAACTACTTTTAAATATGTCAACCTGTCCTAAGAGTCAAAAACTCCATTGTCTATTACATAAACATGAATCAAGAAAGTATCTTAAAAACACTATTTTCTTCATGTAGATTTCCCCTGTGTCCTCAGTTTTCCTTCATAAAATCTTTCTTTTCTCCTTTGTCTTTTTTTTTGACATTTATCCTAAATGTTCAGAAGACAAACTCTGGTACAAAGATTATAGAGACTTCTCGGGGACTACAATCTGTATATTCAATCAAATTTTAATTTTAATTTGGAAAGGATGCAATTATATGTAGATCATAGTGATATGATGCATTTCAACATGTAAAAAGATGTTGACTTTAATTTTCTTTGAATTTTAGTAAGATCTTTGGTCTACAAATACCAGAGCTTGAACAATCTCCAGGAAGTATATGACAAGGGATTTAAAAGCATAAATCAAAGAGATCAGATAAACTCTGACAATTTTATAGCCTGCTTTTCACATTTTGTTATGGAAGTAAAAAAGCATTTTTGTTCTATTCTTATTATGAACTCACTAAATATTTTAAGTCCTAATCTCTGAAGTCCGTGGTTTTGATGCTGTGCTTCATGACGCACTGGAGGTTTCATTCTTTAACACCCACTGTTGAGGGTTAGGGGAAGGCAATGCATGTAGTAGGTGGAGCTCTTAACTGCTCCCTCCCTTTGCCCCCAAATGCTCCATTTTAATCTCTTTTCATATTAGACTTTCAACTAGGATTTCACCTGAAGATGGTATACCCCGCTCATAGGACATTTGCATCTGATTTAAATTTCAAGTTGAGGATAATTAAATTTATTTGTTCTCACAATTTCACCACTCCTAAATACTTCCATGTGCTATTTAACATTTTTTTCATCATTAAAATTCGCTCAATCTGAAAAGGCTACCTACTGTATGATTCCAACATTCTGGAAAAGGCAAACTATGGAGGCAGCAAAAGGATCAGTGGTTGACAGGAGTTGGGGGGAAGGAAGGATGAATTGGCGGAGCACAGACGATTTTTAGGCAGTGAAAATGTTCTGTATGATACTATGATGGTGGATACATGTCGTTATACATTTATCCACACTCATTGGATGTACAAAATTAAGACTGAACCTAATGTAGACTCTGAACTTTGGGTGATAATGATGTGTCAGTGTAGGTTCATCAAACATACCGCTCCGGCGGGGAAGCCGATGGTGGGGGGAGGCTCTGTGGGGTGGTTGGGGTTTATAGGAATGCCTGTACTTTCTACTCAATTTGCTGTGAACCCAAAACTACTCTAAAAACTGTTAAAAAATGAAATTAGCTTATTTGTAGTATTATGTTAAGTATATATCTGCACAATTAACTTCTTAGAATTTCTTATATTTCCAAAAGGGTGCAGAGAAAGTGGTTTCCTAAGACAGAATCTACTCCTGGTGAAGACGCTGTGAAGATTGCTGAAATAAGAACAAAGGATTTAGAATATTACATAAACTTAGTTGATAAAGCAGTGGCAGGGTCTGAGAGGACTGATTCCAATTTTGAAAGGAGTTTTATTGTGGGTAAAATGTTATCAAACAGCATCGCATGCTACAGAGAAATCGTTCTTGAAAGGAAGAGTCAATCAATGTGGCAGACCTCACTGGTGTCTTATTTTAAGAAATTGTCACAGCCGCCCCAGCCCTGAGCAACCACCACCCTGATCGGTCAGCAGCCGTCCACATGGAGGTAAGACCCTCCACCAGCAATAAGGTTACAAGTCACTGAAGGCTCAGATGATGGCTACAATTTTTTAGCAATAAAGTAATCTTAATTAAGGTATGTAATTAAAAAAAAATACCATGCTATTGCACACTTAATAGACTACAGTATAGTGTAAACATAATTTTTGCAGGCACTGGGAAACCAAAAAAATTGTGTGACTTGCTTTACTGTGATATTTGCTTGATTGTGGTGGTCTGGAACTGAACCCTCCATATCTCTGAGGTCTGTCTGTCCTCATAACTAGGGGCTGCAGGAAAGAACTACAGCAGGAGCTGAAGCCGTATTGTTCAAAACAGCAGCATCATATATATTTTTACACTCACTAAAATAATAATGTTGGCACACTGAGGATAAAACATTAATGCAATTTTGTGTACCTTAAGGTAGTTTAATAATAGTTTGGAATTGAATGGTGCATTTTGATTTACTTTGCCTATCCTTTCTAGAAACTTCTTTGGATCTTCCTTATCAGTCCCAGGTTCCACACATATTCTGTTTTTTTCTGATCTGAGAGGCTTGGACAACTCTCCCTCTGTCGACCTTCGTTGGCCACATTACACACAGCTCAGTTCCCATACGCGGCACACAAGTGTCCCTTAGCGCACGAGACCCCAGTCTCAGGCTGTGGTTACTTCGTTCATCTTTCTCAAAGATCTACTGCTGCACCTGGATTTCCTCTCTACTAAATCTTCTCTATTTTCAGCTCTCTGACCCATTGCTCTAGTTCCCCTTTCTCTCCAGAGGAAGTCTGCATAATGGTTCAGATCTTGGGCTCCAACATTAGACTACCTCTGTTTATCCCATTCACTGCTTATTAATTGTCTTGGGCAAGTTAATCAACCTCTCAAAGCCTTGGTTTCCTTACTTACAAACTTGACCTAAAAATGGTAATTGCTTTATAGGATTGTTGCAAGGATTACGTGAAGAAATGCAGATTAAGTACTTAGACTGGGCCCTCAGCGTTTGGGAAGCCCTCAGTAACTGCCCAGAGCTGTCCAACACGGCAGACGTGCACTGGCTCGGGAGCCAGCCTTGCTGGAGGGATTAGTTGCCTGTGGCCGCTGTAACCAAGTACCATTAACTGGGTAGTAAAACCACAGAAATCTCTGCCTTTGTTCTCTTCTCTGTGTGTGTCTGCCTCTGTGTCTCTTCTTCTCCTCTTACAAGGACAACAGTCATATTAAATCAGGGTCAACCCTAACGACCTCATCTTAACCTGATTACATCTGCAAAGACCCTATGTCCAAATAAGATCACATTCACACGTACCGGGGTTAGGACTTTAACACATCTTTTTAGGACACACAATTCAACCCCTAACACTAGGGAAGGGACCCTGGCACTGGACAGTGGCCACCCTCTCTCCCTCTTTCCCTCCTTCCTAACTGTCCTTCCTCTTATCCTAAATTGTTTCTCATTTAGAACACTTGTCAAATCCCCTGACCTCATTTCCCACATTCTAGTTTTCCAGTATCAGATATAATACTTCAGGTGTGGTCCACTGATGCTTGCTGTAGAGTCCTGTAATTTGGACACCTGACTAAGGTGATATTAGGAGTATTTTGTTTTGTTGTGTATTTCCGTAGCCACATCATACTGATGCCTCATGTTGAGCTTGGAATAAATTATACCAAGCTGATTTTTTTAACCCCTTCTTTACTAACCACTCATAACCATCTCTCATGATGCTTCAGCCTATTTTTCTTTTTCTGAATTCAGTCTTGAGAGAGTTAATACTGATGAACATGGCCTGAATTGATCCTAGAATTGGAATGGACGGGCAGTCACAGGAAATGCTATGTGTAGTTTGAGTGGCTTCTAGACTTTGCAGCCTGGACCAAGCATCCTGCGGCAAACCAATGGCAGGATGGACCTGCTATGGAACATAATCCATCACTAGAAAAAAATCCAAGCTGCCATTTGCATGTTATCATATTCCCTGAAGAATTCCTTCCCCACAGTGTTCTTGAGAGTCCCTGAAAAGCCATCAGCACCTTTCTGGAAGACTAAGAGGCAGTCTGAACCTTTCAAAAGAAGCGGGAGGGAAGCTTGGGTGGTGGTCCTCCAGACCTGGGCTTGACCCTTCAGAAGGCTGCCACGTTGGTACCAGTGATGGATTTCTCTCAGTATTGACTTTGAATTACAAGCAGGGCTGGGGCACAGTCATCACAAATCCAACACATTCCTTTAGAAATGGGAAGGCTGCTCTTGACAAGAAAGATTGGCTGTTTTACATCATTGTTTTCCTTCCCCTCACTATATTCCTTCATTTATTTTCCTCGTCTTCATTTTCTTTTCAATATTTGTAATTTGCATTGGCATGCATATTGTAAAATGTAACAAGGATTAAATGTGATTATTTTAATGCTTTCTATACTAGAAATATATACTATGGATACTCTACAATGGGGATAATTTGTATGTGGCTAATTGGGACCTGACAGGATCATTCTTAACAATCTCCTCCAGAGGGTTTTCTTTCTCTAGAAGAGTTTACAAGTTCTCTTTGATATGCAAAATGCACACTTTAGAGGTCCACCCCTGTGTCTTTGACTTATTCTGTATTCTCATCAATGAATTCCCCTCCCATATTTGAGTACTACCTCTGTACAGAGTGGGCACTCAATAAATCTGTGTTGAATAAATCCACCTCAATCTTATTTATTTGGCCCATTGCTCCCCCTTGATTAGGCTTACAAGTTTCTGAAATTCAGAAGCCTAAGAAAATAATTACAAATATTGCATAAAAATATGAATCTTCACAAAACTCTATGTGGAGGTGATAATACTCTTCTCATTTTATGGACGAGAAAACAAAGGTGAGAAAAGTTAAGTACACACGTTTCCACAGTCATACAGCTAAGAAGCAGCAGAGTTGGCATGATCTTTTATTGTCACTGGTCCTAGCAGAGTGCATGGTGGAGACTCACTGAATAATTGGTTAAATGAATGAATGAAATAAATGACTCTCGAAAAATCTATTTTATATTGACGATTGCATCCAGGCCCTTAGGAAACAGGATAGTTTCCATGCAATGCAATAAGCTGGCCAAAATATCCCTAAATAATAATAATAGAAAATAATAGTG
This sequence comes from Balaenoptera musculus, assembly GCF_009873245.2. Classification (NCBI taxonomy): domain Eukaryota; kingdom Metazoa; phylum Chordata; class Mammalia; order Artiodactyla; family Balaenopteridae; genus Balaenoptera; species Balaenoptera musculus. The sequence continues at coordinate 8,325,201 of NC_045793.1, forward strand.
CTTATCATTTCCAGGCATTGTCGTAGCTATGAAACCTTACTGCTAATAGGGCTGAGGCTGTCTGGATCACGAGGAGTTTAACAGGCTGCAAATAGCAGATTGAAGCCAGATTAAGAATGGTCTGCAATGAAGGCTAATGGCCTCTGCCATAAAATGGGGCTATTATAATTGGAAATCCCATAAGGCCCATAATATCCCTCTTTAATTCATTAGTTATTATGAAAATAAGAAAATGGATAAAGCCTTCATTATCTAATCATTTCTCTGCCTGTCAATTAAAATTAAAAAAGGATGGAAGCAGGATCAGGTCTGTGGAATTGTAATGCTGAAGGGATCAAGAAGATATTGTCTTCAAGAGGGAGGAGATACGGGGATATATGTATATGTATAGCTGATTCACTTTGTTATACAGCAGAAACTAACACACCATTGTAAAGCAATTATACTCCAATAAAGATGAAAAAAAAAAAAAAGACATTGTCTTAAATCTAACTTTCAGCAGGAGGCACAAGCACAAAAGCTACCTGCCTGCCCAGTGTTTCTTGAGGACCACAGCCCAGATACATACCAGGGACTCAGACACGGGCTGAATGCTTGGATATGTAAATGGATATTTGTGAGTTTTCAAAATTACTATCATCAGTGGTATAATCACTCACTTGAAGGAGCTCTGATCACAGGTAAGAACAGGCAACCAATCCTCGCTGGTCCAGAGGGCCATACATGGAAGGAAGGCCCTGCATGTCCTCTGCACAGGCTTGAAGCTCCTGCATCAGCAAGCAGTGGACAGGCAGGGGAGTGTGTGTTGGCCACGAGAGTACCTTTATGGACATCCTTTTCAGTTATCTGCAAGGCTATTTTATCAGTCAACCTTGACTCTACACCACCATGAGAGAGAGAAGAAAAGTTTTGCGGAGTTTTTTTAATGACATCAGCACAGTAGAAAGTAGACCTATTAGTATTCTATTGCTGCCATAGCAAATTACTGCAAAGTGAGTGGTTTAAAACAACACAGAGTCATCATCTTACACTTCGGTAGATTAAAATTCCCACATGTGTCTGACTGGACTAGAATCAAAAGGTTATCGGGGCCAAGCTTCCTTCTGGAGCTCTATGAAAGAATCCATTTTCTTTCCCTTTCCAGCTTTTAGAAGATACCTACATTTCTTGGTTCATGGACCCACTCTTTCTTCTTAAAAAAATAGCAATATACCATCTCTCTGTTCCTTTTTCTGTCATTAGATACCAGATTTCTTTCTGACCACAGCTGGGAAAGTTTCTCTATTTTTAATTTATTTGTATTTATTTGTATTTATTTATTTATTTTGAAATCCGGTTCCTGCAATTCTGCCTTGTTTTCTTTTCTTTTCTTTTTTTAAATTGGGGTATAGCTGTTTTACAATGTTGTGTTAGTTTTTACCATACAGCAAAACGAAGTAGAGTCTCCTGTGCTATATAGCAGGTTCTTATTAGTTATCTATTTTATACATATTAGTGTATATATGTCAATTCCAATCTCCCAATTTATCCCACTCCCCCATCCCCATTTTTTCCCCAGTTGGTGTCCATATGTTTGTTCTCTACATCTGTGTCTCTGTTTCTGCCTTGCAAACCAGTTCATCTGTACCACTTTTCTAGATTCCACATATATGCATTAATATATGATATTTGTTTTTCTCTTTCTGACTTACTTCACTCTGTATGACAGTCTCTAGGTCCAGCCATATCTCTACAAATGACCCAATTTTGCCCCTTTTATGGCTGAGTAATATTCCATTGTATATATGTACCACATCTTCTTTATCCATTCATCTGTTGATGGACATTTAGGTTGCCTCCATGACCTGGCTATTGTAAATAGTGCTGCAATGAACATTGGGGTGCATGTGTCTTTTTGAATTATGGTTTTCTCTGGGAATATGCCCAGGTGTGGGATTGGTGGATCATATGGTGACTCCATTTTTAGTTTTTTAAGGAACCTCCACACTGTTCTCCATAGTAGCTGTATCAATTTACATTCCCACCAACAGTGCAAGAGGGTTCCCTTTTCTCCACAGCATTTATTATTTGTAGATTTTCTTTTTTTTTTACATTTAATTTATTATTTATTTATTATAAATTTATTTATTTATTTATTTTTGGCTGTGTTGGGTCTTCATTGCTGTGCGTGGGCTTTCTCTAGTTGCGGCAAGCGGGGGCTTCTCTTGTTGCGGAGCTTGGGCTGTAGATGCGCAGGCTTCAGTAGTTGTGTCGTGTGGGCTCAGTACTTGTGGCACGCAGGCTTAGTTGCTATGTGGCATGTGGGATCTTCTCGGACCAGGGATCGAACCTGTGTTCGATCCCTGCAGTGGCAGGCAGATTCTTAACCACTGTGCCACCAGGGAAGTCCATGTTTGTAGATTTTCTGATGATGCTCAATTCTAACTGGTGTAAGGTGATACCTCATTGTAGTTTTGATTTGTATTTCTCTAATGATTAGTGATGCTGAGCATCCTTTCATGGGTTTGCTGGTCATCTGTATGACTTCTTTGGAGAAATGTCTATTTAGGTCTTCCACCCATTTTTGGATTGGGTTGTTTGTTTTTTTGATATTGAGCTGCATGAGCTGTTTATATATTTTGGAGATTAATCCTTTGTCTGTTGCTACGTTTGCAAATATTTTCTCCCATTCTGAGGGTTGTCTTTTTGTCTTGTTTATAGTTTCCTTTGCTGTGCAAAAGCTTTTGAGTTTCATTAGGTCCCATTTGTTTATTTTTGTTTTTATTTCCATTACTCTAGGAGGTGGGTCAAAAAAGATCTTGCTGTGGTTTGTGTCAAAGAGTGTTCTTCCTATGTTTTCCTCTAAGAGTTTTATAGTGTCTGGTCTTACATTTAGGTCTTTAATCCATTTGGAGTTTATTTTTGTGTATGGTGTTAGGGAGTGTTCTAATTTCATTCTTTTACATGAAGCTGTCCAGTTTTCCCAGCACCACTTATTGAAGAGACTATCTGTCCTCCATTGCATATCCTTGCCCCCTTTGTCATAGATCAGTTGACCATAGGTATGTGGGTTTATCTCTGGGCTTTCTATCCTGTTCCATTGATCTATATTTCTGTTTTTGTGCCACTACCATATTGTCTTGATGACTGTAGCTTTGTAGTATAGTCTGAAGTCAGGGAGTCTGATTCCTCCAGCTCCGTTTTTTTTTCTCTCAAGATTGCTTTGGCTATTCGGGGTCTTTTGTGTTATTTGTTCTAGTTCTGCAAATATACCATTGGTAATCTGACAGGGATTGCATTGAATCTGTAGATTGCTTTGGGTAGTATAGACATTTTCACAATATTGATTCTTCCAATCCAAGAACATGGTATATCTCTCCATCTGTTGGTATCATCTTTGATTTCTTTCATCAGTGTCTTATAGTTTTCTGAGTACAGGTCTTTTACCTCCTTAGGTAGGTTTATTCCTAGGTACTTTATTCTTTTTTTTGCAATGGTGAATGGTATTGTTTCCTTAATTTCTTTTTCTGATCTTTCATTGTTAGTGTATAGGAATGCAAGAGATTTCTGTGCATTAATTTTGTATCCTGCAACTTTACCAGATACATTGATTAGCTCTAGTAGTTTTCTGGTGGCATCTTTTAGGATTTTCTATGTATAGTATCATGTCATCTGCAAACAGTGACAGTTTTATTTCTTCTTTTTCAATTTGTATTCCTTTTATTTGTTTTTCTTCTCTGACTGCCGTGGCTAGGACTTCCAAAACTATGTTGAATAATAGTGGCGAGAGTGGACATCCTCGTCTTGTTCCTGATCTTAGAGGAAATGCTTTCAATTTTTCACCATTGAGAATGATGTTTGCTGTGGGTTTGTTGTATATGGCCTTTATTATGTTGACATAGGTTCCCTCTATGCCCACTTTCTGGAGAGTTTTTATCATAAATGGGTGTTGGATTTTGTCAAAAGCTTTTTCTGCATCTATTGAGATGATCATATGGTTTCTATCCTTCAGTTTGTTAATATGGTGTATCACATTGATTGATTTGCGTATATTGAAGAAGTCTTGCATCTCTGGGATAAATCCCACTTGATCATGGTGTATGTATGATCCTTTTAATATGTTGTTGGATTCTGTTTGCTAGTATTTTGTGGAGGATCTTTGTATCTATATTCATCAGTGACACTGGTCTGTAATTTTCTTTTTTTGTAGTATCTTTGTCTGGTTTTGGGATCAGGGTGATGGTGTCCTCATAGAATGAGTTTGGGAGCGTTCCTTCCTCTGCAAATCTTTGGAAGAGTTTGAGAAGAATGGGTGTTAGCTCTTCTGTAAAAGTTTGATAGAATTCACCTGTGAAGCCATCTGGTCCTGGACTTTTGTTTGTTGGAAGATTTTAAATCACAGTTTCAATTTCATTACTTGTGATTGGTCTGTTCATAATTTCTATTTCTTCCTGGTTCAATCTTGGAAGGTTATAGCTTTCTACGAGTTTGTCCATTTCTTCTAGGTTGTCCATTTTATTGGCATAGAGTTGCTTGTAGTAGTCTCTTAGGATGCTTTGTATTTCTGCGGTGTCTGTTGTAACTTCTCCTTTTTCATTTCTAATTTTATTGATTTGAGTCCTCTCCCTCTTTTTCTTGATGAGTCTGTCTAGTGGTTTATCAATTTATCTTCTCAAAGAACCAGCTTTTAGTTTTATTGATCTTTGCTATCGTTTCCTTCATTTCTTTTTCATTTATTTCTGCTCTGATCTTTATGATTTCTTTCCTTCTGCTACCTTTGGGTTTTGTTTGTTCTTCTTTCTCTAGTTCCTTTAGGTGTAAGGTTAAATTGTGTATTTGAGATTTTTCTTGTTTCCTGAGGTAGGACTGTATTGCTATAAACTTCCCTCTTAGAACTGCTTTTGCTGCATCCTATAGATTCTGGATCATTGTGTTTTCATTGTCATTTGTCTCTAGGTATTTTTTGATTTCCTCTTTGATTTCTTCAGTGACCTCTAGGTTATTTAGGAACTTATTGTTTAGCCTCCATGTGTCTGTGTTTTTTACTTTTTTTTTTCCTGTAATTTATTTCTAATCTCACAGCGTTGTGGTCAGAAGGGAAGCTTAATATGATTTCAATTCTCTTAAACTTACCAAGGCTTGATTTGTGACCCAAGATGTGATCTATCCTAGAGAATATTCAGTGTGCACTTGAGAAGAAAGTGTAATCTGCTGTTTTCTGATGGAATGTCCTATAAATATCAATTAAATCTATCTGGTCTACTGTATCATTTAAAGCTTGTGTTTCTTCATTAATTTTCTGTCTTGATGATCTGTCCATTGGTGTAATTGAGGTGTTAAAGTCCCTCACTATTATTGTGTTACTGTTGATTTCCTCCTTTATAGCTGTTAACCTTTGCCTTATGTATTGAGGTGCTCCTATGTTGGGTGCATAAATGCTTATAATTGTTATATCTTCTTCTTGGATTGATCCCTTGATCATTATGTAGTGTCCTTCCTTGTCTCTTGTAACATTCTTTACTTTAAAGTCTATTTTATCTGATATGAGTATTGCTACTCCAGCTTTCTTTTGATTTCCATTTGCATGGAATATCATTTTTCCATCCCCTCACTTTCAGTCTGTATATGTCCCTAGGTTTGAATTGGGTCTCTTGTAGATGGCATATATACGGGTCTTGTTATATCCATTCAGCCTGTCTGTGTCTTTTGGTTGGAGCATTTAATCCTTTCACATTTAAGGTAATTATTGATATGTATGTTCCTATTACCATTTTCTTAATTGTTTTGGGTTTGTTTTTGTAGGTCCTTTTCTTCTCTTGTGTTTCCCTCTTAGAGAAGTTCCTTTAACATTTGTTGTAAAGCTCGTTTGGTGGTGCTGAATTCTCTTAGCTTTTGCTTCTTTATAAAACTTTTGATTTTCTGTCGAATCTGAATGAGATCCTTGCTAGGTAGAGTAATCTTGGTTGTAGGTTCTTCCCTTTCATCACTTTAAATACATGGTGCCACTCCCTTCTGGCCTGTAGAGTTTCTGCTGAGAAATTAGCTGTTAACCTTATGGGAGTTCCCTTGTATGTTATTTGTCGTTTTTCCCTTGTTGCTTTCAATAATTTTTCTTTGTCTTTAATTTTTGTCAATTTGATTACTATTTGTCCTGGTGTGTTTCTCCTTGGGTTTATGCTGCCTGGGACTCTCTGCGCTTCCTGGACTTCAGTGGCTATTTTCTTTCCCATGTTAGGGAAGTTTTCGACTATAATCTCTTCAAATCTTTTCTCGGATTCTTTCTCTCTCTCTTCTCCTTCTGGGACCCCTATTATGTGAATGTTGGTACGTTTAATGTTGTCCCAGAGGTCTCTCAGGCTGTCTACATTTCTTTTCATTCTTTTTTCTTTATTTTGTTCTGTGGCAGTGAATTCCATCATTCTGTCTTCCAGGTCACTTACCCGTTCTTCTGCCTCAGTTACTCTGCTGTTGATTCCTTCTAGTGTATTTTTAATTTCAGTTATTGTATTGTTCATCTTTGTTTGTTTGTTCTTTAATTCTTCTAGGTGTTTGTTAAACAGTTCTTGCATCTTCTCGATCTTTGCCTCCATTCTTTTTCTGAGGTCCTGGATCATCTTCACTATCATTATTCTGAATTCTTTTTCTGGAAGGTTGCCTATCTCCATTTCATTTACTTGCTTTTCTGGGGTTTTATCTTGTTCCTTCATCTGGGACATAGTCTTCTGCCTTTACATTTTGTCTTTCTTTCTGTGATTGTGGTTTTCGTTCCGTAGGCTGAAGGACTGTAGTTCTTCTTGCTTCTGCTGTTTGCCCTCTGGTGGATGAGGCTATCTATAGTTTCTCTATTTTTAAAGACTCGTGATTAGATTGGGCTCACCTTGATAATCCAGGATAATCTCCCATCTCAAGGCTTCTACCATTAATCACATTCTGCAAAGTCCCTTCTGCCACATAGGGTAATATTTTCACAGGGGAAACATTTTCTGGGGATGAGGATGTGAACATCTTTGAGGACCATTATCCTGCCTACCTCTCTAGCTTACGGTAAAGGTACACCCTTCTCAGTGCTGACAAAGATAGGAGGCAAAGTATTAACATCCATGCTCATTTCCTCAAATTTTCCAAACATCCTCTCTTTCCATCTTGATCATTTATCTCCCTGCATATAGAGTAACTTATTTTGTGTTAATGTCAGGCATTAAACTAGCCTAACACAATTAGCATGCTTCCAAAAAAATTAATGCAGTATCATACATCACATATAGTAAGGTAGTATGTATATTTAACATATATATATATGTGTGTGTACGTGTGTGTGTAAGCATAGATAAACATATTAGTAGACACATATGATTAGCATTTTCAAAACTCTCTTGGCCGAATTACCTTACTATTTAGTACAAAATAACTTTCCAATTTTTGCTGTGCACAGTAAAAAATATCTACAAGGACAAAAGTATCGGTGTATGTCTCTGTGTGTGTTTACGGCTCATAACAAAAAGATAGCTTTCAAACACTAAAGAAAATCCCTAAATCTCTAAAACAGGGGTCCCCAACCCCCAAGGCATGTACTGGTACCAGTCTGCAGCCTGTTAGGAACCGGGACACACAGCAGCAGGTGCGTGGCAGGCGAGCGAGCGAAACTTCATCTGCCGCTCCCACTGCCTGCATTACCGCCTGAACCATCCCCCCACCCCTCGTCCATGGAAAAATTATCTTCCACAAAACCGGTCCCTGGTGCCAAAAAAGTTGGGGACTGCTGCTCTAAAGGGCTACAAATTTAATTCAAATTGCAAATAGTTACTGAGTAGCTGCTAAGTGGTAGGCACGAAGGGTTTACAAACACAAATGAGGCATGGTGTTTGGCATCAAGAATCTTACCATTTGAGAGAGAAGACAGATATAGAGGCAAAGAATTACAGTTAAGGTACAATATAACTTTATAATAAATGTAATTTGCTTTCGGAATGTGGGGAGGCAAATTTTTAATTCATGAGCTGTTGCTAGACATTGGGGGTGTGGGCAAAGTGAGGGAGACTTTCTCAAGCTGGTCTTCACTGGAGAATGATGTTTAACCGGCAGGAGTGTGATGGGATAGTTCAGGTGCAGACAGAAGGGCCAGAAATGAGAAAGTAAACATATTTTCAGAATGTCCATGATGTAGAGTGAGGAAAAGCTGAGAAGGTAAAAGGAGGAGAGACTTCGGAACTCTAAATAGTAACTGAAGGAGTGTGGATTTAACTATGAAGCTAATGGGGAGCCCTGGAAGGTGTGTGAACAGGATATTAGCAGGGCTCTTTTGAAGAATTAACAGTTGGAACAGAAACTGTTAGTTGCCTCCTAATGCTCATTGCCTCCTAATGCCCTTCTTCTTTGGTAACAGAACCCTCATTTTTAGGGAGGCACATTCATGCCCAGTTAAAGGCTACATAACTCAGCCATCTTTGCAGCTAGGTGTGGTCATGAAGCTAAGTGTGGTCATGCAGCTAACGATATGTAAATAAAAGTATATATGGAAAGGCATTTTCAGAGAGAGAAGTCATGCTTTCTTTTTCCCCTTCTGTACCTTCCACCTGCAATGTGGATGTGATGGCTGCAGCTCTAGAAGCCTTACTGGATCCTGAGGATGTGGCCAAACCCTAAGAATGCCAGAGAAGATTGTTGGGAGGAGCATGGGCTTCTCTCACACAAAAAGGAAATTGAAATAAGCTTTCATCTTGTTTAAGCCACCCTTCAATCCTCCCTCCCTCCCTCCCTCTTTCCTTCTTTCTTTATTTAGTGAAGCTCAACCTAACCTGAAATCAGTGGTTCTCAACTCTGGTGACACACTTGAAACCACAAGAGTTTGCAGAAAATCCAGGGTAACCAGACCTGATCCCCAAAGATATTGAATTAATTATTCTGAGGCAGGGCCTGATGATCAGCACTTTTAATGGTTCCTGGGGGATTCTAATTTATGTGAAGCCATACAGTCATAATGACAGTTATGAAGTTGTAGGATGGGGGGAGAGTCAAGGTTGGAAGTTATTTTGGAAGGTTGTTGAGATACTGCTCCGAACTTAGATTTAGAACAAAGAGAAAAGCTGTAGTAACAGAGGGTTGGGTATCTGTGAAAGACCCAGGAGAGGTGGTTGGCATGATAAGGAAAAGTGTGATGCTGACTTTCGGGTGTAATGGATTTGATCTTTCAGTGGGATACAGAGTAAAGAAACAAATAGGCTTCAGCATATGTGGATTCCCCATGACTCACACTGATAACATGCCTCACAACGGCTTCATCTGCACTTTGCTTTTAGCTTAGTGACACGCCTTTTAATTTGATCTTTTTCTCATGACTGATTTTTGGGCAATTTTTTCCCCAGAAAATATAATAATAGATCTCCCTCTTTTTAAAGCATTTTGGAGAGAGGGATGCTGACGGAAAATGAACTTTCTTATAAATCTCTCTTGGATCTTAGCTCTGTTTTTCTCAAGATCACTAAATAAGCTATTCTGTTCAAGTCCATTTAGCATTCTTTTGTTAGTTGTGCCTATTTCGGGAACCCACCGCACGCTCTGAACATTTGACAGGTTCACACCTGATTAATCTCTCTCCCTTTCCTGTCATCAATATTATTTAGGGTCACTGGTCAAACCATATTGACACTTGGCTGACATCGTCTCCGGAGCCCAATTACCTATCTGTCATGATACAATCCACGAGGTGACAGGAGAATACTATGCTATGCCAAGCAAGTTGGCACCAAAGTGTCCCTGAGACAGAAAATAATAGATCATTTTTATGCTTTTTCTGCAAACTAAGAGAGACATTTCCCTGTCCCCATTGCCAGTAGGTCTTTTAAGTCACAGGGCTGCTTTGTACCTTGAGGTATCCAGCACCTGCTAGATGAGCCTGGCGGATGTTTCCTATTTCACATCCCGAGGTGGATTCCTAATGAAAGAGCAGAAACCCTTGCCTTGGGCTCTTAGCTCTGACCCACATATTGAAAAGTAGTTAGGCTTCTAAATGAGTTTACCTGCTAGATTTTTGAGGAATATCCTATTTAGATGCAACTTTACGGTAGAGGAAATCTGGCCAGTGAACTTCAGAAAAGTAAGTATAAGTAATAAAATACCCAGTGTGTAGAACCTTTCTTAAATTCATTCTGGCAATGCTCTGATACTGAAACACATGCTTTGGGGCTAAACAGCATTAAAATAAAAGTTTCCTTTTTCTTTCTTCTTCTTTCTAAAATAATTTTTTTTTAACAAAGTTTAATTTAATGAAGATGGCCTTCATTACATCAAAAGGGCATCTCCATTTATGTATCTAAAAAGGAAATATATCGATAGCTACTCATTTTAGTATTTTATCTTATATGCGCATACACATTTATTTGAATATCAACTATTGTTTTGGTCTGTTTAGCAACCACAAGAGTGTTACTCATAAGTGATATCAGTGCTCCTCATAATATCACATTCCTATAATATCCACAAAGAAGACTACTGAGTATCGGGATGTAAGCAATTATTATCAAAAGCAGGATCCCAGAGATTAAAAGCACAAATAGCTGTTTCACAGAATTCAGATCAATGAGAAAAAACATATTTTGCAGTAAGGCTAATGGCATGGACGTTCTTGCTTTCACTGTGCTAAATAGGAGAGGGGACTCTTCCAGTTTGCCTAGACACTCGTTCGAGTATTGGGGCTGGTGGAATCAAGAGCAGGGACGCCATTTTGTTGTTGAAAATTATTCTTCTGTTTTTTAAAAAGAAAACAATTTACTATTGTTTCATTATGAAACAGGGTGCCTGTGGGGTCCCTACTTTTAATTTTAGTTTTTTAAACTACTTTAAAACATTTTAATTGAACAGGTTAAATACGATTATGGCAAAAAAATCAAAGAGTAAATTTAAGATGTAGTATGGCTAAAGACAAGTCTTCTATAAGTCTCCACATCCTTAGTCTACAATAGTTTTTATTGTATAGTTTCCAGAAATTGTCTATGTATGTATAAGGGTTATGGATCTCTATGCATTTTTTAAAAACCAGACTCATCTCATACATGGTGTTCTTCAACTTGCTTTTTGCCCTTTCATCTGGGCATCTTTCTATGCAAGTGTCTGTGCATCTATCGCCTTCCTTTAACAGCCTAAATACAGTGTAATTGTCTAAAACTCTGTTAATAGACATTTCTATTAGGGTTTGTTTTGTTTGGGCTGCTACAAAAAAGTGGAAAATAAAATCTCAGTATTTATATTTGTTCGTATTCATACAAGAATGTAAATGCCAGATAGTGAAAAGTTCAGTCAAAGAATTGATACATGAAAGTTTTGACAGCAATTTCCAAATTTCCCTTAAAGGTGGCTTCCTTGACTTCTCTTCCTTCATGCAGAGAGATCATGAAATGAAACTGGACTGATGTTGTCATTGCACATTGTGGGTCAGACTACTGTCCCAGAGGTGGTATCACCTAGGACTGAAATGTAGATTTGGGAAAATATACCCACCATGATGGCCTGTTCCAGGCCAGTGATAGACTCAGCTCTTTGTTGTAAACTGTTTTAAGCTGAGAATTTTCTCCTGAAAGGGAATTAATGTTTGTACCATCAATCAGCCTGAGAAACAAATGTTCCTCCTCTAGCAACTGAGGTAGGGCTTGGGGTGGGGAGGAAGGACTTCCTCCCCCTGTGGGTTCTCAAGGAGGTTCCAGCCTAGATGCTAATGCTCAGGGCTGCCCCAGGAAGATCATTAGTGAGAGCAGGCTGGAGATCCAGGGGAAGGATCGCTGGGAGCCAGGCAGGGCCTCGGGGATCAGAGTGCTGCTGGTGGTCTCTGACAGCGGTCACTTCAGGCAGAAGTGGTACATTTCTCTCGGCGTCAGACTTCTCTAAGTCCCAGCCCCTCAGTAAGGTCTCGCTGAAAGACACAGTGGGGTTTCCACATCTGTCTCCTATAAGAGCATTAGTGATAGTCACAGACTGAGACAGCCGTCACCAGCAGCACAAGAATCTCACGAGGCGGCACCAGGGCACTCAGGCACGACGGCCAGAGTGGAAGGCAGAGAGAAGTTGTTGGTGAACACCTGTGGGCTGTACCTCGGGACAATCACGACCTAACTCAGCGTGTATTTACTGGATGTAGTCAAAACAATTACAATAAATGTTAGGGGAGCATTTACTAGTGAAATACAGATGTGCATTCTCACTTAGGAGTATCCTCTCATTTAAACTTCACATCTATCACACAAGGTAGGTATTATTACTGTTTCAATTTTTTTTCTAAGGAAATAGTCACAGAGCACTTTTGTAACTTGTTCAAGGTCGCTGAACTAGCAAGCAACAGAACTAGGATTCAAAACAAGGTTACATTTAGAAAATAATTTGAACCAAAAAACCAAGTAAGGAATACCACAGAAGTGAGTAAAAGTAGATAACAAAATTGAAATCCTACACTCATGTTCATAGCAGCATTATTCATAATCTCTGAGATGTGGAAGCAACCCAAGTGTCTATTGACAGATAAATGGATAAAATGTGGTGTACACATACCATGAAATATTATTCAGCCTTAAAGAGGAAGGAGATTCTGACACATGCTACAACACAGAAGAACTTTGAGGACATTATGCTAAGTGAAATAAGCCAACCACAAAAAGACTGTATGATTCCATTTATATGAGGCACCAGAGCAGTCAAATTCATAGAGACAGAAAGTAGAATGGTAGTTACCAGGTACTTGGGGGAGGGAGAGATTGGGAGTTATTGTTTAACGAGTAGAGAGTTTCAGTTTTGCAAGATGAAAAGAGTTCCAGAGATGGATTGTGGTGATGGTTGCACAACAAAATGAATACTTAATACCACTGAACTACATATACTTAAAAATTGGTAAGACAGTGAATTTTTTATGTGTATTTTATAACAATTTTAAAAATTGGAAAAAATGAAATCATACTGTATATAGTACATGTGTTGAAACTTTTACAGAGTAATATTTGAGCTTGAATCTGGAGTTTGCCTGTCCTGGGCTTGAATCTCAGCTCTATGACTTGTTAGCTGTGTGACCTTGGGGAAGTAACCTAACCTCTCTGGGGCTTCATTTCCTCATCTGCAAAATGAGGAAAAACAGCACCTTCATCATTGGGTCAATGTGATGTTTAAATGACATGATACATTTAAGCCCTTCAACAATATTTAGCACATAATTAACACTCAAAATGTCCACTGTTATTATTATTTGAACATGATGGGTGAGAATGCACATATAAATATTTCATTTTGAGTAAAACTGAACATGTTTCACAGAAAAATGTTATTGAGAAGATTAGATGAAATTAAAACAATGAAAAAATATAGGATGATTACTTTTAAAAATATTCCAAATATTTTGCTGTTAGTAGTTGGAGAGTAAGCTGAGCCAATCAAAAGTTAAGATTCTGGGTTTGAAACAGTGAAGAGGTTCTGCTGCCTGTAAACATTGTCATGGATTATTTCTGGCCCAGGAAGAAAAGCTCCACAGACACGCCAATTCCATTCAGGGTCTATGGAATAGGGCACTACCGGTTAGTATGTGACTGGCCTTTCTACTACTGAGGTGGGAACTGATTACTAATTATAACACAAAGACTGTGCTAATGGGTTTTCACCTCACTTATTTCCTCCCATGTATGTGCTCATCTTGGCCAGGACACAACTATCCAGAATTTCTACACGCACACGCAGGAAGGTACTGAAGCGATGAATGGCACACCTTCACTGGTAATTCCATTTTGGAATTGCTAATTTCAGATGTGATGGTTTAGCTCATGGAGTCGGGCTGTCAGAGACCAGGAATTACCCAGCGGTGGGCACTTAGCTGAGACCAAGGCTCACTTAAGTAGGATTCTGGCACTGTAGGTGGGAATATTTACTATTGCTGTGAAGAGTAAATCAGAAATGTTAAATTACATTCAATCTCAGAAATAACTGTGCAGAATTTCTCAGGGCAAAGAAAATCAGGCAATTATTGAGGTGCTTATAGTTCTCACAACCCACTGCCACTTTGCTGTGAGACACAATCACACTTGGAGCTACAATCTAATTTATCTCAGCTCCATTTTTGTGTATTTACTTAGTAAATAAGAAAAAATGCTTAATCTAAGTTTTAGAGTTCTTTAAAAAAAGAACATATAATACGTTGTCTATTGTTTAAGCTTTAAATTTAAAACTTACATATAACTAGTGAAAACATTAAATTCATAAATCATTAAAAAGATAAAAACAAGAGTAGTCTTCCTAGATCATGATATTGTAGAAAAACACTGGACTAGAAGTTTGGAAATCTGGGTCTTAGTCTTCTCTCCACTTCTCATTTCCAATGTAAGTTTAGAAAGTAATTAAAATTTTCCTGGGCCCCAATTTATGTATCTGAACTTTAAGAAATTTTTAATGATTCCAGCAATCCCACTCCTGGGCAAATACCCAGACAAAACTATAATTTGAAAAGATACATGCACCCCTTTGTTCATAGCAGCACTATTCACAATAGCCAAGACATGGAAATAACCTAAATGTCCATAGATAGATGAATGGATAAAGAAGATGTGGTACATATATACAATGGAATATTACTCAGCCATAAAAAAGAATGAAATAATGCCATTTGTAGCAACATGGATGGACCTGGAGATTATCATACTAAGTGAAGTAAGTCAGAAAGAGAAAGACAAATACCATAGGATATCATTCATGTGTGGAATCTAAAATACGACACACATCAACATGTCTAAGAAATAGACTCACAGACATAGAGAACAGACTTGTGGTTGCCAAGGGGGAGGTGGGGTTGGGGAGGGATGGATTGGGAGTTCGGGGTTAGCAGAGGCAAACTATTATATACAGGATGGATAAACAACAAGGTCCTATTGTATAGCACAGGAAACTATATTCAATATCCTGTGACAAAACAATGGAAAAGGATATGAAAAAGGATATATATATATGTATATGTATAACTGAGTCACTTTGTTGTATGGAAGAAATTAACACAACATTGTAAATCAACTACACTTCAATAAAATAAAGAAAATAAATTTTTAAAGATTTTAGCTGCGGTTCCATTCAACATTCAAGTAATAAAAATAATATACCCTACTGCAATTTTAAACACTCATTTATGACAGCACTTTACCAGACCTTTACGTGAATTGGGAAGCACTATCTATATTTTGCTGGTATGAAAGCTTAGAGACGTGAAATGCCCACTTAGGTCACGTAAAGAGGAAACGGCGTAGGAGGAAACTTTGCACCCACTCGTCTCAGCCCAGTTTAACCAAATGATTCTCTGTGATTGAGGTAAGAGGACTGGAAGAAGTAACTTTCTTAGCTGGAGTCTGGAAGCATGAGATTCAGTAGAACCTCTATTTTTACTTTTACATCACAACAAATGTGGTTTCACATATGCGAATTTCGCTTGGGTGTAGGCACTAGAGTTTCCTTTTTCTGAGTCTCTCAGCTGTCCTCTGTGGCAGGACGAAAAGAACTGGATACCAGTGACCGTGGAGCACACACTCCGGGTAGCCTGGACAATGCACCGGCTGGAAGTGCTCCCCAGTTCTCTCCGTCAGGGAGGCTGCACTCAAGTCAGCTTCCTGCAGGGGCCCTGGCTTCCTTCCTGTTCCTGCGGGACCACCAGACAATGCAGTAAACAGTGGCCCTATGCCCAGCTGGCCTGGTGCCCTCAGAATCTGATTCCTCCACTGACAAAATTGCTCTCACTCTTGCCCTATGAGAAGAGAGAGAAGCCAGGGGTTCTTTGGAACACTGCTCAGCACAAGAGCCTGGTCCCGGCATCTCTCTCTGAGGGTTCATAGGGTTGGTGGACCTGGACCTTCTCTTCTCTTGATGGTCTCTGATTTGTCAGTTTCTCTGATAAAGCCTGCTCCACGTCACTGCCACGTGGTATTCTAGAATTCGACTTGAGCCCTGTGGCACAGCAGGTCGAGAACGCAAAGGGACCTCTTTCCACAGTCTGCTTTCATTTCTTAAGATTCATTTGGAGCCATTAAGAATTGCAATGAGAATTACATAATTAAGAATTGCAAATAGCTATGTATCCGCACTGTGCAATTCACAGAATATTTTCCTATTCCACATTCTATTTAACTCTCACAACAATCTACCAGTCAAGATTTATTTTTATCATACAGACGACAAATCTAAGTTTCAGACTAGTTAAAAACCTGTCCCCAAAGTGGCAAATCTTGGTCTGGATGTAAAGTCTTCTGTATCCAAGTCCAGGTCTCTCTCTACTGCTCCTGGGAACTTTGGGACACACCTCCAGAAATGAACCAATCATTCTAAGATATTGAAAGCATCCACAGAACAGGTCTTTGCCAGGTGCTGGTGAATTCAAAGCCCCATAAGACGTCACCAAAAACTTCTTTTCTTGTGCCAAATAGGGAAGATCATTTTAATAGCTATTTATTGTTAACATATTTATTATACTTTTCAGTTTGCTCAAAATATAGTGCCCCTATCATGAGACATTACACAAACTTCATAGAAGTGAAGGGGTGAGGATGTCTTAGCTGCTACTCAGCTGGAAGGGAACAAGACATCAGCACTGTCCAAGTCCCCAAGCAACTGTGAGAAGTTATAATCCAATCAAGAGCTTGCTAGACGGGCGTGTCTGTGAGTGAGGCTGAACAGATCTGTCTTCCCATCTGTGATTTGAATTCAGGTGTGTTCTTGGAAGTACATTGCTCTGAAGCCTGTATGTTTTATCAGTAATCCCATTAATGGTGCCCCTCTGGGTTTAGACATGGTGTTACGCTGGAGCCTCAAATTTAATATTTTCAAAGCTGAACTCATCACCTACCCCCTCAAATTGTTATTTCTTAGCCTGATAAGGAATTTAACCATTTCTAGGTGCCCAGTGGGGAGCCTGCCCAGACTCCTCTCTTTCTTCTCACATAGTCATAACTATCAAGTGCTGTAGGTACCACTTCCCAAATATCTTACATATATTCCTTTTTCCATGGTCTTGCCCTTGATGCCTTTCTTTTTATATATATATACATATATATGTATATATATATGTGTATATTTATATATATATATATATTTATTTATTTATGGCTGCGCCGGGTGGCACATGGGATCTTTGTTGCGGCATGTGGGATCTTTTAGTTGTGGCATGCAGACTTCTTAGTTGCAGCATGCAGACTTCTTACTTGTGGCATGTGAACTCTTAGTTGTGGCATGCATGCAGGATCTAGTTCCCTGACCAGGGATTGAACCCAGGCCCCTGCACTGGGAGTGCGAAGTCTTACTCACTGGACCACCAGCGATGCCTTTCAAGGACTATCTTGACATCCTTTGCTGACTGTTTTCCTCCCCTCCCGCCGCCGTCCCTATCAAGGTTTCCTCCACGGGGCTCACTGCCAATAAATCCAAACTCCTACCACTCCCTGAAAAGAACGGCAGCTCTAATGTTATCCTGCCCAGGGGCTCAGCCTTACTGTGCTTTCTCCCTTCTTCTCCATGTCACATTCCAGATCTACTGCACTGACAGTTCCCCAAACTGGCTGTCCTTACTCAGCTTCTCCTCCAAGTCAATCATGCAAGGAAGCGTGTGCCTGGCAAACTCTTACTTCTCTCTCAAGCATCCCTGTCTTGTAAGGACTTTCCTAACTCCTCCCAACTCTCCCTCAGTTGGCCTTTAAATTTTCTTGCACTGGTTTTGGTGTATCCTGCAGTGTCTTCTTCAGAGCACTGATTGTTTTATGTCATCTATTTGTGTGTGTGGTTTTTTCCTAACTAGGTTTTGAGTACCTTGAGGACGAAGAGCATGTTCTATTTGTCACTGTATCCCCAGCACTTGGAATGACGGCTGACAAAAATGAATTTCACTTGGATTCACACACAAGATTTCCCTTTTCCTTCTGAATATGTCGACTCTCTTCTGTGGTAGTAGAAAAAGAACTGAACAGTCTGGGTTCCCTGGACAATGGAACATCTGGGACAGTGCTCTCATTTCTGGCCAGGGAGGCTGCACTCAAAGTCTGCTTCCCAAAGGGGGTGTGAGTCAAAGCTGAACAGAGAAATGAATCTGAGAGAGCCCACGGAACTTGCTGAAGGACCCACAACTAGTAAGAAGCGACAGGAACGTAAGTCAGGGCAGGGGTTCTTGTTATTGCCATTCTCTGTTTTATTCCCAGTACCTAGAAGACTCCCTGGCACATTAGAGCTCCATCAATATTTGTTGAGTAAATGACTGACAGAATGAAGGACTGACTGACTGACTGACTGAAAAGTTATCTTCAAAGCCCAGGTCTTTCTGATTTCATTCTCCTGACTTCTAGTTTTTGTACTGGGTATGAATGTGTGTGTGTGTGTGTGTGTGTGCGTGCGTGTAGATACACCTTTCAAACAAAATTAAAAAGTGAATATCATGATTTCCTCTTTACGATAAAACACAATTAAAGAATAATGATAACTATTTATACACACACACACACACACACACACACACACACACACACAAATTCTAGGCCACTGAAACGTTCAGCCTTGGTAATTCATTTCATTTACTAAAAGAAAAATGGCTTTTGGAAAATAAGTATCCAACCTGACAATCTTATAACTTTACATTCAGAATTAGTTTTCAGTAAACTGGTAGGATGACCTTGTCTTGTAAATTGTCCCAAATAGTGTAAAACAGAGGCGACAATAGTACATTGTGGTTGGTCATGTGAGGAAATGCAGGACTTTGCTCTCTGCTGCCGCCCAGAGGCGGGAATGTAGCACAGCCGGCCTCTCCACGTGTCAGAAAACCAGAAGCAGGTGCGGGATGTGTGCGTCTGGGAAGAACCGCACTCAAGTTTATATTCTTCCTCTCCAACTCCTGGGGCCTTTTTCTTACGCAATGACAGCTGATTTATCTTTATCTATTACTGACACAGAACCAGCCATTCACCGTGAAGCAGGACAAAAGCCAGTAGAGGGATGAAAGAAACCCTAAATAGATCTTCCTTGAACTGATTTGTATCAGAGTTATGAACAGTTCAAGGCATAAAAGAAAAGTAGACCGGTAAGCACTGTTGCTGAAACCGAGAGCAAAGCACAATTTTTTCCCTTTCTTGGTCCCCCTCTGTCTTTTTCTTTTTTTTTTTTCTCATCCAGCTACTCAAAGCAAACATTGCAGGAGGTGGAAGCACGCACCACAGGAGGCTGTTTGCAGAGACCGCTCTCACACGCCTGCACACGGGCTCCCTGCCCGCGGCCGCCCCCTCTATTGTCACAAAGCACATTTTATAATGCAAATCACTGTCTACTACATGGCTCATTATTTCCCTCTCTGAATAAAATATGAACACATCAATTATGTGTTCTTCTATTCTAAATGCCTACCCTTGTAGCACTGACCTCTTTCCACTTTTATATTTTTCAGAACGTCCCTGACATTTGCCAACTGGGTTAGCTCTAAACCTTTCTAACCTATTATCTTATTACTTCAGCACTTTTCACATCTTCTCTTCCGTCTAATTAGTGTGACCTACAGGCGCGCTAGGAGGGCGAGCTCGCACGCTAGCCCCGCACTCACCACTGCTTGTAATCCGCGTCACAGTTGCAGTAGTATTTGGGGTCCGTGCAGTTGCGCTCGATGCCGCAGGCGCATTTCTGAATTCCGGGCCCGGAGCCGCCCCAGTAGTAGTGCTTCTCGTTGGCTTTGCCCACCCACCAGGTGTAAGGGCTTCCATCTGCAAGAAAGGGGAAAGGCACACTGAAACAGGACCAGGACCCCGTCACTGTCGTGTCACACTTACATCCCCCCAACCCAGGAGCGGCATCTCTCTCTGATAGACTGAACATCATTCAACCCTCTTAGAAGTCAATGCAATTCAATAACAGGAATATTTAATAAAAAAATATCAGAGGGATTGCTAAGCTCAAGTTTTCCCACTGGGGTATGCACCTCTTCCTTTGAAAGACATGTTTACGTTCAAGCTGTAGGAATTTAGGGGACTGTTCTGTAAATTGGCTGCCCAGATGGGGTACATCCACAATGAAGGTGTGTAGGCCATGCACCGATTCTTTAATATACAACTCAGTTCATGGCTAGTTGTAATTTTTCTGTGAAATGATAGTCATGGAGATGACAGAATATTAGAGCTAAACATGGACTTATGCCTTAGTATGATCTCCTTATTTTACAGGTAAGCAACTTAGGTCCAGAAAGGTTACACAATTCTTTCAATTACACAGCAGATTGGCTCCCAAACCAGAAGTTTGACACTGTATCTCAGAAGACATTGTACAATGCTCTTTATACAATATTACTTTGCTTTATTATTTGGCCTAATATTCACCCATTCATTCATTCACTCATCCAATCATCAAACATCCACTGTGTTTCCATTATGTGTCAAACATTATAAGAAACTCAGCAGAATAATGGAGAGAAAAGATACAGATTGAGAGTTCAGTTCAATTATTATTATGAACACACAGGAGAGTGGGTGAGGGAAAGGAGGTCAGGAAGGAGGGTTTCCTAGAAGAGGTAACATATTTGAGCTATGTCTTGAAGGTTACGTTACCCAGGTGAATAAGGAGGTAAAAGAGAGATACGGACTCCTATGTAAAGGAAGCAGAATGGCAAAGTTCTATACGGAACACGCAAGTAGGAGTGTACCCATCGATGGTACAATAGGGCTGAAGAGATAAGTTTGAGAGGGTAGCAGGAGTAGGTCGCAATAGACAGTGGGTAAGGGTCATAGCACAACAAACTTTGTCCAAACAAGAAGTTATTTTGCCTTGGTTTATTCTTGCTTTTCTGCGTTTACTTCTTCCTATTTAAGAAGGTTGAACTTCATTCTGAAACTAATGGGAAACCATTAAAGTATTTTAAGCAGGAGATTTTCAAGATCAAATTTGTATTTTAAAAGATCTACAGTGAGATGAAAGACAGATTTCAGGGGGATAGAGTCATGGAGGCCAGATGTGATGCTCCTATGTTAATACAAAAGAGAAATAATAAGAGAGTAGTGGAAATGGAGAGGAAGAGAAAGTGGAAAGAGATTTAGGAGGTAGAAGCAGCTTGGGAATGTTGGGATTTGGGTGGGAAGATGGTGTGGAGATTAATCCTGGGTTTCTGGCTCAGGTGACTAAGAGGATGGTGATGTGCTTCACCAAGGTAGATCACAGGGAGGAAGATGAGAAATTTAGGGAAGGTCGAAGAAAGGATGATGAACCTGATACATGAGGTAGGCAAATGGCTATCGAAGTCTGGATCTCAGGAGCATTCTCTGGGCTGAAAATCCCATTTTAGGAACCATCAGGTAAATGATTGGTAGCAGGAGAGACGTCACTGGAATCTTTTGGATTCCAACAGCATTTAGAGAACAGAAAGAGAGGGAGCTGGCCATTGTGCAGGTCAAGAAAGAAAATGGACAGAGAGGGTGGAGGAGAAACAAGCAAAGAATTTCCAGAAAAGCAGTGTGGTCGGCATTGTCAGATTTCATAGCAAAGTCCATTAAGATGAAGGTTTGGACTTTTTCTTTTAATTTGCCAGCTAGACGGTCTTTGTTGAGAGGAGTTTCAGGTGAACGATGGGAAGAAGATGCCAGGCAGCAGCAGGCAGAGGAGGGAAGGGAAGGGAAAGGAAAGGGGAGGCCCTGAGAACAGCCTCCCACGCAGGAAGCTGGGGAATGAATGCAATCTCACGGAGGCCGTGTGGCCAGTAAGCCTGCACTTGACAATTAAAGTCTCCAGGCGTATGACTAACATTCCATCCTAATAACTCACCAGCCCTTCCAGGATGTTAGGTGTACACTTGTCGCAGTATCTGTGCATGTGCTGTGCTTAGCAATAAAAGGAAGAAAAAGTCTTGCACTCAGTGAGCTATCGTGTAAACAGTCACAACATCTAAGCAAATAACACAATAAAGTAAGTGAGGGCCATATTGGAATTGAGTAAAAACTGCTGCTGTGCCTTCTCACCTATGCCAATAGCTTTTTGTTTTTGTTTTTGTTTTATTTAGAGATAGGCAATTTAAAGGTAGGCAACTGTACTGTGAGTTCAGGCTTGATGTAATAAATGAGCAAATGCTCTGAACTTAGAAAGGAGTTATTCAGGTATTGTACTTCATACAAATTTCCAGATTTTCCAGTTGTGTTGACTTGGAAAAGTCACTATTATTCCCTTCACAAGATCATTTATGACACCTGAATCTTAAGAAATACATTTGAGTTGATCTGGCAAGCGGTAGAGAGGGAGATTTCAGCACCCTGCTCCGAAGGCAGGAAGATGCCAGCTCTCTGAGATAAGGGTCCATTCTGAAACCTTGTCTCCCGCGTCTCTGGGGCCTGTTCCAGCAGATAGGGGGCTGTTTGCTTTCTACATTCAAGCTATTTTGCTTCTCGCTTCTCTTTCCATCAGGGTAAAGAGTAACACATCCAACTTCTGATGCTTTCCAATGTTGGAACCATGACCAATAATAAATTCTTGTTTCCTTTTGATGCAGTCAAGAGTTAAAAAAAAAAAAAAAAAGGCTTAAAATATTCCATTTACGGAAACTATAAAATCTGAGCCAGGTCATTTGGTTAGTAAGCTGCACTAGGTCTCTGTTGATTCCATCTCTGGCCGTGATACAGGAAGAGGACAAAGGTGGACGGTGCTGTGCCTACCTTGCAAAGGCCCCTGGGGCCTTCCAGAAAATGACCGAGACTGGTTATCACATCTATTATTCACCACACTGCATCTTTTCAAGCTGACCTAATGCTAAATTCTTTCTCTCAAAAGAAATTTCAGTTACTATCACTGTTTTTGGAAACTAGGGGATACTAACACACCTGGTGGAGGGGAAGAAAGAACCAGACACCCGTAGAACAGGAGTCAATGGGCTGCCTGGCAGGAAATGCCCTTGTTCTGCCCGTACGTCAAAAAGCCCATGAAAGAGTATGTATCTCAGAACCTCAGCTCAATTTCTGATTCTTCCTTCCAGTGGCCAGTAGAAACAACCTAACACTGTTATATTTTTGTCATAAAGAGTGATGATAGATTGCATGAACCAGAGAAGCTGTATGGCTCAGTATTCTTGATAAAAATCAGGACAATGTCAGTCAAGGGAGCAAGGTCATCATCAGCGGCTCCCTCAGCAGGAGACCGAGAAACGCACTGTAGGGGATGTGGAGAAAGAGCCAGCTGATTCCCAACCACGCCTACAGGAGTACCAGGAAGCCCAGGAAAGGAAGACTCATTGTCAAGTTGTTTGGGCTGTGGGTGTTCCAGTAGAAGCCCTAAGCTCTGCATGGGACCCAGGCTCTGAACTAACCTCACATGGCAGACCTCAGGGCAGTTCCTATAGGGAAGGACTCCTGTTAGACATCAGGATGGGATCTAAGAAGGTGATCTGCAGTGACGTTTCTTGCATTCAGTGCAAGAAGGAGACACACTACTGACCAGGTGAGGGTAGCTCAATTTCCCAGTTCTTCCCCCATCCCCACCTTTTTCTCAAGTCACTTCTAGTCTTACATAACTAACGTTCCCAGTTAGGGTGATGCAAAATCAATGTTATTTTGTTCTCCTTCCTAGGAAAATAAGTTAAGTGCAGTACAAAATGTTTTACTTAGCTGTTTCCTCATCTGCCAGGAACAGAAGAATGCCAATAAGAACAACACATTCCAGGGAAAAAGCAAGTTGTACCCTTTGTTATTAGCGTTGGCTACTTTAGTTAAATCAAATCATCATAATTTACCAGTTTGGCATATATTTTATATTCAGCAGGAAGAGAATGGTTCAATCTGTGTTGAGCAAAGAATTGCCTTATTTCAGTGCTGTGCTAACGAAGTGTTACTTTTTGCTTTACAAATCATTACTTACCTATTAATTGGCCTTGGGGGAAAAGAAGTTAAAGGCGATAAAAATGGAAAGACTTTTTAAAAGACAAGATAAGGAGTGGTGAGAAAAGAAACAATTTAATTATCCAGTGCTAAGAGTTCAAGAATTTCTCTGACCTCAGAATATGAAGATTTTTGTTAACTATATTGAGTAGGTGTAATTACTGCAACGAGATTATGAAATGATAAACCACATTCTAGGTTAACTAGAAGCTGAATTATCAAAGTAAGTCATATTGTATTAAAACAGCCAAATATGGATTGAATTAAATGTAATCATGGCACTTCGTACTCACTTAAGACCAAATTTTATTATGCTGAGGATTTTGAGGATTTATTATGGTTTGGATGACTAAACTGAAATAGGGAGAAAGAAAAGAGGCAACTTGTTCCTCCAAATTTAAAGAAACCAACAGATCTCTTATTTTCTCCAATAACAAGTTGTTTCAGAAACACAAGGGCAAATGCATGGGGACTTCTTGATGAAAATGTGGCACATAACTGTGACTTTCAAAATATGTTCTTTAGAACTTCTGGGCTACACAAAGTAACCTAATAGTCTGCTTACATAAATATTATCCTGGCACATCTACGGTAAGACCCAGAATGGTCACTGGGACATTTAATTAGTTTCATTTCATCCACTTTTGCAGAATATTAAAAAGTGTAATACCTAACATTAAATACTGCAAAGGTTTATCGTCTCCAAAATGAAAACTTAAAAGTATATTTTTAGCTTGATGAAACCTAGTCTTATTATATCTACCACTATCTCCTTATCTACAAATTGTGTTAAAGAATCACAGGTGGCTTTTTAGCAGAGGAACTAACTAGAGCAGGTCCAACTGCAGCAGGAACCTGCCTTTCAGTGCTCTGCTTAGCGCCCCCTGCTGACAGCTCCCGTACAGCACTCCCCAGAATGCTGTCTGGCCCGTTCTGGCTGTTTGAAGGCACCTACAGTGCAGGATCCTCTTTCTAAAGAAAGACTCATACTCTGAAAAATCTCCCAGTACCCTTCCATCTTTACCGTGGCACCATCCAATCTTTCTTCCTCCACTTCATCACTAAATTTCAGCTGACCACTCTGATCTGATTACAATTATCCATGGTGACAATATGCTTATTAAGTAAAGATATGTTTAATTCTAGACTGTAGATGCAGAACATTTTTGTACTGGTGAGAACCTTCCATGACCTAGAAAGGAAGGAAGGTAAAAGAACCTTTATAATAGGTTCCAGGTTGGGCTGGAGCAGAGAGGAAATTTGGAGGTGCTGTAGCTACCATAGAGCTCTCCAGATAATCTGATAGTTTGAAAGATATAATTTGAAAGATCAAGCAGGCCAGAATCCCCTTTTCCTTCAGTAAGAGATGTGCGCAGTCCAAGGGCTGCAGAGCCCTAAAGACGATGCTGACAGCTGCCCCTGCCCCCAGCACCGGAAGGAGGAACAGGCCACTTGTCCTAGAGTTCTGTGGCTTAAAGTAGAGGAAGCCTCTCTTCTTGGACATGTGAAATTGGTCCCTACGCAATCACTTCCAGGAACTGCACCAAGGCAGCCCAAGTCTCAGGATCCTCAGAGACAGATGAGGGCTAGGAGGGGATGTCATGGAGGGAGTACTTCCAAGTTTTTTCCCTCTAGTGGGAAATCAGTACAGGGAAGGGTTTCCAACTTACCTAAAAGAAGATTCACCTGAGGCTCTTGTAAACCACATAGATTTCCTGGACTACAGAATAAAATCTATAGAATAAGAATCTCAGAGGAAGATCTTGAGATGCTGTCACTTAATACCCTAGTGATCCTTATCTTCATACAGGTCTGCCTTACACTGACCTGTGGAAATGACAGTGGATTTAGTTCACAGAATAGTGAGAGGCCTGGTGCCCGGGTCCCCTTGGGACACCAATCCAGGACCTGTTTTCTAGGTAAGATCTGAGGAGGTCATCATGGTGCTGACCACAGTAACACCTCCATTTAAAATTCCTAATTATTTTTTCTCTGAATAATGTAGTCACTGTAACCCGCCCCCACTTTTTCTGCAATTTCATAACCATGATCCTGAGTCCAAATGGCTGTATTTTACTATTTAGATTAAGAGCTTTAAAAATAAAACTAAAAATCATATACCTTGGCATTTTCATAGACACAAAAGCCATCATCTCAAGCCACCCATAACTTTCGTGAAATCGCTTCACTGAACCGGGCAACAATATTCTCGTTTGCTTCCCAGCCATCTAGTGCTATGTTGTTCTATGTTAATATAAAGACCAAACAAATAATTAATCCAAAAAAGTCCTGTGCAGTTCATACTGCAGACAGTGATGTAAAATTGGGAAAACTTATAATTTTGAAGTTATAATATAAACATTCAATTTGGTATTAAAGGTGAACATTTTATCTCTCTATGATTGAATGTCATTAAACTCATTTGATTAGGGCTGAATAGAAATGAGTGAAGATGATTAGCTTCATGTTACATCTTTCAGAGTTACATCGGATTTTACTATATTTTATTAATTTGAATAGGGACCAAATTTAGAAATGGAGAATTGAAGTTCAGATCAAAATGGACCTGAACTGAAATGTTAATTCATTAAAAATTAATTTCACTGCATAATATTTAAATTTATTTTATTGAATTGAACTTAATAGATTTCAATCAAGGACTGATTCCACTGAGCAGAATTTGACTGAGTTGAATCAAATCACTTTGAATCCTATTCAAATGAATTAGATTTTATTAATTTGAATGGAATTGAAGTGACAGAGTAGATGGAAGTTCATAATTCTGAGCAGAATTAAGAGAACAGAATAAGCCAACCCACTCTAAGTTAACTTGGCTTCAGTTTCTATACAGGTCATGGGCATTCGTGGTCTCCTCAGTAACTCTGGTTAATTCCTTTGTACCATGGCCCCAGGAACAAATGTGATTAATAGTATCAAAGTGATCGAATGGAACCATATGCTGTTTGTAGGATGTAGTGAAGCACTTTGAGTCTTTTCCACTGGAAAAGCCCTGGCCAATTATATTAAATATTTCTTTTCCTCTTTATAGAACAAATGAAGAAGGAATTAACTGAATCCCAGGGACCATGATTTGTGTGAGTACTGGTTGCTCCCTTATTTTTATTCTCCATTAAATACTGTAGTTACTTGAAAAAACATGCCTTCCCTCAGCCTATTATTTATACTGAATGTCTTAATATCCTGTGCCCTGATTTTATTAATTTTTATTTTATCTTTTAAATATAAAACAAGCACCTCAGCTTGTTCTGTATTTAAAAGATGGCTATAACTTTTCAAATTAGTAGCAAAATATTGTTTTGCAACTGAAATGACATGCTACATACTCAATAAGCACCTTCTTAGGGCTGGAGAGACAATTTGGGGGGTAGAAGTGAAAATATGATTCCTGCCCTTCTAAGGTTCTGAGTTAGTGGAGACTGAGTTATGTTTAGTAGTTTCCAATTATGAAAGCTTTATGCCTGGATATCTGATAGGGCACACACACAGTAAGATGAAAAAGTACACACTGAATGTCACAGGAGCACTTCAGACAGTGGGTCCTATGGGATTCTGGAGAAGGGAGTGATTACCAAGGACCAAGGCGGACTGGAGAGCCTCCATGAAGAGACAGATCTGACTGCAGCTTTGATGGATGGGTAGGATCCAGACAACCGGAATGAGGATATGAGCATTTCAGAATCTCCTGAATGGCTGGGCCAAGGTATGAAGGAAACACCCCACGCATTTCAGGAACTACGGGGTAATCACTTAGGCTGGTGGGGGCAGTGCTGAGAAGTAGAATTTGTGGTGGGAGAAATGGTTATGGGTATTTTCATGATGTTTGCACTTCAGTTTTGTAGTAATGGAAAGTCAAACCTAAGTTTTTTAGATGTTAAAACACTTTACACATACAAATATTATAAGTTTATATAAAGTACAGGGAATAATGATAAAATATATAGCCTTGTACTTAGTTTATCCATTATCATTGGTATATGGTATGTTGTTCTTTGACTTCTAATTTTAATATTAATAAACATGGGCAACATGGGACTGTGTCTAGTTTTTTGCTATTTCAACATGCTCTGTGACAATGTGTAAGAGTCTTTTGAGCATATCCCTATAGTGGAATTTTTAGGTCATATGGTTTGTGCATCTTCAAATTGTTTTCCCAGATCACTTGTATGAATGTAGAATCCCACCGGCAGTATATAAAACTTTCAGTTGATCAAATCCTTGACAACCTCTGGTCTTAAGCTGTTAATTTTGACAACTGGTGAATGACAAATAGTATCTTTTTTTGGTTTTAGTTATAATTCCCTGATTGTTTGCCTTTCCATTTAATTTTTCATTTATATTTCCTTATTTTAAAAAATATCTGTTCAATTTTTTGCATATTCTTATTGGATTTTTTCAGTTTTATTGATTAGTAGAAAATGCTTAGGAAAATGATACTTTAATAATTATAATAATGCAAATTTCATTTTTTTAGTCCTTTTTTTTTTCTTCTTCCAGAACTCTAATTAGATATGTATTAGAAGTTATTGATCTAATTTCTTGCTTTTAATCTCTCCTTCATATTTAACAGCTCTTTGTCTTACTAATCTTTCTAATCTTACTAATTAAGATTACTAAAGATCTTACTAATCTTACTAATCTTTCCCAGATTTCTGGGAACCTTCTTCAGATTCTGTTTTCCATTTAACTAGTCTCACTTCAGCTGGGTAGAAACTGCTATTTAAGTCTCTTAAGCTTTTAATTTTATCCATTACATTTTGATTTCTATAATGTTTATTTGGCTCTTTTTCAAATGCTACTAATGACTTTTGATAGTGTCTTCCATCATCATCTCTTCAATTTCTCCTTAAAAATACATCTGATCCAATAATTCCAATATTTAAGTCTTTGCAGGACTGAAAATGCTATTAGTTATTTCTGTTGACTCACAATTGTGGTATCTTGGTTCACTACACATTTCTTGATTATTTTTTCCTTTGAGATCATATTCCTTGGAAATGCATCTCTGGGAATTCTTTGAGGTCCAGCTGAACCTCTCAGATAGTTTATATTTACTTTTATCAGATACCTGGGGGGTATTACCAAGCTGAGACCTCTTTAGAATATATTTTCAGCTTGAATTTTTTTTTCCAACCGTGCAAATAGTGTGAAATTGACCTGTAAACAGGCATCAGAACAGGCTTTTTGTTACACAGCTTCGAGGGATAATTTCTTTCTTTTTCTCTTTACCTCCATCCAAGGTCCAGACTGTCAAAATTCCTATTCTACCTTCCTTTGCAGAGTGGGTTTTTAGGTTTTTTTTTCACTGAGAGTCTAGACTCTTGGATTCTGTTTTCCATAAAGGGATATTTGATTCAACTCATCACTTGGTATGACCTTTCTTCCCCACATAGTCATGGAAACTGAAAATGAAGGTTGCAAGGAACTGGCAGAAGCCTTTAGGCCAGTTATGGCTTTAGCAGTCATTATGCTGTTGGTCCATGGTTTTGCTACTAAGGATCTTCCTCACTTTCATTCAAGCTCAATTGTACATTTCAAAGGATTTAAAAAATATTTTTTGCATGCAATTTTAAATGTTTATAGGGGAGGGCTTTCATGGTACCTATTTGGTCTAATCCTGTAGTAGAAGTCTGTTCCTGTGGGTTTTAAAGCAAGTGAGAAGCATGTCGATGTGATGCTCTGGGATGTGCCATGAGGGAAAGGAGACTAGAAACAGAGGAACCGTTCTAGGAATGATGTGATAAAGACTTGGAGGATCGTGAACACGTCCCATTACAGAGGCAGGGGTCAAATATACCATAAAAGGGAATCAGTGGGATTCGAGAACCAGATGGGACAGCTGGTGGTGACTCCTTGGTTTTAAGGTTAAGCAAATTTGAACGTTTTGAAAGAATTTTCTGTTTCAGAGGAGGGTGTTGGTTCGCAGAAAAGAAGTTCGGTTTGATTTTACATAGGGTGAATTTGAGGTGTTAATGGGTCTCAATTGGGGCTGGTTCTACCTCCTCAGGTGTGATTTAGAAACAGTTGTAAGGTGCTACTGGCATTTAGTGCCCTGGGTCCAGGGATGCTAAATGTCCGGCAGTGTGTGAGATAGTCTTGTACAACAAGAGCTCTCCCACTGCAAATGCCAACAGTACGCTGGTGGAGAAGCCCTTTGATATAGCAATGGTCAGATGAGGATACACAGGAGACAAGATTTGTGACTTCAAGAGAGAGATCAGAGCCAAAGCTGTGAATCTGTGAGTCATCCATAGTAATGACAGAAACTGAGAGGGGACATCGTACTTGGAATGGGATCAGGGGGCAGCTGAGCGCTTGCCTCAAGGTATGCCCACAACAGAGGAGAAGAAGAAAGACTTAAAAAAAAGAGGCAGCTGCAAAGAGGAAAGATAATCAAGGCAGTGTAGTCTGAAGAAAGGTTACTTCTCTGAAGTCTGCTCTCATTCTCATTCCTGAAGGCAACTTATATTACTCCCGTCTTTGTGTTAAGCCACAGTCTATACAGACCTGAGTTACTGCATTCATCATATCGCGGTGCAACTGTTTCATGTGCTCACTTGATCAACCAAGCTTGATCAACATCAGTGGATTTGAGGCTTAGGGGGTCACTGATGAAACTGAAGGGCAGTTTCATGTTTCAAGTAATCAAACTTCAAGAGATCAAGGTAATGAGGATGTAAGGAAGCAAATGTGAATAATCAAAACAGGGAAGCCCCACGAGTATGAGGAAAGAGAGACCAGCTAAGGGGTGATCAGGGAGCAAGTGCAGATTCTACAAGACAGGGGGGTTGCAAAGAGAATAAGATGAAAGCTGTGACGATTGGGCCAATGTCGATCAATAACTATTGGGTTGGACAAAAAGTTCATTCGGGCTTTGCCGTTAAAAACCCGAGCGAACTTTTTGGCCAACCAAATACAATCGCTATAATGATTCTTACTGCATCTTCCTAGCATACAGGAGTCTGAATCAACCCCACATAAACACTGCCTTGGAGAAGATCTCAGGCCAGCTTCCTTATATCCAACCCACTCTGATGAAGATGCTACTGGGGGCATCATGGAAAGGACAAGAGGGAAGGATAAGCCTTGATGCCAAGGAGTTTTGAACTAATCCCATCTTCTCTACTACAAGTTAAAAAACAAAATAAAAACTAATGACATTAAAATAATTAGCCTTGACCTTTAACCCTGTCATACTACTCTCAAGACAGTAATTTGTTA
The DNA here is from genome assembly GCF_009873245.2 of Balaenoptera musculus. NCBI lineage: Eukaryota > Metazoa > Chordata > Mammalia > Artiodactyla > Balaenopteridae > Balaenoptera > Balaenoptera musculus. Next base: position 8,356,283 of record NC_045793.1, read on the forward strand.
CTATCTGAAAAATGTGATCTTCGAAGATGGTGGCGTAGAAGGACGTGCTCTCACTCCCTCTTGCAAGAACACCAGAATCACAACTAACTGCTTAACGATTATCGACAGGAAGACACTGGAACTCACCAGAAAAGATACCCCACATCCGAAGACAAAGGAGAAGCCACAATGAGACGGTAGGAAGGGCGCAATCACAATAAAATCAAATCCCATAACTGCTGGGTGGGTGACTCAACAGACTGGAGAACACTTATACCACAGAAGTCCACCCACTGGAGTGAAGGTTCTGAGCTCCACATCAGGCTTCCCAACCTGGGGGTCCGGCAACGGGAGGAGGAATTCCTAGAGAATCAGACTTTGAAGGCTAGCGGGATTTGATTGCAGGACTTCAACAGGACTGGGCGAAACAGAGACTCCACTCTTGGAGAGCACACACGAAGTAGTGTGCCCATCAGGACCCAGGGGAAGGAGCAGTGACCCCAGGGGAGACTGAACCAGACCTACCTGCTAGTGTTGGAGGGTTTCCTGCAAAGCTGGGGGGTAGCTCTGTCTCACCATGAGGACAAGGACACTGGCAGCAGAAGTTCTGGGAAGTACTCCTTGGTGTGAGCCCTCCCAGAGGTTGCCATTAGCCCCACCAAAGAGCCCAGGTAGGCTCCAGTGTTGGGTTGCCTCAGGCCAAACAACCAACAGGGAGGGAACACAGCCCCACCCATCAGCAGTCAAGCAGATTAAAGTTTTACTGAGCTCTGCTCACCAGAGCAACCAGTCCCTCCCAACAGGAAACTTGCACAAGCCTCTTACACAGCCTCACCCACCAGAGGGCAGAGAGCAGAAGCAAGAAAAACTACAGTCCTGCAGCCTGTGGAACAAAAACCACATTCACAGAAAGATAGACAAGATGAAAAGGCAGAGGACTATGTACCAGATGAAGGAACAAGATAAAACCCCAGAAAAACAACTAAATGAAGTGGAGATAGGCAACCTTCCAGAAAAAGAATTCAGAATAATCATAGTGAAGATGATCCAGGACCTTGGAAAAAGAATGGAGGCAAAGATCAAGAAGATGCAAGAAATGTTTAACGAACATCTAGAAGAATTAAGGAGCAAACAAACAGAGATGAACAATACAATAACTGAAACGAAAACTACACTAGAAGGAATCAATAGCAGAATAACTGAGGTAGAACAACAGATAAGTGACCTGGAAGACAGAATGGTGGAATTCACTGCTGTGGAACATAATAAAGAAAAAAGAATGAAAAGAAATGAAGACAGCCTAAGAGACCTCTGGGACAACATTAAACGTACCAACATTCACATTATAAGGGTCCCAGAAGGAGAAGAGAGACAGAAAGGACCCGAGAAAATATTTGAAGAGATTATACTCAAAAACTTCCCTAACATGGGAAAGGAAATAGGCACCCAAGTCCAGGAAGTGCAGAGATTCCCATACAGGATAAACCCAAGGAGAAACACGCCGAGACACATAGTAATCAAATTGGCAAAAATTAAAGACAAAGAAAAATTACTGAATGCAGCAAGGGAAGAACAACAAATAACATACAAGGGAACTCCCATAAGGTTAACAGCTGATTTCTCAGCAGAAACTCTACAAGCCAGAAGGGAGTGGCATGATATACTTAAAGTGATGAAAGGTAAGAACCTACAACCAAGATTACTCTACCCGGCAAGGATCTCATGCAGATTCAATGGAGAAATCAAAAGCTTTACAGACAAGCAAAAGCTAAGAGAATTCAGCACCACCAAACCAGCTCTACAACAAATGCTAAAGGAACTTCTCTAAGTGGGAAACACAAAAGAAAAGGACCTACAAAAACAAAGCCGAAACAATTAAGAAAATGGTAATAGGAACATACATCTCGATAATTACCTTAAACATGAATGGATTAAATGCTCCAACCAAAAGACACAGGCTTGCTGAATGGATACAAAAACAAGATCCATATATATGCTGTCTACAATAGACCCACTTCAGACCTAGGGACACATACAGACTGAACGTGAGGGCATGGAAAAAGATATTCCATGCAAATGGAAATCAAAAGAAAGCTGGAGTAGCAATACTCATATCAGATAAAACAGACTTTAAAATAAAGAATGTTACAAGAGACAAGGAAGGACACTACATAATGATCAAGGGATCAATCCAAGAAGAAGATATAACAATTATAAATGTATATGCACCCAACTTAGGAGCACCTCAATACATAAGGCAACTGCTAAGAGCTATAAAAGAGGAAATCGACAGTAACACAATAATAGTGGGGGACTTTAACACCTCACTTACACCAACTGACAGATCATCCAAACAGAAAATTAATAAGGAAACACAAGCTTTAAATTACACAATAGAACAGATAGATTTAATTGATATTTATAGGGCATTCCATCCAAAAACAGCAGATTACACTTTCTTCTCAAGTGCGCATGGAACATTCTCCAGGATAGATCGCATCTTGGGTCACAAATCAAGCCTCAGTAAATTTAAGAAAATTGAAATCATATCAAGCATCTTTTCTGACCACAAGGCTATGAGATTACAAATCAATTACGGGGAAAAAGACGTAAAAAACACAAACACATGGAGGCTAAACAATACGTTACTAAATAACCAAGAGATCACTGAAGAAATCAAAGAGGAAATCAAAAAATACCTAGAGACAAATGACAATGAAAACACGACGATCCAAAACCTATGGGAGGCAGCAAGAGCAGTTGTAAGAGGGAAGTTTATAGCTATAAAAGCCTACCTCAAGAAACAAATTTGAAACAAATAAACAAATAAACAAACCTCATATAAACAATCTAACCTTACACCTAAAGGAACTAGAGAAAGAAGAACAAACAAAACCCAAAGGTAGCAGAAGGAAAGAAATCATAAAGATCAGAGCAGAAATAAATGAAATAGAAACAAAGAAAACAATAGCAAAGATCAATAAAACTAAAAGCTGGTTCTTCGAGAAGATAAATTGATAAACCACTAGACAGACTCATCAAGAAAAAGAGGGAGAGGACTCAAATCAATAAAATTAGAAATGAAAAAGGAGAAGTTACAACAGACACTGCAGAAATACAAAGCATCCTAAGAGACTACTACAAGCAACTCTATGCCAATAAAATGGACAACCTGGAAGAAATGGACAAACTCTTAGAAAGCTATAACCTTCCAAGACTGAACCAGGAAGAAATAGAAAATATGAACAGACCAATCACAAGTAATGAAATTGAAACTATGATTAAAAATCTTCCAACAAACAAAAGTCCAGGACCAGATGGCTTCACAGGTGAATTCTATCAAACTTTTAAAGAAGAGCTAACAACACCCATCCTTCTCAAACTCTTCCAAAAATTTGCAGAGGAAGGAACACTCCCAAACTCATTCTATGAGGACACCATCACCCTGATCCCAAAACCAGACAAAGATACTACAAAAAAAAAGAAAATTAGAGACCAATATCACTGATGAATATAGATGCAAAAATCCTCCACAAAATACTAGCAAACAGAATCCAACAACACATTAAAAGGATCATACACCACGATCAAGTGGGATTTATCCCAGGGATGCAAGGATTCTTCAATATACGCAAATCAATCAATGTGATACACCATATTAACAGAATGAAGGAGAAAAACCATATGATCATCTCAATAGATGCAGAAAAAGCTTTTGACAAAATTCAACACCCATTTATGATAAAAACCCTCCAGAAAGAAGGCATAGAGGGAACTTACCTCAACCTAATAAAATATATGACAAACCCACAGCCAACATCATTCTCAATGGTGAAAAACTGAAAGCATTTCCTCTAAGATCAAGAAGAAGACAAGGATGTCCACTCTCACCACTATTATTCAACATAGTTTTGGAAGTCCTAGCCATGGATGGCAATCAGAAAAGAAAAAGAAATAAAAGGAATACAAATTGGAAAAGAAGAGGTAAAACTGTCACTGTTTGCAGATGACATGATACTATACATAGAGAATCCGAAAGGTGCCACCAGAAAACTACTAGAGCTAATCAATGAATTTGGTAAAGTTGCAGGGTACAAAATTAATGCACAGAAATCTCTTGCATTCCTATATACAAATGATGAAAAATCTGAAAGAGAAATTAAGGAAACACTCCCATTTACCATTGCAACAAAAAGAATAAAATACCTAGGAATAAACCTAGCGAGGGAGAAAAAAGACCTGTATGCAGAAAACTATAAGACACTGATGAAAGAAATTAAAGATGATACCAACAGATGGAGAGATATACCATGTTTTTGGATTGGAAGAATCAATATTGTGAAAATGACTATACTACCCAAAGCAATCTACAGATTCAATGCAATCCCTATCAAATTACCAATGGCATTTTTTACAGAACTAGAACAAAAAATCTTAAAATTTGTATGGAGACACAAAAGACCCTGAATAGCCAAAGCACTCTTGAGGGAAAAAAGCAGAGCTGGAGGGCTTCCCTGGTGGCGCAGTGGTTGAGAATCTGCCTGCCAATGCAAGGGACACGGGTTCGAGCCCTGGCCTGGGAAGATCCCACATGCCGCGGAGCGGCTGGGCCCGTGAGCCACAATTACTGAGCCTGCGCATCTGGAGCCTGTGCTCCGCAACAAGAGAAGCCGCGATAGTGAGAGGCCCGCGCAATGCGATGAAGAGTGGCCCCCACTTGCCGCAATTAGAGAAAGCCCTCGCACAGAAACGAAGACCCAACACAGCCATAAATAAATAAATAAAATAAAATAAAATAAAAATTAAAGAAAAAAAAATCAAAAACCTTGTTTAAAAAAAAAAAAAAAGCAGAGCTGGAGGAAGCAGATTCCCTGACTTCAGACTATACTACAAAGCTACAGTAATCAAGAAAATATGGTACTGGCACAAAAACAGAAATATAGATCAATGGAACAGTATAGAAAGCCCAGAGATAAACTCACGCACATATGGTCAACTCATCTATGATAAAGGACGCAAGGGTATACAATGGAGAAAAGACAGTCTCTTCAATAAGTGGTGCTGGGAAACCAGGACAGCTACATGTGAAAGAATGAAATTAGAACACGCCCTAACACCATACACACAAAAAAAATCAAAATGGATTAGAGACCTAAATGTAAGACCGGACACTATAAAACTCTTAGAGGAAAACATAGGCAGAACACTCTTTGACATAAATCACAGCAAGATCTTTTTTGATCCACCTCCTAGAGTAATGGAAATAAAAACAAAAATAAACAAATGGGACCTAATGAAACTTAAAAGCTTTGGCACAGAAAAGGAAACCATAAACAAGACGAAAAGACACCCCTCAGCATGGAAGAAAATATTTGCAAATGAATCAACAAACAATTAATCTCCAAAATATATAAACAGCTCATGCAGCTCAATATTATAAAAACAACCCAATCCAAAAATGGGCAGAAGACCTAAATAGACATTTCTCTAAAGAAAACATACAGATGGCCAAGAAGCACATGAAAAGCTGCTCAACACCACTAATTATTAGACAAATGCAAATCAAAACTACAATGAGGTATCACCTCACACCAGTCAGAATGGGCATCATCAGAAAATCTACAAACAACAAATGCTGGAGAGGGTGTGGAGAAAAGGGAACCCTCTTGTACTGTTGGTGGGAATGTAGATTGATACAGCCACTATGGAGAACAGTATGGAGCTTCCTTAAAAAACTAAAAATAGAACTACCATATGACCCAGCAATCCCACTAGTGGGCATATACCCAGAGAAAACTATAATTCAAAAAGACACATGCACCCCAATGTTCATTGCACCACTATTTACAATAGCCAGGTCATGGAAGCAACCTAAATGCCCATCGACAGAAGAATGGATAAAGAAGAGGTGGTACATATATACAATGGAATATTACTCAGCCATAAAAAGGAAGGAAATTGGGTCATCTGTAGAGACGTGGATGGATCTAGAGAATGTCATACAGAGGGAAGTAAGTCTGAAAGAGAAAAACAAATATCGTATATTAACACATATATGTGGAACCTAGAAAAACAGTACAGATGAACCAGTTTGCAGAGCACAAATTGAGACACAGATGTAGAGAACAAACGTATGGACACCAAGGGGGGAAAGTGGCGGGGGCTGTTGGTGGTGGCGGGATGATTTGGGAGATTGGGAATGACATGTATACACTGATGTGTATAAAATGGATGACTAATAAGGATAAAAAAAAATTAATAAGTAAAATCATCTTCACCAACAGCAAAAAAAAAAAAGAAATAGAAAAATGTGGGCATCCTTTAACAGCAGAGTAAGACACTGCTTATGTAACAGGCAACCTGAGGTCATGAATCACACCTGCCATTCAGTGGAGGTAGAACCCCTTTCTGGTTCACAGGACACCAAGCCCTCAGTCATTCATTATCCATCCGTTACCGGGCCCTTTTCCCAGGGAACTAAGATGCTAAAGCCTTTCTCGATGGCACAGCAGTTAATAAAAGTGGCACAAATTCAAAGTCCTCCAATCTCACAGAAGAGCAGTGAGATGACAAAAATTCCACAACAAGTGTCATATTTTTCAAGTGGGTAAAAGGGATACTTAAACAGTGAAACCTCTAAAATTGGTGCTTATGTTTTTTTTTTCCCCCTACAACAAAAGAATTGAACACCAAAGCACAGGAGCAATGTTTCCTTGTAAGTATTTAACTAAAACTTCTCTTATTAGCCTGCTGATTAACCTGCTGATATTAAATGAGATTCTTCAAAGACCTTCACATTGTGTCAATTAGTCACTTTTTTTCCAGCAAGGCAACTGATTTCAGTTTGATTGTAATGAATGCAACAAATTATATAACATTCAGATACACTCTTTGGTTACTGTTGCCTTGGAGCTCTGCATGAATAATTTTATTAAGATGCCTATTAGGAACTAAACTCTAAAACTTAGCGAAGCCACCTGCCTCTCTCATTTTAAGTGTTAATTTTCTTTATAACCTGCCTGGACACATTGTCCCACTTTTTATTAAGAATAACACACTTCCCTATTTCTCTATTGCTAACCTCTCACTTGTTGCAGGGCTTCTGTCCTCCTGTTGTTATCTCTACCTGGAGTCCTTCAACCCTTCCCTGGCTGTTCTTGGCTTTCTTCAGGCTTCAACTTAAATGTCACCTCCTCAGAGATGAAGTCTGGGACAACCCATCAAAAGTTGAAGCTTCTGTTATTCTCTCTCAGAGCACATGGTTTTATTTAATTATGCTGTTCATCACTATCTGTGATTACATTATTTCCCTGCTTGTTCACTGTTTGCTGAATGTAAGCCCCCTGAGAGCAGTGACACTGTTGTTCCCATCTCTACTACACCCCCTGCTCTTGGCTTGACACAATGAATATTTGCTGAACTTACAAATGATAATTATTTTTGCCTATTGATATTACACAGATCTCCAAAGTAGCCACAGCCTATCACTGACTCTTTTTTTTTTTAACATCTTTATTGGAGTATAATTGCTTTACAATGGTGTGTTAGTTTCTTCCTTATAACAAAGTGAATCAGCTATACATATACATATATCCTCATATCTCTTCCCTCTTGCATGCATCTCCCTCCCTCCCACTCTCCCTATCCCACCCCTCTAGGTGGTCACAAAGCACCAAGCTGATCTCCCTGTGCTATGTGGCTGCTTCCCACTAGCTATCTATTTTACGTTTGGTAGTGTATATATGTCCATGCCACTCTCTCACTTTGTCCCAGCTTACCCTTCCCTCTCCCCGTGTCCTCAAGTCCATTCTCTAGTAGGTCTGCGTCTTTATTCCCGTCTTGCCCCTAGGTTCTCCATGACCATTTTTTTGTTTGTTTTTAGATTCCGTATATATGTGTTAGCATACGGTATTTGTTTTTCTCTTTCTGACTTACTTCACTCTGTATGACAGACTCTAGGTCCATCCACCTCACTACAAATGACTCAATTTCGTTTCTTTTTATGGCTGAGTGATATTCCATTGTATGTATGTGGCACACCTTCTTTATCCATTCATCTGTTGATGGACACTTAGGTTGCTTCCATGTCCTGGCTATTGTAAATAGAGCTGCAATGAACATTGTGGTACCTGACTCTTTTTGAATTATGGTTTTCTCAGGGTATATGCCCAGTAGTGTAGTGGGATTGCTGGGTCATATGGCAGTTCTATTATTAGTTTTTTAAGGAACCTCCATACTGTTCTCCATAGTGGCTGTATCAATCTACATTCCCACCAACAGTGCAAGAGGATTCCCTTTTCTCCACACCTTCTCCAGAATTTATTGTTTGTAGATTTTTTGATGACGGCCATTCTGACTGGTGTGAGATGATATCTCATTATAGTTCTGATTTGCATTTCTCTAATGACTATTGATGTTGAGCTTTCTTTCATGTGTTTGGAAGTTTTAGCCACAGCAATCAGAGAAGAAAGAGAAATAAAAGGAATCCAAATCGGAAAAGAAGAAGTAAAGCTGTCACTGTTTGCAGATGACATGACACTATACATAGAGAATCCTAAAGATGCTACCAGAAAACTACTAGAGCTAATCAATGAATTTGGTAAAGTAGCAGGATACAAAATTAATGCACAGAAATCTCTTGCATTCCTATACACTAATGATGAAAAATCTGAATGTGAAATTAAGAGAACACTCCCATTTACCAGTGCAACAAAAAGAATAAAATATCTAGGAATAAACCTACCTAAGGAGACAAACCTGTATGCAGAAAACTATAAGACACTGATGAAAGAAATTAAAGATGATACAAATAGATGGAGCGATATACCATGCTCTTGGATTGGAAGAATCAATATTGTGAAAATGACTATACTACCCAAAGCAATCTACAGATTCAACGCAACCCCTATCAAACTACCAGTAGCATTTTTCACAGAACTAGAACAAAAAATTTCACAATTTGTATGGAAACACAAAAGACCCCCGAATAGCCAAAGCAATCTTGAAAAAGAAAAATGGAGCTGGAGGAATCAGGCTCCCTGTCTTCAGACTATATTACAAAGCTACAGTAATCTAGACAGTATGGTACTGGCACAAAAACAGAAATATAGATCAATGGAACAGGATAGAAAGCCCAGAATAAACCCATGCACATATGGTCACCTTATCTTTGATAAAGGAGGCAAGAATATACAATGGAGAAAAAACAGCCTCTTCAATAAGTGGTGCTGGGAAAACTGGACAGCTACATGTAAAAGAATGAAATTAGAACACTCCCTAACACCATACACAAAAATAAACTCAAAATGGATTAAAGACCTAAATGGAAGGCCAGACAGTATAAAACTCTTAGAGGAAACATAGGCAGAACACTCTATGACATAAATCACAGCAAGATCCTTTTTGACCCACCTCCTAAAGAAATGGAAATAAAAACAAAAATAAACAAATGGGACCTAATGAAACTTAAAAGCTTTTGCACAGCAAAGGAAACCATAAAAAGACGAAAAGACAACCCTCAGAATGGGAGAAAATAGTTGCAAATGAAGCAACTGACAAAGGAGATTTACAAAATTTACAAGCAGCTCATGCACCTCAATATCAAAAAACAAACAACCCAATCCAAAAATGGGCAGAAGACCTAAATAGACATTTCTCCAAAGAAGATATACAGATTGCCAACTATCACTGACTCTTTAATGCAAGTGCACACTCTGTGCCCAAGTGGAACACATGATCTTCCCTCCAGATGCGCTCCACCTCCCACTCCGCATCTCTGTAGAGGGTGGAGCATTATTCCATCTCTTAGGATGGAAATCAGAGTCCCTGCACTTTCTCCTTGTCGGTCATTTACTCCATCACTCTTCCTGTTCTATATCTCTCAAGTCCCTGCCTGCTTCTGCCCCCTCCCCCCTCCGCCTCTCCCCTCTAATATGGAGCACCACCTTAGACTCCTCTGCATCTCCTTATGCCAGATGTGCTCACTTTGAACACATGCTCTCACTCTCCCAAGGGGAGTTTTCACAAAAAACTACTTTCAGTAGCTCTTTGCTGCCTCAATATCAAATCTCATCACCAAACTCTTTATAATAAGGGTTCTGCCCATTACATGCAGTCTTCCTCCTGCTGACACACATTACCACCCCCAGACACAGAGAACCGGCCCCAGTCCCTGAATATATCATGCTTCCCCGTATCTCTGTGTCTTGCTCATGCTGTTCTCATAGCCATGCCTCTGTGGGGACCTATGGTCGCCTTCTCCGGGAGTCTTTCCAATGCCTGATCTACTCTCCCTTCCCCACCCAAGTCAGATTAAGTGACATGCCGTTTACTTCAAGAAACAACAAAATGCATTGATGGCTTATTACGTGCTAGGGGCAGGGGACACACAGTGATAAACTACGTTCTTAGCTGCTTGCAGCCCAGTTCAGGCTGGGGTAGACAGGGGACAGAGGAATTACCTATTACAAAGGGCTATGCTGTGATGGATGCCTTTCGTAGGATCCCTTTTCACCCTCCGCTTACCCCTCCCCTGGCACTTCTCAGTGGGTCTGAACTTGCCCATGCATGCGTCTTCCAGTCTGGACTGTGTGCCCTTTGGGGGCAGGGGCAGCTTACTCATCTCTGTTTTTCCCTCTCTCTGTCCTGTGTCTGGGGTGCTCTGAGCCTCCACAGCTGTTGGTGGACAGAATGGATGTCTGGGCAGCTGCTGGAGGAAGCTGACAGCTGAGCAAGCATGGCTGCACTCAATGGTTTCCTTGTTTACACGTCTGCACCTCTAGACTGGAGGGATTGCCAGTGTTAGTCAGATGGTGTCAAGCCTCTTCTCACCCTCATCTCACTATGAGTGGAAGCCGGAGTCCTGGCCATGTTGCCTGTGATTTGCATCCCTGCCCATCTGCACCCCCTGCTCTAATTTCATCTGCTTCCTCTTCCCCTCCTCAAGCTGCTCCAGCCATGCTACCCACTGTCGTTCCTCAAACATCCAAGCACACTCCCACCTCAGGGCCTTTGCAGGTGCCATTATTTCCACTTGGAATCCTTTCCCCCTAATATTCACCAGACCTCATACTCTCCCTGCTCAGATGTTGCTCAATGACACCTTATTAGGGTGGCTTTCTCTTAATAACCTGCCTAAAATAGCATCATTCCTTCCCTTCCTATCCCCTACCCTGACCTGTTTACTCCTTAGCATTTATTATTGCCAGATACATGATGTACTGTTTTGTTTACTGTTTACTTTCTGTCTCCTCCTCCCCCCACTAGAGCTTAAGATCCATCAGAGCCCAGCTTCTATTTCCGGTCTCTGAAAAATACTGCCTGTCCATAGTGGGTATTCTACAAATATTTTTCAGACACATGAATGCAAGTTCTTATTTCTATTTCCTTTTTTTCCTATCCAAGCAAATAAGAAAAAAAAATCATATGCACATTCTGGTGTTTGGGAATTTAAAATTTGTTTTTGTTTGTTTTGTTTTTACTTTCAGTATTCTTTGTCCTATTGGCTGATAGTGGATTTCACCTGAGGCAACTTTATCCTACCTATTCACAGTTTCTCCTGGCCTCTGGTGATTTCAGAAATACTGCAATTTGTCTCTAAAAAGTTATAGCAATTACACCACCTATGTAACCAACCATCTATGACCACAGATTCACAGTCAGTATTGGTGTTCACAACTACGTCTGTCCTTCAGTCAGCCTTCATCCATTAGCAATAATCATATTTGCGAACCTTGTATCATATCTTGACTTTGTATTATATCCCTATTCTCTTCTTAGCAGCACTAAAATCAAACCTTAATTCTGAATCTAGCTTTTCAGGAAGCTTAATAATCTACTTGTATCTTACACTGACTTTCAAAAAAAAATGGTAAGTCAGGGACTTGTTTTGACAGTTTGTCATAAGCTATGGTTGTGCAGGTTGATTTGAGGGGGCAAGGGTGGAGGTCCAATCTGGCCTGCGGTCTGCTCCCTAGGTTGGGTGAGACTAATTGGTCTGCAGAGAAGGAGAGTCCGTATTCTAAGTAGCACCAGGCTTCCTCTATTCTGGAAGACACTGGTATAGACAGCAGTCAATGGCAATTCAGCAAAATTTTCTACGCCTGCTATATCTATTATGCTGTATAGTTATTATCAATGTTCAGAATCATGACCTGAGGACAGTTTTACCAAAACAAGAAGTAAATTTAAGTTGTATGCAGCCTATTATGTTTGCAAATGTAGGCAAACCTTAAACAAACAAGCAAACAAAACAGTGCTGCATATATTTGTTGAAACAGATAGTTTTCTATTAAACTTTCCAGTCATTTGTGGGGCCTTTGGATTTCCTGGGTTCTATCCTCCATTTTCTGCATCTTTATGGGTTAGTGGAATGTATAATTAAGGCTGATACCTTGATAGATTCCTAGGAGATTTTGGAGACACATGGCATAACCCACGTGAAGTTGGGGGAAGCAATGTTCTGTTGAAGCTTAGCTCATCACCAGAGGCTTTACGGACAGACTTCCCCAGCCTGTACTCCAGTCCCAGTGGGGTAGCAGTTACACCTCCAGCGTAACGTAAATCCTACAGATCCACAAGGGAGATGTGAAACCCTAGAGACTCACGCAGTGACTGTGTTCTAACTGTGGACATAAAGCATCAACTAGTCTAGAAGCAGCTGAGCCAGGCAGCTTCTGCTTGGGAGTGGAGCTCAGAAAACGCCGCCCCTTCCCAGGCAGACTTCCAGACCGTGAGTATTCCAGCCAGTGGAGCTGACAGTGAGGCAGCGATCGCTGCATGGCAAACACCGGAGTGGGAGGTCTGTGCTCCAGTTCCTCCTCCATTGTTATCTTCACGTCCCATTTCATCCTCCCTTGCACCCTCTTCTGCTCTGTAACATGGGGGCATTAACTTCGATGATCTCTGCTTCTGGCTTTACTCCTGCCAGGGCGCTCTGATTTTTCTCTCTGTTTATCTAGAAGTGACCTAATTGGTTTATGTTGCAGCATCCGTCTTTCCTAAACATTTCACATGTTGTAGCAACACTATGCACACTTGTTCCCACCACCAGAAATATATGTCCCTTCTCTTCACCAGGTTTGTTAATATGTATTCATCTCCTCTAAACACAAACTTTGTTTTCTCATCCAGGCTTTCTCTGAGTCTCGCTAACAGAGGGAGGTGCATTTTCATACAACATTTATAAAGCCTGTCCTGCCTATGAGAGCCCTTATCATGCTGCAAGATTATCACCTGGTAAATGTTTGCCTCCCTCAGACCTTGACTATTCGGAGGTTGGGAGCCAAGTCGTTTATCTTCATGTTCTCTGCAGCTACTAAAGTTCATAATTATCATTCAGTAAATACTTATTAAATAGCTGCATGAATACAATCTTATGGCTACACCACACAGCTGAGGTAATGTTAATGCCACATATGTCTGGCCCCACCCTCCTGCCTGAGCTTCAGACTTGCATTTCTAACAACTTGATAGATTTCTGCATTTGGTGGTGCTACAGGTGCCTGGATCTCAACCTATCTCCAACAGAACTCACTGTCTGCTTCACCAAAACACATGCATCCACTTGTGTTTGTGATCTAAGGAACTTCCTGACCACTCCTCAACTGAGCTCATCTTTTATTGCACAGAGAAATTATATGATCATCTCAATAGATGCAGAAAAAGTATTTGACAAAATTCAACATCTATTCATGATAAAAACTCTCAACAAAGTGAGTATACAGGGAGTGTACCTCAACATAACAAAGGCCAGATACGACAAGCCCATAGTTAACATCAGTTTCAGTGGTGAAAAGCTGAAGCACTTTTCCCCTAAGATCAGGAACAAAACAAGAATACTCACTCTTGCCACTCTTATTCAACATAATATTGGAAGTCCTAGCCACAGGAATTAGGCAAGAAAAATAAATAAAAGGCATCCAAATCGGAAAAGAAGAAGTAAAACTATCACTATTTGAAGATGACATATATTATATATATATAAAACCCTGAAGACTCCATCAAAAAACTGTCAGAACTAATGAACAAATTCAGTGAAGGCTGCAGGATACAAAGTCATTAGACAAAAATCTGTTGTGTTTGTATTTACTAATAATGAACTACCAGAAAGAGAAATTAAGAAAACAATTCCATTCACCAATTGCATCAAAAAGAATAAAATACTCAGGAATAAATTAAACCAAGGAGGTGGAAGATCTGTAGATTGAAAAGTACAATACATAAATAAAGGAAATTGAAGAAGACATAAATAAATGGAAAGTATTCCATGCTCACAAATAAGAAGAACTAATACTGTTAAAATGTCCATGCTAAGCAATTTACAGATTCAATGCAATCTCTATCAAAATTCCAATGGCAATTTTTCACAGATATAGAATAATCCTAAAATTTGTATGGAACCATAAAAAACCCTGACTAGGCAAAACAATTTTGAGAAAGAAGAACAGAGCTGGAGGCATCACACTTCCTGATTTCAAACTATATTACAAAGATATAGTAATTAAAACAGTATGATATTGGCATAAAAACAGTCACATAGATCAATGGAACAGAATAGACAGACCAGAAAAAAAATCCAGACATATATGGTCAATTAATTTATGACAAAGGAGCCAAGAATATACAATGGGGAAAGGATAGTCTTTTCAATAATTGGTGTTGGGAAAACTGGACAGACACACACACACACACACACACACACAAATGAAACTGGACCACTGTGTATTACACAATACACAAAAATTAATTCAAAATGGATTAAGACTTGAACGTAAAACCTGAAACCATAAAAGTCCTAGAAGAAAACACAGGCAGTAATCTCCTTGACACAGGTCTTGGCAATGATTTTTTGAATCTGACACCAAAAGCAAAAGCAAAAGCAAAAGCAACAAAAGCAACAATAAACAAGTGGGACTACATTAAACTAAAAAGCTTTTAAACAGCAAAGGAAATCATCAACAAAACAAAAAGGCAACCTACTGAATGGGAGAAAATATTTGCAAATCATATATCAGCTAAGGGACTGAAATCTAAAATATATAAAGAACTCATATGACTCAATAGCAAAATAACAGAAAGATAATGATTAAAAAATGGGCAGAAGATCTGAATGGACTTTTTCTAAAGAAGATATACAGATGGCCAACAGGTGCATGAAGAGATGCTCAACATCACTAACCGTCAGGAAACTGCAAATTAAAACAACAATGAGATATCACCTCACACCTGTTAGAATGGATATTATCAAAAAGACAAGAAATAACAAGTGCTGGGAAGGATGTGGAGAAAAGGGAACCCTTGTTAAGTGTTGGTGGGAATGTAAATTTGTGCAGTCACTTTGAAAAACAGCATGCAGGTTCCTTAAAAAATTAAAGCTAGAACTACCATATGATCCAGCAATTTTACTTCTGGAAATTTATCTGAAGAAAACAAAAACACTAAGTTGAAAAGATATGTGCACCCTTATGTTCACCTCAACATTATTCACAATATCCAAGATATGGAAACAACCTAAGTGTCCAACGATGGAAGAATGCATAAAGAAATTGTGGCATATACATACAATGGAATATTATCAAGCCATCAAAAAGAATGAAATCTTGTCATTTGCGACAACTTGGATGCACCCTGAGGGTATTATGCTAAGTGAAATAAGTCAGACAGAGAAAGACAAACAGGGTATGGTCTCTCTTATATGTGGAATCTAAAAATAAATGAATAAATAAATAAGACCCAAGCTTGTAGATATAGAGAACAGATTGGTACTTCATAGAGGCAGGGGGTTAGGGAGGTGGGAGAAATAGGTGAACTGTTTTTGTTTTTAGTTTAAATAACTTGAACAGTTATAATAAATGTCTTAGAAGAAGCTAAAAATTTTTTTAAAAATTAAAAATAAAATTTTTCCTCTTACCTTTGGCCACTCTCTGGTCTTATGCTGGGCTTCCACCCCTGCCCTACCGTCTCAGGAGCTGTACACTATCATTTACTCTTTTGAACTCTTAAGAGTAAAGCTCTGAGATTCTTCCCACTGGCATTTAAACCTGAAAATTTATTCTATTTGGAAAAACAAACATAACTCAACTCCTTCAATGCCTCATCCCCTTCCAGCCATCACCCTACTTCCTCCCCAAGAAGCAAACATTCTTGAGTTTCCTGTACTGGATGTTTTTATTTCCTCACTTTCTGCTCTCTCCTTATCACTCCTATGTGGATTCTCCTCCAATTATTCTATTAAAATGGCTATTGTAAGGCCACCCCTCCCTTTGTCTCATTAGATCCAATGGACACTTTGCATCCTGCATTTTACCAGACTCCTCAGAAGCAGCATTTTATGCTCAACCCTCTGTCTTGAAACAATCTTTATACTTAAAATATATCATGAGACCTGGTCCTGATTTCTCCTACTTCTCTAGTTGCTATTTTTGTCTCTGGGTAGTCTTAACAATTTTTACTCCAACGATGAAAGTTTGGTGCCCTCCAAGCCTCTCTTCTTTGCTTCCTCTTTTCATGCTCTCTGTGCACCCTTATCTCTACCCAAGCGTTTGATGGGCACACGACTCACTCTTGTTTACATTTAAACCAGCTCTCTCCTCTGAGATTCAGCTTATACATTGAGCTGTTTATTTCACCTCCACTTGAGCATCTGGAACCCAATTTAATGCACGTAATAGTCACGATCCTCTCAGCTAAATCTCGTCTTTTTTTTTTTTTAATTAAAAAAAATTTTTTTTTGGCTGCATTGGGTCTTTGTTGCTGCACGTGGGCTTTCTCTAGTTGCGGCGAGTGGGGGCTACTCTTCGTTGTGGTGCGCGGGCTTCTCCTTGCGGTGGCTTCTCTTGTTGCGGAGCGCGGGCTCTAGGTGTGCAGGCTTCAGTAGTTGCAGCATGCGGGCTCAGTAGTTGTGGCGCATGGGCTCAGCTGCTCTGCGGCATGTGGGATCTTCCTGGACCAGGGCTTGAACCCGTGTCCCCTGCACTGGCAGGTGGATTCTTAACCACTGTGCCATTAGCTGAAATTGTGGATTTCAGCTAACAACCCACCCCATCCCTCTTGCTACATGAGCCATGGTGGGGCAGGGACGGGACGGTGACCATGCAGAAACCCTGCCTGTTGTTTCTCTTGCCCGCGAGCAGCCACCCGGTGTACGTGGGTCTGGGGGCAGCCGTGTGTCTGTGCAGTAATGCATGGGGCCCTGGGAAGAGGGAGTTCCAATCCCCGTACCAAGGAAACACAGACCACTGCCCAAAGAACCTACTCTTGTTTGGAGCTGAGAGGGCCAGAGTGAGCCCTAAAGCTGCAGTAAGGAAGTCTTTTATTCAATCTGTGAGAGAAATACCAGAGAACTGGATCTCCTCACCACTGTTTTCTATACTTTTAAACTTCGTTTTTCATGCTGTGTTTGAACAGCAGGCACTGGCTTTTCCTCTGACTGTCATGACC
The DNA here is from genome assembly GCF_009873245.2 of Balaenoptera musculus. Lineage (NCBI taxonomy): Eukaryota > Metazoa > Chordata > Mammalia > Artiodactyla > Balaenopteridae > Balaenoptera > Balaenoptera musculus. Next base: position 8,373,701 of record NC_045793.1, read on the forward strand.
CACCTAAGGAGAACTGCAGCTAAGGGAAGATACAAGTGCCTGAGTGGAATGGGGAAAACTTCCCCCTCCAAACATCCCTCCACACCTCTCGCACTCGGCACCTCCTACTCAACGACCACCACAGAGGCTGTAAAAGTGGGCAAAACATTCTATTACGCTGCTCTATTTTTCTGTTTACTTCGGAGCATATGTTTCTCTCCGGTATCACTCATTTCAATAATATATGGCTTCAAAGACACAATTTCATGCAGATGCGGGAGAAATAGAACAACAAATTCGAAGCTCATCGCGCCATCAGTCTTTTGATTAAAGTGCCCTTTCCAGAGAGGTAAACATAACACTTCTCCCAGCCCCTGCACAGATGTATTGCACAACTAGATTGCTGCATTTTTATTGCAGGACCGTGCCTGCCCTTGTTTAAATTGTTTTGACCTTTGGATGAGTATGTATTAAAAGAAAAAAAGTTCTATCTTTCTCCAGAATTAGGAATCCGTAATAAAAATAGGAAGGCAAGTCTGTCCTATCGGAATGGCGCCTGGCAGAGTCGCAGCAAGTATGCTCTTGACAACTTCATTTTGCTCCTGGAAAGAGCCGCTTTGTGACCCTGCGTCTGAGTGCCAGCCCAGAGTAGATGACACCTTCCTCAGAATTCTGGGTCCAGATGGCAGGTTCTCCAGCCAGCACTGGAGGCCTTGTTTTCTCACAGGAAAGCACAGTCATAGGAGTGTCATTCACTTCAGGAAAGGAGCTGTCACAAGTCCCCTGAGTATATCAATTTGCTACCTTGCAAGTTGAAAGCACCTAAAAATTACCGAGCTCAGAAACGTACGAGACATTGCATTAAGGTGAACTTCTAAATATTGTGAAATTACTGCTTCCCAGATCATTGAGGACAAAAGGGAGGGTCTCCTCAATAAGAACTAAGGTTAGTAATAAACCAGCACAAGCATGTGCTACTGTGGAAACCTTAACAGAGTACATGCCAAGGATAGTAAACCCATCCAGGACGCAACTTGCCAGGATATTAACCAACATCTTGATTGAGCCCTATCAGAAGAAAGCTGGGAGGAATAATATTAAATAAAACATTGAAACTGAGCCCAGAAGCTTCTGTTTGGTAAGAATTTACTTAGTAATACTGTGCCCTGTCATCACCAGACTTAAAAGAAAACTAGCTAATGTGTATGTTCCCAAAATGATTTGACACATGCTGCCTTATTCTTTTCAGGATGAAATCAGAGTGATTTACAAAGGATCTAAAATGATCTTTTCTCCCCACAAGAAACAAAGCAATATTACAGAGGGACACTAACAGGCTGTTTAATTCATTAAACTTGCATGACTTTAAATCTACAGAAGTCTCTGCTAAAAAAAATAAATACATAAACGTGAGGTTTTTTTGGAGGAAAAAAAAGACTGCTTAAATTTGGACAAATAGAAACAGTAACTTTCTTTCAAGGAATACAGAGACATTTTAAAAAGTTGCTACCAAATGACTGAAACATACATGATTAGCAGGGGCTATTGGCTTGTGGGAAGGTTGAGTCAGATACCTACTGTGTAAGGCGCTGGCAGACAAGAATGAACTTGACATTGTGCTTGATTTGAAGAAAAAATCATTATCATTTTCTTCCTCCTCAGCATCAGTATTTACTGAACCATTACTGTGCACCCAGCTCTGTTGTAAGCACTATAAACACATTATCTCACGTATCTTTAAGAAACAGCCTGGAAGACATGTTATCATCTCCATTTTACAGATGAGGACACCGAGGCCCAAAAAGGCTCAATAAATGGCAAAGCTGGGATTTGACTGATTCCTGAGTCTAACCTCTTAAACCCCAGATAAGAATGTTTCACAGCTAGTGGAACAGACAGATAGATTCGCAAAGGATTACTAAACAGTGTGATATGTGTTATAAAGAGGCATGCATAAAATTTATGCTTGGGATGAGAGGTAGCTTTTACAGTGTTAAAAAGAAAGACCAGGGATGATAATTTTCCAATGAGAAAAATTATTAAAATATTATTTCATATAGACCTTGGGATGGACAGAAATTTTCTAAGCAGCATTAAAAAAGGAACTGGATTGTGGTGGTTGTTATGCAGGTCTATAAATGTATTAATTTATAAATTTTCCTTTAAGAATAAAATAATAAAAATTGATGAATTTCCTCAAAATTAAGAATTTCTATCAAACATAACCATTAAAAAAAAATGAAAATGCAAGCCACAGACTAAGAAAAGATATTTGAAATACATGTATTTGGCAAAGGACTCCTATCTAGAATATATTAAAAACTCCCATAAATGAATAAGAGAAAGACAACAACCCAATTTAAAAATAGGCAAAATGCTTAAATAGCCACTTCACTAGAGATAATATCCAAATGGCCAGTAAGCATATTAAAAAGTACTGAACTTCAATATCCACTAGGTAAACACAAATTATAAGCACAGGTAAATACTATTATACTTTCACTAGAATGGGTAAAATTAAAAATGTTAACAGTCCTGAGTGTTGGTGAGGATGTAAAGGAGCTGAAATGCTCATTCATTGCTGATAGGAGTGTAAATTGATCCACCCACTCTGGAAAACTGTTGGCTGTATCTATAGAAATGAAACATATGTCTACTCTGTACCCTAAATATTCCACTCTTGGACATATACCCAAGAGAAATGAATGTCTAGGTCCACAGAAAGATATGTACAAATATTTTCATAGTACCTTTATTCATAACAACCCTAAAGTAGAAACCATTTTAATGTCCATCTGTAAGACATCTATAAGAAAATGAGGCCATTAATAAAATGGAATTTTACAAATCAGTAAAGAAGAATATTTGATGCATGAATGGATCTCATGGGTATCACGTTGAGTGAAAAAGGACAGACACAAAACAATATATATTGAGTGGTTCCATTTGTGTGCATTTTGAGAACAGGAAAAAATTAATAGTGGTTACCTGCGGGGGTACTGACTGGCAGAGGCCATGAGGGAACCCATGGTATGCTGCAAGACTTCACTGCCTGGCCTGGATAGTGGGTACATACATATGTGTGTGAGAAAATTTACTGAGCTCTACTCTTAAGATTAATGTACTTAATGCAATGTACTGTACAATGTATGTACAAATATATAATGTATATATATACGTATACACACATATCTTATATTCTAATAGAAAGTAAAAACATAAAATATAAAAAGAGAACTGAGGCACAAAAGTATGTATTATGTATATACTCAGATGCCATGACTTTAAAAAAACTGAAGTTATTGAAATATAATATACAGATCCCAAAGTTAACCCACTTTAAGTATACATTTCAATGATCTGTAGTAAATGTATAGAGTTGTGTAACCATCACCGCAATCCAGTTTTTGAACATTTCCATCAGCCCTCAAATTCCTTTTGGCGCATTTGCAGTCAATTCTTGCTGCCGTGCCCCCAGCCCCAGGCAAACACTAATCTGCTTTCTATTTCTATAGATTGGCCTTTTTCGGACATTTTATATAAAATGATTATATATGCGACCTTTTGTGTTTGGCTTCTTTCACTCAGCATAATGCTTTAATGTTCATCCATGTTGTAACATGTATCCATGTTCATTTCTCTTATATTACTGAGTAATATTCCATTGCATGTATATACCACAGTTTGCTTATTTATTCATCAGTCTATGGACATTTGGGTTATTTTTTGCTAGGATTTTTAAACCTAAAGGTAATTCACTTTTCTCAAAACAAAACAAAACAAATCTTTCTTAGATACCCTATTCTTTAAAAGAGAACATCTCTACATGTCACCCTACTAAAACAAAAAGAACAAGAAAACCTCTAAACTTTCCATGGAAAAAGATACTTAAATGATAACCAGGAAATGTTACCATCATAGCTGCAAGGACCATTGGTTTGGCCCTATGAAAATCGAGGGATGAGAAAGGTTAGTGTTGGGAATAACGCAGGGGAAAACCAACAGTCCCTCTAAACCTTGCTTTTCCCAGGGCCATGTCCTTGAATTTTCCAATGCAATTTGTCAAATGGCAATAGTCAAGCAGCCACTAAACACTGGTGTGACACTGTCAGATCATTTTGCCAATTTAGACTTTTATTCTCACGTTTAAAATCCTTTAATGACTTACTATCTTTAAAGAGTAAAAGTACTAAATATACAAAATCAAAGACCATACAATTTTTAGCTGCTACAAAGGAAAAAAAGACACAAACAAACAGCTAATATCTCTAATATGTAATTAGGAAAAAAAGAAAGCCCTTCTCAACTGTTTGAATAACAAAGAGGAGAAATAATTCAATGGATTATTTATAAAAATTTATTTTCAGACTGTAACAGTTCCTATAGCTGTGAAATTAATAGCTTTGCCCAAACTTTTTATTTAAAACTATCTATGGCATAAGACTGATGCATGATGTAATATTTATTTCAGTTTCAAGTCTTGGTTAAGTGAAGTATTTTTCAGTTTTTTTTTTTTTTTAAATTTTCCTTTACATTGATTTTTAGTCTTGGTGCTATATTAATGAGTATTTCTCCATATGGTGTTCCAAACATTTAGCTCAGTACTGGGCATGGTGGCTATTATACATGGATTGACTGATTGATTACTTCTCATTTATTCTGGGACCTGAGAAAGAAAGAAAAATAAAAAGGTCCTGACAGCTGGCAGCTTGCAAGTAACAGCTAGGCTGGGGAAGAAGCTTGACTCCACAGAATATCAGCAATAATCAAACAGGGTCACTCTATGACCTTGGTGAAACACGACCAAAAAAGACTTCATTGTGTCTAAACACAAAATGCCCCATGTGGCCACAAAAATAACCAAACAGCTCCCTCTCCTGGTTTCCACGTGTGGCCATGGCTTCTTTCACAGTGACAAACAGCCCTACCTACACGTTCCTCCTGCCTCTTAGGAAAAAATATTAAGCTACTCAACCATCATGGTGCATCCACTTCCCAACTGCACCCAATCCAGAATAAATCTTCACTTCTTTAAACTCTCCCCCAAATCACCCACCACTGCCCAAAGCCTACAATCCTCTCTCCCAACAGTCTCTTACTAAGATGTTCCCTGGTTCCTGATGGTTCACACCCTCCCTCAGTGCAGGAGACTCAAAAACCTAACTTCCTGTGGTGTGTTCCTGGTTGTCTTTGCTGGTGGGCATCACAAACCAAACGTTACATGATAAAAAGTGCCCTAATTTTACTGACTTCATGACTTAAAAGAGCAAAGCAGGGTAATGTCAGCAGTTATAACTGCTACTTTAAGAAACTACAATTGTGGAGGCAAAGGAAGGAATGCCAATGATATTTATTTCAATTTAATTCCAAGGTTTGATAAAGTAGGTAATAACTAATTCTAGCAACTTTACCTATTATCTGGTGTGATTGAAGTTTAGAGTGATTAATTCCTTTCTTGTTCTATAATGCGGGAAATGGTTTTTTTTTTTTTTGGCCCTGTCTTAGGTGGGACACACACACACACACACACACAGACAAGTAAATTGAAGTTCACATACAAATAAAAATTATTTTCACTTTGAGAGGTATGGATATAAATATAAATGTTCTAATCTGCTTTTGAAATTAAGGAAAGGAAACAAAGCTTTGCACAATGGCAATGACAATGAAAAGCAATGAGAAGGAAGACAAGAAGTAAGGAAAAAACCAATAAACTTCAGTAGCAAATTAGACAAAGTGGACACCAAAGGAGAGTGAAAGAAAGATGGAGAAAAGAAACTGAGAGGAGAAAATGGCACCAGAGAGCAGAACAGAAAAGACAGGAGGGATATTAAGGAGACTTAGAGATTATCATACTAAGTAAAGTAAGCCAGACAGAGAAAGACAAATATCATATGATATCACTTATATGTGGAATCTAAAAAAGTGATACAAATGAACTTATTTACAAAACAGAAATAGACTGAAAGACTAGAAAACAAACTTATAGTTACCAAAGGGGAAGTGGGGGAGGGATAAATTAGGAGTTTGGGATTAACACATACACACTACTATATATAAAATAGATAAATGACCAGGACCTACTGTATAGCACAGGAAACACTACTCGATATTTTTGAATAACCTATAAGGGAGAAGAATCTGAAAAAGAATATATATATATATGTGTATATGTATTACTGAATCACTTTGCTGTATACCTGAAACTAACACAATATTGCAAATCAACTACACTTCAATAAAAAAAAGACTCAGTAAGTATTAGTTGATACTATCCTGGGCCCTCTATTATTATACTTTGGACCTGTGAAATGAAGAGTATAATACAATTATCAAGGGTGGAGAATAAACTGGAGAAAATGAAGCACAGACTGCTAAACACAAAACTAGTCTATAGCACAGCAGTCAAGAGAACAGGTTCTAGAATCAGATTAAAATACAGCCCTACCGCTTATAAGCCATACAACTTTATTAATCTCTTTATGTTTTATGTTGCTCATGAATCCATATTCCTCATAAAGTTGTTAAAAGATTAAATGAGATAAAGCAAGCAGACCCCCGTGGGGGTCCTTGGCACACTGCGGTGCCGGGCAACCAGTAGCTGTTATCATTATTAACCACATTCAGGCTAATAAAGAATTCACTGTATTCCCATTTTAAAAAAAAAGATATAAAGAATGGAAAACACAGGGCAAAGGGATCTCTTCCAGTAGGTGGCTGGAATTTTCTTTTCATTGATGTATGTAAGGTGGAATCTAGTTCGGTCTCAGTATAAATAAGTGGAAAAATTCTCTGTTCTGCAGTGATATGAACAAGTGATACACTATGATTTTCACTGTGGTGAATCCAGCCTCAGCTGGGACCCTGGAGCTTTATTCCTCACCTCCGTCCTCTACTCTCACGTAATTTTTTCACTGGCAAATACTTCCTACCTGTGATGTTACCACTTCTGTCTGCTTCAGAAGGTAGGGTCACTAGAGGATTCTGATGCCCAAACATCCAAAATGTATATTCATTACTGCAGCTGAAGTAGAAGAGATTACGTAAAGCATTTTGGTTTGTATATTTACTTACTTTATTTTGTTCTTTCCCTGAGTCTATTAACCTGAAACTCCCAGTAGAGAGAATTCTGAAGAAAAGGGGACCTTTATATTTTACATTTTTCCTAGCTAACTCCTAAGGCATGCTAAGAATACTCCTCACTCTTTTATTTAAATGAAGGTTTGTGCTTAGGTCCCTTAGTTTTAAGAAGAACCATCAGTGCCACTAATTTTAATAATAACAAACACATAAAAACAGACACATAGGTCAATGGAATATAATAGACAGCTCAGAAATAAAACCACCCATATATGGTCAATTAATTTATGACAAAGGATCCAAGAATATACAATGGGGAGAGAATAGTCTCTTCAATAAATGGTGTTGAGAAAACTGGATAGCATGATGTGAAAAAAGAAACTAGATCACTATTTCATACCAAATACAAAAATAAACTCAAAATGGATTAAAGACATGTGAACCTAAGACCTGAAACCATAAAACTCCTAGAAGAAAACGCAGGCAGTAAGCTTCTTGACATCAGTCTTGGCGATGATTTTTTCAATTTGGTACCAAAAGCAAAGGTAAAAAAAAAGCAAAAATAAACAAGTGAGACTACATCAAACTAAAAAGCTCTTTCACAGTAAAGGAAACCATCAACAAAATGTAAAGGCAACCACTGAATGGGAGAAAATATTTGCAAATCATATATCTGATAAAGGGTTAATATCCAAAATACATAAAGAACTCATGAAACTCAATAGCAAAAAAACAAATAATCCAATTGAAAAATGAACAGAGGATCTGACTGACATTTTTCCAAAGAAGACATACAGATGACCACAGATGCATGAAAAGATGCTCAGCATCACTAATCATCAGGGAAATGCAAATCAAAACCACAATAATATCACATCACACCTGTCAGAATGGCTATCATCAAAAAACAAGAAATAACAAGTGTTGGTGAGGATGTGGAGAAAAGGGAACCTTTGTGCAGTGTTGGTGAGAATGTAAATTGGTGCAACACTGTAAAAAACAGTATGAAGTTTGCTCAAAAAATTAAAAATAGAACTACCATGTGATTAAGCAATCTCACTTCTAGGAATTTATCTGAAGAAAATGAAAACACTAACTCATCACCCCCATGTTCACTGCAGCACTGGAAACAACACATGCATCCCAATGTTCATAGCAGCATAATTTACAATAGCCAAGACATGGAAACAACCCGGCTGCCCATGCAGATAGTTGGCTTAAGAAGATATGGTATATATATGTATGTATGTATACACACACACACACATAATGGAATATTACTCAGCATAAAAAGAAATGAAATATTGCCATTTACAATATTCACAGATGGACACAGAGAATATTACACTTAGTGAAGTAAATCAGACAGAGAAGGACAAATATTATATATCACTTATATGTAGAATCAAAAAAGTAATACAAATGAATCTATATAAAAAACAGAAACAGGGGCTTCCCTGGTGGCGCAGTGGTTGGGAATCCACCTGCCAATGCAGGGGACACGCGTTCGAGCCCTGGTCTGGGAGGATCCCACATGCCGCAGAGCAACTAGGCCCGTGCACCACAACTACTGAGCCTGCGCTCTAGAGCCCGCGAGCCACAGCTACTGAGCCTGCGTGCCATGACTACTGAAGCCCACACACCTAGAGCCTGTGCTCCGCAGCAGGAGAGGCCATAGCAGTGAGAGGCCCACACACTGTAATAGGAGTGGCCCCTGCTCACCCCAAGCAGAGAAAAGCCCAGCGCAGCAGCGAAGACCCAATGCAGCCAAAAATAAGATAAATAAAATAAATAAATGTAAAAAAATAATAATAACTTAAAAAAAAAAAACCAACCCAGAAACAGACTCACAGACATAGGAAACAAACAATAGTTACCAACAGGGAAAGGAAAGGGGGAGGGATAAATTAGGACTATGGGATTAACAGATACACTACTACACATAAAGTAGATAAGCAAGAAGGATTTTCACTTCTTGGGGAATATATTCCCCACACACAGCACAGGGGAATATATTTAATATCTTGTAATAACCTATAATGGAAAAGAATCTTAAAAAATAAGATTTTATATATATATATATATATAAATATATATATAAAACTGAACCACTTTATTGTACACCTGAAATAATACAATACTGTAAATCAACTATACTTCAATAATAATAAAAAAAACACTAGGGCTCACACATACACATATGTATGTTATATTCAAACCACAGGAACTTTAAAGTGCTAAAAGAAAAAAAAAGTCAACCTACAGTATATCCAAGTGATTCCTTAAAAAGAAATACAAAATAAAGATATTTTTAGATAGATTTTTTTAAAAAGAAAGAGAAATTAAAAAGACATACAAGAAAACTTTTGAGGGTGATGGATATACATTATCTTGACTATGGTGATGGTTTCATGAGTGTATACACGTGTTAAAACATACAAAAATGTACCCTTTAAATATGTGCAGCTTATTATTTGTAAATTATACTTCAATGAAACTGATTTAAAAACACAAAACCAAACAAAGAGGTATGGAAACAAACTAAGTGTTCAATGATGGTGAATGGATAAAGAAATTGTAAAATATACATATATACATAAAATGAAATATTATTCAGCCATAAAAAAGAATGAAATCTTTTGCAACAACATGGGTGGACCTTGAGGGCATTATGTTAAGTGAAATAAGTCAGACAGAGAAAGACAAATACCATATGATCTCACTTGTATGTGGAATCTTAAAACAAAATGAAAAAAACTCTTGAGCTCTTAGGTACAGAGAACAGGTTGGTGGTTGCTAAAGGCCAGGGGTGTAGGATGGGTGAACTGGGTTAACAGAGTCAAAAGGTACAAACGTCCAGATATAAAATAAATTAGCCATGGGATATAATGTACAGCATGGTGACCATAGATAACACTATATTGCATATTTGAAAGATGCTAAGAGAATAAATCTTAAAAGTTCTCATCATTGAGAACTTTCATTGTTTGGTATCTACTGCATGGATTCCAAATGAGAAGGATACCTAACGGACATATTCAGGAGAAAGAAAATCATCCTCGTATCTGATTCTGTAGTGAGACGGAATTGAGGAAGGGATCGATACCAAAAAAAGTGTGTTTATTATATGTATTTTTACTAATTTATAAATAGAAACCTTCACAGTATAACTAATACATGGAGTCAAGATTCACTTTTTTCTTCTTTTTACATCATTTTGTGAAGATGAATGCATAAGCGATTTGAACCAGAAATATCACAGCCCAAAACACCAACATTCCTTCCAGGAATCTACCATGATATCTATTTATCAAAAGAGTTCATCATAAAACCTGCCCTCCACCCTTAGAAGGTAGATTGGTAAATATTTAGATCTCTAAACAAAGGTAAATGTACTTCACAATTTCTTAAGAAAATAAGGACATCAGATCATAAGCATAAATAATATTTATTGTCCTATTAATGTCTGTAGTTTTCTGATTAATAATGAATGATGTAAGATTTACACTTTCCCTGCAGTTGGTCTTGGGGCCTTCAAAAATATAAGCAACTGCCAAGAATAAGAATTACAGAGTTGGATCTGATGTGTGAACACTTGAAAGAGAAAAGGTCCAGAAAATCTGTGAAGACAGCCGAAGAAATAGAGAAATTCCAGAAGAGCGAAAATAATGCCTTGCATAATATTTCACTAAGTTGGGATACAGAGGGGGAAGCTTCCTTCATTCCCATGGAGCATTTGTGATAGTAAAAGAATGTGGGATGGGCAAATCAGGGGTGTGTTCTTTCTGGCTCTGCCAATAGATTTTTTTCCCCTGGGGGTTGCAGTAATTTTAAAATCAGTTTCATTTGTGTAAGTAAAACAATTTAAAAATGCAGGAAAAACAAACAAAGAAACAAACAATACCAGGACATGTCAAGGTAGTTGCTCCAACTCAAGCAAGAAATCCAGAGCTGAAGGAGCGACACCAGAACTTGGAGGATAAAGCAAAGATCGTGGGAGCAGATGTGGCAGGAGCGGCCCTGTGGAGACACTTGGCTGAATAAATCCCGACAATACTCTGCTATGATCTCCCTCAGGCTCAAGGTAAGGAATTGCTGCTGACAGGGCTACACATGAGATCTGGAGGAGGAGTATGCCAGGAATGAATTCAAGGATGAGGACTGGATGAGCAAAGAAGCAAAACAAGAATGGAAAAGAATGGCTGGAGAAAGGAAGTCTGCACACCTGCAATCATCTCAGTGGGGGTTGATAGCCTCCGGGAAAGCAACTGAAGATGGTTGAGGAATGTCAGATGGGGGTGGGGAGGAAAGAATCATGAGACCTTCTGTCACTCAACTTCTTTAAGTCCCAGAATGCTGAACTGTAAAGTTAAAGTTAATATTACGGTTCAAATGCAATAGGACATGAAAAAGCACTGCATGAAGTCCAGGCGTAGTAAATATCCTGTATAGGGAACCATGCAGGAGAAAGAACATGGCCTTCAGGTCCAATTGGACTTAATTCAAATCCTGTCTCAACTTGCAGGACTTTAGACTAAATTACTTAATCTCACTGACATCATTCTTCCTCTAATGCAACTGACAAAACAAAAACAAACCAAAAAAATTAGCATAATTAAAATGTCTAGCAACTTCTTCCAACAGATATCCAAAAGATTTCTATGTTCTTTTCCCCTTAAATGAGCATAATTTACTTTACAAGAGATGATCACTACTGTCCACAAAGAGGTGACATGGTGGGAGGGAAGTGAGTTTTTCACTCTTAGTTCCTGCGTGGCCAGGGGGTCATAACTACTCCAAACATCCTCTCTGCTAAGCACAGCTAGAAGGAAGGCTGAGTTGTAAAGCCTCCTTACTTTCTTGCCAGGATCAAGTAATAAGTTTGGGGGCTGGAGGAGATGTTTAGGTAGCTCTATGCAAAGGAGGGGTTTTGTAAAAGGGATCCCATCTTCAGACCAGGGGGGTGAGCCAGAATCCATCTCCTCTTACCTTCCAAGGGGGCAATGGGTTGTGGGTGAAGCCATTCAGGGATCCCATCTGCCTTACCTTCCATTATACAGTCTAGGTGATTTCTACCTATTTTCATGGAAGAGAAGCACAACGTTTCCCTTAGATGTTCTAGCTCCGATAAAAGCAGAAGTGGACTCCAAGAACGGGAAGAATTTATGTATAAGAACAGAGGTTGCTACATGTAAAATTTTGCATTTTTTGATCAGATATTAGGTACAAAGCTCACCATGGCATGATGGTTGAGTATGTACACTCTGGCACAAGATTTGGGGGTTAAGGTCTCAGCTGTGGCATCAGTGAAACAGCTTCTCAGCTATCCTGATGCAGGGGTATAAATGACTGATGAATTGAACACTGCATTAGTGTCTGGGTTTCCCTTCCCAATGCTGGCTGTAGCACAGATACATAAGCAGGTCTGTTCCGTATGATGGGTAGCTCCCCATCAGCTTTGCCATAATGTCCAAGAATTGCACTGCAGTCTCAAGAATTTTCCTCCTCAATGAAACTTCCTTCTTTCCTTTCTTCTTCCACAAGCTCAGACCTGCTTCATGGTCTAAGACTCTCCCAGCATCCTCCTGTAAGCAGCTTTTGGCAGGAAACAGCTCTTTGCAGGAGGTCCCTTTCACCTTGTCACTTTAGCAAAGCTATATTGCAACTAACCTTAAACCAGGCGCCCCCATGCTCTGCTCACCTCCAGCCCAAGCACACCTTTCAAATCTTTTGATCACGTAATACCTTGCTTAACCAGTTGGTTCTTTCCATCGATCAAAGAAGTAGAAATGAAGAATAAATAATTAACAGGTGACCAGATCTCTTCCCTGGCTTCCACATCAGTAATCATGTGAACAAACTTTGAACAAACTGTGTGAACAAGATGGCATCTAAAGAAAGATCACAGGAAGTCGACAAGCTTGCAAGCAGTGGCGGGTGGCGATGACTCTGACCCCCTCTCAATGATTAACTGAGAGTACTTCCTTTTTCCCTTTAAAAACTTTCATGGCTGAGCAGAATCTTCAGAGTTGGATCTGGGACATGAGTCCACATTCTCCCCAGAATGCCGCCTTTCTGATTAAAAGCAATCTTTGGCTTCTACCAACACTTGCCTCTTGAACACTGATTTTTGACCAGCGGGCAGCTGGGCCTGAGTTTGGTTAACAGTCCAACTCCTTCACCCTCTTTTCACTCCCAGTTAAACATCATAAATATCTTGCACGTTGAATCCTGTCTTAGCATGTGCTTCTTGGAAGACCTGAGCTAACACACCAGTTCTACCGTTTACTAGCTATGTGACCTTGGGCATCTAACATGCCTTTGCCTCAGCCTCCCCATCTGTTAAATAGGTGTAATAATAACGCCTATCTCAAAGGATTGTTGTGAATTATTTTTTATGCTTCCCCCTGTACTAGCAACAAGTGAGATGCTGAATAAATATTTACTGGATGACTTAAAAATAAAAGAAGTTCACAACAATCAATTTAAATGGTAAACTGATGATATGTAAAAAACTCTAGCCTAAATTGTAAGCTGATATGAAACTGGGTCAGACCAGTCTATCCTTGACACAAAGTTATTACCCTCAACCTATATTCTCCATCACTCTGCAGTCTGTCCTCAAGCAAGGATACCAGAAAACAAAAACCATAATGAAAATCATTATTCAGGGAGACTTTTATGTCCCTCTGGATCAAAAGTCAGTCTTCACACTTAGTTTATTTTTTTACTTCCTTTCCTCAATTATTTTGAAATTACCACTTTCTTGCAAGCTGCAATTAATATCACTTTATTATTTTACTTACTTTCCTTGTCTGTGATGTGCTGATTCCCTCCCACCCCACAGAGTAGATTCATTTCTTTTTAGCTTTGTCTGCATAAATTTAGCTCTTTCAACAGTTCAATTTGAAATTCTCATTCTCTTAACACATTGTTGTCAACCTAGAGTTTTTACCTTTTACTGTATTCTCAAACCTTTTTTTCTTTCAAATTTACATTGTTTTGGGCCTAATCTGAAAGCAAGACCTCATGATCAAACCATACATTCTCATCCTACTTTATACAATTGATGTATTTGTTTTCATTTTGAAAATGACATGCTGATGCAGCAACAAAGCAATAACACACTGTGTACGTGATACACAGTAAATGACTCCAAGATCGCAGTAGTAGCGAGAGCTGTTGAAAGGGTCTAGCTTTTCCGGTCAATTTTTAGCTTTCAAGAGAACCGGTAAAGTGGCTGCATTGAAAGAATAAGATACTTGGCTTTACTTGTAAATGACTAATCTCTTAGATAATACCTTTGGAAATCAGTTCCTATCACTGGGCCATTTAGTGCCGTGAATGCCTTGAGCATGAATTCCTAGAGGTAAACTATACCATACACAATCAATGATTTGAGACAGAGTCTAAATGATGGGATAGTATGTGTATTTTTTAAAGTTCACTTACTTATCATTAGTGGCAAGTATTTTTTTATAATATTAAAACATTACAAAATATTTTTTCTCTCGTTAAAGAGTGGCCCCAGAGACACTTAACAATTTTTTACTGAACCATGGTCCCAGCTGAGTGCTAACGTGAAGGGGGTCCCAGTTATAAAGATTTGAAACTAACATACTCCATTCCCAAGAAGTTCTCATGTAAGACTATCTCTCAACTTCCTTCTTTAGTAATACAGAATCAATAAAGAACTGTATCACAGGAAATTATAACAAATCATAAATTGTCAGACTGCATTATTATGGACACAAAAGATGCATGTTATAGCACATTTATTTTGTGATTTCAGATGGTTGCCATTAAGTAATCTTGGATATAGTACAAAGCCAAATAGATGGGAATGCTGGGAGTATGGTTGAAATGGACACAAATGACTTGTTATTCTACTACTGGAATTGGTGCTCATATTGAAAATACTCCAGAGGAGGGTGAGGCATGGTAGGATACGTGTTATGCCAAAAGTAACTTCTTTTTTATGGGAAGCTTTGACAGAGATTCCATTGTGATTTCATGAAATTCATCCAAGTTCTTGATTCAGGTAAATTTCTTACTTTCACATTTCCCTAGTTTCATTTTAAATCTCCACTGCAGTAATCACAATTATGTAGCAGGCATTTTAAATCCATGGTTTGCCAGGTAGTATCTTTTCTGACCGTGGGCAGGCCAAAAGGATGGTGCCAATTTCTAAGGCTGCCTTGGAGTGGTTTGCTGAAGACAGTTTCACTGGTGATCAGATTATATCTGCATCACCACAAAATTCCATGCTGGCTAACTCCTATCCTTCATGTCTTAACTAATATGCCACTTCTATGAAATTTCTTCTGGACTCTTTGGATTGGGCTGAGACCCAGCTATGGCCTCCCTTAATATTTGAGAATTCATCTCTCATTGCACTTATGATTTTATAATATAGTTGGTAGTTTAATTGTCTTATTCTCCCAATCGGGTTGCAAACTCTGTGAGGTTGGTGGCTATCTAAATCTTGTCCATTTTGTATCATCAGTCTTCAGGGCAAAGTGGGCACGGAGCAGAAATTCAATGCATTTATTGAATGCCTAAGTAAATGAGCAATCATGGAGACTTAGATATAATCTTATTTTGTATTCATTTATGCACAATTTCTCTGTCCTTTTATGCTATGAACCATTTATTGGTATGGCGTGGACCTTATTTATCTCTGCTTCCTTTATAACATATATAATATAATGCTTCATACAGAGTAGATGCATAAATATCTGCTGAAAGAATGGGTTGATGACTCGATGATCAACATTGTATTGGAAAGGCACTGGATTAAGTTCCAAGGGGCCATATTTGTGGTTTCTGCTGTAAGAGAAACTATTTGTCCTTTGGGATTAAAAACTTAGTTCTTTCTTGCAGTAGAGTGCTCTTTTGATTAGACGAGGTACGAATCTTTATCACAAATAGAAGAAGCCTAGCTGACACAGAAGGGAACAACTATAAGGCTAGCACCTGGGGTGACATTAAGGAAAAGTTTAGATTAATAGGCTAATGGAAACAAGTTGTGATCAGTCTTCTCTGCTTTAGAGAAATCTACAAGAAAGAAACAATGGGTCACCACCTCTCACCTGGACTTGTGACTTGTCATCCTCTGTCATCATGGTACAGACAGTTTGATTCTAGAGATAATATATATAGGGTTTTAATTCAGGCTGAGCAATATATGGACTCTATATCCTTGTGGAAATTTTTCTAATATTAAATCCATCTTACAATAATTTAAAATAAAGCCAGTTTGTAATCTATGTCTAAAAATACATATTTTAATATGTATATATTTTGTACATTCCAATGACGGTTTGTAACTTACATTGTTTATATATGGGTATGAGCGAGATCCATAAGGCCTTTATCATCTAATGTATAAAACACATTTCTTAATAAATAATAATATTGTAATCAATATTATAGGCAATGTTTGCTATCTACTTTGTTTTACTTTTCGTGAATTTTAATTGAAGTTACTTTATTCTTGAAAAGAAGCCCCACTGTATTAACAATTAACACATTCTGTGAAACCAGTCATCAAGCCAAGGGATGAGATTGAAAAAGTTTAGACTTTACCACATGATATCAAGAATGACAGCAAGCTAGGGATACCTGAACTCTAGCAATATTTTTTTTTAATTGGCATTGAGAAAAATCATCTTAGGATATCTTACCCTCGGTTTTAGAATAGCTCCCTGGAGAAAATAAACATTACCTTCTTTTGAGAAACCCTCCAAACTTGTGTTGTTGGCTGCACTACAGAAATTATGACTGTACTTTTAAAAATCTTGTCTTGATCTTGTCAGCACATCATTAATTTGCTATTAAACTACCTGCTTTACAAAGTTGATTTTGTAGCATGGCATGGTTCTTTCTCTCCTTAGTGATCTGATGAGATGACAAATTACAATGTAAGCTAACAAATGACTAGAACTTGACAGATAGAATATTTCTCTTATTTTCCCTGCTTCCATTGAGATGCTGTCAATCCTTAACAGTATTATAAACAGATGGCTAATTGTTACAAAGCTATGTATTGTTAATGCAGAAACTTGCCTACTTCTTGGGAACATATGGTTTAGAAAGTAATTTTACAGCATTTATAAGGATATTGCAAACCCAGGACTAGTTCCAAAAAGTGGGAGGGCATTCTGAGTAATTTGTGAATTTACATTTTATCTTATACTCTCTTTTTTTTTTTTTTTTTTTAATAAATTTATTTATTTATTTATTTATTTTTGGCTGTGTTGGGTCTTCGTTTCTGTGTGAGGGCTTTCTCTAGTTGCGGCGAGCGGGGGCCACTCTTCATCGCGGTGCGCGGGCCTCTCACTATCGTGGCCTCTCTTGTTGCGGAGCACAGGCTCCAGACGCGCAGGCTCAGTAGTTGTGCCTCACGGGCTTAGTTGCTCCGCGGCATGTGGGATCTTCCCAGACCAGGGCTTGAACCCGTGTCCCCTGCATTGGCAGGCAGATTCTTAACCACTGCACCACCAGGGAAGCCCCTATCTTATACTCTCTTAAGGATGCAAATTTGGTTTTTGAAGAGGTAAGAAGTTTGGATATAACCTGGTGTTGTAGTTTGCCAGGGCTGCTGTAACAAAGTACCACAAACTGGGTGGTTTAAAACAACAGAAATTGATTGTCTCTCAGTTCTGGAGTCTAGAAGTCTGAGATCAAGGTGTCAGCAGGGCCACGCTCTCCCTTGGGAAGCTCCAGGGGAGAATCTTCCCTTGCTTCTTCCAGCTTCCGGTGGCTGCCAGCAGTCCTAGGTACTCCTCGTCTTGTGAATACATCACTCCAGTCTCTGCCTTTGTCCTCACATAGTGAGAGCACTCCCTGAGTGCTTGTGTCCAAATTCCCCTCTTCTTGTAAGAACAGCAGTCACTGGATTAGGGCTCACCCTACTCCAATATGACCTTAACTTGATTACTGCACTTTCCAAACAAGAACATATCCACAGGTTCCAGGGATAAGGAATTCAACATGCCTTTTCGGGGGATGCAATTTAACCTATAAGGTGTATACACCCAAGAACTTGTTAAAATACATTTCAGTAAAACCCAGTTTTCTTCGTAGCAGAGTTCTTCTACTCTAAGAAAACAGAAACATCAGCACTGGAAAGCCCTCATTTCCTTGTGGGAAGTATTTTTGTTTTAATTAATGTCTATTCTTTGTCCTTGAAGGCAATACCTCATCCAGTTCAATGTACCTGGGTCAGAAACGAGCAGAAAGTTGATTTTTTAAAATATCATATTGTGTAGTTAGAGCTGGAAGGATTTCTCAGAGTACAGTCTCTGAAGGATATCAATATTGTGCATGTTCTTGCTGTGACTCACATGACTTAAATGTTACTAACAGGTAAAATAACTGCCTGCACCAGATGCAAATCACTGCTGCTGGAGTGTAAACTGTATGCGAGATGTAGATCTGGATTAGAGACTCACTGATTTTTCTAGTGTTCTGTCTGGTTTTACTCTATTCAAGTTTAACTGCACTGTGTCAGAGTTTTATTTCTGAACTTCAGCCTCTAAGTGATAGGTGGGCTTTGCTTCTTAGAGGCAAATGTCCAGGTCAATCCTTAGGATCCCTCCTCTCAATTAATAACAAGCATCAACAAGAGCAGAACTTCTTCCCGTGAAGTCAAGTTCTTGGTCATTTGTTTTCTGACAAATTCTGGATCTTACAAAACCAGCTCTCCTCAATAATCTAGTTCTAACAGCTATGAGGTTCCTTTTGATAATATGATCTATGAAAATTTCAAGTTACATTCATACTAACTTTATAAAAATGCAAAAGATTTTTAAATTAAGTACAGAGCATTTGAAAACTTTTGCAATCAGTAATGTGTTATCTAAACAATGTGATACCTGAATATTTTAACCTTAAAGAAGACTAGACAGAATCCATTTTAAGACTGAATTTCAAACTTAGTAAAACAATAACATTAACATGGATATCACACAGAAACAAGTGTAATAATCCCATATACTAGAAAAACAATTGCTTAATTTAGGTTATGTCAAAATACAGGAAACATCCGTCTTTATCTTTACATAATTTTATTTTAGCTGCAGACTTCAAGTAAATTAACCAAGATAAAGAGAGATGACAAATATACAGAAAAATTTAGTGAGTCCACTGATTGGCCAACCTTTTCTCAGGTCCCTCCCTTAGCAGCTGAGATGTTCCTGGAGTTGGTTTGGCCTAAGCGCTGGGCCTTGTTTCTTTTCTTTTCTTTTTAACATCTTTATTGGAATATAATTGCTTTACAATGGTTTGTTAGTTTCTGCTTTATAACAAAGTGAATCAGCTATACGTATACATATATCCCCATATCCCCTCCCTCTTGTGTCTCCCTCCCACCCTACCTATCCCACCCCTCTAGGTGGTCACAAAGCACCGAGCTGATCTCCCTGTGCTATGCGGCTGCTTCCCACTAGCTATCTATTTTACATTTGGTAGCGTATGTATGTCCATGCCACTGTTTCGTTTGAAAGGTTATTCAGGTGATTCCAATATGCAGTCAAGGTTAAGAACCACGACTGAGCAGGAGGCAGCAGGAACTCACCCTGGCTGACCTCAGTTGAAGAGTTGAGCCATGTACCAGGCCATGCCTTGATTTAGCAAAACAAAGCATTTATCTTAGTGATCCAGATGGTTTTTTGGACGTCAGACCATCAAGCAGAGCTTGGACACAGGACAGAGAAAGGAATTCTTTATTTAGGGCAGGAGAGCTTCTCCCAGGGAATCTGGACTAGACACGCAGCATCACTTCTGTGGGGGTTTCAGAGTCCAGACAGAAAGGTCAGGGTCTTTGTTAGAAAAGGAGCGTGCTCGAATCCGCATGTGCAGAGCTTCTTTTCAAATACCAGAAACCCAGTCTTCTGTGTTGTCTCCACCAGACTGTAAGATTTTTGGAGGTCTGGGCATTCATAGGTGTTTCATCATTTACACTTTTCTTTCCAGGGAAAGCAAAGTCATGCTTCAGTAGGAAAACAGATGGTGAAAGGGGATTTTTATACAGCAATTTGAATAGTTAATGTTAATGAAAGCCTAGAGGAAGTATATGCTTCAAGAAAGCAAGTTTCAGGGAGAAGCATCAAGCAAAGATGCCAATCGGAGCTTTGAAAGCTTTGGTTTTAGAAGGAACAAACACCTGGCAGCAGAAGTAATCCCTTGATGGAAGATTTCTTCCACTTAAGTTCAGGTTCATAAGCTAGTAGGGACACGGAGTAGCCTAGACCAGTCAGCCTCCAGGGAAGCCACAAGCCAGATTTTCTCTTCCTTCCTACTCTTTTCGGTCTGTTCTTCTTCCCTCAGACACAATTAAGTCTCCACCATGACTCCTACCTGCCAACTACAGTGTGTCTAATAGAAATAAGATGGGAGACACATTTGTAATTGAAAATTCTCTAGAAGTCACTTTGAAAAATTATTTTTAAACTAATTAAAAAATTAATTTTAATATTTTATTTAACCCCATATATCTAAAATAATTATTTCAACATAGTCAATGTAAATAATTATTAATGAACTGTTCAACATGCCGTTTTATACTATGTCTTTGAAGTCTTATGTATATTTTATGTTTACAACATATATTAATTTGGCCCCTTCTTTTTAAGGGGAAATATTGATGAATATTCAGATTTCATACAGCTTATAACTGAAAAGGTAGATTCACCTAACCACACTGTTTCAATTAGATTTAAAAGTTTTCCATATGAGAATTGAGTATCAATTTTTAAAATTTAAATTAATTAATCAAAATAAAATTTTTATTTTACAATGAAAATATCTGCCACAGAAATCAGTTGCATTTCTTTATACTAACAATGAAATATCAGAAAGGGAATGTAAAAAAATGATAACTTTTAAAATCACATTAAAAAAATAAAATACTTATTAATAAACCTGACCAAGGAGGTGAAAGACTTACATGCTGAGAACTATAAAACATTAATAAAGGAAATTAAAGATGAGTCAAAGAAATGAAAAGATAGCCCATGCTCTTGGATTGGAAGAATCAATATCATTAATATGGCCATATTACCCAAAGCAATCTACAGATTTAATGCGATCCCTATCAAATTACCCATGACATTTTTCACAGAACTAGAACAAATAATCTTAAAATTTATATGAAACCATAAAAGACCCCAAATTGCCAAAGCAATCCTGAGGAAAAAGAGCAAAGCAAGAGCCATAACCCTCCCAGATTTCATACAATACTACAAAGCTACAGTAATCAAAACAGGGTGGTATCAGCACAAAAACAGACATATGGATCAGTGGAACAGAATAGAGCCCAGAAATAAACCCACAGACCTATGGTCAATTAATCTTCGACAAAGGAGGCACAAATATACAATGGGGAAAAGACAGTCTGTTCAGCAAGTAGTGTTGGGAAAGCCAGACAGCCGTATGTAAATCAATGAAGTTAGAACACTCCCTCACACCATACTCAAAAATAAACTCAAAATGGCTTAAAGACTTAAATGTAAGACATGACACCATAAAACTCCTAGAAGAGAGCATAGGCAAAACATTCTCTGATATAAATCGTACCAATATTTTCTTAGGTCAGTCTCCCAAGGCAATGGAAATAAAAGCAAAAATAAACAAATGGGACCTAATCAAACTTACAAGCTTTTGCACAGCAAAGGAAACCATCAACAGAATGAAAAGACAACCAATGAAATGGGAGAAAATATTTGCAAATGATGCAACTGACAAGGGCTTAATTTCCAAAATATATTAATACAAACAGCTCATAAAAGTCGACAACAAAAAAAACAAATAACCCAATTGAAAAATGGGCAAAACACCTAAATAGACATTTCTCCCAAGAAGACATACAGATGGCCAACAGGCACATAAAAGATACTCAACGTCGCTACTTATTAGAGAAATACAAATCAAAACTACAATGAGATACCACCTCACACTGGTCAGAACGGCCATAATTAAAAAGTTAACAGATGCTGGAGAGAAAAGGGAAGCCTCCTACACTGTTGGTGGGAATGTAAGTTGGTGCAGCCACTATGGAAAACAGTATGGAGGTTGCTCAAAAAACTAAAAATAGAGTTGCCATATGATCTGGCAATCCCACTCCTGGGCATTTACCCAGACAAAACGATAATTCAAAAAGATACATGCACCCCTATGTTCACAGCAGCACTATTCACAATAGCCAAGACATGGAAACAACCTAAATGTCAATTAACAGATGAATGGATAAAGAAGATGTGGTACATATATACAATGGAATACTTCCAGCCATAAAAAAGAACTAAATAAAGCCATTTGCAGCAACATGGTTGGACCTAGAGATTATCATACTAAGTGAACTAAGTCAGAAAGAGAAAGACAAATACCATACAATATCACTTACATGTAGAATCTAAAATACAGTACAAATGAACCTATCTATAAAACAGAAACAGACTCACAGACATAGGAAACAGACTTGTGGTTGCCAAGGGGGAGGGAGATGGGAGAGGAAAGGACTGGGAGTGTGGGATTAGCAGATGTAAACTATTATATATAGGATGAATAAACAACAAGGTCCTACTGTATAGCACAGGGAGCTATATTCAATACCCTGTGATAAACCATAATGGAAAAGAATATATATATAAAAAAGAATGTCTATATGTGTATAACTGAGGCCCTTTGCTGTATGGCAGAGACTGGCACAACATTGTAAATCAACTATACTCCAATAAAAAAATTAAAAAAAAAAAAGAATTAGTAAAATAGCCAAAGTGATATGGGGATTGGGATACAAGCTATCAACACATAAACATCTTGCACAATGTGTGTAATTGACAGAAACTATTGAATATCTCTGATTTTCCGTTTGCTCCAAGCTCAAATTGTTCTCTGAATTTCAAATGCCATTTGTAAAACAGTGAGCCAATCCTTCTACAAGACTGTCTTAGGTTCTCTTAAAGTAGCTTCCAAGTCTTATAACTGTATTACTCTAAGTCAAACTTTACAACTCTCAGTCACATTTAGGCATAAACATGTTCAATGATATTATGTTAAAATGTGTAGAGTCCAGTGTTTTGAGTCTTTGTTTTCAAGAAGCACTTTGTACAACCAGATGCGTAATCAATGAAAGTCAAAATTAACTATAAAAAAGAAAAAGAAATGAATATTCAAAGAGCTAAGGCACAGTATTTACAGATCATAAACTCAAACCAGCAGGTAATACAGACTGTTAAATTTTATGGCAAATGACTCACCCAGAAAATAGTCATAGGAGATTTCAGATCATGGAGCAATTGTGCCAAGCCAGAGTCTAGGGCTTATGGTACAAAGCAGCTTAATTAATGCTCTTTAAATGGAAACATCACATATATCCAAGCTTCCAATTTGGATTCCACAACTTCAGAATTTGTGAAAATTCAGAGAAGGATTTTGTTGAAATTTATTTGAGCTTTGCTAACGGAATAAATAAACAGGGTTTTAAAAGCAGTGGTTAATCTACTCAAGAAAACAAGCTATTTTTAAGGATTTAAAGCACATTACTTTCTGCTAATGTAAAAATGGGTCAGCTCTCTGCTTTAAAATAGGCCCTCTAAGACATTTCCTTAGTTCTGGCTGTGTTTTTGAATTAAGCTTACAATTGAAGTCAATAAACCTGCATTTCTTTCAAAATAGTACTTCGGTGATTCCTAAATTCAGACTCGCATTCTCCCCAATTAATCTTCACTAGTGAATTATGGTTACATATTATTGGAGATTGACAGTCTGGAAACTGGTGGAGCTGCTTTGGTACTTCAGAAAATAGGTGACATTGGGAGACGATGAATGGAAGGAAAGGGGGCGGGTATCTCAGCCTCACTACTGCTGTGACTCAGAAAGGCACTTTAATGACAAGTCCCTTCTCCTTGGAGAATTAAAATGTGACACATGTTCTATCTGTGAGCCAACTTTTAAATTTTCCCTAGTCCTACTTGAGCTTCAGTTTAAAGGGGTGGGGGCAGGAGGAAAAGAAAAATAAAAGCATAGAAAAGATGACAGCAGCAAATCCAGAGTCTCGTAATTACCAAAATGTCTACAATTCAGTAAAAAATGGCTCATCATACCATGAACTAAGAGGATCTCAAACTGAAGAAAAAAAAGAATATCAATAGATGCCAACACCAAGATGACAGAAATGGTAAGAGTTATCCAGTAAAGATTTTAAAGCAGCTGTTCTAAAGATGC
The DNA here is from genome assembly GCF_009873245.2 of Balaenoptera musculus. Classification (NCBI taxonomy): domain Eukaryota; kingdom Metazoa; phylum Chordata; class Mammalia; order Artiodactyla; family Balaenopteridae; genus Balaenoptera; species Balaenoptera musculus. The sequence continues at coordinate 8,397,989 of NC_045793.1, forward strand.
TTCAATGAGCAATTACAAACATGCTTGAAATCAATGAAAAACAGAAAGTCTCAGCCAAAAAAAAAAAAAAAAGGGATCCATAAGAAAGCCACTATATAGGCTACTCAATCTCAACATTAGCAGATTAAAAATTTAATCTTAAAGTATCTGAAACTTTGTTAAGAGTCAACATTAAGAAGAAGCTTAGAGAAAGAAGTGTAACTGTGTTTTTCTTCCACCTAATGATGGTGCTATATCACTCATAGATTGAGTCATAACTTTTCAAAACAGCCTAACAAATTTTTGAAGTGATACAGAGAATTTCTCATTCACACTTCCTCCATAATTTTAGTTTGCAAATGGGAAGAGTAGACACATCCTGATAAGAAGATTCCAGTTACTAGTGTGATGGAGAACAGTTTAGGTCTTGGGGACAGAATTCAGACAACTGATGGCAAGTGCGGAGATGCTCCTGTGGAGAGCTCCGCCCTGTTACATTAATTAATTAATTCACCAATTAATGCAACAGGAAGTTCAGCTGTGTGATACTAACCTAAAGACCACGGGCTTGTGTATATATCTCTTCACACTGGAGTTCATGGAATCAGCAAAAAGGCGAACTGAAAAGACTAAAAGACAAAAAGACTAAAAATTATGATCATGATGTGGACTATTTCAAGAAACTATATTTTGGGACCCACGCCAGGATAAGTAGTTCTCATACTATCTACATTTGCAGCTATGCTACAACCAAGGAATATAGCGACTGATCATTTTAATGTTAAAGATATGTTTTCAGGAAAAGGTTAATATGTTCTCAGAACAGTCTCCTAAAAAAGTCAGAGAAATCTATTATTTTTGAAGTACTTTTGTTAAAAAGTGAAAATAGAAACATTTCTTTGTGCTACATAAGGGTTAATTTTGAACAGTTTAAAATGCTGCCTCTTTCCAGCAAAATCTCTTCCCCAGTGGTACATAATCATTAAGTTATTATTGCAGGCTGAAGCAGCCTGTCAGTTTGATTCTGAAAGCTGTATTACAGTTGACTCTTCTGTTTTTTGTTTGTGTCCATGTCACCTGCACGTCCATTCCAATGCCAAGTGCGTGCCTAGAGCTAAAAGGGACTCGAGTGAAAGTGACGGCACACATCTCGCTTGCCTTCTTGACAGTGAATATGACCTCATGGTAGAAGTGGGTGGGATGAGGGTCTAGAGTGCAGGTGTGCGAGGGTGGAGAGCAGCTCGCTCAGGAATGGCCCATGCTGCTGGCACAGGCAGGAGAAGCAGATTTCCTTGGATGTTTCTATTGAGCATAGGCACCTGTGGATCCTTATCAAAACAAAGATTACGATTCACTTCAAATTCTTTGGCCCTACGATGATAACGCTGCTGCATGGGCTATTTACTTAACCTCAAGATGATCTCGGAAGGGGACAGTCAGAAAACACAATCTTCTTTTTTTCTTTTTATTGGAAAACAGCCATACTCATTCCTTTATGTGTTATCTGTGGCTACTTGCACCGACAATGACGGAGTTTAGCAGATACCACAGAGAGTTATGGCTGGCAAAGCCTAGGTACTACTATCTGACCCTTTTAGAAAACGTTTGCCAATCCCTATCCCAAAGGAACATAGAAACACAATCTTGATTCCAGTTTAGCAAAGAACAGTTGGGGTGAAACGGATTATGTCCTTTAAAAGTTTAAATTCCTAAGTGTTACCTCAAAGATGATTAATTTGTTTCCCCCTATAAACACCCATGATGAAAAATCGTTACTCAATCTGTTGGTATATTAACATTCATAATTGTGTTTATTGAAACACATGGTCATTTACTTGATGAAAATGTATTACTGGCTTTGAGATATTTCATTTGTGTGGACTGTCATATTGATGTGACTGTATTATGCTAATGGTCACTTTACAAAAATGCAAGTTATAACATAGCAACAGAATGTTGCTGTTTCATGCCACTCTTCCAGTAGAGTCTCAATGATATATTAATCATATTTACTATACTTCGAGGAGAAATTTTACTGAACCATTATCATCCTGATTTAACATACTTTTCAGAAGATTTAGCTGGAGTCTGACATGACTGATATGACTCACAATCTCTAACATGGAGATAAGGCCTCTTTGACTCTGATCACATTATTTTTAAATATAAAAAAAATTAAAACTTCCTCCAAACTGGCAACAACACAGTTATTCACTTAAAGGGTTAGGGTTTTATGTATGAATCATGAATCCTTAAAATCTGTGAATTTTTGTTCCCTGGTACTTAAGCTTTCTCTCTGTTTCTATAATTTGGAACCATTCCAGGAAATTAAATACTCAGTTGTGTTTTCTTACCATTAAACACAGTTTGAAGCCCAAATGCCTTTTAGAATCCAGACAGGCCAAATTTTCAGCAGAAAAAGATATTTGACATGGAATTGAAATATTTAAGTATAAATTTAAAATTATCTTAAAGTTACTAAAACTATTCTCTTCCCCTTGCTCTCAGAGCTGAGTGTACTTACTGCCGCTATTAAATTAAAAGTAACACTATTGTTAATAGAGATATGTGGAAATAAATACAGCATTCTGTGTTATCATCCAGATTGCCCTCCTTCCATCTGAAAACTGGCTGTACTATCTTATGTATCTACAGCAAGTTGTCTATCAAAATTGTCTTTATCAAAATTTTATTCAAAATCCATTAGTGACTAATTGCTTATGTTTCTTTTGTTCTTCATGAATTATAGGGAAAATGCTCTCCCCTAATTACAGGATTGCCACTTTCTAGCTGTATGACCTTTGGTAAATTATTTCACCTAGATGTTAACATCCTTATCAGTAAAATGGGAATAATCATATATCTACCTCTGTGGTGTGAAGAGCAAATGAGCTATGCATTTAAAACACCAAGCACAGTGTGTGGCATATGTGAAGTGAAACAAAAGTCTGTGTGTGCATATGGGTTTTTTTAGTAATAATACAGAATTAATGGTAAGTTTGATCCATGTGAGCTATGTTTTATAATTTCTGAATTACGGTTTGATTTATGAATTAAACTGTTTTATTAAATGTGTGATGTTTTAATGATATTAACATTGATGATTTTTAAAAGAGAGCATACACCATTATCCGGATTAGTAAGGATTTCTATCTTTTATATGTCATTGAAGCCAAATACTTGAAAATGCATAATTTATCAACACAAAAAATCCACTTATACCTCTTATTTATGTATGAATTCCTTTTTTGTATTCTTCAAAATTTCAGATGATTTCAACCATTCTTTTTTTATTATTTCACTTTTTTTTTTTAACATCTTTATTGGAGTATAACTGCTTTACAATGGTGTGTTAGTTTCTGCTTTATGCTTTATAACAAGATTTCAAATGTTCTTGCTGCAATTTGAAGGATTCCCATTTGGAAGTTGCTCAGACAATCTCCTAGTCAAAACCTGGATCCTAGCATATGGTTAAATACAGGGAATATTTCTAGTTAAGCTTGTTCAGTTGTATAGTGATTTTTAGTTAAAGCAACTGCCTTGAACTCTGCCCACATTTTCTAGGACCACCATTCAAATCCTTGATCAGTGCCTGAATATCCTGTGTTCCTCATGTTGAAAAGCAAGGAACATTCACAGCTTTGTGAAATAGGGAGCAAAGAACTTTCCTGCCCAACAGTTTATGAAAGGTATCATGCTTTGCCCAGGATTGTTAACTGCCTTTGTATATTGTACAGCACTAGCCAGCCGGAAGTCTCTTTAGGACTGACATCTCAGTCCTGTTCTCCTTCCTCTAGAGTAGGTGCTCACGAAATTTTATCTGGTCAATTCTCACATAAAGGACATGCCTTATACACCACCAAACAGCTGAAAGAAAATAGAAGTTCTGCCAAATGCTAAGATTTTCTGTTGACAATTATGTATCTCAGTGTTGTCAAAGATCCAGCTATTTAAAAATAACCAAACATACCATTTTTTCTGTTATCATTATATAGACTCAGAAAGTAAAGCAAAGAAATGGGACAATTTTCTGGACAATTAGGAAAGGAAAACGGCTTCAATTCTTCAATTTGCCTCTTTGCCTCCCTTGTCTAAGGTACTGCTTGAGGGCGGTGGTGGTGGAAATTTACGAAGGTTTTCTACTATATTGATTACTTGTGAAACTGATCATTTTTTTTTGACAATTTGCTCAAGAAATCTTTGCTGAAGGCCTAATTGAATTTGAACCCTTAGGTAGTGCTATTTGTATTTCTTACACCATGAGTTCACCCAGATTACACTTAAACTTTCCAAGTAATTTTTCTGTGTTCAAGCCTCAGAGAGTTTCTCTCAGAGTCATGCGGCTTAATTTCCAGCTGCTACTGGAGAACATTTATGTTACTACCTCCTGATCATCCAAGCCAAGAATCTAGACACCCTCCTAGAGATCTGATCTGAATGCCTCTCCTACCTTCACTTTCCTTTCCATCCGCACTCATCCCTTCTCTCCTGGATTACAGACTTCATCTGACACCCGTTGAGTTCATCCTTTCCACTGTGACCAGAGTGATTTTTCTTAAACACAAATTGGCCCATATCCCTCCCCTACTTAAAATCCTTCAATTCCTCACAAGAGCTTTCAGGATAAAGTTCCAAACGTCTCAGCTTAATACACGAAACCTCTGTGTAAGTAAGACCCCTGTGTTACCTTTTCCCTCCAACCCCTCCATAGTCCTCTAAGCACTCTTCGCAAGAGCTCTGTGAAAATGTCTGTAGCAACTCAGACCTTCCCCGCCCCTGAAGAGGGCTCTCAAATGGGGGGAATGTGTCATTCCAGGGGATATTTGCAAGTATTGGGAGGATTCCGATTGTCACACTGGCATCTCATGGGCAGAGACCAGGGATGTTGGTAACATCCTAAAACTCACAGCATAGCCCTTCATAACAAAGAATTGTCCTGTCCAAAATGCCAAGGATGAGAAACGCTGCCCTAGACCAACCTTTATGTCTTTATCCACTTTCTCCTACTCTTCGTTTAAGACTCAGCTCCAGAGTTACTGCCTCTGGAAATATTCCTGTAATACCCACAGCCTGGTCTCATTTCCATTCACCTCTTCAGTCCTTCACCCTGTAGACCCCACTGCCACAACTCTTACCATAGTTACTGTTATCTTCTTTTCTCCCCTATAGATTTTAGAATACTTTGGAATGAAATCTTTGGAATCTATTAGATGGCCCACAAATGCTTATTAATTACACAAATGAATAAAGATAATTAGGGCAAGCTGGTGTTTCCAAGAAAATCAACAGCAAGGTGAAATGATTATAACCGCTTTGAGCCCCTATAGTTATCTTTACTTATTTATAAAATGCCTTTGGGACAGAGCAGACTTCACCTACGTAGAAATTCACAGGGGAAAAATTAAGACATCATTAGAATATATTAATTTGGGGGTTATGACTATGTACTCATTTTCCTACAGTTTCAATTTTATATTTTGAGACTAGGATAGCTGTAAGTGTGAAAATGAACAGCTTGACGTGTAAGTAATGGACCACAGCTTCATCCAAGGCTAAACATTACCACTCATTTATTTACCAAATATTTACAGTGGCCTGTTACATGTCATCCACCACACTGGTGCCGGAATATAACATTAAGCAAAAAGCCCTGTGCCTGCCCTCATGGAGCTGTGGGCTGGTGAGAAAGACACACAATGTAGCATTGCTGCCATCAGTGGGGAATCACAAACAGTGATGATGACTATGGGAGGGAAAGGCGTTAGGAGACCTTATAACATGCAGGGGAGAGTGTGGCTGATCTATTTTGAAGAGTCGGGGGAGGTTTCCAGAGAGTGACACTTTGGGAGCTGATTTCACACTGGGGAAGGAGACGCGGGGTGGGGAAGGGGTGTGACCGCCAGGAGAGCAGCACACAGCAAAGCCTGAGATGGGAGCAGAGCCGGCATGTGTGAGGACTGAGAGAAGACCATATGCCTGAAACACCAGGAGAAGGGAAGGTGGGAGGGAATGGGGCTGGGGAGGTGGGCAGGGCCTCTTAGGTCAATGTTCAATGTTTAGGACTTTAGGCTGGGAACATTTAGGGAAGTCCTTATGTGTATAGTCACTCCTAATATAAAAGTTAAAAGTAATGTCATTTGAGGTATACTTTATTAAAATTGACAAAAAATAACTATTGGAAATACTAAACCTTCTCCCTAGATTGCTTTTCAGATTGGAAACATTCATAATTTTATCAGTTTCCTTGGGCTACTGTAACAAATCACCGCACTTGGTGGCTTACAGCAGAAACGCATTCTCTCACAGCTCTGGAGGCTAGGAATCAGAAGCCAAAGGTGGTAGGAGGGCAGTGCTCCCCCTGCAGGCTGTAGGGGAAAATGTTCCTTGCCTCTCCCAATTTCTAATGGCTCCTGACATTCCTTGGCCCACGGCAGCATAACCTCAGTCTCTGCCTCCCTCTGCTCCTGGGTCTTCCTGTGGCCTTCTCCTCTGTGTCTCTGTCAAATCCCCCTCTCCTTTCTCCTATAAAGACACCAGTCATTGGATTTAGGGCAGACTATAAATCCAGGATGATCTCAGCCCAAGATCCTTAACTTCATTACATCAGCAAAGACCCTATTTCCAAATAAGGTCACATTTGTAGGAACTGGGCTTTAGGACTTGGACATATCTTTTTGGCGGGGACACAGTTCAAGCAACTAAAATAATGTTTATTTTAAACCAGTTATTGGACTTGTGAGTTGCTGCTGTTTTACTTCTTAGAGTCTTCATGTCAATTCTCTTCATCACTTTAATGCCACTAAAGACAACAGCTGCTACAGAGGCAAGCATTAGACTGTACTGGATGTGGGTCTCATCCTGGTTGGGCCACTATCTGCTGTGTGACACTTAATTCTTGAGAGCCTCATTTTCCCCACTCTCTTGATTGCTATATATATATATATATACACACACACCTCTATACATTTCTCCTATGGATCTATAACTTCATGACTCTATTCATGGTTCTGCTCACTTTTTCTTGCCCATGCTGACTTTTTGGCCTCTGGTCGTCCTGCTTTAAAATATGTGCATCTTTCTTCTCTTGGTCAATAGGGAGGTTGGTGGGGTCCTCCCTGACCTATGCATCAATAGCTGGAGCCCTGCTCCATGTTCCAGCTGGTCAGCTCTAGCCTGTGGCTCACCAAATCCTTGCACAGAGACTAACATTTTTATAGGGGAGTATTTCATTGGATAATGAAGCAGTGATACTTTGGAAGCTGAGGCAAGTCTCTTCTCGTTTATAGTAGAGAATCAGTCCCTAGGCGAAGTTAGTTTGGCGCTGCAGTTCAGAAGTTAGAAGAAGGTGTGAGCAAGCAGAGAGAAAAGTTTCTGATTCAGCTGAATTATAAAGAAAAGAAGCACCTTCGTACGGCTTAAAATACACATAACTCAACAACACTGAAATGTTGAGATAAGCTAAATCGACAGCATTTACTAAATCAACAGCAGCATTTTTGTCAGCGGAGGTCTGCCATAACATAACTTAGGTACAGACCAAAAATTGGCTATAAGGGATGCTTATTATACTTATGTATCATAAAAAATAGTTAGAATTCCAACTACTGGTAATGTTAGGTTTCCTATTGAAAGTGATTCTCTCTCCCTGTGTCTGGGGTTTGAGTTCTTACAGTCAGAAAACTCTGCTGGGGTGTAATGAGGATTTTAAAGGTGGGAGATGGATCCTTTCAGTCATTGTAGGTGTCTATGAAAAACCCAGAAACATTAATCTGGCAGTGTACCCAAGGGAAAGAAATAATTGAAAAAGAGACATAAAGGGGGAAGAAAGACAACTATTAAAAGGTTGAATTCTGGTAGAGTTAAGAGGATATTTTTACAACACTCAATGCATTTTTAGATAGCTTCCTCCATAGACCCCAACAGAAAATGCATCACAGAACAGTACAAAAGAGCAATATTCCTTTTTATGAGACTCTGTTCATAGAAAAAGAAAAAGAAGATTTAGCCAGCAGCAGGAATTTGTTCCACCTAGCTGTAAACGGAAACCACTTTTAAAGCAGTTATGGAAAAATTTAGCTGGGTTCCCAAACAATATAACATGTTCAGTGCAAAGGCTGATTCACAGAGCTTCTGCCAGCAAATGATTATTCTTGCACTATGAGGGGGCAGGCATACTGTTCCAGTTACAGGGAAGTCAGAGAAAAAGAACATGATAGTCAGTAGAAGAGCCAAAGAGACCTGATTTATAGATTATATTGACTTGCTAGTGTGAAAGGAAAAAAATCCATATCTAATCTTTCAGTTCTTCCTTTGAAGCATCTTTCTGACACGGACCTTCCCATCTATGACTCCTGAACGTGTCCTCATGCCTTCTCTTACTTCTCGATCAACTGCATTGCCATCGCACCCCGCTAGTTCTCTAGTCAGGGTGTCAGATACGTGTCTGTGGCACTCAGCACCTTCCCCCCTCCTTCAGTGCTCTCCCCACAGCACTAGGACCGGCAGCCTGGGAACACGTTTTCCAAAATCCCCTGTCAACAGAGTGCCCTTGTAGAGTCTACCAGTGAGAAGCCCCTGTTTGAGATTTGGACAGTGGCAAAGAAGTACATGTGTGGGGGGTGGTCTGTAGATGTGTGGGCTTTGGGACATCCAAGGTTTTGTCGTAGCCTCTAGAAGTACTCTTATGGGTGCTGTAGGCGGCTGTGACCACTTGTGGAAGTTTCCTGTAATTCCTGACCTGGGGGGTGAGAAGCAGAGTCTAATTCACTGGTAGCCAGTGAAGAAGCTAAGAGACAGCAGTGGTCTCCTTGACCTTGGTTATTTCAGCCTTTCCATCACTTGAGTAAGCATTTAACGTTCTACGTTATGTCCCTTACTTCTTGGAATATCTAGAGTAGGTTCTACTTTCCTGACTGATTCAGCTGTCTCCTCATGTCCATTCTCTTCTCAGTGCCCAGGAATCACCTAGCACAGCTCCTTGTTTCACAGATGAGGTCCAGAGAGACTAAGTGACTTGCTCAAGGTCACTCAGCCACTTAATTATAGAACCAAGCCAAGAATCCCTATCTCCCAACTTCCAGGCTGGCACTGATTTCTACTGTATCATACATCTCTGGATTTATAGACATCTCCTAATGTTCCTGCATCCTTTTATATATCATATTTCATCATATCTATGATGTCAGCAATTATAATTGTTTTATAAAAAAAACAAGAAAAAACACTGCCAAATAAACTGATCCAATATATTCTATCACTTGAAAATGTTATATATTGAAGAAACTTATTGAAAAATTTGAAAACTATACTTATTGAAAAAATACATTTTATTTTATTATTATTTATTTTTTATTGACGTATAGTTGATTTACAATATTATTATTAGTTTTGGGTATACAACATAGTGATTACATATTTTTATAGGTTGTACTCCATTTAAAGTTATTGCAAAATAATGGCTATATTTCTTTGTGTTGTACAATATATATATTACTTATTTATTTTATACATAGCAGTTTGTGCCTCTTAATCCCATACCCCTATGTTGCCCCTCCACCATCCCTCTCTCCACTGGTCACCACTAGTTTGTTTTCTATATCTGTGAGTTTGTTTCTGTTTTGTTATATTCATTTGTTTGTCTTCATTTTTTAGATTCCACATATAAGTGATAACAGAGTATTTGTCTTTCTCTGACTTATTTCACTAAGCATAATATTCTCTAGGTCCATCCACATTTTTGCACATGGCAGAATTTCATTCTTTTTACTGCTGAATAATATTCCATTGTATAGTTATAACATATCTTCTTTATCCATTCATCTCTTGATGGACACTTAGGTTGTTTCCATATCTTGGCTATTGTAAATAATGCTGCTATGAACACTGGGGTACATGTATCTTTTCAAATTAGTGTTTTCATTTTTTTCAGATTTATACCCAGGAATGGAATATACTGGGTCATATAGTAGGTCTATTTCTAGTTTTTTGAGGAACCTCTGTATTGTTTTCCACAGTGGCTACACCAGTTTATATTCCCACCAAGAGTGTATGAGGGTTCCTTCTTCTCCACATCCTTGCCAACATTTGTTATTTGTGGTCTTTTTGATGACAGTCATTCTGACGGGTGTGAGGTCATATCTCATTGTGGTTTTAATTTGCATTTCTCTGATGATTAACAACGTTGAGCATCTTTTCATGTGCTTGTTGGCCGTCTCTATGTCTTCTTTGGAAAAATGTCTATTCAGGTCTCTGCCCACCTCCCCTTTTCTTTTGCTACACTGAGCGGCTTGTGGGATCTTAGTTCCCCGACCAAGGATTGAACCTGGGCCCATGGCAGTGAAAGTGCCGTGTTCTAACCACTGGACTGCCAGGAAATTCCCATTCTGCCCATTTTTAATCAGGTTGTTTGTTTTTTTGATGTCAAGTTGTATGAGCTGTTTATATACTTCGGATATTAACCCCTTATCAGTCATACAATTTGCAAATATTTTCTCCCATTCAGTAAATTTTTTTGTTTTGTTTTGTGGATGGTTTCCTTTGCTGTATAAAAGCTTTTCAGTTTAATTAGGTCCCATTTGTTTGTTTGTTTTATTGATGTATAGTTGATTTATAATGTCCATTTGTTTATTTTTGTTTTTGTTTCTTTTGCCTTAGGAGACAAAAAGTTGTTGGTATGATTTATGTCAAAGAGTGTTCTGCCTATGTTCTCTTCTAGGAGTCTTATGGTTGCAGGTCTTACATTTAGGTCTTCAATCCATTTTGAGTTTATTTTTGTATATATGGAGTGAAGAAATACTCTAAGCTCATTAGCTTACATGTAGCTGTCCAGTTTTCCTAGCACAACTTACTGAAAAGAGTATCATTTCTCTATTGTATATTCTTGCCTCCTTTGTATTAGATTAATTGACCATAAGTGCATGGGTTTACTTCTAGGATCTCTATTCTGTTCCATTGATCTATGTATCTGTTTTTGTGCCAGTACCATGATGTTTTGATTATTGTAGGTTTGTAGTAGAGACTGAAGTCAAGAAGCATGATACCTCCAGCTTTGTTCTTTTTTCTTAAGATTGCTTTGGCAATTTGGGGTCTTTTGTGGTTCCATATAAATTTTAGGATTATTTACTCTAATTTTGTGAAAAATGTCATGGGTATTTTGATAGGGATTGCATTAAATCTGTAGATTGCTTTGGGTAGTATGGTACTTTAACAATATTATTTCTTCTAATCCAAGAGCACAGGCTCTCTTTCCATTTCTTTGCATCACTTTCAAATTCCTTCATCATTGTTTTATGATTTTCAGAGTATAAGTCTTTCACCTCTTTGGTTAAGTTTATTCCTAGGTATTTTATTGTTTTTGATGCGATTTTAAATGGAATCGTTTTCTTTCTGATAGTTCATTATTAGTGTATAGAAAAGCAATGGATACCTGTATATTAATATCAATATTATATCCTGAAACTTTACTGAATTTATTTGTTAGTTCTAATAGTTTTCTGGTGGAGTCTTTAGCATTTTCTATATATAGTATCATTTAATCTGCAAATAGTGACAGTTTTACTTCTTCCCTTCCAATTTGGATAACTTTTTATTTCTTTTTCTTTTCTGATTGCTGTGGCTAGGACTTCCAATACTATATTAAATAGAAGTGGGGAGAGTGGGCATCCTTGTCTTGTTCCTGATTTTAGAGAAAAGGCTTTTAGCATTTCACCATTGAATAGTTGAGTATGATGTTAGCTGTGGGTTTGTCATAAATGGCATTTATTTTGTTGAGATATGTTCGTTCTATACCAACTTTGATGAGAGTTTCTATCATGAATGGATGTTGAATTTTGTCATGTGATTAAAAAAATAAATTTTATACTTATTGAGATAACTCTTTTTGACTTGATTCGACTTAGTTTTAAAAATCATTTCTTGCATATATATAAAAAATGAAAATATAAACAAAATAAATTGGTTAAGGTATTTCCAAAACTTCCTTCACTTTGAGTCTGACTCTTTGAATCATGTTTTAAACTGAGTCATTTGGTGCTAATTTTTTTAATATAACAAGCTTTTAAACATAAATCTCTAAGCCATCAAGCGATAAGGTGATACAATACTTCTTAAACAAATTTATTAAGCAACTAAAATGCTTTGGTGCTGGGCTCTTAGGCCATTTGACATAGAGCTAGACTCCTTTTTTTACTCTTGCTTCCATTATGTTGTTAAACACATTATTCTAAGGATAATAAGTGCACCATTATTGCCTCTGGAATTTTCTTGCAAGATGTTGACATGCATTCTGCAAGTTCTGATGTTCACAAGTGTGTAAGCAATGCATACTACAATACATCAGGATTGACATCTGGCTGAGAGTGAGTGTAAGATGTCATTGAATCTAAGATGTATAACAATTTCAGAAATAATACAATATGAAAAATTATGTGTCCCAAAATTCATTAAATTCTATCTTACCTTCTATTTCTTCAATGTGTGTATTTTCAAGGTATAGTTCATGGAATATAATTGGTTTTAGTGTCCCAGAATACAAACATAATGATAGATTGTTAAAATATCATCTTATGCCTTGTTTTAAAGCAATCAGGTTAATTACTGATAATTATTAATTTAATGTCTATAATGCATAACACCTATAGATTTAATTCATGTTTATACCCCCAAAACATTTACTGTCCTTATACTATAGGCATAGTTGCATCTGAAAAGATTATTCACTCTCTTACTTAATAAGAATTCCTCTACCTTCTTGAAGGCTCAAGGATTTCTGTGATCTCTATGCATGAGTAACAAGGCTATGGTAATAGAAATGACAAAATCTTGTTTTGTTTGAGGAAAATAAGTCAGAGAAAGAAATTTAGTTCCTTAAGAGGATATACTTGCCCTTTCTGCTATTCTTCTCAGAGAAGGGGTTATGTTCTGCTTATTCATAACCAGTACCTACCTCTTGAATACTTGGCTGAGCAGAAAACATAGCTTAGAAGTCAGCAGGAACTTGGTGATATCAAAGAACATTATATGAAATGAAATAATGCATAAAGAGCATGGTGCCCAGCAGATCTGTCTCCATCTGTTGCTTTGCCTTATCTTTTCTTCCCTCCAACCAATTATATGTTCTGCCCAGTGCCTGAAAAATAGCAGGCAATCAAATAATGATGACTCCCTTCTATTTCCTAGTCTTGCTTCAAAGTTAGAGCAGGGTAAATATTTGGGCTGAAATGATTTTTTCTTCTTTATGGCTTATCTACAATTTTGAAGAAAGGGGGTACTCCAAGTCACCCATATCTTCAGATTCACATATTTGTTTCAATGCAAACAAGATTCTTCATAGTGTGTTTTGGCTTGAATGGGAACCTGGGGCTCTTTTGGCCCAAGGTTTCTATGGAGATCCACTTCTGGATCAGTGTGGCTCCAGGATTCTGGGGGAGTTTCTAGGGGGCTCCTACAGGGAGGGAGTCCATGTGATTCACCATAGTCCTGTGTGTGGCCCCTGTGGGTCTCTACTTCACTTGCAGCCACATGATCAGTGTGACTGCTCTGTATTTCCCACCAGGATTCAGGCAGGTACTCCAGGCATCATTCAGGATATCGTAGGCCTATTTTAACTGTTACTGTGGAAAAGACCTGGGATTCCGGCAAACTAACCATTTGCTCTTCTAATTTCTCTTGCATACACATCACTTAACACTGGAAGGCAGTACAGTAGAGGGGTCACGGTTTGTATGAGCTTTCAAGTCAGAATCCTGACTTTCCAACCCTGGCTCTGTTACCTAGAGTTATGTGACCTTGATCAATTTACTTAATGCTTCAGTTTCATTATTTGTAAAATGGCAAAGATGTCTGTCTCGTGGGGTTTTTGTGAGAATTGAATGAGGTATGTATGTAAAGTGCCTGGCACATAGTAAGCACCAAATAAAGAGAACTATTGTCATTGACAAACATGACATTTTAAGACTCCTAATTCAGCATCATTAGCTCATCTGTCTTACTGACACTTAATCAAGACGATTTCTAAAGTGTGAGCCCATATTAATTTCCCAGAAACTCAATTGTCTACTTCAGTTCATTTTCTTTAACCGAACTGAAACTAACTCCCGTGGCATGATTGATTTTGCCAGAGTGATTTCTGCATATATCCTAAACAGGATCTTTCCATCTGCTGCTCAACCCCATCTGTTCTTGCCTCCAGCTGATCCAATTTCATATCCAGTTGGTAGAGCGCCACCTGAAAAAAATCCCCATTATATTCTGATGTCCTGAAGAAACCTTGAGAAAAATTCAACACAGAGAGTTTGGCCACTGGAACACACAAAAGCCTCAATAAATTTTTAGAGAAAATGGGGAACTTGCCATATGGTGCTATTGGTAGTGATGAAATTAAATCATATTGAAGTCATATTAGAAAAAAATAATAAACTTGTGCCTAGCAGAGTGCCGAGCACATCATGACCTGACTTTATTTTTTTACATTAGAAAATTATGACACTTTAGATGATTAGAGAAACTAGGACCTTTGAGACTTTAATTACTCTCACAAAATGTGTTCTGAATGGCATCAAGGTGAGCTGGAGCACCTGTGAAGTGAGCATTTACGAGGAGGGGGACGTCTGCTCCGCGTGGTATAAGCAAAGTATAGCGACAGCAGCACTGAGCATCACCCCCAAAACCACTTGCTCTTTGCTTATTACATTGCAGATGTTATGATGAGCACTCTGCCTTTATGACCTTCATGTGTTTCATCAAATTAAGATTCCAATTATCGTATCATGCCCATCATTTTTTGTATCACTCTACCCCCACCAATGGACATAGCATTGATTTTAAGAATCATCTGAATTAAAGTGGGAACTGTGCGTGTCATAGGATGGAAGAATACAGTAATCCACGTTTCCTTACATCCCCTCTATGAGGCTCATTTTACAAATGAGGAAATTGAAGCTCAGAGATATTAAATGAAATGCCTCAGCCAACTGTGCTAGGAAACAAGGCAACCTGGATTTCAGTCCAATTTTGTCTGCTCCCTAAAACCTGTATTAACCTGAGCATCAGTGGCCTGGCCCTGAGATGAGTGTGATTCTGCAGGAAATGAGAACCGGTGAGCAAGTCTCTAGAATGCACCTGTGCTTCCAGGGCCGCATCCAAAACCACAGCTTCAGATCTGAAACAGGTATACTACTCTCACCCGTTTTCTCTTCTTTCTTTAAACTTTCTCTCCTCATTCATCAGTGACCTAAGTCTAGAATAATTTTTTTCCTCAAATGCATCCATTCTCCTCCCCTGTGTGGATCACATGTTTTGAAAGCATAGGTCACATCAGAAAATGTAAGAAGAGTAGAATGGGTGCTTTTTTTAAGGAAATCTTCTCCATCCCTTTCATTCTCCAGTAATAGAAATATGCTTTATCTTCAATTAAACAAATGATGGGTTTAAGCCAAGGAGGCATTTGGTTACTTGTCTTAGGCGGGGCACAACTGGTCAGCAACCTCCCCAGCAATTTTCCCTCCTTCTTTCTTATTCATTTTCTTTTCACCTTCTTGGGCTCCGTGAGAATATAGCTAGCAATACAGAAGCTACCTATTTTTTTTTTCCTGTGCAGCCAAGGTCCCCAAACTCCCAACCCAAAGCCTGGGGAGAAAAATTTTCCAAATGTAAATAGCATATTTAATCATTTTACAAATCTCTCTCCTCTTTCCTCCAATAAATACAAAGAAGTGAACACTTGAGAAGTTTTACAATCAAATTTGTGTAGTAAATCTAGTGGCTCACTCTTTAGAGTGAAAATATTCATTTATTTAACAAATATTTACTGAGTACCTACTATGTGCCAGGCTCTCTGCTAAACATGCTGCATTTATTATGTGCAATTTACACAACCACTTGGTAAGATTTTTTCATAGGGGTTAAGTGGATTGCCCAAATGGAGAGGTTGGCAGGATTCAGAGAGAAGTCAGGTTGACTCGGAAGCCCTTGCTCCATCTATTTCCCCACCAAGGATGGGGAAAATGAACAAAGCATTTGGCACCAGGATATTTTTCAATAGTAAGTAATTACTTTAGTTATTACTGACAAGGACTTTAGCCCTTAAAATTTATTCAGTATTTACTTAAAGGACATATCCATTTAATGATATTCTTTCTTACTTCTTTTTTTTTTTTTTATAAATTTATTTATTTATTTTTGGCTGTGTTGGGTCTTCATTGCTGTGCGCGGGCTTTCTCTAGTTGTGGCGAGCAGGGGCTACTCTTCGTTGCGGTGCGCGGGCTTCTCATTGCGGTGGCTTCTCTTGTTGTGGAGCACACGCTCTAGGTGCACGGGCTTCAGTAGTTGTGGCTCACGGGCTCCAGAGCGCAGGCTCAGTAGTTGTGGCACACGGGCTTAGTTGCTCCACGGCATGTGGGATCCTCCCGGACCAGGGCTCGAACCCGTGTCCCCTGCCTTGGCAGGCAGATTCTTAACCACTGCGCCACCAGGGAAGCCCCTTTCTTACTTCTTGATAAGACTATAATGATGGTTGGAAGAACTAACTGGATTCATTAAACTTTACTGTAACAGGAAGTTCTGTTTACTTTTACTTTTGCCATGTGGATATTATAAACATATTTCCTATACTGTTTTTTAACTTTAGAAAAAATTCCAAGCAATTTCTATTCACCCCATTGATTTCCATCTGTTGAAGAAGGCTGCTGGTTATATCAGTCAGTGACTTGGGTTTGAAGTCTCATTGATATCTCTAATAAAACATTAGAAGAAAACCTTAAAGTATAGACATGAAATGGTTGTTTTAGAGTCATCAAATTTGAACTTGATATGTTTACGGATCAAATGCAGAGCATGGGCTATAGCTTTTTAGTTTCTATTCTCTGGCGAATAGTAAACTACAAATTAGGAGTTAATTCTTAATTACACACAAATTGACTGGTTGAGATTTAAGGGAATCTTTTAAGTTAAACTAATGTCAAATTATTCCAATTATAGAATCAGAATTATGGATTTCTAACAATTGGATAAATTACAGGATTACAGCATCACTTACAAATTTTAAAATTTTGTTGAACTAGAGCTTATAGTTTCCTTTTGTATTCCTTTTATTATTTTTTTTAGAAATCTCAGGCAAAAAGTCCCATTAGTTCTTTTCAATTACTGTTAAAACATTTTCTTAGTGTTTTTGGCTTTGGTCTTTCTCTAAATCCATCCTGCACATGACTGCCATACTGTTCTTTGTGGAATTCATTACAATATATTCCAGCTTGTAAACCTTCCACGGCCTTCCACTGCCTGGCTTAAAGGTAGAATGCCTACAACTCATTGGCCGAGATGAACTGTTCCCTGTAATCTGGTCTCAAGGTTCTGCTACCATTCTTCTGCAAAAATCAGGAACTGAAGTCAAAAACTCAGTTTTACCGGGCAAAAACTCTGCCTTTTAAGACCTTCTCTCATAGTTACACCACACCTCAGTACCTCCCTCAGTATCATCTCTCAAGAAAACCTGTCTTGCCTCTCCAGTTCAGAGAGATCTCTGCTTCTCACAGGCTCTCAGAGCACCCCTTACCCCTACCACTTGTTGAGGAGCTGTATCTCATCTCCTGATTTTCTGCATATACATTTTCTCCTTGCAGCTGATGGTAAACCTTGTTTAAGATAATATGCCTGTGGCTTCACATACTAAGCACACAATTTTTATTGCTTTCTATGTCCCAGCAAAAATCTTATATCCCTTTATGATGTTTATTTTAAATTTTATGAAAGATTATTACTACCACACTTCACAATTTTTTCCCCTGAGTAACAATAACCTTATTTTCTCCTCTCAGAACTCACCTTTACAATATCTAATAACCCTATCTGTTAACCTTATTGTAAACTTCCTTAAAGTTTTACCCAACTATACTAATTTCAGTTGTGAATTAAAGTGTTAGATGCAATTATAACATGAAACATATCAACTGAGTGAAGCACAAGGACTTATCTCAATAAATTGTTGGGTCAATACTCCATTACCAACCAACCTCACGCTACAGAGAACACTCATCAAAGCACTGCTGAGTATATCTATAAACTGCATAAACCCACAGAGACAAACATATATACTGTTTGCCTCTTTCGATTTTCTTTCAACAACTGAACATTAATGGGAATAAGAGTTATTTTTGTTTCAAAGGATAAAAGTAAATATAACTATTGAATCCCAATAGTTTTAATGCTTTTTAAAGAAATTAAAAATTAGGTGAATATTAGTTGAGAAAATATTAGACTCTTCTAGCAGCGTTTCAACCTTCAGTACAATCTGCAGCAAGTGAATTTACCAGTGCTTGTACATCCTGTAAAATTACTTCAATTCCCCAAACCTAATCTAATCAAAACACTTCCTGAGCTCATCTGAAGCAAACTTCCTTCTCCCTGACTGCCTTCCCTTAATGAAAAGTGTGGGATGGCCACCACGAGAACCTGTGACACACTTCCTTTTGTTCATTTTCTCCCCTGAGCAATTATCAAGAGCTCTTATTTTCAGGCACTGTGTGGCCAGCCATTTTACTTTCTCTTATTCCTACATATTAATTAGAGGCGCTGCAATTAAAAACAGAAGGAAGCTAGTAAGAAGGGGCTTTTTTTCTGTTTTGAGACAAATCTTCCAAGTGTTAAGAATCACACCACTCTATGCCTAGGGAGGTCAAAAGTGAAGTCCAGGAAAAAAGTAGTTCAGGGAGATCCATAGTTACTTTTTGTGGTATTCATACTGGTGATATAGACATACCTACTTTTCCCTCTCACGTGAGACTTAATAATAGGCATCATCTCCATATCGCCTCGTTTGTGTGGTAAGCAGAGCTATAAACTCTGAGGAAATTCTATAGTGTCTCCCTCCACCCACCTACCCACACTCATGCACAAACGGGTCATGGACTTGAACGAGCTAGAGAGACTTAATAGGCTCTCGGGGCTTCTCCATCATGACCAGCCTAGAGAGTTAGGTTTCTGGGTCTGTATCTTAACAGACATGCCCCCCCTCCCCAACCCACTCCTGGTAGTACTGGAAGACAATGCAAAAGGAAGAAAGTCTATTTTCTGTTTAATCTGAGACACAAGCTTAGGAATTCCAGGAATTTGAAAGGCATTATTTCAGTCTTTTGAATAAAGGAGAGACTATGCAATTAAACCTCTAAAGGCCCTTCAGAGTGAATTTCTACTAAATAGACTCTTGAGACACTAAACACATAACGTTGGCATGCAGAAAGCCTGGGTACTGAATGAAAGGTTTACTGGTGTATGTAGATAAGCCATCCCCACACACGCTCTGAATGCCTGATGTTTACCAGAAAGACAGCACAAACCTCAGTCCTTGCCAGAGAGTCAGTAAAATATCCTTCTTATATTGAGGTATTTGTTGCTCTATTTTTCAAGTGTAACAATTGTTGGATTATACAAATTAAGATCAAAAATGTCAAAATAAATAGAAGAGAGCTTTGTTACTTCGCTCCTGTTTCATGAGAGTTTTGAGCCACGCCATTGTTTGTTTTAAGGCATCACTTATGTGCACGCTCTATGGCTTCAATGATTTTTCAGCCCTGCTTACAAGTAATTGGTATTGATTTTGCAGGTTACTTCTAATGTGTTTAGTTCCTAAAAGAATTCTAACTGTACCCCTCTCATCCTCTAGTCCCCAGGAGAAAACAGTATTTATAACTTCGGAGCAAATGGAGGTGTTATCCAACTTCCTTAGGCTAAAATGAGGGGTCTGAGTTTCTTCAAGCTTCCTACCCGAAATGTGGTGATATGTTTTAAGCTCCCCATTATTTCAATTCAATGCACTAATATATGAAGTGTGGTGGGTAGTGGTTAATAATCCTAATGCTAGAGGAGTAAACAGCATAGGACTCCTTTAAGAACAAGGCCCTAGGGAGGGACAAGGGATAAGTCTTCCTCTTAAATCACCACATTCAACCGGGTCATTCATTAACAACATGGGCACTAATAGCTTTTAGCAGCAGGCAGCTTGCTGATTACAATTAGGTTTCTTGCAACTGTGGCTGCAGAAGGGGCAAGAACTGAAGCCTCCCTCAGAGACAGAAAACTGGGAGAACACACACGAGTTCAAGGAAAAGAGAAAAGAAAGTGTAATGTATAAGGCTGGAGTAAAAAAGGACCCACAATTTTCCATAAGAGTTAAACACAAGAAGGATATAAGCAGACGGTATAAAGACGGAGTCAAATATACAGTTTGGAAAACGCTGGATTATTGTAAAACAAGCTTACACCCAGAATCAGCTTGAAAAGATGGTACCTACCATAGAAGACAAAGTGTCCTTTGGTTAAAATATTTCCTGTCCTAAATGTCATCTCTTAGGTGACAAATAGCAAATAAAAGTAGAGTGCTAAAATATTTTAATTTACATATTATTATTTTTCATAAGTAATAAGCCCCCCTAAACCCCTCATACTTTAACTGACAGCTATATTTTTGACTGACAGTGTTGTCTTAGTGATTTTCTGCAAATCCAGTTGACATTCATTGGCATCAATCTTTGAAACACCCATTTGCTGTCTGCTTAGTGCAGGAGCGTCAGTGATCAGTCACAATTCCTTAAAGGAGTATTAACAGTGGGGCTTAGTCAAAGACAGTTACTACAACTGATGTGGGCACGTGGGGTGGATAAAGGAGCAGATGTTCTGTCATTATATATGGACATTCTGGAACAATCTGAGAGGCTGGTGGAATACACAACACTCCAAAAATATTCCTAGAAGTCAGATTTAAACCTTCAGTGGAAACTTCCAATAGTATTACTTCCAAAGGGGTGGGATTATATAAAATAGACCCATTTTGAATTACTCATGGAAATTTAGTCACTAAAACACTAAGAGCACCTTGTTATAAAGCAGTTTTCCTTATGAAGATTTAAAATATGTACCAAATGTGCTAAACTAACACAGAGATCTGCTCTTCTGGATATACACATCTCCGTGTTTTTATTGCCTTTATAGAACACTCGAAAGAACTGTCTAAATTTTCTTTCTCCAATTCTCTGACTGCTGTGTGTGTGTGTGGTGTGTGTGTGTGTGGGTGTGTGTGGTGTGTGTGTGTGGTGGACAGGATATAAAATAGAGAGACTCCATTCCGTTCCAGCATGTTCTAGTGTGTCCTCTGTGCTCACCGCTTCATAGAATTTGCTCACATCAGACCAGAGGGGAATTCTATGTTACTAAATCTAGCGGACAGTTTTCTGTCCTCAGTTGGAACAACTAGGCACCTTCTTTTTCAAACACTTTCCTTTCTTGGCTTCTGTGATAAAATTCCTGATTTTCTTCCTTTCCCATTGGCAATCCCTACTCAATCGATTCTTCCCCCAACAAAGTTGAATGGTATTTTGTTTTTAACTGAGATCAGATCATTTCATTCCTTCAGTAACTTTCCAATAAACTTCAACAGCTTTCCATTGCACTTAGAATAAAATCTAAATTCCTCACAGTTTCCTGTAATTTCTGCTTGGTTGAGCCCCTGCCTACCTGCACAATCTCATCCTGTATCACTCTCACTATGCCCCAGCCCTTACCTGCCTTCCTGTTTCTCCTCAGCCATTTCCATCTTCAGGGCCCTTTCCTCTGCAGTCTACTTGGCCTGGAAAGAGCGCCCCTACCGTTCCCTTAGTTCTTCACACCTCCAGATCATTCTTGGCATTTGTGTCTCAGGTCATAAGTTATCTGATGTAAAAATCTTTCTCCAGAGCCCCCATCTCATGTTTGTCTTGCTTTTCTTATATTAATTTCATTCACAGCACTTATCACATTCAGTAAATATCTGTTTTATTTGTTTATCATTTTATCTTTTTCTTCCACTAGAATGTACATACCATGAACATAAACTTTTGTTCACATCTACATTCCTAGGAGTTAAAACACTGCTTGAAATATAATAGGCACTCAAATATTTGTTGCATAAATATCATATACTAACAAAATTCAGGGCCTGAAAAGTATAATTTGACCTAAGAGATATTATTCCAAAGAACGGCCACCTCAAAGTTGTATCTATTCTGAGACAAAAAAATATTTCCCATACCATTTACTCTTCTTAAAAATTAAAGTTTTGAGTAATTAATATAATCATATTGTTTAAAATACGTGAGAATTCTTCTTCATATTTCTGTCCCACTCCTGCTTCCGTTTCCCATACACTCCCACCTCTCAGAGGCAACTACAGGCACCCTCAGGGATATTGCAGGTTTGGTTCCAGACCACGGCATAAAGCAAATACTGCAATAAAGTGAATTCACACAATTTTTTTTTGGTTTCCCATTGCATGTATGTTTATACTATACTGCAGTCTAGAGTGTGCAATATCGCATTATGTCTTCAAAACCAATGTACATACCTTAATTTAAAACTACTCTACTGCTAAAAACACTATCCATCACCTGAGCCTTCAGGGAGTTGTAAGCTTTTCGCTGGTGGGGGGTCCTGCCTCCATGTGGACGGCTGCTGACCGATCAGGGTGGCGGCTGCTGAAGCCTGGGGCGGCCACGACAATTTCTTAAAATAGGACACCAGTGAGGTCTGCTGCAGCCATTGGCTCTTCCTTTCATGAACGATTTCTCTGTAGCATGCAATGTTGTTTGATAGCATTTTACCCACAGTGGAACTTCTTTCAAAATTGGACTCAATCCTCTCAAATCCTGCTGCTGTTTTATCAACTAAGTGTATGTCATAGTCTAAATCCTTTGCTGTCATTTCAACAATCTTCACAGCATCCTCACCAGAAGCAGATTCCATCTCAAGAAACCACTGTCTTTGCTCATCCATAAGAAGCAACTCCTCATCCGTTCAAGTTTGATCATGAGATTGCAGCAATTCAGTCACATCTTCAGGCTCCACTTCTAATTCTAGTTCTGTGGAATCTTGTCACATATGCAGTTACTTCCTCTACGGAAGTCCTGAACCCCTCAAAGTCATCCATGAAGGTGGGAATCAACTTCTTCCAAAATCCCATTAATGCTGATATTTTGACCTCTTTCTATGAATAATGAATGTTTTTAATAGCATCTAGGAGGATAAATACTTTCCAGAAGTTTTCAATTTACTTTGCCCAGATCCATCAGAAGAATCACTATTTATGGCAGTTATAGCTTTACAAAATGTATTTCATAAATAATAAGACTTCAAAGTAAAAATTACTCCTTGATCTGTGGGCTGAAGAATGGATGTGTGTTAGCAGGCATGAAAACAACATTAATTTCAGTGTACATCTCCATTTGAGCTCTTGGGTGACCAGGTGCATTGTCAACGAGCAGCAATATTTTGAAAAGAATTTTTTTTTTCTGAGCAGTAGTTCTCAACAGTGGTCTCAACTGAGTTAAAATATTCAGTAAACCATGCTGTAAAGAGATGTGCTATCATCCAGGCTTTGTTGTTCCATTTATAGAGCACAGGCAGAGTAATTTAGCATAATTCTTAAGGGCTCTAGGATTTGAGGAGGTAAATGAGCATTGGCTTCAACTTGAAGTTACCAGTTACCAGCTACATTAGCCCCTAACAAGAGAGTCAACCTGTCCTTTGAAGCTCTGAAGCCAGGCACTGACTTCTCCTCTCTAGCTATGAAAGTCCTAGATGGCATCTTCTTCCAATAGAAGGCTGTTTTGTCTGCACTGAAAATCTGTTGTTTAGTATAGCCACCTTCATTAATGATCTGAGCTAGATCTTCTGGAGAACTTGCTGCAGCTTCTACATCAGAACTTGCGTTTTCACCTTGCACTTGATGTTATGGAGATGGCTTCTTTCGTCAAACCTCATGAACCAACCTCTGTGAGCTTCAAACCTTTCTTCAGCTTCCTCACCTCTCTCATCCTGTGTAGAATTGAAGAGAGTTAGGGCCTTGCTCCAGATTAGGCTTTGGCTTAAGGAAATGTTGTGGCTGGTTTGATCTCCTATCCGGACCAGAAAAAACTTTCTCCATATCAGCAATAAGGCTGTTTCACTTTTTTATCATTCATGTCTTCACTGGAGTAACACAATTTCCTTCAAGATCTTCTCCTTTGTATTCACAATTTGGCTAACTGTTTGGCCCAAGAGGCCTAGTTTTCAGTTCATCTCAGCTTTCGACATGTCTTCCTCACTAAGCTTAATCATTTCTAGCATTTGATTTAAAGTGAGAGATGTGCAACCCTTCTTTTCACTTGAACATTTAGAGGCCACTGTAGGGTTATTAATTGGCCTGATTTCAACATTGTTCTGTCTCAGGGAATAGCGAGGCCCAAGAAGAGGACTGAGACAGGGGAACGGCCAGTTGGTGGAGCAGTCAAAAACATACAAAATTTATCGATTAAGTAGCTCACAGTTTCATACGGGCAAAGTTCAGGGTGCCCCCAAAACAATTACAATAGTAACTTCAAAGACCACTGATCACAGATCATCATAACAAATATAATAAGAAGAAAGTTTGAAATATTGCAAGAATTGCCAAAATGTGACACAGAGACGTGAAGTGAGTAAATGTTGTTGGAAAAACGATGCCAAGAGACTTGATCGATGCAGGGTTTGCCACAAACCTTCAATTTGTAAAAAACTCAATATTTATGAAGCACAATAAAATGAGGCATGCTTGTGTTCTTATTAGTGTCATTAATACCTTGTATATCCTTCCAGGGTTTTTAATACATATTCAACATACATGAACATATGTTATTTTCCCTCATTTTCAGAAAAATTACCATGCTATACCAATTTTGGTATACCAAAAAATACCAATGCTATACACCAATGTATATACATTGGTGTATAGCATTGGTATACACGTTAGATCAATGTGTATACCAATGCTATACACACTGATCTACGTACTCTTTTTCCATCCAACAGCATATTTTGGAAATATTCCCACATTAGTACATAAAAAGCTTACCATAATATTCACTAATTAAGGTAGCGTGACACTGGTATAAGGATAGATAAATAGATCAATGGGATAGGATAGTTCAAAAATAACACACAGCTATACGCTCAACTGATCTTCAACAAAGATGCCTAAGGAATTCAACAGAGAGAGGGAAGTAATTTAAAATTTTTCAGAAACAAATGTTTCTGAAACATCTGAATAACTATAGAAAAAAAGAATGTTGATCCCTAGCTCACACTATATATAAAAATTAATTTGAAATAAGTTAGTAACCTAAATTTGAAAGCTAAAATTGTAAAACTTCTGGAAGAAAACATAGGAGAATACCGTTGTGTCCTTGGGGAGGCAGAGGTTTTTTTAGATAATACAGAGAAAGCAGTAATCACAAAAAAAAGGAAAGTTAAATTTAACTTCATTAAAATTGAATAACTTCTACTCATCAAAATGTATCACTAATAAAATAAATAGGCAGGCACAGACTGGCAGAAAATGTATCTTAAAGGACTTAGATCCAAAATAATGTACTTATATAACTCAATAAAGAATCAACAAAAAAATAGACAAATGACTCAGACATTTAGCAAAGTTATATAATAGCCAGTAAGCTCAAGAAGTGCTCAGTATCATTAGACATGAAGCAAATACAAATTAAAACCACACTGACATACTACCACATACCCACTAGAGTGGATAAAATTAAATTTAAAACCCTGACTTCATCCAATGCTGGTAAGGGAGGAGCACGTGGAACTACATTCCTTTGCTAGTTGATGTATAAATAGGTACAACCCCTTTGGAAAACTGCTTAGCAGTTTACAGTTTCTTGTAACTGTAAACATATACCCACCTCATGACCCAGCAAGTCCGCTCCTAGGTGTAATTTTAAAAATAGATCTACCTAAATATTTATACAAGAATGTTCATAAGAGCCTTACTCGTAATAGTAAAAAACTAGAAACATCCCAAATGCCCATGAACTGGAAAATAGATGAATAAATTTAAGTATCTTTATTCCATGGAATACTACTTAGCAACATGGACAACACTCGAAAATATTGTGATGAAGCAAAAAGCCAGACTTCAAAGAATATACATTACACTATAGATATGAAATTCTGGAACAGGTGCAACGAATCTAGTGTCAGTGATAGCCATCACTGACAGCCTGGGATGGGGCATGGAGGAATTTTCTAGGTGGATGGAAATGTTTTTTTTATCATGATATGGGTGTGGAGTACACAAGTGTATACATTTGTGAAAACCTACCAAACTGTATATTCAAAGTCTGCATCTTACTGTGTGAATATTATACCTCAATAAAAATAAGATAAAATATTTTAAAGTATAAAATAATAACAATATAACTAAAATTTAAATGAAAGGGAATTAATTTAAAAATAAGGATCCAGATATGGGATTCAGAATTCATAATTTGGTTGGGGCTGGAGAAAGGAAGATAAAGATTAAATGGGTACTGGCTGATGAACCCCTTCAGTGGGGTTGCTGGGAGCCGAAGGGGAAACAGCACCATTAGGAAGGTATGAAGTCTGAAGTCCGGCATTTCTAATTCTACCTTTTTTTTTAGTGCTGGTGTAGCTCACAGCACAACTTTCAGAGCTAGTACCATTTATCTGAGGCTGAATTCTTTCCCCATTATATCACTAATGAGGTTTGTGCCTTTCTGTGCTTTCTTACCTCTACGATTAAAATTCTATGGTGACCTTTAGGTTGAATTAGTTCTTCTTTTATCTATAAACTGAATTAACCAGAGCCTCATCCAAAGCTTAAATTACCTGTAAACAAAACGCTCTGTAGAAGAAAGTGAGAAAAGCAACAAGAAACATGAAGAAACTGGATTCAGTGTCTCTAGAATGCTACAAAAATCGAGAGGTGTTCTAATTGACTTCACATTTATGGAATGCACCTTGAAGGATATTATTTTAATATCCAGCTACATTGTCTTCCTTCCCTTTCTCTGAAAACAGGAATTATAACTATAAATAAGAAAATGACAGAGTCTCCTAAGAAAATGAGATTTGCTCTCATTTAGCCTTTAAGCCATTTTGTTAATTGCTTTTTATAAAGGCCAGAAAATGAAACTTAATAAAGGGAAAGGGTTATAATTAATCATTGGGAAAAAATATACACAAACTTAGAATTAGCTTTGTTAAATTTCTTTTTTGGTGCGGGGGGAGGCCAGGACAAAACTAGAATTTCAGTATTCATAGCAATAGAGAAAGCATTTCCCTCTGACATTGGCTCCACCTAATACTTCCAAAAAATACTGCGGTCTGCATCTCCCAACAGACTATGTGCCTTCTCTTGGTAACCCAGACAAGGTGCAGCAAGTGTGACTGCACTGGACACCCATCACTTCAGATTCACTAAGTCAGTCTTCAAAGACTGATCACTGCACTTCTCTCTAAGGCAAAGCAAATGTGATCGATGATTGTTCCTATTCCCTTGTTAGTACATGATTAGCTTCTGCAAATCTAGGAACAGGGTAAAATTGCATACAAAATATATGAGCAGAACTAATGTGCTTCTGATTGAAGATGGCCTATTAATGGAAATTTCAAAAAAGGAGGCTTATCAATTAACATAAGCCCCGAGGAGAAGAGCCGCAAGGAAATTAGACCAAATACTACAAGAAACCAGCAATTTAAGAGGACAATACTCAATAAAAGAGAAACACCCACTCATCACACTACAGAACAATAACACAATAATACTACTACTCTTTGCTGAAATGCATATCAACAGATTTAAGGTATACAATTAAGTGGGAATAAGCGATTTAAAAGTTTTTAATGAAAAATTTTATGTAACAAATGTATGGTGAAAGGGAGATGGTATAATGAATCCTCACATACCCATCATTTAGATTCAACAATTATCAAGGTTTTGCCACATTTCCTTCATTTTTTTCCCTTTGCCAAAAATTTTTAAAGCAAATCTCAGAAGCATGTAATCTCATGTCTAAATACTTCAGTCGCCATTTCTGAAAGCATGGACATTGTTTCCACAAAATAACAGTGATACTATCTCACCTCCATAGTAACACTAATGGGTTTGTATCATGTCCCCTCCACAGTAACTATTTTGTAATTGTCTTAAAAAATGTCTTTTTCATAGAGTAATGTTCAAATTCAGATCCAAAGAAGATACACATATTATATGTGTCAAGTCTCCTAAGTCTTTTTTTTTTTTTTGATCTACAACAGTCTTTTTCTCCTCTCTCTCCTTTTTTCCCCATGCCATTCATTTTTGGCAGAAACTGTCACTCGTCCTATAAAATGTCCCTCATTCTAGATCTTTCTGTTTGTTTCATCATTGTGTCATTTAACTACTTCTTTTTCTATGTCCTTTTGGCCGGAAGTTATCTACTGAAACCCAGTTAGATTCAGGCTCAACTTTTTGACAGGACTACTTCATAGAGGGTGCAGTGGGCTTTATATTACATCACATCAGGAGAAAAATAAAGCTCTTGTTTTCCCACTTTTAGTTGTAATAAAAACTTTACACTCTATTGTCTAGTTCTCCCTCAATCTTTAAACCTCAAGCTTTGTTTCATTAACACTGCAAAATAGTGACTTTCTAATTCTATCATTTCCTCTATATTTATCAACTGTAATATTACTGTAAAGAAGAGTTTTCCCTCACCAGTTGACCATTTTGATTACTGGAAAATACAGTTCTTTCAAAGTATATTTTCCCTTTTAATTATCAATTTTCAGAGCAAGCCGTTAGTACCCTAATAATTTCCAGAGGGTTGTTGAAAAAGCATTTCTAAACATAAACTAAATTATATACTAACCATCTCCATTATTTTTAAAGTTCTAGTTCAAGACTCAAATTTCCTATGAAGTGTTTCTGAAACAACTTCAGTCTCAAATGCTTTTCTTTACTCTTTTTTTCTACAAGATTATATATTCTGTGAATTTCACATTATATTAGAGTATATGAAATAATCAATTTGAAACACCAATCCAATAACAGGCTAGAACTTTCCCATCACAATCCCATCAGCATGTTTCTCCCACCATTCTCCCCCAGGACATCTGTGTACTGGCACCTCTACAAGGCAGGGCTGCTGCTGACTCACTGGGCCCCTTGAGACGTCAAAGGTACTCCCTACTCGGAGGAAGCATGAGATACAAGATGACCCTCTCTTGTTCTGGAGAGCAATTCTGGTAAAGTGATCTAAAACACTGTTACTTATGCCAATGCATTAGACAATGGTAGTGAAATAGGTCATTCTGTTTTTACCTAAAACCCCTTTAACTTTTCACTAGAAATTAAGCACAAGTCACAACATAGTTTACCAATGCAGTAACTGGAGTCTGAGAGTACATGAGCACAAGAGAATGTATCTGGGGTGTGCCTCTGTGGAAATAAGATTAAGAATGGTTGAAAGAGTACTGGTTATCTCCAACCTGTGAGGCCAGTGGGCATCACTTGACTCTGGGATGGGGGCTGCTTCCTGAGCCCTGACAGCCATCTTTTATACTTCTGCTTGGTAGCATAATTCAACCTACGCATGAATTCAATTCTGGGAGAACAACTCAAAGCATATCATATTTGTGATAGGTAGAATAATGGGCTTTTAAAAATGTTCACACCCTGATCTTCAGAACCTGTTAAGATGTTACTTTACCTGGCAAAAGAGACATTGTAGATGTGATTACATATACAGACCTTAAAATAGAGAGATTTTCCTTGATTATTTGGGTGGGCTTGATTGAATTACATGAGCCCTTAAAAGCAGAGAACATTCATGGGCTGAAAGCAGAAGAAGAATGTGGAAGAAGGGTAAGTCAGAGAGATTCCAAGCTTGAAAAAGAGTCCATGCTTGCTGGCTCTGCGATGTAAGAGCCACATGCAAGAACAGAGAGAGGCCTCTATCAGGTAAAGATGGCCTCCAGTTGATGACCAGTAAGGAAACTGGGACCTGAGTCCTACAACCACAACATATTGAATCCTGCTAACAGTCTGAATGAGCTTGGAAGGGATTCTTCCCAGAGCCTCCAGATAGGAGTCCAGCTGGTAACACCTTGATTTCAGTCTCCTATGAGCCAGAACATAGAAACTGTTGGAACCGACTCAGACTTTTGGCCTACAGAATTATGAAATAGTAAATTTGGGTTGTTTTAAGCCACTAAGCTTGTGATAATTTGTGTGGCGGCAATATAAAACTACATCAATATTGTTATTGGGTCTACAATATCACTTCATAGAAGGGCATTGCACTCTCTTATTAATGAATTACCAGTGCCCTCTGACTGTACAATATCTGAGTTATCACAAGGTAGATGAAGAACTGCTCTCACTCTTCCCCTCCTACCTCAATGCCAACTTCTTGACCTTGTCTTAATACATAGTTTAGGGCTATGACATTATTTTGTCAACTATTGTTAAACTACATTATTATTATTACTAAATATATTATTAACAAAATGTTATAATTATTTTGCTTTAGATGTTACCCTAGAAACCCAACTACCATTTATGTAACTATTTTTAATAAAATAGATTTTTTCAAATTGAAACTCAGCAGTGATCTTTTACATCTTGTTTGACAGTTTGGGAGGAGGGATAAATCAGGAGCTTGGGATGAGAACAGACACACTACTATACATAAGATAGATAACCAACAAGGACCTAGTGTATAGCACAGGGAACTCTACTCAATATTCTGTGATAACCTATATGAGAAAAGAATCTAAAAAAGAATGAATATATGTATATGTATAACTGAATTCCTTTGCTGTACACCTGAAAAAAAATATAACAATGTAAATCAACCATTCTCCAATAAAATTTAAAAAAAAAGAAAGTTTAAAACTACGCACATTTTACACAGTGATGACTATCCCAATGACATGTAAAAGTGCTGTACTAAAAGCAGTAACATTTTTTTATGTAAGACTAATTGGTTTCAAAATCAATAGGTTATATAAAATGAAGGTTTTAAAGGGCAATGTGAATACTTCCTTTAATTAAATAATGTGTGTCTCAAGCTGTTTTCCACAGAGAGAGTAATCAGGAATGACTATTATTAAACTAAGCTAATTTCATCCTTTTGCAAAAAAGGAGAAGAATGTTGAAGGAATGATGCCAAATGCAGCTACAACATTTTGATGGACATAAATGCACAAGTTTCAGTCCTACAGGCAAAAAAGACCAGCAAAGACACCCAAATAATTTCATAAATGATGAAAATCATGCAACAAAATCCTTTCTACATGATGGGTTAATGGGATGTTACTAATGTAAATTTTATGCCTTGTTTAACTTTTTCTTCAGGTGGAATTTTCCAGTGTGACACCCATATTTAATATCAGAGTTTCTAGGAAGATAAAAGAACTAGAATGACATTTCAGCTGCATATTCCTTGGAAGATTTGGGAGGGTGACTAAAATATCAAAGTCACATTAGAAAAAGTAATTAACTTAAATTCCTTTTGGGAAAGGCAAAAAGAAAAGCGAATCAGACCTTAAGAATTATCTTACAGAGAACATTTAAAAAGTGCCAAACAGAAAATGTTAGCTATTGTTCCTGAATACTTTGTCCTTCTAGCCTGTCGACTTTTTAGTCACAAGGCACCACACCATCATATTGCCCAAACAATTTACATCACAAAGGAATTATAATATTCTTTTAACATGAAGAGCAGTGAATTAATAAGAACCGTTATTGTACCAGATTCCTTCAGTCTCAATGGAATGGCCAAATGCTAGCTGGGAAAATTACTTCAGACTTCTTAACTGCTATAATTGAAGTGAAATTTTCCTCCATGTCTGCATGTGCAGAATATAAATATTTTAATTTCATCAGTTTGATGAGTAATTTCACAGGACTGCTATTTTACAGGACTGACAATGGAAAGTTACAGGGTGAGTTCAGGAGTGGACCATATTTTTCTAGAGAGCACTTACTTTGCTAAGGGGTCCTGTGAACATGTATTCATTTTTCCCTCATTCGTTCTCCAAGAACAGTAGGAATGATCTGTGTTTCCGCCCCAGAAGGTAACCCTGTTGGATGCTATCAACACAACTGAGAAGCTATTAATGATTACACTTTAAAATTCTAGCTACCTTCTGCTTCAATTAGTTTCCTCTCTACCATGCACATACACATTAAGTTTAAAGACATATGACTATTTTTTTCCCTAAAAAGGTTTTCATGTTTTTAGAGATTTCAGATATATCATCCCACTGACTTGCTAGGGGACCATATCAATTACCTGGTGGAGGAAATAGTGATGTTTCTGACTTTCCCTGGTGACACTAGACTGGAGACACTAGACTCCATAAAGGTAAATTTTAATGAAATTAAAATTTAATTCATTAATTAAAGCTTATCTCCAATTAATACTTCCCAATGCATTATGACATAGTATAATATAAGCCATGAGTCCATTTCCCACCTGAACTTGCTTTTATTTCAAATCAGTATGATGAAACAGCTAATTTTTCCCATCAACTGAGGATTGAATGTTCCCTCAAATTCTGTGATTTAATTAAATTCATCTTGTTCTTCAAGGGCCAGGTGACCATAATGTAATTTAATGTATTGTCTTATATTCTAAGTTCTTTAATTACAGTGTATATATTCCTTAATATACATATTTCTATGTATATATGTGTATATATATATGTATATGGCACATAATATTAATATATGATAGTTTATACCAGCAGGGCACCTTGATTCATCACGGGAACAGATGTTCCTTTGCTTTGTGAGAAAGAAAACCAACTTAACTATAAAAGGATAAGAAACAATTACACACTAGAGTGTTAATTCTGTTAACAAAGAAGTTGCATTCTGGCAGCATTTTTATGTGGCCATAAATTGTACCATCAAACAAAGAGGTAATACTGGAAGCACAGAGATTAATTCCAGGATCCAGGGAGAACTACAGGATAAGGGTAGGGATTGGACACAGGCCAAAGTCATTAACAACAACCAATTAACTTTAAATATACACATCGTAGTCTTCGGGAGGATGGAAAGAACACGGTGATGTGAGGAGCAGGGAATGCAGTAGTCTCCAGAGATGGCCACAAGCAATTCCTTTTCCCCCTGCATGCAGGAGAGATGGAATTGAGGTCTTCTCCCCTGAATCTGGGCTGGCCTGTAACTTTCTTTGACCAGCACAATACCACAGAAACGATGCTGTGCCCTTTGGGGGCCCAGATGTGATGTGATGCTATGTTATGTTAAGTGATGTCAGGAGCCCTGGCAGCTCCTGCTCTCGTTGTCGTGGATCTCAGCTGACATGCTGTAAGGGGACCCAGGATAGCCTACAGAGAGAGGCCAGGAGAGGCCCAGGGCGATGGGGTGTCACTGGGAAGGGGAGGCCACTTGGAGGAGAACCGAGGTATCCCAGTAGGTTCAGCACCAGGTTCCCAGACATGCCCACCCCAAATTTATCTACAACCACTTGCTAATATCTCAAATCACCCCCTGCCCTTTTTTTTTTTTTTTAAAAATAAAGGACAAGTGAATGAGTCTCAGATGTGTTTTGAGCACAGCCCATGTGACTGGCAAAGTGTTAAGGGTGCATCACTGAGAACATGACACAGCTCTTCTGGAAACCTAAATGGTGCCTCTTCATGATTTAACACTTAGCTCAAATCAGCTCTTAGAGAAACTGTTCTGACTCTCACCCTACAAATCATGGTGTGTCAGGAGCCCCTCATTTATATTCCTAAAAAACGGATCTATTTCTCTGTCATATTTGAATCTGTTTATTGGTCTGTCTTATCCACTGAACCCAACTACCAATAACTTTTATCTCCAGTGCATAACAGATGCTTACTAAAGAAATATAGTCACTCTAAAATATGATTAAGTACTAGGCTAAAAACCTATGTTTCTGGAACACAGCACTTGATTGATTGGCAGATGGATGCATGGCTGGACAGAATGACTAAGCGCTCGGAGAGTACAGTGGAGGCTTAAAATGCATTCTCGTTAAGTTTCAGCTAATTAATCAAGAATGGTATTGAACTGTTTATCATTACAATTGAGGGGAAGCTGCTGGAAGGCATGAGAATGGGATAAAGGAGGTGTGACAGAGAGGAAATTCCGGGTTCCGGATTTCTCATCTGCTGCAGAGGATAGCTGGGTTATGGGGTGAGATGCTCATCAACGTAGGGTTCCAAGAACGGAGATGAAGCACCTGTGCACAGAGCACGAGTGAGGCCACGAGTCAGAGGAGGAAAGACAGGAGAGTGGGGAAGCACTTTACAGGTCACGCAAAGGCCCTGACATTACATCCTGCACGCAATGTGGAGTCTTTGGAAGGTTTTAGGAGGGGAGTGATCTGACAAGATTTTGAATTGTGGAGTAATCTTTGCACTGACCCAAAGAAGGACCAAGGAGAGGAATAAAGTTTCTAGTGAGACTCCACACTTCTCAGTGGAATACCCTGGTCAAGCAGACACCCCCGCCAACTATCAAGACTAAATCATTTTGTTTTAAATCCGGGGATAGCTTGGCTTTTAGAGAATCTGATAATTAAGTTATCAATTTATGGAACCAAACTACTCTATTTAAAAAATCCCTGAGAAATATTAGTGGATGCCTTTAGACCCCTGGCAGGTTTCCAAGTAAGTGTTTCTGGTATTTGTAAAGACCTAGATGCCCAATCTGGAACTAGATTAGATCATAAGTTATCTAAACTTGGCTGAAAACAAATCCCAACAATTCCGAGTTTGCCACAAGCAATGGCACGACTGCCTTATATTGTCTTATATCGTTGAGAACACAGCAAAAGCTGCCATGAGCCGCCGAGGAAGCTAAATTCATATTCTCACTTAAATTTAAAAAGACTGATATGTAAATGACTCAGAGAAATTGAGTCCAGGCAATAAGGGGAATGGATGTGCTTTGCTGTTGCGGGGAGAGCTCTGTGCCAGGTCACTAGGTATGAACCCAGGATCTGTGAGAGGAGGTGGCAGTCTCCGTGCTGTTCCTGCAGACAAGCACTCACATTACAGCTTCCACCTTTCTAAAGGCCCCCGGCTGACAGCCTCAAAACAGGCCAAGACACAGGAGCTAAATGAAGTAGACTGAGATGAGACATAGTCCTCTGGAACCAGGTGGAGACTCCCTCTGGCAACCACAGAGGAAGGCCAGGGCTGTCCTTTGTTTCACGTCTTTCCCGCCTTTTGGGAACTGAAATCTATGACTAGCTCCAAGGTCAGCGTATCTCTAGCTCCGTGACTGTCAGCAATGACAAAGCAGCCCCCTAAAGAACACGAGAGGGGCTCCGCCCAGGACAGGGCTCACAGTTTCTAAGCTTGTACCCGAGCACCACCTGCGCTCGCCTGGGACCCTGCCACCAGCAGGTCCAAGGATGCCTGGCTCACCGAATACCCAGGTTTCCTGGCTGCATTTCTGTAAATATGAAGCACAGGGCTGTGCTCTAAGAGCAGAATCTGGGGTTGAAACACACGGGACTGACTGCAGGGCTAGAAGTCACATTTCTTTGGGTGCAGACTTGTGCCGGCTAATCCTTGCTAAATAAGGGGGGAATGAAAATCCCACACTTACAGGGTGTTTTTTTCCTTTTAAATTCTCAGTGAAAACATTTCTAAGCTGGTCTGGCCTCTTTTTCGCAAGTAACCACAGGAATGTGAGTTACAGCACTTTTCCTCTACAGCCATTTTATAATCCAATTTTCACAACCATAACATTTTACTCCTGTTCATTATTATCCCATTGGTATCACTTCCTTTCTCTCTTTATTAGGTTTTTATTTCAACTACTTGTTATTATTATTACTGCTACTATTATTATTGCTGTTGCTTCCAAATGGTTGTTATTTTTTCCTATCTGAAGTGAGCAATGGTTTTGAGAAGTGAATAGTAATTCATACATATTACTTTCAGGGGACAGGTTGATAATACTTCATAGAGGTTGGTAAAGGTTGTATATCTACTTAATATGCAAATATATATGTTTATAAAATATAATTGTATACTAATATGTAAATATTAATTATATATAACTTCAGAGTAATACATAATATCTTCTCACTATATTTGAGAACTCTGTACATATCATAGTTCTTTCTATTTGGAACTTGTCTTTGAGATGATATTAAACAGAACGCACATCCCAGACTCTGTATATACTGTTTTGTTTTCCAGTATTCACTTGGAAGGTCCATGCTGGGTCTAAAGCACTTTAAAGATCTCTTTTTGGTTATTGCAGAGCACAAATATTTCAGTGCTCTCTGAACGGCTGAGGCAATGTTGTCTCACCCACATGCTGTAGGACTTGGTAAGCTGAGGTGTGACTATGATGTACGAAGCTTGTTATAACAAGCATAGGGAGACGGAGACATCCAAATGAGCATGTCCTTGGAAGAAGTTTCAGCAGGAAGTTAGACACTTTTTTTCATCGATGCTGCCTTTGCTCAAAATACTTTGTTGTTATTCTCTTTTTAGAGTGCCTTAAGTTTATAGTGCTTATTTTACGCAGCACAGTTTACAGGGCAAACAAGGAAAAATATCTCATTTCATACTTGCACCAGAGTTTTAGCCTATAATGACATTCCTTATCTTAATCGGCCCCCTTATTCAGCTGACTTTGATACAAATGACTTTGGGAGGGTTCCCCAAATCAAATCTGCCTTCAAAGGTGAAGATTTTTATCCAGCACATAGCATACAATAAATATTTGATGACAGCATGATTGAATTAGACACCTGAGAGGGTAGTCAAAATCAGGTGCTACTGCCTCCAAAATGGAATTAAAAATTGCCACAAGCAATGGCACTACTGCCTCATTGTCTTATATTATTATCTAATTTAATTTTGACATATGCTCTATTTGTTGTGTGAAGAATTTGTGTTCTATTTCTTTTATTCCCATCTTCAAGTGCCCAAGGCGAAGGCTTGTTAATTACTTTCTCTTACTGCATACATCATACAGCGTATAAGTTCCACTGAATGACTTCACTGCAAAGATCAGGGTGGAGAGAGGAAAATACTGTAATACTGAGTGGTTAAAACTCATCATAACCTGATCCTAATCTCACTTCCTGGCTGATTTTCTGCCTCAATGATCCACTGAACAGTGGGCACCATCTTTGAACCACAAAAGTTTACCCACAGCTTCCCGAACACAACTTCTGGTCCCATGCATCTGTGCTTTGACTTGGGATCTTCCCTTTGCCTGAAATATTTTTTCTCCTGTAGCCTGTCTGATGACAACGTATATAGCTTCCCAAGTCCTTAACTAGTTTCAGGTATTTGGTGAAGTCTTTTTGGACTTACTGGGCAGGAGAAAATATCTCTTGCCTTGTTTTTTCTATAGCACTTGGTAAATAAAACTATTATAGGGTCTCTCCCATGTATTATATTTACTTGTTATATCATAGGGGAGACAGAGAGCATGGATCCCTTTTAGGTCTGGGACTATGTCTTCTTTGCAGTGCTTATCCAGGACCTAGCTGTCTGTGTGATAAAGATTAGGAATGACTAAATGATTCCAGGATGAATGAATGCCTACAAGACTGCTGTTGGTACCTAAAACTAGCATGACCTCCCCCTCCCCCTGACCCACTCTTCACTAATAAGAAAACCCTGCCCTTCTGTTTGGGAATTGTCAATTAAATAGGAACTTCTGCCAATACGTCCTGGGACATAAATAAGAAGTAAATATCCACCATTCTTTCCATCCTTTCACGTACTCTTCCCTGAGGAGAAGTGACTTACATAATCGGTGAGATAGAGCAAAACAATCTTGTTCCTCTTCTTATTACTCCTGTATCTCTCTCTCTCTCTCTCTCTCTCTCTCCCCTTCTCTTTCTCTCTGTCTCCCTCTCTCTTTCTCTTTCTCTCTCTCTCTCTCTCTCTCCCTCTCTCTTTCTCTCTCTCTCTCTCTCTCTCTCTCTCTCTCCCCCTCTC
Organism: Balaenoptera musculus; assembly: GCF_009873245.2. NCBI lineage: Eukaryota > Metazoa > Chordata > Mammalia > Artiodactyla > Balaenopteridae > Balaenoptera > Balaenoptera musculus. The sequence continues at coordinate 8,435,780 of NC_045793.1, forward strand.
TTCCTCTCTCTCTCCCCTCTCTCTCTCTCTCTCTCCCTCTCTCTCTCTCTCCCTCTCTCTGTCTCTCTCTCTCTCCTGCTGCCTGGCACATAGATATGTAGAAAGAGCTGGAGTTTCACACTGGCTGCTTCTACATGTGACAGGCAGATGAGAAAGGATCAACCTCAACAAGCCTCCACTTTCTTTGCTGCCTCTAAGGTGGGCAAGTTCAGTATAGAGGGAAACAAGTAGAAAACACGACTTGACTTTACCAGGGACCCTGTGTGTTGGGTAATAGACACTCTTGGTTACAACTCAATATTCATTTCCTGCTCTCCTTTCTCCTTCTACTGAAACCTATTTCTCCCAGGTAGCTGAAGAAAAGGTGACTTTTTCCCCAGCTTCAGAATATTCTGATTTGTCTGAACCCATCATGGTAAACCTATTACCCCTGCTGGGATTTAGGAATGAGCATATGAGCCAATTGTGGCCAAGGAGATGTGAGGGAAAGTCATTAGGGGCTTCCAGGAAAATTTCCTTACTCCCGAGTAAGAGTGGAGTCTTTCTTCTTCCTCTGGATGTTTCTGTGTCTAGGTATCACACCTGTAACCAACACAGCCCTCTTCCTTCCAGTCTAAGGATGAAGCCAACAGATAGAGAGGGACAAAAACCAAGAAAATAACTGAGCAGTAGCGCCACAGCCCTGACATCCTGGAGCATATCCACCCATGAACTTCTTGTTATATGAAATGATACATTACCTTATTTTCAAGCTGGTTTTACTTGGTGATTTCCATTCCTCGTAGGCAAGACTGTGCTAATTGACCCAGTAATAAAGCTGATACTGTGCTTAATTCCCCATCTGACCCTTGTGTATATTTCTCAGTTGGTTGGCACCCATAAGGGAACATGATATAATTTTATTGCTGGAATTTTCCCACTCCTTTGCCAAACCTACTCAAAGTTACACCACTGACCTTATAAAATCTCTTGTGAAATTAAGTGCTTTGTGTACCAACAGTAATCTGTTTGGCAGAAGTATGGTCAATATTTTCTAAATGAACACATATACATTATCCATACGTCCTACTATCTTACAATTTGATTAACATTTTTGTCTATGTAGAAAGAGAAGTTACAGCTATATTTCCTAGATAGAGTCAGAAATATCACAAAAATACTTAAGTATTGATACCATGTTATTTGAAGAGTAATTACAGGTACCCAAGATTTACATAACTTCTTTCTGTTATAATGTATTCTTCTGCTTGGATTGAAATTCCTAATCTGTTTGTTTTAATGTTACAATTTTGATGGGGAGTTTTGTACCATCTAGAAATGAAAGTAGGAAACAAGATTTAGTCTTTATAGCCCACATACTTATCTCTCTGCCTTTATAAATTTGTTAGGACATCACTCAAGGGGTATTTCTCAGAACACAAGTCCTGCTAGATGCTCAACAAAAAATGTTGGGGGGTTGCATTATATTATATTCCCTTCCTGGAGATTCATAACGCACGTCAGCCTATCCAGACCTCTTATAAGTCCTAAATAATAAAACCTGTTTAAATTTATTTTACTCAGTTTCCTAAACTTATTTTGACAAAATATCTATTAAAATTCCATGTAAGTAATATTCTGCAGAACATATTTTGGGGAATGCTGTCATAAGGTGGTTGTTATCAAGCAGCTTAAAAATGGAATGGTTATCCTCCAAATATATGGAGGATATCCATATATCCTCCAAATATCCACCTGTTGTTAGATATGCTTTTCATTGGTGGTCAATAAGAAAATATTTAGTTGGCTCTAAGAAAATCTGAAATCCAAAATATCAAATGGAACAGGAATTCATAAAACAGAAAGGTAAATTGAGACATTGTTACAAGGGAAGATTAAAGAGTAAAGCCATTCAATATAATACGTAATAATACATGATCGTGACTAAGCATAGAAGTCTCTTTGAGATAATTTCTTACAAAAGTAATTACGGAGATGAAATCTGGGGGAGACTTGCACTCCTCCAACTAGAATTGTAAACAGGAGGATATGATTTGTAACTTAATAGCAAGTAACAACCGAGCATCAGGGCAGAACCAAGTGAGAGCTGGTTAAATTGGGCAGACACTCAGCTAGTGGCTTAGCCTGGAAATGTAACTTTCAGACTATTTCTGGATTCTTTAATCCATCAATATTCAAAAGTATTTCCATGATTTTGATCATTAAGCAACTAGAACATTCAATTGTCTAAGATCCACTCTTTATTAATGATGGTAAAAAATGAATACGATTAAAAAAGAGAGGTCATAAAAGTCTACCTTGTTCCATGAAACAGCTGGACCAGGAACATTTTTAAAGTGTTAAAGAAATGTGCAGCAGGAGGGCATCAGCACAAAGCTTTTACAAACTAATCATCTTGGCTCCAGTCACCCCGTGAACCTCCTTCAGCTCCTCTGAACATCGTTGCCCAGCTGTGCTCATTTATAGAGAAATGTGCTTTTTTTTTTAATCATCTATGGTTTTATGTATATTCAACTGTTGGTTATCTACCTGAGAGTCTTCCTCGTTATGGACAATTCACAAAACATTTTAAAATCCTGGACCAGCATCCTGCTTAACCAACACGCTTTGTAGCCATGTCTTCTACTGCTCCGTTTGTGAGTGATTAGAGAATAGAAGCTCATTTTAATACCCTTCTAGATAAAATATAATTACGTAAATAGATCCGTCAAAAATCATATTAAAATTCCAAGCCAAATAGAAATGTCTTTGGAATTATTTGTGCTAAAGTTCCCTTCAATCGTCATTAATAATTAAAACCACCCTTCTGTGTTTATTCTCCCTTTCATTATAAAATAGGGCCTATTAGAGCAGGGATCACATCTTCTTGTTACATAATAGCACATAAGCTACCCTTGAGAGGTATACACACTGTAGACAGTCAATGGATAATGGATTTGCTAACAAAAAAATCTTTACAAAATCATCGGACATGGGCATAGGACTCACACAAAGCTCTTATTCTAATGAGGCATCTTGGACTAGCTAATAGTTATAATCATTTCAAAGTCTGTATTTCCTCCCATCCCCAAATCATGGTCACTCACACATAAGGGGTAGTCTGTAGGATATTAAGTCAGTGGTGTGAGCCAAATAATAATTTCACTATGGTGTAGATCTAGTTAAATTCTATACCCCAAAATGCTTCAGTTTTAGACAAAATTGCCTATTCTAAGAGGAAAAAGGTATGACTCTGCCTCATTCTTGTGCTTATGTATTTTGAGCCATATAATCACTGTATTCCTAGAATTTCAGCATATTCGTGTTAAAAGGAACACTAAATGAAATCCCCAATTCAATTTCCTTATTTTTCATTTTTAAAAATCAGTGCAAAAGAGGTTACTGACTATGCCAGCATACAACTGGTTAAGAATAGAGCAATGACAAGAACCCAAATGTTTTCCCTAGTATTCCGTGACCAAGTCACTGAACCAAGCTGAAAGATGCCCAGGAGAGAATGATTTGTGAGGACACTCACACATATCTACCATAGGTTTAGCATTATGAAGTAATGCTCCATGAAGACCAAGGTAGAGAACTTCTAGTTTAAAATGAGAGAGTAAAGACCTCTGCTTCTCCTTGCCCCCTGAAGCCAACCAAATCTAAGAAAGAAGGTTAGAAATTTAAAAAGAAACACGATAAAATATTCACTTAATGCAATGAGAGCAGTAAAACAAAACAGAGGAACATAAAAGACATGAGATATAGAAAAACAGTAAAATGGCAGACATAAACTCAACTATATCAATAATAACATAAAATGTGAATGGATTAAATAACCCAAAAGGCAGAAATTGTCAGACTGGATAAAAAGCAAGATCCAGCAATATGCTATCTACAGGAGATATACTTTAGATTCAAAAATACAAACAGGTTGTAAGTAACAGGGTGAAAAAGATATATCATGCAAACAGTAGCTTAAGACACTGAGAAAAGAAGAGCAAACTAAGCCCAAAGCAAGAATAAGAAAGGAAATAATAAAGATTATAGTGGAGATAAACAAAATAGAACAAAAAAATAGAAACAGTGAAACCAAAAGTTGGTTCTTTGAAAAGATCAATAAAACTGACAAACCCTTAACTAGGCTGATCCAAGAAAAAAAAGAATATGTTCAAATTACTAAAATCAGAAATGAAATATGGGACATTACTACTGACCTTACAGAAATAAAAAGGATTATAAGGAATACTGGACAACTATACACCAACAAATTAAACAATTAAGATGCAATGGATGAGTTCTTAGAAAGACACAAACTACCAAGACTGACTCAAAAAGAAATAAAATATCTTATAACAAATAAGGACTAATAATTTTTTAAAAAAACTATCCCCAAAGAAAAGTCCAAGCCCAGGTGGGTTCACTGGTGAATTTTATAAAACACTTAAAGAATAATTAATAACAATTCTTCACAACCTCTTCCATAAAATAGAAGTGGAGGAAACATTTCCTAATTAATTGTATGAGGCTAGTATTACCCTCATACCAAAACCAGAAAAAGACATCACAAGGAAAAAACCCCACAGATCTATGTCTCTTCTGAATAAGATGCAAAAACCTTCAATGACATGCTAGCAAATCAAATCTAGGAATATTTCAAAAAGATCATACACCATGAATAAGGGGCTTACAAGTTTGGTTTAACATCTGAAAATCAATGAATTTTAATACACATATCAATAGAATAGGACCAAAACTAAATGTCCATCTCAATAAATGCAGGATAAGCATTTGATAAAATTCAACTCCCTTTTGTGCTAAAACACTCAACAAACCAGGAATAAGGGAATTTATTCAAACTGATAAAGGGCATCAAAGAAATAGCCACAGCTAACATCATATTTAATTGTGAAAGACTAGATACTTTCTCCCTAAAATCAGGAACAAAACAAGTATGTTTGCTCTTGCCACTTTGATTTAACATTTTACAGGAGGTTTTCACCATGGCACAGTTATGGTCAATTGATGTTCAGCCAGGGTGCCAAACAATTTAATGGGGAAAAGAAAAGTCTTTTCAATAAATGAAGCTGGGACAAATGGGTATCCACACGCAAAAGAATAACATTGGAACCCTACCTCATGCTATATATAAAAATTAATTCGAGTATGTCAAAGATATAAATGTAACAGCTAAAATTATTAAATTTTTAAAAGAAAACATAGGCGTAAATCTTCATGACTTTGGATTAGACAATGGTTTCTTAGATGTGACACTTAAGCCATAAGCAATAAAACAAAAAATAGATAAATCAGACACCATTAAAATTTTAAAACTTTTGTTTTTCAAAATATACCATTAAGAATGTGAAACAACAACCCACAGAAAGGGAGAAATTTCTGAAAACCATAAAGCTGATAAAGGGCTTGCATCTAGGATACATAAACAACTTTTATAACTTAGTAATAAAAAGAAAAATAACCCAATTTAAAAAATGGGCAAAGGACCAGAACAGAAATTTTTCCAAATAAGATACACAAATGGACAATAAGTGTCTGAAGAGATGCTCAACATCATTAGTCATCAGGGAAATGAAAGTCAAAACTACAAATACAACTTCACATCCACTAAGAAGGCTATAATTTACCATAACAGACATTAGCAAGTGTTGGAAAGGATGTGAAGAAACTGAAACTTTCATGTAATGTTAGCGGGGATGTAGATTTGTGCAGCCACTTTGGAAAACAGTCTGGCAGTTCCTCAAAGGTTAAACATAGAATTACAATATGACCCAGCAATTTAACTTCTTGGAATATATCCAAGAAAACTGAAAACATACATCCACAGAAATACTTGTACACAAATGTTCACAGCAGCATTTTTAACAAGAGCCAAAAAGTGAAAACAATCCAATTGTTCATCAACTGATGAATTAAATAAAATGTGGTATATTCATGCAATGGTATATTATTCAGCAATAAAAAGAAAGAAATTTCTGACATACACTACAAGATGGTTGAACTTTGAAAACATTATGCTAAGTGAAAGAGGTCAAATGCAAAAGACCACATATCGTGTGATTCCATTTATATGCATGTCTAGGACAGGTTTGTCCGTAGAGACAGAAAGAATTTAGTGGTTACTTAGGGCTGAGGAATTGCGGGTAAATAGTGACTAACGGATATGGAGTTTCTTTTTGTGTTGATAAAAATGTTCTAAAGTTGACTGTGATGATGATTGGAGAACTCTATGAATATACTATAATAAAACCCATTAAATCATATAATTTAAAATGGTGAACTGTACAGTATGTAAATTATGTCTCAATAAAGCTGTTATATAAAAAAGAAACCCCATCTTTAATAACATTTGGAAATGACTGAAGAACATACCACAACATATGAAGTAAAGGACTCTGTGAGCAGGGCAGGCAGTTGAGGGGCACAGAGAGAGGACTACAGACACTGCAGATCTTAGGTAGAGATAGTAGGGCAAATGATCCTTCTACTTAGGTGGCATCCGAAGGGGAAAAAACAGGAAAACCCAGCTTGGAACAACAAGGTCTAGTTCTGTGGTCTGTGGACCAAGCCTCCCTGCGCTCAGTGTGACACAAAGCGTGGGAGGGAAGAGAAGGATGAGTGAGGAAAAATAACCATGGCATGTTTTCTGAAGCCAGACTGTCCATGTGGCCAAGTGGAGGAGAACCTGTGTATGACACACGTTCCTGAAATTACCTTTTTGCCAACTGAAGACAAGTCAAAGCTCAAGCACCACACAAGAAACTCGTCCTGAGTATCTTACACACCAGCCAAGAGCAGATTCACTGTGTGGGGCAGAGACGCATGAGGACACAGAAGACATTAGAACCAATTGCAAATTGTGTCGTCCTGACCCTTGTTCTTTCCCCACTCTCTCTTTGTGCAAACGGCTAGAAAAGGAAAAGTTCTTGTCTGTAATGATGAGTAAACACCAAAAAGGAAGAACATGAGACTTATGCAAGGATACTGCCTAAATTAAAAAAAAAAAAAAGAAGAGAAAAATGCAACAAACAGAAGTCCAGAGAAAGAAGAACGTATATCAGATAAAAAGTACCACAGAGCAGATAAAATGTACATCACATGCCCTCTAAGTAACAAGAGCCCAAAGAAGGAATAAAAGGATAGAAGTACTCGGTAAGATGTGATAAAACAATAGAAGTAGCTGAAAAGTGAGCTGATAGATCTCGGGAAAGAAGTGGAAGGGAAAAACAAAATCATCACATAAGTGAAAGTCACATAAAAGTCAGCACAAAGAAGAATAGGCTTTACTGAGACTATAATTAGAGGCATCTAGGACTAACTTGGGAAAAATGAACAAACTAAAATTGAAAAGGACAAAAAAGTTGATTAACATTAGTAAAATAATAATGATAATGAAAGACAAAAAATACAACTGGAAATTATAGATGTCATTTAAAAAATTAATAATATAATAACAAGGTATCTTTAAAAAGGGAAAATTAATTCTACAGAAAGTATAAAATTTCAGTGACTACTTGTAGAAATAGACTACAAATGAGAATATTGTAGTGAATTTATTGAAAAACAATAGTACAGAATTCTATAGGTAGCCAGACAAAAGAAAAGGAAATCAGGGTGGCCTTAATTCTCTTAGTTGTAATGATCGGTACCAAGAGAAAGTAAAACTGTGTCTGCAAAATCCTCAGGGAAAGAAGGTATGACTTGATAATTTTCATACGTAGAAAACCTGCTATAGAGATGGTGCTATATATTTTCAACAAACAAGATCTCTGGGACTTTAACTCTCATGAGCATTTAAAAAAAATTATTAAATAAGAAATTTCCAACAACCAAGAGATGGATAAGGTAGCTGCGGTAAAAGAAAGAGTGGAGAACATAGAATCCAGCAAATGCAGAACTATTTCTAAACAACGGGGAGACTCAAGTTATAGAATGGAATGTAAGTAATATTAATTATAACAACATGTAAGTAATAATATGACTAGCATAGTTTGAGGGGTCGAGTGGAGTAGAGAAAATGGGAGGTAATGCAATAGATTAGATTTCCTTATATCAGGGACATGTGTCAACTGAGAATGTTTACAGTTTAACAATCAAATTATTGATAAAATGCAAGAAGTATATTATTATTCTTCATTCAACAACTATTTAATGAACTCTCTATGCAGGTACTAAGGATACAGTAGTGAGCAAAGTCAAGCTCCTCCAGATCACACCCTAGTGGGGAAGACAGAAGATAAACAAATAACTTAATCTCATATAGTGATCCCTGTGAAGGAAAGAGGATAGGGAGGTAGGGAGTGCCGGGGTGGACCATGAACTCATCTACATAGTGTGGTTGAGGAAAGCTCCTCAAGCCAAGTGGCATTTGAGCAGGAAACGGAATGATGAAGAGACATGGTACTGGAAAATTTGGGGGAAGAGCATTCCAGGTGGAGTAAGGGCAAAGGTGAGGACCTGGAAGCTGTAGGTAGATTCACATGTGCGGCTGGACGAGATGGGTAAAGCAGAGTAAGCCCTAGGCAGAGAGGTGGGCAAGAGCTGGATGGCATAGGGGCTTGCAGACCATGTGTGGAGTCAAGGTTTCATCCTGAGGGGTATGGGAAGCCAAAAGAGAATTATGAACAGGGGAGTGATTGAATTTGTATTTTAGCATACAAAATACTGTGCCGTGTAGGCAATAGGAAGGCCAGCTTGGACATAGAAGGACCAGCCAAGAGGCAACTGCAGTGGTGGAGTGAGAGACGATAGTAGTTTGGGATGTGGTGAGAGAAGTTAAGTTTAGGGTCTGTCTTAAAGTTGACAATGACAGGACCTCATTTTTAACTTTAAAATGTATCCTGCTGGGTGATTCATGAGGGTCTGGATGAGATGTGGGGCAAAGAGGAAGCGAAGAGCCTTCGGAGTTTTTTGCATCCGTGTCTGGGTACGTGGCGTATCCTTTCACTGAAACGGCCAAGGCTGGAGAGGGGCAGGTCGGGTCATGCCAAGATTGGGATGTGTATCATACATCTGAAGGGAGGTGTTCACGGCAAGCTGGATATATGAGTTTCGAGCTCAGAGAAGAGAGTGGTATGACAGATACCAATTTGGAAGGCATTAACATATAGATGGTATTTAAAGCCCTGGAAATGAAGAGATTACCACTGGCAATTCACATTGAAGATCTTCACATCATGACTTTTCACAGCAAAGAGCCTAAGCATCAAAGAAGGGCGGTCTGCAGTGGGAACCTAGGTCTTTTAACTTCCCTAACCCTTTGTTAGTTTATCTGGTAAGCTAAGTGGAATGTAAGTGGTAAGCAACAAAATCTAAGTCTCCCACAGCCTGAAAGGACCATATTAGAATTATCTAATTTCATAGAGGGTGAAGTCAGATATTTTATTTCCTACAAAGCTTGCTTGTTTCCTTTAAGATTTCCAGAAGAATGTAAAATTGATTAGCATAGTTCAGTTTTCATCAAATTTCACAGTTGACAGCAATCTACACTCAAGTAGATGTTTGAAACTCTATATTTAGTTGTGGGTTTCTTAAATATGCAAAAAACAATTTAAGATACTGCATATAACCAGAGAGACAATAATTTCTGTTGCCAATCCTGGTGGCAAAGTATTATGAAAATGAAATGCAACCTGCTCAGAATACATCCCAAAGTGTATAAAATTCAGTCCGCCTGTCATGTAAACTCAATCATTCAGGAGTTAACAAACAGAATGTACTTATTAAGTGGAGAAAAGTAACTCTGCTTTTCAGTCCTTCCGGAGTCATTCTTTTTGGTTGGAGGAGACCACAACTTACAACTTTTGCTTAAGCAACTTACACCTTTTGCACATTACAACATATGCATTAAATGTTGTTTTAAAATGAGTCCAGTCTAATTTCCTTAAAAAAAAAGTGATTATTAACTCTCATTATTGCCTAATGTGGTGGGCTAATTACTTATCATAAAATGAAAAAAAGTCTTACTAATGGGATGTTAATAATTAGCTTTCTCAGTAGTGTTTGTGTGTGCATGTGTGTGTGTGTGAAAAGTCTATTTTCCAAGCCTATTTTCCAAGCCCCTTCAAAAATTACCAGCTCCTCTCCCTGTTTCTGATAACTACTTCAAATAGGTAAGTATTGTAGCTTTTTGTTAAAGTACAGCCCTAGGCTATAACTACACATACAAAAACAGCTAAAAAGAATTAATAATTCAAGCCAGTAATTAATTGTTTTAACCATCGGATGTTAAGTCACTGTTGTGGAATTTCTTCACACAGAATTGATAGCTGGACTTGACTGTGTGCCACCCCTGTTTTTTTTTCCATGAAAACTATAGGTACATAATTGTATCTACAGAACTGTGAAAATTCGGTTCCTCTCTGGACATTTCCTGTAAGCTGTACCTGGTGAACGTGAATCATCTGCGTCACACCAGGTGGCCATTCAACCCCTGGGACCACTATCGCCCCATGTCCACATGCTCTGCAATCCTGTTTTCATCATTTAATAGGTTAAGTGTCAGTCTCCCCACCCCCCATCCCCCAAGCCCGACTTCATCCTCTGTGACACCATCATCCTGATCATTTGGTCTGCTCTTTCCTTCCCCGAACCCATCCACCTGCCCACTCACCCCTGAAATCCTTCCACTGTGATTTCTACAATCCACAAAGCTCCCTAAAATCCCCTGCCCCCAGTCTTCCCTCCGGCTCTGTGCCCGACCTGCACTCACCCGGCTGCTGCACCCCTGTGCCTCCTCAAGGTGTGACTGCTTCTCCCTCCCAGCCCAGGTGACCCAGGTTTGTTGGTGGGACGGAGGCCAGACTTTCCACTGCTTCCACGTCCTTATGCCCGGACTCCTCATATATTGTACAACCTGCTCTTACGATGCTCATGCCGTCTAGCATATGACCCTCTCTGCCTTCTCCTTGCTGTCACCCTGACCTCTCCCACCTCCTCCTCACTGACTGAAGTCTCTGGGTCTGGACTGGAGCTTAGAGTACACAGGCCACTCATCTAAAAATACAGTTTCTAATAATTTCCCTCCTTGTTTTCAACAATCTTTTCCTGTCCATTTCAGCCACTTAATCCAGCTTACATCTTTACGTCCTTACTACGTCTCATTGACCTTGCATTTTCTCCATCTCCAAAACCTGGAATTCAAGCATCTCCAACTCTTATCACAGCCTCCTAGCTTCCAGCGTGTTTGCTCATTTACCCTATAGCTGCTGGGTCCACTTTTCTACTCCCCAGTTCCTACTCCTTCAGCCTACTTTGTTCTGGCTTTCTCTCCTTTTATTCCACCTAAGCAGTTTTTAGGGCACCGTGTCGCTCCATGCCACCGAGTTTACTGGATCCTTTGAGTTCTCATGTCATTTGATCTCTCAGCATCTGGCTTTTTCTTCCTGAAGCGCCAGCATCTCCTGGTTCTACTCACTCCAGAGGCTCCTGACTTTCCTTTTACTACTCTGTCTGTTGAAATATGTTCCTTAGTCTAGGAATTAAATGTTGAGGTGTCTCAAAGATGACTTTGAGGCACTCTTCTCATTCTATTTTCCCTGCCTAGGTGACAGCTCACCCATCCCGAGCTCTGTCAACTATATACAGATGGCCCCAGAATGTGCACATCTCGCCAAGACCTGTCTCTGAGCTCCAGACAGAAGGATACAATTGCCTCCTTGCTCTCTGCATCGCGGTGTCTCAAAGCCACATTCAACTCAACAGTTTCAAATACAAAAATCATGGTTCTAGCTCACAAAACTGGTCCCCTTTCAGCATTCTTACTCTTGTTTATGTAAACAAGAAGCCAGGACTCACTCCTGTTGACTCTCCTATCCTAATTCCCACGCCCACATGGTCACAATATCCTGTCCATTTCACCTACCAAATACCTGCTGAAGGTGAGGGTGTCCGTCAATACCATCATTGCCACTGCAGCATGAGCCACGGTCATTTCTCAGCTGGACTTCTGCCAATCACTCAAGCCTGACTTTATCTGGTTTTCAATGCTGCTGTGGGCATATTTTTTTAAAAATATAAATCTGATCCTGCCATATGTCTTCTGGAAACACTTCAATGGTTTCCTGTTTTCTTCACATAAAGACCCTTTTCCATCTGTCATCTCAATTCCCACTCTGCTCACCCTAGATCTTTGCACTCCAACCACACTCAAGTTTCCGTTTTTTGGAGGGAGGGTTTCTTGAATACATACACTTCCTTACGCCTCGGGGCCTCTGGACCTACTGTTCCTTTGCCTGGAATGTTCCCTTCCCTCTTCACCAAGTTAACGCCTATACAACCTCAGATCCCAGCTCAAACGTCACCTCTGCAGGGTGAGCTTCATTGACTGGCCCCCATTTAACAACCCCATGAGCTTAAATTCACCTTTTATACCTCCTCATAGCACCAACCCTAGTTTGTTTTATATTGCTGTCCAAATCGTGGTTTATATTTAATAATACACTTATTTGATTAATCTCTCCCTTCCCTAGACTATAAGCTCCACAGAACAGCGCCAGAGTCTCTTTCAATTCCTGATAGTATCTGCAGTGCCCAGACAATGCCTAGCACTGCAGGTGGTCAATAAATATCGACAGCATCAATGGGTGAAGATATGAATGACTTATGTGGCTATGCAAAATATAAGGGCAAGTCGGAGCTCCTTGGAGAAGTTATAGATGATTGCATAAACACAGCAGTGATACCAAACCATCTTATATGAAAACTCAAAGGTCATCTTCTCCCCATAACACATAATAGAGTCAGAGATCACAACTTCAAACATTGTTTTCAGCTTATAGAGAGATATGGATATAATTTTCCTTTGTACCTTAACTTTGTCTCTTTGTTTGGTTTTATTGTGATAAATGATCACTGTTATGAGTTGAATTGTGTTTCCCCAAAATTCATGTATTGAAACCCGAACCCCTAATACCTCAGAATGTGACCTTATTTGGAAATAGGTCCAATGTAATTAGCTACATTAAGAAGAGGTCATGAGGGTAGACTCTAATCCAATACTACTGGTGTCCTTATAAAACGGGGACATTTGGACATAGAGACAAACACTCACACAGGGAGAAGGCCATGTGAACATGAAGGCAAACATCAGAGTGATGTGTCTACAAGCCAAGGACTGCCAGAGATCGCCAGGAACTACCAGAAACTAGGAGAAAGGCCTGGAACAGATTTTCCCTTATGGCCTCAGAAGAAACTAACACTGTCAACACCTTGATTTCAGACTTCTAGCCTCCAAGCTCTGAGAGAGTAAGTCTCTGTTATTTAAGTTACCCAGGAAACTAGCATAAGTATCAAAAAGGATTTTGACCTCAATGTTTCATTTGGAGGGAACCGGACCACTCAGAGGCTCAGGCTGTGGTAAATCTTTTAAAGTTCTATGAAAAAGTTATTCTTAAATTAAAATCTTAAAATATGCCTGCAAAGTCACAAATAACAAACAGATCATACCAAAACAAAATAATAACAGCAACTAAGCTCTCTGAAAAATCTATAATTTGAAGGAAAAGGAGTTAAAATGTATTTCCATGAACTCAATGCTAATTACAAATAATAATAAGGTGGACATAATTTAGATTCAGTATTAATTTACAATATTATGCATTCTTTTCCTGATTATGCCCTAAGGATTTTTCAAATGAAAACTAAATTCTTTCCTTTGACGTTTGCTTGCTTCATGTATTTATTTGGCAAATATTAGGGTGGCTATTAATGTAGTTGGCACTGTATACACCTTAAATGTTCAGAGATAGAGAAGATGTTCCTTCTATTTACATGGTACCACAATCCCACCTTGCCTAAAAAATATAATATGGATATAATTTAGATATCAGTATTAATTTATAACATTATGTATTATTTTCTTGATTATACCCGAAGGATTGTTTAAGTGAAAACCAAAGATGTTTAGCACATATATAGTTATTATACAGCCAGATAGTGGGTACCTGGGAGGGCAGAGGAAAGACTAAAGTGGGTGGATGGGGCAACAGTTAGGAATCAAAGAGGAAGTCACAGAAACAGGCAAAATACAAAAAGAATGCTTCAGCTGCGAGCAATACTTTGCAAATTTGGGGTTAGGACTCTTGCTTTGCTTTTGTATTTTCTGGATCTTCCAAAACTATTTGAACCTAGAAAAGATATTAGGGCTCACTGAATCCAAACTCTTCTTTTTATTTAATTTTGAATTTTCTATTATAAAATATTTTCACTTCAAATTCACTCTCATGGTGAGACAGATGTCCATATTCTTCCAACTGGGTGTTGGACATACACTGATATAAAATCAGTATCTTGGTCCTAGTTAGAGATTGTAATTCATAGTCATCCAAATTTGGGTGGAGATTCTATCAGGTACATACAAGCCTGTATCAACTGTGAAGATTCTAAGGATTCTCTTCTGCTTGTGATTTAATCTCAAATCTGGTCTGATTCTGAACAATACGTAGAAGGATCCATTATTCTGGTAGTTCCTCCTCTTAGAAGCCATTTATTAAGGATGGGGACTGGAGATGCTGGAAGGGCTTTCTTCAGGGCACTGCCATCATTGGGGAGTACATAGAAAATCAACTTTGCTACCTCCAAAGATTCTCCCTCCCCAGCATTTCCCAAACCCACCAGCACTACCCGGACCTGGGCCACGTTCACTGCTGCTGGAGGAGCTGCAAGTCCAAGCTGTTCCTCTTGAGCTTGAACCAGAGAAGTTAAGTGACTTATTTGCTGTTACCACAAGCAAAATTGGCAGATCTGAGTCTTGAGTCCAGATATTCCACTTAGTATCCAGTTTTCTTTTGACAGCAGTGTACTAGTAATAAATTGGTTTCATTAAGTAAATGAAATTTCAGTAGTTATGGAGATATCCTAAAGAGTTCCTATATTAGAAAAATGACCCAAAGAAAGAAAATATCAGCACTGTTGTACAGAAATATTAAAAAAAAGTATTTTTCATTATTTTCACTCTGGTATCTTGGTGAAAGCGAAGACAAAGTTAACACCTTAGTCACTGAAGCTCAGAGGTCCTTGCTGTTTGGGATGTTCTGTAACCATTTAGGGAGCTATAAGGATAGAGTTTGCCCCAGAAAGTTATATTATGTGAGCACAGGAATTCTCTGGGCCTCTGTTTCTTCATTTTAAAGCTGGAATAATACCTTCTTTTACAGTACCTGGGAAATTACAGATACTCATTAAATGGTCTTCCCTCTCTTGGACTAAGCCTTTCACACCCCAAAACAAAAGACTATAAAATACACGTCCTGGGATACATGCCCCAAAGCCTTATTATTTAGCAGATCCCACTACTTATAATTCTGTTCTGAGAGTTAGACTTGGAAATCTTATTTGTTCACTAGGAGAAGAGCACAGCAAAGCATCAAAGGGACATTTGCAATGAGCTTGGACAGGTGTTCTCTAAGAAAACTTGAGGCAAACTCAAACTGAGTCATTCACTTGCTGACAGCAGCAATGAATGTATTTTCATGCATCTTATTTTTTTGTCCTGGAGATCATTCAATAATTCACACTGAAACCAGCAATTACTCTTAAGAACTAGCAGATAAGAAACTTGATTTCTAAAGTAAACGGTATTTGGATATTCAGTGGCCAGATGTAGATTTGTATAGGTGGAAAGACTGACTTCAGAAATACTCTCATAATATCAAAACTTCTTTCTAAACATATTAATCTTTAAATAATTTCTGTTGCTTTAAGTATGCACGTGTATATTAATTAATTAATTGTACATAGTGAAGCAGCTGCTGCCAGTTCTACTAGGACACCTTGCAAACAATTTTGATCTTCTTTTCTGAACAGTGAGGACCCAAACCATGCTTGGAAAGGCAATTTTCCATACTGACATTTTGCTCCTTTGGAAATGTCCGTGTTGTCTCCTTGCCTGTCATTCAGAACAGCCTCAAGATTAGCTGTCTAATCTGTCTCATCCCCTGGTACTTTCATTTACAAATATTTGATGATAAATAAGTGCACATGCCAAAAGACCCCCTGAAAATCTTTTGTAGGAATTATACAAGGTATATAGAAAAATGACCTTGTGGCATAAGGAAATTGGAAAAATAACTACACCTGAAATCACTCTATGTAGTTTCACACTGCATTATGGTGAGATGTGTACTTGTTAACGGGGAATAAATTATGTTTTCAAGGACCCCTCAAATTTCTCAAAGTGTGATGTTTTTCTGTTCACTTTTTAAAATTCCCAAGTAAGGAAACCAGTTGAGAAAGGTAGACTTCTGGTGAACTTCTGATGAGTTGCAAGGAGGCAGCATGTTTTAGGGCAGTCTAACAGATAGATTTGTCAAAACCTATTATTCTGCTAAAACATTTGCTATCCTGCCAAAATGTTCTTAGTTTAATTTCAATTAAATACATTAACTTCCCTGAGTCTGGAATTTTCAAAGAATGCTATAGAAATTTAACCACAGGCTTTAGGGTCATAACACATGGCTAGGAGTCCTGATTTAGTCATTTAACAGTTATTTAAGGGTACGTGCCTTCCTCTATTTGGGGACTGTTTTCAAAGAAAAGACTTGAAAAAATGATATTTAGCATTAATCATAATACAAACCACAAACCATCAGACATACTGTAAGGAACTATTTGTTTTAGCCCTGTTATTCACAGAGATAGAGATTTTTTTCTCCTACTCTAGGTTTTCCCTTCATTTATATACCCAAATTTATAAACATATGTGACCAACATGAAAATCACCACTGGTCTAAATCACGTGTGACATGCACGCAATATTAATTTTTATCAAAATCTTATATGCACTTACATTTACTTTCACTCTCAGCTCCTTCCTTCAACCCTTATTTTATGCTCATAAATACTAGGAGGATGGACCCCGGAGGAAAGGCTTAGCAGCACCAACAAAACCAATGCAGCAGGACACACAATGGTTCTGGAAAATTACAGCGGCTATAAGCTTACTTTCTTTCACTGAATTTTTTATTCACTATTATCTGAAGGGTGCATCCTCTTTGAAATGGCTGCACTATTTACAGGAAAAAATGACTGCATGTCAATTTCATAACAAGAAAAGAATAATTCTGGGAATTTTCCTTCTAGCCTTTTTTAAAGCTCTGATTATAAAAGATGGCACAACTCACAAATATATGAAGTTTTAAGAAATTTAATTAAATACCTTATTTATAATAGGTTGTTAAAGAAACTAAAAGTGCTTTGGAAGTGTATCTTTAAGTTTTTGTAATGATTGTATACAGTTGGAATCTTGTATAAATGATTTCTCCTTTCCACACATAGAGTAGTATGAGAGGCAAACCACAGGTCTGTTCCAGTAAGGGAATTCTCATGTGTGTTACAAAAAAAATAGATAGCTATTTCATAATATATTTATCCCTTCTGGAACATTTGCAAATTAAAGCTTAATTGTCCCATCAGGAAACCAGGTCATCTTTCACTGAAACTACAGATAGTACCTCTAACCTGTCAATGATAAGTAGACTGATAGTCACTTCTTTTCCACACATTTTAGTTCCACAGATAATAGTGCCAGCTTTTCTAGCAGGGCATTAATATCAAATAATTATTCCAGAATATAAATCCCAAGAAACAATTTTATATGTTTCTTGGTTTTGATTATATTTACCCCAAATCGTTGTCGGAGAGTTTCAAATACACAAAGAATGTAGCATGATGACAATAAAGTAAACTGTGTTTCCACATTTATTTCTTCAACAAATAACCCATCTTCTCTTTATTCCAAATTGTGACTATCATATTAGAAAACATGATAATGCCACTTATCTCTATTTAGAAAGCATTGCATAAAGGAATGAATATAATTTTCAGTGGCACAGTAATCAAAAGGTGGAAACATAATTTTTAAAACTAAATATGTAGTTGAGTTTGAGGATAGAATGGGGATTGTATGCTGATGCATGACTCAAGTGAAAGCACTTCTGAAGTTCCCATTACCTTCAAATTTCTTTAAAATATGTATTCTCATCAAATGGCAAAAGGTCTCCATAGGAGTAAATTGGAACCAAGAAAGAATAAAAAAAAAAGGATAAAGGTAGGAAGAGAAATATACATGTGTATGTATAAGTAGGCTTTATAATAGAGATGAGATTAGATCTACAAATATTTGAAAGATACATTAGGATGAAGATGTACTATTTAAAACACTGAACACAGAACAAAGTGATACACTCACAGAAAATTGTAGCAAGTAAATAAAATGTCAATGTATATTAATGCTGTGAGAAAAAGATGGGTTACGTGCATATGTTTATATGCATATGGGTCTAAAATTCCCATCACCAAAAAAAAAAAAAAAACAAAAACAAAAACAACAACAACAACAACAACAACAAAAAATTCCCATCACCACTTTAGGTTAAGTCACAAAAACACTTATAATGCAAATATTAACTGTGAGGGAAAATATATTAGGCCACTATTAATCATTAATGCCTTGGTATGAATTAGATTATCAGTTAGTTTTATTACTGTTACTTACAAAACCTTGAAAAAAAAAAGGAATTCAATGAAGTAAGCTGGAGAGGATGGCGGGCAGAGGCCCGGCGCATAAGCTGCCTCCTGGAAGTGCTGCCCAGGTGGGGAACCTGAGGCTGGCCCAGGAGGCAAGGCTGCTGGGAAGCGGGTCCCCAGGATCACTTGGTTCATGGCTATTCCATTCCTAGGTGTGCCATTTTGCTGGGGTTGGGGGGCTCTTTGGGAATTTATAAAGGCAAACATTTGCCATTCTAAATTATTCTTTAAATCACCAACTTTTTCCATATAAAGATCAAGATAACCTTATTTTCTCTCTACTTTAGACACTTCTACTCCAATGTTTAAAATAATATGCTGCGTTACGGGAGTTTATGTGTTTCAGATGTGATGGTTTTTTGACCTAAAGAAGGTAAGTTTTTCTCTTCTCCTCCTTCATAAATTCCCCAAAATACAGAAAGAAAATTTGTATTGGGTTTGACTTGCTATATTCTAATGTATACCAACAACTTAAACATAGTCCTTATGAAGTAATACTTAAGAACAGTACAGAATTACTCTTGAGAAGTTTAGAATGTGGAGGAATCAAATATGAAATTCAAAAAGTACCCTGTCTTTTTTTTAATGACATGTATTTTATTCAGGTATGACCTTTCAAAGAAAGAATAAAAGGTTTAATAAAAAGAGAAAAGACTATTATAAGTATCAATAAAAAGAGAAAACTCAACATTTAGATTAGAAATAAAACATCATGAGGAAGACTCAGTGAAGGAATAAAAAAGATGATTAAAGAAGAGAAAAAGATCAAGGTAAAATTCCCATTGCTTAGATGACGATATTAAAAGAAAAAAGCGGTAATTAAGGATATGTCTGTTCTACCTGATCCTAGAACCAAAGGAATTTTTCAAACTTTTAGTTTCATTATCTCTTGAATTTACGGCAGTAGTATTTATTTCAATAAGCAATAATTTGAAATACCATGCTTAAAGGTATTTCTCCCAGTGGTTTTCTTTCCTGTTTTATAACATTTGTGAACATCTCAGCAGACAAGTGAAAACTGAGGGTCTCAAAGACTGTAACTGACTTTTTCACAGAGCCAAGACATCAGACTACACACTTGAATGGGCAGGACCACGAATATGATTTACCTCAGTGCAGTTCCTCACTGAAAACCAGGCCAGGATTTAAGCTAATTGTGAAGTACTATTTCAACTTTCCTTTCTTCCCCCACATTCATTATGGTTATCAAAAGCCTTTCTGCTTTACCCCCTTCCTCTTTACAGGACAAGAAAGGAACCAGTCATTTTCACTTGACTGTAACATACTCATTATAATAAATAATGATTCAGTTATTTGTACTCATACAATGGCAGAATCTTCATGTTGGAATGACCTTTTGAGGTCATCTGTCTTAAATCACTTCCCAAATAGGATTTCTTCTGCATGTGCTGGGGTGATGTCTGGAACATTTCCAGTACTTTTCAATACATTTTTATACTTTTACTAGGGAACATTTTCCAGGGATAGCAACTCTAATTGTTCCTAAACTGAGTCAAAACCAACTCCCTTTCAGGGTGCACCGAGCTTGGTTTTGCACAGGGAACAATGCCAAATAAAGCTACTCCGTCATCTTTATTTCACCCCCTTAAAATTCTGAAAATAGCTTTATATTCCTCAAACTCTTCACTTCTCAAAGTAACCATTCCCTATTCTTTTAACATCCTCTGGATGCTAGTCAATAACACCTCAAAGATGGGATCCAAGAAGAGGCAACGTACATAATGCCACGTATATGTTCTAAAGTGTTGAGTACAGAGGTACTGAGATCTCTTCAATTCAAACACTTCTCTTCTATTGATTCAGCCTAGGCTCATAATAGCTTTCTGAGCTACTGTGTCATGTTGTCCTATCAGAGCTTTTTAAATGTGTCCAGGAAGCAGGGCTCTGAGGTCATGGGACACTTTCTGTAATACAGTGGAATTCTGAGCAGCATTCATTCTATCTTTTGAACCAGGATCAATTGTCCTGGCCAAAAACATATATATAATTATTTATATATATAATATATATAATTATATAGACACATACAATTATATATATTAATTATAATTTATATAAAATATAAATATATCTATCCCTCCACATTTCCCAAGGGCAGATTTACTTTTAGAGAATTATGGTCCAGAGTTTTTCCAGTAATATTTTTCCCCTTTCATATCTTTTTATGGGAGTAAGAAGATTAATTGGCAAAAAAACATAAAATTGTGGAAAAAAATCACTTAAATAACTGCTTGCCCCCTTAAAATACTGTGAAAAGATCACCATCATTAACTTCTAATGGCAGAACTCCTGGTACAGCTTTTGGCAGAATGAGTTCCTTGAGAGTAAGGTTTGAGAACCCCTGCCTTATACTGATTATATATTACATAGAGTGGTGTAAGAGTCAGCATAGTAAGTGGGAAAAGTGCTGAGCTTCAACCCGGATGTTGAGTTTAATTCTGCTATATACTGACTTTGTGACCTGTGGAAAGTCACTTAACTCTCTGGCTTCAGTTTCTTTATCTGTCAAGTAAGGAAACTAGCTTAAATGATTTTTAAGGTACATTTCTATCTTAGTCTGCATGGGTTGCCATAACAGAATCCCACAGACTGGGTGCTTAAACAGCAGACATTTATTTGTCATAGTTCTGGAGGCTGGGAAGTCCAAGATCAATGTGCCAACTGATCTGGTTCCTAAAGGTGGCTCTTTTTCTGGCTTGCAGGTGGCTGCCTTCTCACTGTGCCCTCACATGGCAGAGAGAGAGGGAGAGCTAATTCTCTCCTGTCTCTTCTTATAAGGACACTAATCCAATTGGATCAGGGTCCCACCCTTGTGACCTCATTTAACCTTAATTACCTCCATAAAGGCCATGTTAAGTCATGTCTGTCCTATTGTATAAGTAATATATTGAACCAAAAAGCAAATTATTATTTTTCTCCCTGAAATTTCTTATTTGCTCCTAAGTGGGCTCATAGTTCAGTATCTGCTATCCATCAGACACTGTCCTAAGTCTGTGAAATCATTAATAAACAGAAAATGACAAAAACCCACTTCCACATGGAGCTCATACTCTACTGGGGAGGCAGACAGTGAATGAGAGTCAAATATATAATAGTATATTTTAGTAAATACTATATTTTAGTAGAATAGATAGTATTAAGAGTCAAGGCACCAAAGTAAAGCTGAAAGGGGTTCTTAAATATTGGGATGGGGGAGTTGGAACTTTAGAAGTAGAGGAAATGAGAAAAGGAACTATGTCGATATCTGAGAGGAGAATATTCTAAGCAGAAGGAACAGTAGGTATCAAAGCGTCTGAGGTAGGAGCATGCTTGATTGTTCAGGGAACAGAAGGACGTCTATGTGACTGGAACAGATTGAATGATGGTTAGGGTAGTAGGTGTTCAAGAGGTTACTGGAACAAAATCATGAGATTCTGGTTTATCATAAAATAGACTTGTTTTTACTGAGAATAATGGGAACGCATTAGAGGGTTTATCCTGGAAGAGGGACAGGATCTGACTCATGTTTTAACAAGGTCACTTTTACTGGGGCGTTGAGAATAGCTTGAAGAGAGCAAGGAAGAAGGAGAGGGACCAGTTAGGAGGCTACCACCGTGGTAGAGGTGAGAGACAAGGGCCTGAACCTACGTGGCAGCCGTGAAGGTGCCAGGAGGTAACCAAATTCTCCAAATAGTTTGAAAATAGAGACAGCAGATATTGCTGTTGTTTTGGACTCTGTATTTCTGACCAGGCCTAGCAAATTTACCTTTAATTTCAATAATTTTTTCTCACATATTAGTTATAGCTCTCTCGTTTGTGTTTTCAGCATCTGTAATAAACATGACTTCTATCCTTATCTAAGGGTTCCTACAAAATCTCAAATGGGCTCAGGTCATGAAAAGACCAGCAAAAATGACTGGCATTTTTGAATGCTAATAATTCAATATCCTTTGAGTAACGATTGTACATCCACCAATCGCATTGAGTTCAATTCAGTTCTCTTCATTTTAGTTTGTCACTGCTAAACATCTCCCACGTGTACCAGGCCCTGTGTGAGGCATAAGGGTGGTGGTAGGGGTGAAGGCATTGACCTATAATTGTCCTAAAGAAGTGCTGAAAATCTGGTAGGGGGTGGGCACAATCACAAAGGTGGAGGGACGTGGTCTGTAATAACGGCATTTTGGGGAATGGCTTGGAAATGACACTGGAGTCAGGTGTGACAATTCTAGCTGACACGCTAAGGACTGGCTCTATGTATCGTGCAGAGTGAGAGCCGTTGGAGATGACAGGTGGCGGAATGGCAAGGCTGCATGTGTGATGGAGGACACACCTGCGGCAGCAGCGCGAGGAAGACCCGGAAAGGCTGGCGGCCAGTCAGGCTCCCTTCGCTGCTGCTCAGCTGAGAGGCTACCATGGGGCTGAAAGAGGGGGCTGGCGTTAGAGATGTCTGAGAGCAAAGCTGGCGGAATCCCAGCTGAATCAGATATGAGGAATTAGATTAAGGGAGGAGTCAATTCGGGCAGCTGTGCAACTCTCTAAGTTGAGAAAAAGGGAAGACAAAAAGAAGAACTTGTTTTGTTCCGACTTGAGGGAAAATCATGTCGAGTTAGGGACATCCAGGCCAGAGTCCTGCACTATTAAAGCCCAGTCCTAATCAGGAGGTCACATTTCTCTTCTGATTCTAAAATTTCAAGATCTTTGGTACTTTCAAATATTGTTGGTAGCAAGAAAAGTGTTGCAATATGTTTTAAAAGCATAAAACAACGTATGCACATTGACCTAGTTATCTCGCTCCTGAGAATTTACCTAAAAATACCATCTTATAGTTCGTAAATTCCATCCAAGAGGTCTCTCACTGAATTTTTTGTCATTATGAAAAAGTAAAAGTAATTTAAAATTCCCTACAGTGGGGGAATGGAAGATTAATTAGATTACAACCTGAATACACTGTAATTATGCAATTAGAAATATTATGCAAGACGGTATTTCAACATGGAAAACTACTGATGTAATTTTAAGGGCATACAGAAAGGGCATAAAATATATCTAAATCATAAATCTATGCCAATACTAAAGAATCTTTATAAAGTAAAGATTATAAAAGATCTTAAGCACATGAAAATGGGGTTCAGATGGCACCTGGCCTGCAGTTTGGGCCAGACAACTTCAAATTCCCCCTAAAATACCTATAAAGACATAAAGAAAAGTGAAAACTAATGATAGCATTGGAAAGAAGAAATGATCCCCTATATAATGTCAGAATATGAACAGAATTTCTACTGAATACTATGTCTATGTGGCCTTTATGCCGATGCCAACTAGAAACAAAGCAAACCCAATGGCCGAACAAAATAGAAAGGCACCCGTTCTTTTAACTGTGGCCTCCCTGCCTTGGAAAAGTCATCCCTGAACCACAAAGTGCTCTTTCAGCCCCGTACTGCATGAGAGTTCTTTGTCAGTTATGTAATGTTATTATCTGTATATCTATGACTTTTCTTTCCATTTTATTTACAGCATCTTTTCATGCACAGAAGTTTGTCAATTTTTTTCTTTATGATTTGTGCTTTCTTGTCTAAAAATATGTTCTACCTGGTGGTTATTAAGGTATTTTCCTATATTATCTTCTGAAAGCTTTATAGTTTCACCTTTCACATTTAGTTCTGTGATTAACTAGGAACTGCTTTTTATATATGGTGTGATGTAGAAGATTTCAATAATCCCAGAATTATTCCTTAAAAATACAGTATTTTTACTGTAGGTATCCATAACTGCATATGTTGATTTTGGGGTTCTCTATTCCATTCCATTAACTTATTAGTTTATTCTTATGCCAAAGTTACACTCTCCTTAAGGCTTTTCTTTACAGACAGTCTTTACGATGGTACAGCATGTCCTTCTACTTTCTTCTTTCACAATGTTTTGGCTGCTCTTGGCCCTTTGCTTATGTGTTTGAACTTTATAATTATCTATTTATGTATTTTTACCAAAGAAAAGCCTGTTGGAGTTTAGACTGCTATTTAATCAACTCTATAGGTCAATTTGACAAGAGTAACATCATTAAAATAATCAGTCTTTTACTCCATGAACATTCTTTATTTATCTCTCCATTTATTTAGATCTCGTTTTACATCTCTCATAAAGTTTTACAATTTTTTCCCCAGGAATACTAACATATCCCTTCCACATGTAGAATTACTTGATATTTTTGATACTATTGTAAAAGGTATTTTTAAAGATCTCATTTTTATTACACCTCTTTCTAAATCTGTTCTGAGATAGAAAATCAAAGCATCTGGAAAATATAGAAAAAGCAACAAAGCAAAATGTAAACAGTGCCAGTCCTGCTCTTTATCATCTTGAATGCATGTTTCAATTCTGTAATGACATTCTTAGTTTCTTTGGAATCTTGTTTGTCTTACCCATTCCCCCACCCCTTCCTCTTTATTCTTCCATTTCTACTTCCTTCTGTTAGACAGGAAGTAGAGGGGGCTGATGGTGCTGTGCTACAACTTTGGAATAAAACTATTAGGGAGATGATGGAAGCCATCCTGGTAGTGGTGATACTACAGACCGTGGACTGTCATAGGTCACCTGTGATCATCCTGTGACCTACCACGTAATGGAGACAGCAAGCAAGTTCACCTTGGAGTGGCAGAGCCACAGAAGGTGACTATGAACGGGGAGCTGAGCTAGGGATTATGCCTGTCAATTTGACCTCAGTGAGGTCATGCCGCACTGAGGTCATGAGGTCATTTGGCTCACGCCGCAAAGGACAGGTGTATATAGTCTCACACACATGCTGACAATCAATAAATCTTTACAGGTTTCCTCTTTTTAAGGAAAAATAAATAGAAAAAAGCCGATACAGAGCCATACTAATAAGATTTAACATTTCCTATGTGTATACTAAATGATTTACCTGTATTAGCTCATTTAATCTTCTCAATGACCTCAAAAATGAATTATGATTATCTCCATTTTGCAGTTCAGAGAACCACAGCCCAGAGATATTTTAAACTGTGTGGCCGAGATCATACTACTCAGAAATGGCAGAGCTGGGGTTCAAATCAGACAGTTGTATTCTAGGAAAAGCTCTGACCTCTGTGTTCTCGTGCTTCTCTGCCCAAAGGAAAACATGCTGTAGAACAAAAGAAAAAGAACATCAACCTAAGGGAAACACTTCTGAGAGAGCATGGGAGCCAGAGGGCAGGAGGACAAGGCCTGATGAAATGGACTCAATGCCCATAAAGCAAGAGAGCAGGATGAGATGGAAAAAAAAAAGAGAGGGCATGGGTGGTTTTAAAGAAACTAAAAATATCAGTACAGAACTAATATATGCATTTGAGGCAATAAAGAGTAGAGCTAGAAGTTTATATTTTTGCTTTGTAACTTTTTATAGTTTCTAAATTTTCTATAACATACATATATTACTATTATAATCAGAAAACAATAAAATGTCAAATATTTTTCATACTTTTTTCCCCAGTAATTCCACTTCTCTGAATATATTCTAAGGGAATTATTCAAAGAGTTATTTATATGGATATAAGCAATTTCTTTCTAAAAAAGAAAACTGGAAAAATTGTAAAGATTCAAAAATAAAGGAATGTTTAAGTATATTGTGGTCTATTTACACAACAGAATATTTTATTTATATCAAAACATATGTTTCCAAAGAATACATATCCAAAGAAGTTATCACCATAATATTAAATAAAAGAGCAGTATGAAAAACATCTTATCTTTAGTGTGATTATAGTATGTCACAGTGTGTGTGTGTGCATGTGTGTGTATATGTGTGTGTGTGTGTGTGTGTGTGTGAGAGAGAGAGAGAGAGAGAGAGAGAGAGAGAGAGGTGTGTACAGAGATATGGCTATCTAAAAGATTACTTCGGAGTTTACCGGTTTTTTTGGTCTTTCAAAATTTTACACATATAGTATACAGTTAAGTCGTTAAAAATCATTTAAAAAGGATAATAGGTGACTTGTTAGATCAGGAAGGTTATAATGATGTCTCTTTTATTTCTGTTATCAGCACTTCAAAAGTTGTTTTCACAATACATAGGTTTTAAAATATTTTTCTTTATTTCTCATGCTCTCTACATTTAAAAATCTGAGTCCCAAGAATTATTTTAAAATTATTTTTCTAGTTATTTCTTCTTGAAACAACAGGGTATTCACATCACTATTGTTTTTCTTTCTATGTGACTGTTGTTTTCATCTGTAGCATTGAGGTTCATGGGTTGTTTTTTTTTTAACTTTTTATTTTATACTGGAGTATAGTTGACTAACAATGTTATGATAGTTTCAGGGGTACAGCAAAGTGATTCAGTTATACATATACATGTATCTATTCTTTTTTAAATTTTTTTTCCGTACATATATACAATGGAATATTACTCAGCCATTAAAAAGAATGAAATAATGCCATTTGCAGCAACATGGATGAACCTAGAGATTATCATACTAAGTGAAGTAAGTCATAAAGAGAAAGACAAATACCGTACGATATCACTTATATGTGGAATCTAAAATATGATACAGATGAACTTATTTACAAAACAGACTCACAGACTTCGAGAATGAACTTATTGTTACGGGGGGAAGGGTAGGGGGGGAAAGGATAGTTAGGGAGTTTGGGATTGACATGTACACACTGCTATATTTAGAATGGATAACCAACAAGGACCTACTGTATAGCACAGGGAACTCTGCTCAATATTATGTAACATGGTTTCATCTGTTCCTTTTTCTTTCACTCCTCATATGTCAATACAAAGCCATCCTCATCAGTTTGGCAAGTCTCCTTCTGAAGACATTTCTTTTCATCTTCTGAGGGGTTCTTGGTTGTGTTATAGGAACCCAACACTCTGGTAACTTCATTCTATTTTGGGGCCCAACTGTTATTCCCCAAATACTCTGCTTCATTTTTCAAAGTCATGACCTTTAGTAAGGAACCCAGATGACACTCTACCGCTATTTTCTGCTCCTTCAGAACCTCAGGACACTGAAGACGGTCCAGCTACTGCTGCTGCTGCTGCCTCTCCTTCCTTTCTCCTCTTCCTTCTCCTTCTCCTCCTCTTCGTCATTGTCTTTGTCTTCTCTCTCATTTTTTAAAATCAATTCTTTCCGTGTCAATAAGTGGGTAGAGTGAACTTCCTTCCTTCCTAGCTTCTTTCCTTCCTTTCTGACTTCCTGACTTCCTTCCTTTCACTCTTTATTCATGCTTCATTCTCATTCATTCATTTATTCAAACATTATTAACCACTTAACTTGTGCTAGGAAATGAGTCAGGCTCTAGGGGAATTAAAGATGAACAGATCTGTTCCTGCAGCCCTGGAGCTGGAGTTATTCACCGCTTATTTAGGAAGGCAGGCATATGGGCAAACCCAGTTACATGTGTACTGTGTTGAAGGATATAGGGGGACAAACATTTAACTCCCCCTTGGAGAGGCACAGAAGACTTCACAGAACAGCTAACATTTGACTTAAGTCTAGAGGAAGTTCGCCATGAGGACAAAATATGGAGGGTAGGGCATTCCAGGCAGAGGAAACAATCTGTGTAAAAGTGTGAAAACAAAAGATTGTGGTCCATTTGTAGAAGGATAGGTAGGGCTCCACAGCGTGATTCAACTTGGGTTCAAAGCAGCAAGTGTGTAACAATCCTTTCCTCTGTCCCCCATGCCAGTTCTAGTGGTGACGGTTCACACGACCACACTCACCGCTCAGCCATTCCCAGACTTAAGCCAGACCTGGTTACTATACTTTGCCTTGTGACCACACCGACTTTTGTCCTCCAAGTCACGGCTCTTTTCACATCATGTTCCTCTTCTGCTCTTGGGTGCAGTGGTCCTCTTCCCCACTTTTTGCTTTTAGTGGTTCAAGCTCAAGAAACTGAATGCATCCTTAATTGTTATTCCAAGATCTATGTATTAATAACCACTATGCAGGCATAAGTTTCCTGCTTGGTTCCTGCTAGTTCTCTGTAGCAGAAATCAAGCACCTTCCCTGGGCCCAGACTAGTGGTGAGGGTCTTAATCTCTGTGGTCAGGACCTTGGTGAAAATGGCATGCTTACTGGGTTTACAGTATTCTTCCCATAGATGGGGTGCTTAGGTAGAAACTTTCAGACCCAACTAACTGCCTGTCTGGAGATTACCATCTTCTTTCACATGTGATGTCTTGCCTACATAGCAGAACCTCTGGGATAACCCAGTACACTGTACCTAACTGGCATTTAGGGTTGAGATTAACACAGGCTGCTGTGTCACTTCTGTCTCCCAAACTTGCTGTGGTACATGCTAATACCTTGATAATAGGGACAGTCAATTCCTGCCTGCTCCTGGTTTCCTGTGTGTGTGAAGTTACTGTAACTTTTTTCTGTCCCCTTATAAATCTATTTAAGGTTCATTTACAAGGTCAATATCAATTTCTAATCTATACTTTTAGAACTCTGCTTTCCCCTCCCAGATTTATTGAGGTAAAACTGACAAAATTGTAAGATATTTAAAGTGTACAAGGTGATGATTTGATATATATACATACATTGTGGAAGGATTCCTCTCCACTGAGTTAATTAATACATCCATCACCTCCCATGTCTACCTTATTTCTTTTTTTTTTCTTTTTTTGGTGAGAATATTTAAGTTCTTCTCTTAGCAAATTTCAATTATACAATGTAGTGTTTTCAACTACAGTCACTATGTTATACATTAGACCCACAGACCTTATTCATCTTATAACTAAAAGTTTGTACCCATAGTTACAATTTCTCCATAGTTCCCCAGCCCCTAGACCCTGGCAACTGTCATTCTACTCTGTTTCTTTTCTTTCTTTCTTTTTTTTTTTTAAGATTCCACATACAAGTGATACCAGGCAGTATTTGTCTTTCTCTGTCTGGCTATATGCCCTCCAGGTTTATCCATGTTGTTGCAAATGGCAGGATTTCCTTCTCTTTTTAAGGCTGTATAATATTTCTCTGTGTGTGTGTGTGTGTGTGTGTGTGTGTGTGTGTGTGTGTGTGTATCACATTTTCTTTATCTGTTCACCCGTTGACAGACACTTAGGTTGATTCCGTATCTTGGCTATTGTGAATAATGCTGCGATGAATATGGGAGTGCAGATTTCTCTTTGAGATAATGATTTTGTCCCCTTTGGATATATACCCAGAAATGGGATTGCTGGATCACATGGTAGAACTCTCGTTTCTTTGAAGATGAAATGATATCTGCCCATTATCAATCCTCCAGCCACTCTGCAACTTTCTACAGTATTGAGACTCAGCAAATTTAAGTTATTTAGTAAAGGTCACACATATGAGAAGCAGATCTCCCCTAAAACCCATCACTTGACCTCACACATAGCTACAGCGTGCTGATTGATCTAGAAAGCTCCATCACTCATACTCCCAGTGTTAGTCTACTGTTTTATACCTAAGAATTTTTTGTATGTCTTAAGTCTTTCCCAAGTCCAGACTATGTAAACAAAATGTTAATCAAGCCAAATAATATTAATTATGGCTATCCTATGATGCAAAAACCACCACTAGTCACACATGGCTTCTTCACCTAGAAATATGATTAGTGACCACTACCAGACACTATACGTTAAAATCCAAAGGTGTACTCTCACTTTCTATCTTTTTAATAGCAAAGAATGTTCCTCCATACCACCTTACCCCATTGAAAAAATTTACCTGATATCTATTATAGTTCCATTGTAAATAATATCTTTTCAAATATTGGCTTTTTTCTTTGCCAGTATAGCTAACTTAGTTAAACTTCAACAACTCATTAGGGAATACATAATGGTATGTTACAGTATGTTGATAATTTAACAATGGATAACTAATTAGTACTCATTGATATATATTGGCACATTTCATAGAATGACAATTTATGCATATTTTAGAAATTCTTTGTCAAATTTTCAATAACCTGAAGTCTTTCAATAAAGACTGGAAACACTTAATTCTTATTCATTAAAAAAAAAAATCTCCAGTTGATTACCTGGAACAGATGACTGATACAGGAGAAAGGATAAGATACAGCATTTCTGAGAATATATTTACCAAACTGTAAGTATATTAATGCATTAAACTTTCTGTTCCTTTTGAATTTTATACAACAGAATTAATCCAAGGAACAGAGACCCAGTACAAATAAGCTTAAGGAAAAATAGAACTTATTGGTTCAAGTACTTGAAAAGTTCAGGGTTAGAATCAGGAATAAGACTGATAATAAGACAAAATAAACCAGGAGCTCAATAGACAAGTCTCTCTTCTCTCTTCTCTTTTCTCTCTCTCTCTCCCTCCACTGCTCTTGCTCTTATTGTGGAGTTTTCATTCTTAATGAGAACTTTTGATACATTTACTTTGGAATAAAAGTATCAAAAACCACACTCTGTCCTGTCTTTGGTAAAAAACAAACTTCGGTTAATATGAATGATATTGCATTGAAAACATTCTTGTTCCTTAAACATTCTTTGGACATTTTCCTATAGTTTAGCCCAGTCTACATTAAAGACATTCTTCAGAAACTATATATTACTAGGGTGGCCATGGTCCTCTGGATAAGTAAATTTGCCCGATAACTTGAGGGCAATGTCCTAAGGGCAAACACTTAACAGTATTTCAACTGCTTTTCCTGACTCTTTCAAAAATGACCGTATAGTCCTCTGCCTTAAGAGGGCACCCTCAGCACAATTTAACCTTTTCTTGCTCACTCAGCATCGTCCTGCACTAACTGTGCTGTAGATACACAGTGCTGATGGGATGAGGCATAGAGCTGAGTGGGTGTTGGTCTCACCTTTGGCCCTAGAGCTTGCTTTCTTTAAAAAGTATCTACAATGAGTTTTCTTTTGGGTCACTTTCTATTTTTTTCCCCTAAGGGAATGAATAAATGATATTTGATGGCTTCATGTCTGAGATAGCATAGCAAAACCAGCTTTATGCAAAGTAACCTGCAGAGTTAAAGGGTGAAAGCACAGCCTTCTGCCAAGTGGTAATTTTGACCTTTGAGAGAATTTCCGTCTTACCCTTACTATCATACAAAATACTGAATACATCATTAATACAGTGGAACTTGGGCAACATCTTGTGAACTTATAATCTCTCTTCTATTTTATCTGCACAGTTATTCAGCAGGTAATGAAGGAGCAATATTACTAGCAATATTAGACAACTAGCACGTTTTTATGAAGAATTGATTCAATAAGCTAAAAACATTACTGATAATTAATAAAACATTAAATAAATTTCTGTAGTTATAAAAACAGGCACCAACTTTTTCAAATTTTGTTTAATTTGCAACCAACTTTATTGAAGTGTAAGTTACATACAGTAATATGCACTAATTTTCAGTGGATAGTGCAATAAATTTTGACAAGTGCACACACCTGTGTAACCACCACCTCAGTCAACAAGAGTAACACTGTCACCACCTCTAAAGTTCCCTGTGCTCTTCTGTGGTCAATTTTCTGTCTACTCCTGGCCCCAGACAACCACTTATCTCCTTTCTATCACTATAGGTTTACCTGTCCTAGAATTTCATATAAATGAAATTATTTAGTATCAACTCTTACTTTTTTGACTTTGGTTTCTTTCACTCATGATGTTTTGGAGATCCACCCATGTTACTATCAGTAGTTCATCACAATCTTTCTCTTTTTTTTGGCTAAGTAGTATTCCATTTTATGGCTATATTATATTGACAATCTGTGTATCAATTTACCTGTTGATTTAAACTGAACATTTGGATTATTTCTAAATTGTATTTTTACAATTTGTATTATGTAGATATATATCTTCATTTCTGGAAGTAGAATTGAAGAATCGTATGTTAATTACGTGTCACTTTTTAAGAACTTGAAAACTGTTTTCCAAAGTGTTTGTAACATTTACATGCAAATATCAACATATAAGAGTTCCACTTGCTCCCCATCCTTGCCAACACTTGGTGCTATCGATATTCTTATTTTAGGCATTGCTGATGTATAGTGGTAGGTCACTGTAGTTTCAATAAACTTTACCCAGCTGACTAATGATGCTGAGCATGTTTTCATATGCCTTTCCTTAATTTTTTACTTTTAAGTTCCTCATAGTGGGTTTCCCAATCTTACTGCAATAATCTTAGAGCTAGGAAATTATCTTATGGTAAAGATATTTTAAATGATTATATCAGCTAGGAAATACTATTTCGTCCAATGGTTATTTGATGTGTTCATTCATTTTGATTCATTCATTCACTCAGTCATCATGTGACTGAGTGGGCTCTATGTAAATGCTGGAGGGACAGAGTGACTATAGCGTGAAACACTTTCTTACCAAGTCACTTATACTGTGAACTCTAGATAAATGAAGGACACTTTTGAAATGTAATAGTTGCCAAATATTTTATTTTATGGAAACTCAGAGACTATGCACCAAGATAACAGTGGTATAGCCAGAGGTATGACGTGATCAAATATGTATTTTTAGAAAACTATTCTTATTCTGTTTAAAACCGTAGTAATTGACTCACTAGTGTACAAGAGGGTAGACTTTACAAGCATAATTAAATCTGACCAGCTTCAACAGCATTATGAAGTTATTAGAAATAAGTTGTTAAAAAAGCGCCACACTATATGGCCTTTATGCTTATTATTCTAGAGTCTCTAATGCTGTGATTCACTCTGAAGAACCAAACAAAATGGGTCTGTGAACTACATTTGTTCTGACTAACCTCTTGGCTTTCAGTTGGCACTGAGCAGAGATGGGGTGACCTCTGATTTTTTTTTTTAATTAAGAATTAGTCATAAAACACACCCTCAGGTGTTCTGATTTACTCATGGGCTATGTTCAGCAAAACAAGCAGGTTAATTTCCAGACCTACAATATATTTAACTACTGACCTTTCTCGGTGAGTTTTTGTGGCATATTACAAAGACAAGCCAATATTATATTGATCCATCAATATTTTCCTACACTCGACCTTTTGAATATATGTAAACATTTCTATATGCACTTTTAAGGTTAACACAACTTTCTGATTCAAGTGCTCTTTGCCTTTCCCTAGGAATAAGAGTGAGCCATACCACAGCTATCTCTGCCAATCTGTGAATCCAGGTGATGGTGGAGAAGATAAAAGTAGGGAAGATTAGAAATGCCTAAAAGAGCAAAATTAGATGTTTGGATGTGCTCTCACCTATAAGATTTGGAAGCAAAAGTAGACATGCGGTCCCCAAGTGCTGGAGACTTTCAACAGGAGTGATAGGATAACCAAACACAACGGCCAGAGGGGCACCCGGAAGGCTGGGAACACCAACCCACAGCAATGCAAGAACCCTACAGAGTAAGAGGCTGAGGGTTGGCAGCTGTGACCTGTGGTGCAGGGTAAGGCAACAAGTAGTTATGAGAATGACCTCTAGCAAGACAGGGCTCTGCTTCTGGAGTAAATGAGGTAGAGCCCTGAGAACCAGCATGAAAGCTAAGAACACAGTTCATGAAGAAGTCAATGTATCAATATAAGGAGCGGTCACAGAGAGATGGCAGGTCTGGA
Source organism: Balaenoptera musculus (assembly GCF_009873245.2). Taxonomy (NCBI): domain Eukaryota; kingdom Metazoa; phylum Chordata; class Mammalia; order Artiodactyla; family Balaenopteridae; genus Balaenoptera; species Balaenoptera musculus. Next base: position 8,469,836 of record NC_045793.1, read on the forward strand.
AAGAAAGAGAGAGAGAGCAAGAAAGAGAGGAAAGAAAGAAGGAAGGAGGGAAGGAAGGAGGGAAGGAGGGAAGGAAGGAAAGAGGGAAGGAAGGAAGGAAAGAGGGAAGGAAGGAAGGAGGGAAGGAAGGAGGAAAAGAGGGAAGAAAGGAGGGAAGGAAGGGGAAAAAGAAAAGAGAAGAAGGAAGGGAGGAAGGAAGGAAATGGTAACTATGTGAGGTGGTGCATATGTTAATTACTTGATTGTGGTGATTATTTCACAATGTATATGTACATCAAATCACCAGTTGTACACTTTAAATATATACATTTTGGGGGGTAAATTATACTTCAATAAAGCTAGGAAAACTGTCTGAATAAATAAAAAGAATTTAAATGTGAATATGGATATAAGCCAAAATGTTAACAGTGATTATCTCTGGGTAACAGAACTATAGCTGAGTTTTCTTCTGGTTTAGCTATGCCTTTTATTTTTAAAAAATCGACATAAATCACTTTAAAAATTTAAAAAGGCAAGAACCCACTTGGGATCCTTTCATTCTGACTAAGCACTGGACTGATCCCTGTATGGCCAGGCCACCCATGATGGCTGTCGTCTTGTTCTCTGTACAGCCCCTGCCCCACCAACGCCTGCTTCACCTATACCTCACTCACATGACTAATCTTCTTACAGATTTGCCCCCCTCCCACCCCCCGCAACCTCCCACCCTGCCCCAGCTAGTGATTATTATCTTTAGATCAGAACATCTCCACCATGGAGCTTATCAAATGGGCCGTGATGGGCGTGCCCCTCTGCTAGTTTCCGTGGTAACCAATGAGCCAGCCTAACTGTCAATTCCTATAACTGGTAACCTCCCCCTCCCCCGGGGGGCAAAGACTGCCACCATGTCCCGCCCGCACACACACAGGCTGCGCTGTCACTCCAGGACCTTGCTTCAGACGTGTAGGATCCCCCATCCATTAGACCACTGATGTCCCTGTTGCTGACTCCCAGCTCTTTCTTCCATCTCTAGGTTGGGCAAGTACACGGCTGCAGGTCAGTGGGGTGCAGCCTGACAATCCCAGAGGCTGGAGTGTCTTGCAACTTGTTGACGAGACTGAGCAGCAGGAAGCAGAGGACAGACACTTGCGAACACCCTCCGGGGTGTAATCTGTGTTCACAGCCCTTCAGGCAAGAATACTTAGTCTCCTGAACCAGGCTCAGCTCCCCGCACTGCTGCTCTGCGTCAGGTAGTGAGAGTGGAGCGGGAAGTGTTCAGCTGTCTCAATGCAGTCAGTTCCCAGGAAAACACTGAAGCGAAAAGGGCCTGGCTTGCCCTCTTAGCAAATGCCTTTCTGACGCCCTTTCCACACTGTAGAACTTGCCATATGTGGTGTCTTTAGAGAAACACAATGCTAACCTTAGAAGTTACTGACACCTTTAATGGCTCTTTGCCTCCCCAGACAGGAGAGCTGTGCTATCTTCAGGCTCCACAGCTGGCTCTCTTCTCCACTGTCAGAATGCACGCCTACTACGATGCTCTTCTAATCCTACCGCCACTTTGGTCTCAGGAAAGAGAAAAAGCAGGCGGATTACTGCATTCTCCTCTCCTTCTCATTTCTCCCAACCCCATAGCTTTCACCCCCGAATGGCCTGCATTTCATAGCTACAGTTCTTCAGTACGATGCTGCATTCATCTGGTTAGCAAGCCGACTCATCACAGCCGCAACCCTTGGGTGTGCTCATTTCTTCTCAGCTGTTTTCTTCTTCATTGGCTGTTCCAAAGGTGCTGCTCCTTTACTCTTGACAGCACTTTAAAAATATTGTTGGGATGCTGGAAGTTGCCCAGAATCTGACCTCATGTCTACAAATAACTGTCTGTGAACACAGTAGATCTTTAATAGAAATTTTCAGACTAGAAAAGTTCAAGGGGCAACCCAGCTAGAAAAACAAAATGATCTTCTTTCCTTCTGTCCACCCACTCATCCATCCATCCATCCATCCATCCATCCATCCATCCATTTATCCATTTACCCATACAGTATTTGATAGCTATATAGTCATCTTCACCTCAATATAATCAAGTACTATTAATCCAGTAATTTTTTATTGAGTGTATACTATTGCCTGGAACCATTCTAGGTGCTGAAGATACAGCAATAAAAAAGATATCTCTGGAAATGGCTCATTAGACTCTATCTCCAGTTATGACTTCCTTTCCAGGGACTAGATGTGAGTGTCCAACTGGTTCTGAATGTCCTTGTAACAGCTCCCGTTCAGCAGGTTCATAACTGAACGCATCATGTTTGCCTTCCAGCAAAATAGTAATGTTACTATCTGTCTCAGAAATCTTCAGCGGCTTTATATAACTGACTGACTATAGCCCAGTTTCTTTTGCCTAATATTTATGATATTCTATAATGAATTCCCAGCCACACTATTCTGTTAGTATTTTCTAGTAAAATTACATATATTATTTGCTCTATCACTATCACATTATCTAAGCTTTCTGAAGCTTAGCTTATGTTGTTACTGTTGACCAAAATGGGGTGTGTGTGTGTGTGTGTGTGTGTGTGTGTGTGTGTGTGAGAGAGAGAGAGAGAGAGAGAGAGAGAGATTACAGTAAAGCAGACAATTCTGCTCAGCACCCACTCAGTGAATACTGTCCCAAGTGTTAGTGAGTGTGGGATGGAAGTCCCAAATCTGCATTTGCCTTATTTTTTTTTAATATAGTTTTCTGTCTCTCGTAGGGTGAGCATAATGCTGTGCCAGGACTGAGTCTAACCTGTATGTATTTTTCATGCAAAATGGCCCGTAAACATAAGCCGTGTACTTTACATGATACTCAGTTGAAGAATCTGCTATCTGTTCTGATCCTAAAAGGAAAATCTGGCTATGTTGTATTCAGTAGATCGTTTCAACTCTGTCCTATATGACCGTATATTCTGTATTTTGTGGGTGAATTTTAAAAACTTTTGTGTTATTTTGAGTTTAAACAATTTTTACCTTCTCTGATTTTAGAACTCAATGTCTGGTAAGTACAGCTTCATAGTACTGTGATTATTTTTATCTCCCCTATAAGGTTATAACCTCTTTGAGTACAGGATCTATAGCAATAATTCCCCGTGGATCATCTACAGGGCTGGGGTTGAAACCCAGTGGTTGGATAAAGAATGGCAAGTACTGAAGATGGCGACTGTTAAAGAACAGGAGAAAGCCCAGAAAGGGGCAGTTTACAGACCTAGAAGACAAAAATGTCCTTTACCCCTTCATATGGTTCCAATTTGAAGGAAGCTTCTAAGGCCTCAATATGTTTAAAACAGAATTCAAATGCCATTTTTATATATAAAAATACAAAGGGACAGGAGATTCCATGTGCCTGGGGATGGGAAGAGGAGAGCAGGAAAGGGAAAGGTGGTTAGGCTTCAGAAAGTAGTATGAGTACCCTCTGTCTGGAATAGAAAACGTTTAATTTGAAACGACTGCCTAAAGATTAAATTATGCAAAGGAAAAACAATCACATCAGTTTCACTGTGAGTTCAGAAAGTTTCCAGTGTGCATTTTAGGAGACAAACATTTGTCGTTATCTATCATTTCAGATAACTTTGTAATCAAAGCATTAACATTCTTATGTTAGTATTTTCAGAGCAGCTTGAAGTTTATTGATTTTCTGTGATACTGGATGATTAACTTCCTTCTTGAGTCTGGTGAAGAGTTAATCTAAGCCATATAACATAGTGTCAGCAGCTGGAAGCCATAATGCAATATTCTTTCATTTGCTAGTTACCTTTGTTGAATAACCTCATAAGAATATAACTGTCATAAAAATCTCAATTCAAAGATCCTTTGGCTTTTCACAATTCGTAATTGTTTTAGTTGAATTTGTCTCCTCGAATTTTTCCATAGATCTTTATAAAGAGGTCAGGCCATGAAGGCAGCAACCATGATGGTCTTGTTCCCTACTGTAACCCCAGCATCTAGGATAATACTCTCCACAGAATAGGGGTCCAATAGCAATCTGTTCAATTAATGAATTAATGGACCAGAACTACCCTGGCCAGATGGTTTAACTAAGAGGTTTGCCTGGAGATTCGGGCTCAAAGAACTTTGTCATCCTAAGAATGAAAGGGCTAGGAACATTACCTAGATGGCTTGACGTGGAACAGGAAGAGCAGTCAAAATCAGCCAAAACAGTTTGTTAATTTGTTCAAAACAAGATTTTATAACTCTGGTACAAATGTATAATTTTCCTAAATGTACATAATTTGTTTCCAATTATTTCCCATGTCCGAATGATTTATCTTCTTGTACTCTAAATGGCTGAGAGGTATGTGACAATGTTGAAGATTTAGGATAGAGAGAAGATGCTAAGATTAGTAGAAGACCCAGCAATAATCCCAAGGCTGGTTTAAGGGGAAAAAAACATGTTTAATTCCTTGGATGGTGAGAGTGACCAGTAACAAAGACTGGAAAAAACTCTTTGGAATTTCCCCTAGAATGTTTTTCCTTAGTGAACCACAAATTCTGTCACTGTCAATAGTGATGCAAAGTGTTGGATAGTGATTCTGAAGATTTGTGTATGTGCTATGTATGTTATGAATGATAAATCATCACATGGAAAACAGCATACATCTAAAAACACACAATATATTAACATCTGCTATAGGGATGGGTCTTGGGAAAGAAAGCATTTATAGCTTGTTTGTAACCCATCTTCTCTCCCCTGGGGAATGCCCAAGAAGAGAGAAAGGGAAAACAGAAATTAGATGACCCAGTAAAAACTCCTTGTAAACATGCTGATCAGACCTCCTGATGGTATTTACTAGCAGAGAGATAATGAGAGTGTTTTCTGTGGAATCTTTCTAGTAGGCTATATCCAGTCTGGCTAGGTTGTTTATAGAAAACAAATGAGGAATGTATGGATTTGTGGGATATGGCCCATTGGAAAGTGTTAGGTCAGCTATATAAATCTCCAAGTATCAGAGGGAGCTGTTTCATAACTGCATGCATCACGCAGAGATTTCAGACATTAAATCTGGACCAGGCCACATCTTAATGTGGCACAGAAGGACCTGGGGAGTTGACTGGTGGTCTCAGATGTTTCCATGAATTGCCTTTGTCTTCACCTGTATCCTGTGAATTATTCGCAAAGTTTAATACTTGCTAACATCTCTGCTTCTTTGAGTCTGATTTGACACTTGCCCTTTGTGTTATCACAGGTCTGGAAACTAATTTAAATGAATAATGGGTCTTTTTACAGACAACAAATGGATTTCAGTAGAAAGTAAATTTAATATTTCCTCCACATTGGTAGGCTGTAGGTGTTCATTTCAAACAGCATTGGAATGTCAGTAATTCCCTTGTTTTATTTGGAATGTCTAAGGTTTCACTCATATTAAAAAAACGCTGTACTCAGAGGAACTGTCTTATGGAATTCAGAATACTCTGACTAGTCTAGACAAAAAGGCTGTAGGAACTAAGGGGATTTTAAATGGATTACTATAGCTACATGGAGCATAATTTATTTTCCAAAAATAATTTCATTTCTATCTGTAACAGCCAAGAGCTAACCAGGGAGCAAAAGCACAATCTACTAATAGAAAGGTTTCTGTACAGGAAGAGAGACTGTACTGCCCTTGGGAATAGTAAGTGGATGTAAATGTAAAAATATATATTAATTTTTACTTTTTCTTCAAGGCTTTATGAGTAGTTTATTATCTGGAAAGCTCTATGAATAAGGTAATAAAAATATCTTATTACCTTGAAAAGCAGAGATCTTTAGAAACTAAGAAGAATTTCTTTTACTGGAAGGAAATCTAAAGGAAAAGATCAGCGTTCCTCCAAAGTAACCCAACACAAATGCTTGTGGCTGTCAAAGGTGAAATATTTAATTAACCTACTGAAAACCAAGTTCAGGGACCCCTGCTGTGGGTTCTCACCCCAAATGCCACAACTGAATTGGTCTTGAACAGGATATATAGCTCCTCCTTGAAGTTCAGGGCATGAGAACCTAAGCTAGGGCTTAGGGAAGAGAAATCAGTAAGAATGGCCTCTCACTGCCTGGCATGTGAGCTCCTGCAGGCTTCCTGGAACTATAAAAGAGAGAGGAGCATTATCAATAATCTGCTGGAAGGTAACTTTTTCAGTGAGGTAAGTAAAACAGTTATCAGATGTCCCGATTCAAGAAAGAGACTTTCAGCTGATGCTGGAGAATTACACTTCCTCATTAAAACTATATTTTGCCTTTGTAACCAGTTTCGTTACCAATCAGATTGGTGAGCCTTAAAAGCTATGTGCTCCTGAAATCTTATGAAGAAGAATTTTGCTCCTTGTCTGTGTTTGATTCATTTTTCAGTTTTATTTTGTTGCATGTAAAGAGACTATGAAAGATATCTATACATATTTCCTATTTTCTTTAATGACAATTTTTCTCTTTCCTAATTATTTTATGCTTATCTATCTTTCCAGAGTTACAGTTTTTTGTTTAAAATAAAACTTTCTTACAAAGAGTTAAGTATGCCCTCCAAGAATTGGTAGCTAGAAGACAATGGGCACATTGAATCTATGCAACTTGCTACCTTTCATGTCTTATAAAAGTATTGCATTTGCCACATGTTAATGAGTTGACTTTTGCTAATTTACAATACTTATGCGACTGAACTCAGCCCTCAGCTTGTAGGGTATAATTATTAAAATCCAGGCTCCGGTTTTTGTCTGAAGGTCTAAGGAAACTAGTATGAGGAATATCTAGAAACACAAGAGCCAATTAAGAGAAAAATCAGAGTAGAAAATTTTAATTGTATAACACTGAAGGAAAGAACAAGAGCAACGATGCATTATTATTTTGTGCTAATTTATGCATTGGTTTTCTGTTCTATTTATATTGAGAGGGGTTAAGATTAAGGGACAAATGAAACTTAAAAGGCTTCAAATGAGTCTTCTTAGGACAGGCCATGAAATGCCATGTAGGATTGAGGTGACTTGGAGAAGGTGAGCCATCAGTCTTTGGAACGCTAAACAACTTCAGAATGCAAATTTCCTTCTGCCTGGAAATCTGTTTCCTTGAATAATTTAAGGAAATGGCTTATTCAGAAATAAGCACTCTTTAAAATGGGGGAAAAAAGAAAGGAGAGAAAAGCAAAGTCAGGCAAGCCATGAGTCAGGACTGGAAGAGCTATAAAGTATTTGGACAAAAGACTGATGATGGACTGTCCCTAACAGGTGCCTTAATTACAAGTCACTTGGCGGTTTGTAGCAGGGAGAGGTAGGTCTCTAGTGTTCCCATTCTTAAGCCTACTGGCAAATATTAAAATAAAAGATACGGTGACAGATTACTCCACTGGTATCAAAGTTAATATGTAAGTGAATTCTAAAGTTATTCAACCAGTGTTTAATAACTTATTTTCATGTCCCAACCATCTGACCATTTAGATAACCATCTTCCTCCCTTCACATATAACAGAAAGACTCATTTGAATATTCTAGAACTTTAAAGTTCTCTGGCTAATTCTGATGAATCCACTAAAGGGATGATGCCAAAGAGACGTGTATCCAGATTCCAATTCACACTTTTATTTAGTTCTTAGGCAGAAGCTGACATCCTGTAAATCTCAGTGACAGGCCTGAGGGACACCAGTGGCAGGAAAACTATTATCAAAACGAACTGCTCAAGTTGTTCTCATGAAGGGAGGAAAGAGAGGACCTAAAAACAGTAGAGCCTGAAATCATGACACAGGCTGCAAAGACTCCTTAGGACGTGTCAGTCTGCTGGCAACCTTTCAAGCAGAGGTACCAACTTCTCTATGAAATTCTACCTTCCTCTGCTTAAAATGTCTCTCTCTCATCACACTTCATACCGCGATAAAAACATTTATTACATTTGGCCTCTCAATGTCATTAATTGTGAGCACAGATTAATACAAGGAGCTGGGCTTTTGAATAAGAGGTGGGCTTCAACTCTGGTTCTATCACTAACAACCTTATGACCTTGGATGTGTTAATGAACTCTTTGAACATCAGCTTCATTGTCAGTAAAATAGGAGAGAATATTAGGTTTGCTGTGGTAATTAAATGAAGGAATTTTTCAAAGGAACAAAAAACCAGAAAGTGGAACATAATTGATATCCAGTAAATGTAACTTGTTAAAATAATTTCTCCCCATTTCATTTAGAGTAAAGACATGGCTCGTTCACTGTTGGTGGGAATGTAAACTGGTATAGTCATCATGGAAAACAGTATAGAAAGTCCTCAAGAAATTAAAAATAGAACTACCATATGATCCAGCAATCCCACTTCTGGGTGTGTATCCAAAGGAAATGAAATCATTATCTTGAAGAGATACCTGCACTCCTATGTTCATTGTAGCATTATTTACAATAGTCAAGGTATGGAAACAAGTGTCTATTGATAATGAATGGATAAAGAAAATGTGATATACAATGGGATATTATTTAGCCTTAAAAAAGAAGGAAATCCTGCAACAACATGGATGAACCTGGAAGGCATTATGCTAAGTGAAATAAACCAAACAGAGAAAGACGAATACTGCGTGGCATCACTTATATGTGATCTTAAAAAAAAAAAAAAAAAAAGTTGAACTCAGAAACAGAGACTAGAAAAGTTGTTGCCAGGGGCTGGGGTGGGGGGAATAGAGAGAGTTTGGTAAAAAAGTACAAACTTTCAGTTCTAAGATGAATAAGATCTAAGGATCTAATGTATAATATGGTAACTACAGTGGTAACACTGAATTGTACAATTGAAATTTAGTAAGAGAGTAAAACTTAAATGTTTTCAAGCACACAAAAATGCTACATATGTGAGGTGATAGATGTGTTAATAAACTCAATGAGGGGAATCCTTTCACAATGTGTATGTATATCAAATCATCATGGACACTTTAAATATCTTACAATTTTGTCAATTATTCCTTAAGAAAGCTGAAAAAGAAATGCAAATTAAAGCAACAATTCTTTTTGCCCATTAAACTGCCATTTTTAAAATATGAGTATCGCAGCATTCATAATGGTTAGGTAAAACAGTCTAAAACCACTGTTGGCAGAAGTGTATGTTGGCACAATCTCTGGGGGCATGTTTCAAAATGTTAAATGCATTACCCTAAGACCCAGCAGTTCACCTTTAGGAATCTATCCTATACAAATAAGAAGACAAATATGGAAACATGTTTAAGGATATATAATAGAGCAGTATTTGAAACAGTAAATATTTAGAAACAATAAAACTATCCAAGTGAGGGATACCCAAATAAATTGTGGTACATCTATAAAAGGAGAAATAAATATATATGTACTAATCATGGCTATATATTTAGAGAAAAAGAGAGGGAGAGAGAGAGGGAAAGAGAGAGATGGAGAGTCAATGGAGGGCAGAACAGAGAGAGAAATATATGTAGCATCAACTTAAGAAGGCATGATTTAGGGTATAATTTGTTTTTTGGTTCCTTTCTGGAATGTCAGGGGTCACACAAAAACTCACATAGAAATCTGATGGAAAGTTGGTGTCTTTGGAGGGATAAAAACTAGTGACCTGATGGAGTTAACCATGAACGGTTAATTTCTAAAAAGCAACTTCCTGCCTACGGTTATAATACTAAATTCTAAGAAAAAGTATTCCCTTCTAGAAGCGTCTTTTCCATATTGAAAAAGGAGAATTATGAATTATTCAAAACAATATTTCTTCTTAAAAGTTGCCTTTCAGGATTACTTTTTAAATCTGTTTTTAATGGTGATTAATTCTCGTATCTCAGCCTTTCTTCAGTGTTCTCAGACCATGATTAACTTTGGCACTGTGACAAAACATCAGCCATCCTAATCCTCAGCATGCAAGATTATGGGCTGTATGGTGACAAGTGACTTTCTGGGTGACTTCAGTAAGATTTCTGTAATTGCTATTGTTGATCCATTGCTATTAATTGGATATCTCATTGCTATTTAAACCACGTACACAACAAATAGTAACCTTGCAAGTCTTGCTATTACTTCCTTAGTGAAAAGATTCTTCTATTACAGGAAAAACATAAAGCTGCTCTCAGTAAATGTATATGTTTCCATAACAAAGACTACCAGAAGAGTTCCGTATGTTTAGACAGATTTACCTTTTATTAAACTCAATATTTTAGAACTCTCAGGAAGCACACCTGCATCTGAAAATTGTATTTCAAAATAAAATTCTTGATCTAGACAGCAATCATGTTTTAAAATTGGATTTTGCTTTTGAGTGTCATTTTCATGAAGTTAATAGAGTCCCAAGTAATAATACAGTGCTACAGGCTGTGTTTACTTAGTTGTCCTCCAAAGAGTTGGAAAGTTAAAAAACAAAGATGCTATAAAGTGACCCTGAAGTGACTAATGTCTCTCCTTCAGGAGAATGAATTATAAACTTAATCAAGTTCACTAGATCTCTCTCCCAACACACACACTTTACAATATATAATACACTTTAACGAGGACCGGCTGCCTAATTTGCAGACCCTGTACAAAATGAAAATTCAAAAATCCTTGTTCAAAATTTATGAAGAATTTCAGGACGGCGACCACAGAGCGTTGAACCAACTGTGGGGCCCCTCTGAGCATAGGGCCCCGAGCGACCATACACGTTACACACCCAGGAAGCTGGCCCTGGTGTTAACTGTAATACTTTTGTTTGCTATTAAATTAACAACAGTGACCTTTTAAAAGCAAAGCCAAAATACAACAAAAACATTTGAAATGCTGACAAATCACACTTTTATACTTTGCTCTTCAAATCTACCTCATGTCTGACTCACCTATAAAGATAAGGCTTGGGAAGATCACTGTTCCAAAAGTCACGAAACACAAGTCTGCCTGACAATTCTCATGACTCAGATAAATTTAAGTTGTCGCCATCCCAGCTATCAGGGTTATTTTTCTGCCTGAGGTCACAATTCCTCAGCACTTCTCTCTTTAAATCCCATCTACTACGTGTGTAGGCATCCATCTCGAGTTCACAGTCTTCTGTTTTATATGAAGATTTTTGGGAACACATAAATGAACAGACAGTTGCAATGGAAGTTAATGCATTACCTTCTATTGTCTGTCCTTTCTTGTGTGTGCCTTAACAGTACTTTGATTTTATTTTTAATTTATTGTGAAAATTTCTAGGCATGTCAAAAGTAGAAAATATAGTCTACCTGGATCAATCACTAAGCCTCAACAATGATTATTTTGCTGTCTGTTTTATTTATTCCCATCTTTTCTCTGTGCCCCCTTCCCTTTTACTGGGATGTGTTACTTTCAACCAAATTCCAAATCTCAAGTCATTTACCCATAAATACTTCAATATACATTCAAATTTTTTTTCTTATATAAGACAGTGCATTATTGCTCCTACAAAATTAGTACAAGATAATTCCTTACTATCATCTAATATGCAGCCCATACTCAAATTTCTCCTGTTGTCTAAAAATATAATTTTATGGTTTGTTTGCTTGAATCAGGATCCAAAAATGTTCCATGCATTGTATTTAGTTGTTACATCTTACTTGTTTCTTTAAAGCAGTCACAGTACTCCATCCTTAACCTTTTTCAATTTTTTTTCTTTGACTTATTAAAGGAACCACAAGAATGATCCTGTTAAGTCTTTGACGTTTTGCATTTGACTGATTGCTTCTTGATGCTTAGTTAGGTCCCCTATCCCCCACAGTTCCTGTAAACTGGACTTTAAATCTAATGGTTTGATTTTACTTGAGTTGTTTTCCTCCAAGCTACTTCAGAAGTGGTACTCTGCACATTACATTTGCATAATCTCGGGGGCAATAGTAAGTCTGAGTGATGCACTTCAGTGAGGCGGAGATAACACCAGTGCAGTTTGGGTGGTATCAGCCTGATCCCGTCACTCTAAAATTTCCCATGAAATCTTCACTAATGTTTTACTATTTGTTGATGACCTAAATCAATGATTTCACTAGGGGTTGCAACATGATGCTTTTCTATTCCTATAATTCCTCCTGTTTAGAAAGCTTTACTGATTTCCTAAGGCCTTTAGTTAGTGTGAAGTAGAATTCCTACCAGAGGGGCAGGAAAAATGCCTACTCCTTCCCTTTAATTATCAATTTTATAAAAATTTAATTCAATTTTAAGTTTTTTTTCCTCCCAGTACATTTTTTATTGAAGTATAGATGATTTACAATTAGCTATCCATTTTGAGATAGGAGTTGGTGCCTTAGCTTCCAGTAGTATTAGTGCACTTTGTTTTGTTTCTCCAATTCTTTTGTTTCCCTTTCCTTTTTTCAATCCTTTTTTGAGCATCATTATGGAACCATGAATGCTCATAGTTCACTTACATAATTTGCTCTAATTGCACCCACCACAACTGGATTGGCATGATTCAGTCTGCATGTAAATTTTAGTATGAGGGTGTGTCTCCATAATTATTCAAGGTATTAACAGTCATTGCTTCAGAACTGAGATAAATTCTGTCTGGGCGTCTCAGAAAGAGAGATTTCACACAAACTCACATAGTTGCACGGGAATGAGACACTGTTCCTAGTGACAGGTAGAGTCTCAGAATTAGTTTCAGTCTATTAGAAGAGTTACCCAAGAAAGACTCCAGGGAGCCTGCCCTGTCTACCCTGATTATGCTAGCTAGCCTCTTTCTCTGATAGGTAATCAACTTTTAAACTCAGTTTGAAATAGAAATAAATTGAAGATGAGGTTCAAATCAGAGAAGAGTAAGATACCTCTACTCATAATGGATTGTGTATCTAGATAACAAGTGCATCCTCACCCTTCAAGATTGATACATAGCAGAGTAGAAAATATGATCACCTTTATTCGGTAAATACTACATTTATCTTAGTAGCCAGAAGAGAAACTGGTCCACGTAAATCAAGGCTGGACAGCGGGATGGAAGCACAGTGAATTCTGTTTTTATAAAAACAGGAGGGAGGTTTTCCTTTATCTGTTATTCCATGCCATGCCCTCCAACTGTTTTCTATGACACAAAAACACCAGTAGAGCAAAGCACTTTTCAAAATAATGTGGTATTTAAACTCTTTAAATTGGGAGAAAAATCCTGGCAGATGTTTTGATCCCGGGAAATGTAATGTTTATAAAGGCATCGTTCATTATGCTATGATCACATCTGGAATAGGACTGCTATGAAAATGGACCTCGGTGATGATTTAATTACAAAGTAGCCTGCCACAACTTCAAATACTTACTTTTCAAAACCCAGATGGACATTTAGAGCTCTTTTTTTTTCTTCTCTCATTTTCTACAGCGTCCAGATGAACTGTCTGCCTCCTGCAATTATGGGAGGCCCCTTCCTGTACACATCACACATAGGGCACACCCTATTGACCAAGCTCTCAGCTCACTGAAGGACAGTTCCATTTTCACAGAAGAAACAGGAAAGGGACCAACACTGCCTGTTACAATTAAGCTTGCTCATCTGTCATCATAACTTCTAGCGAGACTGTTTTATCTCAGTCTTTTCATATCCTCTGTAATCTGCAGAGAAAAAAGTGTTCAAGGGAAATGCCTTGAAGATTACCCTTCAGGAAAAAAGAAAATATTCCCAAACAGGTTTTCTTTGTGCAGAACAAATTACTATACATTCTGAAAATTTCCTTTGTTATGTGAGTCAATAACGTGTTACTTCCCTTTAGTTAAATAGGGAGGGAAAGTTAAAAAGGAGTCAAATCTGGGTCAAAAACATATTCTAAAGAACATCTTCTGGTGTTCAGCAGACTCATCAAGTCAGATAAGTAATTTCGTATTTTCTCACCATATCCACTGTGATCCTCATTAAGCAGTAACAGCCCAACTATGAATAAATATTTACTCCAATACTAGTATTTTGAGATTTGGTTAAAAGGAACTAACTAATAATTAACTAAATAAATACATCAGCTTCCCCTGTGTCATAAGATTCATTCCTTTATGTTCCCAAAGGTACAGGAATGTGTAAGGATTTCAATCTAATTGGAACTGGAGGATATGAAATGGAAAATCTCACGCATGCAACTTTAAAAGAACGGAACTTAACTTAGAGGCTGATTTCCTGTGAGTGCCTGATTTGCAGCAGTCCGAGACTTACCTCCTGACCAACGAACATCTGCCAGGAATCTCTCCCCATCCTCAAGCCTATGAACTTCTTGCTTGGATTCTGGCTGGACTTCTCCCTCTTTGCATTTCTTGCCCACAAATACAGCCTGCCCCAAATCCTCAACAGACTGGCCTGTAGCTCACCACAACATGCACTTCCTGAAATGCAATTCCTCTGCTATTCCCAAATAAATTCAATTTCTGGTCATTTGAGTTTGCCTCAGTTTATCTCTTTATTTAGGTTATTTAGGAAGTTTCAGATAATGATTTTATAAATGGAATTAAAAAGAAAAAGGAAAACAGCATTTGAGAGATCATGAGTCTTGCCCAAGATCACATAGCGAAATAGGTCAGAACTTCTAGCTTTTGTCTTTACAGTCTGGAATCTTTTAATTGTTTTAGCCTAATCTCACTGATGGTTTCTTTTCCTCTTGATCATTTTAGCTGACAGCAGTCATCTGATCTATGTACTAGGAATTAGTAAACTGTTCTACTGCTGTCCTGCAACCAGCTGGCTACCTGGCTTTAGGCAAGGCACCTAGGAATTGCAGAGTTTACTAAAGAAGTTCTTATGTAATCAGGTTTCTAAAAAATCAGAACGGTCTCATTAATTGTTTATTATCATAAATATAACAAATACTTATAAAGAAAATTCAATCGATAAAGAAAAATATAAAGAAGAAAGCAAAAGTCACCCAGTATTCTCCAACCAAGAGATTATCACAATGCACATTTTGGTTAATGTCACTTTGGGTTTCTATGCAGACACACACATGTATACTTTTATACAAATGTGATATTCTCATCCACGCTATTTACTCACTTGTTCATTTCAACAATTTAATGCTTTTTCCACTTAATATTTAAATGTTAAATTGTTAAATTTCCATTTAATAAAAATTATAAAAATTATAATAACTAGGACTTGATAAGCTCTTTCTATGTAAAATCTAGCTTAATACTCAAATTTTACAAATATGAGTCACAGATAAGATATTTGCTCAAGGGCACAAAGTTGTTGTTTATTCCCATTGAGGTGCAACAAGATTTCAAGGCAGGCAATTCTGAGTTAAGACACTCCTTTATAATGGCTGCATTTTATTCATTGGATGAATATCCAGAGTTTATTTTAAATAATTGCTGATGGGTACTTAGATAGCTTGAATACTACTGATGTTATTAAAACCTCATTGATGATCATCAAGTGCATCTTTGTGCATTTGATCAAATACTTCTTTGGATATGTTTCCAAATACAGAATTTCTGCACTGAAAGGTACACATCTTCAGTTTTGATATGTATCTTGCCACAGACTGAATACAATTTTATAGAAGAGTCATTTCCTCACATCCTCAACAACCGGTGCTGTCAGTATTAAAATGAGCAGAGATTTACTCACTAACACAGACCGTCTCCTTTGGTTTTATAAATCAGAATTAAAAACATACACTTGCTGTGGATTGTAGGCCCATTATTTAAAATTTATTTAGTGACTTTAACAGTAGGCACTACTGGGAAACAAATAAGAATGCTTGCTTCATAAACCTCATAATCTAATTCCTGAAAAATCACTATTTGGGGGCACTAATAAGGATCATTCCACCACATTGCTGGTAAAAATAGTAATATTCTGCATAGAAATTTCACAACACATACGAAGAATTTTATATGTTCATATTCTATGAATCGGTAATTCCACTTGAAGGATCCAATCTTTAGAAAAATGACAAGAGATGTGGTAGCAAAATGTTTATCATAATATAATCTTTGAAAGTAAAAATGGAAAACTTAAATATGCAAAACGGACATGATTATTGCCTATGATAAATCCATTTAATGTGTTATCATTTAGCCATTAAACCTTTATAATCTCTGAAGATTAGTCATGTGCCAAAATGTTCTCAATATCTTAAACGAAAATGCAGCATTTATACTGAATTACTCTGATTAGCAAACACATGTGCTATTTGTATAAAACACAAGGGGAATTTGCCCAACAGGTTAATAGTGATTATTAGATATTTTTTATTTTCTCCTTCTGATATTTATCGTTCTTTTTTCCTCCTAAATGTCCTATAATCAGTTATATTTGTTTTATGCAAGAACAAACAAATAAAAAACCTACTTCAAAACTCACCTTTGTCCTATCATTGATACATATCTCAGAATCTAGAAGTCTTCACTCATTATCAGTCCTATATATACCACTTAGATGACTTACATCTTCCCCAAAATCCTTCTCAACCAAATGCCGTGACCCCTCCAGATCAATTAATGAGGGTCTGTAGGAAATCATCTTTCTCATCCCCTCCCTTTTAGTTTCAATCTGTCCAGCACCGTTTGCTTTTGGGAAGGATCATTCCCCTACTCCACATAACCCTGTGGAATTTTTAATCAGGTGAGCTTGTCTGCCAGGCCACAGAATATCCCATCTCTTGGACACAGTAACTAGAGCAGGGCTGTAGAGATGCTCTGGGGTCATGTGCTCTAAGTTCCAGTGAGGTGTGCCAGTAACAAACTTGCCATGTGAAAGCAACAGGAAGCCAAGAAAGACAAGCGGAGATGAGAGACAAGAGACAGAAGCTTGTTCCTGATGGTATCTTTTGAATCCTCAGATCCACCCATGCTGGAAGCTAGGGCCAGTCCAAAGAGTTCTTAATTATATGGGCCCCAATATTACCTTTTTTCTTCAAGCAAATTTGAGTATAATTCTGTCAGTTCTCAACAAGAGTGCTAATAAAAGATCCAACCAAATGGCAGTAACTTCTAACTCTCCTATGCAACACTCTTTTTATTCATCTTATTTCAATGAGTATGTTCAAAAAAAGAACAATTCCAATTCATATTCAATAAGTTTCTCACATGAGTTTTTTTTTTTTTTTAATGCTATTCTTGTCTGCTTACATTCTTTTTTTTTATTTATGTATGTATGTATGTATGTATGGCTGTGTTGGGTCTTCGTTTCTGTGCGAGGGCTTTCTCTAGTTGTGGCAAGCGGGGGCCACTCTTCATAGCGGTGCGGGGGCCACTCTTCATCGCGGTGCGCGGGCCTCTCATTGCCAAACACAGGCTCCAGACACGTAGGCTCAGCAATTGTGGCTCACGGGCCGAGTTGCTCCGCGGCATGTGGGATCTTCCCAGACCAGGGCTCGAACCCGCATCCCCTGCATTGGCAGGCAGATTCTCAACCACTGCACCACCAGGGAAGCCCTCACATGAGTTTTTAATGGTGCAGTGACTTAGACTCTATTTTATATATCCTTACCTTTAAAAAATGTTTAAATGTGCAACTTAACCCATATCTCTATTAAACATCATTGAGTTCGATGCTCTGACTAGTTTTTTCTTAGCTGTCGTCGAGATCATTTATATTTATATCTCTATCCTTCCCACACACCTTGATTCAATCTGTAAAATTAATAAGAATGTTCTTTTCTCTCATGCAAATCATTCCATCTGATTATCGCTCTTGAATGGAAAAGGTCTCAGCAGAGGTGCCTGTTACAGGAATGACTGGCGCCAGCTTCAGCTCCATTTGGGGTTCTTCCACTCTGGGGCACCACTACACAAGGCAGGGCACCACTACACAAGATAAGCTTTGTCTCAAAATGGGCAGGGTGGGTCAACAAGTAATTAATTGCTTTCAAGGAAACTGCCTTAAAGCCATTGTAGACTTCAAGTTGTCTCCATACTGATTAGAAAAGGGACATAATACTGTAATTAAATTGTCAATCACAAAAGAAATTCATTTGCATGGAGATTCATTTGCAAGAAAACTTTGGAGCATTTTTGAGGCAGAGTTGATGAAACCTGGGATCTTGAAAAGATTTCTGGTTTCAAATATAGAAAGAAACAAAGAAAGAGAAAGAAGACGGAGGAGCTGTCAGTCTGATGTAATTGAGAGTGAAAGAAAAGGACTGACCATGTCTTTAGAAAAATGACTGGATCTGAGAAGCCAGGAGGACATGATGAGAAGTAGAGAGGGTCCTAGAGGTGTGGACCGAGATGTAAAAATCATCTCAGAGGAACTGAGGAAGAGTGCATTTCTGGTTCAGACAAGGCGTTTGCAGTGAATTACTGTGGGTAGAAGCTGTAGGATGCTATCTTAATTGAGTTTCGGCTGGAAGTAAATGGGACATTTACAACCAAAAACCAAAAGTAATCCCCTGTGGTGGAACATACAAAGGGCTCTTTTTCCACAACTCTGCTTATATCCCTTTATATGATCAGTTAGGACTTGGGTTTGAAGTTAAGGTGCACTGGCAAAAAGAAAAAAAAATTATATATATATATATATATATATATACACACACACACACACAAATACACATACGCAAAAACAAATATGCATATATATATGTATGGCAGATAAACTGGCAAAAATATATATATGTAATATAGATAAATATAAATATAAATCATATGAATCAGTGACTGTAAAAGCCCAAGCCATCACTAAGTGGAAGGAAAATAAATTAGTGTGGGCTTCAAAACATCTTCATATTATATTGTATTATTTTCCCAGAGTATGGTAAAATTGTGAATTTGTGATGTGTCCTGTCTATAAATAGTTTGTGAAACTGAGATTCCACCACCCTTAATAAAATGTCTATTTTAAGGCAGCAGTTAGGGTTGAGATGGGACAGAGATGGGAAAGAAACGGTTGGTCCCACTGATGTCAGTGGAGAACTCCTGCCTATATTCTTTTCTTCTGTGGCAAGGAAAGTTTCTCACAAGAAGTAACATGAGATAACTAGAAACACCTTGTACCTGGAGACAGTGCAGGAACTGGGAGTTAGTTTTTGCATTATGATAGAAGAAGAAGGGAGAAAGGTGGTGGGCTGGAAATGTTTCATTTTTTACAACCTTTAAATATCTCTCCCTTGTCTCAGCAGAAGAGATGTGTGATTAGCTTGCCCAACTGCTTTATCTGGGTGATTCATGTGTTCCTTCAGGAAATATTTACTGACTGCCTATAATCTAAAAGGCACAAGAAATAAACAGTTGAGTTTTGCTGCTTGATTATTTTGTGTTTAAGCTCAGCATTGTTTTAAAAGTTGGTAAATTGTGTATCTTTCATGCAGTAGAGCAAACACAGAGTGGAAACCAAAGAGTTTTACTTAAAACTTTCAGATCATCTTCTGCTCTATACCCAAGTTTTCATCATTGTCATGACTAGAGATGAGCAGGGAGTTTGCTATTCTGTCATAGAAAGATCATGTAAAAGTAAGATAACGCATCTCACCAATGTTACTTACACATATAAACTTGTACATTTGACTCTGTGTGCTTGTTTAAAAATGTTTCATTGAAGTACAGCTGATTTACAACGTTGTGCTAGTTTCTGGTGTACAGCAAAGTGATTCAGCTGTGTGTGTGTGTATATAAATATATTTTTATATTCTTTTTCATTATCGGTTATTATAAGATACTGAACGTAGTTCCCTATACTATACCTTTAGTAGGACCTTGTTTGTTGTTTATTTTATATATAGTAGTTTGTACCTGCTAATCGCAAACTTCTAATTTATCCCTCCCCTACCCCCTTTCCTCTTTGGTAACTATAAATTTGTTTTCTATGTCTGTGAGTCTGTTTCTGTTTTGTAATGAGTTCATTTGTATCACATTTTAGATTCCACATATAAGTGATATCATACGGTATTTGTCTTTCTCTTTCTGACTTACTTCACTAGTAGGCCCATCCATGTTGCTGCAGATGGCATTATTTCATTCTCTTTTATGGCTGAGCAATATTCCATTGTGTATATATACCACATCTTCTTTATCCATTTGTCTGTCAATGGACATTTAGGTTCCTTCCATGTCTTGGCTATTGTAAATAGTGCTGCTATGAACACTGGGGTGCGAGTAGCTTTTCGAATTAGAGTTTTCTCCAGATATGTGCCCAGGAGTGGGATTGCTGAATGTGCTACTATTCTCTATCCCCAGAGAATAGGGGTGATTTCTTTATTATGGTTTTCTTTGTATAAAACAATTTATGGATTACACCCCATGAAAGGGAAGTCTTTTGAATAATATGTCATTCTTATTTACACATCTAAAGCTACAGATTTTAAAAATTGGTGCACTTGGAAACTATAAAACAGGTAGATACATTCAAAGATGGAAAATGATTTTAATAATTCCAGTTCAATAGAAAAGAATGGCTGTGCCGATGAAGACTCTTGAATTTATTCCTTGCCTATCTTTGACCTGCTTTACATTAAAGATGTCCTCTAACTATGCATAAGAGTATCAATTTGACTATTAGGATGTTAGGAAAAAAGCTTTCTTTTTTCTTTTTATCAAGTAGCACTGACTTCATCATAGTCACACTTCTCCATTAGTTATAAAGAAATACACTCTGGCTGTTTGAAATTAAGACCTGAATGAAAATCAATTTGTATTTTCATGTTCAGACATCTTGTAATTGGAATAAAGCAACACACACCATGGAATTTCAACAAAGGAGAATTCAATCTTCTATTAAAGATGTTCTTGATTGGGGTCTGTCGATGGGTGACAGTGGCTTGTAGGTGGAAGTTTTCTCTATTAACTTATTCAAAATCATGTGTAATCAATGTTGTGATAGTGAACTTCACATTTTAACATCAATATTCTTTGAAATTATGTTATGTAAGTGAACTGGTGATGAAGATTGCCTTCTCTGAAAAGGTAAAAATATACTTGCTTCAGCTTTTAGCTGGAAGCCACTGATGAAAATCTCAGAGCCTTGCCTTTACAGAGTTTTCTTATGTCTCACAACCACCTCCTAAGCATCACTAGGCTTCACTGGACTTGGTCACAGACAGCCAGAGTGACTTGAACAATTGATTTGTGTAAACTGCAATTTCACCATGGAAGGAAGAGTAGAACCCAAACATTCTAATTCTCAGTCCAGGATCTTCAAATCAGAGTGCCAAATGTAATGCTTCTTTTTTTCCTTTCAGAAATGTTTTTATGTTAATTCATAATTGACATGGTTCATCTAAAGACTTGAGCTAAGTGTGCCTTTATCACTGTAAAATATTATTGATCTTTTAATTTTCTGATCTTTTCATTAGAGAGTAAATTTTCTCAGGGAAGGAAATGAACATGCCTTGTCCTCTGACATCCTCAACAATTAGCTCAGTTAAGCATTGCATGCAGGAAAGCACCACATGTTTTTTAAAAAAATGAGCTGCTGAGACATAAAGTAGGATGATGGTATTATTTCTGGAAGTTTAGGTTATGCCTCTATATCAACTATTAGATGATTTATGGCTAAGTCAACTGAAAATTTGATATTTAATAATTATATTAAGGGATTATGCTTATTGTATTAATCTTTAAAAACATCCTTAAGTTATAAAAAGGGCAGATGACAGGTATCCCAACTCTTTTAGTAAATGTTGGTCATCTACTTAAAATTTTCCCACACCCCCTGAGATTCTTACAACATCTTCTAGCCTCAGTGATAATGAACACTAATTCAATATCATTAATTCATTAATATTAATAATTCATTAATATTCAATTCATTAATATTACTGCTATGTTAACTGAGAATACATAACCCTGTAACAGGTACTGTGCTAAGCTCTTTACAGGCATTGTCTTACTTAATGTTCACAAAAGTTTTTTGAGTTAGGAACTAATAGTATGTGGGGAAAGAAGAAAAAACCAAAGAAGGAAGGTAAGATTTGATGAGACTTCCTAACAGCCAAAGTCACACAGGTAGTAAGAGGCAGAGCTGGGCTTTGAAGCCAGATCTTTCAGATACCATGGCCTCACCAATACTCTGCTCAACAGCAGCTACCACCATGGCAAAGGCAGGAGGAGAAAGTGGGGAGACCCCACAGGGTTGATGGAGCAGGCAGGGGTGTGGACAGACCTAGGACTGAAGAAATGCTTGGTACTGAAAAGCACCACGGGGACATATAAGAGGTCAGGAAGGAGAAAATGGCATTGGGCTGAATGGAGGAAAATGAAAGCCTGAACCAAGGCAGCAGGAATAAAGCAGAAGACAAATAGCTGGAGTTTAGTGACTGGACAGTGGGGTAAGAGACTGGGCATCCGAATGACCCATAGTTCTTAGCTTTGGTGCCAGGGGAGAATGGTGATAGCGTTAACTAAGAAAGGAAGGCATGGATGGGAGGAAAAAGAAAGAAAAAACATGTTTTTTTGGGGTATTCAGTCCTGCAGCCTTGCTTAATCCCTTCCCACCAGCACAAGATTTTTTATGACTCTGATTACCTGATCAAAGTTGAACTCTTCTCTAACTCATTTACTTAGGAAACTTTATCTACTCAGTGATGGTCTAAGAAGCTAATTCCTACCAATTTCCTTCCGCCATCTGATATTCATTTTTTAGAAGATTTCTGATGGAGATTTTATTTTCCAAAAGAGTAACTATCATAGTAGAGATCTCATTATGACCAGGTCAGGGAAGAGCTATTAGGGGCTGGCAGGTCTTTGTGTTACTCTCACATTATAGTAGCTGACTATACTGTTGGCTCTGACATTAATGTATGTTTAAAAATATATAAGGTTGAGAGCACATTAAGTTTGCAATTTTTTAAGTAAATTCTGATGACAAATTTTATTATAGAAACATCTGACAGGCAGCATAAACTTTTAGTGTGTAGTGAAAATGGAATTCTCATAGGAACACATACTGTCCAAGTTTTCTTCCCAATTTTCAGCTTCTCAAGGCTTCTGACTGTATTGGGACCATATCTGGGATGATTTGCTCTGAAATAAATCTATGAAATTTACTAGTGTATTAAAGCCTATTAGAGAGCTCTCTTCTTTCTCTCACTCTATCTTTGAAAAAAGCTGTGCATTGTTTTATATAAATATACTCTCTATTCCTGAGAAGGAGCAAAGTCAGAGCCAAGGACTAGTTTAAAATATATTTTCAGAGACAACAGAAAAAGCTACACAAAATTCTTACCTTCTGCATTCAAGTTGAACACACAGAATTCTGCTCTACTTGAGCAAACTCTTATACAAAGCCTAATTCTTGTTTCAAAATAGGATGTACATTCTGGGAATTTACAGTTATGTTAAAGAGAAAAATATTGGAGAGAAGAGGAAAGATATGCCTCCTTTGATACATATGCAGATAACATATGCTCTGATGCTCGACACATCCTGCAGAAACACTGCTGACAGATTCCAAATGAGCAAGAGAGAGGAAGTCAAGAATTAACAAGCAGCTAGGAGACTCTATGGTGAATCATTATTCAAAGAGCAAATGTGCTTGGCTATTAAAATAAATGACAAGATGTTTCAAAGAAGGGGAACTGTAGGCCAATTTTCTCATTTGAATGTTTCCAAACACCTACTATGAGCTGGTACAGTGATAAGTGTCTTGGATAATCTGAAGATGAAAGATACTGTTTTCTTTCAAGATAATAACATGGAACAGAATGGCCTAAGTACTGTAGAATGATTTCAACAAAGTGCTGTGATGAGCACAAAAGGATGGAGAGATTAATTCAGATTAATATCAGTCAGTTCTCATAATACAAGACTGGTTTGGGGGACTACTTTACTATAATACTGCACATTACTTGAAGAGAGTCAAACGTCTGCCATTAGCAATTATCCTTTGGTATTGTGCCATCCCTATAGTTTTATTTCATTGCTATGGCACACAACTTAATACAAAAGCATGTATAAACCATGAGTTAAGAACTTCCTGAAGAAAGGATTATATATTAATTTCTGGTTAACCTCTTGTTTTAACAGATTTAGCAAGTTAAAAATATTCTATTTCTATATTATGGAAAATTATTTTTCCCTCATGTCAGGATAGAATATAATGCTCAATTTAACATTCCTTTAAGATCTCATGTAAGCGAAAGTGGGTCACAGGTCAAACTGTGACCCAGCTGCAAATTGTCTCATGCAGGACCTATTTTATTTGCCATTATACTCCTGATGATTTGGCTTTTGTGGTCAGGAACCAATATGTAAAATGACACCTAGATTCCTTAACAGGACATAAAGAATGGTGCAATGTCCATCATAGCAGACAATACCATGGTCATTGCTGTGATGACCAGATCCCTTCTTATCCCATCGAACCAGGTCTGAAAATCTGAACTCATGTGTCTTAGTCAGTTTAGACTGCTATAACAGAATACCATAGACTGAGTGACTTAAAAACAACAGAAAATTTTTTCTCATGGTTCTGGAGGCTGGAAGTCCAAGGTCAAGTTGCTGGCAGAGTCAATGTCTGGTGAGAGCTTGCTTCCTTGTTCATATAGAGCTCCTTCTCCCTGTATCCTAATGTGATGGAAGGGGTGAGGAAGCTCTCTGGAAACCCCTTTATTAGGGTACTAATTCCATCATAAGGGCCCCACCCTCATGACCTAATCACCTCCCAAAAGCCCCCCCTCCAAATACACATTGGGAATTAGGTTTCAACATATGAATTTGAGGGGGGACACAAGCATTCAGTCTATAGCACAATGGAACACTTTCAATGACCATCACCTGTTTTACTCTTTGACTGACTGTCCTTTGCCTACTGGAGCTTCCAAGAGTCAGAAGGGCCTGGGGGCATGGTAATCAATGACTGTTGGGTGTGGAAGAATGATAGCTAAGTTCCTTATCTCTGTTTGGGACAACCCTAACTCACTCCAGAGGTTCCTGGTGGAACTGGCTGCCTGTTCTCAAGGACTTTTGTCCAAGATCTCCCTTTCGCCTGGCTTCTGTCTCATCCCTGTCTTGCTTCCCTGTTGTCTTATCTCTCTCCCCTTAATAAATCTCTTGCACACAAATCCTCATCTCAGGATTTGCTTCTGGGGAACTTTACATAAGACAGACAGTTTCATTATTTAATAATATGGTTGACATTTTACTACTTCTAAAAATAATTTGAAGGAGTTACTTAAGATATTTTCCCTTAAACTCATATATTTTACTTGTCTACACAAACGGCGAACTACAAGTTTCTTTCTATTCATAAAACCCATCTTGGTACAGCCACTATGGAAAACAGTACAGAGGCTCCTCAAAAAACTAAAGACAGAACTACCTCATGATCTAGCAAACCCACTTCTGGGTACATATGCAAAGGAGATGAAATCACTCTCGAAGAGCTGTCTTCACTCCCAGGTTCACTGCAGCACTATTCACAATAGCTAAAATATGGAAACAACCTGAGTTTCCATCAATAGATAAATAGATAAAGAAGTTTTATATAAATGAGAATATTAGTCATCTATGGAAAGAAATCTTGCCATTTGCAATAATGTGAATGAAAGTTGAGGACAATATGCTAAGTGAAATAGGTCAGAGAAAGACAAATACTGTATGATTTCACTTATATGTGGAATCTAAAAACATCTACTCATAGAGAGAGTAGAATGGTGGTTGCCAGAGGCTGAGAGGGGGGAGAAAAGGGGAGAAGTTAGTCAAAGGGTTCAAACTTTCATTTACAAGACGAATAAGTTCCAGGGATCTAATGTACAGCATAGTGACTACTGTTAACAATTCTGTATTATATACTTGAAAGTTGCTATGAAATAAAACTTTAATGTTCTCATCATAACAACACTAACAAAATGGTAATTATGTTAAGTGAAGGATGTGTTAACTAGCCTTATTGTGGTAAACATTTCACAATATGTACATGTATCGTCATACACAAATGTACACAGTGTTATTATGCCACTTATATCTTTAAAAAGCTGGAAAAAATAAAAATAAAAATAAAACCTACCTTGGACTGTCTGAAGCTTATCCTTATCGGTTCAGCAATTTAGTCTTTACATAGAAAATCTCATAGAGTTCACTCGTGTGTTACCTCTTCCAGATCTCTTATAAGCCTCTTTAATAAGGCAATTTCTAGCAGCAAGCCTCAGTGGGTCTGTGGGGTGGGGGTAGGGAATGGGGTGTGATGGGGGTGAGGGGTTGCTGCATAAATGGTTTCCTCCATTTAAACATCTATTTTTACTATTTTCTGGTCCATTCTAAATGACAATATTAAAAATCACTTTTGAGTTGAAATTTAATTTTTAAAAAACCTTTTTCAAGTCTAAATAAAGGAAAGCTTGCTGCACACATCATAATCTTACAAAACTTTTGAAAACACTTCCATATCACCAGAATAGAATCAGAACTGCTCTAACCTGCAAAGCAATATCTCACATAGGAGCTAACCTAATTAATCCATTTCTCTGGCCCACAGTGGGCAGCCTGACTAAAATAAACTTGAAGCCAGCCCTCTGTGGATGCCTGGAGGAAGACAGAGTTCCCACCGCACCTCTCCAGCTACATCATCTGATGCAGGGCAGCTCTGCACAGACGCCAGTCACAGCTACACAGGAACCCAGAGTAATGGGGCAGAGAGAGTCATGAGACTACATGAAGGATGGCCAGCCTTGGGCAACATGGAGAACTAAGCTAACACGGCAGTGACCTTGGGAACTGAGGCCACAGCAACTGGATGGAATTGGCTCTGATACTGGCCCAGAAGAGAGAGGGACTGAGAGGGCTGCAAAGCACTCAAACTCCAAAGGGCTGTCCCGTTTGGGTGGACAAACTCTGCCTACCATCTCAGGAAAGAGTCAAGGACACCTGGGCTTCCCTACCCTGGTTCTCCATGTTGGGCCCCTAAACCTGCACCATGCAGTATGGGGACCACAAAGTTACCACTGCCCACCTGCTACCAGAACCCCAAGCTGAAAAATAATGTAAAAACTGTTTCCAGACAAAAAGTGAGTATCTTGAAGATCTGAAGAACATAATTAACAATCTTGATGCCATGCACATATATCACACCCTGCCCCAAACCATTAGACCCACCTTTCCACAAGAACACTAAAAGTTCTTTTTTTAGTTTCATGGCTGATGGGGCTGAGAGAAGATTTGAAATTCCTATCAAGGGAAACTTACTGGTTTTATTCCACATGCTAATAACTTGTATCATTTTTTGCACTTAGTATTTGATAAAGAAAAGGTATTGGAAAATCTGATACATGAAAGGAAAATGAGAATGGATGGGGTTGCCCCAAGGAGGGGAAAATTTATATTAATAGTAAACTCTCTCTCTCTCTCTTTCTCTCTCTCAATAAATGATAAAAACCACTTAGATTTGTAAAGGTACGTGGTTTTCTCTTAAAGTTTCTCATTTCCCTATCACAATAGCCCCATGAAGTCAGCAGGATAGGAAGTATACTGGTACACTTCTTACAAAACAAAGACTCAGAGTGATGAAGTGACTTGCCTAAAGAAT
This sequence comes from Balaenoptera musculus, assembly GCF_009873245.2. Taxonomy (NCBI): domain Eukaryota; kingdom Metazoa; phylum Chordata; class Mammalia; order Artiodactyla; family Balaenopteridae; genus Balaenoptera; species Balaenoptera musculus. The sequence continues at coordinate 8,497,130 of NC_045793.1, forward strand.
ACAGTTGTGACTGAAAGCAAGCCTGAACCTTGGCAGTTAATTGGATTTCATCTGCCCTTCTCGATGCACCATATTGTTCAATATCTTTGAACATCTGAAGTGGTTCAATTCTTTGCAAATTCTTTAACTACAATGAGAGCAATTAAAACAGCACCCCTGAAAAAGATCTTCTATGTACATATTGAATTATAAATGATCAGGTGTGCTAATTCAATAGCCCAAATATTAAAGTATGTTCCAGTATGCTAAATGAAGTCAAACTCCATCTTCATACCCACAGATATAAATGGTTGGCTATATATATATATTCTTTTCTCTTCACTCATTTGCTTTTTAATTTATTGACGACTTAAACCAATGAAGACCTCCTCTAAATGAAATTGTCAGAGGCATTCCATTCACAGAGTGTAAACCCTGGTATCCTCATCGGTTTCCTGTCTTTTCCTATTAAAATGCATGTTCTATAATCATTCCAGAGTCATCTACCCAAATGTAAATCTGACCATATTATCCTCTGCTTAAAAGCACCCTGGTCTTCTGTTGCCTAAGTCTGACCTACTTCACCTAACATGGCATTTGTGGTTTTCTGTGATGGGCCATGTTTATTCCCCAAACTGATCTCCTGAGATTCCTTATCTCATACGGGATGCTGGAATGGGAGGCATGAATGATTTATTTATCATCTTTGTATTTCCAGCATCGAGCTTAAGTCTAGATACATAGTAGGTGCTCAATAAATGTGTGGATACCTGAGGTGAGAGGGAGTTAAATTATCTCCTTTAAAACATATTTTCCTATTTTTCTCTCATCTTTTTTTATATTAAACTTGATCTGTTCTTTTTTGTACTATTTCCTCTTTAAACTTTCCCTCCTATTTAATTCTCTGACAGTTCTCTAAACTCTTGGCATAAAAACCAGAATAAAGTAACTGAATATAGCAGGACCATTCATTTTTCCCTAGCTCTAGACCTATAAATTAGATTGTGATAGAAAAAGAAAAGAACCTACGTTGTTTCCTTAAAGGTTCCCAGGAGAATAAACCCAATCAATTTCCTTCTCCAGATAGGTCTCAATGTAATAAAACTTGCAGAAGGAAATTGATTGGGTATTATAGTGTGCATTGCCCACTGAGTTCCTTGATTTTCCTCCTTTTGCCCTTATTAATCTTGCAATAAAGGGGCTGCCTGGAAACATGAGAAAAGCTGTCATCAGCCTCACTAATTTCATGATGGCAGAACCTGCAAGGTGTGTTATAGCATCATTTTGGGGCTACTATGATCCCCACTTTATACTTATGGAAACTAAGTGATTAATGTCCTTGTGTCATTGTAACTCAAAAGAGGAAATGAATCTCAGTTTCTCTTTTCATAACTTTAAGAATTCAGGTAAAAATCCTCTTTCTCCAAAATGATAGTCTAAAACATGTCCTTGCTCGTTTAGTCAGTGATCAGTACTTGACTACTTTTATATTTGGCTTCACCTGAGAAAAAAGAATTAGAGCTGTTCATTTACCATTATAACTGTCAAAAAAAAATAGCATTAGCCATTATTATCTGAAAGATATCTATTAATGTTTGCTTACTGGATTGGGTAGAATATGGGCCTAATGAGACAAAAGACATGGATGGTGCATTTAAAACAGCCTGCTGCTTTACACAGGGACTATCATCTGTGGTGTTATTTGTACCATGACCTGCAGCAAAACACATAATAAAATCACGTTGATGACGTCAGTGAAATGTTCTTTTCACTGGATCGATGTAATCTATCACCACTGTTAGAAAAAGTCATTTCAGACAGCCCCTCTCTGCTTCCTGCAAAAGCCCCCCACAATCCCATTATGTGATCTCAGAAATAACACTGAATCATTTGGTAAGGTAACACAAAGCTAGTGCAGTGTAATGGAAAACATATGGGTTTTGGAGATAGACTTATTTCCAGTCCCAGCTCTGCTGCTGTTCAGTGGTGAGAATCTGGGCATGTTACTTCAACTCTTCAGTCTCTTTCCTCACCTGTGAAATACGTGTCATAATTCCTACCTCAGTGCTTTTGAGAACACTATTAAATTATATAAGATGGAGTATGTAAAGAGCTTAGCATAGTCCTACCACAAAGTTCTCAGCAAATGTTCTCTCTTCCTCACTAATGGACGGTAGAAACAGTAACATAATTAAATGTGATGAATTGGAATAATCAGATAAAAATCACACAACTGACAGCTAATTCACTAGATTAGATAATTAATGAGGGGAATTAGCGTGGCCAGGGCAAGGTCAATGGTGTGTGTAGAGGCAGCAGTGTAGGGTCTCTGTGCTCGCACCTGTCATTTAGGTCTCGTAGTCAACTCTCAGGAGTGGTTCAATTCAAATACAGAGCAGTAACCCACATTTACAAAACACCCACAAAGTGCCAGGGTACTAGACATCGGGAAGACAGAGATGGATGACCCTGGTCCCACTGACACTTGGAGAGCTCAGTCTACTTGGGATTATGTAGGTTGGGGAGACACCCCCCCTCCCCCCCCCCAACTCAGGACATTACCTATCTTTCATTGTCCTCTCTTTAAAAGGAAAATGTCCTCTGTGAGGGATGATATATTAAGCTTTCATCAATCAGGAACAATGTAGTTTTCATACACTCACAGACTGGAAAAAGCTAAAAGCCACACACTCTACATTCTCCACTTGACAGAGAGGAGAACAGAGGCCTAGAGTAGGTACGTGATCTTCTCAAGTTCATAAAATTGGTTTTTGGCAGAAAGAAGACAGGAACATAGAAAGGCTCCTATCTAGTCCTGGTTTGGGTCTACAAGCATAGGTTACTGGCTCAGTGGAAACCTATGACATTTACCTGAAAAACAATTCAAAGCATGTGCCCTGCTTTGGGGTGGCTCTTATTTGAGGGTAATGGGGGCTGTTCACATATGACATCCTGGTGGGGAACCAGCTTTCCTTCTTCTTTGTTCAATTCTCAGAGCCAAAGTCACCGCTGAAGTTGGACTCCAGAGAGAGGAAGAGAGAGGAGGGGCCCCTTTTGAGCTTCCTACCAATTGTGGTATCTTCTTCTTTGCTCCCTGCCCAAGACACGGCTTTAATCTGAAAAGGCAGGAAGCCACTTTGATCTTAAACAATTTCTGAAGCATGAAGAAGACAGGCTTATTTCAAGAACTGCATTTAAGACAGCTATACTTTCTACCTTTGGTTCCATAGAGGAAAATAGCATTAATTCCTCCAAATAAATGATTAGATTTTAATGGTGTCTTTAGTGTAGATTTTAGTGCAATCACTATATGTCCTGGTCTGAAAATCATGCTAAATAATGAGCCTAAAAGTTCAAAAAGATCCTTTTTTTTAACCATGGAAAAGATAATGACTCTTCAAAAGCTGAATATTTTGTAATAGCTTCACCTCTAGATTTCTAGTATGGAGCAGCAAACAAGGGAATTGTGTGAGTGTTCTTTCTCCTTGCTGGAGCGGGAGAGTTTTAAAACAACCATCTCTGCAGGGATTACAACCAGGTTTCATCTTTTTCTGTTTCTTATCTGCTTATCTGAGAAGAGGTAAGATAAAATGGAATGGCAATCCCTTCGACTTAATTAACCCTGATTTGAAGAGTCTGGGGTAAATATGTTGCTCCGTGTTTGTGATACAAAGAAGTGGTTACTAGAAAAAAGCACTTAGATGATTTCCAAGTCATCTAATTATGTTTGTTTCTGGCATTTAACCTTTTCACCAACTTTACAATAGTGGCATCTAGCCTGACAGTTTTCTGCAATACTGTCTTGAAGTTGTATTATCTTTGAAAGGTAACAAGGACTATACTTTTGAATTCTAGCTTTTGAACTATGATGTTGGAAGTAGAAATTACATTCAGTATATTTATCCAGAAGGATTAGGAATGAATGTAATGCTCTGATTCTTATATATGTTATGTGTGGATCATAAGGGATTCCTGTGGTGACTTTTAAGAAACAAGTTCTCTAGAGAGAGGTCTTAACCAAGGTCAACACCTCAATAGGGATTGAATCTGGCTGTCATTTAAAGAGGCGGGGTGGACGCCTTTGCAATGGAATGCAAGGAGGTAGAACTAGGACATGAAATTGAAAAGCAGAACCTGCAACTATGAGGCTTGAGGACTCTATGTACAGTACAACCTTTCTTCTCCAAGGATTCCATGGAGTCTTGGAGAAATCATAAGAACGCTGAGCATGAATTAAATGGATTGAGTGTCAAAGGATGATCTAGAAAGTTTGAGTAAGTGGTATGACCAAGATGTATGTACTATACATAGAGCTAGAATGACTTGATTAACACCAAATCAGTGTGCTCAGCCTTTTGAACTAGTGCCTGCAGGCATTTTAAAAACATATTATTTATGCAATTTAACATTTAATGGCAGTTGAGTTTTGATAGACCTTCTTGCATGGAAATTCCTGAATGCTATAAATGCTATAAATTATAGGACTGTGGAATAGATGGTAAATGTGACAGCTCCATTATTTCCTTCCAGAAATGCTTTTAAAGATCTTGAAATGCATCAGGATGGCTGTGAAGAAATGAAGGAGTAGGACAAGCAGTAGATGAAATGAAAAAAATTTTTAAAAACGCACTGCACAGACCAGAGAGAGAACTCAGAAAGCATTCCTGGAGGTCGTGAAAACACTTGAAAATGTAGAGAGAAACGAAGTGAGCACGGAAGACTGAATGGAGTAAAGTGAAAGGGACCAAAATGTTTACCTGCTATGAAAGGCAGCAGTGGATGAAAGATGGTTACTATTGGCAACAGCAACAGATGTAGATTGTTCCTTTTTCATGTATAAGCAGAGTTTAGAAACTACAGTTCTAAAGAGAAATATAAAGTCTGTCATTCTGGGGTGAAAAAGCCTTTCCAGTCTACAGAGAGACCCCACCCCTTTCTTCACCAATGTCCAGTAAAGATGAACTTAATGGCACTGAATGTCAATGACAAAAGCATAGCTGTACTTCTCCAGGCCTTATTTCCATTTTTATTAAATTCCTTACTTGCCCCAAACCTGTGAATTTCTTTAGGCTTGTCCTTATTTCATTTCAGTCCCCAGTACTGTGAATCAACGCTAATTTGGGTGTCTGGGTGCTATTACACACGCTGTTTTTCATCTCCCTTTGCCTGTTTTATGACTTTAATATTCGGACATATCTGTGCATAGGAGTTGCATCTCATTGATCAGATTTACTTTAAAATATCTTTGATTTAAATGAAAACACAGGAAACATTTCATGGCTTAGAGGAGAGAGAACTACATCAGCAGGAGAGTTGACATCACGTGTCAGCCACTCACTGACTGTGGAAACTTTGAGAAGTAACTGCATCTCTCAAATCCTAAGTTTCCTTATCAGCAAAATGAAGGTGTTAGAGCTGATAATCTTGAAGGTCCCTCCAGAGCTAACAATTTTATTTTTTTTAATTGACTTATATTTATTTTTTCATATTTTTTATTTTATTTTTTTATACAGCAGGTTCTTATTAATCTATTTTATACAAATTAGTGTATATATGTCAATCCCAATCTCCCAATTCATCCCACACAATCTTATTTTTTGAGATAAAAATCAACATCAGTCAGTGTGATGTGAGCGAAGCAAAAAAGTAGAGTATCTATGGCACTATTCACAGAACCAGAACTTCAGACTTGGAAGGGTTCTTACTGTGCTTCTAACTCTCCTTTATTTTGACATTTGAGGAAACTGATGCCCAGAGAGATGAAATGGCCTGTGACACAGCTACACAGTAGCAGGCTAGCAATTTAATATACTACATATTTATAAATAATGCTATGAGCTTCTGGAGACTTTAATGGTTTAAGTGATAACCCTATTTGAGAGACCTCATAACTGTGTCACTAGGGGTTTCAAGGCACTAAAAAGGCAGAGAGTTGGAATAGGTCTGTGTGTCAGTCAGGCTTCTCCAGAGAAACAGAACCAATGGGATATACATATATTTATTTACTACGAGGAGCTGACTCACAAGATTATGGAGGTTGAGGAGCCCCACAGTCTGCCATCTGCGAGCTTGAGACCCAGCAAAGCTGGTGGTAAAATTCCAGTCTGAGTCCAAAGGCCTGGGAATCAGAGGAGTTAATGGTGTAAATCTCAGACCATGGGCAGAAGACTGACATTCCAGCTCATGCAGGCAGCAAGGGGCCAGATGCTCCCTCCCTTGGCTTTTTGTTCAATTTAGGCCTTCAATGGGACCGGTGATGCCCACTCCCACCGGGGAGGGCAATCTGCTTTATGGAGTTCACTGATTCAAATGCTAGTCTCATCTGAAACATCCTCACAGACAGAGACAATATTTAATCTGGGCTCACTGTGTCCCAGTCAAGTTGACACATGAAATTAACCATCATAGTCTCACATAACTGTGCCATATAAGGTTTATAAATCTGGGAGTCAGGTTACTGAAATGGACAAAATACCAAAAGACAACCACAGAAGAAAATATATCATTCCCCATGTGCTTGTGGGCATAATTAGATGAAGGAATGTAGAAACTGCCTAATATACAATGCCCTTCAATTATGGTCAAATCCCAGAAATATCATACTTTAAAGAAGGGTTTTAAGAATCCATGTGCTTTTTAACGAATTATCAGCCACATAAATCTCCTCGAAAGTAAACCACCCTCAACAATGATATACGCAATGTGTTGCGGATGACATTTTAAGTGCTCCTGTAAAAGCATACTGTGGTTAATTTAAAATATAATTAATGAAAGACTGTCATCTCAGAGACTGGAACAAGTTACTGACAAATGAAATTAGAAGCGTGGTAGTCTACATGAAATCTAGAGTCAAAGGAAGGATCTGTCTGTGTCTCTCCTGCACGGTCTGTGTGGAGAGGGCCCACTAGTGTTGCAAAACTGGCCCCAGTTCCTTAAACAGAAATAGCCAATAGTGGGAAACAACGGATCATTGGACTTAGTAGAAAATCTCTTTAAAACACCTCCACCTTTGTCTTTATTTTCCTTGTACCACATGGCCTTTTGGTCTATAACTGAACAGATCTGAAGATCAGAAAGGCATGCCCTATCCAGGACTAGGATGTCTGGTATAAACTGAAGCACTGGTAAACAGTTGCCTGTGAGTTTATAAATCAGTGGTCCAGAACTTGACTGGCCCTTGGAAATCACAGAAATACGTAGATTACCGCTGTCAGAAGTATCTCTTGAACTAGTGTCCCCCTCAAAATGCAGCCAGCTTAACAGGACACTATGAGCCTTTATTTTAATGAATATCTGAGTTTCATACTTGATTTCCTATAGATGTTTTCCCTCAGGATACCTTGGGGCAAAGGAACAAGGAAGACATAAAATCAAAAAGAAATTCATAATTTTTTAGATACTAGATTAGAGGGAATTCCCTGAAGAAATGGCACAAAGTTAAGGTAAATTTGATGAACAGAAGAGAGGAAAGCTCCTTACAAGTCTCATTTCCATGGGGACCAATGTCAGCCTGGAGGACTCAGGGAAGGCCCACATACCAGGGCAAAGGGCAGCACAAAAGGCAAACATCACAACCTGACAATTTTCCTGATGTCAACTCTATCTAGATTAACAGACATCCTAGCGACTTTTTTTTTTTTTTTTTTTCCACTTGGGAGTAAAGTTAACAGGGTTAAAGAAAATGATTGAAAACCATAAACCCTGAACACACATGTATCTTGATTTTGCCAGCTGAGTCCAAAACCAAACATAAAGAGAACACAATTTTCAAAATGCTATAACATGACTAACTCAAGTAGAAATACATAGGCAAAAAAAAAAAAAAAAAAAGCATTGATCCTACCGCCACCCCAATCACAGATTAGGTATCATTGCCTACCTAAGACCCTAGGATTCTGTTTAAGTTAAGAAACTATGTCATAACTTAATTTTGTTTACCAGACAGCATCTAACAGAGTGCTGAGTATAGGGAGAAAGCACTGAATAAGTCTGTGTTGAATCGATGTGCTAATTAACAAATTCAGCAGATTTGGCAACTATTGAGATTTGCCATCAAAAGCAAGTCACCAAGTCATACTACAGTCACTGGCTGTGGGCCAGGACTCAGGATCCTCATGAGTACCAGAGAGGCCTTGGAGCCCAGCATTAAACTTTGGAAAGGACGAGCTTTGTAACCTGGCACATCCATGAATCAAAATGTCCTCTTTTTGTTTAACATGATCCCACACTTCAGGGTTATTAACCTGTTTGGTGATCCTCAGCACAACAGGAAGAAAGGAGACAGAAACAATCTTCCTCAGCATTTGTTGCTTGCTTTCGAGAAGTTATTTTTAGAACAACTTCTCTCCCACAGATATAATAGTATTATGCTTAGTCAACATGTTTACATAGTTTATATAACACATAGGCTTTTGTTCTCTCTTTTATTCTTAGAACAAAATTGAGACTCACTCGTATTCAGGTCGGTTTACATTGGAAGGAACATACATGTCATTTGATATTTGGAAAATTGGAATTCACAAAATATGTGCATCTCAGGGAGGAGTGATTAATAGATATTGAGTATAACAGAAAGAACTAAAAGAAAAAGAAAACATGAGTTAAGCTTATGTGGTGAACGTAAAGAATACAGGGGTGTCTGTCTTAATTAAAATGCACATGGTAGGTGTGTCAGGAGGTGGGAACGTATTAACTTCGATGTGGATGATGGGAATATAGAAAGTACGGAATTTTCAATTATACCAGCGGTAACAAGGACATGAAAATAAAGCCTTGTCTGGTGAGGGAAACCTGAAGATGTGGGTGTTTCAATTACAGAGGCGGAAATGGAAGTTCAGAAATCGAGGTGCACAAGCCACAGTATGGGTGGCGACAAGATGAATGATGGGAAGTTAAAACATGCTTAAGTATCTCACTCTGGTTTTTAATATTATTCATATATGAAATAGTTTAGACTTAGTTCACAATTTGAGTTGAACTTTCACACTCCTCGTGAGATAATTTATGACTTTAAGTGACGATCTCAGCTGAACTAAAATATTATTCAGTGTCAAACAACTCAGCTCTTGTTGCTGTTGCTGCTGTTATTATTATTTTATGACCACTGGTAGTTATGTAAATAATTTAGAGACAGCAGAGGTTCTGTGTAAAGTACCTAGCAGATTCACCAGATTCTGACACATCGTCATGTAAAATTATAATTAATAAGAATACCAGCCAGTTTAGAAAAATTTTAATTAATCTAGTGGTAGGCTTTGCTTTCAATTCGCTATGGCAATCACTATTTTCTGGAGTGGGTTCAGCAGTTGCATTGAATGTGAGAGATGAGAAAGACATTCTTTCCTGAGCTTGTTTACAGTCAGAGGTAAGATTCTTGGCTGGAACATCTGGAGGTGCTTAGGCACCCAGAATCACCACAGTAAACCGGCCCCCTGAAATTCTTGTGGACGGGAGAAACATGCATTTGTATTTGCAAATATGAAATAATAACCTCTTTAAGTATCTTATAATAAAAAAATTTTCCATTAAGACAACCTCAAAATATCAGCATATCTTTATGCCCTTCTAAGGAAAGCTCCATGTTAGGGAGTTTTTCATAGCTTTTTCGTTAAAAACCCTTAAGGGAAGGTTATTAAAAATGTTTATGTCTCAGTGCAATGGTGATACTACAGCTCTTGAGATAGATCCAGAGCCTTATTATTGCTGATTGGAAACTTACAGCAATAATTTATAAGCAATATGTGTATAATTATATTATGACACTATTACATTGGGCTCCAGAAGTAATGCTCCACAGCAGAAACTTAGCATTTATATTTGTAAATGGCTACATGCCTTTTCTTTAGTAATTACTTTTTACAAGAACCAACAGTGGTTGGTCCAAATGAGTTCAGTGAACATTCTTTATCCATTTGTATGGTACTCATGGCAGGAAATAGGAAGCACCATTTAGACACAGGAAGAGTCAGCAAAACAGGTCTCACCAAGAATGATCTCAAATTCTGCTTTTTGAACTTGCAGTGTCTAATTATTTAACTTCTGAAGACTGAAATGTATTGTTTGTGAGACTATCACTTTTAAAAAATATTAGTGCTCTGATTCTTATATGAAAACGGAGACTTAATAAAATAATGTTATAGAGTCAGTGAACATCATGCAGAATACATATTTTCCGACATCACCAAGCACTGCATCACAAGGTAATTAGGAAGTTAATAATCTTTTTAAAGAGCAAGTCATTTATAAAAGAGCCGAAGTTTTATCGACTGCCTGCAGTGTGCTCATTCAAATTACTGTGAAAGCTGGAGTTTAATAATTTTCTGTGTAGCTTTTTACCACCCACATATGAAAACTATCTGAGACAGTTATTTCATGGCTAATACAATTGTCCTTATATGGTCAAAGTAAAATAAATAAGTTAATCTGGCTAAGCACATTTAATTATAACTAATCATGCTGACATTAGTATCATAAACCAGGCACTGTACCAGGCAAAATGGATATAAAGATGACCATAAATTTATCCTTGCTTTCATAGAGCTTACTATTTAGTTAAGGGAGGCATAGGTAAACAATTCGTTATAATAAAGTATAATTGGTGCTGTTACAGAAATATGAATGAATTCAGAAAAAGCAAGGGAATTATGCTGTTGGTGTTACCTTTGCACCGCCTTTTAAAACTGTACATAAAAATTTCTTCATCCATAATGTGAAAGCATATTGTAACATGAAATCTCTCCAGTGAGACCCTGGGGTTGCTTCCAGCATAAACATTCTGTGATTTGATACTAATTTAAGTTACAATGAAGATCACTGTAAGTTCTAAATTGGAAGAAATAAAATTCCAAGGGGCAACATTAGTAATGGAGTCAAGATACAGATTTGCCATTTTAATTTGTGACTTTTCTCCTCTGAATTTGGTTTCGAGATCCATGAAATGGGATATTATCTAACTCAAAGTCAATTTAGAAAATATATGTGAAATTAGGTGAGGATACTGTTAGTAAACTGAGCCTTCCTATGCTGCTTTTCTGCTATATTTAAATATCAGTGATGGAGATTTTAAACCTTGCAATACTACACCTCTGGGGTTATTGTGAACCTTCTGCAGATCTGATCTGCTGTAAATATGAGTGAACCTTCCAGGCCTATCATCACTGTAGCCTTCAGTGTTCTACGAATTTGACATTTCATTTAAATCTTGGTTACTCAGCAATTTTAATACTAAGCAGAGTAGCTAAACGAAAGGCAATTGCTTTTCCTTCTTTCTCTTTCTTTACAAATCAAAAGACTGGTTTCAGCCACATTTAGGTAATAGTCTCTAAGAATTCTGCTGATGTTGATGTTAAAATAATTTCACGAAGACACCGGGGGGATTCTTATGTATTTGCCAAACTTGCAGCTTCCTACTTCCTGATGTTATTAGAGAAGGGGAAGGTACAAATGTGAAGTTCACTTCAACCTCAGTACCAGACTGACCTTGTTGTGGTAATAAAGCATATGAATGCTATTTTGATGTCTAAGAAATTATAAAACATACAGTCTAATTCCTGGTTCTAGTAATATGGCATTTAGAAACACTGAAGGAAGGACAGTTAAGGAGTAGAAAGACAGATGCTATAACATGTTACTTAAACTCTTTGAGTTCCAGTTTCTCCATTCACATGAAACCTGAGTAAGAATTGGCTGTCTTATTAACAGTCTTAGCACAAGTTGCATCTTACAGAAATAAAAGTCTAATTCTACCCAATTAATATTCTTAAAAAAACAAAAGCAATTCAATGAAAGAAGGATAGCTTTTTCAGTAAATGGCGCTGGAGAAATTGGATAGCCATAAGCAAAAAATAAATATATAAATGAATAAAATGAACCTTGACCTTAATCTCATATGTAATATAAAAATCAACTAAAATGGACCATGGACATAAATGTGAAACATAACACTATAACACTTCTAGAAAAAGACACAGGAGAAAATCTTCAGGACCAAGGATAAGGCAAAAAGTTCTTAGACTTGAACTAAAACCAAAAGCATGGTCCATTAAAAAAATAAAGCTTGATAAATTGGACCTCATGAAAATGAAAAATTTTTATTCTATGAAAGACCCTGTTAAGGATGAAAATACACATAATGGACTGGCAGAAAATATTTGCATATTGTATATTTGACAGAGGACTAGTATCTAGACTTATAAATAACTCATATCTCGATATAAGAAAACAAACATAATTAGAAAATGGGCAAAAGATGCGAAGAGACATTTCAGCAAAGGGGCTAATATAGGTGGCAAATAAGCACATGACAAGATGCTCAATATCATTAGTCATTAGAGACATTAATACTAAAACCATAATGAAACATCACTGCACACCTTTCAGATAACTGAAATAATAAATAGAGAAAATGCCATATACTGGCGAGGATGTAGAGAAACTGGATCACTCATACATTGCTGGTGGGAATATAAAATGGTACAGTCACTCTGGAAAATAGTTTGACAGTCTTTTAAAATTAAAAAAACAGACTTACCATGCAATCCAGGAATCATACTCCTGGGTGTTTATCCTAGAGAGATAAAGACTTATTTTTATGCAGAAACTGATAAACAAATGTTCCTAGCAGCTTTGTTCCTAGTAGCCACAAACTGGAAACTACCCAGATGTCCCTCCACAGGTGGATGCTGAAATAAGCGGTGGTACGTCCACCCCCGGGAGGCAGCTCGGTAGTAAAAAGGAGGCACTGTTGATACATGCGACAACGTCCACAAACCTCAACGAAATTATGATGAACGAAAACACCAGTCTCTAAAGGATGCACACTGCATGATTCCACATATAACATCTGTGAAACATCATCACAGAAGTGGAGAACAAATTGGTGGTTTCTGTGGGTCAGAGATGAGGAGGGTGGATATGGCTGAAAGTGGGCAGCACATGGGAGCTTTGTGGTGACAGGACAGTTAAATATCTTGATTGTGGTGGTGGTGGTGGTGGTGAAGCGAAGCTACACATTTGATAAAACCGCACACACACACGCACATGGTCCTCTATAACTGGTGAAATCTGAATAAGCTCTATGACTTGTGCCATTATCAAAATGAAAAAAAATCCAGCCCTCTCCCCATAAAACCTTGTTTTTGCATAATTCACTCAAAAAACTCCAAAGAGAGAATTACGCCTCATAATTAAACATCCTAAGCATGCCCTTCCTCTGTCTCGCTCCCCAAAGCCTCTTCTTCATAGCTGTGGCTCCCTACTCTGTCTTTTCTCCCAACCCAAACCAAATAAAACGAAAAACAAATAACCACACAAACAAATAACCGCCCCCTTCCCCTTTCCGAATCTCTATAGCTACGCTTCCCCTTGCCTCCCCCAAGTACAGATCCTTTTCTTCCCCATGGTCCCACAAACCTCTGTATCATCTCTTTATTATGTACATAACTTTAGCCTATTTTGGATTATTTCAACTGCCTCTTCAGCCATCGTTAGCAGCGGTACAAAAAAACTTGAGAACTTGAATAAGCAAACACAAAAACCTCTTTGGGGAAAGAGGAAGATTTGAATATTGACACATTAACAGTTTGCCCTTTTCATTATCAAATGGGGTTAATAACTCCCACCACCCTTAAAGGGTTGTTATGAATATTAAATAAGATGTCATATGTAAAGCACATAGTACAGTGCTTGGCACACAGTAGGTGCTCAACAAATGGTAGCAGCAAGTAACAGGAAGCAATTGGCACACAAAAGAGAGTGGTAATAGAGCTCTGCAATTTAACAGTCCACAAAGAAATATTCATGAAGCATCTAATGTACTCTTAGTACTTTGCCAGTACGATGAAACAGCCAAAGGAAAGATGCATACAGCATAAATAAGAACATGAAAAAGCAGTGCCATTAGTCATTAGGAAAACGATCATTAAAACCATAATATGATACTACCTATAAGTATGACTAAGATCCTGGCAACTGGATCTCATTCATTGCTGGTAAAAATGCAAAATGCTACAGCCACTATGGAAAAGTCTGGAAGTTTCTCATAAAGGTAAACGTTCATTTACCATGCAACTCCACTTCTAGGCAATTATCCAAGTGAAATGAAAACTATGTTCAAACAAAATATAAACATTTATAGCTGTCTTATTGCCCCACATTGGAATTTACCCACACATTCTCCAACTGGTAAATGTATAAACATACTGATATGTCCATACAATGGAGTACCCACTCAGAAATACCAAGGAATGTACTACTGACACACAAAACATGAATGAACTGCAAACGCATTATGCTAAATAAAAGAATCTACACACAAAAGTCTACATACTGTGTGATTCCACACAGGCAAAACTATAGAGGCAGGAAACAGATAACTGGTCATCAGGGTCTGCAGGTGGGAGGGGGATTGACTGCAAAAGGTCACGAGGGAAGTATTTCAGGCAATGGAACAGTTCTATACCTTGATAGCAGTGACGGTTACACAATTGTATGCATTTGTCAAAACTCACAAAAATGTACACCAAAAAGGGTGAATTTACCTTATGCAAATTTTACCTCAATCAAAAAAAATAGAAAAAATAGAATTGTAGCCTAAAAGTTAAGAACACAGATTTTGCCACTGCGTGCCTTCAGATATAATGTAAGAGATGAGACTAACACACATAAATAAGGGAATCACATGTACTCGTATACAATTTGTTGCTGAATTATGAGGTTTAGGGATAGGTATAAATTGAATTTAAAGAGATCACTGATTTATGTGCAAGAGGAAAGACTGGACTTCAGTGTCAAACATCAAAAGGGTGGGCAGAACCTGGTTGGGCAGAGAGAACTGAAAGAGCATTTTTGCCTGAAGAAATGTGAGTAAAAATAATGAGCAGTAATGAGGAGTCTTACCTGAAGGGAGCAGAGCTGGTGTTGAGAGTAACGAGAAATTGATTTGATAAAGACGATGGAGCCAGACTGCAGAGGGACTTAAATTTTAAACACAGCCCATGACAGAATTAAAGTCTTTTCGTAAGACAGTTATAGTAAATTCTTGAATGAGGGTTATCATAAAAAGCAGTTTGTACAGATGATCATTCTGGAAGTAATGTTCCCTCTAGAAGAAGGAGAGAAGCCACGTCCTGGCACAACAGGAAAGGGGAATCAGTGTGTTATTTATGTTGCAGACTGAGAGTCCTTTGTGGCTTTCTGAATTGACATCTTAGCTGATTGTCTTAATAATAAATATCTTGTGTTAAAAATGGAATCTTTGAGTGTTTAGCAGAAGGGAAGCACAGCTGCCTCCAGCGGTTTGTTCCTATAGCTTCTGGGCATGGGGCACCATCTACAGGAAGGGCTGCTCAGCGGCTGCTTTCTTTCACGCCTTGGGGACTGCAGCTGCCTGGATTGCCACATGCTCAAGTCACTCCTGATCTCAGAAATAAGGAACACTCAGAAATCCTACAGAACAGTGCTTTTCTGCTCCATCCAGAGATCAAATACATTTTGACCCCTATATGAAGTCACTGAAGAAAGGGCATCCGTTCCTTCCTTGGAAGCCTCAGGGTGAATATAGGAGAGTACAATTCTGCATCCTTGCTTTGGCCAGTATCTGTGCTCATGAATGCCTCAGCTCTCTCATCCATGGTTTTAGCTAAGAGACTTTATTGAGAAAGACATTATAGTAAAGTGAATAAATCTCAAGAACTTGGGTTTCTTTTTAAATTTAGCAGAAAATCCTGGAGAATTTATTCATTTTCTATTGATATAAAATTCTACTCAGAATCCTTAGAGGGATGAGGGAGTCCTGACTGTATGTTAGGTTATCATATATACAATGGAATATTACTCAGCCATAAAAAGAAATGAAATTGAGTCATTTGTAGTGAGGTGGATGGACTTAGAGACTGTCATACAGAGTGAAGTAAGTCAGAAAGAGAAAAACAAATACCGTATGCTAACACATATATATGGAATCTAAAAAAAAAATGGTTCTGAAGAACCTAGGGGCAGGACAGGAATAAAGACGCAGATGTAGAGAATGGACTTGAGGACACGGGGAGGGGGAAGGGTAAGCTGGGAAGAAGTGAGAGAGTGGCATGGACATATATACACTACCAAATGTAAAACAGATAGCTAGTGGGAAGCAGCCACATAGCACAAGGAGATCAGCTCGGTGCTTTGTGACCACCTAGAGGGGTGGGATAGGGAGGGTGGGAGGGAGACACAAGAGGGAGGAGATATCGGGATATATGTATAGCTGATTCACTTTGTTATAAAGCAGAAACTAACACACCTTTGTAAAGCAATTATGCTCCAATAAAGATGTTAAAAAAAAAAAAAAGGATAGCTTGAAGAATTAGAAACTGGATATGAAATTTTCTTGAATAAATTTGTAATGTTTCTCAAATTTAAAAAAAATGGAAAAATACTAAAATAAATACCCCATAACTATTCCAAGTAAAGACGTCAAGACCAACATGTAAAGTACATTGATATGGAAGTAGGTGTGTCCCTGAGTCTTCTAGAAATCTCTTAATTAATCCTGGGATGTGCTGTATGAAGAGAGGATGTCAAATGTCTTGCTGAGTAGCAAATAGATGAACCCTACAAACAGCTTCAAGTAACAATGAGGCTAACATCAAATGCCCTTCATCTGAGAGTCCTAGAGGTCTTTACAAATGGCGTAACATTAACCTGAACATCACTCCAGAGAAGCATCAAATTAATTTCCATTTCAGAAATGGAACCCTGAGAAAGAAGCATGTCCATGATCACAACTAAACCTACTTCTTAGCATACTTAAGGCCAGTTCCTATCAGCCATCTGTTCTGAGAGTTAATTTTAGGTCCTGGAGTAAAAGAGAGAGAGCATGAAGATGTCAAAATGGAAAACAAACCATATTCATTCAACATTTGAGGGATCATTTAAAGTTAAATAATAATACAGGATTACATTTCTCAAGGTATTCACTATATATTTAGAGCAACATTTAGGGAACAGTATGGCAAGTGCCATGATAATAGTATAATTGAAGTATGATGGAAATACATGAGAGGAAGAGAATCAAACTAGGGGATCAGGGAAAACTCACATAGGAAGAGATACTTAAGCCAAGCTTTGAAGGCTTGTAGGAGTTATCTTTAAGCAGAAAGCAAGGAAAAGGATTCTGTACAAGACAAATAGCACAGACAAAGCATGAAGCATTATAATTGCCAGTAGCTGGAATAGTGCTAGGGGGAAGGAGGCCACAAATTTGAATGTGATGTATGTGCTAAACTAAGGAGCTTAAAATGTGTACCAAATACTATAGCCAAGGGAACAGGTCAGTGGTCAGAGCACATATTCACAGGAGACCCACAGCTCCATCAGCACCATGATATCAACAAGGAGTTGTAAATATAATTTACAGGAACTCGAACAGGCAGAAACAATACCTCCTTGCAAACTTCTATTTACAATTCATGTTTTGTAAGATGCCAGTAGGTTATACTGCCCAGGAGGAAAAGAAAACAAAGTTGGTATACGACTAGCTCACCTCTGCTGTAGAGTTAGGCCAAAGGAGAGATCCATCAGGCATGGTATGATCAAGAGAAAAGTAAGAGATTTCAAAGAAAGTATAAACAGAACTCAGTGATAAGTTGGATATAAGGGGCTAAAAAAAATGAGTAACTGAAATTTTGATTCTAAATCACTGGGCTTTTTAAGTTCTTCAGTGATTTATAAAAATAATAAAATAAGAAAGAATACTTAGATGGTAAAGATGAATCCACAAACATGCTCAGTTGAAGATGACAATGGGACTTCAAGTCAGAGTTCTAGGTACCTAGTGGGGCTTGTCTCTGGACAACATCTACTTTCCAGGGCCTCTAACCTTGAGCTTAAGGCTGCTCAGTATGTATCAAATGATCAGTCCAGAGGAACAGTGTTTACAGGAAACTGCTAGAAAGTTAGGTGGGGTATCCTTTCTTCTGGAATAAATCCAAGCTGAGGGCTATGTCCCATCTTATTGTGGTGCTGCCCTCCTTGTGTTGCTTCCATTAAATTTGCTCAGACTTTATATACCAGCATCTTAATAAAAAGGAGCCCTGTAAAATTCATCTTTTCATCCATTATAACGATGTTGTACGGGTTGGGTTCTCTGGGAAACAGATGCTAAGATGGAATTAGAACTGCAAAAGTTTTATTGGGAGTAGCACCAGCAAGAGAAAAGAGCAAGATGCAGGGTTGGGCATGTGGTGCCGACAGACCCTAATTTAGACCTCACCCAGTCTTTGTCAGCCCAGGGAAGAGCTCTGGAGCAAAGATGGCATGCTGGAGGAGCCCCACAGGGGTTGGAGATGACCTAGCCCTTGCACCATTAATCTGCTGTCATTACCTGGAGGCCACCTGGAGGAGGATGTGGCCTCATCTTGAAAGCTGGAACAGACCCTGAAGGAGCCAACGACTGGATGCAGCAGCTGACCACAGTCCTTTCAGCTGGGCATCTAGTCCTTTCTTGAAGTAGGATCTGAGTGATGTATCTCTGTGTCGCCACAAAGCCCTCAAAGATTTGTTTACGCAATACCCTTTTTATGAAGCCCCATGAGAGAAATAGCTCTTGGTAGCTGGCACAGCTGTGCATAACCTATACAAGGGATATGCTTCTGTATTTTGGACACCGGTATCCACATAACTGGTCAGATTTTCTTCTGTGCATTGGCTGCTATGAAGCTCAGAGCTAAATTTATGGGGTTCATATAGAATTTCATAAAATACTAATACCATACCTGCTGCATTATCCATTTCTCTTGTTTCCTTTTTACTTAGAAAGCACATAAATTACTTTAGCCAGAGACTAGATCTCTAAGTAGAACTACCTTTCCATAAGGTGATTTGTGGGATACCGTCATGGATCATGATACAAAATGGACTATATTAGGGACGTCCCTGTGGTCCAGTGGTTAAGACTCCGCCTTCCAATGCAGGGGGTGTGGGTTCGATCCCTGGCTGGGGAGCTGAGATCCCACATGCCTCGTGGCCAAAAAACCAAGACATAAAACAGAAGCAATATTGTAACAAATTCCATAAAGACTTTAAAAAAAACGGTCCACATCAAAAAATCTTTAAAAAAAATAAGGACTATATTGAATCTTAGCTTGGGCCTCATCTTATCCAACTCAAAAATGAGAGAGGATCATCAATTAACTCCTTTGAATGCAAAAATATATACATTTTTGTCCCTACTCTATAAATACCTAAATTATAAATCTAATCATTTGTGTTGTATTATTGATCTGTCATCCTAAATAGATATTTACTAACACATCTGAAAGTACCTTTCAGTAAAGGCCCAGGGCCCTCTAGTTGGCTATTAAAAACATAAAGAAGAGATAAAATTCTGGGGGTTCCTCACTTTCCCCCTTTTCTTGCTAGTGCTTTATTAGTAACAAGGAA
Source organism: Balaenoptera musculus (assembly GCF_009873245.2). Classification (NCBI taxonomy): domain Eukaryota; kingdom Metazoa; phylum Chordata; class Mammalia; order Artiodactyla; family Balaenopteridae; genus Balaenoptera; species Balaenoptera musculus. Next base: position 8,516,528 of record NC_045793.1, read on the forward strand.
ATGATCACTCTGAAATTCACTTCCGCTGGAGAGACCAGTATATAAAGACTATGTGGTAATCACTTGCCTTAGTTGTCAGTTTTTGAAGTGTCATAATTATTGTGATCTGGGCATTAGGAAGGCAAATTTTCCTTTCGTGATGGGAAAGAGGGTTGGGAATGAGGTCGATGTATGGACAAGTGGTGAGGAGGGCTGCTCTCCAGGGCAAAGCTATACTGACCAGAATGGGCCGGTCATCAGAACCCAAGAGGACGAACTTGCTCTGTGGCTGAAGTGCAATGGCATCCAGGGAAGGGGATGATCCCTGACAGTGACTAAACTATGTACTTAAAGAGAAATACTCAAAGGAAAAAGAAAAGAACCAAAGAAGACTATATGGAGTGCTTGGTTTTATTGCTATAAGCAGGCCTGGCTACATAATTTGCGGGCAAATTACAAAATAAAAATGTAGGATGCTTGTCCAAAAATTATTAAGAATTTCAAGACTAACAGCAGAGCATTAAAACAAGCATGGGGCCCTCTGGGCTTAGGTCCCTGTGTGACTGCATGTGTCACATGTCCACAAGGTTGGCCCTGGTTACAGACTCAAAAGGTAACTATAAGAAAGACGGAGTTTTTTCCCCTCAGATCACCGATTAACACCTCAACTGTAAACCTGAGAAAGTTCCGCTCCTATTACTCTGTCCTTAGCCTGGCCTAGCCTGTTAGCCCTCTGGGCCCTGGGGAGGGGAGGCTGGCAATGAACACAGTGGCTACAAAATCCCCAGCCAGTCCCAACGTCTCACCAGTGGAGCTGAGTGAGCACCATTCTACTTTTAAATACTCTGTATCCTTGTTGAAATACATGTTGGACCATATCTTACACAACACATCAAGATTTTTGGTTCAAAAGTTGGTTTGTGGTCATAATAGATTGAGAAGAGCTAACTCACTTCTCATCAGGAAATGTCATGGGATCAAGACTTCCTTTGCTAGAACTGGATATAAATACTTGATACCACTGAGGCTGCAGCAGCCACGGCTATGGTGATTGCAGAGTCAGAGCTTGCAGAGCTGGGTCGGAGGAGGGATATCACCTCCCCAAAAGGAATTCAGGTAGAAATGAACCACCCAAGTCTACAGAATCAGAATAGTGTTGGAGGGAAGCAGGGAGGTGTGGACAAGATTATCTTGAAAAGAAGAAAAAAAAAAATTCCCAAGGTGATCTGACAGTCTCCGGGTTAAGAACTATGCTCTACTTCAATTTTTTTTTTTTTTTTGCTCCCCCCAGGTGAGTGGGGCATAGATAGGTAAGGAACAAGCTCATGTTCACACTGGTAGTTAGAGAAAGCTGGACCCAAAACCCAGGTATATGATGTCCCTGACCAAGCTCTTTGCACTGTATCAGAGATTTCAAACTGCTTTCATATTTACTAGTTCAGGGGAAAATGTAACAAATAAAAGACAATTCAGATGTACATCGTAATGAAACATTTATTATAGTGTCAATTTTGGGTTAGATGTGTAAATGTATTAATGAAAATACACCACAACTGCTAGGCTCTGAATATTTTAGTTGGAGGGCCAAGTGATTTTAGATATTGACATTTATGAAAAGTTGGACCTCATGACCAGAATGAAGTTTCCTGAAATGTGTTTGGTATTCAACTTAATATACCATGTTTGTTTAGTTGGAGAAACTTAGAATTACTGTTAATTCTAAGAAATTAAGTTAGAATTAATTAATTACTGTTAATTCTATAGAAAAGTCTATATGTCCGTAATTAAATATAATACCTGATTCTGTTAAAAGACTTAAAATGGTCTCAAATAAGAATCCCAGTTGAGTATGGATTAATGGGAATTAAAAAAAAACTGTTAGAAGACAAATTTCCAACCTGAATTTCACAGTACTCTGTTTGGATATGTAATTTAATAAAAATCTATCTATGGGCAAGTTACTCAGTGAATTGCTAAAAAACTGAAATACCTCCTAGCTGATAACTTATTTTTATGGCTTTTTATGGGCTGTATTCCCACACTCAATAAGTCATCTGATAAATTAACGTTACAGTAAAAGAAGCTGATTTTGCTACCATTACCATTAGCTAAAGGCAGCACTTGACAGATTCTTTCACCCAGAAACATGTAATGGAATAGTACATTTTCCTTGCAAACAAACCTCATTTATACTTTACACAAGGGTCATTTTTCCATGAAGGCAAAGAAAGAAAAATGTTCAGCTACAGTATGGTCCAACATCAAAACACCTTAAGTTTCAGTGAAAAGAGCCTGACATATTGAAAGACCTCACTAACAAAACTCATCTCTGAGGAGTTAAGTGCATGAATGAGAGAAGCTCCATGAAGAACCCTAATAGCAATTCGAGATATTTTTAAAAATTAAATGATTTCTCTACATGAGGATCCCAGAGGAATATGGTGGACTAAATGCCATCCATCCTCTGAGCTTCACATTTCACAGCAGACATCAAGGCCTCCAGTGGTGCCTCTCCTTCCAGAATTAGTCCACTCGACAGTACCATTCCGGTAAAAAAGGAGACCCAGTGGGCCAAATGATGAGTAATAGTTATGAGTAAACATATTAAATGATACTAGGAGTTTAGGGACTGCTCTCGTTTCGAGCAATTTCTCTCAAGCAAAACACTTAACATGGGTCTCACACTGTTCCTATTTCAGCGTCTCATCTTGAAGCTGGCACTTTCTCCAGTATAGTGCAGGGGGAGCAACTGTGTCTCCTCATAAAACACCAATGTTTCCAAGCTTCAATCGCTTTACTTCTGCTTTCATTTCTTCCTTCTGATGTTTCTTCAGTTTAGCACTAATACTATGACTCAATTCTTTAATCTTTTAGGCATATGTTTTGTGATTTTTCAACTTCCTGCCCTCTGAGAATAAAAGTGGGAAATGGTGGGAATAATTCCCAGGGATGAGTTTGATGTGTATAGGTATAAAATTCAGTTGGATAAAGAAAAATAGTTGCAACCATGAGGGTAACAGACTGGTACAGTTATATTCTTGAGTTACCTTGTATGGCTTGGACCTCAATGTGAATAGCCCTCCCTGGAGTAACACCATGGTGGCCCTAGGTTATATTTTGGTGAATTTCAATAATTCACAATCATCTCTGGGTTGGTTTCTAAATCATTCTAATCCGTAATAGATTTTACCTTCATATTCTTACTGATACCATTACCTATTCTATACGTCTACATTCACTTTTTTGATACAACTAGAAAATTGAAAGAAACACGTCTTTGAAGGAAAAAACTTCAGCCCCACTTAGGACTAGGGATGATTCAGACCATTAACAACACAGGGTGAGGAGCAAAGAAAAGCTGTAAATAATCAGGAAAATAATAAATTCCCCAATTTGTGTCAGAATTTGAAAAGCCATTAAGAATTAGTGGGTGAAGGAACCTCAAAAACATGCTAAGTGAAAAAATCCAGAGACAAGAAGTCTCATATTGTATCACTCCACATATATTCAGAAATATTCAGAATAGGTAAACCCATGGAGACGGAGTGCAGATTGGTGGCTGCCAGGAGCTAGGGGAGGTGGTAATGGGGAGTGAGTGCTCAGTGGGTATGGGGTGATCACCTTTTGGGGGATGAAAATGTTTTAGAACTAAATAGAGGTTCTTGTTGCACAATATTGTGAATGCATTAAATGCCACTGAATTGTTCTCTTCAAAATGTCTAATTTTGTTATGAAAATTACACCTTGATAAAAAAAAAACGTTCTAAAAAATAAAAAGGAAAACGGTCTTTGTAGTTTTTCTGTAATATTAAAGTTATTCTAAGACAAAGTTTACTTTTTAAAAATGGAATTAGTGGGGAGGAGGCATGAACTTTGACTCCTATTTGGTTTAAGGTACAATGGAAAACCTCCATATTTTTGTTCCATTTCTTCATCAAGTTACAGTTTTAAAAACTAAGTTATGAGCAATTATTAAGGCCATTAGCCCTTTTCCTCTCACATGTGTTAAAGTTTATTATGGAGTCAAATTTATCAGGCTCTTACTTTCACTCAATTTGTTATCTTTTGCTTTATAATGTCTGGGCTCTGTTTTCTGCTTGGAAAGGTCCTTCTCACTCCATTACTTGTTAGATTTGTTGTTGTTGATGATTCTTTTCCCCTAAGGTTTTAATTTTTCTTATTTATTTCTCTTTTCTAATTACATTGGCTAGTATCTCTGATGATACATGATAATGTGCATCAGTGACCTGCCATTGGTTTTATAGGGAGTTATGTGGTCAAATTAAGTTTCTCAGCTCACTGCTAAGAAGTGAGCTGAGAAACTTATGGATAAATGGGGAAGAGTGAGAAAAAAACAGCACATGTACTAATTTTCTCATCTTTAATAGAAATCTGGTATTGGACACTATTGAAAAACAAATCGATCAAAGATGCTTAAGTATGTTATGTAATGGTATGAAGGTGGTAGTGTGTTGGAGCTCTACTCTCCCTCCACCTCCAAACTGGTTCACAAGAGATAATCGTTAAATATTCAGGAAATTTGCAAGCTGGTCGTTAAAGCTATTATTAAAAATTAAATTACATAAATTTATGGTTAAACTGAATCAAAGCAAATGTATCAAACACTCAAAAATCATGTCAATTATACTATATTTACTATATATAGTACTATACACTATATTTTACTATTATCTATGCTCTTAAGGCTGTTTATGTTATTGCAACTGAAGGATGGAAATCCTAATAATGGTAGCTTCTGCCCATCTCTTCTCTACTCTGAATTCTGTGAGGATAGACTGGCAGCTTGAAATCAGCCAAGGTGGGAGTATTAATATTATGGAAATTGACAAATGCTGCAAACCAGGGTTTGACTTACTGCTTTTTCGATTGTAAAACTTAAGTAATAAAATGTTAATCGTGCAGATTTAACTTGTGTTGTGTCTGTGTCTATTCTGAATAGAACAAAACATTCAGAAAACATTCTTCCTAACATTGAATACTACTATCTGATTTAGTGAATAATTCTCTCAAATCACTGACAAACAAGAGATGTCCTGACATTCACCTTCCTTCATTGTTTTCCTTTTCTTTTACATATTTTCATAAAATAAAATATCAACCAACACCCATGTTGGAACTACACTCAGAGAGCCAGTTAGCAGCACCCTACTGTATAAAGATAACTGTAAAAAAAAACCCTGAAATGATAATATAACTAACCAAAATACCGAGACAAAGGGGAAATAAACATAGTAAGCATAATTACATTACAAATATAAACAAAAAATCAATTATAAAAATTATACTGCAAATACAATTTAATTTCCTTATCTTCCATAGTGAAGAGTCAACTGATAGAGTTCAAGCTTAATATAGCTAGAAGTGTATGATTAATTATATTATTAAGATATATAATGGTAACCAGTAGAAAAATTAATGTTTTACAAATGATTCCAACTTATCAGAAGGAAACATATACACAAACCTGCATACTCAGAGGCCTCTCCTGACTCCCAGTGTTACCTCTTACCCCAGCAGCCCATATTCTAGTCCATCTCTCTGCTCTATCCTCTCATATAGTCCTGTAATTTTCCTTTATGACACGTTTAAAATGATTAGTTGCATAATCACATGATGAACATTTATTTTTTGATTAATCAATAATCTTCGAGAAGGTACAGCCTATGTCTAGTTTTGGTCACCACTGTCACAACACCAGGTGCAATGTCTGAGACACAGTAGCTGCTCAATACTGCTGAGTGAAGACCCCTTCCCCTCAAAGACCTTCTAGAAGCAGAGGGAAGGCTACATCTAAATGCAATAACATAAAGGGAGTCTGTTTAGGTTTAAAGATGTGCAAAAAGATTCATGTATTCTACCTAGGGGAAGGCTTCATAAAAAATGTGGCATCTGAATTGAATCGTGGAAAATAGGCAGTTTGCCAGAGACAGAGAAGATAGTCATCTTAAAGAAAGGAAACTGCCAACAGAGAGAGAAGGTTAGTGAAGGGTCCACATCATGGAGAAGGCTGTAGACTACACTAAGGATATGGAATTCACCTGTGAGAAAACGGTGAGATCTGATTCTTTTTTATTATTATAGAAAGTATATTTAGCATGAGATCTACCCTCTCAACAGATTTTTTAAGTGCACAGTGTAGTATTGTTAACTATAGGCATGACTTTGAATAGCATATCTCTAAGTCATCTTGCATGACTGAAACTTTATACCCATTTATACAACTCCACCTTCCCTTCTCCCCCAGTCACTGGAAACAACCATTCTACTTTCTGCTTTTATGAGTTTGACTACTTTAGATACTGCATATAAGTAGGATCATGCAGTGTTTGTACTTTTGTGACTGACTCATTTCACTTAATATAGTGTCCTCATGATTCATCCATGTTGTGGCATATGGCAGGATTTCCTTCTTTTTGAAGGCTAATATTCCATTATATGTATATACCACAATTTCTTTATCTATTCATCCATTGATAGATGACGTTCAGATTGTTTTCATATCTTGGCTATTGTAAATAATGCTGCAATGAACATAGGAGTACAAAGATCTCTTAACACCTGTTAGAATGGCTATTACACATAAAAAAAAGATAAGTGTTGGTGAGTATGTGGAGAAACTGTGTACACTTGTACACTGTGGATAGAAATATAAAGCAGTGTAGCCGTTAAAGAAAATAATATGGAGGTTCCTAAAAAAATTAAAAATAGAATTACCAAGTGACCTAGCAAATCCACTTCTGGGTATTTACTGAAAAGAACTGAGATGAGGTTCTCAGTTGAAGCACCCTCTGGAGACAGTGAGGAAGCAGGAGAGGAAGGGGGCTGGAAGGTGAATTTGGTGAGTGGTGCTCTGATTATGTGGCTCCTACACTTTAGCTCCTAGTGCCATGTGATCCAGAGAGGAAAACATGGCATAACTGCATCAGTCACAAGGTTTACCTGAGCACCTCTTTCGGCTTAGGGGAAACCACCACTGAAGTAAAAAGGGGAGCAAGATATTGTGGCCAAGCCCAGCTTCTCCTCTTGTTATCCTCTCTAATTTGAAATTTAATTTTCATTCTTTCCATGAAAATCCACTTATTCAAATCCTGGCTCCTCTAAGAAAACTTACTTTCTTAAATAATCTTATCCAACTTTAATCACATGTATTCTATAAACACAGGATTTTCATAAAGTCATACTCCTCTATGTATGCCTATGACCTCCTTCCAGATTTTCACACCTTCAGAATAAAAGGTGTAGTTTTAATTTCTTTTGTAATCACTCACAGTATGTGTAAGATGTTTAGCACAAAGTAGATTTTTGTTAAATGTTTTTTATAGCTATTTATAACACAATGAGATATGAGGATTAAAATAGGTTACTACAGAGGAGCAAAAAGAAACAGGACAGATGTGTGAAGAGGAAAACATGGGAGATAAAAAAGACAACAGGATCTTTTCCTTAATTATATTAGAGGTAGGTCAGAGAATAAAAGAATAAAAAATGCTTTCAAAGAATTAAAAATGAATATCTTATAAAACTTGAGGATTGATGGCATGTTTGATTCAAATTCTGGTTTTCCTCCAAAGGTAGAATGAGATTCAGAAACTTGGAATTATACAGCTTGTAATGGAAAATTTGGTTAAACAAGGGGATAATTGTTTCTTACAACATTCCCAATACTGTGAATTTTCAATGGCTATTTGATGGTATTTTGTTGTTTAAGAAAATCACTAAATTAGGAACCAAGATGGCGGAGTACAAAGAGGTGCTCTCACTCCCTCTTGCGAGAACACCAGAATCACAACTAGATGCTGGACAATCATCGACGGGAAGACACTGGAACTCACCAAAAAAAGATACCCCACATCGAAAGACAAAGGAAAAGCCACAATGAGACGGTAGGAGGGGCGTAATCACAGTCAAATCAAATCCCATAACTGCTGGGTGGGTGACTCACAGACTGGAGAACACTTATACCACAGAAGTCCACCCACTGGAGTGAAGGTTCTGAGCCCCACGTCAGGTTCCCAAGCTGGGGGTCTGGCAACGGGAGGAGGAATTCCTAGAGAATCAGACTTTGAAGGCTAGTGGGATTTGATTGCAGGACTTCGACAGGACTGGGGGAAACAGAGACTCCACTCTTGGAGGGCACACACAAAGTAGTGTGCACATCGGCACCCAGGGTAAGGATCAGTGACCCCACAGGAGACTGAACCAGACCTACCTGCTAGTATTGGAGGGTCTCCTGCAGAGGCAGGCGCTGGCTGTGGCTCACCGTGGGGACAAGGACACTGGCAGCAGAAGTTCTGGGAAGTACTCCTTGGCATGAGCCCTCCCAGAGTCCACCATTAGCCCCACCAAAGAGCCCAGGTAGGCTCCAGTGTTGGGTTGCCTCAGGCCAAACAACCAACAGGGAGGGAACACAGCCCCACCCATCAGCAGTCAAGCGGATTAAAGTTTTTCTGAGCTCTGCCCAACAGAGCAACAGTCAGCTCTACCCACCACCAGTCCCTCCCATCAGGAAACTTTCACAAGCCTCTTAGATAGCCTGATGCACCAGAGGGCAGAGAGCAGAAGCAAGAAGAACTACAATCCTACAGCCTGGGGAACAAAAACCACATTCACAGAAAGACAAGATGAAAAGGCAGAGGGCTATGTACCAGATGAAGGAACAAGATAAAACCCCAGAAAACCAACAAAATGAAGTGGATATAGGCAACATTCCAAAAAAAAGAATTCAGAATAATGATACTGAAGATGATCCAGGACCTCGGAAAAAGAATGGAGGCAAAGATCAAGAAGATGCAAGAAATGTTTAACAAAGACCTATAAGGATTAAAGAACGAACAAACAGAGATGAACAATACAATAACTGAAATGAAAACTACACTAGAAGGAATCAATAGCACAATAACTGAGGCAGAAGAACGGATAAGTGACCTGAAAGACATAATGGTGGAAGTCACTGCTGCGGAACAGACTAAAGAAAAAAGAATGAAAAGAAATGAAGACAGTCTAAGAGACTTTTGGAACAACATTAAACGCAACAACATTCGCATTATAGGGGTCCCAGAAAGAGAAGAGAGAGAGAAAGGACCCGAGAAAATATCTGAAGAGATTAGAGTCAAAAACTTCCATAACATGGGAAAGGAAATAGCCACCCAAGTCCAGGAAGCGCAGAGAGTCCCATACAGGATAAACCCAAGGAGAAACACACCGAGACACATAGTAATCAAATTGGCAAAAATTAAAGACAAAGAAAAATTATTGAAAGCAGCAGGGGAAAAGAAACAAATAACATACAAGGGAACTCCCATAAGGTTAACAGCTGATATCTCAGCACAAACTCTACAAGCCAGAAGGGAGTGGCATGATATACTTAAAGTGATGAAAGGGAAGAACCTACAACCAAGATTACTCTACCCGGCAAGGATCTCATTTATATTTGATGGAGAAATCAAAAGCTTTACAGACAAGCAAAAGCTAAGAGAATTCAGCACCACAAAACCAGCTCTACAACAAATGCTAAAGGAACTTCTCTAAGGGGGAAACACAAGAGAAGAAAAGGACCTACAAAAACAAACCCAAAACAATTAAGAAAATGGTCATAGGAACATACATATCGATAATTACCTTAAACGTGAATGGATTGAATGTTCCAACCAAAAGACACAGGCTTGCTGAATGGATACAAAAACAAGACCCATCTATATGCTGTCTACAAGAGACCCACTTCAGACCTAGGGACACATACAGACTGAAAGTGAGGGGATGGAAAAATGATATTCCATGCAAATGGAAATCAAAAGAAAGCTGGAGTAGCAATACTCATATCAGATAAAATAGACTTTAAAACACAGAATGTTACAAGAGACAAGGAAGGACACTACATAATGATCAAGGGATCAATCTAAGAAGATATAACAATTATAAATATATATGCACCCAACATAGGAACACCTCAATACATAAGGCAACTGCTAACTATAGCTATAAAAGACGAAATTGACAGTAACACAATAATAGTGGGGGACTTTAACACCTCACTTACACTAATGGACAGATCATCCAAAATGAAAATAAATAAGGAAACAGAAGCTTTAAATAACACAATAGACCAGATAGATTTAATTGATATTTATAGGACATTCCAACCAGAAACAGCAGATTACCCTTTCTTCTCAAGTGCGCATGGAGCATTCTCCAGGATAGATCACATCTTGGGTTACAAATCAAGCCACAGTAAATTTAAGAAAACTGAAATCATATCATGCATCTTTTCTGACCACAATGCTATGAGATTAGAAATCAATTACAGGGAAACAAACGTTAAAAACACAAACACATGGAGGATAAACAATACGTTACTAAATAACCAAGAGATCACTGAAGAAATCAAAGAGGAAATCCAAAAATACTTAGAGAGAAATGACAATGAAAACACGACGATCCAAAACCTATGGGATGCAGCAAAAGCAGTTCTAAGAGGGGAGTTTACAGCTATATAAGCCTACCTCAAGAAACAAGAAAAATCTCAAATAAACAATCTAACCATACACCTAAAGGAACTAGAGAAAGAACAACAAACATAACGCAAAGTTAGCAGAAGGAAAGAAATCAGAAAGATCAGAGCAGAAATAAATGAAATAGAAACAAAGAAAACAATAGCAAGGATCAATAAAACTAAAAGCCGGTTCTTTGAGAAGATAAACAAAATTGATAAGCCATTAGCCAGACTCATAAAGAAAAAGAGGGAGAGGACTCAAATCAATAAAATTCAAAACGAAAAAGTAGAAGTTACATGGGGCTTCCCTGGTGGCGCAGTGGTTGGGAATCTGCCTGCCAATGCAGGGGACACGGGTTCGAGCCCCGGTCTGGGAAGATCCCACATGCCGCGGAGCAACTAGGCCCGGGAGCCACAGTTACTGAGCCTGCACATCTGGAGCCTGTGCTCCGCAACAAGAGAGGCTGCGATAATGAGGCCCGCGCTCCACGATGAAAAGTGGCCCCCACTTGCCACAACTAGAGAAAGCCCTCACACAGAAATGAAGACCCAACACAGCCATAAATAAATAAATAAATAAATAAAAATTAAACTTAAAAAAAAAAAAAAAGTTACAACAGACACCACAGAAATACAAAGCATCCTAAGAGACTACTACAAGCAACTCTATGCCAATAAAATGGACAACCAGGAAGAAATGGACAAATTCTTAGAAAGGTATAACCTTCCAAGACTGAACCAGGAAGAAATAGAAAATATGAACAGACCAATCACAAGTAATGAAATTGAAACTGTGATTAAAAATCTTCCAACAAACAAAAGTCCAGGACCAGATGGCTTCACAGGTGAATTCTGTCAAACATTTAGAGAATAGCTAACACCCATCTTTCTCAAACTCTTCCAAAAAATTGCAGGGGAAAGAACACTCCCAAACTCATTCTATAAGGCCACCATCACCCTGATACCAAAACCAGACAAAGATACTATAAAAAAAGAAAATTACAGACCAATATCACTGATGAATATAGATGCAAAAATCCTCAACAAAATACTAGCAAACAGAATCCAACAACACATTAAGAGCATCATACACCATGATCAAGTGGGATTTATCCCAGGGATGCAAGGATTTTTCAGTATACGTAAATCAATCAATGTGATAAACCATAATAACAAATTGAAGAATAAAAACCATGTGATCATCTCAATAGATGTAGAAAAAGCTTTTGCCAAATTTCAACACCCATTTATGATAAAAACTCTCCAGAAAGTGGGCATAGAGGGAACCTACCTCAACATAATAAAGGCCATATACGACAAACCCACAGCAAACATCATTCTCAACAGTGAAAAACTGGAAGCATTTCCTCTAAGATCAGGAACGAGACAAGGATGTCCACTCTCACCACTATTATTCAACATAGTTTTGGAAGTCCTAGCCATGGCAATCAGAGAAGAAAAAGAAATAAAAGTAATACAAATTGGAAAAGAAGAAGTAAAACTGTCACTGTTTGCGGATGACATGATACTATACATAGAGAATCCTAAAAATGCCACCAGAAAACTACTAGAGCTAATCAATGAATTTGGTAAAGTTGCAGGATACAAAATTAATGCTCAGAAATCTCTTGCATTCCTATACACTAATGATGAAAAATCTGAAAGAGGAATTAAGGAAACACTCCCATTTACCACTGCAACAAAAAGAATAAAATACCTAGGAATAAACCTACCTAGGGAGACAAAGACCTGTATGCAGAAAACTATAAGACACTGATGAAAGAAATTAAAGATGATACCAACAGATGCAGAGATATACCATGTTTTTGGATTGGAAGAATCAATATTGTGAAAATGACTATACTACCCAAAGCAATCTACAGATTCAATCCAATCCCTATTAAATTACCAATGGCATTTTTTATGGAACTAGAACAAAAAATCCTAAAATGTGTATGGAGACACAAAAGACCCCGAATACCCAAAGCAGTCTTGAGGGAAAAAAATGGAGCTGTTGGAATCAGGCTCCCTGACTTCAGACTATACTACAAAGCTACAGTAATCAAGACAATATGGTACTGGCACAAAAAGAGAAACATAGGTCAATGGAATAAGATAGAAAGCCCAGAGATAAACCTACGCACCTATGGTCAACTAATCTATGACAAAGGAGGCAAGGATATACAATGGAGAAAAGACAGTCTCTTCAATAAGTGGTGCTGGGAAAACTGGACAGCTACATGTAAAAGAATGAAATTAGAACACTCCCTAACACCATACACAAAAATAAACTCTAAATGGATTAGAGACCTAAATGTAAGACCGGACACTATAAAACTCTTAGAGGAAAACATAGGAAGAACATTCTTTGACATAAATCACAGCAAGATCTTTTTTGATCCACCTCCTAGAGTAATGGAAATAAAAACAAAAATAAACAAATGGGACCTAATGAAACTTCAAAGCTTTTGCACAGCAAAGGAAACCATAAACAAGACGAAAAGACAACCCTCTGAATGGAAGAAAATATTTGCAAATGAATCAACGGACAAAGGATTAATCTCCAAAATATATAAACAGCTCATGCAGCTCAATATTAACAAAACAAACAACCCAATCCAAAAATGGGCAGAAGACCTAAATAGACATTTCTCCAAAGAAGACATACAGATGGCCAAGAAGCACATGAAAAGCTGCTCAACATCACTAATTATTAGAGAAATGCAAATCAAAACTACAATGAGGTATCACCTCACGCCAGTTAGAATGGGCATCATCAGAAAATCTACAAACAACAAATGCTGGAGAGGGTGTGGAGAAAAGGGAATCCTCTTGCACTGTTGGTGGGAATATAAATTGATACAGCCACTATGGAGAACAGTATGGAGGTTCCTTAAAAAACTAAAAATAGAATAACCATATGACCCAGCAATTCCACTACTGGGCATATACCCAGAGAAAACCATAATTCAAAAAGACACATGCACCCCAATGTTCATTGCAGGACTATTTACAATAGCCCGGTCATGGAAGCAACCTAAACGCCCATCGACAGACAAATGGATAAAGAAGATGTGGTACATATATACAATGGAATATTACTCAGCCATAAAAAGGAACGAAACTGGGTCATTTGTAGAGGCGTGGATGGATCTAGAGACTGTCATAGAGAGGGAAGTTAAGTCAGAAAGAGAAAAACAAATATCGTATATTAACACATATATGTGGAACCTAGAAAAATGGTACTGATGAACTGGTTTGCAGGGCAGAAATTGAGACACAGATGTAGAGATAAAATGTATGGACACCAAGGGGGGGAAAGTGGCAGGGGGTGGGGGTGGTGGTGTGATGAATTGGGAGATTGGGATTGACATGTATACACTGATGTGTATGAAATTGATGACTAATAAGGACCTGCTGTATAAAAAAAAAAATTAAATTAAATTAAAAAAAAATTTTTTTAAGTCAGGATGAAAGAGAGAAAAAAAAAAGAAAATCACTAAAACCACAACATAAATATGTTTATAGTAAAGAATTTGAGGGTATCATTTGGGTAAAGCCAGGGGACAGATATTTATAATAGTCATCACAATGGCTATAACTGGGCTAAAGCAACTACTAGAATCTACAGCCATTCAGAAAATTCTTATGAGACTGCATCCTGTTTAATTTGCCCCCTTCTCTGAAACTGCGGATAACCACCGCAGCTCATGGGGTCTCTGTCATTTCCGAAATATTCATGCCCAATCTGGTGCTAGGGTCACTTGTATCTTCACCCTGTCTGTTTTAGGCTAACGTTTTTATCTCCCTCTCTTCCACTCCCCTCCTTAGGGGAAAAAATAATGTTAAAAGAAAAACCGTCGCCAGGCAAACAGAATTGAAGGAGCACATGAAAATAATCATTTACAGCTTGTGACCTGATAGAATGGGCTGGGAATTGAGCTCACACTCAGGGGAAAGGGGAAAGTGTGAGCTGTGAGACACAGATCAGGACGGCAATGTGGAGTTAGCATGAGTTCTTCCATTAAATACATTAATCTTCTAAGCATTTATTTACTTTTAGGGCTTTTGATGTCTGTTTTTTCCTATTTTTCTTTTTAGTTTTGTTTTTTAAAAATTAGACCTCCCTTTTGGGCTATAGACACTTTATTCTTTAATCATTGGTCTCTCTTCTGTAATTCCCATCCTTTATCTATCTCTGGCAACATCTACTGATAAAAACAACCTCCCTGGAATTTTCGAAGGACACATGGTAAAAAGATATATTTTTAAAAGGCAAAATATTAAAAGGGAGAGAGAGATTGAAGAAAAATGTTGGGGAGGGGTCATGCAGTCCTCTTCCCCACGACATTTAACACATCCTTCCTTCGGTGAAACATGGCTTCTGTCAGCATGAACCACATGCAAAGCATTTAGAGTTATTAAGATTTCCCTACATATGAATGCCCTCCTTGCAAAATGAGGCGTAGCACAAACGACGAGAATCATTCTCAATGGAGAATGGAAAATGCTCTGTTGTATCATAACATGTGAAAACACAGATCTTTTCTTTTAACTCCAGCACTGCAGCCTCATTGCTTTCACCACGTTTGCACTCTCTCTCTTCCTCATGCCCTCACTTACTTCCTGTTCCATACTTAGTCACTGCATTCACTCACTTGTATACAACTCCCTTGCCCCTCTCATGTTGTATACAGTTGCATAATCCCCAAACAATGGTTGAATTATTCCTTCTACCTAGGCCAAATATGACTTTGAAGAAACAATAACATGAAGAATGGTCTTACTTTAATTTCATGACCACTATACTCATGTGAGCCACTGCTGTTGCCATCTGGCAATCCCACCATACACATCGAGTCCATTCATTCTCCTCTCTCCTTGGTGGCTATTGCCTAGCTTTTCCTTCTTAAGTCTTCGCACATTCTTGTCTTGGCTTCTTACTTCGTTGAGAAAATAAAAGGAATCAGAAGAAATATTCCAAAGCTTTCACCACAATATCCTTTAACCGACCGGCGAGTGAGCCCATAGACTCTGCCTTCTCTCCTATCACTTTGGATCAATTGTCCTTGCTTCTATATAAGGCAGTGCCTCTGCTGTACACTATATTTCATAATTTCTTGCACAGTCAAGGTCAATTATCCAGAAGTTTTTCTTTCTCATACATCATTTATTTTTCTCTCTACTGATTCATTCCAAGAAAAGTGGTGCTATTTCACCCAACTTTAAAAATCACAAGACTTTTTGTTAACCTATTCCCCCTCTAGATACTATCCCTTTCCCCCGCTTTCCTGTCAAGCAAAACTTCATTGCATGCAATTCCTCTCCTCCTGTTGTCTTGCAAATCCATTGCATCCACGATTTCACTGTATAACTCCAACAGAAACATCCATCCTCCTTCCAGGACAACTTGCTCTCCTGATTTTCCTCCTACTTCACTGGCTACAGTCTTCTTTTCTATTTTTTCTCATTTCCACAAACTACAAATCTTGCAGAGCCCAGGGCTTGGTATTCAAATATCTCCCTTTCTCTATCTTTATAACTCTCTTGGTGATTCTTTTGGACACATAGATTTAAATACCAATTCTACACTAACAACACTCAAGTATGTACCTCTAGTCTTGACCTCTTCTCAGAAATCCAGTTAGATATGCAGTTATCTACTCAACACTCCCACTTGGTTTTGAACCTCAAACTTAATGAATCTAAATCTAAATTTCTGATGTTTTACTCCAAACCTTCTTCTCCCACATTTTTCTGTATCATAGTAAATCGCCATCCCATGCTTGCTCAAGTCAAAGGCCTTGAAGTTATACGTGACTCATCCTTTCGCTCACCTTTCATATCTAAACCATACAACAATTGAGCCGATTGACTCAAATGTCCGCATATATCCAGAATCCGACCAGTACTCCCCACCTACATCACCATTATTCATGTCCCAAACGCATCATCCCTACAGTCTCCCGAGTGATACCCCCACACTGCTTCTTTTGTCTATAGCAGCTAAAAATGTTATTCTTGATTTTATTTATTTACTTTTAAGAAGTTATTTTTATTTTATTTATTTATTTATTTATTTATTTATTTATTTATTGGCTGCATTGGGTCTTCGCTGCTGCATGCGGGCTTTTTCTAGTTGCGACGAGTGGAGGCTACTCTTCATTGCGGTGCACGGGCTTCTCATTGTGGTGGCTTCTCTTGTTGCAGAGCATGGGCTCTGGGCGCGTGGGTTTCAGTAGTTGTGGCACGCGGGCTCAATAGTTGTGGCTCGCGGGCTCTAGAGCGCAGGCTCAGTAGCTGTGGCACACGGGCTTAGTTGCTCCACGGCATGTGGGATCTTCCTGGACCAGGGATTGAACCCATGTCCCCTGAATTGGCAGGCGGATTCTTATGCACTGCGCCACCAGGAAAATCCCAGAAGTTATTTTTAAAAAGGAGGAAATTTTATTAATCTGCTCAAATGTTACTAATGGCATTCCCTGTCACCTAAATTAAAGCCAATGCCCTTATAATTGCACACAAGGCCCAGCAAGTCTGCCCCCAGCACTTCTGGTAACTCAGCTTCTCCTTCTGGCTCACTTGGCTCTGGCCACATTGAACTCCTTGCTCTTCCCCAGCTGTATTCCAGTGTCAGGACTCTCATATCTCCAACTCTCAGGGCCTGGAGCAAATTTCCACTAGGTATCTTTATATTTTGCACTCTCATCTCTTTCAGATCTTTGTTGAAATTGTAACACTCCAAACCCAATCCTGTACTCACTATTCCTCTTCCTAGCTTCATTTTTTCTATAGCAATAATGCGATCTGTCATGCTATATAATTTATGTATCTATGTATGCATTTGTTTGTTTTTCATTTGTTTGTTTGCCACCCTTTGTAGAATATAAGCGTCATAGGGTAATGATTTTTTCTCTGTTTTTCTCATTGCTGTATCTGATAGGCAAAGAACATGCCTGACACAGAGTAAGCACTTAATAAAAACTCATTGTTGAATGACTGAAAGAATAACGTGAAGCTCACCATTATTTGGATCTGGAACATATTTTGCTTATGATTAAGAATGGGCACCTGGAAAGACACAGAATGAAAACACACTTCTAAATCTCTCAAACATTTTGGATTATATTTTCAAAGGAAGTCAAGTCCATTCTGCTTCTCTTGGAAACTCTTCCAATCATAAGAATGTGGCAAGAATCATCACTCTGAAATGTAAAAATGATTTTTCAGCAAGCCATTAGAATTTGAAGAATATTCTTCAGATCAGTTTCCCTTATGCAGGTGGTAAAACAAAACAAAACAACAGTCTCTATCTTCAAATTCAGGAATGCTAATTTTTGGTATTCAAACAGTTCTGTTTTAAGAATACGGCAAACATACCCAGGGGAAAATTTCTTCACTGCTGTGCTTGCTTTTACAGTTTTAAACACTGTGGTTTTATGCAGAAGGAAACAGAATTTTGTGATGGCAACGACAGGTGAAATAAGATGTGAAAAAATGATATTTTAGATCCTCATATGTCAATAATATAAAATGAGCTGTATTTCAAAGACGTCTTTCATCCAGTTCATACTTCTAGTTGTGTTTTTAAAAGCTACATGAAAAGGAAACAATCTACCCATGCATAAAAAACCCCGAATTCTTAATGAGCAATAGACAATCAGGGTGAATTAACATTGTACTTATTCAAAAGCTTGGTGTAACTGTTAACCTATAAGTTGTAACTGCTTCTCCCACTAATAGATAACTAATCTATATTTTTCTTTTGTCAAAAGTAAGTATGGGGCTTCCCTGGTGGCGCAGTGGTTGAGAATCTGCCTGCCAATGCAGGGGACACAGGTTCGAGCCCTGGTCTGGGAAGATCCCACATGCCGCGGAGCAACTAGACCTGTGAGCCACAATTACTGAGCCTGCGCGTCTGGAGCCTGTGCTCCGCAACAAGAGAGGCCGCGATAGTGAGAGGCCCGCGCACCGCGATGAAGAGTGGCCCCCACTTGCCGCAAATAGAGAAAGCCCTCGCACAGAAACAAAGACCCAGCACAGCCATAAATAAATAAATTAATTAATTAATTAAAAAAAAAAGTATGGTAAACTCCCCTTTAACATAGTTGTTTCATAAATAATCAAATATTTAGTTTAATAGAATGCTAGGTTATATATCATATTTCTCTTACCAATTTCTTAAAACTTAGGATAGAGCATGATGCAATTAACATTACAACTTTCCTGAATGTGTGTAATAATGCAGAAAGTAATACAGGATAATGCAGTCTCTCAGGGCCATCAACGGTCATTCTATTAGAACTTGCAAAAATAATAAATAGAATAATTTTAGATAACAGTGGCCTACTGTGTTACTGTCCATTAATAAGTTGGGAGGTATTTCAGGGTGCAGTTGAAAAGTGAATAGGTATATGCACGTAATATGTTTGCCAATACTAAAGAATTCCTATTGGATCAAATTTGCCTGATTGACTTTTGTAGGGAACTGAAAGTCAAGACACGAAATAGTGTTTATATTTGAAAATGATATTTCTTTGAAGGTTTAAAGTTCCTTTTGGGAACTTCAATAATTTTAAGAGGAGAAATGATTGTTTTCAATGTGCTTAAAATCCATGGTGATAAAGCATACTGACAATCTCTAAGTGAAGCAGGAATGAATGTTAAACCCTACCACGTTAAAAACATACATGGTGATAAGAGCTCATTAGGGGCTAATAGCAACTCTTAGAACATTTTATTCCAAAATGGCAAATTTGGTTAGTCTTTTAGAAAACAGCTTAATTTGTTGAAAAATTGTATGTTACTTTTTCTTTAAAGATGTGGTAGTTGAAATAGGATGATCTTATCACTGCTTTACTCACATTTAGGATAAAAGAATAATATAACGTACAGGATAAAAGTGGTTTTAAAATTTTCTCAAAAATTTCAAATCTACATGATCTCTTTTTATCATCCATTCCTAGAGAAACTATCAAAGAATGAAAAAATATACTTTTAATTCATTTGTGCCTTTTAAAATTTGGATCTGACTTACTCTGTTAAAATGTTAATAATTAGTAATTAATCAACACTAATTGAATGCTTACTATATGCAAGGATTTTGGCATTCAGAGAACAAAAAAGAAGAGAAAAGAATCCCCACTCGCTGTTCTGTTCAGGGCAAAGGATAGCAGGGGATTTTGTGGAGTTATTATGCTAATTGAATACTCAAAGGAAGCTCGAATGTGTACACAGAAAGTGGGAATTGATCCTTTTTAAAATTACTATGCATATACCTGATTTATTACTCAGGCATCCTTTATGCTTCTCAAGTTCTTATTCATTTGTTTGAACTGCTCTGAAAACACTGGAAAGAGAAAATATTGACAAGGTAATTGTTGCTGTTGATACCAGTGTCTTCATACATGCAGAAAGACAAAATTAAACTAAATCTAATAAAATATTGATGAAAGTAAGGAAAATCAGGAAAAAAGTAGCCCAACATGGAAGAGTTGGGGTATGATATTTCTTTTTTTTAAATTAATTAATCAGTTAATTTTTATTTTTGTCTGCGTTGGGTCTTCGTTGTTGCACGCGGGCTTTCTCTAGTTGTGGTGAGCAGGGGCTACTCTTCGTTGCAGTGCGCGGGCTTCTCATTGCAGTGGCTTCTCTTGTTATGGAGCACGGGTTCTAGGTGCAGTGGCTTCAGCAGTTGTGGCTCGTGGGCTCAGTAGTTGCAGCTCGTGGGCTCTACAGCACAGGCTCAGTAGTTGTGGCTCACAGGCTTGTTGCTCCAAGGCATGTGGGATCTTCCCGGACCAGGGCTCGAACCCGTGTCCCCTGCGTTGGCGGGCAGATTCTTAACCACTGTGCCACCAGGGAAGCCCCAATATTTCTTTTAAGTGTGCTAAAAACGTCCCCACAACCACTCTCCTTGGATATTTCTTTGTTGAATTTTATTTACACACATAGTTCAGACAATAAACCTGATATAAAGACCACAGGACCTGAAATGAAAAGCCTTCAGTTTCCCTTTTCTCACTATTAATTATGAATCAGAGTCTGCATATATCAAGGTTTCATAATTTTACCTGTTTAAGTTGAGATTAAATTAATTACATTTGTTCTTCATGGGAATGTTGGACAAACATATAGAATATAGATAAACTGTATAAAGATAGTTTATGTTATTTGAATATGTTAGGATATGTTAACTCTTAAATGAAAAAGAACGTCCAAAATACTTCTGGTGAGCTGGCAATTCAGTTGCATTAATTTTCAATAGGGTTATTGTTCTTATCCCATTTGAGATCTTGCCAAAGAAGTAAATAATATGATCAACAGAGTCCCTTCTACTTCATTCATTGTGTGTGTGTGTGCATGTGTGTACGTACAAACCCTTTAGACGTTTTTTAACCATGACAGTTTCAAAGCTGCTTTCTGTCCCCCGGCCTTATGAGGGTACTTACTCTATTAAGGACAAACAAACAAACCTCAACTGGGCATAAGAATAATTCTAATATGCTTTTATACGGTACTTGCCATAAGACAGACATCTCCATCTGTATATTGTAGACCTGACAATTTAAGAAATACAAATACCTTTCCTCACGTAGCATAATGAGGCAATTCATTGCTATCCAGGTCTCTGAATAATCAGTAGTATTCCTGAAATATGTGCTTGAGGATAATGTGTGTGAAATGTAAACGTAAGAATCCCAATAACTGTTAAAACAGCTGAAGTGTTCACCCTACAGTTATGTACCAGATGTGTAGTACAAATTACTTGGTAAAAGAACTTTCAAACTAAGTTAAATTTGCAGCTAATAACTAGAATGTTACAACTATTTCCCCCTACTTTAACATTAGTTTCATGTCCTTTATTATAAAATCCTGTACACATGTAAATTTCACCTAATTAGATTGGCCCATCAATCTGTTATTCCCCAATTACATAACAAAATAGTCATTGAGTGAGATTTATAGATAAGGTGCTAGAAAATATTCTAAGGTTTCAGAAACCTTTATTTGTGTATTCTAATTAGCAGTTTATTGATCTTAAATGCATAAGGAAATTAACTGCTGCTTAATCTCATAAAATTCACCACTGTGATCCTTTATTACATTGCTTTGATATACATTTTTTAGCAGTTTATATATTAGAGTAATAGCTAGAAGATAAAAAAATTCCATCTCATTTAAATGATAGGTTTTGCCCACTTAGACACTTACCTACCTTATATTAAAATTTTATACTTGTTAATAACCTTTGCTTTTAGTGAATCACTTTAATATTTTTTGTTTTTCTCCAACAACCCTTCCTACTTCCCTCTTTCAGAGAATCTTTCTAATATCCTATCTTTCTCTCAAAAGTCAGATATAAGAATAAATTTCTGTTGAAAGAATAGTTTTTTCCCATATCATCAGGTAATAATGTTCATAAAGCAAATGATATCAATTCAGAGAACATTTATTCAGTCACTTCTGCATGTCAGAAACTAGGTGTAATACTCAGAACAGAAGATGAACTTGAGAATATACAATATAATATTCCAATATTGTTGTCATTTCTCTTTCTATATATATTATACACAATAATATATGTGTAAAATATATAACAACACAATATAATAGTAACATATATATATTATTTTGTTAATTCTACTCCAGCCTAAAGAGTTCTAAAATGATACCCTCTGGGAAGAGAAGTGTAACTTCTCCTGGTCCAAATGCCATCTGGTACTGGGGATACCCTTCAGGAAGTGCTGGTATGTCTTTAGGTTCTTGGGGTTCATATTTAAGGCCTTTACTCCCAAAAGCGCAAATGTAGCCCATTGACTTTTTTTGCAGGGCTTCACTGGAGAATTGTATTCATTTAGGTATTAAAAGAGGAATAGCATCATTTAGCTATTCCAGGAAGCAGTAAGCAGTTTAGAAATTTGAGAAAAGCTTCTTAAGTCTTTACCATTTCTCAGTGTTTATACTGAGCTTCCAGTATAAGTCTATTCCTATAAAAAACTAAACAAACACAGACCACTGATAACAATAAAGACTCTTTAGACTTTCATCTCATAGACATAAAACTTGACCTTTTGGGACTTCCCTGGTGGTCCAGTGGTTAAGACTCCGTGCTCCCAATGCAGGGGACCTGGGGTCAATCCCTGGTCAGAGAACTAGAGTCCACATGCCGCAACTAAGAGCCTGCATGCCACAACTAAAAGATTCCTCATGCTGCAACTAAAGGTCCTGCATGCTGCAAAGAAGATCCCGCGTGCCGCGACTAAGACCCGGCACAGCCAAATAAATAAATAAAATAAGTAAATAAATATTTTAAAAAATCTTTATTTAAAAAAAAACTTGCCCTTTTATACATGTGAGGTATGATTATGAAAACTTGATACTAATTTTCTCATGCAGTGCAAAAGTAGATTTTGAAAGCAATTCCAAACAAGAATATAGCAATATAATATTCCAATATTGTATTTCTCTCTCTCTGTACATATAATACATAACAATTAATATATGTAAAATATATAACAACATAATATAATAGTAACACTTATATATTATTCTTTGTTAATTCTACTCCAGACTTATGAGTATTCTTATTCTAGTAAAACAAAATCCTTAACTGGTTGAAAAAATACTTCTGATATGCTTTGATGTTATTCTAGATTTTGTACTTGTAATATATATATCTAATATATAATATTATTTATTATTATATAGGCAATGGCAGTAACGGAATGACTTTACTTTCTCAGAGTGACTTCCTTAGTTGTCTACTTACTTTGATTTACATGATCCACAGCTGATACTTAGTAAATATGCCCTGGTTTGGCCCTAACAGTTGCTAAAATACAGAAATATTTTTGTACAACTGGTAAACAGCTACTGCTTAAGCTCCCTGAATCTAGTCATGATATGCACTGTACTTACTGTCCTTGGCTCTCCCTACAAATTCCCTCCTCAAATGTCTCCACGTCTCAGAAACTTGGGGGCCCCAAGAAGTTGCTTTAGTGTTGTTTTAGTACACAGCTAGTGTCCTTTCTAAATGGTCAATGTCCATGACATACTTACTGGTGGTTGAATATTTTAACTACCTTTCCTGAAATGTCCTGATACTCTTCATTAAAACCACCACCATCAAGAAAAACAGAAGATACTCTCATGATGTTATAGCGATGGCTTTGTAGAAGCACTACAGTTTTAATATAAACATGCAAAGTAGCCCATATATTTTTAAGGAATAAGAATATGATAGTTCTACAGAGTCTATGACTGAATGATGAGAAAGTTTTCTCTCATATATCACATCTACTATTTCTTTACAAAGATACTGCCCATGGTCCCCTGAATTTGCCACGCATATTTCTGTTTCTGATCTAGGCAAGTTGGATACAATATCCCTATTACCCATTGCTATTGGATAATAATTGTATAAAGCTGCTGAGAATTTGAGTGAAGGCACAGTTTACAGATTACAGCTTAAGGCCAGAAGGAATGGATATACCCAGTGGAATTAAAAAAAAAAAAAAAAAAAAAAGGAAAGATATTAGGACTTTCAGAGATGACCAATTGGAATTAGCACAGCTAAGAGCACCTTCCGGCCCCCACCCCATTTCATTGAAAAATAATTGACATACATCGCTGCATAAGTTTAAAACATATAATGTGATGGTTTATGTATATTGTGAAATGATTACAATAGGTTCAGCTAACATCCATCCTCTCATATACATACAATAAAAAAGGAAACAAAAAGGAGAAAAATTCCTCCTTGTGATGAGAACTCACAGGATTGACTCTGTTAACAATATATCATAGAGCAGTGCTGGCCATAGTTATCATGTTGTATATGACATCCCTAGTACTTAATATCTTATAACACGAAGTTTGAACCTTTTTACCACCTTCCTTCAATTTCGCCTCCTCCTACCCTCCCACAAGTCTGATCTCTTTTTCTATGACTGTTTTTGTTTCTTTTGGATTCCATATATAAGTGAGTTTATACAGTATTTGTCTTTGTCTGACTTACTTCACTTAGCATAATGCCTTCAAGGCCCATCATCTTGTCCCAAATGGTAAGATTTCCTCATTTTTTCTGGCTGAATAATATTCCATTGCATATACATTTGACCCTTGAACAACTTGGGGGTTATGGGCACTGACCCCTACGCAGTTGAAAATCCATGTATAATTTAACGTTGTCCAAGAGTCAACTGTATATACCACAACTTCTTTACCCATTGATCTACAGATGGTTGTTTCCATGTCTTGGCTGTTTTAAATAATGCTGCTAAAAACATGGGTGTGCAGATATCTTTTCAATTTAGTGTTTTGGTTTCCTTTAGATATATTCCCAGAAGCGAAATTGCTGGAACATAAGGTAGTTCTATTTTTAACTTTTTGAGGATCCTCCGTACTGCTTTCCACGGTGGCTGTACCAATTTACAATCCCACCAACAGTGCACAAATGTTCCCTTTTCTCCACATCCAGGCCAGCATTTATTATTTTTTGTCTTTTTGATGATGGCCATTCTAACAGGCATGAGATGATATCTCATTATGGTTTTAATTTGCATTTCCCTAATTACTAGCTATGTTGAGCATCTTTTCATATATACCTGTTGGCATTTTGTATGTCTTCTTTGGAGAAATATCTATTCATATCCTTTGCACATTTTTTAATTGGGTTATTATTATCACTATTTTTAAAACATCTTTATTGTAGTTGCTTTAAAAGGGTGTGTTAGTTTCTGCTGTATAACAAAGTGAATCAGCTATATACATACATATATCCCCATATCACCTCCCTCTTGTGTCTCCCTCCCACCCTCCCTATCCCACCCCTCTAGGTGGTCACAAAGCACCAAACTGATCTCCCTGTGCTATGCGGCTGCTTCCCACTAGCTATTTATTTTACATTTGGTAGTGTGTATATGTCAATGCTACTATCTCACTTCGTCCCAGCTTACCCTTCCTCCTTCCCATGTCCTCAAGTCCATTCTCTACATCTGCGTCTTTATTCCTGTCCTGCCCCTAGGTTCATCAGAACCACTTTTTTTTTTTAGATTCCATATATATATATGTTAGAATATGGTATTTGTTTCTCTCTTTCTGACTTACTTCATTCTGTATGACAGACTCGAGGTCCGTCCACCTCACTTCAAATAACTCAATTTCGTTTCTTTTTATAGCTGAGTAATATTCCATTGTATATATGTGCCACATCTTCTTTAGTCATTCATCAGTCGATGGATACTTAGGTTGCTTTCATATCCTGGGTATTGTAAATACTGCTGCAATGAACATTGTGGTATATGACTCTTTTTGAATTATGGTTTTCTCAGGGTATATGCCCAGTAGTGGGATTGTTGGGTCATATAGTAGTTCTATTTTTAGTTTTTTAAGGAACCTCCATACTGTTCTCCACAGTGGCTGTATCAATTTACATTCCCACCAACAGTGCAAGAGGGTTCCCTTTTCTCCACACCCTCTCTAGCTTTTATTGTTTGTAGATTTTTTGATGATGGCCATTCTGACCAGTGTGAGGTGATACCTCATTGCAGTTTTGATTTGCATTTCTCTAATGATTAGTGATGTTGAGCATTCTTTCATGTGTTTGTTGACGATCTGTATATCTTCTCTGGGGAAATGTCTATTTAGGTCTTCTGCCCATTTTTGGATTGGGCTGTTTGTTTTTTTGATATTGAGCTGCATGAGCTGCTTGTATATTTTGGAGATCAATCCTTAGTCAGTTGTTTCATTTGCAAGTATCTTCTCCCATTCTGAGGGTTGCCTTTTTATCTTGTTTATGGTTTCCTTGAGTTCTTACTATATATTTGCTGTTAAAGCCTTATCAGATACGTGGTTTGCAAATATTTTTTCCGTTCTGTAGGTTGTCTTTTCATTTTGTTGATGGTATCTTTCACTGTGCAGAAGCTTTTTAGTTTGATGTAGTCCCACTTGTTTATTTTTTATTCTTTGGCTTGTGCTTTAGGTATCATATCCAAAAAATCATTACCAAGACCCATGTCAAGGAGCTTTATTCCTATCTTTTCTTCTAAGACTTTTATGGTTAAAGGTCTTACATTAAAGTCTTTAATCCCTCTTGAGCTAATTTTTGTGAGTGGTAAAATATATTGGTCCAGTGTCATTCTTTTACAAGTGAATATTCAATTATCCCAACACCATTTATTAAAAAGCCTGCCTTTTCTCCACTGAGTATTCTTGGTTCCTTTGTCAAATATTAGTTGACCATATATGCTTGGGTTTATTTCTGGGCTCTGGATTCTGTTCCATTGGTCTATACGTATATTTTTATTTCCGTACCATACTGTTTTGATGACTATAACTTTATAACATACCTTGGTATCAGGAAGTGAGATGCCTCCTGCTTTGTTCTTCTTTCTTAAAATTTCTTTGGCTATTTGAGGTCTTTTGTGGTTCCATATAAATTTTAGGAGTGTTTTTTTTCTATTTCTTTAAATAATGCCATTGGAATCTTGATACAGATTGCACTGAACCTATAGATGGTTTTTGGTAGTACTGACATTTTAACAATATTAATTCTTCTAATCCATGAACACAGGATAACTTTCCAATTACTTGTGTCTTCTTTGAGTTCTTTCATCAATGTCTTGTAGTTTTAAGAGTAGAGATCTTTCACCTCTTTAGTTAAATTTATTCCTAATTATTTTATTATTTTTGATGCTATATAAATGGGATTGATTTCATTTTCAGTAAATTTGTTGTTAGTGTATTGAAATGCAAGTGAGTTTTATATATTAATTTTGTATTCTGAAACTTTACTGAATTGATTGATTAGACTTAACAGTTTTTTGGGTGACTCTTTAAAATTTTCTATAAATCATGTCATCAGCAAATAGAGATAATTCTACCTCTTTCCTTCTAATTCTGATACTTTTACTTCTTTTTCTTGCCTGATTGTTCTGGCTAGGACTTCTAGTACTGTTTTTGAATAAGAGTAGTGAGAGTGGAAACACCTGTCCTGTTCCAGATCTTAGAGGAAAAGCTCTCAAACTTTCACCATTGAGTATGATGTTAGCTGTGGGCTTGTCATGTGTTGCCTTTACTGTGTTGAGATATGCTCCTTCTGTTCCTAATTTGCTAAGAGTTTTTTTCATGAATAGATGTTGAATTTTGTCAAATGCTTTTCAATGAGATGGTCATAGGATTTTTTTCTTTCACTCTATTAATGTAATGTAGCACATCAACTGACTTGAGTATGTTGAACAATCCTCGTATCCCAGGGATAAATTCCACTTGATCATGGTAAATGATCCTTTTAACGGGCTGCTAAATTCAATTTGCTAGTATTTTATTGGGAATTTTTGCATTTATATTCATCAGGAATATTGGCCTGTAGTTTTCTTTTCTAGTAGTCTCTTTTTCTGATTTTGGTATCAGGATAACGCTGGCCTCATAAAATGTGTTCAGGAGTGTTCACTCATATTCAATTTTTTTGAACAGTTTGAGAAGAATTGGTGTTAATTCTTATTTAAAAGTGTGGTAAAATTCACCAGTAAAACCATCTGGTCCTGGCGTTTCTTCATTGGGAGATTTTTGATTATTGATTCATACTCCTTACAAATAATTGGTCTATTCAAATTTTCTAGTTCTTCATGATTAAGTCTTGGTAAGTTCTCTGTTTCTAAGATTTTTTTTCATTATTTTCTAGGTTTTTAAGTTTGGTTGCATATAGTTGTTCATAGTAGTCTCTTATAGTCCTTTGAATTTCTGTGGTATCAGCTGTAATGTCTCTTCTTCATTTATAGTTTTGTTGGTTTGGGTCCTTTCTCATTTTTCCTTTGTTAGTCTAGCTACAAGTTTGTCAATTTTGCTTATCTTTTTGAAGAACCAACTCCTAGTTTCATTTATCTTTTCTATTGTTTTTCTGTTCTCTATTTCATTTATTTCTGCTCTAATCTTTATTATTTCCTTTCTTCTGCTATCTTTGGTTTCGGTTTGTTCTTCCTTTTCTAGTTTCTTAAGGCATAGAGTTATGTTGTTTATCTGGGCTCTTTCTTGCTTCCTTTTTTTTTTAATTTTATTTATTTTTTTATACAGCAGGTTCTTATTAGTTATCTATTTTATACATAATTGCATATATATGTCAATCCCAATCTCCCAATTCATCCCACCACCACCTCCCCCTTCTTGCTTCTTAACGTATCCACTTATTGCTATGAAATTCCCTCTTTGAATTGCTTTTGCTGCATCCCACAAGTTATGGCATTTGTGCTTCCATTTCTGTGTGTCTCAAGAATCTTCTTTATTTTCCCTTAATTTCTTCTTTGATCCACTGGTTTTTCAGAAGTGTGTTTAATTTCCCTGTGTTTCTGAATTTGCCAATGTTCCTCTTACTATTGATTCTAGTTTCATGTCACTGTGGTCAGAGAAGGTACTTGGTGTTATTTCAATCTTCTTGAATTTGTTAATATTTGTTTTGTGGCCTAACATATGGTCTATCCTAGAAAATGTTTCATATGTGCCTGAGAAAACTGTATTCTGTTGTTGTTGGATAGAATGTTCTATATATGTCTGTTAGGTTCATTTGGTCTACAGTATTGTTTAAATCTGTTGTTTCCTTACTGATTCTCTGGATGATCTATCCATTGTTGAGAGTGGGGTATCAAAGTCCCCATCTATTATTGTATTATTGCTTATTTCTCCTTTTAGCTGCATTAGTTTTTGCTTTATATACTTAGGTGCTCTAATGTTGGGGCATAAATATTTACAATCGCCCCTTTTTCATTATATAATGACCTTCTCTATCTCTTTTTCCCACTTTTAGTTTAAATTCTATTTTGTCTAATATAAGTACAGGTACCCCTGCTTTTTTTGGTTACATTTCAAGTAATTATTGAGGGGTAACAGCTTACTTTTGCCATTTTGTTAATTGTTTTATGTTTATTTTATAGATCCATTGTTCTTTGTTTCTTATCCTGCTGTCTTTTTTGTGTGTGTTTTGATATTTTTTGGTATCAGTTTACTTTGACTTCCTTATTGTGTTCTTTTGCGTAATTACTACAGGTTTTTTCCTTGTGGTTACCACGAGGCTTACAGAAAATAACTTCAACATATAACACCCAATTTTAACCTAATATCAACTTAATTTCAATAGAATTCATAAACTTTACATTTTATTTCTCCTCCCTGTCACATTTCAGGTTACTGCTGTTACAATTTACATGTCTTTTTTATATTGTGTCACTAATAAAAAATTATTGTATACTTATTTTTTCTACATTCTCTTTTTCTAACTTTTAAACTAGAGTTGTAAGTGAATGATGCCACACTATTACCATATTGTAGAATCTAAATATAACTATATATTTACCATTACGAGTGATATTTACATTACCTGTTTACGTTTTTATGATGTTACTAAGCATTCTTTTACTTCTACTCAAAGAACTCCCTTTAGCATTTCTTATAAAGAAGGTCTGATGATAATGAACTCCCTTAGCTTTTGTTTGTTCAGGAAAGTCTTTATTATTCCTTCATTTCTAAAGAACAGCTTTACTGGGTATAGAATTCTTGGTTAACAGTTATTTTCTTTCAATATTTTTGAATTTGTCATCCCATTCTCCCCTGGCCTGAAAAGTTTCTGTTGAGAAATCTGCCAGTAGTCTCACTGGGGTTCCTGTGTATGTAACTTCTCTCTTGTCTCTTGATGCTCTTACAATTCTTTCTTTGTCTTTGATTTTCAACAATTTAATTATAATGTATCATGGTGTAGCCCTATTTGGGTTTAACCTATTTGGGGTCTTTTGGACCTCAGGGATCTGGATGTCCATTTCTCTTTGCAGGTTTGAGAAGTTTTCAGCCATTATTGTTTTAAGTATACTTTCTGTCCCTTCTCTTTCTCTTCTCTTTCTAGAATTCCCATAACATAAATATTGTTTCTTTTCATTGAGTCCTATAATTCCCTTAGGCTTTATTCACTCTTTTGCTCCTCCAATGGATAATTTCCAATGTCTTGTCCTCCAGGTTACTGCTTCTTTCTTCTGTATGGTCGAGTCTACTTTCAAAACTTTCTACTGAATTCTTCAGTTCAGTTACTGTATTTGTCAACAACAGGATATCTTTTTTTTTTTCTTTTATGATTGCTATTTCCTTGTTGAACTTCTCATTTTGTGCACTGTTTTCCTAATTTGGTTTAGTTGTTTGTCTGAGATTTCCTGTAGTTCACTAAACTTCCATAACAGGATTATTCTGAATTCTTTGTCTGACAATTCATAGATCTACATTTCTTTAGGGTCAGTTATTGGAGCTTTATTATTTTCCTTTGGTGGTGCCATAGTTACCTGATATTTCATGATCCTTGATTCCTTACATTGTTATCTGCACGTTTGAGTAGTTGGGCTCCTTTTCCAGATTTTACAGGTTTGTTTAGGCAGAAACTGTTCTACACCAATCAGCTCAGTTTGGGTTTCTGCGTATGTCTTTTGGTAATGTCCTTGGGCAGGGGGCCTGCTATTATGGTCTATTTTTGGATGAGGCAACAGTTTTAGCTCTGAAGATTGGGGGATGTGGTTTGTGCCTCTGGATGAGAACAGTTGGATACACTGCTGGCTTGGTTTCCTACCCAAATGAGCCTGTAGGGTGGGCTCTACAGTTGCCTACATTCTCTGGTCAGGCTTACTAGATGGTCAGGACTGGGTACTATATTCAGTATTAAACAGAGCCATGAATTAGCTTCCCTGCCCTGGTAGAGAAACAGGATGGGACCCAGGGTCTGTACAACTCATTGTTTGGGGAGCTGAATCTGGCCAGAGTGTGCGCTGTCCCCTGATCTGGTGAGGCCACTGGTTTTGCTCTGCATATGGGGGAAGATACAGGCAGAACTCTCAGTTCAAGTTAATAGCATCTTTTAAACTTTCACTTTGGTTGACTTAACTCAGGTCATTTTTGCAATGCTGATTTGAGATTTTGGGTTCATTTTTAATGAGTTCTGTATCTTCAAATTATAATCCTGGCCTGGAAACGAGAGACCTCTTAAATCAAACTAGGTAAATGTTAAGGAAATTATATAATTCCAAAGCAAGGCACAAGAGCATTTGTTGAAAAATGGAATTCTTTGGTTCCCTAAATGGGGTCAATCAGGGGGTAATTATGAGGCAGATTAAAAATATTTTTGTTAGCTCCATAGACCCAGACCAAGAGGCAGGGGCCAAAAACAGGAGACCAAGCATCCTGACAATTAGCAATCCAGTTCCTGTTTTTATTTTTTTATTTACTTACTTATTTATTTATTTTAAATTCTATTTATTTATTTTTGGCTGCATTGGGTCTTCATTGTTGCATGTGGGCTTTCTCTAGTTGCGACGAGTGGGAGCTACTCTTCATTGCGGTGCGCGGGCTTCTCATTGCAGTGGCTTCTCTTGTTGCAGAGCACAGGCTCTAGGCACACGGGCTTCAGTAGTTGTGGCTCGCGGGCTCTAGAGCGCAGGCTTAGTTGTTCCACGGCATGTGGGATCTTCCTAGACCAGGGCTTGAACCTGTGTCCCCTGCATTGGCAGGCAGATTCTTAACCACTACGCCACCAGGGAAGCCCCAGTTCCTATTTTTATTGATGAGGAAATAAATACACCTTTACAGCATGGCTGTATTTTTGGAAAACACTGTCTGGTTTTTTTTTGTTTTTTTTTTTTTTTGAGTCCACTTTTAATATACTTTTAAAATCTATTTCCCAATTAATAGCTTTCAGGAAGGAACTTTTAAGCAAACTTCAGACACTTTTTCCCTCTTATTCTCTGTTTACAATTTGTTACTTTCTCTGTGGGGAAAGTAAAACCAAGAAAAATCAAAATACAAGTGTTATTTACATGATCAGCAGACTACTTCCTCAGTACATGATATTATAGAAATGGATGTTCCTGAACCAAAACCATAAAAGGTTTTTATTATATTTCTGAAAACATTTGTTTCCTTAGTTCTGTTTTTCAGAGAGCTCTTTCCCTAAATCTTTCAGATAATGGATCACACTGTAAGATGTCACCTCAAGCTAACACACTCATACATCACTGTGCTCTTCACAGTGCAAGTGCTAAAAACGGATAAGGCACCAGAGATTGAATGACATGCTCTCATTAAAAACAGACATACCACTGACTTCTTTTGAAAATTCTTCTAAGGTAGGTACACTAGTTGAAAAGAAGTTTGAAATGTAATTTTCAAACATTTCTATTTAATTATGGCAAGGCTCAATGTGTAGCACTGCTTGGTCCTATGGTTTTATGAAGAAAAGTTTCAAACTTGAGTTTCTCCCATTAGATCATTAAGCACATCTCTAATTTAGCTCTTTCCTCAGATTCACTTATGCTTCGCAGATTGAATCCATCCCCACCCCCACTTATAAGTAGTAAAATGTATGTTTTTAATTGCTCTTTAAATTTCATAAACCAAAATAACATATGGTTGTTTACAAAGATCTAATTAGCATATTTACCTAAATATGCTTTTCATGGTTCTAGAGACATTAAAATTAAAATGCAAATTATAATTTGCATATGAGAACTAAGCGAGGACAACTTTAACCACACTGCCTGCAGGCGTATGACTCCCCATGCTCTTAGCTTGCCATCTTTTTGGATCCTACCCTGAACAAAGAAGGCAAAGACTTTATCTACAAGTTAGAAGCCTTCATTCTGTGGTCTGTTAATTCAGTATTAACAAAGCTGAGGCCTTTAAATACATATTATTAATATAGCGAAGAATCAACTCAGATATCCAGCATCTTTTGATTAATGCCATAAAAGAAACCAATAACAAAGAGAATAATCATTAGAGAAGAATAAAGCTCAATTATTAGTAAAATAATTCTAGCATAATTAATATGTAGGGAGATGGGTCCAAAACGATTTTCTGGAGAAGATATATCTTCAGAACATTTTCAAAGTCACCTAAACCATAGTTTGGTATTAGGCATAGGTATAAGACAGCTGGAAGGGAGTAAAAACTTTTGGAGAGTTGAGTTTTGATGAGCTTAACTGAAGACTCATGTAGCAATCCTGGGAAGGTATGTGTATAAAATAACAGAATTCAGGGCAAGTTAGAAAGGAACCACCAGTTGGTAGTTAAAACCATGACTGGTTATCAATTTTTGGAATACATATGGTTTATTTGAAAAGGTGCAAAATTATACCTGAGATATTATTAATTTTATTATATATCCTAAAGGATGATGAGGTTTAAAAAGCAATTTGTGTTGCCATGGTGCTTGTAAATCTAGAAGGTTTTAGGGAAGTGCAGATAATAGTAGCTAACACTAAACACTAGTGCTAAGCACTTTACATACATTATTTCCATTTAAGCCTAACAACAATCACATCCTTCTGTTTGAACAAAATTAGTCATCATATTTCTGACTTTCAATACAGACATGATTCATGTAATTTTTTCTTTTGTAACTTCTGTATGGAGAGAAAAGAGGAACTCTAAAGAAACTGAAGCCAATAGAATTACTCACTAGAAAAAAAACAATATCAAAAACAGTAGCAACTACCATTTATTAGCAAGGCACTGGGCTAACTGCTTTATATATACTATCTCATAACGCACTATCTATTATCTCACACAACATACATGAAGCTGATATCATCACCCACAGTTTACAGAGAAGGAAGCTGATACGCTGAGGAATTATGAACATGATGACATATCTTCAATGCAAGTGGCATTGGTTAGAGCCAAGCTTTAACCCAGTTTTGCCTAATTCCAAAATCTGTTCTTAACCTCTTGTTATGGATTCAACTGTATCCTCTCAAAAGATATGCCCAATTCCTAACCCCTGATTTCTGTGAATGTGACCTTGTTGGAAATAGGGTCTTTGCAGATGTAATTAAGTTAAGGATCTCAAAATAAAACCATCTGGATTTAGGATGAACTGTAATTCCAATGACTGGCGTCTTTATTAGAAAAAGGAGATTTGAGACACACAGAGACACCGAGGAGAAGTCATGTGAAGATGGAGGCAGAGATTGGAGTGATGTCCTCACAAGCCAAAGAATGCCTGGACCCACTGGAAGCTGGAAGAGGCAGGGAGGATTCTCCCTGGGAGTCTCTGAAGGAAGCCTGGCCCTGCCAACACCTTGGTTTCAAGCTTTGGGCCTCTAGAATTGTGAGAGAATAAATTTCTTTTGTTATAAGCCACCAAGTTTATGGTAATTTGTTGTGGCAGCCCCAGGAAACTAACATGGCCCTGTAAAAGGAATAATTTCTTAAGGTGAAAGATGACAAGAAAGTAGAAAAAAACAGCTGATCATGCATATTACTATAAGACACATTGAACTCAAGAAAGTCTTCAAAGAACAAATTCAATGTTTAAGGACTTTTCAAATATCAACTAGAGAATCTTAACTCTAAACAGGGAAAATCTAACCTTCCTTACATGTGAAAAATAAGTGACAACGTTTATTTTATATTATGATGTACAAGATCCAACTAGCAATGTAAATTTCTTTGGATCTTATCATGGTGAAGATAATCACCTGAACTCTATCACATTTAAACAACCATGTAAAATACGTTTTCTCCAAGATTCCGCTATCTAATATCTTAAAAACTCAGCAAGGCACTTTAAAATACTACTTATACGAATACCTCTCTATAAGTAATATTGTATTGTTATACTGCTCATTTTTTTTAACAACAGAATGAGAACTTTCTTTACAAGGAAAAACTCTAATACCATGTCTTTTCATTGCCTGCAGCTTTAAACATTTTCAGAGGCAGAAAGTATTGTAATAGTAGTTTGCAAATGAAGTGGTTTGTAAACCTTAAACTGCAATTTTCTCCCAAACAAAACACCAACAACTAAAAAAAATATCTCTAAGGAGAGATGAAACTGTAAAGTCCTTTATTTGGTATTCATATGTTGCTGGGTATGTTTTTAACAACAACAAAAATCCTCCATTTAAACAGCTTTTACATCTTTCCACCAAAATCTTTTCTTCTATATTATCTGCCCGCAATGGGAATGAGGCTTAGCATCTCATGCTAGTCCAATTATTCAGATGCATTATTCATTTCCTTTCTGTTTATGTATTTCATAGTTTGAAATTTCCTTTTAGAATAAATAAAAGTAAATAGTCATAGCTACAATATATCTCTTGTTTATTAAACCTCTCTGAAAAAGCCAGTGCTGTTAATGATACACCACTTACCTTTAACAGTATTCAGATGTATTTTAGCACATATTTTACTATTTCATCTCATAAGGCTTCATTTTTTTAAAAAGCTTTACCTGATTATTATATCACTTAATATATATTGAAAATTATTTTTTACTTTGAAAGTCATAAGGAAATACAGGTCGCCTTTGATTCCTATCTCTTCAGCTTCCTCTGATTTTTTTAAATGATTCATTTAAACTCATATTATTAACTTAAAACATAGTCTGATTTCAGTTGATCTGCCTCTGGAAATTTCATATCCCCATCTCCAGTCTGGTCATTCTCCCCATTTGCTCCCTGGAACTATGGTTAGTGCCACCCTAGGGCTGCAGTAATCAGCAAGAGCAGCAGGTTTTAACTTAGATTCGACTGGAGCGAAGCACAGCATGTGGCTGAAGGAGGGGGGACAAGAGGCAACAGTAGTTTCTCAGCGGGGTAGTAGGATAATGAGATTATTTTTTCTTGTACAGCTAGGACTCAGCATGCTCTAGTGGAATGAGGATGAGCTTCACATTCATTCCAACTTATTCCCAACTGCGGATTTACCCTCTCCATGAATAGGTACTTCACTTCTCTGAGCCTCATTTTTTACTTGGTTGGAAAATGGGAATAAGGATGTTGCAAGGATTAAATAAAATAATGTAATAGTAGCACAGCACTCAGAACAGGGGTGATACCCAGTTACACGGTAATTACCTTCAGTGAGCTCCTGCACTCCCACAGCTTTGTATTTTCCTTCTAGAAAAGATAATGCCAACAGCAAAACCACAACAGTATATCAGAGTGATCAGATGGCTGTATAAATCATACTTCATGTGGAATTCATAAAACAACAGAAATTTTAAAGACTTAAGCCAGTTGCTTTGTTTAATAACACTGCTGGTTATTGGCAAATGTGTAGTAGAATCAAATCCAGTGATTCCTAGTCTGGAATAGGAGTCTTCTTCCTATTATTTTCAAGTCATAAAAATTACTGATCAGAAAAAAAAAAACCACTACCTCTAATGATGGTTGCTATCTATTATTATTACATGGCCAAGGGCAGAACACATGCTGAAATGTAAATATTTTTTATTTTGTGGATTCAGGATCAAACTTGGTTTTAGTTAGCTTGGAATCCAGCTACATTCAAACCAAAGCTATGAGATTTTTTGAAACAGAAGCAGCAACATTGTGAAGAAGGAGAAGGAGGAGGAGAAGGAGAAGAAGGAGAAAATACAAATAAGAATGGTCTTGTGAATTTTAAGCCATGATGGTGCCTCGACAGTGGACAGCAGGTTCCACAGTGAATACACTAAAGCTGAATATTTCAGGAATAGCTCTCTGAAAGCAGGAAGGTAATGTTTTGAAGTCTGAAGAGCATCTAAAAATGTGATCTGTCTTATACGTATATTTTAACAGGAAACTATATATTTAAAAAATAGAAACCAAAAGAGCAGCTTCCTGGATTACTTTCTCAAGAAGTCATTTACTAGCTTTAAGTCTCTCTAAAGTGTTTGCTGAGAAGTCAGTCCAAATTTTCCAAAGAATACTTTCTGAATTCCCTGAACCTCTAAAAAGTATTCCCTGTTATGTTAACTGCTTTGCCACATGCCCTCCTCAATCCAAAGAAAAAGAAGGAGGAGGAGGAGGGGGAGGGGAAGGGGGATGGGGGGAGAAAGAAAGATGAAAGAAAGAAAGATAGAAAGAAAGAAAGAAAGAAAGAAAGAAGGAAAGAAGGAAAGGAAGAAGAAAAAAAGAGAGAGAAAAAGAAAAAAAGAAAAAAAACTAGAAATTATAAGGAAGACAAAAGTTTAATACAAAAGCCTCTAATAGTGGGTCATATTTAATGTCATTTTCTGACTGTTTACTGTGTTATCCTGTTTAAACAATTCAAATTTAGAAAGTTTAACGGGATATTTGTGTTTTATTTATATTCGAATAAGTAGATAATTTGTGGTAATTCCTATTAACTTTTTGGTATCAGGAATGTGGTCAGGACTATATCTCCCTATGACACATTTTTTCCTATGAAAATAAAATCAGATTTGACACATCACTTCAATTTACAACACCTTGACCAGGAATTTATCCCACCTTAATGCTAAGGATTCCCTTCAATGATTTCATCCTGGCATTTTAAAGTACTTAAAAAAAATCTCTTGAGTATCCAAACCAGCATTCACGTCAGACCAATATATGATTTTCTAATGAATTCTCTACAAAAAGGAGACACAGATGCCCAGACGGCTTCCCTTAATTTGCGGAAACAAATTTTTCCCTTTTAATGGACCTTCATATTGGGCTGGCCAAAAGGTTGCTTCGGTTCGGTTTTTTTCGTAAGA
This sequence comes from Balaenoptera musculus, assembly GCF_009873245.2. Classification (NCBI taxonomy): domain Eukaryota; kingdom Metazoa; phylum Chordata; class Mammalia; order Artiodactyla; family Balaenopteridae; genus Balaenoptera; species Balaenoptera musculus. Next base: position 8,554,528 of record NC_045793.1, read on the forward strand.
TGGCTCTAGTAGCACATAGTTGTCTTTAACTTCATTTGAAACGATTTTTTTAGATTGTATGTGACAGCTATCATATCAGCGTGCATTTTTTAAAAAACTTATCAAAATTGGTGAATTTTTGTGTAGCCAATTTAATACTGAAGATGGAAGAAAAAAGCAACGTTTTCAGCATATTATACTATATTATTTCAGGAAAGGTAAAAACGCAGCTGAAAAGCAAAAAAAGATTTGTGCAGTGTATGTATGGAGAAGGTGCTGTGACTGATCGAATGTGTCAAAAGTGGTTTGCAAAGTTTTGCGCTGGAGATTTCAAGCTGGAAGATGCTCCACAGTCAGGTAGACCAGTTGAAGTTGATACGATCAAATCGAGACATTAACTGAGAACAATCAGTGGTATACCACGTGGGAGATAGCCGACATATTCAAAATATCCAAATCAAGCGTTGAAAATCACTTGCAACAGCTTGGTTATGCGAATCGCTTTGATGTTTTGGTTCCACATAAGTTAAGCGAAAAAAACCTTCTTGACCGTATTCCTGCATGCGATTCTCTACTGAAATGTAATAAAAATGTTCAGTTTTTAAAACAAATTGTGACAGGCGATGAAAAGTGGATACTGTACAATAATGTGGAACAGAAGAGATCGTGGGGCAAGTAAAATGAACCACCACCAACCACACCAAAGGCCAGTCTTCATGCAAAGAAGGTGATGTTGTGGTGGGATTGGAAGGGAGTCCTCTATTATGAGCTCCTTCCGGAAAACCAAAGGATTAATTCCAACAAGTACTGCTCCCATTTAGACCAACTGAAAGCGGCACTCGATGAAAAGCGTCTGGAATTAGTCAACAGAAAACACATAATCTTCCATCAGGATCATGCAAGACCGCATGTTTCTTTGATGACCAGGCAAAAACTGTTCCAGCTTGGCTGGGAAGTTCTGATTCATCCGCTGTATTCACCAGACATTGCACCTTCGGATTTCCATTGATTTCAGTCTTTACAAAATTCTCTTAAATAGAAAAAAATTTCAATTTCCTGGAAGACTGTAAAAGGCACCTGGAACAGTTCTTTGCTCAAAAGGACAAAAAGTTTTGGGAAGATGGAATTATGAAGTTGCCTGAAAAATGGCAGAAGGTAGTGGAACAAAAGGGTGACTACATTGTTCAATACACTTCTTGGTGAAAATGAAAAATGTGTCTTTTATCTTTACTTAAAAACCAAAGGCACTTTTTGGTGCACCCAATACTATCCGCTACGGCTAATGAGCTGAAGGTTGAATCACCAGTCCTGTAGGCAGGTGTAGCCCATATCCTGGGACAAGCACACACTGGTCCATTAAGTTTCGGGCCATCCCGTTCTAGTGAGCCTATCCTTCCCTTTAGCAGGGACTGGGTCACTGCCAGAGGAGCTAATGGATGGATTAAGTCTTTAGAGCCCCACAGAAAATCCCTGGACTCGAGCTTCACCCACCATATCGTGATGAATACTAGTGTTCCACGTGTTATTAGCTGTTCCGTGGAAACATTTTAGGAAACATTCCATATTGCATTCTACTCTCAGGAATTCAAAATGCTTGTTAGAGTAAAGTAAATCAACCCAGTTATTCTGACCAAATAACTTTTTAATTCTGAGACGAACATCATTGGACACTAACTTTTTGTGAGAGATAATTTGAAAAATGCAGCTCTTTGGTGTGTGATTATAGCTGAAGGGCCAGTTTTCGCTATTGAGATCAAAGGAAGCTAGACACAAGAGAGTACCTATAAAGTTCAACAACAGGAAAACACACTGGTGGTTTCAGAATTCAGGAAAGTAGTTGCCCTGGGGGAAGTAGGTTCTGAAAGGGTGGTCAGGGGCTCTGCTGGGACACAGTAATATTTCATTTTTTGGTCTGGGTCCTGGTTGCCGGAGTATATTTACTTCGTGAAAAGTAATCAAGCTTTATGCCTATGATTTTTACACATACCTCGATGGATATTATACTTTAGCAAAATTTGACTTTAAGAAAAGAGGTGCTTTGAGGTGGAGACAGGACTTGGGGTGAGACCTGTGGGCCACCTGGCACCTACACTCTGTGGGAGAGAGGTCAGGAGCTTACGAAGGTAGTGTAGGGCACTGGCTAAGAGCGCTGGGTTCACAGCCAGATAGAACTGGATTTGAATCTCTGTTTCTTGGCTCCTGGCTATGTTAGCAACAGGAAGAGCCAAAGATGAGGCCAAAAATACAGCCAGGGGCCAGACCATGAGAGACTCTACACTCAAGATAAGGAGTTTGGTTTTCATTCTAAGTGTGATGGGAAGTTATACCTATTTACAGCATAGGTCCAAGGAGATTTCATAGGAATCAAAGCAGAACAGGAGCTGTACTATACTGGTAGAGAGACAACAAAATCTCTAAATGCTTCACTTCATGTTCTACACAATACACATCCTTATTGTGAAGGAGAAAAAAGACTGAACTGAATTCTGAGAATAAATCTGAAAATTGTGGCAGAAAACCAAAAGGATGCAGGGAGAGCAAGACCACACGATCTTGCGACAGATTCTTCACATCATGTAAGAGCCTGCAGAGCCAGCAGCAGGTTTAGAAACAGGTGAAATGTTATTTTGGGGTGAAAGGAAATATCTTTGTCTTCACGGCAGTCAGAGACCCTGCTTTCTCTCCATCCCCCTCCCACCTCAAAAAAAGATAAAAAACTTTTAAAAAAACCCTCTCACTGTCCTCTCACTGCCGTCATAGACAAATAGCCAAGTGAAATATTCTCTTCTCCATGCTGGCAGATGACCTAAAATCATTTAGCATTATTCCTTTGCCAGATGTGCACTTAATAGAAATATAATGTTCTTACTTGGTCATACCCACTTGAAAATAAATAGGATTTTATAATGATAATCATGAAAATTGAAATACGTATATTGTACAATGAGATAAAACCTCCCCCAATCTAGCAGTTTACTTTAAAAGAAAAAGGCACTAATAATACATAATTGAAACTAACAATGAGGATGACAATTTAAAAGTATAAAATGAAAAATATAATTTGACTCAATAGAAAAACTGTATCCTTATTTGACAATTGTAAATAATAGAGTATGTTGAGAAATCACCGTATTGAGTGAGAATAAGATGGATCAAGAAATTTTGTTCAACCAGATTAGCACTGTTATAGCTTTCTAAAAAATCCCCAAACATATAAAGGATTTTTGCAGAGAAATAAAATTGGAGCTGTGCTTGTATTACAACAAAAGAAAACCAACCATTATGTTGACTTCTAGGAACTTTGACATATGTGCTAATAAAAAAATATTGTAAGAACTAGTATAATACCCATTAGGTTCTATTACCTCTATAGACATATAAACAGGCAATTTTTGTTCTCAGAGAATATGAGAAACAGTTGCATAGTATTCTTACTGTAACTGTGAGGTATATAAAATATAAACATTGATAAAATATGCTAAACCTATATCTTCTCACTATTAAAAATTATCTCGTGCTAAACTGACTTTACGAACTGATCACCTTTTAATTCTTAGGGGCAAGATGAAAAATTTAATCAATTAGTTCTGATTACATATTCTCTGACCTTTCAACACAAATACAAGAATGGAACCTGAGAGTCACATTTCTTTCTTTTTACATTAATTGCTGGGTATGCTTCTCAGCGAGGAAAAAAGAAATGAACGTTAATTTTTGGTGTCATCACAGATAGAAAAGAAAACCTGTTTTTACATTTCCAGTGTCATCACTTCACACATTAAAATTAAGTGACAACAAACACTCCAACCTCTCTTTAACAAGCAAGCATCTTGGGTATACCTTAGAACATGATGACCCAGAGATACTATCAGTGTGGTGTCCAAAAGAGAGTGTGGCTGTCAGAGTCCACATGTGCCTTTGAGCACTGGTTTTGCCAGTGAGTAGCTTAAGGGCACTCCTAGCACATTCTAAACCCACCAGAACCTCATTTTTCTTATCCATATAACATCACTAATAATATCTACCTCCTAACATTCTTCGAATGATAAAACAGATAACAAAAACCAGAAAACATGAAGTTGTCTAGCAAAGAGTTGACATTATATAAATATTATTTTCCTCCTTTCCCTTGTATACAGAAAGGAAACTTAACAATACTATGGTATTATTTATTCACAATACAACTGTCAAAGTAGCTGCTCTTCAAAGTAGAGTCTTAGGAACTGGACATTAAAGCCACATGATTTGAAGTAAGATGATGAATCTTATTCTTGTTTTTTAAAGACAGTACATTGTTCTGTAAGATGAAAGATGATGGATGTGTTTGCTAGGGCTGCCATAACAAAACTCCACAGACTGGGTGCCTTACACAATGGAAATCTATTTTCTCACAGCTCTGGAGGCTGGAAGCCCAAGACTAAGGTGTTGGCAGGTTTGTTTTTTCCAAGGCCTCCCTCCTTGGCTTGCAGATGGCAGTCTTACTACTGTATCCTTATGTGGTCCCTCCTCTGTGTGCTTTCCTGTTGTCTCTCTGTGCCCTAATCTCCTTTTCTTATACGGACAACAGTCATACTGGATTTGGCCCACCCCATCAGCCTCATTTTAACTTAATTACCTCTGTAAAGGTTCTATCTGCAAATAGTCACATTCTGAGGTGCTGGGGTTAACAGATGAATTTGGGGGACACAATTACAGGCACACGAATTACAGTGTGTCAGGGATGTAGGAATAATTTCAATATTTTCAAATACTTAAATAATTTTAATACTGAGAAGGAACAAATTGATACTTTATTAGAGAAGTTTTCTCCCCTATGGCATTATTTAAGGTGAACAATGATTCCTGTTAAACATCACTCACTATCCATCCCCAGTCCTTCAAAGCATGAGCTCCTCCCTCCCCCACTGTCTTTACTCTGAATATTTGGAACAATCTTGGAGTATCACTTACAACTGATTTAAAAAATAAGTTACTTCATACCATATCTACTGTAGGTAAAAAGACCTCCTAGTATCATGGGACATTTCAGGGATGACCTGGCCCATGACAGCAGCTGTACTCTCTGCTTTGGGCATTTCAGGGATGACCTGGCCCATGACAGCAGCTGTACTCTCTGCTTTGGGTTGATGCTCTTTTGTACATATCCTGTCTTTTTTTTTCTTTACCTTCAGCTAAGGCTGGGAATCTTAACCTGGCAGCTGTGGGTGAGGGTTAGGAGAGCCCGTTGCTCCCCTGAAATGTACACAAAATGATGTGTGGACCCGTGTCATTTTCCTGTGGAGATGCTTTACGTGTCTTTGCAGATCATTGAAAGCGTTTTGTGTTCTATCCTCCAATCATTCAACTACTGCTTATTATGGTAACGTATATTACTATGTGCTAGGCACAGTTCTCCATGCTGGTTAACACAGTGATGAACTACAGAGACAGCAGCCCTGTCCTTATGGAGCTAACATTCTCTATCAGAAAAAGGCTAGTTGCTTTACATTGTTGTGTTAGTTTCTGCTGTATAACAAAGTGAATCAGCTATACGTATACATATATCCCCATATCCCCTCCCTCTTGCGTCTCCCTCCCATCCTCCCTATCCCACCCCTCTAGGTGGTCACAAAGCACTGAGCTGATCTCCCTGTGCTATGCGGCTGCTTCCAACTAGCTATCTATTTTACATCTGGTAGTGTATATATGTCCATGCCACTCTCTCACTTCTTCGCAGCTTACCCTTCCCCCTCCCCATGTCCTGAAGTCCATTCTCTACGTCTGTGTCTTTATTCCTGTCCTGTCCCTAGGTTTCAGAACCACTTTTTTTTAGATTCCATATATATGTGTTAGAAAACAGTATTTGTTTTTCTCTGACTTACTTCACGCTGTATGACAGACTCTAGGTCCATCCACCTCACTACAAATAACTCAATTTTGTTTCTTTTTATGCCTGAGTAATATTCCATTTTATACATGTACCACATCTTCTTTATCCATTCATCTGTCAATGGACACTGAGGTTGTTTCCATGTCCTGGCTATTGTAAATAGAGCTGCAGTGAACATTGTGGTTCATGACTCTTCTTGAATTATGGTTTTCTCAGGGTATATGCTCAGTAGTGGGATTGCTGGGTCATATGGTAGTTCTATTTTTAGTTTTTTAAGGAACCTCCATACTGTTCTCCACAGTGGCTGTATCAATTTACATTCCCACCAACAGTGCAAGAGGGTTCCCTTTTCTCCACACCCTCTCCAGCATTTACTGTTTGTAGATTTAAAAATATATATATATATATGTACATAACAGAAAAATTTACCATTAGTGACATTTAATGTATTCACAATTTATACAGCCATCACCACTATCTAGTTTCTGAACATTTTCATCATCCTGAAGGGAAATCCTGTACCCATTAAACAGTTACTCCTTGTTTCCCTCTCCCACCACCTCCCACCCCAGGGAGCCACTAATCTGTTTTATGTCTTTAAGGATTTACCAACTCTGGTTATTTCAATAAATGGAATCATATAGTAAAAAAATAATAATAATAAAGAAAAAGGCTAGGAAGCCCTAATCTACAGTTTAAAGTAATTTGTTATGGCTGTTCTCCTTGTATTCCAAAAATGAATAATTACTTTGCTTGATTATTTTACAAATGGATATCTTCTGAGTCATTTATAAGCATTAAGACATTTTATTTGTTATCATTAAAGAAGTAATTATGGGAAATCATGTATACTACCTCTAAAATTGTATCTATATATAAAACTATACATACATATACACACATAAAAATATACTTATATACAAATATGTTATATATATTTGTGTATATATGATTGCATAAAACCTGTTCTGTTTTAAATTATTTCACTACTATGCATTTCCACCTCCTAAATGAAATGGAAAATGTATATTAGTTTAATGCTCTTAATGTCTTAGCAATTACACAGATTTTGCTACACAGAAAACTGGACTTTATTTTTATTCTCCACAGGACTTAGAAAGTCACATAGCACAGATATTCAGCAAATGCTGGTACAAAGAATTAATGAGTTGCAGGTTGGATGAATGGGTAAATAAATGAACAAGTCCACATTTAGAAATAAAGAGTTTTAAGAGCTAAACTCCTTTGTGGTTATACATACAAAGATTATACAGACTAGTAATTCCAGGACACCATTTCACTAGAGAAACACAATTGAAAACCATTTCTTACAGCCAGCATGTTTTTGGCCAGGTTGCTTTCAGCAAACTAAGATGCCTATAAAATGCCTATTATAGACTGAGGGAAAGAACAAACTAGAATGTCCATCATATTAACCTTGCCTATATAAACAGAAGCCATAAACCCTCTGTGGTATTGGGGCCTCTCTCCACAGTGCGTTTCTTGAACGTAGGAGACTTTGTTTAGCCTTTTTTTTAAAAACAACGTTGTAATTATAGGGCTACTTACAGAGTTACATGTAAGGGCCTTTGAAGCAGGAGCATTCAATCGGGCAAAAATCACACTTCTAGACTTGAATAATTTTCTTTAGCATAGAATTTTTAAGGAATAAAATTGAAATGTAGCAAAAATTGTTGGAGTCATGTTCAAATTAATCGAATTTGTTGGCTTTCCTTGGTTGTGTTAATTTGCTAGATAGTTTTAAGTAATCTGATGATAGAGGCCAGTAGGCCTATAGAGATGTTACTAAAATTTTCCAGAACTCTTCTTTTTTTTTTAATGTAATAATTGCGCTAGCCCAAAGGAATAGGAGACACATAAATAGTGAGCTATCAAGCTGACAAGTTAGCGCCAGCAGGAATTCCTAAACCAAATTCTGTGCAGGCTACTCTTAAGGTAAGAAGTGTCCATTACCCACTCACACTCATACAACAGTACCATCTGCTCTTTTATGGTATCACTCTCTTTGCAAAAAAAAGCAGCCTTTAGGGATGGTAGGCCTGATATTTTGCGCTAATTATAAGTTAGATAATTATATCTTGCTTAGCTACATTTCCCAAGTAGTTTTATCTAAATTTCCTGCCTAACTCCTACACCTTAATTTTATCTTCTACTCTAATTCTTACCAAGAACTGCAATGCACCATTAATCCGCCCCTTGATTTGGGAGCAGATGTAGGGACTGTGCCGTCCCATCGGTGGGCTAAATGACCCCTGACAACACTGAGATGTTATCCTTCAGGCCGTGATGGAGATGGAGAATCTGAAACTGGTTTGTAAAGGACAAAGGGTCCTTGAAGAGGGGAGGGTTAAATTTATTGTGCAAAGTGTCTGATGTTGCATTTATATTATAGAAATCAGATTTTGGGGGGGTTGTATATTTGATTAATACATGTGCCATCTGGCTATAGGAGAAAATAAGTTGAAAATTGGTATTGAATTTTCTAAGAAAGGATTAACTGGCCTTTCTTGCAAGCCTACAAGAGCACCAAGACTAAGGTGTATGTTCTGAGAGTTAAGATGATGGACCACATAGGGAGAGGGCCTTGGTACTTTTATTAGTGACACAGATGTGAAGGGCAAATGGCTTTGGTGACTGGAATGTAGGTCCAACTTTCTACTAGGGTAGTGTTATGGAATGGTGCACGCTGGTAGACTAGAGGGTGACTGCTTCAGATCAAAAAGCAATCACTTGGGAAGCAGCTGAATTTGGAAGGTTAGAGCAGAGGAATTTTCTTCAAAGCCTGGTAGTAGCACACTACTACCAAATTCTACTATTAAACAGCTCAGTGAGGCTGCTGTAGTCAGCATGGACCGTGACTTAAAGTGGGGAACTGACCTCTACTGAACTGGGTTAAACATTTTGGCCAAAATTCTGCTTCCAGAAATAAAAGTATACAGCTTAAAGTTAAAAAGCAAGAATGTTAAAAGAGTTACCCAGAAAATGACATATATTCTCTAAAAATTATATCAGGTATGCAATAAAAACATTTGAGTTCTTGAGACAAAGGAAGGGAAAACACTGAAACACTGAAGTTTGAGGCTGGGTTAACAGGTGCATCATATCGAAGACATGGCTGGGAGAGGAGGGAAGGAAAGTACAGGAGAGGGGCCCAGGAGAGCACATACAACATCAGGAAATAGGTTTAGGATAGGTTTATAACAACCGCAACCAGGGCAGCAGAGCCCTGAGCACAGAGGTCTGGACATAAGCACTTCCGTCTTAATGTGCGTGTTTGGTGGGGAGGCGGGCACGAGGATGCCGACAAGGGAGGAGTACGTATGCTTCCATCTGCTCCGCGGCTCCCTCAGCAAAGACCTCAGTGACGGATATTTTCAGGACCAATGTTAGGTACAATGTGATTTCAAAGGCTCACCAGTCTCCCACCCTCCTACTTCTTTCTGGGCAGAAGCTGTTTAAAACACCTTTAATAGGAGATCACCGCCTTAAGGGATCAGGTCTTATTCACTTTTTAATCTCCCACAGAAGTCAGCTTAATACCTTAAAGAGAGTAGATGGTCAATAAACATTAGTTCAGAGAATGAATGAAAAAACGAAGGAATGATGAGCAATTTCAAAATTAAACATGAAGACTTTTAAATACAAAACAATATGTACAAGGAGGTGCAGCGACTAAAACCTTTTTATACTAAAACCTAATTAAGTAACAAATATAAAATGTTTGACAGCAGAGTCTTTCCCGTTTCTGTAGAGAGGATTTTAAACACAGACAATATAAGCACTCGGTCTCATATAAAATTGGGAAGGGGGTAGCAATAAGGGGAAGATTTGTGGACCCTGGGGTGACAAAGTAATCCAAAAATCAGAGCACCAAAACTTTTTCCTATAAGCAGTTGGTCAGAAAACAGATACCTACAGGAAGAGAAAGTTCTCCATTAAAAGGACAAAGGTAGAAAATGAAAGAAAGAAATTGCAAAAGACAGACTTCTTTGAACAATCTTCTTAATGGGTGGCCTTATTTACAACAGTCTGTGCATAAATTAAAGCTGTTCATAGGGGTTTGTCTGGTCCTGAGCAACATGGTATAACTCACCTGACCACTGTTGTTTTGCATGATGCATACACAGCTATAAATATTTTTTAGACAAGTGGCATAGTTATAAAGAAATCTAAATCCCAATGTATTAATTAATTTAAATATCATTTTATATTCTGAGGACATCCAGGTGGGCTCTCAGGAGAACTAATGAATCAAAAGATAGAAAGTTATTTTTAATATTTGCAAACACTGAGAAAATATTTGTGTTTTGTTATCCTGTTTTCCACCTCATTTCAGTTTCTTTGTTATTGTTTCAAAGCAATCTCTTAGGGAAAAAAGGCATTATGCAAATTTAGCATCAAGTGATATTACATCACCTCATTAGGCAACATCTTGGTAGGTGTCAGGAGTTCTTTAAAACAAAACCCATTCCCCATTCTTTCCTCTTCCTTCCCAGGGGTAAATCTACTATCAGTCTTGGATTTAATGCATCTGGCTATAAATTAATTGTATTACTCTCTAGTCATTGTCATTATCTTTATATTATCATGTGGTAACTTTCCAGTGGAGTCCCATGCAAACGCACGGCTTGCCTTTAGTATTTTCAGCGAGAGCACACAGCTGGAGGATAAGGTCTGTTCACCACAACGGTTTCCCTGCCTCGGTGGCATCTGTTACCACAAAAGCTTCCAGGGAGTGCGTGGTTTCATTTGTCATAAGACTTCTTTTGCTGAGCAAGTATTTATTCATTTTCACAGTCAATTCCAAACTGGAAGTCTAATATGAAGAAAATGATCAAAATATCTATAAAAGCTACTATGAAATAAAGTACTGTATCTGCATATTCCATTTAATCTCCATAGGGAGCCAAAATTCATGTCTTCTAGCAATGAATGTAAACATCTCAATCATCGTCATTTCCCCCCCCTTCTCAGAACTGGAAAAAAAAAAAAAACCATTAAGGATTTAGTTATGTGTAGGACACATCTTTAAGTCTATCCAATTTTCTTTTTCTTTGTCTCTCCTATTCTTTCAAAAGGAAATTCAGTTATCCGTGTGCAATAATACAGCGTTAGAAACATTTCTTCCGACAAAAAGATAGGATTGGAAAGGACTTAAGAAATGACCTCTGTTGTCTTAGGTTGTCAGCGTTGGGGTCTTGGGCGGCTTCCCTGAAGAGTTTTGAAAATAAGATTGGCCTCTGAGTTAAACTAAAATATAAACATTTAAAGGATTGGAACAAAATTACTACGAGATTAAATGGCTCCCAAGCTAGCAAGACTTCACTGTAATCTGATTGCATACATTAGCAGAGCTTCATAATAAAGGACAGGGTCAGAAGGAAGCTGGAAAGATGGGCCAATATGGAGGCAAAAGGGTGGTGAGCAAGATGAACTTTATATCCAACTACAGTCTAAGGAAGAGGGCTCCATGGTCCAAAGAGAGTCTATTCTCTTTAGCTCTCAAATCATAATTTACTCCTCCTGTTCTGGGTCCATGCTCGAGCAGCAGGCATCTGGCTCCTCACATGGTAACCCTCCGAGGCGCGGGGTGGGGGTGGGGGGTTGGCAGGGTAGAGAACACAGGTGTCCAGTCCCTCCAGCATTACAGTTTTCGTTACATATTGATCCACTGGCATCCTGGTTTATAATGTGGCTCTCCACGTACCTTGCCAGCATAGAATGTGCCGGCCACTCCATCCTATCCCAGCAGCAGTCACTCTTCTCATTGTAAATTAATGTAACAGTATTCTGATTGCAGATCTCAATCTCAGAGGCTCTGATTATATTTGAGAGCCAACTAGAGTACACTGATAAATCAAGTTCTATCACAAGAATCTGACTTTGAATCGTAGAAAACTCATTAAGGTAATGTCAGATATCTTGAGAGACAGCCTTCAAGACCTCTCCATGTGATCTAATTTCAGCTTCCAGAATTTGATGCAGCAAGCTAAGCTTCTTTTCCTTTCTGAAATTTCTATGCATAGGCAAGCATTTCATCTATACTATCCTAAGAAGTTGCTTCAGATAAAATCTCTACTGAATCCTTTCTAATATAAGTGAAACCCAGTTTCTTTGTTTTTCTACTTTCTCATTAAAAATGAAATTTCCCCAGCAGTTCAACATTATTTTTATTTTCTCAAGGACTTCTTTTTTATAGATCATCCTCCTACATATATAACTCCAATTATACTTCTCCTCCTCAGGTCATTTATGCTTTCTTTTATTTCTCTGAACCATGCCTACACATATTTTATACATTTTGCCTGAACTGCATCGTCCCTATCTTGAGGTGATACTCAAGATAGGATAACAGTGATTCTGAGTGGTAGTAGAAAAACCGATTAAAAAATTGGGGGTTATATATTTTCACACTATGCTTATGCCAGATGCTTTTTAAATTTATATTTGGTCTATGCTACTTTAGACATTTATCGCTCATATTTGACCAAAGACTACCCCTCCCCACTGAATATATCTCTGTTATTGGTAAAATACTCTGGCTTCAGCTATATGATATTGAGTTACATTTAGTTTTAATTTTTTCCACCTCTGTCATTTTTAATCTTAAATTCACTTATAGTTATCAATTCAGTAAATTACAGCCAACTTTTAGTTATCTCCAGCCTGATTATTTTCCCCACAAATGCCATTTTTAACTTTAACAGCAGACACCTATTCTATATAAGTAACTTGTTTCATTTGCATTTCAAATAAGCTCTGTGTACTATTATTTTCAAGAAGTCTGTGTCATATAGTATGGAAGCCTATCAGAACTAACCAGTTTCCCATTTCAGGGACAGTTCAGTGGAAGAATTCAGCTTGACTAGGTTATTTTTGGAACCATGGAGGTTTTGTGTGTGTGTGTGTGTAGTATTTATGTATTTAAAACACATATAGGTACATTGTTACAGAAGCATATGCACTGGTACATACCTCAATGGATGAAAAAAAAAAAAATATATATATATATAGTTATGGTGGGTGCTTTGCTTAATATGAAAAATATTTATTTCAAGATTGGAAAGAAAAGGAATAATAAATTGCCTAGGGACAGAAGGAGAAAGAAGTCATCACCACTGAGTATCTTGTAACTTCAATATCATGTTTAGAGTACATTTTTAGATATTGGTTACTCCTATCTAAAAAATTATGGTAAAGCAATCTAAAGCCAAATATTAATTTTAAAATCATCTACTATATTCATTCATTTTTTTTATACATCTTTATTGAAGTATAATTGCTTTACAATGTTGTGTTAGTTTCTGCTGTACAACAAAGTGAACCAGCTATATGTACACATATATCCCCCAATCCCCTCCCTCTTGAGCCTCCCTCCTACCCTCCCTATCCCACCCCCCTAGGTCGTCAAAAAGCTGATATTGTATGTGTGTGTAGTGATTCCCAAATTCAAACCCTCTTTGACAGTCTATGAGACCTACGTACAATGACTACTCATTCAGGAAGAACACATTTCTTCTCTGCTCAGCATTATTTCATTAATACTTCCATTTTTACATGAAAACCTTATAAATTATTCTATCAGTTCTCTTTATGCAAATCCATGACTGGTTAATAGAGCTGAAACATCTAACTGCCTATGGTATGTACAAAGCTTCATCTTGTAGACTTGAGTACCTCATAATATCAGTCCTCCTCACTTTGTTGCTCTGATCACCTTACCATTTTGATGTTTTGACATGAAACAAAATAAAAACTTTTGGTTTCTAGAGACCTTTACATGGCTGCCTTCTAAGAAGAAAAAATTAATAAGATAAGAATGCAACGTCGGGCAGATCATGAGTGTTAGGCTTAGTGATGTGAGTTTCTTCTGCAAAGATCAAAAAAAAAAAAAAGAAACCGTCAACATATTGTTTTCATATCTTATGTCTGAAAAAACGTGGATAACCTTTTGCGACATTTTTGTATTTCATCAATATAAAATTCACCTGTTTTATTTGAAATACCTGGATATTAAAAACATGAAAGTCGTGCTCTACAGAAAGAGAGGCCTGTTTTTATTTCTTTCATATAAAATGCTTTTCAATACGGTTCCAAACAAATTGTCATCTAAACCATATTTTTGAATATTTGGTCCCTCCCAGGACCAAATCGGGGATATTGAAAGTAAAAGGGTAGGATTTCAAAATGAAGGTTTTGCAGCTCTTATAAATGTATCTTTTACCTTACTGCTTAACAAAAATGCTTCAGCCTTCAACTTTAATTATGCTGAAAGCACACAGTAATTCTTCAATCTAGAAGAAATTAAAACTTTCATAATCGATTAGCTTATCCGGGGCCCAATTTATTTTATTTTAGTTTAGTTTAGTTTAGTTTATTTATTTCCCAATCGCCCAATTCATCCAACACCCCACCCCCCAATTTCCCCCCTTGGTATCCATACATTTGTTCTCTACATCTGTGTCTCTATTTCTGCTTTGAAAACTGGTTCATCTGTACCATTTTTCTAGATTCCACATAAATGCATTAATATATGATATTTATTTTTCTCTTTCTGACTTACTTCACTCTGTATGACAGTCTCTAGGTTGATCCATGTCTCCACAAATGACCCAATTTCGTTCCTTTCTATGGCTGAGTAATATTCCATTGTATATATGCACCACATCTTCTTTATCCATTCATCTGTCGATGGAAATTTAGGCTGCTTCCATGACCTAGCTATTGTAAATAGTGCTGCAATGAACAGTGGGGTGCATGTGTCTTTTTGAATTATGGTTTTCTCTAGGTATATGCCCAGTAGTGGGATTGTTGGGTCATATGGTAATTCTATTTTTAGTTTTTTAAGGAACCTCCATAGCGTTCTCCATAGTGGATGTGTCAATTTACATTCCCACCAACAGTGCAAGAGGGTTCCCTTTTCTCCACACCCTCTCCAGCATTTGTTGTTTGTAGATTTTCTGATGATGCCCATTCTAACTGGTGTGAGGTGATACCTCATTGTAGTTTTGATTTGCATTTCTCTAATAATTAGGGATGTTGAGCAGCTTTTCATGTGCTTCTTGGCCATCTGTATGTCTTCGTTGGAGAAATGTCTATTTAGGTCTTCCACCCATTTTTGGATTGGGTTGTTTGTTTTTTGGTATTGAACTTCATGAGCTGATTATATATTCTGAAAATTAATCCATTTTTCGTTGATTCGTTTGCAAATATTTTCTCCCATTCTGAGGGTTGTCTTTTCGTCTTGTTTATAGTTTCCTTTGGTGTGCAAAAATTTTTAAGTTTCATTAGGTTCCATTTGTTTATTTTTGTTTTTATTTCCATTACTCTAGGAGGTGGATCAAATAAGATCTTGCTGTGATTTATAACAGAGTGTTCTTCCTATGTTTTCCTCTAAGAGTTTTATAGTGTCCGGTCTTACATTTAGGTCTTTAATCCATTTGGAGTTTACTTTTGTGTATGGTGTTAGGGAGTTTTCTAATTTCATTCTTTTACATGTAGCTGTCCAGTTTTCCCAGCACCACTTATTGAAGACACTGTCTTTTCTCCATTGTATATCCTTGCCTCCTTCGTCATAGATTAATTGACCATAGGTGCGTGGGTTTACCTCTGGGCTTTCTATCTTGTTCCATTGATCTATATTTCTGCTTTTGTGCCAGTACCATATTGTCTTGATTACTATAGCTTTGTAGTATAGTCTGAAGTCAGGGAGTCTGATTCCTCCAGCTCTGTTTTTTTGTTCTCAAGATTGCTTTGGCTGTTCAGTGTCTTTTGTGTCTCCAAACAAAATTTAAGATTTTTTGTGTTAGTTCTGTAAAAAATGCCATTGGTAATTTGATAGGGATTGCAATGCATCTGTAGATTGCTTTGGGTAGTATAGTCATTTTCACAATATTGATTCTGCCAATCCAAGAACATGGTATATATTCCCATCTGTTTGTGTCATCTTTGATTTCTTTCATCAGTATCTTATAGTTTTCTGAGTCCAGGTCTTTTACCTCCTCAGGTAGCTTTATTCCTAGGTATTTTTTTCTTTTTGTTACAGTGGTGAATGGGATTGTTTCCTTAATTTCTCTTTCTGATCTTTCATTGTTAGTGTATAGGAATGCAAGAGATTTCTGTGCATTAATTTTGTATCCTGCTATGTTACCAAATTCATTGATTAGCTCTAGTAGTTTTCTGGTAGCATCTTTAGGATTTTCTAGGTATAGTATCATGTCATCTGCAAACAGTGACTGTTTTACTTCTTCTTTTCCAATTTGTATTCCTTTTATTTTTCTTCTCTGATTGCCGTGGCTAGGATTTCCAAGACTATGTTGAATAACAGTGGCGAGAGTGGACAGCCTTGTCTTGTTCATGATCTTAGAGGAAATGCTTTCAGTTTTTCACCATTGAGAATGATGTCTGTTGTGAGTTGTCATATATGGCCTTTATTATGTTGAGGTACGTCCCTCTATGCCCTCTTTCTGGAGAGTTTTTATCATAAATAAGTGTTGAATTTTGTCAAAAGCTTTTTCTGCATCTATTGAGATGATCATAGGTTTTTATTCTTCAATTTGTTAATATGGTGTATCACATTGATTGATTTGCCTATATTGAAGAAGTCTTGCATCACTGGGATAAATCCCACTTGATCGTGGTGTATGATCCTTTTAATATGTTGTTGGATTCTGTTTGCTAGCATTTTGCTGAGGATTTTTGCATCTATATTCATCAGTAATGTTGGTCTGTAATTTCCTTTTTTTGTAGTATCTTTGTCTGGTTTTGGTATCAGGGTGATGGTGGCCTCATAGAATGAGTTTGGGAGCGTTCCTTCCTCTGCAATTTTTTGGAAGAGTTTGAGAAGGATGGATGTTAGCTCTTCTCTAAATGTTTGATAGAATTCACCTGTGAAGCCATCTGGTCCTGGACTTCTGTTTGTTGGAAGATTTTTAATCACAGTTTCAATTTCATTACTTGCGATTGGTCTGTTCATATTTTCTATTTCTTCCTGCTTCAGTCTTGGAAGGTTATATCTTTCTAAGAATTTGTCCATTTATTACAGATTGTCCATTTTATTGGCATAGAGTTGCTTGTAGTAGTCTCTTAGGATGCTTTGTATTTCTGCGGTGTCTGTTGTAACTTCTCCTTTTTCACTTCTAATTGTATTGATTTGAGTCCTCTCCCTCTTTTTCTTGATGAGTCTGGCTAAAGGTTTATCAATTTTGTTTATCTTCTCAAAGAACCAGCTTTTAGTTTTATTGATCTTGCTATTGTTTTATTTGTTTCTATTTCATATATTTCTGCTCTGATCCTTATGGTTTCTTTCCTTCTACTAACTTTGGGGGTTTTTTTGTTCTTCTTTCTCTAGTTCCTTTAGGTGTAAGGTTAGATTGTTTATTTGAAATTTTTGTTTCCTGAGGTAGGAATGTATTGCTATAAACTCCCCTCTTAGAACTGCTTTTGCTGCATCCCATAGGTTTTGGCTCGTCATGTTTTAGTTGTCATTTGTGTCTAGGTATTTGTTAATTTCCTCTTCGATTTCTTCAGTGATCTCTTGGTTATTTAGTAGTGTATTGTTTAGCCTACATGTGTTTTTTACTTTTTTTTCCTGTAATTTATTTCTAATCTAATAGCTAATTTATTTCTAATCTCTAATCTCATAGAATTATTTCTAATCTCATTGTGGTCATAAAGATGCTTGATATGATACCAATTTTCTTAAATGTACCAAGGCCTGATTTGTGAACCCAAGATGTGATCTATCCTGGAGAATGTTCCATGTGCACTTGAGAAAAAAGTGTAATCTGCTGTTTCTGGATGGACCGTCCTATAAATATCAATTAAATCTATCTGGTCTATTGTGTCATTTAAAGCTTCTGTTTCCTTATTTATTTTCATTTTGGATGATCTGTCCATTGGTGTAAGTGAGGTGTTAAAGTCCCCTACTATTATTGTGCTACTTCCATTTCCCCTTTTATAGCTGTTAGCCTTTGCCTCATATATTGAGGTGCTCCTATGTTGGATGCATATATATTTATAATTGTTATATCTTCTTCTTGGATTGAGCCCTTGATCATTATGTAGTGTCCTTCCTTGTCTCTTGTAACATTCTTTATTTTAAAGTCTATTTTATCTGATATGAGTGTTGCTACTCCAGCTTTCTTTTGATTTCCATTTGCATTCAATATCTTTTTCCATCCCCTCACTTTCAGTCTGTAGGTGTCCCTAGGTCTGAAGTGGGTCTCTTGTAGACAGCATATATATGGGTCTTGTTTTTGTAACCATTCAGCCAGTCTGTGTCTTTTGGTTGGAGCATTTAATCCATTCACATTTAAGGTAATTATTGGCATGTATGTTCCTATGACCATTTTCTTAATTGTTTTGGGTTTGTTTTTGTAGGTCCTTTTCTTCTCTTGTGTTTCCCACTTAGAGAAGTTCCTTTAGCATTTACTGTAGAGCTGGTTTAGTGGTGCTGAATTCTCTTAGCTTTTGCTTGTCTGTAAAGCTTTTGATTTCTCCATTGAATCTGAATGAGATCCTTGCTGGGAAGAGTAATCTTGGTTGTAGGTTCTTCCCTTTCATTACTTTAAATATATTGTACCACTCCCTTCTGGCTTGCAGAATTTCTGCTGAGAAATCAGCTGTTAACCTTATGGGAGTCCCCTTGTATGTTATTTGTTGTTTTTCCCTTGTTGCTTTTAATAATTTTTCTTCGTCTTTAATTTTTGTCAATTTGATTACTATGTATCTTGGCATGTTTCTCCTTGAGTTTATCCTGCCTGGGACGCTCTGCCCTTCCTGGACTCGGGTGGCTATTTCCTTTCCCATGTGAGGGAAGTTTTCAACTATAATCTCTTCAAATATTTTCTCGGGTCCTTTCTCTTTCTCTTCTCCTCCTTCTGGGACCCTTATAATGCAAATGTTGGTGCATTTAACATTGTCCCAGAGGTCTCTTAGGCAGTCTTTATTTCTTTTCATTCTTTTTCCTTTATTCTGTTCCATGGCAGTGATTTCCACCATTCTGTCTTCCAGGTCACTTATCTGTTCTTCTGCCTCAGTTATTCTGACATTGATTCCTTTTAGTATATTTTTCATTTCAGTTATTGTATTGTTCATCTCTGTTTTTTCTTTAATTCTTCTAGGTGTTTGTTCTTTCATTTTTCTAGGTCTTTGTTAAACATTTCTTTCATCTTCTCGATCTTTGCCTCCATTCTTTTTCCAAGGTCCTGTATCATCTTCACTGTCATTATTCTGAATTCTTTTTCTGGAAGGTTGCCTATCTCCACTTCATTTACTTGCTTTTCTGGGGTTTTATCTTGTTCCTTCATCTGGGAAATAGTCCTCTGCCTTTTCCTTTTGTCTCTCTTTCTGTGATTGTGGTTTTCGTTCTGCAGACTGCAGCATTGTAATTCTTCTTGCTTCTCCTGTCTGCTTTCTGGTGGATGAGGCTATCTAAGAGGCTTGTGCAAGCTTCCTGATGGGAGGGACTGGTGGTGGGTAGATATGGGTGTTGCTCTGGTGGGCAGAGCTCAGTAAAACTTTAATCTTCTTGTCTGCTGATGGGTGGGGCTGGCTTCCCTCCCTGTTGGTTGTTTGTCCTGAGGCGACCCAGCACTGGAGCCTACAGGTTCTTTGGTGGGGCTAATGGCGGACTCTGGGAGTGCTCTCACCAAATGAGTACTTCTCAGAACTTCTGCTGCCAGTGTCCTTGTCCCCTCGGTGAGCCACAGCCGCCCCCTGCCTCTGCAGGAGACCCTCCAAAACTAGCAGGTAGGTCTGGTTCAGTGTCCTGTGAGGTCACTGATCCTTCCCCCCCAGGGGCCTGGTGTGCACACTATTTTGTGTGTGCCCTCCAAGAAAGGAGTCTCTGTTTCTCCCCAGTCCTGTTGAAGTACTGCAATCAAACCCTGCTGGCCTTCAAAGTCTGATTCTCTGGGGATTCTTCCTCCTGTTGCCAGACCCCCAGGTTGGGAATCCTGACATGGGGCTCAGAATCTTCACTCCAGTGGGTGGACTCTTGTGGTATAATTGTTCTCCAGTTTGTGAGTCGCCCACCCAGTGGTTATGGGATTTGATTTGTGATTGCGCCCCTCCTACCACCTCACTGTGGCTTCTCCTTTGTCTTTGGATGTGGGGTATCTTTTTGGGTGAGTTCCAGTGTCTTTCTGTTGATGACTGTTCAGCAGTTAGCTGTGGTTCTGGTGCTCTCGCAAGAGGGAGTGAGCGCATGTCCTTCTACTCCGCCATCTTCAGTACATAATCTCCCAATTTTATTTTTATCTTTCCTTCTCTCTCTCTCTCCTTTTCCTTCTCACTTCCTTTTCTTCTCTCTCTCTCCCATCTCTCTGCCTCTCCCCTACCACTTCTCCTTTCCTCCCCTTCCTCCCTTTTATTTTTTTTAATATTTTGTTAGAAAATACATGAGTTCTAGAGGCCCATAAGCCTAGAGTTTAATGTTGGTTTGGACACTTATCACAATATTTACCATTTTTCCTGTGGTGAGTTAATTAACCCCTCTGAAGTTGTTCCTTCAGTTATGAAATGGAAACTGTGATACATAACTTGCAAAGTTTTGGGGGTGGACTGAATGAGCCAGTATATGTAAATGCCTGTGGTAAATGTTTAATACTAATGCCATTTCCCCTCCATTTTTATCATTATCTAATTTGGAGATAATTATTTTTAAGTATTATTTACCCAACTATATAGGTAACAATATATTTAGCCTGAACTCCAGATCCAATACCAAGAGAAAGAAAGAGTCATCATTTCTTCAAGAGAATTTAAAATATGAAGTGAAGGTCAAAGTGGCTGTGGCATTCCTAGTCAACTATCACTCTGCAACATTATTCACTGTCATAAAAACTATCAGTAGCTGGTTTTGGTAAATAGTAAGCAAACACAACAGGGTAATCAGAATCCAGCTGCTATTTGGGTGACTTAGTATTTTAGAGAAGTTTTGTCACTCTCTGATGGGAAAATAACAACCAACCAAACATACAGTCTTCGAAATAAAATTTATCTATTATTTCGTCCATATGTAATTCTACATAGAAATGCCTAAAGATGAGTTCTTTTAAGTTTATTTCTTTGACCTTCTTTAACATTTCCTTTACTTTGTATGGCAATGGGATTTGATTCAATTATGAGTAAACAACAACAAAGCTGCAAAATAATGTTGATGGGGTGATAGAACTATTCTGCAGCTTTTCTAAGGTTATGGATATAGAGTGTTCTTATTTGGATCTATGGAGATGCTTAACTCTAGGCAGAACTCTGAGTGGATAATGAGTTAATAATGCCATATCCCTGGTGGACATATGCCAATTTGGTTAAAATGTGAAATAGAGTTGTCTACAGGTTTTTTCTGAAGCAACACAGAGAACAGGAAAATCTTTTTTTTTGACTTATTTTCCTGACTAAAGTTGACCTACTTGATTCATTCAAATGGTCATTGCTGTAACCATATAAAATGATATTTCATTCGGCAACTTGATACCAGGCTCAAATGTACCCTCATCAGAAATGGAGAGATATGAGAATAAAATATCCCTCAACACCTCTAACATGTTGGTCTCACCTGTCTGATGCCATAGAGAGGTACACATTGCACAACTGAGGGAATAAATCACTGCTACTCTAGAATTTCTCAGTTGTCCATTTAAAATATAATGTTTGCTGGTGAATTTTATGTATCAACTTAGCTAGGCGAAGGTGCCCAGTTATTCAACCAAACACTAGCCTAGGTGTTGCCATGTAGGTATTTTATAGATATCATTAAAGTCTATTATAGATTGACTTTAAGTAAGAGTGGTTATGCCAGATAATCTGGATGGGCTGATTCTATCAGTTGAAAGGACTTAGAGTAAAGCTGAGGCAAATGTTATTTAAAAAGTATTATCTTTGCCTTCCTTGTATTCTCATAGCATCCAGCAGAGTATTCTGTATTCAATAAATGTTGCTGAATAAATAACTGAGCAATTTCTCAATAATACTCTAGATATTTCCAAGATATTTTTATAGTAAAACTCTCTTTTTTTTCAATATCCTGTTTAAGACAGGTATTTTGAATGGAGCTGGAGGAATCAGGCTTGCTGACTTCAGACAATACTACAAAGCTACAGTATACTACTGACACAAAAAAGACATATAGATTAATGGAACAGGATAGAAAGCCCAGAAATAAACCCATGTGCCTATGGTCAGTTAATCTACGACAAAGGAGGTAAGGATATACAATGGAGAAAAGACAATCTCTTTAACAACTGGTGCTAGGAAAATGAGACAGCTACATGTAAAAGAATGAAATTAGAACATTCTCTAACACCATATACAAAAATAAACACAAAATGGATTAAAGACCTAAATGTAAGACTGGATACTATAAAACTCCTAGAGGAAAACGTAGGCAGAACACACTTTGACATAAATCACAGCAATATTTTTTTGGATCCGTCTCCTAGAATGATGGAAATAAAAACAAAAATAAACAAATAAGACCTAATTAAACTCAAAAGCTTTTGCACAGCAAAGGAAACCATAAACAAAATGAAATGACAACCTATGGAATGGGAGAAAATATTTGCTAACGATGCTACCGACAAGGGATACATTTCCAAAATATACAAACAGCTCATACAGATTAATATCAAAAAAACAAACAACCCAATCACAAAATGGGCAGAAGACCTAATTAGACATTTTTCCAAAGAAGACATACAGATGGCCAACAGGAACATGAAAAGATTCTCAACATCACTAATTATTAGAGAAATGCAAATCAGAACTACAATGAGGTATCACCTCACACCAGTCAGAATGGCCATGATTAAAAAGTCTACAAATAATAAATGCTGGAGAAGATATGGAGAAAAAGGAACCCTCCTACATTGTTGCTGGGAATGTAAACTGGTGCAGCAACTATGGAGAACAGTATCCACACTGTTCCTTAAAAAACCAAAAATAGAGTTACCATATGATCCTGCAATCCCATTCCTGGGCATATATCCAGAGAAAACTCTAATTAAAAAAGATACATGCACCCCAAAGCATCACTATTTACAATAGCCAAGGCACGGAAGAACCTAAGTGTCCATCAACAAATGAATGAATAAAGAAGATGTGGTATATATACACAATGGAAAATTATTCAGCCATAAAAAACAACAAAATAATGCCATGTGCAGCAACATGGATGGACCCAGAGATTATCATATTAATTAAAGTAAGTCAGATAGAGAAAGACAAATATTATGATATCACTTATATGTGGAATCTTAAAAAATGATATAAATGAACTTATTTACAAAACAGAAATAGACCCACAGACGTAGAAAACAAACTTTTGGTTACCAAAAGGGATAGTGGGGGGGGTGGGGGGGTGGAAGGGGTAAGTTAGGAGTTTGGGATTAACAAATACGCACTACTATATATAAAATAGATAACCAACAAGGACCTACTGTATAGCACAGGGAACTATATTCAATATCTTATAATAACCTATAATGGAAAAGAATCTGAAGAAGAATATATATATATGAATGAATATATATATATAAGTATATATAACTGACTCACTTTGCTATAAACCTGAAACTAATACACTGTACATTAACTATACTTCAATTAAAAATGATTAATAAAAACATAATTTATCGAATCTGACCAATTAGGTTTATCCTCACTTTATGATATCATTAAAATGTATAATTATCAAGATTATGTACAACCAAAAAAGTTTGATTTAAGCACATGAAGAGACAATTTTCAAATTCTACAGAGTGATATAGGATAACTTCAAAGTTCTCATTTATTTCTATTTTAGTCATTAAAAAATGAAGCTACACACACATAGGCACTCACAAAATAAAATGGCAGCAATGAAAACAATCTTTATCATGCTATAGAAGGTCAATGTTCTTCAAAGTCTCACCTTAAAGCTCAAAATGTTGGCAACTTGAAATGAGTACACTTTTAGTAGAAGTCAGACAAGCTATCCTCAATAAATCTGACCTTAAGATTAGTTTATTAATCAAAATATTGGATTTGACCCAAGGTCACTTGACAAAGAGTATTTCTAATCATAGACAGAAAAAGTAAATGCCAAGAGGGAAAATGTTCTTTCATGGTGGTTGAAGAGATGGGGTGGGTACAGATACTGCTGGCTTAGTTCTAGCCTCACTTTGGTGGCAGCACACTGACCTCTCTACATGTTCACACTTTCTCAACGTGTCAGAAAAAAAGGTTTATAGTAGGACAGATTTGCATTTGAACCCCAGCTTGCCCGCTTCCAGCTGTAGTGACGTTTAGTGAGTTTATTCACCTCTTTGAGCCCTGTGTTTGCAAAATGGAGAGAATAAAATATACGTTGCATAACTTTGATAGTTAAATGAGATAAAATGTCACGGATGGTATTGGTCAATAGAATTTAATGGAAATCTCTACCTTTTTCTTTACCTCCTTTCTCAGAGCAGGTGTTCATTCTTTGCCAAGGCAATTTCATACTCTCTTTTCTCTTGTGGGACGTATTACGTTCCTTATTTGTCTTACAGCTTTAGCTTCATCCTCTTCACTGCCTCCTACATTTATAAACTTACTCATAACTCCCTCATCCTTAAAAACCCCAAACCCTCACTTGGGTTCTGCCTTCCAGTTAAGCAGCAATTCTATATATAGCCATCCCTTTACCATGGAACTTTTTGAAAACCTTCACTTGTTTCCTTTTCCCATTCATTCTTCAGTGGCTGCACCCAGCAGACCCCACAGACGTGAAACTCCAGTGGCCTCGCAACAGCCAAAGCCAGGGGCTGACTTCCTTCTCTGATGTCTCACCACTGGCCACATCTCAGTTTCCCTGTTTTTGTTTTGTGCCTGTTGATGGTTGAACACACACTTCCCTTCGCTTCCCCGTTACAAGGCTTTCCTGATTGGCTTCTCTCCCTGCTGCTCTGAGCATTACTTCTGAGTCCCTTCAGTCAGCAGCATCCACTCCTTAAATTACTTTTTCAAATTAGTGTTTTCTTTCCTTCTGTTCTTTTCTTGCACCTCCCATGACCTCTTTGAGTCATCTTGTGAAGGCTTTACAACTGTTCATAGTCATCCATTTTACCTTTACCCCTGGGTACATGGGAAGACTGCATTTTCCCTTCCCCTAAAGTTACTCTACATATACGCAATCACAGATCCTGTTCATTCTACTGTCTAAACTTAAAACCATCTTTCCTCCTAACTCCCAGTGAACCTACAGGTCATGCAGTCTCCTCTGTACTCCTGTGACATTGTACCAGGTGGTCCATCATACAAACTCTGCCCTTCCTGGATTCTATCCTCCTCATCACAGCCAGAATACCCTTACTTACAACCATTTCCTTTGCCCTTGGAGCGAAACCCTTACCAACACTCAGAGACTCTGGACTGATCTCCTCAGTCTGCTTTCCTCTCTCTCACCCTCAGGTTCTCTGCTGCAGCCACTCTGACCTCTCTCATTTCCTTCAAAGTCCTGTGTTCCTTGACCTGCATCTCAGAATTACTGCACATTCTCACATCTCAAACCTAGATGTCCCCCGCCATTTTTTTCTTAGTTAACTCGAATGAATCCTTCACATCTCAGCCTACATATCACAATTCCTGATACACAAGAAACAATACATATATATGGATTGATTATCTCATCCATTATTCCAGCCGAGACTTTGATCAACTCCTACCCACACTGCTGAAATAGTCTCTACTCTCCCCTGTGACCATTCTGTCCCTTTTAACTACAGGGTCCTCTATGAAGATGCCAGTTGCCTGGGTGTAGAATATTGCTAGATTTAATTTTCTAATTTTACCTTTTAGTTATTGCTATCTTCATTGCTTGTCCCATTTAACTGTATCCGCTAATGTCATTACAATTATTTAACATAATAATTAATTAGATAAATGACTAAGCTTTTGGTTAACATACTGACTAGTCACAATGAAACTCATTCACGGAAAATGCCAGTCTTTAGTTGCAGTTGAGCAATGTTTTACCTATGTTGTTTCAAGAGTTAAACATCATAGTTTCTTATAATGCACATCACAAGCTGAAAATTCACTTTTTTGATAGCTTCACCAAAGTTTAGAATTTTTTTCTAAAAACAGGTTGTAAGTTACTATGCCAGAGTCATGTTTTCTTGTCTTTTGGATGCCACTAAATCACAGTTCAGTATCATTAAAGTATATTGAATTTTACACAGCTTACTTAACAGGTAAAAATTGTGACCATAACTCCTTTCCAATAGATACAAAATCTAATAGTAAACTACCCAAACGGATGGATAATTTGTATTGTTTCTTTCCAAAAAAGAAGCAATAAAACTATGACTTATGAGAACAAAACTACATGGCACAATGAAAAGAAGCACTGGGAACAAATGAAATCAACACTAAATATAGTCAGAAAAATAGGAAACATATCAACTTTAGCTCTCTATAATTAAATATTTATATATGTAGGGAATAAATACTTCAGAAGAAAATGCTTAATTACAAAGTATAAAGTTTTGTAAAATAAATACGTGACAACAGTGCATCTAAAATACACAAATAAGCATTTAAAATCAGGCTAATAGGTCTTATCCAAATATAGAGAAATATTTTTGCCATTTAAAAGCATTAGGATTGTTGACTAAGTCTTGACTCAAGTGGTATCTAATATACTTTCTCCTGGTGTCTAATTTATCAAATTTAAGTTCTTGAGGTATTTGTTTTCAGAAGTAGATTTCATTGTTTAAAGATTTCTGCCTTTCATTAAGTTCAGATATCAGTATATTTGCAGCTCTGGGGATATAAATATAAAACATGTTAACATCCTTGTGGTTTTGGATAGCTATTAATCGTTGTTGTTTGTTTTTTTTTTTCCGTTTGGGTAGAATTAATTTGTTTATTTTCAAATTGGTATGAAATAAAATAACCTTGTCTCTGTTCTGTGTCTTTTGTAAAGTTGATTAAGGACAACTGAATTAATAGTTACATTGCAAGGATAGATATGACCATAAAGAATGGCAAAAGCATTACTTTAAAATTGATTCCGTTTAAAAATTTTGTAGTAATAAAAAGAAGTGATGGGACTTTCCTGGTGGCGCAGTGGTTAAGAATCTGCCTGTCAATGCAGGGGACACGGGTTTGAACCCTGGTCCGGGAAGATCCCACGCACCACAGAGCAACTAAGCCCGTGAGCCACAACTACTGAGCCTGCGTGCCACAACTACTGAAGCCCACGTGCCTAGAGCCCGTGCTCTGCAACAAGAGAAGCCACCTCAATGAGAAGCACGCACACCGCAACCAAGAGTAGCCGCTGCTCTCTGCAACTAGAGAAAGCCCACGCGCAGCAATGAAGATCCAACGCAGCCAAAGAAATGAATAAATAAATAAATTTTTTAAAAAGTGATAACATTGTAAGTCATATATTACTATCCTTGTAAAAGTTGTGAGAAACCATTAATGAGTAAATCTACATTTGTTAGCTAATGGTGTGGTACAACCAAAGATTTATCAAAATAAAAATGAGGTCCATATACATGTAAAATCAACTCTTTATCATAAGTATCATTAGCAACTACAGAGCCCCAAATGAACTCTTGAGGGTAAGGCTCTTAAAACAAAGAATAACATTTTAAGTACGTAGCTATTACAAACCCATTTGATAGCCATTTTAATTGCCATGACTATAATGAATATACTTTGTATTCAAACAGATGTCGCAAGTACTACTACAGAAGTTTCAATATAATTCAGCCTTAGTTAAGAATGAGTAAATGGATATTTAAAATGGAACGTTACCAGGAAGGAGGGAAAAAACCAATTACAGAAAACATCAGCTTCTTAAAATAGCAAATTAAAGATTTGCATTAAATTGTATTCTTTCATACTTGGACATATACAGAATACAGTAATACAGGAAAACTTGCTATATCAACCACTCCTTTTCCTTGCCTCAGCTGTCTACGGATTAATTAACCCTGAAAATAGAAATTGGGATATGAAAAATGACTAAGAAGAGTAGGCTGAAATTCACTTTACAATAGTTAGTCTACAAAAAGGATTTTTAAAATACCACTACGCCAATTTATTTTAGCTGGAGGAACAGGTAGTTATGTATGCCATTTTATTTCAGTTGGTCAGACAAGTTCTAATATTCCCTTTAATCTTCTCCCACACAGAGGACTGACGCCTTAAAATCCAAGATGAGAGGCCTCATGCCATAAATTAAAGATGGTATTTTTCAATGTATGGTTCACAGAATGACGCATGGATGTTTGTTAAAAGCGAACATTCCTGTGCCCCAACCAAGTTCTCCCGAGTCAGAATCACGGGAATCAGCATTGTGACGAGCAACCTGAAAATTCTGATGTACACACTTGTTTAAAAACAACTGACTGAAGGTTGAATGAGGAAATATTTAAAACAATGTATTTGTCATTTCATTCCAGTCAGCAAACATTTATTAAGTCCGATCCCATGTGAGTAAAACTTTGATGCATGGAGGGTGTCCCCAAAGGCAAGAAGCATACGATAACATGATTTTCAATGCACAGTTTAGTAAGTACAATAATAACCTTCAAATGTCTGCAAACACAAGGAAAATAGTGTGCTTACTGTACAGATTAACAATTCACTCTTGATTTCAGTTTAGTAGTTCTTCCTCTGAAAAGGTGTCTGGAGGTTGAAGAGAAGTGTGTTTAGCTTATTATGAGAAAACATAATGCAAGTATTTTTAAAAACAAATTTATCCTGTTTCCTGATGGTTTTGGACATCCTGTGTTTCCAAAAGGAGGGTAATAAGTGTGTGAGGCTTCTTGGTGGCTGGGGGAAGGCACAGACTGTACCAATGAGGGAAGGGAAGGAATGAACTACAAGACCAGAACCGCTAAAAGCAAACTGTTTCTCTTACCTCTAGCCTAATTCTCCTGGTGCCTGGAACTGTAAGATAAACTTATTTGGAGGTTGCATTGTGTTTTTTAACCACGAGAGCAAAAATTCAAACAGTAAAAGTTGACTTTGGAGTTTAATAGAAGAATGGAAGAAAATAAAGAAAACAAAGCTGATGGTACCAACTTATTTTTCTGGCCAGCAGTTTTCCCTCACACCATCCCCTCCAGGACTGGAATCTTTGGAAGGAACTTCCGCAAGGAGCACTCACTCACGAAACTGAGGGCGGACAAGCTGACGGGATTCATTAGCTGTGCCTAGTGCTCCGGATTTTCTAGAATCGTTGGTTGACTTTTCTTAACACTGGAAACAGGATCCAGTAAAAATAAAATAAAAGGCTGAAATAAGTGAAGGTGGATAGAATAACAGTTGTAGGGACCTTCAGGGATTTCCATTGCCCACAGCTATGGTTCTCACAGTGGTCTCTAGACCAGCAATACCATCATCACCCGGGAACGCACTGCACTAGCACACTCAGGCTGCCATAGCAAAATACCATCGGCTGAGTGGCTTAAACAGCAGACATTTCTTTTCTTACAGTTCCGGAGGCTGTAAGTCCAAGATCAAGGTACTGGCCAGTTTGGTTTCTGGTGAGAGAGCTCTTCCTGACTCTTCCTCTTTTTATAAACCACCAGTTCAGTCAGATTAGGAATCCAACATTATAACCTCATTTAACCTTAATTATCTCCTAAAAGCCCTATCTCAAATAGGTCACATTGGGGATTAGGACTTCAACGTGTGAATTTTGGGGGACACAATTCAGTCCAAAACACTCGTTACAAATGAAAATTCTGGAGCCCCACCTCAGACCTATTGAATCAGACATTCAGGGAACGAAGCCCAGCAGTTTGTGCCTCATTAATGCCTCCGGGTCATTCGCATGCACACTAAAGCCTGAGAAGCATGGGCCTCCAGGGAAAATTCTCAGCATCGCATTTAATTTCCTCCACAGTTTCTCCCATTTTTACTTTCCAACCTTATTTCTTACTGCTCTTTGACACGAACTCTGCTTCTGCTAAACTACTTCTCACCGTGGCCTGAAAGATCATTCGTATTCTGTCTTCCAGACTCTTGTTTACTCTCACCAACCTCGAATTGTCTTTCGACCTCTTTAATGAAGCATCACTTCAACATCCCAGCCACAGTCATGTCTTCTTTCTCCAAATAGCAGAAGCACTAATTGTCTGAACCAATCATTTTCATATTTTACAGATTTTACTTTCTTAGAGTTCATAGGTTACACATGTCTGTAATTTTAGCACAAGGCTTTGCACATAAAAGCACTTAAATCTTCAAAACATTATATACTGTTTTGCTTGTAACTCTTCTCTGTGACTTCCTACAACACTGGCTCCAATACAACACTAATTTGGGGCATCAAACAGTCCCTTGGTCTCTGACATAATGCCACTTCCAAAGTTGTTTAATAATAAAAAAATCATCAATATACTATTTGCTCTTTATTAAGTCCTTAAGTGCATCAAGACTTATAACAGGAACTTAGTATATTCCCTGATTAAATTCTCACAGTCACCCTGAAATAGGCATTATGATCCCTCTTTGACTGAAAGACACTGGAAACCGAGGCAGAGAAGTTCAATGAACTCCCTCAAAGTCACATACCCGAGAAGCAGCAAGGCTGAAAAGTGTGAACCTATGTTTCTCTGACTCAAAGCACATGCTTTATTTCTATGTTATACTATAGATGAAGAGATTTAGTTTGCTGTCAACATAATGAATTTACTGCCAAGAATCCCAGAGTGTATGGCTCTTGTGGTAAAGATACCCTTTGTAAACTCTATCTTCTTTACCCCCAACACACACACGCACAAGTCCAGAAGCACTGCTAAAAGTAAGCCATCATGAAAAAAAAAGGGCAGACGTCTTGAGACCAACAGATACTGTTAAATGACTACAGACAACAAACAGCTCTAAATTCTACCGCTATTCTATATGCTATTTACCTGCAGACAGCCTTCGGAATTCTTTCATCTCTATGTTAGACACAACTGAAGAACTCAAAGGGAATTACTTGAAAGTTCACAAGGAGCTTTGATAAACTTTTGCCCAAAGCAAATACTGATAATTATGCACTAGAAGCACTCACACACACACATATATGCATTTAAAATTTTAAAATCGCTAAGTTAGAAACAATGGAATTTTTTTGAAAAAATGGTATTTCTTAGCTTCCTTCTCCAGAAAGAAAAAACAAGTGGTTATATTTTACTTTCACAGCTGCCCGTGCTTTGAAGACTGGACTGTTAAGATAATACGCCACACCTGTTGGACTGTTCAGGTAATTCCAATCACCAGCTGAGACAGTAATTAAAAGTAACATTCCATTCTCAGCCTACCTGGGGTGTTCAACAACCTGGACATCTTGCAGAAATAGGAGACGTACTGCTCACAGTACTCGGCGCTGTGGGTGATGGCGCTGATCTGGTCCATGGAGGCGCTGTAAATGAGCTGTGTCACCGAGTATTTTTCTGGGTTGTAGCCCACCACCGTCGTCTGCATCTGCAAATCATGAGACACTATGGTCCATACTTTGTCCTCTGTGGGGAGAAAAATGCCACGACAATGGGTCATTAGTATGCAAATGCATCTTCAAATGTCAGAAAATAAGTGAGCTGCACTTTCACTGGTGTTTCCCCTGAACTGCTGTAAGAACAGAGCTAAGGATAGTAATCCTTAAAGTAACCCCTACCCTTTCTCACACTTAAGTTCTGCTTATATAGACAGAGTAGAAAAGTAATATTTTTTATTAAAAACAAACACAAGATACCTCCTGCAAATGAAACCAAATAGCCTGAGAATCTGGTTGATGCTCTAATATCTGCAGCATTGAATGTGAGGCCCATGGTGTTCCAAAGCCTTCCCGACTCTGTAATCCCTCACTCCTTCCGTAGAACGGTATTTGCTCCTTCCTAAATGAACTACGTGCTCTCAAGCCTCTGGATCTTTGTACATGCCATTTGCTCTAATCAGAATATGCATCCTCATCTTGTCAACAAATATTCTTTTCACCCTGACCTTTCAGTTATAATTAGACACTGCATGCTCTGTTATTGAAATGCTCTACACATGTGGGATGATGCAAATAAGTAATTACCTTGGTGTTTTGGACCCTGAAAATTTCAATATGTGAAAAGGAGAAGCATATATAAGATTGATGAGATTAAATTATAATCCTATATAGTTCTGCATTTGAATTAGAAGCATCACTATGAACCCAGGATGATATCTTTTTAAAAATGTAGATATATGTCTTAGTTCTGTCCACTGAAAAAGTCCCCAAACAAGGACCAATCTCTGGCACCAGACGGTCATTACTCAATACCATTTTCCATTAAGAGGAAACTATGCTCCTGGAGAAATGGCTGATTCAGGGCTGGAGATGGATAAGAGGAGCCTGGAACATACTGTCACTTCAGAAACAAACTACTGGAGACAGAGAGTGGTTCAAAAACCCCAGGGCCAAAGGAGGATGATTTTAATTAACAATCAATAAGAATTTCCTGCAATGAATTAAAATACAGCGAGTATATTTAACTCCATGAGTTTGTACAAAAAAAGAAATGTCTAAGTTTGGAAGATGCTGGATAACTAACTCATTACTTTGAATATTGGTAAATAGAGGCAAAGAATCCAGCATTTAGTCTACCATAGCTATATGAAGTGTAATGTAACTAAATACTTTCTTTATGGAAATATTTCAGCTCATAAATGAAGGCTAAATGATAAATATTTTAACTTCTAACAAGTTAGTAGGATCTAAGTAGGATTATTCATGGTCGCTAATATAACAAGTAAAACCGGAGGAGATGTGCCTCCTGGGGATCAGGAGGGGAGGGCAAGTACACAGCACTGCATGTGGAGGGGTACGGACAAAACTCAGAGATGAGTTTCACCAAGCTTACAGACCTACCTGCCAACTTCTAGAAAATATAGGGGAAAGGGGAACATGTTAAATGTCACCACAGGGAAACAGCAAAATCCATGCTGTGGAAAACTGTATACATCATACAATCTAGTTTTTCAACAGGTGAGTGATAAATTACAAAGGAAGAGAGAGAGACACACACACAGAAGAGAGAGAGACAGAGAGCTTTAGATGAAGAGAAATGAGAGATGTCCTGAACTTGCCCCTCCTGAGGCCTTCCTATTTCAGGAAATGGCAACTCCATCCATCCAGTTCTAGGACAAAAGTCTTGGAGTCGCCCTCAACTCTTCCCTTTCTTCCACCTCCTCCTGCAGCCTGTCAGGGACCCCCGCCTGCTCTACCTTCAATAATTATTCCGAATCTGGGCTTTCCTCACCCCACCCCCCACCACTGCCCTGGTTGAAGCCCCAGGGCCGCTCGCCTGCATCCCACAGTAACCTCTAACCAGTTCCCTCTTTCCACCCTTGTACCCTCACGCCTATCTTCAACACATCAGCCAGGCTGAGGTTTTCGAGCACAAGTCAGATTTTGATACAGCTCAGGGTCCTCACATGGCACCCAGTCTCGTTCACTGACAAAGTCTAGTTCTTAGAATAGTGAAAGGCCCTCTGAGATCCGGCTCTTCCTTGCCGCCCTACTAATTTCCCCCTTGTTCCTTTGGCTCTGCCTCCTTGGAGACTCGCACTTGCTCTTTCCTGCATCTAGAGCCGTCTTTCCTCAAGCCCACTCCTTCTCCAGATCTGAGCTCCAGTGACAACCTTTCCTTCCCGAGTTCCACCCCACCACAGATGCTCTCCATCTACCTGCCCAGCTTTGCTTTTCTCCATAACGTTTATCTCTATCTTAGGGCACATTTAAATTATCTTTAAATGTCTGTCTCCCACCATTAGAAGGGAAGAAAGCAGGGATTGTTTCAGTGCTATATGCAACGTGTTTAGGATGGTAATTGACACATAGCAGGTCTTGAAAAATATTAGTTGAATAGAAGAATGAATTAATAAAAATAAACAGAATAAAAATACTTAATCTAGGAACTTTTAAAAATCACTTTGGTTCAAGTTCTGCCGAGACTATCCTTAGAGACTGTGGACAGGCCACTTCACTCCTCTGAGCCAGAATTTCCCTTCATCTGTTACAACATGCCTCTCTATCAGAAGACTTTCCAGCTTGCTGTTCTTAAATTGATTAAAAGAAGTTCAGTTATGGTGTCCCCTGTAGTCATTTTCTACAGATAATTGTTTTTCCAGTTTTATCTTTGGCCTGATCAGAACTGCCTTCCTTTAGCTCCTCTGATACAGCAAGAAAAGCTACAATATATTTTGGTAATTCTGTCACTTTCTGACATGACTCTGAAAACAAACTGTCATTTATATCGAGACCTGCAGATTTACCTTCACCTAATTAAAAATTCATTAATTGAATTAGGTTACTTCTATCACTTTTCTGTTACAGTAAGTCTATGGCATAGAATTCTCAAATGTTTGACACCACTTACTTTTTCCTCCCTCCCTCCCTTCCTTGTTTCTTTCTCTATCTCTTTTTCTTTTTTTTTTTAAACAAATTTTTTTTAAAACAAATTTTTTAAAACAAATACCAAGAGCCTTGTCCTGTAGCACTGTTCCAGACCTCTCTTTCTTTAACTTTGGATGGAACAGCATTCTAATCTGACCCTCCTTTAAATATCATAAACGCTTTTATATATACAACATACATTCATAAAGGCAAACATTACTTAAACAAGTAAAACAAAATGATCACCCATTATGGTCTCTGTCAATGATTTTAAAAAGACTAACCAATTTGTTAATGTTGATGAATCTCTAACATTTTGGTCCTGGTGACTTCTTGACCCTAAGCTCTAGTTCCAGCCATCTCAGCACACACATTTCATCATCAAAACCCTGTACATTATATCTTTATATTTGTTTTATAGTCCACTCATTCATTCAACAAGTATTATCATGTACCTACTATATGACCAGTATAGATCTAGGCACCATGGAAACCACAGCAAAAAAAAAGCATTCATAAATTTTTGCAGCTTACATTCTTACATTCTAGTGGAGAAAACAGATAATAAGCAAAATTAAAAGAATACATATATATATAGTTAGCCAGTGATAATGGCGAGGAGAAAACTAAATCAGGGAAGGGAAGAATAGGCTGTGTGTATGGGGACTGCATTTTTAAACACAGAGGAAACCATAAAAGCCTTGAGAAAGTGACATTTGAATAAATAAGGTAGCTATCCAGCAAGCCATGTAGATGTCTGGGGAAAAGTATTCCAGACAGAGGGAATGAAAATGCAAATGTTCTAATTCTGGAATATTCCGGATGTCCTTCAGGTATACAAGAAAGCCAGTGAGTGACGAAAGGGGAGAGGAGCAGAAGTTGAAGGCAGAAATGTAATGAGTGGATTGTGACCTTACAGTGAGATGGAAAGCCATTGGCTTTGGAAGGTTTGGAGCAAGTGAAAGTAGTTTGCTTTAACTTAATCTTTGACATACTATTCTTTGCTGCAATAAAATTATACTTCAGAGGGGTTTGAAAAATAATATATATATGTATCTTTATAAAGATTTAAAACTTTTTACAGTGTCATGGCATTATAAAAGGTAACATATAAGCTCTATTTTGATAGCATAAAACAATTACTGTTGATACATCTTGCAAATTATTTTTTAATGCTTGTATATTACACATTGCAATGGCTCCTTTGGAGCTATTAAATCTTAAATGACAAATGGATATTAACAATTTTGCAGATATCCAGCATCTAGAAGAAAGTTATATTGTATAGATTTTTCTTCACTAGTATCATAAGTGGAAAAATTAAAAATCTTATTCCCATATTCACAGTGTGTTTATATAGCATGTATTGTAAGATATGTGTGTAATGCAAATAAAAACTAATGTGTATGGAAACTTCTAACTTCTGCCACTGTCCGTTTTCATGAAGAAGCAATTGATAAGCTAGTGTATTCCAAATATTCTTTTTGTATTAGTGTGTTATGAAAATGGC
Source organism: Balaenoptera musculus (assembly GCF_009873245.2). Taxonomy (NCBI): domain Eukaryota; kingdom Metazoa; phylum Chordata; class Mammalia; order Artiodactyla; family Balaenopteridae; genus Balaenoptera; species Balaenoptera musculus. Next base: position 8,590,303 of record NC_045793.1, read on the forward strand.
CTTTGTGATTACTTAGGGCTTAGTATCTGTCGCATCATGCAATCACATATTTAAAAACTGTCACACTGTACATTGTTTTAAATATAGCTGATTTAATGATATGTTTCAAATACTGGGGCCCATCTGGAACATACTGTGGGAATACATCCCTCTCCTTGGCAATTACAGGGTCCTCAAGATTACGCAGCTTAGTTGTGTTGACATATGTACATTAGAAAGGTCCCTCTGCTACCTGTATCAGTGACCCCATATCCCTATCCTAACTGTAATTCTCAGGTAATTCACTTCATGAGAACTCAATTCCTGGCACGGTTGGAGTTATGACCAGGGCCCGATAAAGCCAGGAAATGACCAGTGAAAAAAGCAAAGAATTACTCCTCCCAGAATATAACCAGTTTCTTCATCATGCATATGGCTGTTCTTTGACTCTTTTCCATGTTATCCATATATAATCTGAAGTTCACAGTACAGAGCAGGTCTTTATACAGCACATTTTAATTAAAGTCTAATCTGAGCTAAATCCAGTGGAAAAAAATTTTGTGTCCCATACATCTGAATATGCATCTAAGTGTTTCTGATTTTCAAGCAGCATCATGGTTCTGGTTATTGACCAATTTGTCAATCTGGGAGCTTTTTACACCTTTATTCATATTAACTCTGACATGATCTTTAAAATTAAGGGAATATTACATTATAAATTACCTAAATTTAAAATGGTGAATAAAGCTTGTTAGGCGGGCATCAGCAGCATCCACTTGTAGTCCAAATCCCTGAGCAGCCCTATTACCTGTTACAGCAATTCTACAGGAATGACTTGGGTCTCTCACTCTGAGAGTGACACAACTGGAGCTCAACTATAACACATGCCTCACCTAAGATTTTCCATATTGCATGTAAAACTTGGCCTGCTGCATAAAACTAGTGAATTCAATTTTGTATATCCTTAAATTTCTTCTCTAACTCATAAACTGCATTCTGATAACTAGGTTTGTGGCTTTCTTTGAGCATAGAAGTCTTAATAGCTATTATCCTGATTCAGTAAATCAACAACTGAACTATGAACTTCCTCAACTGAACTTCCTCAACTATGAGGAAGATATGAGCAAGGATCGCCAATGAAATGCTATAGCATCAGTAAGAATGGCTTACATGTTTGTAGCCCTGCAGGAGAACACAGCCAAGGGAAGAAGCCTACCATTTAAAAGAAACCATGTTCTCATGTGAAAAAGTTTGAGTTCTACATAGTATCAAGATAATGTCATTTTAGAGAGCATCCATTTTGACTCTCTTCAATTAGAGATTAAGGAACCAAGTGTAATAGAGTTACCACATGATCCTGCAATCCCACTCCCGGGCATATATCCAGAAAAGACAAAAACTCTAGTTCAAAAAGATACATGCACCCCAATGTTCACAGCAGCACCACTTACAATAGCCAAGACATGGAAACAACCTAAGTGTGCATCAATGAATGGCTAAAGAAGATTTTATATATATATTATAAAATAATATATATATAAAATGGAATGTTAGCTATAAAAAGAATTAAATATTGTCATTTGCAGCAAAATGGATGGACCTAGAGATCATCATACTAAGTGAAGTGAGTCAGAGAAAGACAAGTATCACATGATATCACTTATATGTGGAATCTAAAAAAAAATACAAATGAACTAATTTACAAACAGAAACAGTCTCACAGACACAGAAAACGAACTTTCCCAAAGGGGAAAAGGGTGGGGGAAGGGATAAATTAGGAGTATGGGATTAACGGATGCACTACTATATATAAAATAAACAACAAGGATTTACTGTATAGCACAGGGAACTATATTCAATATCTTATAATAACCAATAATGGAAGAGAATCTGTAAAAGAATATATATATATGAATCACTTTGCTGTACACCTGAAACCAACACAATATTGTAAATCAACTATACTTCAATTAAAAAAAAAAGTGTCAGAAGTGATAAGTGGCTTGACCAAATGAATGCGAAAGGTTAGTGGCAAAATAATGGAAACTTTGTCCCCTAATTCTGAATTTAGTGCTCTTTTCACTACACATGTCTTTGACCCAGTGGTGATATGCTTGGTGACATGTCAAAATATTTATTGTCTTCCCCACAGCACCCCACTAATTTTCAGGGGGCAAGGGAATATAGACACTATTTTAGACTTTTTAAATATTATTTTAAATTACAATATACAAGTTATTACATCAAGAAAAATATCATAAAACAGTAATATAATTCAATCATGAATACATTCATAAACCATTACTGAGTTTTTGATCTGTTTCAGCACGATGTTAGGTTCTGGAAGTACAAGGATGAAAAAGACTTGAGTTCCTGTCCTCAACAAGCCTTCAGTCCAATGGAGGGGAGAAAACATTAAGCTTGAAATTGCAAATTGCGAACAGGTGCTAAAACAGATATATGCACAGGCTCTTGTGAGTTCACATGGAAAGTCTGTATAACCCAGCTTTAGACAGCCATGAAGTGACCAAGAGGACATGGCATTTTCAGTGAATGATGAAGGTTAAATAGGGATGAGCCATATGAAGATGGTGATAAAAGCAGTTTCATTCTTCTTATAGCTCAGACCAAATACCTTGGAGACAAAATGTTCAGTAAATGGGATCTGGATCAATTGGAAATTGAAGGGTCTGGAATGGTGAAATATAAGATTGCAGTCATAACAAATGCATATGGGTTAAAAGTTCTAGTAGATCGTCATGGTGTAGGTGTTGAAATGCTGGGGAGATAGAAGATTAACTTATATTTTAAAAAATATTTCTCCAAAGGCATATAGGACAAGCCCACAGCTAACATCATACTCAACAGGGAAGAGCTGAAACCTTTTCCTTTAAAATCTGGAACAAGTCAAGGGGAATATGATTAGGGATATACCTAGGCTTTAATTTTATATTTGATGTTATATTTCTTAATCTGGGTGTTGGATACAAACTAGAAATACTTCATATTGAAACAAACAATTAACAGGTACCTTATTTCAGGTAAACTTTGTATGAATTCCAGATTTGCAAAAGTAATAATCTAGGAAATACTGGTCATTTTACATGAGCTATGTGTGCTTTACTGCATAAGTCACAGAACAATTTCTTATATAGTTGCTTATCCAAAGTATTAAATAATTCTACAAACTATGTTAGGTTATAATGATGGTAGGCTATGATGGTTTTTTGTTTTTGTTTCATTTTTTAGTCATTTGTCAGAGGATCTATTTGAAAATTTCATCAGTCTTCCAGGTAGATAAGTTTAAAGACCATTAATTTTATAGACCACTATTTTGTTTAGAAGGTTTTCTCAATAGTTATGATCTGACTGACACATTTTAACTTATTAGAAATTTTTGGTGTCATATTTTTCTCCCCCCAAATATGTTTTGTGTGAGCATTACAAGCATCTCTGTAACCTAGACCCTAATATCATAGAGGTCATTTCACCGTGGTGGGCTTCGATGGTTTGAGCCACTCCATAATGCCTACTATGTATGCAGCTCAGGTGGCATAAGCAGCTTTAATCACATGTAGAGAAATAAGGTATATAAAGCAGATGGAACCCCTGCAGGGAGCACCAAGGAAATGAACTAAAAGTACAGATGATGTTCTGCAGGTGGTGGAAAATGTTGATTATTTTTATGCTCACAATTCCAGCTCACAATTCCAGCTCACAATTCCAGCTCAAAAATGGAGTGTTGTGAGCAAGTATAAATAATGGTGGATCATTCATACCCACCTGAAGAACAATTTGGAGCTTATGTGTATCATTTTTCGAGGAAGGCATTAGCTATTTTCTGGGAAGAAGAATATTTGTTAATGTTTTTGTTCCACTGTAGAGATGTTAACAGTCTTTTACAATACAGCTAGAGTTACTGACTGCATTTATATGAATACTTAGACAAGCTAATCTTCCCTTTCCTTTTTCTCTCACACTGGGTAGAGATGTAGTTGGTGTGTATTTAATAGTCGCCAGTTCACCTCTGTGGCAATAAGAAGATTTCTATTCTGTGTGGCAAGGAAATGTTACTCTTCAATTCATGTTGCTTATAATGGTAATTAGATTTTGATCTGAGTTCAAACTTGGACACTAGGTAAATGTCATCTTGGATCAATGACTGACCATTTCTGTGGACCTTTCAAGATAACACTTACTTCCTATTATTTAAAAATACCTTAAAACATATTGCACACACTTGGTTAAAAAAAATCACTTCAAGTATTTACCACACTGACCTACCTGTAGTTCAAATATGCCAGGCACTTATGCTTTAAGGCTTCTGCTTGGCTGTTTCCTCTGCCAAGAGGAATTTTTCCAGGTGGTCTCAAGGCTAACTCCCTCGCCTCCATTAGTCTTGATTCAAATGGCATGTTCTCATTGAGGTCTGCGAAGTCTATCTTGTTTAAACTTACAGCCCACTCTGTAAACTGACAGCCTTCCCTTCTCTACACCCACAGCACATATGTATGGCCTTTGAACATAGTATACAATTTACTTGTTTGTTATTTTTATCGTCTGCCTCGCTACCCCACCTTCCTCATAGACTATAAACTTCAATATATCAGTGAATTTTTAAAATAAATTTTGTTGACTCATGAATCTTAAAGTCTTAGAATAGTACCTAGCAGTCTGCAGAAGTTCATAAATATTGTGCTAATAATATACCTTAACCCTTTCTTCACTTAGTTTCCAACAAATCTCTATCACAATCATCATCAGTGATTTGATGGTATTTGGTAGTATATATCTATTTGATATATACTAACAAATATAAAATAGATAGCTAGTGGGAAGCAGCTGCATAGCACAGGGAGATCAGCTCAGTGATTTGTGACCACCTAGAGGGGTGGGATAGGGAGGGTGGGAGGGAGACACAAGAGGGAGGAGATATGGGGATATATGTATATGTATAGCTGATTCACTTTGTTATAAAGCAGAAACTAACACACCATTGTAAAGCAATTATACTCCAATAAAGATGTTCAAAAAAAAAAAAAAAACGAAATACAGTTCATGGGCTTATAGATCTCATGAGATAGTTCTACAATTTATTAAGCTTCATAAAAAATAAATAAACATTTAGAGAGTCTTTACAGGTGGAACAAAGTGATATTTGAAATTATAAACTCCTGGTACTGTACTTGCAGTATTTACAAGATTTTTTAAATCTTGTAAACTGCAAGGATTTTTTTAAAGAGCAACATGATAATACATCCAAGATGCAATAAGCTTCTTAAAACCATCATCATTTTCTTTCTGGGTTGAACAGTAAGATAATAATCATTCTGTGCTAAGTGTGTGCACATCTCCTTACATAGCAAGAGGTCCTGAACACAGGAGCTTTCATTCATCAACAACTTGCTTTATTCCAAGCACTGTTCTAGGTCCTGAGCACATGAAGGCAAATAACATGTGTGGCAGGCATGCCACCAAAGAGCTAGTGGGAAGAAGGTACACAAAATAAGTAATTACTGTACAACCTGAAAAAATAACTTACTTTTCAAGCAACTGCCAGAATCATCCAAGTAATGAGATTTAGCATATAAATCATAAACCCACTTATAACCTACATCACATCCTTTAACATACATAACACATTCTTTAAAATTCTCTGCTATTGTATTTATATATTTTTTTATTGTTGGGAGATTTTATTTTCTGTAAGCACTTAGTTTAAACCTAAGCTGTATCAGGCTAACCTGACAAATTATATTCTTCTTGAAGTTTCTATCCAAAAAGCTTTGATGCAGCAGAAAACACACAATTGAAAATGACAGTTTGATTCGCTATTAACAGGATAGAATCTCATAAGATGGCCCTTCCTTTCATGTTGACCCTAGTTCACATTACTGACTGCCCCTAAAACTTGAAAAGATCAAATACATCCCAGCAATTTACATTTTGGGGGCACTAAGGGCTGTGGTTTAGGCGATTTCCCATCAGAAAGTCTGTGGTAACAGAAACAGACTCACAGACATAGAAAATAAATTTATGGTTACAAAAGGGGAAGTGGGGGGGGGGATAAATTAGGAGTCTGGGATTAGCAGATACAAACTACTATATATAAAATAGATAAACAACAAGGTCCTATTGTATAGCACAGGGAACTATATTGAATATCCTGTAATAAACCATAATGGAAAAGAATATGAAAAAGAATATATATGTACATGTATACATGCACATATATATAATATATATAAAACTGAATCACTTTGCTGTACACCAGAAACTAACACAATATTGTAAATCAACTATATTTCAATAAAAAAAGAAAGTTTATGGCCCTTTTCCCTCCTTTCAACCCAAGCACCAGGCTTAAACATAATTTTTTTTGATAATACAGATAATATTTATCACCTTGGAAGAAAATTCCCAAATAATCAACTCCTCTGAGTATTTAATTTTCCCCATTAAATCAGTTTCTATTCACTGAAGCAGCCCCCATTGTGAGGAACATCAGCACGACAGTCTGACAGATTACGTTCCTTGGTGAGGATAATTAGCTAGAAATAAATTTTTAGGGAAAGAAAATCCTTAAGATAGCAGAATTAACATATCCAAAGGATCTAAAACTGGTGTTCTCACTTTAATTTTAACAGAAGTACAAATGTATTAGGTGATTTCACTTTTTAAAAAAAAAATGATTCTCTGAGAAACTAAAATATTAAAGCTCCTCTAAACCCAGCAAATTCTTCCCCGCTGCCAAGAACACTCCCACCTGTCCTGGCTCTGAGTCCATCAAGTCTCAGCTTTTAAGTACTTTGCTAGAAAATATCGCCCACTTCCCAAGCCCCAATATCAGACCTAGTTCAGATTAGATATCCATCCATCTCCATCTGCCTCCCTAACAATCCATGTTTACCACTGGGTTTGCATTTCTCATACCGTATTTGGAACATATTTGTTGTAACCATAACTCTGCTGTCCCTGAGGCAGAGTTGGATATCACTGTCATTGCTGAATCCTTAGTGCCTAACCGAGTACCTGGTGTAGGTACTCAAGTGCTCAATAAATACTTGCTGAACTAATGAAGTGGCACGGAGTTCAACACTGGGCTCAAGAAGCAGACGCAGCTGAAGGACGTGGGGTGGGGCTCAGACTGAGGAGCCATTCTGCAAAGGGTCTGAGACTGAGAAGGAGCTGAATAAGATGCAAAGGATGATAGGAAGCCCGCAGCGAAGCAGTACAGTCAGGCTTCTGTTTTTAAAAGATCCCTCTGGCTGTTATTTGGAGAGGAGATTGGAGGGGATAAGCATGGAAGCAGACAGGTAATGTGAACCCCTGCATAGAGATGATGGCACTGGAATCAGGGTGGTGGCAGTGGAGGTGAGGCGGATGAGTTTGAAATACATTTGATAGAAACAAAGAAATAGAAATTAGTGATTGGATACGGCAGGTAGCAGGCAAGGTGGTGGGGGGAGGGAGAGTGAAAAAGTGTGTAGAATGACTGTCAGCTTTCTAGCTTAAATGAATGGGTAAATGGAAGAACACATTTTGCTGGTGGAAAGATCAAAAATTCTGTTTTTAACAAACTAGTAGCATATAATTGCATTTAGTGTCATGGAAATGAATGAGATAACTGAGGGGAGATGTTTAGAAAGAGAGCAAAGAGAAGAAAGGCCAGGACAAGGCCTGGGGAGCTCCAACTTTTAGAGGTCATTGAGAGAGAGAGTCTTCAAAGGAGACTGAGGTCAACGAAATCTTGTAAGAGTCTAACAGTCAGACAAGGCACATGCTCAGTATCTCTCCTCTCTACTCCATCCTCAGCAACTACAACTTCTGAGGAGGGTCTCAGGGCAGGTAATAAGGCAAAAAGGTAAAAGCACCACGAATGGTTCAGCTAAAGTACTGTGTGCTCAAATGATCAAGTGCTGGCTGTAATTGGAAAAGCACTCTGAGAAATGAGATAAGGCTGTAAGTTATTCTGGGAAACAAGATGAAGAATACTCTTCAGTAGATCATTTGCTTCCATCGAATATGTTACTTCAAATGAGATGATGTACATCAGTAGGGAATATTTCAAAACACCTCATGTTTTTAAATGTCCTTATAAAGATCCCGAAACTTTTTCAATTCATAAGTACGAGTTACCTATCGGATAGAGAAACATTTATATCCAGACCTGCATAACATTTCCAAAATGATGCTTCTTTGGAGATTGGAAAATAAGGCATACAATACAATTGCATGCATAAATTGGTGAATCATTTGAATGCTGAGGTTAAGAGATGGTAAATACAGATCATGGTTACTAAATCTAGATAGGAGTCACAAAGCGAAGACGGGAATACATAAAAAGTTTACTGACTATAGCTGTTATAGGACAGCAGCTGACATTAAGAATAGAGAAAATTTATGGGAATATTCATAATCTCTTTAAGAGACTTATTTTGAACTTGCCTCTGATCCTGTCTGCCTATCTTAGATCCCTGAAAACAATCTGGGTATTTGTACACTCGACCTGCACTCAGGACTTTGACACCAGGCAGAGGGTGGTGTGTGGTGAGGGTGGGAGGGTGCAGGGAGCTCATGGGTCTCGCTTTTCTCTCCTCTCCCTGTCTTCTCTCTCTCACTCTCTTTTTTACCTCAAACTCACTTCTTCTGTTTCTCTTTCCTTTCCACTCTGTTTTCTTCTTTTCTCCTCTCCTCTCTCTTTTTCACACACAGAAAGGCTTTTCTTTCTATTGTGTGGCAAGAACTTTGTTTTTAAGCACATTCCTTCTTACTCTATAAATTACTTTAGTTAATTTCTGCTTTTGACTCTGATAAAATCTAACTTTATGCATTCAAGAAAAATGTTTTCTTCCTTTAAAATGCTATCTTGCTAAGAGTTTCTGAAAACGTAATTTGAAACTCAAAACTGAGTAACAACTCTCAGTTCTAGTGAATATTTACCCTCCCTTCACTGGAGCAACTGGACTTGGTCTGAAGCGTCACCAGATGACTCGGAAGGGATAGAGAAGGGATGGAGAAGGGAAGAACCTAGAAAGAAAACATATCAGATAGTACTTCCAAGCATGTTCTATGTTCCAGTGGCATAACTTACGTATCATTATATAGATTGTATGTTTATTTATAACTAGGTATTCAAGGCCCTCACCAAAGGCTACCTTTTTGCTCTATAAAATCTTGCTCACTGGGGTGTATGGTGAGAGGTAAGATTTGACAGCCAGAGGGCTGGGAAACTCTCCTGCCACCAGGCAAGCCATTGTCAGCTCTAGGAGCCAAAAATCAGAACCCAGCCACCAGGAGGTGGCAAATCCTCTTGACTTGTGACTGTAGGAGCTGGAGGAGTGATGTGGGTGATGGTAATAAAACACCACTTTAACACATCTCAATTAATCCCTCTGCATCTGTCTCCTCACGGTACAATGGGGATTATCACAGTACCTGCCTACCTGATGAAGTCGTTTTGAAGAATAAATGGGAAAATACCAAAAAGGACAAAAAAGAAGAGAGCCTGTCTCAAATCAGCACTCCCTGTGTCAACTATTGTTGGTGTTTTGGGCCCTTCTCTTCCTTTGTCAACCTTTAAAATTCCCAAGAAACAGGAATATTAAAGCTGGACACAAACCAAATAGTCTGAGGTAAAAGCGTTAAAGGGACCATCTTCACAAACTCTTAAATTTGGATCTTTCAGAATGCCTTATCTCAAATAGTGGGATTGCACGTGGAATAAATGAGGACAATAATAAAAATAGCTAACACCAGTATTATTTATGAACCTGGATAGTCTTCTCACCAGTTTCTCATTTAATCCTAACACAATTTTACATGATAAGTCCTTTAAAATTAATACTTTATAATTGAGGAAGAGGAGGTTTCCACAGACTAAATAATTTACCCAAGGTTACATTGGTGTGTAGTGAAAGGTGTATGTAACCCAGGTCTTTCTGACTGCAGAGCTTGCAGACAAGTGGAATAACTGAAATTAATAACAGAGACGTCACTTATCATGAAATTCATTTCCAAGGTCTCTGGGAGAAAAGGGAATGAGTACATTTACCAAGTTCCTCAGCGTCTTTGGCCTTTAATTTCCTCAACTGTAAATGAGGCTATATATATATACTAGATGATCTGTAAGATTCCTTCCATCTCTGAAACTCTACAGTTCTATTATCTAGCCACAGAGATAATCAGCACATGAAAGAAAATCAGAGGGAAGGCTCCCAGAAACCATACCATTATTATTTTATTCCTTCCCTAAAATTATAATGTCCATTCCTTTTTGCATTTCTCCTAAGTGAAAGTTATTCTGCAAGGTTGCCTTAAGGGCAACATTTGTTTTGTTAGAATTATAGAAAAATAAAACCATTTAGGTAATAATACTCTGTATGATGTAATTTTAATGGAAATAATGTTTTGCATGAGGTTCAATCTTTTTTCCAATCCTTTGCCTTGCATCCTACAGCTATACAATATGTGAGCTGTGGGGACGACTCTCACCTTTGTAGCAGCAGGGTGTGACCATTTGGAAGAGTTTTTCTTTAACACTAGATAATTTCGGTTTAAAGTAACCCCTGATCAAAGATTACACTCTTCATGTGTCCTCAGAGCCAAGACCTGGAGAAGTTATGAAGAAGGGCTTAATGGAAATTTCACAGTGGGTTGGAGAAATTTACCCTCCAACCCTTGTTATGTGTTTCATTTTGGTTCCCATGAAAATGTGGATTTGTGGTAGAATAATTTGTTGCAGATGCACTTTTATTTTCTAAACAGTGAAATGTAAAGGAGAGAAAATTGAAGGATGTTGAGAAAAAGGTGGTAAATTTGTGAACATGAGTTGGATCATGGGACATTTTATAGAACTAAGGCCATTTGAGAAATGCACAAAAGTAGAAAAAAGTAAATAAATTCTACAGACTCATCACTTCTAAACAAAAAACGCCATTTAAAATATTGGTGTATTCCTTTTCAGTGTCTCTTGCTATATAGATTTTAATTTTTTATGTATGTACGGTCATACCATGTATGCCATTTTATAGTCGTTATTTTTGCTTAGGAAAAACTAAAGGCTTGTTTTAAACTATAATTGATCACTTTCATGATGTTGGCATTAGAGTATTGAAAAAACTTGCAGAAATGTTCCTTCTAGCTAATCTTTTTTTCTTTCATTTATTCATTCATTCACTTATGTACCAAATATGTACTAAGTGCCTAAGGAGAGCAGCCACTTCACTAGGCACTAAAGATACAAGAATAAATCAAGACACGGTCCCTGCTCACAAGGTACCCACAGTCCAAGGCAGAAACAATTCTACCATATTGTGTTAGTGATGTGGAAACAGACCATGAAGCTATGAGAAAACACAGGAGACACAGCAAACTTAGACAACATTGAGAACAGTGGTCTCCTAATGTTTTTCTAGGGTGATGATATGGAGCTGTACTTTTTGGGATGTATTAATTAATTATGTAAAAAGACTCAATTAGAGCAGAGGTGGGATTTCAGGCAAAGAAAATTTGCAAAGGCCCTGAACTGCAAGTAGTTTGCTGTTGCTGCAGCTGAGGGGGTGAAAGTTTACCTGGGAAGCGGGAGGACTGGAAATGAACACAGGTGCCCTTCCTTGAGCATCTGACAAAGTAGTGGGCATTGCCCTGAAGACTACTGGGGAACCAACGAAGGATTCAAGCAGAATAAAAGATAATCAAATTTTCATTTTTGCATGATTATTCTATCTTTGGGGGAGAGTTGATCATACGAGTATGAAGCAGAATAAGGAAATCAAACAAATTTATTCTTATTTATTTCTTAAGTAAGAAAATGGCATTAAAATGGAAAAGAAGATTAAATTAAGGTCTAAAAATAGATACTGTTATAGGCTGGATTATGTTCTCTCAAAATGCAGATCTTGAAGCCCTAACCCTCCAGTTACCTAAGAATATGACTGTATTTGGAAACAGGGCCTTTAAAGAGGTGATTAAGTTAAAATGAGGCTGTTAATGTGGGCCCTAATCCAATGGAACTGGTGTCTATTTTTTTTTCCTTTCTTCCGATTTTTTTTTTTTAATTGAAGTATAATTGACTTGCAATATGTTAGTTTCAGGTGTACAACATAGTGATTTGATACTTTTATGCATTACAAAATGATCACCATGATAAATATACTTGCCACCTGTCACCAAAGTTATTACAATATTATAGACTACGTTCTCTATACTATATATTATATCTTTGTGACTTATTAATTTTATAACTGGAAGTTTGTACGTCTTAATCTCCTTCACCTATTTCACTCATCCCCCAACACCCCTCCTATCTGGCAACCACCAATTTGTTCTCTATCTATGGATCCATTTCTTTTTTGTTATATTTGGTCATTTGTTTTGTTATTTTAGATTCCACATATAAGTGAAATCATATGGTCTTTGTCTTTTTCTGTCTGTTTTATCTCACTTAGCATATTGCCTGCTAGGTCCATCCATGTTGTAGCAAATGGCAAAATTTCATCTTTTTATGGCTGATTAACATCCTATTGAGTATATATGTACCACAGTTTCTTCATTCATTCATCTATCAATGGACACTTACATTGCTTTCATATCTTGGCTATTGTAAATAATGCTCCAAAGAACACAGGGGTGCATATTATCTTTTCAAATTAGTATTACCGTTTTCTTCAGAAACATATCCAGAAGTGGAATTCCTAGATCATATGGTAGTTCTATTTTTAATTTCTTGAGGAACCTCCATACTGTTTTCCATTGTGACTGTACCAAATTACATTCCCACCAACAGTGCACAAGGGTTCCCTTTTTTCCACATCCTCCTCAGTACTGGTTATTTGTTGTCTTTTTGATTATAGCCATTCTGACAGGTATGAGGTGGTATCACATTGTGGTTTTGATTTGCATTTCCCTGGTGATTAGTGATGTTGAGTAACTTTTCACACGTCTGTTGGCCATCTGTATGTTTTCATTGGAAAAACAGCTATACAAGTCCTCTGCCCATTTTTTAATTGGGTGATTCATTTTTTTCCGATGTTGAGTCGTGTGAGTTCATTGGAAATTTTGGATGTTAACCCCTTCAGATATATCATTTGCAAATATCTTCTCCCATACAGTAGTCTGCTTTTTTGTTTTGTTGGTAGTTTCCTTTGCTGTGCAAAGACTTTTTAGTTTGATGTTGTTCCATTTTTTTATTTTTGCTTTTGTTCTCTTTGCCTGACGAGACATATCCAAAAAAAAAAATTGCTAAGACCAATGTCAAAGAGCATACTGCCTATGTTTTCTTCTAGGATTTTTATGGTTTCAGGTCTTACATTTAAGTCTTTAATCCATTTTGAGTTTATTTTTGTACATAGTGTGAGAAAGTAGTCCAGTTTGAGTCTTCTGCATGTAGCTGTCCAGTTTTCCCAATACCACTTATTGAAGGCACTGTCTTTTCCCCATTGTATACTCTTTTCTCCTTTGTTGTAGATTAACTGACCATACCAGCTTGGTTTATTTCTGGGTTCTCTATCCTGTTCCATTAATCTATGTGTCCATTTTTGGGCCAGTACCATACTGTTTAATTATTATAGTTTTAAAGGATAGTTTGAAATCAGAGAGTGTGATAACTCTAACTTTGTTCTTCCTTCTCAACACTGTTTTGGCTACTTGGGGTCTTTTGTGTTTCCACATAAATTTTAGAATTATTTGTTCTAGTTCTGTAAAAAATGCTATTTATGTTTTGACAGAGATTGCACTGAATCTGTAGATTGCCTTGGGAAGTATGATCATTTTAACAGTCTTAATTCTTCCAACCCATGAGCGTGGTACATCTTTCCATTTGTTTATGTTGTCTTCAATTTCTTTCATCAATGTCTTACAGATTTCTGAGTATAGCTCTTTCATTTCCTTTGTTAGATTTATTCCTAGGTATTTGATTCTTTTTGGTACAACTGTAAGTGGGATTGTTTTCTTTATCTTTCTGATAGTTCATTGTCAGTGAATAGAAATGCAACAGATTTCTATATATTAATTTAGCATCCTGCAAACTTTACTGAATTCATTTATTAGTTCTAATGGATTTTTGGTGGTGTCTTTAGAATTTTCTATGTATAGTATCATGTCATCTGCAAACAGTGACAGTTTTACTTTTTCCTTTCCAATTTGGATTCCTTTTGTTTCTTTTTCTTATCTTGTTGCTGTTGACTAGGACTTCCAAAACTATTTTGAACAAAAGTGGTGAGAGTGAGCATCCTTGCTCTGTTGCTGGTCTTAGAGGAAATGCTTTCAGATTTTCAACATTGAGCATGCTATTGGCTGTTGGCTTCTTATACACAGCCTTTGTTATGTTGGAGTCTGTTCCCTCTATACCCACTTTGTTGAGAGTTTTTATCATAAATGGATTTGAATTTTGTCAAAAGCTTTTTCTGCCTCTACTGAGGTGGTCATATGATTTTTATTCTTCAATTTGTTTATGTGGTGTATTACACTGATTGATTTGTGGATACTGAATTATCCTTGCATCCCTGGGACAAATCCCACTTGATCATGGTGTATGATCTTTTAATGTATTATTGAATTCAGTTTGCTAATATTTTGTTGAGGATTTTCACATCTATGTTCATCAGCGATACTGGCCTGTAATTTTCCTTTCTTGTGGTATCTTTGTCTGCTTTTGTTATCAGGGTGATGCTGGCCTTGTAGAATAAGTTCAGAAGCATTCCTTCCTTTTCCATTTTTTTTTTATTTATTTATTTATTTTTATTTATTTTTATTTTTGTTTTTTTTTAAACATCTTTATTGAAGTATAATTGCCTTACAATGGTGTGTTAGCTTCTGCTTTATAACAAAGTTAATCAGTTATACATATACAATATGTTCCCATATCTCTTCCCTCTTGCATCTCCCTCCCTCCCATCCTCCCCGTCCCACCCCTCTAGGTGGTCACAAAGCACTGAGCTGATCTCCTTGTGCTATGCAGCTGCTTCCCACTAGCTATCTATTTTACATTTGGTAGTGTATATATGTCCATGACACTCTCTCACCCTGTCACATCTCACCCCACCCCCTCCCCATATCCTCAAGTCCATTCTCTAGTAGGTCTGTGTCTTTATTCCCGTCTTGCCACTAGGTTCTTCATGGCTTTTTTTTCCCTTAGATTCCGTATATATGTGTTAGCATACTGTATTTGTTTTTCTCTTTCTGACTTACTTCACTCTGTATGACAGACTCTAACTCCATCCACCTCATTACAAATACCTCCATTTCATTTCTTTTTATGGCTGAGTAATATTCCATTGTATATATGTGCCACATCTTCTTTATCCATTCATCTGTCGATGGACATTTAGGTTGCTTCCATGTCCTGGCTATTGTAAATAGAGCTGCAATGAACATTTTGGTACATGACTCTTTTTGAACTATGGTTTTCTCAGGGTATATGCCCAGTAGTGGGATTGCTGGATCGTATGGTAGTTCTATTTGTAGTTTTTTAAGGAACCTCCATACTGTTCTCCATAGTGGCTGTATCAATTTACATTCCCACCAACAGTGCAAGAGAGTTCCCTTTCCTCCACACCCTCTCCAGCATTTATTGTTTCTAGATTTTTTGATGATGGCCATTCTGACCGGTGTGAGATGATATCTTATTGCAGTTTTGATTTGCATTTCTCTAATGATTAATGATGTTGAGCATTCTTTCATGGGTCTGTAGGCCATCTGTATATCTTCTTTGGAGAAATGTCTATTTAGGTCTTCTGCCCATTTTTGGATTGGGTTGTTCGTTTTTTTGTTATTGAGCTGCATGAGCTGCTTGTAAATCTTGGAGATTAATCCTTTGTCAGTTGCTTCATTTGCAAATATTTTCTCCCATTCTGATGGTTGTCTTTTGGTCTTGTTTATGGTTTCCTTTGCTGTGCAAAAGCTTTTAAGTTTCATTAGGTCCCATTTGTTTATTTGTGTTCTTATTTCCATTTCTCTGGGAGCTGGGTCAAAAAGAATCTTGCTGTGATGTATGTCATAGAGTGTTCTGCCTATGTTTTCCTCTAAGAGTTTGATAGTGTCTGGTCTTACACTTAGGTCTTTAATCCATTTTGAGTTTATTTTTGTGCATGGTGTCAGGGAGTGTTCTAATTTCATATTTTTACATGTATCTGTCCAATTTTCCCAGCACCACTTATTGAAGAGGCTGTCTTTTCTCCACTGTATATGCTTGCCTCCTTTATCAAAGATAAGGTGACCATATGTGCGTGGGTTTATCTCTGGGCTTTCTATCCTGTTCCATTGATCAATATTTCTGTTTTTGTGCCAGTACCAAACTGTCTTGATTATTGTAGCTTTGTAATATAGTCTGAAGTCAGGGAGCGTGATTCCTCCAGCTCCATTTTTCGTTCTCAAGATTGCTTTGGCTATTCGGGGTCTTTTGTGTTTCCATACAAATTGTGAAATTTTTTGTTCTAGTTCTGTGAAAAATGCCAGTGGTAGTTTGATAGGGATTGCATTGAATCTGTAGATTGCTTTGGGTAGTAGAGTCATTTTCACAATGTTGATTCTTCCAATCCAGGAACATGGTATATCTTTCCATCTATTTGTATCATCTTTAATTTCTTTCATCAGTGTCTTATAATTTTCTGCATACAGGTCTTTTGTCTCCTTAGGTAGGTTTATTCCTAGATATTTTATTCTTTTTGTTGCAATGGTAATCGGGAGTGTTTTTGTAATTTCACTTTCAGATTTTTCGTCATTAGTGTATAGAAATGCAAGAGATTTCTGTGCATTAATTTTGTATCCTGCTACTTTACCAAATTCATTGATTAGCTCTAGGAGTTTTCTGGTAGCATCTTTAGGATTCTCTATGTATAGTATCATGTCATCTGCAAACAGTGACAGCTTTACTTCTTCTTTTCCGATTTGGATTCCTTTTATTTCTTTGTCTTCTCTGCTTGCTGTGGCTAACACTTCCAAAACTATGTTGAATAACAGTGGTGAGAGTGGGCAACCTTGTCTTGTTCCTGATCTTAGTGGAAATGGTTTCAGTTTTTCACCATTGAGGACAATGTTGGCTGTGGGTTTGTCATATATGGCCTTTATTATGTTGAGGAAAGTTCCCTCTATGCCTACTTTCTGCAGGGCTTTTATCATAAATGGGTGTTGAATTTTGTCGAAAGCTTTCTCTGCATCTATTGAGATGATCATATGGTTTTTCTCCTTCAATTTGTTAATATGGTGTATCACGTTGATTGATTTGCGTATATTGAAGAATCCTTGCATTCCTGGGATAAACCCCACTTGATCATGGTGTATGATCCTTTTAATGTGCTGTTGGATTCTGTTTGCTAATATTTTGTTGAGGATTTTTGCATCTATGTTCATCAGTGATATTGGCCTGTAGTTTTCTTTCTTTGTGACATCTTTGTCTGGTTTTGGTATCAGGGTGATGGTGGCCTCGTAGAATGAGTTTGGGAGTGTTCCTCCCTCTGCAATATTTTGGAAGAGTTTGAGAAGGATAGGTGTTAGCTCTTCTCTAAATGTTTGATAGAATTCACCTGTGAAGCCATCTGGTCCTGGGCTTTTGTTTGTTGGAAGGTTTTTAATCACAGTTTCAATTTCAGTGCTTGTGATTGGTCTGTTCATATTTTCTATTTCTTCCTGGTTCAGTCTCGGCAGTTTGTGCATTTCTAAGAATCTGTCCATTTCTTCCAGGTTGTCCATTTTATTGGCATAGAGTTGCTTGTAGTAATCTCTCATGATCGTTTGTATTTCTGCAGTGTCAGTGGTTACTTCTTCTTTTTCATTTCTAATTCTATTGATCTGAGTCTTCTCCCTTTTTCTCTTGATGAGTCTGGCTAATGGTTTATCAATTTTGTTTATCTTCTCAAAGAACCAGCTTTTAGTTTCATTGATTTTTGCTATTGTTTCCTTCATTTCTTTTTCATTTATTTCTGACCTGATCTTTATAATTTCTTTCCTTCTGCTGGCTTTGGGGTTTTTTTGTTCTTCTTTCTCTAATTGCTTTAGGTGCAAGGTTAGGTTGTTTATTCGAGATGTTTCCTGTTTCTTGAGGTAGGCTTGTATTGCTATAAACTTCCCTCTTAGCACTGCTTTTGCTGCGTCCCATAGGTTTTGGGTCGTCGTATCTCCATTGTCATTTGTTTCTAGGTATTTTTTGATTTCCCCTTTGATTTCTTCAGTGATCACTTCGTTATTAAGTAGTGTATTGTGTAGCCTCCATGTGTTTGTATTTTTTACACATCTTTTCCTGTAATTGATATCTAGTCTCATAGCGTTGTGGTCGGAAAAGATACTTGATACGATTTCAATTTTCTTAAATTTACCAAGGCTTGATTTGTGACCCAAGATATGATCTATCCTGGAGAATGTTCCATGCGCACTTGAGAAAAATGTGTATTCTGTTGTTTTTGGGTGGAATGTCCTATAAATATCAATTAAGTCCATCTTGTTTAATGAATCATTTAAAGCTTGTGTTTCCTTATTTATTTTCATTTTGGATGATCTGTCCATTGGTGAAAGTGGGGTGTTAAAGTCCCCTACTATGATTGTGTTGCTGTCAATTTCCCCTTTTATGGCTGTTAGTATTTGCCTTAGGTATTGAGGTGCTCCTATGTTGGGTGCATAAATATTTACAATTGTTATACCTTCCTCTTGGATCGATCCCTTGATCATTATATAGTGTCCTTCTTTGTCTCTTATAATATTCTTTATTTTAAAGTCTATTTTGTCTGATATGAGAAATGCTACTCCAGCTTTCTTTTGATTTCCATTTGCATGGAATATCTTTTTCCATCCCCTCACTTTCAGTCTGTATGTGCCTCTAGGTCTGAAGTGGGTCTCTTGTAGACAGCATATATATGGGTCTTGTTTTTGTATCCATTCAGCCAGTCTGTGTCTTTTGGTGGGAGCATTTAATCCATTTACATTCAAGGTAATTATCGATATGTATGTTCCTATTCCCATTTTCTTAAATGTTTTGCGTTTGTTATTGTAGGTGTTTTCCTTCTCTTGTGTTTCTTGCCTAGAGAAGTTCCTTTAGCATTTGTTGTAAAGCTGGTTTGGTGGTGCTGAACTCTCTCAGCTTTTGCTTGTCTGTAAAGGTTTTAATTTCTCCATCACATCTGAATGAGATCCTTGCTGGGTAGAGTAATCTTGGTTGTAGGTTTTTCTCCTTCATCACTTTAAGTATATCCTGCCACTCCCTTCTGGCTTGCAGAGTTTCTGCTGAAAGAGCAGATGTTAACCTTATGGGGATTCCCTTGTGTGTTATTTGTTGTTTTTCCCTTGCTGCTTTTAATATGTTTTCTTTATATTTAATTTTTGACAGTTTGATTAATATGTGTCTTGGCGTGTTTCTCCTTGGGTTTATCCTGTATGGGACTCTCTGTGCTTCCTGAACTTGATTAACTATTTCCTTTCCCATATTAGGGAAGTTTTCAACTATAATCTCTTCAAATATTTTCTCAGTCCCTTTCTTTTTCTCTTCTTCTTCTGGGACCCCTATAATTCGAATATTGGTGCGTTTAATGTTGTCCCAGAGGTCTCTGAGACTGTCCTCAGTTCTTTTCATTCTTTTTTCTTTATCCTGCTCTGCAGTAGTTATTTCCACCATTTTATCTTCCAGGTCACTTATCCTTTCTTCTGCCTCAGTTATTCTGCTATTGATCCCATCTAGAGTATTTTTAATTTCATCATTTATTGTGTTTTTCATCGTTGCTTGGTTCCTCTTTAGTTCTTCTACGTCCTTGTTAAATGTTTCTTGCATTTTGTCTATTCTATTTCCAAGATTTTGGATCATCCTTACTATCATTATTCTGAATTCTTTTTCAGGTAGACTACCTATTTCCTCTTCATTTGTTAGGTCTGGTGTGTTTTGACCCTGCTCCTTCATCTGCTGTGTGTTTTTCTGTCGTCTCATTTTGCTTATCTTACTGTGTTTGGGGTCTCCTTTTCACAGGCTGCAGGTTCGTAGTTCCCGTTGTTTTTGGTATCTGTCCCCAGTGGGTAAGGTTGGTTCAGTGGGTTGTGTAGGCTTCCTGGTGGAGGGGACTATTGCCTGTGTTCTGGTGGATGAGGTTGAATCTTGTCTTTCTGGTGGGCACGTCCACGTCTGATGGTGTGTTTTGGGGTGTCTGTGGCCTTATGATTTTAGGCAGCCTCCCTGCTAATGGATGGGGTTGTGTTCCTCTCTTGCTAGTTGTTTGGCATAGGGTGTCCAGCCCTGTAGCTTGCTGGTCATTGAGTGAAGCTGGGTCTTGATGTTGAGATGGAGATCTCTGAGAGATTTTTGCCGTTTGGTATTACGTGGAGCTGGTAGGTCTCTTGTGGACCAGTGTCCTGAAGTTGGCTCTCCCACCTCAGAGGCACAGCCCTGATGCCTGGCTGGAGCACCAAGAGCCTTTCATCCACACAGCTCAGAATATAAGGGAGAAAAAAATAGAAAGAAAAAAAGAGGATAAAATAAAATAAAATAAAGCTATTATAATAAAAAATAAGAAAAAAAATTATTAAGAGTAAATGTATTCAGAAAAAAATTTTTTTTAATTTTTAAAAATAGATTTATTAATTTTTTATAGTAAAAAATAAGAAACAAATTTTTAAGAAAAAAAATTTATTAAGAAAAAAAAATTTTAATTTTTTAAAATAAAAAATATGAAAAAACTTATTAAAAAAAATTTTTAATTTCTAAAAATAGAAAATACGGAAAAAATTATTAAGAAAACATATATTAGGAAAACAAAATTTTTTTAAGTAAAAAAAAAAAAAATGGACAGACCTAACCCTAGGACTGATGGTGAAAGCAAAGCTATACAGACAAAATCTCACCCAGAAGCATACACATATACACTCACAAAAAAAGGAAAAGGGGAAATTAATATATCCTGCTCCTAAAGTCCACCTTTTGAATTTGGGATGATTCGTTGTCTATTCAGGTATTCAACAGATGCAGGCACATCAAGTTGTTTGTGGAGCTTTAATCCGCTGCTTCTGAGGCTGCTGGGAGAGATTTCCCTTTCTCTTCTTTGTTCGTACAGCTCCCGGCGTTCAGCTTTGGATTTGGACCCGCCTCTGCGTGTACGTCGCCTGAGGGCGTCCGTTCCCCGCCCAGACAGAATGGGGTTAAAGGAGCAGCTGCTTCGGGAGCTCTGGCTCACTCAGGCCGGGGGAGGGAGCGGTACGGAGGAGGCAGGGTGAGCCTGCGGCGTCAGAGGCGTCGTGACGTTGCAGCAGCCTGAGGCGCGCTGTGCGTTATCCCGGGTAAGTTTTCCCCGGATCACGGGAGCCTGGCAGTGGCGAACTGCACCGGCTCCCGGGAGGGGCAGTGTGGAGAGTGACCTGTGCTCGCACACAGGCTTCTTGGTGGCGGCAGCAGCAGCCTCAGCGTTTCCTACCAGTCTCTGGGGTCCGCGCTGATGGCCGCGGCTCGCGCCCGTCTCTGGGGTCCGCGCTGTTAGCCGCGGCTCGCGCCCGCCTCTGGAGTTCGTCTAGGCAGCGCTCTGAATCCCCTCTCCTTGCGCGCCGTGAAACAAAGAGGCAAGAAAAAGTCTCTTGCCTCTTCGGCGGCTGCAGACCTCCTCTCCGGCTCCCTCCCGGCTCGCCGCGACACGCCAACCCCTTCAGGCTGTGTTCACGCCGCCAACCCCAGTCCTCTCCCTGCGATCCGACCGAAGCCCGCGCCTCAGCTCCCAGCCCCGCCTGCCCCAGCGGGTGAGCAGACAAGCCTCTCGGGCTGGTGAGCGCTGCTCGGCACTGAGCCTCTGTGCGGGAATCTCTCCGTTTTTCCCTCTGCGCCCCTGTTGCTGTGGGATCCGCACTGATAGCCGCGGCTCGCACCCGTCTCTGGATTTCGTTTAGGCAGCGCTCTGAATCCCCTCTCCTTGCGCGCCGCGAAACAAAGAGGCAAGAAAAAGTCTCTTGCCTCTTCGGCAGCTGCAGACTTTTTCCCGGACTCCCTCCCGGCTAGCACCAAAGCCCGAGCCTCAGCTCCCAGCCCCCGCCCGCCCCGGCGGGTGAGCAGACAAGCTGGTGAGTGCTGGTTGGCGCCGAGCCTCTGTGCAGGAGTCTCTCCGCTTTGCCCTCCGCACCCCTGTGGCTGCGCTCTCCTCCGCGGCTCCGAAGCTTCCCCCCTCTGCCACCCGCAGTCTCTTCCCGCAAAGGGTCTTCCTAGTGCCTGGAAACCTTTCCTCCTTCACGGCTCCCTCCCACTGGCGCAGGTCCCGTCCCTATTCTTTTGTCTCTGTTATTTCTTTTTTCTTTTACCCTACCCAAGTACGTGGGGATTTTCTTGCCTTTTGGGAGGTCTGACGTCTTCTGCCAGTGTTCAGTGGGTGTTCTGTAGGAGCAGTTCCACGTGTAGATGTATTTCTACTGTATCTGTGGGAAGGAAGGTGATCTCCGCATCTTACTCTTCCGCCATCTTGCCCCTACTCCCCTTTTCCATTTTTTTGAAATAGCTTGAGAAGGATAGGTGTTAACTCTTCTTTAAATGTTTGGTAGAGTTTATCTGGAAACCATCTGGTCTTGGACTTTGTTGGGAGTTTTAAAATTACTGATTCAATTTCATTACTGGTAATTTGTTCATACTTTCTATTTCTTCCTGGTTCAGTCTTGGGAAATTGTACATTTCTAGGAATTCACCCATTTCTTCTAGGTTATTCATTTTATTGGCATGTAATTATTTGTAGTAATCACTTATGATCCTTTGTATTTCTGTGGTGTTTGTTGTAAGTTCTCCTCTTTCATTTCTGATTTTATTTATGTGGGTTCTCTCTCTTTTTTTTCTTGATGGGTCTGTTTAAAGTTTTATCAATTTTGTTTATCTTTTTAAAGAACCAGCTCTTAGTTTCACTAATCTTTTCTATTGTTTTTTTTAGTCTCTATTTATTTCCTCTCTGATCTTTATCATTTCTTTCCTTCTACTAACTTTGGGTTTTGTTTATCCTTCTTTTTCTAGTTCCTTTAGGTGTAAGGTTAAATTACTTATTCGAAATTTTTCTTGTTTCCTGTTTTTGCTGCATCCCATAAATTTTGGATCATTGTGTTTCTATTTTCATTTGTCTCCAGGTATTTTTTTAATTTCCTCTGTAAATTCTTTGGTGACCCATTGGTTGTTTAGTAGCATATTGTTTAGCCTCCATATGCTCATTGTTTTTGCAGTTTTTTTCTTGTAGTTGATTTCTAGCCTCACACCGTTGTGGTCAGAAAATATGCTTGATCTTTTGAGTCTGTAGTGTTTTGTTATGGCAGTGCAAGCAGACTGATACAAATATTAAGGAAATAAAAATAGAAGTACTTGTTGACTAGATAGGTGTTTGGGGTAAAAGGGGAGGAGAGAGGCAAGAAAACTCAAAGGGTTTTGATTTGAGTGACAGGTTATTAGAGATGCAGTTCACCAAGTTGGGAAACCCAAGATTGCAGTAGATGGTAAATTCAAATTGGCAAATGGACAGTCACAGGAACTTCTGGCAGATTTTTGACAAGATGGCCAGCACGGCATTAGAAATACAAATGTGAAGCTCAGGGGAGGTGTACAGATTTGCTGTTATCTCTCACTGAAATAGTTTCCTCTAAGATATTTGCATGTCTCAATCCCTCATTCAAAATAAGGGCTCAGCACAAATATCATTCTATCAGAGAGGTCTTACTGACCATTCTGTAAAAAAAATTACCACCTATCACAACATCCACTTCCCTTGATTTGTCTTTATAATACCTACCACCATCATTATGTATTTCATTCACTGGCAGAATCCTCAGTATTTGGAACAGTGTACGACATGCAATAGGTTATCTATAACTTTTTTAATAAATAAAAAAAGAATGAAGGAAATAAGGGAGGAAGGAAGAGAGAAGGGAAGACATCAACAGCCTGCCACCTGTTTTTGTATACGACCCACAAACTAAGAATGTTATTTTTGTACTTTAAAATAGTTGAAAAAAAGGCAGACTAGTATTTTATAATGTAAAGAATTTATGAAAATCAAATTTCAGTGCCTATAAAATAGGTATTATTGGAACACAGCCATGCTACTCATTTAAGTGTTGTCCATGACTGCTTTTACCTACAGTAGCAGAGTTGAATAATTGCTGTAGAGGCTGTATGTGGACCACAAAGGC
Organism: Balaenoptera musculus; assembly: GCF_009873245.2. Lineage (NCBI taxonomy): Eukaryota > Metazoa > Chordata > Mammalia > Artiodactyla > Balaenopteridae > Balaenoptera > Balaenoptera musculus. The sequence goes on from NC_045793.1 coordinate 8,614,387, forward strand.
TAAACTGCTTACTGCCTAGTCCTTTATAGGAGAAGCTTTCTGGCCCCTGACGGTCACTATAAGGTGTTACACATCGACGGTTGTTGTCCACAGTGGGGCCACCACTTCAGGATACAGCTTATCGTTACTTTACAAAGCTGACCATTTGTGTAGTCTCTTACCTAGCAATTCTTGCTGAGTATATACCGCTTCAAAGTTCTTGCACATTTAGAACAAGAAACATTCACAAGAATATTCATAGCAGTGCTGTTCACAACAGGAAAACTTACAGACAGTCCAAATGCCTATTAATGGGAGAGTGAAAAATATACTTGACGTATACCACAATGTGGATGAAAGTAATATAGTAAGTTATACACAGCATGATACTGTTTCTTTTTTGTAAACTTAATCTAAAAATATATGCTTTTTAAGGATTACATCTACATTCAAGAAAACTACAGAAAGGGCATCAGTGGAAAGCAGGATTCAGGTTGACAGCTGTCTCTGTGTGGTGGGGAGGAGCAGAACGGGAAGGCCTGTGAGTTTAGTATATTACTGCTCTTTCGGGGGGATGATGGGCTTGCAGGCCCTTGCTATACTATTATTAAATAAAGGTGGATGAGTTAGTGATGAATAGTGATAGTATGACACAAACCAAGCATAATGATTTATTGACTCCTGTGGATGTGAGGTCCCGTTAGGGGAGAAAATTCCCCCAAACTTGAGTTCTAGTGTTAACACTTATAAGAACCAGCTGTGAATTTTGGAAATTGTCTTTACTCTAGGGCTTTGTTTCTTAAACAAAATAAAAAGTAAGGATGTGATCATTTCTAAAGAGCCATTCAATTTTAAATGTCTGTGTTTCTATAAAATAAGGTAGGAGGTAGAGTTGTTTTTCAATTCACTGTACAAGCAAATGTTAGAAAGAAATGGATCATTTATAATACTATGTTTTGGTGGCCAAACATTCACTTAGGGCTTCGAAAACCAATTACCCTCTCTGCGAAGTAATCAACCTACCCCCTTAAAATGCAGAGTGGTACTCTTGATTTAATTGCTGGTTGCTACATCCTTTTTGTAGTCCCTTCAATTAAAGAAGGAAGCTTTAAAATAAGGCAATGAACCAGTAAAAATGTCTCAAACATGAATAAGTGATGAGGTCCCTGTCTGTAGACCAGCTGCTTGCCAGTACTTGCCATGAGGTTCTGTGAATTACTGATGCTGTACAGTAGCTCCCATAAATGGCATCTACCTTGAGAGACTCAGAATGTCTCTCTTCAGGCACCAGGCTGGCTCCGCTGTCCCTCCACTGTAGCCTGGTGCTACGACGTGAGGAAAAGAGCATAATCTGAATAGTTTGGTTCTAATTACTGTGTCAACACAAGAGAAGAAAATGTACAGATTGATGATTTTCTTGGGTAGCCAAGAATGAAAACCTAGGACAATATTTCTCCAAATGCATTTAAATATTCAAATCTTTGGGGGTACAATAGCTGGAGGGGTAAGAAACAGGCACTTCTGTTGATAGACTCCAGTACCTCTGTTCACATTGGAGCCTGTTTGAGAACTGTCTCCTCATAAAGGGGCTTTTGAGACATTTTTTCTAGATTATCCTAGCGATCTAGTTATAGCTGATTGTCCGGGGAAGAGAATCCTGACCCAAACTCAGTCAAGTTGATTGTCTCCCCTCAAAATTTGGAATCGGATTTTGGAAACATCAAGTCTCTGCTGAGTACTTAGATCCTAACCATGGGTCTGGTTATAGCTCTAGTCCTTTGTAAATACCCTGGAGTCCTTATAAAACATTTCCCATTCCCCATTTCCTTTAGAAAGTTCAATGGACTTTCTTAGACTCACGAGGATCTAAACATGTCTAGTGCCTCTCTCTGTCTCTGGCTCTCTCTATTTCTCTTTGTTTCTCTTTTTAAATAAAGTAAGTCTGAGAATCTACAAAGCAATTCTAAAATTTATAAAATATTCTCCTTTTTTGATTTGAAATAGCTCTGAGTAACTTATTGTTTTCCACAGTAGTATTAGGGTACATTTATGGTTGGATGTGATTTTAAATTTGATGTGGTTCAACTGTCTCACTTTATAAATAAGAAAATAGAGGCCCAGGGAAGCACTGATTTGTCCATAGTCTCACAATTATTCAGAAAGCAAAAAAATATAGTTTAGGACTTCTGGCTCCTGATATGGTATAGTTGCAATTAATGACATTTTCTCTCCTCATTCTGTTATAAAAGGGAAGAAACACAAAAAAAGAAATGTAAAATAATTACAAATGTTACGATGTTCAAATATATTGAGTTCTCTATCATGAGGTTCCAAGTGAAATACCACTATGAGTCTTATTTGTCTTGAAAAGGATGTCTCTTCGGGAGAGAGGGGGACAGTGAAGAATGGACTGGAGGATTTGCTGTTGCTTTTAGATGAATGATTCTTCAACAGAATACTTCCAACTCTGTAAGTCTGGCTTTCAGTAGCAGTCTGTGTTAGAGCTAGTTTAGGTAATTTTTAGGGTTACACAAAAGTCAAACTATACCAAGTTCAAAAATGAAGTGGAGAAATTTAAAATATGCTAAAATGTTGGCATAAGCAGCCAAGCAGAAAGCAGGGCTGGAGATTCTCTTGTCTTCATCCACTGCCTGTGGTATCCAGAGAATGAGGTTTGCAAGGAGGAAGGCTCACCAACTTCATGCTGCAAAAGCACAGGTACAAAATTTGTCTTGACATAAATAAGTGAAATTGTTACTAGTCATATGAGTTCTGGACCTGAGTTTTATCCCAATATCACTTCTGAATTGAGAAGGTTCTACGAATGTTTTAGTCATAGTGCTAATTCTCAAGTGTTGACCCTTCCTGCTGTAAATCAAATAGGAAGTGAATATTTAATGAAGACGATTAGATCTTCTTCATCTTCTTCATCCTGTGATCTAGATCGTCAGGATGCTCAGGTGATCCTAAGGAAGCAGGTAAGCCAGCTTTCAACAACTCTCATCTCTTTTTCTCACTACTTTCCTTGGGATTCCTCTGTCCAAATTCCTTTGGATTCTTATCTTGCTGGTGCCTACTCTAATCACCAAAAAAAGTAACAATTAAATTACTTTGCATGCAAGTGTCACTGGATTTTAAGATTGTGCTTGGAAAGAGTAATGATTAATACAACAGCTTGAATTTCTATGGGTGTAACTTTAGATTCTGTGTTGCCTGGGTGTGAAAAGTCTATTTCTACCACTTGGGCCAAAGTAGCCCCTATAGTGCCCTTGTGTGACTCAGAAAAAAGTGCCATTTTACTGCGTGAATGCAGACAACAAACAAGCACGTGCTTCTGAGTGGAGCACGAGCTGACTGCAGCTCTGACTCACTAGTCTGGCTGCCTTGTTCAGGGAACAACCTGCACAACTGTATGACCAGCCCAGTGGCCACACGTATGCACAGGTAATGCTGTGATGGGTATTTCTGTTATGTTTCTGCCTCATTCTCTCCCTTACCCCATCTCTCTCCTTTTCTTTCATTCTACATATATATTCTTTTAGAGGAGTAAAACACAGGAGGAATTTCATAGAAAATAATTTAAAATAAACAGTCAATTATTTCAAGTCTAAACTAATTAAGGGTAGTAGATTATAAGCATGCATAATTTGGACTCAAATTATCTCTGCTCATTACCTATACATAGCAGTAATGCCAGATATTTGTATTTATATAACATATATAAATATAATAAACAATATATTACCTATATTAAATATATTTTATTTATATCTATATATATACAACTTTGGTGAATAAATTTTTATATATGTAAAATCTTATAGATATATATTCCATTTAATTATATAATACATAATTATATTTCATATAATTATACATAATTTTAATATATGTTATATTATATATTAGAGATTATATATTATAATAGAATATAGAATATAATTATATATATATAAATTTGTATATATAAAATTTTGCATATATATAAAATTACTCACCAAAGTTATTTTATTCCTAACTCATAGTAATAATATTTATTTTCTGTGTTGCTTTAAATGATTAGAGCAGCATATAAAATTATTCAATATATAAGGATATACATTTAAAATCATATATGTTAATTAACATCTTTAATTGGGTAAGCAAATTCACCCAAGTCTGTGAGTATATCTGCTTCTGACTTGGAAGTGACATTTGGGGATGTGACATCAAATCAAACCATAGGAATAAGATTTATGGGAATTGCTTTTGACTTTATGCCACCGTTACTGTCAAACAGGTCAGTGCAGGCAGAAGGCCATGGGCAGCACAGATATTCAAAGACACTGAAATGTGCTAGCAGACCCCAGGGGCTCACAAAGGGTCCCTGAGATTCTCAGTGAGGGTCACCCGATCAGTATCTCCCCTGGCTGCGGCCTGGAGAACTCCACTCACCATCAAGGGCAGCCTTGTTTCCTGGGCTGGGAGCCAGGGGGTTTTGTGGGGGGCTTGTGCGACTTCCCCACGGAGGCCACCCCAGCAGAGCATCTTGTTTGAGCACAGAGATGCTTGCCTCCTGCAGTGTCTTCAAAGCTGAGGCATTTCTTTCCTGGGAGCATCTGCCCCAGCGGAGAGGAAGAGGCAAGAAGCCCTGAATTTTTCACGTAAATAGTAGTGATACTGTCAACCTACTCTTCCAGGAAATTCCATTTCCAGATTTAACATGACATTTTCATTCCCCTACCTCATTTACAAAAATTTATATTTCTCCACTATTTTTTTCACATGCAAACCATGTGCATAATGGGTTTGACTATATAGTGATGAAATAGCACTTTATCACACTTCATGAATAAAGGGCTTTACTTTTCCACTTGCTATTTGGATAGAATTTGAAAATATCACTTAAATTTACCCATTACATCTTTCAGAATAAGGATGATGACCTCCTACCACTCTCATTCACCAGGGAGTAAAGAGAGGGAGATCTGTCCACCTCAAAGGAAGATGTTGATTCCAGCTAAAAGATTTCTAAAATGGCCAAAATATGCATAGAGATGGAATATTACTTAAAATACACATTATCATATTTCATAATTTAGGAGGTCACTGATTATAAGATATACCACTAAGAAAGAAAAACTAAAGCATCTCAAAAGAACTATTCTAATTTTACTTAATTATATTATCCTTGCACACACTTGAAAAGGAAAATACTGAGAAATGAATCGGTTACGGCATCCCTCAAATTCTTCACATTCGTCGTCATAGTCCAACTCTCCTGAAACATTTTGCAGCTCAAATCACTGATGTCCCCACAGGATGGTCCTCTGTGTCTAGAAAAGCACTGGTGATAGGGAAGTTCTTTAAAAAGTGGGCTCTTCCATTGTCTCTAGAATTTTCTTCTAAGGCACTGCAACTTAATCTGCAAGTTTTAATGCTAGTGCCACATGCACACAGGCAAAGACAACTGTGTCACAATCGCTGCTTGGCCAAGAGAGATGGCAAGAGGCTGTCCAACAGTAAGATGCATTCTGATATCAGAGATGCTAAAATTGTGAAAAACGATGTGCATCCAAGAGTCAATGAACTATTGTTTTCCCTGAGATTTTGACAGTAAATAGCATTTTTCATATTTCAGAATGTTGCCTACAGAGCACTCCCTCTCAGAGAACATGCTGCGGGTACTCTGAGGCACCACTGAGGAGGACCCTAAACATGTGAATATGTGAGGACTAAAATTCCTCTCGATGAGTTAAACTTTAAAATTGACACATGAATCAGACTGGAAAAATGTAAACTAATCTTAAAAGATGGGGTAATTTACAGGTCTAGAACTTCTAAGTTTAATGTTTAACATCATTTATGTGTAGAGAAAAAAAAATGATCGTAATGGTATTTGTCCAACCTTGGAAACTTGGGGAAAAGAAAGAATTATAGAAGCAGAAGTTATCAAGTGGAGAGGGAAGTTTATTCAACAGACTAAAGTAGTAAAATAGTGCAACACACAGGCTTAGCCTGATGTCATCAGTTCATGTGATTTATGTAATTCCTTTGATACTGATTCCAAGCCCCCACATTGTCTGATTATGTAAGATTGCCAATAAGGGAGAAGATGCAATAGTTTTTGAGAATCAGGTTTCAATATAATTATTTCTCATCAGAAATTAAATTAATTGACTTTTTAGTTTTATACATCAATCTACTGAGTTTTAGTTAATGGGTCACTCTCCTAGGATTTCATCACCTCTTATTCTTCAACAATGAAGCTCTCTAGATAATAATAGTATCACCAATGTAACGAGTATCACTTTATGAGACTCCCTGGGGATCTGCTTGTTCAATTTCCCAGGAACACAGAAATGCATTTTTTTTTTTTGCCTGTATACCAAATTTTTGAAGAAAAAGATAGGAAATAGCAATAGTGATTAAGTAGGCTGTGGGGACTAGAGTCAGTAGTTAAATGGATGTGAAAATTGTCTTGCATGAAGTCCAGATTAGTACTGGTAGATTCGGGTATAGTTACCTTTGTATGTGTGGCAGAGCAGAAGCTGACACAATTAATAAGGGAAACCAGAAGTAAGGAAAATTATAAGCTATTTTTTTCTGTTGTGATAATTATCACATAGAAGCCACTATTGTCACAGAGACTTCCTTTACTCTTAAATCCCTGGAGAGAATGTTTTATTCATTGTAAGACTCTCCAGAGTGTTTTGTAGACACTAGATGTTTAATGACACTTGTTTTGTACTTTTCAAAGTACAGTAGTTTCAAATCTACATATTAGTGTATAAAAACATTTTCATATGTATCATTTAATTGAATACTTCTAAACAGCGCTGTGGGTTAGATTTGAAATGCCCAGAATTTGGGGCTTCAACCAACCTCTAGTTTCCCTTATAACTTCTTGCTGAGACTATAATGGCATGAAAATGGTATACGCTGTCAGATTTAGATTTGTAGAAACAGAGATTACATTGTAGTAAAATGAACCCATACAGTATGATCGATAACCAACTTAATGTAATCTCTCAATGTCACCTGCAATAAGAACATGCAATCTACAAGTGCCAGGGTAAACCTGCTCAGGGTGAAGAATGGAGGCTACAGAGCTAATTTACAGCACCACAATTTTCATTACTACAGCTAGCTGTCAATTATATGCACTCACTTGTTTGGAAACTGAAGCTATTATAAAAATTCTGTAAATGTACCAAGTCTACTAGCAAAGGATTTCAATAAACTTCTAAGTTTCTAATAAGCTACAAAATTATTTCTGTCTTACCTTTTCTCCTAAAATCTCTTAGCTCATCTTTTATACACAGGGAGAAAAAAATACATACTTTCACATCATACTTCATGACTCATATTATTTACATGTTTAAATAGCAATGTTTCATTATAGTATTTTCTGTAATCAATCAGGAATATTTATTTAATGAGTTCCTTCCATGTAAAAGTTCTCTGCTTTGTATATAATGTACACTTTTATAGCACTCATACCACTGCAAACCTTTTTGTTGTCTTATTCCAGATAACTAAGCTTAACATATTGTTACTACTGAGTTGCCATGAAATTAGCACTAGTGATTATTCACCAGATTTGGATGAGATAAGGGAAGTTCACCAGATGATAGGTCATAATGTCCTTGCCAGGGGAGTCCTACACACTTTGAGCTGCTGGAACCTGCCTTTAAAGGCTTTTCTCTTGGTTGACCAGGGGCCTTATGTTGCCTTATTTCCAGGAGTAAAAGCAAAAACACCAAACTACAAACATTTCACTGATTCTGTTATTGTGCAAAGCAATGTGTAGTGTTTTGACTGAAAATGCCTCCACGATATGGATCACATGTCTATCAGTGATCAGGAATCTTTCTCTTATGAAGGTAGCTTTAAATTTTGACAGTAGGCAAAAGTTATTCAGATCTGAATCTGCTGAATGATATTTTTACTTCTCACTTTCGAACTAGACTGAAGACTTATTAAAGGTATGATTTGAGTCTTGTACATTTCTATAGTGTCTTACCCCTCTAGCATGGCACCAGGAAAAGTGGATGCTATAATGAAGTGACAAAGATGGTGGCCTCCAAAGTCACAGAAACCTGGTGTCCACGATCCCACTTAACAATTTTGAATTTAGGCCAGTTAACTACCTTTGCCTTAGTTGCCTCACACATAAAAGCGGACAATAATCCGAACTACCTCATGCGAACTTGTGCACATAAAGCACAATTGTGGCACACAGTAAGGGTTTGCTAAGTATTAGCAGTGTATTGTTGTTGTTGTTTATATGCTCAAAATGTGGGTGAAGAATGACTAAGATATTGGATAAATAAATAATATAAATAACATAAGCAAAATCATTTCGCAAGCCGATTGAAAAAGAGTCAGCAATATAAAATGTTTTTAGAAAGTGTTCAAAGTACAACATTATTATTGCGTTTCATTCTATGAGCACACACACCCAATTTAAATCAGAGTTACGGCTGGAAGGACAAAATAAGGAGAATGTCGGAAGGTCCGATGTGGATAACAAAGGACACTTGAGTCAACATGTAAAACTGTTAGCAAAATAACAGATTAGGACCCAGGTCAATTATTTACTATCAAATTATAATATAATAGGAGCAGGACAGGAATAAAAACTCAGACGTAGAGAATGGACTTGAGGACACGGGGAGGGGAAAGGGTAAACTGGGATGAAGTGAGAGAGTGGCATGGACTTATATATACTACCAAATGTAAAATAGATAGCTAGTGGGAAGCAGCCGCATAGCACAGGGAGATCAGCTTGGTGCTTTGTGACCACCTGGAGGGGTGGGATAGGGAGGGTGGGAGGGAGACGCAAGAGGGAGGAGATATGGGGATATATGTATATGTATAGCTGATTCACTTTGTTATAAAGCAGAAACTAACACACCATTGTAAAGCAATTATATTCCAATAAAGATATTTTTAAAAAATTATACTTTTTAAAAGAAAGTTCTCATGCTGAAGGCTTCCTTGAATTCAGGTAAGATATTAGATTTTGAAAATGCATGTCTCATGCTAGCTACAATTCTTTGTCTAAGGCCATGCAAGCTAATAATTTCCCAAAAATAAATATTAAATTAGGTACAAGGGTTTAGTTAAGCTAGAATTTCCCAAAGAATGTGCACCGCTGATACGTTGAGAAATATCATATCTTATTATATTAGTTGTATGTCTGCAATAATATAATGTTTAAACAGCACATTAGGAGAAAAACATCAAGTGTACTAAGCACAAAATTTTATGGATATTATTGTTTTTGATGAGAGTAAGTTAAAAGAGAGTTGATTTTAAAAAAATATTTATTAAATAATTAAATTGGTGGTCTGTGCGCTTTGTAAAACTTATGAAGATGGTATACAAATCCAAAGTTTGGGAAATGCTGACAAGATAATAAATGATTTATCTATCACAAATTGGTTGTAAATAGCACATTAATAACTTCATAACTTCTCATTTCAATAATTCAGTGTCTGATAGCAATGACTTGGTTTCTGATATAATACTCTGTTGGATTATTTAAAATAATTTTATACATATTTATAATACTATAAGCTCCACACAAACAGATGTCATGTCTAACATGTTTGCTGTTGTGTCTCTAGTGCCTGGCACATAATATGTACTAAGATATATTAGTTAAGACAGTAAACAAACAATTATATAAACTTAGGTAAACACATTAAAATTCTAAAAATTGTACCCAGAGGAAAACATAGAACAATAAACAGATATTTTATAAGACTGGGAAATGACTCTCACTCTGTCTAATATCTGATAGAACCCCATTATATCATACCTACCATTAAAGTTGTTGCTAATCAAATCATAGAGTTCATTAAATTAAAAAAAATAGATAATGACTGGAATTAAAAAGAGATTTGGAACCATGTCAATTAAGGATCTACTAAATACTAAGGTAACTGGGAAGTCCAAGGGCCAATTTAAAGATTATGTTAAAGAGACTGATTTGTAAGAATATTTCAGAATTGATTTTTTTCTGCATATTTACTAAAGATATTAGTATTCATAAATAAGTGTTTTCCAAGCTTAGTAAAGAGTGGAAGAGTTACATTTGTGTTGGAAACAATAATTTTATGATATAAAGAAATGATTTCTTTTGTAATTTTGTCAAAGGAAAGTTGAGATTTGCATGCTTATAAAATTTCCATGATTTTTGTATTTTAGGAATAATTTATACACTAAATATTTTCCCACTATGACAGGAAATTAATATCCCCTTTAAAGCAAGATTATTATCATGTAGGAACATCTTTAATAGATTTGCAGTCTATTAAAACACCATGGTATAGGAATACTGAAAAAGAAAGTCTTAACACATGGACCACTTTTGGACACTGTTTTCTTCTTTTCTTTATTATGCTTCCATGAAAGGAAGATCAATCAATACGAATAAGACCATGTCTATAAAGCTGAAAACAAGCTGAACTGGCACCAAAAATTCATTTTAATGACATTGCAACAGAGTCAGATGCTCAGTGGGGCCACAACAGTCCATCCAAATGTTTTCATAAGGTTTCTGCCCAGGGCTTGAAATGGGAGAAAGAAAATATCCCTGGCTGTAACAATAAATCTCCTCTAAATGCAACTTCTAATTTCCTTTTTATGTAGCAAAAAACTATTAACCAAAAATATCTGAACAAGATTGTAATTACTGACGACCAAAACTGTATCGTGCAGATAGGCAACATAATGATAAAATCCCAGCATCCACAGAAGATTCTGAGCAAGCTGGGTTCTTACTCACCCTTAATTATACACAGACCCTCATAATGTGTGGCCACATGGAGGAAGTAGTCAAATGTTATATGGGAGTCAGAGTATTTTACATTCAAATAGGAATGGAGATTAGGATTTCAAATATTAAAAATGAATATTGTATATGGGGATACTGAATCTTTCAGTAAATAGAATCTAGAATTTTCAAAGGGAAGATAGAACTTGGAGAGAGTAGAGGTGGTGGAAATATGATCGATAATAGATGATTTTCTTCCCAGAGTAAATATTCTATTGCATAATGTGTTCCTTTATATTTTGTTTCCACGTAATATTTAATTTGGTTTTTTTCTCTGATCTCATCTTCCTCTAGTGTTTGTCTATAGAATGAGATAACTAGGAAAAAACAACCTGGTATAAAGTAGATGTTGAAGCAAAAATAAGAGTAATTAGTAATAGAAATAGGGCTTGCCAGCTCTCAAACAAACAAAAACTTCACATGGGAAGGCCTTTAAAAATACTTGGGCTATTGTTTTCTGTATACGTAGGCAGAAATGACTTAGCATCTGAAAATGCTCTGTTTGAAAATATCTTCTTCATATTTTGATTCCTCTTGCTATTCTCTTTGAAATGGAAATACCACTGGGAGAGGTAACATATTACAGTAATATGTTAATGTCATATCAGATCTCTTTTCTCCCATCCAAGGGAGAACTTTGGGAGAAGGCTGTGAAAATACGGACACCAGAAAGAAGAAAGGAACAAAACAAAATGTAAAGGAAAATGGTGTCCACATTGGCCTGGAACTGCAGTTAATAACCAGCAGGAGTGATCCAGGAGTATGATTAATAGACACAGGAACATCCCTGATAACTATTACTAGGACATAATGTTGTGCTTTACAGCAATTAACCAACATACTAACCATGTTAAAGTAACCATCTTTTGCAAATGTTTTCCAAATTTACAACTTATGTTGACAAACTTCCTTTCACAAATACTTGGTAGGCAACCTGGATAGTTATTCAATTCATACGTCTTGTGGTCTGTAGCTTACCTTTAAAATACATCCACAAGGACAGTCTGATATAATTACATGTGTATTAGTTATTTTATACCCAAGAGTTGGCACAGGATTGCTCTAAGCAAAAAACACACAGTCTGTGGGTTGTTGGCTAGCATTTCAAGAAAAAACAAGATTTCAGAAGTGGATACAAGTGTACACATTGCATTTATCACCACTCAAGACCTCATGTTTTGTTAATTAGCATAAATTAATTTAATTTTAGTTACAACTTGGGGGATGGGTTTTTATTGGTGAGATTACTGATGTTCACCTAAATCGGCTAAAATATTTAGAGACTCCCCCCAACTCTTGCAACAAAAGGATAAAGAAATATAGGGAGCCCTTCTTTACCTTTTGCTTTGCATAGGTGATTTACGGCTAGGTTCTTTTTCATCCATTGAATTAGAGGATTCTGATTGCCTGATCCCACTTATAAAGTAAACTCAATCCTGCTTCTAGAATGTTTTCATATTTGCTATAGGAGAAGCATCCACACAAGGAGCAGTTGGAAAAACTAAAGGGACAGAGAGCTTGGATTTTCAAATTTACAGAACAGGTTGTACAGGCAACTTTTGAGCCTATTGCTAATAAACATTTGCCTTCTAATTGTAGGTGAGGCAGACTTTTGTATCACACATGTTTCTTATACAGTACTGAGATTGATGGATAAGTTACTCAGACCTACTCATCTATCTCTAACTAATGGTGGCTACTTATATCTACTAAAAAGCCAGAGTGGCACAGGTCTGTTTGGAACAGTGCATTTATTAGTGCCAACTATATACCAGACACTGCTGGATTTAGGAGTGAACAAGATAGACATCCCAGCTCACAGCCTAGATTCTAGTTAATCAGAAATTAGGAATAGGGGAAAAAAAACTTTAAATAATAAAAGTAATAATAATTTATATTACTTTAGTTATAAGAACCAAGGGTTTATAGAATGTTTCAATCTATTAAAAAGGAAAAAGTGATAAATTTATGCCACTAAAAGATATGGAAGCCTCTCATTCTCTAATTGCTGGTCTAATTCAAACCTCATTCTTTATGTAAACAGCTTTTTGTAAATTCTGTTATAGATGCACCCATGGATGATAAGATGTTTAAACACTCATTAGCTGTTTGGAAAATTTTAAAACCTGTTTGTGTCTCAGTTCACATGTCTTCAAAATTGGAATACTAATTTTGTATTGTATTACAAATACAATACAAAGGGAGGAATAGATGGAATGCTACTACAGATGAAAGCATCTGTAGTAGTTATGGTGAAGAACAGATGAAATACTACTACAGATGAAAGCATCTATCATATTACCTTATAGAAAGTCAGCAATAAACACTTTAAGAATGATGACATCCTTTAAACAAAATGGGAAATATTAATTGATATGAAAATTTGAACATTTTAATGAATTTTAAAAATACATGTTTTGAAAAATTATTGGTTCTATGGTATTAAACCAGGAGATTAAAAATGAATAAGAGACTTCCTGGTTAGGATGTTTAGTAAACACTGGCATCTAACTTTTCCCACCTGAAAGTCCACTAAAGCTAGAATATATTTATGTACCCATGTACATTCATAAATATGTATGATAAATATATAGACATATTCAAACCAGGACACTACTGAGAGTAAAAGGGAGAGCTGTTTATAATTATATGCGGGCAAAAGAAGTAAAATGGGACTATACTGGGCATACAGGACATATGGCCACTCTAACCAAGAATGAAGTTCAAGGTCAACAAGACCCTCTCACTTTTTTTTTTTTTTTGGTATTTTTTTCCCCACTGCATAGCATGCAGAACTTCCCCAACCAGGGATAAAACTTGTGTCCCCTGAAGTGGAACTGCGGAGTCTTAACCACTGCACCACCAGGGAAATCCAAGACCCTCTCATTCTTAATAATAAACACATAGCTAATAATTATTAGGAATCTGAGGGAAGCTGAGGAGATTAGAGGACAAAAAAAGAGGAAAATGAACAGAATAAAGGAAGTTAGAAACTGAGGGAAAGGGAAAAAAATGTTATTATCCTTGAGAGACAAGAAAAGATTTTGCATATATGAAGTAATATAGTATGCTATTAGGGGCTTCCTTGGTGGCGCAGTGGTTGAGAATCTGCCTGCCAATGCAGGGGACACGGGTTCGAGCCCTGGTCTGGGAGGATCCCACGTGCCGCGGAGCAGGTGGGCCCGTGGGCCACAATTGCTGAGCCTGCGCGTCTGGAGCCTGTGCTCCGCAACGAGAGAGGCCGCGATAGTGAGAGGTCCGCGCACCGCGATGAAGAGTGGCCCCCACTTGCCGCAACTGGAGAGGGCCCTCGCACAGAAACGAAGACCCAACGCAGCCAAAAATAAATAAATAAATAAAATTAAAAAAAAAAAAAAGAGTCAATTTGTATTTGTAACCTAAAATATTAAAAAAAAAAATAGTATGCTATTAAAATGGAACTTTTGAAGAACAAAAAAGAGCTCTTTGATTTAAAACCAGGATGAAAAGTCATTCTAGGAGGAAGGAGAAAACAGAGAAATCAGAAGAGACAAAATCATGAATAGAAAAATAAAAAGAAATTTGAGGAGTAGCCAGTGTGAAAGTGAGCACCTACCAAACAGATGAAAACAGACCTATTCTAAGGCATGGTGTGAAATTTCAGAACATCGGGGAGTAAGAGTATTCTTCTAATTTCTAGGGAGAAGGATCAAGAAACTATCAGAGAATGTGCTACACCCAAATGAGGGAGTGAATTAAAATGAAGACACGGGAAATAGGAAGCATGACTTCCAACATAGGGGGCGATGAGGAAATTGTAGGGTGAATAAACACTGGTGTGGTGAAGGGAGATTTCATGATGATGGGATGCCCCAGATACAGAGAGCAAGCAGTTTGGATTGGAGCAAGAGGAAACACTGGCAAAATGTCCACTATTATTTTACAGTCTTTTAAATACTGAGAACAGAATATGTCAGATTCTACTCTGTACTCGCCACAACAGTGCGCTAATAAACTTCCTATTCTCACGTGCCTGTCCTGCTGCCTGGATCAGCTAGGGTATCAGGTAACCTCTCGAAAGCATGCTGCCTTGTCTTAGCCCTGAAACCTGGAGATACACCAAGTGAGCTTAGAAGCAGAAGGGGCAAATATGGTTCCAGTGAAAAGAAAATAGAATATATGCACATAAATCAAAAAAGGAAAAATAACAGTAATGATGATAATGATGAGGATCTAGCAAGTTCCTGAATAGTCTCATTTTTTAATGCGGATTTTGTTCAAAAATATGAGTAGAAACAGGATATGAGATTAATGATTATGTGAGGGGAGGTCAGCCCTACTGACCTCCTCTGTACATAAATACAACAAAGAGATTTTTGAGAAATTCATCCACAGGTATACTTTTATTCAAAGTTATTTTCTCACTCGTCATAAATGAGACAAATGCTGTTATACAGCACTCAACTGTGCTGGGCATTGATGAGCTTTGCTTCTACTTTAAGTCTGTCCCAGAAATAGGACTCCAATATTTGCCAGTTTAGGCAACATGTCGTATTGGTGCAGTTTATTATTTAACTTACTTGGTTGCATCAATTAGACCAACAGAAAAGATAAAAAGAGAGATTAGCTGCTATATGAGATTCTCCTGCTAAAATTGCCAGGAATCTTCTGAAATGGAAATTGATTTACTCAGAAGGAATGAAAGGTGACCCAGCAAACTGAAAAACCTAGGGTTTGGAAAGACAGAAGCTCAGGCATAGTGGCTTTAAGTTTAGCCAGAAGGGAGGAATTCCTAGTGAGTAAGTGTGAGGTTGTTCTTGTACTTTGTGCTGATTTAACTGGATTTCCCAAGGTTTTGTTTGTTTTTTGTTTTTTTTTCCACCTGCCTGCTGCACAAGCTGATTTTTATGGACTAGACAAGAGTTTCAGACCCCAAATGACAGAGGAAACCAAACAACAGTCCCTAACCATAGACAATGTGAAGCCATTCTCAGTTTTTTGAGCAGGGAAATCGCACAACAGAGGCAGTGCTTTTTAAAGCACCAAAAGGGCAGTGTGTTTAAAATATTGTTTAGGCAGGTATGTAAACATGTTTGAAGGTGGGCGTATTTGCATCTGGGGTACCATTTTGGAGGCTCCATATGTGACGGAGCTGCCTGTTCTAGGTCTAAGGCCATCTTGATTTTACTTGGGGTCCTGCCTTCCCTTGCTTGGTTCTGTCTGCTGCGTGGGCCTCACCAGACCTCTTATAGCTTTCCTCTCCCTTTCTTGATTTAAAGTTTGAGAACCACTTGAGAACTTTCTGTCATATTAACCTATCACTGTGACTGACACACAATGAAGAGATTTAAAAGAAAGCCTGGCAGGTAGAAGTCATCTGAGGAATAAGAGTGTGAATCTGAAAGGGAGTCTTGGGTGGTGGGTAATCAGTTACAGAGAAGAGCTCTCCTTTCAGGCTGTGTTTGATCAGCGAGTTGGTTCCTAGATTTTCAACTGGAGCTGTATGAACAGAATTGAACTCAAAGATTTATACTGATTGTGAGGAACTGAAACAGCTGAGCACGTGAAGCGGGAGTTGCTAAGTGATTACAAAGGTTTATAACAAAGACAGCTTGTGAGAAGTCGACAAAGAGGAGATGATGTGAAAGAAGACAGAGGAGAGCTATTCTATGTGCTGGTTAACAACAGAGGAGGCAAACTAGGTTAGGAGAAAGAAAGAGGAGGGCAAATGCCTTTGATGAGAAAAAATACAAATGAGTTGGGGGGAAGAAAATGGAAGAAGCCAGTGTTTCGAGGCTTACACTTTAGAATGTGAACACATGAGAGTGTATGACACACAGGAACACAAAGGGGTAGAAGCATAGCGGTGCCTGGCCTGTGAATGTTAATAAGCTCTCACAGAGAAGAGGAGAGCTGTGTGTCCTCATTTCTAGCTGGTTTCCTTGCAAAAAGAGAATGAGGTGCCACAATCATATTAAATATTACCAATGATACCTAATACAATTCCATTCAATCTTGTTACCTTCTCAAACCAGATTTTGCTAGGTTCAGTTTAAGATTTTACACTGAAAAAGTAACTAGATAATGGGAATAGAATTTAAATTATCCTTAAAGTCTGGCTCAAACCCTAAGGGATAATTAACCTAGGTACACAAGAAATACACAAGTTATCCTATAAAAGCTCTCAGAAATTGGTATTCGAGAAAATACCTGTAGCTGAATTAAGACCTAAAATTGATAATAATTGCTTAGTGGTTTATAAACTGATTTCATTTAAAATGTGTTCTCTGATAAAAAACCCCAAGGCATCAGTGGAACAATTAAGAAGTAAATAATTTATGGCAAAAGTGCTGTCCAAACCACAGATAATGAATTAGAGTTGCGTAAGGAAGTTTTGATGATAATGAAGACATATAAATAAGAGATGCTCAGCTCAGAAATCATATTTAAAATAAGACTACAGAATCCAAACTGAGGAGTACCATTTGTATGCACACACATGGCCATTCGGATGAATAACACATACGGGGCACTCACACACATATAGGCATGTATGTGCACACATGTGCACACACACACTATGAATGCTGGCTCTGGATCACACAAGCCTGTCTAAGAAGTCAATCTCCATAACCCACTAGATGTGTAAGTTAGGACTTGATTTCTGTGAGTTTTACTTTCCTCATCCAAAAATTGGAATAAGAGTAGTATTACATACCCCGTGGGGTTGTTGTGAATTATTAGATGAGTTAATGTGTGTGATCTGCTTAGAACAGTTCCTGGCATTTAGTTTGCCCTCAATACTACTATATATATAGCTACAAGCATAAAATACAAAATCTTTATCACATTTCCTAACACGTTAGTAATTATCTCTAGCTGGTAAGCAATTTTTATTTTTGCTTATCTATATTTTCAAACTTTCCTATTTTGAACAATACGTTAAAAACCATAAGACAAATAATAAATAATAAAGCTTAATATTTTACAAACTAAATGTGGCACTGTTACTCAAAAGGTAAGGCTATATGCAGCTGGAATTATGAATAGTATACAGAGACACAGAGGTAGGTGTGGTAAGAAGAATAAAAAGTATTCCCCCAGTATTCCCGACCCCTAGTGCACACCCCCTGATCCCACTCCTTGAATGTGGGTAGGACAGGTATACACGATGGACTATCACTCCTGCAATTAGGTTGCTCTATATGGCAAAGGTGAAGAGATTTTGCAGGTGTCAGTAAGGTCCCCACCTGACTTGCGTTAATCAAACAGGTGGTTATACTGGGTGGATGTTAGGCATGGCCTCATCAGGTGAGCTCCTGAGAGAGAGTCCAGAGGTCAGAGATCCTCCCACTGCCACACCGTGAGAAGGATGCGTATCTGGGACCTTGGGAACATCCTCTAGGAGCTGAGGGCAATCCACAGCCAACAGCCAACAAGAAAATGGGACCCTCAGTCTTAAAACCTCAAGGAATTGAATTCCATCGACACCCTGAATAAACATGGAAGAGGATCTCAAGCCTCAGATGAGACCACAGCCCTGCTGATCCCTCATTTCAGCCCGTGGGACCCTGAGCAGTCGACCCAGCTAACCTCCGCCAGAGTCCTGGCCCATGGAAACTGTGAGATAATAAATTGGTGTTATTGAAAGCTGCTAAGAAAACGAATATGACAGAGAAGGAACTGCTTTGCTTTGCTGGGGGGCTGGCGGGAGGTGATGGCAGCAGGAGTGGGGGGCAGGTTCATGATTCCATTAGAGCTCAAGCATCCACCCCAGCAGCCCATTTTCACCCCCCCCACCACTGTACTACCGAAACTCCTGAGAGGCATAACGATAAATAAAATGATATTACTGAGTGCAAGTGCTTAAGAACTTGAGTAACAAGCTCTCTATAAATACTAGATTAAAAAGACATGAACAGCTTTTACCATTATAGAGAATAATAGAATTTGATCAGCTAAATCCCAAGGCTTTATAAAGCACAAATTATGTAAACAAGCTTAATGGCTTTTTGATAAAACTACAAAAGTAGTGCTAGGAAGAATGCAGGAGGTGTTCCTTATTTGGACTTTAAACTTCACACCATATAGCACAGATGTTTACTTAAATTTTTAAAAATTAAATATGAATGCAAAGAGAGTAAAGATGAATTCGAGGATAGAATATTAAGGAAAACATTGTTTTTGATTTAGGGATAAGCAGTAATTTTCCAAGGAAAATAGCTGGATCTAGCTTTATTTACTATTGTTATTATCACTGGGCAGAGAGAACTAAATGAAGCTTTAAATAATAAAAGTTCAATGTTTCTAGAAGATGTTGGTAAGCATCTTAAGGAAATAGAAATAAACTGAAATGTGAGAAAAATGTACAAAAGAAAGAGGTCAATATTAGAAATATATGATAGTATATACTCATTAAAATTATATTTATGATACCAAATTTTCAGAGAGGTGATAAAAATTGAGAAGGAAGGTGAGGATAACAATGGCCACATTTTATAATGTGCCCTAAGATCTAAAAAAGGAAACCAGGCTTTGACTTGCACAGAATGATGAATTCTCCTACAAAAGATTCAATGAATATATTCTCTCCTCAATGTCAACTGAGCACTTAAGACGCTGTCATTTAGGGCACCCCCTAATTTCCAAGTGATGAAGCGCTGAACTGCAGATAGTCAAAAGGAGAATTGCATAGTAGAAGAACTGCTTTTTGATAAAAAATGAACAGTGCCAATTTATGTCAAATGTGGCCAAGAAATGAGTAAATTCAAGCTTGTTTGAGGCAAGAGGATTTTGCTTCTCGATTATTTGAATAGTGATATTTTTCTTTCATGTTCCATAGCAATAATAGAATTTTTTTTTTTTTTAAGAATAGAAGGCAGTGTAGAGATCAACTCATTCCAATTCCTACTCTATTTATAAGGAAACTGAGACAGAGATTAATTGTGTTTAAAGTCTTCAGGGAATCTGTATAGTATCTGCCCACAGCACAGCTCCAACAGGCTGAATTACAGGCACTGAAGGCAACACAGAGTCCCACCTTTTCCTGATCTGTCCCTGCTCTTCTGTACTCCCTCACATGGGGCTACTCAAGGCAGAAACTTGGGAATCATTTTCAACTCCAATCACCAGCCACAGTCTGGTCAACTCAATTTTCTAAATATCCATCAAATCAATCCTCTCCTTTACCTGTCGGCCACCACCTTGAATCTCAACTTTAACTCCTGTATTACAACAGAGGCTTTGTGACTTGTTTCCCTGTCTTATGTATGGGTCTCCTTTGGAAAACCCTATTCCCAGCTGCCAAAACCATGCTTTAAAAATACAGTATCATCAATTGCATCCCGTGTAAAGCATGTTACGAGTTGATTTATTTTTGTTATTGAACCAAACTTGGGTCCACTCACTGAACATGTAGCAAAGCCACTCTACTGACACTGGGTTGTAGTGAAGGAAAGTACAGAGTTTATTGCAAGGCACCAAGAAAGGAGTATGGGCAGCTCATGTTCAAAATACCTGAACTTCTTGATGGCTTTCAGGTAACAGTTTTGAAAGGCAACACTATGGGTGTGCGTCGTAGGGTGCCTGATCAGCTCCTGCACAATTCTCTGATTGGTTGACGGTGAGGTAACAGGGTGATGTTTCAGGAATCTCAACGATCAACCTTTTGGTTCCAACCTGTCTGGGGTCTACATACTGGTGGTCAGCATGTAGTTAACTTCTTCCATCTTGGGGTGGGGGGCGGTTAGTGTCTGCAAAATAACTCAAGGATATGGCTCAGGATATTATCCATAGCCCTTGAGGAAGAACTAAATGTTTTTGACTTTGTTTCATAGCTAAACTATTATTTTGTCTTGCTTGACTATTTTCCTTTGTTTCTGCACTTTCTCATTTTCTCACTTCTCTGATTAAATTTGCTCTTTGGAACTCGGGGAAGGAATAGGAGGCTAAAGCTTTTTTTACAAATAAGAGGTGGGGGGCATGGAGGGTGGGGGGAGTCTGAACCCAGGAAGGCCCCACTGGGTCCTGCTCATTCATTATATACCTTTGCATTGATTCAAAATCACTCTCCATCCTCCCAGTCTTTTTTTCATTCTTTACAACCCAAGCAGTCAATTCGACATCCATAAGGATGACCCATTTGTCCCTAAAATTCTCTTAGACACTTTTCCCCCACTTACTTATACATTCTCCTACATACAGAATATTTCATCACTAGAAATCCGACCTATCTATCAACTTCCTAGGAGCTCATTTCACAGATGCCTTTTCCCAGTTTACACCATCCCCTAAGTGATATTATCATTTCTCATATATTCATATGCTAACAATTAGGACATTTATGTCTCTAACCCAAACATCCTTTTGGGGCTTGTCCAACTGCAGAATTTGCATCTCAGTTGAGATGGCATATAGCACTTCATATTTAAATAGGTCAAAACTGAATTCTTGAAATTCCTCTAAATCTGTTCTTTCCTTAATTTCCCACATCTGCCATATGGCACTGTAATTCATCCAGTTATTTAATCCATATATTCAGGAGTTATTCTTTTTGTTGTTGTTGTTAAATGTTTTGCTCTTTTTAATGAATATATTTTTAAATTTATTTTATTATTTAGTTATTTATTTTTGGCTGCGTTGGGTCTTCACTGCTGCACGCAGGCTTTCTCTAGTTGCGGCGAGCGGGGGTTACTCTTTGTTGTGGTGCACGGGCTTCTCATTGCGGTGGCTTCTCTTGTTGCAGAGCACAGGCTCTAGGCGTGCAGGCTGCAGTAGCTGTGGCTCGTGAGCTCAGCAGTTGTGGCTCGCAGGCTCTAGAGCGCATGCTCAGTGGTTGTGGCGCATGGGCCTAGTTGCTCCATGGCATGTGGGATGTTCCTGGACCAGGGCTCGAACCCGTGTCCCCTGCATTGGCAAGCAGATTCTTAACCACTGCACCACCAGGGAAGCCCCAGGAGTTATCCCGGACAACTGTCTTTAACCATCCTTCTCCCATCTGTCACCAATCCTGACAATGCTTCCTTCAAAGTACATCTGAAATTCATCTCTTATTCATCACTTAAACTATCACCACTCTAGTCCAAAGGAGCTTCTTTTCTTCCCTGGACTTTTACAATAGCCTCAGAACTGGTCCCAGTGCTTTTAGTCTGTCATTCATGGTACTCCAAGTAGTAGTTTTAATTGAGACCCTCTTACTCTCCTGTGTAAAAACTTTCCATAGATTCCCACCCACTACATTGAAATATAATTGAAAAAGTAAAAACCAGATTTTTTTCCTGCACCACCACCTGTCCCCTGCCCATCTCCCCACTTCATTTTGGGCCCCCCTATAGGCTCATGATGCTTCAGCAACTGGGGTTTCAGTTCCTTGGAAGGAAATGATCTCTTTCACTCTGTGGGGTATAATTTTTCAGGGCTCATTCCCCTTCCTCACCTTTTTGAGTGCCTTGTCTCCTTTCATATGCTAGATTTTGGCTAAAATGTTGTTTCCTAGGGAGGTTTTTTAAAAAATCCTCTATCCAAAATAAACCATTTCTCACAATTCTATTATTTTTCTCTACAGAAAAATTACTTATTTGTTCACTTTTTTAGTGCTTGTTTTTATTGTTGGTTGTGAATACCATGAAGGCATTTATTATAGCCATTTGTTCTCACATGGCACAGTTCCTGGCACACAGTGAATATAGAAATGAAAAAACCTAGAAAAAGGATCCTAGAGGGATGCTTAAATATTCTGTTCTTTTTTCTTTTCACAAAGTCTATGAAGAAATGCACATTTTGGGGGTTTGTGTGTGTGTGTACATTACATTTTTAATTAAA
The DNA here is from genome assembly GCF_009873245.2 of Balaenoptera musculus. NCBI lineage: Eukaryota > Metazoa > Chordata > Mammalia > Artiodactyla > Balaenopteridae > Balaenoptera > Balaenoptera musculus. Next base: position 8,636,990 of record NC_045793.1, read on the forward strand.
ATTTTTCTTTTAGATAATGTAAATTTTACATGCAGTTTAAGAAATAATACAGAGACCACCTCACACTGGTCAGAATGGCCATCACTGAAAAATCTATAAATAACAAATGCTGCAGACGGTGTGGAGAATAGGGTACCCTCTTATATTGTTCGTGGGAATGTAAATTGGTGCAGCCACTATCGAGAACAGTATGGAGGTTCCTCAAAAAACTAAAAATGGAGTTGTCACATGATCCAGCAATCGCATTCTTGGGCATATATCCAGAGAAAAACATGGTTCGAAAGGATACATGCATCCCAATGTTCACTGCAGTGCTATTTACACTAGCCAAGACATGGAGGCAACCTAAATGTCCATCGACAGATGAATGGATAAAGAAGATGTGGTACATATATACAATAGAATATTACTCAGTCATTAAAAAGAATGAAATAATGCCATTTGCAACAACATGGGTGGACCTGGAGATGATCATCCTAAGTAAGTCAGACAGAGAAAGACAAATACCATATGAAATCACTTATATGCGGAATTTTAAAAAATGATACAAATGAACTTATTTACAAAACAGAAACAGACTCACAGACTTAGAGAATGAACTTATGGTTACCAGGGTGGAAGGGTGGGGGGGAGGAATAGATTGGGAGTTTGGGATTGACATGTACACATTGCTATATTTAAAATAGATAACCAACAAGGACCTACTGTATAGCACAGGGAACACTACTCAATATTCTGTAATAACCCAAATGGGAAAAGAATTTGAAAAAGAATAGATATCAATACAAGTATACGTATAACTGAGTCACTTTGCTGTACACCTGAAACTAACACAACGTTGTTAATCAACTATATCCCAATATAAAATAAAAATTAAAAATAAAAGAGGAAAGGTTTTGATCGATAAAAGAGTTTATAATGGTCATTTGGTGGTGAAGGGTATATTGAAGATGAGGAAGAGCTTCATGGAGGAGTTTAGGATTCAAGAAAACTCTTGAGAGATAAGTATTTTATAGAGAGTTTCAGGAGAGAATATTGTACACATGGAGACTGTCATGAAATTTAGTGTAAAACAAGCCAAACTGAATTTAGGGAATGATGGAAACTCTACTCTGATTGGAGCATGGGATGGCTATAAGGAAGCAGGGTAGAAAAAAGACAGTGCTAGGAAGTTTGTATTAAATGTGAAGGAAGTTGAATGCTAAGTTGAGGCCCTTTCCCATTATTCAGTAGCTGGGATGGAGCACAGTGGTCATATGATCACAGTGGTGTGGTAGGAGCATTCATCTAGCAGCCTGCTGACAGGTGGCATGGAGGCAGGGGCAGTAGGAAAATATTGGAGTTGAAGGGACCGTTGGAGGAGGTCATGGAGAGAATGTGACTGCCAGTTGACCCTTAAGCAGAACCGTGGCAACCGGAGGCTCCTCACCCCTCCCCTGTCCTTGGAATGTACATCCCACCTACTATTCCCAGGCTAGCAGCCCTTACAGGGAGTAAATCCTTGCGAGAGGTAGGTGTTGAGACCATCTGGACTGAATATGTCACTGAACCCTGTCAAGGCCTCGATATAAACTTTTAAGATCCTGTGGGTTGGGTGCAGAAATCTACTCATATTGTGTCGCCCAAGACAAGCCTTGTAAGTAAGTTCCCTTGCTTATCAAACCTTCACCTACCAATCTAGAGGGTCTGCCTCCTTCTCAGTCTCTCCTTGCCCTCCACGTACAGGGTCCAGTTTCAGATTTCACTTGGGGAACTCCCAAGGTTGTAAACCAACAGGGGCCAGTTAGGACATTACTAGAATAACCTAAACCCAACAATTGAGGGTCTGAATCAGGATGGTGGTTTGAGGAATGGAAAGAATAATGATTTGCAAGAGGCAGTGGGAATGAGAAATTGAGAATTTAACAGTATCTGAGATGCCAGGAGATATATGCTGACAGTTTGGACTGAATCCAACAGTAAAATACTCTAGCAGGGACAAACTTCAAGTCTTCCCTGTGATTCAACAGAAAATGTAATAAGGATAAGATGAGGAACAACTTACTTATTTGATAATGTTAAACAAACATAAAACTTGGAGATATTAGTGAACAGTGATGTTGTAATGATTATTTGGAGGAACTTCTTTTCTAAAAGTCAGAAGAGACTACCTTCTTCTTGCCAGGCCCTAAATTAATTAACTGTGTTTTCATTTTGTTTTTTTGTTTTGTTTTATTTTTTAATTAGTAAGTGAATTTAAAGTTTAGTAGTCCAAAGAATAATTATAAATCAGAAGTGATTTCCAACAGAGTGATTTTTCGTTTCTACCCAAATTTACATCAGATATTACCTGCCAGTAAAGTTCCTCCAGTGTAGAGAAACCAAAATCAAGACTCATATATTCACTATGTCTGTACAAGTGAAAAACTCTCCCTCATCTTAGTAAGAAGAAGGAAAAAGAGACTGATCACTGCCAAGACATTGCTTCTTCCCCAGAGAAGATATCTTGCTCCCATTTAAAAAATATGTGATATATTCAACAGTGATAAACACTCAATTACATTTGGGTTACTAAGAAGTGGGAGAGCTCTATTCTTTAATACAAATGTTGTGAATTAAGGTGCATATACAATTTCTCATGACCATAGAGTGATATCTCAAGATTCATAGAGTATCTCATGCTGTCACTCCCTCCTCTTCTTCAACATGTATCTCTTGGAAAAGCTACAACCCAAGCCAAGCTCTGTGGTGCCATGTTTTCCTAATGGGTCAAGTTCATGTTCTTTCCAGATGAAGGAAGGGTTAATGGGTTGCAAAAGGCCAAAGAGTACCTGATGGCCTTCAAGGGTCCCTGAAACACTGGTGTTCATAACTATCTTGACGATAGAAAAAAAATCTTCTAACTGCAGAAATCATGCTGTTCTTTTCACCACTTAGACTGAATCTAGAGTATTAGGTCAAACTATAGTCATACTCTTTAAAGGAGGTATTGATGAAGAGGAGATCTGCCTTTCCACATAAGGCCTTCAATTCACAGAAAAGTGATCTCTCCCGAAAAAAAAAGGAAAAAATCCTCTTCCATTTTGTGTGTTCTTCATATGAGGATAGTATACATTATGGTTTTGTTTAGTTTTCTAGTTCTTTTCTGAAAAGGCATATAGAAAAGTAACTAAAGTAACTTCTTAATTGTCCAAGCCCATTCAGGATGCCCTGATTTCCCTTAAGGTTAATAGTTGACAATAGTTTTGAGAAATCAACATCAAGAGTCTTTTGGATTAAGTCTAGTTCTCATGGATTCTACTTTAGTTGAAGTAAGATTAGAATGAAGGTAAAGAAGAAAGTACCTGATTGCATTGACAAGTCCAACAATCAATGAACTCTCAGGTCAAGCTTTCTGGCAAGTGAATTATTTCTCTGGGGCACACTTACAGCCTTGGCATGGGGGGAAATCTGGGGACAGTAGCTCTCACTTTACCATTTTCTCTACCCACCTTCCGTACTACACCCACGTCCTCATCATCCTCCCTTCCGTTCTGTGCCATGTCTGTCTTCCTGATGTTGCTGAGTTCTCCACTGGGGTCTGCTTGTCTACAGCACTATTTAGGGCTCTTAGTTCTAGGCACACAATCCTATTTGCACTTCACACCTACTGAGTCAGTCTCCTGAGATGGAGCCAACAGGTTTGTATGGGAAGACAAAACTCCATAAATGTTTCTGAAGCACAGCTGGATTTAAGAACCACTGGCCTCAAACATATTGGAATTTGAATTTTGCCTGAATAATATAAGCGAGTTATTTAACTCTCTAATTCTTTAAAAAATAATTATACCTTACTCCTGGCAACCTTTTCTGAAAGTTTATTATGTGTCAGACAATATGCTAAGAACCATATGTAGATTACCTTATTTCATTCATACAATAATACTATGAGGTAGATATTATTAATCAATTTCAAAGAAAAACATTCCGAGGCTTATTGAAGTTAGCACAGTTAATAAGTTGCCCAAGATTCTGTATCTGGTGATTAACAGCGCTAGAATATAAACCCAGGTTGTCTGAATAAAGCAGTTACTGTGGTACCCGATACATGGCAAACCGTCCATGCAGCAATCAGCATCAGTAGCATCATGTAATCATCATCCTTATCATCATATGCCTCAGGAGTTCATATCGAATGCTGATCCTCTCCTGGAGCTAGTAAACAGTACTTGCCCCACACACTTCTCCAGATTTTTGGAGGGCAAGATGCTACCAAGTGTCTGACGGAAGATGTGCTCTTATCTTACAGATCTGTACATCTTACATACGACTGTGGGAACCCGCAATCTCATTTCATAGCCCTGAAATTTAATATGGAAGTGAAGAAAAACTAGGCTCTCTTCCCCAGAAAAATTTCATGAAAGTGGCAGGTAAGTTTTGCTAGTGCCAGAATGGGCTTTCAGTACCCAGAACGGCTCCTTGTATAACCATGGCAAGCAGAGGAAGGTTTGGCGTGACCTCTGAGCTTCCTTTCACTTGGGCAGTGTGGGTGGTTTGAGAGGTTGTACTAACCTTCCCCAGTCTAGGTCCTTGTGGAGGGTGCTTCAGGGGCTAGTTCTTTCTGTGGACTTCAACCTTGCAATTTGGCTTTCTAGTTTTTCCTCTACATGATGATTTTTTTAAACACTAATTATTAACCGTTCAAATCAGAAGGCAGACTTTTTTTTGAAAACCTAGCATTGAAATACATTTCACCATTTAGCCTAACAAAGCCAGCAATATTTAGCTTATCACACATTATGATAAGAATACAGCACAGAAGAAACAAACTTTAGTGGTGCTATTTATTCTCAACATAGAGAAAAGCAATCTTCATGAAACATAAATATGGCATAGTTACCTGTCATGTTGCAGTAAACTTTCAGAGGCCCCAGAGGTCCACTGCCATCAGGATCTATCCAGTAGTAATTTGATGTCTGGCCTAGGTGTTTGTAGGCTTCACAGGAAGGCTCATAGATGGCTGGAACGAAACATCCCACATGAGCACAGCACCCAAAAAGTGTCTCTCCAGATAAATGCCCCAGTAACAGATCAAATGCTATCAAACCACTGTTTAGGAGAGTATCCTCTTGTAAGAAAGAGCACACTTTTCTCTACATTTAAACTCATAATCTGTTTTTTAGTCTATAAGCATTGGTTCTGACCTAACAAACAAAGACAGTAAGTTCCTGCTATGGCTTTAGTTGGGGAAAGGTCTAAAACAATCAATAAATTGTTAAACAAATGTAATGTTTCACAGGTGCTCATGATCATTGAAAACTATTTAATTTATACTTATTTATAGATATCAGCTCCTTAATGTAAGGGACTTTACTGAAAGGCCATGAATATTGGCTGTACTGTTGGGCTATCAGCTAAGAGATCAGAGAAAATCTCTCTCAATCTCTCTCTCTCTCTCTCTCTCTCTCTCATGCACACACACACAGGGGCACTTTTTCTTTTTGCATATTTAGTATAAATCTCCCACAAATACCACATGATTTCTAATCTTCCTTTATTTCAGGAAAATGGAAAGATATGTCTGTTTCATTTTATTTGTTACAGGTGTGCTTTAATTACATCAAATCTAGTTTTTGTAGAAAACTGACATTTATGTAATTAGATTGTAGGTTCTTTTTCATCATTTTCCTTTTTGTTCCCATGCTCCTAACACATTTTCTTTTCTCACAGAGACTGCACCTGTTTTCAGAAGTGCAAAATGGACATTTACATACCTCCTTTATAGCTGGAACTTCTAAAACACTATAGTGAAAACTTTTTTTAATAGCTCTACATTGACATATACGATGAATTTGACAGACCTCTTTACAAAACTAAGAACTATTTCTGGTAAAAATCTATCTATCTGATAAGCGGAGTCTTTTGGTAAAGTGCCCTTGAATTCAATACTCCTAGCATCTGTCCTTTGCTAAGCTATGAAGTAGGAGGTCTGATTCTGGGACCTCCCTTTTCTACTTTCCTCTCCCACGTTCTCTGTGCTTCCCTTTAGCTTTCCACGGTTTCCTCTTCCCAAGGATGCTAGACCTTAAATTCTATTTCATTTCAACAAACACAACACACTAGACTAAAACAGTTCAAAAACTCTTTGATTTACTCAAGGCTTGCTTCCCACTTCCTTCCTTCCTTCCTTCTGCAAATAGTTATTGAGCCCATATGATGTGTTGAGCAGTAGATTAGGCAACACAAGCACAGCTGTGAACAACACAGATTGGGGACCTTTGGAGTAGAGACTGTTCACTCAGTACTCGTGCACTGCTCATGCAAGAAGTGCTGTCAGAAGAGGATGTGGCTAGAAAGTTAAGCACAGCCCATACACCTTTCATCTGAGTGTAATTATTAATATTGCCACTTTCAATCTCCCAGTTGTCTTATTTGGATAATAAACTATGGTCGCTCTAATTCTGAATGCCATACCAAATAAAATAATGCAATAAAAGACTGAACAAATATTTTTAAACTTTCAGCAGAAAGATGCCATAATTTGACGTACGTTTTAGAAAGAAAGTTCCTTGTAGCAAAACAATAGCTCTTAGGGAAGTGAGTAATGAGAGCATGTAGGCTGTAATTGCTATAGCAATAGGCCTATAGGCCTATTGAAAGATGGCCAGAGGTATAGAAGATTATGAGAAAGGATAAAGCAAACAAGGCAGGATAAAGTAGATGGGATTTAAGATCAACAGGACATGGAGACTAGGTGGGTGGATGTAGTTAGGAAGCAAGAAAGAATGACTTAAACTCACAGTCTCTGAAAAAACCAACTGCCTTATTAATTTTTGACAATCCTTCTTCAGATTATTACAATTTTTGTGTACAGTTCAAAATCCCCCAGAACGTCAGGTTCAAATTCTTAGGTTTTCCAATTGTCCCTTCAGCCAATCTACCATTAAAAACTTTCACCTTTGTTTTCTAATATTTAATAATCATTCTTTTTCCCCACTGCCAGCACCCCAGTCATTTTCCTTATCATCTGGTATCTGATTTACAACAATCGACCTATTAATTGATTGTTCTACCCAAATATCTCTTCACTTCCCACCCAATTATGCTTTTTTATGCAATATCCTAAAACATTACTTTCATTATGTTTAAAAAATGTGTAATGGCTCTTCAGCATCTCTGATTGTATACCCCAGATCACCATCTAAGCATGTAAGACCTTCCATAATCCTTACAGATCTCTTTTGGTTTTAGCAACTTGCCGGTATCAACCTTGCTCTCCGCTCAGGCGAATCTGACGCAGGAACTTGTTTAACTCATGCTCACCCTTTCTGGGGTTGCCTCTACTTGTGGTTTTCTACAGGCCTCTTTCTCAATCTGTAAAACTTCTCAGTCAGAGCTAACTATGAAGGCAGAAGTGGTAAGAAACAGGGTTCCTGTCAAACAGATCTGAGTTTAAATTCTGACTCCACAAAGTACTATTTATATAACATTGACAAAGATACCTAATCTCATTCAGCCTTGTCTGGGGAATAGGTATCACAGGTATAAAAGTTAATAGGTGGACTGTTTATCGTTAATATAATAATTATTATTTAGGCACCACTGACATTCCTCCTTTCTTAAGGAGGCCTTCCCTAATAAATACGTCCAGCTTTCTGTATAGTCCAGGGCATACACTGCTCGTCTCACATACTGTAATACTAGTCAATTTAGGACTTGATTGACCGCTGTTAATTAAACCATACAGGAAAATTTTATTTCCTAACAAGATTGTGAATTGTCGTGAGGGCAGGGTGTACAAAACATATTTTTCTTTTCTACTCTATATTGATCTAACATGGTATATGTTTAAGAAAAGCTGTCAGAATGAAACTTAAAACGTGCCTACCGTTCATCCTGTTCTGATTTTGATAAATGATTAGTTGGCTCACCAGAAGAAGTATATGCAAATGAAAGCACAATTGGATGATAGTAAGTATAGGTAACTACTGCATTTCTAAGTAAGCATACAAGCATTTTAAAGAGGTCTGTGGACTTTAACCCAAGTAATTGATTAAGAGTAGAGATGAAAGCATGTGGATGAGGGAAATCTGGGTAAGCAAGAAGTTCTTTCTTTTTCTTTAAAGTGCGACAATTATTCTGCTTGTCTTTAACCTATAACAGGTTTATTAGCTGCTTTTGCCTCATCAACACAAATGGAAAACCAAAACTTTAGTCCAAACTTTATCATGTGTGAAAAATCACCTGGAGAGCTTGTTAAGACAGGGATTCCTGGGTCTCACCCCGGAAATTCTGACTCAGTAGAGAATTTGCAGTTCTAACAAGCTCCCAAGTGATGCTGCTGGTCCTGACTACATGTTGAGAAGCAGGGCTCTAATCTTGAAAAAAAAAGTTAACTCAAGAAGGGTGGACTAATTCTTTATTTATATTTTAGTATAAATAGGAAAAATAGGTCACTGAAAGGCAATACAGTACAATTGTAAACATTGGGTTGGCCAAAAAATTTGTTCTAACTAAAAATAAAAGATATATTTTTCATTTTCATGAAGAACTTTATGGAAAAACACATTGACTAACCAAATGAACTTTTTGGCCAATCCAATAACATAAGGCTAGAATGCCACCTCACTTCACTCAGAATAATAAAAATGGAATGGGATACAAAACTCTAAATAAAAATACATGTCAAAAGAAATATACTTGGATGAATGCACAGAAAAATATTTGGAAAGGAATACACTCAAACAGTAACAGTGGTTATCTTTGAGTAGTAAGATTATGGATAATTTAAAACTTCATACTTCTCTGTGTTTTCCACATTACTTTATAACATGCATAAGTTATGTTATCATTAAAAATACACTTGCAAAATACATGTCTGGAGTAAAGGCACTGAGGTAAAATGGCAAGAACAGCTGTACACAGTAAAACTGCATTAGTTTTATAACTGAATTAGGAATTAAGAGATTTTTGTTCAAATCTCCTTTCTGTCATTTACTACCTGGAAACTCCCCTTAACTTTCAGTTTTCTCAACTGTAAAATGAAGGCAATAATACCTCCTCCACCAAGTTATTGTGAAGATTAAATGAAATCACACACTTTGTAAACTAAAAAGCATTGAGCATATGGAAATTTTAATGCACGGAAGGAGCTAACCGAAGTACTTAGCCTGCATGCCTCAGCCAGTTAACTCTGTACCCAGTGGTGTCCTAGCTGGGCTGCACAATTTGTGCATATCAAGCCCCAGGGAGTTGACAGGGCAGAAGGGGCTAAGCCAGCAGCCACTGAAGAAAGAGAAGGATCTGTGCCATTGTCAATAACTGAGCTTTTCTAGTAGACTGCTGGAGAACAGAAAGGCAATTGGGCTGATGGCAAAATAAATAGACTCATCAAGTCCATTGATTTACTGGAAAAGTAATTTTTCTCTGTTGCAACTCCTAGTCCCAAATAAAAGGTCTCATATTATTCTACATATTCTTAAATAAATCTCAGATATTCAGAAATATTATGAATGAACACATCAGACTGAATTTCATAGCATGTAAAAATCCAGAAAGTGACAAATCCTAAGTATCTTATTAATTGTCATTAAATATTGAATGTTGTCTGTGTGACATCATATTGGGTACAATGGAAAATGACAAAGTACTAGTGTATTAGTTTCATTGGGCTGCTGTAACAAATAACCAAATACTTAGCGGGTTGAAACAAATTTATTATCTCACAGTTCTAGAGGTCAGATGTTCGAAGTGGGTTTCACTGAGCTAAATTCAAAGTCTGGGTAGGGCTGTGCTCCTTCCGAAAACTCTAGGGGGGGAATCCGTTTTCTTGCCTTTTCCAGCTTCCAGAATCCACCTGTATTCCTTGGCTCATTTTCCTATTTCTTCATCTTCGAAGCCAGATGCGGCTGGTGGAGTCTCTCCCACACTCCGCTCTGATTCTCTGCTTGCCTTGTCACCTCTCTGTATTTCAAGGAGCTCTGACTGCATCAGGCCCACCCAGATCATCTGGGACAGTCTCTGCACGAGAAGGTCAGGCCCACCCAGATCATCTGGGAGAGTCTCTGCACGAGAAGGTCAGTCCCCCCACCCCGATCATCTGGGACAGTCTCTGCACGAGAAGGTCAGGCCCCCCCGATCATCTGGGACAGTCTCTGCACGAGAAGGTCAGGCCCCCCCTGATCATCTGGGACAGTCTCTTCACGAGAAGGTCCTTTGCTTAATCACAGTCTCTTTGCCATAGAAAGCAATATAGTCACAGGTTCCACGGCTTAGGATATAGACATGTTTGGTGGGGAGAGGATTATTCTGCTCATCACAACTACATATAAATAATATGATTGCTCTATTTAAAGAACAAGTATTATTAAGCACCTAATGTCCTCCCAGTGTTGTTGATTAATGAAAGATGCCAACTCATTGGCAGAGAGAAAAGCAAAGGGTTTAAAAGCAAAGATGTGAAACAGGCCTAATGCGCTGGGAAATAAAGCATCACTTAAGGAATATTTAGGGTAAGGACGGAGTATAAAGGAGGAGCTACCCCCAAGGAAAAGGATAACTCTCAATACTTTGAATTGTTGCAGAAAAACGGAATGGAAATCAGCTAGGGGAAGTGGTAATACATTTAGTGAGCAGATTTGGGTGACTTTTAAAATATTTCAGGGTGGTGGTATTTGTAGAAACCAGATTATAAGAAAAGGAACTAGTTGGTGGAATGGGGTGGATGTTGACCACACTACTGTAGGAGTTTGAACCATGAAAGGAAAAAATAGAATAAAAATTGATAGAGATTGCTAAGTACAAGTGAGGGAATTTTTGTTAGGATATGTGAGACAGAGTTATCTTTATTGTTTTTAATGGGGGTAATTTCTGATTATAAAAGGAATTTATAGGGGAATTCCCTAGTGGTCCAGTGGTTAAGACTCTGCGCATCCAATGCAGGGGGTGCACGTTCAATCCTTGGTTGGGGAACTAAGATCCCACATATCTCATGGTCCAAAAAAAAAAAAGCATCTATACTCCTTGGATTAATTCTGAAAAAGTACCCCCCCAAAAAAAAGAAGAAAAAAAAGAACCTCCTGTTTCCCTAGCTCCAGAAGTAAATTTGGGGAGTTTGCATTTCATTCTTTTGGAATGCCAGGCCCCTCTCCTCTTTTCTAGACCTCCTTCAAGGGTATGAGAAGTTAATGTAAATAGTCAGAATCCAGGATACCTAACAGCCAGGTTTTATTAGCCGTTATCAGGGACTTGTTACTCCCCTCACTGTCTGCCACCAGGAAATTAGCTCTAAATCTGACGGTCAATTTTTAGAGTCTTGAGAATGTAAAAACAACTTTGCCTGTTAATGCGTCTTTACCAGCACTGGTTAGACTGATTTAAAACAAAATAAAAAGAAAAAAATAGTTTCTTACTTGGCCAAAAAAAAGCTTTTATTATTGTTTGATTTGTATTTTTTGATTGGAAAATTTATTTTCACATATACAATACATTGGAGAGTTTTTAAAACTGTTTTGTGAGGTATACAGTTATGCCTTTTGCCCACTTATTTATTGTCAGCATTTTTCCATTGACTTAAATTGGCTATGATAAAATCAAAACTAAAATCTGTGTTCCATCATATTTGTCTTCCTTGTTTTTTGCCTTACCTTGAATATGTAGCTTTTGATGTACAATATTTTATGTTATCAACTCTATTAAGATTTCCCCTTTAAAAATTGTTTTCACAGCTCCTAAGTGTATAATATTATCTTCCATTTATGACAATAAAGGCCTGAACTAGCATGCTAAGGTGTTTGTATTTACTCTGTAACCATAGGCTAAAACAAGGTAGTGACATCATCAATTTTGTGTTTAAGAAGTATCTCCTGGCAACTGTGTGGACAATAGGTTAGGAAAGTTAGTAACAACTAGGAGACTATTGCAAGGGGACATGGAAGCGAATCATACACACATATATGATTAGAACATTAAAGTCCCTGGGAAAAGAGAGGGAAGCACACATCTGTGATTTGTGCCATGGCTTCAATTTTCACATAAATATTGATGATTCAAGAAGGACATTGCTATGGGTTGAAATGTATCCCCCTAATAGGTGTTGAAGTTCTAACCTTTATTTGGAAATAAGGTATTTGAAGGTGATTAAGTTAAGCTTGTTAGGGTGGCCCCTAATCCATCTGGACTGGTATCCTTATAAAAAGGGGAAATTTGGACACAGGGACAGACACCTACAATAGGAAGACAATATAAACAACAGGGATACTGCCAACCACAACTAAAGGATGCCTGAGGCTACCAGAAGCTAGGAGAGAAGTATGGAACAGATTCTCCCTCACAGCCCATAGAAGGACCAACCAGGCAGACACTTTGACTTCAGATTTCTAGCCTCAAAATCGTGAAGCAATAAATTTCCCTTAAGTCATCCTGTTTGTTACTTTGTTACAGTATCTCTAGGAAACTAACACAGACAGACAGTTGCCAGCTGACTGGGCCAACCTCTCCTCACCTCCACCTCTGAGCTCTTCCAACTTTCCTAGAGGTGACGGGGAGGAGGACCCTCCACCATGTTCCTGAACATCCGTGTTAAGAAAGAATATCCTCCTGGTAAAATAGTTGCTTTTGGCCCACTCTGTGCAAGGTCTTACGCTGGGTGCTCTGAACAGTACAAAGCAACAGCTCTCTAGATCTTCATGATGCTGCCGAGCTGGGGAAGGCTCTCCTAGCCCCTTTCTATGTTTCATGCTTTGAGAGAGGCCATTACGCATGTGGTATACATCCCTCCTGTTACTACCTTCTAGAGCATACGGATTGCTTGAAGTGGCCAAGGATGAACCAAGTTAAAAATGAACACATACATAAAGGTTACCTTTGGAACATCATAAGTAGTCTTTTCCTGATTGCACAGAAAGGGAAAAGTTCACTTACAATGATTTGATATAAAACTGGAAAGAAGCATAAAATAACTTTATGGTTCATTTACTAAAAAATGCTGTAACATGACACACTGAGTATTGATAATTTATGAATGGCTTCGCTTTCCTGCTCTCTTATATTGGAGGTGACCCAGTACTTACTACAAACTTGCTGTAGGAACCAGGTGACAAAAGTGCTAAAAAGGGAGGTTGGCTTACTGGACACTCTAACCTTGAATTAAGAAAGAAGTCCTTTAATGGAAAACATGGATATAGCAGAAAAAAAACCCAATATAGTAGTTCTCAGCCCTTGAAAGGGGCCTGGGCATATCTGGGTTGGTGGCGCTCAGAACAGAATGGTCACTGGGGTCCTCCTTATCCTGATCCCTTTTAATCACTAAGCCACCTCTGATCTTAATCTGTCTTTCAAAAATAAGTTTCTCCTTTGGGAAGAGATATTTCTCATTGGAAATGATGAAACTGACTTTCTGATCTCAGTTAGGCTCTAGTGCATTTGTTTGGAGAAACTAGTTTTCCCAGGATCTAATTATTCCTGTTAAGGTAACTACTGAGGTTTGTACACAGCCAAGCTGGAAATCCAAAGAGGTGCAGTGGCCTTGAGACCTTCCCCTGTGAAATCTCCCTAATTCTAGGACCGTTCAATTATTTTAAATTAGCACAATATAAGCTTTATAATACCTAAGTCCTCATTAACACCTGAATATTAACCTGATACTTTCTCTGTCTCTTTGGATTTTTTTTTAAGCTTGAATGAAAGCCCTGAGTAAACTACATTATTTCCCTGAGGAACTATTGTCTCATAATTGACACACAACAAATAGTGGTGGTTAGAGAGAGTGGAGGTTTAAAAACAGATATTCTGCATGCTGATATTATGTCATGATCTTTCCACGAATGTAACTTCTGTGTGAGATGTTGTTCATTACCATCCTCTACTGGGTTCTTTCACCTGTCCAAGCCTCAAGGGAAAGGCGTAATTTAGAAGGGAAAAAAAAAAGATCAAGTTTTGATTTCCTGTTAATAAAACAATAGCTTGGAGTTTTCTTACCTGACAAGTCCTTCAAAAAATTTTTGGAAATCAGAATAAAATCTACTCTCTCTATAACCCACATCCATCCATTTCTGCCTTCTGTTTGATCCTTCCCGAATTCCTCCACTCTCTGCACTGGCTCCAAGGCACTACCTTAAAGAAGACAACAATCCGTACCTTTGCAACACTAGTTACAAAACTTCCTACAACTCTTTGTCTCTATATCATGACTGCCTTATTCCTTGGTGATGCCAATATCTTTTCTTGTTATTCTTTGACTATCACTTCACAGAACATCAAATTGTCCGTTTTTTCCATGACTCAGTCTGGACAAGCTCTCCTTGTATTTCTTCATGATCACTTTTAGGTTATAGAAGACAATGAGGAGGGAAGAAAAACCCCTCTAACACCAAGCGGGCATACTATACACTCACGCTTCCTCATTTTAATAGGTCTCTACAATGGGGCGCAGCAACCCTATTAATGACTTACTTAGATCCTATAGAGGTCGCCTCTGTTGTCTCTTGCTCCATCTACTTATCCCCTATTCCCATTTTAACCTTCTCACTCTCATTTTTACAGTGTCCCAATAATGAGACTAAGGACATTGACTCAAGGTGTGTTAGGGCCTATATCCCCCTCCTTCAATGTAACTCTGAATTAAACAGGTCCTTTTCCCTTTCCGATGGCTAATTCATCAATTTATTTTAAATAGCTACTAATATAGTACTAGATCTAGTGCTATGCCTTGTACTATAAGTTTAAAAAAATGAATGAACCTTAGATCCTGGCTCTGAGAAATCTGTTATCTAATATATGGGGCAGACATGTTGAGAGATAAAATAGTGTATAATTTTCTGTTATAAAAAATATATGAACAAAATACTCAGACACTTTAGATAAGGGACGGGATAACTTGGTTTAGGGCAGTCGGAAAGGTTTCACTGGTGAAGTCTCTTTAAGCTGAGTCTTAAAGGATGAGCAGGAGTTTCGCAGGAAGAGGAGAGGAGAGCCCTTCTCTCCTGCTCCTTCCCAATGCCATGCTATTCCATGGAGTCCTTAGGTAATTTAAGATGACTGTTTTCTTGATTTTCCTTTTCTCTTTTTTTCCATTGGTTCCACCTTCTATGTCTGATAATCTGCACTATCTAATCTGTCTTCTCTATCTTGGGTAATGGGAAAGAAAAAAAAAAGAAAATACGCATGTTGTCCTCTAGTCCTGTGTATAGGAGAACTCCTGCTTCTTCACCACGTACACCTTCACACCCTCAAATCAGAAGGTAATCACTTCTACCGCACTTTCAAAAATGCCATTGATGTCCACACTGACTTTACTAAGTAAGTCCTCGTGCTCTGTGATTTAGGTAGACTCAGTCACTGTTGGCCATGCCCTCATGGAAGCTCATTCTTCTCTAAGTTTCTGTGCTCTTACACTTGTCTGCCTGCTCGTGCCCCTCTGGCCACTCCTTTCCTGTGTCCTGCACTGTCATTTTTCTTCTCCTGGTCTAGAGAGGGAGCTGTTCTCTGCGGGCTGGTCCTCAGTGCTCTGTCTCTGCCATCTGCACAGAGAGAGTCGTTAGCTTGCCCACGAGTGTTCACCTAGGAAAAGGCAGAGCCAGAATTCCAACACAGGGATTCTGGCTACAGAGTCCTTGCTCTTAAATTATGCTGAACAGCTTATACTAATCTCATCTTGGAAAAGGGGGTATTTTGTTTTTATTGCTGAAGGATAGCTTGGAGAAAAGTGAGGAGGTGTGTTTCACTGAGGAAGAGTCTCTTGAAAGGAAGAGTAGACTTTCCTTATGTCTATCAGTGTGTGCATGTGTGCTGAGAAAAGAAAAATGGAGTGAGGAAATTCTGCAATTGTTTTTAGATAAACAAAACTTTAACAAAAGATCAAATCTGGCTCTGATTACAAAGTGCTAATCCCTTTGCAAACTTCAGTCATTTTGAGTAAAGCTGTCCTGGTAATTCAAATAATAAAAAGATAACTATATTTTAGACTACTTTACAGCTTAAAAAATGTTTTACTATAGTCTATCCAATTTAATGAATGAGTCAATATGACTGATTTTTAAATGCCTAATAAAGTCATTTGAACTTGATGGAAAAGTAAACCATTAAATAATATGAGTATTAAAACTTGAAAATGAAATAGATTAGCTGTTCCCATAGCAGAAAGGGTTGTGTCTACAGTATTATATAACCCAAATCAAAAACAAATGAAATGCACTCCTACAAATTAAAGGCAGTAAGGAAGAATAATACAGAGGGAAGATGTCTAGATTAAAAGTCAGAATTCTTTTTTTTTTTTTTAACATCCTTATTGGAGTATAATTGCTTTACATAGAATTCTTATTTTGAGTTTTGGTTCTGTAATTTACTGTCCATATGGCTTGGACTGTTTATGACTGAACTTTTAGGGGTATGAATTTTCTCATTTAAGGAAGGAAGATTTTGATGGGATGATAGTCAAGTTTCGTTTTCGCCAAGCACTCTATGATCTTAATAGTTTATGGTTCATATTTCAAAAGGCCAGAATAACCTGGATATCTTTTCTAAGCATCTATTATTATACCTAGTTCATTATTTAAGCACTGGTGTAGTGATTAAAACATTGGTGGTGTCAGAGTTCTTCTCTCAAAGTTAAAATAAGATTTAAATACAGATAATCCCTTAGACAACAGAGAACATCCATCAATGGATAAAAGTCATGACTGTTTTGGTAAAACTGAAACAGCAAGGGGACATTAGCATTAACTTTAGATTTAGAATAAAGGACTTCTCTGACAGTGTCTTTCTCCAATTGCTTTTGAGATGTGAGGATGATATACATGCAGGCTTGTTTTATAACAGGACAGGTCTCAAAAGCATCAGACTATTATTATGATTAAGTGTGACTTACAAAACTTCCTGTTGCTTGAGGTCCTGTCAAGGCCATCTTTGAAATGAATGATGAAGTCACTAACTTCAAAATAAGCCACTTCAGTAGAGATCTAGTGGTCAGTAATGTCAGCTTTCCTGCACACAGCTGAGAAGCAGGGAAGCAACGTTTTTAAATATTCCAGAATCTTGAACTATCTGTCACTAGTCTAGGCACGTTGAAACTGCTGCATGAAAGTATTCACACTGCAACAGAAGCTTCTGTGGCCTTTATTGTGGGTTTAACTCATCCTATGCATAGCAGAGGAAAAAAGCTGGAAAAATATGCATTATCTCGCCAAGTATTTAGTTGACCATGATAATGATATACCTGGGCCGTTAGGAGAAAGCTATAAGTTGTTTGTTTTCTCATTTAAGAAGGCAGAAAAACCTGTTATACATTTTTGGATAAGATTTATCTTAATGCACATAAGAGCCATGTCATCCTTTTTTCTATATTCCCACCTGGCAGCACAGTGTCTGGCACACCTGAGTCAGTCCATAAAAGCTCACTGGATAGTTAGGTTCTCTGGAAAATATTTTTATAGAGAGTATCTCATTGTCTAGTATTTCCAGATACATTAGTGAATTCTTACAGCATTGTGGTGTGTATTAAGTATACACTTTTTTTACTTTCTACTGAAAAATTTTGTCACTTCTGCCTTTACTTGTGAGTTCATCTGCTATTTAATATCTGCTGTGGTTACTGGGGTAGAGGATCCTTTCAGAAGGTGCTTACTCACTTCTCTCCTTGACTGGTGCTGTCCTTCCTTTGGGGCCAGGGACAAAAAAAGAGACCCATTGCTGCTGAGTACATGTTCCATTCCCCACACAAACCCCTCCTTTCTCTTCAGTTCAGTTTGTGACTTTCTCTCACCCGTGCCCAGCTCTCTCAAAAAGAAAAACCTGTATAAAGAATAACCATCAAAAGCCAAGTCACATTCTTCCAACAGAAGTTCAGTCTGTGATCAATATGATTGGTTCTTCAAGGCATTTATTTCCTTAAGAGTGGAAGAATAAGAAGTTATATTTTTCAAGGATTGGTAATACCTCATTACTTCTACATAGTAAAACATCTTTGGGGCTACTCCCCAAACAGTGAAGGTTTAAACTTTGAAAAAGTCCTGTCAATTACCAGTCTATTTTATGTATCATGGTTTTGCTGATGATTTTATTTGAGGGGGGGAAATGTATTGGGAGAAACACTTAGAAGTCCTGGATTAGTTAATCCTCAGGTCCTTCATTATTATTATATGATTTTAGAAAGGAAGAAAAAGAAGGTAAAAGAGGGGAAAGAAGGAAAGTGGGGGAAAACTTCAGTATTAATCTCCATAACAATGGAATGAGGTTGGTGTCATTATCCTCAGAGGCAGATCCAGCTTTTCTGGGACTTGAAGATAATACAATTTGGAGGCTATTGCTAAGAAAAAAAGAATATTCATATACAAATGAAAATGTAGGGATGAAAATGGGCAGTGGAAATGTGCTTGGAAGTCATTCCTAGGCCAGGACACCAGCAATAATTTCACAATATACAGACATGATCTCAGACCATATAAATATAGTCATTAAATCCAACTTTACTGTATCCCTAACTTCCCCTCCGCCATGCAGCAAAGATGCTCAAGGCTACTCCAAAGTTCCCCAACATGTGATGGGGGAAAGTGGGAGTGAAAAGAGACAGCGGTCTTGGCTCACCGCAGTTAAGACGTCTTTGTACAATTTACGTAAATATATGATCATGTGAACGTAGTGAAGGCCTTGAGCCATACTAAATAGATTCAGAGTGAATTCCTTCTGACTATCCCCAGGTTACAAATGAAGAAACTAAGGCTCCGAAGGATTGAGTGAATTACCAAAGTCACATGGCTTGTCGATAAGTGGACACCTGGACTCCACAGGTGCTCTGCCTTTCCAGCTTATGTTATGTCTGCTGTCCAGCACAAACACCTACTGCCCCATCTGCTTTGGGGGTGCCATTTACTTTGAATAGTTCAAACATCTCACTGAACAAATTTTTCACTAAGAAAAAGAAGAAAAAAGGAAAAAGATATGTATCTTCTTTACATGATGAGGTGTGTGGTAGGTGGGGAAGAACTCTTGAGTGATAAATGAGAATTTAGATAATTGTGTCATTGGCCATTGTGTCAAGAAAATCTAATTAGACGCCACTCCTGTGGTAGGGCCATTTTAAATTAAGATAGCCGTGGTAAAAATACTTGATAGTCCTCTTTTCACTCTTAGGGTTTCAAAGTACACGTGGACCTGAGCTACCTGAAACTCTGAAAAAGGGTCATGAGGAGATGCTGTGTTGTTGGCTCTCGATCCCAGGCATGTTCATTTTCTGGCCCAAAACTATTTTCTTGTTTGATTTTTCTATTACCCAGTCAGTTGCCAGAAGACTTCATCTGAATCACTAGGGATCAAGTGAAATACCACATATACAGCATCTAGCGTTGTTCCATTTCTTTTCCTTTGGTGAACACAGAAAGGCCAAACTCATTTTAATCATTAAACACAATATGAGAGGGATAGAAAATATTCTTTTAAAGCGTTCTATGCATTCCAAGATCAAATAGAAATACATTGAGTATAACCGACGTTCTGAATAATTCACTCTCTGCTCACCTTACCTTATTTTGCACAATTGAAAATTGGCCATATTGATTTCTTGCCCAATATACAGTGAAACCTCATTTATCTGACATCATTCGGGAATGAGCCCTTCATAGAACCAAAGAGTTTTAGTGCTTGAGAAGACCTGAGTCGTCTAATGTAGCTCCTTCATTGTGAATAATTATAATAATTATAACAACAACCATGGCTACTTGAGCCCTTACGATAAATCATATTCTCTGCTGAGTGCTTTTGCAAGCAATATGCCATCTGTTTTTCACAGTAAGCCTACGAGGTATGTATTATTCTTTCCATTTTACAAATAAGCACACTGAGGCCTAGAGAGAGTAAAATAACTGAAGGCTACATAGCTTAAAAGTAATGAAGCTGAGATTGTATTTGAGCCCATGGCCCCTGTTTTTTAGCCACGATGTTACACCAGCTCCAAGAATCCAGTATGGAAACGTCTTACTCAAAGTCGCTCACTTATTTCGCGTCAATTACTAGACCAGGACTTGGGTCTCCCATCTATTATCACGTTCCCTCTGTATCGTACACACTCTAACATAACTGCATCTTTAACATAAATGAACTGATAAACTATTTTCCTTCCTTTAAGCACTAAGACTCATTTCATTTTAAATATTTTCAGTGAAAATCATTCTAAAAGTTACTGCACAGTTTTCTGCCTCCTTAATCACACTACATTAAACATAAGTGCCATTTCTTGCTGACTCAAGTTTTATAATTACCTACATCAATCATTGGATTATGTTGTAACGGCAAGAGAGTCACACCAAATGATATCAGAAAACTTCGTTTCATTGACTTGTTGGTTTCCCTTTTTATAAACTATGACTCTTTACTGTATTATTACTTGGGATGTCACACTGCTACTGTGCAATTTCAAACTGAAGTTCTTGTTCAGACACACAAATAAAATTATTCTTTGTATGTTACAGGTTGGGAAACAATACAGGCAGGCTTGTTTACACTGGGTATTTGAAAAATGAAACAAAACAAATATGACCAGTAGGAGTCATCTTCCTGTAGGAGGTATTAAGCTGCTTTCTGAAGGATTAAGTGGAGGAAGCCAGGAGAGGCCAGGCAGAGGGCTGTAAAAGGAAAGAAATAGGATGTGCAAAGGCTCAGAGGCCAGAGTATGATGCTCTGGGAAGGGGGTGGACTCCTGAGTGATTGAAGTCAAGAGTTCAAGACAAGCAAGTAGGAGGAGTTGGAAGTAGAATCAACCAGGGACCAGGTCTTCAAAGAACTGGTGCTTGAAATCAAGGACTTTGACTGAATCTGAGGGATATCTGAAGGAGTTTAAAGAAGCAGAATGAGATGATCAAGTTGTATTAAGAATTCCCTTTGGCTATGATAGGGAGACTGGACATGAAGACCAATTATAAGGCCATGGCATGGTTTTGAAACAAGATCCTCTCAGTAGAAGTCAGTATCCTCATTTCTGTGATGAGAAGGGAGAAACAATGCTGAAGACCTCTTCCACTCTAAAACCCTCTAATTCTGTGATTCTGTTAGCTTATGATTATTTCCTAATACATGGTCAATGCTACACAAAGAAATAACATTTTTGACTTGGTTTAGGTATCTTCCTCTCTGCTTGATTGCAGCTGGAAGCTGGTATCGTCACTACGTTGGAGTCATAAAGCAACAGTAGTTGGCTTTTAAGGCTGTTCTGACATTGATTTACTTTCCTGGTCTGTACAAACATAAAGATTTATCATGACTAGGGTAAGCACAGCCCAGGTCAGTGTTCCAAAATCTCAATTTGTTTGGTCATCCAGTAATATTCTGAGATTATCCTAGTGGTTTCTCAACAGGGTGCTAGTTAACGGGCAGTGTCATTGTTAATCCTGGCCTCTGACCCCAGAATAGTTTGACTGTTGGCTGGCTTCCCTATTTATGTGCTCTGTAAGCTTGAGCACTTCACTTAACCTACAGCAGCAGCTCAGTTCACTTATCTGCAGAAGGAGGGTTGTAATATTATCTTTCCTAGAGTTTTGTGAGTTGTGAACATTTAATGTCTTGTACTTACTGAGGTTTGCATTAGTACTAACTATTATTGTTTTAGCTATTATGGTCCTGAGGACCATTACTCTAGAAGTGAAAAGGGCCTGTAAAGTGCTAAAGATAGATGGGAATTTAGCTTACATTTTTTTGATGTATATATATATATATATTTTTTTTTTTTCCCTTGGACGTAATTAAAGAACATACTGGCTTCTCAATTCAGACCTAATTTATAATCATTCTTAAATCAGAAGAAACATTCTAGGTAAAACCTAAAACCAATATTAAGTCCAAAGCTGACATCATTCCGCCTCTTGTGTAAGCAGTTCCATTGAGAGACAGCTCACAGTCTTGGAAGAAAACAGACTAGTTTTAAAGAGTTCTAATTGTTCCAAAGTTCTTCTTACACTGAGCTGAAATTGGACCCTATATTACCACAGATCCTAATTCTTCCCTTTGGTTACCCAGAAAAAGCCAAATACTCCTCTCCCATGATATAGACTATTTTTAATTTAATTGCATGATTCTTTGAAATTAGCTTAAGATTTAGTCCTCCTGAAAACATAAGGCATTCCTAAATACTATGAATATCAGTTACTTATAAGCAGGACTAACCCTAAGTAAACTTGCAAACTAGTTCTCAATTACCTCCTATTGTCCCATAGTGTCACTCCAGGGCACTCCTCCACAGTTGGTATAATTTTCCTCTAAAGCAATTCTTTCCTTCTTCTCAGATTAATACCCCAACCCCCAATAAATCTCTAATTAGCTTTTCACTCAGTTTTTTAGTATTTGCCACAGAGATAAAGAGTTCTGATAAGCTAATTCCTATTATGATGTGAAGAGCCCCAGACAAATTTCCCTCATCTTCTTTACAAGACTGTGCTTTGGGAGGCAAAATACTCTTGCTTGCCACTAGTAAGTTTCAGGCTTTGGGGCATACAGATGAAAGAGAGCATTTAAAGGCCAGTGGCTTCCCAGCTACCCCCAAAGCATACTACTAAGGCCTACAACAAGGGGCTAATTATTAGAGGCTCAACACTTTTAAGACCCAGACTCAGGCGGATAACTGTGAGAAAGGGGAGGGAGCTTGGGGAGATGACCACCCAGGTGAAAGAAAATAGCTCCATGAGCAATCTTCTTTGGTCACAGTCTATTATCAATTCACCAACCGAAAAGGAAGACAGCTATTTAGAGGACAATTAAAGAAAGAAAAAAACACATTCCTTCCATTAACTATAAAGCCTTTAGTTGATGAAACTAAGGTAGTGAAAAAGAAACTAAGGTAGTGAAAAAGAGTTAAAATATACAGGAAAAAACTGGCCTGCAGGTGGTATCAGCTCCTTTAGTTGAGTATTACAGAATTCGTTTTTACTCTCTTTTCCCCTGAAAACATAAAAATACAGAATTCTCTACGAAAATCTCAAAGATAGGGAGGCAATTTCTTTTTTACTGACTTACTAACAGGGTTACTGTCACCATAGGAGACAACTGGAAAGAGTCTGAAAAGATGTGCCCTTCACATAATTGTCAGCAACAGGAAATTTTCCTTGATTGACAACCACATTTTATTCCTCACTCTTAAACTATCGCTTGACTTTTAGGTTACCTAGATATTTATTTTCTTATGCTGATCATTTTTCAGTTTTTTTTGTCTTAAATTTGACTTTCATCATTTTGAGGAGCTGTCTGTGGAAAGGTCTTATGGGGCTCATGTAAATATTTGTCCAGAAAATCAGAATCAAGGAAAAATCACTAACTCGCTTTTCTGGGAGATGTATGGAGGTCTGTAAATGAACTTCCGGAAGTTCATACCAGAAGAAATGATGAAAGAAATAGAAAAAAATACATCCAAGAAATCTGCTGTTAGCATCTAGCATGTGCTATATACAGTGTTAAGTGCTATGATGAAAATAGGATAAATGTTAAACACTGTCCTTCCCGGCAGCCCATTTTACATAGTAGCCATTTGCTGAGTCAAAGCATAAACTCCTAAGTCAGCCCAAAACTATATGACATGGATCTCTGGATGCCTGGAAAACCAACAACATGTTGGAAGAGGCACATATGTTTCTGTAAAAATGTTTAAAGTTTTAAATTTTTATTTTAAGTGAATAAAAATCCCACATGACCTAGATCACTACCCTATAATTAAGTAGTGCCTGGATTGTATTTGTACTGGGGATTTCTTCAGTGCAAAACTACGGCAGCTGTCGCAGTTTCATTTAAAAAATGGCAAAGGTAGCCTTATACCTAAGTTAGGTCACATGATGGCATTTTCTGGAGAACCTGCTTGATAGTAGTAGTCATTATCACATTTACATGAGAATAAACACTTTGCTTTGGTGAAACATTATGTGTCAATAAATTAACATTGATCAGTTGAAATTAGGTTTGTCATTGGTTTATATTTAATTTTTAAATTTGTTTTCTTTTATGATTTTATGAAGGCTGTAAGCATAAAGACTTATTCATATATATATAAAGATATAAATATACATATGTGTATATTTATATATATTAATACATATATTTATATATTGAAAATTTAGTAATTTGAAAAATACTAGTAGAGAGTGTGATTGTCTGAGTCCACCTATTAGAAAGGCTATAACTGTGTTTTCCATACAGCATTCAATGCTGGACTAGGTCTATATGCTTCTTCCAAGTTTGGGTGTCTATGACGTAAAGTGCTAAAGTGTGTGCTGTGAGAGGTCAGACAAGGGAGCTCTCAGTGTGGGCTGGGTTTCTAATGAAACAAGGCATGCAGGAAACTGGCTGGATCTTAACTAAAGGGCTGGATTTAGAAAGATGAAGAGAAGAGGGGAAAGTGTGCAATCTTGGATGTGGACAGAGACCTGGCATGTAAATGGAATGACGTGGTGGGAGGCGAGGCCTCATCTCTAGGAACAGGTTTCAGGCAGTTGGAGGCTGTACTCAAGGCCTGGGGAGGGAGCAGCAGGCGGGATGCGCCATTGCAGGTCTCGAAAAGGAATGTGACTGGATCAGGCAGAAGTTTAGGACTGTGGTCTAGTGGCAGAGAAGATGCATTAGAGACAATGTGAAGTCAGAGAACACAGTCCTGTTGGAAGACCCTGAGCACCGGGACCAGGGAGTGGCATCCTGTTGACTGTTTTCCCAACACAGGTTAGGATTCTATTTACTTGTTTATTTTGTTTCTCTCCAACTAGAAAGGAGTTCCACGAGGGTAGGGACATTATGTGTATTGTCTCACTGCTGCATTCCCAGGACCCTCTGCATGGTAGATTCTCCATAATACTTGTCGAATGAGTAAATAAATGAAAACATAAATGAACTTATGCAGATGAAGAATAAATTGGAAAGAAATTTCAAAGAAGGAATTTATTTCTAAAGTACTGGAAAAAGAAACATGACATTTTAGTCTCATCTTGTAAACTTAGTAAAATGTAGTAATTTAAAAAGCTACCTTATAAGAAACAAAAAACATCTCAAATAACAACCTAACCTTACACCTAAAGCAATTAGAGAAAGAAGAACAAAAAAACCCCAAAGTTAGCACAAGGAAAGAAATCATAAAGATCAGATCAGAAATAAATGAAAAAGAAATGAAGGAAACGACAGCAAAGATCAATAAAACTAAAAGCTGGTTCTTTGAGAAGATAAACAAAATTGATAAACCACTAGCCAGACTCATCAAGAAAAAAAGGGAGAAGACTCAAATCAACAGAATTAGAAATGAAAAAGGAGAAGTAACAAGTGACACTGTGGAAACACAAAGGATCATGAGAGATTACTACAAGCAACTATATGCCAATAAAATGGACAACCTGGAAGAAATGGACAAATTCTTAGAAATGCACAACGTTCCAAGACTGAACCAGGAACAAATAGAAAATATGAACAGACCAATCACAAGCACTGAAATTGCAACTGTGATTAAAACTCTTCCAACAAACAAAAGCCCAGGACCAGATGGCTTCACAGGTGAATTCTATCAAACTTTTACAGAAGAGCTAACACCGATTCTTCTCAAACTCTTCCAAAATATAGCAGAGGGAGGAACACTCACAAACTCATTCTGCGAGGCCACCATCACCCTGATACCAAAACCAGACAAAGACGTCACAAAGAAAGAAAACTACAGGCCAATATCACTGATGAACACAGATGCAAAAATCCTCACCAAAATACCA
Organism: Balaenoptera musculus; assembly: GCF_009873245.2. Taxonomy (NCBI): domain Eukaryota; kingdom Metazoa; phylum Chordata; class Mammalia; order Artiodactyla; family Balaenopteridae; genus Balaenoptera; species Balaenoptera musculus. The sequence continues at coordinate 8,662,654 of NC_045793.1, forward strand.
GCAAACAGAATCCAACAGCACATTAAAAGGATCGTACACCATGATCAAGTGGGGTTTATCTCAGGAATGCAAGGATTCTTCAATATATGCAAATCAATCAATGTGATACACCATATTAACAAACTGAAGGAGAAAAACCATATGATCATCTCAATAGATGCAGAGAAAGCTTTCGACAAAATTCAACACCCATTTATGATAAAAACCCTCCAGAAAGTAGGCATAGAGGGAACTTACCTCAACATAATAAATACCATATATGACAAACCCAAAGCCAACATCGTTCTCAATGCTGAAAAACTGAAACCATTCGCACTAAGATCAGGAACAAGACAAGGTTGCCCACTCTCACCACTATTATTCAACATAGTTTTGAAGTTTTAGCCACAGCAATCAGAGAAGAAAAAGAAATAAAAGGAATCCAAATCAGAAAAGAAGAAGTAAAGCTGTCACTGTTTGCAGATGACATGATACTATACATAGAGAATCCTAAAGATGCTACCAGAAAACTACTAGAGCTAATCAATGAATCTGGTAAAGTAGCAGGATACAAAATTAATGCACAGAAATCTCTTGCACTCCTATACACTAATGATGAAAAATCTGAAAGTGAAATTAAGAAAACACTCCCATTTACCATTGCCACAAAAAGAATAAAATACCTAGGAATAAACCTACCTAAGGAGACAGAAGACCTGTATGCAGAAAATTATAAGACACTGATGAAAGAAATTAAAGATGATACAAACAGATGGAGAGATATACCATGTTCTTGGATTGGAAGAATCAACATTGTGAAAATGACTATACTACCCAAAGCAATCTACAGATTCAGTGCAATCCCTATCAAACTACCACTGGCATTTTTCACAGAACTAGAACAGAAAACTGCACAATTTGTATGGAAACACAAAAGACCCCGAATAGCCAAAGCAATCTTGAGAAAGAAAAATAGAGCTGGAGGAATCAGGCTCCCTGACTTCAGACTATACTACAAAGCTACAGTAATCAAGACAGTATGGTACTGGCACAAAAACAAAAATATAGATCAATGGAACAGGATAGAGAGCCCAGAGATAAACCCACACACATATGGTGACCTTATCTTTGATAAAGGAGGCAAGAATATACAGTGGAGAAAAGACAGCCTCTTCAATAAGTGGTGCTGGGAAAACTGGACAGCTACATGTAAAAGAAGGAAATTAGAACACTCCCTTACACCATACACAAAAATAAACTCAAAATGGATTAAAGACCTAAATGTAAGGCCAGACACTATCAAACTCTTAGAGGAAAACATAGGCAGAACACTCTATGACATAAATCACAGCAAGATCCTTTTTGACCCACCTCCTAGAGAAATGGAAATAAAAACAAAAATAAAGAAATGGGACCTAATGAACCTTAAAAGATTTGCACAGCAAAGGAAACCATAAACAAGACGAAAAGACAACCCTCAGAATGGGAGAAAATATTTGCAAATGAAGTAACTGACAAAGGATTAATCTCCAAAATTTACAAGCAGCTCATGCAGCTCAATATCAAAAAAACAAACAACCCAATCCAAAAATGGGCAGAAGACCTAAATAGACATTTCTCCAAAGAAGATATACAGATTGCCAACAAACACATGAAAGAACGCTCAACATCATTAATCATTAGAGAAATGCAAATCAAAACTACAGTGAAATATCATCTCACACCAGTCAGAATGGCCATCATCAAGAAATCTACAAACAATAAATGCTGGAGAGGGTGTGGAGAAAAGGGAACCCCCTTGCACTGTTGGTGGGAATGTAAATTGATACAGCCACTATGGAGAACAGTATGGAGGTGCCTTAAAAAACTAAAAATAGAACTACCATACAACCCAGCAATCCCACTACTGGGCATATACCCTGAGATAACCATAATTCAAAAAGAGTCATGTACCACAATGCTCATTGCAGCTCTATTTACAATAGCCAGGACATGGAAGCAACCTAAGTGTCCATCAACAGATGAATGGATAAAGATGTGGCACACTATACAATGGAATATTACTCAGCCATAAAAAGAAACGAAATTGAGTCATTTGTAGTGAGGTGGATGGACCTAGAGTCTGTCATACAGAGTGAAGTAAGTCAGAAAGAGAAAAACAAATACCGTATGCTAACGCATATATATGGAATCTAAAAAACAAACAAAAAAATGGTCATGAAGAACCTAGGGGCAAGACGGGAATAAAGACACAGACCTACTAGAGAATGGACTTGAGGATACAGGGAGGGGGAAGGGTAAGCTGAGACAAAGTGAGAGAGTGGCATGGACATATATACACTACCAAACGTAAAATAGATAGCTAGTGGGAAGCAGCCGCATAGCACAGGGAGATCAGCTCGGTGCTTTGTGACCACCTAGAGGGGTGGGATAGGGAGGGTGGGAGGGAGGGAGACGCAAGAGGGAAGAGATATGGGGATATATGCATATGTATAACTGATTCACTTTGTTATAAAGCAGAAACTAACACACCATTGTAAAGCAATTATACTGCAATAAAGATGTTAAAAAAGACCAAAAAAAGTTTTAAAAAATAAATAAATAAAAAGCTGCCTGAGGTAGCCTAGTCCTTGCCTGATTGAGTCTAAATGCTCAGATTTTGAGACATCTGTCCCTTCCGCTGTTCAGAGGAGTATGTGTGGACTTCCCTCTTCCTATCTGCTTATACTCTCCTCTGTGTGAAATGCTATGATCAAAGCTACTGGGACTGCCTCTTGACATATTAAATGGGAAGATAAAGGAATTTAGAAAATCCTTTACTTCTTGGCAAAGCCTGTCTTTAAGCATGTTACAGCATATTGCTGGAGATTGGGAAAGCCTACTTTTGCTGATAGAGGGCAAATATTATTAACCCATTATTACTGTTTGCATTCTTATTGCGAGTTTCTCAGTCCTCCCCTCCTCCCCCCACCCCACCACCACAGATGGATGCTTTGGGATAACTGGGGAGACAGTCCTACAGAGAGACACAAAGGACCAAAGCACATCAAGCTATTTCAAAATATTTTACCTCCATTACACACTCATAAGTTTAGAACTTTAGGGGAAGAATAAACCCTTTATTCATACACAAGTGAGAACACTCAAGATATTGAATAATAATTTCCTAGCAGTTATCTTGTATCTGAGGAATTTTTTATTTCTTCTTCCCTTTAGAAGTGGTAGAATATTAAAATTCAAGGGACTCTTAGACTTCCAGATTATCCTGTCCAGCTCCCCATTTCACAGGTGAAGAAATGAAAATATGAAGGTGGTCGGTGTGGCCTGCAGCAGGATATCATCCAGTCACTGGAGACTGAAGTTCACGCTTCCAACTCTATTTTCCAGCATAATTAGTTTTCCACTGTGACATTTAATTTCTACGTCTTAACCAGTTGATTTTAACACAGCTGCTGGCCACCTATTGTCATCAGATCTTTATCAAGTGGTAGTTCAGTATTTAACAACCCCCTGGATATTTACTAAGTGCTAGATGTGGGGACAGGCTGCTGAGAGATGGGAGGGGTACTGAGGGGGTACAGAGGACCCAGGCTTCCTGGTGCCCACTGAGACTTCTCTCAACGAATTGCTGGTGCCATCCGAGTTTGTGTGACTGAGGGGAAATACTTATTCATAGTCTGTGTGTCTGAAATCTTTGAAAATCCACTTCAGTATAAGGGTGAGGAAACCAGCTGAAGGAGTCATGAAGAGGCGCTCAGTATATTTTCAGGGCAAGGATAACAGGGCTAAACTCTTATCACAAATGCACTTCATCTCAGCTGTGAGGCTCAGAGTAAATTATCACTTGTTATCACTCCCCTTTGAGACTTGGATTCCTAGTTCTTTTCCCATCTGGAAGCAACTTGTCTGCACTTTAAACTTTAAAAGTCAAATCTTTGAAATAAGGGTCTAATTTTTATAAAATTCACAGATTTTGCATACCTGCAAAAGACTCAGGTTTTAGTGATTTTCTTGGGAGCTGACAAAAGTGTCAGTCACTTCACGAGTGACAATCTCTTTGGCATTCTTTGGCATCTCTATTCACGAGCCTGACAATCTCTTTGGCATTCAGAATAGTATGGTTGCTCTGTCTTTGTTCTTTGAAAGGGTACTACTGGTTCCTTCCTCTGTACCCTAAGGAGGCTTGGGCCAGATGAAATTGAGCTCTATCTTCTTAACAAATAACATTCTAAGTTGTACCATACCAACTGATTTAAATAAAATATTTCCCATCATTACTCAGTCTTACAGGCTTATACCAGGGTTTCTCAACTCTGCACCACTGACAGTTTGGGCTGGAAAAGTCTTTGTTGTGGGACTGTCCTGTGCTGTGTAGCATGTTATCAACAGCAGTGGCTTCCACACTACATGCCAGCAGCATTCCCCTCCCGAGTGTGACAATCACAAATGTCTCCAGACATTGCCACATGTTCCCTGGGGGTTAAAACCATTCCTGTTGAGGACCACGGTTCTATAAGATGCCTGAAAATTAGGTTGAGCCTCCATGTTGATGGGGAATTGTATAAGTCTACAAGCTAGAAAGTGAAGGGCAACACTGATCTCTTTAAACCACTGAATAGCTGACAAACTTAACAGCGGTGCTATTAAGTCCTCTGAACCTCCATTTCTTCATCTGTAAATGATGATAAAAATGAAAGGGTATAATGCTAGTTACGGTAGTTTTGGTTAAATTAGTATTAATAGTTAATGCTTATTGTGTAATTGTGTCTGCAGTAAATGTTAACTATTGCTACCAGTACGACTGAAGCCAGTACAGCTGTGACTATAATCAGAGCCACTGTTACCAGCTTAGTGGTGCCTGCTGTGCCTGGTTATCATTGACAGGATAGCGTAAGTGATTTTAAAAAATAATAATTAGAGAGTATTCCCTTAAGCATGAAGATTAAACATGTGAACTTCTTTTTTACTTGTCAGCAGACTTTAAAAGATTTAATTCAATTTTACAAATATTTTACCTTTCTCTTATTTCTGCATCACTAAAAAATGTGTACAGTGAGTATCTGTCCCTTCTGCTGATTCTTCTTTCTCATTTTCACGAAGTTTATGGAGATCAGTTCTGGGAAGAATTTACTCCAAAGGCTTCAATTACAAAGGGAGGGCACTTATGTAGAAATAATCAGATTACTGATTGTTTTCATCATTTGGTAACCTTTTAGAATTTTAGGCACAGAGGCAACTTAATACTCTTGTCTTTGAGCTTACAATGAGAGTGAAAATCATTTAGTATAACTGTCCTTTTTTTTTTGTTTAGATCAAACTAAGACAAAACAACATCCCCAAACAAACTGGATTCTAGCTATGGTTTTGTCATTATTATCTATGTGATCTTGGACATATCATCTAAACTCTTTCAGCCTAAGTATCATAAGTAAAATAAGAGTGATACCCTTTTGTCTCCTGAAGTTTTTATGAGAAACAAATAAATTTGTATATGAAAAACTGCTTTAGGAATCCTAGTACTTAGTACAAAAGTAAAGTACTATTATTGTCATCACCACCACCGTCACCGCCATCCCAGTTATCATTAATAATACATTGAATATTCTGAATACCTTGCTTGAATAAATATGTTAACACTGATAGTCAGGGAGACAGCTAAACTCTTATCAGACAGGGGCCTTTCACCCCCAGGTGAGTCCTACAATTTCCTAGTGATTGGAATAATTTTTTCTGTGTTCAGCAACATAATGGAACATTATGGAAATAGTCGGAAAAAAATTGTATCCAGCATATATCATTTTGTGCTCTGCTGACAACAGATAAATTTATGTCTTCCTTGAAATCTCTAATAATAAAATTGTGCTGGCATGAAATTTTTATTTTATGGAAACCTGTAGCCCTAACACATGAAAAATATACAAATATACTTTGATTTTTTTATTAAAACTTGACTCCTTTGATTCCCTGGATTTTGCTTTGGAAGAAGGTGATAATATCACCATAAGCGTTCAATTTAAAATAACACTGTTACTCTGCTCAGGGAATAGGCTGTGATGGGAATAGTTCTCTGAAAAAGCCACAGTGTTATGTTGTAACCTCATGATTATATCCAAGAGGGCAGAGACCTTGTCTCTGGTGTTAACTGCTCATAGTGTGTGGTACAGTGCCTGTAATATAGTAATATGAATGAATGAATAAACAAACAATGGGAGGAAGGAAGGAAGGACAGAAGGAAGGAAGGGTAGGAAGGGATCAAGGGAAGGAGGAATGATCCTCTCTTAATGTGCTGGGGTACACTTTGAAAAGCCAAAATGGATCACCAGAACCTATATAAATATTGGTCAAATGTATTTGCTAACTTTTATGTCCATTGGGAAAGAAAAAGCTGACCTTTTCATTGAGAACCATATGTATAACATCAGTCCAAATTCTCCGGTATACCTTTTCATGATATGGTGCCATTAAACTCAGAATCTATAAAATCTCAATAGTATAATGTAGAACATGCTAATATATTCACATTTTTCTGCACTGATAGATTCTGAAATGGACACAGCTCTTTTCCATTTTAAGATTAGCATAACTTTCTTACACATTACTCCACTTCTACGCTAAAAAGCAGTTTCAGAACTGTGACCTGGCTCTATTTTTCTGCTTATCTAATAGCTTTCAGACAGCTACTACGTTACGTGGTATGTTTTGGGCTCATCCAATGTGTCATTAAAAAAAGCACAGGGCTTCCCTGGTGGCGCAGTGGTTGAGAGTCTGCCTGCCAATGCAGGGGACGTGGGTTCGGGCCCTGGTCTGGGAGGATCCCACATGCCGCGGAGCAGCTGGGCCCGTGAGCCGCAACTACTGAGCCTGCGCGTCTGGAGCCTGTGCCCCGCAACAAGAGAGGCCGCGATAGTGAGAGGCCCGCGCACCGCGATGAAGAGTGGCCCCCGCTCGCCGCAACTAGAGAAAGCCCTCGCACAGAAACGAAGACCCAACACAGCCAAAAATAAATAAATAAATAAATAAAATTTTTTTTTTTAAAGTGTATTGAAAAAAAAAAAGCACAGATGATATCCCTACTTGTCCCTCCATTTGGTTGTTTGGTAGAATATTGATTTGCTCTGGTTGGTACTGTAGTAAATTTACATATGAAGTTAACTCTCCAGCTCTCTCCCAGGCCCATTCTTTCTGGATTTACACATCCTACTTCTACCTACTCCCATTCGTGTGGCTCAATCTGGGTCCCTTCACCAGGAATACAGAATTGTTACTAAAAGAAAGAAGTCAGTCCTTCTTTACTAGACTAGGAACACGTAAGATGCACACGAAGCTGGTGTGTGTGTGCGCACACACGTGTGTGTGAGCGCACTCATGTGTGTGAAGAGGAGAGAGGGAGGGAGAATGAGATGCTGGCACACTGAGGTCAGACAAATTCGAGACAGAACGAGCCTTTAGTGTTCCAAATCCTTTCTGGCCCTTCTATGCCCTCGTGTGCCATGATTCACACCTACATCCTTAGAAAGCCAATCAAAGTGGGCTTAGCACGAAGAACGTTATGTTACTGGCAACCAAAATGATCTTGACAAGTCCAGTTTGCCTTACAGCCATGATGCCTGTAAATGAGGAAACCCAACTTTATTTTTCTTTTATCTTTCAGCATACCTCAGAGTTCAGGCGCCACTGAGGTTGAATTACTACTTACGTACAATGACAGCTTCCACCTCAAGCACTTGCCTCCCACCACAGACCCTCCTGGGCTCACAGGCAGCCTGCTGAGCCGCATCAGCCAGAAAGGGTGTGAGAGCTAATGTTCTCAGAGTCCAGCCTGAGCCAGTGGGGGGCAGAGTCAGTGAATAAATGCCCCAGCGTCCCCATGTACCAAAAGCTTCCTCAGAGACTCTCCAGGGGATTGCACCCCAATGATGACCGCAGTCACTCACTTCTCAATGTACCTTTTGTTATTTTATCTCACCCTTGTCTCATCATCTCCACTCCTTCACTTGGGCTTTGCAGGATAACCTCCCAAGTAAACTACCTCCAGCCAAGTCCGGTTTCAGGAGCTGCTCTGGGGAGAACCAAAACTATGACAAAAGCCATTTCCTGTCATGAAAGGGCTTCATAAGGGGACTGGATTGCTATATGGCTAACACTGGCTATTCACTCATGCGCCTACCTAGTCTCACCTGACACCAAAGAGTAAGAGAGAAGACTTGGGCCATTATAACAAATTCTGCTACATAATGTGGCCTCTGTTATAGTCCTATAATGACTCTTATAACACATTTTTTAAAAATTCATTGAGAGTTTGCATTATTTGGGGGAATTTTATACAGTATACATACATTTCTTTGTGAGAAATGTTATACATGTGATTATACTTTAGATAATTGATACTTTATACAAATGGAGAGTATACAGAGAAGACTTACACTGCACTTGAAATTTTGCACCTTTTTACTTTTAAGACCTGGGTATGATCTCTAAAATTTCTGAGCCTTGGATTTCTGAGCTATAAAATGTGAAAAGAAATACCTGTCTTGCATAATTCATGGAACTCAGAAGTGTAGTGTTGTATTTGTTCAATAATTGATGGTACCTAAATGATAAGAAAAAATTTATGGCATATATTTTAAGAGAATAAATAGAAGTATATATCAAAAAAAAAAAAAGTCCAAAAAAACCCACATGAGCTATTTGGAAACATCTTTATTCTATCTCTTACCACTTTGACATACTGGTGAAGAACATTAATCACGGGCACAAGATTCTTCCATCTTCACCAGTTAGGCTAGTTTTATCTACCATGCCTGAACTCAAAGAGGTTTTCACTTTCATTTAAAAGGCTAATTGATTTGGTGAGCACACACTGAAATACCTCTCAGAATGCATTGACCTATATACTCCAGGTTCTAATTCTTACTAATGTCCAAGGTAAAAATGAATATTAGCCTTGAAAATCATGACCTTGTTAAAAATCATTCCTTCAAGCAATGTGCACTAAGCCATTATTAGAGTATTCAAGTTGATTTTACATATATATATATATATATATATATGTCACTTGTCACCCTTGTGAGTCAAGCTTTACCTCAAGCTTGATATCTATATTCCAGACAGGCTGATTATAGGATATTTTCCATTGGCTGCTAGAACATTAGTGCTAGAAGGGATCACAGACACTATTTAATTCTCTCCTACCTTCTTAGTTTGCAAGGAAAAAAAAAAAGCCCAAAGAAATGAGGTTATTTGCCCTAAGTCACACTGTGAATTAGATGAAAAACCACGTTAAGGATCTAGGTACCTCTGTAATGCTTTCCAAAATCATTTTCTAAAGCATGTTCTGTGGAACACTGGCCCCTTAAGATTCTGTAATCCCCGGTCCCTCAAGAAAAGATTTCTGCCGTAAAATAATTTGGGGAAACAACGTACATGTTGGAACATTAAAGAGTCCTTAAATTGATGTAGATAAAGAATGTATTTACTGACCTAACTTAGTCACAGGAATTGATTTTCTCCCCAGGTACAACCTTGTTATGTTAGGAAGTGCTGCCCTATTAAATCAAGACCTTCCAGGATAAAGTTAAAGGACTTAGGTTTAAGACACTGAACTTTGTATCACCAGCTTCTGCCTACCCACCCAACTATACCCCTGCCAGCCCTGCATCCCCTCCAGACATTTCAGCCATCCTAGTTCTCCCAGTGTGATAGCATCTCACTTCTTCTTTCAAATGCACTTTTTATCCACTTGGGAAATCTTTCAAGGTCTGTGTGAGTTGGTTTGTATTCTCTCCTCTCTGTTTCTCTTTGTCTTTCTATTTCTTACATACACACACACACACACACACACACCATTTGCCATTTGCATAGGACAGGATATGTTCTCTGTTCTTTTGACCTAGAAAATATAGGCCCCTGATTCTCAACTTACATTAATATAAGAATATGTTATATAAAAATATACACATGTTCAGAAATGAATAAGGATGAACTATTCCTTGACAGAGTCTGTCCCCAGTTGTTGCTCTCATGTCTGCCAGAAACGCCAGCCAAAGCGATGAGCAAGCGTACCTGCCAGTCCCTGAGCATCCCTGCCACCTGAATTCCACCAACAGAGCAGAAAGAGGCTGAGCACAAGCCTTCAGGGGCTCTTCGGGGAGAGGAAGGGGACACTGAAAATGACATATTAGTAGAAGAAATAAATAGGTTAGTGAATTAGAATTTTCTGGAAATTAAAAAAAATATCTTGTAGGAAGGTTAGAATTCTCAGTGGTATCAAATGCTCCTGACAAGTTTTGTGCAACAGTAAGCTTGAGTTACTTTCTCTTAGGAACAGATGGAAAAACTAACATCAAATGCATCATTTCATTCTGATATTCCTCCTCCACAGTAGTTAAATATCAGTGCCTGTGTCCTGGCAGCTTAGAGGAAATCACCTTTGCATGTCTTCACCTAGTAGACAAAGTCTGAAGTTGATGACAGGAAGGAAGAAACCTAGGAGATGGCACACACAGTTGTGTTACATCTTCCTTCCAAGTATGTTGTTTAAAGGGCAGAAGTGGTGAATAAAATCGTTCTGCTGAGAACACTAATGTAAAGTAGGAACGCTCTCTGGTTCTATTTGATTTGATGTTGTACAGGGAGCTGTAAGACACGAAGTTGTTCCTATGGAATCTCTCTCTCCTTGGAGTCACTGACTTGAAATATTATGGACATAACATTAACATTCTAAACACATCATCAATCACCATACTGACTGCCAAATATGTGAGTTCATGAGAAAATTAACTGAGTTTTCACACTCTGGCTTCCCACACTCCTAATATTTTGTCCCAAAATACAGTCACTGCATTCTTGGGAAAGCAATGAGAAAAGGAAGCAAATGAGAAGGAAATAAAGAATTTAAAAAGCGAACAGATTTGAAACTAAAACAAAAACCCAAAAAACCCCATGTACTAATAATATTGAGAAATCTTTAGATATGGGAGAAAAGTTCCCTCCAATGAGAAAAATGATGACCTGAGGGTCCTTCTAAAAATTTTATGATTCTTGGATGGTCATGATGCTTTCTAATTTCTGCTTGTGCCACATAGTGAGAAAATATTCAATTTTAGGAGTTTATTCTTCTTTAAAATTATCACAAAATACAACTTAATGTTTGTGGTAGGCAGAATAATGCCCCCCAAAGATGTAATCTCATAATCCCAGGAACGTATGACTATTTTGCCTTTCCTGGCTAAAGGGAATTTGCAGATGTGATTAAGTTAAGGATCTTGAAGTGGGAGGTTATCCTGGGTTATCTAGATGAGCCTCATATAAACACAGGGATTCTTACAAGTGAAAGAGGGAGGCAGACAGTCAGTATCAAAGTGATAAGATGTGAGAAAGACTGGACCAACCATTGCTGGCTTTAAAGATGGAGGAAGGGTCCCCAAGCCCAGGAAGAGAGGTGGCCTCTGGAAGCTGGAAAAACCAAGGGAACAGATTCTCCCTTAGAGCCTCCAGAAGGAATGCAGCCTTGTTGATGCTTTGCTTTTTATCCAATGAGATCCATTTCAAACTTCTAAATCACCAGACTGTAAAATAATGAATTCGTGTTGTTTTAAGCCACTAACGTTGTGGCAATGTGTTACAGCAGCATTTAAAAATCTAACACTTTAATTTTTAATTAAGTAAGGTCTCCTTTAAAGGAGGCTGACAATGAAGACTCTGATAATGAAATTAAAGCACAGCATCTCAGGCTGGAAACAAGGCTGGCCTCCTCTGTTCAGTGCTGGGCATTTCAGCATTTATGAAATTTATAAAAATAAGAGAGCACACCATACAACTCTGCCCACCTGAAGACCTGAAGGAAAGTTTCTGGCACAGAAAAACATTGGCCTTTTCACAGAGGTGGTTTTCCTACATTTGTGTGCTGGACTGCAAAAGCCAAAGGTGGTGCGAGAGGGGTGACAGAAGAGACCACCAAAACCTGGGCCGTGACAGGGAAAGATCAGCACCCCAGAGTCCCAGCATCCCTCTGTTCCCTTCTCCTTTATCCTCTGCTTACAGGCTCTGTCTCCTACCTTCTCTCACTCACTTTTTTCTCTCCCTCTCTTCACATTCTCTTCTTTTTTCTTTCTGACTTCTTTTCAACTTGGCCATCATTTGGAACTAAATTCAACTTTACTAGTTCTATTTATCCAAAAAGTTTAATTTCCTTATGTTCAATATATTTTCATTCCTTTTCAATTATGGTATCTTGAAGCTATAAAAGTTATTTTTAAATGTCTTTCCATTTTTTGTGCTTAATTTTAATGGTAGCTACCAAAAATGAAATTTGCTTTTGATAAATTGACATATATATGAACTGAAAAAGAAATAGAAAATGTATCAAAGCAGATAACAGTGGTTATTTCTAGAGGGTGATGTAATGGATGACTCTTTTTCCTTTTTTATTCTTTCCAGTTTTTCCACATTACATATCTCATCTTGAAATAATATTTTTCTAAAGAGACAATATATCTTTTTTTAACACACGAAGATGACTGAAAAAAAGAACTCCCCAAATCCCCCCAAAAAACCCTGTCTCCTTAATACCATTTAATCTTACTTTTAAATCCCTTTTTAGGATTTGAAATCTAAGTTTCTGGGACCTGATTAAACATTTTAACAAAGAAACAACCAATGAAAAATAAACTGAGAGAAGATTCTTATTCCATGCTGCCCTCTTATTTACATGTGTGCAAAGGAAACAGTTTCTGTTTATTGTTTTCCTTCTTTATAATGGTTTTCTGTAGTTGGCTTACACTTGCTTTCTACACTTGTTTTGCCACTCTACTGCTACCTACTTATTGAGTATTTTTAGAAATAATTTTCCTGACATCCATTAGTTGACCTTTTATGCCCTGTTTGAACATCATTTCTCAGCTGCTCACATTAGCCATCTGTCACAGTATTTGTATTTGGTTTCCGTTTCCCACATATGCACCGCTGGTTCAGTGTGCAGTGAAAAATGTAACAAGGAGGTTCTCCACGTCCACTCCATTAAGTATTTAAGAGTAGGAGGGTGTTCACTCCCCTTCTAGAGTCAAGGCTGCCTCTGAAGCACTAAGAAACAACTCTTTGTGAATACTTTCAGGTCCTATTTCACAATTTTCTCCTTGAATGTTTCAGCAGGACTGGCTCCAAATCTTAACCAAATTCATCACATCTTTACATTGTCTGAATAGAATCTGGGAGCTGAATCCAGCTATCTGATTGACACAGAGAACTAGAAAGAAGAAAACATTTGAAACTGAAAGCGCAAAGATTGCAAATCACAAGTAGATTTGTATGCATGGTTCTTTATTTTCATACAATTTTTTATAAAGTTTTTATACTCTTTTATGATTTTATGACTAGAATTAGTGCTACTAAGAATCTGTAATATATACATACATGTGTGTAAATGTGTATTTGTATACACATACATATGTAAGTCAAATGGGAAAACTTCTACACATACATCACCCGAGTGTAGTAATGCACTTCAACAGTATTGCTTTAACCCAAGCAGACTTAGGAAAGCTGGATTTGCAAATCAACCTTAAATGTGTTTTGTTCCCCTCATGCTTGTAAGTGGAATTTTAATATTAGCCCCTAATAATGTTTTGCAATTAACCAGCATTTTGACACTGAAGTAAGCAATAAACTAATGCTTTAACACTTACTTAATTGAAAAGATTAAGAGAAAGCTAATTAATTTGTAAACTGTATGCAGTGAATCATTCTGAGTCTATGATTAATTTGTTCTATTTGTTTTGTTCTACACATGAGTAGCTTTTTAAAAAAGTACAAAACATGTAATTAGCAGTAGATAATTTTTATCAACCCCTGGAAATATCTGTTTGTACATTTTTTACAATCACATTATAAGGGTTTTATTAGTTTTCTCATAACAATTCAAAAATCTCTCATCTTTCATTAACTTGTAGATTTTGTAAATCCTCTACTTCTGTTGTAATAGCAGAAATAGGGTCAGACTATTTTTCAGAAAGAAATGATTTGGGGTTATTTACTTTAGAATCTATACTTAAATTTTAATTTGGTTTCTACCATTTTATTATCAGTATACCATTCCATAACTATATCTTAATACAACCTCTCAATATTTTCCAACTGGAAATCTCCAAACTAACCTCTTGTAGGTCTAATTTCAGCCACTTCTTTCCAAACTAGTTTCCTTGCTGTCCCCAACACAAATAAATCAATTTATTTAATCCAACAAATATTTACTGAGGACCTACTGCCGTGCCAGGCACTATTTAAAATTCTGAAGACACAGTAATGAATAAAACAGGCAAAAATCCAACTCATGTAATCTACATTCTAGTTGCATGTGGCAGGTAATAAAGCAAATAAATATTAAAAAGTGATATTAAAAAGTGGTAAGTGCTATGAAGAAACCTAAAGCAGGCAAGGGAAGATGAAGACTGAAGTGAGATGATACTGTTCTAGATATGGCTGTCAAGGAAGGTCTTAGTGAGAAGGCAACATATGAGCAGTGACTTGACAGAATTGATGCAGATGGTCATGCTGGTAGGTATGTTGGGGGAACAGCAAATGCAATGGCCCTGATATGCTCATGGAACAGCAACATGTCCAGTACAGCTGAAGGTGAGTGAGTGGGTGAGCAAACAAGCAATGGGGAGGGTAGGAGAAGCCAAGATCAAGATTTCAGGGCCTTGAAGGCCATTGTCTTTGAGAAGAGGTTTGACATGACCATGACGTATTATGTTAACAGGCTCACTCTGGCTGCTGTAATGAGAGTAGACTGAGGTGTGGCAAGGGTGAGAGCAGGTAGGAGGTCACTGAAATAGAGGGTAAAAGACAAAAGCGTTTGATCCAGAGGGGTAGCAATGGAGGTCATGAGAGCAGAACTAGCTGATGGAATGGATGTGGGCTGTGAGGGCAGAGAGGCATCAAAGATGGGTTCTGGCCTTGACAACTGGAAGAAGTGCCCATTCTCTCCTCTGTGCTTGGTGTGGATAAATTCTTACTGGATTATATGATCCTCTCTTTTTTATCAATATAACACACTGATTCACTTTGGTTTAAGTCTCACTTTTCTAAGAATCCTAACCTAATTAACCTCATGTTATTCTAAACACTCCATTAAACTGCATTCCCTGAGGCATGTGGATAGGTTTATTTTGTGACTCTGTCCTGATTAAAATAGTCTGCCAGCTTTCTAACATTATATGTTAAATATATGTATATAAAATGTTAGAAAGCTGAAAAATTATACATATATGGTAAATATACGGTAGTGTGTGTGTATATATATATGTATATATATGGTAGATTTTTTTAAAGTAAATTGCAATTTTTTAGATAACTTTGTAGATCTAATAAATTTCAATTTACTCAAAAACCTATATATGTATAAAATATATAAATATATATTTTATGCAAATATAAAATAATAATATATGTAAAATATATACCTATACATCTATATCTATCTATATTGTACCTTCTTGTATCTAAAAAGTGTATCTACTTAAAGGGCTGAATAAGGAAATACATTTACCTTGTATTGTTCTCAGTGCCCAATACAGTATTATAATTATGATTATGGAAATAACACTAGCAAAGTCTACTATCAGTGTATTTTTTCTCCATTTTTAAATGTGACACATGAATAACTTTTAATACCTGGTATTTTTCTTAAAAAGAGGTGGAATTTTGTTTCAGCAGATTTATGATATTTTCATGGTCACAGCAGAGATCTGAGTCAGAAGCGCTGCCTGTCAGAGAACTCTCTGCTTCTGATGGAGAGAGCTGATGCTTGGCCTTCATTCAGACGAGGGCAAGCAAGGTGGTGTGATTTCAGCAGCGGGTGGGGGGGTGTCCACCGAAACGGGAAAATCTGTGACTGGCCATTGATTGTCTTGGCTGGTAATTTCTTATCTCTGGTGAGAATGCAAATTCCACTCAGAGTAGGTTAAACTTGAGCCCATTTCCACGAGATTAAATTTGGATGAAAACTGGAGATAACACAAGAACGTACAGGACCCTGAGGGAGGGGGTGGCCCTAATGTGAAGAAGGCGGCCCCATGGACGCCGCCTACTTGTTGCTTGCTTCATGGTTTGCCTTGAGCCTTCCCTAAGGATGAGAATCCGACACCTGCTCCATCAGTGGCCTGAGTGTAACCACTGAAGTTAAAACTGTTGTTCCTTTGCACATACAGAGTACTTTATAGACTACATGTCCTTGTTTTAGCCTCACAGTAACCTCCAGCAAGGGGGGGAGAGGACCTTTTGTTTATTTTGTAGAAAAGAAATATAAGCCTCAGAGAGGGAAAGTCACTTAACCAAGGCTACACATTTATTCAAAAAATATTTACCATGCATCCACAATTCCTCCTTTTGCAGAGCATTGCAAGGGGAAAAGAAAATTAATACACTGTCTCTCTCCTTGAGGAGTTCACAAGCCATTAAGATATTTGTACAAATAAATAGATATTTAAAACTTGATTAGGGATTGAAAATAGAGTAGGACTTAATATCAGGTCTTTTTATTTTCTTTTGTTTTTCTAATCATGTTGTACATTACATGTACATATCTGGTCTTTTTAATCCTATTTAATTTTCTTTACCATAACATTTAAAAAATAAAAATTCTTATCATCTGTTATAAAAATAATTCATGTTCATTTAAATGCAAATAAGACAATACATAAAAATAAGAAAAAGAATTTGATGATCAGTAATCCTATCACTTGGCAAAAATCACTGTTAAAATTATAAAATACCATAACATTTTATGCTTTTTATTTATTTATACTTTTAAACTATGTATTCTGATTTTAGTTTTATTTTCCTTATAGTATAGAGTGGGATTCTTATGTTTTCTATGTCAAACAACATAGCTCTGCTTAATAGTTTTCCCAGGATGTCATTATATGATCATTTATTTTACCATACTCTTATTGACGGATGTTAAAATTTGCTAATTTTTATCATCCAAAACTATGCTGAGATAAAAATCATACATAAATCTTTGTAAATATGTTTAATTATTTCCTTGCTATATAATTCCATAAACAGAATGGTTGGTCAAAGGTCATATTCAAGTTTAAAAATATTGGCCTCTGGAGTGTGAGGACAGATCTTGATTTAAATTCAATTTATAATTCTTTAAATGAGAATGAAAACTTTTATCTTTCCTAATGGTTAATAAGTTTAAATAAGCTAATGTATGAAATTTCTCTTTATAATGTTACTGGGAAAATTGTCCTACAGTTTTGATTTTTTTATTTAGTTATGGAAAAAACATCTTATGGAAGTTGAATATGGCCAGCTTCTGGGATAGGTCTGAGTCTCTGTGATTTAAACTGAAGATAATCCAACTAAAAGACAAAACCATAACATGGTTCTGTTGTGTGGTATGAACTTTTGTTCCCTATAGATACATTCTTCTTATGTTGCTGATGTGAATATTCAGTACTGAAGATTTAGATGTGCAGAAGTATTGTGAAATTCTCTCTTTCAGTAAAAGTACTCCCTGGTGGTTCCAGAAAAATATCTCAAAAGAACATGTCTGCAAATGGGAGTGTGAACCCTTTGATCCGATACGAATGCACACATGTTTGAGATCAACGGTCAGGGATACGGCAGAGAGTGTAGCAGACATGCTCTATGCTTTAGGATATAATGTACATTAACTGGTATCCTCAGCCTGTATTTTTTCTCATCCAACGCATATTATTTCTTCCCTTAAAATTTGCCCAGTTTGTATCTTTCTCATGCAGATTCCTCCAAAATAATACAGGCTACCATAATGCTTTGACAGGGTAATTACTTGAACCATGAGGCTACCGAGTACGATTAAAGACAAACAAACTTTTATTTAGGTGTGCACCAGTACCTGGATCTCCCACTATGCAAAGCACCTACAGGCATTCTTCTTTGCTTATGCAAGGTTGAAGAAAATAGGTTAGGTTTTCTCCAAGGACAGCCAGCACAGCATGGACATTAGAAATAAAAGGTTTTCTGGCACCTTCCATAGTGATTTGTCTCTGATCCTTGTCATTTTGTGGCAAAGAGCTTTCCACGTGTACAGTGGTAAGTGTGCTTGGATGCTGCTAAACGCCCCTATCAAGCACTTTGGGGAGCTAGCACAGTCTGGTTTTAGCCTCCCTTTCTTGCTGATAAAAGTAGAAGAAAAAATCAACTGGGCTTAGTTTAGAAACATCATGTACACATAAAAAAATATGCACCACATGATACTAGCTCTTGGATGAAACTCATTAACTCACTATTAGAAAGTTAGTAAATTACTTCCTAGTTTTGTTACAAAAAGCAAAAAAAAAAAAAATGTTGCTTTAAAGGATAATTAGCTTTTTCATTAAAAAAAAAGAAACCAGCTTGAGGAGGAAAGAACCCTTTTCTAAAAGAAACGTAGAATTAAATAGTGAAATCATTACTCTATGAATTCTTGGTACTTGTATCACTCTTTAAATAGTGTATGAAGATCAGACCAAAAGGAGAAAGTGCTAGGTAGGGTTCAAAGAAGTGCAGGTTGGTATTCATGATGTACTAAATGTACTGCCTTTTGTCACTGACATAAAAGGTAGCCAGAGGGGTGAACAACTGAAAAGGACTGGAGTTGTCTGTGTGCCCAGCCAGAGCAGCTCAGCAGCTACTTGGTCTGGATTCGGAACAATGGAAAACAATGCTTCCTCTGTTGTTATTATTTTTTTAAGTTGTGAGTATGTTACAGAAACACAAAATTTAAACATGTTAGAAATTAAGTGCTATAATAAAACAAAATCTACAAACATTAATATATATCATGTATTAATCTGCATCTTCTGTAAAATGCATGATTGTTATATTGCTTGGGAATTATGAATTAATAATAATTCAAAATGTATGGATGTCACTTACTGTTAAATAAAACTTTTGGAGATTATTCTCTTCTGTGTTGGTATCAGTTGTAATTTTATTTTGAGGGAACAGTTTTTTTCCTGACACCATTTGTAGTTATCTTAAACACCTTCAATGTTAAAAACAAAGATTCTGGAATGAATGGTTCAAAACTTAAGCTCTCCTGTTTTTCACCCGTCCACCATCCTCATGGTTGGGGTGTGAGGACGGTGAGGGACTCTCTTTCCTTCTAAAGTCCCCTTGACAGTATGCTCTGCAGGGACTTGCTTCTTGACCATGTCCTGCATCCTGGTGAAGATGAGGTGACGTAAGCTTGGGATCACAAGGTAATGAAGAGCCCATCTGGCACGTGGCTGAAGTGATACTCCAAGGCTTAGGTAGGATAGACAGTGAACTTGCTCTATAAAAGGTCACTAAGTGATGGGTTTCAGCTTTCAGAGCCTAGTGAACTTGAAGTCAGAGAGGCTCTATCTTCTGTTTGAAGGAAGAGAATGGAAGGGAAGTATTATCTACTCAAATTAGTATGAGTCATTGCTCTAGAATCTTCTAGTGATCTCATTAAAATGCAGATTCCCTGAGTCTATTACAGACTTTATAAACCAGAAACTCTTGGGATGGTGCCCTGGAATCTGTACTCTGTAGATTTACTCAGGTGATTCTCAAACAAACTAGAATTTAAGAATCACTAGTTTAGAGACAACAAAACAAAAAAAAGATAGAACTGATGTACTGACTGGTGGTCTCCAAGTTCAGTGACTGAAGCTCAAACACTTCTTCCCTTCAGAATTACCTAGGGATTAACTGCCAGACAAAACAATCTGCAGAGAAAAACTCTGAACACATTCCAAGCAGCATAAAAGGATTAAACCTTATAGTAAAGGCTAACTTTGAAAGTAAGAAAGCAAGGACAAGTAAGGTTTTTCTGCCCTGAGATTTATTTAACTGGGAACCTAATCGTTCCTTTCACAACTACATATAAGCCAGCTTAACGTATAACCAATGGGAAAAGTGACAATGAATGAATCCCACTCCTACCAAAGAATTTCCAAATAAGTGGCTGATATCAGACCTTCCCTCATTTGACAGAGATCAGAGAAATAAAGCACAACAAAGGGAAGAAACAGAGAAAGAGAAAACTGAAAGTTTAGCACAAGCCCAACTGCCTTCCTTTAAGCAAATGAACTGCCAGTAAGTAGTCTGGGGAGTATCAGGCTCCCTGACACTCATTCTCATTCATTGTATAATATGCATGGAATTCTCACTCATTGTATAACAAGCATTTGCTGAGTGCCTACTGCATTAGTCCCATCATGTGATTTAGTTTACAAAGTCAAATAAGGAGTTTTTTGATATCAAGCAGCTAAAATATCCAGGATCCAGACATGCCTTAAGTCTGCCCAGGATTTTCCATCACATTCCATTTCTAAACTCATCTCCCATGTTTTGGTGTGAGGGAAAAAAAAAAAAAAAAAAGAAGCAACTATCAGTAACTCTATACTGCTATTTTGCTGACATGTTATGTATAGTATGCTGTGGGAGCACAAAGGGTGGGGTATTAAATTAGACCTGGGATGACAGAATGTTTCCTGCAATGACATGAGCTGAGTATTGAAGATGTGTGAAGGATGAACTGCAGGCCCTCACATCAGGAGTTGGAAGGTCCCTGCAGCTACTCAGAAGGGAGGGGCGGCTGAGCTGAGGCATAGCCCTGGAGATGAAGGTGGGGTATGAATGATATTCCAGAGGTAGAATATGCTGAACTTGGGGACTGATTAGATGTGGGGGGTTTTAGATTACTGGCTTCAGTGACTGGGTTGGAAATGGACCACTTACATTTATAGGTAGTACAGGAGGAAAAACAAGTCTGGGTGGGATGAGGGAAAGGAAAAGTTGAATTTCAATCCGCTGAGTTTATTATAGGGATATAACATGAAGGATATTGAGATGTTCATACATTCAACAAATATTTATTAAATTCCTTCTGTGTGTCAGTCAGTGTCCATCAGGCAAGTTAACGGATCCAGCAGAATGTTCTGGACGAGCAATAGAGGTGGAGGAATCGTCATCGTATAAATGGACACTGAAGACATGGTTGAGGGCGTTAAGGGGAAGAGTGTAAGTGAGAAAAAAGCCTGAGGACAACGCTGGGGAGCATCGCTATTTAAGGGTGAGGCTGAAGGAAGAGCCCAGGACGCAGACTGAGAAACAATGGCTTCACTCAAACTGAACCCAAACCAAGAGCTTGTTGAGTCACAGAAAACAAAGAAAACGTCTATAAGAGAAGGAGCCAACGTATATAAGGTACAGATGCCCCATTTATATCACTTAGCACCAGTCTGCCAATATGAGGTCACTGATGAGAGTAGACTCAGTGAAGTAGGGGAGATGCAAGCCACGCCGAGGGGTCGACCAGCGTCGGAGGAGGAGAGCAAGGAAGGACGACTTATTCTGGCTCCTTGGCTGCATTTACGAGAAGAGTTGAGAAAGATTCATCGTTTTTAAACACATACCATGCCTCATCCCTACCCTCTCTACACTCCTGCATTTTAACCTTACATTCCTTATCTCTTTTCTCTCACTTGACTTTTGTTCACCTGCAAGCACGAATGTTAGCTATTCGATGCCCTCCTGAGAGTAGGTTTGATAGAAGTGGAGAGAGAAAACACACAGTCCCTGGGCACCCAGGAAATGGAGATCCACAGTAACACCAATGGCTATAGTTCTGAGGGCCCTCGATCTGCCTGGTAATGAGCATTCACTTCACACACACTTTAAATTCTTAAAAACAAAAACAAAACACTTGCCAGGTAAGGATTACTGTGTCTCTTATACAGGAAAGGGAAGAGAGGATCAGGAAGTTTAAGTCAACAGCTTGGATCACACAGACAGTAAGTGACAAAACCGGGGCTGGAATCCCAGTCTGTCTTATTCCAGTATCCACCCTACTTTTAAAATATCACAGGAAGGAAGGAACAGTTAAACAACAGGGAGGTTGAGAGAGCTGAAAATCAGTGTGGTCTGACACCCGTTTGTGTGAGAGCTGGTGCAGAACTCTGAAGAGCAACAGCCAAGGCAGTGGATAGGGCTGGTGGGACAGGCGGCTCACCTCCCAAATCCCAACTTTGTATCACCTGGCCAAATAAGTCACACTTTTAGGGAGGTAGATCAAATAGAATTTTAGAAGATGCCGTTTTTGAAAGGTCAAGGAGTTGAATACTAGCCATTGGAAAAATATGTCAATATTTAGAAACCTGAAGGGCATGAGGCTTTTGCCAATGGTGACTGCTCTGTTCTCTCTTATTGAAAAGTCTGAGCATGGTCCCAGTGTCTGACTATGTCTTCCTCTATTGCTATTAGACCTAAATCATAGGGACTACTTTTATCACAAAGAGAGGACAGCTTCCCCAGAAGGCTCATGACATTTCCTGAGCTAAGAACTGGTTTAGTCCCATATTATCTTTCAAGTTGTTTGCCCCAGTCTGCTGAAATAATAAGAGATGCTTGAGCCAGTTCTCATGAGGTTTCTTCTTGACGTGGGGAGAGGGAACAAGTGACACATTTTCATTACAAGGTCTGATCCAGACCCATCTGACTCTGATCTTTCTGGACCTGCAGAAGATCCATTTGTTAACTCAGATTTTCTCAGAAAGTCACGACAGGGAAGAAGTGACAATGATTCTGACATGAAAAAGATTTTACTGAGTGTTAGTTTTATTTCCTTTATGACCTACAACTCTACAGGGTGCAAAATACTTTATACTAGCTGGAACTACAGTGTGTTAGGGTCACTTGTTTGGCAATCGATAGCGTTACATAAAAAGAAGCTGAAAAAGAGAAAAAGTAAAATTAAGGAAACCGATATGTTTATTCTATTTAAATAAATCTCTTTGCTCTTTTGCATTGTTTCTGTTCCTTACATCCTCCCAGATATGCAACTAAGTGTTGGTAACTGCTGGAAATAGCCACGAATTTTACAGAATAATTGGCTGTATTTTAAGACATACATTTTAGTGTGTTCACTACATGGTGTAGCTATAAAGTATAAAATAGATTTTTGCATCTTGCTTTTGGAAATCTTTCTCATTTTCTGTCACATGTGGTGTATATGTGTGAGTGTGGCAACATTTTATAGTTTGAAGGTTCTTCGTAGTTTTTAGAAGTTACAATAGAATTAATTGCTTTGAATTTAGTCATTTTGCACTGGGAAAATATTGATTTCTTTCCCAACACCTTTAATTTCTAATGGAGCTTGAAATTAATTTTGGATTTTAATTCTATTTTATTCTGAGTTTGTACATCAGGGCCATTAATAATGTCAGGAGAGTGCTGAGAGAACTGTTTCTGAGCCAGGAGCCCCCAGTGAGCTTTGCAGCATTTGAGTCTCTGTCTTGTACAGAGAGGAGGAAAGTCTGTGTGGGAATGGATATCGCATTAGGATTTTATGGAGTCAAAAAATATAGCCTGTAAAAAGTCAGCCTCAGATCACCTGCTGAAGTTTGCATCATCATGAGTATTACGTGTGCATATTTAATCAGATCCGAAATGGTCAGGCCAGCAAAGGACAGATTCCACTAACCAAAATGCCTGGAAAATGGGCCTTTCTGATTCATAAGGTAATAGTTTACTATTATATATGTATATGGTATATGCACACACATTTATACTAATATAAATATATCACAAACTACAAATTTTAAAATAATTTATATACAGTCTTTCTTTGAGGTTTCAAAATGTTTTTACATGATTTTATATAGTCTCTACTAAAGGGGGTGATTATAATAAATTGGCGCTGAGACTCCTTGGGGCCTATGTGCTCATACACAGCCACAAGCGTACGAGTGCCCCCCCACCCCGTTTCTCCCAGAGCTTCCCTAGTTGCCCCCACAGTAGCTGCCCACAGGCTGATGAACGTCAGTGGAGACTAATGTAGGGAGCTGTGGGATGTGACTTCTCTAACCACACCTTCCAATGTAGAGCCAACTTTTCAGGATCATTTCTCAAAATAGTCTCTATGTTCTAGGTATTTTAAACGCCCTGAAAGTTGAAAAAGCTTCGCCAGAAGGAAGGCAGTCCAGCAAAATACAGATTTCACAAAATAGACAGAGAGGGTTTGAAATCTTGACTCTGCCATGTACTTTGAACCACAGTTATTCATCTGCAAAATGGAATAAGAATATCTTCCTTACATGCAGTTTTGAAGATTACATGAAATAGTATATGTAAAGTCCAATACTTAACATCCTTCCCTCTCTGTTTCCATTAATTTTCTTTCAACCCACAGTACACGTTCAAAATTTAAAAATCAATCAACATATATGAACTATTAGGTTTCTCAAAAAATATGGGAATAGTTGGCCTATGCCCACACAACTTACATTCTGGGGGAAAAGTTATGAACAAACATTTGGAAAAAATAATTAAGTGTATAAATAGCAGAAAAATCACATAGGTAATAATTGCTATTGAAAAATAAGAAAAAAGGAGAAACCTCTTTTAGCTTGAGTGATCAGAGAAAATTTCACAAAATAGAAAGAGACTATGAACTGGATCCCACAGAGCAAAAATGTGGTGAAAGTGGGAAGAAGGACATTTTGGGATGGATTTGGGAGGAGAGTGTAAGCAAAAAAAAAAGGAGATAGGAAAGCACGAGAGAGGGGATGTGTGGCACTACATACAGGGATGGACGTGAGCAAGCAGACTGTAGAGGGTTGAACGGTGTCCAGCAAAAATGCACGTCCACCAAGAAACTCGGAATGAGATTGTATTTGGAAAGAAGGTCTTTGTAGATGTAATTAGTTAAGATGAGTCATACTGGATTAGTATAGGCCCTATATCCAATGACTGATGCCTTCATAAGAGAAAAGAGAGGGAGATTCAGACACACAGACATGGAGACACACAGGGAGGAAGGCCCTGTGAAGACAGAGGGAGACACTGGACTACAATAGCCAAGGAACGCCAACAATTGCTTGTCAACCACCAGAAGCCAGGAAGACGCAAGCCAGGATTCTTCCCTGGAGCCTTCGGAGGAGGCATGACCCTGCTGATACCTTGATTTCAGGCTTCCAGAACCGTGAGGGAATAAATATCTGTTGTTTTAAGCCACCAAGTCTGTGGTCTTTTGTTAAGGCAGCCCTAGGACATTGATACACATAACATCCCATCTCTTAGAGTCATTTATAAAGAGAAGGACAAAAAGTACCCCTCCTTCAACTTGCTTTCTGACATTTTTCTGATCATGGGTAAAGTAGAGGCTTTGTCTCATACACAGTTCACTGTAAGATTTAAGAGGGAGTCAGTTCTGTTGATAATGAAGCCCCCTTTACATGCAATTTTCTATAGAACATAATTTGGCATAAAGAAAATTTCATGGACCAGACACCAGGAACACTATGAAATGAAAAGAAAGTTAGTCTCTTACTGAGAAACAAAAAGCATTTTATTATAAGAAGCTGTACCCCAAAGAGAGATCCTCCATTGAGTAGGCAGAGGGCTTGGTATGTTCAGAGCCTGATAAACATGTCTTCTTAGTCGTTTGAGGTATGCTATATGTGTGTGTGCACGTGTGTGCGTGTGCACACAGAGACACAATCACAGTTCAGTTGCTCTTACATTTAATACTTGTATTAAATGGCAAGTATTTAATACTTGCCAGGTGCTGAGCAATGAGTGTGTGGATGAAAATGACATGCTCAGTGCCCTGAGAAAGTCATAGTTGGTTGTGAGAGAGATTATTTCAATGTAAGGCAGTTATTGTTGACACAGATGGGGGCTGGTGTGAAGTATGCCTCAATAAGTGTGTGGTATTTGATTTGATTTCTACTTGAGATCTATCTAGTATAAGAGCTGTCAATGTGTTTATCTCTTGTATTGTAGGTGATTTGTAAGAAACCTGACTGGTCTGTTTTTCCATTCATAGTTTTAATGTAAGAATGTCTGTGCCTTTGTCTTTGATAAGTTTTAATACCTGATTTGTAAACTTCTCATTATTTCTTATGAATAGAATGTCCTTCTTCATCAAAGAGAAAAGAGTAAATGCTGTGACAGATTATAGAGCCTATAATTCACGCCCCACCTTTATCCATAAACTATTCCAAAAGAGGAATTATGCCAGTCATTCCTGCTTACTGCCATTTTAAAAAAAATTTTGGCTTTGTTTTTGCTTTTATTTTTAAATCTTGTTCTGGTTTTGCTGAGAAAAAATACTATTCTCTTGACTTCACTTTAAAAATGCTTTTTGGCCCTAAGTATATATTTAAACCTAAGGCAGGAAGTAAACTTACTTTAAAAATAAATTCCTACTTCTAAACTGCATCTGCATGATCTCTAGGGTTACCAGAAATATGCACAAAGCCACCTCTCCATCCACACATCGCAGTGTAGAAAGCAAGGGACCTGGAAACTGTGCAGTCAGCCTTGCAGTTCAAAGGCTGAGACACTCATCCTCCTCTCTCCATCCACTCTAACAAGCCTCCCTCCACATTCCCTCCCCCACCACCCCTGCTTGAAGTCTTCCTTTTTTAGTTGACAGGCAGCAGGTAGCCACATTCTGGGGAAGAGAATTGGGACAAAATTCAGGAAATTAGGGTGGTTGCACACCTCTTGATAAGACGACTGTAGAAGGCAGCATGTCAGGACATGTACTTTATTTTTTAGGCATAATCTCTAATCTTAATATACTATGACATCGATAAATATTTCAAAGTATCTACTAAACTACCCCTTCTCAAACTTTGTATATTTATTCTTAATGTTTTAAGTCTACGGACAACAAGCTCATCTTCCCAAATATCAAAGTTCTGTTGGTTGCACTTTTGAAAAGCAAAAAGTTCCTCAAGATTCAAGTATGATTCTTCACTGGGATCCTCACTGAAAAAGCACAATGGAGACACCATTTTCTTAAACTAACCAACAGAAAGACTGCTGGAGTCTAAATGATCCCAGCATGAAAATTACGGTTTGTGCAGATTAAATTTGTTTTTTTTTTGATTACCACATGTGAAATTGATGAGTCAAGTGTCAACATGAACCCATTCCCTGGCTAAGGAACCACATGTGGTAGAATTTAGGGCCTGATATTCATTTATTTCATCTTAAGATAGGTGGTACATGAGAAGCATAGGGTGAGACAAGTAGGAAAAAGAAGTACCAATTTGAATGAAAACTGAACTAATTCAGAGCCCCTTAGAATTTTTTATATAGTAAATAAATTACTTGGGTTTTAAAGAAATATGCTTTTATTATGTATAAGGTCTTTCAGAATCTAATCTGTAGGTATAAGGGATAGGGGAAAATGTTGTCTATTAGTAAACTTTCTTCTGTGATTGCTAATAGCAATTCAAATGCTCCTCAACAAATTTGTCTTCCATATTATTTCTGCCCTATGAATCATTCTGTATCATTATTTTTATTTCTAAACTACATGTTAGCCCAAAAACCTAGTTCAGGCTGTTGAAATAAAGCTGGGTGAAAATGACAACTTTCACTGGAGCTGTGGCAATGGCACTGAGGCAAAGCAAAAGTTGCAAGACAGGATTGATACCACATTTTATCTGGTGATGGTGGAAAGCACGTCCTAAGCAGTGGATTCAGCGTGGATGAGAAGAGGAGGATTTGTTCTGCAGTCACTGCACTTCTGTCACCCATCACTGATCCTGCTTCCTCTCCCGGCCCCCGTTTCACTTCAGCACTCTTTGGACGACTGGCCTTGTGGCTCATCAGCTACATGGCCAGCTGAGAAGAGAAGAGGTTTTCTATTACAGCTCAGGCTCTCCCAGTAGGTGCCCTTATCACAGAGTAGTAGATGCTCTAACTGATAACTAGGAAGCAGGTGTTGCCACCTGGAGTTTCCTACCCGCCTTCGTCAAGGCATCTAATATAAGTACAACTCCAATACTTCTCCCAGAACTGCTATGAGAACTGTCATGAGAAGGCAGGACACTCTCCATTACTGGTTATTTCTCTCCTGTGGAAGTTCAGGATACCTTCTTCTCTCTCACACAGCTTAAGTCAGCTTGATTTAAAGAATTATACAAAGGAAAAAATAGTCCTTTTGGACAATGAATTAACCAAGCTTGTTCCATTCACCTTGCTCCAGGTACTGTAGGAACTTTCAGAAGAATCAATCTGGCCTAACAAAATTCAGGTTTTATTCATTCAGGAAGTCTGTATCTATGTCACTGAAACCACAAGGGAGCCTTAATATGCTAGCATTTTCTGAGTACAAATATGCTTTTCATTGAGTGTTTTAATATTCTCTAAGTGGGGGAGACTCATCAACAGATGGCCATACGGTGGAAAACACACACAGTGTTTTCTAGATCTCTGAATTCTATTGCAGGAATATGGATGGAAGGAATTTCTCTTTCCACAGCCAAACCCTTAGAGGTGTTTCTTTATCCAGTCTAATTGGATGGCTTCACTTGCCCCTATCCAGCACAGAGAACGTTGATCACATGACTTGGCAAGCAAGACGTGTTTAATTGATGTCTCAACAGGCTTGGATAATGGAAAAGAGTATTATTAGGACATTTTGATGTCTGCTAATGAATAATGACAGCAATTTTGTAGGTGTCAACATTGTCTGGCACTTAGTGCTGGCATCTGTGATGCCAAGAAAGGTCTTTCAAGAGTAGTGTTGGCATATTTTGCAGACTGGAGCCACCATGGCAGCTCTGGGACAAACTTACCTGGTGAGACAAAGGAACTACAAGCCATTAGATCTTTTCCTTGCTATACTTGAAAATAAGACCACGGTTTTTAAGGCAAATCCATATACATTTAGAATATTTCACTTTTACTTGACTAAAAGATTTTCAAATAAAACATTTTACTAGAATTTGGAAGCAGTCAGATATGAGAACACCCAAAAAGTGAACCAGCAAAATTTTCTTGGAAACTGCTGCACTTTCCATGGGTAACTTTTGCTTTTAACAGAATTAGCTGTTTACAACAAATATAATAGAAGAACATTATTTGCGTGGATGGACATTTTCATTCCAGATTCCAACAATCTGAACTATACTGTTCTCAAGACTTTTGCCAGGAGGGAGCAGAAAGGAGGAAGAAAAGCAGAATGCAACAATAATAAGAAAAGAAATGGAGAGAGCTCTTTGTTCACCACCATTTTGTAGAGATAGAAACAGGAACCAATAATGCATTCTTCAGTTTTTCATCATGTGAGTGTTAAAAAAAAAAAAACACGATTGGGACTGATATATATACACTACTATGTACAAAATAGATAACTAATGAGAACCTACTGTGTAACACAGGGAACTCTACTCAATGCTCTGTGGTGACCTAAATGAGAAGGAAACCTAAAAAAGAGTGGATGTATGTATATGTATGACCGATTCACTTTGCTGGACAGCAAGAAATTAACACAACACTGTAAAGCAACTATACTTCAATAAAAATTAATAATAAAAACATCACGAGATTCATTATTGAGTAGTTTTTTCACAAAGAGCTTGGCAAACAAAGCCAGGTGTCTTGAAATTTAAGGAGTATATATTTGACACAGCTGGGTCACAGCTGGAGCAGTTCCTGAAGGAAGAAAGCTTCTCATTCTTTAGGTTTAGGTTAACAACCACAAAGTAACCTTAAAATTAGTTTTGTCTTCATCAGTTGTTGCCTAACATTATATTATATCCTAAACAGTTGAGGCAAACTTTAATAACGCAAAAACATTTCTGTCACTTTCAGTAAAAGAAACGTTGACCGTTGAAGTGACGCCACGTAATCCAATGGTTCTTTATAAATGTTCTCCAAACATTGTTCAGTAGTCTTAGACGTTCTCCTTAGTTCAGAGATCTTTGTAAGCCAATAGTCTGTTAGGCAGACTTTAAAGTCATTTATGGATTGACTCGGTGAGGGAAACTCAACTCTTTTCGTCCAAAGAATAAAAGTAAATTTGTTTCACGGTAAAAGTGAGTGATGAAGAATCGCGTCCGAAGTCATACCTTGGAACCGGGGTACTGAACGACCACTGTCCTCCGGCCACCTCAACCCACCTGCTTGACTCCACATCCTGCTGTTCCTTTGTTGGGAACAGTCTCTTCAAAGTGTTACCTTTGTAACTGTAGCTATCATCTCTGGAGAATCACCTGTGTTGATTATAACTGCACTAGACATTTTACACATTATCTGTATGCTTCACAACAATACTGATAGGAGACACTATTATTCTCATTTTATTAATAATGAAACAGGGCAATGATATTCTGGTAAACCAGTTTTACAAAAAAAAAAAAAAAAAAGAGTTTGTATTTGTAGGGTTTGTCAAGTTCCATGGGGTAAATTCTCACACTGTACCTGGTTCAAGGTACCAAGCTTTAACAACCAGCTCACAGAGTTCCTGAATACTTAACAATCCTGGCTGCAGCACACCATTCAAACAGGGTGGTGCTAATCTGGGAGATTTAGCAACTTCTCCAGGATCCTACGACATGTACGAATCTAAGCGAGTATTCCCCTTGAGGCCTGAGGACTCCAGAGCTGGGTCTCCTCACCAGATGCTTCTCCACGCTCCATGCTTATCTCTGCCTTGGACTCTGCCAGTCCCAATCTTTATTCCCCAAAAAACAAGGAATTTAGCCAGGGTTCAGTTCCTCCTTGAACCCTTCCTGACCATCTTGGTTGCACTGTCCTCTCTCTCTTATTACATATACATACTAGCCTTTACACCAGTTTGGCACATAAACATCTACTAATATATTAATGTTTCCTGAATACTTGTGCTGCTTCCTTTTCTAACTACCTCATCTACTTCATAAGGAAATGGGCTCTTGTCTGTATTTCTGCATCCACGTAGTGTGCTGCATACAAAATAGACATAATATTACTAAATGAATTGAAACTGTCTATGAGTTAGAGATACTCCTATACACCAAGCTTGTAAAGCTGAAGACTTGAAATAGCAACACAGTGACTAATGTCAATATGAAAGCAAAAAACAAAGTCTGATTCGGGAGATGTCAGATGGATCAAAGGAGAGGCACATAGTGCTTTTAACTTTAATTCTCCTTTCTTGTGTTTTGAGTGGATATAAACATCTCAGAAGTTTCCTTCCTTATCTTTCAATTAAACAGCCCTCCCTCCCTCAGACTTCTTCCCCCTAATGGAACTTGGCAAAGGTGCAGAGATGGGTGTTTTCTATCCCTTTTTCTCCTCACTCTGAACCTTGGATGAGATAGTCACAGGGGAGCTGAATGAATAATGTCAACTCCTTCAAGACCTGGCTCTGGCATTTTATCACCTCTGAGAAGTTCACAGGATCACAGCTCCTCTGTTGGTAGAGCTGTCTGCTTTTCAATATGCATTTGCCCATCAACTTTTCGCAAAGGCTCTTTATTCAAAGAGAAAGATATAGTTTTGAAACTACTGAAAGAGTCTTTGTAAAACTGAAATTAAATCCTTTCTTTCTATGTTTTATCTTAGCCATCTTTCCAAAGCAAGGCATGAAAGAGGGGATTAATTTGAAATTTGGGGTGCCTTAGAAATGTAAAGGTGCTTTGGCTGTGTTTCTCCAAATGACCTGCACTATTTTAATACAATGTAATTTATTTGGTTGTAACTGAAAGAGAGAATGGCCTCTAAATCCCCTTCCAACATTTCTACACAGATAACACTCCCCACTTCTCTACACCTTACTTTATTTACAGAGGCCAGGTGAGAATGTGAGCAAAGGAGATGCTGGGATGATTGTTTCTTTTCCTAATAAGTGTGATTTCAGGAAGTGACAGCACTTGTCATTTTTCCTCTTTCCCCAAATGCTCCAGCTCTGGTAAGAAAGTGAGCTTCTCAGCTAGAGAATACACACAACCAAGCATGAGCTTGCCAATACTGTAACTGTACATATTCTATTGATGACTGCTTTCTCTACCCAGCACCACGCTGAAGCTGCAGCCTCCTCACCCTGATTTCTCCCTGCCAATCTGATAAGACAAAAAACAGAAATAAACAAGTGAATAATCTGATAATAACCTCTGAAAAGATGAAACGATTGCTTAAAACCATAAAGAATTTGTGATATAACATTAAATAGTTTCCCATATAATTACATTTATAAATATTTTGTAAACATGAAAATTACCAAGCTAGACTGTAAAAGGTAAGCACATGGTACAATCTACCCTCAGCTCACAATCCCAATGAACCAGGGATGTGAAAATGAATTAAGATCATAAGGACTTTTATTTTTAGTGAAACTACGCACTTCTTCAGAGGAGGCTGTCCAGCCCTCTATTCTAGTATCCCTGCCTTGTTCCATTCTCGTCTCCACACTCCACACCTGTCCTAGATGCAGGACAGAGTCAGCTCTCAACATACTGAGGGATGAATAAATGATGGTAGGAATCAGAACCTTGGTGTCCCACGGCTCTACAGTTGTACCCCATAGTCACTCTTTAATGACAAAGACACATTGAGCATATGAAGTAGTTCATGGTGTAGGAATGGAACGGGGGGATGAGAGGGGGGTAAAATTGGAAGAATTTGGCAATTGTTCACTTGATAACAAAGAGGCACAGTCTGGCTACTTAATGCCATGTCTAGATTAGAAGCAGCAGATTCACCCTGTTCATATAAATCAGCCTGGGTAGCCATTATATTTGCTAATACAGCCTTTTATCTTTTCAATGAGTATTGGCTAAAATATTTAGACACTCTCTGATCTTTTCTTTGAGAATCAACTGTATCAGTACTCCGTATCCTTAAGCTACTTATAAGCAGACAAAAATTTGGCTGGCTGTTTTTTAAGACTTAGCAGTACAATAAAAGTTACAACAAGATCTAGGATGCTTTCTATATTTACAAAGCACTTTAAGAGGCAATATTTCATTGAATCTCCCAGAGGAAACTTAAGTTCAGAGAGGTTAAGTGATTGTCAAAGCACAAAGCCAAGGCAGCCCAGAGGGGGAAATAAAGGAGGCAAGAAGGAAGTGTATTAAACCCAGTGCTTCTCATTTAATTGCTGTTAGTGACCTGTAACTAACAGCATGTAATGGGAGAGCTGACCTCACCCTCCAGGGGTGTAGGTGGAATCCACACAAATGTGCTAAGAGCGCTGGAGGAATGGGAGAGGGTACAGTCCTACACTAGGCACGGGCAGCTGATGAAGGAAGAAGGCTGGCCAGATAGCCTGAGGGTTTCACAGTAGATCATCTGATTTCAAACCCTGAGTTCTTTTCCCTTTCCACAGTTCTACTGTAGTAAGAACACACACATGATATTACATGATAAATCAAAGGATTATGTTCATCTTATTCAAATTTCATACCAAGTTTAAACAGTTTTTTATCATTCACTAGATGGTCAATATTTAAACACATCTATATTTATTTTATTTTATTTTATTTTTATTTTATTTTTTTAAAATTTCATCACTGTTTATTTATTTATTTATTTATTTATTTATTTGTGGCTGTGTTGGGTCTTCGTTTCTGTGCGAGGACTTTCTCCAGTTGCGGCGAGCGGGGGCCACTCTTCATCGCGGTGCGCGGGCCTCTCACTGTCGCGGCCTCTCCCGTTGCGGAGCACAGGCTCCAGACGCGCAGGCTCAGCAATTGTGGCTCACGGGCCTAGTCGCTCCACGGCATGTGGGATCTTCCCAGACCAGGGCTCGAACCCATGTCCCCTGCATTGGCAGGCAGATTCTCAACCACTGCGCCACCAGGGAAGCCCCTATTTATTTTATTTTATTTTTATTTTTTTTGAGTGTGTAAGTTCAAATCCTGTTAATATGACTTTTTTTTAACATCTTTATTGGAGTATAATTGCTTTACAATGGTGTGTTAGTTTCTGCTGTATAACAAAGTGAATCAGTTGTACGTATACATACATCCCCATATCCCCTCCCTCATATTTATTTTAGAACAGCTCATACAATCAGCCAGCACAGGAGTTAGCTGACTGCACTATGTTATCTAAGATCTTTTGTTGTCGTTGCAACTTATTTTGCCACTATTACTATATAGTCTCGCAAGTTACTTTAACGAATGGTGTCCTAACATGGCAATATTTTCCTCAAAGATTATTTGAAACGTGTGGGTTTGTGTGCCCATATATTCAATCTGTCCATATAATTTCTTAAAACTCTACACCTCTTGTGATTGTTTGTGCTGTCATGTCTATCATGGCGCCCTCTGCTTTGAATTAATGCATCTTTTATTCTCTACCCTCCTTTTTCTGTTTTCTTTTTTTCCCTTTGGCTTTACTCTCTCTTCTTAGCTTTACAACCTTCATAAATTTGGATAAAGGACACTGATTTTTAAAAAGCTCTTGATGCTTCTTAGGTTGTCTGTCATTTATTCACTCTTTGATTCAGTGCATATTCACTGAGCACATATTATATGCTGGGTGGGCTCTGGGGATAAAATGGTGGACAGAACCTGGCACTATCTCCTCTCAGATATTATAGTCCAGTGGAAAAGACAGATATTATTAAAGAATCACAAATGATAAATGCAAAATCACAGCCATCACCAAGGCTAAGAGGAAGATATATGTCTTGAAATAAGAGGATTTGACCTAATTATGGGTTCACGGAAAGCTTCCCTAAGGAGGTAACTACTGAGCTGAAATCTGAAGGATGACTAGGAACATACCAAGCAAAGCAGAGAGGGAGGATGTGCAAAAGTCCTGTGGTCGTGGCAGTGGGAGGGGAGAGGGAACAGTTCGAGGGTACCATGCAAGTATGGAAAACTGAAAGGAGGCCAGTGGGACGAGAGAGGAGTCAGGGATGAAGAGTATGGCCGAAAACCAGGTTAAAGACACAGCCATACCAAGTAGGACCTTGTAAGCCAATTGAACTTATAGCTGAAGGATGGATTCCAATTCCATAAGGCCATGATTCCACCCAATGACTGCCCTTTTTGTTTTTGTTTTTTTGGTAGCAATGGTCAAATTCCAAGTTGTCTTCATTGGTGTCTAAGTTTGTGGTAGTTCCAAATGGATGGGGGGGACCATATTTCCTGTGCCAATAAATCTATGTTTTTATGCCCTAGGTTAGTGTGACTTTCAGCAGGTAGGAATAATTTCTTTTTAAAAAATTATGCTTTGAATTAAGTTACTTATGGGTATAATGGATTGTAAATAACATGGTGTGAGCTATTGAAATCCACTTCACTTTTCATGTGTGCAGTAATAAGGTGCAGTATAATTTATGGTTTACAAATTTATAGACCCAGAG
This sequence comes from Balaenoptera musculus, assembly GCF_009873245.2. Lineage (NCBI taxonomy): Eukaryota > Metazoa > Chordata > Mammalia > Artiodactyla > Balaenopteridae > Balaenoptera > Balaenoptera musculus. Next base: position 8,697,734 of record NC_045793.1, read on the forward strand.
TCATAGCTCCAGACTACAGAATGTAGAATAGTTTCCTTTTAAATTTCAATTTTTCTTCTAAAAGTGGCTGGTGAAAAATTTACTTTTGCATTTCCGTGACAACATCAATCCCTGTTTTTTCTTAGTATTTCAGAATTCAGAAATCACATAATTTTAAAATTGGAAGAGATCTTCATAGGTCATCTAACTTACCTCCTCTGGAAACAGTCATGGCTGTATATCTGGGCAAGGTGAAAGTCCCTCCTTTAATAAAAAGATATATGGAAAAATATTTTCTCTCAGAATGAAGGTCTGGCATCTAGTAATTCTTATAGAGTTCCACCCCAAAACATTGCTTATATTTGTCAAATATCCTCTTGCACTTGTGAAAATAGGGAAAAGGTTTCATATTATTGAGGATACCCTGGGGATTTTTAGGGCAGTTCCATATAGGGGACTAATAGTATATGTAAGAATGACTGAGGTCAAAGATAGACCCCAGCAGCATGAGAAAAAATATCTGCTAAGCCCTGGGATAAGGGATAGGTTTTTGAATTAATTCATGTAAACCAGAGCCATAATTATGAAGTGTAAAGAACACACGTGAAAAAAATGAGATGATAATTAGATCCTAAAAAGCATTTGAGGTATTGGAATGTGAACTTGGAGATCTAATGAAAAGGGTCTATCTATCACCACTAAGAGAAAAATACTGTAGCTATAAACATGAAGTTTTGCTCAAAATAAAGACAAATTCTTACACTTTTGGGAGAATGAAGTAGGGATAAGTCAACGTAACAAAGCAAATAAACTATTTAACATGATCGTTCTACCCTCTGTGTCTCTGTGTCATGATTTTATGTTTTGACATGCTACTAGTCAGTTCTTAGAAATTGATTGAGAATGGAATACCTGCATAAGGAAATTTTAAAGGTATGCAACTGCAAGAATGTAATGTATTTGTATTTTTTCACAAACTAGCCTCTTTAGTTTTTGAACACGAAAAACCGTCTCTCCCTTTCCTGCAATCTGTGGCTTTTCTTGTAGGATTTCCTCACCCAAAGGATGACACCCTGTCTCCTCATGGGAGTGGTTTGTAAATGACAGCCCTCTGAGCCCTGTATAGAATTCACTTGAAAATTAATTCCTCCATGTATAAGCAACAAATAAACAAACAGATAGGTCTAGGACATACCCAGATCACTTTTAATGTTCTTCAGTTCTTCTGGAAAAACAAAACCCTATGGAAACCAATGATTCACGTCAAGCTCAAATCTGCCATGGAAACGATAGCAAACAATGAATGGCAGCGTGAAATTAAGTGACAAATTGTGTGATATGGACAACTATTTGTATAGAAATTCAGAGCAAAGGGATGATTGTTCTGAATGGGATGAAGTGGCAATAATTTACTGAGTACTAACATATGCTAAAGCCCTTCTCAGTGTTCTCCACAAATCATCTCATTTAATCTCACAATGGCTTTATGAGGTGGTGCTGTTATTAATCTCATTTCACAAAGGAGAAAAATGAAGCTCAAACGGTTTTAGTGCCCACAATTACAAGGAAGTCGATCCAAGTTCAGACTCAGGCAGCGTGGCCTGTCAAAGAAGGGCTTCGAGCCTCCATCTTGGACCACAACCCAGCCCGACAATCACGCACGGAGCAGCTTTCTCATCCCGGCCAAGCCTGGACCAGGGAAGAAAACGCGTTAAGCAGTGAGCAGCCTAACTGTAATGTTTGAAGCGCTCCTAAATATTTAGTTTTACTAAACTTCAGACTTTAGCTGTTCTTTACCTTTTTAAACTAGTACTATTTTAAAATTACCATAGTTCCTTTACAAAAGGGACACTTGGTCTTTCACTGAAAATAATGAGGTAAAAATTTAATAATGCTAACAAAGGTCAAAACCACAGAACACAGAATAAGTAGCTGGAAGTCTCAGCTCCTTGGATTTCAGAACTATAAGAGACCTCAGGAGGCATGTAGTCGACAGAGGAATTAAGGAAGTCCAAGAGAAGAGAATGACTTCCTGAAAAGGCACCCAGCATGGTGACCTCACAGGCAGCATCAGAAGCCCATGCAGTCACTGAATATGTAAAAATGCCAAATTGTTCCTTCTGTATCAAACTGAATAGCATATGTTATATAATTTTCACAGTATTATGTGCTGGGCCAGACCCTGCCAATTTTTAACTAATTCATGGGAGTAACTAAGAGATATATCAAGTCTTTTAGCTTATTTGGAAGCATGTGCCTTCTACAACCCACAAGATATATTTTTCACAACAAAATTGTGTCCAATCAATCCTTTCTTGAATTCTGCACTATGGTCTTCTAACCTCTATTTATGCACACACATGATTTTCAACATTTTGGCCTTATTTGGGGAAGACAACGAGCGATCAGGCTTTCATTGTTAAAATGAATGATTCTATATTCATACACACAAAAATTAAATAAAGGAAGAGTAGAATAAGCAGCAGGGAAGAGATAATTTCCCTCTTTTACATTTATAACTTCCCACAAGAGCCAAATCTAACCACACTTAGGACATTTCTAATACTTGGAGTTGTTAACTCTTTAAAAAAACAAAACAAAACACTCAACTATTCAACTACTGGCATATATTTTAAATTGTTTTTAATTTAATATGTTTAAATGTCTTTTTCTTTGCTGTGTATTCAATGAAAGAAGCAATTATAAAAAAAATTATTTGCTTTTACATTAAATATAAAAGTGGTCGCTGAGATAGGAAACACTTGTAACCACCACCAATTTCTTGTTCTTTCCTTTAGTTAGAATTTCCATTCTCAGAAACAAGATTGTGATAGTTAAAGGTGGTATTTATAACATATTATATAAATTCTACTGGTGGAGTGAAGGTACTTTGTTTCATCTAAGTTACTTAGTTCAAGCATTATGTATCATACAATGAATGTCATATGATGAAAGTTAATATTTTGGTGTGATTGGAAGGGTACAATTTTAGTCATAACTCCTTAATTCTAATTTATTTCAATATCAATCACTTTGGTTCTTTATTCATTAAAATATTTTTTACATATCTATATATAAATACTGTAGAGATGATGAATCTACTAAGTGTCTGTTTTAACTCTCTTTTGTTCTTTAGTCATTAAAATACTTTTTTACATATCTATATATAAATACTGTAGAGATGAAGAATCTACTAAGTGGCTGTTTTAACTCTTTTATATCGCCCTATTAAATGTTAATTCTTCTAGTTCTTTTTGTCTCTTGGTTTTTTAAAATATCCTCCTAAACAAATTAATAAGTGCAATAAAATAAAATTTTTTTTTCTTAGTTGAGGTCTTACAATATATGCTGAACTCAATGTCTTATTGTACATTACTACAAATAATGATATGAAAAGTCTCAGAGAACGGTATTGCAGTTTTACTGTCCCCAGAACTCTAATAATATTTTGCTTGTTATTATTTTCTAAAAGTGAAATGAAGAGAAAGCACTCTGTATACTTAGAGAATTTAGATATTAGATTTTCATACAGAGAGAAGATTGAAGAAGACTGAATCTCTTTCCTCCTTCTTACACACACACACACACATTCATGCTACATAACAGATGACCTTCTTCTTTCAACTACATGCTTTATGGCAAATCTGTCTTCAAAAGTGCTATGCATTATTGGAAAATTAACATTACAATTATAAAGTTAATACTCAGTTTTTAATAATCTTTGAATTATAAAAATATAATTTTTATTTAACTTTTCAGGGGAAAAGCTATTATGTAAAACAAGGCACATCTGTGTTCTAAAAGACATTTTTGCATGCTACTTTTTATTTTTTAATATTTTAAAAAATTTGACTTCTTGCATTTTTATTTTACATATACAACTTCAATGGACTTTCTTCCACTTTCCAGCTCATTTTTCTGATCTAAAATATGTGGCCAAATAGTTCTAAAAGAGCGTTGAGACAACTATCATCCAGAAACTAAGTGTTCAAATTACACTCTGTCTGCCTCTCTGATGAACTGATAAATGAGTATCCAGTCAGGGACATCACACTAACACAATTTTCCAAACAATCTATCCAGACAGATGTGGCTTAGACATGTAAAGGCACATCCAAGAGCAGCATTCCAATCTCAACTACATGTTTATGGAGCTTCAGAAACGTTGGTCCTTCTTTTTGAGTCATTAGGCTTGAGAGAATATATTTTGATAACTAGAATACTACTCTAGAAAAGCAACAGTGAAATCTGGGTTCTTCAGAATCAAGTGATTTACTATGTGGATTATTCAGGTTGCTGAGCTTTAAAGCATAGCTGAAGACCTGGGATTCTCATGCAATTATAAGTTTAAAGTGAGATAAATTGGCACTCACAGTTGTGGCAGGTGGCCCCACTGTATCCCGTCTCATCACAAGTGCACATGAAGCTGTCCCACGTTTGCGAGCACTTCCCACCATGCTCACAGTGATTGGGCACACATCTGTCAGAGAAAGAGACAAACAGAAATAAACCAACAAACAAATGAGATTTATGAGTGGCTAAATTCCAAGCTGTCTGGGCAATACATCATTTCAATGCCAGGTTGCCTTACCAAGGCAATTAATCCTTGTTAGTTTAAGCAGATTAATATGATTCATGATGGAAGGTGCCAAGCGCACAAAAGATGATGCATCACAGGCTTGGTGTTTCCCATTTTTGAGTAAACAGTAGAAATTAACAAACAGTTGAGAGATTCATTTGCACATCACAGATTTATTTTATTTTCCTTTTGCAAAAAAAACAAAGACACTAGCTAAATTTCCTCCTGGTGAGAGACATAACATTAGCCATCTTGTTTCCTGTACTATCCTTTATCAAGGCCAATAGTACCAAGACAGAAAGGGGTAATGCTGAGTTGTTTTTTTTTTTTTATAGCAATATGAGCTTCTGAAATAATGCCACAGCAATGAGAATATACTAGCCTCATAAGAAAAGATTTCTAAGTCTTCCTTACCTCTCCTCCCATGCCCCACTGGCTAATGAAACCCACCTTTATAAGGAGGCAGCAAGTATAGTATGGGGGAAAAAATGCAGGTTTTGTGTTCAAATCTTTGTCTTTTTATTTACTTAATAGCCAGTTATGATGATGTAATTTAACCTTTCTGATCCTCAATTTCTCATTTGAAAAATGGAGCAATTATACATACCTATCTGATAAGTATTGGGTTGGCCAAAAAGTTCATTTGGTTTTTCCTTAACATCTTATGGAAATGAACTTTCTGGACAACCCAATAGTATTGAGATTAGGAGGTAATGTTCATAAAGTAGATAATTAATAGGCAAGAAATAGAGGGCCAATAAACAGGAGCTATGGATATCTGAACCATTGCTTGCAGGGCACTGTTTTATAGTCTGCCTGTATCCTAGCAATAGTGAAGTTGGAATTTGTTCTGGAAAACTCCTGTTTCAACAGCACAAATTATTTTGTTCTTATGTATTAGCATTCACAAAAGATTTCTAGCTTTGAATAGGAAACTCTCTAAAGTAGAAAAATCCACTCAGATTAAAAAGGCAGAACCCATAATAGTGGGTCACAGGTTGCTTGATGGAGAGCCACACTTTGACCACCAATAATCATAAAGCCCTGGTAGCGTCTTGCTGCAAAATAGAATAGGACTGGACTCAGAGATAATATTCTCCATCCCCTGTTCTTGACTTACCATTAGCCATGCCTAAAACTACCATAGCAGGGCATAGCCCAGTTTGGCATGGAACTCTGTTTCTTATATAGGAATGCTGTTCCTCTACAACTCTTTGCAAACCTTTAGTCATGCAACAAACAATTATTGAGCACTGTGGGAAATAGAAGATGAATAAGAGTCTATTCACTGCCTTTCAAGAGCTTAAGCCTAGGAGAACAGGATTGTAAGAGAAGAAAACGAGAGGAAGAACATTATAAGGGGGGAAAATACAACATAAGAGAGCATAATGTTGGATTTTCAGGAGGTGGGATGGAAAATTCACTCTACATTAATAGGCAGTTCTATTCCATATGAATTTGGACTTGGTGTTATCAAGGCTACAAAAAGATGTTTCTTCTCCAAAGACTCTATAACCTATGTGGGGGGGCGGTGGGGGATAAGATTCATGCGAGATACAATACTAGGCAGAATCTGATCCGTCATCAGAGTGATATGAAACGTACAGAAATGCGGAGACCAGAGTAGTTATGGGTAGACTATAAACAAAGCGCTTAACCAAGCTTAGAGCATTTCTCTTGGGCCTTAAAAAGAGAAGGTGCATTTTTATAATTAAAATATTGAAAACTGTTCCCAGAAGAACAAGCAAGAAAGCAAGAAGGAAGAGTTAGAACCATGATCAGAGGGTGGGTGGCCCAGGGTTGTTCGGGTCTATTGCCAGAGCCATTTCCCTCTACAGGTGCCCAGGCATAGGCCTTAGCAGAAGGCATTTATATCCAAGAGTCCTGATTCTCCAGACCATGCGAGGAAGCAATGATACAGACATTCCAAAATTACATAAAGCTAAAAAACATCTTTGATACTTAATTTGGGATTTCAGTACTCATATGTCTTTGTGTGGTATATTTACCTTCTAAATTGTTGTTGGTTAACAGTAACTCAGCCTAATAGTGAAAGTAATTTACATCAGCTCATTATATCAATTAATTCAGGGGAAGTAGTACAGAGTGTACTGAGTCTCTAGGGAAAACCAGGTTGGAATCTAAATGTGCTCTAAATAATGCACAAATGAGAAAATCCACATCAAAATGATAAAAAGTATTGGTGTGCACTTAACACACACATAAGCATATAACAGTCAAGTGAGGTTAACTGAATATTTATAAAATTCACTATTAAGCATTTCTTTAAAAGTGATCTTTTATTTAAATAAAATGTTAATATTTTATTTTAAATGTTTGTTTCTTAATATTTATCTTTTTTAATTGACATTATCCCTATGTTGATTACTGGCATTTTAATTCCTAATGGTGAAAAATGTTTTATTTCTAAATCAAGTTGATTCAAATGTAATTTCAAACCATAATATTTTATCACTATATTAAAAAAAAATGTTAGAACCAGTTACCAAGCAAAACAAAATCTGAATTAACCTAGCTTCCCCCTTCCTAATTATTTATTTCTTCTCTTGTACTCCTATGGAACCATTTGTATATGTCCAATATACCATCATCACATTGTTTAGTAATTATTTGTTTGAGCATCTGTCTCTTCTAAACTGAGACTCTGCAGTGAGGGATTTTGATCTTTTGATTCTTAGCATGACAAGGCATATAGCCCACTCAGTAAATGCCTATTGACAGACTGAAGGAATGGATGAACACAACACAACGTTAGAAAGTTACACCAAGGAACTGAAGTAATTTCAGAGAAAATATCTTTTACTGTGAGAAATATAGATTATTCCTATGTACGATTTTAGTCTTAAATCCAGACTCTTGCTCTAGTGAACGAATTATTTTAGTAGGTCACAGGAAATGTATAATTTGTTTCATAGCATGTGCTAGCTTGAAAGTTTGATTCACACCAAAAATTAATCAAAATGACTTTGCTGCCACGACTTGAGAACTACTTGACCAGGATCAGGAACATACAGGGGAGAAGTTGGCAGGTGTCAATTTGTTGTGATCAAAGGGCTCCGGAAGAAGTGATGCATTCAATTTACTCTGTTCTGAGGTAGCCCTGGCATTAGAGACTCTTTCAGCTGGAATCATCCTTTCCGTGTGGCAATGCTTTTCAAAATGCTTTAGAACTGAAAAGCTATATTTTGGAAATTCAAATATATAACAATTACTTAATATAAAACCAGTATGAACGGAGTGGCTGTTTGGATGGACGCAACAACTCTATCCAGGGTTATGGATGACAGGTGCAGTTTTATTTTACCCAGAGTATCTCTTTTACTTCTATACTTGATTTTAATTGCAAAGCATTGAGAAAACTGGTATTCACAACTATAAGAAACTGAAAATTGTACCACATTTGTTTGTAGCAGCTCACTTTTTAGTCTATGGATACTAATTACTTAAACGGGGATGCTGGAAGAAATTTTATTTCAAATCTAAAAAATGTTAATCTGACAGCATAACTGAATGCACTGGTAGTCTTCAAAGCACTTTGAAGGTGCTGTATTTTTTTTCTCTACAGTATTTAAAAATTAAAATAGTTTTATTTATTTTTTAAAATTTATTTTATTGAAGTATAGTTGATTTACAAGGTTGTGTTAATTTCTGCTGTACAGCAAAGTGATTCAGTTATACATATACTGTATATACATTCTTTTTTACATTCTTTTTCTTTATGGTTTATCACAGGATACTGAATATAGTTCCCTGTGCTATACAGTAGGACCTTGTTGTTTATCCATTCTATATATAATAGTTTGCATCTGCTAACCCCAAACTCCCAATCCATCCCTCCCCCACCTCGCATCCCCCTTGGCAACCACAAGTCTGTTCTCTATGTCTGTGAGTCTGTTTTTGTTTCTTAGACATGTTGATTTGTGTCATATTTTAGATTCCACATGTAAGTGATATCATATAGTATTTGTCTTTCTCTTAGTATGATAATCTCTAGATCCATCCATGTTGCTGCAAATGGCATTATTTCATTCTTTTTTATGACTGGTAGTATTCCATTGTGTATGTATATATGTGTATATACGCATGTATGTGTGTATATATATATACATACACACACACGCACACACACACATATATATACCACATTTTCTTATCCAGTCATCTGTCAGTGGACACGTAGGTTACTTCCATGTCTTGGCTATTGTAAATAGTGCTGCTATGAGCATAGGGGTGCATGAATCTTTTTGAATTATAGTTTTGTCCAGATATATACCCAGAAGTGAGATTGCAGGATCATATGGTAACTCTATTTTTAGTTTTCTGAGAAACCTCCATACTGTTCTCCATAGTAGCTGCACCAATTTACATTCCAACCAACAGTGTAGGAGGGTTCCCTTTTCTCCACACCCTCTCCAGCATTTGTTACTTGTAGACTTTTTAATGATGGCCATTCTGACCGATGTGAGGTAGTACCTCATTGTAGTTTTGATTTGCATTTCTATAATAATTAGTGATATCAAGCATCTTTTCATGTGCCTGTTGGCCATCTGTATGTATTCTTTGGAGAAATGTCTAGTTAGGTCTTCTATTTAGGCCCATAAAATAGTTTTAAATAAAATTCAAATCAAATCTTTGTGTTACCCCTACAACTACATTTGGTTCTGGAGAATCCAATGTAAAATCCACAGTGCCAGCACCATGGCTTCAGAAATAGGCTCCCACAAAACCAAATCACAATTAACAGTGGAGTGTTTATCAGAAAAGCTAGCTGTTACTAAGATCCCAAGATACTGGTATGCAAAAGCAGTGTTTCTCAAAATTTTCTGTGCAGAGGAATCACTTGAAAATCTTGTTAAAACGAAGATTCTGATTCCTTAGGTCTGGGGTGGAGTCTGAGATGCTCCTTGGTGATACTCATGCAGCTGGTCAGAGAACCGTGGTTTTAATTACAAGTCTCTAGGGATTTCCAGTTCACTGCAGTAGGATCTCAAAAAATGAGCACACCAAGAGAAGAAACAGCCCAATAATGGAGGGCACAGAGGGGAGACAGCATGTGGAAAGGGAAAATTTGATCTATGCTGCCACTTCTCCTGAGACTATACTTTTTTCATAGGCTCTCCTACCAATTTTTAATATGATGGATTCAGAGTGACAACATAATAATCTACTAATCTCATTTAGTAGGTTTAATCATTTCAGAATCTGACTGTAGACCTCATGTAATTCATAGAAAGTGATCACTAACTATAAAGGCAGTTTCATTTCACCTTAAAATGAAACTCCCTGTTCTCAATCTGAGTCAGCTGAGGTTTCCCACCTTCTTAGTTCTTATACAGAGGCCAATACTAGGATACTTAATTTGCTTTTAAATTAGTACAAATTTTATACCTAGACATTACATTCGCCTTGTTCTAAACTTTAGAATGGAAAACTGCAGGTTACTTGTAGGATACTTTGTGAATGATTGGAATTTATAAATTACCATCTCAGCATAAACGAGCTCCTGAATTTATGATTTTTCCCCTTCATCTCGGCTCGCAGTTTTATTTTTGCTTATCAAGACAAGAAATTCAATTAGAAAGTTTGGTTTCTTAAATGCTATTTTTCATACTCTTGGCTCTCAGAGCTATTTCCACTATCAAGGCAGAGTTTTCTTCTGCATTACCTTCAATATCAATCTCAACAATAGTTTAGTACTTTTATTCTCACCCTAATTAGATTTTATTTGAAGGCATACTCTCTATGGAGTATATATTACTGCCTTATATTTCTTCTGTTCAAACTGAAATTATATAGAGAAGTAATCATAATTTAGCAACTAATTTAGAATTTCATCACTACATAAGTTAGTTTCATAGTTGTATAACCAGAAAAAACGAATGTTTAGGTATCACCTCACTCTGGTTAGAATGGGCATCATCAGAAAATCTACAAACAACAAATGTTGGAGAAGGTGTGGAGAAAAGGGAACTCTTGCACTCTTGGTGGGAATGTAAATTGATACAGCCACTATGGAGAAGAGTATGGACGTTCCTTAAAAAACTAAAAGTAGAATTGCCATATGACCCAGCAATCCCACTATTGGGCATATACCCAGAGAAAACCATCATGCAAAAAGACCCATACACCCCAATGTTCATTGCAGCACTATTTACAATAGCCAGGTCATGGAAGCAACCTAAATGTCCATCGACAACCTAAATGTCCATCCACAAGCAACCTAAATGTCCATCGACAGACATTCGTCTGTCATTTATCGAATGGATAAAGAAGATGTGGTACATATATACAATGGAATATTACTCAGCCACAAAAAGGAACGAAATTGGGTCATTTGTAGAGACATGGATGGACCTAGAGACTGTCATACAGAGTGAAGTAAGTCAGAAAGAGAAAAACAAATATCGTATATTAACGCATATATGTGGAATCTAGAAAAATGGTACAGATGAACCAGTTTGCAGGGCAGAAATAGAGACACAGACGTAGAGAACAAATGTATGGACATCAAGAGGGGAAAGCGAGGGGTGGGGTGGTGGTGGTGGGATGAATTGGGAGGTTGGGATTGACATGTATACACTGATGTATATAAAACTGATGACTAATAAGAACCTGCTGTATAAAAAAAAATTAAATTAAATTAAAAAAAGAAAAACTAATGTTATATTGATGGTGCTCCTTCAACAAGCATTTATTTATGGAAATATTTAAATGCAGATATATTTACAATACCTCCTATATTATGCCCAAAATTTCCATTAAAAATCATCAAGTATCTTTGGTCCATATCTATCTAAGAATTGTACATTTTTACACTAATCATATATATCATTAATTTTAGCCTTACAATATAAACATCTTAAAAATAATTTCTATTATAATAAATGTGAATTTATTTTGTTATAATTTTACAACATATTCCTCCAAATTTTATGAATATAACATCTCTTAAGAGATCATAGGCTCATAAGAGGAGAGAGAGGTGCAAGATCATTAGTTCTTTTACCTTTTTCCAGGTACAACTGTATTTAATCTAAATAAATAACAGTAAGCTCTTTATAATCAGAACCTGCTCCAGTTACTGTAAAACAAACTATGGAGAAACAAAGAATAAAGCATGTTTTGTCCTTAAGAAATTGTATTCATTTTTTAACATGTAATTAGCAAGTTAGATCTCTCTATGCTTAATATTAAAAACATTGGTACAGGGCTTCCCTGGTGGCGCAGTGGTTGGGAATCTGCCTGCCAATGCAGGGGAAACGGGTTCAAGCCCTGGTCTGGGAAGATCCCACATGCCGCGGAGCAACTAGGCCCGTGAGCCACAACTACTGAGCCTGCGCGTCTGGAGCCTGTGCTCCACAACAAGAGAGGCCGCGATAGTGAGGGGCCCACGCACCGCGATGAAGAGTGGCCCCCACTTGCCACAACTAGAGAAAGTCCTCGCACAGAAATGAAGACCCAACACAGCCAAAAATAAAATTAAAAAAAAATAATTAAAAAAAAAAAAACCATCGGTACAGGATTAAGGTAATACACCACTGTTGTATGAGTATACTGAGGTTTTATGGAAAAGTTCATCTTTGAAAAGAAATATAGACTTAGCTTAGCCTGGAAGGTGGAGAAGCACCTTTCCACATGGGGAGAAAGCAGGGCCTGTACCAGTATGAGTTAGTGTAAAATGTGATTATGAAATAATGGACTGTCAAATTTGGCTAGAGAAGAAAGTGTGCATTCAGGAGTGAGGATTATAGCAGAAAGTTTTGGATGTCTGACCAACAGCCTTTCCCCCTTTCTTCCTTCCTATCATAACCCTGATATTTTCAGGTATCTTCTCTCTTTCACGTGGCTGTGTGCTTTTGGAAGAGAGACTATCCTGGTCTCCAGGGGACAAAAAGTAAAGAACCAGTTTTCTCAATGAAGTCATTTAACCTGTTGTATGTTGTTCCCCCAAATCTATGATCTGCTTCTTCTATAGCAATAGAATTTATGTCTTGACAAAGAGCTAAAGATACCATTTTCCACACTCTTTTTAATTTAGGGGGCAGGTACTTTTTTTGTCCTCTTCATCTCCTTCCTGTGAAGAACCTATAATGGTGAGACCTGGAACAGACATCTCAGAACACAAGAGGATGGCACAGGAAAATTATTAGGAGACTGGGTTCCAGATAACATACCAGCCCTGGGCCACCTACCCAAATGTTTTTATGAAAAAGAAATAGATTTATGTTATTTTGGTCTTTGTTGCAATAGCAAATACAACCTAACTAATACAGACCTTCAGTTAATCTACCCTGAGGTTGCCCTACATCTATTCTTCTTTTGATGGTTACTGTTGTTTAAGTCATTATGTGTTGTCTTACACTACTTGCAACTGAAAACAGCCAAACCAACAGATAGTAAATTTATTTATTTATTTTTTTTAGATTAGTAATTCTTCTACTTAGTGCAACCCTCTCGGCTTTCTTTTTTTTTTTTTAATTTATTTAATTTATTTATTTATTTATTTTTGGCTGTGTTGGGTCTTCGTTTCTGTGCGAGGGCTTTCTCCAGTTGCAGCGAGCGGGGGCCACTCTTCATCACGGTGCGCGGGCCTCTCACTGTCGCGGCCTCTCTTGTCGCGGAGCACAGGCTCCAGACGCGCAGGCTCAGCAGTTGTGGCTCACGGGCCCAGTTGCTCCGTGGCATGTGGGATCTTCCCAGACCAGGGCTCGAACCCGTGTCCCCTGCATTGGCAGGCAGATTCTCAACCACTGCACCACCAGGGAAGCCCCCAGATAGTAAATTTATGAACCTAGGTTGAGTTCAGGTCATAAAGTGTGCTGTTTATTAAGTTAGGGATTTTCCTGGAGAATATAACCTTGTTTATTCATTCAACGTGTATTTACTGAGTGCTTATTATGTATAATAATCTGTGCTGTTTAATTAAGCTTTCTTATCAAGACGTTTAATTGCAAGAACCAATATTTACAGGATATTGTGTGAGGAGGTGCAGTCCATCCACTCCCCAAGAGATTCCGAACTTTATCCACAGAAAAATAAAGCCAGACCATCAGAGAAATGCATGGTGGAATGGTATGATTTTGACCCCTAATAGGATGACTTTCACTAACTCTGGGATTTAGAACATTTTTTTCCTAGCAATGAGAGACACTGGAGACTCTTAAAAAATAAACTTACTTGATAAGTAGACATTTTAAGACATTAAACTAGTAAGAATATGCAGGATAGACGGGAGAGGAAAAACGAAAGGCAAAAAGATCAACTGAACAGCTGTTTTAATGCCCCAAGTAAAATATCACAAAATTCTGAAGTAGAATGAGACTGTGAAGAAACAAAAGGATTAAAGAGACTATACTATTAGCTGATTACTTGGAAGTAGATCAGTTAAAAATGCCTGATATTCTGCATTTGGGAAACAGTGACAGTGACATTTTCAGTTTGAGGCAATAACTTTTCTTATATAACTAAAGGTAGGTAAATTTCAAACTCTACCAAAACTTTTAAGACAGTAATTTTTAAATTTAAACTCATAATTTAAAAAATAAAAGTTTCCCAAATGAGCTAAATTTAGAACGGCTGTAAACTGTACTCCTCCAAAAAATGTCATTAAGTTTTATCTCAGTTTCATCTCCTTTAGTGGGGGAAAAGATAATGGCAAGGACAACAAAAAGGAGATATAAGAAACACTGTGTCCGAAAAGTAAATTCTCTGCAGAGTAGGAACTCATACACTGAGCTATATGTTTTAAGTATCAAGTTTGAATTACATGTTTCTTATCCATAAATTCTTACCCATGGATTGTTTCTTTCAGTGTTAGGTCTTCGTTCACTAATTGCAGAGGCAGACTGAGAGAAGTTTAGGGCTAGGCATAACCTAGGAGAGAAAGTGGCTATGCAGGGAAATGTAGGTAAGAGGGAGGAAGATGCAAGAGAGAAAGCGGGAGAGAGGAAGATATTCAAGGTGCCTAAATCTTGCTGGGAGAATGTCAGCATAAAGATTTCTAACGAGAAATTATAAAGTCACTAAAATTCTAAAACTTATGTGGAAAATATACACAAGAGACAGGAACACTCTGAAATTGGTGCATAACAGAGTAAGATGATTCCTAGTGAATAATAAAACACTTAATAGGTCTATAATAAGTAGAAATTAATATTGGTGCATTAAGAGAAAGACAGACCAATAGAATAAAAATGAGAATCCAGAAATAAATACAACGGCGTATATAAATTAAATATATTAACAGTAGCATGTTAAATCAGTGGGCAAAATGGATTACTTAATAAATGGTTAAGACAACCAGCTACTCATTTAAGAATAAAGTCCCCTACTTCTTGACACCAGAATAAATTCCACACAGATGAAGCTTTTAAACATGAAAAGGCAATTAAAAAAAAAGTATGAAGGAGTTCATTTTGTAATCGGTAAGTATAAGAGGTATTTCTAATGAAGACACAAAACCCAGAAACTATAAAGTGAAGATTAATAGATTTAACTACATAAAATTTTTAAAAGATATCTTGCACGGTCAAACATAACCAAGTTCAAAGACTAGTAACACACTGGGAAAACTTTTTAATATGTCAGACAAAGAGCCAATTTCTTTATGATATAAAGAATCCTTATGAATCAATAGGAAATAATTCAGGTAAAACATGAGCAAAAGGCATGCATGAATGGGGCTGTTCACACACACAAAAAATACACATGACTTTTAAACATATAGAAAAGTGTTCAATGTCATTCAAAATCAAAGAAGTATAAGTTAAATTTCAGTGAGATTCATTGATATCTCTCTGATACTTAAGAAAAGGCCTTTTTAAGTTCTCCTGATCAGAGTGTAAACTGCTTGCAGGGTTACTTGGCAAAGTCTATTAATTTCAAATTTTGACCCAGCTAATTTATTTCTAAGAATTTATCCCACAGGTATACTAGTACACTTTCACATAGTCATATTTAAAATGTCTACTGCAGCATTATTTATATCAGCTAAAAACAGGAAAAAAAGATATTCGTGGGTTAGGAACTCACTAATAAATTAAGGCAATAATATAATGAAACCCCTGGAAGCTGTTAAAAGGACAAGGCAGATCTATGTGTACTGACAAGATGCAATCTCTAAGATATAGTGTGGGCGTGAGAAAGCAAGATGTATAGACCAGTGTTTATAATATGCCTCCTTTGTTTTAAATGCTGATTGCTGTAGTTGTCATGTGAATAGTGATTATGATGATGTATGAAGGTCAGAAATCTTCCATTTGCAGTCA
The DNA here is from genome assembly GCF_009873245.2 of Balaenoptera musculus. NCBI lineage: Eukaryota > Metazoa > Chordata > Mammalia > Artiodactyla > Balaenopteridae > Balaenoptera > Balaenoptera musculus. The sequence continues at coordinate 8,713,580 of NC_045793.1, forward strand.
GTCAGAGAAAGACAAATAGTGCATGGTTTCATGCAGATGTGGAATCTAAAAACACTGAACTCACAGACCTAGAGAGTAGATTGGTGGTTGCCAGGGGCAGGGGTTGGGGGTTGCAGTTAACAGGTGAATGTGGTCAAAGGGTACAAATTTCCAGTTATGAGATGACTAAGCTCTGGGGATCTAATGTACAATATGGTGACTATAGTTAACAATACTCTACTGTATACTTGAAAGATGCTAAGAGTGTAGATCTTACAAGTTCTCTCCACACCAAAAAAAAAGCATGTGAGGTGAGGGATGTGTTAATTTACTTCACTGTAGTAATTATTTCACAGTATATACGTATATCAAGTCAACATGATGTACACCTAAACTCACACAGTGTTAAATACCAGTTATGTCTCAATGCAGCTTGGTGGGGGGGTGGAAGGACTGTTTGTCACTCCAAGAATCACTCTCAATCTTTCTGCACCCTGCTCTCAGCTCCACGAAGCAGATACACTGAGAAATCCTAACCCTCTGACTTCACACTGGGTTTAACCAATGGGAGTCCATGGCAGGAGTCTGGAGGAAGGGTGAAGCCTTAGGTCAGAGTATTCATTTTCCTGGTTCTCTCCTTGTGACATTGCGTCAGTCTGGCCGTGTCCTTTGACTGAAGGTCACGTCTCCTCTCAAGTCTGCCCTGTGTTACACTCTAGACGTCTGCGTTCTCTCACCTCGCTCTCCCCTCCTCCCTTTGAGCTGAAGAGTGGGGCCAGCTCTGCTGCTAGTGCTGGGCTGTTCCTACATGATCCTGTGCAGTCCCCTACGTGCCTTGTAATTAACCATTTGTAAATAAGCTTTCTTCAAATTATCTTACAGTGGTCAGTTCTTTCTTCTTGGCACTCTGATACAAGTAAAAATGGAGGAAAAAATATATATGTACATACACACATACACCTAAAGAAGACATAAATATTCTTGTATGTGAACAGAATATTTCCAAAATAAATACTTTAGATCCTATAGCAGTGGTTTCCTTGAGTAGGACCTGAGATGAAGGGAAAGCTTATATTTCACTATATGCCCTTTTGTATTACTAAACAAAAGTTAAACCATAGGTGCTTATTATTTTCTCTATTAAGACAAATTCCTCAAATTGAAAAAAAATAAGGAACCGGTTTGGACCATCCACATAGTGACACAGCTAGAGCAGGAGAACTTCCCAGGTTTCTGCCACCATGTGAAAGGACCACATCTGTATACATGTGCTCCGCATCCTGTCTCCTCGAGCTTTTTCAAGGACATAACTCACTGAGTCACTATTTTCTCCAGAATTATCAACTTTTTCCTCTCCTGAATCATTCCCCTCAATACACAGCCATTCATTTCACCTAAAACAAATCTACAAAACTCTCCTTTTGACTCCATATCCCCCTGCAGTCCTTGACTGGATTTATTTATTCATCTGATTTTTTTTTATCCATTTATCTGATCCCTTTAACAGCCAAACTTCTTCAATATTTTTTTAAGCAAGTTCTTTCCACTTCAATCAGCTCCAATATAAAATCCACTCTCATCTGTCCACAGAACTCCTTTTGTCAAGGTATGCACAATCCAGTTCCCAGCCTATGGATGTACTTGAACTCACAATATTGGTCTGAGCTGAGCCCCATTTCGTGGCCCCACCTAAACTGCCCTGACTCTTAGATGTTGGGGTTCTTTGCAAGGCTCATCACTTGGTTCTGTCTAGAATGCCTCCAAGCTTGAATCTCGAGTTGAGAGTTCAGAGCAGCGTATCTAACTGGCTCCTTGACATACCCACTTGGGTGTATCAGAGGCATCACAACGTTAGTGTGACCAGACATATATTTTGATTTTACTCCTAACTTTCTTACCCCCACTGTTCAATCTCATCCTGTCACCTTCTATCCTGTCACTCACATCAGAAAACTGGAAGGTGTTCTTCTTTCTACCACTTCTTCATCAATCATTAACAAAGCTTCATGAATTAAACTTCGGAAACTCGCCTCAAATCTGTCCACTTTTCTGTGTCTCTAGCACCCCAATTCAAGCCACCATCACCTTTTTACCTGAACTACTTGTTTCCTTACTCCTCTACCCTTCTCCATTCTTGCCTTGCTTGAATTCACCATCAACAAAATGCCAAAGTGATCTTTAACATCATGTCACCCTACTGCTTAAAACCCTTTGATGGAGTCTCACTTCACTTTTGAAAAACTTGAGCTTCTGCACAGTCTGCTCTCCTGCTTCTCTGCTGCCACCTCATCTCATGCTCTCCTTCCTCTCCCATGTTCTAGTGACATCTGCCCTTCTGTTTCTCCAATGGGCTCTTTCCTTAGTGCCTCTACACACACACTGCCTTTTTTCTAATGCAGCTTTTCATCAATTTTACACACAAAAAATTTCTTGTTTCCTTTAGTTCTCACCTTAAATGTAATTTTTCAAAGTGGTCTCTTCTGACTTTCCAGTCTGAAGTGGTCACACCCTCATCTTCACCACCATTTTTTCTTTTGCTTTCTTTTTCATCTATCACAGTTTCTAATTATATACCTATTGGTTTTTTTGTTTGTTGTGAGGATTCTCCATTGAATGATATCTTCCATGGTGGTAGGGACTATGCCTGTTTGTTTACCACTCTTTATCCATTGCCTAGAATTCTGTCTGGTATTGAGTAGGTGCTCAGTAAATAATCATTGAATGGATTTTGAATAAATGAATATCAATCAGTTTGACTAGAAATTGCTTTCAGAACCATTTTGCTAGTATATGAATGCATAGAAACAGGGAATGTCTCAGGCTGCTGCATTTTAAGCAAGTTTTGGATTATCTGTTCCATTTCTCTCAAATCCATCATATAAACATTATACCAGTAAACAATAAGTTAAATTGTCTGACCAAAGGCTTTACATAATTTCCACATCTACCAGAATGCTATTTCATTTATAGATGAAAAAATAACACATCTAACATAAGCCCTTTAATCTGAAAATTAGTGAAGACTTTATGTATTGCTATAACTGCTAGAATAGCAAGTCCGAACTTGGAGAAACCCAATAGTCAAGCAAAGATAGTATACTTACAAGTTAATCAATTTACAAAAAAATACCAAAAGAATGATAAAATAATAGTTAATACAAAAATGAAGCCCCATAAATTTACAGGTTTCTTTTATTAAAGAAAGTAACAGCATGAGTAACTTGAAAGGATACTAGAAAATTGTATTGTTATTAGATTAGGATGATTAAATATTTTAAACAAAGTGATATTATTAATAAAGTTACCATGAAAACAATAGTTAAATTATTTTACAGTTTATGTTTCCAAAGGAATACAAGTAGTTATCATTATTTTTAAAAAACTGATGTAAGTTTAACAAATAAGAAAAATTTACACAAAAAATAATACTATTTGAAGGACAATGTCTTTTTTAATGGGTTCACCACTTCTTACAACCCAGAAATCAAACTGAAAACATCCCCTTAGATAGGCATCATTGCATTCTTATCTCCAAACATTCACTAACAAAGAACATTTAAAATGTCCTGTTTTGATGTGACCGGGTTTAAAAAGTAGCATACATGTTGAATCAATAGTCTAAAGAATAGGGAGACACAAATGGCTTCTAATGGTCTATACAGAATGCATTCAATTAAAGAAAATTCTCCCAAGGCAGAAATACATAACTAATAGATTCTTGTTTTCTAGATATCAATATGGCAATGTTTTCACTTAAGCTACATACACATACACAAACACATATACACACAAACAAGCTAGATATGGTTAACTTGTTTAAGATGTCTATTCAATGTTAAACTTGTAGCCAGGAGATTGAATAAGGTTTGCACCTCCTCTCCTCCAAAATAATAAAAACAGTAACCAGTGAAGAACTGAATTAAGGAAGAGATTCCATTATTACATAATTTGTTAAATGAAGACACCCATGACTTTGGAACACATAATGCTCACGGCTTTCCTAAGACAGGTAGACATTTGGCCCAAGACTTTGAAAACCAAAACTGACCCTGTCAAGCCAGAGGATCTGATAAATTTTTTAATGAAACAGCAAAGCAAAAAGGATGAGAGTCTGCTCAAACACTGGTAATAAATCCATTGCTCTATGCTTGAGTTGAGCAATTTGTGTACCATGTAGACATGTTCTAAATTTTTTAAAAAGTCAGCAGTCTAGAAATGAACTCAGATCTCCTACAAGAATAAACTATTCATGTATATACAATCTCTAGGAGGGACTACTGTCACCAGTAATATTGAAAAGAGCTGTAGATGGCAGAAAACCTCAAATGAAATACATATTAGGAGAGAATTATTATAATTAAGCCTCTTTACCATGCAGATTGTTTATGCAGTCTCAGATATGTAATGTTATTTCCACTTCCACTCTTAATGTTAAAGATATTTTAATTTTTGTTTCAAACATGAAGTTAATAAACTACTAAATTTATGATTCCATGAAATTATCATAATACCTGTGTGTGTTGCTGTTTTTTTGGATTTTTTTTTTAATTCTAAAATTATCATCTGTATATTTCTGGGTTATAAGAAATCTCAAACCATTGAAATAGAGTGGTAAACGTTTAGATCTAGAAAGAATTATAGAATTCCTTGTTTAATCCCTTTATTTTGTAGATGAAGGAACTAAAAACTGGAAATTCAGTGAAATTAAGTAGACCCAAGGTGACAAAGGATATTTGTGGCATAGTCAGGTCTTGGGCACAGATGTTTATCTAGTGCTTTTTAAATGCTACATAATTGTCTTAAGTTACAATAGAGAATCATAGTTGCAAACTAGAGATCTTTGGGAAGCACATAATTAACAAATAATTCTTACTTCCCCTTTTTTGGGGAAGTAAGAAAGAAACAGAGTACATATTTATTGTCTTTAAACAACTGGAATGCCTGGATACAGTCTCTCCAATGTCTGGCTCTATCAATTCTTTTTTTTTTTTTCCTTTTTAAAAACTGGATCCAAGTAGATATACTATATTTATACAGATTTTTAGTATCTGTACAAGGAAGAAATGAGATGAATATTTCTGACATTATTTTTATAGCTGATTCAAAACAAGTAGTGTGGTAAATGATTTCAACAACTGCTGTGGTTTTGTTATTACCCTCACTGTTTAACTTATTATTATTACTTTTTCTGAAAAACATGTTAGTCTCTTTGGAAGGCAGTGTTTGTTGTAAATTGAGCTGGTCAGAAGTCTCTCTGTCGGAAGCAGTTTGTGACAGATATAGTTTGCAAAAAGGCTGTATGTAGATTTTGACTCTCTAAGGAGTACAGAAAAGAGACTTCGCTAATGGAGATGGGGATTTGGAAAATATTTGAGGGGAAGAAGGCAACTATCATTTAGGAAGCCAGAGGATACTTGATTAAAAGTCCCATGACATAGGGTTTTGTTTTATCCCATGATTATTTTACCGTACCTCAACTAGATTCTAAATATCTTTAGGTTGGTATTTGACACATAAGACCTGTGTCAGCCCCTGAGACATAGTAGGCCTTCAATAAGTGCATGTTGATAAGTTACTTAATCAAAGCAAAACGTGTAAGAAACTTCTCATCTATTATAGATGTTCCAGCACAAAAAGAATCAAAGAACTTTCAGATTGTAAAAAGTTAAAAAAAGAAATCTGTTCTTAACACTTCCTTCAGAGATACACATAATTCTGGGCAAACATAACATTCTAAACAGCTTTCCAAAGGTCTCACAGCTTGTTACTGCCAGAAATAAAATTCTCAGATTAATATCCTCAATCCTTGTCTTCTAGTGTTCACACTTGTTTCTTTTCTGTTAAAAAAAGATAGAGGATCCCAGGGCACATCTGATATCATAAATGTCAGTATCTTCCCTTGATATGTTTACTAGAAGACAGTTTCCAGTTTATTACCCACTACTATCACCATTTATGTTAATACTTGGCTAAGCAAGAGTATAGAAATAAATCATTTCAAATTTCTTCTCATTTAAGAACTTTCACTTGTCTATAGAAGTCCTGGGTAGCATGCTGTAGGACAACTATCTCATTAATTTGATTTTGTTCCAAAATAAACTGCTAAAGATTGTCCTATTTGTCTTTGTACGGAATTGAATATATTGTTATCTTCAGGGTTCTATTTGAGAATTTACATTTTACCTAAGAATGAAGCTGGCAGTGTAAGTAAACTGACTAACATTATTAGGGGTTGGAAAATGAAATAGTTTCCAGAGACGATGTCTTGCAGGTTCACTGAAGAATAAACTAATGAGAAGTAGGCGATAGTTTACGTCTTATTTATAAATGGAAAGAACACTTGCTGAGCGCCTTTTATGGTCCATGCAGTGCACGAAGCACTGGGGATTCTAAGGGCATGCGGTAAAATCAACACACTGTCGCACGCGGCACTGCAGAGACACCGACAGGATACTCTGGGAGGATGCAGGGTGGCTGTGCAGATGATGCTATGGTGGGGGTGCGGTTGCTCATCATCAGGCCAGCTCTTTGGAAATGGGGCTTGAGCTGCTTTCAGGATGAAGGAGAGTTAAGAATCTAAGAAGTCACTCCTGGATGTGAGAACAGCACGGACAGAGATAGGTAGGAAGGCTTGTAACAGCCTGGTGAATCGCGCATGTCAGGAATCTATCATTGCTGGAAATTTAAGAGCAAAACTGGGAGGGGTAAGGAGGTAATTTCATTATTTTTATATGTGACTAATAATGACATTAAATGTTAGACAGATGTTACATTGTTCTCTTTCCTGGAAGCTGACTCTGCATTTACCTAGACACTGTCACTTCCTAACTAGGCACTCAACCTCTATTTCTAGTTTTAAGTTAAAAAATCAAGATTGCACAAAGGATGTGATAGCAGGGCTATAATCACTGTTCTATGATAGATACCATAAAGTTATTTATAACAACATTATAAAGTTGTTACTATGAACTCATTATTTTGCTAATCTTCAGTTCACTAGAAACAGAAAAAAAAATAGTAAGTCAAAAAACAAGTCATTCACTGTTCAACTCAGATTTGGAGCCAGGAAGAACCCTCACTCAACATTTAAGAGTATAGGGTGAAGAGAGGTGGAAATTACGGAGATGTTTACAATTTTTTTCAAATCCACAATAATAAAATTTCAGAACACCCCAAAGCTGAACCACTTTCAACAAAATAAGTCATCTCAAATGAAATAATTTTAAAGAAAGTAATAACAATGAAAATCTGTTTAATTAACACGCACTTGATTTTATAAATGGTCATGAAATGATTTGGCATGCTTAATTTTAATTACAAACAGCTCATTTCTGCGGACTTATTATCTCACTTAAAAGTGGTCTGATTGCCCTATAGAAAAATTGATAGGCTATAATTTGCTTCTGGTTAGAGTTTCTTGATCCTGCTTTTACTCTCAAGTTACTATGGCATTATCATTTATGTCAAAACTGTTGAGTCTTTCTCAATGTTTCAGATTATTAATAAACTATGGGTTTTTAGAGGCTTATGCCTCAGGTCGCAAAAGTATATCCCCAAACTTAATTATTCAAGCCTAAACTTGAGTTTGCCACCAAGTATTTTATTTCAAAACAAAATTTTTTTTTAGTGCTGATTGTTTTTGTCACTGCTGCAAAGCAGATCTCACAAGTATTTCCTTTACAAGTGGAGTGACAAGTTTCCATTGTATGTGTACATATTAAAAAGCAAGTGAAAGTCTTTAGCATTTCCCTTCTATGTACGTCTAGGAATTCATTTTTGGTTTACCATGACTGAGGTTAGTTAGCTCAAGACATACCACAGTAATAGAAATCCCTCCAGATCCCCCCATGGAAAACAGCAAAAATTCTGCTCCAAAGTAATAATTCAATGTAATTAGCCAAGCAACTGACCAAGTACAAAAAATCAAAATTTCTGCCTGAATGTCCTAACCAGATACAGAACACCGAGGTCAAAATTCAACTTCACAGCCCTATATGTAACCAGCTGCCCTGACTCAGACCAGGTAGGATTTTATGGTTAATGCTGATGAACGCCTCCCAAATAACCCATTTCCTCTTAGGTGTAACTCACACAGGGAATGAAACTGCAAAAACAAAAACAAAGAACATTTATGAAAATAATGAGGGCACTGGTTCTTCTCTGATGGGGAAAATCTGATCTAGGTGCATTCAAAGCCCAATTTCAAAAGATTAACTTCAAAACTAAAGTTGGTTTAAGGAAAAATTTAAACCAAACTGTAAAGCAAAACAAAACAACAAGAGTAAAGTAGCTTTTCTGCATGTATTCAACTGATGCAGTCACAGAGTGGGTAGGAGTTGGGGTGGGAAGGTGGCAGTTCTGCCCAGCCTCAGTGAAGAGCTGCCTTTCACGGACCCCACATGGTGTGGGGTACTCACATCTGAATAGGCGAAGTGGCAGGGATAATTGACTCACAAGGATCCTCCTGCTTTAGAGGCAAAGTGGACTTTGGTGGCATAAAGTAAGTCTGCACATGCATTTTTGCTGGGCACATACAATTGAGTCCTGGCCCCCCGTGTGGAACATCATTACAGACCTATCTTTTTCACCACCCACCAGGGTACTGGGCACAAGGGATTTTCTAGGGCAGCATATTAGTTTCCTATTGCTGCTGTAACAAATTACCACAAACACACTGGATTAAAGCAACACACATTTATTATTTCACAGTTCTGGAGGTCAGAAGTCTGAAACGTGTCCAGGGAGCTGCACTCCTTTTGCAGCTTCTGGGGGAGAATTCGTTTCCTTGCCTTTCTAGCCTCTGAGGCAGCCCATGTTCCTCGGCTCACTTCCTCCATCTTCAAAGCCAGCAGCACAGGATCTTCTCTCCGCTCTGATTTCTGCTTCTGTCCTCATAGTTCCTTTTATCTTCTCCCCAGCTCTAATTCTACTGGCTCCCTCTGAGAAGGACATGTGATTACACTGGGCCCACTCAGGTAATACAGAATAATCCCTCCATCTCAAAATCCTTAATTTATTCACACCTGCAAAGTCCCTTTGTTATGTATGGTGACTTATTCGCAGGTTTATCAGGATGTCATTGTGGGAGCCATTACAGTATTCTGTCTACCACAAGAATTCTATTGTTTTGAAAACCCACATAATATACTGTCAATTGATCCATTTTTGATTTTATAAATAAAATCAATGGGTCATTCTAAGGGCTGATTTTTATGTCTAATTTCCTCCCAAATCCATACTCAAGTTAAATTGCAGACTCTTGATGCCTAGGCTCTTAAGCAGAAAGAAATGCCTACCTATTGAGATGCTGCGTTGTAAACATGCTAAAACTCTCTAGTTGCTTCTCTCTACCTTACGAATTAGGGCATTCTTACTTTAGGGCTGAATGCTGCATAAGCATGAACCAATCCTAAGTAAAAACAAACCAATTATATTTATTTGTAACCTCCTCATTGCTTAATATCAGATAATCAAGCCTTACTAGAAATACTGAACAAATATACAACAAACAATTCACAACAATGTTGTTTCCTTTTTCTTCTCTTAAATGATTCTATGATGATAAATACAAAGCGTTATAATGACAGAGTAGATATCTTTATATTTTATGTCAGCGGTCCCCAAACTTTTTGGCACTAGGGACTGGTTTTGTGGAAGACAATTTTTCCACGGACGGATGGGAGCAGGGGGTGGGGATGGTTCAGGAGGTAATGCGGGCCATAGGGAGTGATGGGGAGCATGGACCACCGCTCACCTCCTGCTGTGGGTCCCGGTTCCGAACAGGCCGAGGACCTGTACAGTTCGGGACCCGTTTTAGGTCATTTACATATAGATTTGCACACAAATGATAATGAAGCAGTAAGGACAGGATTTCATGAAATAACTCAATCTAGGATGCCACCTGAAAGTTTGTATTTACAAAAATTTATAAGTAATAAAAATACGGTTAAAATGCTTTTTAAAATTTAAGGTTTAGCTGTCTATATGTCTACACATTTGGCACTGTTTCTGCTATACTGGATAACTTATTTTACTGGAATTTATTGTTATGCTCATTTCTTCTACTGTCACATGTATGATGTTATATATACTAAGGCATGATTATAAACTGTTAAATAGCAAAGGACTCTGGGCATCTTTTTACTCGTATGTGCTAAATATGAACAATATGCTAAATCATGAAAATACTAATATTTTGCAATGTTACAAGGAGCTAATGAACCAGATATTTATTTAAAAGGAGTTTTTCTTTGGTTTTAACAGAGCAGGGAATCCTAATGGACAGGTAAGACAAATTAATATGTGAAATACTCATATGCCTATTAAATTGGTAACATGTCAAATGTGGATATGTCTTCTCTGGCTATCTATATTATCTGCAAGAGGAAGTCTCAGCAAGGTGCAAAATGCAATAGACATTTGCAGTCCATTTGTAATGAGCATATTTCTTTCAAAGAGAAACATGAATGTAAGATATAGAAGCGTGCCTCAGGAATAGTCTCATGCATTCCTTGTCCCCTCAGGATGTCTGCGGGTTATTCTCTCATCTAGTGTGAAGCATCAACTATGCAGATCTGCAAGGTGGTCTTGTTTGGCAACCTACAACCATATCTGTCTTTTGTCTTGCGCTTGGTCAGTTGCCTGTGATGATTATCCTGGCAGGACAGCAGAGCTGATCTCTACATCTTCTTTCAGAAGTGGACTATATTATAGTATCATCTGAGTAAAAGTTACAGATGAGACAGCCTGTACTTCAAGACTTGGAGGAAACAAATGCAATAATGTAGTTTCTTAGAGCACGTCTCAGATTAAAGGCATAGATAATAAGGCTTTAGATTAAGAAAAATATTTGTTTAAGAATGAAAAGATTGAGGTATGACCATCCAGAGAGTTTGATAGAAAATGAGAAAATACAATCTGGCTCTTGGAATGAAGGAGACTCTTCTTCCCTTACCCCAAGGGGCTTGGCATTTTTCTTGTTTTTGTCTGTAAGCTGTTTTTAGGGATTCAGGCTTGAAATCACAAACGTTCTTCGCTCCTTTATAGATTTGATTCCTCAATAGCCAACCTGTGAGCCCATCACATCAATTCTATTTCGAATTGATTTTGCATATACCTATGTTTTTCCCTGTTGTCACTATTTTGAGAACATAGCTTCCAACAATGTCCAGGACATCCTCCTCACTTCCACCCCCAACCCTGTACAGTAGGCAGGTTTCTAAAAAGCCCCTAACTAAGGATGTCCTGCCCCAGTTCCCAGAACCTGTGAGCATCATATCACTCCCACGATCACATTATGTTCTATGGCACGCCTGACTTTAGGATGATCCAAATGGTGTTGGTGTAATCATATGGCCTCTGAAAAGCAGAGACCTGTCTCCTGCTGGTGGCAGAAGAGGAAGTCACAGAGATTCAAAGCATGAGAAGTCAACCTACTATTGGTGGCTTGAGGATGGAAAGAGCCACATGAGAAGGGACTCGGGTAGCCTCTAGGAGTAGAGTAGCCTTGGCTGAACCCAGCGAGGAAATAGTTCTTAGTGCTACAGCCACAAAGAACTGAATTTTTGCAACAATCCTGAATGAGCTTAGAAGTGGGTTTTTCCCCCTCAGAGTCTTCAGGTAAGAGCCCAGTTGAACCAACCTTGATTGTGGACTTGTAAGAGCCTAAGCAGGGAACCCAGCCAAGGCCACATGGACTCCTGATCTATACAAACTGTGAAATGATAAAATGTGGGTTGTTTCAGGCTGCTGAGTTTGCGGTAGTTTGTTACACAGCAATAGCAAACTAAGCAAACTAAACCATATTCATCAGCTTGGTCTTCATAAAAGACTGCTTATCTTAACATTTTTTGTGTGTAAAAATCTACAAGCCTTCTCATGGCTTTGGATCAAATTCAACACCTTTATTCTGATTTTAAGACATTCCATTAAATTAAGCCAAACTTCCCTATCCTACTATATTTCTTACTAAATTTTTTTTACTATTCTTAAATGAACATGTTCCCATAACACATTGTTGAACCTGATCTCCTGTTTTTTATATTGCGTTATAATTTTCTATGTATTTATCTGTCACCCCATTGAACTGAACACTAATTCCCTGAAGATAGGAGCATTTTTAGGGGCTCTTCATATGCTCAGAATCCAGCATGCCTCTCGGCATTGGTAGGTCTCAATCCCACTCATGGATGAGCCTTAACCACACGGAAGCCAGGCCAGATCTTTACTGTCCTTTGACCACACCTGCCTCTCTGCCTTCCCTCATGCACTTTCCTCAGCTGGAATGTCCTGTGTTTCTTCCACCGTCTAACAACGTGTTGAGGGAGTAGTCAACATAGAACATTAGTTGAGGTAAAAAGCTACTCTGGGGCTTCCCTGGTTGCGCAGTGGTTGAGAATCTGCCTGCCAATGCAGGGGACACGGGTTCGAGCCCTGGTCTGGGAAGATCCCACATGCCGTGGAGCAACTGGGCCTGTGAGCCACAACTACTGAGCCTGCGCGTCTGGAACCTGTGCTCCGCAACAAGAGAGGCCGCGATAGTGAGAGGCCCGCACACCGCGATGAAGAGTGGCCCCCGCTTGCTGCAACTAGAGAAAGCCCTCGCACAGAAACGAAGACCCAACACAGCCAAAAATAAATAAATAAATAAATTAAAAAAAAAAAAAAAAACCACTCGAAGAATTTTAAAAATCCAATCAAAAGCACAATTTCAAATTAAGTGGCTCAAATACTTTTTCCCCTGTATATCAGCCTGATATAGTACAAATAAAAAGTGATAGTAAGAAACTATTTTAACATACTTACATGATGAAGAGAATGCTAAATTTTGCAAAAGGCAGTTGTACTTGCTCACTGGACATGTTATTAAGCATAATTTATGTGTGGAATTGACCTTCGGACTGAACCTGATATACAGACTGTAATTACATTAGCTAGATCACGGAGGGATCAGGCCTCCCTTGAATAATGCCTGATATATGAGCACTGGAGAAATGCTGTTGAATGGAGAGAGGAATGGGAAGTAAGGAGAAAGGGGAAAGGGAGGGAAAAGAGAAGGAAGACAAGGAAGAAGGAAGGGGAATAAGGAACTAGAAAAAAATAAGAAAAAGGATAGAAAGGGAGGGAGAGAGAAGAGGAGGGAGGGAGAGAGAAGAGGAGAGAGGGAGGGAGGGAAGAGAGAAGTACAAGGGAAGGGGGCGTGGAAAAAGGACAGGAAGGGATGCTCCTCGGCCTCTTCTCCTGCTCCTCTCCCCCGCGAAGACTACTGCTCAGCCCTAGAAAAGGCTTGTCCAGGACATGCCAACTTCCTTAGGTCTTAAAGCTTCCTATTCACCCCAGAACTGTTTTCTTCCTGTAAACTTCTCCCTGTTAAAAATCCAAACAGGAATGCCTTCCCCAGTCCCCACACCCCAGGAAGAATCTGAGCTATTGTTGTCCCAGTCTCCTTAGTACCTCCTGTCTCCTGGAGAGTGAAGTGTAGACTTGGGTTAGAAAACTGCTCTCATTCTTTCATAGCAGTTGCTTCACTCATCTGTACTCTCCCCATTAGAATGCCATCTTCTTAAGGTGGGAAATTGTCTAATTCATCTTGTGTTACTAGACCCTTGCATAGGGCTTGGTTCATAGGAAGCACTCAATAATTCTATAAATTGCCACTTCTAATTCTCACAACTAACCATGTGAATTAGGCACTATATTCCTCATTTTACAAAAGAGTAAACCTAGATTCAGATTATTTAAGTGACTTGTCCAATATCATCAGTATAAGTGAGGCTGAAAATCATTCTTTGGTTCTCGCTAAGATATAAAATTGAGAGAATAATTCTGAGAATTAAAGAAAGAACTATGAAAAGCCCTTCAGTGTGTTTTAACTATGAATTTTTGAGAAATACATTCTTTCTATATATATATATATAGTAGGAAGGTTAAAATTCATGGTAATTTATGAAATAGCAACTTAAGACACATCATTATCTCTTATGTGTTATCTAAGAGAACTGATTTACAATACTAGAGCAAAAATAAATTTTTAAACATTCTATATTTTAAAGCATTTTGCAGTTAAATCAAACTTATATAACTTTACATCAACAGAGGATTTATTTTTGCTGTGTTCTTTCATATATCGATTCAATAAATATCTCCTTACCATATATGCTAAGCATCGACTCTGTTTAGTTTTACCTTACTTTTACACTTGTTAAAATATTGTCCAACACCATATATTTCCAAGTCAAACATGGAATTTTCTTTGGTGATTTTTTAGGGTTTTTTTCAATCTTGGATTTTGCTTATTTTGCAACACGATTTCTAGTTTAATTGAAATATTTATTCAGCAGAGCCAGAGCTGCATTCCTCTCGTTTTATGAACTGCCATCATTTATACAACGCTTTCCCCTCTTCTATTGAATTATATAGTATTTTGTGATTGTCATTGTTTTTAGAATTATGATACGGGTCATATATTCAGTATATAGTTTTATATTTGAGCAAAATCACAACTACATTAATATTGCCAGGACAGTTTCCCAACAGGGCTATGATTTCTGTATTTGCCCTCTAACTTCAAGAACACAACAAAATTTAATTTAAGGATTTAAAATCTAAGCAGGATTGGTGCTGCTTCATCAGGGGTGCATTGGATGGTTTATAAATCAAACACCAAAATGGTTAAAAGAAGGCTTCTCGTGTAGGCCATTAACCTTCAAGAAGCCTTAGCTTTTCTTTTCTGACACAAGTGAAGTGAACAAGATTTTAATAAAGTCCTGAGTAGATATACCTGAAGGGTCAGAGCTCAGGATAAAGCTGCCAGCACTGCAACTTTAAGAAAACATCCCAGTGACTTCTAATAACACTGGGTCTGCCAGTGCTCATTGTGCAGGATCTGTATTTGAAAATTCCATTTGAGAAACCAATCCCCCATTTGACCGGATCATGGTTTTTAATCTTCTTTTTGGTGTGCAAGAGTTGACTGCATGCCCTGTAGAATATGGTTCTCATGACCTCAGGAGATACTTTCCTGTAGTGACAGACAGGCAGCCCTGTCCTCAACTTTGACTTTCTGATCATCCATTTCATTAATACTAAGGTGCTCGACATCTTCTAAAAGTAGAAGAAACTTAATGTCACAGAAGTAGACAAGGTTCACCAAAGCTTCTATTCCACATATTTTCATTTTTGTTCCTTAATCTCTCTTCAAACTGTTGTAAGTTGAATAACCCCTGAAATTGGGAATTGGTGACATACAACAATAATTTCCATATCTATGTATGCACTAGTAGAACAAAAGTAAAATTATCACCATAAACTTAACAGATGTTATAACTCCCACTTAATAGTGAGAAAAAAAGATTTTAAAAAATTAAATAGTTTGCTCGAGTTACACCAGTAATAATTAACAGTGCCAGAATTCACTGTTTTCAGGTCACTCAGTTTAAAAAACTCATGTTATTTACAATCTTCAAGACGTATGTCTACATTTCTGACCTCATCATCTCAATTTAAATCAATTACATGAACAAATAGCTCTTTGGAAGCTTGGATAACATTACAGGTAGAAAAGAAAAGCTCAATTTAAACTATTTCAGAGCATAGAAATAGAGGAAAACTTCCAAATTATTTTCATGAAGTAATTTCAGCAATGACAAATCTGACATAGATTTTACCCAAACAAAACACAAGCAAAGACAAAAAAAAAAATTCAGACCACTCTCACTATGAGTATCAACACAAAAGTCTTAAATAAAATAATATTAAACAGAATTCAGTAGCACATTATAAATAATATTATATCATGAACAAGTGCGGATTCTTCTAGAAATGCAAGACAATTCAATAGTAGGAAGTCTAATGATATGAGTCATCACATTAATAGAGCCAATGAGATAAACAATATGATCATCTCCAGGAATGTTGAAAAGGAATTAGACAAAATTTAATACCAGTTCTTTAAAACAAACAAACAAACCCAAAAAACGACTCTCTATTAAATAGGAATTAAAGGATGAATACCTCTTTAACATGATCTTATGTATGTGTACTTATATCTGTATGTATTTTTTTGTTATTATTTATTTATTTATTTTATTTATCTTTGGCTGAGTCAGGTCTCAGCAGCGGCACTCGGGATCTTCGTTGAGGCCTGCAGGCTTCTCTCTAGTTGCGGCATGTGGGTTTTCTCTCCCCAGTTGTGGTGCGAGGGTTCCAGAGCGTGTGGGCTCTGTAGTTTGTGGCACGCAGCCTCACTAGTTGAGGAGTGCAAGCTCAGTAGTTGTTGCGTGCAGGGCTTAGTTGCCCCGAGGCATGTGGAATCCTAGTCCCCCGACCAGGGATCCAACCCGCATCCCCTGCATTGGAAAGTGGATTCTTTACCACTGGACCACCAGGGAAGTCCCTCTGTATGTATTTTTATGTCCATGTCTCCAAAAGCCAGCATCTATCAAAAAGGACAACAGTAGAGAATTCCCACTGGAACAAGATGATGCTGCCCACGATTTTCCTCGTGATTTAACATTATATTGCAGATATTTAACAAGAAAAAAAAAGCAAGTAGAATCCTGGACGAGCCCCACCACCACCAAAAAAAACCAAAAAGCAAATAGAGGCATACAACTTGAAGATAAAGAAATAAAACTACCTCTATTTATAGATGATATGACGATCTGAAAAACTGAGAAAGATCAATGGAGCAACTACTAGATACAAAGAGATGATTTAATCACATAGCAAGGCATAACTTTAACATACAGAAATCAATAGCCCATATATAATTAAACAAAAACAGGTTTGAAGATATAATGGAAGGGAATAGAAAACTCCTTATTTCAATTTCAGATAACAGTAGCTTCCAAGAATCTTTTTTTTTTTCCATTTGGGAGGTAGGGGCAAGTGTGGTCTGTGCAGAGAACAATGAGGAGATTGTGTGTTTTAGTGTAATGGGAAGGAAAGAGAAAGGGAGACAACCAAATGGAGGACCTTGAATGGTGCAGAGTGAAGTTGGTTCTTAAGAAGATTGGGGCCAAAATGCAACTGGTGCTTTAGAAAAATTAATCATAGAGAAAAAATAGATAGGCTGCGACAAGAACCTGAAAAGATGAAGCAGTGGTATAAATGGTGCTACATATATATGTTCTTATCTCTTGCCCTAATTGATTCAAAAGTTAGGAAGTAGTCAGGTGTCCAGTAGGGAATCAAAACTAACTGGACCAGAAATCTTATTTCTGCCCTGACATTTTCCTTTGTTCTCATGCTTCCATCCCCAAAAGCCAAATATAAATGCCCCTCATTTCACTGTATTGTATTAAGAAATACGAGTTACAAAAGGTGGAGAACAAAGGAAAAGAACAGATGAAAAATAACGGTGGAAGTTGTAAGGGAGTTCTGAAAGTTTTCTCCACCACTCACAGGTTGGAAGATGGAAATCATCAAAAATGTCCTTCATTCTACTTCGACCAACATGCTCCCACTTCAGGCCCTTTCATGTACTATTTTCAGCCAGGGAAACACTTCCCACCATGTGCCTCAGCCCTGACCACGTGGTCAAATGCCTCATCATCAGAAAAGCTCAGGCCTCACATAGAGAATGGGCTTGAAGACACGGGGAGGGGGAAGGGTAAGCTAGGACGAAGTGAGAGCGTGGCATGGACATATATACACTACCAAATGTAAAATAGATAGCTAGTGGGAAGCAGCCGCATAGCACAGGGAGATCAGCTCGGTGCTTTGTGACCACCTAGAGGGGTGGGATAGGGAGGGTGGGAGGGAGACGCAAGAGGGAGGAGATATGGGGATACATGTATATGTATAGCTGATTCACTTTGTTGTAAAGCAGAAACTAACACATCATTGTAAAGCAATTATATGCCAATAAAGATGTTAAAAAAAAAAAAAGCTCACACCTCACTGTTTACTCCTCCAAACTTGCTTTATTTTTTCCCCCAAACTTGCTTTATTTTTACCATAGCACTTACTTGACTATACTTAGTTGTTTATTATTTGTCTCCTCCCACTAAACCATAAGCTCATGTTTACAGAAGGGTTGTTTTTGGTTTTTTTGTTTTTCTGTTTCTTTTCCTTCACTATTATAATTCCCAGTGCATAAAACTGTATCTGCCACATGGTTGGCACCCAAGAAATATTGTTGAATTAATAAATGATAAAATAAAGGAATGAACAAGTTATGGTAATAGTATCCTAGAAAACTCTTGCAACCATATTTATTTTATAATCAAGACAGTTTTGAGGAAGGAAAAAATTCTTGGAGCATTTTCTCCTTAAAAAAAACACACACAGAACTCTGTAAGCCTGGCTGAAATCCCTTGAATTTTAGCACAGATTCTCCCTTCTCAGGTGACAGTTTTGCTCTGTCATTTTAATTCATACAAATGTATACCAGCAAATATATATCTATGTATTTTTATAAATGCTATACTTGTCCTATTCTTTTCTGTTTTAACTGACAAAAAATTTATTAGTTTAGTATAAAATTATTTTCCTGTAGGAAACCCCCATCCTCTGGATTTTTTCCCTCTGGGAACAGAGGTATAAAATAATAGATTACAATATATTTTTCAAGATTTAAAAATTTTTAATGTCTTACAAGTGCTTTCATTTCTTGCAAGCAGTTTGTTCTTTGTATAAGCAAAAAGGGCTCTTATTTATAGAATAATTTTTAAAACTCTCCAGTCATCTAAGCTTCTGGGTCCCTGCAAATTATAAATAAATAAATACATAATTATAAAAATAAATAAATAATAAGCAATATCTATGCTACATAGATTTTTAAAAAGAAGAAAAGAATGTTATGACCATCCTTAGTTCTTGAGGTCACTGGTTATTCCAGAGGGAGGCAGTTATTCACTTTGGGGGGCAGGTTGCTGCATTTTTGGCCATATCTTCTCCAGCCCTACTCCAGACCTTTCTCTTTATGTTGGGTTACTTCTTCTTTTAGGAAACGTTCAGACACTCCTTTATTAAGCCTCAAAGCGCTCCATGGTTTTATTATGGTTTTTTCAGGATAGAGAAGAGATCATTAACTTTTCAATAATGGTGATAAAGTTTAATAACTGATATAACTGTTTCTCTTAATACTACCAGAAAGCACAAATATGAACAATTTTCTACTTCTCCCTTACTGTTGTGTATTCCTCTTCCTACGTGATAGCTCCTCGTTTTCCCCTTCATTTGTGAAAGGAGATAATCTAGAGAAAAAATAACTTAAAATTTAAAAAGAAAATTTCTCTAGATGTAAATTGTTTAATTTAATTCAGAACTCTTAAGTGATTCTCATCTAGCATTCTGGAGATAATTCCTCATAAATAATATGTTTTAAAAATGAAAAGATTATTTACATTTTCAGAAACAGAGAAGATGAGGAAACAGAAATACTGCATATCACATTTAGTTGCAGGTCACCAACATTAATTTAATTTTAAAACTGTTGCATTATTGAATTCTAGTGTCATTTAATGGCAAAGGGCGTTTAATTAAATCAACCACATTATTAATTGTTGCCTTCTTAATTTTTTAAGAGATATACATAATTCATGGAAAAATTGAGAGAGCTTACAACACAAGAATTTGCCATTTAAAAAATTATTTTTTATGTTAAAAGCACTTTAATACATTGGAGAAGTGGGGAAAAGTTTTATAACAAAACTTGAATGTTATGACTCTCTTAATACTAGCCCTATTTATAATTTAGTTCCCATAATATTTTGTTAATGTTACCTTTATTATATGTAATATATGTTAATATATCTTACTTTATATATTTATAGCTCATTACAGAATATTAGGAAAAAAGAAAATGTAATGAAGAAAAATTGTCCCAAATACTACCACCTTGAATATAGTCACTGTAAAACATTTTGTTGCATTTTCATACCCTTTTTCCTAAGTATATGCATAAATACATATTCTATATACATACATATGTGTTTATGCTATGAATTGAATGTTTACGTTCCTCCAAAATTCAATCATGTTGAAATCCTAACCCCCAAGGAAATGGTATTAGGAGGTGAGGCCTTTGAGAGATGATTAGGTCATAAATTTGGAGCCCTCATGAATGGGATTAATACTCTCATAAAAGAGATCCCAGAGGGCCAGCTTGCCCTTTCTGCCATGTGATGTTATCGAGAAAAGAGAGTTATCTAGGAAGAAGGACCTCACCAGACACCAAATCTGTCCGTGCCTTGATCTTGGAATCCTCAGCATCCAGAACTGTCAGAAACAGTTTTTTGTTGTTTATAAGCCACCCACTCTATCGTACTTTGTTATAGCAGCCCAACCAGACTAAGACAATGTAAACAGATCTATTCACAAGTAGAAGAACATGCTGTGCAGGAACATGCAAATGCAAGTTATTTACATGTCATTCTCCAAAGCTCTTCTGAAATCCATCCACTTGACTATATCTACTGGCTCCATCATGGATAAAATGACAAGCATCTCTTATCTGGTCCATAGTTAAATGTGTATGTCCTTGAATTTATTCTTCATACAGGAACCATAGTGATTTTTAAAAATAAAAGCCTTTTGAACTACTTCCATGTTTAAATTCCTTTTCTTGACTTTCTACAGCACTTAGAATAAAATGGGAAGTCTTAGCATGACCTACAAGGTTCTGCGAGATCTGACTCCTGCTCACCTCTTCAGCCTAAAGCCATCCCATTCTCCTCTCTGACCCTTGTCAAACCACACTGACCTTGCTTCTCTCATCAGACACCTAAAAGTGCTTTTACCTTCACATGCTACTCCTTTTATATAAAAGGCACAAGATTTATCTTACATTGTTTTTAATGACCAGAGAAAATATAACATTTAAAATTTTGCCCATAGATGACCTTGTCCTAACCATGAGTTCCCACCAGCTGGTGTGTGTGGCAAGAATTTAACTAAATAATCACTATATATTAAAGCTTAGTCTGATTCAATAATTTAAACAATCAGGTGTTCAGGTACTCTTGAGAAAACCTGTCTTCTCTCATTGTCTCCTTGTGAGGAAGAGAAGAGGTTAGATTCGCCCACAGTCATGGCTGTAAATAGGGGCAGACCTGGATATGGCTCTCAGGTCTCCAACTCCATAAACCTCCATCTACTGCTGATTCCATCACTGACAGCATGGACCAACTAAATACTGGTAAGTAAGGGCCCTGATAACCCCACACATTCCAGTAACACAAACAGTAACCATTTTCAGGAATATTCTTCAGTAGCAAGACTCTCAACTGTAAGTAGTTAGAAAAGAATCCTATTTCCTTTCATTTGAATGCTGTAACATAAACAGTGGCATAAGTAAGCTAAAAAGAATGTCAAAGAAGGAAGATTGCCTCCTGTAATCTAGAAGACAAGACACGGTAGCTCAAAAATTAAACAAGATTTATCTAGATACAGAGAAACACACATAGAAATAATGACAGAGAGAGTGCATCCTACTCTGATGTTGTACACTCGACAGCCTTGGGACTGCTTGAAGGACTCCATGATGGTGCACAGGGGTCGGGTGGTGGGTAGTTTACCAGACGCTATAGAGCCCAAGAAAAATACATACTATAGCCACTCGGATCCTTTGTTCCACTTTTTTCCCCCTTCATGTCAAAATGAATACAGCTTTTCAATTAATTTGGTACTATGAACAGAATATTCTGAAAGGAGAATAAAATAATTAAATGTAGACTTCATAAATTAATAAACCTACATATGCCTGCTGAGAATTCAAATAAGACTGACAACTAACATTTGTTGAATGCATTGTGTCAAGCAACATTCTAATGCTATTTTATCCTCGCAACAACACTTTAAGTTAAATACAGTTTTTATTCACAGCAACCAATAAGGAAACTGAGGTAGGAGGCTATTCTGATAAGTCTAACCAACATAAAATGCTATGTGAAAATAAAGTTTCTGGATCTACAATTTTGAGACCAAATCTGTAATGTGGTATCCTGCTTAAGCTAATTCCACCTGGCAAGGCTCTTTTGGAATCACCAGAAGATCTCCAGCACCATAGTCCTACTAGGTTGTTGGGTTTTTTTTTTTTAATTATATATTTTAAATGAACACTAAAATACAAAGCAAAAAAAAATGGACAGGAACAGCACCATCTTTTGTCACAGTCTTCAAGTATTCCTAAAGCAGGAGGTCACCAGTACCTGGTGAGAGAACAGATGAGATTAAGCATCCTGCTAGGTAGGCATACTTTTCCTGGACTCACTTTCCATATCTGTGCTCTTCTCCTGCGCTTGCTCAATCCCTAGAATTTCTTTGGTTCTTGCCTTCCCTTGCGAAATGAATTTTTTCAAGAAACATTTATAATTAAATGATCTATGTAGAGCCACCCCTTCAGAGAGAACCTATAATATAATTATAATAACCTAACAAATACAGTTTGGTGGTTTTAACTTCACTCTTAGCAACTAAGAGGAATAGTGCCAGTAAAAATAAGGAAATTAGACTAAAACCAAATAAATCATGAGATTTCTAAAGCAAACAAAATCCTTCTTACACAAAACACGAAGGAATAAGTAAGATTTGGAATTCTCTAGCCATTTTATTAAATCATTTTACTGACTTCCATTTTTTGAGGATAGTTGTTTATATAAAATTATTTTAAACCTGTGCCAAGACCCTGGCATTAAGTTTTATTCTGTGTTGGGCTCTGTTTTGTTGATCTTTTCTGCTCTCAATTACCACTGGCTTCGGCCAGTTTTTACCCTGCCTTTCTTTATTGGGAAAGCAATAAGGTTAATGACTGCTGTGTTTTCCTAACCATGTTCCTAATCTAGCAATTCTGCCCTTTAGAGGGTGGAATAGATTCACCACCGACACATAAATAATAATTTCCCAGGGACCTTCAAAAAGTGATTGATTGATGCCCTTGCCTTTGGGTGTCTTTTCTTTTAAGTGACTGATGGGAACAAAACAAAAATTGTACAAAAACCTTTTCACTGGGAATAGCAAATGCAAATAGTGGAGAGAGACTGAGACCTAAAGAAGAATAAAACCAAACAACAATCAGGAATGAGGGGCAAACAAATGCAGCCAGCACAACTCTGCTTCTCGGAGAAGTTGATCTTCCTGGAACAGAATTACAACCAGTTGCTTGCTAACAGATAAGGGCAGTGTTTATTTAAACAGTGTATTTGGATTATGCTCTTTAAAGTTTTAGGATTGGTGGATCTGAAATTGCATATTAAGGAGAACACAAAGCCATAAACTTGTCCATACACATATTTACCCACATCGCTATGGCCTGCGTGGGAATTTAATGTTTACAATATTGCTGTGTGCTGGAATACAGGAATCCAAAAGAGAGCTGGAAAGGGCTTTATAAAGTAATGCTAAACTTTGAGGCCAGGAAATGCAAGAAATTTCCCCAATGTCACTCAGCTAAAAACCTAGGTCTGATGTAACTGACCACATAAGAAGACAGAGCAACCAAATAATGACTGGAGTAGTTGAGGGAATTAAAAGTTTTTTTCCCAACTACATACCAAAGATAATCATGTAAAGCAGTGTATGGAAAAGTTACAAATAAAGTTGTTTCTTAATCTGTATTACTTTGGCTGTATTCATCTTTTGCCTCTGAATTGAAGCATTTGCCTAGAATGTAGAGATAAAGTCAGCAAAAGGTCAAACCAAAATATTTAACCATTTTTCAAATGATTTATTTTGATGTAAAACAACTATATCCCAATAAAAAATTATTTATTTTGAAATTAATTGCTAATAAACCTATAATATCTCCTAATAAAAATCACATGATTTGGGTGTCTCTAGACCTATTCAGTTTTATAATGTTTGTGACTTGGAAAAATTGTGTTTTCAGTGATTCATTAATCACCCCCCACCGCCCCCCCACATCACCACCAACATCAACAAAAATACAGGTTAAGGGTGGGGAGTAGAAACTGGAAAGTAAGAATTTGATATTTATCTGGAATTGCTAGGCGAGAGAGACTCATGAAGCACAGATATTGTATTGAAGCAGAAATAGTTATCTATAATCTATATGAGCTGGAGTAAAATATTATTCTAAAACATCCCAATTGTTTATTTTGTTAGTAAACAATTGATTATTAATTTGGAATATATCTGCTGACAAAAGCAGCACTACACAAAGGCTGTAATATAAAGCTGTTTAGTTGGAGCTTGAATTTGAAAAGAGGTTACGGGAATAAAAATAAATAAATGGAATCATCTGAAGAAAAAGGAAGTGAAAGTCACTTGGCCCATAACGTTAATAGATCAGGGTTTAGACAGATGGACCTTCAGGAAAGGCTCTCTGTAAACTAGTGTTTAAGTCAGGAGTCAGAGTATACCATAACAGTACAACATAACAGCCGTCCCTCTCCAAGTTGTAACATTACACAACTTCCCCATCCAGGCCACGATATTACACTCCAACTTTCCGACAGGAAGAATATTTGTCCAGGTCCAAAATGGACAAACTTTAAACCCTTCTTGATAACATGGAAGTTTCTCCACACCTATTGACTGAATGGATAGTACATGAAATTTTGAGCACAAATTGTGAAACAGAAGTCAATTATCTTCATTCTAGATTGTTGAAAGCATTGAAATGGATGCCAAAATCATGCCGCAAAATGAGCACCAATTCCTGGCAAGCTCTGTCCCCACCAGGCCAAATTAAGATCTTTGATGAGGATTCATTATTGTAGATGAGGGAGGGAGAGCAAGGGGTTGTGAGGTTAAAGATTATATAGAGTCATTGAATAAATATGAATTAAGCACTTGCAGAGGTAGCAGAAGTCATGATTTCTGATTCTTAAGCTCTAGCATACTCTGATCAGGGTCAGTGAGAACAATCATAACTGCCAAAGAAACTTGTTTACAAGATTTTGTTTTCAGGCACGAAATTCAATTTCCAAAACTCTTCCTATTAATTAGTTTTGAGTTTTGGAATATTAATATTTTTTGCCTAGCAAAATATCTCCATCAATATACTATGTGGATAATTTTGAGTATATTTAATATATGGACCAGTGAAATTTTTTTGGAGGGATATTTTATTTTTTATATCATGAAGTTGAAATATAATTGCTACACAGAATTCACAAGCAAAGCAATTTTATCAAATGGCACAGTTTACAGAAACAAAATTATTTCATTTGATCCTAAGAACTATTTCTTTTTGCTGTATAAAATGTCAATTTTCTTATGTTGAAAATTTGTAGCTATAGCTCTTAACTGTCTTCTATTACAGGAACTACTGTAACATCAAAATCCTATAGTAATATTTGACTGGAGTTTACACTGCACAAATACGTCTGTTTGCTATGTGCCCCAAAACATGCAGTGAAATTAAGGAACTATTGAAATGAGCAATGCCAGAAGTAGGACTCACACTGAATGAAGAATACACGTCTCAGGAACTGTGGATTCACACATTCCTAGTATAACTTAAGGAGAACATCAAGTCCAGCTGTTCAAAATTCCCACCTCCGAGCAGGAATCAGAAAACCAGAACTCTAAAGGTAAATCATCTTATCATGGGACCCAGTCTTTGTTAAATTAGGAAACCAAGGGTCATCGGTTTCCTAATCTAACAAAGGAATCTGTTAATGAATCTATTTGTAGTTACATGGTAAAGGGACCCCAGGCCTTCTGTCCCCTTGGGTTATACCTATCTGAAGTCTTCTCAAGTGTTCTTAAGAATGGTCATTCATAGTTCTGGGAACCTATTTCTAGAACTTTATCACCTTAATAGTCTTCTAATGTCATTTTATGTAGTAATTTTTCTCCTCTTGGCCTCAGTTTACTCATCCACAAATTGAAAGAAGAATCTTGAGATCATATGATTCAAAGTAATTCAACCTCAAATATGATTTAGGAACCTCCTACTTGGTCACAGTACTTTTAACATAGCAGGTTTTAGAATAATAGTTTTAATTTGAGGATTTTAGACTTGGATAATAAGTTGCTTGTACCTCTCTACTCACAGCTGAATCACTTTCCAGCTTCTTGGGTGGTAGGAAGTGACATGAAGGGCAGCGGAATCAAAGGTAGCCCTGCAGTTCCAGATCATTTTTAAAAAGCTATGAAAATGATGAGTGTCTTAGACCAGGATCTATTCCACGGGGCCAATGGTACAAAGACACAGCAACAAAGGCCCACTCACCCTGACTTGTGGACACTGGGTACTGACAATGACAACTGCCATATGATGGAGCAGCAAGCCTTTAATGAAGTACCCAAGAAATTGCAAGTGTGTGGGCTTGACTTCAGAGAATTACACAAAATGAAAAACCTATCTCCTTTGGTTCCTTCTATGCTTTACTCTGTTCCTGTCCACTATTTTGTTCAGGACAGTGTGCGGTCTGCCTACATACTTGCCCGTATTAGGCTAAGGCTTCCTATTCATTTCATTCTGCCTCATTATCAAAAATGTAGGAATGTTCTCATCCACCAGGCATGGCACCTCAACAGTCTTTCTCTTGTTGGTTTCTTTCCAAGTGTGTTCAGACCACATATGCTGTTGTGATTAAAACTATGTAAAAAGTAGGTGCTGACCAAAACAGGCTTAATGTTCCCCTCAACTTGACTAAATTTTAGGTAGGTTTCTTTCTGACTCTAGGCTCCTGACCTTCCTTTTCTTAGAGCACTTAATTTAGAAACCTGTAATTGTAGATCCTTTCTCTGCCCCACTGAGATGTACATCTTTTTAAAAGCCTCTTACCAGTTCTACAACCCAGGAGTGCTTTTCTTAAGGACCTGGCAGTCATCCCTTTAAAATGTAATAATTAAGGAAGATAGGACCCTTATCTCCCAGTCTGTGTAAGATGGTAGGAGCCTAACTTCAAGGAGCCTTAATCCAAGTTGTAAAACTACCTCCTGTCATGAAGATAGGAGAAAGTTTACTTTCCTTTTGGGTAAAGCCAATAGCAAACACAGATGGCTTACACAGATTTCGCTATCCTGTGTTTCAGTGGAGTTGAGCTTGGACTGAGTTCTGGCCTCTCTCCCCTATTGCAATAACCTTGAATAAAGGGTTCCTTGCTTGTTTAACTTTGTCCAGTGTAATGTTTCTTTGAAAGTGTTAATTTCAAGTTTTATCTTGTAGTAATCAGAGCTGTCTGCTTTTGTTTCCACGTAATTTTTAGTTTGCTTTTTCCTTTGGAAATAGGCTGATTTTCTCAGGTTACATGATAGTAAACAGTGCTTTTCATTACCCTAAAATGTCTTTAAAAATTAAATTTAAATTTTCTAGAACATATTTAAATTTCTTTAAAAACTAAACAAACACATTTAAAAAAATTCTTTTGAGTGTTTCTCAAGGAACAAGATTCCCTGGGGCTGGTCAATAAGAATATTTAATCTATTTGGCATAGGCTATTGTTCCTTTAGTGAAGAGTAATTTTCACAACAGTTATTGAGCAATGAAGTAAGACCTCTCAATTCCACTAGCTTCTAATCTTATTTCAATTGCTTAGGATGATGCTGGAGAGAGCACCATAACTTTTCTGGTTCCCTTAATGCTTATATAAGTTTTAATTATAAATTAATAAATTGGCATACTTGGGTGGTAATGTGTGAGCCTTTAAGTCCCTGCAATAGCTAGCTATCAAGAATAATGTAATAATAAAAAAAATAAGGAGGAGAAAGAAAGCTGAGATTTATTAAGTACTTACAACTTGTCAGGCACTGTTCCAAATGCAGTGTATGAATTATTTAAAGAATCCTAATAGCAACATTAGGGGTAGGTGCTATTATTATTCCTGTTCTATAGATGAAGAAGGCATGGTTCCAAGAATGTAAATATCTTGCCCCAAATCACACAGTTAATAAATGACAGAGGTGGGATTTGATAATCTAAGGAGTGTAGCACTAAACCCAACACGTTCAACCATTACACTACGTAGCATCTAGGCTTGCAGCCTGTCAACATCAGATATGAGAAAATTGATTGAAATAAGGTAAAATATACAAGACCAGCTTAAGTGGCTAGGTCTTCAATTACAGTCTTGCTAGGTCACAATTATCCTTTAAAACAATTCTTTCTGCTCCTTGCTGTAGTCGCACTGTCTAAGGCAGTGGTTCTCAAAGTGTGGTCACAGCAGCATCTGAATCGCTTGGTTGGTTGTTAGAAGTGCAAGTTCTCCAGCTCCTCCCCAGGCCTACTTAATCAGAAACTCTCTGGGTGGGGCTCAGCAATCAGTTCTACCAAGCCCTCCTGTTGATTCTGATGCTTGCTCAAGTTTGAGACTCACTTGTCTAAGGCAAATTTTGGCAGAGATCCTTATCTTGCTGTTGCCTTGGCTCTTGTGCAGAGTTACTCCCTTAATAATACTCTGTAGTGATTTGTAGATCGCCAGCCTGAAGGGGGCTCCACCCATTTATTGCGGGAAAATGTACAGGAACCATGCCTTTTCTGGGCAGATTTTGATACTAAAGATCAAGAAGCTCACACTTCAGAATCTTGCCAATCCCTATGTTACCAAGGACAGAAGACACACAAAATGCTTTCTTCAGAACTATCTGTTGGATGAATCAATAAAATTATCTCTACTTCTCCCTTTCCTGTTCCCACAGACTAAGAGTATAAAGCTGAGGAAATTTGCAAGAATCCACAGTATACTCTATCCCCTTCATGCACACATACACATATCTGAACTGCAAGTGAGACAAAAGATAATGTTTTTAGGTCACTGCCACAGTCCAACAAGGGAAAACAGGAGTCTGGGCAGCTGTCCAGAACCCTGGCATTTGGTCATCACGGCATGGCAGACCATGGCTAATTTATTTGAAGTGCTACAACTTCCCAGAGTAGCAGGTGCTCCCATGTGCAACTGAAGTCACAAAATACTTTACAAGGACTATATAAATTTCTTTATGTTATACTCTTTCAGATAATCAAAACCAGTTTTCCTACTTGTCCTTGTCAGCCTCTCCTTAGTAACACAGACACATCAATTATATGCAGAACAAGCATAGCCTTAATTTTTGAATACATGTTAAAAGTGCATATACAACCATATGCTAATGGAAGATATTATGAAGCTTTAAATATGAATATATTATTATTGTTGTTGTTTTCCTTGGCAAACACTGGACAATTCCATTTCTCCCTTAGTATAGAAATTAGAAGGGAGAATTCAAACATTAAGATAAGATAAATATACAATGTCTAAATATCTTGGTAGGTAACCTTCCAATCTGATTTTCAAATAACCTTCAAGGGACTTTTAAAAATACTCCACATTACAATTATGAAAAAAAAAGTTTGTTTTTTGTAGTAGTCATACAGAGGAATCTATTTTCATATGGCTACTTTAAGTTAACATATAAAAATTTAACATATTTATTTGAGGGAAAAATGTTTGCTTAAGATATTAAGCTCAGCAACTGTGGCATATCATACTGCAACTACTGACAAATCAAGAGAGGGCATAACCTTGAACTTAAAACCCAGCTGAATAGTTATCAAGAACATTTTTTCCACTTTCTACTCTCAGTTCTAATTTTTCAGGCCCTGTGACCTTCAGTAAGTTTCAATTTTTCTCCATCTTTTTTGCTATTAGCTATTCATTATCTTAGTGGACTGATAATGTATTTTTAGAGAGTATAACAAGTTTCCCAATACTTTAAAGTGTAGATATTATTTAAAATGACAACAAAGCATTACTATTTTAATAGATTCTAATTTCATGGTTCTTAAATATTTGAACACGTCCAAATTTTGCCATTGTCCCAACCTAGGTCATAAAACATGAAGACGTATCAACGAAAATGAGTTGCTTTTAAATTTTGATATTTCAACTCTCTGTTAGACATTCACAGAGTTCCGGATATTAACATAGTCACTGTCTACCTATGAGCAGTTTGAAAACACCCAGAGGCATATAGTTTTATTGTAGTTTGTAGGACGTGGAGGAGAAAGCAGGTTCACAACAAATTCTAATTGATGTGAAAATAGGAAAATCTTAAAATAGGGTCAAAATTTTACAGGTAACATTACATTACACTATAAAATTCACAACATGTCTTTCCAGACAAGTGTTCAATTCAGTCCTCAACACTTTTGCCCACAAGGTCTTTTATTAATCAATTCACAAAGCAAATACAAGGGTTCACTCCCTTGTCACCCAAGAAATGTCACAGGGTTCCTGAGTAGCACAGCCCTGTCTTCTGGAGATCCAAAAGTAAAGGAAACTCACTGTGACTAAATAAACTACTATATATTGCCTACAACTGTTCCAACCCAAATCACTTGCATGTAGAATATTCAGTTTAAAACTCATGAAATTTGGTAGAGTAAAATTTCAAATAATTAACGAATGCATTTACCACCTAAACAAATTTTTCTTAAACTTATATGTGTATAATACTCACCCAGGGAATTAACAGTTTTGAAAAACAGTATTTTTAGAGATGAATGGTGGAAGATTTTAAAATTATGATGCCCAGGAAGTGGTATGACATAGAGAAAAAATACTATACTTTGTGGATGACCAGTATATCAAGGATTTTTTTTTAGCACAGTTCTGATTTCAAGGGGTACAGGGAAGGCCTCTTGGGAAAGTGGTGTCTGAGCTATGTTCTAAACATCACTGTTGTACACATACATCAAAACTTGTCAAATTGTATCCTTTAAATATGTGTAATTCATTGTATGTCAGTTATACCTCAAAGCTGTTACCAAAAACAAAAACTCCTTTCTCATCCCAAAGACAAGTTCAAAGGGTAAAACGATCAAACTAATTCAGTTCAACCAGTGTTTACCCAGCTAATCACTAACGTATACCAGACACAAAGCTTAGCCTAGGACACTTGGCTTCAGTGACGGTCACACTGATCACAAACACCACCAGTTTTTTTTGTTATTATTTTACGTATTCTCCTAATAGCATTGGCTTTGGAACCTTACAGGTCTGTGGTATTTATGGTTCTAACACTTCCTTGTGAGTGATATGAGTACTATCTCAGAGCCTGGATTTCCTTATCTATAGAGCGAAGCTAATACAACCTAACAATCCTAGGTAGGGGATATAAGAGCTCAACAAATGGCCATTCTTATCATTTTCACATAATAAATTCAAACATGCACAGGACTATGTCTCTGAATTATTTTCCATAGCATAATGCCCTCAAAGTCCATCCATGTTGTCACAAATGGCAGGATTTTTTTTCTTTTTATGGCTGAGTAACATTACATTTTACATGTGCGTGTGTGTGCGTGTGTGTGTGTATCTCCTGCATTTTCTTTATGCATTCATCTAGTGATGAACACTTAGGTTGTTTTCATATCTTGGCTATTGTAAATAATGTTGCAATGAACATGGGGGTGAAAATATCTTTTTGAGTTAGTGTTTTTGTTTTTTTTCAGGTAAACACCCAGAAGCAGATTTGCTGGATCATACAGTAGTTCTTTTTAAATTTTTTTTAAAGAAGCTCCATACTATTTGACATAATGGCTCCACTAACTTACAATCCTACCGACAGTGCACAAAGGTTCCCTTTCCTCCACATTCTCACCAACACTTGTTTCTTATCTTTTTTGATGACAGCCATTCTAACAAGTGTGAGGTGATAAGGCAAATCTTTACTTGGACAAATTTTGTGAAGAGTATTTTAGATAACTGAAGAAATTCATAAGCTGTAACTAATGTGGAAAATATTGATGTTTCAAAAAATAATACATACCTGAACTGATAATTCACTTACTAGATTTCTTATTATTTTCCTGCCTCAAATCTTTTGTACCATAGAAACTGCAGCATGATTTCTGTTGTTTAAAAAAATGCAGCTTACCCTCTTGTCCTCCTTATAAAGCTGTGGTTCTCAGTCAGGGCTGATTTTGTCTCCCTGGAGCATTTAGCAGCTTCTGGTGGTCACAACTGGAAGGCAGTGCTATTGGTATCTAGTGGGTATAGGCCAGGGAGAAACATCCCGTAATGCACAGGATTGACCCTCACGATAAAGAAGACCTAGCCCAAAATGTCAGTAGTGTCATGACTGAGAAACTCTGCTGTAAAGTGTTTTAAAAACTAAAGGTGTTTTTCATTGTCTCTTAACCTAAAGTATAAGGTAAGTATTTGTGTATTTCTTACCTAGAAAACATGTGGGCAGCCAGATTTCAGGATATAAGGAATGGCAAACATGTTCAGTTTTGCAAGTGTTGCATTTGAGATGCCTATTAAGTAAACCCAGATATATCAAAAGGCAGGTCCTGACTGGAAATTTTAATTTGGGATTTTTTTTTTTTGGGGCAGCGCTGGGTCTTCGTTGCTGCACGCGGGCTTTCTCTAGTTGAGGCGAGCGGGGGCTACTCTTCATTGCAGTGCGTGGGCTTCTCACTGCAGTGGCTTCTCTTGTTGCAGAGCACGGGCTGTAGGCCCGCAGGCTTCAGTAGTTGTGGCTCGCGGGCTCTACAGTGCAGGCTCAGTAGTTGTGGTGCACAGGCTTAGTTGCTCCGCAGCATGTGGGATCTTCCCAGACCAGGGCTCGAACCTGTGTCCCCTGCATTGGCAGGCGGATTCTTAACCACTCTGCCACCAGGGAAGCCCCAAATTTGAAAATTTTTAAGGGTGCACAGAAATTGAATCCATGGGCATGGATGAGAAGGCCTAATCCAAAGAGGAAGCATAAAAAGAGAAAGGAGCCTGAGTCTTCAGGAGCCCTCATTTAATGACTGGATAAAAGAGAATGAGCCCACAAAGGAAAATTAGCGGGACCAGGAGGAATTCAAAGAAATAAGAGAAAATAAGAAAGGTGTGATGTCACGGAAACCAGTATAAGAGATTATCTCAAGAAAGAAAAACGGATTTATAGTGTCAAATGCATCAGGGAGAAAAAGCAAGGAAAGGACAGAAAAGTCCATTTTATTAAGAGACACAGAACTCGTGACCTTTGAGGAGGGCTGTCTTGCTTGAGTGATGGAGGCAAAAGCCAGACTGGAGTGCACCAGGATTAAGTGGCAGCGTGGAACTCGAGACAACTCTTCTAGAAATTCTCCATTGTAAAGGGAAGCAGAGGTTGTAGGGGCATATGTGTGGAATCCAGGTTAACATGGGACAGACCTGAGTGTGTTTAAAGGTTGATGGCAGTGATTTGATTCGAAGCTAGCAGTCCAGTATACAGGGGAGAAAAGGAAAAGTTTATACTGTAAAGTTTCCCTGAAGTTATAAGGGGATAGAATTGAAAAGATATAGAGAGTTTGGCTTTATAGCTGAGGGCAATCACCTCTACCGTAAAAGGAGAGAAGAATCAATAAATATCATTATTGATTGGTTTTCATAGAAGAGATACAAGATTTGTGGCCTATTGTGTAGCAATAAATATTTATTCCTCAAATAAAATAGAATGAGAAGGGGTCAAAAACATGATCTGCTATGATCTGAATGTCTGTGTTCCCCCTAAATTCAGATGTTGAAATCCTAACCACCAAGGTCATGGTATTAGGATGTGGGGCCTTTGGGAGGTGATTAGGTCATGAGGGCGGCATGAATTAAATTAGTGCCCTTATAAAAGAGACCCAGGGAAGCTCCCTTCCCTTCTGCTGTGTGAGGTTATGGTGAAAAGACAGTTATCTAGGAAGCAGGGTTTCACCAGACACCAAATCTGCCAGCACCTTGATCTTGTGCTTCCCAGACTCCAGAGCAGTGAGAAACAAATGCTTGTTGTTCATAAGCCATTCAGTCTATGGTATTTTTTTTTTAATTTTTAAAAATTTATTTATTTTATTTATTTATTTTTGGCTGCATTGGGTCTTCGTTGCTGCACACGGGCTTTCTCTAGTTGCAGCGAGTGGGGGCTACTCCTCATTGCGGTGCGCAGGCTTCTCATTGCTGTGGCTTCTCTTGTTGCAGAGCACGGGCTCTAGGTGCACACACTTCAGTAGTTGTGGCTCGCGGGCTCAGGAGTGTGGCGCATGGGCTTAGCTGCTCTGCAGCATGTGGGATCTTCCTGGACCAGGGCTCGAACCCGGGTCCCCTGCCTCAGCAGGCGGATTCTTAACCACTGCACCACCAGGGAAGCCTCCAGTCTATGGTATTTTGTTATAGTAGCTCGAATGGACTAAGACATTATCTTATCAGTTGTTCAAACCAATCTAATCAGGAATTTCCAGAAGCCAATCATAGGAAATGGCCTGCACCTGCACGCCCCCTAACCTGCTGCCCATGCTGTTCCTTTTACCAAAAATATCCTGTCTACTCCTTGTCCTGTGGAAACCACTCCTTGCACCTTCAGGTGGAAGTGGACGCTCCCTCCTCCACGCTGAGCAGCACACACTATAGTATACACAGTAACGATTTCTTTACCTGTTTAGTTCTTTCGCTAGATTGGGAGCTGTTCTGAGGTGTGGTCGCGGCACGCACGGAACACTAGTGCCCAGTGCCTGTCTCTTGGCAGGTGACCAATAAGTGCTTGCTTAGGAGATGAGATTTCCTTCTTATTTTTCTTATAAATATCTCCCAAATGGAATGCTATCTTGCATTGGCAAAATAGTGAATCTCTAAAATCATACATTGAACTACCAACTCATATTTATATGTACGTACACATATGTGCCTCTGAGAATGACCCCTTAGCTACAGGCTTCTCTATTCTAAACAGCTAAACAGATGGGTTAATCCTGAGTTAATTAGAAAATTCAGTTAAACAGAAATTCTGCTAACTGCAAGCCTGCACTTCATAATCAAGCTAATTAACTGGGTGTTTATTGAATCTTTCTTCCCAGACTGTGGCCTCAGAGAAGGTAGGACATTTTTCTCCATTTTTCCCATTAAATTAAATATAAAATGCATTTGCCAAAAATGCTTATTGAAAAAAATAATTGGACTAGTCTCAAAGTACAACTGGGGAGAAGAAGGGTTGGAACACAAGAATAAGTAGAATCAGGTTTCTAATTCCAAATATCTACTCCCCTCTTTTACTTCTAACATATACGACAAGGTCAAACGTAAGCTTAGGAGAGCAGATATCATATAAGCAATAAATGAAACAGTGGAAGAATTCTTCTTATCCCTGTTTCTTTCAAAAATATAAATCTATGTTTTAAGTGGAAAAAGGCAGTCCAAAGGACAGAATTCAATTTATCAATGGACTCTAGAATTCTATATAAAAAAGGGGTAGCTGTATAAAATTATAAAATAAACTGAACAATAATAAATGACAAGCTCCAAAAGAAGGGTCAACTATAAATCAAATCCTCCACTCTGGAGTAGAAGACACTGGCAATTCAACTCAATGTAATTGATGTAATGCTAATGATATTGCAGTTTTAATCATTAAATGAGAAGTATGAGATTCAAGAAAAGTGTGAGGGCCCTCATCTTATGCTATCTATTGAAGAAATAAGATATCAAATAGTAATACAGAGCAGTTTTATCATTAACTACAAAATTATGAAGTAAAGTTAATAAGAATAGAGTCATTTAGCAATACTGAGTAGGTTACAAGGCTCAAGCCTTTGGTGAAGTCCTGAGGGTACACTGTGGGTTAAACTATCCTGGAAAGTCTTCATGCAAAAATAAATTTGAGGTAGACTGTGATGGCTTTGGTTTTCCCAGTTCATCATTTGTCAAATGACAAATCAAGCTGTACTGTTACCCTTGAATATTTTTTTAATGTGAGCCAATTAAATTAGTATGCACTTTGATTTATTTGTACTGTTCTTTGCAATTTAAATGTTTCTACTTCAAAATGAATTTTACTGTCTTTTGTATGCAACTGCAACCCAAACCTTTAGAATATGCCAGATTTCCCCTGCCATATGGCCTCTCTTTCA
This sequence comes from Balaenoptera musculus, assembly GCF_009873245.2. Lineage (NCBI taxonomy): Eukaryota > Metazoa > Chordata > Mammalia > Artiodactyla > Balaenopteridae > Balaenoptera > Balaenoptera musculus. Next base: position 8,749,311 of record NC_045793.1, read on the forward strand.
TTATTCTCTTCTAAGAATTACATATTTAAGTTTGCCTGTAAAAATTGAAAGCCATCATGAACAAAACAACTGGGCTGTTTCTACCCTTTGACGCAGCTTTAACCTTGCCCTCTTCCTAAAGCCCAGGAAAGATAAAAGCTGGTTGCCTGGAGCCCTCCAGGAAAATGAATCACAGGTAGAGAAGTGCATGTGCCTGCATTTGCGAAGAGTAAAAGCAACCCAGAAAAATGTCTATTTTCTATGAATACTTCTCGTCATATACTTTACTGTGGCTACCATTCACTTCTATGTGTTTTCAGTGTGAATACTATGTACTTCACATACTCCCTGCTATTTTTTCTATTTGTTACCGAGCCAGTAAAATGCCTGATCTCTGACTTAGCGTTCAGTGTCCATAAGGTGCACCTGCTGGTTTTATTTCTATATTTTAGCCCAACTATTGTTTGACTTTCTCAAACTTGTCGTACATTCTCCCCACACAGTCACCTTTGCCTCTGTCCTGATTGGATTCAATTTGTCCATATTTGTTTAGTTTATCTTTGCTCTTAAAAAGAACCCATATTCCATAAAACCTTGCCAGACACTCTCAGTTACAACTAGTTGCTGTCTCCTCTGGGTTGTTTTGGTCACTTGTCACAAACTGCCTTGCATTATATCTATTTGCGATGATTTAATACCACTTATATTTAGAGGATGAGTATAGGATCATTCATCCACTCATTCATTCAATGAAAATTTTCATTTGTCCAATAAAAGTCTGTCATGAGATTTTCCCTGGGCTAGACACTGAAGATAGAGTGGTAAACAAAATAGATTCATTTCCAGACCTCTTAAAATGTAACAAATTAATGAGATGGTAGACATTCTGTGAATTGAAAAAGTTATAAGGGCCTGAGGTATGGGTGCTATGCCTTTGGACACATCATCTTTCTAAACATCTTCTGTTCTGTCCCTCTCATTAAAGAGAGAAAGAGATTCTGTTGGTAGGACTAGATGTGTAGGGCACATTAGAAGAAATTAAAAGTCCTAGGGTGAAAACTGAGGGTGGTATCTGCTCAGTGGAAAGGGGTAGCTAAGCATTTTGACTGAAGCTGATTTGAAGCTTCAAGTCTCTGGGATCCACAGTCAGAGAAGACATGTTGAGAAACTTTATAGTGTTCATACTCAGTGACAAACATTTACTTATATCCATTACAAACACACACCACCACCACTGCCACCACCACCCTAAAAGCATGCAGGTGGGGGCTTCAATTTTTAATACTGGAATCATAAATGATTAAGGCTAAAGCAACTCCATAAAGAATAATGGAAAATAATAAGTATTTATATACACATGAGGTTTCTAATTATTAATGCTTTTAAAAAAACACACCTGGCTTAAAAGTAAAATAGGCACTATTATGCATATATCTTTGTATACTGGGCCTCATTACTGACTGATACAAGACACTGGTCTATAGGCAAAGGAGGTCAGGATAAAATTACCATTTCAGAATTACTAATTTTTCAATCCCTAATCATAAAGTAATGGGAACTGAGATATAACTATATAATATGTCCTTATAAGAATTCTGCAATAAAAGGAGTTCATACCTTAGCATTTGAAGTCAATTGACATTGAAGTTTTTGAGCTATAAAATTATGTTTAATACTGTAATAAATAAAATATGCATTATAAGATGCAGTTGTAAGTATCACGTTAAACCTCTGAGTGTAAGAACAAAATCAAGTAACAAATGATCAAATCAATAGGGAAACATCCTCTCAATCAACAACATTGATAAGACATTCAAACATGAAATTTACACTGATGGGGTTAATTTCATTGACCAATTATCCTTCCCTGGGCATTTGGAACAAGTGGTCAACAGATACAACAGGTGCAAACAGAAGAATTTTTGCCAGAGAGAGATGCAGAAGATAGGCAGTGCCTGCATATTAAATTCCACATGGAAAGTTTTGACAATGGGATGGAGAATGACTAGATGACTGCTTGGTCAGGGCTGATTGTTCAGGTCAGGGAGTGTCTAATAATGTTGATGGAATATTCTGTCTCTGGCTTCTGGGCCTTTTCAGGAGAGTTGAGTGAGCTAGGATAGGAGTTGTCAAAGGTTAGAGGGATCTGGAATTTTGTCATAAGAATTTTTCATAATAATACTTCAACTAATAACAGGAAGCAATTTTCTTTCTTTATGATAATAGTAGAGACTGTAAATAAATGACTAATAATGATACCACAAACACAACTTAAATCATCTCTATTCTCAGGATCTGCTTGCCTAATCCCAACCCTGGACAGTGATTATTTAAAAGCAATAGCCACTGTGTGGAACCAATAAGAAGAATTATAAAGTTTCTGTCACAGTGTAGAAATACTCCTATTAAATATGTATTATTTTCTTCATCTGAAAACAAAAGCAATAATTAATGAAGAAAAACTTCACTTGTAAAGCCTTTGGCTTCTACACTAAACAGGAAGCAAACATCTCATATAAATGTATCACTCTGACTGCTGTGTGGGTCGATTAGGAAGTTACCGCAACAATCCATGCAGTGAATGACTCAGGAGTGGAATTTGCGAAGATGGTAAGAGACAACTGAGTACTGGATATATACTGAGGGGAGAGCCTCTGCTGATAAGTTGGATTTGGGATGTGAGGGGAAGAAGAGTCAAAGATGTAGCATTCCATTCCAAAACAACAGAATACACTTTCTTCTCAAGTGCTCATGGAACATTCTCAAGGATAGATCATATCTTGGGTCAAAACTCAGGCCTTGGTAAATTTAAGAAAACTGAAATCATGTAAAGTATCTTTTCCAACCACAACACTATGAGACTAGATATCAATTACAGGAAAAAAAATCTATAAAAAATACAAACACATGCAGGCTAAACAACACACTACTAAATAACCAAGAGATCACTGAAGAAATCAAAGAAGAAATCAAAGAATATCTAGGAATAAATGACAATGAAAACACGATGACTCAAAACCTACAGGATGCAGCAAAAGCAGTTCTAAGAGGGAAGTGTATAGCAATAAAATCCTACCTCAAGAAACAAGAAACAACTCAAATAAACAAACTAACCTTACAACCAAAGCAATTAAAAAAGGAAGAACAAAGAAACCCCAAAGGTAGCAGAAGGAAAGAAATCATAAAGATCAGATCAGAAATAAATGAAAAAGAAATGAAGGAAACAATAGCAAAGCTCAATAAAACTAAAAGCTGGACAGGGAGATCAGCTCGGTGCTTTGTGACCACCTAGAGGGGTGGGATAAGGAGGTGGGAGGCAGGGAGACGCAAGAAAGAAGAGATATGGAGATATATGTATATGTATAGCTGATTTACTTTGTTATAAAGTAAAAAGTAACACACCATTGTAAAGCAATTATACTCCAATAAAGATGTTATAAAAAAACAAACTAAAAGCTGGTTCTTTGAGAAGATAAACAAAACTGATAAACCATTAGCCAGACTCATCAAGAAAAAAAGGGAGAAGACTCAAATCAACAGAATTAGAAATGAAAAAGGAGAAGTAACAACTGACACTGCAGAAATACAAAGGATCATAAGAGGTTACTATAAGCAAGTAAATGACTATAAAACGGACAATCTGGAAGAAATGGACAAATTCTTAGAAAAGCACAACCTTCTGAGACTGAACCAGGAAGAAATAGAAAATATAAAGACTAATTACAAGCACTGAAATTGAAACTCTGATTAAAAATCTTCCAACAAACAAAAGCCCAGGACCAGATGTCTTCACTGGTGAATTCTATCAAACATTTAGAGAAGCGCTAACACTCATCTTTCTCAAACTCTTCCAAAATATAGCAGAGGGAGGAACACTCCCAAACTGATTCTATGAGGCCACAATCATCCTGACACCAAAACCAGACAAAGATGTCACAAAAAAAGAAAACTACAGGCCAATATCACTGATGAACACAGATGCAAAAATCCTCCACAAAATACTAGCAAACAGAATCCAACAGCACATTAAAAGGATCATACACCATGATCAAGTGGGGTTTATCCCAGGAATGCAAGGATTCTTCAATATACACAAATCAATTGATGTGACACAACATATTAACAAGCTGAAGGAGAAAAACCATATGATCATCTCAATAGATGCAGAAAAAGCTTCTGACAAAATTCAACACCCATTTATGATAAAAACCCTCCAGACAGTAGGCATAGAGGGAACTTACCTTAACATAATAAAAGCCATATATGACAAACCCACAGCCAACATCATTCTCAATGGTGAAAAACTGAAACCATTTCCACTAAGATCAGGAACAAGACAAGGTTGCCCACTCTCACCACTATTATTCAACATAGTTTTGGAAGTTTTAGCCACAGCAATCAGAGAAGAAAAGAAATAAAAGGAATCCAAATCGGAAAACAAGAAGTAAAGCTGTCCCTGTTTGCAGATGACGTGATACTATACACAGAGAATCCTAAAGATACTACCAGAAAACTACTAGAGCTAGTCAATGAATTTGCTAAAGTAGCAGGATACAAAATTAATGCACAGAAATCTCTTGCATTCCTATACACTAATGATAAAAAATCTGAAAGAGAAATTAAGGAAACACTCCCATTTACCATTGCAACAAAAAGAATAAAATACCTAGGAATAAACCTACCAAAGGAGACAAAAGACCTGTATGCAGAAAACTATAAGACGTTGATGAAAGAAATTAAAGATGGTAAAAACAGATGGCAAAATAAACCATGTTCTTGGATTGGAAGAATCAACATTGTGAACATGACTATACTACTCAAAGCAACCTACAGATTCAATGCAATCCCTATCAAACTACCAATGGCATTTTTCACAGAACTAGAACAAAAAGTTGCACAATTTGTAATGGAAACACAAAAGACTCCGAATAGCTGAACCAATCTTGAGAAAAAAAAAACAGAGCTGGAGGAATCAGGCTCCCTGATTTCAGACTATACTACAAAGCTACAGTAATCAAGACAGTATGGTACTGGCACAAAAACAGAAATATAGATCAATGGAACAGGATAGAAAGCCCAGAGATAAACCCACACACATATGGTCACCTTATCTTTGATAAAGGAGGCAAGAATATACAATGGAGAAAAGACAGCCGCTTCAATAAGTGGTGCTGGGAAAACTGGACAGCTACGTGTAAAATAATGAAATTAGAACAGCCCCTAACACCATACACAAAAATAAACTCAAAATGGATTAAAGACCTAAATATAAGGCCAGACACTATAAAACTCTTAGAGGAAAACATAGGCAGAACACCCTATGACATAAATCACAGCAAGATCCTTTTTGACCCAGCTCCTAGAGAAATGGAAATAAAAACAAAAATAAACAAATGAGACTTAAAAGCTTTTGCACAGCAAAGGAAACCATAAACAAGATGAAAAGACAACCCTCAGAATGGGAGAAACTATTTGCAAACGAAGCAACTGACGAAGGGTTAATCTCCAAAATATACAAGCAGCTCACACAGCTCAATATCAAAAAAACAAACAACCCAATCCAAAAATGGACAGAAGACCTAAACAGACATTTCTCCAAAGAAGATATACAGATTGCCAACAAACAAATGAAAGGATGCTCAACATCACTGATTAGAGAAATGCAAATCAAAACTACAATGAGGTATCACCTCACACCAATTGAATGGCCACCATCAAAAAATCTACAAACAATAAATGCTGGAGAGGGTGTGGAGAAAAGGGAACCCTCTTGCACTGTTGGTGGGAATATAAATTGATACAGCCACTATGGAGAAGAGTATGGAGGTTCCTTAAAAAACTAAAAATAGAACTACCATATTACCCAGCAATCCCACTACTGGGCCTATACCCTGAGAAGACCGTAATTCAAAAAGAGTCATGTAGCACAGTATTCACTGCAGCTCTATTCACAATAGCCAGGACATGTAAGCAACCTAAGTGTCCATAAACAGATGAATGGATAAAGAAGATGTGGCACATATATACAGTGGAATATTACTCAGCCATAAAAAGAAACGAAATTGAGTTATTTGTAGTGAGGTGGATGGACCTAGAATCTGTCATACAGAGTGAAGTAAGTCAGAAAGAAAAACTAATGCCACATGCTAACACATATATATAGAATCTTAAAAAAAACAAAAAAACAAAAAACCATGGTTCTGAAGAACCTAGGGGCAGCACAGGAATAAAGATGCAGACCTAGAGAATGGACTTGAGGACACAGGGAGGGGGAAGGGTAAGCTGGGAAGAAGTGAGAGAGTGGCATGGACATATATACACTACCAAATGTAAAATAGATAGATAGTGGGAAGCAGCCACATAGCACAGGGAGATCAGCTCGGTGTTCTGTGTCCACGTAGAGGGGTGGGATAGGGAGGCTGGGAGGCAGACCCAAGAGGGAGGAGATATGGGGATATATGTATATGTATAGCCGATTCACTTTGTTATAAAGCAGAAACTCACACACCCTTGTAAAGCAATTATACTCCAATAAAGATGTTAAAAAAAAAAAAAAAGATGTAGCTAAGGTTTTTGACCAGAGCAAATAGATGAATACAGCTGACACTTAGATGGAGAAAACTGAGGGAGGGACATTTGTTTTGTTGTTGTTGTTGTATTTTGGTTTTTTTTAATAATAACTTTATCTACTTATTTATTTTAATTGAATTATAGATTAGTTACAATGTTGTGTTAGTTTCAGGTGTACAGCAAAGTGATTCAGTTATACATACATATATATTTTTTCAAATTCTTTTCCCTTAAAGGTTATTACAAAATATTGAGTTACCTGTGCTATACAGTAGGTCCTTGGTGGTTATCTATTTTATATATAGTAGTGAGGGAGGGACAAATTAGGAGTTTGGGGACTTTTTTTTTTTTTTTTTTTTTAAAGAAATTCACGTTCTTTTATTTATTTATTTATGACTGTGTTGAGTCTTCGTTTCTGTGTGAGGGCTTTCTCTAGTTGCGGCAAGTGGGGACCACTCTTCATCGCGGTGCGCGGGCCTCTCACCATCGCGGCCTCTCTTGTTGCGGAGCACAGGCTCCAGACGCGCAGGCTCAGTAATTGTGGCTCACGGGCCCAGTTGCTCCGTGGCATGTGGGATCTTCCCAGACCAGGGCTCGAACCCGTGTCCCCTGCATTGGCAGGCAGATTCTCAACCACTGTGCCACCAGGGAAGCCCTGGGGACTTTTTTTTTGATGGACAGTGGTTTTGAACACAAAGGGTTTGAGATGCCCATTAGACTGTGATGACTGTGGATTGGCAGTTGGGTTTGAGGCTCAATAGAGAGGAGCCTCTCTATTGAGCTAGAGATAGAGCTAGAGATATAAATCTGTGAGTCCTGAGCATATAGGTGGAAGATCTCCCAAAGAGCAGGTGTAGAAAGAAAAAAGGTCCAAACCCTGTAACCTGGGGCTCCCACTGTTTACATATGACAAAAATGAGGAAGAACTTAAATATGAAGGAGTAGAAGGATGAGAAGAAAGAGAGAAACACCACGTGAACACCAAGAAAATGTTTTAAGAAAGAGGGAATGGTCTGTGTCTAATGCTGATGGTTAGTCAAGAAGAGGACTGAGAATTCCTCACTGGATTTAGCAACATGAAGACTGCTGGTGAGTCGACAAGAACGGTTCTGCTGTGGATGAAAGCCTTTTGGAATAGGTTCAAGAAAGAATGAGACAAAAGAAAGTGAAGGCCACAATGATGACTAATTTAAAAGGGACCAAAGAAATCAGCTGGTATTTTTAATGAATGGGGAAACATAATTAGCTGAAAGGAAAGAGAACAGGTTGGAAGTGAGAAGATGGAATGAAATGGAAGGAAGCAGGGTTGCAGCCCCAGGGTCTCACTTGAGTCAGTGGCCATGAACTTAAAGTAAGACCCATCAGGATAGTTGTGCAGTTTTCCCAGCCACATCCCTCCCCCCTGGGGAGATACAAAGCACATGGAAACCTACACTTCACCAGCACTAGCATTTTTCTGAGGAAGTATAATGAAAAGAGAAAGGAGCAAAGAAACTGAGGATGATTATAAGGGAGTCATTATAATGCTCAGACACAGAACTGAAAGTGGGTGGAAGGGAAGTGAGGGCGTGAGTGAAGAAAGTGTAGGAAAAATGTATTTGTTATGGTTGATTTAGGGAACTAGAGATAAGGAACAGAAAAATGGTGGAGTGGTTGTAGTTAATGATCATGTTGAGGTCCAGGGGATGACCCTGGAAGTCAGCGGCTATAACACATTGGAGGAGGAGAGAAGGTCCAATAATTGGGACAGATAGAGCTTTGAAAGCTCCAAAGAACATGACAGGGGAGTTATTGGAGCATGTGGCAGTGGTCCAGGTATTGAATCTGCAAAGATGAAGAGGTAATGGGCCAAGAGTCTGTAAATATCCACAGTAAGAAAAGGTAGAACGTGATATAATTAGCTTTATCCTGGGGCAGTGGAGGAGGGAGGTGTAGGGAATTGCTTATTCAACAAACATACACACAATGGAAGACATGATTTTGGAACCACTTCAAAAGATGTAAGTAGTATGTGCTCTATAATTAAGATTATTAAAGGTATGGTCATTATATTAAACATTTTAACTGGATTTTTCTTGGGCATATAAATTACTGCTTTGCTGATTCCATGATCTCTGTGACAAAAATCAGACTCGCTAGGCTAACTTAATTAAGAGACTCCTGGAAATTAAATTCCATCACTTACGTGACAATCACAGGCATTTCACAAAAAATCTAGTTTAGGGAGTTGGGAAAAGGATCTGAAGGGTGGTCATAGTGTGCCTTTTATTTTTCATTACATGTCTTACAATTAGAAGAGGTCATTAGTCCAAAAATCTACATATCTCAGCCTGTCACACAGGACACTCAGAGCGTGATGGTGACTTGCCTGTAAAGCCTTAGCAACACCTATTCAGCTCAACCTAAGCACCTGTTTGTAGTCCATGACTGGTAAGAAAAGTAGCTCAATTGATCCTAATCTACAAACGATTTCTAACAAAGAGCTGAAATATGACTTTTTTTTCTTCTTAGCAAACTCATATACAGACAAGTCCCATGTAAAAATTGACCATTAGATATTTACAATTGGGGCACTTTGTTCCAAAGCAATAGTCACAAAGTATTCTGTGAGTTTATAAAAATATGTTCAAGTATTTAAAGTGTTTTGGGAAACTACATTTACTTCGAATATGATGTTACAGGAAGTAATTCTGGTGTGTTTCCACGTACATTTCTGTGAACTAAAAATTGATCCTCTATGTGAAGAAGGTATCCCACATTTAAGTACAAGTAACTTTACTAATTATCTGTGACTATTTTCTGCTTAGATGGGGGTAATTATTAGTGATCCTGCTGAACCATCCCTTTAGCTTGTGTGATGTCTTAGTTAAAGAGACTGCATCTGCCAGGGTCTAAATGGTCTATACATCCCAGAAATGATGTTTATATTGGTATATTTATCCATGATTTATTTTTTAATAGTTTTAAATAGAAGGATAGGTGATGCAACTATATTTTGAATGGATAGAAATGCTGATAATCCTCCAATGTAACCTTTCTGTATAGAAAAGAAACTGTGATGTCTATCATCTATAAACATTTCTCTATAAAATTGTATCACACCAATATATCCTATTTCTCTAATTTCAATATTTTTGTACACACATAGATGAGTTACTAATAGAAACAGGCTTATTAGAAAATCTTCTCAGTGGAAATGAACTTTTAAAATAACATCTTAAATGATACTAAACACTACTTTTCAAAACACCGACTCAGGTGTTAGCTGCTAAACCTACAATGAGCCAGTAATAGCTTAATTCAAACCAGTGATAAAATACAATTCCTAAAGGTCAAAACCAAACTCTTTGAGTAGAGATTCCACCTGTGGTCCTTTTCATTGTATTTCTATACTGCAGGGATAGGCTTTTCTGGTGCAGCTTGCATTAAAATTATTTTCAGTGATGATTTTCTTCTGATCCTCTGTTGGAGATGAACCAAGAAAACACTCGATAACCTCCCTCTTTGTCATGAATTTTGTATTCTCAGAGGACTAGATGACAAATATTGACACAGTTTTACAGTACTCATGTACAAATCCATGTCTGCAGCTGATTTTTGCAGTTAGGATTTTTGGTTGCTCTCAGAAATTGTTCATAATATAATATTTATTAGTGCAGAGTAAAATTAATAATGAATATTTACTAGTGTCAATCATACACAATGTAAACTATTTAGAAAACTAATACAATATTAACATTTCATAATCCCTTTTAAAACGTATCAATTTAAATAACTATTTTGAAGGGGGTAACTTTCAAACATTCATTCGTGCATCCTTGCTGCCAAAGATGACCTGTGGCAGAATGTGACAAAATGAGTTTACACACATGAACATCCTTCATTGCAGCGTTATCCACAGTGGTCAAGATATGGAAACAACCTACGTGTATGTCCACAGATGAATGGATAAAGAAAATATGATAAATATATATCTATATCACAAATATATATATCAAATATATATACATACATACACACTCGTACACATACACACAGTGGAATATTATTAATTCTTTAAAAAGAAGGAAATCTTGCCATTTGTGACAACCTGCAGGGCATTATACTAGGTGAAATAAGCCAGACAGAGAAAGACCAATACTGTATGGTATCACTTACATGTGGAATCTAGAAAAAATAAAATTAAAGTCAAACTTTTAGAAACAGAGTGAAATGTTGGTTGCCAGAGGTTGGAGGGCGGGGGAAACCAGAAGATGTTGGTCAAAGGGTACAAACTTTCAGTTATAAGATGAATAAGTTCTAAAGATCCTACACAGCATGGTGACTATAGTTAATAATTCTGTATTGTATACTTGAAGTTTGCTAAGAGAATAGATCTTAAGCATTTCCATACACACAAGAAAGACAATAATGTGAGGTGATGAATATGTTAATTAACTTAATTGTGGGTACCCTTTCACAATGTATATGTATATCAAATCATCACATTGTACACTTTAAATATAATAAATTTTATTTGTCAATTATACCTCAATAAGGATGGGGAAAAAAACATGAAGATCTTGAGCTGTATACAAATAAATACTACAGTTTCTCTTCTGGCCCTCTAGAAATATTGTTGAATGAAAAAATTAATTCTCTGGGAAAATTCAGGGAGCAATGTTGATCACATCCTATTTCTAACTTTATTTTGCTCTTCTGTTTTATTCCTCTTGACAACACTGCAATATTTAGTGAAAAGAATTCAGCTTAATATCAAAAATTGTGGTGTTCAATATGTACTTTGGTTATTTCATTTTCAGAACACAAAAGAATACTTTTTTAAAATTATACTTAACACTTTAGAATGACTTGGCACTGCTGGAGGCTTTTTTTTTTTATAGCACCTCAATAGAGATGACATTTTGACATAGAGTCCTCTCATTATACTGGAATTAAATAGTAAGTGCAGATTATTGCTTTGATTCCTAGCAATATGTACTTGGTGAATGGTGTAATTTATAATTTTAGGCAAATGTATGCCATTAGCAAGTTCAGTTTTTTTCCCCTTGTCCCAAAATTTAACATTGAGATTATTCACAAACGTTAATCTGTACCCTTTTGTATCTTGTAGAACCTCTGCTTCTCAGGTTCCTTTGATAAGATGACTGGGTAGGAAAGGAAAACTGACTCCTTTTGTCAGTTTTTTACCCGCCACAGCAAGTGGCAAAGCAAAGACTCAAGAGAGAGCTCATGGCACTGGATTAGAGAATTTTGGAGGGACCATAACTAATGACTCTTCTAGGGCTCCAACTCTGGATACATCCTACAGGTTCGTGTGCTTCCTGGCTCACATCTGAGCCCAGATCAAGAAGAATTCTCTCTAAATTTGCCACAGCAATGTTGGTTATATACTAAACCAATACCCACAAAAATGCTGGTAAACAGTCCAACAGGGAACCCCAGCTGTGTATGTTGGCTAATCCCGTATTTCCAACAAATATAATAAAGCTTCCAAGAAACTTCAAGCCAAATTTCAAGCTCAAGCACAGGAAATATATTAACTTCTGCCTTCTCTTTTTCCCTTGGCCCCAGTTTTCAATCTTAATTGGAAATAGGCAGTTTATAAGTAAAGTCATTAAATAAAAATGTCATCCTGCCAGACAGTGTGTTACGATGTAGAACACAGAACTCAGGGCTTTGTTTTTGTTCGTGTTTCTCGCTTTTTTAAATATTCCTACCAAACATCAAGAAAAAAATTTCTCCCATAACCCTGGCCAGTTGTCTGCATCTATGTGGCAGAATATAGGCCCCACACAGATGAATGCCGCCAGAAGCAGCGGCAGGGGTAGAGAGGGGTTGTCAAGCGGCAAGCAGGGCACTCCTGTGGCACCACACTGAAGTTTGAAAGCTTCTCCAGTCAAGCCCTAAGGAATTTTCCTGCAGGCTAGAAGATGGCAAGACAGGCAGGGGGCAGAGTGAAGACAGGACGGCAGGAATCCTCTTCTCTGGGAAATAAACACTCACCCTGAATCTGTTTATTTGAATGACTATTTATTGACTTGCTCACATGTCTCATATGGTGGTTACAGATTCAATGTTTGGAAACTGCTGGAGTTTTTTTGTAACACTGGTGTCGAAGGGAATGTTTCTTCATAGGCTAAATATGTTTTTTTTTTTGGAAACATGCTTTGAACCATAGCATTTCAAAGTCCATTTAATAACGAGTACTTTCACCAGAAGGTTTAGCAGAAATTTGATTCTCTATTAGACACAGCAGGCATGAAAGCAAAGGGAGAAGGATGTGCTTTAGACGCCATTCCTCAAAGAGAATAAAGCTGGCGCCCCCAGATTGGAGGCATTGCCTGAAGCTTTACTTACCTTTAGATGTCATCCTAACTTGTAATGAAGTGAAATGTTGGTGATTTGTCCCACTTTATTTTCTAGAGAAAGTAACTTGTGTTCTTTGAATAAGTCTAACCGTTTATTAACAGACGACATTAAAAAAGTGCATTTACCAGTCAATTGTTTGAAATTCAGACTACTTTTTCCCTTTGAGTATAAAAATACGCTATAAATAGACTTGTTTCCCAGGCCAGCCCACAAAGCCTAATCCTAATTATCAGCCACTGCTCCTAATTTTTAGACTACTGTTACTATGGGGAAGTGCATTTGTAATTTTATATTAGGGCTTTAGGAGAATATTTTCCCATTTGGTGATGGCCCCTCAAATAACAAGCCATGTCAGATGGACAAGGGGAGATTTTCTTGGAAACATCTGACTTTATTAGCTCACTGTGTATCTATGTCTATTTAAGAAAAGGGATACTCCAGGTCGTATGTTCTGAATTGGAGAATAAAGGTTAATTTCAGAAGTCAGAACCAGAACTTTCCCAGTGTTATTAATCATTCTTTTTTTTAATTAATTAATTAATTTATTTTTGGCTGTGTTTGGTCTTCGTTGCCGTGCAGGGGCTTTCTCTAGTTGCAGCAAGGCGGCTACTCTTCGCTGCGGTGCGCAGGCTTCTCATTGCGGTGGCTTCTCTTGTTGTGGAGCATGGGCTCTAAGCACGCGGGCTTCAGTAGCTGTGGCGCACAGGCTTAGGTGCTCCGCGGCATGTGGAGTCTTCCCGGACCAGGGCTCGAACCTGTGTCCCCTGCACTGGCAGGCGGATTCTTAACCACTGTGCCATCAGAGAAGTCCCTATTAATCATTCTTTAATGGAGCATTCATACATCAGGAATCTCCCGTTCAGTAAAAGATGTGCTTTCTCCTTTGATCAAAGGAAGAGCACCAAAAATCAAATCTTCTGATTTCCTACTAATGGAAATTTCATTGTGGAAATCATCAGGATGGGGTATTGGAGGAAAAGTATTAGTTTTAGAAAATAAATACCATAGAATTATGTCTTCCATCACCTTGTGAAATTGTGGGTATAGAAATGTAATTATTATGCAGTTATAAGTGACTTCTATAGAACAAAGGAAAGAAACTAGCTAGAGCAACATGAATTAACTCTTATTTCACTATGTTAACTAACTGACTTCTCTTATTCATCAAACCAATTTGATAGCAAACATTTCATAATAATTGTACTGACTTTTATGCAAATTTTAAATGGTACCCTTAAAAAATTCTTTCCCTCGATTTTAATTAATCTTGAATATTTAATATGCTTTTGCATAACTTAAGCAAAGGCTTCTTTTTTTCTTGCCTAGGGCTCCTTGAACTTCAATTAGTATGCATCATATCTTAAAATTTTGGTGTTGCTTTTAAGGAGCAATAATTTTGATCCATTTAAACTCACCATCATCAGATACAGTTTCCATATAATAATAATAATTACATTTCAAAAGGAAAGAATAAAAATGAGAAAAAGGAGGGAAGTTTTTCAAACTTCAACTTTTTCTTTGTAGGTGTTCTCTAAAACGTAAAAGGTGAGTTATAGTATTTCTAAGTATTTCTATAGTGTGTTTGCGATACATATCAGCAATTCAGGTGTTACAGTAAAAAAGCAAGGATTATTGGGATTGACATATATATACACTACTATGTATGAAATAGATAACTAATGAGAATCTACTGTATAGCACAGGAAACTCTACACAATGCTCTGTGGTGACCTAAATGGGAAGGAAATCTAAAAACGAGGGGATATATGTATATGTATAACTGATTCACTTTGCTGTACAGCAGAAACTAACACAATGTTGTAAATCAACTATACTCCAATAAAAATTAATAAAAAAGCAAGGATTATAAGTAATATAGAGTATGAAATTATATCTTTATAGATGCCCCCAATACCTGTCCTACTTGTGCTCTCCTGGAAGGAAAACTGACACAGCTCTTCTGAGGGGATCCAGCCCCCCAGTCAGCCCCCGTCACTGGCTCCTACTGGGCACCTGACTTAGGAGCAGCCAAAGATTTATAGCAACTTATGACTAGAGCCTGGTGAAACAAGATAAATTGAGCCAACATATTATATTTCCTTTCTAGAATTTGAAGAAATATGACAATAATTGGCCAGCTAGCCATGGTAGCTGAAAAAAAGGTCATAATACGGGGCACTGTGAACACTGCAGTTGCATTAGTTTGGATGTAGGGCCAAATACGGGGCACTGTGAACACTGCAGTTGCATTAGTTTGGATGTAGGGCCAAATACGGGGCACTGTGAACACTGCAGTTGCATTAGTTTGGATGGTTTCAGTTGTAAATAACAGAAAACAGCACTGGATCTGCCTTCACAAAAAAGGAAATCAGTTGGTCCAAATAAATGAAAAGTATGGGGTTGGGTGTAGGCATGATCAAGAGGCTCAAGAAAGTTAGCCAGATTCCGGCTTGTTTGTCCTTCCAAGGGCTCTCTCTCCACTTTGTCTTTCACCTAAGGCTGCCCCACCCATCATTCCAGAAGGTTTCCAGGATGGCTGGCCACGCATTGCTGTAAAGTAGCCTCAGTAACCACGGGTTAAGATTTTTTTTTTTAATACATTTATTTACTTACTTATTTATTTATTTATTTTTGGCCGTGTTGGGTCTTTGCTGCTGCTCGCAGGCTTTCTCTAGTTGCGGCGAGCGGGGGCTGCTCTTCATTGTGGTGCGTGGGCTTCTCATTGTGGTGGCTTCTCTTGTTGCGGAGCACGGGCTCTAAGCACGCGGGCTTCAGTAGTTGTGGCACATGGGCTCAGTAGTTGTGGCTCGTGGGCTCTAGAGCGCAGGCTCAGTAGTTGTGGTGCATGGGCTTAGTTGCTCTGCGGCATGTGGGATCTTCCCGGACCAGGGCACGAACCCGTGTCCCCTGCATTGGCAGGCGAATTCTTAACCACTGTGCCACCGGAGAAGCCCACAGGTTGAAATATTGATTGTACCTGAAGACAGATAAGCTTCCTTGAACCCAAACAGAAACCAGGAGGTGTTGAAAGGGATAGGGTAGGGGCAGCCCACAAGAAATCGGCTGCTGACCAAGCAAGCGATGTGTACCCATCACAGAACTTACAAGAGTACAAGAACTATAAGCAGAGCGATCCAGCTGGTTTACGGATTAAAGGGGAAAAAAAATGAGGGCTCAAGTATGTAAATGCAGAGCGTTTTGGGTGAAGAACTTGTGCCTTTTAAACTGTCTTGAACTAAGAACTCCCTCTGGTTCCAGTCACGGCAGGATCCACACCTGTCAGGTAAGGTTGACCATGCATCTCAGCTTGTTCAGCAGAGGACCCGTTCATACCTGTTACACTCCTTTCTTTCTCAAAAGTGCCCCAGTTTTCTGGCAAATTATATGGTCATCATACTGTGATGGCACCTACTTCGGAATTTCCACACATTTTCCCCTCATCATTTCATGCATAGCTTTATAATAAGTTGGCTTTACATGGATTCGTTTGAGTTTGTCTCTGTAGAAGGCATATCTACAATATCAGGAGGAAATTCCAAGATAAGTGGGAAGCCAGGCAGCACCTTCTACTAAGGAGGACTGGGGTGGGAGAGCAAGCATGAGGGTCCTGCAAGAAATGTCAGCACAGCCAATTGGATGCTCCCAACTGAAACTAAAATTTGGCAGGGGCACGCAAAGATACAGGGTCACAGAGGATATCTGGGGGGCTGAGGGAGTCTGGAACATTGTGTTCTGGTGAGAGGTAAAAGACCTTGGCTTCTCTTTACCCATCTTGGTTCTGCCTTTCATCAATTCTGAGCTAGAGAATGATGTTTCTTAAATTCAGCAGAGTTTTTACTTTATTTACTTATTTATTTTTGCTAGTTTGTTTATAACCAAGAAACTGACTTGTATAGTTCCCTGCTATGAATGGGCCAAATTAACTCACAGTTGCTGAGAGAGAATCTAGGAATGAGTCAGGCAATAAGTTTGGAGAAACTATCATAAATTTAGATATTGTGTTATAGTATGTTGTTTGTATCCTTTCTATACATAGAAACAGACAGTGATTTATTAAAAAACAACTTTCTGTTTTCCTTTCTAATAGTAATGTAAGTCATGGAAGGAACTCTAAAGAGAACAGGTGATACAGGTGAGAAACAAAGTTTTGAGAGAACGCTCATTATTTCCTGTGGTGCTCCAAGCACTGTGCCATGCTATCTCATGTGATATCATTTCTACATCATCTGCTTTAATTTATTTTCCCTGCAAAGGGTGGAGAAAATAGGCTTCTTCCTTTGATAAGCCACAACACTTCAAAGGCCCATAACACCAGTGTCCCTTCTCATCACCTGAGCTGCGTTTTCCTCACATCTGTGAGCCAAGGTGCAGAGGCTAGGTCTCTGGTACACTCCAGGCACAGAGGCTAGGTCTCTGGTACACTCCAGGCGCAGAGGCTAGGTCTCTGGTACACTCCAGGCGCAGAGGCTAGGTCTCTGGTACACTCCAGGCGCAGAGGCTAGGTCTCTGGTACACTCCAGGCGCAGAGGCTAGGTCTCTGGTACACTCCAGGCGCAGAGGCTAGGTCTCTGGTACACTCCAGGCGCAGAGGCTAGGTCTCTGGTACACTCCAGGCGCAGAGGCTAGGTCTCTGGTACACTCCAGGCGCAGAGGCTAGGTCTCTGGTACACTCCAGGCGCAGAGGCTAGGTCTCTGGTACACTCCAGGCGCAGAGGCTAGGTCTCTGGTACACTCCAGGCGCAGAGGCTAGGTCTCTGGTACACTCCAGGCGCAGAGGCTAGGTCTCTGGTACACTCCAGGCGCAGAGGCTAGGTCTCTGGTACACTCCAGGTGTGGCCCATGGACCAGGGGCATCAGCATCACCTTAGAGCTTGTTAGAAACGTAGGAGCTCCGTCCTCACTACAGACCCACTGAATAGAATCTATCTTTTCACAAGATGCCAGGTGATTCACATGCACATACAAGATTGAGACGTCCTGGACTAAAACATTCCGTCTCCAAAAAAAACTGTTTTTGGTCATACTCCTCTCTGCACCCCATGTTCACCTTGCACATCATGAGCTTGCATCTCCAGCCAACCCCTTTATCACCCATCCCTGTTATTGAAAGTACTCCTCTCGGCAAGATATTTACCCTGTAAATAACTTTTGGACTCTTAATTTTTATTCTGATCCATATCAGCCGTGCTACAGTGTTTCCACCTACCCGTCCAGGGCTTTTTTATGAAGTCCTCTCCTAGGGAACTGTTGTTGTATTTAAACAAACTCCTTTTGACCTTGAACATTTTTCTCCAACACTTCTGTACATTCATAACTACAAAATCTAGTTTCTCCATTAAGAAAACATTCTACAGTAAACTTGTCAATAGAAACCAGTCATTTCCTTTTCTACTCAACTCATTATTAAGAGAGAAGAGTTTACAACATTCCATAATTCTAAACCATTATTTTTAAATATTTTCAATAAACTCTTTTCCTGTGTACCCACTTGTAGGATTTTCTGACCACTGACTCAAAGAGGATGGGTAGGGAAAAGAGAAGCAGATGAGTTTTAAGAATGAAGGAGTTGAAGTGGGCTTTCCTTCAAATGGGTAAAATCTGATGACTCAATTCCTCTGGGCTATATAAAGTTAAAAACAAGCCATGGGGCTTCCCTGGTGGCGCAGTGGTTGAGAATCTGCCTGCCAATGCAGGGGACATGGATTCGAGCCCTGGTCTGGGAAGATCCCACGTGCCGTGGAGCAGCTGGGTCCGTGAGCCACAATTACTGAGCCTGCGCGTCTGGAGCCTGTGCTCCGCAACAAGAGAGGCCGCGATAGTGAGAGGCCCGCGCACGGCGATGACGAGTGGCCCCCACTTGCCACAACTAGAGAAAGCCCTCGCACAGAAACGAAGACCCAACACAGCCATAAATAAATAAATAAATAACAAATACTTTAAGGAAAAAAAAAAAAAAAGCCATGGGTATATTCCAAAAAGTTAATGGTTTTTCTGACCTATGGACTATAGCACACGTTCTCAGGATGTTTTTTTTCAGACATTCTGAGAATTTGGGTCAACTCCCTGTTTCAGCCATGTCCCATGCCTTAGTTTAAATTGTCCATTTTCCCAAGACAGGTTTCTCCCTTATCATCTGATGCTAGCTTTTTTTGCCCTTGAAGGACCAGTTTTAATCCCGTATCTTCCAAATGCATTGCTGAATTCCTCCACTTGGAATTATTCTTTTCCTTCTTTGTACTTTTATAGCCTTTTTGTGTGTGTGCTACTATTGTACTCATTCATTCATTACACACCCAAAAAATATGTATTTAGGGCATATTGCATGTCAGGCACTTTGTTAGGCACCGCAGTCAAGTGGGGAGCAAGCTCAGGTCTGTATCCCATTCTTACGAAGCTTAAAGTCTATAAGAGGAGATAGAGATGTAAACACAGTCTTGAATGTGTGATTATAAAGAAGTTTAAAAGAATTTGGCCCAGTCATAGAAGGTCTGGGATGGCTTCTCTGAGGAAGTTATCTTTGAATTGATCTGAAGGATAAGAAGGCAGAGGAGAGGTGATGAGAGTTGGGGGTAGAGCAACTCCAGACCCACAGCACAGTGCAGGCAAGGGCCACTGAGGGCACACTCCAGGCACTGACCATAGGCAGTGTGGCAGGGGGTGTGGAAAATGATGTAAGGTGGAGCTGGAGCAGAAGCATAAGAACTAGAGTTTATAACCACCTCTGCCATTCTATTATAAAATCATTGGCGATCGATACGTATCTACAGATCCACACATAAAATTCCTGAAGTATCTTACTCATCCTTGAATGCCCCAAAATGCCTATCATCTTAGACTCAAGATTGATAAATATATTTATTTTTCAGTAGTTGGAGGAAAAATATAAAATATACATATAGTTGAATAATTATATAAATGCTGCATCAATTTTTTTATGGAAGCATAATTTTTTAATTAAAAAAGCTTTCTGAAATATCGACTGGGCTATCAACTGCTATTTGTCTCTCTAATTACAAATTTTCTTCTTCTATCTCAGTAACAAACTCCCAAGTTTTAGTAAGCACATTACCACCTAGAATAAGAGAATAATTCCCAGTCTATCTTGCAATTCACTGCAGTTTTGAATAAATCTGGCCAATGAACTGTAAGTGAAAGGGTTGCATGAAACTTCTCCGAATACTAATTAAAAGAGGAGGTGGGCCCTCCTACTTTCTTCAGGAGAAGCAGATGAAATGCATGGAGTTCTAGCAGTCATTTTGTGACTGGAAGAATGGAAATCATGAGCTAAGGAAATTAAAGCAGAATGGTAGAGTCTGGATCTCTGGTTGCTTTTAGGACTTATCATACAAGCTTTGAATTATCTGTTTCAGAAACCTTACATGTGCAACTTAAAATTTCAGATTTGTCTAAGAAACTGTAGTTGATAGGATCCAGCAAATCCACTTCTGGGTATTTATCTGAAGAAAACACTAACTCAAAAAGATATCTGCACCCCCATGTCCATTGCAGCATTATTTACAATAACCAAGACATGGAAACAACCTAAGTCCGCCAATGAATGAATGGATAAAGAAAATGTGTGATATATATACACAATGGAATAGTATTCAGCCATAAAAAAGAACAAAATCTTACCATTTTCAACAACATGGATGGACCTTGAGGGCATTATGCTAAGTGAAATAAGTCAGACAGAGAAAGGCAAATACCGTATGATCTCACTTATATGTGGAATTTAAAACAAAACAAAAGAAAAGCCAGAGAGCTCATGGATACAGAGAAGTAGTTGGTGGTTGCCAGAAGGGGCAGGTGGGGAGGGGGGAAATGAGTAAAGGGGGTCAAAAGGTACAAACTTCCAGTTGTAAAATAAGTAAGTCATGGAGATATGATGTACAGCATGGCGACTACAGTTAATTATGCTGTACTGCATAACTGAAAGTTGGTAAGAGAGCAGATCTTAAAAGTTTCATCATAAGAAAAAAAATTCTGTAACTATTTATGGTGAGGGATGTTAACTAGAATTATTGTGTTGATCATTTCACAATATATTCAAATATCTGGAGCCCAGCTCATTGCTCTGTGATGACCTAGATGGCCAGGGGGTGGGGGGAAGAGGGAGAGGGAGGTCCAAGAGGGAGGGGATATAGGTATACGTATAGCTGACTCATTTCCTTGTACAGCAGAAACTAACACAACACTGTAAAACAATTTTACTCCAATAAAATAAATAAATAAATAAACTTGACAATGCAAACTTCAAAAAGAAAATCATGATATAGTATACCTAAAACTAATATAATGTTGTATGTCAATTATACCTCAATAAAAAAAGAAAGAAAGAAAAAAAGAAATTGTAATTGTCTTTGTTCCTATCACCTGAAAGCAATTTCTAACTGAAACCCAACCTTTTACTTCAGGGATGTCGACTTGTACACATTTGTATGACTGACACATATTTTAGTGGAAGAAATTAATCTTTGAGTTCTAACTTGTGCTCAACTAAAATATTGTTTAGTTAATTTAGGCCTCATTCTTTTCAGTGAATACTTCTCATTTTTAATGAATAGGGAATTAATATTCTAGAAGAAAACCAACACATCTGGATTCTAAGTCTGTAAAGGTACTCTCTGGAGATGGTCTTTCAAGCAGATTTAGGGCTTAAGAAAACTTCTAACTAATTAAAAGGGACTGAGAATTTCAGAATGATGCCAGCTTCACAGACCTTCTGGGAATCCCCATTGTCTCTGAGATAAAACGATTCTAAAGGGCAACTTACTGAGTCTTATCAGAAGTTGCATGGATCTTTTAACTCACCTTTGGACAAGACCAACACAGAAGCTTGGAGGGCTTTTTACAGCTGCACAGTATCCAGCTGAAACTATGCAGGGATTCTAGACCAGCAATGTCCAATAGAAATACCATGTGAGTCACATACTATGTGTAATTTTAAATATTATGGTAACCACATTTAAAAAAGTGAAAAGAAAAAGGTGGAATTAATTTTAATAATATTATATTCCTTTATCTATCCTAAGTGTTCACAACCTAGTGTGCATTGTACACTTAGGGCACATCTCAATTCGAGTAGGTTTTTAAGTGTCCAACAGCCAGACTTGGTTAGGGACGACTATGTTCAACAGTGCAGCTCTTCACATCTGCCGTCGTCCTCTTTATTCCGTAATGCCATGACCTGCATTTCTAACTCAGCTCTGCCTTTCTATTTTAACTTTCTTTTACCTCTCCCCATTGCTCAAATGCTGCTACTAGTTTTCACCATTTTTCTAGATCCCAGTAAAACCTTATTCCAACTGATATACAGCAGCTCCCCAATATCCACAGGGGATACGTTCCGAGGTTCCCAGCGCACGCCTAAAACCTTGGACAGGCATCCACTGGGGGCCTTGGGGAAATCCTATATACACTATGTTTTTTTCCAATATATACACACCTATGATAAAGTTTAATTTATAAATTAGTGACAGTATGAAATTAACAACAATAATAAATAATCTTAACAATGTAATGTAATAAATGCTATGTGAATGTGGTCTCTCTCTCTCAAAATATCTCACTGTACAAGTTGAATGCCTTTTTCATCTTAACTAAGTACTTGTCACACAGTGTGGCTATAACTCTTACAGTTTGAGATGCGACAGCAAAACTAGCACAAATTTGTTTTTCCCTCTTCACAATGTCATGGATAGAAGATTCGTTCTTACCATAGATCTTGGCAACCTCAGCATATGATTTTTTTTTCATTCCTTATTAAGTCCAGAACACTCACCTTTTCACTCAGAGGAGGCACTTCACGGCTTCTCTTTGGCTTATCTGAATTGGCAGCATCACTACTCTTGGGCTTTGGGGCCATTATTAAGTAAAATAACGGTTTCTTGAATACAAGCACTGCAGTACCGACAGTTGATCTGATCACCCCGATGGCTACTAAGTGACTAAGAGAGGAGATGCACTGGACTAAGATATGATTCATAGTCCCAGGTGGGATGGAGCACGACAGCCGGAGACTTCGTCTTGCTACTCAGAACGGTGCCAACTTAAAACTTATGAATTGTTTCTGAAATTTTCCAATTAATATTTTCAGACTACAGTTGACCATAGAAAGAAAGTAAAACCGCGGATGAGGAGGGACTAATATGCTCACAACCAAACAGTTAATTAACTTACTATTCATGTCTTAATAACTACATAACTAAATATTCAGTCAGGACATTGTTCAGGGACTAGTGGAGGTAGCCCTTAATCTTCCAGGAAAGCATCTTCTCACTCTGAAACCAGTTTCTCTTTCCTGCAATACCTTCCCAACCTCCACATCCAATGAGTTCTCCTCAGTCCAGCTCCTAAATACCTTGGATTGACCCTCTCCTGTCCACTTCTATGGCTACTGCCATAGTTTAGGCTCTCACCACCTTTGCTCAGACATCAGAGCAAATGTCAGTAATGCAAAACTGACTTCCCTGCAAATCCTTCAATGATTCCTTATTGCCTGGAGGATAAATTATAATCTTTTCAGTAGGCCTGTTTCCAGTCAGTTCTCCCTAAATATCTAGCCTCAGATCTCCACACGAAATTTCTAGCTTCACACTAGTAGCTGCTAATGTCTGGAAGACTCTGCTGTAACTATCTGAGTTCCCTGTGGGTCCCCATGTCACTCACACCTGCATCCTTTTGCATCTGCTTTCTGTCTACCTAAAAAGTCCTTCCTGTGTGCCTGTGAACTGCTCCTCTGTATGAGATCCTCCATCCAAATCTCGACCCCTGGCTGAATAAGAAGTGCCATCCCTCTGCATACTTCAATTTTGGCATTTCCCAGTTTTTTCAATAATAATAATAATTTTTTAAATGTCTGTCTCTTTTATTAGCCAGTAAGGATGCAGCATCCATAAGGTTACATCTTATCATCAAGGCTAACACTATCCTTGGCACATGGTAGGTTATCAGTGAATGACTGTGGGATGAATGGATAAGTGAATGAATGAATGACATATCTTTCCACCTCTTCCTTGACCCCCTACACAAACTTTCTGCATTAATTTAAATAGTCACTTTACTGTTTCAGAAATATGGCACGGTCATCTGTGCTTCCACAATTCTGCTCATGCTTTTGCTTTGGCCTGGGATGTTCCTTCTTATCTGGGGCTATAGTTCCTTTAAAGTTCAACATATTTCTTTGAAGCCTCTACCAGCCACTGTAGCCCACAGTGATTCTCCCTTCATTAATTTCCTATGAAAACAATTATCTGTAATGATTATGAAGCACAGGCGTCTTACACAGCTTTTAAACTTGTTATGAATGTTTCATATTTCCATGGCTAAAGTAGTACATTCCCCATGAGAAGAGACCCCATTCTGCATCTCTTGATTTCCTCATTGTGTATGTCCGTAACAGCGCTCTTACCATCTCGGGATATTAACAAATGTCTCTTGACTTAATAAAATATAGTTGGCCCTCTGTATCCATGGGTTCCACATTTGTGAGTTCAACCAACCTCAGGTCATAAGTATTTTGAAAAAACATTCCAGGAAGTTCCAAAAAGCAAAATTACATAGCATTTACATTGCATGTACAACGACTTACATAGACTTTACATTGTATTAGGCATTGCAAGTAATCTAGAGATGATTTAAAGTTTACAAGAGGATGTGCATAGGTTATATGCAAATACTACACTACTTCATATAAGGGACTTGAGCATCTACAGATTTTGGTATCCTGGGGGGTCCTGGAACCAATCATCAGCGTACATAGAGGGACGACTGTGTAATAACTATGTGAAAGGAATTTGCCTCTTTGTGTATTGTGCTTCCATCTAACCTTGGAAATGTCATTCTTTAAGATTTTAAAGGTTTTTTTTTTTTTTTAATTTTCTTATTTTCAAATGCCTGAAGTTTCAAGAAAAAATAATTCACTTTGATGTCATGTCCACTTGCTCAGGAGGGGTCTTCAGGTGAAGTGTGTCCACGAGAATAGTTTTCATGTTGATGAAGCCCTTTGGGGACTATGCCAAAGGATCAAACATCATGAAGCTACTGGAGTAAAAGTTTACAGGCACCACTTGTTTAAGGCAAACTAAGTTAATCTTATAAACAAATGTTGCATTCTACTTAGAGGGTCTCTCTTTATCACAATTGTAGATTATGATCTATTTAAATCAATCTATTTACTGATTAAGAGACCCTTCTCAGATACTACAATTTGTCTGTTAAAATTTATTACAGATTTGCTTTTCAACAACATTCCAAACAAACACGCACATATTCCCCACCCCTTCCATCTGCATTCCCCTCTTGCTCATGTAGCATTCTTTTTGATGCAAGCAGGATTTGGTAAGCAAAATGAGATTCAGACTCTAGTAAGTTCCTCAATGAATTCAAAGACACAGACAATGAAGAAGTATTTATCTCTAGTAGGACAATGAGTACCTTGCAGAATTTTAAACAATGTTATCTAAAACATTTAGCTTGTTAACCCCCCTGAAACTAGTTTTTAGGTAGTATAAATACAATCACAGGGAGAGGAAGTATTTTTGTTCAATTAACAAATGAAATTAACAAATTAACAAATGAAATAAAAATAATGACAAGTCCCAAGTCTTAATAAAGCTGTTTTTCCTGGCACAGAAAAATCTATGACTACTCTCTCCTTCTTCTCAGGTCATGGATAATTTAAATAGCAAAGGAAAATTCTCAAAGAAAATATCATTTTAAAACTGCAATAATAAATAGACAGCATTGTTTAATTTTTATCCTGATTTCTATTTTAATGAAAGTAGATAATGTCTCTTATCAATAAACCAGAAAGCAACGTGAACTAATAGTTTTCCTTTCTTTCTTTCTTTTTCTTTCTTCCTTCCCTTTCTTTTCTTTCTTTCTTTCTTTCTTTCTTTCTTTCTTTCCTTCCTACCTTCCTCCTTCCCTTCCTTCCTTTTTTCCTTTCTTCTTCTCTCCTTCCCTCCTTCTCTCTCTCTCTCCATTACTTGAAATATAGAAAGCAAAAGAAAAAAGCAAATTCTACTTCCTTATTTTTCCAGATTAGAGAAGTAAGAAGTAAAGAAACTAAACATTAGAAGGATACTTATCTTAATCATTTTAATTAACTTAAAACCCTTCACCGTGTAAATTCAATAACTCACTTGCCAGAGGGATTTGCTCTGGAGTCATTGGGTATGGGACCGCTGATTGGAACTGTTTTTTTGATGAACCATTTCCATCACCCTTGATTTCCAGTCCTGGCTTCTTAAAGTGTAGTGAAAACTAAAGTCACCAACGAACCTACAAATTTTTACATTGGCCTTGTCCGTCGTACCTAAACTGATGGTTTTGTTTGTTTCTGGCCACTTGCTTTTCTAAAACTTTTTAATTTGGCTTTAATGGAAACTACTTCTTTCTGTCCCTACCTACTTAAAAGTGTAGTTAGTATTTAATTGGCCCATGTTATTACAATAACAGGTATGACTTGCATAAACATACCTGGGGAAGAACACCTAACTCCTACACAGCATGTGGGAGAGTACAAGGGGTGAAAGATGGTAGCCTACTAGCTCCAGCTCTTCATCCACCAGGCTATGGGATCATTCCCTATATTTTACAAAGTGAATGGTGAGTGTTTATTAATCCATAAGGTTGGTTTAAGGGGAGGGCAGTTAAATGAGTTCTTAGAGTTCATTCAAAATTTTGCAATATAGCTAAGAAACTGACAAAAGCAATTATCTTAAGAAGAAAATATTTGTTAAGGCAGATGTTTTAAATACATTCTTTAATTACTTGCTTTTGTATTTATTTTTCAGGTAATCTAATATCAAAAGCAAGAAATGAAATTTAATGACTCATTTAAATCTCTCTGTAGTTGATTTAGCTACATGTTAAAATTATTTATCTTTTTCCTTCCTGCTTATCTTCAAACACATAATTATTGTCTGACATTACTTTTATGCACCGGGCCCTCCTTGCGATTTAAATGTCAAAGCACAGCTATATGCCACACCAAAAGTAAATACAGTTTTCTTTTGTCCTAATACATGCAATACATCAAAGAAGAATAAGGCTGCTGTTGAATCTTAAAACAGTTAATTCAACTTTTTTTTTTTTTTTCCTTTTCTCCTAGGAGAGTTATCTCCTCTGGCATTTCACTACTGTATTTTCTCATTAAAAATAAGTTTTGTCATTCTTTCCTGTTGATTAGAAGGGGGTGCTGGGAGTGCTATAAGCAGACAAGAGAAAGAATCACGCTGAAGGCAGTGGAATTCCAGAGCTGCTTATATCACTTTGGAATTGATGCAAAAAGAAAGGAGCCAAGTGCCTCCAAAAGACTGCCCTCTTAGTCATATAAAGTGAACACGTGAAGGACCATTAAAGCACGGCTGACCTTTCCCATCAAACTAAAGAAGGCTCTTGACTTCTCTGGCCTTGACATCCTCTGAGGGTAGAGCTCAGAAGGTGTGGAGGGAATTTGCACCAATCTGGCATCTTGCTGTGGTGCTGCCCCACGGGAAGAGGATTCTGATTCCTAACAGAAGCAGATTTCCAGTGCAAGAAGTCCATGGGCCCAGCGGCCCCACCATCCTGCCACCCCTATCTCCTTTAGTAGCGCTTCTGAATGCTTCAGAGAGGAAGACTCCAGGAATTCCAGTGAGAGCCGTGTGGCTGACAGGGTTGTGGTGCTCCGGCCGGGTGTCAGGCCTGAGCCTCAGAGGTGGGAGAGCTGAGCTCTGGACACTGGCCCACCAGAGACCTCCCGGCCCAACGTAATATCAATCAGCAAGAGCTCTCCCAGAGATCTCCGTCTCAATGCTAAGACGCAGCTCCACTCAATGACCAGCAAGCTCCAGTGCTGGACGCCCCATGCCAAACAACTAGCAAGACAGGAACACAAACCCACCCATTAGTAGAGAGGCTGCCTAAAATCGTAATAAGTTCACAGACATCCCAAAACACACCACTGGACTCGGTCCTGCCGACCAGAAAGACAAGATCCAGCCTCATCCACCAGAACACAGGCACCAGTCCCCTCCACCAGGAAGGCCACACAACCCACTGAACCAACCTTACCCACAGGGGGCAGACACCAAAAACAATGCGAACTACGACCTGCAGCCTGCGAAAAGGAGTCCCCAAACACAATAGCTTAAGCAAAATGAGAAGAGAGAGAAATACACAGCAGATGAAGGAGCAAGGTAAAAACCCACCAGACCAAACAAATGAAGAGGAAATAGGCAGTCTACCTGAAAAAGAATTCAGAGTAATGATAGTAAAAATGATCCAAAATCATGGAAATAGAATGGATAAAATACAAGAAATGCTTAACAAGGACCCAGAAGAACTAATGAGCAAACAAACAATGATGAACAACACAATAAATGAAATTAAAACTTCTCTAGAAGGAATCAATACAGAATAACTGAGGCAGAAGAAAGGATAAGTGACCTGGAAGACAAAACAGCAGAAATAACTACCGCAGAGCAGAATAAAGAAAAAAGAATGAAGAGAATTGAGGACAGTCTCAGACACCTCTGGGACAATATTAAACGCACCAACATTCGAATTATAGGGGTCCCAGAAGAAGAAAAGAAAAAGAAAGGGACTGAGAAAATATTTGCAGAGATTATAGTTGAAAACTTCCCTAATATGGGAAAGGAAATAGTCAATCAAGTCCAGGAATCACAGAGAGTCCCATACAGGATAAATCTGAGGAAAAACATGCCAAGACACATATTAATCAAACTATCAAAAATTAAATACAAAGAAAAAATATTAAAAGCAGCAAGGGAAAAACAACAAATAACACACAAGGGGATCCCCATAAGGTTCACAGCTGACCTTTCAGCAGAAACTCTGCAAGCCAGAAGGGAGTAGCAGGACATATTTAAAGTGATGAAAGGGAAAAACCTACAACCAAGATTACTCTACCCAGCAAGGATCTCATTCAGATTCGATGGAGAAATTAAAACCTTTACAGACAAGCAGAAGCTAAGAGAATTCAGCACAACCAAACCAGCTTTACAACAAATGCTAAAGGAACTTCTCTAGGCAGGAGACACAAGAGAAGGAAAAGACCTACAATAACAAACCCAAAACAATTAAGAAAATGGGAATAGGAACATACATATTGATAATTACCTTAAATGTAAATGGATTAAATGCTCCAATCAAAAGACACAGACTGGCTGAATGGATACAAAAACAAGACTAATATATATGCTGTCTACAAGACACCCACTTCAGACCTAGGGACACATACACACTGAAAGTGAGGGAATGGAAAAAGATATTCCATGCAAATGGAAATCAAAAGAAAGCTGGAGTAGCAATTCTCATATCAGACAGAATAGACTTTAAAATAAAGACTATTACAAGAGACAAAGAAGGACACTACATAATGATCAAGGGATCAATCCAGCAAAAAGATATAACAATCATAAACATTTAACCACCCAACATAGGAGCACCTCAATGCATAAGGCAAATGCTAACAGCCATAAAAGGGGAAATCGACAGTAACACAATCATAGTAGGGGATTTTAACACCCCACTTTCACCAATGGACAGATCTTCCAAAATGAAAATAAATAAGAAAACACAAGCTTTAAATGACACATTAAACAAGATGGACATAACTGATATTTTTACGACAGTCCATCCAAAAACAACAGAATACACTTTCTTCACAAATGCTCACGGAACATTCTCCAGGACAGATCATATCTTGGGTCACAAATCAAGCCTTGGTAAATTTAAGAAAATTGAAATCATATCAAATATCTTTTCCAACCACAACACTATGAGACTAGATATCAATTACAGGAAAAACACTGGAAAAATACAAACACATGGAGGCTAAACAATACACTACTAAATAACCAAGAGATGACTGAAGGAATCAAAGAGGAAATCAAAAAATACCTAGAAATAAATGACAAAGGAAACACAACGACCCAAAACCTATGGGATGCAGCAAAAGCAGTTCTAAGACAGAAGTTTATAGCAATACAATCCTACCACAAGAAACAAGAAAAATCTCAAATAAACAACCGTAACCTCACACCTAAAGCAATTAGAGAAAGAAGAACAACAAAAAAAAAACCCAAAGTTAGCACAAGGAAAGAAATCATAAAGATCAGATCAGAAATAAATGAAAAAGAAATGAAGGAAATGATAGCAAAGGTCAATAAAACTAAAGGCTGGTTCTTTGAGAAGATAAACAAAATTGATAAACCATTAGCCAGACTCATCAAGAAAAAAAGGGAGAAGACTCAAATCAACAGAATTAGAAATGAAAATGGAGAAGTAACAGCTGACACTTCAGAAATACAAAGGATCATGAGAGATTACTACAAGCAACTCTATGCCAATAAAATAGACAATCTGGAAGAAATGAACAAACTCTTAGAAAAGCACAACCTTCCGAGACTGAACCAGGAAGAAATAGAAAATATAAACAGACCAATCACAAGCACTGAAATTGAAACTGTGATTAAAAATCTTCCAACAAACAAAAGCCCAGAACCAGATGGATTCACAGGCACATTCTGTCAAACATTTAAAGAAGATCTAACACCTATCCTTCTCAAACTCTTCCAAAATATAGCAGAGGGAGGAACACTCCCAGACTCATTCTATGAGGCCACCATCACTCTGATACCAAAACCAGAAAAAGTGGTCACAAAAAAAGAAAACTACAGGCCAATATCACTGATGAACATAGATGCAAAAATCCTCACAAAATACTAGCAAACAAAATTCAGCAGCACGTTAAAAGGATCACACACCATGATCAAGTGGGGTTTATCCCAGGAATGCAAGGATTCTTCAATATATGCAAATCAATCAATGTGATACAACATATTAACAAATTGAAGCATAAAAACCACATGATCACCTCAGTAGATTCAGAAAGAGCTTTTGACAAAATTCAACACCCATTTATGATAAAAACTCTCCAGAAAGTAGGCATAGCGGGAACTTACCTCAACATAATAAAGGCCGTATATGACAAACCCACAGCCAACATCATTCTCAATGGTGAAAAACTGAAAACATTTCCACTAAGATCAGGAACAAGACAAAGTTGTCCACTCTCCCCACTATTATTCAACATAGTTTTGGAAGTTTTAGCCACAGCAATCAGAGAAGAAAAGAAATAAAAGGAACCCAAATTGGAAAACAAGAAGTAAAGCTGTCCCTGTTTGCAGATGACATGATACTATACACAGAGAATCCTAAAAATACTACCAGAAAACTACTAGAGCTAGTCAATGAATTTGCTAAAATAGCAGGATACAAAATTAATGCACAGAAATCTCTTGCATTCCTATACACTAATGATAAAAAATCTGAAAGAGAAATTAAGGAGACACTCACATTTACCATTGCAACAAAAAGAATGAAATACCTAGGAATAAACCTACCAAAGGAGACAAAAACCTGTATGCAGAAAACTATAAGACACTGATGAAAGAAATTAAAGATGATAAAAACAGATGGTAAAATATACAATGTTCTTGGATTGGAAGAATCAACATTGTGAAAATGACTATACTACCCAAAACAACCTACAGATTCAATGCAATCCCTATCAAACTATCCATGGCATTTTTCACAGAACTGAAACAAAAAATTGCACAATTTGTAATGGAAACACAAAAGACCCCGAATAGCCGAAGCAGTCTTGAGAAAGAAAAATGGAGCTGGAAGAATCAGGCTCCCTGACTTCAGACTATACTGCAAAGCTACAGTAATCAAGACAGTATGGAACTGGAATAAAAACAGAAATGTAGATCAATGGAACAGGACAGAAAGCCCACAAATAAACCCACACACCTATGGTTAACTAATCTATGACAAAGAAGGCAAGAATATACAATGGAGAAAAGACAGCCTCTTCAATAAGTGGTGCTGGGAAAACTGGACAGCTACATGGAAAAGAATGAAATTAGAACAGCCCCTAACACCATACACAAAAATAAACTCAAAAGGGATTAAAGACCTAAATATAAGGCCAGACACTATAAAACTCTTAGAGTAAAACACAGGCAGAACACTCTATGACATAAATCATAGCAAGATCCTTTCTGACCCACCTCCTAGAGAAATGGAAATAAAAACAATAATAAACAAATGGAACCTAATGAAACTTAAAAGCTTTTGCACAGCAAAGGAAACCATAAACAAGATGAAAAGACAACCCTCAAAATGGGAGAAACTATTTGCAAATGAAGCAACTGACAAAGGATTAATCTCCAAAGTACACAAGCAGCTCATGCAGCTCAATATCAAAAAAATAACAACCCATCCCAAAATGGGTAGAAGACCAAAATAGACATTTCTCCAAAGAAGATATACAGATTGCCAACAAACACATGAAAGGATGCTCAACATCGTTAATCATTAGAGAAATGCAAATCAAAACTACAATGAGGTATCACCTCACACAGGTCAGAATGGTCATCATCAAAAGCTCTAGACACAATAAATGCCAGAGAGGGTGTGGAGAAAAGGGAATCTTCTTACACTTTTGGTGGGGATGTAAATTGATACAGACACTATGGAGAACAGTATAGGGGTTCCTTAAAAAACTAAAAAGTGAACTACCATATGACCCAGCAATCTCACTACTGGGCATATACCCTGAGAACACCATAATTCAAAAAGAGACATTTACCACAATGTTCATTACAGCTCTATTTACAATAGCCAGTACATGGAAGCAACCTAAGTGTCCATCGAAAGTTGAATGGAAAAAGAAGATGTGGCACATATATACAATGGAATATTACTCAGCCATAAAAAGAAACAAAACTGAGTTATTTGTAGTGAGGTGGATGGACCTAGAGTCTGTCATACAGAGTGAAGCTAGTCAGAAAGAGAAAAACAAATACCATATGCTAACACATATATATGGAATCTAAAAAAATAAAAAGGTTCTGAAGAACCTAGGGGCAGGACAGTAATAAAGATGCAGACATAGAGAAAGGACGTGAGGACATGGGGAGAAGGGAGCATTAATTGGGAAGAAGTGAGAGAGTGACCCCGAATAGCCAAAGCAGTCTTGAGGGAAAAAAACAGAGCTGGAGGAATCAGACTCCCTGACTTCAGACTATACTACATAGCTACAGTAATCAAGACAATATGGTACTGGCACAAAAACAGAAATACAGATCAATGGAACAGGATAGAAAGCCCAGAGATAAACCCACACACCTATGGTCAACTAATCTATGACAAAGGAGGCAAGGGTATACAATGGAGGAAAGACAGTCTCTTCAGTAAGTGGTGCTGGGAAAACTGGACAGCTACATGTAAAAGAAGGAAATCAGAACACTCCTTAACACCATACACAAAAGTAAACTCAAAATGGATTAGAGACCTAAATGTAAGACCATACACTATAAAACTCTTAAGGAAAACATAGGAAGAACACTCTTTGACATAAATCACAGCAAGATCTTTTTTGATCCACCTCCTAGAGTAATGTAAATAAAAACAAAAATAAACAAATGGGACCTAATGAAACTTCAAAGCTTTTGCAAAGCAAAGGAAACTACAAACAAGACAAAAAGACAACCCTCAGAATGGGAGAAAATATTTGCAAATGAATCAACGGACAAAGGATTAATCTCCAAAATATATAAACAGCTCATGCAGCTCAATATTAAAAAAACAAACAACCCAATATAAAAATGGGCAGAAGACCTAAGTAGACATTTCTCCAAAGAAGACATACAGATGGCCAAGAAGCACATGAAAAGCTGCTCAACATCACTAATTATTAGAGAAATGCAAATCAAAACTACAATGAGGTATCACCTCACGCCAGTTAGAATGGGCATCATCAGAAAATCTACAAACAACAAATGCTGGAGAGGGTGTGGAGAAAAGGGAACCCTCTTGCACTGTTGTTGGGAATGTAAATTGATACAGCCACTATGGAGAACAGTATGGAGATTCCTTAAAATACTAAAAATAGAATTACTATATGACCCAGCAATCCCACCACTGGGCATATATCCAGGGAAAACCATAATTCAAAAGACCCCAATGTTCACTGCAGCACTACTTACAATAGCCAGGTCATGGAAGCAACCTAAATGCCCATCGACAGACGAATGGATAAAGAAGATGTGGTACATATATACAATGGAGTATTACTCAGCCATAAAAAGGAATGAAATTTGGTCATTTGCAGAGATGTGGATGGATCTAGAGACTGCCATACAGAGTGAAGTAAGTCAGAAAGAGAAAAACAAATATCGTATATTAATGCATATATGTGGAACCTAGAAAAATGGTACAGATGAACCGGTTTGCAGGGCAGAAATAGAGACACAGATGTAGAGAACAAACGTATGGACACCAAGGGGGGAAAGTGGCAGGGGGTGGGGGTGGTGGGATGAATTGGGAGGTTGGGATTGACATGTATACACTAATATGTATAAAATAGATAAATAATAAGAACCTGCTGTATAAAAAATAAATAAAATAAAATTCAAAGAAAAAAAAAGTGAGAGAGTAGCATGGACATACATACACTACCAAATGTAAAACAGATAGCTAGTGGGAAGCAGCTGCATAGCACAGGGAGATCAGCTCAGTGCTTTGTGACCACCTAGAGGGGTGGGATAGGGAGGGTCAGAGGGAGACGCAAGAGGGAGGGGATATGGGGATATATGTATACGTATAGCTGATTCACTTTGTTATACACCAGAAACTAACACAACAATGTAAAGCAATTATACTCCAATAAAGATGTTAAAAAAAAATAAGTTTTGTCACTCTAGTACTTTACTTGTACTTAAAAATGAAACCACTTCACATCACTTCAGAGAGGCAACTGACTTGAACATGGGTT
The DNA here is from genome assembly GCF_009873245.2 of Balaenoptera musculus. NCBI lineage: Eukaryota > Metazoa > Chordata > Mammalia > Artiodactyla > Balaenopteridae > Balaenoptera > Balaenoptera musculus. The sequence continues at coordinate 8,784,091 of NC_045793.1, forward strand.
CACCTGGGTGTGTGATACTTTTACGTCATTGAGCTTATGTTTTTTTTTGCTAAGATAGATGACTATGGTTTAAATGTTTACGTATCAACAGGATACTCCTCTCTGGATCCTTCTATAGGAAACCCAATGGCTCTGGCAATGCAGTTAAAGACTAAAGGGGAGTCTGGGTTTAGCTTGGAAGGCCAAGAAAATTTATACAGAGATCCATGCTTCTAACACCAGAAATGAATCAGATCTAGCATGAGGAAACAGGGCTTTCCAGAAATCTACTAATAAATAATTTGATTAAGCTCAAAGAAGGAAAGAACACAGCCATTTGCAATATAAAATGGATGGAATCCCAGATGGGGAGTCAACTGAGATAAGGTGAAGAGACAAAGTAAACATACCAAGAATAAAGAATCACAATATGAACTGTCATATATGAAAATTAAAACTGAATTATGTAACTAGTCTTTTTTTGTTTTTTATTTTGAGCTAGAGATCTGGTTTTAGGACCCTGAATACCTTCTATCCTAAGGGTGTTTTTGAAGGGTGTTTCCCAAAAAGAAATCTAGTTTCATGCCTGGAAAATTGCTTGCTGGCTCCAGTTCTCAGGGAATGAGTTCCAGCTGACCTGTTCTTTGCTCCTTTGAAGTCTGATGGGATCCGAGCCACAGTGAAGTCAGAACTGAACAGGCGTGAAGTTCTGAATAATCTGAAGTTTATCTGAGGGACTTTCTGCCTCCTTTACCACTTTTGCGTAATTATCATGAAGTGAAAGTAAGATATTCCCGGAAACCTACAGTTTTGTAACAAGAGTCTAATGATAGAAGAGAAAATGTTTCCCAGTGTAAAAGAAGCACCAGCACAGTTTGACACCAGCCTAAGTGACCACATGACCATTTGTAAAGAAGAATGGAAGGAACCATCAGCCTGTAAATCTATGAAAAGGTGCCAGAGTCACAGGGTGGCAATTTGCAGGTAGCAATATCCAGGTGAAACAGAAAGGAAATCTGGCATAAATACCATAAATATTTCATAATATTTCACTGCAGAAATACCCATGTTTGTGAGAAAAGCCTTCCTTTCCCTATAGCGGAAATAATTTTTAGATATTTCAAGTCAAAGTTTTGATTTTATTTATTTTTCTTGTTCAGTGGATCAGCGACATGTTTCACAAGGAGTGGGGGCTGGGAGAGTTCACCTCTGGACCCTGGACTGGAACACAAAGTTAGTAGACATGCAGATTCAATTTTGGGAAGATGGTCTAAAGCCCTGGGGCTCTGGGGTTGAAAGAGGTCTGTCTTTGAGAACAAAGGAGAGGAACACAGTATTAACACAGCATAAGGTCTGATCAACAACCCTCCCTCCACTACCTCAGCATTAAAGCTCCAGGAAGAAATGTTCACTGAGTGATCTTTAATAAGTGTTTATTGACTGAATGAATCTCAGCAGAGACTTATAAATCCTCTGGCAGTGGTGGCTTGTGCCTTGCTTTCCGCCTTTGGGAATCTGATTTATAAGAGGCCCCATGTCAGCCTGAGGTGTACAGAGTAAAGACAGAGCATGATATGCTGAGCCAGAGCGGGGCCTAAGATAGTTATCCCCACTCCCCACTCCCACTCAGCTTGTACAAAGTTCGCAAGAGATCTCAAAATCACTGTGTGTCCCTGTGGGGGTCTATACAAGTGCTTGGATGGCTGGTAGACCAGAAAGGGAACTTAGGAGAAGATCAGTGCCCAGAAGGTACATGGATCTTAAGTGACCAACCATTGTGGTTTACCCAGAACTGCGGGGTTTCTCCAGGTAAAGGATTCTCAATCCTAAAAGCAAGACAGTCCTTGACAAACTGGGACAGGTTACCTTCTTACCCAAATCCCAAAACATGAGCCCAGCAGGAGCCAAGGCTTATCCCACAGCCAGGAGGAAGAACTGCCAGAGCAGTGGGGAGCCCAGAAGGAACCTGAGTAGAGCAGAACCCAATCCTCTGATGATGTTACATAGTTAGCTGGGCCTGACCCAAGGGCTATGCTGGAGAAGTCAAGGAGGACACTTAAAATGGGACAGGAGCCCCGAATGGGAGCTTGACCTTTGACTAAGTTTGAATCCCATATTGACTTATATATATAGTTACTAGACCCAAAGGTATGTGCTCCAATATTTATTTTTTGCTGCTACTGACTGGAAATGGGAGCTTATGAACAAATGAAGATCAATTTTAGAAAAAAAATGTTACATGTATTCTTCATCTCAGGACTGTAAATCTTAAACTTGCTTTTATAGGAAGTCATGACCTCCTTCTGAATTGTTAGTATTAATTTATTCATTGTTCACCTTTCCAGCAGAGTTAGCTTAGTTTTGAAGCACCTCACACTGTATCTATCCAACCCTCATTTAAGTGCTCTTATAAAAAATCTTACACTTTCCTTTCAAGGAAAAAAAAAATCGAACAAACTGGGTAGGTGTTCTTGAAAAGAAAGCATTGAATTAAAAAACAAAAACTAGGTCTGTGATCATGCATTTCCATCCAAAAATAAAAATGAAGACTTAATTACTAACTCAGAAATAGGATCCAGTCTCTTCGCAGTTTCTCAAGGGGAATTTTGTGGGCTGTACTTAAGCTGGGATGTCTACTCTTCCTTTTCCGCTTTCTGTGCTATCCAGAACGTTTACTGGTTTTGTTTCTTAATATATTTACAAGGGAGGTTATAGAAAAGGTATAGAAGATTCTAATTCTAATGAACTACTTTTACCAGGTTTTCTACCAGATGCTGACTAACGATATGAATTTGCTTTGGCCTCTAAACAGCCATTTAGTCCCCAGGTTCCAATCTCTAGGGGACATCACTGGCATGCAACTTAATATATCCTAAAATAAATTTATCACCTTTTCTTTCAAAGCCATTTCCATAATCAGGAATTTGTTGTTCTGTGTTCTAGTAAAAAGATGGTATTGGTTTATTTTAGACATGGAGGATGAAAAAAGGACAGATGCTTTCAGCTCCAAGAAAAATAATATTTGACTCACAGTGACTTAAATAAACAAGGACTACTTTTTTTCCTCACACAAAAAGGAGTGAAGGTGGTTGCTGACTGTGGTTCACTGGTGCTCTGGTTTTCTTGGTCATACAGCTGCAGGCATGGTGTCTGCATTTGAACAAGGACAGTGGAAAGTAACAGGGGACCTCTGTATCAGAAAAATAGAAGTTTTCTCAGAACACCTTAGCTGACTTCTGCGTACCTCTCATTGCCAGGACTGTGCCACATCATCACTGCAGATGACAAAGAAAAAAAAAAATCTCTCCCTGGCAGGTAATCTACAAGGGTGATTTTAGGATTGATATAAGTCATAGAGAGCAAAATGGACTTTACTGTTACTCACAAAACAGAAAAAAAATTGCCAAACCAGTCATGAACACCACTTACTTCAGCTCAAAATATTTTAACACCAGCTTCTCCATTCCATGTGACGTGAATCAGAATCACAGACAAACAAGCAAGAGCTCTGCAGGGATTCACAAGTTCCACTCTCTGGTGCAGCAACTCTCCTAGTTTATAAATTATGACCAGTACCTGCCAGGACCCTCCCAGGACTCACTCAGACCCCCGGTACCCTTTCCTCACTCCCTTCCTCTCCCCCACCTCCCTCTGAGAAGACCCTTGGTTCTCTTTTGGTTCCCACTTGCAGGAGGAAGTAAATAAACCTAACTTTAGTTATAGGAGTGTTTTTGCAGGCTTTTTGCCTCTCAGATTTTCACACCCAGAAAGAGGATAGAGAGAAGTGGGTTGAGGACAGGAGTTGAGTCTGGTGCCTGAAGATGTCTGCCACAGAGAACCAACAACGTGAGGGCGCAAAGGAGCAGATAAAAAATGGTACTCATGCAAGGAGAAACAAGGAGATTATCTGCTAGATATCTTACTGTTTACGGAGAATATTCTAGCAACTGAGGGTTTGATGAAGTCCTCCTCCCTAAGAGCAGGGTCTCACTCGAAGGGTAAGGCTACAGGCTCCTGACATTGGAAGAGACTTCCTGCCCACTATTCACCCTCTCCCTTTCCAGTTCTTCTGCTGTTTATGAAATACAGCTGAAGAAACCAGAGGTCTTCCAATAGATAAGCACAACGATTTTGTCAGACACAACACCTCATTGTTTAATCTGCAGATGTGTGCTTGTAAGATACATGTATCCAACTGCCTTCTTGAAATGTCCACTTAGATGCCCAATAGACCTTTCAACTCATGCCCACCAGTGAATTCCTGATTTTTTCTTCCACCCCATGACTAATCTTCTCCACCACTAGCCTTCCCACTGGAGGACATGGTAACTCCTTCCTTCCAGCTGCTGTTACCAAATCATTTCGGTTTATCCTTATATCTTCTCTTCCTCTCATGCCTTGAAACCAATTCATTAAGAAACCCTACTGACCAACCCTTATCAGTATATTCAGAATTGACCACATGACACTACCTCTTGTGCTAACAGCACCCCAGTCTTAGTCCACCAGCATCTCTCACCTGGATTACTATGACAGGCTCCCAGCTTCTACCTTTCCTCCTCCCACAGCCAGAGTTATCCTTTAAAAATGTAAGCTAAAGCATGCCACTGCTCTACTCAGAAACCTGGAATGAATCCCTAGTTCTCTCAGAATAAAAGCCAAATCCTTACCCTTACCTACAGGTCTCCAGGACCTGGCCTCCAGGATTGTTCTGGCCTCCTCTTATATGGCTCTGCTCCTTGTCCTTCCAAACTTGCCACCCTGGCCCCTTGCTAACCCTAGATGATACCAGGCAGCCTTGCTGCATTGACTATTCTCTCAGCCTGCAATGGTCTTTCCCCAAACGGGTGAATTCTATTACTCTTTCAGGTCTTGAACTAATAATTGAGGCTAACTCTGACCAACCTATTTAAACACCAACTCAACACCAATCTGTTGAAATGCCAGTCCTCCTTGATTTGCTCAACTTTTTTTCTTTCTTTTTTTATAGCACTTATTCCTTCTAACTTACTATAATATTTATTTATCACGTCTGTGCTTCCTCCCCTTCCCCCAGAATGTGAGCTTCACAAGTGCAAGGATCTTTGTCTGTGTTGTTCAATGATTTATCCTAAGTGCCTAGAACAGTGTCTGGCACCATGGATGCACTCAGAAAATACTACTGAACAAATAATTCTATAGCTTGGCATGCTTGCTCTTTCCTTGATTCAATGCTGTGTTCAGAAAGCAAACAAATAAACAAAACAAGGCACATGTAAATCCACACCCAAAAAAAGAAAAAGAAGTTCAACTCATAGGATATTTCAGTATGACACACAGCAAAACTCCTTTAGAATCATCTTCCCAAACTATTTCCCTAAGTTCTACTCATAAAATCATTGCAGCTGCTCCTATAATCTCTAAACATTTTATAAAAATCATGTCTGTGATTTCTATTTTTTTACCCTATATTTTCATTTATGCTTTTTTAATTTTTTCAAAAATAGCTCTCAAATCAATCAAGCTGAAATTTGAAAGGATAAAAGTAAGAAAGAGACAGTGTAGGCTTGCTTAGGGAGAATTTAGGTAGTCTGAAAATAAAATGGTAGAGATCAGGCAGTTGCAAAGTTTCAGTCAGTGAGGGGGAAAAGATCAAACCAGAGAAGAGCCAGGGATGTATCATTAAAATGTTATCTGATGGGTCACAGCTATGTGAGGACAGGGTAACGTCACTGGTACTCTCATATGCAAAGACACAGATTAAGGGTGAGCTCATCAATGAGCCCCTCAACGGTGTGAATAAGGTGAATACAGCCCTGTATCATACATGCAAAAACACAGCACTTCACAGATTAAGATTTTGAACTGGGCACATTTTGGGTGAATAAAGGAATCTGCTATTTCACACATTGGTAATTAATGTGCAGAAATCATTGCCCTGGTGATCATTTCAAAATATATGTAAATATCAAATCATTACATTGCACACCTGAAACGAATATAATGTTATATGTCAATTATACCTAAAAAAAGAAGTCATTGTCCTCAAAAAGTAAGACAAGCAGAAAACGTATTCAATAGTGGATTTAGGAAATCTGTGATGCACCAGAGGTGACTACTTCCCTGTAGCCACTCTTCCCGGTTATCACCCTGGAGGATAAGAAAGACATATCCCTTGTTCTGTCAGCTACAGGATACTTGGCAACATAGACAGTTGCATGATGCCATTTTGGCAAAAAACTATTTTGTATATTTCTCTACATGCCTAAAATTGAAATTTGCATCCCCTATTCTACATCGTCTCTTGTGTTGTTCTCCTTACCAGGAGTGCCTGGTTCGTTTACCAAAATCTTCTGTTCTCTTCATTTACCAAAATCTTCTTCTGGAGATATTTTAACTCCTAATCTTGCCATGGGGGTAAAACAGTAAAATCTCAACACCTCACCCGCACTTCTTTGGTAGCAAACAATTTAAATTTAATGCCCAGAAAACATGCTGTTTGAAGTGAAATAGCAACATCACCATAAAATCTAGCAGTACGAAAGCTGGATGAACTAACTTGGGTATTGACAGAAATTATTGTATCATTAAAGTTACTGACATGGAAAATGAACAAGGTACTAAAATGACTCAATATACTGTCTATTACTAAGAAGGAAAATCTTCCTGTATGGAAAACCATTATTAAAATTTATGAATACACATCTAATATCAGAATATATTAACTTAAAACATTCATCTCTCAGTTTTTGTGATTATTGCCACCACTTGCTTTAGGCAGAAATAACAGCTATTACATTATTGATGGTTCAAAAATTAGGAGTATATTTTTATTAAAATTGTTTGCTGTTCTGTTTAAATATAAACTGTTTAGGCTATCAGGACCCATATCTGCATATATGTAATAAAAATAAGCACTATGTTATATTTTATTATAAACATATTAAAGCTTTAAAAAGTTACATTCTACAGACATCATAAACTGTAATTTACCATTCATGTGAATACTACTTTATTAAGATTATATGGAAGCAAGCTTATTTCATAATAGATGATTTTTGTATATTTTTAAGATTCATTATATGTCTTTGGATGACTTCCCCAAGGATCCCCTCTTAAATGAATTAAGATTATTAGAGACTTACGGTCTGTACTTTATTGGGGGCTGGCTAAGACTTATAGAACTTTTATCTTCAAAATATAAAATTAATAAAATTCTTTTCAGAATAACATAGTCCTCTCATAAAAGATTTGAAAATAGGACAGAATATCACCTAAATTCACCGGGTTAAATTCAACTCAAAATTAGATGTAGTTTGTTTGTGGGCAAAACATCTCAAAATGAAATTTTTTCATGTTGGAATGAAAGGCACTGTTTAGAAGTATGTTAAGGTAGTACATGTAATGCTGTCATAATATTTCATATAAAGGTTGTATCTTTCCACCATGTGAGAGGTCAACTAAGTTTTTATAAAAAGTTTCTCCCCAGATTTGCAAAAACTGACAAAGATGAGATCTTGTAATAATATTTCAGTATGTCTGTTTTGTAAGCAGACTCAACTACATTAAATACTCTACTTCAGTAAATCCCCATACTGCCTGCCAACACATTTTAATGTTCCTTTTCCTTTAAGAGGGGCGTTTAGAGGGGACCATATACTGAGGATGAGTCATGACCAAGACAAGGAGAAGAGGGACATTTCTGCTGTGGGCATCAGAAGCAAAACTAAAAATAAACTAAGTTCCTTTTCCAGCTGTTGCTTGCAAAACTACATGCATAATGCTCACATTCACCAAGGGAGGTTGAATGGGTTAATGTGACATCACATATTGTTCTGTCATATATAACCATGTCCTGATATAAACATCACTGCTAACATCACAAACAAAAGCCACAGGCATGGCAAATGGCTCCCGTCTCCTTACCCCTTACAGGGTTGAGTGTTCGGGTGTTTCACTTGTCCTACAACAAAAACATGAATTCCGAAAATCTGAACAATTCAAGGAAGGATGAAAGACCGTTTACCTGTCTATGATGGCACACATATCAATGCTGACATTCGCAAAACTTCCTGGCCTCCTTTGTGCCACTTCGTATAAATTTACAAGTTGATCATCCACTTGAATGAGCTGCATGCATCCTTGGAATGAAGGCTGAAGGACAGAGTGACTTGAGTTATTCATCTGGTTCAGATAACCTGTGAGAGAGAAAAAATGGGAATGTTGAATTGTGTGTCCAGCATGCTTCACTAAAACTCCTCTGGGTGTTTTCCCTGACCACAGCCATCGTATCCAGCTACTGTGTTTCGCTGATCCTTGCTGATGCTGCACTCAGTGTGGAAGAATGAAGTCTTTTGAGAAAACGGTATTATTTCAGGGGAAGTTGTTCAGGGTTGAACCTAGGCAAATGTCTGTCTCTGGTCTATGTCTACGAAGCATCCTTCATATTTTCTCTTTTGACATCTTCTTTTTCACTGTCACATCTCTGTCCATCTGCTCACGGCTACACTTCTTCATCCGACCCTGTCTTCAGAGATCAGGATGTAAAATTTTAGACCTTTCCCAACTATCCAACCTCCTTCCTTTTATGTCTTTAATATTTACTGTTATTTTCTTAATTCCTTAGAGGTCTGTTATTCAGCTGTCAAGAAGCTAAACTTACTATTATCAACTAAGGTGGGTTTCTTTTATAGATTAATATCTAATTCAATCCAAAGAGACATTTGCATTACAAATGATTTCCCAATTTATAAAACCCAAAGAAACATAAAGAGATAAATTTAGGCATAAGGGTCAGTCACCTTGCTCTGAATATCCATCTCATATAAGGTACCTAACATGGTATAGGTAGCATAAGTGATAAGAAGTGAAACTAAAAGTTTAAAAGAATGAATAACAAAACAAAAAAAGAAAGTTTCTATTAGGGTTAGCAACTACTGGTTCTATTACAGAGTAGGATATACATATACTAAGGTTGAGATCAAATAATTTTAAAAATTTTATTGCAAAGTAACTTTAAAATAGTACCACAAATAAATTGCCTTTATGCTTTTCAATAGAAAAAATCATAATTCATATTATGCATACAAAATCTGTAGGCCATATGGAATAAAATTTCGTGATCCCATTAAATATCTCCACAAAGTCCCCCAAATGAACTTCACCTATCAGAGCAAATTTAAACTGTAGTAATTTGTCTGCTTAAAAATCTTAAGTTGGGCTTCCCTGGTGGCGCAGTGGTTGAGAATCTGCCTGCCAATGCAGGGAACACGGGTTCAAGCCCTGGTCTGGGAGGATCCCGCATGCTGTGGAGCAACTGGGCCCGTGAGCCACAATTACTGAGCCTGCGCGTCTGGAACCTGTGCTCCGCAACGGGAGAGGCCACGACAGTGAGAGGCCCGCGCACCGCGATGAAGAGTGGCCCCCGCTCGCCACAACTAGAGAAAGCCCTCACGCAGAAACGAAGACCCAATGCAGCCAAAAATAAAATAATTAATTAATTAATTAAAAGAAAAAAAAATTTAAAAAAAAAAATCTTAAGTTATTCACACATTCTTTTCAATCTAATATTATACCTATAGCAAAAAAACAATTTATACAAAATGGGTTGGTATCAGGATGTGCCATTAATTGGATAAAAGGGAATTTTCAATAAAAACATTGTCCAAAAAATGACCATTAAGTGATTTTTTATTTTATTTTAAATATTTATTTATTTTATTTATTTATTTATTTTATTTATTTTGGCTGCGCCGGGTCTTAGTTGTGGCATGCGGGATCTCTACTTGCGGCATGTGGGCTTCTTAGTTGTGGCATGTGAACTCTTAGTTGTAGCATGCATACGGGATCTAGTTTCCCCACCAGGGATCAAACTCGGGCCCCCTGCATTGGGAGCGCGGAGTCCTACCCACTGGACCACCAGGGAAGTCCCCATTAAGCAATTTTTTTTTAAAAGGTCCTATTCTGTTTGACTAGTAACAGTAGTTTAGAACAATAGAAATCTCTTTCTCCCTTTATTAATGGGTTACAATAATTAAAATCTAATAATTATCAATTGAATCCTCTTTAAGGATTAATCACAGAAGTGTATACAATCATTTTCCATCAACACAGTACTATGTAAAAATACGATTATACTTAATTTCTTGGCTTAAAAATAAATAAGCATCTATTTCAATGTCAAACATATGGTATTTTTTTTTTTTCTTTTTTCTTTTCTGAGTCACTTTTTTTTTTTTTTTTCATTTGCATTGACTTAATCCTCTCAGAAAATTGCTGATCTTAGCTAAGTGGTCTATTTAGACTAGCTATATGCATACATATGATTTTCACTCTGCCTAATCAAGATAAAATTGAATGGAGTTTAATGTCTAAACTTAGCAAAGAGAAAACATCCAGCTGTAACTTTATTGACTATTCTTAACGAGACAATCATATGATTCTGTTTTTTGAATACTTGGGAGTCTCTAAATATCCACACTTGCTTTGAAGTATTCCAAAATGGGTAGATCTATTGTGAGAACAAGACCTTCTCCGAAGCAAGGCAGCTGCATAACACACAGATCCCTATCAAATGGGTATAGTTAAGTTCATAAAACAAGACTTCATCAGTCACTCATAACAATGTTGTTTGGCCCTGATGAATTCTGGAGTTTGAAATTGTCAATTCCTTTCATTTTTCTACAGAGGATACATTCTAGGAGAAGATAAGTATAGTACAAACTACTACATGTCCATTATAATGTAGCCAAGGAGCCTCATGGCTCATGAAGAGGTTGTCAGTAATGACTGAAAGGAAGGTGAGGAAGCAATGTTACTGGAAATGGAAGAAAACTGGATCATTGCTATGTTGCAGTGGAAAGTTTAGCAAAACTGTGATAATGTGGAAAGGAAAACACTGTACTTAATGAAGTGCATAATCTAGCTAAGGACATTTCCACACAGAGTATTCTGGCGTCTTCTCTTTGTTTATAGTAAAAGGGAAAAAGAAGAGAGAAAAACTAAAGACAAACTGTTAAATATGAGGAAGCTAGGTCTTGATGGATTTGAAAATAAAATATTTTCTTAATTTCAGTCTCTCCAGATGTTGACCGCAAAAAAATTAAGAAATCACTTCATGGCAAATTTCTACTACCAGGAAAACATGATCTAAAGATGATAATGAGGGGGGAGGAGAGAAGATGGCGGAAGAGTAAGACGCGGAGATCACCTTCCTTCCCACAGATACAGTAGAAATACATCTACACGTGGAACTGCTCCTACAGAACACCCACTGAATGCTGGCAGAAGACGTCAGACCTCCCAAAAGGCAAGAAACTCCCCCGGTACTTGGGTAGGGCAAAAGAAAAAAGAAATAACAGAGACAAAAGAATAGGGACGGCACCTGCACCAGTGGGAGGGAGCTGTGAAGGAGGAAAGATTTCCACGCACTAGGAGCCCCTTCGCGGGCAGAGACTGCGGGTGGCAGAGGGGGGAAGCTTCGGAGCCACGGAGGAGAGCGCAGCCACAGGGGTGCGGAGGGCAAAGCGGAGAGATTCCCGCACTTCCCGCACGGAGGCTCGGCGCTGACCAGCACTCACCAGCCCGAGAGGCTTGTCTGCTCAGCCGCCGGGGCGGGCGGGGCTGGGAGCTGAGGCTCGGGCTTCGGTTGGATCGCAGGGAGGGGACTGGGGTTGGCGGCGTGAACACAGCCTGAAGGGGTTGGCGCACCACAGCTGTCTGGGAGGGAGACCGGGAAAAAGTCTGCAGCTGCCGAAGAGGCAAGAGACTTTTTCTTGCCTCTTTGTTTCGCGGCGGGCAGGGAGAGGGGATTCAGAGCGCCGCCGAAACGAACTCCAGAGACTGGCGCGAGCCGCGGCGGTCAGCGCGGACCCCAGAGACGGGCGTGAGACGCTGGGGCTGCTGCTGCCGCCTCCAGAAAGCCTGTGTGCGAGCACAGGTCACTCTCCGCGCCGCCCCTCCCGGGAGCCCGTGCAGCCCGCCACTGCCAGCGTCCCGTGATCCCGGGACAACATCCCCGGGAGAACGCACTGCGCGCCTCAGGCTGCTGCTACGTCACGACGCCTCTGACGCAGCAGGCTCGCCCCGCCTCCTCTGTACCCCTCCCTCCCCGCGGCCTGGGTGAGCCAGAGTCCCCGAAGCAGCTGCTCCTTTAACCCCGTCCTGTCTGGGCGGGGAATAGACGCCCTCAGGCGACCTACACGCAGAGGCGGGTCCAAATCCAAAGCTGATCCCCAGGAGCTGTGCGAACAGAGAAGAGGAGGGGAAATCTCTCCCAGCAGCCTCAGAAGAAGCGGATTAAAACTCCACAAACAACTTGATGTGCCTGCATCTGTTGAATACCTGAATAGACAACGAATCATCCCAAATTCAGGAGGTGGACTTTGGGAGCAGGATATATTAATTTTTCCCCTTTTCCTTTTTTTTTTTGTGAGTGTATATGCATATGCTTCTGGGGGAGATTTTGTCTGTATAGCTTTGCTTTATAATAGCTTTATTTTACTTCACTATATTATAGCTTCTTTCTTTCCTTTCTTTCTTTCTTTCTTTCTTTCTTTCTTTCTTTCTTTCTTTCTTCCTTCCTTCCTCCCTTCCTTCCTTCCTTTCCTTCCTTCCTTCCTTCTTTCCTTTCTTTCTTTCTTTCTTTCTTTCTTTCTTCCTTCCTTCCTTCCTTCCTTCCTTCCTTCCTTTCCTTCCTTCCTTCCTTCTTTCCTTTCTTTCTTCCTTCCTTCCTTCCTTCCTTCCTTCCTTTCTTTCTTTCTATTTTTTCTCCCTTTTACTCTGAGCCGTGTGGACGAAAGGCTCTTGGTGCTTCAGCCAGGCATCAGGGCCGTACCTCGGAGGTGGGAGAGCCAACTTCAGGACACTGGTCCACAAGAGACCTCCCAGCTCCACGTAATACCAAACGGCAAAAATCTCTCAGAGATCTCCATCTCAACATCAAGACCCAGCATCACTCAATGACCAGCAAGCTACAGTGCTGAACACCCTATGCCAAACAACTAGCAAGACAGGAACACAGCCCCATCCATTAGCAGAGAGGCTGCCTAAAATTATAATAAGGCCACAGACACCCCAAAATACACCACCAGACGTGGACGTGCCCATCAGAAAGACAAGATCCAGCCTCATCCACCAGAGCTCAGGCACTAGTTCCCTCCACCAGGAAGCCTACACAACCCACTGAACCAACCTTAGCCACTGGGGACAGATACCAAAAACAACGGGAACTACAAACCTGCAACCTGTGATAAGGAGACCCCAAACATAGTAAGATAAGCAAAATGAGACGACAGAAAAACACACAGCAGATGAAGGAGCAGGGTCAAAACACACTAGACTTAACAAATGAAGAGGAAATAGGTAGTCTACCTGAAAAAGAATTCAGAATAATGATAGTAAGGATGATCCAAAATCTTGGAAATAGAATAGACAAAATGCAAGAAACATTTAACAAGGACGTAGAAGAACTAAAGAGGAATCAAGCAATGATGAAAAACACAATAAATGAAATTAAAAATACTCTAGATGGGATCAATAGCAGAATAACTGAGGCAGAAGAAAGGATAAGTGACCTGGAAGATAAAATGGTGGAAATAACTACTGCAGAGCAGGATAAAGAAAAAAGAATGAAAAGAACTGAGGACAGTCTCAGAGACCTCTGGGACAACATTAAACGCACCAACATTCGAATTATAGGGGTCCCAGAAGAAGAAGAGAAAAAGAAAGGGACTGAGAAAATATTTGAAGAGATTATAGTTGAAAACTTCCCTAATATGGGAAAGGAAATAGTTAATCAAGTCCTGGAAGCACAAAGAGTCCCATACAGGATAAACCCAAGGAGAAACACGCCAAGACACATATTAATCAAACTGTCAAAAATTAAATATAAGGAAAACATATTAAAGGCAGCAAGGGAAAAACAACAAATAACACACAAGGGAATCCCCATAAGGTTAACATCTGATCTTTCAGCAGAAACTCTGCAAGCCAGAAGGGAGTGGCAGGATATACTTAAAGTGATGAAGGAGAAGAACCTACAACCAAGATTACTCTACCCAGCAAGGATCTCATTCAAATGTGATGGAGAAATTAAAACCTTTACAGACAAGCAAAAACTGAGAGAGTTCAGCACCACCAAACCAGCTTTACAACAAATGCTAAAGGAACTTCTCTAGGCAAGAAACACAAGAGAAGGAAAACACCTACAATAACAAACCCAAAACATTTAAGAAAATGGGAATAGGAACATACATATCGATAATTACCTTGAATGTAAATGGATTAAATGCTCCCACCAAAAGACACAGGCTGGCTGAATGGATACAAAAACAAGACCCATATATATGCTGTCTACAAGAGACCCACTTCAGACCTAGAGACACATACAGACTGAAAGTGAGGGGATGGAAAAAGATATTCCATGCAAATGGAAATCAAAAGAAAGCTGGAGTAGCAATTCTCATATCAGACAAAATAGACTTTAAAATAAAGACTATTACAAGAGACAAAGAAGGACACTATATAATGATCAAGGGATCGATCCAAGAGGAAGGTATAACAATTGTAAATATTTATGCACCCAACATAGGAGCACCTGAATACATAAGGCAAGTACTAACAGCCATAAAAGGGGAAATCGACAGCAACACAATCATAGTAGGGGACTTTAACACCCCACTTTCACCAATGGACAGATCATCCAAAATGAAAATAAATAAGGAAACACAAGCTTTAAATGATACATTAAACAAGATGGACTTAATTGATATTTATAGGACATTCCACCCAAAAACAACAGAATACACATTTTTCTCAAGTGCTCATGGAACATTCTCCAGGATAGATCATATCTTGGGTCACAAATCAAGCCTTGGTAAATTTAAGAAAATTGAAATCGTATCAAGTATCTTTTCCGACCACAACGCTATGAGACTAGATATCAATTACAGGAAAAGATCTGTAAAAAATACAAACACATGGAGGCTACACAATACATTACTTAATAATGAAGTGATTACTGAAGAAATCAAAGGGGAAATCAAAAAATACCTAGAAATAAATGACAATGGAGATACGACGACCCAAAACCTATGGGACGCAGCAAAAGCAGTGCTAAGAGGGAAGTTTATAGCAATACAAGCCTACCTCAAGAAACAGGAAACATCTCGAATGAACAACCTAACCTTGCACCTAAAGCAATTAGAGAAAGAAGAACAAAAAAACCCCAAAGCCAGCAGAAGGAAAGAAATTATAAAGATCAGGTCAGAAATAAATGAAAAAGAAATGAAGGAAACAATAGCAAAAATCAATGAAACTGAAAGCTGGTTCTTTGAGAAGATAAACAAAATTGATAAACCATTAGCCAGACTCATCAAGAGAAAAAGGGAGAAGACTCAGATCAATAGAATTAGAAGTGAAAAAGGAGAAATAACCACTGACACTGCAGAAATACAAAAGATCATGAGAGATTACTACAAGCAACTCTATGCCAATAAAATGGACAACCTGGAAGAAATGGACAGATTCTTAGAAATGCACAAACTGCTGAGACTGAACCAGGAAGAAATAGAAAATATGAACAGACCAATCACAAGCACTGAAATTGAAACTGTGATTAAAAACCTTCCAACAAACAAAAGCCCAGGACCAGATGGCTTCACAGGTGAATTCTATCAAACATTTAGAGAAGAGCTAACACCTATCCTTCTCAAACTCTTCCAAAATATTGCAGAGGGAGGAACACTCCCAAACTCATTCTACGAGGCCACCATCACCCTGATACCAAAACCAGACAAAGATGTCACAAAGAAAGAAAACTACAGGCCAATATCACTGATGAACATAGATGCAAAAATCCTCAACAAAATACTCGCAAACAGAATCCAACAGCACATTAAAAGGATCATACACCATGATCAAGTGGGGTTTATCCCAGGAATGCAAGGATTCTTCAATATACGCAAATCAATCAATGTGATACACCATATTAACAAATTGAAGGAGAAAAACCATATGATCATCTCAATAGATGCAGAAAAAGCTTTCGACAAAATTCAACACCCATTTATGATAAAAGCCCTGCAGAAAGTAGGCATAGAGGGAACTTTCCTCAACATAATAAAGGCCATATATGACAAACCCACAGCCAACATTGTCCTCAATGGTGAAAAACTGAACCCATTTCCACTAAGATCAGGAACAAGACAAGGTTGCCCACTCTCACCACTATTATTCAACATAGTTTTGGAAGTGTTAGCCACAGCAATCAGAGAAGAAAAAGAAATAAAAGGAATCCAAATCGGAAAAGAAGAAGTAAAGCTGTCACTGTTTGCAGATGACATGATACTATACATAGAGAATCCTAAAGATGCTACCAGAAAACTCCTAGAGCTAATCAATGAATTTGGTAAAGTAGCAGGATACAAAATTAATGCACAGAAATCGCTTGCATTTCTATACACTAATGACGAAAAATCTGAAAGTGAAATTAAGAAAACACTCCCGTTTACCATTGCAACAAAAAGAATAAGATATCTAGGAATAAACCTACCTAAGGAGACAAAAGACCTGTATGCAGAAAATTATAAGACACTGATGAAAGAAATTAAAGATGATACAAATAGATGGAGAGATATACCATGTTCCTGGATTGGAAGAATCAACATTGTGAAAATGACTCTACTACCCAAAGCAATCTACAGATTCACTGCAATCCCTATCAAACTACCACTGGCATTTTTCACAGAACTAGAACAAAAAATTTCACAATTTGTATGGAAACACAAAAGACCCCGAATAGCCAAAGCAATCTTGAGAACGAAAAATGGAGCTGGGGGAATCAGGCTCCCTGACTTCAGACTATACTACAAAGCTTCAGTAATCAAGACAGTATGGTACTGGCACAAAAACAGAAATATAGATCAATGGAACAGGATAGAAAGCCCAGAGATAAACCCACACACATATGGTCACCTTATCTTTGATAAAGGAGGCAAGCATATACAGTGGAGAAAAGACAGCCTCTTCAATAAGTGGTGCTGGGAAAATTGGACAGGTACATGTAAAAGTATGAAATTAGAACACTCCCTGACACCATGCACAAAAATAAACTCCAAATGGATTAAAGACCTAAGTGTAAGGCCAGACACTATCAAACTCTTCGAGGAAAACATAGGCAGAACACTCTATGACATACATCACAGCAAGATTCTTTTTGACCCAGCTCCCAGAGAAATGGAAATAAGAACACAAATAAACAAATGGGACCTAATGAAACTTAAAAGCTTTTGCACAGCAAAGGAAACCATAAACAAGACCAAAAGACAACCATCAGAATGGGAGAAAATATTTGCAAATGAAGCAACTGACAAAGGATTAATCTCCAAGATTTACAAGCAGCTCATGCAGCTCAATAACAAAAAAACGAACAACCCAATCCAAAAATGGGCAGAAGACCTAAATAGACATTTCTCCAAAGAAGATATACAGATGGCCTACAGACACATGAAAGAATGCTCAACATCATTAATCATTAGAGAAATGCAAGTCAAAACTACAATGAGATATCATCTCACACCGGTCAGAATGGCCATCATCAAAAAATCTAGAAACAATAAATGCTGGAGAGGGTGTGGAGGAAAGGGAACACTCTTGCACTGTTGGTGGGAATGTAAATTGATACAGCCACTATGGAGAACAGTATGGAGGTTCCTTAAAAAACTACAAATAGAACTACCATACGACCCAGCAATCCCACTACTGGGCATATACCCTGAGAAAACCATAGGTCAAAAAGTGTCATGTACCACAATGTTCATTGCAGCTCTATTTACAATAGCCAGGACCTGGAAGCAACCTAAATGTCCATCGACAGATGAATGGATAAATAAGATGTGGCACATATATACAATGGAATATTACTCAGCCATAAAAAGAAATGAAATGGAGGTATTTGTAATGAGGTGGATGGAGTTAGAGTCTGTCATACAGAGTGAAGTAAGTCAGAAAGAGAAAAACAAATACAGTATGCTAACACATATATACGGAATCTAAGGAAAAAAAAAAAAAAAAGGCCATGAAGAACCTAGTGGCAAGACGGGAATAAAGACACAGACCTACTAGAGAATGGACTTGAGGATATGGGGAGGGGGTGGGGTGAGATGTGACAGGGTAAGAGAGTGTCATGGACATATATACACTACCAAATGTAAAATAGATAGCTAGTGGGAAGCAGCCGCATAGCACAGGTAGATCAGCTCGGTGCTTTGTGACCACCTAGAGGGGTGGGATGGGGAGGGTGGGAGGGAGGGAGATGCAAGAGGGAAGAGAAATGGGAACATATTGTATATGTATAACTGATTCACTTTGTTATAAAGCAGAAGCTAACACACTATTGTAAGGCAATTTTACTTCAATAAAGATGTTTTAAAAAAAAAAAAAAAAAAAAAGATGATAATGAGGTGTGGCTATAAAATCCATATTAAGACCTCAGAAATATCTTAGATGGGGCCTCCAAGAACCATTCATTCAGACAAAATAACTTCTAGCCAGCTTACTGGTGTGTCTTATAGAGCCTCTGAGTTAAACAATAATGGTTCTAATAATCTTATGGACAGTTTCCCCTCAGCATGTCAGCGGAAGCCCAATGTGAAAAAGAGCTTATCTTTATGAAAGTGTGGATATGGCTCTTGTTTAATGAAGTAAAGCTAAACAGCATTCATAGGAAGCCTACACATTTTTAAGAGAACTGTACTAGTAGAATGTTGACCACTCCCTTATAGTTAGCACTGGGTTAAAGATGTTGAGTCTCTGGTACTGAAATTCCGGGTGCTCTAACACCCTCCTACCCTTGAAATGGAGGACAGCATATTATTATTTATTTCTGTTATCGTTCCCTGTATGTACAAATATAATTTCAGTAAAAAAATCTTCGTGTAATAGTGTCTGTGATACTTTCAGTGACTAAAGCTTAGGATTTAACCTACTTAGTAGATTAACAGCAGGACTGTTTGGAGAAAAAAAATTGCAGCTGGGATTCTGAGGGTCAGAAATGAATAGATACAAAATGGATAGAAGGTTAAACTCAACTAAAATTTGCCAAGTTATTATAAAAATTAAAAACAGTAAAAAAGTAAACTTTTGCTTGTTTTGGCTTAGACCTTTAAATTTATTATATCTATGAATTTGAAATAAAAAATACAATGTTTATACATGGGCTGTAGTTACTGGTGATCTGACGGTATGTTGTAATACCCACAGTGAATTGTAACTGTGTCATTCTCAATTGCATCTATCAGTGAACTGGGTCATTATAATTATGTTACCTTACTGGCATGTTTGAGATTTCCATTTCAAGACTTGGCATATAAAAACTTTATACCTGATTTGAAGTCCTTTCAGCATTTTGTTATTCTTGTTGACAAAAGAAACACATGCATTTTCAAGGTTTTAAAATTTTACCTCAGATATACATTAGTGAAAAGCATGCTGCTATTTGTTTTGACATTAAAATGCCAATCTAAGTTGTTGTAAATTATAATGGTAACTTGATGGGACAAGAAAAGCAAACAACAGGCAACAGGGCTGAATATTTTACATGTCTAAAACTACATGCATACAAGATGTCTCTATTTATACTTATTTTAAAGTTGGGAAGTTTGGGAGGTTGAGAAAGGCTGGTAGAATGCTGTAAAGATGCTAAAAACCATTTAGGCTTTTCCTTTCAAAATAACCTTGGAATATTGTGCAAAGTGTCCACTAATCTCTACTGTTTACCAAACCTTCCTAAATAATTCACCCTGGTGGGGTTGGGCCCAAGCAAGCAGTGTGTTAGAGTGAGCCAGGAGTGAGCCCAGTGGTGCTTGGTGCCTGCAGTAAGGACAGCCAAGCACATGCCCACCTGGCACGGCTGGGAGACTGACTACAATACAGGTTGATTGAGCAAATAAATAAACAGACTGACAATAGTGGGAGCCAGGTTCACACTGTCAGGAAAGGAGGGTGCAAATGAAAAAAGGGAGATCTTGAATGGATCCTATGGGTTTGGATTGGAATTTAATCTATAAGTGTGCACTTGTGGTTTTCAGTATATAGAGATATAGAAATAAATCTAGATGGAATTGTGTATATGCTCAATATACAGGTGGTTCCTACCATCCACTGAAGATGATCCAGAGCAGGATTATACCCAGAAGAAATGAGTCCCCTTACAGTTCAGATCTTAGTTTCTCTACTGAATAAAACCAGGACTCTTTGGAGAAAGGCTGATCCTAGAGCTGGGTCACAGAAAGCACAATATGAGCCTGGAACATTTTGCTGCCCAGGAAAGTAAAGAAGTGCTCAAAGAATGATGGTGTCATGTCAGAATGACATAGGGGCCAGTCTGAAGAGGGCTTCTACTGCTCCGATCTGGACAATTTTAAAACAAAATAAATAATTTGAGCATCAGAAAGATATTTTGAGTGTCAAAAGAAAGGAAGGAAGGAAGGGAGGAAGGGAGGGAGCGAGGGAGGGAGCGAGGGAGGGAAGGAGGAAGGAGGGAAATAAGAGGAAAAGGAAATAATTTATAGATATATTTCATCAAATAACAGGAATCCATGAGTCTACTTGCATAAAAATGAATAAATAGGAGAATAGAAATATCTTCCTGTGATAACTAACAAATGTAAAAAGCATGTTGGAATTAGAAAGGTACAATCTGGCAACCATCATAATAGTAATTAATTCAGGCAAGAAATATTAACTGATGCTCAAATGAGTGGGTGAAATTTGGATGATGAACAGTCTCAAAGTATCTCCCTATGAATATATTTACTAATTTCAAAGGGGAAAGTAGTGATTTTACAGCAAAGAAACCTGGCAGACATCTTTGTAATCAAATGATCAAAGTTATCACCACCAGTAATGGGACCCACTGACACTGTGGGACACACCTGATAAGTTGCAATGAGAAGAATGCAATGACTCCTCGTGGGACTCCTGCCCAAGACACATATCCTAGGTCCAATCATGACAGAGCATCAGACAGACTCAGACTGAGAGGATCTTCAGGAATGATAAGGTTGTGAAAGCCAACAAACAGCTGAGAATCTGATTTCAATCAGCAGACTGGAGAGGCAGGAAAACAGGGTGTAACATGTGATCCCAGACTGGGTCTTTTACTATAAAGGACGTTACTGGACAATGACAAAACTTGAATGAGTTCTCTGAGTGAAAGTTATACTGGTGGCTTTTGAACACTTCTTGCAAATTTTTTTTTCACATTTTAAATTATTTGAAAATAAAAACTATTTTTAAAAAGATTATGATCCATTTGGTATGAGATGGTGCTTTACGCTAAACATAATGCCATTCGAGAACCTTATTTTGGATTAAACTATTTCCCAATAAAAGGAAATTATCCTGTCTCCATTTCCCCATGTCCACTTTATTCCACTTTAATCTGCATTCAGTGCCCATGAATTGTCAATGAAATTGCTCTTCCTAATTTCAGTGATCATTTTCAGGTAACCAAAGGACATCTTTTACCCCTTAACTAGACCTCCCGGTGGCATTTAACACTTGATCCTCATTTTATGTTCTATGTTACCAGGCCAGGGTGACTATTGTGGCCTTAAAAGACTGAATATTCTGAATCCTGCCCACATTCCGATTTCAATTCATATCCCTCTTAGCCAGATTTTTAGATCTAGGGAGTTCCTAAACCCTAAAAATATTAGGACACATGCAAACACTCAAATCCCCTTCCAAGATTTAAAAATTAAAACAATATTAGTTAAACCATTAAAAAAGTATAAGAAAATTCTACAAAAGATTGATTTTTTTCCCTCAGTATATACTTTATGCTTCAAATAAATCTGTCACATTTAAAAATGGTTCTGTTGTCTTTTGGGGTGACTACCAGCTCCCAAATTAATGCTTTAAGATGTCTATTCCTACCCCCCTCAAAAAAATCTGAATCACTTTGATGTACACCTGAAACTGACACAACTATACTTCAGTAAAAAAAAAAAAAGTGCCTATTCTTGCTCACTATGCTTCAGCCACCCCCATTCTCTTGCCTGTGCTTTAGGAAAACCAAGACCTTTCTGCCTGGAATTTTCTGCCCACTTGCATTTTTCATGGCTGATTTATGACTCAGGTCAGCTCAAATATCACCTTCTGAGAGGGAGCCTTCCAAGACCACTCTGCTTAAAATTATTCTATCCATTTTCTCATTCCAGTTCCTCAGCTACTTATTTCTTGTCATAGAATTTGTCACAATTTATAATGATCTGGATTGGTTTATTTATTTACTTACACGTGTGTGTGTTTCTGAATGTGTTTTTCTCCCCTTTAGTATAATAGTTTCATGACAGCAATTGTATTGTCTTATTTCTCTATGAATTTTTTAAAAATGTATTTGTTGAGAAAAACACACATAGCATAAAATTTAGCAACCTATTTATATTAAAACAATCCATGGGATATAAGGGAGATGTTCAAGATACAAAGTGTCTATTATAAAGTTTGGAAATAAATTATTTTTCAACAGATTGAAGCTCTCCTTTATAACATAATATAATCTCCATTTTTCAGGCTTTATTGACCCCTCTGTATTTGTTAGGTGAATGATCAAGTGAGTGAATATGTTTGCATTTTTATCCTGGCATGAGGTGATATCTAACCTTGCATCTTCACTTCCTTCAGGACTCTGTTTCAGTTACCTTATCAGAGAGGCCTTCTCTGATCACCAGTTAAATAACATTCCCCCACCCCCTTGATGCTCTATCTCCCTTATATGATTCATTTTTCATAACTCTTATCACATTATATATTTTTGTTTACTGTTTTTTCTCCTTTTACTGGAATGTACCCTCCATGAGACTTTGACTCCTAGATCTCTTACATAGTAGGGGCTCAAACATTGTCTACTAAATGAACAAAAAGTCACTGAAGAATTTTGAGCAAGGAAATAACTTAACCAATTTGTATTATGTTATTTTCTCTCTGGTGGAGATAGGAATAAGCTGGTAGAGGGAAAACCGGAGATAAGGATTGTTTTACAAAAGAGTCATTGGATAAATTACAAATTCTTATCTCAACTATGTCAATAAAGCTGATGTAGAGGGAATGGATGAAAAATATTTCACAGGAAGATATGACAGCACTGGCTGATCTACTGGATATGAGTACTGCACAGCGAGACGACTAGAATGACTCAGATTTCTGGGTGAGCAACTAGATGGATGCTTCTGCTTCTATGAAAAAGAAGATGCAGGAAAAGCATCAGGTCTTTAAGGAGTGGGATGAAAGGAGAGGAGAAAGGGTGGTGGGTGGTTCTGATGAGTTCAAAGCTAGCCTTTTCAAGTCTAAAGTACCACTGGGATATCTAAGGTAAAATATTCAATCCATAGATTAATATTAATATCTGGACATCAGGATAGGGATCAGAATTTGGGGAAGTTTTTCAGTCAACTATGCTATGGAGGTGGAGGAGATTGTATAAAGAAATTGTATAGTGCGCTAAGCAAAGAACTTCAAGGCTGGAACTCTAGAAATAATCTACATATCAGTGGTAGAAGCAGGAAAATAAACTAGTGAATAAAACTGAGAAAGAGGTAGAAGAAAAACCAAGGAGTGATATTAAGCAAGTGAAGGAATGATAAACAATATCAAAGATCACAGAATCCAAATTACATGAAGACTTAGGGCTTGACTTGGGTTTACCATTTAGATCAATGGGAAACTGGAAAAGTGGGTGTGGATAACAAATTGCATTGTTTAAAGAGCACACAACATGTGGGAGAGCAGAAAGCACAGCGCTCCTAACATTCCATTATCAAACAGTGGTCTACTAATGAAAGGCTAACTAACATCTTTGGAGGTAATTTTTATGAGTTAATTTTAATTTTGTAAATTATTTAATATAATCTGTTGGTTTTTTCAAATTTAGGATGTCATTTATGTTTATTACATTTATGTTTATCTACTATTTATTTATAATAAATGAGTAGTAGATATAATATTAAGAATTTTGTCTCTATCAATTTTTTCCCCTTGGGGAAATTAATTAAATGCTCTGTTTCTTATTTCTTTATCTATAAAATAGGAAAACTTACAATATTTTATAAAACATAATATTTTATAAAACTTATGAAATGTATAAGCACAGGAGGTTGTTGTAAAGAATTAGTAAGAATATAACTACAAAGTAAGTGCCTAGAAAATGCCCAGAGTATATACCAAAAAGATCCAGAAGTCAACATCATCACCATTTCTATTATTTCAAATGGTTTATACTATTTCAATTGTCTTTGTATTTATCAGAGATCCAAAACTATGTTATTCTTATCCTTAAGGATGTTAAAATCTCATTAGGAAGACAGGTCTCAGAAACATGAACATAACTGTATTAAAAATGTTACTGCCTATCCAAATGAGTAAGTAAAATGCAAGTAATGGAAGAGTTTGAGAAGACCATTCTCACTTCTTGAATATTATATCTCTTTCCTTGGCTAACAGAATATTATATTGTCCCAGGTTTTCTTTATACTTTTCTAGCAGTATCATTTCAATTTCATTTACTGATTGCTTGCCTCCTACCTGGTGTATAAACGTAGGAGTTCATCAAAGTTTGTCCTGGGCCATGTCAGTTTTCTTGGTAGTCTCTCCACAATAATAGCATTACCCAAACCCATTGCTTGAACTACCAACTATATGAGTAGGTCTCCAATAATATCTCCATCACAGGTCTTTCT
This sequence comes from Balaenoptera musculus, assembly GCF_009873245.2. Classification (NCBI taxonomy): domain Eukaryota; kingdom Metazoa; phylum Chordata; class Mammalia; order Artiodactyla; family Balaenopteridae; genus Balaenoptera; species Balaenoptera musculus. The sequence goes on from NC_045793.1 coordinate 8,808,789, forward strand.
TCTGAGCTGAGGACTAATGTATCCAGAGGTTCTTGGACTTCCCCATTCTAATATTTAACACATGTTCAAAACTCAAGATATATTGTTCTTGATCCCAGGTGGTATTATGTCATTGTCCCTATACCAGCAGTCACTCAAAAAGTCAACTTCAACTTCCTCATCTAAAATGTTGCACATATTAAACAACCAAGAGTAATCCCTGGCACCTCCATCCTCACTCCCTGTATGCACAATCACATCATGTCAGTTCTATCTTTTAAATAATCCTCAGTCTCTTCATGACCATCTGAGATCAGACTATCACACCTTCTCCACCACCCACTTCCAATCCATCTCCAGCATGAAGCCTAAGTGATCCATATTAAAAATATTAATCTGATCACGTTACAACCTGATCAGGAGTCTTTCATTTATTTGATAAAATGAATTAATAGGATTTTTAAAAAATTTCCAAGGTTTTTCTTTCCCTCTAATGTTCTAGTTTTCCAAATGCAAAATATATTTACAGTGATATACAAAACATGGGTTCTTACATTATAAAAACAAAATTTTATTTGTTTTTAAAAATAGTATTTATCAGTTTGACTTTACTTAATTAAAATTAATTTAATATAATTTATTGGACCACTTAGGTAGCTAGATTAATTTAAAATATGTATATATATATTTTTTTAACTTCTTTATTGGAGTATAATTGCTTTACAGTGTAAAATATGTATATTTTAGAATATTTAAAAATATATAAAAATTAGTATCAATATATTGTTTAAAAAACACTGTTTATCAAAACTTTATTGCCTTAGCAGGATCAAAATTTTTCAAATAAAATTATTTGTGACTCTCCCCTCCTATCCTCATACAATACTCATAAGATAAGTAAAGTGTATTTATACCAAAATTAGCTTAAATTTAGAAGATACTGGACATATTTCTATGAGTGTCTTTTAATAATCATGAAGAAAATTACAAGAACATAGAAAAATAAAAGGAAATCTCTCCTCAGAGAGTTACCAATTTTTGGTGTGTGGTGAGAGGACCTGAAATCTGTTCTCTTAGCAAATTTCCACTATACAATATATATGATTAATTATAATATAATTAACACCATGCTGTACATTAGATCTCTCTCTAGACTTACAATTCTACATAACTGTGTATTTGCATCCTTTGACCAACATCTTCCCCTTTCCCCTAACTCCCCCTGTCTGGTCTTAACTTCAGTTTCTTCAGCTGAAGAACAGGATTAATAATACCCAATTCATGTGGTTTTTGTAAACATTAAATAAAATACTATAAGAAAAGCACCTAGCACAGTGACTGGCACTCAGTAGGTGCTCAATAATGGTAATTATTATCATTAGGAGCCTGTTAAATGCATGGCTTTGATTAAATAACATGCTAATTTCTCACATTTAAAAGTATTTTGATATTTGAGAGATTTGTTTTATACTGTAAAGAAAATTAGAAATTAGTTTCTCATCACTTCTATAAATGGTCCCATTTTAAAAGCCTTTGTATTTTTTAATATTTTGAGGGGGGAGGACTCCACCTTTCTTTATTAGTATTTTTACATGTGAAAAAGGAAAATATGAATGTAAACTAGAATCACATTTATCTACATTACAATAATATATATAACCCAAAATACTAGGAAATCAAGGCAATTTCTACCTGGCTGTGGAATGCTTCTAAATATGACTGTATTTGATATTCTGGAAATTAACTTCAAATCAATACAAAGCCATATTGTGAAGATTTATTCCAGGAGTTGCTTTGAAACTGGATAGGCAAGAAATTTTCAACCTGTTTTGGCTTTGGTGCTTAGAAGGGTGCTTGGCCCAAAATAGGAGTCCATGACCTATCCTTTTTCCTCCTCCTTCCCTTCTACTTGGTGTTACAATTATTGTTGTTGATGATGATGTTATTACCCTTGATGTGATCTTTTGAGACTTCAGTGTTCTGCACTCTGTACAACGATGGTGCTTTTCTTCAGTTGTGATAATGTTTCCATGTTCATCAATGAAGTCTGATGTTAGAGTTTGAAGGTAAAATGTTGGGTTGGCCAAAACGTTCATTTGTTTTCTTCCGTAAGTTGGCTCTTGTAGCACTTAGTTGTCTTTAACTTCACTCAAAACAATTTTGTTAGATTGTATGTGATAGCTATCATATCAGCATGCATTTAAAAAAAGACTTATCAAAATTGGTGAATTTTTGTGTAGTCATTTTAATATTGAAGATGGAAGAAAAAAGGCAAGATTTTCAGCACATTATGCTTTATTATTTTAAGAAAGGTAAAAACGCAACCGAAACGCACAAGAAGTTTTGTGCAGTGTATGCAGAAGGTGCTGTGACTGATTGCACGTGTCAAAAGTGGTTTGCGAAGTTTCGTGCTGGAGATTTCTTGCTGGATGATGCTCCACATTTGGGTAGACCAGATGAAGTTGATAGTGATCAAATCGAGACATTAACTGAGAACTATCAATGTTATACCACATGGGAGATAGCTGACATACTCAAAATATCCAAATCAAGCTTTGAAAATCATTTGCACCAGCTTGGTTATGTGAATCACTTTGATGTTTGGGTTCCACATAAATTAAGTGAAAAAAACCTTCTTGACCATATTTCCGCAGGCAATTCTCTACTGGAACGTAATGAAAACTTTCCGTTTTTAAAATAAATTGTGACAGGCGATGAAAAGCAGATACTGTACAATAATGTGGAACAGAAGAGATCGTGGGGCAAGTGAAACGAACCACCACCACCACACCAAAAGCCGGTCTTCATCCAAAGAAGGTGATGTTATGTATATGGTGGGATTGGAAGGGAGTCCACTATTATGAGCTCCTTCCAGAAAATGAAACGATTAATTCCAACACATACCGCTCCCAAGTAGACCAACTGAAAGCAGCACTCGATGAAAAGCATCCAGAATTAGTCAACAGAAAATGCATAATCTTCCATCAGGATAACACAAGACCACATGTTTCTTTGATGACCAGGCAAAAACTGCTACAGTTGGGCTGGAAAGTTCTGATTCATCCACCATATTCACCAGACATTGCACCTTCGGGTTTCCATTTATTTAGGTCTTTACAAAATTCTCTTAATGGAAAAAGTTTCAATTCCCTGGAAGACTGTAAAAGGCACCTGGGAACAGTTCTTTGCTCAAAAAGGTAAAAAGTTTTGGGAAGATGGAATTATGAAATTACCCAAAAAATGGCAGAAGGTAGTGGAACAAAAGGGTGAATATGTTGCTCAATAAAGTTCTTGGTGAAAATAAGTCTTTTATTTTTACTTACAAACCAAAGGCAATTTTTGGCCAACCCAATACTTTTTAGAATGCTTCAAATTTCACTAACTCAATGCTCTCCAAAAATGATAAATTTCCCCAAAATGCCAACACTGTCTATTCTGAGTTACTAAAAACAGACTTGTTGCATATAAATACCATTTGTAAAATTTCTACCACATCTCAATTTTTTAACATAACACAAATTCTCTGTTATGAGAATTTATTTAACAACATTTAACATTCAAGAATAACATACTGTAGAGTATTTAGGAAAGAGAGACAAATAAATAATCTCGAGATAATTCCATTTCCTATGATACAACAATGTGAGGAGCCTGAAACTTACTTTTTCAGTTCAAAACACATAAAAATGCTAGATAAAATGTAACACATCCTTTAAATTATATCTCTATGCATCCAATAAGGTAGGAGAAGCTTTCAGGGGGGGAGAGAAGACAGACAGACAGACAGACAGACAGACAGACAGAAAGAAAGAAAGAAAGAAGGAAGGAAAGAAAGAAAGAAAGAAGAAAGAAAGGAAGAAAGAAAGAAAGAAAGGGAAAACTCTAAATTACAGGGTACCTGATGATACTGGGCTGTTAGTATTCAGAGGGTATTTGCTAATCTTTGTAATGCAGAAGTTTGGATTTTAAAGGCCAAGCAGAATTAGAAATCAAGTGTTGGACTTGTGCAAGGAATAGGAACACCCCTCCTTGTCCACCCCCCCCCCACTAGCACATAAAGCCTAAAAATGCTAAAATTGCAGTTAACGCAGATACTGGAGAAAAATTCACTAGTCAGCAAAGAGAGGTGACAAGGAAACTTGTCTCTCTTTTACTGGCCTATAGAAAGAAAACGAAAAAGAAATTACTTTCTGAGAATTCATAAGCCACAGGCTTGCTCAACAAAATTATGGCTTTCAAATTTACTCTGGCTAATAGGGTATAACTCCCAAGCCAAGAAATTAAAGTACAGAAAGTAGTTCTAAATTGCTATCTTTTGAAGGAAGCATAAATCCTCTCTGGATTGACTCTGGAATTACAAGATTCCTGAAGATAAAAGCCAGAGAAATTTAAACTCATAATTTAAAGATGCAAAACATAAGAAAACAAGCATAATGAACAAGATTCAGCAGAAACATCACACATAAAAATTTGGCCCCTATGGATTTCAGGTAAATTTTAAGATTGAGAATATGGTAAAACATTCAAAAATTATTTAAAGAAATAAAAGGTGGAACAAAATATATAAGAAAGGAATGAGCTAATATTTAAAAGAACCACCCAGATTTGATAAATAACCAAATAGATTCTCCAAGAAGAAAAATATATTATTGAAATTAGAAACTCATTAGTTGTGTTAAGCAGATGAGACAAAGCTATAGGATGTATTTGTGAATTGAAAGATAGATTGGACATCTAGTAGTCTAGGAGAAAAAGTGATTAAAAATATTAAATACAAATATTAACATGTGGAGGATAAAATGAGGTCTAACATATATTTGATTAACATTTCAGAAGGAGAGAAAAGAGAGAATTATGGAGAAGGAATTCAAAGACAGAATGTCTTAGAGTTTTCCAGAACTGACTAAAAGTTTAGATTCAGGGAGGACAATAATTCCCAAACAAAATTTTTTTTAAAAATCAATCTTACACACAATGGTGTAAGAGCAAATCACCAAGGAGCATAAAAATAAGCAAGAGAGAAGACAGATTACTCCTAAGAAACAATATTAAAGCAGACGGGAAACTTCTTAACAAGGGGAAACAAAAGGTAGAATGCAATAGAATAATACACTGAAAGTGCTGAAAGAAAATAAAATTCCAATCTAGAACTGTGCATCAAGCTAAACTATCACAAGAAAGAAGGTGAAATTAAGATATTTTCAGAAAAACGAAAATTGAAGCAGGTTACCAACAGACCCTGATTAGAAACCATTAAAAGTAGAGAATGTGTGTCAAATGGAAAGGAAATAAGTCCAGAAAGAGGAAAAACACAGGAAGTAAGAGAAAAAAATTGGCAAACATGGGAAAACCTAAAAATACAGTGACTACATAAAAATAAATTTATAAAAATAATATTGAAGTTAAAAAAGAGGTAGAAGAAAATTGCAGGATAAAAGTAGGATACAGGATGGTAGGGGATGAGCACAGTTATGCTACACCAAGTGTCGTGGACTGTATTTTATCCCCCTCAAAATTCATATGTTAAAGCCCCAACCTCCAGTGTTTGACTGTTTGGAGATGGGGCCTTTAGGTGGTAATTAAGGTTAAATGAGGTCATGAGGGTAGGCCCCAATCCCATAGGACAGGTGTCCTTATAAGAAGAGGAAGAGACCCAGAGATCGCTCTCTCTCCCCATGTGCCCAAAGGAAAGGTCATGTGAAGGTGTGGTGATAAGTCAGCCATCTGCAAGTTCTGAAGAGAGTCCTCACTAGAAACCAACCTTGGCACATTGATCTTTGACTTCCAGCCTCCAGAACTATGAGAAAATAAATTTCTGTTGCTTAAGCCACCCAGTCTGTGGTATCCTCTTATGGCAGCCCAAGAAACACCAAGTTTCTTTCATAGTTCAGGACAAAGATCAAGATGTTAAGTTACTTCTGACTTTTATAAATATTCATTTAAAAATTACAGAGATAATCCCTAAAATCGGAAATTTACTAATGGGGGAGATATATTTTTTTAAAAATATTTGATGGAGCCAAAGGAAGGAAAAAACGAAGGAATAAAAGGAACAAAGAAAAAGCAGGACCAGGGGTGGAGTCAATATGGCGATGTGGGAAGACACAGAGTTCACGTCTCCCCACAACTAGGGCGCCTGCCGGACGCTGGTGGGGACCCCGATGCCCAAGGAAATGGGAGGAACCTTCAAGCGAACCACCAGGGATTGGGCCATAGCTCCTGCAGTGGGAACTCTGAGTCCAAACCACTGGACTAACAGAAAACCTCAGACCCCAGGGAATAGTCATTGGAGTGTGGTGTACTGGAAGTCCTCATCTCATCACTAAGACCCAGCTCTACCCAAGAGCCTACAAATTCCAGTGTTGGAAGCCTCAGGCCAAATAACCAGTAAGACAGGAACACAATCGCATGCATTAAAAAAAAAAAAAGAGACGGCAAAAAAATATGTCACAGATGAAGAAGCAAGGTAAAAACCTACAAGGTAAAAACCTACAAGACCAAATAAATGAAGAGGAAATAGGCAATCTACCTGAAAAAGAATTCAGAGTAATGATAGGAAAGATGATCCAGAATCTCGGAAATAGAATTGAGGCACGGATTGAGAAAATACAAGAAACGTTTAACAAAGATCTAAAAGAACTAAAGAACAAACAAACAGAGATGAACAACACAATAACTGAAATGAAAAATACACTACAAGGAGCCAATAACAGAATAACTGAGGCAGAAGAACGAATAAGTGAGCTGGAAGACAAATTGGTGGAAATAACTACCGAGAAGCAGAAAAAAGAAAAAAGAATGAAAACAACTGAAGACAGTCTGAGACCTCTGGGACAACACTAAACGCACCAACATTCGAATTATACGGATCCCAGAAAAAAAGAAAAAGAAAGGGTCTGAGAAAATATTTGAAGAGATTATAGTGGAAAACTTCCCTAACATGGGAAAGGAAATAGTCACCCAAGTCCAGGAAGCACAGAGAGTCCCATACAGGATAAACCGAAGGAGAAACACACCAAGACACATGTTAATCAAACTAACAAAAATTAAATTCAAAAAAAAATACTAAAAGCAGCAACGGAAAAACAAAAAATAACGTACAAAGGAACCCCCATAAGGTTATCAGCTGATTTTTCAGCAGACACTCTGCAGGCCAGAAGGGTGTGGAAGGATATACTTAAAGTGATAAAAGAGAAAAACCTACAACCAAGATTACTCTACCCGGCAACGATCTCATTCAGATTCAACGGAGAAAGCAAAAGCTTTTCAGACAAGCAAAAGCTAAGAGAGTTCAGCACCACCAAACCAGCTCTACAACAAATGCTCAAGGAACTTCTCTAGGCAGGAAACAAGAGAAGAAAAAGACCCACAAAAACAAACCCAAAACAATTAAGAAAATGGTAATAGGAACATACATATCAATAATAACCTTGAATGTAAATGGACTAAATGCCCAAACCAAAAGACACAGACTGGCTGAATGGATAGAAAAACAAGACCCATATATATGCTGTCTACAAGAGACCCACTTCAGACCTAGAGACACATAAAGACTGAAAGTGAAGGGATGGATAAAGATATTCCACGCAAATGGAAATCAAAAGAAAGCTGGAGTAGCAATACTCATATCAGATAAAGTAGACTTTAAAATAAAGACTGTTATAAGAGATAAGGAAGGACACTAAATAATGATCAAGGGATCAATCCAAGAAGAAGATACAACAATTATAAATGTTTATACACCCAACATAGGAGCACCTCAATACATAAGTCGAATGCTAACAACCATGAAAGGGGAAATGGACAGTAACACAATAACAGTAGGGGAATTTAACACCCTACTTACACCAATGGACAGACCATCCAAATAGAAAATAAAAAAGGAAACACAAACTTTAAATGACACAACAGACCAGATAGATTTAATCGATGAATAAATGAAATAGAAACAAAGAAAACGATAGCAAAGATCAATAAAACTAAAAGCTGGTTCTTTGAGAAGATAAACAAAATTGATAAACCCTCAGCCAGACTCATCAAGAAAAAAGGGAGAGGATGCAAATCAATAAAATTAGAAATGAAAAAGGAGAAATCATACCTGACACTGCAGAAATATAAAGGATTATAAGAGACTACTACAAACAACTATATGCCAAGAAAATGGACAACCACGAAGAAATGGACAAATACTTGGAAAGGTACAATTCTTCAAGACTGAACCAGAAAGAATTAGAAAATATAAACAGACCTATCACAAGTAATGAAATTGAAACTGTGATGAAAAATCTTCCAACAAACAAATGTTCAAGACCAGATGGCTTCACAGGTGAATTCTAAAAACATTAGGTAAAAGCTAACACCAATCCTTCTCAAACTCTTCCAAAAAACTGCAGAGGGAGGAACACTCCCAAATTCATTCTACGAAGCCACCATCACCCTGACACCAAAACCAGAAAAAGATATCACAAAAAAAGAAAATTATACACCAATATCACTGATAAACACGAATGCAAAAATCCTAAACAAAATACAAGCAAACAGAATCCAACAATATATTAAAAGGATCATACACCATGATCAAGTGCGATTTACCCCAGGGATGCAAGGATTCTTCAATATACGTACAACAATCAATGTGATACACCATATTAACAAGTTAAGAAATACAAACCATATGATCATCTCAGTAGATGGAGAAAACGCTTTTGACAAAATTCAACACCCATTTATGATAAAAATTCTCCATAAAGTGGGCATAGAGGGAACCTACCTCAACACAATAAAGGCCATATATGACAAACCCACAGCAAACATCATACTCAATGGTGAAAAACTGAAAGCATTTCCACTAAGATCACGAACAAGACAAGGATGTCCACTCTCGCCACTATTATTCAACATAGTTCTGGAAGTCCTACACATGGCAATCAGAGAAGAAAAGGAAATAAAAGGAATACAAATTGGAAACGAAGAAGTAAAACTGTCACTGTTTGCAGATGACATGATAATATACATAGAAAATCCTAAAGATACCATCAGAAACTATTAGAATTAATCAATGAATTTGGTAAGATTGCAGGGTACAAAATTAATGCACAGAAATCTCTGGCATTCCTATACACTAATAACAAAAAATCAGAAAGAGAAATTAAGGAAACAATCCCATTTACCATCGCAACAAAAAGAATAAAATACCTAGGAATAAACCTACCTAAGGAAGTGAAAGACTTGTACTCAGAAAACTATAAAACACTGATGAAAGAAATCAAAGATAACATAAACAGATGGAGAAATATACCATGTTCTTGGATTGGAAGAATCAATATTGTGAAAATGACTATACTACCCAAAGCAATCTACAGATTCAATGCAATCCCTCTCAAACTACCAATGGCATTCTTCACAGAATTAGAACAAAAAAATTTACAATTCGTATGGAAACACAAAAGACCCCAAATAGCCACAGCAATCTTGAGAAAGAAAAATGGAGCTGGAGGAATCAGGCGCCCTGGCTTCAAACTATACTACAAAGCTACAGTAATGAAAACAGTATGGTACTGGCACGAAAACAGAAATATAGATGAATGGTACAGGATAGAAAGCCCACAGATAAACCCATGCACATATGGTCACCTAATTTACGACAAAGGAAACAAGAACATACAATGGAGAAAACACAGCCTCTTCAGTAAGTGGTGCTGGGAAAACTGGACATCTACATGTAAAAGAATGAAATTAGAACACTCCCTAACACCATACACAAAAATATACTCCAAATGGATTAAAGATCTAAATGTAAGACCAGACACTATAAAACTCTTAGAGGAAAACATAGGCAGAGCACTCTCTGACATAAACCACAGCAAGATCTTTTTTGACCCACCTCCTAGAATAATGGAAATAAAAACAAAAATAAACAAACAGGACCTAATTAAACTTAAATAAAAGCCTTTGCACAGCAAAGGAAACTATAAACAAGATGAAAAGACAACCCTCAGAATGGGACAAAATATTTGCAAATGAAACAATGGACAAAGGATTAATCTCCAAAATATACAAACAGCTCGTGGAGCTCAATATCAAAAAAACAAACAATTCAATTAAAAAAATGGGCAGAAGACCTAAATAGACATTTCACCAAAGAAGACATACAGATGGCCAAGAGGCACATGAAAAGATACTTAACTCACTAATCATTAGAGAAATGCAAATCAAAACTACAATGAGGTATCACCTCACACCGGTCAGAATGGTCATTATAAAAATATGTAGAAACAATAAATGCTGGAAAAGGTGTGGTAAAAAGGGAACCCTCCTGCACTGTTGGTGGGAATGCAAATTCATACAACCACTATGGAAAACAGTATGGAGATTCCTTAAAAAACTAAAATTAGAACTACCATGTGACCCAGAAATCCCACTACTGGGCATATACCTTGAGAAAACCATAATTCAGAAAGAGACATGTACCACAGTGTTGTTTGCAGCACTATTTACAATAGCCAGGACATGGAACCAATCTAAATGTCCACTGACAGATGAATGGATAAAGAAGATGTGGCACATATATACAATGGAATATTACTCAGCCATAAAAAGAAACGAAATTGAGTTATTTGTAGTGAGGTGGATGGACCTAGAGTCTGTCATACAGAGTGAAGTAAGCCAGAAAGAGAAAAACAAATACTGTATGCTAACGCATATATATGCAATCTAAAAAAAAGAAAAAATGGTACTGATGAACCTGGTGGCAGGGAAGAAATAAAGACAGAGACATAGAGAATGGACTTGAGGACACGGGGTGTGGGGCGGGGGAACTGGGGCTAAGTGAGAGTAGCATCGACATGTATGCACTACCGAATGTAAAACAGATAGCTAGTGGGAAGCAGCAGCATAGCCAGGGAGATCAGCTCGGTGCTTTGTGATGACCTAGAGAGGTGGGATAGGGAGGGTGGGAGGGAGGCTCAAGAGGGAGGGCATATGGGGATATATGTATGCATATGACTGATTCACTTTGACGTACAACAGAAACTAACACAATATTGTGAAGCAATTATACTCCAATAAAGATCTATTGAAAAAAAAAAGAGGGACTTCCCTGGTGGTGCACTGGTTAAGAATCCACCTGCCAGTGCAGGGGACATGGGTTTGAGCCCTGGTCTGGGAAGATCCCACATGCTGCGGAGCAACTAAGCCTGTGCGCCACAACTACTGAGCCTGCACTCTAGAGCCCGCGAGCCACAACTACTGAAGCCCATGTGCCACAACTACTGAAGCCCACGTGCCTAGAGCCCGTGCTCTGCAACAAGAGAAACCACCACAATGAGTAGCCCCTGCTGGCTGCAACTAGAGAAAGCCCGTGAGCAGCAACAAAGACCCAGCGCAGCCAAAAATAAATAAATAAATTTATTAAAAAAAAAAAAAAGAAACAAAGAAAAAGATGGACCCAAAGCAAAAGAAATGGTAGAAGTATACCCAAGTATAGCAATAATGAAAATCGATTTTAAAAACACTGAATTTCATACTGAAAAGACAGATTGTACCATAAGATTTTTTTTAAATCTAACAATATACTATGTCTAAGAAGCATGTCTGAAGCATAGGAACTAAGAAAAGTTGAGAGTAAAGGAAATGAAAAAATATAAGCAAGGCAAATACAAGTTTAGAAAACCTGGTGTGGCTATGATGATATTAATATACCAGCCTTAGTGATATAATCCAAAAATACTGATACAGTGTATAATATTGGCTTTAGCATTAATATGTGAAGAGGTAGAGTTTGATCTTGCTTTTTCTAGTTTTCCCAATTTATATTTCACTAAATTACTTAAAAATTGAGCATCACGGTTTTTCCTCCTCTCTAAAGAGAGAAAATAATAGTATCTATCTTACAGTATCATTTTGAGAATGAATTGAATACACATATATTATGGACTGAATGCACGTAAATTGTTAAGCACAGGGTCTGACACACAGTAATGTTCACTGTTTCTGAGGAGGATGAAGTGACAAAAATCTATTTTAAGATAAAACCTAAAACAAATGAAGGAAAAGGCACCATGAGGGATAAGGAAGGTTAGTACATAACAACAAAGGTAAAATTCACTAGATAGTTATAAATATTCTAAATATGTCTGCACCTAGTATTCAAATAGATAAAATAAATTTTCAAAAAATGCAAGCACCACTCCCTCAGGAAAACCTTCCCGGATGATTGCTCCCTTACCCCCAACTCTTGGTCCCTTTCCTAAGTGCTTCAGGAGCTCCCAGTGCATAAATTAGATTATAGGCTCCTATCATATTAGTTATAATTCTTTGTTTCTCACTTCTCTCCTACCAAGTGCTTTAAGCTCCCTGAACACTAGAACTACCTTCTGTATTCTCAGTACTGGGTTACAAACATGATACCAAGTAAGCATCCAAAACATGCATGCTTCACAATTAGTAAAAAAAATGGCTTTAAAAGAGAAAGTTTGACAGACACAGCTTATTTTTTTTCCAAAAAAGATTAACCTTCCTCAGCCTATGTAGGAAATCTCCACACATTATCGTATTTTTTTTCCACCCATTCATCCTATCCTAAACCCCAGTATTATGCAGATTGTCGTATGTACATACATTTCTGTGAAAGATGACAGAAACATTCATTAATTTCTCATAAATACCTATGAATCGCAAACATATAAGAAATCCTGACACAGGGATTGATAAATTGACCATGGTTCTACTCCTCTGTCTCTGAAAATTCACCCACATAACAAGATCAATAAAAAGTATAAATTTTGCAACGTCAAAGAAATTGGAGTGCAGTGATGGGGGAGAGATTTCAACAAAGTTTTAAAAGATAGTGAAGTAGATGAGATGTGAAAACAGAGATGATGAAGAGGAAAAGTACTTAAGTACCTGTGGAGAGAAATACCCAAGAGAAGTGAGCCAGGCTTCAGGGCTGAACCTCAGAAAGGTTCAGACTCTGGAGGTGCAAGGTGTCATGAGAGATGACAAACGACAGACAGCATCTCTCCTCTTTCTCTCCCCTGCCCTCCCCTGAAAGCCTGTGAGAGAAGCTGACACTGGGAATCCTAGTTGGATTCAGCCAGTGGTGGAGGAGGGTGTGTGTGCCCTTGAGAGAGTGAAACTAGGATTGCTAATGATACTGCAAATTGGACAGTGGAATCCCCAGGTGCCTTCCCTTCCTGTGCTTCCAGAACACAGCCAGAAACTACCAGATTGTCCTCTGGAGGAAACAGTCTCATAAAAAGACTTTGGAGTACAGTTTAAGAACCACTTCATTGTCCCTGATTATGTGATAAATACAGCAGTCAACAAGCCTCACCTAGAGACAAATACCTCTTCATGGCACTTTGTTGTTTAATATGTACAGGGATTGGGAATGCATATTACAAACCACATATGGATAAATGATTCACAGGCATTGCTTCAAATTGTTAAAAAATTTTTTTAAATCAACACTGATTTAAAATAAACGCACTGGTTAAATTGTGGACGAGCGAAATGTAAGTGTCCATAGAGACCTATAAATTACTTTTTACTGGTAACAGTGGAAAAATCATGTTACAAATAAAAAAGCAGACATTTAGCCATTTAATTGAACCCCTAAAGGGCCAAATTCCTTCTTAAGAAGTCTATAACATTAGCAGATTTTCACCTTCCTAGTCATATTTTTGGGAAAATAGGGATAAAACCTGCTCCTTTATGAGTAAGGGGAAAAATGATAAAATTTGAATTACAGTCTGAAGGTTTACAGGGCTCAATGCAGGCCTATTGGAATATTTGAGATTCATCTCTGTGGAATGAGTTTTATTGTCAGTATGGCTTTCCATTATTTAGACTAAACTGCTACCACCTATGAGAAAGATACATAAAACAAATGGATTTGCAGACTATGTTTGCTTTCTTCTGATGAATGAATCTGTCCCAAGTCTTCTTTTTGGAAGCGTAAGTAAAATATTGGCAGTTTATATTTTTTAAAATGTTTATTCTACCTCCAACGTATATCTTTTTCTGCATATAAAAAAATGCGCCAAAGAAAATATAATTATTTACCCAGCCAAAAATTAAAAAATAAACCTGGGCTTGGGTACAACAAACTAATACGCTCCTGCCCTGACTCTCTGTGATTAACAAGCATTGCTATCCGATTCAGTACCAGGATCTACACTTAATATAAAAACTGGTAAATTCAAGGAAAGTTTCTGGACATAGTATCTTCTATTTACTGCCTATGCCTAGAAACAGCTCAAGGGAATGATACATTTGTCAAATGAAGAAGTCTCCTTTATAAAGTAATAAGTACGCTCAAATAATATTTCAATGCTCTAACAAATATTAAAATAATAAGACATACCCTCTTTCCTTTGGGCTTAATTTATCAAAATAATAAACCAGTAAAAGAAATTTATATTTGCAGTAAAGAATATGAAAATATTATTTTACAATTGTCAGGGCTGTAGTTATTTTTGTACCTACCTCAATTGGTAGGTAAATGGTAAGTTTAATATAATGACTTTTCTTGGTAAAAAAAAAAATCTAATAAGATAGATATTTTGATAATATGCAAATCATGGGAAATATTAGCAACTTTGAGGCTGGCCATTTGGAATGCTGTAAAAAGTGGTATCCTTAGGGACTTCCCTGGCAGTCCAGTGGTTAAGACTCCACGCTTCCACTGCAGGGGGCGTGGGTTTGGTTCCTAGTCAGGGGACCAAGACCCACATGCTGTGCAGCCAAAAAAAAAAAAAAAAAAGGTATCCTGGGTTAAAAACAGGACATCCTTCATCTTTTCTCAGTGAGGCCTCTCTGATCAGTTAGATTGAAATATTGTGTTTGACTAGACTAATGTATATAAGGTGAATATGAACCAATGGAGGCTTGGTCAGCAAGCCGATACAGAAGCAAAAGGAGCCACAGAGGAAGTGAGGACATGGCTCAGCCAAGGCCCACCGGTGGAGAGGGAGCTTTGCCAAGGACTTTGAGTATCAGGTTCACACTGGCTTAGCCATCATCAGCATAGAGGTGAGTGGAGTCTAGGCTAATGCTCTCAAGTGTTCTGATGCCATTTGCATTGTGGAAATGCATGCAGCAGGCTTTCTAACTTTATGCCATTAAAAAAAATAATCATATAACTGGCTAAAACTTTCTTCCCATTAACTCTCAGGGAAGATAAAGTCTCAGTATTAATTCTATCCCTCGAAACAAAGCTGGAGATGCAGAGTAACTGTCATACGTTTAAAAGATAGGATTGAGTAAAATGGTACCAAATTAATTACTAAATTACTGAAGACTGATCTATTTCTCTTGACTTCTGATAAGAGTGAGAGAAAAAAAGTTCCTGGGATACATTTCAGGAGTGAACAACTGAGTATAACAATTTAAACTGAGGAAAATTCTGATAGGAGCCAAACAGAAGATGAAATGTTGCCAAATGAAAAAGCTGAAAGGGACACTAAAATATAGCTCAGACGGCCTGTGTCTGTTCTTAAGTGGTCTCTCAAGGCACATTCATCAACTTACAGTTTTAGTTACCTTAGACCACAGCGAACTGTTTTCACTCTAATAGGCTCAGAAGATTCGCTATGTCAGCATTCCCAAACCAGATTTATCTTTCAGGGGTGAGAGCATGTCAGCTAAGTTTCGAGGAATGTTTGTTTATTAACATATTAAAATGAGAACTGTAACTGTGCCGTGGCCTGACAGCCTGTGCAGCTTTCTCCCCACAGGCAGCGAAGCTATTTCAAATGTTTCAGCCTATCGCTGGCTGTGTTGTGGGGAAATGCTCAGGATGGGGAGCTGTATCCTCTCTCTCAAAGCCACTGTGGTATAGTAACAGCATCTGCCATCCACTGAAAGCTCTGCTATGCAATGTGGTTTAGAGACTGTTTACATAACCTTGTTCCTCGCTAAACAATACAACCCCATCCCTCATATATATTTAAAGACACACACATCGGTGTACTAATATATATGTATGACTATAATACGTATTATTAAAATATGTAACAAAATACACACACCCTCATGCACATACACAGAGTACATACACATGAATGAGTGAGCCTGGAGAGGCTGCCAGAGCAAACAAACTAGCCCTATATTTCTTTTCATGTCAAACGAGTGATACTTGAGTTTAATAGTGAAACGATTCAGACACAGAGAACAGACTGGTGGCTGCCAAGGGGGAGGGGGTTGGGGGAGGGATGGAGTGGGACGTCAGGGTTAGCAGGTGTAAGCTTTTATATACAGGATGGATACACAACAAGGTCCTACTGTATAGCACAGAGAACTATATTCAATATCCTGTGATAAACCATAAGGGAAAAGAATTTTAAAAAGAACGTATATATGTATAACTGAATTGCTTTGCTGTACAGCAGAAATTAATACAACATTGGAAGTCAACCATACTTCAATTACAAAAAATAAAAAAAAATATTCTCACATAAATTTAAAAAACAGTGAAGTGATTAATATGATCAAAATAATTACTTTAACCATGCCATGATCAAACATTTTGCACTAAATATGTTCTGTTAATGTAACAATTGTTAATAACATACTACTGATTTGAGAAAGAATGTCCATTTAAGATTTTTATCTGAAAATATCTGAGAGAATATAACCATTCTCCAATTTTACCCAGCATATTCTTCAAGCCCACGGTCGTTCTGTGAATCTGGGAGAATTTTGTAATTGGCAGCCTCCACAATACTACTAAAGACTCAATTCAGTCAAGAGGAAAAGCATATGAGAGTGGAAAAATAAGTTCTCAGGCAAAAATGCCAATTTTTATGAACTTCAAAGCATATAAAAATTAAAGGTCTCCTCCTGCAGAGTCAAAGCAAAGGCTAAGAGTTAAAGTCAATGTAATAATACATTTTTTATTATTCACTGGGCTATGCATCATACATAAAACTGAAGAAAAGTCAGTAGCAGTACATAAAATAACCAAGTTAGAAAGGTGAGCTGTAGTTTCTTGGGAAATTAAATGGGACCTCTACTAGACCATCATCCTCATAAATTTGTAGTTGTTAAATTCCACCACAAAAGAGATATACAAAGACCACAGGAGTCACTGCATAGTCACATAATACCTATATTTCCAGATTTTAAAAAATTATTTACTAATATCTTAATTTCAGACACGAATCTTCACATTAATGTCCACATTTAAGCAACAGGAGGATGGTTGGATTGAATTAAATCCCCTTTGTGATGTGAGCTCACAGTGTTAAAGGTTTAAAATATCCTGGGATATTTTCACCTACCCATTCATTGATAATCAGTTGTAGCACATATACTATAGCCATTTCTCTTTGATATTGGGCTAGATAAGATCAAAACCAAAAAATCATAAACAGCATTTATTAAGAAATGTCCCCAGGCAAAGACTAAAGTCACAACTGGTAACAAATGAGAAAGATCAAGTTTGGGGTGACAAGTAGTTTGATTCTGGATATGTTCAGTTTGAAGGGCCTGTAGGATGTTTAGGAGAAGATGTCCAATTGGAAACTGGAAATACATAGTCACAAAAAGGAGAGAGAAGGAATAAACAAAATTAATCATAGCAGGTTTTTTTTCAAATGAAAAAACATGGTTATAAAGTATTAAAAGCCTCCCATACTTTTTTCTCTTATACAGACTAAAGTCCAGAGGTTCTTAACCCAACCAAGTGATTGTGTAGAACCTAACTGCAATACAGCACTCCTTCCTTTGTTCTACGTCTGTGCCTTCTGTGAGTTTTGTATTTTAATGTTTCGATTTACATTTTAATAACTGCATCTCTACAGTAAGCCCCTGAGAAAGGGAACTGTGACCTATTCATTTGGGCATCTTATACATAGTAGGTGTTTATTAATTGTTTTTAATTAAGTTGATGAGTT
Organism: Balaenoptera musculus; assembly: GCF_009873245.2. NCBI lineage: Eukaryota > Metazoa > Chordata > Mammalia > Artiodactyla > Balaenopteridae > Balaenoptera > Balaenoptera musculus. The sequence continues at coordinate 8,826,665 of NC_045793.1, forward strand.
GACAGAGATGTCAGCTCTGTTTTCATTGGGTGTTTCAACAATATGAGAAGAACATAGGAGACCTTACGAAGACACGATTGGCAAAAGCAACTGTGAGAAAATCACTTCAGAGAAACCATGCAGTGGACACACAGTGCCCTTACTTAAATGGAAAGTACAGTACTAGAGAGTTTAGGTGATTTGCCTGAGGTTCACCGTTAACTAGAGCGGCCCCTGAACTCAAACTAGTTCTCCTTCTAGCACTGACTGGACCGTGGGGTGGGGGAACAGGGCAGGTCATACAAGGTACAGGTATTTAATCATCTCCACCATAAGGTCTGCAGACTGTGGCTTCCCTTATTGAAATGCTTCAAAACATTAGACACCCCTACATTCAAAATAAGAACAAAAGTACTATCTAAGAGCTAAAGTAAAAGTTTCTAAATTAGCCATTAGTTACATTAAAGACAGAGAAAAGAACAACCAAAACTTGACATTCCTTAGAATATCCTTTAAGATATTTTGTTTGTTGTTTACTCAAGAAATGTTCTCAATCTTCTTCCATATCAAGAGAGCAGGCCAGCTTTCCAGAATACAAGCTGAACATGTCAGATACTTAGTTATCCAGGATTCCATGTAACTATGACATAATCATGTCTAAGAAGATCTGAAATAAAATCTGTTAGGGGATTCTGGCGGCATATTTCTCACGAAGGGTGTGTGTGTGTGTGTGTGAGAGAGAGAGAGAGAGAGAGAGAGATTGAGAGAGAGACTGAGAGTCCTCCTCGCTTTTGTGTACAGCTATGTAAGAACAACCCATGTCCGGAAAAAAACCTGACCACAAAGGCTAGCCCATTAAGGATTGTGAAGTGAAAAATAAAGTGCCTAGCACCAGTGGGCCACAGAATTAGCCAAATCTGAAACCCCTTCCCTCCAGGCTTCTTATTAGATGAAATAATAATGACAATTTTAAGTTCATTATTATTTAGGTATTCTGTTATTTGAAGCCAAAAGCATTAAACTGGCACAATCATTCTGAAATGGAACGGTTTAGGTCCATCTATTTCATGAATAGCCAGAATGAGAGTAGGTAAATTCCTCTATTCATGAATGCATTTTGCCTTTTCTATTGTGTGGCTGAGTTACATGAAAGCACAGAGGAGTCTTGCTTCCTACTTCTGAGTTCTACTTATTTAATATTATTATGTCCTTTAATTATGTACTGGATCATGCTGGGACTAGCCTTACAGCGATTTTAAAAGTTCTTTTTACAGAATCAATTAGAACTTCTATTCCTAGGCATTCCAGATCTCGTGGCCATCTGGTCATACAACCTTTCCAGTACTTTTACCCTGCTGTGACACCACAGAACTGCCACAGGCAGCCAAACGCTCGTTTTCATTTAACTAGTTCTTGTTTTTCTGCCAATGTAGAGGTGCAGCTTAGAACTGGGAATTCCCTATAATAATATGTGGCCATATAGCCCTACAAATACACCTCTTCCAGTAAAATGAAATGCATTTTATTGTTTTTAAAAAATTGAAAAAGCAAGTTGATCTTTATGAAATACTAATTGAAACAATGAGGTGGACAGGGTTTGCCGCATATTATCTAATAAACATCAGTCATAAATTTTAATAAATTATCTTGCTTAACCTTACAATAATAAACTGGACACTCAAAGTTCTTAGATCTAAAGATACATAAATAATTCTGTGTTCAACAATTAGAGAATATACAGTCTTCTCCAGAAAACACAGAACCGTTACAGTAACTGGCTATATAAAAAACCATAATGCAAGTCTCTCAATGAATATCCAAGAAATAATATCTCTGACTATAATGTGTTTATACAGAAATCACCAATAAAATACAAGTCTCTGTGTGTATGTACATCAAATTTTTAAAAAACTTTAACACAAAGACTAATAAAACTCATGATGGATATTAAAAGATATTGAACATTACTAAACAATAATGAAAATACTATATAACAAAACTTGGGGGATGCACCTAAAGGGGACCTGTAAGTGAAACTGATAGCTTTAAACACTTACATTAAATATAAAGAATAAAATATCAGTTGAGGGCTTCCCTGGTGGCACAGTGGTTAAGAATCTGCCTGCCAATGCAGGGGACATGGGTTCGAGCCCTGGTCTGGGAAGATCCCACATGCCGTGGAGCAACTAAGCCCGTGAGCCACAACTACTGAGCCTGCACGTCTGGAGCCTGTGCTCCGCAACGGGAGAGGCCGCAACAGTGAGAGGCCCGCGCACCGCGATGAAGAGTGGCCCCCACTCACCACAACTGGAGAAAGCCCTCGCACAGAAACGAAGACCCAACACAGCCAAAAATAAATAAATAAATAAATAAATTTATAAAAAGTATCAGTTGAGCATTCTTAAGAAGTAACAAAAAGAAAAGCTAAATACAAAGAAAGTAGGAAAAAGAATAGATACTAACGATATAGAAAACAAAGTTGAGAAGAACTATTAAGTCTAAGAACTTGTTCTTGGAAAGATAACAATGTTGAGAGTAATGAAGACAAGAATGGAGAAGGTACAAGTGGAGGCAAGATTTGAGATTCACTCAACGTTAAGAAAATAATGAGAAGGCTATGAACAAATTTATGCCAAAATTTTGAAAACTTAATGAAATGGACAGAACTTTAGATTGTGATCCCAACTCTACAAAGAACAGGATGCCTGAATAGCACCATAACCACTGAACTAATTGAGTTTGTGAGTAAAAAAATCTCACAAAAATCTTCATATGATAGTACAGGTGAATTCTACTATATACAAAGAATGCCGCCTGCCGTATCAGTAAACAGAGGAGGCTGCGGCCATCAGGCCAGCAGCCTCTGCAGCCACCCTGACTGTGCACCCTGAGGGGATTCAGGGTGGAGAAAACCAGGTACTGGTCCCAGGTAACTGAGGTGCATATTAAAGGAATAATTTCTTTTTTTTTTTTTTTTAAATCCCTGATGCCTGGGCCCTACCCCAGTGATCTGATTTCAACTGGTCTGCAGTGGGGGAGCAGGATTTTTTTTTTTTTAAGAAATTCACGTTCTTTTATTTATTTATTTATGACTGTGTTGAGTCCTCGCCTCTGCGCGAGGGCTCCCTCCAGCCGCGGCAAGTGGGGACCACTCTTCATCGCGGTGCGCAGGCCTCTCACAATCGCGGCCCCTCTTTCCGCGGAGCACAGGCTCCAGACGCGCAGGCTCAGCAATTGTGGCTCACGGGCCCAGCCGCTCCGTGGCATGTGGGATCCTCCCAGACCAGGGCTCGAACCCGCGTCCCCTGCACCAGCAGGCAGACTCTCAACCACTGCGCCACCAGGGAAGCCCAAAGGAATAATTTCAATAAGCCCAGACCCTTGCATCTTCCCATATATAAAAAAAAGCACTAAATTCATTAACTTGAGATGTCTGGTTTTTCTTTAATCAGCAGTAATGTTTTGATGTCCTACTACCTGGGTTGTTTTTTTGTTTTTTTTTTTTTGCAAAAACTCCTATATATCCTGGCTTCTCCCTTACCTCTTCAGAACAGTCCCTCGGGGCCATCTGACAAGGTGTACCCTCAGCTTAGGTCCTCAGTAAGTCCACCGAATAAAACATAATTCTCAGCTTTTAGGTCATGCACTATTTTTCAGTCAACACTACCAATCTTTCAAATTCATTCCAATCTTACAGCAACGGTGAACAGGGGAAGAAAAAAGAGAGAAACAATTCCCTCTCAAATAATTTTTGTGGATATTATAACTCCGACACTAAAAATTGTGACAAGAAACACGAGAAATGACAATTTAAGGCCAATCTTACACAAAAATCCAAGCCAAATATTAAGAAGACACATTTAAGAGTTAAAGAAAAATGCTACAGAATGTTCATTTTTACTCATGTCAAGTAGGTTATTTAGACCAACTATGAAGGTGATTTAAAAAAAAAAAAACCTAAGGTTACTTGAAAAACTATATTATTTCTAAACGGAAAACAGTGTGCTGAGTATCAAAACCATGATTTAAGTGAGGACATTTGCTAATCCCAGCAAATAGGGGTATTTTGACAACCTTTGCAGTTGTGGGGCAAAAGTCAAGGATTCAAGCTTAACAAACATGGGGAATTGGACTAAGCTAGGATCCCCCTAAATTTATACACCCAGGGAAAGATGAACTAAAATTTAATGCCTCATTCCTATCCCGTTTAGAGGATGCCTTGGTTCTGAGCAAAGGAGAAAAAAAATAAAATGAGAAATACCCTTTATTAAGACACTTGGGTCATATGCTAGTTCTCATGTAGATTTAGGTCCAGCAACCTCAAGTCATAAACTTGGTTAAAGATGGTCCTCTAAAATAACTGGAAAAGTGAAAAAAACAGAACTGGAAAAAATGAAATAGTCCCATGATGTCTCATCTTCCATTAGCACGTAAAAATGACCAATTATAAACTAATGAACATTATCCTGAATTTCATGATTTATAATGTAAAGTTAAAACAGAATGATGCAAGATAGTATCTATTACAATTATTCACATAATATAGAAAGAAACTGAGTCCCTCTTAACACCAGAAAAAGGTAAATATATGAAATGTCATGATACTTGCATGGTGTAAATATAATTATATATGTATGTAACTACATATGGGTAAATTTAATTATATACAAATACATAAATATAATTTTCAAACTGTTCAATACATACATGAAAATACCCAAACTAGCATACTTTGTAAATATTACACAATGACACTCATATCCAATAATACTTATTACTCAAATGCTTGCGGTCTTAATCCACATTATTTTCAACAGCATATAAAGTAGTTTATGTAGGCAAACAGAAGAACACAACATAAGCTTTCAACCTGATTATCTGACAATAGAGAATATCCATACAATCTGTTAACCAAAAGGAAAGCAAAACTACTAAAATCCTATTTGTTGCGCATTTGTTTCCTATAAGTATCTCTCATTCACTGAAATTCTACAAATTATTAAATAAATTGAACAAAGTAAGGACCAAACTAGTTATATCAGCTGATGGCAGGAATAAGCAAGGTCTGTTTAATGGAATAAGATTATTTTAAGATTCACATGTTTTCAATGTCAGAAAAGGCACATCCAAGATGAAACCAGCTCTCTGAAACTGCATGTGATAGAGGCAGTTTTCAGAAACTTGGCATTGAAGAATTGAGCCTAAATAGATGAAGAATTACTGGCACATTTACTTTATGGTATATTTTCCTGAAACTCTGTGGATATTATAAAATAAAATGTGGATGGTAATAGAAAATAGGAAAACAGTGGACAGGCAATTGGATTGGAAATGACTCTAAGACCAAATTGATACACAATATACATTTTAACAAATGATCTATCAAAGTTAGTGGAGGCAAAGTCATAGAAGTTAATATCGATTCATGAACTTGAAGTGCAAACAGTCAAGAAAACACATTTAAAGAAGTATATGGTACAAGAAAAAACAAAGTGCAACCATAAAAGGATGCATACGATGGTTAAACTGTGTAACGTTATTTATCTGAATGCTCACACGCTCTTTAAAATGAGTAACTGCTATAATGGTTATTGATAACACCAGAAATAAAGAACATCCAATACTTCCTTAGGCAATATGGCCTAAGTTTTAAATTACAGCTGCAAGTACTTCAATACTTCTCCCAAGGAGAGCTGTGGTCTGCATTCCTTCCCCGGGAATCTGGGTGGCCTTAAGATTGTTGTGACAAATAGAGTACAGTCGAAGTGACATCATGGACTTCTAAAGCTGGGCCTTAAAAGATCATGCAGCTTACTTATTGCTGGAAACACTCACTCATGAGCCCTGCACTGTTATGTACTACATCAGACTACCCTGAGACTGACTGCCCAGAAATGTCACATGTGGGGACTTGGATCCTTGGTTCCAGCTAAACCCACACTTCAGCCATCCAAGCCCAGGTCCCAGACACAGGCATGAAGAAGCTGGCACATGATTCAACTCCCAGGCTGAGAGTCACCCCTTAACCATTCAAGTCATGCCAGCTGAGCCTCAGACATCACGTAACAGAGATGAGCAACCCTGTTGTTCCCTATCTGAATCCCTGACCCACAGAATCTTTGATAAAAAAAAAAAAAAAAAAAGGGATTGTCTTACCCAGTAAGTTTTGTGGTTACTTATTATGCAGTGTTATATAACCAGAATAGGTAACTATAAAGGATGAAATTAATTTAGGACAATCTATTATTAATAAGAAGATAAAGCATACTTACTGTCTAATGGAACATGATTTGAGTTAAATTATTCAGGGTATAGAATGTATTCCTAGAAATTCCCTGGTAAGCAAGAACAAAATGGGCAGATCAAATAATGGAACACGATGAAAATGCAAAGCATGCACACAAAACGGGACAGACTAACCAAACATTAAATTATTAGTGTTCACATTACTGTTCATATATCAAGAGCCTTTAAAATTCATGATCATCAGAAAATCATGGACGCTATTAGCTTAACGTACTTTTCAGAATAGAAGAAAATATATCAGGAGCTCAAAAAGATCCCATGTCTTAAATGAAAAATTTTCACAATTATTTCCCAAACTGATTCTCACTGTGTGGCTCTAGTCCTTAGAATTCCAGCGTCTTTGCTTGATCTTTCTTGGTTCCTAGATTTTAGATCTGCTTATTTATTTATATTTTGACTACAAGCGCCAGCACTTTGACATTTCTTGACTTTCCAGGACTTCAGCCTTTATCTCTGTGAGCTCCCTCATCCTTCATTTTTTGGCATAATATAACCCTTGATCCTGGTTTTGGGTTCTCTGACCCTCAGCTGGAGAGATTCCAAATGATGAATTCAACCCCCTCGTAATGTCCAAGAAAACCACTTTTTTTCTCTGACCCCTTCTGCTCCAACCTATTCTTTTTTTTCATAGAATTTTGTTGACTCAGCCCTAATCTTTGTTGATTTCAATTTTGGGGGACAGCTGAGAATCCACTGGCGTTTCTAGTTTCTACACAAAATTGATAAATATTCATGGACACATAGTGGTCATGGAAACAACAGAAGAACTGCAATGTGATATCTACATTCTTTCTTCTTGCAATAAAAGCACTATCCCTAAGAGAGGGAATCTGGTAAATTGAAGATATACGGAGAATGAAAAAGGCTCCATGATTACCTTACATGGAGAGGTTTCAGGCAACAGAATTAGCAGTGAAAAAAGAAAATAGCCTAATGGTCTCAATTATAGATGTTAGAATATTGAAAAACATCTCACATCTTTAAAGGTGAAGACCGTCATGGTCAACATACTATTGGAGAAGGAATTAAAAGGTGTATTTCAAATATGTAAGTCGGAGGAGAAATTTGAGAAGAGAAAAGCATACCTTAAGACTGTAATGTTCAACTTTAGGAGACATTAGGACATTGAAATCTAAAAAAAATAATCAATTACTAATTAAGTGCCAAGATATGGACAAGATATCATTGCTGAACCACAAGAATGAGGACACAGGATCAAGCTAAGGAGTTATATGTAAGAATTTATGAAGATGCTAACTGAATATATGAAAATTCATAAATAAATTGGATCAAAGGCTCTAAGCCACATATGAATATTAGTAGTGGTATATCCTACTAGTCTAGGGTTGTTATGAGTTTTGGAAAGAACCATATATCTTTAATATATAGGTGTTCCTGTGTGTCAATCACTTACTTTGGGTCCAAGGATATGGAAGTGAACAAAACAGACCGAAATCCCTGAAATTTAATAAGAGTTTTTATTTTAGTGCAGGGAGATAGACAATAAGCGAATAAAGAACACATTATATTAGGAGAGATAAGAGTTTCAGACAAAAAATAATTAAATAGACAGAGGAAAGGGAATAGGGAGTAGAGGGGTGGGTGGGAGGAGTTGTTTCCACTTTAAATAGGACAGTCAGGGAGAGCCTCAGCAACAAGGTGACATCTGGGCAAATACTTGAGGAAGATGTGAAAGGCAGCCATGTGGACAAGCAGAAAAGCATTCCAGGCAGAGGGAACAACAAGCTCAAAGATCCGGGGCAACACTATTCCTATCATGCTAGAAGAGTGTAGCTGAAGCAGAGACAATGAGGGGAAATTAGGGGTGGGTCACAGAGGTTTCAAGGACCTCTTATGCAGAGCTTCAAATACTGTTTCAAGGATCATGACTTCTTCAGTGGTAAAACGAGAAGCACTGAAAGGCTGTGAAGAGAGGGTGACAAGATCTGGCTTGCATTTTAGAAGGATGATTCTGACCATTGTCTTTGCTGCAGGGGAGCAAAGGCAGAAGTGGGGAGACCACCTTAAAGATTACTGAAGTAACCAACATGAGCGTGTGTTGGCTGAGGACAATGGAGCAGCAGATTTTGCATGTATTTTTTTAAGGTAGAGCCAACAGGATTTGCTGATGGATTGAAGCTGAAGAGAAAGAAGAAAGTCAAGAGTAACTCCAAGGTTTTTGTTCTGAGCGATGAGAAGAATAGTGTTGTCGTTTATGAAGATGAGGGAGAATTATACAGAAACAGGATTATTGAGAAATATAAAAAGCTTTGTTTGGGGTGATTTGGGATGCCTATTAGACATTAATGTGAGATGTAGAAAACGCAGATGAATATTGACTTTGGTCAGCGGTAACTAATGTATAAATTCTCAAAGATTAAGTAAGTTATGTAAATGAGGTTTGGAGCCAGATATAAGACAATTATTTGTGAGCAAGAAGTGTCCTACGGCCTTAAAATCCCTTTAGGGTATACTTGGTGCCCAAACACAATACTTCTGCAGGCCAGTTTTGACTTTTGAGCTCAGTCTCATCAATCAAAGAATAAATAAGCTTTAACAAAGGAGACAGTTCTGTACATTTTTGTGTAGGGAGTACATGAATGGCCTTTCAGAGATGAATGTTCAAGGTAATTCCAAAAAAGTCTGGGAATGTTTTTGAGGGATGGAAACATTATTAGAATAATGATATAGCTTTTTAAAACTATTTGAGAAGAATATTTCATTTAGATTAATAAAGTTTGCTTGTCTTTTTGTTGGGAGAAAAGGGCTTTTTATAGTCACTCTTATGTGCATTAAAGTCCCACAATGACGGACACACATTCATCATCCACCCTTTATGTTAATTAAAATTGATGCCATAAATTAATCACAAATGAAAACTATAGGTTTTACAAACATTGGTCAAATTGTGTTAAAATTGAAAAGATGTTCAACATCGCTAATTATTAGAGAAATGCAAATCAAAACTACAATGAGATATCATCTTATAGCAATCAGAATGGCTATCATCAAAAAATCCACAAACAATAAATGCTGGAGAGGGTGTGAAGAGAAGGGAACCCTCCTACACTGTTGCTGGGAATATAAATTGGTGCAGCCACTGTGGAGAACAGGATGGAGGTTCCTTAAAAAACTAAAAATAGAGCTACCATATGATCCTGCAATCCCATTCCTGGGCATATATCTATAGAAAAACATGGTCTGAAAGGATACATGCACCCCAATGTTCATTGCAACAATGTTTACAATAGCCAAGACCTGGAAGCAACCTAAATGTCCATCTACAGATGAATGGATAAAGAAGATGTGGCACATATACACAATGAAATAATACTCAGCCATTAAAAAGAACGAAATAATGTCATCTGCAGCAACATGGATGGACCTAGATATTGCCATACTGAGTGAAGGAAGTCAGGCAGAGAAAGACAAATATCATATGATATCTCTTATATGTGGAATCTAAAAAGATACAAATGAACTTATTTACAAAACAGAAACAGACTCACAGACTTAGTTTGGAAAACAAACTTATCATTATGAAAGGGGAAAGGTGGTGGGGGTGATAAATTGAAAGTTTGGGATTGACATAAACAGACTACTATATATAAAAGAGATAACCAACAAGGCCCTACTGTATAGCACAGGGAACTCTGCTCAATATTATGTAACAACCTAAATGGAAAAAGAATTTGAAAAAGAACAGAAACATGTATATGCATAACTGAATCACTTTGCTGTACACCTGAAACTAACACATTATTATTATTTTTTTTTAATTTAAATTTATTTATTTATGGCTGTGTTAGGTCTTCATTTCTGTGCGAGAGCTTTCTCTAGTTGTGGCAAGCGGGGGCCACTCTTCCTCGCGGTGCGTGGGCCTCTCACTATCGCGGCCTCTCTTGTTGTGGAGCACAGGCTCCAGACGCGCAGGCTCAGTAATTGCGGCTCACGGGCCCAGCTGCTCTGCGGCATGTGGGATCTTCCCAGACCAGGGCTCGAACCCGTGTCCCCTGCATTGGCAGGCAGACTCTCAACCACTGCGCCACCAGGGAAGCCCTAACACAACATTATTAATCACCTATACTCCACTAAAAAATTAAAAGTTCACACACAAAAAAAACTCCCCTCAAAAACAATTACAAAAATAATTGGCTGTAACCTACTCTTCAGTCATCCTTACTCAGTGAGTATAGTGAGGGTTTGCTACACAAGAGGAACTTAAGGGTGATATATCGCTGGCAATGTGGAAAAAAAAATACACATCTGTTTGACAGGCAAAGGTTTATTTATGGGAAGAGGAAAATACTAGTACCACCAAAAACTGAGGTTTGTTTCAAAAAATCAGTTGATTTTTCAAGTATGTTAGAAGTTTTCACAAATACATATTTTTATGGCAAGACCTATTTACTGGAAAATTAGCAAAAAAGGCATTTACTTGAAAACCAAGATTTTATTTTGGGGAAAATGCTATTTCTCAAGTTATATTTACCCCTAGCGTCTTCATTTCCTAGTTTTTAAGCAATAATGTTTTGTTAAAGTTTTTAGTATCTAATTTATTACATAAATCACACTGAAGCCTTTTCAAAGAAATAACCATTAAAGTGCTAAATGCTATTTTTGTTATTGTGTATAAAGTTTGGAATAGACGTGGACACAACTGCAGCTGTAAATCTGCTTTATGTTTTTCATTCTCAATAACATTTACACAGCAGGCAACTGGTTAAGTATCTCTCAGGGGTCCTTAAAATGAAAGTAGAAGCTTTATTAACTCATTTCCCACTGTTCTTACTGAAAAACCATATCCTGAAATTCAGCAAGTACTTAACAGTATGAAGTTCTAAAATGAAAAAATTACAACAAAAAAGTATCCACTGGATGGTCAGTATGAGGGAAACTGATTGGAATTCTGATAAACAAGACCGTAAAACAAGATTTGTGCCCAGTAAAGTAAATAATGATGTGTATAAGGTAAAGCTTTTTGATCCATTTAGTCAACAGGTGCTAATTAAGGAACAGAAGATAAAGAAAAAACATCATCTATAATCACTAAGCTGGAAGAAGAAAGGTCAAGAAATGATTAAATGTTACTTCTCTCAGTGGTGATTGCTGCTGGTTCTAGGATCAAAAGATTCCATCACCAGAGATATCTGACACTGCTGAGACCTCCCATGAGCAGGAGAAACAGCCTCCAGGGAAAGAAGGAAATGCTTTCTGACAGTTTGCTCTAAAGTGATAAGGAAGACTCCCTAAATGTTAGGGAAAGGGTTCTGGCACTACAGCTGAGCTCAGTTTTTCAGGACCCAGTCCAGATGCAGGAACACAGAAGACAAAGATGTCAAGATGTGGGAAATAAAGTTTCATGATGATGAGCAAGGTGTGTAGTCAGACCACAAGTTCACTTACCAGCTCTCCAAGAGGTAGCTGGGTAACAATGGGGGAAGATACAGAAGAGATGATGATACAACCTGCCTCACAGGATTTCTGTGAGGATTTATGGAACCATCCCACAGAAATAATGTAAGAGAATATTAGCTATTGTAGTCATTGAAAGTAGCAGATTTTGATGACTATGCTACAATTAGAAAGATGCAGGTCTACATCTGAATGAAAGACAAGGATATAATTTCAAATGATATTAGGTGAGCTTCCAGTACAGAAGACAACTCTCAGGACTTCACTGTTAACTGGTGACCATGCAATCTTAACCTGGTTTTATTTTGCAGTAACTTAAGACACAGCCTTAAATAAGGAGGGGAGAGTTGCACTAAGCTTGAATGAGGAAAATGAAATAAAGGTAACTTCTACTTCATTAAAATACCAATTTCAAATTTGGAAATTATATTCCCCTTCATGAAAAAGCATTCATGAATTGCTCATGTGCACATTATACAAATGCACAAAGTGTTTCTTCATTAAACAATAATTTCTTTTAATTCTACTATGAATATGACACTTGATTAGACTACAATGCCAATTGTTTTCTCTAAAAGCTTCAGTAGGTGGTAGACGAGAAAAAACTTTCCTAAAACAACGAAATGTTAACTACAAAATGCTAAGCGCTGTAACAGAATTATGTTTATAGGATGCAACTTCATATGAGGGACTAACTGCTATATAGAGCAATTCAAAAGGACCAAAGGTTGAGGCTTAAAGAACTCAGGCCTATCAGTAAAGTTTAAGTAAATATCAGAGTCACAGGCTCATATTTTCATCTATTAAGTTGTGCAAAGTAAATGATTGTATGCATTACTATTATTTAGCACACTACTAACAATCATATTACTTACTTATCTACTGCCTAAATTATAAGATTTTTTTCCGTATGGGAAAACATACTTTTGCCCTTGAAACAGAATAATTCACTAACAGGCAATATAACAGGCAATGTAACTGAACAATGAGAATTCTACCATAGCCACAGGTCTCATGTTTTTAAGAGGGAAAAACTACACTGAATCAATTAAACTATTTGAATGTGCCAATACCATAGAGTATAGTACCAATTAGTTATTTACTCATGATACAGATCATAAGGTCCCTGAACAACTTCTAAAAACTCGAGAGCTAGTCTAAAATTTTCTTAAAGCAAAGACCTTTGACTTGACAATGGATAAAATGGAAACAATATTTATTTAATATGTCATTTAAATACCAAATGTGATTAGGATTAGAGGAAGAAACAACTATCCTAACAAGGGCAGTTAATTAAAATTATGACTTAGAAATTAACATTATTAGTCCTGAGGGAAGCCAGATCTTCTGCCTTCTCTCAAAAGTGCTTAAGTATACTTGACACAGAGCACAGTGTTATAAATTATTTCCATTTTCATTACATTATAGTCACTGCAGGCAAAGTAACTGCACACGTGCTAAATTGCCTTTGCATAAAACTAACATATTATAGACATATTTCAAATGTCTTGATTTCTTGGGCCATGACAGGCATGATATTTCTGAGAGCTGAGGAATCTGTGGACAAAATATAATAAATTAATATAAAGCAACAAGTAGACCAGATGGCCTTTGCTGATGTTATTTATTCATTTTTTTAATCAGCTAATTCATTTGAGGCAAAACAGTTTGTTATTCATCATTGAAGAATTGGCATATTTTTATTCAGTGAACACCATGCAATGTCATGACCACTGAAAGACTTCTACCTTAAATCACATGTTGCCTAATCAATTGCCAATTTGCCCTTAATTTATAGAACTCCTTGTCTTGAGGAATCAGATTTATACGGTCCTTATCTACTTTTTAGATACCACTGAAGATTTAGCTTTGTAGCTTTCGTTTTAATAATTCTTTACAATAGTCTCAGGTGTTTTTGCCTGGAGGTCTAGTGCATCAGTGCAAATTACCGGGTAAATGATTTATAAAAGAGGGGGCAAAAGCATGAGTTTAGAAACTGATGAATTAAGGTAAACTTGCTTGGCAACTTACAACTTATTAATTAGAGATTTAGACCATAATATATATATATTTAACACTATTCTCCAGAAAGTTACAGAAATACAAGAGAGCATTGCTCTACATCAGAAATATAGATAACCACTATATATTGCTTTAAAATCATTTGTAATCATCTGAACTTTATAACAGCTGTTATGAAATTCCCAGATTGCTCGAATGGCTATTTTTTCCCCTCCCTTCCTCCTTCCCTTCTTTTCTTTTTCATAAATTGTGCATTGTTTTACGATTATTCTATGTTGGTTATTTTAAAAAGGAATCAGACTTAGTCCACAGTTTAAAGAAGCTCTGGTTTGTGCTTATAATATTTATGAACTAATATATGTAAGATTAATAAATTTAAATATTTTATTTTCTACATCATTGCAGAAATAAATAATTTATTTTCCACATCACCAATCAAGTTTTCAAAACGTAAAGAGATAAAGCATTGTATGCGAGACCTAATATATTTTAGGAATATTTTGAAACTTAAAAACAATAACCTGAATCTAACCACATAACTAGGAAAACACTGAAAAGAAGAAAAAGGTTTTGATACAGAGCTAGAGTTAGCAGATAACCACTAGCTCAAAAGATAGATTGTTCAAATGCACTGGTTTAACTGAGTCTACTGATTGATAAAATGTTTCATTTCCTTTTATGAGAAAAAAATCAATTTATCTTAGGTGCTGTAAAATAATTTCGTCCAGGAACACTGACTAAGGACAAGTATTTTCTGCTTTCAATGCAGGGTTGTACAAGTCTGGCTTTTAAAACCAGAATAAAAATGGTACCTAGGTTAAGTCTGATCTCTGAAATATATTGCCTACTCTACTGACTGCACATTTTATATCAATACTATGGTATTGTAAGGCAGCACTGAAGAGAAGAAACAAATGTCCAGTTGTAGAAAAACTTTTTGATTCCACAAATGTCAGGAAAAACAGAATAAATCACACATACACATACAAAGAGATTAAAGAACTAAACAAGAATTCCTATGTATGATATTTTACTTTGATGAACAGAATTTTGCCTTATTAAATCAAGAGTTGACTATTGCTCACTGTTATTAAGGAATTTTGAATTATTTGTGGGAAATAGGGTCTATGAAGTGTATAAAAGTATGTTTATCAGTATTCATGATCCACTTTGAGGAAAATTACATGGCATCACGAATGGAAAGACTTAAATTAATATAACATAAATGAGTCATTTCATCTGTGAATCAATATGTTCTGCATGCAAAGTTTAAAATCCTGCATTATTTTTGCATCAGAAAGGAGAAATTAGATGTTGCATTTCAGAATTCTACTCAAAATCATATTTTCTTGTTTTAATCAAGTGTTTGGAAATATATTGACTGTGAATAAATTAAAAGGTGTTTAACATTTACATCATTTATTGGAGACTGGTTCAAGATGGCAGAGCAGAAGGACATGCACTCACCCCCTCTTGCGAGGGCACCGGAATCACAACTAACTGCTGAACAATCATTGACAAGAAGACACTGGAACTCACCAAAAAAGATACCCCACATCCAAAGACAAAGGAGAAGCCACAATGAGACAGTAGGAGGAACGCAATCACAATCAAATCAAATCCCGTAACCGCTGGGTGGGTGACTCAAAAACTGGAGAACACTTATACCACAGAAATCCACCCACTGGAGTGAAGGTTCTGCACCCCAAGTCAGGCTTCCCAAACTGGGGGTCTGGCAACAGGAGGGGGAATTCCCAGATAATGAGACTTTGAAAGACCAGCAGGATTTGACTGCAGGACTTTGACAGGACTGGGGGAAACAGAGACTCCACTCTTGGAGGGCACACACAAAGTAGTGGGTGCATCGGGACCAAGGGGAAGGAGCAGTGACCCCATAGGAGATTGAACCAGACCTACCTGCTACTGTTGGAGGGTCTCCTGCAGAGGAGGGGGGTGGCTATGGCTCACCGCAGGGACAAGGACACTGGCAGAAAAAGTTCTGGGATGAAGTCCTTGGCATGAGCCCTCCCAGAGTCCACCATTAGTCCCACCAAAGCGCCAGCAGCCTCCAGTGTTGGGTCACCTCAGGCTAAACAACCAACAGGGAGGGAACCCAGTCCTACCCATTAGCAGACAAGCAGATTAAAGTTTTACTGAGCTCTGCCCACCAGAGCAACACCCAGCTCTACTCACCACAAGTCTCTCCCATCAGGAAGTTGGCACAAGTCTCTTAGATAGCCTCATCCACCGGAGGGCAGAAAGCAGAAGCAAAAAGAACTACAATTCTGCAGCCTGTGGAATGAAAACCACATTCACAGAAAGATAGACAAAATGAAAAGGCAGAGGACTATGTACCAGATGAAGGAACAAGATAAAACCCCAGAAAAACAAGTAAATGAAGTGGAGATAGGCAACCTTCCAGAAAAAGAATTCAGAATAATGATAGTGAAGATGACGCAGGACCTCGGAAAAAGAATGGAGGCAAAGATCAAGAAGATGCAAGAAATGTTTAACAAAGGCCTAGAAAAATTAAAGAACAAACACCTAGAAGAATTAAAGAACAAAAAACAGAGATGAACAATACAATAACTGAAACGAAAACTACACTAGAAGGAATCAATAGCAGAATAACTGAGGCAGAAGACCATATAAGTGACCTGGAAGACAGAATGGTGGAATTCACTGCCACAGAACAGAATAAAGAAAAAAAATGAAAAGAAATGAAGACAGCCTAAGAGACCTCTGGAACAACATTAAACGTGACAACATTCACATTATAGGGGTCACAGAAGGAGAGGAGAGACAGAAAGGACCCGAGAAAATATCTGAAGAGATTATAGTCAAAAACTTCCCTAACATGGGCAAGGAAATAGCCACCCAAGTCCAGGAAGCACAGAGAGTCCCATACAGGATAAACCCAAGGAGAAACATGCCGAGACACATAGTAATCAAACTGGCAAAAATTAAAGACAAACAAAAATTACTGAAAGCAGCAAGGGAAAAACGACAAATAACATACAAGGGAACTCCCATAAGGTTAACAGCTGATTTCTCAGCAGAAACTCTCCAAGCCAGAAGGGAATGGCATGATATACTTAAAGTGATGAAAGGGAAGAACCTACAACCAAGATTACTCTACCCAGCAAGGATCTCATTCAGATTTGATGCAGAAATCAAAAGCTTTACAGACAAGAAAAAGCTAAGAGAATTCAGCACCACCAAACCAGCTCTACAACAAATGCTAAAGGAACTTCTCTAAGTGGGAAACACAAGAGAAGAAAAGGACCTACAAAAACAAATTCAAAACAATTAAGAAAATGGTCATAGGAACATAAATATCGATAATTACCTTAAATGTAAATGGATTAAATGCTCCAATCAAAAGACACAGACTGGCTGAATGGATACAAAAACAAGACTAATATATATGCTGTCTGTAAGACACCCACTTCAGACCTAGGGACACATACAGACTGAAAGTGAGGGAATGGAAAAAGATATTCCATGCAAATGGAAATCAAAAGAAAGCTGGAGTAGCAATTCTCATATGAGACAGAATAGACTTTAAAATAAAGACTATTACAAGAGACAAAGAAGGACACTACATACTGATCAAGGGATCAATCCAGCAAAAAGATATAACAATCATAAATATTTAACCACCCAACATAGGAGCACCTCAATACATAAGGCAACTGCTAACAGCTATAAGAGGAAATCGACAGTAACACGATAATAGTGGGGGACTTAACACCTCACTTACACCAATGGACAGATCATCCAAAATGAAAATAAATAAGGAAACAGAAGCTTTACATGACACAACAGACCAGATAGATTTAATTGATATTTACAGGACATTCCATCCAAAACCAGCAGATTACACTTTCTTCTCAAGTGCGCATGGAACATTCTCGAGGACAGATCACATTTGGGTCACAAATCAAGCCACGGTAAATTTAAGAAAATTGAAATCATATCAAGCATCTTTTCTGACCACAACACTATGAGATTAGAAATGAATTACAGGGAAAAAAACGTAAAAAACACAAACACATGGAGGCTAAACACTATGTTACTAAATAACCAAGACATCACTGAAGAAATCAAAGAAGAAATAAAAAAATACCTAGAGACACATGACAATGAAAACACGACGATCCAAAACCTATGGGGTGCAGCAAAGCAGCTCTAAGAGGGAAGTTTATAGCTATACAAGCCTACTTCAAGAAACAAGAAAAATGTGAAATAAACAATCTAACATTACACCTAAAGGAACTACAGAAAGAAGAACAAACAAAACCCAAAGTTAGCAGAAGGAAAGAAATCATAAAGATCAGAGCAGAAATAAATGAAATAGAAACAAAGAAAACAATAGCACAGATCAGTAAAACTAAAAGCTGGTTCTCTGAGAAGATAAACAAAATTGATAAACCATTAGCCAGACTCATCAAGAAAAAGAGGGAGAGGCCTCAAATCAATAAAATCAGAAATGAAAAAGGAGAAGTTACAACAGACACCGCAGAAATACAAAGCATCCTAAGAGACACTAGAAGCAACTCTATGCCAATAAAATGGACAACGTGGAAGAAATGGACAAATTCTTAGAAAGGTATAACCTTCCAAGACTGAACCAGGAAGAAATAGAAAATATGAACAGACCAATCACAAGCAATGAAATTGACACTGTGATTTAAAATCTTCCAACAAACAGATGTCAAGGACCAGATGGCTTCACAGGTGAATTCTATCAAATATTTAGAGAAGAGCTAACACCCATCCTTCTCAAACTCTTCCAAAAAATTGCAGAGGAAGGAACACTTCCAAACTCATTCTATGAGGCCACCATCACCCTGATACCAAAACCAGACGAAGATACCACAAAAAAAGAAAATTAGAGAACAATATCACTGATGAATATAGATGCAAAAATCCTCAACAAAATACTGGCAAACAGAATCCAACAACACATTAAAAGGATCATACACCATGATCAAGTGCGATTTATCCCAGGGATGCAAGGATTCTTCAATATACGTAAATCAATCAATGTGACAAACCATATTAACAAATTGAAGAATAAAAACCATATAATCATCTCAATAGATGCAGAAAAAGCTTTTGACAAAATTCAACACCCATTTATGATAAAAACTCTCCAGAAAGTGGGCATAGAGGGAACCTACCTCAACATAATAAAGGCCATATATGACAAACCCATAGCTAACATCATTCTCAATGGTGAAAGAGTGAAATCATTTCCTCTAAGATCAGGAACAAGACAAGGATGTCCACTCTCACCACTATTATTCAACATAGTTTTGGAAGTCCTAGCCACAGCAATCAGAGAAGAAAAAGAAATAAACTGAATACAAATTGGAAAAGAAGAAGTAAAACTGTCACTGTTTGCAGATGACATGTTACTATACATAGAGAATCCTAATGATGCCACCAGAAAACTACTAGAGCTAATCAATGAATTTGGTAAACCTGCAGGATACAAAATTAATGCACATAATCTCTTGCATTCCTATACACTAATGATGAAAAATCTGAAAGAGAAATTAAGGAAACACTCCCATTTACCACTGCAACAAAAAGAATAAAATACCTAGGAATAAACCTACCTAGGGAGACAAAAGACCTGTAGGCAGAAAACTATAAGACACTGATGAAAGAAATTAAAGATGATACCAACAGATGGAGAGATATACCATGTTCTTGGACTGGAAGAATCAATATTGTGAAAATGACTATACTACCCAAAGCAATCTACAGATTCAATGCAATCCCTATCAAATTACCAAGGGCATTTTTTACGGAACTAGAACAAAAAGTCTTAACATTTGTATGGAGACACAAAAGACCCCGAATAGCCAAAGCAGTCTTGAGGGAAAAAAACGGAACTGGAGGAATGAGACTCCCTGACTTCAGACTATACTACAAAGCTACAGTAATCAAGACAATATGGTACTGGCACAAAAACAGAAACATAGATCAACAGAACAAGAAAGAAAGCCCAGAGAGAAACCCACACACCTATGGTCAACTAATCTATGACAAAGGAGGCAAGGATATACAATGGAGAAAAGACAGTCTCTTCAATAAGTGGTGCTGGGAAAACTGGACAGCTACATGTAAAAGAATGAAATTAGAACACTCCCTAACACCACACACAAAAATAAACTCAAAATGGATTAGAGATCTAAATGTAAGACCAGACACTATAAAACTCTTAGAGGAAAACATAGGAAGAACACTCTTTGACATAAGTCACAGCAAGATCTTTTTTGACCCACTTCCTAGAGTAATGGAAATAAAAACAAAAATAAACAAACAATAAATGCTGGAGTGGGTGTGGAAAATAGGGAACCCTCTTGCACTGTTGGTGGGAAAATCAACTGATACAGCCACTATGGAGAACAGTATGGAGGTTCCTTAAAAAACTAAAAATAGAATTATCACATGACCCAGCAATCTCTCTACTGGGCATATACCCAGAAAAAAGACACATGCACCCCAATGTTCATTGCAGCACTATTTACAATAGCCCGGTCATGGAAGCAACCTAAATGCCCATTGACAGACAAATGGATAAAGAAGAAGTGGTACATATATACAATGGAATATTATGCAGCCATAAAAAGGAATGAAATTGGGTCGTTTGTGGAGACGTGGATGGACCTAGAGACTGTTGTACAGAGTGAAGTAGGTGAGAAAGAGAAAAAGAAATATCATATTAATGCACATATGTGGAATCTAGAAAAATGGTACAAATGAACCAGTTTGCAAGGCAGAAAAAGAGACATAGAACAAACGTATGGACACCAAGGGGGGAATGGGGGGTGGTGCTGGTGGTGGTGGGATGAACTGGGAGACTGGGATTGACATATATACATTAATATGTATAAAATAGATAATTAATAAGAATCCACTGTATTAAAAAAAATAAAATAAAATTCAAAAAATAAATAAAATTTACATTGTTTATTTCTATAGCCCCTCTCACATTCTTTTCTAACATCCATAATCAAGGCAAAGGACCCTCACTTGCAAATGAATATCCTTCATATTAGAAATATGAATGGAACTATGATTTATTAATTTGCTAATTGCATTTTGTAAACATATTTCAAAAACTGTAAGAGCTTAGGCATATAATTCTTTTTTTTTCCCCAACATGGTTGTGGTAACAATGAATTAGCTGCCAGACCACAAAGTGGTGGTGTAGACAGAGAAGATGAGAGGACAATCCCTGTTCACTCACGAGCTCCTTCCCCGCATCTCAATGTACATCTTTGATGATGTCTATTTTTTTATTGGAATGTAGCTTACTAATACTTTTCCAACTTTAAATTCACTGGAAGGTTGGGGTGGTACATATGTTTTCCGGTGGATTTAAAACCATTAAAATAATCATTTCAGCCCTGAGTTCCAATAAGAAGTTTGGCAGCGTGGCAAGTGAGAAATCAAAAGACCAGATATCTGGGCTCCATCATTTTCTTTTATTTTACAAACCAACTTCTAAGATTATCAATTTGCTCCTTTAAATTAGAATATTACCATATTTGTTCTATCTACCTTACAGGGTTGTTACAAGACCTAAATGTCATAATGTTGATGAAAAGCACCCTACAAAATACCAGGCATTAATTTACATCATTATCTTTAGGATAAAAAAAAAAAATCCCATGCAAGATTTTTTTTTTTAATTCATGAAAAGCACATTTTTAGAATTGAAAATCGCACAAACATCTTTATCTACTTTTGCTTTTCAAGAAACTCAGGCAACTTCATATTTAAATTGCATGAGTATCTTTCAATTATTTTGATACAGCTGATTATTTTCAGTGGTCACTGTATTAGTTAGGAATCCTTTGGATACAAGTAATGGAACACTCTGACTCAAACTGGACTAAACATTAAGAACATTTACCCCCTTTATCTTCTCACATAACCAAGAAATCTAGAGGTATGATGATCTTCTTATCTTCAGCTTGTTTTTGCCCAAACACAGGCTCTCTCTTTGAGATACAAACAGCCAATTGACCAAGATTGGCTCGTAAGTATCTTCCTCATTCAATCACCAACAAGAGCAAAAAGAATTTCCATGATTGGCTCATACTGACTTTTTAACATGGAATAGTCACCTTTATTTTTTGTAGAAAAGGACTGATCATTTGTTGATCATCACCATCTGAAAACAGATCAGGTTTGGTTTTTGACCCTAGTGCCTTGCCTCTGTTTAAAATTCTTCCCAACACTCCCTGTTTGGATTACACAGGCAGGGTTTTGTTATAATGTTTACATGCTCTTCATTCCTCAATCAGTTGTGAGAACTTTCTCCAGAATAAGATTTAATGATTAGTTGTGAAATAATATTGAGTCATGAAAGTAATCTATTATATTAGATACTTCCAGTGGTATTGAAATACTATCTCTTTATATGTATTTTATTCCATATATATAATTATGTGTGCCCCGTATTTTATTTTTCCTAATCAAACACAGTGTTCTGGCCCTGTGAATTCTTCTCTTTCCTTCTTTCACTTGTTTATTCATACAAAAATGTTTATTATGTACCAAATATGTGTATAGACACTATAATGTGGGCAATTTTAAAAACTGCTTTCTTCAGTAATAACGGTAATTGAGAAGAATATAAGTGCACATTAGGTTGAGATAAATTCAAGATTTCATGATTTATTTATAGAATGAGTAATATAGGCAATAAATTTGGTGGCAGTATATAGAGGGAGAAGGAATTATGACCTAAAATAAATATGGAAGATATGATAAATTTGATACCTACAGCTTAGATAGGTTTTGCACACTTGGAGAAAGCATACTTTATTACTACTTATTAAAATGTACTCTCAATACTGTATTTATATCTCTTCTATTAGACTCTGAGTTCCTTCATGTAAGAAATTACGTTTTCTTAATTTTTATATCCTCAGTGCCTAGTATGTATTTTTGTTCATAGAAGTATGAAAAATGGGTGAATAAGTGAATGAATAAATGATTTCTAGGATAGTAATGAATACAACTAAGAAAAAGCAGGAATAAGAATAACATGCTTAAGAAAAAGTGATAAAATCAACATCAACGTGACTTCAATGGAGAAAATCAGTCAATTAAGCAAATGGTAAATAAGGTTTAAAAGATAAATTTAGAACAGACTATGCAGAGTTTTCAATAGGTCAATCTAGAAATTTTAAAATATATCGTGTAAGCTGTGGTAGTCCCTGAGGTTTCTGAGCTGGGATTAGCATGATGAAATAAGTTTTGTGTCTTAATGTCCCTTAATTCTCTCTTCTTCACATTCACATGGATCATTTCTATACAGATTGTCAGATCCACTTGGCATTTAATCTAATTTATCTGAAGGTCAGTGTTGATGGACATAACGAGGAAAAAAGGATTGACAATAGGGATGAATAAACTTTGAAGCTTGGAAAGTCTCAATTATGTGACGGAGACAAAAATAAACCTGTAATGTCATATTTAGTCCTCGTCTATAGAAATATAATGGTTTTGCGGCTATCACAAAAACATTTCTTCCAAGGTTCTTGAAATTAATGGGTAGAAAATTAACCAATTAATTTTTTACAGGTTATTAATTAAGTAAGCTTGAGCCTAAGTATACAGAAACTGGCAAAACTTTGGAAAAGACTCAGGGTGCTTAAAGCTTCCTCCTCTTCCCAGGTCTTATCTTAGTTCCTCCTTGTAGAATTACTATATGATGCTCTTGCAATTTTCCTGAAATTCAACTGTGGAAATTCAGTGCTAAATTTAAGTGTAATTCCAAAATATGCTGTATAATTTGAATACAGTTCATCTACACCAACTTTGCTGAAGGAAGAGAAAAGGTAGAAAGCATATACTGTCTTTAATGAGACAGAAAACTGTCACTGACCAACATTTTTGAACATCATTTTTTAAATAGGCACCTTATCTTTAGCAAACATATGTTAGCTAGGCATTTTAACCAAGCAAAATGAAGTCTTGGAGTTGAGCAAAAACTGCCACCTTTTGCATAAAATTAAATTGAATACATACCATTCACTTCACAAGTTCTAATTTTAAAAAAAGTAAAGGAAAATATCTACATATATTTGATCCAAACAAGGAAGCAAAATGTTGATTTAGGGACATTCATTTCATAATCACCTATGTGTAACTAAAGAATTCCATTTTCATTCAATTAACTATAAAAAGAATTTATGTAAGCTTTTATATAAAGTTATAAAACTATCTTATTAAAACAGATTTAGACGATTTTTTTTTTTTGCTGTCAAATGCGTATAAATAAAAGTAAAAAAAATGACAAACTGTATGGAATTAATATACCACCCACTCAGAATACACGTTTTCATTGTTAACAGTTCTATAATTAAATGTAAATGTGATGGTTCTGTATTTACATATGTCACCGGGAAACTTCAGGATGTACTATACGTATTGGTTCATGAATCCACAGCACATTCTTAAATTGTATAAATATCCCAAGTAATCTATATAAAAATAAGCATATAAAACTGGAAAAAGGCATATAATATTCCTGACTATTTAATATAATAATAACTTGGGTCTTTAGATAATGAGCAAATTTAATTTTAGTTACAAAACGGTAAGCTACATGGCATATATAAAGAAAAGAGATGCTGACCTGGATATGTAAAATTACATTCTTTCAACGAGAGATCAACAGAAGAATCAGACATTATGTGGAATATTTGGATCTTATACGTAGGTTCAGTAAAAGAGATTTTTTCCCTTAATTTTCAGAAATATTAACAATAAAAATAATATAGTAGAATAATGCATTTTATTAATACTTCAAAGAAATAACACAGGTAAAGGGAAGCTAATTTTTCACAGATTAATAAAAATGGGTTCATAAACTGCACAATCATCTGTTTAATGCTGAAGTGCTTACAAGAGATTCATCATGGGGTTTTACCATTTATGTATAAAGGACATTTTTTTAACTGGAAAATATTTAATATAAGAGTTTGGTTAAAAAGTTGTTAGAGAACAGAAAAGCTGCAAAGGGAATGTTGAGGCCACACTGAGATAATACTTATGGGAAACAGCTACCCCTCTTAGGATGGGGCAACAGTGAGAAGCGATTGGAGTCAGCAGAAATTAGAAGCTGAAGGAAGAAACCACGTGGAGTTGGGATTCTGACCTGTTAGGAGGAGCTGCAACCTGGCCAGTTCTGCTGTTTTTGAGAAGACATGATGAACTCGGTTCTGAGAGTACTGGGGTGGAAAAAAAAGCAGGCAACTGGAAACAGTCTCCTGCAAGAGCAAGCACGTGGGAAAAGGCAAGCTGTATTTCCCTGCCTCCTGTCTTCCTGTCTCCTTCTAAGGTCCCCTGTTGATGGAACCCAATAGAAAACCTGCTGGTAAAGGATGAATGTGGCTTGCAGAATCCCAGTTCCTGCATCACAAAGAAGAAAACAGACCAGTGGGCTTGGAGCTGACAGGCCATGGCTTAGTATTTAGCACATGATCATCCATCCTATAACTCTCAAGGATTTGACAAATGCTAACACTCATATTCAATTAAGAATGTAAATATGTAACCCAAGTGTCTGTAACTAGGGAATCCCCTGGTGCTTCCATCTTCTGGGAACAATTTTTCTTTAAAAATTTTTATAAAATGGTAGGGATGGAGGTTGGAGCTTAAATACCTGTCTTACATACTATACGATTGATATCCAGGGACTTAAAATTTTCTGTACAACTCACAGGCCTTATTTTCCTGATCACCTCTAATTCCAATTTTCTATTTTTACTGCACTTTTCTTTTCACTGAAGTCTCCCCTTAGGAAGTTTTCTTTTTCTCTGCCTTGCATCATCTCACATAAGGAATGGGACCATTTCTCCTTAGAAACCCCAAGGGAACACTAACAAAAACCAGTTATTATCTAAGGTTTAGAGAAATGAGTGGCTGTTGTACGATAAAAAACTAAAAATTACATAAAGAACTTTTAATATATTTAGCAGAAGACTAAGATTATGGCTAGGATAACTGTATTTCCTATTGGAAAAACCACAGAAAGCTGTATTTTACTGTTGCTCATGCAGTGAACAAAGTGGTCTGTTTTATCTTTTTTCTCCTTAAACTGCTTAAGATTTAGGAAATACATGGGCTTATAGTTGGCATAACTTCACCCACATTTGTTGCAATTCAACAAATGTGTATTGAATGCCTAGTCTCTGTGCAAGGTTTGGCATTATCAGTGAACAAATCAAAGATGCACAAGGCTCCAATAGATTAGAATGGGAGACAGACATGTATATTATTAGCATAAGAAATGTCATGGCCAATGCATAAAGTGAGATGTAAACAAAAAAGGAGGGGTTACAATGGAAGGTCTCTGAAATTCAAGAAATGTTTCTCAACCTTGGGAGCACTCTTAGTTTTCTTGTGTTTCCCTTTTCCTTTGTTATTATTTCATTTCAGAAGGTCAACACCCATTAATAGTTTTAATGTCGTATTTCATTACCGTTCATTACAGTAACTTGTATTTCAGATTGTCTCTTTTTGTTCCTATTGCTCTCAGGTAAACAAGTTATTTATATTTTATTATGCCACCTGGGTTAAATCCTAAAACCTAATTTTGTCTTTGGATGAGCACAACTGAAATTGCTATGGGTTTCACTGAGTTGGTGCGCTAAAGTAAATATACGTTTCATGTATAACCACATCTAAGGGCAGAATCTTCTTTAAAAAAACCAAATACAGGGCTTCCCTGGTGGCGCAGTGGTTAAGAATCCGCCTGCCAATGCAGAGGACCCGTGTTCGAGCCCTAGTCCAGGAAGATGCCACATGCTGTGCAGCAACGAAGCCCATGCGCCACAATTACTGAGCCTGTGCTCTAGAGCCCATGAGCCACAACTACTGAGCCCACATGCCACAAGTACTGAGCCCACGCGCCTAGAGCCCGTGCTCTGCAACAAGAGAAGCTACCCAATGAGAAGCCCGCGCACCGCAACAAAGAGTAGCCCGTGCTCACCACAACTAGAGAAAGCCCGTGCACAGCAATGAAGACCCAACTGCAGCCAAAAATAAATAAAAAATAAATTTAAAAAACAAAGAAAAAAACCCACCAAATACAAATACTAGCTTGGAAACATGTCTGACATTAAACTGGGCAGTGGGTGCAAAATCAGATAACATATGTGAAACATATTACCCCGAAAAGGATAAAAAGCAGCACGAATGTAGTATCACATTATCATCGACGGGAAATAAGAGATCGTGAACAAATGTTTCCACAGCCCACACTCTTTTATAGATGTATTAGTTACCTTTGCTCAAACAAAACTCAAAGAGACAAGTCCTTAAATTACATATAATATTGATAAAAACCTCATAAGTTACCAAATATTACGTGTTTAATTATCATAACATATTCTGCTTTCAATGTATATAATCCAACTTTATGTAACCCAACTTTTAGGATGAATAAAAATTTCTTATCCTTAAATGTGATATGATATTGTGTGTGTGTGTGAGTCTAGATCAGGATCTGGCTGGGTTTGGGAGGGGTGGGGGGGCTGCTTATTTACAAAGTAAACCTTCACCAGATGATGCCCATCAAGAACCGCTAGCTAGTCTTAAAACAGGTTCACACTGCTAGTTAAATGCAGGTCACGTCAGATATTTTCTGATTCCGAAAACTCATGCTCCTAAATACTAACTATGCTGTATCAACTTCAATATGTGCAGCTCTGAAAGATGCTCATGAGCGTTAACTATACTGCAGTTAAAAACAAAAAGGAAAAAAGTTCATGAGAAATTCATCCAACTTTTCAGACAATTTCATTTTTAATCTATCCATTCATTCCATGGACATTTTCTGCATGACTGCCACAGAGCAGATATTTTCCCTGAAGAGTAGAGTGGCAATATATATATATGATGCTGGAAAAGACAGGCATGTCTGCAGTTAGTCTGGAGTAGTATTACACATGTGTTAACAGAAATATGAACAAATTCTTACACAAACATAAAGGAAGGAGCATCTAACAGTGGAGGTTCAGGGGAGCAGTGGGGAGAAAGGTCTTGTGGAAGCAGGACACTTAACCTCAGGAGATAATTAGGAGGTTATTCCAGACAGAGAAGACAGTATTTGTAAAAGAGCAGGAAAAGAGGTGATTATTTTGATACAGCAGGACCACTGAAAATACGAAGGGAGGTTTGGAAAATGAGTGTGAAATTATAGGAGCTTAAACTTTACCCAGATTTAAGTATCAATATTTGAAATGAAATGAGCAATTACCATTGTTTTTTTACAAGGTCAGAATCTGTGAAGTGTTTTAGTGACGTAAGAGTTGGCCTTCAGAGAAAACTTTAATGGCTGGAAGTTGACAAAAAGCTTCAAACTCTGCAAGTATGGAAGATATTATGGGCAAGGAGTCCCACATACTTGCCCACCAAAATGGGTTGCTCAGTCAGAGAGAATGTCACACTGTCTTTAAGCCTAGGTGATGGCTGAGACAGTGGGGTTACGTGGTTGAAGAGTATCCTACAGAACAGGAAATCTAAAACCACTGAGAATCATCTACAAGGTTAATCCGCATGATTGAAGTGTGTGTGTGTGTGTGTGTGTGTGTGTGTGTGTGTGTGTGTGTGTGTGTGTGTGTGTGTGTGTGTGTGTGTGTGTGTGTGTGTGTGTGTGTGGTTCAGAAGTGTGACATCTTACATAAGTAACACATATTTGTCCTAAAATATTGTTCCTTTTCTGTACGTTGGATAAGACAGGCTTGCTGTGCATGGGGGGCACCAGTGAGCAGATACCCCCAAACTTAGAGGTAAGGGAGGCTGCCCTCTGACAGGTAACACATGGGGCATACAGAATTGCTTTCTGTACTTTCACGTAAAAGCTATTACTGGATAGTTGCTTTATCTGTGACAAAAATACATGCCAGGAAAAGATCTATCAGCAAAAGGGAAACAGAAGGAGGAGAGTCAGAGGGAAACCTCAACTGAGTATGTTGCAGCACCAGTGGTAAGATTGGCTGGACCTGGAAATCTAGCATCTAGATGCTCATTAAGTGCAAGGACATTTCATCTGAAGGGAAGAGTAAGGGCTTTGAAATTAAGCTGCCTGAGTTCAAATGTCAGCCCTGCCACATACTATGACCTCTGGCCAGTTTAGTAGATCTCTCTTAGATGTTTTTAAAATGAGCAGAATTATTTTAAGGATATGCAAAAATATAAGTACCTTTTCAGACTTTACCACGGCATGGATGAAAATGATTCCAATTAATCATACCATTCCAATGGAATCATACCATTCCATTAATCACACCAGTGAGCACTAATTTGGCTTCCCAAGTAGATAAACAGAAAAAGGAGATGCCTTTGAAAGGGTATTATCATGTCATAAATGAAAAGAAACACTCTGAAGTATGAATTAATGAACTGTTTTTTCAGTTTCATGCATCAGTCTCATGTGAATTCACTTGGTAAGAGAGTGACATCAGGAAAGTTCTTACCTCTAAACAGACAGTAAAGTCCTGCTTCAGGGCCTGAGTGTCCGAAGACCTCTAAAGCACAAAATATTCATCAAGGCAATTCCTTTTTAGCCACCCAGACGACCTGGCTGGATAAATTTACTACCCAACTTCATAAAAACTATGGAACAGTGAAGTCCAAATAAAGACAAAACAAGGAAGCTACTGATTTATCTGGAAAACTATCGCGAAGAAACAAATATACTAAAAGTCACTGGATTTTGGATATAAAATGCTTTCTCTAATCTTTACTGCTCAGCATTCCAAATTTTAAAAATAACTTACAAAATATAAGACATGAGTAACATTTGCAAATCAAGCCACATTCTTTGGACCTACTGTGTGATTTTTTAAAAATACTTAAAACTTGTAAATTAGCCAATTAAATGATGGTTATTAATTTGTAAAGGAAAAAAATCCCTCCTGCTTTGATAAAATTCAGCTAGCTTTCTGGATGCACAGAAAGCTTTATCTTATTTTTAATGATAATAATTGTTGATTTAAGTGCAAATTCATAATTGGTCAAGGTAGGCTATTCATTGATAATAAAATTATGTTTATGAAGCACTTTGTATTTCTTCGTGGGGGGGACCGTTTAATATATATTTGCCACTTAACAGTGCCTTAGTTTATTATTAATTTTTAATTAAACAAGTTATCCATGAAAAAGAATTCAAACAATACAGAAGAGGGAAAGGCAAAAATGATCATGCCCCTCCACTCTCACTTTCCTCTTCAGAGATAACCATCCACAGTTTGGTGTGCATCCTTTCACACTTTCTGTAAATCTACATGCAGACACACACCAGCAAACACTAATGATCAGAATATTTGGTCCTTATTTAATGAAAAGGGAATTTTATGGAGTCATTTTTTATTTTCTCTCCTTTAACCTGAAAGCCTGATTTAAAATGTGGATTAATATGAAACAAGTCTCTATTGGGATGCTTTAGTTATTCTTTATAAGATTTTCAGTTTAAGTTAGATTTTTAAAACCCGAGTATTAAAAATTTGAAAAGAAGTATGCTGATCTAATAGTCTTTAATAATATACTACTTCAATTCTAACAGCTAGCTGTATGATAGAACCACCTCTCTGACTTATTAACAATGGAGAGGGCATTGACTTAATGAAATAAAGAGCACTCTTTCTTCTTATGTTCTATAGCTGGTTTTAAAAAAATAAATAACAAATAAGCAGAGTGAACTGCCCTTGCTTTTGAAAGGTGACTAAGATGATCACCCTAATCTTATTTGATTTTGTGTATTTTTTAAGTTGGGGAAAAGAAATATAGACTGAAAATGTCAAGTTGAGAATTCCCTCTGCATAGAAATCACACTGGAGTTGATTTTAAGATTGGCCCCTGCAATGTGCTGGGAAATTCCAAAATAGTCTACTAGCTAAATATCTTGTTTTAGAGATGGGATCATAACACTTCTATCTAGTGAACATCTGTGAGCCAGCATCTTGTAATTTGAAAATCACAGGAAAATGGCAGCCATCTATTCCAGCAGTACACATTATGCACACCCAATAACATAGTGATGGATGGGATTACAGGGGTATATGTACCTGAAGGTAAAGCACTCGATATCCAGATTTTGTAATCTGTTGGGGCCCAGGGCAGGCTGCTCCAAAATATGCCTCATTTGGCATATTGATTATTTAGAATTAAAGTTACTTAAGAAATGTCCAGTGCAAGAGGAACACTTTGACCCTCCTCTCGGTCTCCCTGAAAGCAGGAAATAAATCTTCCCTGTGAAAGATCGCTCCCTATACCAGGAGGTGGAAAGACATCCTTATCACCAGAGACAGCAAATTCAGGGCTAAGAAACCTGTATAAACAAATCTTGTTACTTCTTTACTAATTTACTACCCAAGCCCAAATTTTGCTTAAATTCCTTACTAATTAAACACCCAAACCTAATGCTGCCCTGTCAATTCTTCTCAAATTTATTGTTTCTTTGTCTCAAAAGTTTAAAAGCTGCCTGCTGTGGCAGCTCCTTAGGTTCCATTTCTGAGACCTCTGCGCAGGACTGAAATTTATTTCTTTTTCTATTAATCTATCCTGTCAATTTTATTACCAGTCCAGCCACAAGAACTCAAGATGGGTAGAGAGGGAAATCTCCCTCTTCCTGACAAAGCCTATTCCTTATTTCCAGGGTAAAAATAAAACCACAAACCAAATATTAACCAGTGAGAAGCAGTGACTTGCTCTCTCAAATGTTATCAGCCAAGGTCAGTCCTCTTGATGTGTAGACCTAGAATTTGCATTGATAAGGTCGAGTCAGGGAGTCAATTATTTAGATAGTCTTATTGATGAGCAGGGTTATTTTTCTTTAATTCCAGTGATCAAACTGATCCTAATTGGAGCCACCTGCCATCCTTTGAATACTACAAATAAGTCTGAAAACACAATAACCAATTTCATTCTGAAGACGATGGTGGGTTAGAATATGGATTTTACTTGAGATAAGAATTGATGACTGCAATATTGAGGAACTGCAATAGAGACTGTGATATTTTGTGATAATTTATAAACAGACCTTAGAGTCTTTTTATGGATAGGACTTAGTTTTTGAAGGAGGTCTCAGTTAAAATATTGGTCCCCCCCAAATTTTTACATTATGCCCCTTAACTTGGAAAAGCACTACTATCAATTTATTTTTATTTGTAAATTAAATTATATAATACTATACATATATATATATAAAGACAAAACTAGAAATTTTATACAAATAAAACTTTTAATATTTTATTACCGTTTCTCCAATTGATTATCTTGCCTCTATCCCAGGTATACAATACTACTTAGGAAAATAAGGGGAAAAAAACCCCAACTTGGCTGATGATAGCACCTGATCTAGCATTCGATTATAAAATTTTACCAATTTCATAGTTGAATTAAGAGGGAAATTCCATGGTTTGTTCCATAGAATGCTGTGCCCTTTTCCATAGTTCTGGAGAATGGTGGGTGCACTTAATCAAGAGACAACTAATACCTGGGTCCCAGCATTGAGGGAGCAGAGACTCAGAGGTGAATGGTGGAGAAGGGACTGAACTAGAAATTTAGTGTCCTGAATTCTGATCCTAGCTTTGCCACTAACTAGTTCTATGATTTCAGCAAGAGATTTCTTCTCCACAAGCCTTTACTTTCTTACAGATCAAGGAACTATTTACTAGAGGGGCTCTGAGTTCCCTTCCACCTGTAAATTCTGCAGGAAAGCATTAACTGACAATTTTCATCAGCAGGGGATGGTAAAAAAATTTCTCTTGAGTATTTTTACCCATATACTGAAGGAGTGAGAGAGTTCAGCGAATTAAACCAAACCCTAAGAACCCTAAGGCTCTGTGAGGAAATGGACTCTTGTTTCCTGTTTAACTTCATTTTCATATAGTTGTGCTTGAATAAGGTCCCTTTTGGTACATCTTGTGCTAGACACACTGCGGCATCTATGTGAGCAACAAGTATAAAGGAAATTAAGCAGCAAGCCTCTAAGATTTGGAAATGTGATCACAATCCAATGGGGATATGACATTCCTAAAACAAAACCTTTGATTTTACTTATAAATAATATACAGCAAAATTATCATAATAATTATTAAAATCACCTAAAGTTCAAGAGCTAACATATCTTGTCTCCTGAAATTATTTTCATTCAACAAAGGTCATATCAGATAAACTCAGTTTGGTCCTAATTCTCAACATTTCTATATTCTCACTGATTGTAAATGCAAGATGAAAATGTGGGGAAAACGTCCCAGGACCAGATTCTCCCCACAATGACATATTTAATTACTCAGCACCTCTCACTGGTCCACACTGCAGCCATCTCACACCGCTGCTTGTTCTTCACTTCCATGCTTTCTGACTGCTATAATGGGATACGGCTGCGAAATTTTATTTTTTTCCATCTCACATTTGTACAGCAATGACCTTTAGATACTAAATGTTAAGTTCCATGTTGGGAACAATAAGACTTAATTTAATAATATGGAAGTAGAGTAATTCATGCTGTGAAATCTAAAATATTATGACACAATTGAGATGATGAGTTTGATTTCTAAGAAAAGTATTACAAAGAAAATGTTACCCTCAGCTAGACAAATAATTTATTTCTATTTTAATTTGATTGCTTTGATCATAAGATTTCATCAGTCTCTGTTTCACTTTAAATGCTCAGATTAAAGCCTCTCATTGCCATTTGTTCAATCATTTATTTTCTTTGGGGGCTCAAGAACTCCTGATGATTTTGTTTTCTCTGTGATAGTGGATTCTTTTTTACTTTCATGCTGGAAGCCAAAGATTAATCCTTTGGAATCTCAACGAATCACCTAATTAGTAACTTACTAAAAATGAAATAAGTTAATTATGTGTAATTTCTTCATAAAGATCAAATGACAGGCAAAGCACTTTCCTAAGGCTAGTCCCTTCATTTGAAGCATACGTGAGAAAAGCAGAAATCAAATGAAGTTTTGATTAGCGCTGATAGCACCACAATACAATAACAGATTTCTAGGTTATTCTATTAGAAGCATCAGCTCAGCATGAGTCCCTTCCTTGTATATTAGTTTTTAAGAAAGTATCCTACTCCATAATAAGAATATACTCATAAGCCAATTCACTAAAATACACAACTCTCAAGCTAATTAAATTCAACTAATATAAACTGACTACCTACTAAGTACAAGATAGTATGAATTCCTGCTCCACCACTTACGAGTTCTGTAACCCATACCAAGTCACTTAAATTCTCTAAGCTTCAGTTTCCTCAAATGTAGAAAAGGGACAATAACATGTGGTACCTCCTAGGATTATTGAGATGATAAAATGAGATAAAATGTGTGCTAGGTATAACAAGTGCTGAAGAAATATTATCTTTCATTAAATGGTACCCACAGTAAAGGAGGTAGACTTCTGTAGTAAAAGCATCCCGCCATCCACACTAACCTGGATGTGAAACAAGTCCTTCCTGGTTTCCACACATACAAACACCTATGGAGCCAAGTATTTCATTCGGTTGGTTAGATTTGCTGGGGAACTGGTGATCACAGTGAAGGGATCACATCACACGGAGGGTTACCTCCTGTCATCTCACTGATCTCCTCAGCCCCCCACTCTGCTGCTCCTTTCCTCCAGGACTACCTTCTGCATTTCCAAATCGAACAGATCAATTCACTTCCAGTCTTGTCTCCAAAGGGATATAACGAAAACCATCAAGAGGTTTCAGGAGAAGAAAAGGCCAATCATGTAACAGTTTCCATCTGCTACAGAACGTATTTATGGTTATAAATAACACTTTTTCTTCTTGCTAGTTTATTGTTTTTATTATTAGAGATGGTAGTAAGAGCCAGAACGCAGTGCACCAACAAATAAATGGCAAGTGAAGAAGGTCAGGCAACAGATACTGAATACTTTTTAAAAAAAGTTTCACCTATTAAGTAATGAAAGAGGCTATTACTGTGAAGGAAGGGCAAGGTCAAGGGATGATTTGCAGTTTATTTGGGGTTTGTTTACTTGTGGAATCAGGGAAACCAGAGCATATTAAAAGACGGAGGGGAAGAAAGAAGCAGATGGATTAATTGCAAGAGACTGTTTGATGTCCACAAGAGAGAAGAGGGGGGTTGGATTGAGTCCACATTAGCTTTGAGATGACCAAAGTTAGACATGTCTTTCAGACAGAAGTGAAGACGGGGAGTAGGAATAAAAGAGTAGAAATTTTAGTAGGGAACCCACTAAACTACTAATTTTAGTAGGGAGTTCTAGCATATGGCCCCATTGACGCTTTTGGTAGCTTTTGCTTACAGAAAACAACTGAGTCTCACCTTAGATCCAAAGCCCCTTCAATGTGAAGGGTCCTGATTTACCTTTGCCATTCCAGGGATCTGGGAGGCTAAATATCATTATATGTGCTTAACAGTTGTACTTACACTGTAGTCAACAGACTGCCTATGTATTATCATTTTCTACTTGCTAAAATTCACCAACTCTTTTATTATTTATGGCTTATTTATTGTAGTTAATAAGGAAATATTTGTACAAAGGTTTAGAAATAAAGAAGAATTAGTATGGTTATATTAAGCATTTATTTTGAAAACTATACAACATAAAAAAATTAAGAAAATGTTTCAATGCATTTATTTATAATTCAATTATAGTTCTTTAGTAATCTATCCAAAGTGAATAACTAAAAATTTTTTTTATTTAGTAAAATTTAGTATTACCTTCAACAATAATTCAGTTCTTTTATTATCAAAAATTGTTAAAAAGGAATCATTTTCTGTGGACAGTTCTCAAGCAAATTCTGTTTAATTACTCCCATCCAATGTCAATTTGCTTAATTTTATTTGATATTTATCTACATAAAAGGTATTTTATGAATTTTTTTGTACTTACTCATCATGCATATAATGCCTTTGATTTAGATTTAACCTGTATCCACACAAATAAATATAAAAATGTGACTGCATTAAATAGAAATAAAAATCATGAGAGGGCTCACCATCTCATATGCTTGTTTTACCATTACTTCTTAACTAGATATTCAGTCTCATCTTTTCCTTCTGTAGTTGATCTTACACATTAATGTCACTTTAATCTTCTCTCAAGAGCACTTTCCTTCTGCTACACACCCCTTCATACAGTTAAAATCTCTACAATGGAAACCATACTACAGTCAGGCCCTAATATCCTATTTGTGTTTTGGCTAATGTTGCCTCTTCCTCCTTCTTTCTGCTCCTCTCCTTACTTCCTAGATCAGTTCTCCAAAATGTGTTCTGAGGAGTACTAGTGTTCAAGACAGTCCATGGCTTAAAGGTCAAATAAATTTGGGGAATTCTGTCACTTGCACATTTCCATATTAAATACTGAGGAGTCCTGCAAACAGATAGCTGTATGCTTTAAAGCCAACATCTCCCAAATCTATGCATCCATGGAAACATTTGTGAAAAATCTACCAAAAATTTTTTTTAAACCTAGATTGATCATCAATGTGCTAGAATTGTTTTTTTCTTTCAGCTATTTACTCTTTTCTGACTGGGAGGCCCTGCTAAAAGTTTCTGATTGCTGATTGGCAGTGCTGAACTTCTCCAGATGTTAGGCAGGCATTTGCTGAGTGATCAGTGGAACAATCCACACTTTTAGAGAAGAAACCAGAAGGGAGCTTTTTGTTCTGAAAACTTTGTCCAGTTGGTTGCCATTATGGATATTTTAATCATATAAAAGCAATTTACAGAACATTTTCCATTTCGTCCTCTTCTGGATACATTCAAAGGGATTAATTTTCTTAAAATTTGGCACCCAGAATAGAACATAGTATAACAGATATAGTTTAACTAATGTAGAGAAAAATACAGCTATTGTTTCCCATGGTCTTGACTCTCTTCCATTAATGCAGAATAATATCATCTGAATATTGTATTTTAGCAGCATTATCACTCTGTAGATTTATATTTAGCTTGATGTGAATAACAATTTTCTCCTTCCTTATTTGGATTTCCATCCTAACTATTGTCAAAGCCACCTCCCTCATGGTGGACCTTAACAAGGAGGGAGGATCTGAGAACAGCTTTTCCAAGACACGTCGGTTTCATGAGAACGGCAAAGCCAGATGATTGCTGGGGGACTTTCTGGATACCGAGGCAGCTGATGAGATCACTTCTAAGCGAGGATGCTCTTGGAAAAGTCTTGGAGAATTGATCAGTGCTTAGTCCAAGGGGAACTGAAGTGAAGGAGGAGTCAAGACTGGAGCATTTTCAGGCGGTGGCCAACAAGGAGCGTTCCTAGTTATCTGGGTGGGTCTCTAGATCCCCCCTTGCCAAACTCCACAACTTCTGATCCTCTCTCCTCCCCCTGGTGGCTTCTACACCCCAGTTCTTTGTCAGCTACTCTACCTGCTACTTCTAAGTCTCATTTGAGTCTCATTTGAGGTTCTGTCTCCTCTGTCCACTCCTTAAAGTTAGTGTCCTTTACTGCTTAGACTTTGGGACTCATTCCTTATTCTATCCACTCTCAGCCACTTTCACAATTTTGACCATCATTAACAATGCTAATGCTATGTCGGTGACTTCCAAGTTATCTTTTCTGAAGTTTAAACTTATTTACCCAATTACGTATGAGATGTTTCTATATGGGTATCTGAAACAAACCTCCTACTTCATATATGTAAAATGTCATCTTTACTTCCAAACTGACACTTCCTTCTTCTCACCACCCTGACTGATATGAACAGCTTCACCAGTTGTCCAAGCTAGTAACCCTGGTCATCATCTTTGAACTCCCTGAACTCCTCACCAAGCCCTCCCATTCAATTTGTTACCAAAATATATTGTGCCTCTGGGCAAATAGATCTGGGTTCTAATTATGCTTCAGTCTCTTACTAGTCTTTAGCTGTATGTGTAGTTTGCTTGACTCATAGAGCCTTACTTTTCTCATTTAAAAGAAAATTGAGGCCCTCTAGTTGGTGGTAGAGCTGAAGCTTGAACACAGATTCTTAAATTTCCCTTCTATTCCTTTTTAACAACTTCACTGTACTCTTAGCTATTCCACCAGGTTTGTGTCATCTGAAACTCTGATAAGCTTAGGTTAATGTTATTATTAGAATCTTTGATAAAAGTGTCTCACAGAAAAGGGACAGGAAATGGCTTAGGGTTGCCTCTTGAAGAGCTCACTCAGCTGACCATTTCTATAGCACAAGTGCACTCTACAAGATACCTGAGAAAGATGTTAGGTATAAATTGAGAGCTACAAATTGAAATCTGAACTAGCAAGTAAAGAAAAATTACCTGAGGTACTAAACAAGAACCACATGGTAAGGGGAGGCCTGCCTTCTGCCCTCCTCTGTATCTTCTCCCCAGGCAGAGATGGCTACATGCTTTACATCCATGGCTGTGAGGCCAGGATGCTGGCAATCAGATCCCATATCACAAATATAACAACTAGCTGCTTACAAAGTTTAACAGGTCTCCCTAAGATAGAGCAGCTTCACAAACAACTACTACCATTATTCCATAAAAATCAGGCCTTCTGTAATTCTTACAGTTCACTGGCCTTCATCTCAAGTGCTCAGATCCACTCTGCTATCCATG
Source organism: Balaenoptera musculus (assembly GCF_009873245.2). NCBI lineage: Eukaryota > Metazoa > Chordata > Mammalia > Artiodactyla > Balaenopteridae > Balaenoptera > Balaenoptera musculus. The sequence goes on from NC_045793.1 coordinate 8,865,010, forward strand.
ATGGTGGTTAACGATATGATACGTGTGCCTTTGTGTGTGTGTGTGTGTGGTGGGGGGATGCTCAACCCCTTGGCAGTGACCAACCCACCATAAGTCATCAGAAAATGTACTGTGTTTTCTCAGCCCATTACTAATTTTGTCTTATTTATCTTCATAGGTGCAAGATAGAGAGAGGTGGGGAGAGGTTGAAATCAGGACATTTTGTAAAGACAATGCATTCCTTTCGCTTTTTCTCTTGGATTATGTCTATTTAATTTGGGGTCAAAATTGCACATTGATGAAAAAGCTACTGAATTTAGGATTTTAAAGTTCAACTCCAGATTCTGCTATAACAGATTTGCCAAAATAAATCGAGTTAAAGGTACAGTGTCTTTCAAGTTGTCAACCATATTTGTCCCAAGACAGCTGAGGATATAGTGTACTCCTGAAGCCTAGCTTTATTTTAGTAGTAATTTTCAAATGGTGTGTGCATGCATGAGGCTGGGGGCTTCTCCTCTACTGATCATCACTTGTTAATGAAAGTCCCTTGATCTTTCAACCTGTCAGTCCTATCAAAAACTACAAAAAAAAAAGTCCTGGGGCAATTTATTCATAGTGAGACTCTTCACTGTTTCATTAATTAGCAAGTATTGATAAATCATTAGTTTAATAATCAATGTTTATAATTTTTACAGAGAGTAAAATCAGGCTTCCACTGCCCTGTGGCCTCTGGAATCCGTCCTGCCCCGCTTTATAAATGACCACTCATGGCAGCCCCCGCCATTTTCGTCTGTAACTGAGAGACCATCCATAATGTGATCACAACTCTCAGCTATCTTAGGCGCCAGATGCATAGAATGCATGATTTTGTGTTTAACGGAGAGTTAAAATTTGTATCCCTGATCTGCATCCTTTGCTAAGAGTTCTTTTTAGAGACAACTAGAAGCAAGAGCTGGTTTTAGATTCCAGTGTCTTTTCTCTGATACTTGTTTTTCCTTTTCTAGTTTGAAATCCATTTTCCTCATGGAAGAACACTGAAGGAAAATAAGAGTGAAGTAGCCCACCTTGCTTCTTTCCTATTGTTTGTTAAGACCACGTTCTCATCCTGGCTCGTCCTCCACATTTTTGTTCCACATACTTAAGTATTTTTCTCTAAAATCTGTCTCGATATTTTTCATAAGCTCCAGCTTATTCAGGCTTCTTAGACTCTGATGTTTTTCTTAGAGTTAATTCTCTCAAGATCCTTTTCTTTCTGATCAGACAATTCCTGCTAAGGTGCTGATGGCTGATAATGGCTTAATGTATCAACCTTTTAGGATAGCATTTGCATTTTCACAACTGCTTTTAATTCCTTAACCCAGAAGAGTGCATGATTGGAGATTTCAAATATTCTGGCAGAGACAATAAGGAAAGAACTTTGAAAGGAAGATAGTTTTTCCTAAAGCCCCACTAATCACAGAACAGATATTTTTAAGTACTTACCTATATGTAAATGTCTCATTTCTTTAAATAACATGAGGAAAGTCAATAAAAGAAAATATAATGCACATTCATCATTGAAAACTTCAGACAGCTATAAAATAAAGGCAGGAATAGCTTCTCCATGTCTTTAGAGGTTTCTAAAATAGAGCTAGTATGATTTTTCAGAACTTTTACTCTGATCTGATCTATTTAATTTGATTAAGTTTTAATGTAAGGATGTTCTGTAGGGCATTTAAAGCAGTGATTACAATTTAACCTGGAAACTAAGAAAATGCCAATTAAATTCAGGCATTGTAGTGAACAACACATTATGTTGATTAGGAGTTTAGTGTCTAGAGTCAGACAAGCCTTGATTCAAATCCTACTCTGAGTCTTAAGAGCTGAGGGTACTTGGGCAAATCATATAACTTGAGGCTTAATTTCTATTCCTGTTAAATGGGCATAATAATAAAGCCACCTGATGAGGCCATCACGAGCATTTAAGAGATAAGTAAAATGCCCAGAATAGTTTCTAGAACACAGTAAAAAGCCAATGAATATTACTGCTCTGAGTAATATTACTGTTGTGAGTTCTATTTTTTAAATAGAAAAACATAACTAGATTCTTCAAGTCAGCTTTGGGGTTTCAGGGTTCCTAGAGGTTTTCATAGCTTGTCTGATCAACAAAAGGAAAATTAACAGGTATTACTACTGAGACACTAAGATGCACTCGTCTGTTTATTCATTTATCTTTTCTTCCATTCTTTTATTCATGCACCATATATCAAGCACCTATTATATTAGAAGTTGAAAAACAGTGGTAAACAAGACATATTCTCCCTGCGCTCAAGGAACTTCTAGTCTAGTGGTATCACTGCAGAACAGGAAGCAGGCTAAGTGTAAAAGCCAGGTGTAAGAGGTGATAGGCAACATTTACCTCAACACATTTCACTTCTCCATAAAACAAAACCAATCACTTCACACCCTTTTGGATGGCTGTTATAAAGAAAAAAAGAAAGAAAGAAAGAAAATAACAAGTGTTGGTGAGGACATGGTAAAATTGGAACCCTTGTGCACTAAGGGTGAGGTCGTAAAATGGTGCAGCCATGGTGAAAAACATTGTAGAAGTTCCTCAAAGAATTAAAATAGAATTACCAAAGGATCTAGCAATTCCTCTTCTGGGATTATACCCTAAAGAAGTGAAAGCATGAATTCAAGCTGATATTTGTATACCATCTGTACATGTATTATTCATAATAGTCAAAAGGTGGAAGCAACCCAAATGTCCATCAAAGGATGGAGAAGCAAAATGGATTAACATGTAATATACACACTGGAATATGACTCAGCCATAAAAAGTAATAAAATTCTGATACTACAACATGAATGAACGTTGAAGACATTATGCTTAGTGAAATAAGCCAGACACAGAAGAACAAAAATCATATAATTCCACTAACATGAAGTACCCAGAATAGTCCAATTCATAGAGACAGAAATGGAATAGTGGTTACCAGTGGCTGGGGGAGGAAGAAATGGGGACTTGTTGTACAATAGGTACAGAGTTTCAATTTGGGGAAGATGAAAACATTTTAATGATGGATAGTAGTGGTGGCTATGTCACAAAAGGTGAGTGTGCTTAACATCACTGAACTATATATTCACTTAAAAATGGTTAAAATGGTAAATTTTATGTTATGTATATTTTACCCCAAAAAATCATACATTGTGTGACTTCAACAGTTAACATAGTTGGAAGTTGTGACTAGCATAATTTTTTTCCCACTATAATATAGGGAATCTTAGTTGTTACCTGACTGGTTGAAAAAAAACAAATCAATATTTAGACAGCAATAACAAATAAGGGCTATGTTTTCCTGTTCTGTATAAGTTGAGAAAACATTTGCTGCCCTCCGTCATTCTAGGACTCTCCTCCCACCAAACATTTTATTCTTTCACTTCACCAGGGAACAAGCAGGCATAGCAAGAGAGATGGCAAATGTGCAGACTTAACACACAAGGTCCAACAGTCTGCTTTGACAGAAACATATATGACCTTCAAAAACAGTAAATAAACATTTCTTACTACTGTAAGCTACGTTTAGTTATGTTTAAGTACTCTAATTTCATTTCTCCAAAACCATTTTGAAATGTTGGTGTTTTAAAAATTTGGAGGATGCTTTCCCTCTCATGATGTTATCTACAGCCAAGTGCGGAATTTAATGATGCATTCTTCTCTACTTGATATTTGTGTTATTTCAAACAAGGACAAGGCTGAAATGTGTCTTTGTTTAGCTTAAAAGATTTTTTTCTTTGAAAAACAAATTATACATTAGAAAACGCACCTTCCCAAAGGACAATATAATCTTCAAACATAAAAATAATTCTTAGAAAGATTTAGTGAAATTCTTACAAGGAAAAACTGGAGATGTTTATCAAGGAAACACTAAGGTGTTCTAGAGTGCATCTGTAACCTTTAAAGTTGATGTCGGGGAAAAAATCATGCCTTCCTACAGATTATACTTCAATGCCACAGTAAGAGGTAAAAATATAAGGTGTGGAATGGTGTATCTTATACTTTTTCAGTAGCAAAAGAAGTGCAAAAAAAAAGTTTAAAACACTCACTGTTGCCTGCTAGCATAAAGTAATATAAACATGTCTAATAGAATAATTTTTAATGATATGGTTAATTAGCCTTATTAATTTGTAGAACAAATGTTTAATTAGCACCTTCCACATGTCAGGCACTGAGATGTGTCTGCCTATACTGGGATGAGCAAAACTGCTCTCCTGGAGCTTAAACTCATGTTGTCCACCTGATACACCTCACTTCTTTTTAAGCTATAAGCAGTTTCCTACATCCAAAGACAGTTCTTCTGGCCTCTTAATTCCCATTTCTCCAGACTAAACAATCAGGATCATATTTCTCCTTTTCCCTTGTACTTCCACCATCTGCAAACTAAGAAATGTACAATCATTTACTTTCTAAGCTAAAGAAAAAAGTTCTTAGATAACAACCAGCATTAATTTCAGTAACTTCTGGTGTTTTAAGGAATGGCCAAATAACTCTTCTCTCTTAATTTAAGGCAAAAAATTTATTGAATTATGCTTTTTTATGGGGAATAGAAATATGATTGGGAATGGCAGAGATATAAATACATGATTAGAGAATATTCTATTGCTTTTAAAAAACTAATTTTGCTTCTCTAAATTATTTGCTATAAAAAGCTTCAGGCTAGGATGATGGATAATTAAAAACTTGGAAAAGAAATGAATCCACTTAAATGTATTTCCCAAACTTACTATCTTTAGATTAAATTACCATACACAGATTTTCAAAATTTGCCCAAGGAATGAATAATAATATTGGATGCCAGTTTATTAAGTAAAATTGGGTACACAGACTATAATAAATTCAAAGATAATATCAACTGTTTAATATTAAAAGAGGAGTTGTTACAGAGACTGCTAATTACCCTCCAATATTTATTTTCCCCCTCTTGCATACAGACATTTAACTGGGCACTCGGTTATCCAATCTCCTTTGTTTGATCATGTAAGTTCCAGCCAATGCAGTGCTTCATACATAATATGAGACTTGAGGGAGTGGTCTTGAAGGAAGGGGGCAGGCCCTCTCATTCTCTTCTCTTTGCTTCTGCTTGGAGTTTGGATATATTTAACGTCTGGAGCTTAAACTGACAGCTTGGAACCACAAGGCAAATACTAAATGTTGAGAATGGTAAAGCTGAAAGATGGAAAAAGCTTGACTTTCTGACTCCATGACTCCAGAGTTTACCTTCTATCTATCTTCTTTTATGGAAGAAAGAAATAATTCTCTACCCTGTTAATTGCAGTCTGTCACTCAGAGCAGAACCTAATCCAAACAAATACTGTATTTGGTATTATATTTAAAAATAAGATGTTATGTGTGACAAAACCTAAGTTCATGGAATTGCCTGCTATAAGCACTGGGCCCTGAAGCCTGGGATATTACAGGCTTGGCAAGCTGGAGCCTTTATTATTTGCAGCAAAATATTTGGTCATATCGTCAACTGCTGTTCCTTGGAAGGCAAAGCAGGTACCAACTGAGACTTTTAACATTAGGAGCAAAGTTAGGAAAAAATTAAATGCTGATGTGCGTTGGCTCCTTCTTGCTATGTTCAGCAGTCTTCAAGAGAGAGATGAACTCAGTCTAGGACTAGCCAGTCAGCAGGCTGAGAGAAAAGAAAAACCACTTTGAAATGGAAGATGGAAGGCTCTCTGCTTCTGATGGCAATCTAAAATGATGGAGAATCCTCAATTTACAAGCTTGAAAAAGTAAAAAAAAACAAAAAACAAAAAACAAGAAAGCCCTCCACACACATACAAAAACTGTATCCTAAACTAAGGTACAGTAATTATAAGCCATAGCTGCCAAGAGGTAGCCTTAGAAGGAAGTAAAGCTGTAGCCCAAGATGCCTTTTATCACCTTGAGGTAAGAGTAAGGATGGGGAAAAAAAAACTATGAGAAATAGGCATCTTATTGATTAGGACTTGTTATATTAGGATTTAATTCGTATCTGATGCAAATATATAATCATCAGCAGAACTCTGTATGTACTCTGTTATTATAGATAATAAATAAATAAAATAAAATAAATAAATGAAAGGAACAAATAATTACAACAACAATAAGAGCCATCTACCAGAAAGTAGGAAACAGTCCTATGGCAATAATCATACTTAGGATATTATCATAAAGGGTTATTCTTTCTCAAGGCCACAAAGTTGAAAGTGGGCATAAGTTGAAAGGAGGAAGGAGAAGAAAAGGATGGATCAGCAAGTTCTACTGGAGAGAGATGAGAGTGGCTCACCTCCATTGAGAATTAGCAGAACACAGAGGTAAGTAAATAAAAGAACAGAGTCACCAAGCTTAAAACTACATCAAGGGACTTCCCTGGTGGTGCAGTGGTTAAGAATCTGCCTGCCAATGCAGGGGACACGGGTTCGATCCCTGGTCTGGGAAGATCCCACATGCCGCGGAGCAACTAAGCCCATGTGCCACAACTACTGAGCCTGCGCTCTAGAGCCCACGAGCCACAACTACTGAGCCCGCATGCCACAACTACTGAAGCCCGCACACCTAGAGCCCATGCTCCACAACAAGAGAAGCCACTGCAATGAGAAGCCTGAGCACCGCACTGAAGAATAGCCCCCACTCGCTGCAACTAGGGAAAGCCCATGCGCAGCAACGAAGACCCAATGCAGCCAAAAATTAATTAATTAATTAATTAATTAATTAATTTACTAAAAAAAAAAACACTACATCAAGAACAGATATTTCGATTTGGTTACTTGCACACAGAATCGTCTTAAAGAAAATAGATTACAAGACTACAGTGTTTTTGAGGGAATGAATTTTCAGCAATTAAAAAAAAGTCCCCTAAAATCATTTCTTCTATTTGTTTGGCCATAGAAAATTACGAATGTAAACAGAAATACCAACTTTATTAGAAAACAAAACAAAACTTATTTTCTGGTTTATAAAGAGGTTTTACGAGAGAACGTCCTAAAACTATCTTTGTTTTCACTTATTTGTATCATTACTCAGTAATTCGTGGTGGCCAAGGAGGGATGCTGGTCGTATCTCCCCTCCTGTTTGAGGAGCAGAGTTGGTTGGTCTAATTGGGGTCCACAGATGTCCTCCTGCTGAGGCCATGCTCCCCGAGGCTGCCCCAGGTAATTACTAAACATGGCAAGAGCACCCGAGTCAGGCCATTTCTGTCTATCGTGGGACTCTAACAGGCTATTTTTATGAGGATTGTGGCTGACACTGTCTCAGTGCTTTGCTACAACCTGGGGTTCTCTTCCTACACAATCCTCCTTCCTTCCATCACTCCTTCCTCAGGTGTCAGACTTCCTCCTCCTCTTTTACCCCTTTATCCTTCAGAGACATTTTGCCCAGTAAATCTTTCAGTGTCTAATTCTGCCTTAACATCTGTTTCTTGGAGTACCTGCACTGACACATTACTCATGAAAAAAAAGTATAAATTTTTTTTTTTGGTAAAGCATTGTAAAATCAACTGGATAGGGTAATCTGTAGAAATGTTTATGTTCTCCAAATAATAACCTGACACACATATCACATATTGACATGAGATATACAAGTCATCACAGTTTTTAAATCTTGCCAATTTTTTTTTTTAACTTGAGCATTTTAGATACGGAAAATATTTTCTAAAAGATACATACAAAAAATCATATTCAATCTACATATTTATAGTTACCTATATTTCTACAGTCAGAACATTGTTCTTTTAATCTAGTGATTTTAAAAAGATACATACAAAAAATCATATTCAATATACATATTTATAGTTACCTATATTTCTACAGTCAGAACATTATGTTCTTTTAATCTAGTGATTTTAAAATAACAAAATTAATATAAGGAGAAAAACCCCACAAAATAACAGTGATAAATAGCCACAGGGTTAATACAATTCCTGCAAGTCAAAGAGTTTTTATAATTTCATGATTTTTTCCTTTGAAAAACTACTTATAATTCGCCCTTAAATCTGAATACTCCCAGTGCAAGCCAGTCATAAGAGCCAGAAAAAAGCAAAGGCATGCTGAATATCACAATAATTCTAATGATAATTAGCCCAAATCATAGCTCTAATCAAATTTTACTTCTAGGAGGTATAAAAAGGTCTTTGGAATTGGGGGCTATGTAATGAATACTTTCCTATCTCCAACAGAGAAAGAGTTTCTGAAGAGGTTAATATATTCAATTTCACTGTGCAATTCCCTTCCTCCTCTGTGCCCTTTTCTTTTATGCATGTAGTTGGAAAACAAAGTAAAACAACCAAAAGTTCCTTGGGAATTGGATTGAAAAAGAAATGTGTCTCTTCTTGTTAATGTTCTCATAATGGAAAGAAATGGCTTAAAAATGTATTTTTTAAAGTGGGGAAAGAATTTGCTTAAAATAGCAAATATTGATCTAAATATTCTTATGGCAAGTGGTTGTTTTAAACAACCAAATTCTTTTTAAGAAGTTAATAATTGAGAAAGTTTCTAGGTTAATTCACTACAGTTAAGGAAAGACTAACTCTCTGAAGCTGAATAAGAGAAAAACAATCATGTATAACAACGAACCAGGGTGAAACAGTAAAAGCACAAAGGAAAGATATATAAATAAAAAATTAGTGAATGGGTTTGGAAACAACAAAAGAAAACTTAATTCCAATTATTATATAAAGTTAGCCAATCCAAATCAAAATAATTTTTAACAACGTCCAGGAATCCGTAAGGTTCTAAGATGTGATTTCCTCATTTCTCATTTTGCTATTTAATAAACTGTTAGTCGGTTGGTCAGAAAAACTTGACTCTTGCCATAGTATTTTAAAGGGAGGTATATTACATAAAAGTAAAATGGGCATCCAAGTATTTCAATATTAATAAGTGATGTTCAACACTATATAAATGTAGATGATGGTGAACCTTCATTTTATTTTTTAAAAGGCAATAAATAATTTATCCCCTGATCCCTTCTAACCTCAGTATAGTTGGGCCATGGGTGGAAGAAAGACCAAGAGGAAAAGATGATGACTAGTCCATGCTTTCAAGTTGGAAGTATATCCACTAGACTAATATTTTTAAAGACCATTTATTTTATAGCAGTTGTTTAGCTTTGAGTCGAAGTTCTCCACTTGCCTATTTCTGAGTGGCACTGCAGTCCCCAAATCAGCGACTGATTGGAATTTTAGTTTACCAGAGCTGGTTTTAAATCAGTAGAATCTTGAGTCTTGTTATACCCCATGTGTGATGCAGCAAAAAGAGCATCTGGGCAAGGCTTGAAAGATTTGAGAACTAATTCAGAACCCATCAAGGAGAGAGAGGATGCAGGGAACTGTGAAAGTGTGTGTGTGTGTGTGTGTGTGTGTGTGTGTGTGTGTGTGTGTGTGTGTGTGTGTGTGTGTGTGTGTGTGTGTGTGTGTGTGTGTGTGTGTGTGTGTGTGTGTGTGCGCGCGCGCATGTGTTGGGGGGTTAGGGGGTTGGTTCATGGTCTTGTTAATTTGGGAGGAGGAATGACAGGTTACTCCATGGATAGCAATACCTTCAGCAGTTCCTGACGCACAGGTCAGAAGTAGTCTTTAGGGAAACACTGCCAGATGGACCCCAAAATGCAGAAGAAGAAACAGAAAATGTGGAGTAGAGGAAAGGGTAAGCTCAAGGCTTTTTGTCAGGCTGACTGCTGTCATCTTGACTCCTTTTTGTGTATTACGGCCCATGTCCCACCTGTCAGCAAGTCCTGTAGGCTTGACTCCCAAAAATGTATTCAGAATTGACCATTTCCCACTCCTCCACTAGTCTATCTTCCTTCGTCTGGGTTATTACAATAGTCTCCACTGTTTTAACTATACTGCTCCCTTATCTGACCATACTCTTTTCTCAAAACAGCAGCCTTAGAGATCGGTTTAAAATGTAAATTAGATTTTGCCATTCACCTGGTTCAATCTTCAAATGACCACCCCCCTCACTCAGAGTAAAAGACCCTTCACGATCCAGCCTCTGCAGCCTCGCACTCCTGAAGCTGTGTGGCCTCCTGTCCTCAAGGCCTCCATATGCTCATACCTGTGTACTAGTTACACTTCCTTTTCTCTCTACTAGAGATGCTCTTCTCCATATCTCCTCTTGATGTGTTTGCTCACATCCTTGAGCTTTTTGCTCAATCCTTGAGCTCTCTGTTCAGGTGCCATCTTCTCATTGAGGCTTCATCTGTCAAATTGTTTTAAATGGTAATCTTCAACATCCCCCTTCCCCCAGACCCTCCTATCCCCTTCTCTGATTTATCTTCTCCAAAAATACTCATTTCACCAATTTGTTATCTCTACTGGAATGACAGCACGTATTTTTTTCTGACTTGTTCAATGCTCTAGCATGAATAATAATGCCAGGTTTTAGTAAATATTTAGTAAATAAAATGATTTGAATCCTGGCCCTACTCCTCACTAGTCATACAGATAGTATGTACACCTAGATAAAAAGTGCATCTGATCTAATACAAAATCATGTTATTGTCAAGACCCTGAAAAGTTATTCCTGCCAAATATTATAGTGAAATACCAGTGGCTGTTCTCTGCCAGCACAGTCAGTATCCCTTACCTAAAGTTCTCTAGGGGGAGAGGAGTGTGGCAGAAGCTGGCCATCTACGTGGGGATGAGAAGTCCTCTAGCCCCTTTTGCATGTAACCATTAAACGTAACCATAGGGACTGTTGATTAATTTAGTCAATGATTAAATATAGAACTATTATGCAACAGGCATTTTTCCCCAACACTTAATATAGCAGAAAATGTGAACAACTAATATCCTTGTCGTATTAGTGCTTACATTCTAGTGGAGATTCCAATAATAAACAGTCAATATAGCACATAATGAAGGATGTAGAATGTTAGAAAGTGATTAAGTGCTGTGGTAGGGGAGGGAAGAAAGTAGTGTGGGACAACAGGGACCAGGGATGCTGGGGGTGGGTGGGTGGGTCAGGACGTGCTGGAGCAGGAAGGAGAGGGCCTGGTCATCCTCCTGGAGGAGGTGAGACTTGGGCAAAGTCTCTAAGGAGGAGAGTAAACCAGAGAAGAGTCAAAAAACAAAACAAAAAAAATAAGGGTCTAGGGAAAAAAGAAAACATTATAGGGACAATAGAAACCAGACCAGTGGTTGCCTGGGACAGGGCAGGAATGAGAATTGACTGCAGGGGGCAGAAGGGAAATTTGGGGGACTGGGGAAATGATCTAAGAGCTGGACTGTGGTGATGGCGACACTACTGTATAAATTCACTAAACTCACTGATTTATACACTTTAAATAGGTGGATTTTAGCATATGTAAATTTTATCTTAGTAAAAGCAATGAAAAGAGAGAGAGGGAATAAGAGAGGTTAACATTAGAAACATAAAATGAAACAAAATAGAAAAACATGCCTGTAGAAGACTTGGATATCATAATTAGAAAACTGTAAAAGCAGTTTCTGGTATTCCTTTATCTGTACATTAAACCAGACAATCTGATTATATTTTTATTTGATGTTTCGAATCCAGAATCCAGGATATATAAAAGTACTCTGTGATGGTGAGTTTTACATGTCAACTTGGATAGGCTCTAATACACAGTTATTCAATCCAACACTCATCTAGGTGCTGTTGTGAAGGTGTTTTGTGGATGTGGTGAACATCCACATTCAACTGACTTTAAGTAAAAGAGATAAGCCTTGACAATGTAGCCCTCATCCAACCAGGTGAAAGGTCTTAAGAGCAAAACAGATGTTTCCCCAGATGGAGCTCAGAGTAGGTATACATTAATAAGAGAATCATACAAACAATGTAAAATGATAACTTTATAAAGGTGAGACATATGGGGGGATGAGAGCAAAAACTGTAAATTCTATGAGGGTAGAGATTCTGGCTCCTGTTTGGTCGCGGTATATCACCAGCACCAAGCATAACCCCTGAGTTATATGAAGGGCTCCATAGTCTCTTTGGATATAAATGAATAAATGTAGATCTCAGTTCTGTAACAGAAAGATAAATGCATGTTTGAAAAGAAAGTCCTAAAGATAACTAAGGATTTAGAGAAATACGCCCACAAAAAGATTAAAAGATTTACTATTATTTCAACCAGTTAAGAGAAAACTGAACATTGATCTAATAACAGAGTTGAAGGATTTCAATCCCCAAAGTAATACCACATTTGTTTTCTTTGAAGGCATTTCTTGTGAGAACACTTAATGTGCAAAACAGCACATGTACCCAGCATTTATGTGTTAAATGTAGGAATGATCTTACTGTCAGTAAGGGACTGGACACATAGCCATGGGTGTCAAGTATGTTCTCCTGAACTTTTCTGGTTGTTTTAATATGAACAGCTCTCTGGGAACACTTCATTATATCTTTATGACTCTAAGCCTATGTTCTACTGCTCAGTATATACACATTATGCAAAATTCCAAGACCAGTACAGCATGCCATTAGGATGACAATTTATTCTTAAACACATGTGATTTCAAAAAAGCCACTTAAACTCTACTGAGGGAAGAGAACAATTCCAGGATTTCATCTTCTTTTCATGGCACTCTTTTGTATGTGTGTGATTGTTTTATTTCCAGCATTATTAGTATCTACAGCCAAAGTCTTTACTATTTTCATTTCTTTGGTAGTGATAGGTCCCACCATACTACAAATCAAGGTCAAATTCAAAATTCCTCCGTTTCTGAAAATTTCCAGGTCTGTTAAGCAATGTGGATAGACTTCCCCCCCTTGTCTTTATGTATGATCCTGCCCCTAAAGTTTGCTAACGCCAAGTCTGTGATAGTTAATTTTATGTGTCAACTTGAGCAGACTAAAGGATGCTCAGATAACTGGTAAAACATTATTTCTGGGTGGGTCTGTGAGGGTGTCTCCAAAAGAGATTAGCACTGGAATCAGTAGACTAAGTAAAGAAGATGGCTCTCATCAAAGTGGGTGGGCATCATCCAACCTGTTGAGGGCCCAACAGAACAAAAAAGGCAGAGGAAGGGCAAATTCCATCTCTCTTTTTGATCTGGGATGTCTATCTTCTCCTGCCCTTGGACGTTGGAGCTCCCAGATTTTCGGCCTTTGGACTTTGGGAATTATAAGAGGAACCTTTGAGACTAGGAGTTAAACCACTGGCTCCCCTGGGTCTCAGGCCTTTGGACTCTAACTGAATTGCACCACTGTCTTCCTGGTTCTCTAGCTTGCAGATAGCAGATTGTGGGACTTCTGGGCTCCATAACCCTGCATATATATATATATATATATATATATATATATATATACACACACACACACACACACACACACACACACATATACACACACATATATATATATATGAATCCTGACTGATACAAAGTCTAAGCTGTATGCTCTTTTTTTCTCACTCTAATTGTTAGTTTCTTACACATGGGATACATTTTCAAAACAATGATTCCTTTACTTATCATTTGCACTTTTGTATTGCTCTGTTTACACAAAGCTTTCTAACATTTATCAGAGATGAGTTCTCACCATGACCAAGTGTGGTCATGGAATTTTCTCAAAAATATTTTTTATTGATTTCCTTAGAATTCTATACTCAGTCCTATTTAGAGGTCAGAAAGTCATGTTCAGAAATTTGGCCAGCAGTGCTGTTTTTATCCAGTGTGCATAGTAGTTTAATTTTTGTTGTTGCTGTTTGATTGTTTGAATGTCTCTACCTTTTAGTTATCCACATTGCCTAAAATTTGTTTGACTTTCAACTCTTATAAAATTCATCTTTGAAAATGAATAATATTAATCCAGAAATATGAATCTCCCTTAAGAAGTATGGTAACTTTAATTAAAGGGAGCTATGAAGCAAATCACTTATATCTTATTATGGGCTGACTTGTACCTTCCAAAAAGATATGTTGAAGTCTTAACCCCTAGAATCTGTAAATGTGGCCTTATTTGGAAATAGGGTCCTTGCAGATGTAATCAAGTTAAATGAGGTGATAATCTGATCGCCTAATGTATCCCTAATCTGATGACTGGTGTCCTTAAAAGGAGAGGGAAATTTGGACACAGAAAAACAGAGGGAAGAATTCATTTTGAAGATGGAGGCAGAAATTGGAGCAATGTATCCACAAACCAAGGAAAACCAAGGATTGCTTGCAACCATCAGAAGATAGGAGAATCCAGAAAATACTCTTCTTTGGAGACTTTAGAGGGATCAGGGCCCTAGTGAACCTTGGGCCCTGCTGAACCTTGGTTTCAGACTTCTAGCCTCCAGAACTGTGAGGGGATAAGTTTCTGTTGTTTTAAGCCACCCAGTTTGTAGTTTGTTGCAGCAGCCCTGGAAACCTAATACAAAGAAGTTTGCTTAAGATTCACTTTTCAGACCACTGAGGAAGACATCATCTAACGTACCATATCATTTGATAAAACATTTATCACTCCATTTCTTGTGGAAAGCAACAAAAAGGAGCTAGAGGGCTTCCCTGGTGGCGCAGTGGTTGGAAATCCGCCTGCCAATGCAGGGGACACGGGTTCGTGTCCCGGTCCGGGAGGATCCCACATGCCGCGGAGCGACTAGGCCCGTGAGCCACAGCTACTGAGCCTGCGCGTCTGGAGCCTGTGCTCCGCAACGGGAGAGGCCGCGACAGTGAGAGGCCCGCGCACCGCGATGAAGAGTGGCCCCCACTCGCCGCAACTGGAGAAAGCCCTTGCACAGAAACTAAGACCCAACACATCCACAAATAAATAAATAAATAAATTTAAAAAAAAAAAAAAAAAAAGGAGCTAGAAAACAAATCTCCAAACAACAGATTTTCAGTAGGTGCAACAACAGGCCAGTTGGCCCTTCAGAGGAAGGAAGACTGGACCATAAACAGAGTGCTGCAAGGTCCTGCACATATTCTGGTGACAGATGGGTCAACCCAGGAATTCCTGAGAAACTATCTGGGAGGCCTTTCATGACTAAGTTGTGGTGTGTTTTAGATCACTAAGGAAAGCGTTAGGCACTCACAGCTGGTGGCATTTTCCCTTAAACAGCCAGGAAGCACCAGCACTGGTAACAAGCCTCTAACTGATTCAATGAGAACTACTTTACACAGATATATATTTGAGACAGACTAGGACCTGGGACCTGGGACGCTTTGCTGCAGTACTTGCACCTGGACAAAGGTCTTCTAGAGCAACAAAATACAAAGAAACTATAAGGAACTAAAAATAATTGTGTGCATGTGCAACTGGGGCAAATTATCAACAACAAAATACAGAAAAGATCAAAATAAAACCCCAACTGCCACTTCCGCAGAGCCAGGAGCAAAGGCAGGGGGTCGGGAGCAAAAGCAGGGCACTGCCCATGCCCCCCTCACTCACCACCACCTAAGGGGAGGGCAAACCACCTCAGCCACTCCTCCGGCCCGACCCCTGGACACACCCCCTACCCTCACCCCATATGAGGAACCAGCTCGCCCCGCCTCGGGAACAAGTGAGCAAGGGAACCTGTTTTTGTTCTCGCTCCCCCCCTGCTGCAGCAGGGGCCCCAGTAAAGCCTTGTCTGAATTTGTCTGGTCTCTGATCAATTTCTATTGATTAAGGAGTCCAAAAACCCTGGTCAGAAACATATTTACATATCAATCTAATAACTATTTAAAATTCATGCTCTATGTCAATGAGGAGTAAAAGGCTATATACTGGTGAGCCTAGATTTGTAACTGGGAAGGGCTGTGCCCTTTTATTAAACTTTATTAATTCCATTCCTATCAGACTCTGGCCAGTTCCCAATGCCCCCCATCTCTCTGGTCACCTCCACCTAATCTGGCACCTTCTTGAGAGCTGCCACCCCCAGTGTGTTCCTTAGAACTCCCCTTCCAACAAGACTGGATCTTTCTTACCTCTCCTCTTCAGCCCACAGCTCCTTTTCCTTTTAAATTAAAACAATCAAAATACCAAACCTAAAGAAATTTTTAAGTTTAAAAATCTTTCTACTCTCTCATGATCATGGGCCCTGGCCTGTATCAGAAAGCCAATTCCCAGGTAAGCAGTCAATAATAAATTGAATTATTTTGTTTAGAATTCTTTTGATTATTAAAATTAATGAAGTGTTATCAAAAGGAATTCAAGTTGGGAGATAGAGAAATAAGGTAAAGCAGCTAAAATAACTTTTCCTGAGGAAACATTCCCAAATGAATAATCTTTCTTTTTCTGTTTATTCCCAAGAAAGAACAAGGCAAGATAATTCTTAGAGCGTAAACGTCTGATTGAGAGTGTTACAGAGGAGAACTAAGAGCCTTCCTGGGATGAGCAGGGCGCAGGCGCGGAGAGAGAAGGCTCCGCACTGGTGGGCACAGCCGTGCCTGTGGTGGCAAAAGCAGCTGTGTGGCCAGGACTTACTTCAAAAAAAGCAAACTGTGGACATGGTTAAGGGCAGAACGCCTTTACGTAAGGCTTTCACCCAGCGGGAAAACAATTTGATTTTTACTGACTAAGGAGGAAGAAATGCTTTGAGTAGCTGAGCAGCTGGTGAGAGGCCTTAGATGAGCACATAACCTGAAATCTGAAATTTTCCTTGGAAGGGGCTGTCTCAAAGGGAGTTTAAGAAAAGACCCCAGATGAATTGGAAAGGCAATCAGCATTTAGCATGAAACCCTGGGGTTAGACCCTGGGGTTAACAGGTGATGCTGTGTAATGTTCACAGAACAGATCCTATTGCCTTTTAATAGATAAAGAAAGATAAATTATTAAAATGACCTATCAACTAAGAGAAGCCACCGTCCCAAATTAGGTGTGTATGATTCAAAGTTCTTATTTTAGAACAAAGTCAATTCTCCTTTCCACTATACTAATATTTCTTAAGATGTCATCATTGTAACATCTACAACTTACTTTACATTTTCAGCACAGACAGTATGAAGTCGTGTGAGTGTGTTCCAAGTTACAGTCCAGAGGCGGCTATCATTCTAATCAGGCAGCCACGCGCCAGAGGCAGTCGTGAGCGTGCTCTCAGAAACACTGCAGCCACTCCAGACGCAACTACTCCAGGATTTCTGCTATCTATTCCTCTCATCAACTTTCTGAATGTCAAGTTGGGTTTTCTTTGGTAAAAACAGTGGTCTCTTAATTAGCATAAATGGTAGATAAATGTTATTAGGAAAGAGATCCAGTGGTGAAATTAAATATATTAAGGTTATGTAGTTTGGCAAAACATCTTTTAGAAACACACCCTGTGTGAAAATGGTATAAGACTCCAGTGAGGTCTGTGACCTGAAGCCGTGGAGACGGTTCTGGATTCTGGATCAGTGAACCTGTGCCAGCTATTAGCTTAGGAGGCTTTCTGTTGTCTGGCACTGGCTCTGGGTGTAGCTGAATCCTGCCTCTGAAATACTGCTACAGCTGCCTGAAGAAAACAGTTTGTTCAAGGTAAAGCAAGTCAGAGAGCTAGGACTTCGCTGAGCTGACAGAGGAGTTTGTATTAACAGTGTTGTTCCAGCTTGCTAATAAATGTTCATTTAATAAATGTCTCTATGTGCACCAGACCCTGTCTGGGGCTTCCTTTCACTGCTCCATGGTGGCAGAGCTGTATGAGAATAGCTGTTTCTTACTTATCTCACTTGTCAGTGGCTGACATTGTTTTTTAAAAAGAATATAATAGATATGCATGCAAGTTGGCTAAGTCAGATCTATAATTCTGTTACTCAGATCATTTGTTTCAGAATCACTTGAAGTTTAGAATTCTTCGATTTCTCAACATCCTGCATTCTAAAGTTCTAGGAGAGTGGCCTGAGAATCTGAATTGTAACACGTTCCCCTAGTGATTCTCATATACTCTGAGGATTCAGCCAATGAAGATATAACCAAAGAAGCATCATGATCATTTGCTGACAGCATTTCCCAATGGCAGACTAAAGACCCGAGAGGGAGGAAATATGACCCTGACTGCTGGGTTTGAAAACCCAAATCTGTAAAGCAATAGTAATAGCACACTATAAAGCCCTCATATCCTATAAACTCTATGCCATAAATTTGTGGTTATAGCTTTTTGCCTACCCATCTAGATGGAAATAGATCAACACTTGCCTTAAGCATTCAGCAAGCTCATTCATGGCCAAAGATATTCCACTGTCATTTGCATGAGTAGGGATTATCAATAGCTTTCCAACTGAATACTGTCATCCATTTTCTGACAGCAATGAAAACTGTTGGCCAGAAGTCCATCTTGTTAAATATGTTTTGGGAGAAAAACCAGTTTAGCTACTGGGTTGCTTTTTCTCACATCAATAAGCCCAGTTTATTCACTCCTAAAACATCTTATCTGACTTCATCCACTCATCAAATATTTATTGAGAGACTTTTAAAAAGCATGTAGCTTTAACTCCCAACAAAGACCATGGAAGATTAAAGAAGCAGAGGTCTAGTTCAGGACTTCTGTCTCTGAGCTGTCACTCATCATCATATCATGACGCAGAGGGGAGAAACACCCTCATACAGGAGTCAGAAGTTTTGAATTCAGGGGCTGGCTATAGACTCAGCGGCAAGTCAGTATAGCTCTTAGGGCTTCTATTTCTTTTTTTAGAAATTTAGGAATAAAAGGCTTGCCTTGCTTATTTTTCAGAATTTACTAATTCATTTACAAATATTTATTGGTCATCTACTATATTCAAGAATTTTTCTAGGACCTTGGGGGATAAAGCAGGAAACAAGACATACAAGATGTCTGTTGTCAAGTAGGCTTATTCTAATAATTAGAGAAATATATACAAATAGTGATATATAAACATATATTTATATATACAAATAAATAGATATAGGAATATTAATAGGCATATTTGCAGAGGCAAGTATATGTACACATACTTTTTAAAGCTTAAACCAAAGCCTTTTCTAAGGATACAATGTATATTTTTAGATCTCACATAGGGTGATTAGAATGAGAAAGGGAATAATCTAATGAAAGATTATTATTGATCTAAGCAACACACCTAGCATTTTAATAAAAGATATCCCTATGTTTCATTAATGAAAAAAACATTTTCTGGCAGGATGCATTTCTCAAATTAGAAAACATGCCAGGTCTGTGTTCCAACACTTTTTCACATATAGAAGTAGAATTTATCATTAAAAGAATCTTCCATTCCACTAATCTTTTTATTACTTAAGAATCAAGATATTTGTGATCAGGTGGCTTCATGTAAGGCAACCTGTGTTAGGCAGCCTCTCAGAAGGCCCCAATAACCCCTGATTTCTTGTGTAATCCCCTTGCTTTAAGTGTGGGCTGGATTTAGTGACTTGCTTCTAATAAGTTGTATATAACAGAAGTGATGGGATGTGAGTTCCAATTGTATATAACAGAAGACTGGATTATTAAAAACAACAACAAGAACAAAACCTTTATGGCTTCTATCTTGTAAATTTTCTCTCCCACTTACTGGCTTTTCCCTCCCCTCCCCTTCTCCCTCCCAACCTCTCCACTTCTCTCCACCCCTCTCTCTCTCTCTCTCTCTCTCTCTACACACACACACACACACACACACACACACAGACACACACACACACACACACACCCCGCCCCATCATCTACAGAAGAAACCACTTGAAGAAGAGAGGCCCCGAAGGATCAGACCTGCATAGAGGAGAACCAAGGCACCCCAGCCAATAGCCAGCACAAATGATCAACCAAGTGAGTGCACCTTCTTGGAAGCAAACTCTCTAGCACAATTAAGGCTTCAAATAACGTAGCCACAGCCAACAGCTTGGGTATAACCCCATGACAGACCCAGGTGGTCAGAATCACCCAGCTAAGTCATTTCTGAATTCCTGGTCTAGAGAAACTGTGAGATAATACATGTTTGTTCTTTTAAGCCACTAAGGTTTGGGGTAATTAGTTACACAGCAAGAGATGACTAATGTATAATCCAAGGACATGATTCTTGAGAATAGTGTTATGAGAATGAATGGATTCAAAATCTCACGCTTTATACTTAGAATATTTGAATTGGACTAGAAGAATATGGTGACATCATATTAACACTTTATCATGAAGAAACAATACAGTTGATGCTCCTTTTAGTTCAATGAGGTTACAGTTTGCTTTTTTCCTGAGATCCACTGAGTCCACTGAATATAAATACTTCATAATCAAACTTTTTTGAAACTCCATTTTTAGCAATATATTAGTTAACCAATTAAAAAAAATGGTAGTCTTACCTCCAAAAAAGTACTTCTCGCCAGTTTTAACTTGAAGAGGACTGTTAGTTCGAACTGCTGAGGCTTCATCTCCATCGATAGTGAGAATAACAAAATTCTCCTTAGCTAGGAAACGGACCTCATGCCACTGGCCGTCATTCAACCCAGAACCTGTTAGATAAAGAGAAAAGGCCATTTCTTTTCTTAAGATGATTCGGTTTAAAATAATTTTTAATAACAACTTGAGTCAGAGCTTTGTAAGTAAAAATTAATATATTTGCATCTAGGAAAATTGAGTGTAGCTACAATTAATATCTCATCTTCTTTAATATTGTAAGTAGTTCTATCCTCCGCCAGACCAAATATGGCGTAACATAACCCAATCAAGTAGGGATATAATGTGCCATCAGGGTACATAAGAAACTGGAGTGAATTAAGTTGTTTGGGAGATGATGATGAACTATTTTAATTTAATAACTTATTTTCTAGTTAGCTTTACTAGACTTCACTCTCAGATGAGAAAAAGGATTTGTAATTTTATCTAATGTCACTCTCTGTTTTTAAAAACTATTTTTTGTACTGTCATTGTCTCTCAATAGCCACATCTGGCAAGTATAGCTAATAGAAATGAAGGACTAAAGAATAAATGTGTGAGTATGTGCAGTGAAGGGGAGCAGAATATGCCACCCCAACATGTGCCATTTCAGCATACTGATTACTTTGAATTAAAGTTACTTAAGAAAAAGCAAGTGCAGTAAGGATACTCTGACCCTCCTTTGTCCCTCTGAAAGCAGGAAACAAATCTCTCATGTGAAAGGTACCCTCCCTGTACCAGGAGGGTACAAGGCTTCCTTATCACTAGAGAGAGGGAAGTTAGGGCCAAGAAGGCTGTATAAACAAACCATGTTACTTCTTCGTTAATCTACTACCCCAAACCCAAAACTTTGGGTTACCAAAGTTACCCAAAAACTTCTTTGTCTTGTTAATTCTTTACAAAATTAATCTTTTTCTTTGGCTAAAAGGTATAAAATCTGCTTACATTGGTCACTTCTTTGAGTCTCATATTTCGGAGAGGTCCCATACATACAAAATTATATTTGTTTTCCTCCTGGTAATCTGTCTGATGTCAATTTAATTCTTAGATTAGCCAAAGAACCTAGAGGGGAAGAAAGGAAGTTTTCCTTCCCTACAGCAGTTATTTGTGCTAACTGACCACTAATAGGTATGGGAAATGATACCAGGATTATCTGATCATTTACAAATAAGATATCTTTATAATGAATTAGGTTATATTTAAACAGATAAACACCAACAAAATAAATCAACTCCCTAACAATCATATTCCACTCTTGCCTAGTACAAAGGTCTTCAGGAACAGAAAATCTATTTAGTTCTCCATTGGACAGAAAATAACATAAAGTTTCTGTTTAGTTTGTGTTCATTTTTCAAATAATAATTTAAAAAATTAAGGAGTAAAGAGAGGAGAACAGCCTTTGAACAAAAGTATCTTGAAAGAGTTTAAGGAACACTAAGAGAGACAGAAATCTGAGTCAAAGTGACTTTCTTTCACCTTATAAAGGCCTATGCAAAGGGAAACTATTTTGTTCTAGACTACTCCAGATGGCTTAATCTAGAATCCATAGGTAGAAGTTACTGAAGGTACACTTCTGCCTCACAAAAGAAAGAGAAGCCTAGCATGAAAAGGTATCCAAAAATGGAATGAGAGAACATCAGTGAAGCACGAATGATGGCTTCCAAGCTTCTGATCAGAGGTCTGCAAACCACAGCTTATAGGCTAAATACTGCTTGCTGCCATCTGTTTCTGTGCAGCCTGAGAGCTAAAAATAAATCTCACATTTTAAATGGTTGAAAAATAAATAAAAATAATAGCAATATTAAATTACATGTGAAAATTATATAAAATTCAAATGTAGTGTCCACATAAAATCTACTGGAATACAGTTAAACTCATTTGTTTACACATTGTCTGTTCTACAGAGTCAAACAGGTGCTACAGAAACTGTATGGCCCACAAAGCCTATACTATTTACTGTGTCATCCTTCATAGGAAAAGCATAAACTAGTGACTGGTTTACATTATTAAACAGAAACACCATTTTAAAGAAAAAAATTAAGGCTTCTTGGGGCTTGAAGATAGTCACGTATATGTAGTATTAACTAACATTGTACTAGTAAATATCATTACAAATGATCATCCCTCAGGTATTTTTTTTCAGGATTTTCAAATTTTAACTTAGTGACATTTATTGGGCACATTTTATTTCAATGGAGGAAAACAGGAAAACAGCTCTAAAGTAATTAATACTAAATAATTTTCAAATTATGAAATGTATAATACATACAAATATTTTTTTTTGTACTGAAATTACTATGTAAACATACAGTATTATTCTAAAAGTAAAGTCAGTTAGCTGTCAGACAAGAAGTAGCGTTTACTGAAACAACTCCTTCTCCAGTAGTTTGCCTTTGGGTTCTCCCACAAAACTGATTCATGGAAGACTGTACTGTCACTATAACATTTTCTGTTAAATTATAAAACTGGGGTTAGTGTTAATTAGCCATAGAAGTGTATGGTTTTGATTTTGGTTGTTATTTTTGCCTTTACAATGTGATGAACCCTGCTTTGAAATGCAGTTTTGGGGCATGGGTCCCAAGGACAGTAATGTTACAAATGTTTAATCCTAAATAGTCACATATTCAGAGGAAGTCACTTACAAGCTGTCTTCAGCGACAGGGCTTTCTGTTCTAACCGGTAGACCAGAAAGCCTTTCTAAAAATTCTAATGAAAACCTCTTCATCATAAAGTTAATTTTTAAAGGGAAAATCACCAGCTTAACTGTTCATGACAAAAAGGCCTATTATTCCATCAGATTAAAATAAAAAGGTTACTTTATTTTTTCAAGAAACTTAATCACTACAGAAATTGGACCTCATATAAAAGCAGCCTTGTTGATAGCAGCCACTGCAGCATCTGAGCTTAAGGTGTGATTTCTATTCATTTTAATTCCAATTATTATTTTGAACTGTTAATGTTAATCATCAAGAGAGTTTTTTAATAACATGTGGATAAAGAAAAATTTTTTAAAGTGACATATTTTCTTTTGAGAAATTAGGTCATCCTTGCCCCACTGAAGAATGAACTTCATTATATTTGGGGCCCATTCCTATCATAGATTGCTGAGACATACCTCTTGACGATTAACATTAACAGTTCAAAACAATATTTCACAGAAAAAGATGTTTTTGAATTACTATCCCCAATAAATAGGTGAGAGAACTGAATCTAATAATGTTTAGGCATCCCATATGTGGTAAATGTCAGAACTAAGAACTGGAACTCAGCTATATCTAGTTCTGGAGGCTGAGTTCTTATAAACAGCAAACAAACAAAGAAAAACCAACAACAACTAAACATGGTATATAGACTCTGTGCATCTGTGATCAGAGTTCTCTTGTACCACACACACACACACACACACACACTTCCATCTGCCACCACATCTAGAGGGAGTTTCTGGAGTACCCTTGTCTCATACAGCATCAGGGTTGTAAATAAACTGAGACACCGATCCGGTTTCATCTGCCAACTTTCAGCATTTGCGTCATCAGATTTTTGTTGTAATGGAAGATCCCACTACTACATGTCTTTTAGTATTTTCTTGCATTGATGTTTCTCCCCTTTGTGAAAGGGGTACCTTTCACAATGTTTA
Organism: Balaenoptera musculus; assembly: GCF_009873245.2. Lineage (NCBI taxonomy): Eukaryota > Metazoa > Chordata > Mammalia > Artiodactyla > Balaenopteridae > Balaenoptera > Balaenoptera musculus. The sequence continues at coordinate 8,888,886 of NC_045793.1, forward strand.
AAATTGTAATTTGAATGGAAATTTTATAAGTAGAGAAGCAAATTCTAGCATTATTTCCCTAAGGCATATTAAAGTAAGCCCAGGAGCATTCATTTAAATCATCTCCATACTTTGTGAAACTCAGCAAAGAGAACTCTGTGTTCACTCCTTTCATTTTATAATGAGTGGATCAATCAATGATCTTGAACATGCTATCTTTTGTCAGTTTGTAGAGTTGAGATCCTAATCTAGACCTTTTGCAATCAAACAGTAGTTCTTCCCACTCAGAACACAGCCATTAAATTTTATGGTGCGAAAAAAGAAGATGCCATAGTTTCAGCATAATTTCCCTCCTCTTGTGTCCCTTCCCTTCAGTGCAAGGGAGACCTGAACAACTTTGTATGAAACACGGACTACTGAGTTTTGCCTTTACCATTTCCTGGGCCACCTGCCACTTGGGAAGTAGTACAGAATTGTTTTGCTTCAGAGAAACTATATGGAATAGCCTCTTTGAGGCATTTTTAAAAATTAACAATATTCTTTAGTAATTTTTAATTCATATGAAACAGAACATTAACGAAATTTAAGAGCTTTTAGAATTCAATATGTAAAATTCACTCAGAACCGTGCAGTTGATCATAAGATATACACTGAAAATACCAATACAGTCTTAAGAAAAAAAATGTATCATCATCCCAAGTTTTATTAGAAATTTGTGAGTTGTAAACAACAAAGAACACATCACCAAATAGGATTAAGGCATCACTTCTCATTTGCTATTAAAGAGATGGTATCCCTTCACTCAATATTCTAGAGCAATGAATGTCCCAGGGAATAGAGAGACTCACCAGGGACCCATAATCCCAGACACAGTGGGGTCTTGGTGGCTGGAGAGTGACTCAGGACCAAACCAAAAAAGGACGCTAGTTACTGACACTTAAAAAAGAGACCCACGTCTCATACGGCTAACATTTCCTAAGAGCCTGGTATGTGCCTGGCACTACCTAACTCTGTATGTGTCAATCTATTGTCTTTTCTCAATAATGAGCATCAAGATGGCAGAAGGGCAGGAAAATAGTGTGGCAGCTAAGAGGACTGACCCAGGAGCCAGGTTGCCTGTGTTTGCTCTGGCCCTCGCCAACCTGGACAATTTACCTAACCTCTCTGTGCCTCAGGCTTCTCCTCTCTAAAATCAAATAGTAGTATCCACTTTGTAGATTGGTTTTAAGGAGTAGATGAATTAGGGTTTGCATAGCATTAGAACAGTGCCTAGCAGCTAGGAAACAGCATATCTGTATCTATACCATTAGGTCAAAAAACAAAGAAGGCTGTTGAGTCCCATTTTACAAAGAAAAAAGCAGAGACTTAAACGTAGTACTTTTTCTTTGGGGGTTACTGCATTGCAATTACAAATATTGGTGTAGTTATAAATAAGCCTTCTAAACAAGACAGCAATATAATAACTCAACAACGTGGAGATCATGAATATATACATATGAGACAACTGAAAAAAAGTGTCCTAACATTATGCTAATGGGCACTTGAAACTTAGAAAAACATGTCCAGTGACAGCATTAGACATGGGAAAAAATTTCTGTATTCAAACAATTTAGAGCTGAAGATGATCTGTTCTGCAAAAATGTGTTAGATGACTCACAAAGTTATGACAAAGACACTGATGTTAAAGCTGCATGTGAAGAAATTTGAACAAAATTATTTCCAAAAAGTGAGAGTGAAAAATGAACTTTCTAAATTATTTATGTATGTAATTTTAAAAACAATAGTAATTAAATATTAGAGACATTTTCACCCACAGCCCTAAAAGTTTATACATGTAAGTTAAGCCAAAAGGTACTCTTAATTATCTCGTTGGGAAAATGGGGGATTGCCTTTCATTTGCGGTCATATTTTATTCAAGTTGACGTGTAACATGCTCCATAAGAGACAGAAGTAGATTAGAAGCCAGGGGTGTCTGACTTACAGACTCACCCTCAGAGATGCAGAACAGTATAAGGGTCTAGAGCACAGACTCTGAAGTCAGACATCCGGATATAAATCTCATTTCTGCTCACCTAATAGCTGGGCCTTCACCAAGTTAACCTCTTTAGGCCTCAGTTTCCTTCTCTATTAAATGGAAATAATAACACTATCTACTTCATAGAGTTCTGAGAATTAAGTATATACATTGTCACTTAGAACAGTGCCTGGCACACAGTAAGTTCGCTCTCAATAGATATTAGCTATTGTTTTACATTCGGTGAGTAAGACTAGCTCTCTAAATACCAACTTGGGTTGTTGTACATTAATTCTATAAGTATTAACTATTATGAAATGAATAAACATTGGTTTTCTTTATGAATAAATACCCACCTCCCATATGAATTTTATAGTACAAGAAAAGTCTTGAGGAATTTGGGAAAGTAGCTAAATATATATCTCTTGTTAATATCAGGGTCAACAATTTCTAAAGCCAACTTTGAGCTATACAATAAAATAGGTCTTATTCCATCATAGTCACAGATGTACTTTCACCTCCGCAAAATGTGTTTTGTTTTCAACTAGATTATTCAATAGGTGTGGTTCTGAATGTCTGTGGAATATTTCCAAAAATCAAATCCAATTCCAAGCAAGGACTTCACCTGATGACTAATTTTGAGGAGACTGATATAAACTGTAGTACATATTTTCCAAAGTATTTTTGTTTTAAAAATATACACTATTCAACAATTTTGATGTACTTTCACACTTAAAGATTATTTGAATTTACTTTATGATAGATACCTCCAGTTATTCATTAATTCATAATCATAAAAACTTTTCAACTGTACATTACAAAAGAAAACTGACATTTTTACAAAGAGACTTTTTAACCTAAAACCAACATCTTTGAAGCCATATTCCAGCTTCTGGCTTTAATTCTTTCATAAAATAACGAAATTGTTTTACAATATTTTCTCTAGCATCTCCCTAACTTATAACTTCTAGAAAAACTTGTTTTGTATACAAATGTAAAATGTTAATGAAGCATATTCTATCCGGGCTGACTTTCTAATGGTATTATTTTTAAAGTAAGACTCTTGAGGTGGTTGCTTTGATTGAACAAGAAGAAACAGATGTTTCTCTTATTAGAGACAAAAGAAGACTGGTTTAATGAATGTTGAAAAAAAGAAAGTATTTAAAATATAGTCACAAACCAAGATGTAACATCTGTTTGAAAATGCTTCAATAAAATTACAGTGACTAGAGTTTTCAGTCTTTTGCTCAACATTTAATCTTGAGAGAAAAATCTCAGAGACTATAAAATCCGTCTTTAGGTGGTTACAGTATTCTCTGAGGTGTTAATAATATATCTCGTAAGTTACCAGTTACCTATTTATGCAATAAGAAAAAAGAGAATATACATCTCTATGTAGATATGCCACATACTATTACTTATATTATCTATATAAATCCCATAAGGAAACCAATCCAATTTAATCTTGCTCACTTTTACACATCAATCCAAACCATATAAATATGATCAACTGCAATCTGACAGAACATGTAATACGATACTTGGGTATGCACAAAATACTTTTATTTTTTAAGTTGAAGAAACTGGCAAATGCTCCTCTGTACTGGTATAGGTAGAACGTCACTTTGGAATATGTCTTTGTTCTGAAAGAACCACTTGAATGGAAGCTTTAAGTTAGAAATACACATTGGGAAGAGCCTACTGCATGACATTTTTTTGTGTTGCTAGATATGACTCCATCACTAATTTAATATGTAGAATCTTAGAGATGGGATGAATTCTTTCCTTTCAGGCACTCAGAATCTTTTGAGAAAGAAAGAGCCCAGATTAATAGATTTTATTACATTGTCTGCACCTTAGAGTCATTTGGGGAGCTTTAAAAGTTTCACACCGAAATTTCCAAATCATTGCTGGGAAATTAAACTTTTAAATAAACAGATATATACGATGCAATCCTAGTCAGAATCTCAACACTAGTCTTTGTAGAAATAAAAATAGAAGATTCTAAAATTTATAAGGAATTTTTAAAACCTTAAATATTCAAAATCATCAAAAAGAAAAACACAAGTAGAGGACTTATCATCTGATTTGAAGACTTGTTATAAAGCTATAGTATTCCATAAAGAAATCAGAACCGGACCCAAACATATGTGATCCATTGTTCTTTGGAAAAGGCTCTAAGGCAATTCTATGCGGAAAGAAAAGGTGATTTTGTGTTTGTTTCTTTGTTTTTTCCAAAAAATGGTGCTGGAACAACTGGATAAATAAAGGGAAAAATGTATCTCAATTTCTACTTTACTCAACACACAAAAATTAATTCTAGATGGATTTTAGACCCAAAAATAAAAGCCTAACTATAAAGCTTCTGAAAGATAACATAGGACTTTGGGGTTAACAGAGATTTCCTAGAGCAGGGGTCCCCAACCCCCAGGCCAGGACTGGTACTGGTCCGCAGCCTGTTAGAAACCGGGCTGCACCGCAGAAGGTAAGTGACGGACGAACAAGCAAAGCTTCATCTGCCACTCCCCACTGCTCGCATTACGGCCTGAACCATCCCTCCCCTGCCCCCCCCCCCAGCCGTGGAAAAACTGTCTTCCATGAAACCGGTCCCTGGTGCCAAAAATGTTGGTAATGGCTGTCCTAGAGGATATCAAAATCACTTGATAAATTAGGCTTCATCAAAATTAAAAATTTCCACTCATCATTAGACATAGTTAAGAAAATTCAAGGCAAGACAGACTAGAAGAAAATATTTGCAACATGTATATCTGAAAATGGAGCATACTAAAATACACTAAAAGCTCTTATAAGTCAATAACTGGAAGACAAAAATGGGCAAAAGTCATACCACAAATAAAGGTAAATTAATTACCCATAGCCACGTGAAACATTTCTTGACATTGCCAGTCATCAGGGAAATTAAAGCCACAATGACATACAATTTTACACCACTTCAGTGGCTAAAAATTAAAAGGACTAACTAGGACCTGGATCAATGTGAACTCTCATACATTGCTGGTGGGATGCAAAATTGTACAGTCCCTTTGGAAAATTCTTTGATAGTTTTTAAATAAAGTTAAACATATATTAATCCTATGACCCAACAATTTCCCTGCTAAGTATTTTCCCCCCAAAATCAAAATGCACATTGCAAAAATACGTGTACGGGAATGTTTCAGCAGCTTTACTCATAATGGGACTAAATTGGAAATAATTGTATAACCATACAGTGTGTACTCAAACAAGAAAATGTTGCTAAGTAATAAAGAAGAATGAACTAGTGGTTTGGACAACATTGTTTTGCATGAAAGAATGTAGACACAAAAAAATAATATACTGAATGAATCCTTTTATAGGAAATTTTAGAACAGGCAGAACCAGTCTATGGTGATAGAAATCAGGACATGAGTTGCCTATGGGGGGAGGGTGCACACGGGCATGCTGTAAGAGGCACAAGGAAACTTTCTGAGGTAATGAAATGTTCTGTATTTCGATTGGAGTGTTGGTTGCCTAAGTGTATATATTTATCAAAATCCATTGAATTGTGCTCTTAAGATCTGTGCATTTCACAGAGTTGATTCTCATTCGTGGATTCAGTACTTGTGAATTCACCTTATTGCTAAAATTTATTTCTAACCCAAAATCAATACGGTGATGCACTCTGGTCATTCACGGACTCATGCATGAACAGACTGGTGAAAAATTGGAGTCGCTCGACTCACAAGTTCCCAGCTGAGGTCAAATAAGGCATCTCTTTGCCTTCTTGTTTCAGCTCTTATCCTGCAATCAAGTGTTATTTTCACTGTATACTTAGCGCCACGTTGTTTTTTGCATTTTTGTGCTTTTTGTCAATTTTGCCATTTAAAGTGGTCCCCAAATGTAGTGCTGAAATGCTGTTTAGTGTTCCTAAGTGCAAGAAGGCTGTGATGTGCCTTACAAAGAGGAAATGTGTACATTAGATAAACTTCTTTCAGGTATAAGTTATAATGCTGTTGGTTGTGTGTTCAATGTTAATGAATCAATTATATGCATGAAACAAGGTAACTTTAAACAGAAATACATAAATCAAGGTTTGTATTGATGCAAATACAAAAACAAGGTTATATATTGATGCAAATGTTGTGACCAGAGGTTCTCAGGAACCTAACTCTGTATTTCTTGTAGGAACAATGGTTCATTATTCACTAATTGAGTGTTTACAATGACTATGCAGAATATAACTATGATGAATAATGAAAACCAAATGTACTTTATAATTTTTACCTCAAAAATATATAAACATTTGGGCTTCCCTGGTGGTGCAGTAGTTGAGAATCTGCCTGCCAATGCAGGGGACACTGGTTCGAGCCCTGGTCTGGGAAGATCCCACATGCCGTGGGGCAACTAGGCCCGTGAGCCACAACTACTGAGCCTGCGCGTCTGGAGCCTGTGCTCTGCAACAAGAGAGGCCACGATAGTGAGAGGCCTGTGCACCGCGATGAAGAGTGACCCCCACTTGCCACAACTAGAGAAAGCCCTCGCACAGAAATGAAGACCCAGCACAGCCAAAAATAAATATAAATAAAAATAAATTAAAAATAATAATAATAATTACCCTTTAAAAAAAAAAAGTACCAACTTTAAAATATATATATATATAAACATTTTAAATCAGATAAAAGGAATGATAATATTCATTTTTAAATTCATCTAAATTTTATCCAATGACCACTTTATACTTTGTTTACTGCATTATCAAACAATGAGAAACCCAATATAGAACATACCATTATTTGCTACTAAACAGGGGAAACCCAATGAGACTCTGTATTATTATGTTTAACTTTTTGATATCAATATTTTAGGAAGTTAAAACACTTAAAATAACTAATCCAAGACTAAATTTTCATGTAAAAACCTCTAAAAATTGTTTCAACCATTACTGATTCCCAGCCGAAAGCCAAAGATCATTATACTTCAAAATCTCATTCAAAGATTTATGACCATTTTAATGATGACTGTTTTCTTGAGACAATCTTCCAAAGCAAGTATCTTTAGTAGTAATATGATTATGTGAATATCATCTTCACATTTTACAAAATTTTACAAAAGGAAGACATCATATTTTGTGAGTTGTGCATGTATCTACTTAGGGCAGATAAAGGCATATTAAGCAATGGTGGCTTAAATGGATTTCAGATCATAAGCAGAGAACTTTTATAATTTTTTTCATCTTTAAGATAAAACTTATTGAAGAAAATTTGGAAAACTAAAAAAGTATAATAAAGGAAAAAAAAGACTCATTACACCAAGAGACATTACACTTAGTATCTGATGTATTTTACTCTAGCTTTTATCATAAATAACTGCAAACCATTCAGATTGCTGTGATGCTATGATTGAAGGTGAAAAAGTATAAAAGGAAGAAGCAAGTGATCATCATCCGCTAAATTCTCTGATTTGTGCTGATGGAGATTTGGCAGCCTTGTCCTTTCAGTTTAACTTTTCAGAATCTAAGGAGAATAACATGGAAATTTACCTCCACTAGCCTAAGTTCTTCTAGAGTTTTATTCGGAACTCATTTATTGATCTCTTACCAGGTAATTGGCATTGTTTTAGGCACCAGGATATAACGGTGAAGAAGAAAAGGTCTTGCCCTCTTGGAGCTTATATTCTTATGTGCAGAGACAGACAATAGACAAATAATGAATAGGTTAACAGGTACAATTTCAGATGGTGATAAATGCTATAACAGAAATAAAACAGATGTTGTGATAGAGAGATTCATGGGATAAGACTGATTGACAAGGGAGAATTCTCTGAGGAGGTGACAGTGAATCTGAAACCTAAAACCTAAAGGATAAGAAGCCAGTCATGAGATAATTTGATGCAAAGGCCCTGAAGGGAGACACGCTTGTTGTACTTAAGTACCAGGCCCTAAGATAACTACAGTGGTTTGAGTACAGAGATTAAGGGGGAAGGATTGAGAAATGGGAGGAAAAAGATAGGCAATAGTATAATAAGTTAAGGGCCTTGTAAGCTGTAATTAGAAGATTAAATGTTAAGTGTGATAGAAAACCTATGTTTTATGCAGAAAGTGGCATGATGCTATTTTAAAGATATACGCTAGCTACTGTACAGTGAATGGTCTCAAAAAGTTTGCCTTATTGTACCATCTAATGAGGTTTAAATATCTTTACATACATTTTTATAATTGCTATGAAACATTTCCCTATATTTTATAAACTGGAGTGAGATGGCTCAGGAAAAAGAAATGAAAGATAAATGAGGAAGGCAAAATGTAGCTGAGACGATTTGGGGATCCAGCTAGGGATCTTTGACAAGAGGTGATCCCAAAGGTGGGCACTCCCTTGTTGTGCACAGCCTTACTATAATAGGCTGTTAAAACTGTTGATCCCCCATCTTCCCGGCTAGCATAACCCCACTCGTGAATACTAGAATGATTACAGAGTACCTTATCTCATCCATGTCCCAAAGGCACACTGTTCCTGTCCTCCTACACATCAGGGAGAAAATAGAGCTACAAGACACTATCAGTCAATGACTGTTTTTCTATTCTGTCCCATCGGTATTATAGAAGTGACGCAAAAAGAATACCTTCGAGAAAGAATACTAGGAACAGCATAAATGAAGATAATAATAGCAATTTAGCCCAGGTTAATTCTTGAATCCATTTTCTCATTTTTCTAAATTTTGATAATAAAATAAATTCAAAGCTTAAAATTAACAATTGTCAGAATTTAAGATTAGCTTTCTTTAAAACAGTACATATAACAAAATTCCCTCTTTTCTTCTAAATGTTTTTCAAAGTCTTGGTTTTATCATAACCATAGAGAGCTGTGAACGTAAGTGGCTTTGATTAAAACAGAACTTTTTTATACCTGTGTGTGCTGGATAACTCCAGTGAGAAAACTGTTCTTAATTTAGAGAAGTTATCTAGACATTCAGGGGTTCAGAAATTTCTGAGTTCAGAGGATAATCACGGGCAGAGTCCTGGCATGGAACAGATATCTTAAAATATTATATTCAGGTATAACATTTTATGATTTGAATATAAATCATTTTTAAATTGCATCATAAAAGTCATAATAAAACCATAGTTTCTCATTTCAAATAATTCTGCATTACTCCCCTTTAACAGAACTTTGTTTTTATACTTGCCACTGAATAATTTTCACCCTTTACTCAAAGGTAGGGTCTAGCTATTGTACCTAGGTCACAAACGTAGGCAAAGATTCAGTCCCTACCTTTTACAAGTAGTTGTTTTTCTGTCAACCTCTCTACTACTTGTTCTACTATGTGACTCCTAGTGTGAGAGGCAGCTTCTGTGTGTTTCAGCTCAGTGTCATTTCCTCCAACTGGACTACTAATGAGCACTGAACCATGAAGGGCATGTCCCCAGATATTTATAAACTACTCTCTGCTGCAATCTCCAAGTCAACAATCCTTTTTGAGTGTCAACTGCCTTTTGGTAGGTTTTCTCATCCCTTGTGGCAAAATGGGAGAGGAAAAATGCTACAGGTAAGCACATTGAAATCACACTTGTATAAAAAATGTTTCATATATATTTAGGTTACAAATTTATTCCATCCATCCTTTCTTGTGGATTTTAATCTGGACAAGATAAGCATCGGATAAGATTAAAAATTAAAAATAATATTTTAAAAATTAATATATTATTAGAGCATAAATTTTTTAAACCGCTGTTTTATTTTTTAGTGTGGTTTCATGGATTTGCATTAGGTACACAAGTTGTGTGTGTGTATTTGTATATATGTGTGCACATATGTGTGAAATTCACTACAGGACACATAAGATAGGAGTGCAGTGTGATACACTAAAATAGAGCCGGATTAGAATTTGGATAGCATGGACACTAATATTACATTTACCTCTCTGGCCCAGAAATCTTTATCAGTAAAATGAATGATTCATACCAGTTGATTACAAGATTCCTCTCAGCTCTAGACACTTAAGACTACAATACATTCATGTACTGCAAAGGGGAATAGAAAAACCAATGACAATGTATCAATTAAAAAACGTTATGCGGGGCTTCCCTGGTGGCGCAGTGGTTGAGAATCTGCCTGCCAATGCATGGGACACGGGTTCGAGCCCCGGTCTGGGAAGATCCCACATGCCGCGGAGCAACTAGGCCCGTGAGCCACAATTACTGAGCCTGCGCGTCTGGAGCCTGTGTTCCGCAACAAGAGAGGCCGCGACGGTGAGAGGCCCGCGCACCGCAATGAAGAGTGGCCCCCTGCTCGCCGCAACTAGAGAAAGCCCTCGCACAGAAACGAAGACCCAACACAGCAAAAATAAATTAATTAATTAATTAAAAATTTTAAAAAAAAAAGTTATGTGGAGCATATTAATAAAGCAAATACTGATATAACTGAAGTTGTATATTTTGGTCTATAAATCTGTACTTGTCCTGCTGGCTGACTCTAAGCATTAAACACAATGGTCATGGACCACTCAAAGTACATGGAAGAGACTTTGCCTGAGATGAAAAGAGAAGAATCCACGCTGAAAAGACAGACAGTCATTTGAATTTTGTACTATAGTGGACAGAAGATGGGGGCCACAGATAGCTTCATGGAAACATGAGAGTAAACTGATGGCACACCAACTTGGAGGGTGGATCCAGCACTGTGGAAGGAATTAGGATCTTTCACTGTTTCAATTCTGAAAGAGAATTCTTTGCCATTTCTGTGATTTAACGTAAGAGGTAGAGTCCCAGAAAATACTGGCAAATTGAAAACAGAAGTAAGGCTTTTGGCAAGAGCATCTGTCCTTTATTGCAGAAATTCTCTGGAATACTAATAAAGGATTAGGAAGAAGATGTCAAACAGCAGAATCCCACAAAGGCTGTTATCTGAGGGAATCTGTGGAGATTAGATGCCTTACAGTGCTAAAATTCTATATAAACATTTATCATTTTCTTATTAACAGGGCATATCCTATCTAAAGATAACATCAGAAATATCTATACATGGATTTTCTTCCATACCATATAGCACAATCGTGTTTTTTAGTAGTTATTTATTGAACATTGTTCAGCATTGGTTGCTATATAAGCAACCCTCTAGTTAAAATCAATTACTGACTTCAGAAGCAATCTGGAGTGTTGGTAATTGTCTGTCTCTTGATCTGAGTGAAGGTTACATAGATGTGTCCAATTTTTCAAAAACTTCATTAAGCTGTACATTCATGATATGTGCATTTTCTATACGAATAGTATATTTCAATAAGAATAAAGCAAGATAAGAGTCTATGTGATGTATAACCTAATTGAAATAAGTAAAACTGTAGACAATATTGAGGCCACTATTATCTTTAAAGAGTCAGGAGATAAATGCATACAGAAGCCATCAAAAAATTACGAAGTGTGCACACAGCTGTCGAATATGAAAACAACAGTAATTTAGCAAATCTGATAGCTATTAATGCCGTTAATTTAACATGAATTGTGATGTACAAGAAAAATAAAGATTACTGGGGGACTACAACCAGGTGAAGACTTCATAAAAATTCTGAGGTGACTTCAGGGCACTTTCAAGGGCTTTTAACTGTGATGTCATTTTTCACATTATGTCTAATTTCATTTCTAAACTTAAGGGCTTTCCTGTCTTTGATTAACTTATCAACCATGATTATGGCCCTTTCATGTCTCACAGATACAGGGAATGCACACTGCTTTCACTCATAAGAGAGAAAGAAAAACCCTCTGATATAAAAATATTCACTTTCTTTGTTTGCTTTCTCTCTAAATTTTATAGTGTCTACCACTTTCCCTTTAAAATTTTCACTTTTAGGCTTTGTTTCCATTTTTCTTGAGTTCACCATCTCTGTATCTTAGACTTAAAGGTAAAATAAAATGGTTCAAATATTCTAACGCTCAGATCTCATGAGCTCACCACTGTCACAGCTCACTTAGTTTGAGAGTTGTCACAATCTTGTTTCTGCTCTCAAACACCTGAGAGAGAATAATTTCATCAGAAACTATGGCTCACAACAGCAGTGATTCTCCATGAGAGGCCAAGCCTTTGCGGTTATAAATTTGAAAAAGCATATATGACTTGAGAAAAAAAAGTCACGTGGCTGGTAATGAATTTATATAGATTAGACTGTTTATAGAGTATACACAGAACATACTATATTCATATTACATACCATAAATACAAAGCACACTTCTAAGACTAATAGCTAAAGCCAGTGTACCCTTTGTAGGTAGCTCAGTCCTTAGTAATCGTACTCAGTATTCACACCTGCTAACAAACCCCCAAGGCAAGGCCACCGTCTCTGAAAAACGAGGAGGAATAAGAAGACAGACTTCAGGGAGAAGGTGGAATCTGATTAAGTAGCTCTTGGTCTGAAGTCGACTTTGGCCTCTAACCTCTCTCCTTTTGGAAGAAGGGGTTCTTTCCCTCCTTCAACAGATTTCACAGGAGGATATCTCTGCCCCCAGGTTTAGAAGGTGGTGAGCTCCAATAGCCAGTAGCCTACCTGCCCATGATATATCAATCAGAGTCAAGAGAGGGGGCTCTCGGTCAATTCACTGAGAACCAATTCTCTAAAAGTGATTGATCAAAAATAATTATCCAAAGAATCAATTCATGAACAACTAATTCACTAAATTCATCAAACTTACAAATTTATCAGGGAACTGTGTTAAGGAATATTCTTCTAGAATATATTCTGTGAATATGAATATATTCTTCCCATGAATATATTCATGAATATATTTCTCTTAAGTAGGTTCAATAAATGTGAATATATTAGTAGAATTTTAAGGGTTATTCAATTTATCAGAAGCTTAGGGTCACAGGTTCAGTGTTTTAATGAATATATTCATTAAGAACATATTCATGAAGAATATAGTTACGAACTAAATCATGCCATGAATACAGTGAAAGAGGATATAGTCAGTGAATTCCTTCATCCACTGACTCAATATTATGGTACAGGTAATGCCCTAGACATTAGGCTTACATCAAAATCAAAGCTCCTGGGCTTCCCTGGTGGCGCAGTGGTTGAGAATCCGCCTGCCAATGCAGGGGACATGGGTTCGAGCCCTGGTCTGGGAAGATCCCACGTGCCGCGGAGCAACTAGGCCCGTGAGCCACAATTACTGAGCCTGCGCGTCTGGAGCCCGTGCTCCACAACAAGAGAGGCCGCGATAGTGAGAGGCCCGCGCACCGCGATGAAGAGTGGCCCCCGCTCTCCGCAACTAGAGAAAGCCCTAGCACAGAAACAAAGACCCAACATAGCAATCAATCAATCAATTAATAAATCTTAAAAAAAAAAAAAAAAGCTCCTGACCTCGTAGAGCATAGATTATTAATACATCTATTGCCTTTAAAGAAGATTAGTCTTCAAAATAAGTTTTTCACAAATAGATTTTGTAAATTTTGTGAATTCACCTGCTTCCAAGGGAGATAATCATAAGTGATGTTGGGGACTCTTACATCACATGCTTATGATTTATTATAAAAATCTTGCACCAGAAGTTCATGATATTTGTCTTTATCAGCCTTTATTTATTATGAACTTTGAAGAAAGTTGTATGTGAACATTATAAAACAAATAACTAGTCATTCTGTGGATAACCAGAGCTACTCCCCACTTTGAAAATGAACAAATGAGTAAATCAAGACTCAAAAAGTGAAGAGTCCTGCCAATATCAAGCAATACTTCGCAAACTTGGAAATAAGACCCAGGGTTGTGGATTTCAAGTCAAAGATTTTTTTCCACTTTCCAGAGCTGCACTTATTATCAGTATTACAACTTTGCATTTTCCAAAATTTGAGTGTTGGTAACTGGGCTTAACACTGGTTATTAACTCAAATTTCTAAAATAACAACAAACAAGACACATTGCTATATTTAAAACAGACAGCCAACGAGGACCTACTGTATAGCACAGGGACCTCTGCTCAATATTCTGTAATAACCTAAATGGGAAAAGAATTTGAAGAATAGATGCATGTATATGGGCAACTGAATCACTCTGCTGTACGCCTGTACAACATTGTTTAAAAAAAAAGATATCTTAGTTTTTGTTTCATTAGATTTGTATTTCCCAGCAGCATTTTTTTAAGCAAATTATGGTACACATATAATACACCTGAGCAACTTCTATGTTAAAGCGTGAAAATAAGGTTAATGTGAGTGTAACAGTTACTGTTACTAACTCTTGTTTTTACTAAGCAATGAATAGCTTCATTCAGGAACACATTAGTCTTTTTTTGTTAGCTTCCTGAGAAAGAGAACAATGAAGCTGCTTGTGTTAAGCTTTGTGTGGCTTTTAAAAGAGAAAATGTTCTTTCCCAAAGGGCACTACAAAAAAAAAAAAAAAAAAAACCAAGCCGAACACTGTTATTCTGTGAGAAAGACATCAAAACAAAATGAAACTCTTGGCATTTTAGTGGACCCGTTTGCATTTTACTGAGCACGACTTCCACCGTGGTCGCTGGAAGAGATGCCTGAATATGAGGCAGATCTGCCAGAGGCTGTCTTACCTGTTTTTGTCTCTGAACTGAGCAAAGGCACAAAAGGGCTTCTGTTACTATTTTCCTGTGCACAAGTCAGTTGTTTATTTCTTCCCAACGAGTTCTCAAAAAGAATTCGAACAAACAGGAATTGGACACTGGGCCCTCTTTTCACTATTGATTTTGTCTGTTTATAAACAGAGGTTTTTCAACGTTGGCCATGTCGCGGCTCAAACAAAAACGTATGGTTACACGGGACATAGTTTCCAATCAGCTCTGTTCATTGGGAAAACAATCAAACACTATTTACATCGTTTAAAAAAAGGGAATGATCACTTTGTTTCCGTGTGGAGTTGAATTAGTTCATCGTGCTACACACGTATTAAGAACAAATCCTATCCCTTTACCCAGGCGGTGCCTGCACCTGTGAGGACAGACCTCTTTCCAACACCTTGTAAATATTAACATATTCCACTCTGACTAATAAAGCTTAGTAATAACGTCACCGCTGTAAGGATGGCGTCATCAATGATTTCATTCTTGGAGCATTTAAACTGGCTAAACCGGCGCAGCCCGTTAACAATTCTCGGGAAATAAAAATAGAATCTGGGTAACAAGATAAAGCCTAACCTTTTTTCCTCTTTTCCTTTGCGCTTAGTCTAGTTTCATTTGCTCACAGGAACCGCGAGCAGAGGCCTCGCTCCCCGGCACCTCAGAACGGCGTTCCTGGTGCAAAATGGCTGCTGCCGTCACCTCAGCTCCGCGGGCCGTGCGCAGAAGCTCTGCGCACGACACCTCCGTTCAAGATGGCCGCGGCAGCGGGCCTGCGCAGAGACGCCACACCCAGCCCTGGGAGCTGGGTCAGTGAGCAGCCCGCCCCGCCTACCCCGGAAAACTCCGCCCCTTTCCCTGCGGAAGAGATTAAAGCAGGCCCGCCCACAGCCTGGCGGGTAGGGGAGAGCATGTGCTCTTAGAGCACAGCTACCAAACTCAGGCTCGTTTTAGTGGTGCGGGCGACATGGGGCAGGAGGATCCTTGTTGACTCTGGAAGGTTATTAACAAGCTGACCAGGATTATAAATGAGTAGTTCGTGGTATGAGGGTGGATCTTCTTGGGACTGGTGTACATAGCAACACGAGGAGTCCAATTAGCATGAGTTTTCTTTTTAATTAGGCACTGTATAATCAAAACTATAATTTAGCTCCTATTATCTAATGACAATGAGGTATTAAGAAGGTAGAATAAGTCTCTCCCTCAGGGAAGTTAGGTGCTAGATGAAAATATGTTCTATATGATTATTATATCCTATTGGCATAAACGTAAAGAATACTGACAATGAAACTGGGAGGATCTGGTGCCTAATTTTATCAAATATTTACTGATGTCTACTACAAAAAACCATTCATTTTCATCAAGATTTATCTTCTCTGGTTTGAATCGATGTTTTAGGAATGAATGATAGTCTCACCTTCAGCTGTTCAAGAAGTTAAATCGTGATCTACTTTTTCCTTTGAAAAGATAATTTTTAATTGAATCATATTTTTAAATTTATTTATTTATTTATTTATTTTTGGCTGTGTTGGGTCTTCGTTTCTGTGCGAGGGCTTTCACCAGCTGTGGCGAGCAGGGGCCACTTTTCATCGCGGTGCGCGGGCCTCTCACTGTCGCTGCCTCTCCCGTTGCGGAGCACAGGCTCCAGACGCGCAGGCTCAGTAGTTGTGGCTCACGGGCTTAGTTGCTCCGCGGCATGTGGGATCCTCCCAGACCAGGGCTCGAACCCGTGTCCCCTGCATTGGCAGGCAGACTCCCAACCACTGCGCCACCAGGGAAGCCTTTGAATCATATTTTTAAATATTCATCCTGTGCAGAACTTTTTAATGCATTATCTGAAATTCAAGTATATCTATCACTAATAAATTTATGTACATTATAACAACATGTTGAAATGTAGATAAGTATTACTAACATATTTGGCATAATACAAAGATAAGGTTCAGAGTGATTAAATTTGGAGTTAGTTATTTAATCATCTTCATTATAATTCTTATTTCAAGTATATATTTTTGGATGTGTCTAGCAAGCTATGTATAATGATCTATATTCAAGATAGAAGCTAATTTGTACTTATTGACTTTTACAGTAAAAAAAAATGTAAGCTCCATTCTGTTAGAAGGGCAAGGTTATAAAATCCTATAGATGCAAAATTATAAATTTCACTTATTCATAATTTTAGTATCATTTTTAAGGTAATTGAGCAAGTTTTATTACTTAATACTTTATGAAAACATTGAAATACTTTTAAAGGATTAATTATAAAACAAAATTTTATTGCTATATTATGGAGAAAATCATCATGCTTTTATTAATTTTCAGTAGGAATGTTTCATTTTCCTTTATAAAAATGAAAATTTCATTCAATATAAAATTGTATAAAATGTTGTTTTTCATTTCAATCATTGAATCACTTGATTTTATACCTACCGAGGTCATGGTTGAGAGAAATGGTAACTTTTTTCTGCTACATTTGTAAGGAGGTGAATGATTAAGGAGGAAATAAGAATGATGCTGCCTCCAAGAAAACATGAATGATTTTACTCATTCAACAGGTATGTGATTTTTCTGTAGTTACAAATTCTGTTGAATGTAGGGGATAGGGATTATTTGGAACATTATCCTCGACTTTAGAGATACTTACTGACTTTTGGAGGGTACATGTATGTAAATTAAGTAAATATTGCCTAGTGCTAAAATAAAGAACTGACAATTAACTTTGGAATGGATGGCTTACTGTGTTTTTCTTTCTTTGTTTAATGTTCAATTTATTAAACTCATGAATCTAATACCCCAAACTGAAAATGAATTTTTTCTTGGGGCCTTTAAATATTGATTACAGATTTATTAAGCATATCATTTTAAACAGTTTAAACTAACTGTAATTATATATTTAGAACAGCTGATCCTTTTAAACACTTCGAAACCATAATTCACAAACATATAAAACAAAGGCTATATAACTTGTTATAGTTTCACTTAAATTTACTCTAAAGCATCAATATCATAGGTTTAATGTCTTTCTTATTTCTCTTCTTATTTTTCTCTATTTGTTTTTAGATACCCTCAGAGTTTCAGCATTATTAATTTTATTCCTTTCCTTGGGTCATAAAATTCTTACCAGATCCTGAAGAAAAGATTACCTTATCAGAACTGCCTAGATCGCAGAACTTTGGTTTATTGACTGACTAATTCTTGATCATACTTGTTTGTTTCTCTCAAGGTGGTTCTAACCCAAACCACCTTTCTATATTAAGCTTTTCTATAAAAGCTTAACTATAAAAATTAACTATAATTTTCTATAGTTAAATTACATCTGTTAATGCCAGTGCGACTATTTCAGGCCTTATCTTATGCCTAGGGTTTTAATTTTGCAACCTAGTATTTATCTCTGATTTTTTTAAAAAAAATATCACTTGGCCATTGTTATATATAACCTATTATCTTATCATAATCAAGTATTGATTTTTGTCTCTTAGCTTTAAAAAGTTACACCTCCCTTATTAGCACTGAGATTTAATCCCCTAGGGGTTGAGAGATTAAGTCTGTGTAGTTAGTGTTCCTCTGTAGGTCATCTGGCAAACACTGTGGAACCCCCTTTCTGGTTGGTTATTGTGGGCACCCGCCCAAACTGAATAGTCCTTCCTGTTCTTGGCATCTACATTTTCTGGGGCTTTTTTTTTTTTTAATTAATTAATTACTTTTATTTATTTATTTATTTATTTATTTTGGTTGTGTTGGGTCTTCGTTTCTGTGCGAGGGCTTTCTCTAGTTGTGGCAAGTGGGGGCCACTCTTCATCGCGGTGTGCGGGCCTCTCACTGTCGCGGCCTCTCTTGTTGCGGAGCACAGGCTCCAGAGGCGCAGGCTCAGTAGTTGTGTCTCACGGGCCTAGTTGCTCCGCGGCATGTGGGATCCTCCCAGACCAGGGCTCAAACCCGTGTCCCCTGCGTTGGCAGGCAGATTCTCAACCACTGAGCCACCAGGGAAGCCCCTCTGGGGCTATTTGACTTACAGTGTCCAGTGTTTATTCTTAACAGATAAAGCAGACATGTGACTGTGCTTTATAAACATACAAAATTCATGGAAGAAATATCAAACCCTCTGAATTATTAAAATCAATAAAAAATAAACATGATCTATTATAGTCACTACTTTCTATTACAGTCATCTTTCGGGCAAGCTTCATAATAACTTTTCTATTTTGAGTCATTTTGAGTTCATGGTCTTTCACAAAACTCATCTTGTCCTGTAAACCATGATGAAGATTATGATGGTGATGGTGGTAGTGATGATGATGGTGGCGGTGCTTTTGATGCTCAAATTGTAACTTCATCCTAAGAGATGCATCTTTTTTTAAATGGGCAAGAGTAAACTATAGTGTTTAAGGATGCACATTTGGGTGATAAAACCAAAAAAACAAAAAGCAAGAAAGTCATTATTATAAAAGTGAGGCTATGAAGAAGGGGAAGGGGGTGTGACCAGAATGAAGCTCATGGAAGGAGCTTATGGAACAGGAGGCAAAGTCCTATTTTTTGACCTGGGCAAATATTTGATTTGTGTGTGTGTTATATCTGCTCTATTTGTATAATAGTAATTTTATTTAAAAAACTGTCACCATATGGTCACTGGGGGTCCCTTTATGTTGACTCCTTTATCCTTTATACACTGCCCCTAAAAATTATGGAACGCTTCACGAATTTGCATGTTATCCTTGCGCAGGGGCCACGCTAATCTTCTCTGTATCGTTCCAATTTCAGTATATGTGCTGCCGAAGCGAGCACTGGCTTACTTTCTTTTGAGGGGATTAGGGAGGAGTTTCATGAAAACTTCATGGAAGAGTTGCTATTATTGGAAATGGATGGTAAGGCTACTTGAGATGAAGGGATTGTTAAGAATAAAGGAATGGAAGTTTAGCAGGTTATTTTGTTTGCATGATTTCTGCCCCTTCCTGAGCTCCTTGAACACATAAATGAATATATATATATTCATGAATCCCCAGAGCTAAAATGCTCACTGTATGTTTGCTGAATGAACAAATGGACTACGTGTCCTTCAGTAAGAGCCCTTTGCATGCAGGAGATATGACAAGAGGTACTGGTTGAAGACAACTCATGAAGGACTCTGAATTTCAAGTTAAGAAGTTTGAACTTCATTCAGAAGAAGTTTATGAAGTGAAGAAGTGGCATAATTAGAGATTTCTTGAGAAGGTAAATCTAGCAGCTATGGACTGTAAGTAAAACAGAGACTTGTAAAGCAATTATACTTCAATAAAGATGTTTAAAAAAAAAAAAAACAGAGACTTGTTACATCCCCACAATAAAGATGTTTAGCATGTGCATGTGCAAAATTTTAAGATAAATTTATATTAATTATACTTAGAAACCTGAATTATCTCCACTCAAAACCAAAAATCAGAGGGAGACAACTCAGAAGTTCAAATAGGATTAAGCTAGAACTGTTTTATTCCCATTTTGATACTCCATTCCATGATTTATTTCTGAAAAACTAAACTCATCCAGTCTTATCCTTACCTCAGTAATGTTATGGCCCTTCTCTTTTTTGTCCCCATCTAGCTTTTGCTCCTTTTCTGAATTGCTCTAACATACACCAAGGCTTATTATTGTATATCTCTGAACTCTCCTGCTATGACTATATAAATGGAGAATGCAATCTGATTTTGAGACAGTCTTAAGTGTTCCTATTTATATTTCAGCTACTCATGCACGAACTTGATTACGAATTATGTGTACATAGCCATAGTTAGTGAATCCTCAAAACATACTGCAAGCACATCGTATTTCACTCACAGGAACAGCAGAATACTGGCTGTCGTTGGTGTTTTACGAAGATACATTATTGAACCACAAAAAAAATCACGAGATGAATGGTAACAGCACTTGCACTTCATCCCTGAAGGCATTGTGGCACTGTCAGTTAAACACTGGTGAGCACAACTTAGTTCTGATTTCTAACAGCATTATTGTCACTACTGACAACTCTACCTATTATAGGATAAGTGGGTTCTTCCCAGGAAGCCCACAGGGCTAAATTGCATTGCACATTCTGTTCTTATGTACAGCATCTGTGCTTCATTCATTTTTTTTTCTTTGTCAATTGAACTCAGCATTAGAAAGAGTATTTGCTTATAAACCAAATGCGTATATAAAAGTATATCAATGCAAAAAAAAAACCCAACATAGTCATTAATATTGCAAATCTCTTCTCAAAACACTAGAAGAGCTTATGAACTCCCAAACACACTTATATTTTAGTGAAATGTTATGTCGTTACCGTAGAAAACAGTGCTTCAATCTAATGAATATACAGAGAAAAATTGTATCTATATTAAGACCATTTTTCTCTAATGTGAGTTCCAATATTGGCACCAAATTTGTGTTTTCATTTGTTTGTTTTTGCAAGCTACGGTCTCTGGAACATAGCTGAGACAATGGTTGCTTCTCTTAAATCAATTTACTCTATGCCAGGGATAAAGAAGAGTTATTTAATTCAACTTACAAACATTTTATTGGTCTTAATTGGGCTTAGAAATGTGTACTTGGGTGACAGTTCTGTTTAAAAGATGTTGCTCCTCAATACATATGACTGGTAGCTTCAAAATCAAAGCATTCTACCATGGTTGTTCATTTTCAAACAATAAGAATGACACAATGACATCAGTTAAAATAACACAAACAAAAACCAGAGCCACCAAACCTAAACTACAAATGTTAGGCAGGATGGTGACAGTCAGGTGGGATCCACTCCTGCCTTGCAAAGAACCTGCAAATCCTTGATGGAGGGAATCCAGAGTGAAGCTATCGTACCAGTGAATATATTAGTAATCAAAGACATGATCTGATTTTAAAAGATAGTCATGCGGTTCATAGATGATACTGAGCTAAATACGTAGGTATGTCAGGGCTTCTGCAGGCTGGAAGTGGGCCAGAAAGCAGAACATAGGCTTCCAAAGACAGGCCCAGTGGCATGTGAAACCCCAGGGTATACCCTTCCCTAGTTCAAGGTAAGCCAGGGTCCAAGCAATGTGTAAGGAAGAAGACCAGATGAAAAGGGAAGTGTCCTGGAGGCCTCTCTCTAAGGCCTACAAATCACATGGCCTTTTATGTACTATGCTTCCAACCCCAGATAACTCCAGTTAACACACATAAGCAAATGGAAGCATATTAAAAGATAAGTCACTCAGATGGTGAATGGATTTGGATGACACCACTTGAAGAAACTGGGAGCATGTGGCAATAGAAAAGTCAGAAGATGGAAATACAGTAGTTGTCTTCAAATATCTATTCTTTCTACCCCTTGAAGACAAATGTGAATTGAACTTAATCCCTGCCCTCCAGTGCTCACTTGTGAGGAATAAACTTATGTAAATACATAACCTGAATTAGAATTCAGTACTAGAGGGCTTCCCTGGTGGCGCAGTGGTTGAGAATCTGCCTGCCAATGCAGGGGACACGGGTTCGAGCCCTGGTCTGGGAAGATCCCACATGCCGCAGAGCAACTAGGCCCGTGAGCCACAATTACTGAGCCTGCGCGTCTGGAGCCTGTGCTCCGCAACAAGAGAGGCCGCGATAATGAGAGGACCGCGCACCGCGATGAAGAGTGGCCCCCACTTGCCGCAACTAGAGAAAGCCCTCGCACAGAAACGAAGACCCAACACAGCCGAAAAAAAAAAAAAAAAAAAAAAAAAAAAAAAAGAATTCAGTACTAGAGTTAGATGAGATACCAGTGTCCAAGGTAGTTGGGGAAGATTCACAGAAGAGGTAACATTTCTGGGGGGGAGGGGGCGTGTCAGAGAGGATAAGTGGCAGTTTGTTAGATGGAGAAGAGTTATGAAACTCTAGGATGAGGGAAGAGTAAAGTCAAATAATAGAGCTGTGAAGAAGCAGGTGTGCATTTGGGAATAGTGTGTGCACTCTGGCTAACGACCAGGGTGCCTGGGCCAGAGGGAGACTTGGGAGATAGGTGATGCTGGACTTACGCTTGGACCAGAATGTGAATGACTGAGTGCCATGTAAAGACATCTGGGCCTTGCGCCATAGAATCTGAGAAAGTTTTAGAAGTTGCTTGAATTTATTTAATGAAATCAATAATCTCAATGAAGCTGGAGTTAAATGGAGAGAAAAAAAAATCCACTCTTACTCCTGCTGTTTCTCAAGTGAATGATATTTTAAAGGAACATTAACTTACTTAGTAGCTAAGACAAGGATCTATTCAATTTAACAAGGTGTTATCATGATCTAGGCAAGTTGTTCTTTCATGAAACGACTTAAAATTCTATTTTAAAAACTGAAGTTCTACGTTTGATAATGTTAACTCAAAATGTAATGAGCTGGCAGAGATACAAGGTCTTCTACAAGTCCAAAGGAGCTGATTTCTGAAAAACCAAGCTATAAAAAGCAGTTCTATTTCAGTCTTTGCTGGGGGCCTCCTAAGAGGAAGAGAAGAGCCGTGCAGTGAAAAGAACCTGCAAATCCTTGATGGAGGGAATCCAGAATGAAGCTGCCATCCCATCAAACACCTTAGTGATCAAAGAAATTATCTGATTTTAAAATATAGTCACCCAATTCATAGATCATACCGAACAAAATGAGTAAAAACACCCTCCTGTGGTGTCTGCCCTTCTCATCTATGGGACATGAGGAGCCAGAAAAGAATTTCTGTTAAAGAAGAAGGCTTCTAACAGACCTGTAAATACAAGCTTGCATTTACATGATTTTGAGTACCAATATAATTGAGCTTTCTAGGCTACATAAGGAATCATTATTTTTCTCAGACTCTGGAAAGACTGGTCCTGTTGTTATGAAAAACCCTTGAAATAAGGGTCAGTTAAAGAGTTTACTCTGAAAAACAATGATAAATATCCATGATGATGGATATGCTAAGTTAAGACAAGGAGATGCCTAAACCCAAAATGTTTTATTAATTGGAAATGAGTGTCTTTGGGGGAAAAAAATGCATAGAGAAGCTTGTGTTTGTCACTGTGTCTGTCTAGTACTACCCCCTTCCAAAACAGACTTCACCCCGAGTTCGCGCTGAGGGGCGGCCATAGACGGCCATGTTTATACCTCATGAGCTTGCATCGCGGCAGACAGACCAAAAGGGCGCCACTTCTACGTCTGGCAAACAGGGCCACCACGATGCAGAGCCTGAAGAAGGCACCGGTCACATTTTTTTCTACTTAAATGATCTCCCTGGAGTTAGGCATTCCTCAGCCCAGGCTGCCCATTGACATTACCCTACTGAAAATGGCTTACCAAAAATGATTTTGCACATAAAGCTATCCCACGTCAAAGATTCCTGGAATCTGACCAGATTCAAGGAGATCGCTTACCCGAGGCATTCCAGCTGAAAGAAGCAGACCTAAAACCTGTAATACGTACATTTGAGCCTTTTACAGGAGTAGCCTGTGAATCACAGGTGCTGCAATCACCCAGGTCATTTACGTGAAATGCAAACTCTCAGCCTGTACCCTGAGAGGTTCTAATTCCCGAGGTCTACGGTGAGGCCTGTGGGTCATGATGAACAGCCAGGGCTGAGATCCATTGCTGGAGCAGTGCCATCCCATAGAAACATAAAGCAAGCCACAAGACCAGGCACATTTGCAAGTTTAGATTTTCTGGTAGCCACACTTAATAAAAGGATAAATTGGTGGCTTAATTTTAACAATATATTTAATTTAACACAATATATCCAAAACACTCTTTTAACATGCAATGAATATGAAAAAGTTACTAGTGAGATATACTGCACTCTTTTTTTTTCATAGGAAGTCTTTGAGTTTTTCAAGCACTCTATAGACACATGTGGCCAGCACTAACATACTGGACAGCGCAGACAGAGAAGGAAGTTGGGATTTTCTGCTTTCATTAAAGCTATTGTGAGTCCTAAACCAGTCCCAGGCTTGAGTTACCAGGCTACATTGGTCTTTGTTATTCTTCCCTCTTAACCCCATGGCCTGAAACTCCATATTCCTCATCCCTACCACTTTTACCTACTAAATTCCTATCTGTCTTTAAATTTCAGCTCAAATAGAACTTCCTCTTGCTTGGTTGCCCTAGCCCCTCTCATCCCCCAACGCTGACACCCCGAAAAGCCAAATAAACATAGCAAACAAGAATGTAAACAAAACCCTGGGCACCTAGTTTCATGTTTCCTTGTTATATACTCTCAGAACACTGTGTATCTTTCATAACACTGTCACGGTTGGCTATACATTTATTCCTGTGGTTGATCATTATTGACTGGCTCCTTCTCCCTGAGGGATGGTACTGGATCTGTATCTTGCAGAGGATGTATATTCAAAATAATTATGTTGAATAGGCAAATGAATTCCTAGTTCTTGAATTGAGCCTTGGAAGATTCATATATATACATACACACACACACACACACACACACACACACACACACACGGTATTTCTTTTCCTAACCTTAAGGGCCAGAAGGAAATTTAATGTGAGGCTAACTAAGCTCACTTACGGGACCACCATGAGACTGGACATTGCTAGGAGTTTTCTTCTAGGGAGGGAAGCCAGGTAACATTCATTTCTGGTAAATCACCTCATGAGATCTCAGAAAATAAGGGACCTGAGCCTTGAAGGGTCTAGTAATTTGTTGTGAGTTTTTTCTCATTCTAAATAAAGATTCTACCTTATACTTAATTTTGTATTTGTAATTCGGTATTCCTTTTTTGTAAAGAGTTCCCCCAACTCCAAATTGTATGACGCCTCATGTTCCACAAAGCGTGGGTCTACCCCTGCAGAGAACATAAAAGCTTTAATCCTTGGATCATTTTGTATATTAGGAAAAAATTCAATCCTTTTCCAAAAATTTGGATTCTAATGCTTTGTATTGTAATGACTTTTCTTATCAAAGTGAAGGGTCAGCACCAAGGAGCCTACATACAGGTTAAAGGTGCCAGATTTCAGGGGAGAGCGAAGGGGTGTGTGCATGGGGAGGGGTGCATCCCACTGCTTCTTACACAGCCCTAAATACCATTCTGTGAAGACCGGAAAGACCACAGGGCTGACACCAGATTTTCCTTGGGCAAATTGTACTCTCCTTCATTAGGTTAACTTCACTAGTTAGAACTGAAGATTGGGGGGCTAGGGAAATGAAGATTTGTATAATCTAAAACATATTCAGCAAATACAAAATTTAGGGGAGTACTATCAAAAATTAAGTGCAGCTTGCATGGTATTCACTCATTCACACAATAAGTGAAATCCTATGAAATACAAACAGTATGGTAAGTGCTGGGGGTATAATAGGAGGCGAATGGATCCCGTCCCTGCCCTCAGCAAGTCTAGAGTCAGAGAAAGCATCACTATTACAGGAGTTCAGAACAACAACAGAATGATAACCCTGGTTGGTGTGGTTAGGTAAGGCTTTATATAGAGGGTAAATCTTGAAATATATTTGCAAGGAGAGGAAAAATGTGTACAGTAAACATGAAAGTAAACAAGATCCTAGGGGAGGACATCACCATCAGAATTAAATTAATAAAATAATCTTACCATTTTCTCTATCATTCATTTTGTGTCATCCAATGACACCAAATCATAGGACATCATTAATAATGTTTCTATTACCTTTATTTTTTTTTAATCTTTTTATAGATTTGATTGATTGATTGATTGATTGATTGCTATGTTGGGTCTTCATTTCTGTGCTAGGGCTTTCTCTAGTTGCGGCAAGCGGGGGCCACTCTTAATCGCGGTGCGCGGGCCCCTCACTATCGTGGCCTCTCTTGTTGCGGAGCACAGGCTCCAGATGCGCAGGCTCAGTAGTTGTGGCTCACGGGCCTAGTTGCTCCACGGCATGTGGGATCTTCCCAGACCAGGGCTCGAACCCGTGTCCCCTGCATTGGCAGGCAGATTCTCAACCACTGCGCCACCAGGGAAGCCCCTATTACCTTTATTGTTATCTTTTGAATGTCCATGCTTTTTTTTTTAACTTTATTTGTTGCGATTTTTGAAATATTACAGGAATATGTAATGTTCCTAGACTTAATAAATATAATTTTTATAGCAGGAATAGGCTTAGCAATGTATAAAGCATGCTGCCTGGACTACCATAAGGCACACATTTATTCGAAATAAACTTCATCTCTTCTCCTCTTGGCCTGATTAACAGGAACCTGGGATTGAGATGAGCAGGAAAGTCAGGAGGCCATGGAAAAATCTGCTGTTGAAAGTGAAGCTTAAGTAGAGATGAGTTTGATGTGTAGCCTTCCATGCCCCTGTTAATCCTCACTGTTAAGTCGCTTTAATTTCGAATCATCTCTTCTTTTTAACCATTTAACCATCATGCTATCCTAGACTGCTAAATAGCTTTTGCTGGAGAAAATGAAATAGTTATTCTCTAACCTTTAGAGATGTAACACAGGAATACACAACAAACAAAAAAAATAGATAAGTTAGAAACTTAAATAAAGAACTAAAGTTAGAAACTGAATTTTGCTTATGATAAATGACTTAATAAAAGAGAGTAAAAAAACAACTGTTATTAACTACTCCCAGACCCCCAGTTCTGCCATAAAAATAATAATTAAATCCAACAATAGGTTCAAAATCCCATTTTATTCACTGTAATAATAGATAGGGTTTTAAAATCATTTTTATGAAAGCACAAATTTCTCAGTGAATAGAACGCTGCAGAATTGCTCTTAGGCTGCAGAAGTATCCTAGCAGGACTCTGTTCTTTGTAGTACTGGCCTCAGAGCACTCAGATACTTGGAGCTCCTGCAGCACGGAGATGGTTACCTATCAAAGACCCCAGTGCTGCTTCACCTGCCCGGGTCCCTCAGGATGATACATCATGCAGGAAAATGACTAAATCAGGCCTCTACAACTTTTTTGTACAATTGAAAATTTTAAAAAGGTGGCCTACTGGCCTCATAACTTGGTCAATTTAAAACACATTTGTGAACACTAGAAAGTAGTGACCCTTATTCTGGGTGTTCACAGCCCTGCTTGGCAGGGGCTCAATTTCAACTCTTGCTTACCCCTTACCGGAGAGTTCTTGTGCAGTGAACTACCTGTGCAACTGTAAGGGTGAACTCAGTCTCAATTGCCTAAGAGATGGTGCCCTTTCTATAAGCCAAGACATGTCTCCTCAGAAGTTTATTGCACTTTGCAGAATTCTCGATAAATGATAACCTTCTTTCTATCTAGAATTTGAAACCTCTGTCTAGAAAATGCAGAGTTTCTTTATTTTTCTGGATCTCAAGATGTCTCAGAACTGCTTAGGAGCAATGGCATAATCAAGCAGGGGGACGCTGTTGAATCTATAGCTCTCTTGAGGTTCTGATGCTCTAACATGTCCTGCTTCAGGCTGCCATGCGATTGTGATTGGCATTTTTGCGATTCCTGCTGTAAAGGTTCTTGCAGCTGTAAGGGTTCTGTGCAACTGCTCCAGGCTGGCCACTTTGGAAGTTCCCCAGGTATAAGTCTGGTGGTCTGACCTGTGCTGGTGGGAACCAGTGAGTGATGGCTGTTCTTCCCGTGGCTCATCCACTCCTGTTTGGCATTCCTTGTCCACAATCCCTCAACTTCTTAAAATGTTTTCCCTCCCCACTTTAAATTGTGGGATCTTTTTTCCCCCTCCCCACCTCATCCTACCATTCTACCCAACTTTGTCATGGAGGAGAACGGACAAAAAAAAAAAACCTCATTTACGCTAAGTATTTGTATTTCAAAAGTTGCTTAAAAATACTTCCTACAATAAATATCTAGTTGTAAAATTCCATGCTTCTTTGGGCAAACAGTTTTGGATGAGAGTGCTTTTCCTAAGAGCCTCATATAACAATATGAAAGCAAGAGAAGATTCAGGCTCTGCCCGAGGTCTCTCTTATTTTGTGTCATCATCTTACATGTCTCTACTTCCTCTGCTTCTATTTTCCTTAACTTTAGCCTTTTAAAAATAGAGTAGGTTCACTCCACATCTGTCTGTGCCTGTCATATAAATGTCAACCAAATAAAGCAAATTCATTGCTTATATCTATAAAGCTTCCCAGGTTGGAATCCAGAGGCCTTCACTGACCTCTGGGATCAGGTTTGCTAGATGCTATATCTCCAAAGACTCAAACAAATACACACACTCTCTCTCCCTTGTATGTCTTACTTGCAAACTGTTTTTTCATTTTATTCAAAGTGATTCCCCAAAGAATGAAACAGATTTAAGATTTTTTTTAGGGGGATAGAGAAATGAGAGAGAAGGTCATTTAAATATCAAAGTATCCATATGTATGACTCAAGCTAAATTGAAGGAACTGTGTGTATTGGTTTCTATACTGTAACAGCATGAGGCCCCTTAGCCTAATTCACTCCTTCTGGGTACAGCACCTTCAGAGTGAAGGAAATAAAAAGATATTGGAAAAAACATACCGTAATGTCACTCTAACACTATTTAATACTATGTATAAGTCAAAATATTTCAGGCAAATCTTTGATCTGGTCCAAAGAAAGGTAGTAGATAAATTATAGTGGAATCCTGACATGTTCCTGTAGTTAAGTTTGTTTTTTCTTTAAGGAGGAACACTGCTTACTTATACCAGTGGTTAAAAATAGATAATTTTTGATTTAAACTATTACTTGTTAGAAGACTTCACAGACTCCCAGATAATCGCTATAGTCAGAAGCTACTTTTTATATTTATATTTTTTTATATTTATATTTTTTATATTTATATTTTAACGAACTCATTGCAATATTTGGTTCATTTCCTAGTGTTTCTTCCTCTGAGGACACCGTCTGTAGAAAGTTACTGCCTATATTAGTTTGCTGGGGCTGCCATAACAAAATACACAAGCTTAAACAATAAAAATTAATTTTCTCACAGTTGTGGAGGCTAGAAGTCCAAGACCAACTTTGGTTTTTTCTGAGGCCTCTCTCCTTGACTTGTAGATGGCTGCCCCCGGGGCTGTGACCTCACACCATCTTCCCTGTGTGTGTCTATGTCCTAATCTCTTCTTATAAGGACACCAGTCATACTGGATTAGGGCCACCCTGAAATCCCCATTTTAATTTAATTTAATTACCTCTATAAAGACTCTATAGCTCCAAATACTGTCACATTCTGAGGTACTAGGGGTTAGGATTTCAATATACAAATTTGGGGGGACACAATTCAGCCAAAACACTGTCTTATACTTAGTTCCTTTCTAATGCTTAAGGTTCTATTTTCAGTCATTCCCCAATCTTCTCTCCAAATGAAATCAGTGCAGTGTTTTAAACGTTTCAAACTGAGTCATAAGATTCTTAACATACTCCACATTGACTATCACTACCCTCCTCTGAATTTAGCTTAAGTCTTACACATTCTTTTTGGGTCGTGGTCCTTCAGAACAGTCTGCATTTTACAATAAAATACTATTATCTTTTCTTTGTAACTTTTGCTTGGCTCCTAACACAGTGCCTTGCTCATATTAAGCACTCAAAAATCTTTAAACAGGATGAGTAGAAGAAATTTTATTATTATACATGGCTTTAATAGTAAGTGTTATAATCCTGACTTATGTCCAGTTTATGGTTAATTATGACTCTCAAATCATCTCCTGCTTTTCCAGCAACTAACTAATCATTTTTATTTGAACAGATGCTTACCCATCTAGTGGTTCATCAAAACCTTTCAAAATCATTGTCCATCGTTACAAAATTCTAGGTAACTGAGATTTTCAAACTTGAAGATTTAAAGCAATCGGTTCTCATCATACCCTACATTTTTAATATTAGCCTCAGCTAACCATTTTTGCATCACTGAATATTTATGAATTACTTTTCCATTTTTTTCCCTAATGAATATAATTTTAAAACACCACTTGAACATCATTAGTGCTGAAAGGTCACTTCTCTGACCTACAGATCAAAAAATGCAATAGGAGAAGTTGTTCTGGGTGACAGTAAGACTTCTGTTTCTATCCCCTTACCACTTGACAAGAGCCAATATGGAGAAATTTCTTCCCTAGAGCTTCAAAATATTGGGACCAGCCCTAGCTGCACAACATGAGTGCGGAGACTTTTAGAAATGCAAAAACCCAGGAATTGTCTTAGACCTTTTGAATCAGAATGCCTGGGGGTAGAGAGAGCATGTTTGAAGCTGAAATGGCAGTTTTGATGCACAGTCAGAGCTGAGAACTTTTGCTCAACAAAGAAATAAGGAACTGGTCCTTACATGTACATTGCACATTGGAATCACCTGGGAAGCCTTAACGCAAGCTGCTGCCTGGGTTTCACCCCACTGCCTGGGCATCAGGATATTTAAAACTTCCCAAGTGCTTCTAATGTGAAACCAAAAGGACACACTAATGAGAAATTAGAAGGGCATTACTAGTTATATATTTTTAAAATATATTTGAAAGTTAAAATTATAACACTAGGACTGATTCTGAATAGCATGTTTATTACAAATGGTTCAGTATGACTTGCCAGAAACTGTAAAACATGGGCACAGCAGTGGTTCTCGGCTCTTAAAGTGTAGCTGCTTTAGATCAGAATCCCCTGGAAGGCTTATTATAACACAGATTGCTGGACCCAACTCCAGTTTCTTTTTTTTTTAATTTTTATTGAAATACAGTTGATTCACAATGTTGTGTTAGTTTCAGGTGTACATCAAAGTGACTCAGATATATATATATATATATTTTTTTTCTTTTTTAGAATCTTTTCCATTATAGGTTATTACAAGATACTGAGTATAGTTCCCTGTGCTATACAGTAGGTCCTTGTTGTTTACCTATTTTATATATAGTAGTGGGTGTCTGTTAATCCCAAACTCCTAATTTATCCCTCCCCCCGCTTTCCCCTTTGGTAACCATAAATTTGTGTTCTATGTCTGTGAGTCTACTTCTGTTTTGTAAATAAGTTCATTTGTATTGTTTTTTTTTTAGATTCCATATATAAGCGATACATATTTGTCACCATTTGCAGCAACATGGATGGACCTAGAGGTTATCATACTGAGTGAAGTAAGCCAACTCCAGTTTCTGATTCACTCATTCTGGGGTGGTGCCCAAGAAGTTACATTTTTTACAAATTGCAGTGTAGTGTGGATGCTGCTGGTCCAGGGACCACACTCTGAGTTTCTACTTCCATAGGGAGGTGGATGTCCTTTCATGCGGATGAGACTATTCATTCCACCTCCCACATCTTGCAATGAAGAGACCATCGCCCCAAAGTATATGCACCTGTTTTCAAAGAACATTCTGCAAGATGCACACTACAAGATGTTCTCACAGAATGCCATGTTCCCTCCAAAATCTGAGAAAAAATCGGATTTGGCAGAATCATATGTTATCCTTCACTATTTTCACATACTCTAAAATATAATAATAATAATGGTAAATTAAAGTGTGGATACTACACCTTTAATCTCAATTTGTCATTTTATGCTCACTAGCGTATTTTCAGAATTTTTCTCCCCAGTTTAAATGAATGGTTGGAATTCAATTCAAACCGTAGAAGATAATACATAAGCTAAAAGAATTCTTTTTTAAAAATTTTCACCATATAGTAAAAGTGTTTGTGATGCTGTGACACTAAAATTTTTTACCATATATTAAACGTGTTTTTGATGCAGTGGTATAGACTTCTATATGGCATCATACCTTGGGCTTTTCCATGAAATGTAACTTGGAGACAGAAATAGAAAAATATTTAGGTTGTTTTCACTCATTAAATTCCTACATTAACTGTCCTAGGGGATATCTCTTAAATCCCCGAACACAAGTAATTGGGCATATTTTCTTAGATCTACCTTAAAGAAATTCCATGTTAAATTGCAAACTAAAAAACTATGACCTCTCCACCTTTCTTTAGATGTGGCTCATTACCTCCCTCTTCTCCAAGGTTGACTTTCCTCCTGTTCTGGATCTTTTCCATGGTTTCCTTGGAAAGACATGTTCTGTTCAGCAATCCATGTTACTTTCCAAAGCCTCTTTACTTGCTGATTGATTCCAACATGTTTGACTCAATAATAAATCTAATCTCTTCCTTTTTGGGGGGAGGAAGGCAGAGAGGATGGGAGAACAACTGAAATAGGTATAAATACTAAATGTTCTCAAAATTGAGTTCATGTTTAAGGACCCTGTATAACCTAGAATTTTATGTCATCTGGCTTCTTTCAAAAGCCTAATTGTGAGAAGTCATATTTAGGTTAGGTAATATAAAAACACAGCATTCCCCACATCTCTCAGTATTCTATATTTGACATTTGCATTGACTTATCCTAAACCACAGAATGCCTACACCTTAGAACAAAGAAGCTTCAGTTACTGGGATTCACTTTTAAGACTACGTTCTTCGCTTTTATTGAAGCCTTTTAAAACAACAGCAACAACAACAAAAAGTCTTATAAGCACTGCTTTCTATTTGCTATGATGTCCTCCATATAAGAAAATTCTCTTTGAATTTTACCCTGTATAAACTGTTTATCTTCTCTGAAAAACTTGTATTTAAAAAATTATATATGTTTATAAAATATTAAAATTATATAGATATATATATATATTTTTACCCAGTTAGGAAACTCAAACCTTACTTTATTTCCCTCTTTTCCTTAGTATTATCTTCATGTAAGATACTAATTTCCCTATTTCTACATCACTGAACTATTTTAAGGAAAAGAAAGTGGTTGCATCGGTGATAAAATTCCAAAAGAATCTGGATACCAGAATTTAAAGAAAAATAAAAAGGAGTAAAGAAATGTACCAAGCAAAGTGCCCTATGATTTTCCACATTTTAATTTTATGTAATCTTCAAGCCTACTCTGACACTAGATATAGCAATCTCTGAACTGATGCCCAGAGAAGTTCAGTGATGTGCCCTCAGCTAGGTCCCTAGTGCCAACTAAAAATTGTCACTCACCATCTGGTTCTATAAGAAGTCACTAACCACCTTAGTTGCTGACCTTCAACACACCCTGAAAGAAGTTCAGGGTGGAGGTCAGGAATGAGGCACTCTGCTCTGGTAAAAACTGGCAGAACAGGCCTTCAGATATTTTCAGGAGTAGATTTTATGAGGCTTATTTCTTGCATCTCCTCATATTTAAACAAGCACTAAAATCATTAACGGAGACGTCTGCTCCTCGTGACTAGCAGAAACCTTCCGCCAAACTGTGTGCTTCACTGCACGTATTCCCTGTTCACTAAAATCATATATATACTGACCTCCCCACACTCCTTCTGAGCAGTTCCTCAGAGCCATCTGAGAAGCTGTCTCCCAGGCTATAGCCCTCATTAGGCCCCAAATGACACAACTCACAACTCTCACATTGTGCATTTTTTTTAGTCAACACTAGTAAACTTCAGGGAACACGTTCAAACACAGTTTTCTGACTATAGCACTCATGCTAATTTTACTAAATCATCCTGGAAGGAAACAAATGGAAACCACACTCATTTAATACAATTCTGTGGCTTGTACCTCTAGATTATCACATGAAAAGATCCCTTATTTACATTTCCTTTACACGTCTAGGCAGGCCATGCCTCTTCTTCCCACCTCTGTGAGTTGTTAAAAGTTTGGTACAGAAATGTTTGACCCATCAAGGAAAAAAAAGTGATTGTAGAAAAGGGAATGTGGAAGCACGTATGGAGGCTCAGGGGACTAAAAGCATTTGCTTTTCCTCTGGAATTATTGGAGACAGCAAGGGGTAGTGAAAAGAGCACTAGACTTGGAATCTGAGTCCCCACTGTCACCAAGTACCTACACGAGCTTAGGCAGCCACTTCTCCAGCCCTCAGTTACCTCATCCATATTGTTTATTTAACAAGACTTCATCATCATTGCATGGTACCAATCTAACACTAAGGTGTTCAACTTGGGATTCTCCATTTGCACTCATTATTTGAATCAAACAACTCCTTATCGCGTATTTACCACGTCCTGAAGGCTTTGTTACATGCTGAAAGAAACACTGAGGTAGGATGCCATCTGTTCTGCTGTCTCTCCCAATCCCCCACTGGACCTGCACATTTGAGCAAGTCACTCAACATGTTACATTCCTCCAAGCCCCACATGGTTCTTCATGCAGATTGGGTTTCAGGATGAGCCATTTCACTTCTGTGTTTGTCATCACCCTAAATATGTAGGGTCCTTAGCCTTTTTCATGCTCATCCCTGACCTGGAGACTCCCTCCTGCCCCAGTTTGCCTATCATCCTTCTCATTTTTTAATAAATTGCACTGGAGAGGAGAATATCATTTTGCTGTGAATGCCTGATGGCCATTCCTTAGCTTTGGGCCCTAAAGAGAGTGGTGACTATTGTAACTGGATGGGTTTGACGCCTATGGAATTTTTATTGGCGGTAACATCCACAGTGAGAAGGAGACTAGGGCAGGGGGCTCCTGCACCTGCCATTGTGAATCTCATCTCCTTGCGCCTGAGTTGTTACCTGGGCAACCAAAGGGCCTGCCTCCTGCATATCAGGTGAGACAGCTGAGTGGAATCCCGCAAGGACTCACTGAAAGGGCCACCTGATGTTGCCCTGTCTGGCATGTTTGCTTCCTGTTCAATAGGCTTCTGAGTAAGCTGGTGTCTTAATGTTTAATTGGACCCTGAAAGACTGCCTAGTGAGCACTGCACTACTGTACTTCTATAATTAGTCCCTTATTTCCTGTTAATCTAAGCAACTCCATCACTCCACTAAAACTATCTTCTCAAAAGCCACCAGTGATTTCTTTTTCTTTGTCCAAATCAAAGCCTTTTTCAGTCTCTTGATGCCCAAGTGTTTTTGACACTTGTCAGCGTCTCATCTTTCCTGAAATTCTCTCTTACTGGGGCCTCATGCTTTCTTTTTTTTTTTTCCGTCTCACAGCACTTCTAATCATTCTTCTCTTTCCAGGGCTGATTTCTTTTTTTCTCTTTGATTTCCTAAGAATGCTGAATTCTCTAGGAACCAGTCCTCTGGCATTTTTTCCCTAGAGTTTCCACTCAAAGTCAGTCAATCTTATGACCGAGCTTCTTACACCCAGCTCTTCATCTACAGTGTGAGCATCTCTCTCCTCCCTTACTCCAGTGCCGTATATGTAAATAACAAATTCTAATTGTTAAATACTAAGTATGTGGTCTCATTTTTCAAAACCCTATGTCACACATCCTTTTCCCTATTAAAACCTGCACAGAGTTTTGTACCCATCATTTATATGCAAATGGGTGAAAAGTGATTTTATTATAATATGTATATATAATATATAATATGTATATATAATATATAATATGTTCATTATTCTCTACGTTTGACGTCATGAAAGCTTTATTTAAAGAGTTATAAAATTCTAGAATAAGTAAAAAAAATTAAACATACTTAACTTTCATGTAAAAAATATATAGTACTCAAAGCCTAAAATACATAGTTTTCAACACTGTTAAGCAAATATAGGTGCTAAAAAAAAAAAACCAATCAAAAAGTTGAAGTTCAGATTGCCGCTATAAACATTCACTATGCCTAAATAAATAAACGCATCAATAAATAGAATTCACTTTCCTTGGCAGGGGATCATTGTTAGGCAAACTTCCTCTTTGTTGCAGGCTTTTTCCATCATAATTTTGCAACTAAATTGTTCACATGTGCTGCCAATATATGATTGTAATTATAATTTAAAAATAAAGGCAATTCTATGTTTCTTCCCCTTTCTGAGCAAGATAATTATATTTCTTTGGAATATAAATTGTCACCATTTTTAGAGTTAAAAATTCTTCAAAGAACAATTAAGTCTTTGCTGAAACATGAAATAGAAGATAGTTCTAGAGAATATAACAGCGTTTCAATTCAGTGCTTCCAATGAGAACAAAAAAATTGGCTTAACTGTTGCCCAAGTCAATGCTTCTGAATCTAAGATGTCAGGCTGTGTATTTTGAATGAGCTTAAATATATTCAGCAATATAAGCGAGCCTTGTAAACTATAAAGTTATTGAAGTGAATC
The DNA here is from genome assembly GCF_009873245.2 of Balaenoptera musculus. Classification (NCBI taxonomy): domain Eukaryota; kingdom Metazoa; phylum Chordata; class Mammalia; order Artiodactyla; family Balaenopteridae; genus Balaenoptera; species Balaenoptera musculus. The sequence goes on from NC_045793.1 coordinate 8,925,362, forward strand.
AAATGTTTACTTTCTCTACATAATTGAAACTAGGAAAAATCATATGGTTGTAATATTAAACATCATGTACTTTTAAGTAAAAGTTTAAAGTTTCTCCATTATCTTATTTCTTTTCCAGGAAGAAGGAATCAAAAAACAAGCAAAAAAGTTAAAGTTCTTAAAATAAGGGAATAAAAATTTCCTGTAGTTCTTAACTATTATCTGGTTCAAAAGCAGTATTTTTAGAGTAGAATTTCATTTTTACACTGGTGCTTAGAAATACATTTTTCTTTTCCATTCCTGTAATATTTTGGGGATGTTAGAGCCATGTTTTTGTTGTTCTGATGTAGCTGTGAATACGGTATTGTAAGTTGCATTACAGGAAAGTTTATGGAACCTTTCATTAGAGGCAAAGACCAGCAGTAGTAGCCTTCTGGTGATTGGAGGGTCTTCCCAAAGTTATGAAGTTTCTACTAAGTCACAGTGGGGCAAGTTCTGACCTACAACCTGAATGAAATCTCTCATTCTTACAAGTAAGCCATGGAAGAGGGAACACACACACACACACACACACACACACACACACCCCTGGACACAACACTGGCATAATACGAAAGCAGTACTATACCCCAAATGTCAAGGATTCAGAGATACATCAGGTTAAAAGAGCAGACACCGACTGCTAGGTTGGAGCCAGAGAAATGGGTGAATGAACCCTGTTTTCCCTATTTGCTGTGTGGATGGAGCGAGTACTTAAAATACAGGACACTCATCGGTAAAATAGGAATAACCTTATGTCATAGAAGATTAAGACCTGCCTATAAGATACTGCATCAGCACAGTGCTTGACACATAAGATACACTGAGAAAATGACACTCGCAAGTACATACTATCCAGAGACCACTGGTGAAGCCTGAAGCCTGATTGTCCCCAATTGTGGACACAATATGAACAGAATCATGTGTGTCCAGCTGCCCGGAAGTAAGGCTCTTCCCACTTGAGCTCTGCTTCCAAGGGCAGGGGGCTCACTCTGGGGCCTCTCACACCTGAAGAAGCAGTTTTGTTGGTAGCGGCCGTATACTTACTACTTATCACTATTACACCTGATTATTATTGGTTTTTAGCCTTCAGGATCTTCAGAGATGTCTGCTTTCTTGTCCCCAGCAAGGATCCTTTCATTCTCGAGCTCAGAAGGTGGTTTTACAAAGCCTCAAGAAAATGGCAGGGTCTCTAAAAACATCAAGGCAGTAATATCTTCTATCCTGGTATGGTACATTTTTTTCTTAAGAATAATGTAGAGAACCTGCTAGGTAACCAGCAGCACTTACAGTTGACCCTTAAACAACATGGGCTTTCGAAAATCCGTGTATAACTAACTTATAGTTGGCCCTCCATACAGGCAGTTCTTCTGTACCCGTGGATTCAACCAACCACAGATTGTGTAGCACTATAGTGTTTAGTGTTGAAAAAAATTTGCATATAAGTGGGCCCATGCAGTTCAACCCCGTGTTGTTCAAGGGTTAACTGCACATGGATAGGGAACCCTCACTTGTCAAAAGAGGTGTTTCTAGGTCACTTTCTTTACTATCTTCTGGAATAACAAGAAGGTTCAATCCAGGGGCAGATGACAAATATAAATGCACAAGCATCAGAGTGGGCAGTGGGCAATACAATTCAATAGAAGGAAATGACCTAAGCTTTAGTTACCTGGACTAGATATTTCATTCCCTCCTACTGGGGCTCTTTAAAGTTCAACTTCTTTAAGACTGTCACCATCTGATCGCTGACGAGTCCCAACCTGACTGGTGGAGAATCAAGCAGAGGGACAGGATATTGATTAGTGAGTAGTTTATTGAACACAGTCTTTGGATGCAGCTTCCTGAGTTCAAATCCAGGCTCTGCCACTTACCAGATACTGTGCCTGGGCTGGTTATTTAATCTCTCATTGTCTCACTTCTATCATCTATAAAATGGGGATAATAATTGCACCTGCCTTATAGGGTAATCATGTAGATTGAGTTAACTTTTGTAAGTGCATAGGACATGCATAACACATAGCAGGAACTGTTTGTTTGATAAATCACATAGAATAAATAAATCTACCACAGGTTTGGCATTATGGTTGGATCAGAATCCAGGGATAGAAAACTATATCTCGTATTACCTTTTTCCTTTAATGCATAATTTTGATTAGTGAGTCATAGAACTTGACTCTAAAGAGATTTCTTTTTTCTAGCCTCGTTCTTTCACTTGGGTAAGAAATTATTTCCCCCACTTTATAGGTGGAGCAATGGAGAGTCAGGAAGTTTAAATTACTTACTAAATGTGAAACAACAAAAAAGAAACTCTGTGAGAAAAGATGAGACTAGAAACTGAGGAAAAAGTTGTCCTAAACCTGTTGTGAGACAGGACTTTTTTGCGAGATGCAATTCACAGCTCCTCCTGAAAGCAATTAAAATCCTGATAAAACTCCCAAGCAATTTTCTAAGAGACTTTGATGATCTTTCAAGATCCTTTCTGGGAATGTAGGGTCACCCATTCTGCTATAAGTTTTGGAACTTCCCTACATTTTAATCCATTTTGAGACTAGCCTAATAGTCTCAAACCAGACATTTCTTTATTGTTATTGCCTCTCTTTTTTCCTACAAAATGTTTTTACTATCAGGGGGCAACCTTGAGTGTGGCTTATCAGCAACCTCTCATTTACCAGCATGTTTGAAACAAAACTGTGATGTGGGAACAAAATTATTTTATCTGAGAAGTTCTCTTTAAATATATACATATTTCCCAATTGAATACAGCATTCCTTCCTATATTCTTAATGATTCTTATCCCCCACTGCTTTTCATTAATCCTAAAAACTCACAGATCCATTGAATTAGAGTTGGAAGAGATATTAGGGATCAACCAGGCCAAATTTCTTAATTGAAAAGATAAGCATCTTCTCAGATGCAGCTCTGGAGACTTAAAGAGAACGTTATACTAAATGTAAGTGTCCTGAATAAGCCATTACTTATCCTTTCTATGGGCAAACATGGTTTCTCTATTTGCAGAGGGTTTGTTTCTTTATTGCCTTCCTCCTTACCATCCAGGCTCTAGACAAAGGTGAAAGTAATAAGAAGTCCCTTTTTCCACCTTTTCTCTCTCTCCCCCGCCAACAGTTGGAAAGGGTAAGACCAGAGAAAACATGAGACAACAGTGGTTCTCAAACCTGAGTTTGCCCCAGAATCACCTGGAGGGTTTGGTAAAACACAGATTGCTGGGCTCCACTCTGGAGTTTCTGATTCTGTAAATCTAGAGTGAGGTCCAAGAATTTGCATTTCCAACAAGTTTCCAGGTGATGCAGCTGGTGCCAGTCAAAGAATAACCCAGGAGCTACCTCAATGGAAAAATCTCTTTTCGATCATCACCTTCAGGACAGACACACCTTTTCTCTCCTTCCCCCAAACGCCAAACCTCCCCCTCCCCCTGGGGGAGGGGATGGACTAAGAGAGACATATAATCCAAATGCATAATGTTGAGAGACTGTCAGACTGGAAGGGAAAGTGCTGAGTCAACAGGGGGTTAAAAGGTGTCCTGAGAGAGGCTGTCGGGAAGGTTCCTGGAGGATCTCGGTGGGAAGTTCCCTTTGGTAATAAGGTTCTCACCCTGAGAAGCCACTTCTGAATCTCCAGCATCTGGCACTTTATTGAGGCTTGGACTGTATCAATTTAAACTGGAAGAAAGAACTGGTGGAACTTTCCTCAAAACTCTCTTAGGGAAAGCTCAAGACACTCTTCACTATTTGAGTTTCAGCAAATTTCTCCAGGAGAAGGGGTGGGGAGACAGTGATGCATGCCTGACCCAGAAGTGTCTTCGTTGGCTCCTTCAATCCAGAGTCCCCTCCCCCGCATCCCCAAAGGCCTGGTTCTCTAGAACAAAGGAGTGGGGAAAATGAATGCTATTGACTGTAATGTGATCCCTTCTCCCCATTTTTAAATTCCTGCGGGTGGGATAGATCTAAGAAGGGGCAGGTTCTCTTAATCAAAACGATCCTCCTGAAGGTCCTCCTAGTAAGAGGTTATTTGGCGGTCAGGTTTGACTTCTACAAACACACCCTTCCTCCCCCACCCCCATTCCCCACAACATCTAGTAACATCTTTGGAGTTGTTTTAACCAGTGTTCCCAGCCTCAACGCTGTCATCAGCATCACGTGGGGAGCATGACAAACTACCAGGCCAGGACTCCACCCCAGACACACATCATCAGAATCGACGCTGTGATTTGGCGTCCGAATTGTTAAGGTTCCCAGGTGATTCTGATGTGCCCTCTAAGGGTCAAAACCTCCCTGATTTAATCAGACAGCCAGTTACATGTGTGGTAGAGCTGCCTGTCTTAATCCGGGTAGTGAGGAAACGCCTCAACCACGGCCGATTTAGGCAGCAGGGAAACTGCACGAGGGTGCTGTGCGTATGGAAAAAGAAATAAGACCGGTGGTGGGAGAGCCCTTCTGAAAAGGAGCTGCCATCAAAGACCAAGGAACTTCGGTAGAAACATCCAGTATGTTACCAAACTCGCTGCCCCAAATCACCAATGTCTTCAGTCAACTATGGTCTTTTGAGAAGTACAACAACGGAAAACCTCAGCTTTCCCAAGTCAGCGGAGTTTCCGTTCCAGCTCTGAATCTGCAGTGGGGTGAGGGAGAGATTGAAGGTAAGTGTTTGAAACTTCTTTCATCTCCAAATTCTTCCTTTATTTTAGGGCATAGCTGTGTTATTCAGAGGGTTACCCTAATTATGGCTTCTTTATAACTGGGAGACTGCTCTTGGGGCGCTTAAAGGCGTCAGCGCTTGGAGGATGCCCGCAAAAGGGGACAGTGGTTATTTCATGCAAGATGAGGCTTTTTTAAAACTTTGCTAAGATAGTTGTGGTTTGAATTTCTGTTGGAGGAAAATGGGGTGCATTGATCATTTGTGCCTCTTACATGGTGAATAGAAAACAAATTTGAAAATCTCTGCCTGTTCATGAACTTAAAACTCAGTGACTCACATTGTGAATAAACCCTACATCCTTAGGCAAAAAAGAAGCAATTTGTTTTCTAAAGCTTTTCTCCTGTCTAGCTGCTTTTTAACTATTTGACCCAAGGAGTCCTCAGAAAACTTCTAGATAATGGGCTCCTCCCGTGAGCATGTAATGCTTCAGTATTTTTCTTAACCTGTACAAACTCTTCATTCACAGAGTTGGCTTTGTATTTTCAACTAGGCTGGGTAGAATTTTCCCTCACTCTCTGGTGTTTCAAAATTGTGTGTTTTCCTCCAAGGCTTAAATACTAAGTTTCTTTGGTTTTTTTTCATTCTCACAAAGAACAGGTGGCTCATCAAGGCCAGAATTCTTCTTAAGTAACATCGCTATGCTTAGTCATGACTCTTATAAGCCACTTGGCTCCTTTATATTAACGAGGCTCTCTATAACTTTCCTTAAATTCTTGTTCTTTCTTTATCTCTGTTTTCAAAATGGGTGAAGGGAGTTAAAAAGTACAAACTCAAAGCCATAAAATAAATCAGTCATGGGAATGTAATGTATAGCATGGGGACTATAGTTAATAATATAGAATATAATTTTAAATGTCGCTTTGATGTTATTAGGACAGACTTCAATATTCCAAATACTCAAGTAAATGATGTTAAATAGAAAAAAAATCTTTAAAAAACTTAAAGGTATTTTTAAAAAACAATATTTCTACCTATTCTAATAATCTTTATCCTCAGTGTTTGAATAGTATTCACAAATGCTTGACATAGAGTGAGGTCTTAGTAAATCTTTTTCAATGAATGCATGCATGAATAAATGACCGAGTGAATAAAGGAAGGAATACCCATTGAATATTTATAAATGAGGAAAAGGACATATAGATAGAAAAGTATAGGAGTTTAGAAGAAAGGATAAAAACTGAATCAGCAATCAAGGGTAATATGGTTCCACAGTTCTGCTAATTAATCCACTGTTTTAATGGGCATAATAGTTAATGCTTGTCAGCTGACAAGAATGCAACTTGATTCTATTGCTTAGCAATAGTACTGCAAACGATAAAATGCATCTAGTGTCCTATGGAAAGCCAATTTATTAATTTAAATTACTAAGACTCCTGAGGAGAGAGGAGATGAACTCCAAAGAAGAAGAAATGATTTTTTAATGTAAAAAATATTACGTACAAATACAATATCAAGAAAATATTCCCTAGCTGGATTGTTAATTTCAAATTAAACTCTCTATAAATCTTTATAACTGTGATATTGCATTCTATATTAGACACACAGTAGGGACTGAAATAGAGGCTTGTAAAATGGGGTAGAATGAAGTGAACTAAAAGCATCTTCCAGCTCTATTTAGTGGTTAATCTCCAGAACCTTCTTTCTTGAGGTGAGATTGTAGTCTTTACTATAATTTTCTAAAATAATTTGCCTTTCATTATTTAAAAAAAATGCACACAACTTTTTAGTAGCTTTTTTTAGTGTTCCACTATTCTTACAGAAACAATGACCCAAGTTTGAAGATAAAAGCTGAAGTAATTGGATTTTATTCTAACACAGAGTGTTATTTGTGATCTAGATCAGCGAAAGCAAATGAGTTTACTCCTCGTAAAGACCAGGTCCAGTTGATTGGCAGAGCTACCTGGGACGGGCCCAGTGTAAGAAAGTCACTGAAGCCAGAGTGGGGCTCAGTGATGCTGCCACACATAGAGGAGAATAGGGTGGTGCCACAGGTTGCTGCTTTACTGCCCCGTGGAGAGGCAATTCCCTCCATCCTGACAGCATGCTCGGGGAGAGGTGTCCTGTGCACAAGGTAGTCTCATGTCTTGCAGCTCTCTAGAGAATCTCTCAGTGCTCGACACTGAGGAAAAACTTTTTTTCTTAAAAAAAAGAATAGATGTTATTTTTCTCCTTCAGTGACAATATTAAAACAGTTTACCTCCAAAATGAGAATTAATAATATTTTGCGGGCCAGCAAGGGGAAAGAAAAGTACTATAATTTACCTTTTTAGACAAAATTATTTTAAAAATCTGCTAAGCATTTGAGGAAATTGCAAAATTAGACCTTGAGAGGTAGAAAACATGTCCCCCATCCCCCTAAAGCCTTCTAACGTTTTTAGTCCCTTTGTGGGGGAACATAAGTGTTTTCCTAACTGGTAGTGTTTTGCCCAGTTGCTTTCTAGAGCAACTTCCTTTTTTTTTTTTTTTTTTCGCACTCTCATAGTTCATTAAAATGAGCATCACTAAGAGTCTAAGATGTATTTCCATAAGAGAAAATAATCTGAGGACTAGTAGTTTGAGTTATTTTTAAATGAATGATTTTAAAATAGTATGGGCGGTGGAAAAGGTTTCCTTGGCCTGATACCCGTGAAAGCACAAAATGAAAACCTCTTCATTCTGGCTGTAGCTTGAAGGTCACCCCTCAGAGATGCCTGCTCTGATCACCCGTAAAAAAAAAATGGTTGTCTATCCACCTACCCTGCTTTATTACATCCTATACCTATTTGTTCATTGTGTATCTTACCTACTAAAATGTAAGTTCCTGGAGGACCAACGCTTTATCTCTCTTGTTCATTATTGTATCATTAGGACCTAGAGTGGTGCCTAAAATATTTATTCAATGAATGAATTGGGTAGATGGCTGGCAGGGGGAATAGATAGACTGCTTTATACTATAGATATTTAACTAGCCATTAAGAGAATTATTAGGACATCTGAGAAATATTTTCAAGGCAAAAGGAAGTCATTTATTTTAGCCTATGGGACTCTACTAAAGTTTACTCTCTATGAATGACCATCTTCATCCTATTTTATTGGGCTAATGATGATTGCTGACCTCTGATCTCCCAAGGGACCTGATAAAGTTGAGAGATTGACAAGGGTCCTTTCTTCTCTAGCCTTCTGGAGTTGGGGAGATGGGGCATTGGGTTCTCGTGTGTATTGCTTCAATTCTTATATACTTGGAACAGGGCTGCCAGCCCCAGGATGAAATGTACACAGAGCCAGAATGGGGAAGCGAGGCAAGTTTAGTTGAGACAGTGTGTCATTTAGCTCAGCAGTGGGAGATGAAGCTGGAAAGGAAGACTGGGGCAAAGAGTGCCGAGTCATGGAGGAAGATGGTGGCTAAGGAATTCAGATTTATTAGGTCACAAATGGAATCCCCACCCCCACCCTAAACAGGGGTGATGAGAGATGTTCAGAGAAATAAAACTGTCCATTTCTTCATCAAAAGGACCTTTTTTCCATTGAGGAAAATAACCATAATTATAAAGTTTTATTTTGGTTTGTTCTTGGTGCTGACTAGTAGTTACACTGTTAAGTTTATGAAAACCTTTGTTCACGACATGGTCCTTTCGGCACTGAAGACCTTCTTGTATTTTGCAAAATGATACACTAAGCAGATAATGAAGACAGCAGGCAAATGTACAAAAAATTTTGACATTAATTTATAGGCTGTGCAGTGAGTTTCTCATAACATTAATATCTTTATCTACAAATTTCTCATCTGCAAGCAACCACCAGGGACATGACTAAAAATCAAGAAATAAGCAATAAGGCCTCTAAAGTCACCGAACATTTAATAAGGTTGATGCATAGGTGAGTTCCTTAGGTATGATTTACCTTTATCACTATTTACCTTTACTTTTCCCATGATCTTGAAAAAATGGGGGACCTAAAACCCATAATCAGAGACAAAAAGAAATTAGAAAGCAGAAAGTCATGTGGGAAAACTGGCAATGATGATGGGGGAGGCGTGGGTGGGTAAGGAGTGTAGGAGGTGGGCAGTTGTACAGGTCCACATAACCTAGCACTCGACAGGAAAAAGGAAGACTAGATAAGCAGACAGAAAGAATGGTAACCTGTGGTATTTAACAAGAGGAGAGTGTGTAATGCCAACACTTAATGTATATGATATTTATAGATAAAAACTATACATCAACATTTTCTGCTTAAAGAGACAGAAAAATGTAGTCTGTCTCAGAAAAATTTCAATTACATATCATCAAAATTGATTAAAAAATACTTCTTCTTTTAGAGGGGTGAGTCTGAGCTATCAGGGAAATTTTTTGGCAAAGCCAGGTAAATAGAATTACTTTATTCAAAAGCCCACTGCGTATCACATTTAAGAGTATATACTAATATCATACATAGCCCCTTTCCTTAGACTATTTCATTTGAGAGTTTTTTAAAATTAGGAAATTACTATATGGGAAAAGATTATCATTTAGTTAATGCCTAAAATATACCACACAATGGATTGGCTGCCAGAAGATGTTATATTTAATCCTCTTAGCAGCCCTGTTAGATAAGGATTATTATCCCTGTTTTTAAAGATAATAAAACCGATACTTAGTCATTCAATCTGTCAAAAGTGAAGCAGCCAGAACTTCATTCAGATGCCGTCTCTTTTCACTGCATTATTATTCCATTTATTAAAGGTGTGTTAAGAATTAAGATAGGTGGAAATAGTAGCTTGAAAAAAGACTGGGTTGATCAAAGAGAGCATCCTATAAGTGATCAGAAAGAAAAAGAAAAATGTTAAGGAAAGGAGGGTTGTCATTTTGTACTTTGGGTGGAGGTAGAGTGGACCAGACTTTAGGGTTGGTGAGATAAATGCACAGAGAGGACTTCAAGTTAGGTGGTCCTGTTTTTAAATAATTCTGGTGAAATGTAGATGGTGGATACTAACAGAAGGGAATGAGTCAAGGAAGAAATAATGGATGGAAAAATTTTAAGTTTGTATTTGATCCGAAGTGTCCTAAAGACAACTTAAGAGTCTGGGGAACTCATGATCAAAGTATCAGGCTTTAAAAAATCGACAGTAGTGGGCAAAGTGTCCTGGAATGGGTAGAAGCTGGAAGAGCCACCAAATGGAGATTAATCTTTCTATCCTGGTGCCACAGATTTCAGGGGAAAAATACAAAGATTTTGCTTTAAACAAGAAATCCATAGGAAGTTACAGAAACAGACACATGTAAAGAAGAAAAAGGGAGTAGTATTTATTCCAGAATACTGAGTGTATAGAATAGAACAATTATATTGTCCTTAACATAGTCTGAACTTGGCAAAGAGAATGTCAGTAGAATGATGACCCTATGCTATTAAAGAGTTGAGTATTCCTTAATAAACTTGTCATTCAGAGAAGATATAATAGTAGTAAAAATTTTGGAATCATTATTTTTCACAAGAATGAATGGTAAAAGTAAAAATGTTGAAGTAGGGAAAAAAAAAAAAAGAACCAGGACATTGAAGGTTAAACAATGATGAAGTTGATTGCATTGTAAGGAGGAGGCAGTCAATGAAGACAGATATTCATGCAGCAATTAAAAAACCAGAAAATCAAGTAAATTCAAATCAAGAGGATGCTTGGCAATTCTGCATAGTGGGAAGAAATAAACACATGAGGAACTCACTTTTTATATGTTTGTTCTGTTTTATAAAGGTATAACAGATCAGGCTTGCTGGATTTAACAAATAAAAATACAGACCAAGTTAAATTTAAATTGCATTGGACAAACTTAGACAAAAGCATTGTTCATTGTTGGTCTGAAATTCAAATTTAACTGGGCATCCGGTATTTTGTCTGGCAATTCTAAATCAGATTCACTGAGATTTCATCCTCTTAATCATTTTCAACCTGAAAGAAAAGTTGCAAAGGGCAACAGAGGGCAACAAAAATTCAGACACATAGGAATAAGAAAAAAAGATGATATGATTTTCTATGAAGAGACATAGAGTTTTATCTAGGATTGGACCAGAGATTCCATTGCTCTGATATAAAGAGCTTAGCAGAATGTGCCAGAATTCCAAAGATGAGAAAGTTACGTTTGTCCTTGCCCTTAAACGGAGAGGACTACCCGACAGAAGAGAACTTTGTGTAAAGATTGATTTGCTTCATCCTTGTACTTTGAAGCAATATCTGTTCCTAATTATTCAGTCAGGTCTCAATAGCTCAGGACAAACTTGATGGTCTCTAAGTGCAGATGTGATCCTACTTGAAAGATTTGGTCATCACCTCTGCATTAAGATGTTTACTCAGCAATAGGTACAAAGATTGAGCAATTTACTTCTGCAAAAATTCAGAAAACAAAAGACACCAAAATAAAAGTTGCACCTCTCTCTTCTCCCTGCACAAAAGTAAGTAAATAGATGAACAAAGATTGTGATACCAAAAAGTCTGTGTGTTTAAATGAGATGAATCATAATGTGGGAATAATGTCCTTCTGCACAGAATTTTAAATCTATATCTCTGGTATTTGTTTTCTTTTACAAATATTTAATTAAACAAAGATATGTTAGGACAGTAAACATGATGTGGATAGTTTGCTGCTGGCCAAACTGAGCATCAGCTAAGACCTATTCAACACAGCAGCTCGGTAACTACAGTGGAGATGCCTTGTACTACAGAGGTGATCTACATCTTGTGGGGCTCAAGCCCCGCAGAGGATGCCAGCGCTCAGAGCTGAGTGGAATGGAGGGAATATGGAATTAGTCACTAATTAAATTGTTTACTCCACAGCTGGAAGGGAAAATGCCTGGGGCTTGGGAGAGAAATCACCATATTTCCTTTACACAGGTAAAGTGAGCTAATGGCCTTATTTGTTGACATCTTACTCTGTGACAAGTTTATTCATCTACATGATGATATAAAATGAGTGCTACTATTGTTCTCATTTTATAGATGAGGCACAAAAAGTTTATGCAGCTTTTCCAAAAATGATTTGGCTAGGGAATGGCAGGGATGAAATAAAAAGGGTTTTGGACGTGGAGCTCACACCTGCCATATTGCCACATACTCTACTGTGGAAAATGCCTTCAATTACTGAAAAGAGAATGTGAGTATCTATAAAATGTATGATATTGTTGTAGTTTCATAGACAGTAATGCCACATTAATGGTTTGGGGTTTACAACATATTTTGTTCTGTTTGATTAACTTCTAGAAACAGCAATAAAACCCTTAAACATTTATTAAGCAAAATTCATTCAGCTATATTGTATGATCCACCGTAAACACAACCATTTTTTGCAGGCAGTTTCTATGTCCACTACATTCAGGTGTTATTGATGTTAAGTTCGTATGCACTATCATGAATATCAATGAGGTGGCCAAATGTTGAGATGCCAACTCAACAGACATAAAAAAGCACTTTCATGATATTTTCATTGATGTAGAGAACCAATGCAGAGTATTCCATCTACTGACTACCAGATTCTTTGATAAATTCTTAAGAAAATTCCTTATCTATAAAATTACCTACATTCTCACTTTTTTTTTTCCTTCTTTGAGTTGGCTGGTGAATGGATTGCCCATTTCCTTGTATATTCAACTGCACTGAATTATAACCATTCTTAAGGATAGTTGCTCTTAAATCTCTTGTGGTTCACCCTGAGGCAAGATTTAACAGTAAATATTGAAACAGTAAATAATAAGAGCAAGGCTTAAAAGTAACTCTTCTACTTTAAAGCATAGCAACATAGTAGACTGGATGAAGCTTTTCAGCATTTGTTATTAACTTACAGGATGTTAATGGTTGAATCCATATCTGGGAACAGGAAGGAGGAATAAAAGGGAATGTCTGAGCCTGTATTTGCCTATGTTTACTGGGAAATAAAGAAATAACAGATAGGACTAAATCTCAGAGATCTAATGTCATATACAGAAGCTATATTGGGCACAGACAATTAGAGATGAAATGTATTCTCGATGTTAAAATTAAGCAGAGGAGTTTGCTAACATTTATTGATCCTGATGCCAAAAAAAAAAAAAAAAGAAAAATTTGATGGCGTTCCATTCAAACCAACAGGAAAGCTGCTTCCTGCTTCATAAGGATTAAGGTGACTGTTAAGAAAGAATTAAGGCAACTAGGGAATATGTCTGCAGGAGTCTGTGTTTGTGTGTCTCTGTCTGTGGGAATGAAACTTTGATTTATGTAATCTCGTGAAAGTCAAAATCTAGTGTTTACTACTATGCTTTCATCAGCACTCCCCCATGGAGTTTAGGTTTCTAGACTTTATATTAACTTTTTATTGATTTTTAAAGCAAGTTGAGTGTTTACAACCTGACTAAATGTGTTTGTGCAGGACTGTCTTAATGAACAGGGATAATCATAACTCATATACTTATTTTTAAAGTGTTCAATGTTTCTGCTTTAGTAAGAGTTTATAGGGATGTATATCTGACCAATCTTCTACCATTATTTTCTTGTACAAATTTACTTGCACAGCCTTATTTACTTACTTAGCAGTAGCCATAGTTACACATAAGAATGCCCACAGCTGACTCAACCAATATTCACAGATTTTGCTCCTTGCCAGTCTGTAATAGGAACTGCTAATGCACAAGTAAACAGACAACAAGGCCTTAAGGAACTTGCACTCTCCTGGAAAGACAGACATTCAAATAAGCATTTATAATACAAATTGAAGTGAGCTGCCCTGGAGTTGTATATCAGATGCATTTGAGAGCACGGGTAGAAGGAAAGTCTTCCCACCCAGGGAAGTTAGGAAATCCTTCAAAGGGGAGCTAGCTAGCAGTTAAACTAGTTAGAGAAGACAGTACTCTGAGCATGTGCATGAATAACTCTACAAAGAGTTATTGCTAGGATAGAACTGAAGAGGTGAAGACCAGAGGAAGTGACATACTATGAGGCTAGAGAGGCAGGAAAAAACCAAATTACAATGTTATTTGACAATCCAAAGGGTATGGATTTTACCTTAAAGAATTTTATGTACAGCAATCACAGGATGAGATTTACAGTTAGATCAGTATGTGAGACAGATAAGGGAGAGCTGATTTAGGACACTGGTGGTGAGGATTTTAGGAAGCTGAGTTGGAAGAATTGAGTAATTATTTGAATGTGGGAGATAGGGGAATATAAGAACTATAACTTGAGTCCCAGGTTTCTTGTATCAAATTAAAATAATGCAGTAGGCTAAATTGTTGACAGTGCCCCAACTCCAGGCAAAAGAAAATAAGTCTGTTTCTAGAAGAAGCATACCCAATTTAGATAATCAAGATTCTCACAGGTTAAAGTTAAAACTCACAATCAAAACATCACCAAAGGATGCCATATTGAATAAGAGTCAGTAAAAACAAGAAGCAAAATTGATAGACTCCAATGACACAGGAATTATCAGATACAGACTATTAAGTATATGAAATGTTTAAAGAAGAATAGAAATTTTTAAAAAAAAACTGAGCAAGTATTTGTATGAGATCATGGTCTTCTATATACAAAAAGATAGGAAGAACTAAATATGGATGTAAATGTATGTATATCTACCTACATATCTACTTACCTAGCTACCTACCTATGTACACCTATACATGTTTTCTGTGACTCTGTCCACTGAGGGGACCTGGAAGCAGCAACACCACAATAGTAATGAGTACATCTAGTACCCAGATGATGGCTTCTAAAATCATTTTCCACCAAAAGGAACACAGATTCCTGAAGACAAGGCTGATTCTAGTCTGGGGCAGAAAAAGTAGAAGATGATCTTGAAACATCTGTTTAGAGCAGAAAGCAGGAAAATGCTCAAAAAAATAATGGGTCCATGATAAAAGGGAACAGACACCAGCTTGAAGGGCTCCCATGGGCCAAATCTGGGACAACTTGAACATCATTTAAAAAGCAGAAGGAGCAATGGATTTTAACTTATTAAATCAAATAGGAAACCAGTAATCTATACCGATAAAAGTAAATAAAGAAATAAATGGAAGATTTTATTAGGTGAGGACATTTACATGTTTCAAAGGACCTTCACAATATACTTATTAATTATAAATGAAAAAAAGTGAATTACAAAGGAAAAAATCTTTTCACTTTGGAGAAGGCTGGCAAGACACCACCTTAATCAAATGATCAAATTGAAACTGTGCATCACAAAACCAACACAGCATCTCTATAGTGATACTCCTGCCAAAGATGCATAACTTGAACCAAATCATGAGGAAACACAAGATGAAGTCAAATTGGGGGGAATTCTACAAAATACATGGCCACTAACCTTTAAAATGGCAAAGCCCTGAAAGTTAAGGAAAGACTGAGGAAATCTTCCAGATGGAAAGAAACCAAGGATGAATGAAGTTAAATGCTATGTGTAACTCTGGACTAGATCCTTTTGCTTGAAAGGGCGTTACTGGGACAACTGGTGAAACTCAAATGTGATCTGAGGATTAGAAGGAAGAATAAAATAATATTAATTTCCTGATTTTAATGGTTGTATTGTGGTTATGTAGGAGAATGTCCTTGTTTGTGGAAAGAAGACACCAACGTATTTGGGGATGATGGGATATTAGGTTGCTTTCAAATGACTCAGAAAAAAATTCATTCTTCTGTATTCTGTAAGCTTGAAATTGTTTTAAAATGAAATAGGTGAAACATTAATTAGATCTCTTACTGAGTATTATTTTTTACTGTGGAGATTTCTCATAGTATTTACCATGCTAATTTGTGTTTTGCATTTCTAAGAAATAAAATATGCAGTATTTCCTACAGATTTTTTGAACAAAGCATCTCCTGGAAACAGAGGTATTTAAAAACAATCTTTTCATTAAAAAATTATAAAGAAACATAATAAATATACCAAATTCTAAGTGAATATAGCAACTAATTACTATTATGTAAATAGTAGTAAATGTGGTCAGGACTGACAGTTATTTAATCAAAACAGTTGATTAAAGAAGGAAATTTTTTTTTAACTTTATTGAAGTATAGTTGAATGACAAGGTTGTGTAATTTCTGCTGTATAGCAAAGTGACTCAGTTATAAATATATTATTTTTCATATTCTTTTCCATTATGGTTTATCACAGGATATTGAATATGGTTCCCTGTGCTATACAGTAGGACCTTGTTGTTTATCCGTCCTATATATAATAGTTTGCATCTGCTAATCCCAAACTCCCAATCCTTCCTTCCCACTTGGCAACCACAAGTCTGTTCTCTGTATCTGTGAGTCTGTTTTTGTTTTGTAGATATGTTCACTTGTGTCATACTTTAGATTCCACATAAAAGTGATATCATTTGGTATTTGCCTTTCTCTTTCTGACTTGCTTAGTATGATAATCTCTAGGTGCATCCATGTTGCTGCAATGGCATTATTTCATTTTTTTTTTATAGCTGAGTGAGTAGTATTCCATTGTATGTATATATGTGTGTGTGTGTGTGTGTGTATACATATATATATATATGTATACACACACACACCACCTCTTCTTTATCCATCCATCTGTTGATGGACATTTAGGTTGTTTCCATGTCATGACTATTATAAATAGTGCTGCTATGAACATAGGGGTGCATGTATCTTTTTGAATTATAGTTTTGTCTGGATATATGCCCAGGACTGGGATTGCTGGATCATATGGCAACTCTATTTTTAGTTTTTTGAAGAACCTCCTTACTGTTTTCTATAATGGCTGTACCAATTTACATTCCCACCAACAGTGTAAGAGGGTTCCCTTTTCTCCCCACCTCTCCAGCGTTTATTATTTGCAGATTTTTAATAATGGCCATTCTGACTGGTGTGAGGTAGTTTTGATTTGCATTCCTCTAATAATTAGTGATGATGAGCATCTTTTCATGTGCTTATTGTGCATCTGTACGTCTTCTTTGGAGAAATGTCTATTTAGGTCTTCTGCTCATTTTTTGATTGGGTTGTTTGTGGTGGTGGTGTTGTTGTTATTGAATTGTAGGAGCTGTTTTTGTATTTTGGAAATTAAGCCCTTGTTGGTTGCATCATTTGTAAATATTTCCTCCCAGTCTGTCGGTTGTCTTTTTGTTTTGTTTTTGGTTTCCTTTGCTGTGCAAAAGCTGATATGTTTGATTAGGTCCATTTGTTTATTTTTGCTTTTATTTCTATTGCATTGGGAGACTGACCTAATAAAACATTGGTACGACTTATGCCAGAGAAAGTTTGACCTATATTCTTTTATAGGAGTTTTATGGTGTCTTGTCTTATATTTAAGTCTTTAAGACATTTTGAGTTTATTTTTGTGTATGGTGTGAGGGTGTGTTCTAGCTTCATTGATTTTCATGTGGCTGTCCAGCTTTCTCAACACCACTTGCTGAAGAGACTATATTTTCCCCAAGGTATATTCATGCCTTCTTTGTCAAAGATTAGTTGTCCATAGGTGTGTGGGTTATTTCTGGGCTTTTCATTCTGCTCTGTTGATCTGTGTGTCTGTTTCTGTGCCAATACCATGCTGTTTTGATTACTGTAGCTTTGTAGTATTGTGTGATGTCTGGGAGGGTTTTGCTTCCTGCTTTGTTTTTTTTCCTCAGGATTCCTTTGGCAATTCTGGGTCTTTTATTGTTCCATATAAATTTTAGGACTGTTTGTTCTAGTTCTATGAAAAACGTCATGGGTAATTTGATAGGGATCTCATTAAATCTGTAGATTGCTTTGGGGAGTATAGCCATTTTAACGATTTTGATTCTTCCAATCCAAGAGCATGGGATATCTTTCCATTTCTTTGACTCATCTTTAATTTCCTTTATTAATGTTTTATAGTTCTCAGCATATAAGTCTTTCACCTCCTTGGTCAGGTTTACTCCTAAGTATTTTATGTTTTTAAATGCAATTTTAAAAGGTATTGTTTTTTTACATTCCCTTTCTGATATTTCATTGTTAGTGCAATAAAGAAAATGTAACCAGTTTCTATATGTTAATCTTGTATCTTGCTACCTTGCTGACTTTATCAGTTCTAGTAATTTTTGTGTGGTGTTTTAGGGCTTTCTATATATAGTATCATGTCATCTGCATATAATGACAGTTTTCCCTCTTCCTTACCGATTTGAATATCTTTTACTTCTTTTTCTTGTCTGATTGCTGTGGCTGAGACTTCCAGTACTATGTTGAAGAGAAGTGGTAAGAGTGACCATCCTTGTCTTGTTCCAGATTTTAGTGGGAAGGCTTTCAGCTTTTCACCATTGAGTATTAAATTGGCTGTGGGTTTGTCATAAATAGTTTTTATTATGTTGAGATATGTTCCCTCTATACCCACTTTCGTAAGGGTTTTTATCATGAATCGATGTTAAACTTTATCAAGTGCTTTTTCTGCATCTATTGAAATGATCATGTGGTTTTTGTCTTTTGTTGATGTGGTGTATCACATTGATTTTGCATATATTGAACTATCCTTGTGACCTTGAGATGAATCCAACTTGGACATGGTGTATGATCTTTTTTTATGTGTTGTTGGACTTTATTTGCTAATATTTGTTGAGAATTTTCGCATATATATTCATCAAAGATATTGGCCTGTAATTTTCTTTTCTGGTAGTGTCTTTGTCTGGTTTTGGTATCAGGGTGATGGTGGCTTAATAGAATGTCTTTGGGAGTCTTCCCTCATCTTCAGTCTTTTGGAAGAGTTTGAGATAGATCAGTATAAGTTCTTCTTTGGATGTTTGGTAGAATTCACCTGTGAAGCCATCTAGTCCTGGACTTTTGTTTGTAGGGTTTTTTTTGTTTGTTTGTTTTTTACAGAATCCTATTTCACTTCTAGTGATTGATCTGTTCAAGTCATCTATTTCTTCTTGATTCTGTTTTGGTGGGCTGTATGTTTGTAGAAAGTTGTCCCTTTCTTCTAGGTTGTCAAATTTGTTGGCATATAATTGTTCATAGTATTCTCTTTTTTTTTTATTTTTTGTATTTCTGTGGTATCAGTTGTGATTTCTCCTCTTTCATTTCTTAATTTGTTTATTTGGGTCTTCTCTCTTTTCTTGGTGAGCCTGGCCAGAGGTTTATCAATTTTGTTCACCCTTTCAAAGAACCAGCTCTTTGTTTTATTGATTTTTTTTTTCTATTTTTTTAATCTCTATTTCCTCTCTGATCTTTATTATCCACTTCCTTCTGCTGACTTTAGGTTTTGTTTGTTCTTTTTCTAATTCTTTTGGTGGTGGGTTAGATTGCTTATCTGAGATTTTTCTTGTTTCTTAAAGAAGGACTGTATCACCATGAACTTCCCTCTAAGAACTGCTTTTACTGCATCCCATAGATTTTGTATGGTTGTGTTTTCATTGTCATTTGCCTCAATGTATTTTTTAAATTTCTTCTTTGATTTCATCATTGACCCATTGGTGTTTTAGAGGCATGTTGTTTAGTCTCCATATAATTGTTTTTTTCTTGTTTCTTTTTCTGTGGCTGATTTCTAGTTTCATCTGTGTGGTCAGAAAAGATGCTTGAAATAATTTCCATACTCTTAAATTTGTTTTTTTTGTTTTATGCTCTAGTATGTGGCCAGTCCTAGAGAATGTTCCATGTGCACTTGAAAGGAATGTGTATTCTGCTTTTTTGGGGATGTAATGTCCTGAAAATATCAATTAAGTCTAACTGTTCTATTGTATCATTTAGGATCTCTGATGCCTCATTGATTTTCTGTCTCAAAGATCTGTTCACTGATATGAGTAGGATGTTAAATTCTCCTAGTATTATTGTATTCCTATCAATTTCTCCTTTTATGTCTGTTAGGAAGGAAATTATTTTAAAGTTATACATATATTAAATATTTTTTAACTTTAAACATATAAATTTTCAGTAATTCACAAATATTTTTATATAGGGCACTTTTTTCCTTTTCTCTCTCTCTCTCTCTGTCTTTTTTCTTTTTGAAAGGGGGTCTCCTAATTGGATCTATGCATAATCTTTTAAAAATTATATGTGTGTGTGAGTGTGTGTGTAATAAATTCTTTAGAATGAAATAGGTAATCATCAGGTTGCTCTCTTTTTTTCTTACTATTTTTATGCCTTTTTGATCAATATTTTGCAGTTGTCTCACTACAATAATGTGAGATAAAAATTTTAGTAATTTTTCATTGGGAGTCTGTACAAATCATTAAAGTATGTTTTCTTGGAATATGTTTTCTCTATTTCTAACATTTTATAGGATTATGTACCATTTAATTAAATTGTAACATTAATTTAGCAAGTCAAGATGCTGTAAAATGTTAAGAGAACAAATATTGCAGAGTTTTGTTAAGCAGTTCAGTTAGTGGAAGCAGCAGCTTTGCCAGATGACTAGGGGGCAGTCTGTGAGTCAAATATTCATTGTCATGGACACAGGCAGCCAACTTTATGAAAGGAATAGGAAATGTTTGTTAATCCAGGCGAAAAGGTCGTCAGATGTTTTCTCTAGGGTAGGACTCCGGGTTATTTTGTTCTCTTCCTCTCTGCATTTTTCACCTTGTTTGTTTATAAAGATACTCCACTGATTTTATAATGGAAAGCATCTCTGAAAATATAATGAGTCTTATTGAAGGAATATATAAACCTACTTTTAACTTGGTTCATTTTCTTTGGTCAGAAGCAATCTGAGAGGCCAAATTTCCAGCCATAGACTGGATCACAACACAGCCTGTCTGATTTGTTCATAAATAAAGAAACATCAAACTATTCTTAATTCTGAATTTTGAGAATATTACCACTGAAACAGAGTAGCCACGCAGCATGCTTTGGTTTGCTTGCCAGTTACAGATCATATAGCAGTCGAGATAATTTCAACAAGTGCTCTTCAGAGAAACAAAAACATGAAAGCTGAAGTCCTTTTGACATTTTGAATGCACAATAAACTCAGTAAGGGAAAGGGTAAGAAGCATCAGATTTTTTCAAAGTATGTTCTTCTTTTACCATTTGGTGAACATATGAAGTAATAGAATCATTTATTTAATTGCATATCAATATTAGAAATATTTTTATGTTTGTAAACAACATATTAGTAACTATATTTTTACATAAAGCTTGGTAACTTGTACTGAGAGGCATTACTGAGTCCCCCTCACCTTTTTAG
This sequence comes from Balaenoptera musculus, assembly GCF_009873245.2. Taxonomy (NCBI): domain Eukaryota; kingdom Metazoa; phylum Chordata; class Mammalia; order Artiodactyla; family Balaenopteridae; genus Balaenoptera; species Balaenoptera musculus. Next base: position 8,946,145 of record NC_045793.1, read on the forward strand.
CAGGATTTATGTTTAATACTTTGGAAAATGTTCTGAAATTATGGAATGTAAAGCATTAACATAGCCAAGGATTAGATGTGCCATTATTTTCTTTCAAACCTGAATGGCATTTATTTTTAGTTTATTAGATTTGGGTTTCAGTTCCAACCTGCTTTCATCTACATCATCAGAAAAGATAAAAATAATCTACTTTTACAAGTTTAATATGATGCCTTTGTCTACATAGACAAGAACATATTTTAAATGCAATGGTAAGTGTGAAAATATTGATTATTACCCTGGAGTTTCCGCTAAGCCTGAGTAAAATATTGTCCACAACTGTAATTCCATTAACCCAACATGATAAAATATGAATGGTCTTTTCCACCAAGTTCATTTGAAACCTGTCACTGTGTTTGCACTAATATCTGTGGATACCAACTGAAACACTCTGTGAGCTGAGTCCAGAGGTTTTGTTTTGGCTTGTGTAAATTTTTGTCAGGTCAGAGTTTTCATTGTGGCCTAAACAGAGATAGCAAAACATTTCCAAATGGACTACCCATCCACTCAACTGCCATATCTTAAAATGCTTTCATTGATTCAAAACCAAAGAGTTTTCAAACCGTTGAGTTAAAAGTTTGACTAAAATGAATTTAATTTTAGTGGCAGTTTTTTAAAAGAGTTTAATTCAAGCTATTCCTTGTGCTTGAGCAAAGCTATGAATCCCAGTTCACAAATGAATGAACTCATATATAAACTGGAGTTGCTATAGGCTCTGCCAGACAGAAGGGCAAGAATAAATTTTGTCCTCCCTAGTGGGCTACATTTAACCAGAGAAATGTTTTCCCCAGGGTTATATTTGCATAGTAGGATTTAAGAGGCTCTAATTAGTTTCTTCTCTATCTCAGTAGAAAAATTTACTTCCATCTCCTGATGGAAATTCTTCATTTTAAATTTACTGAAAGTGTATGAGTAGAGAATTATTTAGTTAAATAGCGTCTTACATCTAAATGTGAATGATCCTGGAAAGGCTGAGGACTTTACATCTACCCATTCATCTATACTCAGCTTTCACAGCTGTTAATTAGGTCAACTGCCCTTTTTCTATGATGGGTTTCTTCCCTTATGCATTGAACCCTAACTCCTCCCACCTGCTCAAGGAAATGTGTCCAGCAGTTTCAACCCTTTATCCTGCATTATCAATTGTTTTCCTCTCTGCTAATTATTTTCATCATCATATAAACATGTTTCTTCCATTAAGAAAAAAATCTTAACCATACTTCCCTCTCCAGCTATTGCCCCATTTCTCTACCCTCTTTTGCAGCAAAACTCAAAAAAAAAAAAAAAAAAAAAAGGATCCATGGTCACAGATTCCAATTATTTTCTTTTCATTCTTTCCTGAAACTGCTCCAAACAGACATACCAAAACATCTCTTATGGTCACCTTGGACCTGCTATTGCTGAATATAGTGGTCAATTTTCAGTCCTCATTTTATGTGACCCATCAGGAGCATTTAACCTAGTTGTTCACGCATAGTTCCTTGAAATAATTTCATTGGTAGGCATCTAAAACACCTACCTTTAGTCATTCCTTCTTCACCTACTTACTGCTTCTGCTTCATCTCACCAACTACTTAATATTAGAGTTCAAATAAAGTTAATATTAGAGTTCAAATAAAGAACAGTCCTTGGACCTTTTCTGTTCCTTTCTGCTCTCATTCCTTCAGCAATCTCATCCATTCTCACAAACTTAAATTATCATCTAGATATTAAGGATTCTCCCAGTTTTATATCCTCAGCCCAGATGACTCCTTTAAATTCCAGACTTGTATATTCAACTACCTATTCAACATCTCCCCTGGATAACTAATACATCTCAGACTCAACATACCTAAAATTGAACTCTTGATACTGATGCAAAACTTGCTCTGCTTTCAATTTTTGCCATCTCAATTTATAGCAACTCTTAATTTCCCAATACTTTAGTCATGAACATTTGTGTCATCAGTGACCCTCTCTTTCTCTTCCTCCTTACCATCCATCTATTACCAAGTCCCATTCAGAATCCAGCAACTTCCTACCAGCCTGACGAATGGCTTCACCTGCATATTTGTGATAGTTTCCTAACTGGTCTGCTTGCTTCTACTTTGCTTCCTTATAGTCTATTTCTAACATGGTACTTAGAATGAGCTTTTTAAAATCACAAGTCATATCACATCATTTCTCCATTCAAAACCCTCAAAGGCTCTATTCTCCATCTGCCTCACCTCCCGTAATCACTTGACTTCATCTCCTCTAATCTAATTACACTGGTCTCCTTACTCTTCTTAGACCATGATGGACATCTTTCTGCCTCAGGGCCTTTGCACTTCCAGTTTCTCCTGCCTAGACTGCTTTCCCCCTTTATATCTTCCTGACTTGCACACTTGGTGATTTTATTCAGTTGTTATCTCAGTGAAGCTGTTCCTAACAACCATTTGCCACTAAAACTCTACTTCCAGGTACTTTCTATCCCTTTCTTTTGCTTTGTTTCTCCTTACAGCACTTATTTTCTTCTAACATACACAATGATTTGTTCAGTTAATTGTCTGCACCCTCCCACTAGAATGTAAGCTCACTGAGGGCAGGAAATTTTATTTTGTTTTCTGTTGCATAGTCAACAGCTGGAATAGTGGTAGGCACTCAATAAATATGTTAAATTAATATGTAAACCTTGAATAAATTCTGGGCTAAGTATACTGAAGTAGCATGAACTGCAAAAAGTACAGGATAGTAAAGGGGAAGGAGAAGACTGATATCTTATAGTAAGTGAAGAGGATAGTCCCCTGAAACTCTCTGAAAGAGGCAACTTGTAAAGCTAAGGGCTTGGGATTGGGTTATGAAGGGAGGTTGGAGAGGACAGAACAATTTTCTTTAAAGCTCTCCTTGACCTTAATAGTACCTGCCAGAGATATGTTGAATTCAAAATAATTATGGATGAAAGAAAGGGAGTTTCCTCTAGTGATTTTTTTCCTGCTCTGTTTTCTCCTGGCTCCCAGTTTGTGGAGGGGGGTGAGGGAGTAGGAGATCAGGGAGGAAAAGGGCTCAAGGCTGCTTGTCCAGGCTTCATTTCCAAGCCAAGGTCTGAAGCGACAACTAAGTTCCAATTGCCAGACCAAACCCTAGAGCAGTTGATCATTGTTAGACCAAGTTCCCCAAACTAATCAATTTATTTTACTGAAGACTGATTAGGAAAAAGGAAATTATCTCTTAGAGCAAGAATTACAGTCGTCCCTCAGTATCTGATAGGGGACTGGCTCTAGGACGCCCCCTCAGATACCAAAATCGGAGGATGCTCAAGTCCCTCATGTAAAATGGTGTAGTATTTGCACGTAACCTACCCACATCCTCCCTTGCACTTTAATCTCTACATTACTTATAATACTTAATACGATGTAAATGCTGTGTAAATAGTTGTAAGTACAATGTAAGTGCAATGTAAACAGTTGTCAGTGCATGGCAAATTCAAGTGTTGCTCTTTGGAAGTTTCTGGAATTTTTTTTCTTATATTTTTGATCCAAGTTTGGTTAAATCTGAGGATGCAGAACGTGCACATATAGAGAGCTGACTGTAGAAGGTTTTCATGGGTCAACAAAGACCTTGATCAGATTACAACAAAAACAACAATATCCATTTATTAAGGGTTTACTGTGACTGTTGTGTTGTGTCTATTACAGTTGACCCTTGAACGACATGGGCTTGAACTGCATGGATCCACTTATACATGGATTTTTTTCAATCAATACGTACTTCAGTACTGTACGACCCGTGGTTGGTTGAATCTGAGGATGTGGAACCATGGATACAGAGGGCCAACTATAAAGTTATACAGTTTTTCAACTGCACCCCTAAGCCCCACATTGTTCAAGGATCAACTGCATTTGTAATCTTAACAAGAACATTTCAAAGAAGGGATAAGAATACCTTATCAGACGAGGGCACTGAGGCTTTGAAAGTTACTGAGGCTAAATATCTGCATGCCCATTCTGTTGTACAAAGCACAAATGATTCCTTTCTTTCTTTTTTTTCATTTAAGGAATTCTTTGGGGTGGAAGAAATTCCAGTCTCCAACGCTGGAATGCCAAGGGGATGCAGATACAAACCAAGGACAGTAAATCCTAATGCTGTTTCATGTTAAAGCTGGTCTTACATTTAAAGCCAATTTAGTATGTTTTTTAAAAGTTTTATATAATATCACTGAGTTCAGTGATAGAAAGCAGCATGGGAAATGAATCATTCCAGTTGTACCCATTAATCATTCTCCACACTGAGAGAGAAGGTCAAACTATTTACAAAGGGCCCCTTAAACATAATTAAGAGCAAGAGTCATGTTGTTTAGAAGGGGTAACATTTATTTCCATACCAAGGAGAACAAAAGCCATTTTCACTAGGTATTATGTTTATCTCTAGCACTTTTTTGAGCTAGTAAAATATTTTAGCAAAACAAGTAATCATGTTAAAAATATTTAGAACTACAAAGCAAAGGGGACCCCCCCCCCAAAAAAAACCTTTCCACTCAGTTACAAGACAGTGCATTTTCAAAGTTCTCACCATTCACATGTTGCCACCGGAAACTGAATTTGTAATTGACAGTTGTACTTTGTAGAACAATATAGCACCACACATTTATTCCTCTAATTATTTTAGAACTTTTAAATTGCGGCTTTTATTTGAAAGGCCTTAGGACATGGTAAACACAGCCAAGATTATTGAGGGTTCATTGTTTGAGATGTTTTACTTAACTCTAAGTAATTTAATTGAAGTCAGTAAATCTCAATGAAGATATATCAAATGGTCTAAGCTGTGCTTGCAACATACGAGGCAACGGTTGGGGATTAAAAATTGTATAAGATACAGTTGTCTCCACATTTAAAAACATACATTGAGAAAGCCATTTGAGAGCTTGGCAAGAGGAATCAGAAAATAAGCCGTATTCACACAAACCAAAAAACCAAAACAAACTTTGGTGTTAAAAAGAACAGGAGTAATTAATGCAGCATGAATATATTTGCCTTATAGTCCTGTATCTTACTGCCAATATGTTTAATTATAGACAATATCACTGATTGACATCTATATGTATATATATGAATATGTATATACAAATTTTGAGAAATACTGATGTGAATAAAGTTATGCAAATTCAAAAACAATTCTGACTTCACCCATTCTATACTTTTTAGAGATATTAAGTAATCGTTTCTAACAAAATGTCAAACTAAAGATTTCTTAGCATTCCCTTTACTTGATTTCTTGGAAGAAATGAAACATTTATTGAATTATTCTAGTGTTATCAAGAATGGAAGACAGGGTAACACTGTTTATATTAAAATATCTCCCACAGGTTAGCAAGCAAACTTTCTGTAAAGAACAATAGTAGGTATTTTAGGTTTTGTGGTCATACTCAGCTCTGGCATGTATGTTCCAATAATTTTATTCGTGGACACAGAAATTTTAATTTCATGTAATTTTCATGTGTCACAAAATATTGTTTTGATTTTCCCCCCAATCATTTAAACATGTAAAACTGTACTTTAAAAATTATATGCAAAAACAGGGGACTGCAGACCCCTGATATAACTTGTTTTCCCGGTCCGAGTCACAAAATAGCTTTCATGGTTGTATACATATAAACTATCCCTCAGGGATATAATAATTGCAACTAATCATTTAGTGCTTATATGCCAAACATTATTCAATATACTTATTAACCTATATAAGCACCTTTAATCCTCAGGCCAACCCTAAAAGTAAGGAATATTTTTGCCTCCATTTTACAAAGAAGGAAACTGAGGCAGAGTAGTGAATAACTGGCTTGGTGTCACACACTTATGGGATCAGGCCTAGAATCTGTGCTCTTAGCCTCTGTTCTTTGCCACCTGGCTGCCTGGTGATGTGCTGTTTCCAGCTACAGAACAGGGAACTGTGAACTACTTAAGCTGTTTTAAATTTATAGGGATGGTGTTTTTATGTGAACTGGTAAAGATAAATGCAAATTGTTCAGTTTTTGAGATTCTTTTTTGGCAGAGTATTTGAGACATGAAGTAATACAGTTGAGGGAAAAAAAAAGTATTGGTGATAATGTGTATAGCTGACTCCCATCACAAAAATACTAACATATTTTCCTTGGGTTGGGAAATTCTAAGTGTCTTGGAGAGTTAACTCATTTGACATCCTGATGCCAGAGAAACTTTACCTAAAACACAGCAGGATATTAAGTATATATTTTAGTTTGAGTCACCTCTTGTCACATTGTTTTTCTATGTAAGAACTGTTGATATTTAAACTGTGCACAATCTCTTTTAATTCTTTGTATTTGTTTTTAATGCAACATGAGGTGTTCATAAGTAATACAAATAAAAACTAATATTTATTATCCAAACTCCTTTCTTAGAATAACTTAGCACACATCTCTAGAAATAGATTATGTATTATTTTATACATGGCAGGGAGGGACGGGGTTATTCAATTTGGTAATTACATCACCATTCTTTGGATAGTATTATGCAATTTCTTGTAAGATTAATCCATTAAATAAATTCTTTTTTTTTTTTTTAATGGGCTTGATAGATTAAAATAGCTCATTATTTTCCTTAATGTGACAATTTAAACTGTTCATTAGCAGGAATATGCCCATTATTTTTCAAAGCCTCATAATATTTTTATAATGCAGTTGTGCTTATTCTTTTGTATAATTGCATTTCTTATACCTTCTATAATTATCCACATAGTATTTGCATATATTAGAGACATTTCTGAATATATATGTATGTGTGTGTTTATCATAACAATCATGAAATGGCCATATTTGTGATTTTAAGCCCAAACCCAGAATATATATGCCCTCTTTAATTTTTAATAAAGCTTTTATTTAATCTCTTCATCTAGGTCTTTTAGATGGTCACAGGGGAATGTAAATAAAACAATTCACAGTAATTTCTATATGGTCTTCCCTACTAGACTTTGTATCTTTGCCTAGAGATTTTCTACTCTACCAAACTGAGCTGATTAAAGGTCAGGGAAGAGTTTTAAATGTTCTTACTGAAGTAGAAGTCAGAGGAAAGAGAGATCATGATTGAATTTTGAACAAAAGCCAGTATGAAAATGTAGACTGGAACTCTGTCTGGCTATGAAACTGGAACAAAATAATGACAGTTTAAAAAATCATATGCAAAACAGAGCTGATAGAAGATAGAATAACTGAAAAACATTAGCAGGGATAGAATGACCTGGAAAAACTCCTCCTGGGGACTTGCACTCCCTCTGCAGACACCCAGTATGAGTCCCCAGGGTAAACAATTCCATTCCAATAAATGTTGTTGAAAAGAAAAGATAACTTTTCTTATCAGACAACAGCTAAATGTATGACATAATTACTCGGCAAAGGAGAGTAATATGCTCACATAATTTTTTTAAAGAACTGATTGCCTGTTGAAGGTTTGTTCTCCCAACAATAGCCTGTGGCATCCATCTTGATAATGGACCAGATAACAGATGGTATTTCTTGAAGGACACATTCAAATTAAAGCACTACTTCAGAGAAAAGCAACTTTATTCCTCTATTATCATGGACATTGAGAAAACTTTTTTGATTTTATGGTTTTTATAAGTTAAGGAGATCTCTTGAGTAGTCACCTGGTTATTGGAAAAGCCTAGCCATGGACGTTCTCTTTCCTTTTCAGACTATAGCATTTATTTTAAAAGTAACTATAACTAGACTACAAAATAGTGTCAATTGGGCAATGTTATATTTTAGAGTTGATTCCTAATGTGACATTAAACTAAAAATCTTAGCGTTGTTCTCCAGGTTTTCTACATATTACCTGAATAGAGCCTTATTTTTTGATTCAGAGCCTCGTTTTTAAAATGAGATTTTACAACAATGTCTGCAACACCTAATTGTGCATTTAGAGAAACTTTACTATCTCTACAAAGTTGGAATTGTATAGAATTATGCTATATGTTATAATAATGTAGGTTTATACTATATTGCTTTATAAATGGGATTTTTTCATTTAACTAAAACAGTGAATATCTTCTCATGTCATCGAAACATGATTTCTCACGCATTGCAAAGTAAGATATTTAATAGCTGCATAGAATCCCATCATAGGATACTATTAGCATTCACTTTGTTGACTTTTTTCTTTTTCTGTTGCATCAGAATTTCTGTTGATAATTCAGTACCATTACTCCTACATCTATGTTCTCCCCTTTATTAAAGGGCTAGACACCTGGGAACTATGTTTTCCAGAATCCCTGACAACAGGTTTCCACACAGATTCTGCCAACAAGAGACACTTGAGTAGAATTTAGAAGGTAGAGAGCAGAAGTCATTACTGTTCTTATAGCTACTTTATTTATTTATTTATTTTTGGCTGTGTTGGGTCTTCGGTTCGTGCGAGGGCTTTCTCTAGTTACGGCAAGTGGGGGCCACTCTTCATCGCGGTGCGGGGACCGCTCTTCATCGCGGTGCGCGGGCCTCTCACTATCGCGGCCCCTCCCGTTGCGGGGCACAGGCTCCAGATGCGCAGGCTCAGTAGTTGTGGCTCACGGGCCCAGCTGCTCCGCGGCATGTGGGATCTTCCCAGACCAGGGCTCGAACCCGCGTCCCCTGCATTGGCAGGCAGATTCTCAGCCACTGCGCCACGAGGAAAGCCCCATTACTGTTCTTGTGTCTGCAGTGGGCAGATACCCACCCACTTTCTTGTAGGGAATGAGATCATCTGTGGCAGTTTTCTGTAACTCCCCAATTTCTAGTTTTCTGAAACAAGCAGCAATTTCTCTCACCTTTGTTCTCCCAGTCATCCCGACAATTTTGTAAATCTTTGATCCCCTGTATTTCATTCTGATTAAAATACCAAGAGGGGTTTCGGGGTTTCTGGTTTTCTGACAGAACCCTGACTGAAATAGTCATGACTATTCAAAAAGGACTGAATCAAAAATTATGGACCTTATTAGGTTTTTGGTAAATTGCCAGAAAGGTTTCCAGAAAATGTGTGGTAGTTTCATTAGCATGACAATACTTTTTCATACTTTACATATGAAAGTAAATTGTTCCACGTCATTGTATATAGTTGTTGTTAAAAAGTTTTTGCTAGTTTAATATGTTAAAACACGGCAACTTACTTATTCATTTATTTTATGGTGAAGAACAATAAATTAACAATATTTTCTTTCTTGGCAATTTTTATTATTTGTAAAAGAATTTTTGAACAGCTTAGTTGTAACATTTTCTCATTTTTTAAATAAACTTTTAATTTTAGAACAGTTTTGTTTACATAGGTTCTGCACCCCAGTTTCTCCTATTATTAACATCTTACATCAGTAGGATGCACTTGTTACAATTAATGAACCAATATGATACATTATATTATCTATAAAATCATGAATATAAGTAATCAACACTAGGAGCATACACACCCAAATTGAGAAACACTGATTTATGGCTTTTAAAAACCATTTTTATTTGAAGATACAGATTTTTAATTGATTTTGTGATCATAAATTGGTTTCTATTTTACTTCTATTTGTTTTATATACAATGGAGTTCCTCAACCCAAGAGTCAACAGATATTTATTAAGATAAGTTTATTCCCTAGTTTCTTTATAGATACATCTTTGATCTATTTGGTACTTACTTTGAAAAATTGAGTAAAGAATCTAAATTTAACTTCCCCTTCATAGTACAACACATTTTATAGGATGATATATTGAATAATTAATTTCATCCCCTTTAATTTAAATGCAACAGTTACATATAAATGTCTTTGGACTTTAATTCGTTCCAGGGATAACTTTCCGTTCTTGTTTCAGTTCCTCATTGTTATATTTATTGTATATTTAAATAGGTTTTAATGTATGTTGGTACAAGCTGCTTTCTCATTTTTTTTCTTTCAGAGTAATCTGATCATCTTAATAATTCTTCTTCCAGATTGACTATAGAATCAGTTTGGCTTCAAAAATCTTTTTGAAATTTTTATGGTAATTGTTTTAATTATTTTATAGAAAGTTAAGAACTTTGCACTATATACTTCTGTGACACAACTTTTCTCTTTAATTTTTTAAGCCATATTTTGTACCTTTCAGGAAAACTAAGACTTTCTTATCAATATATTCTCACATCTCCTTCCTACTGCATTTAACCTCAGATTTAGTTTATCATGTTATGCTGTCATGAACAATCTTTTGTTGCTTTTTATTCTAAGTGATAATTAGTAGGAGAGAATAGTAGGAGAATGCTTGATATAACACTGCAACTAGCAATTTTTCAAATGTGTAAATATGGTGTGAGTGTGTGTGTATTTGAGCTTCTATATCACTTATAATTTTTACTTCTGTTGTTTTCTAATTTTTCCTGTATATAGGACTATCTTGATACCAATGATATAAATGTAAAATCAAACACAGCATTGACTTTATAATAATATAATTTAAAATTGCATTAGGAATTTATATTATGTGTATTTAAGTGTATAATAGCATTTTTCTGGAAAATCTTTTAAATTACTCTCATGATTTCTCTATGAGACAGTTATGACAGTTTTAAAAATTACATTTTAATCTTTCTAATTATATAGCCCTATTCTTTTTCTAATTGCATTGGCTTAAAATTCAAAAATTATATTATTAATATTGGTTATAGAGTTCTCACTCTCAAGTTTAATGGGAATAACTATTTCACCATTTAGTATGTATTAGTTATTGATTTGAGATTAGTATCCTTTTTTCATGTTGAACAGGTAAAATTCACTCCTAGGTTACTAAAAATTTTAATCAGGAATGGGTACTGAATTTATCAAATTTTCATATCAATGTAAATATTATATAAACTAATTTTATCTATTACTGTGATGTATCATATCTCTACACAGCTCAAATTAATGTCCTCTCACTTTATATAGATCTTTGAACTTACAAGTGAATTTGGCTTGAAGTTTTTCTTTGGTAGACAACTTTTATCAGGTGTGGGAGTCAGTTATGTATTAGAACATAAATAAGAATTTTTTTCATATTTTCCTATGATCTGGAAAGGTGTGTATAGCAGAGGATTGATCTTTTCCTTGAAAGATGGACAAAGTTTACCAGTAAACTCTCAGGGTCTCTCCTAATACCTCTTGGAGGGTCTCAGTATTTTGGATATATGGCTGTTAGTCTGAGATTTTACCTTTCTTCATCTATTTTTTAGTCTACTTTGGTAATCTATATTCCCTTCAAAATAATCTAGATCACGGATTTTCAGGTTTGTTTTTTAGAATCATGAATGCTGTTCTCTTACAATTTTCATTTTCTCATGTCTTATGTCTCCTTTTTCCCTACAATTTAGATTTCATGTTCTTTTATTACTATTTTTGGGTGTTTGGATTTCTTTTTTAAATCGGGCTAGCCAGATGTTGGACTATTTTATTATTTTCTGAGATTATCTGTTATGAGTAGTAATTTTGTTTTTCTGCCTTTTAATTCATTAAGTTTTACCTTTATTATTTCCTCTTTCCTGCTGCCTTGAAATTTCTCCTACCCCATTTAATCAAATATTCATTATTTTTAGTCTTTCTTCTTCTAATAATGCAAATATTTATGGTTAGAAATTAACTGACAGATACAAATATGGTAGCATTCAATACAGAGTTCATTTGATCTATTGTGTAAGGTCTATGTCATCACTTCTTGCTTCTTTTCTGTTAATATATTTTTTAGGTTTTGCTACAAGGGAAGTATTTTGTTTTCCCTCCCCTTCTAATATATCACTTTGCATGCACAGTACTATGTTTTTATTTCATCATCTCTTTCCTTCTAAAAATACAATCAAAACAAAACAATTTTTAGAATAATATGACACTGTATTCATATCTTGCTGAATTGTGACAGTGAAACAGTCAGACTGTGTTTTGCTCTGCACTGATCTCTTCCCCCTCACCTCATTCCTATCCAAATTAGGAGGGTTAATGAGGTTGTTTGAGTTTATCTTCTGATTAATTCCCAGTGATACTACTGTTGAAAATGTCAGAAGGTTATACAATCCTACAATTGTCTTCTCCCTCACCTATGCCTGTGCATTGGGGAAGCTTTCTTCTAACCATGACCAATGCAGGAGAAAATGAGTTATTAATAATCTTCAGACAGCGTGATAGCAGAAACCAAGGTTAAATGTTTCTTAGGAATTTGATACATAATTTAAGAGAATAAAAACAAATTGGGCATAAAAGTAAAAAAAAAAAAAACAAAAAAAAAAACTGAAAAAAAATCTTTTTTATTTTTTTCCATCACAGTGATGCAGTTATATACATTCTTTTTCAGATTCTTTTCCATTATACATTATTACAAAATATTGGGCATGGTTCCCTGTACTATATAGTAGGTCCTTGTTGGTTATCTATTTTATATATAGTAGTGTGTATATGTTAATCCTAAACTCCTAATTTATCCCTCCCTCCTCCTTCCCCTTTGGTAACCATCAGTTTGTTTTCTATGTCTGTGGGTCTATTTCTGTTTTATAAATAAGTTCATGTTGATCTTTTTTTTTTGAGATTCCACATACAAGCAATATCATATATTTGTCTTTCTCTTTCTGACTTACTTCACTTTGTATGATATTCTCTAGGTCCATCTATGTTGCTGCACATGACATTATTTCATTCTTTTTTATGGCTGAGTAATATTCTATATATACCACATCTTCTTTATCCATTCATCTGTTAATGGACAATTAGGTTTTTTCCATGTCTTGGCTATTGTAAATAGTGCTGCAATGAACATGTGGGGTGCATGTATCTTTTCGAATTAGAGTTTTGTCCAGATATATGCCCAGGAGTGGGATTGTAAGATCATATGGTAACTCTGTGTTTAGTTTTTTAAGGAATCTCCATACTGTTCTCCATAGTGGCTGCACCAATTTACATTCTTACCAACAGTGTAGGAGGGTTCCCTGTTCTCCACACCCACTCCATCATTTATTATTTGTGGACTTTTTGATGATGGCCATTCTGACTGGTGTGAGGTGATACCTCATTGTAGTTTTAATTTGCATTTCTCTAATAATCAGCAAAGTTGAGCATCTTTTCATGTGCCTGTTGGCCATCTGAATGTCTTCTTTGGAGAAATGTCTATTTAGATCTGCCCGTTTTTTATTGGGTTTTTTGTTTGTTTGTTTTTTGGGTTTTTTTAGATATTGAGCTGTATGAGCTGTTTGCATATTTTGGAGATTAATCCTTTGTTGGTCGCATTGTTTGCAAATATTTTCTCCCATTCTGTAGGTTGCTTTTTGTTTTGTTTATGGTTTCCTTTGCTGTGCAAAAGCTTTTAAGTTTAATTAGGTCCCATTTGTTTATTTTTGGTTTTATTTCCATTACTCTAGGAGATGAATTCAAAAAGATATTGCTGTGATTTATGTCAGAGAGTGCTCTGCCTATGTTTTCCTCTAGGAGTTTTAGAGTATCTGGTCTTACATTTAGGTCTTTAATCCATTTAGAGTTTATTTTTGTATATGGTGTTAGAGAATGTTCTAATTTCATTCTTTCACATGTAGTTGTCCAGTTTTTCCAGCACCACTTATTGAAGACACTGTCTTTTCTTCATTGTATAGTCTCACCTCCTTTGTTGTAGATTAATGGACCATAGGTGTGTGGGTTTATTTCTGGGCTTTCTATCCTGTTCCATTGATCTATATTTCTCTTTTTGTGCCAGTACCATAGTATTTTGATGACTGTAGCTTTGTAGTATAGTCTGAAGTCAGGGAGCTTGATTCTTCCAGCTGTTTTTCTTTCTCAAGATTGCTTTGGCTACTTGGGGTTGTTTGTGTTTCCATACAAATTAAAAATTTTTTTTTGTTCTAGTTCTGTGAAAAATGCCATTGGTAGTTTGATAGGGATTGTATTGAATCTGTAGATTGCCTTGGGTAGTATAGTCATTTTAACAATATTGATTCTTCCAATCCAAGAACACAGTATATCTTTCCATCCATCTGTGTTGTCTTCAATTTCTTTCATAGGTGTCTTATAGTTTTCAGAGTACAGGTCTTTTGATGGTGATGGTAAACAGGATTGTTTCCTTAATTTCTCTTTCTGATTTTTTGTTGTTAGTATATAGAAATGCAACAGATTTCTGTGTATTAATTTTGCATCCTGCAACTTTACCAAATTCATTGATGAGCTCTGGTAGTTTTCTGGTAGTGACTTTAGGATTTTCTATGTATCATGTCATCTGCAAACAGTGACAGTTTTACTTCTTCTTTTCCAATTTGGATACATTTTATTTATTTTTCTTCTCTGATTGCTGTGCCTAGGATTTCCAAAGCCATGTTGAATAAAAGTGGTGAGAATGGGCATCCTTGTCTTATTTCTGATCTTAGAAGAAATGCTTTCAGCTTTTCACCATTGAGTATGATGTTAGCTGTGGGTTTGTCATATATGGCCTTTATTACATTGAGGTATGTTCACTCTATGCCCACTTTCTGAGAGTTTATATCAGATGAATGTTGGGCATAAAAACAAAAAAAAGCTTTTCTTTACCATCATCCTCATTGTCTTTTGTAATGAAATTTTATGCCTCCAAAATACCAGAAACTAACAATTGATGACTGGGACAGGGCTAATTTATTTACGTTCTACACTGAGAATGTGCACAATAAAGATTAAAGGTTCCCCAAGGGAGAACCAAGAAATTGTTCAGGGAAGGAAAAAGCCTATGACCCTCACAACACTGTCCCACACCCAGGCTAATGACTGAAATCTTATTAGCTTTAGGCTTTAGTCTCTGTTGAATGTAAAACACTCAGTTGAAGAATCAGGCTTTAAGCCAGTGTTTTCCTACCTTTTAAGTCCATCTTTACTTTTCTAAAATACGCAAATATCAAAAACACTCATATAACACTCAGTTGAGAATGCTTCAATCATATATTTGAACACATCTCCACCATTCAAGATTTCTTTTGAGCTTTATATTTTATTTACAGAAAAGAAAAAAAAAACTAAATTTTTTTCTCTTCCCACTGCACATGTGGAATTATTTTATTGGGTATTCTTTATCAAATGTCCATTTTAACCTCACACCAGTGGCTTCCTAAACAGACCCTTCCACATATGTAGATGACATGCCTGTTGGAGATATTCTCCAGGATCCTGTTGTGTTTCTGCCCTTCCTATAAGCACAGCAATGACCACGTTTTGTTCTGGACTTTGTTTTCCAGGCTATGCTGTATTGTGAACAGCCTTGGAAGACAGAGGTAGTGGCATCTGCCTAAGCAGAGTGCATGTGTGTTTGCTGTCCCCTCTAACCAAGATGATGTCCCCTTGGGGGCAGATGCTGGCTAGGTTTGGTTGTGGTCTTTCATAAACGACTGGTGTTTCCTAAACTTGGGACTCTTCTACTGACATGTACCCCACTATGTGGAAAGGCATTCCCTGGCCTCCATGGTGCCACCCTGTGGAAATTACAGCTCAGGGTCCTGGGGCAAATGCTGATACTCTGGCCATTGCTATTGCAATGTATGAGGAATACACTGTCCTTTGTCTCTGACTCAGAAGCCAGGTCTTCTGCCAACATCCATGCAACTGTGGCAGGCTAACTTGTTAGCTGGTGAGCAGGGAACAATCCCAGTCCCCTCAGGGTTTTTGACATTGTTCTGTCTGTCAATCCGAGTTTTAAGATGCTTTCATTTAAATCTGTTTTCTTCTTCCTTCCTGAGTACTGGTGTGACTGGGGGAAACAGGGAAAAAGAAGCAGGTGGTCAAAGCGTACACTGGGTGCCAGAGGGGAAGAAAAACAGGCACAACAGGTGGTGAGAAAGGGCTCTAGACAGAGAGAAAGAGGTTAGTGGCTCCAAAAACCAGCTCAATCCACTTCACAGCTGAGCCTGGGGCCCATCCTGCTGTCAGCCCGCCTCTTCAGGGCTGTTCCCCAGTGTGGTTGAGGGTGGTTAATTACGCCTCATAAGCATAAACCAGACCTCTTAGCATGTGTTTATATTAATTCTCACACAAATCACTCCTTCAAATGAAAAATGAGACAACCATCTGTAACTAATTTCATATTTCCTGAGATGATGAAACAGAATGCTTTTTAAAAAGAAAAAAAGATGGCAACTACTTTTCTAACTTCTCAAAAGCAGTTGGTCTTTCCTAAATCTCAGTATACTCTCTGCTTCCCTCAAGGAAGCATGCCAGCATAATTGTAGCAGACAAACTTCATTTCTGTAAAGAATCTCAGCATTCATCCACAATCTCCAAGGAACTCATTTAGCTAGCAGTGGAAAAAACAAAAACAAACAAAAAAACAAAACCTCAATATTGAAAAAAAATTTACTCTTCAATCAAAAATTAGAAATGGCCCTAAATGAAGCAAAAGCACATCATCTACAAAATAATCCATTTAAAAATCAGCAGGAGACTGTTATGTGTTTGAATAATTAGTTAGTTTGAAACATAGTATACTATTTTAGTTTTCATGGTGTATTACCTGGAAATGAAAGTTTTACATTTCTTACTGTCTACCATTTGAGTTGAACTTATTTTCATGCTGTGGACTTTTAATACTTTTAATTATAGAGATTAATAACTCTTATTCTTTGAGGAAAACTTTTATTTGACTCCATCTCATGGCATGATGCTAAAACCTTGATTAGTTAGCCAGATTGCAATATTCCAGACTGTTGATCTTTCTGCTTAAATTCTGGCTAAGTTCTGATTAACCAGAATTACCTATTTGTTTGTTCATTTCATCTTTTAAATCTTTCAAAACTGTATTATTGTGGTTTCTTGTCATTATAAGGCCATTGCAATAAGTCTAAATGAGTGTTTCCTTGATGAATAAGGATGACTCAGGGTCTAAAGTTTCGTATCACCAATTACCACTGGAAATCACTATAAATGAATGTTGTATAGTGTTATTGGATGGCAGGCAGCCGAGTTGCTTCCAGAGTATAAACTTGAAGTTTGTTTATTAAACAACAAAACAGCAGAATGGTGAAATCTACAATGGCAGTTTGTCTCTTAAAGAAAAAAAAACCCCACAACTAAGAGTATTAGGAATCTATTATACTAATATTTTGGTTAGCCACGTTTTATTTACACTTTTTTTTGAGGTGGTGTTAAAATATTTAATATGTTCTGTTTTATGAATAGATTTTAAAATAGATCATATGTTAAATGTAAAATAAATTATAAAATAGATTTTATAAATAGGTTTTAAAAATTTTTAAACTTTTCTATTTGTCTTCAACTAGTCATTATTATCTTTAAAAAGTATTTTAAAAGAATAATACTTCTTTTCAAAATATTTAGGCATAAAATACTACATTTTCCAGTTTCTGAGGTAACTTTTGCTTAAGTCTTTTTTTTTTTTCAATTTTTTTTTTTTTAAATTAATTCATTTATTTATTTATTTTTGGCTGTGCTGGGTCTTCATTTCTGTGCGAGGGCTTTCTCCAGTTGCGGCAAGTGGGGGCCACTCTTCGTCGTGGTGCGCGGGCCTCTCACTATTGTGGCCTCTCTTGTTGCGGAGCACAGGCTCCAGACGCGCAGGCTCAGTAGTTGTGGCTCACGGGCCCAGTTGCTCCACGGCATGTGGGATCCTCCCAGACCAGGGCTCGAACCCGTGTCCCCTGCATTAGCAGGCGGATTCTCAACCACTGCGCCACCAGGGAAGCCCTGCTTATTAAGTCTTTTAAAATAATAAAAGCTGCCTTCACACATTTTTAAAGAATTCAGTTTTGAGCTCAAACTGTTTTTGCCAATTTTTAACAAACAAAAGTAACTGGAAAAAAAAATACTGAATGACCTCAACAACTTAGGACATAATACATATTTTAATAACAATGTTATGGGAACAAATGTGGCAGTAATAGAGTAGACATTATAATATTCTTAAACCATGCTTAAATATCTGAGCCGTGGGACAGAATATGTGTAGTACGTATCACACCAAATTTTCTACTCTCTGGAGGGTATTATTGGATATTCTAAGTCTTCTGAGAAAAATCCTTTCATTGGGTTGCCAGTAGCAGTTGAGGTGAGGGTGAACTGCACACTTCCTCGGCGATTTCTCCCCTGTCTCTCTCTCTAGGGCGGTGACTAGTGACCAGGAGGAAGCCGTCTGCACGAGGAATCACGAGATGAGCAATGCACGTCACACCCACACTGTCTCCTGAGCCTCCCAATGGCATGTTCCTGCTACTTCTAGCTGTATATTCTCCACACTACTCGGTAGTTGCGCTTTCATGCTGGTTCCCTTCCATAATTCGTGATACTGCAGGAAAGTGACAGAGGAAGCTGCCTTTGCTGGTTGCCATAGGGATGGCTGTTCTAGATGACCGATTCTCAAGTGGGCATGAGAGACCGTCAGAAGTGCTGAAGTGGGCTTTTCTTCCTTTGTATTCAGGCGGGGGCACATACTCGCACTCTGCATCTCAACAAGAGAGGAAGACTAAAGATGAGGTTAAATTTAACACAGCGTTCCTTCATGCTAAGGGTTCAAATGCTTTCTGTCGCGCTAATTCATCCTCCGGACAGGTCTGTGGCTGAAGTGGGGAGTCTTTGTTTTCTTTTTTGCCCTTACAAAAATATAAAAAGAAAATGGGATCTTGGAATGACCATTCCTAGCTAACATTTCACTTAGAGCAAATTCACACATTTGCTCAGTGGGCCTGATGCTAGCCATAGAAAAATTTCCAGTACATAGTTGTTTTTAATTTGAACTGGTAGCCATTGTTTAAGATATGGGAGATTTAAAATCTGTGTATTAGTTTGCTTGGGCTATCATAACAATGTAGTGCAGACTGGGTGGCTTAAACAACAGAAATTTATTTTCTCACAATTCTTGAGGTGAGAAATCTGAGATGAAGTTATTGGCAGGATAGGTTTCTCCTAAGGCCTCTCTCCTAGGCTGGTAGATGGCCATCTTCTCCCTGTGTCTTCACATGGTCTTCCTTCTGTGTGTCTGTCTGTCCTAATCTTTTTTTTTTATAAGGACTCTAGTCTTATTAGATTAGGGCTCACCCATACAACCTCATTTTAATTTAACTACCTCTTGAAAGAGCCTATCTCCAAATACATTCTGCCATATTGGTGGGGAGGACTTCAACCTCCCTCCAACATGAATTTTGGGGCAACACAATTTAGCCCATTACAATTAGAACCCAGATATCTGGCTCTTCTTAAAACAGTAGAATACAGGGTGGTTCTGAGCACTCATTTCTTCTAGTTTTCAAATCCATTTCCCATACTATTAGTAATATAATCTTTCTGAATCTCATTTGTTTGCTTAAAAGCATTCCCAGTCTCCCCGTGCTTTCTAGATAGATTCCAGTTCCTTATCAGGGCCTGAAAATCCTTGTGGTCTCACCTCTGCCTATTTCTTCCTTCTCATCTCTCTCAGCCATACTGAGCTTGAAGTTCAAGTAGCCAAGCTTTATCAGGCTTCTTCCCCTTTGCAGATGCTATTCCTTTTACCTGAAATGCCCTTTTCTGTGTTCTCTTCCTGTGATGTGTTTCCTGGCTGACTCTTCCTCTGACGAGGCTCCCATGTCATTGCCCCTAGGAGGGCCTCCATGACCCCTCACCTGGGGAACACGCCCTGTACATTATCCCTGCCCCCCTTAGCCCCCTGGGTGGTTCTAAATCATGGCTCTTCGAGAAACAGTGAAATGGTTTAGTTATCAATTTCTCCACTGGGACACAAGTCCTTGAGGACTGTGTCTGTCTTCTCTGTGTTCCCAGAGCCTAGCCCACTGCACGCCAGAAAGCAGGGGCTTAACAAAAGTGCCTTGGATGAACTAATAAATACACAAAAGGATGAATCCACAGGACAACCCTTCCCAGCAGGTATCATTAGCAGCCTGTTCTACAGATTTAGACAGACCTTGGTAAGAAATCCAGCTCACTGCCTGCTTTTAGTTATATTATTAACTTGGACAATTCCTTAATAGCTTGAAACTTCAATTTCTTTGTCTGAAAAATTGGAATGAAAATTAAAATTACTTCATTGGGTTCTGTAAAATTTTAAAAAGAGAAACACAGGAGTAACTTTGTATATTGTGAAGAATCAAAATATTAATAATAATTTTTATTATTGTCCCACAATGCAGGAGCCAGGGTCTCAACTCCAGCTACTGTCACTGACTGTCAGCACTTTTCTAAGACATCGATGATATGTTTAGTAGACTGAGAAAATACCAATCCTGTTTACTGAATATTACTGTACTTCTTCTCTGGACTAGTTCTGAGTAATACCAGTGGGATAGGTCCACTATAGTCAAACAGAGCTAGAGAGAAGAATCTAGCAATCCATAAATCACTAGAGCTACTTTTCCAGCTTTAGATAGCCCTGTAATTAAAATCCATCCAAATGTGTAATTTCTCAAAATGCAAAATACACTGATTTTGAAAATCGGTGGGTTGAAAAGCAAGTACAGTAAGAGAAAGAAGAGGGACCAAGTGCTCTGAGGAACCTGACAGTTGTGGGATAGAGAAGCCCAGGCTATGGTGTGATTCTTTTAAAAGATGGAATATACTAGAGCTTTGGTGCTCAAGCATTGGCCTGCTTCAGAACTACCTGGGGGGCTGGTACAACAAGATTACTGGGCTCCATCCCAGCGTCTGATTCAGTAGGTCTGGGGTGAGGCCAGAGAATTTATGCTGCTGGTTAGGGGACCACACTGAGACCTGCGGGATTAGTATATAGGAAGAAGACATGAAACTTTCAGGACAAACAGGATATAATCAAACGTTGGACAGGGTTTCTGTGACATGGGATGAAAGACACAAAGAGGAGGTCACTGGAAAACAACAAGGCCCATCTCTTCCTGGGAGGCTAGAGGAACGCACCTGTGAGGAAAGGAAGCTGAGGCGGGAATTCACCAGAAGGTAGAGTGGAATGTTACCAAGCACCTGGGACAGCCAAAGCAGAGAAATGGATCCTGAGTCTTTTGAGCTTGGCCAGTTTGGAGAGTGTAGTTGAGATCAAAGTACAATTCACTTCTATTTTATTCTAATTAAACATTTATTTCCTTCCTAAGAGATGTGCATGAAACAACCTCTCAGAAATAGGGGGTCCTTGGCAAATGAGTGTTGTCCATTATAACCATGCTTATACCTCAAATATAACCCTCCATCCCCCGCTCCCCAAATGTTGGCACACATTCTCCTCAGAATAATTTACTATCAGGCAAGAACAGGATGTTATGTGATAAAATTCAGTTTTGCTTTTTTAAAAACAAGCTTGCCCATATTTTTGTTATTTACACTTCTCTGTGGCAGTGTTGTCTAGGTGGGGTTAAGAAGTGTGGAACATTTGGAAAATTCTGAATTCCTGAAGGGTTTGGAGACTCGAGGCTCTTCTGAGCTGGGTAGGAAAAGAAAGGCAAAAAATAAAACAAAATAAAAAAAGAAATAGAAAACCTAGAGTTAACTGGATTGTTCTTTTCCCCTCCAGAAATAGTATTTTTCACTGGCTTATATATGAATGTCTTCAATAAAGCACACCAGACAAACTTGTTAGGCAGAGTTTCCAGAGATCTAAGACATGACTTTGTCTCTGCACTAAAATTGTGGCTCACACCACAGGCCACCAGAAAAATGGTCCATGGCCTCCACTCCTGCCCTCTAAGCAGCCATGGCTTTTGTGAGCTAAGCCTCTCAAGTCCATGGCCTTTGCCTTTTATAGGACTCTCTATTTATTTATTTATTTTTAATTTCAGGATTTGGTTTCAGTTTTGTGTACTGATAAAAACAGTATTTAACTTTAGTTTTAATGCAAAATTTATGGAAATTAGTCTTTAGCTTACTCTCTGAATTAAATTTAACCTGGGCTCTAGTGGAAATACACTTTATTAGGAGTTAGGAGCCTGTCACTTTCACGCTGTGTTACCTTGGGCTACACCCTCACCTTCTCCAGACTTTGGTTTCCCATCCACAAAATCTGAGGGATGAAAGATAATTTCCCAGGGCCCCTCAACTCTCCCTGGGCACCCCCTGCCAACCTGGCTCTCTACTTCTAGAATGTAGAGTCAGTCATTTTTATATCCTTTTTCCACTCCTTTTTCTGTCTTTCTCATTTAGAACATTGCACCTGATATGTATATCTTTAAACTTTCCAGTTAAGGGTCCAGATTATTTTTCTTATCATTTGAATTTAGTCCTTTAAAAACCATAACGGGCTTACGCCAGGAAAGTGATAATATTCAGCCCAAGTATTATATCACAACCATTTTTCTGTCTTCTGAGATCAGTTCAGTTAACATTGTTCATATCTCCTTCACAAAGCACTTTATGTAAGTTTAACGTTACAGTGAATTTAATCTAACAGTGACATAGTTTAATGCTTCAATAAATTCTCTGGTTTGCCAGCCAAATGAATGCTGCAAACTAACTGACAAGGTGATGGGTATACCATTGCTGGTGGTGATTTATGCAAATTGATTATAATTATTTCTTTTCTTTAGGAACTGTCATGACTAGAGTGCATATCAATATCTTCAGCCCTCAGGCCAACACTACCACAATACTAATGTCACATTCAGTGTTCACTGCTATGGAAATTATATGCAGATTATATGTGATAATGAACTAAAGAACAATTGATAAAAATTCCTTACTTTGACATTCTCATAACCAGAATATTGTAATACACTCTATTTGCTGAGAAACTTTGATTTCACAACATAGCTCTAGCAACAGAACAATATAGAAAACAACATTAAGGACATTCCTATTTGGCTTTCTGAGCACATCAAGAAAATAAGTTTTGATATTTGATTTTGGCATATCACCTTCTCAAGAGCTTATTCCAGACCACTTAAATAATAAATTATCTAAGTAATGGCTCTTTCAAATTGGTTTATAACATGATATAAGAAGGAAATAAATTCTTCCTCTTCTTTTTGAACTAGAATGAATGGTCAAAATGAAAATGTACTTTTTGTTTTTTAGGACACTAGTTTTGATATTAACCCCTTAACACGGGGGTCCCCAACCCACCAGTCTGCGGTCTGTTAGGAACCGGGCCACACAGCAGGAGATGAGCGGTGGGCAAGCGAATGCAGCTTCATCTGCCGCTCGCCATCACTCACACTACCGCCTGAACCATCCCCCTGCCCCCCTCCGCCCCGGGTCTGTGGAAAAATTGTCTTCCATGAAACCAGCCCCTGGTTCCAAAAAGGTTGGGGACCGCTGCCTTAACAGATACATGGTTTGCAAATATTTTTTCCCATTCCCTAGGCTGTCTTTTCATTTTGTTGATCCTTTCTTTTGTTGTGCAGCAGCTTTTCAGTTTGAGGTACTCCCAATTGGATTTGATTTTGTTGTCTGTGTCAAATCCAAAATGTCATTGCCAAGACCCATGTTAAGGAGCTTTTTCCCCTATGTTTTTCTTGTAGGAGGTTTAAGATGTCCAGTCCTACATTTAAGTCTTTAATCTACTTCAAGTTAATTTTTGTGAGTGGTGTAAGAGAGGGGTCTAGTTTTATTCTTTATATGTGAATATCCAATTTTCCCAGCACCGTTTATTGAGGAGACTGTCTTTTCTTCATTGATTATTCTTGGCTCCCTTGTCAAACATTAGTTGACTATATATATGCATGGGTTTGTCTCTGGGCTCTTAATTCTGTTCCATTCATCTTTGTTTCTGTTTTTATGCCAGTATCATGCTGCTTTGATTATCATAGCTTTATAATATAGCTTGAAATCAGGAAATATAATGCTTCTCACTTTGTTCTTTTTTCTCAGGATTACTTTTGCTATGTGGGTTCTTTTGTGGTCCAAATATATTTTAGCATTTTTTTTTCTATTTCAGTAAAAAAAAAAAAAAAAAAAAAATTGGAATATTGATAGAAATTGCATTGACTCTATAGATGGCTTTAGGGAATATAGACATTCTAACAATATTAGTTCTTCCAATCCATGAACCTGGGATACTTTTCCATTTATTTGTGTAGACTTTGATTTCATTCATCAATGTCTTATGGTTTTGAATATAGAGATCTTTCACCTTCTTGGTTTAAATACTTTTTTCCTAAGTATTTTATTGTTTGTGATGCTATTGTAAATAGGATCATTTTCTTTATTTCCTTTTCAGATAATTTGTTGTTAGTGTATAGAAACCCTACAGATTTTTGTATTTAATTTTGTATCCTGCAGATTCACTGAATGTGTTAAGTAGGTTTTTTTTTTTGTGTGTGGAATCTTTAGGATTTTCTATATATAAAATCATGTCATCTGCAAATAGAGATAATTTTACTTCTTTCTTTCCAATTTTGATGCCTTTTATTTCTTTTTCTTGCCTGATTGCTCTGGCTAGGACTTCTAGTACTGTGTTGAATAGGGGTGGTCAGAGTGTACACCCTTGTCTTCTTCCTGATCTTAGAGAAAAAGTTTTCAACCTTTAACCATTGAGTATGATGTTAGCTATGGGCTGGTTACATACCTTTATTAGGTTGAGGTACTTTACTTCATATCTAATTTGTTAAAAGAGTTTTTAATATGAACAGATGTTAAATTTTGTCAAATGCTTTTTCTGCATCTATTGAGATGATCATAGGATTTTTTCTTTCATTCTATTAATGTGGTGTATTACATTGATTGATTTGAATATGTTGAACCATCCCTACACTCCAGGGATAAATACCACTTGATCATGGTGAATGATCTTTTCAATGTGCTGCTGAGCTTTATTTATTAGTATTTTATTGAGAACTTTTGCATCTATATTCATCAGGGATATTGGCCTATAGTTGCCTTTTCTAATAGTGTTCTTTTCTGGCTTTGGTGTCAGGATAATGTTGGCCTCATAAAATGAGTTTGGGAATATTCCCTCCTCTTCAATTCTTTGGAAAAGTTTGAGAAGGATTGATGTTAATTCCTTAAATTTTTGGCAAAATTCACCAATGAAGCCATTTAGTCCTGGGCTTTTCTTCATTGGGAGATTTTTTGGTTACTGAATCAATCTCTTTACTAGTAATTGGTCTGTTCATATTGTCTATTGAATCAGTCTTAGTAGGTTGTGTGTTCTAAGAATTTTTCCATTTCTTCTAGGTTTTCCAGTTTGTTGGTATATAGTTGTTCATATTAGCCTCTTATGATCCTTTGTATTTCTGTGGCATAAGTTGTAAGGTCTCTTTTATTCATTTACAGATTTTTTGATTTGAATCCTTTCTCTTTTTCCCTTGGTTAGTCTAGCTAAAAGTTTGTTAATTTTAACTTTTCAGAAAACTAACTCTTAGTTTTATTAATCTTTTCTATTGTTTTCCTGTTCTCTATTTCATTTATTTCTCCTCTAACATTTATTGTTTCCTTCCTTCTGCTAACTTTGGGCTTAGTTTGTTCTTATTTTTCCACTTTCTTAAGGTGTAGAGTTAGGTTGTTTGAGATCTTTCTTGTCTCTTAATGTAGACATCTATTGTTGTGAACTTCCCTCTAAGAACTGTTTTTGCTGCATCCCGTAAGTTCTGGTATGCTGTGTTTCCATATTCATTTATCTCAAGATACTTTTTATTTCCCCTTTAGTTTCCTTTTTGATCTGTTGGTCATATTCTATTTAGAATGCAAGTTGTCTTTAGATATTTTCTTATTTAGTTCTTATTACTCAGCACTGCAGTATAGGTACCATCTGCATTTTTTAAATGAGGAAACAGTCTAAGGGAGGTTAAATAATTTGTCCATGGGTACTGTCTTGGTAGGAGAATCCCTGGTCCATCCTCTCTGTGGAAATATTTTCAGCACCAGACCTTTCCCTACCACATCCTAACACAACAATTTATCTTTGTAAAAAAGCTTCTGTTCTTTGGTCATAAGTACTAAAATAGTTATGAGTTGTTGGCATTAGATACAAAAAATGGATTGATCCACCAGAATAAAAGAATAGTAGTTTGGATTCATCTTGTTATACAAATGTGTACTTGGCTGTAACAATATCATTTAAAAAGAATTGTGCATCACTTGAACTCAGCAAGCCTAGTTCTGAAGTCTGATTGTCTTTAATGTAACTGAGCAGCCAAGCCCAATTGTCAGACTACACTTAGTAAGACCCAAGACTAAACCAATGTGTCTTTACAAGGGGGTAGGACAATGAGACAGCAACAGGATATGCATTTATTCTCTGCAGACGATGTTGCATATGATTGAAATCCACTGGCAGATGGTCTTCTTGTGAACTCACAGAGAACAGGTTTTGCTGAGAATCCTTACTCTACAAAAATAATTCCATTCACCCTTCTCCATCATCAGCATCAGGCTGGTATGCTATATCTGACAGTGAGAAACTCTAATCCTGCCTGCCCTCCTTGGCCTGAGATCTCCAGTTTAATCCCTACTAGGTCTTTGGAGGCTTGGGATCAGCCATAATAGTTCCTTGGACATTCTCCACATTTGGTGAGCCTACATCTCTATGAAAGAGACTTCTAACTAAGAACCAGAATATTCCTACATAGATGATTATAGTCACCTCGGGGGTCAATAAAGACACTATGGAATACAGATATTTTATTCTAAAATCCAAATTGTTTTTGTTACATCACTTTAAAGGGGTAGAAATTATCACTTTCTATTTCTACAAATCTGAGCCAAACCTACATTCCATCCTCAACTGCTGTCCTGTCCTTCACTTTTCTCTGTTCCAGCCACACTCAGTGTTCCACTATTCTCACATCTTCTAGATGCTTCTTCCTCTTCATATCTTTATCCAGATGGTTTCTGGTGGCTGAAATGTCTTTTCTAACTTCTAATCATTTTACGATACTCAGTTCGTATGTCAATATTTTTGTGAATTTGTTTTCACGCTGCTCAGTCGCCCTTCAATTTCCCATGGTATTTCACACACAGCGCGTTTTAGTCCATATTGAAGTAGGAGTCTGCACCTTTGGTCTTCCCTCTGAAAAGTGTCGGAATAGGGAGAGGTAGTACAACAAACAAAGGAAGGGGCTTTGGAGCTACAGAGTAAATGGCCTGAACCGTAGCTCTGTCACCCCCTAGCCATGTTTCTTGGTCTCTCTAAATTTCAGCTTCCTCACCTTTAATGTGAGGGTAACAATAACTACCTCAAAAGTTTGCCACAAAGTAAATGAGATAATTTATATAAGGCATAGACCAGAAAATATCTTCTCTAGAACATAAAAAAGTTCATCATGCAGTATTTGAAACACACAAGAGAATTTATATAATGTGTAGGTTATGTAGCATAACAATCAAACACCTTTGAATGTATCAGTCAACCTAAGAATTAGGGTATTGGCACTAAGATTGATCTGCAGTTGACCCTTGAACAACATGAGAGTTAGGGGCACTGACCCTCTGCACAGTCAAAAATCAGTGTATAACTTATAGTCAGTCCCCTGTATCCACAGTTACCCCATAGATATGGTTCCTCTGTATCCAGTGTTCTACATCCAAGGATTCAGCTAACCATGAATTGTGCAGTACTGTAATATTTACTATTGAAAAAAATTGCACATAAGTGGACCCACACAGTTCAAACCCATGTTGTTCAAGGATCAGCTGTACTTGTGTCTCCTTCCCTCTCCATCCTCTTTACCCCAAATGGACAACTATTCTGAAATCTATGCTTTTCCTTCCTTTCTTTTTCAAAATGTTGTTTTAACATATGCATGTTAGGTTGCTTCCATGTCCTGGCTACTGTAAGTAATGCTGCAATGAACATTGGGGTGCATGTGTCTTTTTGAATTATGGTTTTCTCAGGGTATATGCCCAGTAGTGGGATTGCTGGGTCATACGGTATTTCTATTTTTAGTTTTTAAAGGAAACTCCATACTATCCTCCGTAGTGGCTGTATCAATTTACATTCCCACCAACAATGCAAGAGGGTGGAATATTGCTCAGCCATAAAAGGGAATGAAATCAGGTCATTTGTAGAGATGTGGATGGACCTAGAGACTGTCATACAGAGTGAAGTAAGTCAGAAAGAGAGAAAACAAATATTGTATATTAACGCATATATGTGGAATCTAGAAAAATGGTACAGATGAACCTATTTGCAAAGCAGAAATAGAAACACAGACATAGAGAACCGATGTATGGACACCACGGGGGGAAAAGAGGGGTGGGATGAATTGGGAGATTGGGATTGACATAAATATACTACTATGTATAAAATAGATAACTAATAAGAACCTGCTGTATAGCACAGGGAACTCTACTCAATGCTCTGTGGTGACCTAAATGGAAAGGAAATCCAAAAAAGAGGGGATATATGTATACATCTAGTTGATTCACTTCGCTGTACAGCAGAAACTAACACAACATTGTAAAGCAACTATACCCCAATAAAAAACAAAAACAAAAAAAAATGCATATTAACTAAAATTTATGGTTTCATTTTATGTGTATTCATATTTCTGGGTGTAGTTGTGGTCAATTAAATGTTAGTATTGGATAACATTTTATCATTTGATTATTCCACAATTTATTTACACTATACTGTTATTAGTATAATGATGTGAACATTTGGGTTGTTCTCAGGTTTTGCTATTATGAACAATTTTTTAAATTGAAATATATATGACACATCACATTGTGCAAATTTAAGGTGTACAACACGTTAATTTGATACATTTATATATTGTAATATGATTGCCATTGTAGTGATAATTAGCACCTCTATCATATTACATAATGGTCCTTCCTTTTCAGTGGTTGGAATCATTAAGTTCTAGTCTCTTAGCAAGTTTGATAATACAATATTGTTGTCTGTATTCACTATACTGTTCATTAGATCTCTAGGGCTTACTTATTACTCATTGCAAGTTTGTACGCTCAACAACATTTGTCCTATCCCCCAATCCTCTGGTAACCACTATATTACTTTCTGCTTTTACAATTTTGGCTTTTTTAGATTCCACATGTAAGCGATGCTACACAGTACTTGTCTTTCTTTGTCTGACTTACCTCCTTTGGCACAGTACTGAACACTGTTAATATGAACATTTTGTACAGGTTTTCTATTCCTGTGTGAGAATTTCTCTAGTGCATCTACCTAAATTGGAGTTGTTGATTTGTAGGTTAGTGCAAGTTTAACTTTACTAGGTAGTGTCAAATCTATTTCCAAAGATGCTATGTTTATAATTGAACGTATTCATTGTGTAAATTGGCCTTTTGAAAGACCTTCTGGTCTTTTGATCATCTTAATTAGTGTCTCCTCTTACCTTTACTATTTATTCCTTTCTACTTTCTTAGGGTTCATTTTGTTGCTCTATTCCTTACTTCTTAAGATTGATATTTATACAATTTTTAGCCTTTGTTTTCTAATATCAGTGTTTAGGAAATAACATCCTCTGTAAGATTCATTTAAGTACTTTCTGGTTTATAGAATTTTTGGTCCATATTTAGCCTTTTTAAATGTTTTCTTTTATTCCAGTCCTACATGTTAGATACTATTGCTATTTTATATAGGCAGTATTTACAAAGTGGCATCACCTACATTTTCTCAGTGGTACCAATGTTTTAGTTTTGATTTGTAGTAGATATAGATCACTAGGTTCTAAGTATTTTACATTTACATGGCAAGTCATTTGTTTTGGGCATTTAGAAGTGTTAAAATTTCCAAATATGTCTTTTCTTTAAAAAAAAAAAAAAATGTTACAAGAACAAAATCCACCTGCCTCCACCTCTCTCTCCCTTCCCTCCCTCTCTCTCTCTCTGGTCTCTCCATTTCCCCCTCTTTCTCTGCTCTGTCCCCTCTCCCCTCTCTGTCTGGTCTCTTCCTTCCTCCATCCTTCCTTCTCTCCTTTCCTCCCCCAACTAATGTGCTGATTCACAAGTGCTGTTGAGGGTACCCATTGAGGGTACCCATTATTATCCCAGCCTGGAGTTTACAAGGTAAGAAATGGCTGGAATTTGTACCATGATGTCACCCTCTCCCCCTTTAGGATGGGCTGTCTTCAGTCTACTTCAGTCATTTTATTATTTACCTGGCTTCTGTTTTAAAAAGTCTTTCACTATAATGTGTACGCCTTACATGCTCCATAAATAGGTCCCATAGACCTTCACTCTCAGTTTTGAGACTTTTCCAATGTGCATCAGATAAGACCCTTTGGTTTCAAGCAAGAGAGAATCCAAATCCAGCTGGCTAATCAGTAAAGGGCCCGGGTAGCAGAAAACTCAGAAGCAGGGCAGCCTTGGGAGTGATCCAGTCTCTCTAGAGACACACTTACCCCTTCTGGCGGTGACAAAGCGGCAGGGAGGTAATTCCTATGCATCTTTGAACAGCTCTTATTTGTCTTTGAGGTGAAGAATGTAGGAGCTGTAAAGGCAGAAGGAATCCCCGAGACCATTTTACAGGAACTCAGGCTTATCAATACTTATTCTGGAAGTTAGTCACTATTTCACCCCAAAATTATTTAATGGGTAATTAAATATCCTTATTTTGGATTCTTGCAGTGGGTGACATTCCTGTGATGGATCAGAAGTTTACATTTTTAGAAAAAGCTCACAAATTCTCCCTAATGTATAGTAGGTACAGTGTATCAGTGATTATTCCTGCCAGATATTGTCTGTTTGGCTTGATATAAGAATTAAAACTAATTACAATAGCTGCTTCTTTACTGGGCAAGTACTACATTCCAGCCCCAGTGAGACACAGTGATTCTCTGAGACAGAGGTTATCACCCTCATTTTGCAGCTCAGGTAATGGTCTCCATTCAGAAATTATAAAGCCTGTCCTAGAGATAGCACATGATAGAGGAGGGTTTAATATCTTACTGAATTTGTCTCAAAAAATACGCTTATTTAACAAATTGGCTGAATACACCAATGAACAGCTCTGGCACGTTGAGAAAGGCAAGTAATGAAAATGAAGTCCACGTTGGCCATCTGTATCATGGGATGGTTGAACTAGATGGCATAACAGGCCCTTCCAAGTCTGAGATTTGCTGTATAATTTAACTCTCTACTTATAAGTCTCAATTAGGCTTTACTAGACTGAGCTGCTTGAAGATACTCCTGATTTATGATTCATCTATTTTTTTTTTTTTAGCTGCAAGCCAGTGCCTGTTTCTGTTTAGGTTTTCAAGACATTATTGGTGACTTGAATTCGAACATACAAGATGAAATTTTGATATAAAATAAAAATAGATTTTAAAGATTCTTTTCAACTTTAGATGAGACAGAGTTCAATGTTTCACTTTTTATGGCTCCTTCATATTGTCAGTCGTTATGCACTGTCGCAGTTTGAACTTTATTCAAGTTTGTTCTCAGCTGCTAGCTAGTGAGAGTAACCATGGGTAGATAACACATTAACACAAATTCTTGTAACTTTCAATAAATTCCAGTTATAAAACTAGATTAAAATAAACCATTTATGACTTTCAAAACACCTCTACATTTATCACATTTATTTTTAAATACACTTGGGTGGTTGGTCTAAGTTACTGACTGAATAATAAAAATAGTCCTAATAATAAGTATGAATATGATTAATTTATGTCCATTCTTATGTACTGAATACATGCTGCTTTCACAAACACTGAAGTTGTTTCAATTATGTGACATAGAAAATGGAGTACTGTAACTCCATGGGTTACAGGATTGTAAAACAGAAGCAGCCTATTTTATTATATAAATAATGAAGTTTAGGAATAGAGCAGACAAAAATATCATCCAAAAAAGCAAGGTTCAAGGTCAGCAACTTACTTCTGTACCATAGCAATAGAAAAGATACCCCTCAAAAGATATTTAAGTTTCAATCTAAGGCAACTAGTAGGCTTCAGTAAAGAATAGTAATTATGGAAAAATGTAACACTGGAAAAGAACTATAAATCGAAAAACAAGATTCAAAAATGAGACTAATGGTTGGTAAAGTTAAAGAGGTTGTATTTATCTTTGAACATAATGTGCTTCGTGATTCTACTTTATTTTTAGGTTATAGTATAATTACTCCAGCCTCTCTAATGAAATTTATTAAAAAGGTAATTTTAAAATGTAACAAATTAACACCAGGATGCTAAAAAAAAGTATTTACTGAGGAAACAGAGCAGGGTGATATTGATTTTTTTCTCCTTATTAATTAATAGGCTGCATTATCACAGCTGTGCAACGCTGGCTTATTAGTGTTAACGGGCTTTGCTTAGCCAGAGTGCTTTGCTTTTCTTCTTATTTCTCTGGTTTAATATGGAACTTACTCTCGAGCACATTTGGCTTTGACAAAGAGCTACATTTGATTTGTAGCTTTCAGCCCTTCTGTAGAGGATTGCCTCAGAACATTTTATAATGTTTTCCAAAAGAACTGAATATGAAAGCCTCCCTGATATCCTGACAACTCATAGAGTGAAAAGAGCATTTTGATGAATTTCTTAATAAAGTAAAATGTCCTCCATCAAAACTCCTTTGTACCTCCCCTGCTTTAAAAAAAATAAAGTTCACCATTTTGTTCAACTATTTCTCAGTGTTATTATATTCTCTTCTTTAGTCAATGTCAATGATAGGTTTTGTAAATTTGTAAATATTCCCTTTAATTTCTTTAAACCTGTCATATTTAGTACCTAAAGATGTACAGAGATTTATATTTTCTGAACATGGTAAAGGTTTCAAGTAATTTTGCTTTTAAGTTTATGGAATGAGCAAATTTGTTTCCTCATAAAATAATATATCTATGTGAATTCTAATGCCTAAAATACGCACCCCCCCCCAACACACACACACACTTCTAGAAGGAGGACTGCTTTAGGTATGATTCTCTGTTTTCTCCATTTGCTCTGCCCCTTGCACGGCAGTCATGCATTTTCTCTTATCTCTGGCCTCTGGTCTCTCTCTGCTACCCTGCTTCCAGATTAATCTTCCTGAGGTCAGCAATGTTATAAGACTTATTGTCTTTTATAATGACTTATTTCAAATTGGACCTACACTGTCTCGTGCTTATACTTTTCCCACCTTTGCAGTGTTCTCTGTTGCTTCTATCTGATCCATCGTAGGCATTGTTTATGGCTATCCATCCAGAGTGTGAGGCGGATGTTGGGAAGCAGATGCCTGCATGGATTGTGTCCTGGTACACTCTGCATCCAGCAGATGAGGCAGAGTGGTGGTGGCGGTGGCAGTGGTGGCGGTAGCACTGTACTGGGCTCTGGTCGGTGGAATGCAGGCGGAAGTGATGTGTGCCCTTTCTATGCCTGGACCATAAAAGTCTACAGGCATGATCCCCCACCCTCTTTTTCCACTCCTCGTGTGATTTTTACACCCTGAATGACTACGTAGAGGAGTGCACCCCTCGCTCTCCCTGCTGCCATCAACTGGATTTCCAGCAAGTGAGAAGTAAACTTCTATTTTGTCAAACCACTGAGACTTCATAGTTCTCTCTTACAGTGGCCAACTTTAACCATTTTTAAACTATGTCCTTCATGACGACTTCCCAGGCTTAGACAGAGTTTATACTTTCTCTGGGTACACTTAATAATACATATATAGCTCAATAGAAATACAGCAATACAAAGGACATATACATGAATGAGCTGTCAAAAAACCCAAATGTCCATAAAATAGACCATGGTGATTGGTCTATCATGTAGCATTTGTCAGCTACATGATTACTCTCATAGGAAAAACTGGAATGCAGTCAGATGTGACTTCTACAATGAAGCTCTTAGTATAATAGTACCACAAAAATTGATGTTAAAGTGAAGAGTTACATGTTTGATTGTATATGATCTATATAAAGTTACACTATAAAATAATATCTCAATGAAAAGTTAAATATGAATTGTCATAAACTCATAAATTATCATACGTAACTTCTCTAAAACTAAAGTATATTTCTGGGATACCCCAACCTGATAATGTCATTTATTTAGAATAAAATCCCAATTCTTTACCATAGTATTCAAAGTCCTGCATAATTTGGCTTCTGCCTATTTTTCAGTCTAATCTTTTTCTTCTCATTCCTTTTTCTTTTATTTTCCTTCTGTTAAGTTACATGCTCTTCAACTCTTTATATTGTCAACGTTTTCAAATTTGCTTATTGATTATATATAAAATAATACCTCATTTATGTCATTATTTTCATTTCCCTAGCCACAAATAATGTTAAATGTATTTTTCAAATGTCTTTTCATTAATTTTTCCTCTTCTAGGAAATGCTTCTCTCCTTTGTCCATTTTTTTCTATTGGTTAGTAGTGTTTTACTTATAGATTTGCAGTTCTCTATATATTCTTATTACTAACCATTTGTCTGCTGGATGTATATCTTCTGCCATTTTTTACTTTTTTTTCCACATTCTTTAAGGTATCTTTGATAAGAAAATTCTTAAATTAAATGTATCAAATTTTTATAGTCAGTCCTTTCTGTCTTCCGTAAGAAAAGTTTCCCCAACCCAAGATCTAAAAGATACCTATACATTTTATTAAGAATTTTAAAACTTTATTTTTAACATTGAAGCCTTTAACGTCTGGAGTTAATTTTTAAAATATCTATGTTGTTTGCTTAGTGATAACCTCTTTTCTAACTCCATTTATTGGATATAAATCTGAAATGCCATCATGGTTAAATACTCAGTCTTTTTCTGGGCTTTCTATTCTCCTCTACCAGTCAAGTTCTTTATCCCCTGGAATTACATTATCTCAATCTCTACAATCTTGTAATTGTCACCAGAACTGTCCTCACAGTTGTCCTCACACAATTCATAGTATGGATTCCTCTTTTTTGCTCTTCAGTGCTTTCCTGACATTCTTAGTTGTTTATTGTCCTACACAAATCATAGAATCCACTTATATAATTCTAAATATTAAAAAAATCTTTGAGGATTCTTCTTGGCATTACACCACCTCTAAAAATTAATTTGAACAGACCTTGTCTTTTTTTTTTTTAAAGCTTTATTGGAGTATAGTTGATTTACAATGTTGTGTTAGTTTAAGGTGTACAGCATAGTGATTCAGTTATACATATATATATGTATAACAGACCTTGTCTTTTGACAATTTTGTTATATTCATGTTCATGTTATAATTTTTTAAGTTATTTTTAATGTTGTTTAATATTCTAAAATATTTTTTTCCTGAAGCAGTGTTGTACATTTTGGTCATATCCATTCCTAATAATATTACTAAAATAACCACTGGTAATAATGTAAGCTATGATTTTTTTAAATTATATGTTCTAAATGTTTGTCACCAGTATATTGTATATCAGCGTTACCTCCAGTCACTTTGCTAAACCATCCTATTTTTTTTTTAAACACTTTTATTATTTATTTATTTGTTTATTTTTTGGCTGTGTTGGGTCTCCATTTCTGTGCGAGGGCTTTCTCCAGTTGTGGCAAGCGGGGTCCTCTCTTCATTGCGGTGCGCGGGCCTCTCACTATCGCAGCCTCTCTTTTTGCGGAGCACAGGCTCCAGGCGCGCAGGCTCAGTAGTTGTGGCTCACGGGCCTAGTTGCTCCGCGGCATGTGGGATCCTCCCAGACCAGGGCTCGAACCCATGTCCCCTGCATTGGCAGGCAGACTCTCAACCACTGTGCCACCAGGGAAGCCCCATCCTATTTTTATAATAATTTTTCTCTATATTCTTTAGTACTTTTCTATGTAGATGTTTTCAACATCAGCAAATAATGACAATTTATTTCCATTTTTTTCCATTTTTATACTACTAATTCAATTGTTTATTAGAATGCTGGCTTGAGTCTCCAATTAAAAGTTGAATAGAAGTGATTCTAGTAAGCATCCTTGTCACATGATTAAAATATATGATGGCATTTATATATTTCAAATTGCTACTGTTTATCAAGCCGAAGTTCTATTCCCAATTTACTAAATTTTTATAAAGAATGGGTGTTATACGTTATCAAATATATTTTCTGTATCTATTGGAGTGACTGTTGTTTCTCTTTTAGGCTGGCAATGTGTTCAATATATTTATGGGTTTTTCCAATATCGATATGTCCTTATACATAAAGTTTACACACAATTTAGTCATAGAGTAGCATATTTCTCATAGACTACTGTATTCCCTTCGCTTATATGTTGTTCAGGATTTTTGTAGTATGTCAAGTATAACATTGACTTTAGTTTCCCCTCTTTTAGTGACTGTATCTGGTTTTTATATTAAGAATATTCCAGCCTGGTAAATGATTGTATTTTCAGGAAGAGTGTGTATAATGTTTGGATATTTGTACTCTAAGATACTCTAGTGTATCTTTGTTGTTTAGTTCATTGATTCCTGACCTTATTTTACTTTATTTCCTATTTCCTGATACTGATTTCTAGTCCATGAAGTTGCTCATGTCTTCCTTACATTTTCTTTCATCTGGAAGTCATGTTATCTCTTGTCATCACATGGCTAATTACCACCTCTGAGAGGCCTTTCCTGACCACACGTCCTAAACCAGTCTCCCACTATTTCTCATGATACTCTATTGTGTTACTGTTTACCGTCTTCTTGACATAGTCATAATCTTAAATTATATTGTTTATGTACGTTTGCTTGTTTACGATCCAAGTCCTCCTCCTAGACTGCAGTAGCCTCTGGGACTAAGACCCTGGTTTTCTGCTTTATTATTCTACATCCAGCACAGAGAAGAGCTTATGGCGTATAAGAGATAATCTTAAATATATGTTGATGAACTTTCTGCAACTTAGCCCCGGAAATTACTGAAAACACGAAGTTTAAATGTTGACATTCTCAGTCCTCAGAAATAGAAATAAACAAAAATAAACAAATTACAGATCACTTGCAAAGCCCATCTTGGTGTGTGTTTGACAGTGTTCTTAGTAAACTCTGTTACATTGGAATAAAACATAAAAGTGTATGACTTAACATTTTTTCAAAAAAACCTAAGAACAACATAATTTACAGTACATGTAGTTTTCCTAATGGGATCTTGGAAAAAACAA
Organism: Balaenoptera musculus; assembly: GCF_009873245.2. Taxonomy (NCBI): domain Eukaryota; kingdom Metazoa; phylum Chordata; class Mammalia; order Artiodactyla; family Balaenopteridae; genus Balaenoptera; species Balaenoptera musculus. The sequence continues at coordinate 8,982,971 of NC_045793.1, forward strand.
GGGGATCTTGAGAGAAATTTTGTAATTTTAAATAGTTACGAAGGTTCATTTTAATTGATAGGAATGTCTTTAATAACGTAAATTGCAAAATTTAATTATATATATGTGTGTGTATATACACACACATATATATAATTAAAGAAGTAAAAAAGAGAGTAAAGTAAATTGAAATGAACCACTTGGCAAACACAGTATATGTGATGGTTAATTTTATGTATCAATGTGACTAGGCAGTGGGGTGCCCAGATAGAAGGTTAAATATTCTTTCTCGTGTGTCTGTGAGGGTGTTTCTGGATGAGGTGACATCTGAATCAGCAGGCTGAGTAAAGCCAATTGTCTTCCCCAGTGTGAGTGGGCTTCATCCAATCTGCTGAGGGCTTGAAAATAACAAAAATGTGGAGAAAGAAGGATTCACTCTCTCTTCCTGACTGAGTTGGGACACTGGTCTTCTCCCGCCCTCAGACTGGGGTTACTCCATCGGTGCTCCTGGTTCTCACACCTTTGGACTCAGACTGGACAACACCAGCAGCTTCCCTGAGTTTCCAGATTACAGACAGCAGATCATGGAACCTTTCTGCCTCCATAGTTGCAAGAGACAATTTCTTATAAGAAATATTTCTCTCTCTTGATAGATTGGTATATAGACAGACAGACAGACAGACTAGAATCCTATTAGTTCTGTTCCTCTGATGAACCCTAACACAGCATGTATATAACCAACAGATTTTCAATGTAGTTAATGATTTCAGGTGAGTTCAGGTATCTAATGGGTTACAATTAGATATACAGTAAATCTTAGAATAATTTTTAGGAAATATTTTATTTAACTTAAAAGGTTAAAGTATACCATAGCCAACTATTTAAAATCTTAGAATTATTTTATTATGCCCTATTAATTAGCTATCACATTGTATTTCTATTCATTTGTTTAAATATGAGTTTCACCTAAAAGACTAAGGCCAGTCAGGACAAGGGCCTGGCCAGGACTAACTCAGGATCTTATATCAAATGAAAACTGGAAAGGATTCTATATGAATCAAGATTTATGCATAATATTGATTATTACATATCATAATGCTTTGTTTTTAGAAATTTTTATAATTCCATTTTATTTGCATCATATACTTTAACTCTCCTAATTTCAGTGTGATATTTTATTACCCGTATTTTACAGCAGTGAAAGCTGAAACTCAGATAGGTTAAAAACTGTTGATATACACATAAAAATCTGTACCAAAAATAATACAGATCGATAGCATTGAAAGACATAGTTCAGGAAGTCACTATGGTAATATATATTTAGCCACTGGAAGAAGAAAAATGAACAGCATATGCAATATATGCATATAAAAACATGCAATACTATGGTTTATTTTTTAATTAATTAATGAATTTTAAAAAATCCCATCAGGCAATGAAAGAAGATTAAATAATTTATTTATATTAGAAATTAAAATATTACTTTATAACATTTACTGAGTATCCAGCAATATTGGGTAATTATTAAAAAGAAAATGCAATATATCTAATGGAATTAATATTAATTCAATATTTTATATTTATAGTTTTCAAAATAATTGGCTGATAATATTGAGTTAATATAAGGTAAACTAAAATTTTAACTTCAATTGGGGTTGGGGAAATTATTTTAGAACGTTTATGCCATAAATTCTAACAACTAGTACATTACAGGAGCAAATATCTACAATGTGTGTGCCTGCAAGAAGTGGTGAAGGTGGTGAGTAAAGGGGCTATAACGTGGACTCAGATAATTTCCTGGTGTCTGATGAAAAAATGTACTAAATTATAGTTGGGATACACTCCAAAGTATATTCAATGGAAAAAGTAATTTCCAAGAAAAGTAAAAGTTCATGATGTCAAATGCTTTTTGAATAGTCTGAAAAGGGTCTGATCAGAAGTTTATGAAAATCTCCAGGATTTTCAACTTATAGAAACACAAATGGAAGGACTTAAACTCTAAATTGGGGAACAATTTAAAAAATACTATTGTTTCTTTGAGGAAATGAACAAAAGTGACATGGGCTGGCCAGTTGCAAGATGGTTTCTATGTTCCTGATAACCCTTGTCAGTCAGTGCCACCTGCCTCCCAGCCGGAAGGAGGTCAACAGTCTCAGGTCAACATCTGCACGATGCCCATCGCACAGCTTGGCATCTCAGGTTCTGATAGCCTCCCCTCCAACAACCATTTCTTCTAATCTATCCCTGACACCCATTCACACTGAACAACCTGAATTTTCTTTTTAATTGAAGTATGGTTGATATACAATATTGTGTTAGTTTCAGGTGTATGGCATAGTGATTCAGCATTTTTGCAGACTGTATTCCATTATAGGTTATTTTAAGATAATGGATATAATTTCCTGTGCTGTGTAGTATATCCTTGTTGCTTATCTATTTTATATATAGTATTTTGTGTCTGTTAATCCCATACCCCTAATTTGTCTTCCCCCTTCCCTCTCTCCCTTGGTAACTGCAAGTTTGTTTTCCATATCTCTGAGGCTGTTTCTGTTTTGCATATACATTCGTGTTATTTTTTAGAGTCCACATATAAGTGATATCATATAGTATTTGTCTTATTCTGTCTGACTTACTTCACAAGCATAATATTCTCTAGGTCCATCCATGTTGCTGTAAATGGCAGGATTTCATTCTTTTTATGGCTGAGTAGTATTCCATTGTGTATATATACCACATCTTTTTAATCCAATAATCTGTTGATGGGCACTTACATTGCTTCCATATCTTGGCAACTGTAAGTATGCTGCTATGAATATTGCATGTATCTTTTGGAATCATTATTTTCATCTTCTTTGGATATATATACCCAGGAGTGGGATTACTGAATCATATGGTAGTTCTATTTTTAGTTTTTTAAGGAACCTCCATACTGTTTTCATAGTGGCTACACAAATTTACATTCCCACCAACAGTATAGGAGGGCTCCTTTTCTCCACATCCTTTCCAACGTTTGTTATTTGTAGACATTTTAATGATAGCCATTCTAAAAGGTATGAGTTTACACTTCATTGTGGTTTTGATTTGCATTCTCTAATAATTAGTGATGTGGAGCATATTTTCATCTCCCTGTTAGCCATCTGTATGTCTTCTTTGGTAAAATTTCTATTCAGGTCTTCTGTATACTTTTTTTTTTGTCTTTCCTTTTGTTAATGTGATGTATCACATTGATTGATTTGCATACATAATCATCCTTGTGATGCTGGAATAAATCCAAATTAATCATGATGTATGATCCTATTACAGTAAGACCCCTACATATGAATGAGTTCTGTTCTGAGAGTATGTTCGTTAAGTCCAATTTGTTCGTAAGTCCAACAAAGTTAGCCTAGGTACCTAACTAACACGATCGGCTATATAGTACTGTACTGTAATAGGTTTATAATACTTTTCAAGCAAATAAGTCATAAGAAAACAAACAAAAAACAAAGAAAACACTTTTAATATTACAGTACAGTACCTTGAAAAGTACAGTAGTACAGTACAACAGCTGGCATACAGGGGCTGGCATCGAGTGAACAGGCAAGAAGAGTTACTGACTGGAGGAGGGAGAGGAGGTGGGAGATGGTAGAGCTGAAGGATCGTCAGCAATAAGAGATGGAGGGCAAACTGCAGTTTCACTCATGCCTGACGTTGATGGCACAGGTTCTGGTTCCTTGCTGGATTCAGTTCTATCTACCCTCTTGAAAATCGATCCAGTGATGTCTGGGTGGTAGCACGTCCAAACCTTTGAAAGTTTGCAACTTGATGGTTCATATGTAGGGGACTTATTGTAATGTATTGTTGGATTCAGTTTGCTAATATTTTGTTGAGGATTTTTGCATCTCTGTTCATAAAAGATATTGGCCTGTAATTTTGTTTTTTTGTATTTTCTTTGTCTGGTTTTGGTATCAGGGTAATGGTAGGCTTATAAATGAAAGTGGGAGTTTTCCCTCCTCTTCAGATTTTTGGAATAGTTTGAGAAGGACAGGTATAAGTTCTTCTTCATATGTTTGGTAGAATTTCCCGGGGAAGCTGTCTGGTCCTGAAATTTTGTTTGTTGAGAGATTTTGTTTTGTTTTGTTTTCTCCCACAGATTCAATTTCACATCTAGTGATCAGACAGTTCAAATGGTTTGTTTCTTCTTGACTCAGTCTTGGCAGGCTGTATGCTTCTACAAATTTATCCATTTCTTCAAGGTTGTCCAACTTGTTAGCATGTAACTGTTCATAGTATTCTCTTGTGGTTTTTTGTATCTCTGTGGTTTCAGCTGTTATTTCTCCACATTCATTCTTATTTTGTTTATTTGGGTTCTCTCTCTTTTCTTCTTGATAAGCCTGGCTAAAGGTTTATCAATTTTGTTTAACTTTTCAGAAAACCAGCTCTTGGTTTCATTGATTTTTTTCTGTTTTTTATCTATATTTCCTCCCTGATCTTTATTATTACCACCTTCTGCTACCTTTGGGCTCTGTCTGTTCTTCCTTTTATAATTCTTTTAGGTGGTAGGCTAGGCTGTTTATTTGAGATTTTTCTTGTTTGTTGAAGACCAGTATCACTATGAACTTCAATCTTAGAACTGCTTTTGCTGCATCCCATAGATTTTGGAATGTTGTGTTTTCATTTTCATTTGTCTTAAGGTATTTTCTGATTTTCTCTTTGATTTCATTGTTGACCCATTGGTTTTTTAGTAGCATATTATTTAGTCTCCATGTGTTTGCTCTTTTCCCATTTTTCTTCCTGTAGTTGATTTCTAGTTTCACACTCTTGTGGTTGGAAAAGATGCTTGATATAAATTCTGTCCTCTTAAATTTGTTGAGACTTGTTTTGTGACCTAGTATGTGATACATCCTACAGAACATTCCATGCACACTTGAAAAGCATGTGTATTCTGCTTTATTTGGATGTAGTGTCCTATAGATATCAAGTAAGTCCAACTGGTATACTGTGTCATTTAGGACCTCTGTTACCTTTTTGATTTTCTGTCCATTGATGTCAGTGGGGTATTAAAGTTTCCTACTATTACTGTATTATTGTCAATTTCTCCCTTTATGCCTGTTAGTACTTGCTTTATATATTTAGGTGCTCCTGTATTGGGTGTGTGTATGTTAATGAGTGTCATATCCTCTTCTTGTTATCAATCACTTTATCACTAAAAAATGCCCTTCTTTGTGTTTCATTATATCCTTTGTTTCAAAGTCTGTTTTGTCTGATATGAGTATCACTATCCCTGCTTTTTTTGTTTCCATTTGCATGAGGTATCTTTTTCTATCCCCTCTCTTTCCATCTGTGTATGTCTTTCACCCTGAAGTAAATTTCTTGTAGGCAGCATATTGGAGGGTCTTGTTTTTTGTACAATCAGTCACCCTAAGACTTTTGATTGGAGCATTTAGTCCATTGATATTTCAAGTAATTATTGATATGTATGTACTTCTTGCCATTTTATTCCTTGTTTCCCAGTTGTTTTATAGTTCTTTGTTCATTTCTTCTTCTTTCTATTTTTTCCTCTTGTTTGATGATTTTCTTTTGTAGTATGCTTGAGTTCCTTTCTTTGTTGTTTTTGTGTATCTATTGTAGGTTTTGAATTTGTGGTTACCATGGGGTTAATATATACTTATATGACCCAAGATTGTATCTATTTGCTTTACACTGATAGTCATTTAAGTTCAAATACATTCTAAAAGATCGACATTTTTTACTCCCCTCCCCCACATCTTGTTTTTGATATCATATTTTACATCTTCATGCTTACCCCTTTATTGTAGTTATAGTTGCTTTTAAGACTTTTTTTGTTTTTTAATCTGCATACTGGTTTATTTAAGTGATCTTCAATCCTTTTATATATTTGCCTTTCCTATTGGGATTATCCCTTTCCTATAGATCCTTATTTTCTATTTAGAGAAGACCCTTCAACATTTCTCTTATGGTATGTTTAGCATTGCTGAGTTCTCTTAGTTTTTGCTTACTTGGGGAATTCTGTCTCTCTCCTATTCTAAATGATAATCTTGATGGGTAGAATATCCTAGATTGCAGGTTTTTCCCTTTGAAGACTTTGAATATATCATGCCACTCCTTTCTGGCCTGTAAAGTTTTTGCAGAGAAATCAGCTGATAGCCTTATGGGGGTTCCCTTGTAACTGACTCTTTTTCTCTCACTGCCTTTAGAATGCTCCCTTCATCTTTAACTTTTGCTGTTTTAATTATAATATGCCTTGCTATGGGTCTGTTTGGGTTCATCTTATTTGAGACCCTCCGTACTTCCTGTACATTGATATCTGTTTCCTTCTTTACATCTGGGAAGTTTTCAGCCATAATTTCTTCAAATACATTTTAGATCCCCTTATCTCCCTCTTCTCCTTCTGGAACCCCTATAATGTGGATGTTGGCACATTTTATATTATCCCATAGATCTTGTATGTTGCTTTCATTTTTTTACTTGTCTTTCTGTCTGCTCTTCTGATTGGGTGATTTCCATTATTCTATCTTCCAGATCACTTGTGTGGTTTTCTGTGTCATTTAGTCTGCTATTCATTGTTTCTAGAATGCTTTTTATCTCAGAAATTGAATTATCTATCTTTGATTGGGTCTTCTTTATAGTTTCTAGTTCCTTGTTAAAATGATCTGTGCTTAGATTGATTCTCTTTATTCAGTTAGCATTTTTATTACCAACTTTTTGAACTTATTGTCTGTTAGACTGATTAGCTTTGTTTCATTATTTTTTCATAGGTTTTCTCTTGCTCTTTCAATTGAGAGTAGTTCCCCTGCATTTTCATTTTACTTAACTCTCTTGATCTCTATAAATTTAGATGAAAGTTATTTATGGTGGTCTTGAGTGGGTGTTTTCATGTGGGAGCATTCCTGTGTAGACTGTGTGTGTCCAATGTCTTTGATGCAAGGGCTGGATTTGATGTGGATGCCAGCCACGTCTTTCCTCAGGGTGTGCTGGCCACTATCATCTGGATAGGGGGTGTGGTTTGTGTTAGAGGATCACACTGTGCTGAGTGTGATGCGGGATTTCCTCTCTGCTCAGTGGCAGTTGCTGCCCTTTCAGGGGCAGGGTCTGTTCTGAAGTTGCTGGAGTGGATGCCCTGAGGGTCAGGCTTGAGCTAGCTCTGTTCCCTTCTTGTATATTCTTCCTTCTCCCTGCATTGGAGATTTTGCCCCAAAGGAGGAGAGTGCTGTAGTAAATGGGGCTCATGGGTTTACAGAAGTTGGATGTGCTGCCTGTGTGATTACCTGTGGCTCCACTCAGATGCAGCAACAAGGTCGTGTCTTTTCTCCTGTTGTGGTCATTCCATATCTAGTGCAAGGTTACGGTGTGGAGTGGGCGGGGCCAGAGCATTCCTTTGGCAGGCATTAGGGGTCATGGCATTGTGGTTGCGGGAATTGAAGTGGCTGTTTCTGTGACACTGAGTAAGCTCCAACAATGGCAACTGCCACCCGACCTGGACCACATCCCAGACCCCTGGGCCATCTCTGTGTCCCTAGATTGAGTCTTTTTCCAGGAACTGACTGCCCTAGATCCGGTGCCAATCTGTGGCGTGGAGTGAGTGGGGCAGGGTTTTCACTCAGCTTTGATTCAGGAGCTTGGTGAGGCAGTAGCCACTAGGGCAGACCTCTCTCCATCCTGTCTGGTGGCAAGCCCAAGCCAGTACCTGTGCATGAGTGGAGTCTAGGATTCTCCAGCCTTTCTATCTGTCCCAGTAGTTCTCCAAGTAGACAAGTGGGCTTGTCTCCTTTCCATAGAATTCCAGGACTGGGATGTCCAGTCTGTGGCTCAAGCTGCTCACTCCCCAGGGTGAGTGTCCACCTGTGCAATCTCCCTTTTTCTTAGTCCCCTCCTAGGGACACAGGTCCAGACCTGATGCTTTTCTTCCTGTCCTACCTGATTATGTGGGAATCTTTATTGCAGCCTTGGTTGTATACAGGCTCTTCTGCCAGTTTCCAGTTAGTTTTCTGTGAGAATTACTCCACATATAGATACATTTTGATGTGTTTTGTGAGGGGAGGGAGGTGAGCTCCACATCCTCCTACTCCAGCATCTTGAGCCTCAACCTGACCTTTCTTCATAACCTGAAACTATAGCACATCTGACATCTTGATTTCAAACATCGCATTCTCCATAATGCATCTCTCCCTCCAGACCACTTATTCTAGTACTCCTGTTACCAAATTATTGTAGCCCATGATAGATTTTTCTTTGAATCTATCCCCTTTCCCCCATTTATCAGCTTTCTCCTATATTCATTGCCCACCTCATTCAGCTTATATTTCATTGTTTATCAAGTTATTAACTACTTCACATGGACTCTCCCTTCTCCACTCTTTCATCCTTCATACCCATAAATAGAAACACAGTTTGTTGAAACCAATGATCCACTCTTTCTTGGTGAATTTTTATTTGTGAAAAATCACGAAATGGAACAACTAGTTCCACTTTAAGTTTATGATCACAAACTTTAGTCACTCAACACTGCTGGATAATGTCATTATTTCTCACTTTCTGAAATGACTATGTCATATATTTTTCTCTCTCCTTAAATCACATTCCCTTTTTTTTTCTCCCTCACTGCTGGTCGTACCCTCTCAGTATCTTTTCCCGTTTCCTAATCCTTCACCCAGACATCCATTGGTTCCTAGAATCTGAGAGATGGTCTCATTTTAGAGAGCATCTAAATGATGTTTCATTATGATGTCATCTCTTCAGAGAGGCTCTCCTTTACCTGCAATCACATCCTCTTTACTTTTATTTTATTTCACATACCACAATCTCAAAGTAAACTTGGAGTTTCAGTACTTTACCTTTTTGTTTCTTCCAGAAGGATTCTTTGTAGTTTTTCTAGCCCTGGTAAATAATAACTTCTCACTACATAAACATCAAAATAACCAATGAATTTATTGGAATTATTGGCATACAAATCTGGAAGAGACTAAAGAGGGCACTTCATATAACTCTTTGAGTTAACAAATGAAGATATGGACTCTCAGAAAGGTCCATTGACAGTTTCACAGGCCACAGCACTAGAGTTGGGACAAGAACTCATCTGGTTTTCTACAGTGATCAATCCTCTGATTAAAATATAATAACTCCTGTGTTATCTGGAGCCCTCAGTTCTATCAGAGTTAGCCTCTGCCTATGAATTTGCCAAATCAGATGTTAAATTCTCAGTGTAGGTGCTTTGAACTTTTAGTTAGAAAGGGAACAAAACAAAACTTCCTATTTGTGGCAATGGTGATATTATCATTTTAATTTTTTTCTAAATACATATTTTCTTCTCCCTGTTTCAGAGACCCAGGCTCTGGATTAATGAGAAAATTGAAGTAGCTGTTCTTAAGTATATGGACAGCATTTGGGTAGGGGTGGCAGAGTAGTACTGCTATTTCTTTTCTTCCTAGCTTTCTATATGCATTCAGAAACTTAAACTCCAGAATGTTGTTTTGGATGGTATATTAGTTTTCTACTGCTTTCATACAAAATTACCACAAACTCTGTGCCTTAAAACAGCATAAATTTTATTATCTTAGACTTCTTTAGGTCAGAAGTCTGGTGTGAGTCTCACTGAGCTAAAATCAAGGTGTCAGCAGAGCTGCTTTCTTTTCTGGAGGCTCTAGGGAAGAAGCCTCTTCCAGCTTCTGGAGGTGGCCCACATTCCTTGGCTCTTGGCCACCTTCTTCTTCCATCTTCAAAGCAGCAACAGCAGACAGAATCCTCAAGATTTTTATTACTCTTGCCTCTTCTTCCTTTGTCCCGTCATTCTTGGACCACAGCTTCGAAAAGGTCTTCCCTTTAAAGAACTCATGGGAATTTTGAGCACACCTGGCTAAATCAGACAACCTCCTCATCTCAAGGTCTGTATCCTTGATCACATCTGCAAAGTCCCATTTGCCATGTAAGGTAACACATTCAAAGGTTCCAGGGATTAGCATCTTTGGGGATGGGGGTATTACTCTACCACAGAAGGAGTTGAAAGGTAGGATGGAAACTAGTATATTCTCTACATGTAAACCTTTATAATCAGATTTGTGGTCAGAATAGTATATTCTGGACAAAGTATTTTTAATTTTTTATAGGTATGGAGGCAATGAGCAAAAGGAAAAGATCTCACCTCAGTTACTCAGGGTTGCACTAAATGCTTATCTTTGATATTAGAATTTGAAATAAGAGCTATACCCATAAGTCTACCCTACCCATATGCCTAACTTGGGTTTCCTTCAACCTTTAAGTGCACCTAACACACTGAAAGTGGTAATCAACTCACCTTCTCAACACCAAGTCTGTGTATTCCTCCACACATTTGGGGTTGAAGAGAAAAAAAAAAAAGAAATCAAGTACATTTTTTCAATGGAGGAAGGAGAACATTATCTTAAAATTTAAGAAGAGTGTATATCCACAAATCATTGAATGTAGGAGTGAGAAGTAATTGTTATAAAGTGCTTGTTTCTCTCAGTAGGATGAAAGAAGATATGGTCTCAGTGGAGGAGTAAAATGACATAAGAGATTGGATTGAGATGAAAAGATAAAAGAATATGATTCTAAGACAAATTTGTGTGTGTGTGTGTGTGTGTGATCTATCTTGATCATTTCACACAACTAGTAAATGGCAGAACTGGGAAAAAGAGGAAGAAGGCATACAATGTTGTACATATTACAAATTTCCTATTTTAAAGAATATAAATATTTTAAGAAAAGTCATTGACCATCCACCTAGCATGATACCTGACTTATCATAAGTGCTCAGTAAATGTCTGTTTCATGATTAAAATAATTACAATGACCAATGACAGAGTAAGCAGGAAACTGTTTGAAACATGTATTAAAACTACAGTGCTAAACAGTATGGGCATTGCTGAGGCACTGAAGGCATCATATTTAATTACCCTTTTATGTTGAAAAATACTTATTTTCCAAGTGATGAGGTGAATGACCTTCAATTCCTACTTCATTATGTCTTGAAGTTGACCCAGGGTAGGCTTTCTGACCTTCCAGGCGAGTATCTTCAGAAAAGTCCTCATTAAGGGAATCATTACCCTGAGAAAAGGAGTCCCCTTTCAGATGTAGCTATCAGCACGAATATGGAAATTCTACTAAATGTGGAGAGCTGCCTTATGAAAAGCTTTTAGATTCCCATCTGGAGTAGGGGCATAAAAGACTTCTCCTCCACTCCATGTAAGCACTGATATTAGGATTAATTTGACCTATCATTGATCCAGGTATTCATGACATTCTGATTAGCTTGTGAAAGGAAGTTGGGAAAAGTTTGATAGGTTTGCAAAACAGTATTGATGCTGATTACAGACTGTTAGAGAGTTTGTTCTATTAGTCCTAACTGCTAGAGACTCTTACACAGTTTTATCTGCTGAGCACTGTGATGAACACAGGAAGTAGGAGAGTCAAACTGTTCCATCCTGAATGCTCAAGAGGTCATCCTGAGATGTAAGGGGTATCGTTACCACACACTCCCTCCTGAATTCTTGCGTACAAATGCTGTGGGTGAACTCAGGGCCAGTTCCAGGCACATGTGTGATTTCTTTCTCTGTGTCCCTCCTCCTCCTCCTCCTCATTTTTCACCCGTTGGTGGTTTCATGGTGGGGGGAGAGGCATATTCTGTGTGTAGAAAAGGAGGCAGATTGATATACGTGTGAAAATGTGCATAAGAAATGTACAGTTTAAAACAAAAACTGAGTAATAGCCTCTCATAGAGGATCCACGGTTCATGATCAAATGAATATTTAAGCCAAAGTCCTGAGTGTGGATGAAGGACTTCAGGCCAGAGTAGTCAGGAAGGGTTTAAAAGGAGAAGAATTTGAAGGATGAGTGAGATTTGGTGGAAAAACAGCAGAAGGGCCACATATTTCCATTAGGTGGATCTGACTTGACAAAATCTTTGATCTTGGAAGGTTTAATCTTGAGTATTTTAAGGCCAGTAAATCCTGGAATTAATATTTAACTTTCCTGTACACAGCTAACAAGGTTTAGCATTTAAACTGCTGATCCCTCAGTGAGCTATCCAGCAATATGTCCTCTTTCAGCTGCATAGGGTTTATGTATGTCTTTATCTATCTTCTCTATTGAGGGAATTTTACTCCATTAAATGATCTCTGAGATGTTTCCTCATTGTAATGGAATCGGCAATGCTTTTGATATGAGTAATATTTCAACTTCATTTCAGAGAACCTTTACAGTTTTCATTATTATTGCTTCTTACAGTGTGATGTATGGTAAATTTATACTCATTAGGATGTCCTCAATATTACAAAGGAGTAGTCCAAAGAGTTACAGTATACATGGTATTTGTCTTTCAAAATTTCTGTCATGTATCAAAATTCTTTTTATTTTCTTGATGGTGAACGACTGGTGTAAGCAATCCAGAGGTTCTTTATTTTGTCCAAAAGGTGCTGAGAGTCTAAAAATCTGAAAAGCGCCATAAAATCAGCATCTCTATCATTTATGCGGACTTTTGGTTCTCACTGTATTTCACAGGGCTACTTCATAAGTCATGGTTCCTTTTTCATAGAACAAAAGGAGCAAAAGACACAAAATACAGTTGGGCCTTGTCTGGCTAGTAATTTCAGGCTTCTCAAGATTCACAGTGGAGAAGTATTGAAAAAGCATGAGTGGAGTGATGTGATCAGAGTTGTGCTTTATTATGACTAATAAGATCATGCCAGACTCAGACTGGCTTGAGAAAAAAAAATGTATGTCTGGATCAGAAATAGCATTTTGGAAGCTAATTCACTCATTTCATTGAGCGGTAATAAGCATTTGGGTGGCCTTGGGGAAAGACAGTCAGGCCTTGGGGAAAGAAATTCCTACTGGAATTTGGGAAGGAGGTGACAAGTAACTAGATGTTGGGAAGAAAATAAAAGTTGAAAAACTCTAAGGCAGAATGACTGTAATATGATGTTACCATCAATCCGATTAAGGAGGTTAGCAGGATGAATTGCAGTTTGTTGGGCTTGCTGTGCCAATAGGGCATTTTTGAGGACACAGTTCAGAGGTCAGCGTAGAGAGGACTGACCCCTGTTTGAGGCGTAGTTAGTTCTCTGTGCCTGCTAGCGATGTCTTGAGTTATAGAGTGTTTTACACAATTCTATATTATTTACTGGTTTTTGTATCTAGAACACATTTTTTTCCATCTGTACTCACCCCCCAATCCCATGACAGTATTAAGTAATGGAGCCCATGAAAGATGGCAATTGCCAGGGTTTATGGAGATGCAAACTCCCCCAGCTCCCACTGCAGTCAGCACCTGACTGTTTAGAGACCCCTTGCTTCCCAGGATGACTCCCAACCTCCATGTCCTTGCAGTCATTTGTATTATCTCTGAATGGAAGTTGGAAGAAAGTACTATTGGAGGGCTGGAGACGTTAGTCTGGTTACTTTGAAAAGTCGGCATCCACCTGGTGAATGCCCGTCTGGTTTTATAGCTGGTACAGGCCAAGTGTTTCTGAACTAGGGGACAGGAAAAGAAATACAAACTGTTTCTCTTCTACTTTCAGGTGCCCACACCAGGCCTGTTTCTGGCAGAAACATCATGGGTGACCCCATTTGTTTTTATTAATCTAATATCATCTGCCTTACAGGGAATGAAATTCCCTCCACACAACAGATCAAAGTCAGTTCTACTTGTCTCATTATGGTCTTCAACTTCTTTTCTCTAGGTTCCTCCTAGATATTTTATTGGGAAATTGGGACAGCCTGTGTCAGGAACTGTTAAAATAGCATCTGGTTAAGACAGGAGATACCATATGTATAAAAGTAGTATACGCACAGCTTAAGTAAATGTCCAAGTATACCTTAGGCTTACTAAACCATGTGACTGACTCATTCGCTAAAATAAAATCTGAATTTTTCAAATCAATGCTAGTTATCAAGGAGGTTATAATAAATATTATCATGTGGCACCTAAGGATAAAAATCTAATGCTAACTGTATTTGAAAGTTCTCTCTTTGGAACCTCAAAATAGTATTAAGTTATTGGCTATCCAGTTTCTAAAAAGTCTTTAAAAATTGTTCCTGGAGAAAACTAATGAATATACTCTCCTCAGTTGCTCTACTATAAATTTTAAATTCTCTTAGATGCATTCACAATTCATTCACTCAGTCATTCATTAAACATGTATTAAGCACTGCGTGAACTTATCCTCAAATTATAAGAAAAGCAAAAATACAAATAAATGACATTAAAACTATATGGTAAGTACAGTAAGAACAGGAGGTGATATCTCTGCTCTCAGAAGATGAGTCAAAGAAGAACAGAAGCATGACACATGTACCAAAGGGCTGTAGCAGGCTGGCAAGAAGCAGCATAGTGTACGTACAAAATTCCAAATAGTTGGGGGTTGGCACGTTTTAAAGCATCAAGCAGGGTATGACACTGTTAGCTTTGTAGTTTAAGTAGATTAGAATGTAAGTTGTCTGGAAGAAAAAAATGGAAACTGAATAAAACCTGGAAGTTTTTTTTTAATTTAATTTTTATTTTATATTAGACTATCGTTGATTTACAATGTTGTGTTAGTTTCAGGTGTACAGCAAAGTGATTCAGTTATATGTATATTCATTCTTTTTCAGATTGCTTTCCCATATAGGTTATTACAGATTATTGAGTAGAGTTCCCTGTGTTATACAGTAGGTCCTTGTTGATTATCTATTTTATATATAGTAGTGTGTATATGTTAATCCGAAACTCCTAATTTATCCCTTCCCCTCAACTTTACCCTTTGGTAACCATAAGTTTGTGTTCTATGTCTGTGAGTCTGTTTCTGTTTTGTAAATAAGTTCACTTGTATCATTTTTTTAGATTCCACATATAAGTGATATATGATATTTTTCTTTCTCTGGCTTACTTCACTTAGTATGCTAATCTCTGGGTTCATCCATGTTGCTGCAAATGGCATTATTTCATTCATTTTATGGTTGAGTAATATTCCATTGTATATACATACCATATCTTCTTTATCCATTCCTCTGTTGATGGACATTTAGGTTGCTTCCATGTCTTGGCTACTGTAAATAGTGCTGCAATGAACATTGGGGTGCATGTATCTTTTCAAACTATGGTTTTCTCTGGATATATGCCCAGGTGTGGGATTGCTGGATCATATGATAGTTATATTTTTAGTTTTTTAAGGAACCTCCATAGTATTCTCCATAATGGTTGTACCAATTTACATTCCCACCAACAGTGTAGGAGGGTTCCCTTTTCTCCACACCCTCTCCTGCATTTATTGTTTGTAGACTTTTTGATGATGGCCATTCTGACTGGTGAGAGGGGATACCTCATTGTTGTTTTGATTTGCATTTCTCTAATAATTAGTGATGTTGTGCATCTTTTCACGTGCCCATTGGCCATCTGTATGTCTTCTTTGGAGAAATGTCTATTTAGATCTCCTGCCCATTTTTCGATTGGGTTGCTTGTTTTTTGATACTGAGCTGCATGAGCTGTTTGTATATTTTGGAGATTAATCCATTGTCAGTCGTTTTGTTTGCAAATATTTTCTCCCATTCTGTGGGTTGTCTTTTCGTTTTGTTTGTGGTTTCCTTTGCTGTGCAAAAGCTTTTAATTTTAATTAGGTCCCATTTGTTTATTTTTGTTTTTATTTTCATTACTCTAGGAGGTGGATCCAAAAAGATACTGCTGTGATTTACATCAAAGAGTGTTCTATGTTTTCCTCTAAGAGTCTTATAGTATCTGGTCTTACATTTAGGTCTTTAATCCATTTTGATTTTATTTTTGTGTATGGTGTTAGAGAATGTTCTAATTTGATTCTTTTACATGTAGCTATCCAGTTTTCCCAGCACCACTTGTTGAAGACACTGTCTTTTCTTCATTGTATATTTTCACCTCCTTTGTCATACATTAACTGACCATAGGTGTGTGGGTTTATTCCTGGGCTTTCTTTCCTGTTCCTTTGATCTATATTTCTCTTTTTGTGCCACTACCATACTGTTTTGATAACTGTAGCTTTGTAGTACAGTCTGATGTCAGGGAGCCTGATTCCTCCAGCTCCATTTTTCTTTATCAGAATTGCTCTGACTATTCAGGGTCTTCTGTCTTTCCATACAAATTTAAAATTTTTTTGCCCTAGTTCTATGAAAAATGCCATTGGTAATTTAATAGGGATTGCATTGAATCTGTAGATTGCCTTGGGTAGTATAGTCATTTTGACAATACTGATTCTTCCAATCCAAGAACACAGTATATCTTTCCATCTGTTAGTGTCATCTTCAGTTTCTTTCACAGTGTCTTATATTTTTCGGAGTACAGGTCTTTTCCCTCCTTAGGTAGGTTTATTCTTGGGTATTTTATTGTTTTTCATGCATTGGTAAACAGGATTGTTTCCTTAATGTCTCTTTCTGCTCTTTTGTTGTTAATGTATAGAAATACAAAAAACTTCTGTGTATTAATTTTGTATCCTTTAACTTTACCAAATTCATTGATGAGCTCTAGTAGTTTTCTGGTAGCGACTTTAGGATTTTCTATGTATAGTATTATGTCACCTGCAAACGGTAACAGTTTTAATTCTTTTCCAGTTTGGATTCCTTTTATTTTTTTTTTCTTCTATTATTGTCATGGTTAGGACTTCCAAAACCATGTTGAATAAATGTGGCAAGGGTGGACATCCTTGTCTCGTTCCTGATCTTAGAGGAAATGCTTTCAGTTTTCACCATTGAGTATGATGTTAGCTGTGGGTCTGTCATATATGGCGTTTATTACATTGAAGTAGGTTCCCTCTATGCCCACTTTCTAGAGAGTTTTTTAATCATAAATGGGTGTTGAATTTTGTTGAAAGCTTTTTCTGCATCTATTGAGATGATCATATGGTTTTTATTCTTCAATTTTTTAATGTGGTATATCACACTGATTGATTTGCAGATATTGAAAACTCCTTGCATCCCTGGGATAAATCCCATTTGACCATGGTGTATGATTCTTTTAATGTATTGTTGGATTCAGTTTTCTAGGTTTTTGTTGGGGACTTTTGCATCTGTGTTTATCAGTGATATTGGCCTGTAATTTTCTTTTTTGTGTGGTTATCTGCATTTGGTTTTGGTATCAAGGTGATGATAGCCTTAGAGAATGAGTTTGGGAGTGTTCCTTCCTCTGCAGTTTTTTTTGGAAGAGTTTCAGAAGGATAGGTGTTAACTTTTTTCTGAATGTTTGATAGAATTTGCCTGTGAAGCCATCTGGTCCTGGACTTTTGTTTGTTGGAAGTTTTTAAATCACAATTTCAATTTCGATACTTGTGATTGATCTGTTCATATTTTCTATTTCTTCCTGGTTCATCCTTGGAATATTGTATCCTTCTAAGAATTTGATCATTTCTTCTAGTTTGTCCAATTTATTGGCATATAGTTGCTTGTAGTAGTCTCTTACGATCCTTTGTATTTCTGTGGTTTCAGCTGTAACATCTCCTTTTTCATTTCTAATTTTATTGACTTGAGCCCTCTCCCTTTTTGTTTTGATGAGTCTGGCTAAAGGTTTATCAATTTTATCCTTTCAAAGATCCAGCTTTTAGTTTCATTGGTCTTTTCTATTGTTTTCTTCACCTCTATTTCATTAATTTCTGCTCTGATCTTTATGATTTCTTTCCTTCCACTAACTTTGGGTCTTGTTTGTTCTTCTTTCACTAGTTGCTTTAGGTGTAAAGTTAGGTTTTTTTATTTGAGATTTTTCTTGTTTCCTGAGGTACAATTGTATTGCTATAAATCTCCCTCTTAGAACTTCTTTTGCTGCTTCCCATAGCTTTTGGATTGTTGTGTTTTCATTTTCATTTGTCTCTAGGCAATTTTTTATTTCCTCTTTGATTTCTTTAGTAATTCACTGGTTGTTTAGTAACATTGTTTAGGCTCCACATGATTGTGGTTTTTTTTACAGTTTTTTTTCTTGTAGTTGATTTCTAATCTCATAGTGTTGTGGCCGGAGAAGATGGTTGATATGATTTCCGTCTTCTTAATTTTACTTAGCCTTGCTTTGTAGCCCAGCATGTGATCTGTCCTGGAGGCTGTTCCATGTACACTTGAGAAGAATGCATACTCTGCTGCTTTTGGATGGAATGTTATATCACTGTCAATTCAGTCCATCTGGTCTAATGTGTCATTTAAGGCTCTGTTTCCTTATTGATTTCCTGTCTGGATGAGGTGTACATTGATGAAAGTTGGGTGTTAAAGTCCCCCACTATTATTGTGTTACTGTCGATTTCTCCTTTAATGATTGTTAGGAGCACCTCGATATATAAGGCAAATGCTGTGTTGGATGTATATTTATTTACAACTGTTGTATCTTCTTCTTGGATTGATCCCTTGATCATTATGTAGTGTTCTTGTTTGTCTCTTGTAACAGTCTTTATTTTAACAACTATTTTGTCTGATACGACTATTGCTACTCCAGCTTTCTTTTGATTGCCATTGCATGGAATACCTTTTTCCATCCCCTCAATTTCAGTCTGTATGTGTCCCTAGATCTGAAGTGGGTCTCCTGTAGACAGCATATATATGGGTCTTTTCTTTTTATCCATTCAGCCAGTCTATGTCTTTTGGTTGGAGCATTTAATCCATTTACATTCAAGGTAATTATTGATATGTATGTTCTTATTTCCATCTTGTTAATTGTTTTGGGTTTGTTTTTTAGGTCTTTTTTCTTCCCTTCCTCTTTTGCTCTCTTCTCTTGTGATTTGATGACTATCTTTAGTGTTGTGTTTGGATTGCTTTTCTTTTTTGTGTGCGTATCTACTGTAGATTTTTGGTTTGTGGTTACCATGGGGTTTTGATATAGCAGTCTATATATATACAAGATTGTTTAAAATTGCTGGTCTCTTAATTTCAAATGCATTTCCAATATCCTGCATTTGTACTCTTCTCATGATTGCTGGTTTTGATATCATATTTGTGTGCGGATGATTTCCTACCATAACTGTATGTTTGCCTTTACCAGTGAGCTTTCCCATTAGTAATTTTCTTGTTTATAGTTGTGGCATTTTCTTTTCCATCTAGAGAAGTTCCTTTAGCATTTGTTGTAAAGCTGGTTTGGTGGTACTAAATTCTCTTAGCTTTTGCTTGTCTGTAAAGCTTTTGATTTCTCTATCAAATCTGAACGAGAGCCTTGCTGGGTAGAGTATTCTTGGTTGTAGCTTCTTCACTTTCATCACTTTAAATTATTGTACTACTCCCTTCTGGCCTGCAGACTTTCTGCTGAAAAGCCAGCTGATAACATAAAAGGGAATCCCCACAAGGTTATTTGTTGCTTTTCCCTTGTTGCTTTTGATATTTTCTCTTTGTCCTTAACTTTTGTCAATTTGATTTATATGTGTCTCAGTGTGTTCCTCCTTGGGTTTATCCTCTATGGGACTCTGTGCTTCCTGGACTTCAGTGAGTGTTTCCTTTCCCATGTTAGGGAAGTTTTTGGCTATAATCCCTTCAAATATTTTCTCAGGCCCTTTGTCTCTCTCTTCTCCTCTGGGCCCCCTATAATGCCAACGTTGATGTGTTTAATGTTGTCCCAGAGGTTTCAGACTGTCCTCATTACTTTTCATTCTTCTTTCTTTATTCTGTTTCACAGCAGTGATTTCCACCAATCTATCTTCCAGCTCACTTATTTGTTCTTCTGCCTCATTTATTCTGCTATTGAGTCCTTCTAGTGTATTTTTCATTTCAATTATTGTACTGTTCATATCTGTTCTTTTAAGCTTCTAACTCTTTATTAAACATTTCTTGTATCCTCTCGGTCTGTGCCTCCATTCTTTTTTCCGTGATCTTGGATCAACTTTACTATTGTTACTCTGAATTCTTTTTCAGGTAGATTGCGTATCTCCACTTCACTTAGTTGTTCTTCTGGGGTTTTATCTTGTTCCTTCACCTGGAACATATTTCTCTGCTGTCTCATTTTGTCTAACTTTCTGTGTTTGTGGTCTCCCTTCTTCAGGCTGCAAGACTGTAGCTCTTCTTGGTTCCGGTGTCTGCCCCCTGGTGGTGAGGTTGGTCCAAGGGCTTGTGCAGGCTTCCTGGTGGGAGGGACTGGTGTCTTCCCACTGGTGGGTGGAGCTGGGTTTTGTCCCTCTCATGGGTGGGGCTGTGTCAAGGGGTTTTGTTTATAGGTGGCTGTTGGCTCAGGATGACTTTAGGCAGCCTGTCTGCTGGTGTGTGAGGCTATGTTCCCATCCTGTTCATTGTTTTGCCTGAGGCATCCCAGCACTGGTGGCTGCAGGCTGTTGGGTGGGGCCAGGTCTTGGTGCCAAAATAGTGACCTCTGGGGGAGCTCACACTGATGAGTATTCCCTGAGGTGTTAACTACAGATAAGAATAAACTCTGATCATATGAGTAACAGATATGATAGCTAGAACTTGGGGTAAATAAAGTAAAGATGGAGAAAAACATTGGGTTATTGGACATTTTAAGAGATAAACATCAGGAGGTCTTGAACTTGATAATTGATTAAACGGGCGCTGAAAAGAGAAGTCAAAGATGATGGCTGGATTTCTAGCTTAAGGAATGGGATGGAAGTATGGTGATACTGCCCAAATGAGCTGAAGATATAGGTTGGAAAAAGAAAAATGGAAGAAGAGGAGTCAGTCTTAAAAAGGGAGGAATATTCAGTTTGAGGCATTATGATATTGAGGTGTCTATGGAACTTTCAACTATAACCATAGCAGAGAACTAGGTATAAATCCAATGACCTAGGTAGCTGATTAGGAAATTTAAAGTTGGAAGTCATCTGGTTGTTGAAAGAATGATAATGGACAGCAAAAACTTAAGAAAATGCATCAAGTTAAGAGTAGTAGGTGAAGGTGGTAACCACAGAGCATCAACATTTAAGATAGAAAACATTCATGATGGAGACAGAGGAGGAACAGGGTAGCATGAGAAGAATAAATAAGCAAGGTATTGTGGAAATCAAGGGAAGAGAGAGCTTTGAGAGTGAATGTTTAACAGGTATAAAGTGTAGCAGAGAGTATCCACTAGGTAAAAGGTGAACAATTTCCAGGAGATCTGGGCATAAAAAAGACAAGATTTAACTTACAGAATTTCTGTTAAGGTAGTGAAGATAGAAACCAGGTTTCAGGTGATCAGTAAACGAAAAGTGAAACATAAATTTGGTGCTATGTTTTTACGAAATTGGGTGAGTAGGAAAGGAGAATCACTAAAGGTAACTAAAGTAATATACCGACTAGTTTATGGGAAGCCAAAGCAAATCAATTTAGATAATCAGAAAGCTCTATCCCTGTATCATATTAGAAAAAAACCTTTACTGGATTTAATTTTATGTCCCTAGATTTAAGAACTCCATTTTTGAATGTGGTGTCATAAGAGTTGTTGAGAATAGTGCCCACTTCTCCATCTTAAGACCCGAGCAAGAAGTTGTAGATTTTAATGCCATCAAAAAACATTAATTGCTTGAGGTACAGTTCTTTCTTTCCAATAAGATCTATGTAAGGTTTGTATTTCCTTTTATGTGTTGGCTGCCAACAGGTGCAGAATTAAATATTATAGTCAAATTATAGAAAATATAGGTTAATCCTGATGGTATGTATTCTTTCTTTCCTCCTTGATTTGTCTTCTGTTCCAGCTTATTAAGATGTTTTGTGGTAAGTGATTGTACTTTTTAAAGAAGCAGCGTATACACATACCAAACGATGCATGTGTGCTATGGTGTCTGCCCTTGAAGTCAGGGATGAGGGCTGGAGTAGCTCATAGAAAGAGCTTGTGCCTATGGATATAAAATCCAACATTAAGTTACAAAAACATCCTGATATCTTCTCTTAGTTTAGACCCTTGTGTTCAACTCCAAGACATCTAACAAGTTCTATTTTTCAGTCTTAATTTCTCCACTGGAAAATTTTGATGGCTTTTTTTTTTATAAGTAGGTAACCACTTTGTCTTTGTCCCTGATTGTGCATAATCACCCAAACAATGGAAAAAGCTTATATTAACATGAACCAAGAAACTGTAACAATGGAGCTTATATTAACATGAACCAAGAAACTGTAACAATGGAGTTACAAATGACTTTGAAAATATTTTGATCAAAATCAAAAGGTGAGTGTATGGCAGTAATTCTATTGAACAACAGAATGAGTTATAGAATCAATTAGCCAATATTTGAAATTAAAAGGGAATGTGTAATTCATCATTCTCTGGTTATAATTCAGTCAATCAATTCAAAGTTGACCTACTGAGAATCTTACCTTGCTTTTCACACTTTTAATGTTAAATGTTGGCTATTTGGAATAAATTTGATTTAGGTAACCTTTCACAGAGCACAGGTACATGTATGCCATAAATGTCAAGGAAAGAATAAAACTGTCTCTTCACACAGACATATAACAAGAATAAAGCTATTATTGGTACACATTAGACAGTCATGGAAAATCTGCTTATCTTTAAAGTCATCAGCTGAGAATAGCATCATTAAGAAAGTTAATGTAAGTGGAAATTAAAATCAACCAATATTAGCCAGAGAGGGCAGAAACATCATGTTAATCACCTCTGTATCCTCAACAGCATCTAGTGTAATGTTTTGAAAATTCTTGACGTTCAGTAAATGTCTTTTTTTTTAATTTAAAAAAATTTTTTTTATTTTTTGGCTGCACTGGGTCTTTGTTGCTGTGCCTGGGCTTTCTCTAGTTGCGGCAAGCAGGGGCTACTCTTCATTGCAGTGCGCAGGCTTCTCATTGCTGTGGCTTCTCGTTGCGGAGGACGGGTTCCAAGCGCATGGGCTTCAGTGATTGCAGCACACGGGCTCAGTAGTTGTGGCACATGGGCTTAGTTGCTCCATGGCATGCGGGATCTTTCCGGACCAGGGCTTGAACCCGTGTCCCCTGCATTGGCAGGTGGATTCTTAACCACTGCGCCACCAGGGAAGTCCCAGTAAATATGTCTTTAATGAATGGCATTTTGAGTTATTTAATTGCAGGTATCCCCATTTTTTTCCCCAAGGAATATATTTCTCTTTTAGGTTTCATGATCATGATGTGATCCCCAATTATAGGTAATTGGGAAATAGAATAACTAATTCCTGACACTATTTTAATCAGAAACTGGTTAGCCAACATGACTTATTCCAAGCGCCAAACTCATTGTTATAGACTGAATGTTTGTGTCCACCCCCCGCCCCCCATTCAAAGGTTGAAACCCTACTCTCCCAGTGTGATTGCTTTTAGAGGTGGGGGGCCTTTGGGAAGCAATTAGAATTAAATGAGGTCATGAGGGAGGATCCCATAGAAAAGTCACAAAGCTCTTGCTTCCTTTCTCTGCATTCCAGCACATGCAGATACAAGTCAGCAGTCAGCAAGTCAGAAGAGGTCCTTACAAGAATCAGACCATGCTGGCACCCTGCTCTCAGACTTCCAGCCTCCAGAACTGTAAGAAATAAGTTTGTGTTATTTATAAGCCACCCCATCTGTGGTATTTCTGTTATAGCAGCTCAAACAGACTAGGACACTCCTTATTTGGCTTCTTAGATAAAAGATTTTATATGACATGTACCACAAACATAGTTGGAGAACACAGAAATTAAGTAGATTTTTCATGATACTTGTAACCAAACTGAACCAACCACATGATTTAAGCTTCAAAGAAAAAAAAAAAAAAAAAAAGAGCAAACTGACCCCTGTACCATTTGGTTACTCAACTAATTCTGTTTTATCACAGGTAGCTTCACTTTTTGGTCATTTGTGTAGTTAACACCGAATGATGTAAGTGCTCTGTTTTGATTTCCTTTGCAGGCCTTGGTGCTCATTGTTTCCATATGTTTTCTTTCTTTTTGAAGCTAGAACTTAATACTTAGGCCAAGACTTGTGATTCTAAAGATTTAGCCACTCCAAGTCTATTAGTTTTCCTAGGTCAAGATGGTTTCATTAGAGTTGTAGAGATGAACAGAAAAAAAGAAACATTGATTGAAATCCAAATTTCCATATATATTCAGAAGAGTAACATTTACTTTCCTTTTACTAGTTTCTCATGGCCATTATGCATAACACATTTGGAATTACTTGAAAGAGTGAAAATAATCCCACTTGATTAAAAATGACTTGCATTTTTTAATGAGATTGATAAAGTGATTTTATCTTATAAAGGCATTTATTTGCCTTATAGTTGGTATAACCACTCACCCTTACATATATCACATATGATGTAGAATGCTCATTATACTGCTGCTTTTCCCTCACTGGAATCATATTTACAGAAGACTAAGAAAGGGAATAAACAAAATTTCTAGCTTATAATGTCTTACATTTGATTTGTAATAATCTGTTGAAAAGATGACAAATGCATTGAAATCATTTTCTCATTAACAATTAGGGAAAAGAAAATACACTACTTTCTAAAACTTTAGGTACAGAATATACAAACATTTTTTCCTAATTTACAGTAATTGGAAAAGGTTCAAAATGAAACTCCAATATAAAATATTAAAATCTTTCAAATCTTCACATGAGTTTTGTTCATTTTCAGAAGAAGCATGAAACTGCTAAGACATTTTAGAAATGAACTTGAATCAAACATAATCTTTATCCTATGTGGTGACTATAAATACATACATACCCAAGCCAATTTAGGCGAAAATTAGGCCATTAGTAACTGCTCTCGTGTCTGAATTAATTAGGAACAAATCCATGTTTACCATAGCAACTTCTTCCATTTCAAAACCTGTGACAAACAAAGCTTTTAAAATAACATCAATAACTCTTATCTATCATTTTTAATGTCTACATTTGACATTACATACAGATGACATTTGAAACACCTTTAAATCTAGTTATACACATATATTTTGAAATTTGCAGTCAGTGTTATAATTGAAACATCTAATCAAGAGACTAAAAGTTGGGCTTCCCTGGTGGCGCAGTGGTTGAGAGTCTGCCTGCCAATGCAGGGGACACGGGTTCGAGCCCTGGTCTGGGAAGATCCCACATGCCGCGGAGCGACTGGGCCCGTGAGCCACAATTACTGAGCCTGCGCGTCTGGGGCCTGTGCTCCGCAACAAGAGAGGCCGCGATGGTGAGAGGCCCGTGCACCGCGATGAAGAGTGGCCCCCGCTTGCCACAACTGGAGAGAGCCCTCGCACAGAAATGAAGACCCAACACAGCCATAAATAAATAAATTAAAAAAAAAAAAAAAGTGTCTTCTCTTGGGGAGACCATTTGTATTAAAAAAAAAAAAAAAAAAAAAAAAGAGACTAAAAGTGATTACAAATGTTAAAGAAAATTGACTCCATTATAAAAAGTTCACCATTTAATATCAGAGGTAGACTATTATACCATCATTCTGAGAATCCTGGCAAAGAACATGAAGATGCTTGAGTGTGAAAGCATAAGAGATATGGGGAGAACAAAAATTAATATCAACCATTAATGTAAAAGTCAAAGATGTATGAATGAGAATGGTTGAGAGAGAAAAATGTCAGTTTCCCTATGATCCAAGTAAGAAAAAGAAGAGGGAAATAAAGCAGTCTTATAGTGGTAGGGCAATTCCAGATGTAATATTAAAACCACTATTACATTTGTTTAAAAACTGGGCAAACCATTTTGCTATTGTATCCTAATTAATTCTCTTAGTTAGTTTTGAAATAAGAATGGTGGACTTTATCAGCAGTTTTTAAACAGGGGTCCATATTGGAATCTCTTGTGGAGTTTTTCAATAATATGCATGTTGGCACTCAATCTTAACTGTTCTCCAAGGAGACTGATCAAGTCTAATAATTGTCAAGCAAGATTCACTTTTTCTCTGGCAAGTGTCTTGGGTAATGAGATGAGGAGTATAAGGAAATTACTTTCTTATGGAAAGAAAATGATTCTGAAAATACCAAATTTCTTATCAAGGCTTGGGTTTCATTTGAAATCCTTAAAGAAGCATAGAGAGCCAGCCTGGAGACTTGAACACAGCAAAAACTATGGAAGGACCAATTTTAGCCAAAAGTTGATGGTGACCCCTCAATCTGAAGAGCAAAATTAAAGTTAAAATCCACAACAAGTGGAAGAGAATAAGGTTTAAACCTTTCACGACATCAATTTTCTCATATTTAAGACGAAGAGTAAGCAGCCTTAAATTTTACTTCCAAGTCTAAAAATCTGTTAGACTAAAATGTTACATTTACTTAAATATTATTCCTTATTACATTTAACTATATCTTACAGTAAAGAATAAAATCAACTGTTATTTTAGTTAGTAAGTAGTTGTTTTTTGTTTTTAAATTTACTTATTTATTTATTTTTGGCTGTGTTGGGTCTTCGTTTCTGTGCAAGGGCTTTCTCTAGTTGTGGCAAGCGGGGGCCACTCTTCATCGCGGTGCGCGGGCCTCTCACTATCGCGGCCTCTCTTGTTGCGGGGCACAGGCTCCAGACGCGCAGGCTCAGTAGTTGTGGCTCACGGGCCCAGTTGCTCCGTGGCATGTGGGATCCTCCCAAGACCAGGGCTCGAACCCGTGTCCCCTGCATTGGCAGGCAGATTCTCAACCACTGCGCCACCAGGGAAGCCCAGTAAGTAGTTTTTAAAAATAAAATAAAAGCACATATAAATAGGAACCATGTGTTTCATGCAAGCCTTTCTTAGCCAGACTTGGAACAGAACCTAACTACTTGGTTTATCCACCATAAAACAAGGCCCCGTTTACCTGGAGGCAGCTGCAGGCCTGGTGTTTGGAAATGAATACGCAGCCTCTATTAGGCCTGCTTTGTAAACTCGGGCCTATTAAATAATGGCACTGTCACAAATGGCTTTCAAAATAAGAGAAATAGTTACAAACAGTCCTTCTTTGTTTCCTAACTTACCGAAATTTGAAAACAAGCTTTCTTTCAATTATGCTTTTGCTTTTCCAACATGAACGTGCCAAGATCACTTGAGAATAAAATCTTCCACTTATCTGTGGAATAGTTCAGGCATAAACAGCTGTCATGTAAAGCTCTGTTACCAAAAAAAAAGTCAATATGTCTGTCTCCAGTTGTGGAGGGATTTACAGTAGAACAGATTTTCATTTTCTCGAGTTTCAAAATGCACCTTACTTCATAAATTCAACCTTGTACAACTGAATGTCTGAGTCAGAAAAGCTAAAACAATTTTGTTAAAGAAAATGGGAAAGGGGTGAAGGTGTAAGTTCCTTCCTTTGTTCTGCCAGATAAGATGTCCAATTTAGAAATCACAGAAGCCTATACATTTCCAAAGTAGGATGTCTGTTTCCATCATTAACGCCACATATAGACAGAATACATTTTGACAGCAAATAATGACAGTTCTGGAGAGGTATAGAAATAAAGGAAACTGTTTTCTAATATCAAAGTGATTTCTCTAACACAAAACTGTTAATGACTGTACTTTGTTCAGTGTGGCTTTCTGATAAAAGCCTTTCTTGATTAAACATTGATATTGGAGATACTCATTGACAGAAGTTTCTTCAACACCTAACTTCAAAGCAATCTTTTTGACACCATAGAAGATGCAATCTATTGCCTGCCCTAGAGAAAGTTACAATTTAATTAGAATGATGAAATAGTCATATAAAAAATTCTATGGCAAGATGAGATCTAAATAGTTGTATGCTAGAATAATAAAGGAGTTTTTCATAAGGTGATAGATCTTCCCCAGCCGTAGGAGATTAATAAACATTTTGGAAGAAGACATCTAAGTTAGGGTTGACCAAAAAAAAATGGTAATAAGAAAACCTGTTAAAAGTACTTTCATACATTTTCAATTTATTAATACAACAAAATGGCACACTAAAAGGATATGCCACATACAGTGGGCCCTCTGTATGCATGGGTTGTGCATTCATGGATTCACCCAACCACAGATACAGAGGGCTGACCCTACTCCACTATTTTATAGAGGAGACTTGAGCATCTGTGGATACTGATATTCGTGGGGGTCCTGGAACCAATCCACCACGGATACAAAGGGACTACTGTATTATTTTACCCAGTTTGATAAGTTTCAGAATATTTTCTCAGACATTTTAAGGAGAGGACTGTTAAATACTTTTTTCTTTGTCTTTCTTTTTACACTGAGTGTGTAGTCCACTTCTTTTTACTTTTATGACAGGAGACTCATGGTCCCCTCCCTCCTGGCTCTTGCCTCTATCAGCTGTACTGGACACCATGCCTCAACTTTCTTGCTTCTCACAGATATGACACCCTGGGGGAGTAGCTGTACATACTGAGTTTAGTTTTCCTGGCTCTCATTCACCCTTCCTTAGTTTTCACCACAAAGGCTTGTGCTTTGTGTGTCTGGCTTAGGGTAGTGAGTCTGCCATCACTGTGAGAAGAGCAGACCCTGGAAATCCACTGGTCCCAGGATGAGATGCACATGGAAGAGACTTGAAACCCAACCCTGGCTTATATAAAAACCTGTGAGGAGAGTGAGTCCCTGCTGCTATAAAGTGTCTGTGTTTGTGTAACACGGTTATAGCGAAACATTATTATTAATGCATATGCTTAAGTCTCCTAAGAGTCAGACATGTTTTCAAGCTTACTTAGCTCAGGTGACATTCATTAGGCAAAATTATGTCTCTGCTTCTAGACTTGCTAAAACTGAGTAATGATTTGAGGGTGCTTTTAACTATTACATCGGATCCCAAACTTGACCTGCCATGCAACCCACTAATGGGTGGAGACAGAAAGTAAAGTGGACAGTAAATATGTGTAAAATGAGTATTACAACCAAACTTTTTCTGCATAATTACATTCGTAGAAGATATTTTCAATCGCTAAGGTTATACCTGTCTACACCCACGTGTAACGCATGGAGGAATGCTGGATTGCTTTTGCCATTGATGATGGATTGACTATTAACAGATCAGAAGCAAGAACAACTATTAGCTTATCAAAGGAAAGTGACTTTTTTCTCTTATTTTGTACTGTACAACATTATTCAAATAATAGTTAAAAGACAAATTACTTTTTTCATTTACTAAATGAGCTCTTCAGATAATCTAAAGATTAACTCTTAAGCAGTGATATATGGGTGCACATAAATACGAAGCTATGTAAGAATATAGATGGTCTATTCATTAGACCAGCTATAAATGGGTGTTTCCACATGCCCAGAGTAGAACACTGATATACTTTATGAAGAGACAGGGGGAACATTTGTTAGTGTGCAAAAAAGCAGGAAGGAATTGCCAAAGAGGCCTTTTGATTTTAGGGGACAAGACACTGGGTATGGTTTTTGTTGTTTTTAATAGCAAGATATTCCATGCATAATATATGCTCTGGTCACATACATGGGGCAAATCCAAGTCCCTAATGAAGTGTTACCATACAATACAAACCCTTCCTGTGTTTTCCTTCTTTTGCTCTGGAGCAAGAGAGACAGTCAAAGCAGATATCTTTGTAACAAATGGAAATGGCATTCTTGATGAAAAAGGAATAAAGATTCATTAAATAAAACTTGTAAGATTCTCCTGGGATCAGATCTCCACAATAATGTCTAAGAAGGAGAACTCTTGAATGGATAGCTTCACAGGAAGAGATTTCAATTTTATCTGAAGCAGAAATAACCTCTTCAAACTGAGGACAGGGGTTCTAAATAAGGAGGTCAGCAGATCATCCAGTGAAGATGCCAGTATTTACCATGAGAGAGCACAGGGAAGGCTGTGTAAGCTCTTTTCTCTTAAACTGAACTAGGAACAGGAGAACTTGTACTGAGACACTCAGAAAAATCCCTCTTAGCGAAAAAGGCTGGGTAGATCCCCAGAAATATCCAACACATTGGAGTTGAGTTCCTACTATGTGCCAGGCACTGCACTCAATCCCAAGTGTAAAGTGGTAAACAGAATTATGTACCTTATATATGCATAACCATATACATTTCTGTATGTATATATGTGCTCCAAGGAGAGGCAGCTTAACAGTATTACTCAGGATATAAAACAAACACTCTCACAGGAGGATTATGTATCCTTACCCTAACTACCAGGAAAAGAATCTACATTTTCCTACTTCTGGGTAATGCAATCTGAGTTGGGGTGTCCTAGTGGCACTTCAAACACTACACGTCTTAAGCTGCATTCATCATCCCCATGTATGTTTCTTTCGTATTTTGTATCTCTGTTGTTATCAATATCATTCATCAAGTTACCCATGTCTTAAATTAGGGAGCCCTCATCACCTCCCCTTTTCTTGCTTACCTACACATCCAACTGGTCACCAAATCCTTTAAATTTTTTCTGCTCACCACCTCTTGATTCTGTCCCCTTTTCACCATTTCTACTGATGTTACTTCCAAAGCTTTTAATGGTTTCCCCGTACTTTCAGGAGATAAGCCAACTTTCTTTACATGGAATCCAAAACTTTTCACAATCAATTCTCCGTTTAGCCAACAGATGCAATGCTTGCTTCTTTCTTCTCCTCCTAGGCTTCTGAGTACCAAAACATCTCTGGGAATTTGTGTATTCTGACCTCACTGAAAGCATTACCCTTCCTCCTGCCCATTCTACTATGCTTACACAGTTTTTTGACTTAAACGTTAACAAAAAGAACAAAAATAAATGTTAAGTCTCCAGCCAACCCCCCTTAAGACTTAGTTGCCTTTTAAAATGCATACTTAACGCGCGATATTGTAATTTTATATCTTGTTTATTAAATTCTGAACTCTTTCAGGGTTTTAAATCTCTAAATTTCTTGTGATGAGCACACTGTGTATAATAAAAATCGCCAGTTCTCAGTAAATATACACTTAATTCATAAAGGTAGGTGGTTGTAGTCGTTAAAATATAGCTATAATAATTAAAAAGTAAATTTCTTGATAGGGTAAGAAGTATTTAGCAAAATAGTTTGTAACTTGGATAAAACTTCTATAGTTATAAACTCCCAGCAATCTTTTTCTCCTCTGAGCCTTAACTGGGCATCTAATTCTATATTCCCATAATTTAATAAATAAGCTTGGTTCCTAAAAACATAAATATAAAGGAGATAAATGGCCTGAATATAATAATGAGCATCTATCAACATCACTTATATGACAGGTCTGCATATTGAATATTTACTTTTATAACAATAAAAATTATCCTGGAAAAACATTTCAGTTCAAGAAAGCAGCTGTCTTAGCTTGTGATTGCTTGAGATACTGACAAAACAATTTGTTAGTCACAGTGGTTCAGTGACTGGATAGCTCAAAATAATGTAAACCTATCCAAGCAAACCTCTTATGTTTCTAGGGTCATATAAATTGTGTTTTCTCAACTACTTAAAGCCAAGTAACTGAAACCCTTGGATAGTTTGTCATTTCTCTGTTGTAGCTTCTGCCCTGAAAATATTTGATTCATATCATGTAAAGATTTGATTTGTAAATGGATAATAGATATACTTAGATGTACTAAATTCTTAGTTAAGGTTTCTGCATAGTTACCAGTTTAGGTATTGGTGACGTGCTTTCAACACACATTCTGAGTTGTGAGGCATAACTATAAGGTTGGACAAACTCAAATAATGACAGTTGGAGGTACACAATTAATTGTGGTTTGATTTTTATACTGTTGCCAGAACTGCTCCAGGTATTTGCTCAAAACCCTCCACTGTTAGCAGGAGTGTCCTTGCTCAAAACTTGCCACTACACCATCCCCTGCCCCCTCATTTAGCAGGAGTGAACATAAATCTTTAAGTTAAAGGGTCCAGAGATAAGAAATGAAGCTATGCATGCACAAGGGGAAAAACCAGATGGAACCAGCTGGAACCAGCTGAGACCAAGGTGGCGACGAATCTGACCTCCAACAGACCCTGAGTCTCATTATATGTTGATATTACTACACACCTATTGGTGGCCAGGACCAGATATTAAGGACCAAAAAAGGATAAAAAGGGGGTGGCACCCTGCTCCCTCAGGGAAAAAGCCCTGCTCCTTCCCTGGTAGACTAATGCATACACCTCCCCATCATTACTAGCCTCACTCCTCCTCCCTTTGTCTTTACTGTTTAAAATTAAACCACTCTTGCCAGAAATGGGCGAGAAATTGATCTGTGAACTTAGTTCCTGCTTCTTTATTTGTTGGCCACTGAATAAAGCTTGCGCTGTGTCGATCTTAGTTATTCGCTTACTGGAACCAAATGGAAAAAGAACAGTCCCCTGCCAAGGCAGAGAGCCTTGGCCAGTCTAGGGCCTGAGTAGTGTCCGTACGACTTAATTCAGTAATAATACCTGAGTCAATCATATTGTATAAATGAATTAATAAGTACAAAAAATATCTGTAGGTCATGCATTGATTCTAGTCTTTAGAAAATATGGTTATCAATCACTGAAAAAGATGGGTATACTTTGTTTAATATATTTTAAAATGAAGACTGATAAATGTAATCAACATTGAAGAAATAGTATGGTTGATTTATGATTAAAAATTTTTCTTAAAAGGTTTCAGCCAAATTAAACAACATTTGAGCACCATAGAGCATTTAGAAAGTCAGATATACCTATTTATCTATTTCTTTAGTTTTACCTTATTCTAGCCCCATTTCCTGTAGAAATTTTAATAACTTGCACACCTTTAAAAAAAATTGGTGACCTTAAAAATCACATTTCTAAAATGCAAATTATCATGTAATCATTTGATAATATAATTTTTACTTATCTAGTTCTAATAGCTACCCACAGAAATATCATCAAAGTTCCCTAAAAGGACACACAATATTTCCCAATTTGAATTAGTGTAAGAAACTTCTGCTTCTCTTCAGTATTGTTTGTGTGCTCCAGACACCCCTGAATTTCCTTGAAGAATCGTGTAATTTTATACCAGGCAGAGGCTGTTCCCTTGGCTTCTTTAGACTCACTTACCCCCCTGACCAAATCGAGAACACTGACTTTCCATTATGTCTCAGATCACATGTTATTTCCTCTGTCAAATGTCCATTGAATCCCCTGAGGAAACAGGTATACCGTTGTTTGTAGGCAAATGATCTATATGCATATTTCATAGAATTTATTACACTGCACTGTAATTTTTTGTTTCAAATCTGTTTCCTCCTTTAAAGTATAAACTGTTTCTGCTTTGGGAGCCTGTTTTATTCCTCTCTATATTTTCTAAGTGCATTTCTTGGTGCATGGCCCCCAGTAGATGCTCCACAGCCCACAATTCATTCCAGCAACCAGAAGAAGGAACAATGACAGATATAGAAAACTCCACCATTCAGCTTTTGCTATAGATTTAGGTATTGCCAATGCTTTTTAATATTGAAGAAAAATCACCCTGAGACACAAATACCTACATTTTATTTTAAGATGTGCTAATGCTTGCATTAAACCACCACTTCTTATTCACAACAAATGAATAGGTTAATTGTGCTGAATTTCAGGTCAGCAAAATAAGATGTGATTTAACTGAGCAGTGTGAAAAGTGGTATCTTTTCATAAATAAATGCAGCACATGGTCCTGTTGTGCATGTAATCCATGGTGCAGAAATAAACTCTCTGAAGAACTATTATCATAAATAGCATTATTAGGGATAAGCCAAACTTCTTTTTTTTTTCAGCTATCCATCATTCAAAATGGATTTATCAAAACATAAAAGGTCTTTTAAGCTTGGTGGAAGCTTGTTCCATTAGAAGCTGATGTGATTATTACTGGATGTTTCCATATGACTGTTTTCCAGAGGCCCATGAAATTTTAATTTACTTGAAAAACTAAAATGCAGAATTATTTGTTTTGACATGTTTAATCACTTTTCCATTTTAAAGCTAAAGATGAGAAATTGCTGGGGAAAGTTAAAAAATAGTGTCAGTATGAACACAAAGAAATGAGATTATCAAATAAAACTTCACATTATTAAATTGTCATTTAGTTGCAGTGTTTTTATTCTTTAGAACATGAAAAGCATATAAATTGTTTCTGTTATTGCTGATTTAATGTGAAATTATTAATGTACTTAAAAAAATCAATATAATGTCCCACTGCATGCCACTAATTGAATTACTGATGATGAAAACATAAATATGTAACGTAAAAATTTGAATTAAAATTTAATAATTGTACCTTTTCTGATAAATATAGGCATTTATATTTGGGTGTAGTAAAAAGTATCTGAAACTCATTCATACTATTCATTTGGTTTATCTGTCTAGCCAAGTGCATTGAACATGTATATCTGTGTCAGGTACAGGACTAGACTCCTGGGAAACACTGTGGAACCAGGGATGTGGAATCCTGATTCTCAAAGAGCTTATATTAGTGGTAGAGATAAACAAGAAATAAAAATTGAAACAAAGCAATCACATATTATTTTTAAAACAGATGCCAAAGGGCTATACTGCAAAGCTACAGTAATCAAATCTTCATGGTTCTTGCACAAAAACAGACACATAGATCAATGGAACAGAATAGAGAGCCCAGAAATAAACCCTTGCACCTATGGTTAATCTACAACAAAGGAGGCAAGAATATACAATGGAGAAGACAGTCTCTTCAATAAGCGGTACTGGGAAAACTGAACAGTTGTGTGCAAAACAATGAGATTAGAACATTCCCTTACACCATATACAAAAATAAACTCAAAATGATTTAAAGATCTAAATGTAAGACCTGAAACCATAAAATGTCTAGAAGAGAACATAGGCAGAACACTCTTTGACATAAATCATAGCAATGTTTTTTGGATCTGTCTCCTAAGGCAAAAGAAATAAAAACACAAATAAACAAATGGGATTTAACCTACAAGCTTTTGCACAGCAAAGGAAACCATCAACATAATGAAAAGATCACCTATGGAATGGAAGAAAATGTTTGTAAATGATATGACTGACAAGGGGTTAATATCAAAAATTTATAAACAGTTCATGCAGTGCAACAACAAAAAAACCCGACAACAACAAAGAACCCAATCAAAAAATGGGCAGGAGACCTGAATAGATATTTTTCCAAAGAAATCATAGAGATGGTGAACAGGCACATGAAAAGATGCTCACTCAACATCACTAATCATCAGGGAAATGCAAATCAAAACAACCATGAGGTATTATCTCAGACCTGTCAGAATGGCTATTATCAAAAAGTCTACAAATAACAACTGTTGGCGACGATGTGGAGAAAGGGAACCCTTGAACACTGTTGGTGGAAATGTAAATTGGTGCAGCCACTATGAAAACAGTATAGCGTTTTCCTCAAAAAACTGAAAATAGAACTACCATACGATCTAGCAATTCCACTCCTGGGTATATATCCAGAAAAAAAATGAAAACACTAATTCGAAAAGATACACGCACCCCAATGTTCATAGCAGCAGTATTTACAATAGCCAAAATATGGAAGCAACCCAAGTGTCCATCAACACACGAACAGATAAAGAAGAAGATGTGGTATATATACACACACACATATATGTATATATATATATATATATATATATATGTGTATATATATAAAATGAAATATTACTCAGCCATAAAAATTCTGCCATTTGCAGCAATGTGGATGGACCTAGAAAATATTATGTTTAGTAAAATAAGTCAGAGAAAAACAAATACTGTATGGTAGCACTTACATGTGGAATATAAAAAATAATACAAATGAATGTTATAGCAAAACAGACTCACAGATATAGAAAACAAACCAGTGGTTACCAGTGGGGAGAGGAGCAAGTTTGGGGTATGGGATTAAGAGATACAAACTACTATGTATAAAATAGATAAGCAACAAGGATATGTTGTGCAGCACAGGGAATTATAGCCATTATCTTATAACAACTTCTAATGGATTACAATCTGTAAAAATACTGAATCACTATGCTGTACACCTGTAAATCAAATATACTTCAAAAAGAGAAATGCTAAAGGAAATAGAGTTCAGTAATATAAAATAGAGGTTAGCCTTGAGTAGAATGCTCAGAAAGAGTGACCTGAGGAAGTGCCTCAAAGCTGGAGAATGAAAAGAAACATGACAAGTGCTTTGAGAATTGCATTTACAGGAAGGCACCATCCTTTACAAAAGTTACATTTGTTTCCAGCCAGGCTAACTTTTTCTCTTCCCTTTTCAGTATCATCTCCCTCCTGATCATTTCTGGTACAATATTCACACCAAAATCGGTTCTCAGGGAAAAAGATGTGAAACTTCTTCCAGAAATATTAGAATTTTAATAGGGGTCGAACCCCCTGTTCATCACAATGGAAAGAAATAATGTTCTAAAACTAACGTTTCTGGCATTATGTACTTAGTACACTTTGGGGACCTGTGGGTGTGGTGGGAGGAACTTTCTTGGCCACCCAGAAATGAGGCCAAAGAGGCAATAACTAAAGGTCGGCCTTGTTGACAATTTCTTTTTTAAAATACTTATTTATTTGGTTGCACCAGGTCTTAGTTGTGGCATGTGGGCTCCTTAGTTGTGGCATGTGAACTCTTAGTTGCTGCATGCATGTGGGGTCTAGTTCCCTGACCAGGGATCAAACCTGGGCCTCCTGCATTGGGAGCATGGAGTCTTACCCACTGCGCCACCAGGGAAGTCCTGACAATTTTTTGAAGATAGGTTTTTTTCCCCTTGGGCTATAAGCAGGATAGTAAAAAAAAAAAAAAAAAACCATGCCCAGAAACAAATGGAGAGTGGAGTCAGGTGTGTTTATGATCTGGGTTTTACTGGAAAGGAAGAGTGGAGATGGAAACAGACATGGTTGTTTTCGTAATAGGGAAGGACAAATCTGACTCCATATTGGATCCGTTTCTTTTACTTTAACCTTTGTATTCTATTACTTCCGCTACAAGTTAATCACTAAAGGGATGTTGCCTGTAGCTTAAAGTATACATAATGGCCCTTCTCCGGGACCCCTGCCTCCCATGCCTGAACCTTAAGCTAAAATACCTGTATTTAATTACAGCATTTATGAGGTTAGTTGAAATTTCAGAGATGAGAACAAGGCATTCACTTCTGTGTTTATTTCCCTCATGAACTGTAGGTGTTGAATTCACTGAAGTGATCATAGAACCTTTTTGAGGTTCATCAATTTGTTCAATATCAGAATTGGCAACTAAACATGATTTTTACAGATCAATAGGCCAAAACACATATTTGACAGTTTTGTCAGATACTGAACTATTGTCTCTCCCGTCAAAATATCTACGCTTCTCTATTTTTATTTTGTGATGCTGCCTATGAGACTCTGAAAATTACATTTCTCCTTTACCAGCTGGTTCTGTGTTAGATTCTACCATCTGGGTGCTAGAGGAAGACTGTGAGGCAGAGGGAAAAAGAAGGAACTGGTTCCTTCTTCTTTAGTTTGCTGTTCTTACCAGTGTTGCCACACAAATGGTCCTTTACCTGTGTACCTGTAATTGGTACCCGTAGCGTTTGGTTACCACTTCCAGATTTTCCCATACTCTGAAACATGTCAGTGAGGCAGGGGATAGATGGGCCCCTGGGGCAAACAGTTGGAGTTTCTTCTCTGTGGACCTATACTCCAAGAGGAAAATAGCAGGACAATCGAGGGAGGTGGCTGGGCCCTGCCCAGATAGAAGATAAGAGACCGTGTATTTCTTATTCTTGAAGTCAGGAGACCTCCCCGACTACACAGGTGCAGAAGAGCTCCTTGGAGGTCAAAAAGGGAGTGGGTACCACTCCATAGTAAGTGATGCTAATGACCCATAGGCCTCTCGAGTAGAATCCATCTTGGCTAAGAGATGCGCGCGCACACGGGAGGACCCTGAGCTATACCAAATACGGACTCTGAACCAGGCCAATCAAAATGATCGGCCAAAGGAAACCCGAAGAAATGCCCCACATAAGTGATTTAAACTGCCACGAGGGCGCGACTCTCTCTGAGCCCACCCATACTAGTACCATACTCTGTTTTTTTTTCCTCCTAATAAACACTGTACTTGTTGCACTACTTTCCGTCCTTGCGGGAATTCTTCTTCCACAAAAGCCGAAGAGCCACAGCCTTGTCACTGACCAGTGGTCTAGTGGCTAGGATCTGGTACTCTCACTGCTGTGACCCAACCTCAGTCACTGGCAGGGGCTGAAACCCTGCTTCAAGCTGCTGCAAGGCCGAGGCCGCGTGAGATCATCAGCACACACCGGCAGGCACCTGTGCTTAGAGGACTGACCCTGACCCTTAGGGTTCTTCTTCCAATCTCAAAAGGTACCAACAAAGGAGGGCGACATTGCTTCCTTTCCCATTAATATACGTGCTACTACTACATATGATTCGATTTACGTAGGACATACTCTGTGTTTTCATACAAATATATCACAGAATGCATTAATACAAGCATGTGCTGATAGTCTTGATAGCACATAATACATATTATTTACCATATTTAATTATGCATAATATTGTCTCCACGAATATTCTTTACTAACAGTTATTCATGCATTTACACAGGGCATTGAATCCTTAGCTATAAGTAGTGTGTTCTACTAATTAAATCTCTGTCAACATTCAAGTCACTTATGCAGAGGTCTGGGTTCCAGTTCTGCAGGAGCCCTCCTCCAAATCTCTATATTCTGATAACCCAATATCTTCCCTTCATTTCTCCAGCAATTACTATACTTGTGTTACCTCAGTTTCCTTTTGCCTTTTTTTGGTCTGCCTGTGTCTATTTAGCCATTTCTCTCTATTGAATTCTCTCTGTTGAAATAACTGGATGGTTTCTGTTTCCTAACTGAACTCTGACTGATACAACAACATATAATGAGTCTAGGACACCTTCTAAATACACCAGACCATATCCCAAACCATACTGTATAGTTTCTTATATTTACAATATTTAAAACATTCAGTAATTAGCAGTTAGAAAACTTCTTGGAAACAAGGGTGGTTTTAGAAGTTACTGGTTTCAGTTCAATATTTCTTTTTGAAGGCAGTTGAAAATAGAGCTCTCTCCATTTTGGTGCATGATACGCATTTTGTTTCAATTTACCAAAAGTGTTGATGAGAGGACAGAATGGATTTTATTTTCTTAGCAACTAGAATGCAGGAATAATTAATATAAAAATGAGGAATTATTTTAAAGTCAGTAATTATTGTCAATATGGTGAACATATACAATTTCTTATGATTGGTCCTATATTTTGAATGATTTTAAATTCTAGGTGAAAATTGATACTTCTCTTAAACAGCTTTACCTTAACCCAATCTAGAAGAGATTCAACGTGCTCCATAGTTTTGTAAAACCTAGTAGATCACTCCTTGTCAAACTCTTTCAACTCAAAAAAAACCCCAAAAAACTTTATCCCAAATTTCCCCTCCAGCTACTCATTTTTTAATGCAAAATTCCTCACATGACATGGTTTACTCCTGATCTGCAATTTCTGATCTTACCCTCTTTCTCAATTAAAACCATTTTACAACAAGTGTTGCCTCTACCACCCCACAGAGTGCACACTGCTTTCTCTTGTCAAGATCTCTTATCTCTTGTCATGATGGATGTTATCCATCTGATGGACTTAATTCTCAGTCCTTATCTTATCTGAGATTCTAGCAGCAACATACATGGTGGATCACTGCCTTCTTCTTGAAACAATTTCTTTACTTCCTCAACACCACATTTTCTTAGTTATCCTTAACTCTTCTCCTTGTCCTATACAGCATATCCGATCTCTCAGTAAACTGACTTCAAATTATATCCAGAATCCAACTACTTCTCCACACTTCAAAACTTCCACTACCACACACTCTGGGCTCACCTGGATTTTAACAGTTCTCTCTGTTTCTATAGCTGGACCTTGAAGTCTATATTTTTAACACAGCAGCCAGAATGACCATTTATAATGGGAAATAGATTATGATTCTTCCACTGCTTCCTTATTTCATTCAGGGTAAAAGGCAAAGTGTTTGAGGCAGACTCTAGGTCTTATATGTAATGAACCCCCGTTACCTTTCCTCTTTTACTACTCTCCTGTCACTCACCTTTCTAGAAACGTAGCTTCTTTGCTTCACACATTTTAGGCATGCTCCTATCTTTGGGCCTTTGCTTTGGCTTTTCTTTCTCCCTGGGATGCTCTTCCCCAAGATATCCACTTGGATCGCTCCCTCACCTGTTGGAAGTTCTTTTATCACCTTTACTATGAGGCATATGCTGATCTATTTGATACTGTTATGTGCCCAACCCGCCTGCCCTCCAAATAACACTCCAGATCCCTTTTATCCTACATCTTCCTTTGCCATAGTGTTTTTCACTTATTTTCTAACATACTACATAATCTCTGTATATTTTATTTATATATTACAATTATAAGTTAGTCTTCTACCACAATTTAAGCTCCATTGATCAGAAGTCTTTGTTTTGTTCTCTGATTTACACCAGGTGTGCACAACGCAATAAGCTTGGCATACAGTAAATATTCAACAAATATTTGTTAAGTGAATGTAGAAATTTATGTAACCACCCACTACTCCCTGACAAGTCTCTGCATTCCTTAAACAACTTCCTCCTGTTCTATGGGGGAGATAGCAATGTGCCTATTTACTTTACGCTTTTAATTCCTAAAACTCTTCCCTCACCCAACTGGATTGGAAAAGTATGCCAAAGCTCCACTAAATCCAAAGCTCCACTAAATCCAAATATAATCCTATATATCTGGTATACCCTTCCCTGACCCCCATTAATTTGACATAATCTCCTGTTCCTAATTTGAAAAACCAACATGGACCAGTGGAAAAAAGTCCAGGAATGAACATCAGAAGACTCTCTGCTCTGGGTCATGTTACCACATAGCTGTGTAACCCTGGGCTGAACTTTTTTTTTTTTTTTAACACCTTTATTAGAGTATAATTGCTTTACAATGGTGTGTCAGTTTCTGCTTTATAACAAAGTGAATCAGTTATACATATACATATGTTCCCATATCTCTTCCCTCTTGCATCTCCCTCCCTCCCACCCTCCCTATCCCACCCCTCTAGGTGGTCACAAAGCATTGACCTGATCTCCCTGTGCTATGCGGCTGCTTCCCACTAGCTATCTATTTTACGTTTGGTAGTGTATATATGTCCATGCCACTCTCTCACTTTGTCCCAGCTTACCCTTCCTCCTCCCCGTATCCTCAAGTCCATTCTCTAGTAGGTCTGCATCTTTATTCCCGTCTTGCGCCTAGGTTCTTCTGACCATTTTCTTTTCTTTTTTTTAGATTCCATATATATGTGTTAGCATACAGTATTTGTTTTTCTCTTTCTGACTTACTTCACTCTGTATGACAGTCTCTAGGTCCATCCACCTCACTACAAATAACTCAGTTTCATTCCTTTTTATGGCTGAGTAATATTCCATTGTATATATGTGCCACATCTTCTTTATCCATTCATCTGTTGATGGACACTTAGGTTGTTTCCATGTCCTGGCTATTGTAAATAGAGCTGCAATGAACATTGTGGTACATGACTCTTTTTGAATTATGGTTTTCTCAGGGTATATGCCCACTAGTGGGACTGCTGGGTCATATGGTAGTTCTATTATTAGTTTTCTAAGGAACCTCCATACTGTTCTCCATAGTGGCTGTATCAATTTACATTCCCACCAAGAATGCAAGAGGGTTCCCTTTTCTCCACACCCTCTCCAGCATTTATTGTTTGTAGATTTTTTGATGATGGCCATTCTGACCAGTGTGAGATGATATCTCATTGTAGTTTTGATTTGCATTTCTCTAATGATTAATGATGTTGAGCATTCTTTCATGTGTTTGTTGGCAATCTGTATATCTTCTTTGGAGAAATGTCTATTTAGGTCTTCTGCCCATTTTTGGATTGTGTTGTTTGTTTTTTTGATATTGAGCTGCATGAGTTGCTTGTATGTTTTGGATATTAATCCTTTGTCAGTTGCTTCATTTGCAAATATTTTCTCCCATTCTGAGGGTTGTCTTTTCGTCTTGTTTATGGTTTCCTTTGCCGTGCAAAAGCTTTTAAGTTTCATTAGGTCCCATTTGTTTATTTTTGTTTTTATTTCCATTTCTTTAGGAGGTGGGTCAAAAAGGATCTTGCTGTGGTTTATGTCAGAGTGTTCTGCCTATGTTTTCCTCTAAGTGTTTGATGGTGTCTGGCCTTACATTTAGGTCTTTAATCCATTTTGAGTTTATTTTTGTGTATGGTGTAAGGGAGTGTTCTAATTTCCTTCTTTTACATGTAGCTGTCCAGTTTTCCCAGCACCACTTATTGAAGAGGCTGTCTTTTCTCCACTGTATATTCTTTTACCATTGCAACAAAAAGAATAAAATATCTAGGAATAAACCTACCTAAGGAGACAAAAGACCTGTATGCAGAAAATTATAAGACACTGATGAAAGAAATTAAAGATGATACAAACAGATGGAGAGATAGACCATGTTCTTGGATTGGAAGAATCAACATTGTGAAAATGACTCTACTACCCAAAGCAATCTACAGATTCAATGCAATCCCTATCAAACTACCACTGGCATTTTTCACAGAACTAGAACAAAGCTACAGTAATCAAGACGGTATGGTA
This sequence comes from Balaenoptera musculus, assembly GCF_009873245.2. Taxonomy (NCBI): domain Eukaryota; kingdom Metazoa; phylum Chordata; class Mammalia; order Artiodactyla; family Balaenopteridae; genus Balaenoptera; species Balaenoptera musculus. Next base: position 9,025,335 of record NC_045793.1, read on the forward strand.
CTGGCACAAAAACAGAAATATAGATCAATGGAACAGGATAGAAAGCCCAGAGATAAACCCACGCACATATGGTCACCCTATCTTTGATAAAGTAGGCTGGGCTGAACTCTTAACATCTGAGCCTGCTTCCTCATTTTTTTAATGAACCAGTGGTACAATCTGATCTGTAAAATTTCTTTGGATTCTAATGTTATATGACTGTAATTATAATTTAAGCACAATGTTTATAGTGTATATTTATGTAAAAAGCACACCTCATAAACTGGTGTTATTTTACCACTAATTAAATCTCATATTGCTTTTAACATCATATAGATAAGTCAGGTGTCCATTTATTTACTTTTTATCTCCTCAACTATACTGTAAATTATTGGAGATACTGATTCTGTCCTCTTTGTTTCCATACTACCAGGAATAAGTAACAATAACATAACAATAGCACAGCCTAATATTTATATGAGCCAGAGACCCTTCTAACCATTTCACATTTAATTCTCAAGGTCAGCTTGAGAGGTAGATACTATTATCATCTTCATCAGACCATTTTACAAACTAAGAACCTGTGACCCAGAGAGTTTAAGTAGTTGATGGATACTGAACATAATGGTAGATTTGAACCCCAGCATTCAGGTTCTAGAGTTCAACACACTGCTCCTTATCTAACTCTCAATACATATCAATTATTTAGATAAGAGGAAGGCAGAGGTCAGAACAAATGAATAAGTAGGTACCTTTTTGATTATAAAATGTTTGAATTTGAATAGATTAATATCTGGTTTCCTGAAGGAGAGTTCATCTTCTGTGTACACAAGTCAATATTGTTGCTACAGAATGTTTCTGCTGGGTACTGGCAGTTGCAACATTGTCTTGATCACTAAATTCAAGATATATATTTGGGGGCATAAGGTATGATGCTTCTTACCATTTCCCTTTGGCAAAGTTCAGGGTAACACGGCTTTTCCATGGCTGCATCAGGGAAAAGAAATTTGGATGCATAACTAAATCCAAAAATCAAAATTAACAAGAGAGGCTTCCCAAAGACAGTTCCATTTCCAAATTAGTATGTGGAAGCCAAAGGAAGACGCTGCTGTACTTTCCAGCTCTGCGCTCTGGTAGCAACCATTCAGCAGCAGTGAAAACATACTGGAGCAACGTGTTAAAAAAAAAAAAAAAAGATCCCTGAGAAGAACCACTGTTTTTTTCTGGATTTGCAAACAAAACAGACTACCAAATACATGCCAAATGAAAGTTATGTTTTATATGTGCATTTTTTTTTACCCTTTAGAAACTGCTTTCCGTAAAGTTATTGGCAAAGAAACAAAACAATTATATTCATGCAGGTGAAACTGAAGAGTGGAAACACTAAACTTAGGCCACAAAAATAGACTTTTGCCTGAATACCCTGACAAGATATAACTATTTGATGTATCTGTATTGAGAGAAGTTATTTCAAGGGATCAGTTGAAAAGTATATTTTATATTCGATTATATTTGGTTGTTATTACACAACAGCCTGCATGCTAGATATATACTGACTTTACTATCAATTATCTGCCCATTTCTCACTTTTTTTCTTACTGCCTAACCTTATAAAACAGTAACTCTAATCCTACTCACCATTTCCTTTCACTGGTTTCCTCTTATTTATTCTTTGATTTACTTGGTATCTCAACATTTTCCCTAGCTTTTGGAATACCTGTCACTTTTTTATTGTTTTTGTTTGTTTGTTTACAAGCATGGGGTACTAGAAAGTGCATGGGCTTAGGGAGAGAACCAAATTCATTTCAAGTACTAACTCTGCCACTTTAGAACTTAGAGAATGGGTATAATATTTATAAGCTTTGGCTTTCTCCTTATAAAAGGACAATGGCCGTTTCAGGATTTGTTGTGACGATCATGTGAGGTAGAATATATCAAGCCCCCAATATCTGTCACAGAGTACCCCTTAGTATGCTAGCTCTGTTCTTTCTAATTGTTGTTTTTCATGAAACAACATTGTCTTGGTTGATATTCTATTCCTTTTGCAGTCCTTAGAGTTCTTTCCAGGGTTTATCTCCGATCTCCTTCAACAGTCATTCCAAATAGATTCAATTCATTTTCCTTAAGATACAATCTCATTATTCATCTATTTTTAACTATTTTTGTAAACTTTCACCATTTTGAGTATACTTATTATGACTTCTCACTGGAGATGGCAAGAAGCGGGTTGAACAAGGAGTGGACAGTACTAATACTATAATAAGAGACAAATACACATATATGTATAGATTATAATAAAAGCTATAAAGGAAATAAGCAAAACTATATGGTAAAGAGTAATAAGTATTGAATTTAGACTCAGATATAAAAGATAATAAAAGGGTCAAGCTGGGATAGGAAAAACCTCAAGTACAAAGACCCTACAAATTTAAAGAACTTGACTATTCAAGCAATGTAAGCATAGGGCAAGAAGGAAGAGCTGCGTTTGGAGAGGTAGGTAGAAGCCAGATCATGGGAGGTGTAATAAGCTATGGTAAGAAGTTAGGGTTGAAACTCATTGAAGGATTTCTTCTCAGGGAGTACCATGATCTGATTTTTAAATGATCTCCCTGGCTACTATGTGGATAACCAAGTAGATAGATAGATAGATAGATAGATAGATAGATAGATAGATAGATAGATATAATAGATAATAGATTATAGAGTGGGTTTATACACAGGGCACTCTGTTTATATCCTCAATGCTTTAGTACATACTTGGTACCCAATGTGTATTAATGAATGAGTCAGGAAATAATGTGAGTACGTGAGATTGTGTGTGTATGTGCATCTATGTGTATGTATGTAGATAAGACTGAAATCACATACTTGAGTGGATTTTTATGGAAAACTGTGACTTTTCCCCTCTTACTTTATAATTTCTCTATTTTATGATTCTCACAGAGTGGTATGTGAATTTTTTGGTAGATCAAAGACTAGGGTAATAAAGGGACTTCTGGGGGGATAAAGGTAGCAAAGAGAAGGCTGGCCTCTCTGCTGGTCCTCTGTGGAAGAGGAGGAGCATCTCAGCTGTCAACAGTCCCACAGTGAGAGGAAGTCCACTTAGGAGCTGATAACAGCAAGGAGAAGCCCATGATGAGAAGGACAGACTTCTACACTGACTCCTCAGAGAAGGTGCCGGATACTTCCTCTGGCAGAGGAAGCTGAACGCTGGTGGGAGAAAGGCGTCCATTGCTCGCTCTCTTTCTTGCTGAATCTTACCTTCACTTATCCCTCTTTTGTCTCTCAGCTTATACCTCTAAGGAATACGTTTTGAAAACTAATAGATTCCAGTTAAGGCTCATTTCCACTCTAAAATTCTCTTTCTCTTTATTATAGTTCATTTTTTTTCTAACACTTGAATCTAATATTGACAGTCGATTATTTTGACCATGTAGATAAATGCCTACTGCCTAATGCCAAACTCACACATAGACACATAATTTATGTTTGTGCCTGCTACTGATAAAAATGAGAGGAACATGTTATAGTGAACAAAGCACTAGAGAGTACACATATTTAGAAAAATAGAGTTTAGAGCTTGTATAAAACAAGATTACAAATAATAAAGCATGGTTTAGAATAGCGCAGAAGAGTATTTGCTAGGAGAACAATCTCATTGTATGATTAGTTCTGACCATACTAGAGAAGAATCAACAATGTCTCTTCATTGTTTAGAAGTGCAAAAACTTCACAAAGAAAGCAAAAGTAAAATGGAAGGTGTCTAGAATTTTTTCAAAGCACATATATACTGGGAAAGGGGAAAAAAAGGAGGAAGATCAAAACAGCATAGAGCAAAATGATAAAGAAAAGAAAAACTCTGAATGGTCCTAAAAGGAACCTCAGGAATCAGCTTAACTTATTTACTAGAGAAGACAACAGAAGTCCACACACAGAGGGGAGGTGAGCCTGGATTCCTCCCTTACGGGCACTGGGCTTTGGGAGTGTAACAGAAGAGACCTCTCAACTTGGGCACTATTGACATTTGGAGCCAAATACATCCTTGTTTGGCAGGGAGGAAGGTTTTTCCTGTATTTTATGGGATATTTAACAGTATCTTTGTCCTCCGTCCTCTGGATGCCAGGAGTGTGTGCCCACGTGCGCACACACACCCATCCCCCAATTTGTGACAACCCAAAATGTCTCCAGATATTGCCAAATATCCCCTGGAGTCAAAATCACACCCAGTTCAAAACCAGTGCTTTAGAAGTTCTGTCCCTTAAGATTTCTTCTCCCCACCTCCCTGTATTAATATCCATGGTTTCATCAAGGGGAAAATAAGGAACCAGAAAAGCTAGGAACTGTTATTATTATTATTATTATTTTTGGTAAATGCTCAAATGTGTGAGAAAAGGGAATGGAAGAAAGCAAGCACTTTAGAAAAGTTCAGGAAGAGCTATAATTCTGATTTTAATGTCACATCATCTCACTGATTAAATCTATTCTATTCTAAACCATTCAAACATTGCAAATGGAGACATTATAGCACTCAATTAGAAATAGAATTAGTGAATTTTAAGGTTTTTAACTTCATTAAAGATTGAAGTTTTTAAAGAGCATACACACCTACACACTCCTACACATTCACACACCTATCAGCTGCATTCATTACTGGAGATCCACTCATTCACAGCAACAGAGCTCACAATCTGTATTTTTTTTTTTCAAGAGTGATGCCCATTGGCTGTTCTATGTAATAAATTGCACTGTGCATTACAGAACTGCTCCAGGCAGCCAAAAATACATAAAGATATAGAACACCCTCTTTTTCAGTTTCCTAAGGGAAATATTTCTTATAGAGACTATCAAGGGTTTTATTTCCCTCATCAAGCTTTTAATGAACAAACCATTTGTTAGGTATGCCTATGGTGCTGATTATCCTGCATGAAATAGAATACATAGCTCTTTGGTTAGAAAAGGTTAGAAGTGTACCTGCCAATGCATCTACATGGACAATCCAGATTTCACATTTTCCTCTATAGTGTTGAATTATAAAGAATACAGGAAAGGGCTTCCCTGGTGGCACAGTGGTTGAGAATCTGCCTGCCAATGCAGGGGGCACGGGTTCGAGCCCTGGTCTGGGAAGATCCCACATGCCGCAGAGCAACTGGGCCCGTGAGCCACAACTACTGAGCCTGCGTGTCTGGAGTCTGTGCTCCGCAACAACAGAAGCCGCGATAGTGAGAGACCCGCACACCGCGATGAAGAGTGGCCCCCACTTGCCGCAACTAGAGAAAGCCCTCGCACAGAAACGAAGACCCAACACAGCAAAAATAAATAAATAAATACATTTATATTAAAAAAAAAAAAGAATACAGGAAAAGATAGAGAACTTGTTAGCTCTGTTCTTCCCATCATAGTGAATAAAGTGTGCTAGAAGGGCAGCAAGTATGCGCCATATGGTGCTATGTGAACCTAGGAAAAATAGGTGCCTGTTCTGGGATTGGGATGGAAGGAAGGTGGAGGTGCTATTTATTCCTCCATGTCATGTATAGTGTCTCCTGTGAAGTTACTCTGAAGTTTAGGTTTTATTAAGTTATCCAGTAGAGAAAGGGTTATTGACTGGAGTTACCAAATAGAAGTCAGAGACAACACAATTTGATCATCCAAGACATCATTTTCCTTGACAAAGAAAGTCAGACTAGGCTCCTACAACAAATGGAAAGTCGTTTTAAGTAAGTGTAGAACTGACTGGAGATCAGGGGCCTTAAGTAGAAGGTTGAAAAAACATTGATTTCCTTATTTTTCCCTGGCATTATCATGTCAAATGCATTCCTAAGACTGAAGAATAAAGCTAAGTTAATTTTAATCATGCACATTTCTACCTTTTTGTATTCTATGTGGAAATAATAAATACAAAGGGAATATGACTAATTTCAAGGTTTTACTTCATGTCACGCTCCTGAGAATACATTTTTCGGCAAACGCGTAGATATACTTTTATTTTATTCATCTAAGAGTTTACCCAGTACAGCTCTAGGCTTCAATACGCTAAAAAACAACTCTTCCTGCTATAAAAGTATCACATCAAAATTCAGGTCCTCATCAATTTCACACACATTAGCCTCCTACAGTTAAGCAATTATTTCCTTGAGATACTTGCTACTCTCATTTCACAACTAATTTGGTTCATATAAATTGATGAAGACAACAGAATTATAAAGTTACATTTATAACATCTTGGTATCAGTTCATTAAAAAAATCAATCAACTGGATATTGGGAAACATGCCACGTATAAGATTGTGCTCAGCTCAGAGGTAGAAGTAAGAACAGGAATTCTGTCCTCTGAAAGCTTTAGGAGATTAAGCCTTTTCAACCAGGGTAGTCAAACATCTGAACTACATAATATACGATTTCAAACTAGTGAAAACAATAAAAGTGACTTAAAATTTTAAAAGGATTTGAGATCACCATGGGATGAGTGTTCAGGCTTTTTGTGGAAAACACATGGGACTTTGTCTTAAAAATTGAGGGCTTCATGGAAGATTTTCCAATGGGAACATGATGACACAGCGGAAGCACTCACTTTGGAATTTGCATCAGGAGGGGGATGTATGGGGTGGACTTGTTGAGAGGTGGGAAGCAGAGAGAACAAGGACACTGCCACTGCCCAAGTGTAGCTCCAACAAAAAAAGCAAAGATGAAAATATTGATCACCTATTCTCTGCCAAGTGTTGTGATAAATTCTAGGAATCCAGAGATGAGTGAGACATGAGAGTGGAGGAGTTTACAATTTAAGATGGAACAAAGAGCAATTGTTATTATCCAAGATATGGGGTGCCATATATACCAGAGGATGGTAGATTATTCTCTGGGGTTTGAGAGAGGAAATGATACTAAGTTATTACTAAATGTTACGAAAACTGAATCTTGAAGGATGAGTAGGAGTTTTCTGGGGTAGCATTTAGAGGATGGGATTCTTGGCAGATAGTGGAAAGTAGTCAGAGTTTATGGTGTAGAGCAGGAAAAATGAGGCCAAATAACTCCAGCTGGGCTCAGTTTGGGCATACTCATGAAATTAGTCTGCTTAGAAATTAGGACTTATAGGTAATGGAGAAAATATCAAAGTATTTTCCTTGCATTTTAGAAATATAAACTTGGATAATGTGAAAGAGAGAAATGAGAAACAATAGGGAGAGTATGAAAAAGGTTCCTGGGAGAATCCCAATGAGACGTGATCAGGGCATCATTGGTATGAGGTGCTGCGTTCAACAAATATATCAGATGTGTCATATTCAACAATGTCTGATCCTCGGTGAATGAAAGCCAGTGTGTTGAATTAATATGAGAGGCTGTGTGGTAGAATGGCTAAAAGTGCTGACTTCAGACTCAGATATTTTCTGGACCCTTTTTCAAACTTTTCTAACTACTAGCTGGAGTGGTCTAGGTGAGTTATTCTATCTCTATGCCTCTGTTTCTTCATCTATGCAATGCAGATGATAATAGCCTTTATACTGAGGAGTTACTGAATTAAATGATTTAATACTTTGTGCACATTATCTTTGTTTAAACAGTGACTGAAATAGAGAAAGACCCCAATCAGTATTAGCCACTGGGAAATCTGGCTCCAGAGATATATGCTTGTAACTGCTAGGCCATAAAAATAGGACAGTGATTGAAAAGAAACACTCATTCTGGCAAGTAAGATGGCCTTTATTATCTTTTTAAATGATGGCTTTTTGAACTAGGAAAAGGAACAGATGGAGGAAGCACTTCCAAAGAACTGGTGGCACTTGCTAAATCATTACGTGTGCCAGGCAAAGATGAAGAACAAAATCGGAATTTTCTAAAGGTTTTGAACTTGGATACTACAAGAATGATTTTACCATTGATATAAATTAGAAAGAAGGTTTCACAATTGTACCTAACTCACAAGTCAGCTGAAGCCTGAAGCAAGTTAATGAATTGGGAAGGACTTAGCACAGTGACAGGCATGGCGTAAGCATTTAGTAGCCATTAGCCATCATCACAGTCATTACTGCAATCCCAGGAGTAGATGAGAGACACATCTGGATGACCCTGGAGTCTCATTTCTTCCAGACTTTTAGTTCCATAGCAGAGCTGCATCGGCAGATCTGAGTCAGCACAGCAGAGAAGCAGACTGATATCAGCCACTGGGCTCCAGGGGGCCTCCCTCTTCTAATAAGGCAGCTTTTTTTTTGACTCCTTCCCCCATCATGACATGACGCATTAAAAGTGAAGGCTCCTCTCTACTGGAATCTTGGCTATGGTGTCAGCCAACCACCTACGCCCAGTCAAAGCTAAGAACTTGAGGCACTGTTTGTATCAGTATTTTACTACTTCTCTTATAGTTACTCCCCACGTCTCTCAATAAACGGTGTCATATCTGTATGCCAAGAAGCAATAGGCATTTGATGAAGGAGGGAGGTGGAGATTTGGCATAGGTCTGCACAGGAATTGAAAGAGGCATTTCAGGTTGGGAGATGGTTGAAACTCATGTCCAAAGGGGTAGGCGATATTTACAGGCAATAGTGGGTTGTAGTCTAGACTCAAGTCAGCAATGTCAGGATTAAAGATAAAATAACAGGGAATTTGAATGAGGGGGAGGAAGACTGCTGGGAAATCAGAGGTGAGCAGTACTCCAGTATCCAGGCAGGGCACTGGCAGCATGGTGAAATGTCCAGGGGTAGCAAAATCTCAGCCTGTGGACAGAGGTTCAGCACTAGGGATTCGATCTCTGAAATGATCCCAGAAAGACTAGAGGTGCTAGAAGAATGAGTGGCAGATTATCAGCATCTTTCAGAAAATATCAGATGCTAATAAGTGCTACAGCAAAGATCTAGGCAGAACTTTACTTGTAAAAATTAGATCTTAAGGAGTGAGAGAAAAAAAGCAGTGGCTGGAGAAGAAAGAGGACTCAGAAATAACTGTAGGAATTCAGTTATCAAAATTAGGGTCTGTGCTTAGGTTAGCAAGGCCTCAAGGGAAATGTGTCAGAATAAAATAAATCGTAAAATTGAGTTATGATCAAAGGTTCGTCCATACACATCATTATTTCCTGATACAATGTTACCAAAGGTAATACTTTCTAAGCAGTATTGTGTGGCTTCCGGACAAATTTTCTTGTTAAGAGCTTTTATAAACAAAGGAAAGAGACTAAGAAATACTTGTGGTAAACATCTCAGAGAGGATCCAGAGGAATCATTCTTTAGGCTGATCTCAAATCAATTTCAGAGGTTCCCAAGTAGCTCTCCAGAATCAGCAGGAAACCTATCCCAAAGAGACTCATTTCCACAACTAATTATAATGAAGTCATAGATAACCCAATGAGCCTCAATTCTCATTGCTCAAATTGCTTAAATTCATCAAAGAAAAAAAAAGGAAGATGATAGTCAAATGGTACTATTTCACAGTCCGAATTTCCTGGTTAATTACCCAGGGTAATTCTCATCATGAGGGTTTGGGGGAGAGGTTCCAATCCAATGAGTTTGCATTATTTCAGATTATGAAGGTAAATCTCTGATTTTTCTATGCCAACACTATTTTTATTTTGTTAACTATTTAAAACAAAATTATATACTCAACAGTAAAAATATCTATGATGTGACAGTTAATTTCATGTGTCAACCTGACTTGGCCACAGGGTGCCCAGATGATTGGTTAAACATTATTCTGGTGTGTGTCTGTGAAGGTGTTTCTGGGTGAAAGTTACATCTGAATCTAGCCTTAGTAAAGCAGACTGATCTCCCAAACGTGGGTGAGCCTCATCCAATATGCTGAAGGCCTGAATGGAACTAAAAGGCAGAGTAACAGGGAATTCCTTCTCTCTGCCTGATGGTCTTCAAGCTGGGACACTGGTCTTTTCCTGCCTTCAGACTCAGGCTGAAACACTGGTGTTCCTTTGGTCTTGAGCCTGCCAGCTTTCAGATTAGATCTCATACCATCAGTTTTCCTGGTTCTCAGGCCGTTGGACTCGGAGTGAAATTACACCACGGGGTCTCCTGGGTCTCCAGCGTTTGACCTCTCGGCCTCTAGAATTGTATAAGCCCATCCTTTCTAACAAATCTCTTCGTCTCTCTATATACATCCTATTGGTTTTCACTGGAGAACCCTGACTAATACGGTTGACTTATCATCTCTCTATTATATAAATCTATATTGCTTAAATTTACTAATTACTCATCTGTCAGAGAAGTTTCAGTTCTTAAAGTTAAATGAAGCATAAAGATGAAGGGCCTCTCAGCAAAACTTCTCTGCTCTGTGTCCTCACTTCTCTTGTTTTGGAAGCATATTCAATGCATCCATATATTAAGTTTGGGACTCCTGAGCTGTGTCCTTTGCTGGTCTTGCATAACTCATTTTTAGTCTCATAGTTTGTAGTAGTGATGTCTGATTTTTTTCTCTTTGACTAGTTCATTTGTACAGTAAACTAAAGCTTCTAAAACATGACCCGGTCCCTAGTGGGAGTTAACCTCCATTTTATCCACCTAAGTTTACTAAATTTCATCCTCTCCTTGCAACTTTTAAAAATTATTATACACACACACAATCATGTTATATTCATCTTGCCTGAAAAAGGCAAGGAATATTTTAAAAGGCCCCCAAACCTTGTAGAAGCTAAAGTGGGTATGGTATCCTGCTGTGTGATTATAAATTAAAATGTCCCCTTTGCTTTCTAAAGAATAAGTCAATACATCATATCACAAAATGTTCCCCCCAGTCTCTTTTTTCTTTCATGTTGGAATATAATGCTTCTATTGATGTGGAAATGCACCAGCATGCAATGAAGTATAATTGAAGGTAGATTTCCACTCAGCTGGCATGATGATAGCACAGCCACTTTGGGAATTGAAATATAATAAAAAGTCAGTTAGGTGACACTACCTAGGAGGCAACACACTGTTCACTCAGATGCTTTTTACTTGGTACCATGTGACTCTTACAGCAAGTCTAGTTGTGAATTTGGGAGAATAAAATCAGCAATCTGTGTTGTAGGTATATCCACGGTTATCTATATTTATATCTGTAGATCTGTATCTATAGCTCTATGTGCATCTCACTTTTGGCTGTTGCTAAACAAGAGGACATATGCTATCCTAGCACACGTCTAGGCTCCTAATTAAAATGATCACGATGCCCCATGAATCAACCTTCCTCAGGCTCCATCTACCCTAAGAATCCAAAGCCATGTTTTGTTTTCAGAATTGTAAAATGATGGATTTCTGAGTTTTCCTTGAACACTTTGGATATCTAGAAGACCATCAAAAAGTAAAAACTTCTAAAATCAATTTTTAGATACTTTTTTGGTAGAAGTATATGTAGACTATTTGGAAATAGAGAGATTTGTATCTATTGATTCACTATTAAGAGAGAAAAATAAAATCTGTTTCTCCCTGATAGCTAGCAACAGTTTTAAGGGAAAATGCCTTTATATATGAATTCATCTAGCTCCCCCTCCCTTCCTCCCTCCCTCCCTTTATTTATCCTGAAAAAAAAAAAGTTTTAAAATTAGTTATGTATATTTTCAAATAAAAGCTCATAGACCCAACATAAAATGTTCCATTTGTTATGTAAATGCCATTAAGGAAATTAAGTTGAAGCCCATTGTTTAAGGACACACTTTTAAAAAACTGATTTTATATATATGCTTCTGTTTAAGTAGGGAAACTAGACTTTTTAAATTGATATAACCTACTCTCTGTAATTTCCATTCATAATGTTGTTAAGCATTATACTTTTTAGGAATATCATTTCACCCTCAATTATTTATGCTTGGTGTTTGTTTTGGAAAATTTGGATATTATGGAAAATGTATTAAGAAATTAGTAATGGACTGATAACCTACCAATTAGAGATAATTAGTTAGCATTATCCAGATTTTATTTCGTTCAGATCTCTTTTCTAACTATCTATATATTTATAATAATATTGGGGTCATCATCTATATAAATTTTTGTAAACACTTTTATTCACTATATTTTCCAATGGTATTAAATATTTTTGAGAAACATGATTTCTCATAACATAATAGTATTCCACATAAGCATATACTCTTTAAAATCACCTCTTCATTTAAAATATTTACTTGTTTTCAATTACTGTAAAACAAAGTACTTGACAAATGTGAAGTAACGCCTAAACATTACTTATTTTTTGAGTTACAGAAATTTAAGAAATCGAGAAAATTATCTGCAGTTTGAAATCATAGAGCTGAAAATCAATTCTCCATAAATAATTAAAACATAAAAAATAGTATTATAAACTAAACCAGTTTTTCTTATGTGAGGAAAAAGAAATCTCATGATGCAAGTTATCACTGAACTTTGAAATTGGTGTGAATTAATTCTTTCAAATGTTAATATATTAACTACATTTTCAAACGTTCATAAAATCAAGAGAGGAGATATCCTAACTGCTTAGGATAGACAGTGCCAGGAGTAGTCCCAGGGAAATAAATTTGCTGAGACTGAACTGGGAACTTGCCAGTATCTGCCAACAAGTTCCCCATCTACACACAAAGCCAAGAAAATATCTACTCCTTAGGCTATGGTCTGAATGTGTGTGTCCCCCAAAATTCACATGTTGAAATTTTAATGCCCAGTATGGTATTAGAAGGTGGGTCCTTTGGTAGGCGCTAGGTCATGAGGGTGGAGCCTTCATGAATGGGATTAGTGTTCTTATAAAGAAGACCTCACAGGCTCCGTCACCCCTTCCACCATGCGAGGACACAGCAAGAAGTCTGCAGTCTGCAACCAGGAAGAGGACCCTCACCAGAGCGCAAACGGGCTGGCACCCTGATCTCAGGCTTCCAGCCTCCAGAACTTTGAGAAATAAGTGTGTGTATACGAGCCATGAAGTCTATGGTATTTTGTTATGGCAGCTTGATTGGACTAAGATAATTTCCCTTAAAGCACCCAAACGGAAGTTTATCAAGGGTTTACAAAGGAAATTGTACTACAAAACAGAAATAAAAAGAGACCCTGGAAAGATTCCTTTGGAGACAGAAATACAAAGATGATGTTTGCTGAGTACAGGTTTCTGAAGCAGTGTGGATGCTGAGAAGTCATTCTATAACTGAAGCAATGTCTACATGAACAGAATGAGGAGGTTTGAATAATTCAGCTTAGCAAACAGTTGATTTAGGAGGAAGGCATATTCTGAATGGCTCTTCTAAAAGGCTTTGTTTACATGGATAGAAATTGATATTTTTTTTCAATAGGTGAGAAAGGTCATTAACAGAAATCACTTTCCTTCCACCATATAAATGCTGAACCACATTTTATGACCTTACTGATATGGGCAGACAAAAATTTTAGAGTATGATTCTAAACATCTGTCTGTAATTGAGTGCCATAAAATTGAGGCAGTTTGCAATAACAAACTTATTTCAAATGGTAGGCAGGTTTTTCTTTTGTGTGTGTGTGCTTTGTTTTCTTTTGTTTGGCTATGTATCAGACAGTAATACACATGGACATTTTTTTACTACTATTACAATATTATAATATTGTTCCTGGAAGATACATTTAGTTTCCTAATATAGATTGATGGAGTACATACACTCAGGCAATTAGAACTTTAAAAAATTCCAACTCTTCAAATGAGAAGACCAATCTGTAGGTCAGTGTTTTCCTAATTATGGGTTGCAGCTTGTTTTTAGGTCGTGAAATCATTTAGTGGGTCATGGCGATTTTTTTTTAATGGAAAAAAAAAGTTAGAAAAGAAAACATCAAAATTATGAGAGCACATTAAAGCACAAGGTAAATTTTATTTCATAAAACTTTGTTTCAGTAGGTATTGAGTATGATATAAAATATTTTCTCACTGTTTTGATCAAAATCATTTGAACTTGGAGGATGTTATGCTAAATGAAATAGACAAAAAAAGACAAATACTGTATGACCTCACTTATATGTAGAATCTTAAAAGACTAGAAGTCATATAGAATCAAAGAGTAGAATGGTGGTTGCCAGGGGCTTGTTGAATATTGGTCAAAGAGTACCAACTTTCACAGTCAGGAGGTGAAAAAGTTCTAGGGTATCTAATGGACAGCATGGTGATTATAGTTAAGAATACTGCATAGTGTACTTAAATACAAAATAAAATAAGAGAGATCGTAAGTGTCCTCACCACACACACAAAAGATAACTATGTGAGGTGATACATGTATTAATTAACTTGTTTGTGGTAATCCTGTCACGATGTACATGTATATTAAAACATCACATTGTACATCTTTAAGAAAAATCACACTGTACAACCTAAATATATACAGTTTTAATTTGTCAATCACACCTCAATAAAGCTGGAAACAATTTAGGTGCACAAAATCATCTCTAGGTCCACCTTTCCCAGGGTAATGGATATGAAAGTTAAAATGAAAATTATTCTCAGAGTGAACAGATGTTATCCATTTGACCCTTTCAGCATGTTTTTTTCTTTTTAGCACTTATTCCTAGTTAAAGGTAATGCACAAATATATATTCACCCGTCAGTGACCTCTGTTCTAAATAGAAATAAATGTAGTGGAATGTTTTATGAAAGCTGATGTTGCAAGTTGGAAAATATTTTCACAGAGAGATAACCCACTCTGCAAATTCAAGGTTACTCAGAGTTTGACTAATTTTTACAAGTCATAGTCAATATCTAATGAGACTTAAAAATTAATCACAACTTAGAGGAAAAAATGCGAGAGGGTGAATAATATATTGAATAGTCTCTAACTTATCGAATTTATTTTGAATTCATCACCAAAGAACAATATTTTCCAAGATGGCTTTTCAACCAAATGACTTACCTTCATCTTGGACTACAGAACTTATTATTTAGAAGCAGCACACACATGTGTGTGTGTGAACAACAACATGTTATTAGTGTTTTCCTCTTCTAGATTTTCTGTTATCTCCTACATTTTTGCAACCAAGCTATTTCAAAAAAGAAGTAAAATAGGACTGTCATTCTTCAGTGCTCATGCTGTTGATAAGAATAGGGTAGATACAGTTCTCAGTGTATAAGACTTTCACCTCCAAGGTAAAGGAAATTGAAGATGATTCAAAGAGATGGAAAGATATCCCATGCTCTTGGACTGGAAGAATATTGTTAAAATGGCCAAACTACCCAAAGCAATCCACAGATTTAATGTGATCCCTATCAAATTAGCTATGACATTTTTTTCACAAAACTAGAATAATCCTAAAATTTATTCGGAAACACGAAAGGCCCAGAATTGCCAAAGCAATCCTGAGGGAAAAGAAAAAAGCTGGGGGCATAATCCTTCCAGACTTCAGACAATACTACAAAGCTATAGTAATCAACACAGCATGGTATTGGCATAAAAACAGATATATAAATCAATGAAATAAACCCAAACACCTACAGTCAATTAATCTTTGACAACAGAGGCAAGAATGTACAATGGAGAAAAGACAGTCTCTTCAGCAAGTGGTGTTGGGAAATCTGGACAGCCGCATGTAAATCAATGAAGTTAGACTACTTCCTCACACCATACACAAAAATAAACTCAAAATGGCTTAAAGACTTAAATATAAGACAAGACACCATAAAACTCCTAGAAGAGAGCATAGGCAAAACATTCTCTGACATAAATCATAGCAATATTTTCTTAGATCAGTCTCCCAAGCCAAAAGAAATAAAAGCAAAAATAAACAAATGGGACCTAATCAAACTTAATCAGCTTTTGCACAGCAAAGGAAACCATAAACAAAATGAAAAGACAACCTAGGGACTGGGAGAAAATAACTGCAAATGATGCAACCAACAAGGGCTTAGTTTCCAAAATATATAAACAGCTCATACAACTCAATATCAAAAAAACAACCCAATCTAAAAATGGGCAGAAGATCTAAATAGACATTTTTCCAAAGAAGACATATAGAGGGCCAATAGGCACATGAAAAGATGCTCAACATTTCTAATTATTAGAGAAATGCAAATCAAAACAACACCAGTCAGAATGGCCATCATCAAAAAGTCTGCAAATAATGAATGCTGGAGAGGGTGTGGAGAAAATGGAACCCTTCTACACTGTTGGTGGAAATGTAAATTGGTACAGCTACTATGGAAAACAGTCTTGGAGGTTCCTTAAAAGACTAAAATTTGAAGTACGATATGATCCAGTAATCCCACTTCTGGGCATTTATCCGGAAAAGACAAAAACTCTAATTCCAAAAGATACATGCACCCCAATGTTCATTGCAGCACTATTTACAATAGCTAAGACATGGAAGCAACCTAAGTGTCCACTGACAGATGAATGGATAAAGAAGATGTGGTACATATATAAAATGGAGTATTACTCATTCATAAAAAAGAATGAAATGATGCCATTTGCAGCAACATGGATGAACCTAGAGATGATCATACTAAGTGAAGTAAGTCAGAGAAAAGACAAATATCATATGATATCACTTATATGTGGAATCTAAAAAATAATAAAATGAACTTATTTACCAAACAGAAATAGACTCACAGACATAGAAAATAAAATTATGGTTACCAAAAGGGAAAGGGAGGGGAGGGATAAATTAGGAGTATGGGATTAACAGACACACAATACTACACATAAAATAGTTAAACAGTAAGGATTAACTGTATAGCACAGGGAACTATATCCAATATCTTGTAACAACCTATAATGGGAAAAGAATCTAAAAAAGAATCTATATTTGAATCACTTTATTGTACACCTGAAGCTAACACAGTATTGTAAATCAACTATACTTCAACAATAAATGAATAGGGTATATATAATACAGAACGATTTCCCTTTGTTAAACCAAATATTAGTGTCCTCCATGTATGGGAAAAAATGGAAATCTTTGAAACATAAATATTTTCTTTGGACTATGTAAGAGTGAGACTATATAAAATTTTAGATTTCACATCTGTTCTCCTTAATTTGCACAGATTCTTAGCTAAATTGACAAAAACGTCTGAAGTCTACTTTTATCATATTTAAGCAAATCTATTAAGGTAAATTAGTTATTGCATATTGGATTCCTTTGTTCTTTCATATTTTAATAAACACAGTTTAAAATAGATGAGAGTATCTTGGAGTCCTAAATTAGACCAAATTAAATTAGTAAATGTCTATTAATCACTATGTTTAAGATCCTGATAATGGTTCCTGTTATATGGAAAACCACCAAGAGGTTGGGTTTGCTCAGTGAATGCCAGGAGGGAGGCCTTCATCCTTATATTTTTATGTGTTTAAGCATTAGAAAAGAATCATTAAACATAACAGAATCTAGTGGGGAATTTCTCAACTGTGGTAAATATTTGTATGTGTATTTGTTTTATGTGTTATTCTGGTCTCTCCAGATAATTTCTATTTGCTCTAAATCTCCCCAGGTGGATTTATACTGGGAAGTAGTGATAAAATATGGTGATCAATCATTTTGACTCTGAACATTCAGGGAAAAAGCAAAACTAACAACATAAGAACAGAAAAAGTAAACATCTAGGTATTTCACAATAGCTTTTGATTTCTATAATTCAGAGACATCTGTGACATAATGATTCCTGTCTTCCTTGAGTCCTTTTCAGTATAGTCCACAGAGCCAGGCCATACAGAAACACACAGCCTACTGTATGAAAAGACACCTATCCTTGAGCAGGAGATATTCTGTGTTCAAGGAGCCAGAGTGCTGAATTCAAACATTCCTGGAGCACCTCTTACGTTACAGGTGCTGCTCTATATGCAGGGGCGTGGCCTCTGCCTTCAAGGAGCTGATAGCATAGAAGAGAAATGAGATGGACCAAATCATACAACATGTTAGCAACTGTGTCAGGTGTGTGCATATGGTGTCACGAGTGAATATGGAATATTTAGAAATCAGAGTCCACAGTCACACAGTTGAGCCTTCTCTTATGAACTTCCTCTCTCAGTATTTAGTACATCTGTAAGGGGCTCAGGAAACATTCTGTTTCCTTCCGTCTTCCATTTCTAAATAGTTCTTTACTTAACATAAGTACTTACTTAAAACACCTATTGCAAGAAACATCTAGAGAAATTCGGTGATTTTTTAAATTATTTATCAGTCCCATATCATACATTGTTCTCTTTGTTTATGACATCTCACTTTGCAATCTCAGTTTTCTCTGCACCATCATAATCAAGGAATATTCCAAGGTCGCCAAGTTTGTTCAAATAACAACAATATTACCTAAGTCTCAGTTTATCACACAACTACCATGTCAAGTTTAAAAATTACTCTGCTTAGCCAGGCCAGTCTGCCCTCAGTCGATACATATCTCTTGTCATTCCTCTTTGTACTCACCCGCCCTTTTTTTCCGACACGTTGTACGATAGCAAGATCACTTTGAGCTTTTGATTCAAGCAGTAGAATATACCTTTAAAGTCATAATTAAATCAATACAGTCTTATTACTAATAGTAAAAGGTATTTGAATGCCCATAAAGTCAAAAGATAAACTACTCTTTCTTATGTTAATCAAATAAACATTCTTTGTTTTTAAACATATAACATTAACTTAGAGGAGTATCCACTGCTCTATTCAAAATGAACTAGCATTTGCCAAAAAAAAAAAAAAAAAATGGAAGATTTCAGTCCTCTGAGACAGTCTCAACCAACTTTCCTCCTCGCCCACCCTCACCATCTCAGCGAGGTTCTGTTTCCCTCATCCAATCCGCACTCAGGGCAGCTAAGAGAGTACCTCAAAAGTCTGATTCCAAACATAATCACGAGCATGTGACACCAACACAGCAACAACAGAACTTTAGCTGCGGAAATCACGATAGCAGTTTCAGGAGCGAACATTGAATAGATTTCACTGACCTGAGGAAATATCTATTTGGCTCATCTTGGTCTGCGTGATGTTGATGTGAACGCTGACTTTGCTGTCAGTGAGGTCAATCTCCACGTTGCCCAGATTATCCGCAAAATGACTGAAAAGCAGGAGACCATTGGGGTTCCAAGTCCTGAACTGGAAACTAACCGAAAACAGGTCCTGGTGAAGCCGTCCGGGCACCTCCAGGTAACTGGTAGCATTGAAAAAGACAGGTACCGTGTAGGGCTCCACACACGTGAAACTCAAATTTCCCTGGAAAACAGAAGGGCATGTTTTAAGGAAAATGTAGAATAAAATAAGCATCCATGGAAGACAGTAGACAAAGCGACAGTTTTACAAATTTCAAAGCAGAACTTGAGCCTGTGTGAAATTCTCATGTGCAGCCGTGTGACACGGATGCAGCAATTGGATACCTCGGCATGTCCTTCCTGCGATAGCGAACAGGGTACGGCAGTTGGCTATCAAGTTGAGGGATTCATACAAGCACCATCCATCATGGAATGGAGAGACTGACAGCCTGATGTGATGGGCTGACTATGGAATGGATGTGTCCCTGTGTGGTGGGCTTGGGTGTGGACCACTGGACTTTCTGAAGACAGCGAAGAGCTGCTTTTCCCTCCCCCACTACTGATGCTGCATCAGCCAGGGAGGGAATGCCTTTGTCCTCTTTTGGATGGCCTTGGTCAAATGTTTATTGATATATAAATCTGGTCTCAGTGGGAACTATGATCATTTGGTTGCTATTTATTAAATTATTATGGGGCAAATACTCTTGGGTTTTATCTCAATACCTAATATATATGAATTAATATTAACTATTTAGCATCAATATGATTGTGATTATCTCGATTATTTTGTTATTCAACCCCAAATCTCATTTAAATTCCCATGAGGGACTTCCCTGGTGGTGCAGTGGTTAAGAATCCGCCTGCCAATGCAGGGGACACAGGTTCCATCCCTGGTCCGGGAAGATCCCACAATGCTGCGGAGCAACTAAGCCCATGTGCCACAACTACTGAGCCTGCGCTCTAGAGCCTGTGAGCCACAACTGCTGAGCCTGTGTGCCACAACTACTGAAGCCCGCGTGCCTACAGCCCGTGCTCCGCAACAAGAGAAGCCACCGCAATGAGAAGCCCACGCACTGCAATGCAGAGTAGCCCCCGCTCGCCGCAACTAGAGAAAAGCCTGTGTGCAGCAACGAAGACCCAACGCAGCCAAAAATAAGATAAATAAATAAATAAATTTATAAAATAAATTCCCATGAAGTGTGCATATATAACACATTAATGTTTGTGGAAACAGTGACATGAATGTACAAAAGGAAAAGAAAACTTGCAATAATTAAAGCTTCCTCCTTCCCCTTCACACTCCCTCTATTTGGTACAAGGAAATTTGATTTATTATTCAAATACATTGAATTTTATATTCTAGTGTCTAAGTACCTTCCTTTTAAAGATATGAAAATCTACATATTCTTCCATCTTTTTTTAACCCACCATATCTTGAGGAATATGATTTGGAGACATTTTCACTTCAATTTTTGTTTGTTTGTTTAACAACACCGCATATTTGTCCCTAGATGCATAGCTCTTCCACTTTAGTACATTAAGCTAGGCTGTCTCTCTGAATTAATATTCAAATTAAATTTGTGCTGTGACTTCACAGATGATTATTTTTAAATGCTTACTTTTCCCGATGAAAAGAACTGGTTGTGCATAATAACTGAGATGTCATAAATGACTGCATGCCTGTGCTGTGGGGATTGTCTCCCCACAAAGTTTAAAGGTATTTTCTGAGTAATGGTGCTGACTCTGGATCCACCGTATAATGAGGAAATGGGTGTGTATATAGAGAGGGGTGCAGGATGAGTGCTGAGTCAATTCCACTGAAATATCAGCACCTGACATCTTTGAAAGCAAATTTCCTACGTAAATATTTGCCTTTGTAGAGCTGCTTGCAAATGTCCAACTTGCCTCTATACTGCCTAAATTTTTAATACATAGGTATATTTTTGTTTAAAAGCCTTTTTTATGTCTGTTCATTCTATTTTAACAAACATAATTATAGATAATTCATGCTTTTCTAAATGTCTTTGTTATTCAAGTTAAAATAGCATTTATAAGCACAATATATTTTGTGGTTAAAGCTGATTTTGGAATGAGTCTCCAGAGTGCAATTCTCTGTAGTTTGGGTACCTAATTAATACATTTGAGGACCAACAGGGAGGTCTGGGCAGAAATAACACTTTACTTCTTAAAGGTGTAAATAATGGAAAAGGTATTATGATGATTTGGATTCTGTACCCTTCTATCTTAAGTAACAATTTCTGAGGAAACAAAAGGACTCTGATGCCATTTTATCCAAAATTTAAAATAGCCTATGTATAAATACTGCTCTAGATAAGAAATAACACAGCATGGAAAGAGACCATGACCTCAGGGGTCGGATACTGTGAATCCACAATCTATGTTTATTGGAAAGTTATTTTTCCAGTTTAAATCTCAGTTTTCATCTACAAAATGTTTATGACAATATCTCCCTTGTAGTATTGTTCTTAGATTACCATAAATGTAACAGGTCTTGTACAGTGCCTTTTGCCTGTACATGGAGCTATTATTATTTTTCTCTACAGTCAATATATCTTATGAGAAAATTTCACCAAAGTTCAATTTTTAACTATTAGTATAAATTCATCATTATTTTTAAGAAAGATAATTAGTAAAGAAAAATTTTGCATTAAATTATTATTTTATAGTTTCTTATATCCAACCTGAACTCTTGGTTATTCATTCAGCATTTCCATTTGTCCAATAATTTTATGAAAACCCTAGACTCAAGTTTGGGGTAACAAGACCAGAGTCTTTTAGAGCATAGCACAAATACTCATTATATTATCCACTCCCACTGGCTCCCAAATATATGGATCTCTGGATTCCCAGGCTCTTCTCAATTACATTTTGGGATTAAAGAAAATCCTGCTCTTGCAGAGCCATAAGGAACTCACATACCAGATTTTTAAGTTGATATCTTGTAGTGATCGTATATGGTGTCGTAGGAACACATGTGTGCTAGCATGTTCTTTGATTTCTACTCTCCTTCTTGAAATAGTTCAACCTGGAAACACTCACACCAGAGTCAGAGAAGACCACTGTGAGCTTCTGGGTCACAGATTTCACTATCTAATCTAATCAATCTTTATTTAATTGCATAATATTTATTTGGTATGTTTAGCTTTGACAAGAAGTTTATTTCTTTACATATTTGAGTGAATTAACTTTGGAAACATGGAAGTAAATATAATAAAGTTCCTGGTTTTAAAACTTTTAAAATATTGAATTACATCATCATCAAGAAATGCAGAGCTATATACGACGTGACATTTGGAAACACGAGGCTGCCGATTTAAGGGCTGCTGAACAGCTGGGATGAAGTATGCCTGTTCCTCTGCCATGGGGAATCCAGAAACACTGGGGCTGAAATTCTGGGCCCCATCTGAATCAAACTTATTGTCTATTTCTGGTTAATTTAACTCAAAAACTGGTATCTATTCTCAGAGTAAATTCAATGTCTCCATATCTTCAGGTAACTCTAAAGTTAGTTTTATATGGTTGAACCCACCACAAGCCTGATGATAAATGCTATGATGCTGTTGTTTATTAACAGTCCAGACACAATACAATTTCTTTGATTTTTCTATGAACCAATATCTTGGGGGTGAAAAACCTTACCACATTTGAGGGTTCTAGTTTCTTCCTTCTTGCGAGATCAGTTATGTTGATGCCATTGTAGTTAATGTTTTCCATGCAGCCTTTGAAATTCTTTCTACTGCTGGAACTTGGCTTACCGGAGAAAGGTATGCCTCCAAAGGTTATCTTTGAAAAAAAAAGACAAAATGTCAACATTCACACTGTATTTGACTTAAAAAAAAAAAAATTTTACAATAAATTAGACAAAACTACTAATAGATCCAAGGTCAGTTATCTTTACCTCGGCCAATATATACAGACATTTTTTTCTGCCTCCAAAGTCTGTTGCATATTAAATTATGTTGTTATTGAAGTATATGCTAATTGTCATTAATTCTGAAAATTAGATTATAACTTGAACAAGAAAAGAGCAACAACCCCTAGCATTTTAATACCCAGAAGACAGTTTATCAATTTTCCTGGGAGTGTTTTAAACGATTTCACACAGCAAATATCTTTTATTAAGTAATATTAAGAATACATTTTTGTGCTTATCATTCAAATACATACTATCAATAAATGCTTCTAGCCATTATGAAATAAACAGCATTAATATATTAAGTTTATAAAACTTCAGCCAAAAGCAAGGAAAATTGTATTCAGCCTATTTAGACATTATAGTCTAATGACCATTAGTGTAAAAAATTCATTGGTCTTATTGTGAATGCAGAAAATAGTTCCAAAAGTCTAATTGCAACACTGATTAGGAACATCTTCAGATTTGGGGGCTATAATTTGAGAAGTACAGGTTTAAAGATATTATAGGTCTCCTAGGTCCTAAGGAACAAGGTCAATGCTCCTTCCTGTGATTCTTAAGCAATCATTTCCTATAAAAAGAGAGTATATATTTTTCTACATATTTTTGATCAAATTATAGTACTAAATATCAATTTCATATAATACAAAATTATACTTAATTATGTATTGCCAATGACATGTACTGCTAATAAAGAATTAGTAGTGAATGAATCTATTAATCATAGCTGTAATATCAAGATATATAATCCAGATATATTTCTCTTAATTATTATTAAATTACCAATTTTTCTTACAAAGTTTTGAAAATGAAAGACAGATTTCAATGTCAAGACTTCATATTTTATACATAAAGCAGAGATCTTTGGGTTTTAGAAGACACAAATTATGCTTCTGTTATTTATGTTTTGGCATTTTATTTTAAAAAAATTAAATTTTTAAAATTATTTTTAACCATTTTTAAATTTTTAATGTACAGTGTTGTTAGTTTCAGGTGTATAGCAAAGTGATTTAGTTATACACATATATATATTCTTTCTCAGATTCTTTTCCATTATTGGTTATTACAAGATATAGAATATAGTTCCCTGTGCTCTACAGTAGGTCCTTGTTGTTTATCTATTTTATATATAGTAGTGTGTATATGCATTTTAAACGCTTAACTGGTTTTAGGGAAAAAGCACAAATTAATGATGGTTTATGAGACAGTATAAAAAACCAAAAAACCTCACTTAAAATAAAATTAAATGTATTAATACCAGTTAGCTGTATATATATCATTTACCTTAGATTTTAAACATGGGAAGAAAAGAGAAAAACTAAGAATAAATACATAAAAAATAATCAGGAAACTACAAAATGAATAATAGAGAGTATTCTAAAATAGGTTAGGAAAATATTTTCAAGTGGCATTGAACTGAACTTATTAGGTGCTATATACATGTAATTAATAACAAAGGTAAGAATTAATGATACTTTAATGGAGTGTTGTATTTCTCATCTAAAATTCATTTTATCAATTTTATCAATCTCTGCTCCAGTAATAAAATCTTCCAGGCTTAATGACATGCAGCATCACATTTTGAATAATATTACTAAATGCTAGTTAAAAGTATTGTTTTATTCCTTCTCTGTGTGCGTAGTTTCTTTATGGGGGGGACTCTCATTTTCCTTCCGGATGATGATTCACACACTCCTTACGGTTTCTCTGTTTTCGACAACCCTTGGCTCATGTTCTACCTTATAGAAGGTACCCTGGTGAAGCATCACAGGCTCAATTTACCAGATTCCTTACAATTAAGAGATGTGGGTTCAAATCCCAATTCCTAATATAACTCATCATTTGATATTAGGTGCTCACTACTTGTTTCCTGTTATGTATTCTCATCAATAAAAGGAAACACGTTCTGATATTGTAATCATTCTCATGGTAAAAAAAACTGTTGCAGTTGTTAGATTAATAATCTGATATTGCTATGACTCACACAATTGCCTTATGAATGGCACTGCCATTCAATGACGATGTTGACTCTAAAAAAGAATTGCACTGACCATTGTGTTAGCTACCAAGAGTTTCCAAAGGGTGGCAGAGACTGCTAGATACCTCTGAGTGTCCTTTCTCCCACCTTCTTTAAGAAAAAAACATTGCTTTTCAGCTAGGCATATGCTCCCCAGACAATACACAGCATTTACCAACCTCTTTGAACAAGTTTTGGTCTCATGAGATTTAAGTGGAAGGGTTGTATGTGACTCCAAGAACTATAATTAAAGGGATGAGGGGGGCACAGTCTTCTTCACTCCCTGCCTTCGCACTGTCTGGAATGCAAAATGGAACGTGAGTAACTATCTCGGAGTGATTTGCAGAGGGGATGGGGTAGCAGCAGGATAAAAGTAGACTGTGGTCTTGATGACCATGATGCTGTCATTTGAGCCCAGGGCTACCTGCCCGCAGGCTCCTTTTAAGTGAAAGGAATAAACATGTATCTGTTATGTTCAGTCTTATTAATTATAACTGATATATGTGGTGATTTCTATTACTTCCTGTTGTCTCCTCACAGTACCCTATGAGCAATGTGCTATTATACTCACTTTATAGAAAGGGAATGTGATTTCACCACTGTCACACAACCAGTTAGGGGCAAAAAGGGATTCAAACCCAGGATTATGGCTCCAATTTGAGCTCATGCAGTTGATTCTCTACAAAATCCCAACCGGTTTCTAAAATCCTAGCCCAGTTCTGCAGTGGACAAGGGGGAGGCATTCTTCTACTTTCCAAGCAGAGCCGTATGGCAAAGGCAAGGGCATAACATCCAAAGTGGGTGTATTCTTGGCATTTGGATAAAGAAGGGAGAGAAGCCAGGACAAACACCAGTCTGCTGTCCTGCCCTGTGTTGTCACTGGCTGGAGGAGGAAGAATGAAGTGAACTGCGTCTGTACACCCTTGCATGCTTCTCAGGTCACCATGTAGCTACAGCTTGACTGCAACGGTGACTGGCTCACTTTTAACAGGCTACAGAGAGGTCAATAAGGTGAATGGTTAAGGCTTCTCCCCCCCAGAAATGCCCACCTTGAGTTATGTCAAAGGAACAAACTTGTCTTCTATTGCTTCTTTCATGATGTATCAATATATCCCCGGGAATGAGGCTAGGTATTATTTAATTAACCGCTGGCAGTGGTGGGCTGGATCCTGCCAATACTGGCTCATGAGAACTGACTGTTAGAGTCATTGTTAAAAATTAAATTATATAAGCTTTAAATTCAATACATTACATTAAACAAAAAATTAATAACTACTCAGAACTCATGTCTACATTTTCCTATCATGTATGCTCTTGAGGTTATTTACGTTTATTTTGTCTACATGATGGAAATATTGAATAATGGCGTAGTATAATACATATTTTTGGTCTTTGTTCCCAGTTCCTGGCACAGAGCTCCTAAAATCCTTGCAATTTCCTGAGTAATAGGTGTGTCTTTTGTTAGTCATAATGAGCCCTTTTGTGCAAGGAGATGTGTGCAAAAACACTGAGAGACTGATTCTACTACAGTCCCTAATTTTCTTTAAACAAATAAGCCAAGAGAATCCCTTTATATTCAGGTAAACATGTAGAGATATAAAGGTAGGCCCAACCATTTTCATTGCAGCTTTTGCCAATAACTGCAGGATCTGAGGAAAGTAATCAGGTAGTAGCTCTACAAAGAGAAATATGTTGAGTCTCTCCTGATTCTTTCTAGTAAACTAAAATTTTTTTCCTGTGTCTCTCTAACAAATATGTCTCAGGCATTTTAGTCTACAGGTGAGGTTCTCAAACATGGTATTCTATCTAGAGGGACTTCGAAGTGTCGATGAAACTGCTGACCCCGTAGAAAGCATTGTGTGTGCATGAATATTCATAGATTTCATTGCAAACTCAAAGGGTCTATAACCCCAAATTTTTAATTCTGTTTTTTGAAAATTGGAATTGTGTTTGCCCATTACTAATGTTCCAGGATTTCTCACCTCTTCTATGGTACTTCAAAGTTTATTAATGGAGAATGAATAATTCATCTTTAAATTCTCTCCTACAGTAGGAGATAAGCCACGTAAGTCAAGATTCATATTAATTTACAGAAGATAGAAATTTGGGGGATTTTCACATTCTTTCCCTTTCAACAATCATTTTTACTTTAAAGAGATGTCTGGAGGAGTAATTATTTCCTGATAACCTTAGATATATTTTAATGTTAATAAAGTCTCTATATCAAAGTTTATATGGCATATTCTAAACTAAATTTCTAATTGGAAATATATGTAATGTATGTATATTACAGAAAATTTAGAAACTATTTAAACATATAAAGGAAATAACATAGTTGTAAATCCTGACTTTTTCACTTACTACCTTATGGTAAGCACATTCTATGTTCTAAAAGATTTATGTGTGGATATCAGTAACATACAAATATGTATATGTATATATCTGCAATTTCAAAACTGGGGGCCAAGGCACATGGAGATGGCACAGCAAACTCATAGGGGTGCCCCAGTGATGAACATCTTCTTACAGAACTTTTATCCCTATTTATGATTAACATTTTTGGTGGACATTTTAAGGTTGAACTGCTCTCCAAATAATTAAAAAACTTGATATGCCTACCAGTATGTTATGAGAATATATATTTTTTACTGCACCAATATGATCATTGATTATTTTTTAATCTTTGATCATTTGGAAGGTAAAAAATATTTTTATTTATGGAAGGTAAAAAAATATTTTTATTTATGGACAATCTCTTTAAAATATTCTATATTTTTATTTCTTTTATGACAATGATATCTGAGAAAACAGAACTTGTCAAAAGAACTATCTACAGACAGGAATGTATAAATGACTTAACATATACCAGAACTCAGGATTTCTTATTCAATATTTTGTAATAAATATTAGACAATCCTAGGTACATAATATACCGTACATCATCAAGAACAGGCGATTTATGTTATAATTAACTACCAAAGAAAAGATTACAACTTAAATTTATTCTGGTTTTGTTAAATGGCCCTGATAACATGATAAATGGTCCTTCTCTTTTAATATATCAGTATGTTATTTTGGTACCAAGTTTTTAAAAATGTTTTAAGAACTCATTATGAATAATTTAGAAATAAATAAAACGACATATTAACAAATTAGGTTGTGAAGTTGTAAGTTAAGTTTTCTTTGGAGGATAAAATGAAAATGGTATAGGAAGGTGTATGATTAACAATAATACAACAAGACAGTAGGAAACTGAGGCAGCCACTTGATGCATTACAACTTATACATCCTCAGATTTACCTCATAGTCCAAATCCAGGTAGTCGAACTCCCCATTGGTGCGGAAGTGCTGCGTGCTTCTGTCCAGCGTGAGGTTGAGGCTCCGGCCCTGGCGCTCAATGACCACAGAGTGCCAGTGGTGATCATCCAGCAGACTTCCTGTCGTCACGGACGTGTGGCCATATATGGGGCCAAGCTGGTTGCTTCCTGAGTCACGTGAGTGGAAAAGAAACAAGGCAAAGCCATCACAACTCTATGTCGAAGCAGACCTTTCATCTACAACACCAAGGGTGGACGTTTCTCTAAAGCTCTGTCTACTGAAGTTAACATGGGAAAACCAACATGTAACTACACTTAAAAACAGTTGTATGTTCAAACTACATAAAAGCTATTAAGATGGAAAAAAAGTCCTGCTCCCTTAAAAAACATGAGCTTTTTTTTTTTTTTTTTTTTCAATTACTGTACCATGAATTCTGCTAAATTTGGTAGATTCTTTATAAAGCCTGAAACAAGAACTGATCATATGGCCTCACAAAAAAGATCATTACCATGTCATTGGAAAGCAGTTTGCGTAGAGTTTTATTGACTAGAATTTATGACAGCCATGGAAACACATCCACTCAAATATCCGCTGTCACTCTTAATGCTGTTACCTATGGCTCTGGGGCCAGAGCTCTGGGGCCAGAGTGCCTGGATTCTGATGCTGGTTCCACCATTGGCTTGCTCCATGATCCTGGCCAAGTGGACAGTTCTCTGGGCCTCTTCTTTCCTCACATGTAAAAAGGGAAGAATTAATAGTAACCTGCTTTACAAGTTTGCTGTAAGGATTAAATTAATTAGTACAAGCAAAGAACTTACACACTTCCTGATATATAGTGAACATTCATTAAATGTTACCTGTTAATTTTTTATTATTATTGTTGTTGTTATTATTATTATTTTTGGTCAAGAAAATACGGCATGACAATTTTCAGTTTTGTTTTTTTTTTTTTTCTTATTCCAAAAGCCATAATCAGCATAATATTTAATGTCATGGAAAGTTTACTCAAGTTATACTTTAAAAAAAAACTGCAAAATTATATATGCAGCATTAATCCAGTTTTGAAATAAGATTTCCATAGCAACAAGACTATAAATAAGAGTGGAAGGTTCTGAGAATCTGAAATGTTTACTAAGGTCATCTCTGGAGGCTGTTTCCATATTTTTTACCATTTTTTATTTTGTCTAATCAAGCATTGCTTTTGATAGTCAGGCAAAGCTAAATGCTATAAAAATACAATATTGCTTCAGAATAAATAGCATAACAGAAATCAGAGAAACACACAATTGACTGAAGAATTAAATTATTTTCATTTTTTCACATTTAGGATGCTAATATGCCTATACCTGACATTTTCCATGGATTTCCTAGATGAAATTTCTTTCCTTTTGGTGATGAAATCAAATGTTGCCCTGTGATTGTGATTATGATTGTGTATGTACACTGGCGGTGGGACAGGGAGAAAGAAAAGAAAGAATAAATTTAAGTGAAAGACTACATTCAGTTTCATTACTTTAAATATTTAGACTAGAAGACAAAGCAGCAACTCACGTGCCTGATATTTAGGCAACAGCATTAAAGAGTGACAGCGGATATTTGAGTGGATGTGTTTCCATGGCTGTCATAAATTCTAGTCAATAAAACTGCTCAAACTGCTTTCCAATGACATGGTAATGATCTTTTTTGTGAGGCCATATGATCAGTTCTTGTTTCAGAACAGTAGTGTCACACTCTTACAAGCCCCAGCGGCTTTTAAAGGCTACTCTATACGTTTCACGTTTTTTAAAAAAAACAGGAGAAAGGTTTGAAAAAATAAACTTCTTTGGATATGATCCAATTGCTCTGAGTGTGTGTGTGTGTGTGCGTGTGCGTGTGTGTGTGTGAGTGTGCATGTTTTTAAAAAGCACTTATGTTTGGTTTTCTGGTTTCTCTTCCCCCATCCCTCCTTCTTAGCTTCTAATGAACCTGTTTTTCAAAAACTACTTAGGGATATTTTTCTCCCAGGTAACGCATGAATACATGTTTAATATTACAAGTAGAGAACATTATAAAGAATTAATGTGTAAAACATTAATCACTCATTTCCATCACTAAAGATAGCGTGGTCTATTTCCTTCCAGACATTTTTCATTTACATACATTTAATTATATATACATATAATTATATAATACGTATAATTCATACACATAATATTAAAAATATTGATATATTATTTATATTTTCCTACAGTTTTCATTTAATGCTCTACAGTATTCCCCAAATTATTCACAGACATTTTAAACACATACCCACCTATTTCTATATGTTAAGCTTTGTTTCTTTCAATTTTTGTTATTGTAACAAATATTGCAAAGTATGTCCTTGGACTTAAATCCTAAAGTTATTTCTTATTATTTCTTTATGATTATTGGACCAAAATATATAAAGAATTAAAAATATCTGAAGATACATTATCAAACTGTTTTCTTGAAATATTTTCAGGAACAGTACAAAGAATCCTTTTTGTCACATAACTCACCAACACAGATACTCTCATTTTTAAAATTTATTTACTTGAAAAATTGGAATTTGTTATTTTATTGTATATTTCTTTTATAGACAGTTTGAGCATTTGGTGTTTATAGATTATTTATAATGTTTCTTCTACAAGTTTTCCTTATATTTTTTGGCAATATTTTCCTCCTAAAGTCTTGGTATTATTACCGAGTGGAATGAATTTTTATCATGATGACATTAACTTCTATATTTGACATTTGCATTTTCCCAGGTTTTGGCAGACATTTTCATTTTATGATTTTTTAATATAAAATTTAAATATTTTTGTGTAATTATATAATAAGCATTTTTGGATAATTTTCTTTTTTGTTATAGAAATTATTATTTCTATCAGAGATTTTGAATGTGAAAAGTTTTATAATAAAAGATAAATCTTTGTAGACACTATAGCAAGTATTATCAACCAAAAAAACCAACTGAAGTTTTAATTTTTAGTATAATTTTGATTTTCAAAGTAATAAAAGTTAATCTAAGGGACACAAGCCATATTTAAGAATGTTGGAACAACCATATTGATAAGTAAAGTAAATAGGCAGGATCTCTTTTTGTGTTCTAATTTTTAGTTTTATAGCTTTCCATTGGGATGCATTTAACATGTGAATTTTAAAAGATTATAAAAGAATTCTATAAAGATTATAAAGTCTTTTATAATCTTTATAGATTATAAAATCTTTATAGAATTCTAAAATCACTGCAGCATAAAAAATACAGAATATATGATGCCCTTCAAACAACTCTTGCATAAATCCCGAAATTTTTAGGCAAGCAAGAGGAGGATAATGTACTGTTTGATTTGCATGAATTGTAACTTTGAATGTCAGTATCTGTGTTGTGGATCTTCCCTTTAGCTTTAAGGAAACCTTAGCTACATTATACAACACCAAACAAGTATTAGGATTGTCCACTTAAAAACAACAACAAAAGCCCAAACAAAACAATATAATCCTTCTTTGAGTTGCATCTCATTCTCCAGCAAAACATATCATTTCTCTGATCCTTCATTTCTAGTTGATAATATTAAAAATATTCATTCCCACACCTTTCATCTTTTCTTAACTGATGACAATAAAACTACTGTCCTTTCTATTCCACTGAGAATAAATCAACAGTAACCACAATGTTGCCAAACAGTGACCTCACTTTTCTGTCTTCTTTAAGTGACATTTTAGGCGAATTTGATGCAGTAGACCATAGTAGACCGCCTCTTGTCCTTCCCTGGTCTCTGTGAGTCACATATTAGTATTTCCTCCTATCCACTGTCCACTTCTCCTCAGTCTCCATGTAGCTTCTTCTCCTGTTAATCTCATACATGCAACTCCCTAGTTGAAATCTCAACTTTGATGCCTAATAGGCAACTAAAATGCACCATATCCAAACAGATCTCTAGACTTCCTCTGTTGGAAGAAACTAATACTTCTCTATTAGAAGAAACTCTGTGGAGAAAACAAAGCTTTCTGTATTTCTGAAAATGGTGCTAATGTCCATTTGGAACTCAAGCCATACCCTAGGAATTACCCTAATACATTATCTTTCTTTCTTACTCCATATCCAAATCATTACAAATGATACTGAGTTTACCACCAGAATCATCTCCCAAGTGGATCAATTCCTCTACATCTCCACTGATAGCCACCTTCTGCAAGCAATGCTGTCTGTCTCTCACTGTACCAGACTCTCATGTTGATGCAAGTGTTTTCTCTTACAGAAGCCTCAGTACATTTAAAAAAATAAGATCATGATGCTATAGTTTAAAGCCTACTAATAGCTTCCCATTCTTAAAATACTATCTAAACCTTTTACCACGCCCTAAAGGATACTACAGGATTTCAACAATCCTCAATGTTTGGATTTCATCTTTTTATCCGACTTACTCATTACAAATATCACACCAGCCTTTTCCTGTTCCTTGAGCATGTCAGGTCTTAGTTCTTTCGTGATTCCCCTCCTCTCAATTAACCTTCTCTCAGATACTTTTTAGGACTTGTTTTTGTCATCACTGAAATCTCAGCATGAATATCTTCTCACGGAGGACTACATCTTCTAATGTTGACCCATCCTGCCTATGCAATATCCTTTATATATTAACCTATTTAATTGATTTCATACTCCTCATCATTATTTGAAGTCACTTCTTTGGATTTAGTTGTTTCATAAAAATAGTAATAGATAATATAGTGTCTGATGCCTCCACTGTGTCATAAACTTCATGAACTCAAAGAACTCCATTTTTTCACCCCTGTATCCCAGATGCTCATATAGCACCTGCAGAGTACAGGTGTTTAATACATATTTTTGAATGAATAAGTATACAATATATCATCAACCACTATGAATTAAAACTGGATTGACAATATAATGTGAACTCTTTTTGTAATTTAACATTTTAAGGATTAAAGACCATTAGGCATTTAACTAATGGGAAGACAATAAATGAAAGAATGGTGCCAAAAGTCAGGACATACCTAGGTTTAAACTGAAGACCAGCTTGGCTTTTTTCAGTTCCAAAGTAATATAATCCCCTTGCTGTCCTTCCCCATGCAAGAGTACCCCTTCACTTTCGGAGGTTTTAAATTTCAAAGCAATGACATCTTTCAGTGTTTTCATCTTCTTGTTTCTGAATCTATACGGTAACACAACATGGCCATCAAAGTTGATAACATCAGCCCCTAAAAGAAGAAATAAATAATATGTTAGTTTAATTATTGTATGTTGCCATCCAGTGTGAAGTATATCTTCTTTCAGTGGGTGTCTACACAGAATAAATGAGAAAAAAGTGTTTTTTTCCTGAAAACTCTTTAGCCCTGGGTTCTTGTTCTATTTCTTATTTTGGTTGATTGTGTGTCCTGAAGTGGATTTTATGGGAAGTACTCATAAAGAATGATCACAGAAACCTTTATCAATATAAATTATAATACTAATAACATAAATTCCATCAATGACTTACACGCTTCAAATTTTTAACTTAGAATTTGGAGTTTACTTGAAAAAGTAAAATTTTTAATCCCTGAGATATTATGTAGATTTTATTATTTCCTTCTTAAATGAGGCTGAGTGTTTATGATTTCAAATATATATCAATATTTTGCTCACAAATTTTCTTTTCTATGACATAACAATGAAGGATCTTGGAATGCAGGGTTTATGGTATACTCATTTTTCTAATGGTTTTTATATTCTACTACAGTTTCACTTAACTTTATGGTAGTGCCTAGATATAGTGAACTGAACTTTAAGAAGCTTTTACCATTTGCTTCTAGGACTCATGTCTGTCTCAAATTCCTTGTTAGCCCCTTGCCTTTGGAATGGAGAATAGGGTTGCCTATGTTTTCGACTACACTAAACAAAGATATCCTCACTCATGTATAATTAGAAGAACAAGTATCTAGCCTATACTATGATAAGAGTAGCTCTAATTTGATTTTAGGGAATTTCATTGAAAACATGAAATTATATAAACTTTTTTAGAAATGTGAACAATTTTTTCACCACGCTCAGAAACAAGGGATGGTGGGCAATAGTTTAATAATTGCTACTTATTCACACCAGAAATAGAAAATGAGATGATTTTATTTATTACACACTGTTGGTTAGTGGGTTGCCAGCCCATGGAATGGGTCAACGATGAACTGTAATCATTCAGATCAAATTTTAAGTACAAATAGAAGCTTAGTTACCATAATTAGACCTTTATCATTGAAAATACTTTTAGCTCTTAATATTAAATTGTAGAGAATCTAGACAAATTGGACAGTTCTAATTATCTTAGAATTATAAGCCAGGATGAAGCTGGCTCTCCGTTTGGGGTAAGGTCTTGCCAAAGAATCCACAGGGAGACATTGGAGGAAAATAATAGCAAGTTCAAAGGCTGTCAGAGAAATATCTTCTGATTACATGTCCTAGTTCTCTGGCACTGGTTTACTTCAATCAGCATGGGGACTACTTTGGATCCCGGTAACAGTAACAATAGCATGCTACATCATGGCAGCCTAGGTGGAGGAGCAGAGCTACCATAGGTATATTCACTCTTTCTGTGCAGTACTGGAAGTATATTCACTCTTTCTGTGCAGTACTTGCCAGTATAAGTTTTGCTTTTAACTAATTCTATAAAGTGAATTGATATGAATACAGTTATTTCAAATATTGCTTAGAATATCTCCAACTTCTCCCTTCAAATCATCAATAGATTTTGAACATTTAAAAATATCCTACCACCGCAAACATTTATGTTTTTAAATAATAGTTCAGAGAATTGTTACATTCTAAAAAGTTCACAAAGAAAAATATAACTTGGAATTTTGTTTTAATTCTTATAGTCAATAATTTACTATAAGACTTTGTATAGTCATACAAATTTTCTTAATCAACAGAATTCTGTTCTGAGAGTGTGAATCACAGAGGTTTATTTACTATGGAGGAAAAAAAAGCAGCCATTAAATTTTGGCTTCTGCTAACACTGCAAAGCCAATTAGATTTTAGCTTAATCACCTATACTGTCATAGCTGAATTCCAATTGCAATATCTTTATCATCTGTGATGAGAGATAAAACAGAGAAAACGTGGAATCTGATTATTGGATCCCAGGTTGAATTTATAATCCAGCAGCTGGTTGAAATTACTTTTTGTCTTGAAGAGTGCATAAACAAAAAGTCCGAAGGAGGGAGTAAATTCTGAATTCCAGAAAGTAATTTTGCAGTCAATTTCATATCAATGACAGTTGAATAACAGACACGTCATCATTTTATACACCTTCAATATATATTAATTGACAAAAAATATTCCCCATTCATCTCTTAGGAAGTAAATGTTCCTGGAGCTTAGACAGAGGAAAGAATTCACCCCTCCCCCATTTTCTCCTAACTCAAAATATACATTCAGGTCCAGGTACAGAATCGTGACTTATGCAAATGTTGATGCCTTTCTTCCTTACTTTTAGGGCAATGAAATAAGTGACAAAAAGGATGGTCATCATTTAGACAGTCCTACGATGTTAAAAAAAAAAACACAAGGAATGTTTTTCATGAGGACCAAACCTCATTTTACACATAGTAAGTGGTCAGTGGTCAGTTGAGAAACTAATAAAAATGCTCTGCAAGCCAGATCACTCACATCACAAAATCCAAACTGTTCTTCTAGGAGTGGGTTAAATGCTTGCACAATATTAGCAAGTGGATGTGAACTCAGAGTTGGCTTTGAAATTACAAAATTCCTAGAAATAATCTATGATATATAATTTATACATAAGCACACACCATACACTTTTAAGAGAGTCTGGGATATTGTAAAATCCATCAGAGTTTAGTTCCATTTCCTACAAAATACATTACAATTTCATTTGACATCTAATAGTGTGTTGTGCTTATTTTGGGACAAGCCATATTTTTCCCCCTATTACCCTGATTGCTTTTCACTCCCTAGAACAAAGTTTTCTATGCAGTGATTAAATATGTGTGGTTGAACTGTTTAAGCAATCTGAACAACAATATGGCTAGTCAAAAAGTGAATGCAAAATCACAGTGCTTCCATGATTTTGTTTCTAACAATAACTCAGAGAGCTGGTAATGTGCCCAATTCATCAAATCGTCACAGCAGAGAAGGCTTTTATTTTAAAACATTTCATTGTTACTTAGTCTTTACTTTCTGAATTTGGAGACACTCAGATGAGATATTTTGGAAAATTGTTTATCATCTAAAGATTTTATTATTTTACAAAAGTACCTTTGCTAATTTTTACTACAAATGTAATATATGTTTATTGTTAAAAAGAAATGAACAATACAGAAATATAGAATGTAGAATGTGAATGCCAAAAACAAGAGATCACCAGTCTTAATGGGTAACCAGTATTGATGGTGTGTCATTCTAGATTTTATGCATCTATCTCTCTATCCAATGTATGGAATAATGCAAGAATCTATACATTATTACATATACGTGTGTGTGTGTGTAATTAGAGAGAGGAAGGGAAAGAGAAAGGAGAATGTCATTTAATTGTGGTTCAAAATGTATAATAATAGCTTGAGCTTTGGGCAATCTATTTATAAATTGGGGAAATTGTAGGTTTTAGCAAATTAGTATGTTTTATTGACTTTGGTGCAGCAAGGCACTTACATAAAGTAAGAATGTATATAATTAGAAATGTAATTTATGCTATTTATTTGAAAAAATTAAAAATGTATTTGAATATAGCACCACAATGTAAACAAATAAGTACTTAGGAATTACTTTTGATTTCTTGTTTTCTCATAAATGTTTCATTTTCATATAGAAAATTGAGAATAATAGCAAGGTTTAAAGAAGAAAATTAAAAGGACATAATTCTATTTTCATGAAATAACCACTGATAACTTACATTTCTGATTATTTTAATTTGTATGTATGTAATGTATATGTATGTACATAGATACACAGAAGGATCATACTCTATATAGTTTTGTTACTAAACACTATAGTTTTTTTTTTCAATCTCATATATTGTTTTTCCCAAAACAGGATTTTAATTACCTAAAAATATACCATCATTTGGATGTCCAGTTTCTTCAATAAGAATCTGTTCTGCAGTTTTCTTTTTAATAAACTTTTTATTTTGGAATAATTTTTGATTTAGTGAAAAGTTGCAAAGATAGAACAGTGAGCTCCCACACACCCTCCACCCAGTTTCTTCTAATGTTAACATTTTACATAACCGGTACATTTGCCTAATCTAAGACATAACTTAGGTGTAACACTATTCACTGAAATACAGACTATATTTGGATTTCACCAGTTTTCACAAATGTTTTTGTTTGCTTTTCCTATTCCAGGATCCAGTCCAGGATCTCACATTGCATTTCGTCATCATGTTTCCTTAGTTTCCTTCAACTCCTCCAATCTGTGATGTTTTCTCAGTCTGTCTTTCATAACTTTGACACTTTAGAAGAGTACCGGTCAGGTATTTTGTAGAATCCTTCTCATCCTGGCTTGGTCTGAAGTTTTCTTATGACTAGACTGGTGTAGTTTGGGGAGAAAACCACAGAGTTGGGGTGTCCTCAGCACTTCCTATCTGGGGAGGCACGATTTCAACATGACTTTCCACTTGTGATAGTGGTCAAGGTGATGTCTGCCGAGTTTCTTAACTGTAAGGTTACTATTTTTCCTTTTCCGTACTTTATTCTGCGGAAGTGAGTCACCAAGTCCAGCCCATGTTTAAGGTAAGGGGAATTAAGTTCTACCTCCTGGAGGGGGAGTATCTACATATACTATTTAGAATTCTTCTGTAAAGAAGATTTCTTCTATTTATTCATTCATTCAATCATTTATTTATATAATTATGGGATTGTGCATGTTTATTTATTCTTTGAGTTTAATTCAATACTTATCATTATTCAAATTTTTCCAGCTTTAGCCATTGGGAGCTCTTTCAGGTTGGCTCCTGTGTCTCTTTGACAGGTGTGGCCCCTGCTGCTTCTCTTCCCCCTCCCTCTTCCCCCCTCCCCTCCCCCCCCCCCCCTCCTCCCCCCCCCCTCCTCCCCCCCCCCCCCCCCCCCCTCCTCTCCCCCTTCCCCTCCCCACTCCCCCTTCTCCCTCTTCCCCCTTCTCGAGCCTCCCTCTCCTCTTCCTAGTCCTCCTCATCCTCTTCCTTTTTCCTCTTTCTCTTCTCTCTTTCTGTCACTATATGATGCCCTAAGCTTATCTTGCACTTTTCCTGCCCCAGACCTAGAATCAGCCATTTTCCCAAGGAACCCCTATTTCTTTTATTGTAGAATGGCCCTGAGAAGCTTGCAGGTTTTTTATTTTTCCACTTTGCACACAATAAATTTTCTACAAATATAGTTATCATCTATATGATCTATTCTTCCACAAAATAAATAAATTATTCAGAAAAAAAGGACAAAAACTTATAAAATGTTTCTTAGTTATCTATTTCATAAGGATTTGCAATATTTTGAAGCTCTTTTCATGTTAATCAAATGTTTTTGCATAAACAGTGACTTTTAAAAGCAATAATGATAATTGCTAATATGTGTTTAAGTGATTACTGATTACTCCTTAAATAAATTTGATTATTAATATTTAAGTGGTAATGCATAAGCCCTAATATTTAAAAATAATTTTGTTTTATTTTCATGAAATTAATATGTACTCACTGTAAAAAATTTATGTCATGTTAAGAAAGCAAAAAAATAATCAATTTAAATTAATTACAGGGCTTCCCTGGTGGCGCAGTGGTTAGGAATCCCCCTGCCAACACAGGAGACACGGGTTTGAGCCCTGGTCTGGGAGGATCCCACATGCCACGGAGCAACTAAGCCCGTGTGCCACAACTACCAAGCCTGCGCTCTAGAGGCCGCGAGCCGCAACTACTGAGCCTGCGTGCCACAACTACTGAAGCCCGCGCGCCTAGAGCCCATGCTCTGCAACAAGAGAAGCCACTGCTATGAGAAGCCCGCGCACCACAACAAAGAGTAGCCCCCGCTCAGCGCAACTAGAGAAAGCCTGCGTGCAGCAACAAAGACCCAACGCAGCCAAAAATAAATAAATAAATTAAAAAAAAAATTAGTTACAATCACACCACATAGATATCAAAATACTTTTTGTACGTTTATCTAAGGAATTTGTGGTTTTCTACAAATACCAACATTTTCTACAAATCCAAACATTTCTATTGATATAATGAGCATTCTTGTAGTGAGATTCTTGAGCACTGGAACAATTATTTTCTGACTTTAAATTTCTAAAGTATTTAATTAAAGCATTTGAATTGCTTAGTTAAAGATATCAGTAGAGATGTATGTTAACGAGGTAGTATGAAATCTAACATTATGTAATTTATATAAATACCCAAGTCACTTTCAAGAGTTTGAAATATATCTCTGAAACTAAAGTTTGAAAAATACTACAAGGTGGAATTTGCTTAGTTTTGCAAATTTTTACATAGATGCACATCTATGTATTGTTTCTCTTTTTTTTAAAGCCAGATGTCAATATTCTAGATATGTTGACCTTTCTTTACAAAATAGCACGTCTGCCATCTTCATCTCTAGCTACTTATTCACTGGTCTTCCTCTTCATAGCATTTATCTCTACCTACTACCTGATATATTGACGGGCTTATGAATTTACAGCATGCCTCCACCTCTAAGAATGTATATGCATCAGAGACTTTATTTTGCTCCACCCTGAAGCTCAGTACTTACAACAGTGGGTAAGTCAATATTCGTTAAGTATTTGTTGAATGATTGCATGTTGTCATGCACACTCAAAGCACTGGATTAAAGTAGAATAAACTTCTTTAAACTTCTTCTTTAAAAATCTGAATCACTAGATTGGAAGAAATTTCAAGAATCACTCTGATCCACCCTTGGTGCCACAACTACTATTATAACCAAGGTTTCAATTGTTAGAGAAAAAGAATGATAATTTCGTGTTACTTTTTTTGTGGTGGGGGGAAAAATTCATGCCATTATGATTAATTGACTCGGTGTTATTTAATTGACAGACATTAACTCTAGTGGAACCAAGTCCATTTCATCTCATCTGCAGACTGTTTCTGATTAATCACCTTCTTCTAACCCACTGCCCTTTCCTTTCAATATATCTGTGGTTTAAATGTAAATAGATAGTTTAAATAGATTCTAAAATGTCAATAACAGCTAATTTAGAGTAGTAGCAGCAAATGAGCCTTCTTCAAATCCTTTAAAATATAATCTAGAGACAGACTTAAAAAAATCACTTTTACTTTGGGAAAAATAAAACAAAATAAAAACCACAAAGGCTCTTTCATAAAGGCCATCATCTCACATTTTGTGCAATATTTCTCCTTAAAATGTGTTGCTTTGCCCTTAAGAGCTTGATAACTCATGGTAGGACAAGAACAATCACATCAGAGAAGTCTGATTTCATTTATCCACAACATTGGGACTCCAGTATCCAGTTGCCTGAAAGACTGATCCACATGGACCTTCCACAGGCATATCTAACTCTACCTGCCCAACACATAATTCTTTCTCTGGGTCTTACTGCTCCTGTTCTTATATCCATTATCCAGTCACTTAAGACAGAGCTCTGGGCCTTTCCTTAGCTCCTCCCTTTCTCATGCACCTATGTTCTGTCAGTTCCAAGTCCAGTGAAATTTAGCATGTCCGTGTTTTTCAAACACATAGCTGGCTTTTTATATGCACTGCCACCAGGCTCCCATCGCCTCACATACTGTCTATTGCATTAACATGGTGAATGAGTAACTCCCACCCTCTGGTCTTATTCCCCTTAAATTTATCCTCCACACTGAAGCTAGTAAGATCTTTCTGAAATAAACTCTTTTACTGAAAAACTCTTCAGTGTGGCCTGCAAGACCCTCAGTGATAGAGCTCCTGCCTTCCTGACACCCTCACATTTTAGCACCATCTTTTTCCTTAAGTGTTGCTGATGGTAAACCAACTAAATCCCTTGCTAATTTCACCTAGTGCCTTTCCTCGCGGTAAGCTCACTTCCTTCAATGAACAGCTATTTTTAAAAAATCTAGTTTAAGTTTAGGCATCCTCCAAGCTTCAGATAAAGCTCAGCTACTAGAAAGGTTTCCTTGTGTGAAACAGCCCTCATCTATTCCTCCACAGCACCCTTGGATACTTTTATCGTATCCCTTCTCATCTTATATTGAAATTATCTCTTTATGGGTCTGATTTCCTCTGGAACTTTAAACTTTCCTAAGGTACAGTAGACTCTGGTTTGTTCCACTTTGTATTTCTCACACAATAAACATTTCTTAAACTGATTTAAACATAATTGGTATTTGAGCTGCATGCACCCCACTGTTCATTGCAACACTGTTTACAATAGCCAAGTCATGGAAACAACCTAAATGTCCATCGACAGATGAATGGATAAAGAAGATGTGGTACATACGTACAGCAGAATACTACTCAGCCATAAAAAAGAATGAAATGATGCCATTTGCAGCAACATGGATGGACCTAAAAATTATCATACTAAGTAAGCCGGAGAAAGACGAATATCATATGATGTCCCTTATATGTGGAATCTAAAAAAATGATACAAATGAACTTATTTACAAAACAGAAAGAGACTCACAAACTTAGAAAACAAACTTACGGTTACCAAAGGGGAGAAAGAGGGGAGGGATAAATTAGGAGGCTGGGATTAACATAGACACACTACTATATATAAAAAATAGATAACCAACAAGGACCTACTGTATAGCACAGGAAACTATACTCAATGTCTTGTAATAACCTGTAAGGCAAAAGAATCTGAAAAGGAATATATATATTACTGAATCACTGTGCTGTACACCTGAAACTAACATGATATTCTAAATCAGCTATACTTCAATTAAAAAAAAAAATTGTTATTTGAGACAACATGGCAAAAGGGGCATTCCTCTGTTCTCATTTTCCTTCAAAACCATACCTGGTGCAAGCAGTTTTCTCTCCAAGAGTACAGACTTACATATGTTTTAATGACAGGCATTTATATAAATATTACAGGGCTTCCCTGGTGGTGCAGTGGTTAAGAATCTGCCTGCCAATGCAGGGGACACGGGTTTGAGCCCTGGTCCGGGAAGATCCCACATGCCACGGAGCAACTAAGCCCATGCACCACAACTACTGAGCCTGTGCTCTAGAGCCCGCAAGCCACAACTATTGAGCCTGCGTGCTGCAACTACTGAAGCCCGCACGGGCAACGAAAAGTCACCGCAACGAGAAGCCCGTGCATGACAAGGAAGAGTAGCCCCCACTCACGGCAACTAGACAAAGCCCACGTGCAGCAAAGAAGACCCAACACAACCAAAAACAAATGAATAAAATAAATTTATAAAAAAAAATACAACTGTGTGTTTCTTATACAGATAAATACTTTAAAACTTGAAATGCTTTCATTACACTCATACTGGAGTTATTTTTTAATAAGTCAAAAATGAAAACATTTAACTCTAGTATGAGTTAAAATACAAAATATATCTTCTCCTTTTAATTTAATGTATTTAAGGGAAATAGTCA
The DNA here is from genome assembly GCF_009873245.2 of Balaenoptera musculus. Classification (NCBI taxonomy): domain Eukaryota; kingdom Metazoa; phylum Chordata; class Mammalia; order Artiodactyla; family Balaenopteridae; genus Balaenoptera; species Balaenoptera musculus. The sequence goes on from NC_045793.1 coordinate 9,068,030, forward strand.
TTCATTCACACACACACACACACACACACACACACACACACACACACACACAGAGGACATCAGAAAATCAGAGTGCTCTGCTTCTGAACAGGGTTATAGCTCTAATACATCTAATAATACAGAGATAATAAGCAATTTCTGAAAATTAGCACTAAAAATTAGCATAAAATCTATTGTAGGAAATCTATGTGGAAGCTATTTTTATTTTTGAAAATCGAAAAGTCAAGCAAATTAGACTTGCCTTCTCTGTGATAATATTACTGTTTACTGAAAATAGCTCTACAGCTTTTCACCATATGCAATCTATTTCTCTGCTAAGGAGGAGACTATCTAGAATTACAAGCCCTAAGTAAATAGCTCACAGATGGGGAAAGGAACCAGACATCAAGAAATCCCCCAGAATGTCTTTTAATATAAATTATTCTTAACGTTTATTTCAGATTTTTTGTATCATTACTCAGTTAAACTTACTTCTACTTCTAGTTCCACTGAAAACATTATTGTCAGTGTTGGACCCAAATTTCAACACTATATTGGCTAAGGGATGGCAGGTTGATTTAGGGACTTGTTTTGAGGCATTGTTTTCATGGTAATTTATACAATACTGAGGAAAAGATAAACTATCCAGATAAGTAAAAGGGGAATGGCGGAAGGGGCGTCAACACCCCGGCAATTTCTCCAAGCTACCACAGCTGGCTTCCACTTTTCCCTCGGAATTAACCACATCTTCCGTTTTCTGTACTTTGATGTGTTGACATGTGGGGCCTTGCTGACCCTGGGGGGACTGCCCCTCCCAGGGTGAACCAATTCCTGCAAACACTCTCTCCAAATACAAACCAACCAATCAAGACTCCACAACCCAGCTACCTCCTCTCTCTGGTTGTCGCACTCCAGGCCACTATCCATCTGCCCTAATCACCCCAGGCTCAGGTACCAAACAACAAGGGAAGCCCCTGTGCCCCAGAGCCTCTGAGATAATTCAAACTAGCCAACCCTAAACCTGCTTACTCAGCCTCATCCATTCCTTCCTGTGGAAACCACAATAAAGGCTCTTTCCTGCCCTCCCCCTTCTCCTTCTGGCCTCCCCATCCCCCCCACGGTGGATGTGCCCTCTCCTCTCGGGAACTGTTAGTAATAAACTACCTTTTCAATGGCACCTGTTTCCTGATATGTTGGCCTTATTATACCTCAAATAATCTATATTCTGAAATATTTTCTAAATTCCCTTATTATATCTTAGAAACAAAAAACTTTTTAAATTTGGTCAAACAAGGAAAAAAATCTTAAAATTACTGGCAAGACTTATTCCACAGATCTGAAAAAAAGTGAATCTGAGAAATCATTATGAAATGTCTGATATCAACTAGCACTCACCGAAATATCTTCTCCATCCGTTATCACTGCACCAAGAAAGTGGGGCAATGGAGGTAAAGAGGTGAGTTTTAAGAAAGAACTAATAGATGAACTCGCCTGTTAAAAGAGAATTAAGATTAAGAAAAATCCAGACAGATAGGGGAAGAGGATATGCGGTTGCCTTAAAGAGCTCAGCAGTTCTGCGTGACTTTAATACACAAGGGTCATGAGTCCTGGCAGGGTTAAAACTGGAAGATGAAGGGTCTACTGCTTCACATGGAAGATCTGGGTCTACATGTGAAAAGACGGTGCCCTGAGGGGAAGGCGCAGGACCAGATCTACATCTTGGGAAGGTAACGGCCCGTGTTGATGTAGCAGAACACATGGATTAGAAGAGAGTGCAGAGGCAGAGAGAGCAAAGACCTCCCTCAAAGCAGGTAACCATCTGATCATGTTGATAAAGGTTATATGAAGCCAGAATGCAGAAGATAACTATGTCATTAAAGAACGCAAAGCTTGCTGATGATGGATGGTTGCTACCCAGGATTTCAAAGCAGTTACGTCTTCTACAGTGATTGAAGAATTTCAGACAAATACTTACTATCATGGCTTTCTCCAAAGATATGACAAATCCGATATCATAAAAGCATTAGGAATTTTAGTGGAATTGAAACTACTCTAAAAACAAAACCAAAATGTCAAAAATTCTTCTTTGAAATATGTTCAATATTTGGATTCACTTATTTGTACCACCTTAATTTTTTAGATGGAATCTCAGAGGTCTGCCATCTTTAGCTATCACACATTTTAATGCTCTATCTCATTCAATTCCGTGTCTTAAAAACTTCACATTAATCTAAAAATGTAAAATCAGTGTTTTTCCAAACAGCAGATACTTCCCCAACAACTCCTACAAAGTTTCCTGGGCAAGTAGCAATATGTAATAGGTGACTAGTAAAAATTGTCGTTTTTATTTATTTTACTCTCTGTACTTTCCTGAAAGCCAAATGAATTGGTGCAGATGATTTGCACTTACTTGCAAGAAATTGGGACATACGCTTAGAATGTCTTGAGTTCATGCACAGGATGTAGTACGTTACAGCTTCATTTTATTTTTGGTTTGATTTCACATACCTTTGGGTGAATCTTTTATCTCAACCGTAAAACAGGATTAATAAAGCTCAGAATGTACACATGTTGTGATGTAATGTGTTCTTTCTTCTCCTCTACAGCAGTGGGGTCCTGTCTGATAAAATACTAAACGGTACTCCGTGACCCCGCCATCAACACACCTCAGTGACTCAGGCATCGGAGGGGATCTGATTCACTGGGAACGTGGGTGCCGTCCATTACTTCATGACACCCGCACGCCCACTGAGGCCCTGGTGAGCAGGCTGAATTAATTCATTTCCATAAATGAGCAAAGTTCCCAGCACTTGTGCAGAGAATCAGCCCTGACAGGGCTAAATTAATTGGAAGCTCCTGAAATTAGGAACTTCACTGGTCAGAGGGAACAAGCAGTTCATACAAATCAGTGATGCTAGCTTATTGTAAAACCATGGAGCTCCATTGATCTGTGTATGATTTTCTGACTTTTGATAGAGATAGGGGTAACAGAGACAATATTCTCCTTGATTAAAAAATCAACAGGGAAAAGATGCTAAATTAATGTCTAAGAAACTTGGTCTGGCTAGTGGAAAAACAATAGGGGGTATTTGGGATGTATTATGGGCATGAGGGAGGTAGTCTCTCTCCACCTGTGGCAAACTGAAGCTATGCAGCAATTCTGGTGTTATTCAAACATTCAACTTTCTAGAAAACTCAAAACTCCAACATTTTAATGAAATCTCTGCTTTAGCAGACGCTGCTAGCTAGTACTCTACAGATATGTTTTTTTTGGCCACACATCACTTTAAACTTGACTGTCAAAATATAAGACTAAGTAGATCATAACAAGACTGAACAATTAATCTTCCACGATACCATAATTTACCTGTGAATTACTGCAGTATGTATCAGCAAGAAATTTTATTTCTTAAAAAGCAAATTCCTGGGACTTCCCTGGTGGCGCAGTGGTTAAGAATCCGCCTGCCAATGCAGGGGACACGGGTTCGAGCCCTGGTCCTGGAAGATCCCACATGCCGTGGAGCAACTAAGTCCATGTGCCACAGATACTGAGCCTGTGCTCTAGAGCCCGTGCGCCACAACTACTGAAGTCTGCGCGCCTAGAGCCCATGCTCTGCAACAAGAGAAGCCACTGCAATGAGAAGCCCGTGCACTGCAATGAAGAGTGGCCCCTGCTCTCCGCAACTGGAGAAAGCCCATGAGCAGCAACGAAGACCCAACACAGCCACAAATAAATAAATAAATAAATTTATAAAAAAAAAAAAAAAGCAAATTCCTTAGAAAATAAGTCAGTTGGTGCTAAATAGAGAGTGAATGGTTAAAAAAAACCCTAATTTTAATGGTATAATAGGATACAAAGATATACCACTCTATGCTACCATAAAACTACAGGCAAATATTACACTAAACATTGGAAGGAAGGAAGGAAGGAAATGAGGAAAGGAGGTAGGGAGGGAGAAAACAAAATAAATCTGAGCTTCATTCACTGAGATTTTGGACTTAAGACTCTATCTTAAAAGGAAATATATATATATATATTTATATATATATATATTTAATATATATAAATATTTAAAAGTATTACTGGGACTTCTCTGGTGGTCCAGTGGTAAAGAATCCACCTTGCAATGCAGGGGACTCAGGTTCGATCCCTCGTCAGGGAACTAAGATCCCACATACGGCAGGGCAACTAAGCCCACGTGCCACAACTACTGAGCTCGCGCACCTCAACTAGAGCCCGCCTGCCACAAACTACAGAGCCCACGCACCCCGCAGCCTGCACACCACAACTAGATAAAAGCCCACGATCCTCAACAAAGATGTCACGCGCCGCAATTAAGACCCGACATAGCCTTAAATAAATTAAAAAATCTACAAACAATAAATGCTGGAGAGGGTGTGGAGAAAAGGGAACCCTCTTGCACTGTTGGTGGGAATGTAAATTGATACAGCCACTATGGAGAACAGTATGGAGGTGCCTTAAAAAACTAAAAATAGAACTACCACACGACCCAGCAATTCCACTACTGGGCATATACCCTGAGAAAACCATAATTCAAAAAGAGTCATGTACCACAATGTCCATTGCAGCACTATTTACAATAGCCAGGACATGGAAGCAACCTAAGTGTCCATCGACAGAAGAATGGATAAAGAAGATGTGGCACGTATATACAATGGAATATTACTCAGCCATAAAAAGAAATGAAATTGAGTTATTTGTAGTGAGGTGGATGGACCTAGAGTCTATCATACAGAGTGAAGTATGTCAGGAAGAGACAAACAAATACCGTATGCTAACACATATATATGGAATCTAAAATAAATAAATAAAAGGTTCTGAAGAACCTAGGGGCAGGACAGGAATAAAGACACAGATGCAGAGAATGGACTTGAGGACACGGAGGGGGAAGGGGAAGCTGGGACGAAGTGAGAGAGTGGCATGGACATATATACACTACCAAATGTAAAATAGCTAGTGGGAAGCAGCTGCATCACACAGGGAGATCAGCTTGGTGCTTTGTGACCACCTAGAGGGGTGGGATAGGGAGGGTGGGAGGGAGACGCAAGAGGGAGGAGATATGGGGATATATGTATACGTACAGCTGATTCACTTTGTTATAAAGCAGAAACTAACACACCATTGTAAAGCAATTATACTCCAATAAAGATGTTAAAAAAAATAAATATATCTTTAAAAAATATAAAAGTATTACCAATTAACAGATACAGCCAATCCTTCATTACTGGCAGATTCTGTATTTGCAAATTAGCCTACTCACTAAAATTTACTTGTACCCCCAAAATCAATACTTGTGGTGCTTTCCAAGTCATTCACAGATATGCGCAGAGAGGCAAAACATTTGAGTCACTGGATGCTCATGTTCTCAGCTAACATCGACAAGGCAATGCTCTGCCTTCTTGTTTCAGCTCTCACACTGTATAAAAGTGTCCTTTTCATTTCCTGCCACATTTTTTGCATTTCTGTGCTTCTTGTGGAAGATTTTGCTGTTTAAATACCTCTCTCCCACGAGTAGCGCAAAAGTGCTTTCTTGTGTTACCAAGCACAAGAAAGCTGTGAGGTGCTTTATGGAGAAAATACACACATGTGTTGGATGAGCTTTGTCAGTGCTGTCAACTGTGAGCTCCATGTTAATGAATCCACAATACATACTAAATAAGGTGGTGTTAAACAGAAACACAAATAAAGCACGGTTATATATCCATTGACGAAAATGTTGTGACCAAAACCTCACAGGAACCCAATCCTGTATTTCCCGAGATCAACAGTTCAGTATTTGTTAAGTCAGGGTTCACGGCAACTTTATAGAATGTAACTGCTGTGAATGGTGAGAACTGACTGTATTTACACTGCATTCATTTCTTTAAACAGGAAAATAAAGGATTATTTCAAACTACCACATATGTGAAAGTGAAAATATAATCAAGAAATATTTAAATTATCCTATGGAAAATGATCAAGGAACTGCAGCTCTCTTCATAGGTAAGAGGGAGACTACATGGTATCATTCCACAAATGGACTGCTTTGTTTTTTTCTCACTGCTTGGACGTGCATTTATTTCAGTACACGTGACTTCCTTGCAGTTTACAAAGACCAGTCTCTCATTCTTCACATGCTAATTGCAACTAAACTCTGTGGTTTCCATGTCTAATTATTAAAATTCACTAGGCACTTTATAACTAGTAAATCCAGTGTTAGCAGTACATTAATGTTGAAGGGGTTCAGAACATGCCACCCCAAAATATGTCTCTTTGATATATTGATGATTTTGAGCTGAAGGCACTTGAGAAACAGCAGATGCAGGAAGGGCTCTCTGATTGACCTCTTTCTACCTAAAAGCAGGTCCTAAAATTTCCCATGAAATGGGCACTCTCCCGGCACCAGGAAGACAATAACAATATTCTTATCAACAGAGTCTGGGAGCCAAAGCCTAAACAGGCGTTGGAACCTTAACAAGTCAACCTACAAAACCCTCTTCTCTTCAATTACTTTGCCCAAATATTTCCTAATCACTGTCTCTATTAACTTCCCCCAGCCCAAGCCCTTTGTCTTATTACAGCCTTATAATTTAGCATTCTTTGTTTAAAAAGGTATATAAGCTTTGGGGCCTAATGGCTTCCTTGGGTCTTCATTTTTCTTCTGAAGACACCCATGTACATATAAAAACGTTACATAAAATTTGTATGCTTTTCTCCTCTTCATCTGTCCCATGTCAGTTTAATTTTTATGGTAACCACAGAACCTAAGATGGTGAAAGGAAGTTCTTTTCCCAATACATTGTGTAGAATCTCAGATTCCTGGGGAATCACAGAATCTAAACCACACCCACCATTTACATTTCTAACGAGGTAAGGCCCAGAATTTTCCTTGTTTATTTAACCATTTGATTATTACCCACTTTTTCTGACCTTACAAGAAATAATCTTCTTGAAATTTGCAGCATAAAAATACAGATTTTATTGAGTCTATCAGAAAAGGAAAATTAGTCTGTCTCCCCTCTAAACCCTAATTTACTTGAGTATAATTATATTGTATAATTTATATAATGATTAATATCATATACTGTTGTATAATTTGTATAATTTATACTTTGAATTTGTTTTCCTAACATAAATCAAGGGTTTCCCTGGCATTTTTTCTTGAATAAAAGTTGAGCTATTGGAAAATTAGAAACATATTGGTAAAGCTGCAGAATTTTATAGCCTCAAAGAGGGGGATCATTTTTGAATTCAGAAAATAAAAGGGCAACTGTTACAAATTCACATGATCTTAGGAAAGATTTTTTGTTATTTTGTGGTTGGTTTGCTTTGATTCAGTTTTGAAGGTTAATAAGAAAGGAATTGAATTTGGAAATAGGACACATTGTGATACACTGCCTACACATCCTATTTTCAACTTTCTGCACTTGACATTTTTTACAGTTTAGGTCAATCCTAACAATTTATGCACTTTCCAAGGCATGACAGATATAAGGCTGTTACAAGTGCTATTTATAGTAGGTCGGTTAAGTCCTTAAAATGTCAATGGCTGAGTTTCTCTTAATGTAGACCTAGAAGCAAAGCACAGGTTTTCATTCCAGGGGGATAAAGGGTGTGCTGTGACAGGAAATTTATTGGGAAATTAAAGTGATGCCAGCTTTCTCATGACCCAAGAGGTATGGCATGGAAGCAATACCATTATGACCATCCCACAAGGCTTCAGGTGACCACTGGACCGGAACCCAGAGACCTCAGACCGAACCCTGGCCTATCTGCTCTTGGGGACGTCAATTTACTCTCTGGGCCTGTAAAATGAAGGCAGGAAACAGGTAATCTCTTAGATTCCCTTCAGCTCCAAAATTAAGCATCTCTTATTCTGGGTGACTTGGTCAAGCTTACATTCATTTTTAATTTTGGATTTTAAATCAGATTCTAGAATGGCAGAATTCTGAACTTTAGAGCATATTCACATTTCCTGATTACTTTAGCACTTTATCAATTGGGCATTCTCAAAGAGAATTGTAAAACATAAAATCCACAGACACTGAAACATTTTATAGATGACTACTGTGGACTGCTAAATTTTATTTACAAAGTGTCAAAATTTGCAAATTAGAGTAAAACTGTGACATTCTAACTGCTATATATAGTTAGTTATATTATTAATTTAAAAATGATAAACATTTATTGTATGGAGGTTTCTAGAAGTGGAATCTAACAAAATGATTTGAGATGATAGAGTAATAGTTAACTTATATTCTTAGTGCCTTGATAATGTTCAAAGAGAAACATAATTAGTAAGACTGAATTATTTTAATTCTAGAACATGGGAACAAAATTACTTATCTGAGTAATTTAAGGGAAACACTCATTGCTACAAATACCTGGGGCCAGTAAGGATGAATGAATGACTCTGAGCAAGTATAAAAGCGCTGGCCACATTCAGCTATAATATTTCATGTTTCCTACTCTTTTTGCTAGTATTTAGTCTAGTGCAATGGCACAACTCTTGTAAATATCAAAGAATTGTAACATATATATGTATATTTTCATATCTTACTAAATCAAGATCACCTTGAAGGGAGGGACTTTGTGTCTTTAGTGCCACTAACCCTGGTTCACAGTAGCTGGAGCAGTTGACATAGATTTAGTTAAGACTGCCAGGGTTCTAATTCCTGCTCTGCTGCCTTAAGCTATGTGACCTTCAGTAAGTTACAAGACATCTCAAAGCCTCAATTTCCTTGACTGTCAAAAGGTGAAGGTAACAACATAGCAGTTCTTTGCAGAATTGTGAAGATTGAATGAGTTAATGCATGTAAAGCGCTTAAAACAGGATCTGGTACATTGTAAACTGCTAATAAACATTAGCTTTTATTGTTACCAAATACTAAGTTCTTGTTTAATTGATTTAAAACAATGAATATTCTGACGACAGAATATCGGCGACATTGACTCAGGCCTGGAAAGAGAACAGGTTCATGTTATTACAATACAATTCATGGACTTAGGACAAACTGTGACTCCCTGCTTGGTGACGGTAGGACCCACCCTACTTCCTGTTCCATATTTCTGCTGCTTTCACTGACATAGCTTATTTTGCTCCCCAGTGAGGAAAGCAGCAAAATATAGAGAAATAAAGGGAAAGGGAAATATTCTGTCCCTTCCCTTCACTGCTCCACATAACAAGCATTGTGGAGGTCTTTCGGTACAGCCCTCTCACCATGACCTAAGAAACCTGGGGTGCAGGATGAGGGCCGGTGCCCTGTCTGAACAATATCAGATAAAGATTTTCAAACTGAGGCTTTACCTCAACTCCATCATCTGTGACTATCCACAGCAGTGCAATGTAAGTCATAATTTCTATATAGCTCATAATTTTGCTATCCAGAAAGCAACTAATATTTATTGAATATAGGAATTCACTGTTACAACATCTGGTTGAAGGAATGCACTAAATGTAACCTATTTTCTTTTTTTTTACACATTTAAAGTTACCAAATTTAGTTAACTCCAACCCAAAGTCTAGAATTAAAACAAAGACTAGCTTCCAATTTTGTATCTTATGACTAAATTCAATGAAATTCTGAAGAGCTCAAGATGGAAAAAAAAATGTTAACTGCTAAATCAGAATGCTGAATAGACAATAAATCATCCCAAAATTCAGACACTGGACTTTGGGAGCAACTGTAGACTTGGGGTTTGCTTTCTGCATCTAATTTGTTCCTGGTTTTATGTTTATCTGAGTTTAGTATTTAGAGCTTATTATCACTGGTAGATTTGTTTATTGATTTGGTTGTTCTCTTCCTTTATATATATATATTCCTTTTTCTCTTTTTGTGAGTGTGTATGTGTATTCTTCTTTGTGTGATTTTGTCCGTATAGCTTTGCTTTTGCCATTTGTCCTATGGTTCTGACTGTCCTTTTTTTTTTTTAAGTATAGTTTTTAGCACTTGTTATCATGGGTGGATTTGTTTTTTGATTTGGTTGCTCTCTTTTTTCCTTCTCTTTTTTAATTTATTACGTTTTATTTTTAATAATTTTTTTGCTATTTTAATAACTTTATTTTATTTCTTTTTTTTTTAAATCCCCTTTCTTCTAAGCCGTGTGGCTGACAGGGTCTTGGTACTCTGGCCGGGTGTCAGGCCTGAGCCTCTGAAATGGGAGAGCTGAGTTCAGGACATTGGTCCACCAGATACCTCCTGGTCCCATGTAATATCAAATGGCAAAAGCGCTCCCAGAGATCTCCATCTCAACACTAAGGCCCAGCTCCACTCAACGACCAGCAAGCTATAGTGCTGGACACACTAGGCCAAACAACTAGCAAAACAGGAACACAACCCCACCCATTAGCAGAGAGGCTGCCTAAAATCATAATAAGTTCACAGATACCCCAAAACACACCACTGGACGTGGTCCTGCCCACCAGAAAGACAAGATCCAGCCTCATCCACCAGAACACAGGTGCCAGTCCCCTCTACCAGGAAGGCTACACAACCCACTGAACCAACCTTACCCACTGGGAGCAGACATCAAAAACAATGGGAACTACGAACCTGCAGCCTGCGAAAAGGAGACCTCAAACACAGTAAGTTAAGCAAAATGAGAAGAGAGAGAAATACACAGGCAGATGAAGGAGCAAGGTAAAAACTCACCAGAATAAACAAATGAAGAGGAAATAGGCAGTCTACCTGAAAAAGAATTCAGAGTAATGATAGTAAAGATGATCGAAAATCTTGGAAATAGAATAGAGAAAATACAAGAAATGTTTAACAAGGACCAAGAAGAACTAAAGAGCAAACAAACAATGATGAACAACACAATAAATGAAATAAAAAATTCTCTAGAAGGAATCAATAGCAGAATAACTGAGGGAGAAGAACGGATAAGTGACCTGGAAGATAAAATAGTGGAAATAACTACTGCAGAGGAGGATAAAGAAAAAAGAATGAAAAGAATTGAGGACAGTTTCAGAGACCACTGGGACAACATTAAACACACCAACATTCAAATTCTAGGGGTCCAGGAGAAGAAGAGAAAATAAAAAGGACTGAGAAAATATTTGAAGAGATTATAGTTGAAAAATTCCCTAATATGAGTATGAAAATAGTCAATCAAGTCCAAGAAACACAGAGAGTCCCATACAGGATAAATCTAAGGAGAAACACACCAAGACACATATTAATCAAACTATCAAAAATTAAATACAAAAAAAAAATATTAAAAGCAGCAAGGGAGAAGCAACAAATAACATACAAGGGAATCCCCATAAGGTTAACAGCTGATTGTTCAGCTTTTTCAGTTCAGAAACTCTGCAAGCCAGAAGGAAGTGGCAGACATATTTAAAGTGATGAAAGGGAAAAGCTATAACCAAGATTACTCTATCTAGCAAGGATCTCATTCAGATTCGACAGAGAAATTAAAACCTTTACAGACAAGCAAAAGCTAAGAAAATTCAGCATGACCAAACCAGCTCTACAACAAATGATAAAGAAACTTCTCTAGGGAGGAAACACACGAGAAGGAAAAGTCTTACAATAACAAACCCAAAACAATTAAGAAAATGGTAATAGGAACATACACAGCAATAATTACCTTAAATGTAAATGGATTAAATGCTCCCACCAAAGGCATAGACTAGCTGAATGGATACAAAAACAAGACCCGTATATATGCTGTCTACAAGAGACCCACTTCAGACCTAGGAACACATACAGACTGACAGTGAGGGGATGGAAAAATATATTCATTGCAAAAAGAAATCAAAAGAGAGCTGGAGTAGCAATTCTCATATCAGACAAAATAGACTTTAAAATAAAGACTATTACAAGAGACAAAGAAGGACACTACATAATGATCAAGGGATCAATCCAAGAAGAAGATATAACAATTGTAAATATTTATGCACCAACATAGGAGCACCTCAATATATAAGGGCAAATGCTAATAGCCATTAAAAGGGGAAATCGGACAGTAACACCAATCATAGTAGGGGACTTTAACACCCCACTTTCCACCAATGACAGATCAACAAAAATGAAAATAAATAAGGAAACACAAGCTTTAAATGATACATTAAACAAGATGGACTTAATTGATATCTATAGTACATTCCATCCAAAAATAGAGATTACACTTTCTTCTCAAGTGCTCATGGCGAACATTCTCGAAGATAGATCATATCTTGGGTCACAAATCAAGCCTCATAAATTTAAGAAAATTGAAATCATATCAAGTATCTTTTCTGACCACAATGCTATGAGACTAGATATCAATTACAGGAAAAAATCTGTAAAAAATACAAACAAAGGGAGGCTAAACAATACACTGCTAAATAACCAAAAGATCACTGAAGCAATCAAATAGGAAATAAAAAATACCTAGAAACAAATGACAATGAAAACACGACCCAAACCTTTGGGATGCAGCAAAAGCAGTTCTAAGAGGGAAGTTTATAGCTATACAACCCTACCTCAAGAAACAAGAAACATCTCAAATAAAAAACCTAACCTTACACCTAAAGCAATTAGAATGAAGAACAAAAAAAATCCAAACAAAAACCCTCAAACTTAGCAAAAGGCAAGAAATCATAAAGATCAGATCATAAATAAATGAAAAAGAAACGAAGGAAATGATAGCAAAGATCAATAAAACTAAAAGCTGGTTCTTTGAGAAGATAAACAAAATTTATAAACCATCAGCCAGACTGATCAAGAAAAAAAGGGAGAAGACTCAAATCAATAGAATTAGAAATGAAAAGGGAGAATTAAGAACTGACACTGCAGAAATAGAAAGGATTATGAAAGATTACTACAAGAACTATATGTCAATAAAATGGACAACCTGGAAGAAATGGACAAATTCTTAGAAAAGCACAACCTTCTGAGACTGAACCAAGAAGAAATAGAAAATATAAACAGACCGATTGCAAGCACTGAAATTGAAACTGTGATTTAAAATCTTCCAACAAACAAAAGCCCAGGACCAGATGGCTTCACAAGCATATTCTATCAAACATTTAGAGAAGAGCTAACACCTATCCTTCTGAAACTCTTCCAAAATATAGCAGAGGGAGGAACACTCCCAAACTTGTTCCACGAGGCCACCATCACCCTGATACCAAAACCAGACAAAGATGCCACAAAAAAAAGAAAACTACAGGCCAATATCACTGATGAACATAGATGCAAAAATCCTCAACAAAATATTAGCAAACAGAATCCAACACCACATTAAAAGGATCATACACCAAGCTCAAGCGGGGTTTATCCCACGGATGCAAGGATTCTTCAATATATGCAAATCAATCAATGTGATACACCATATTAACAGAATGAAGGAGAAAAACCATATGATCATCTCAATAGATGCAGAAAAAGCTTTTGACAAAATTCAACACCCATTTATGATAAAAGCCCTCCAGAAAGAAGGCATAGAGGGAACTTACCTCAACCTAATAAAATATATGACAAACCCACAGCCAACATCATTCTCAATGGTGAAAAACTGAAACCATTTCTACTAAGATCAGGAACAAGACAAGGTTGCCCACTCTCACCAGTATTATTCAACATAGTTTTGGAAGGTTTAGCCACAGCAATCGGAGAAGAAAAAGAAATAAAAGGAATCCAAATCAGAAAAGAAGAAGTAAAACTGTCACTGTTTGCAGATGACATGATACTATACATAGAGAATCCTAAAGATGCTACCAGAAAACTACTAGAGCTAATCAATGAATCTGGTAAAGTAGCAGGATACAAAATTAATGCACAGAAATCTCTTGCATTCCTACACACTAATGATGAAAAATCTGAAAGAGAAATTAAGGAAACACTCCCATTTACCATTGCAACAAAAATAATAAAATACCTAGGAATAAACCTACCTAAGGAGAAAAAAGACTGGTATGCAGAAAACTATAAGACACTGATGATAGAAATTAAAGATGATACAGACAGATGGAGAGATATACCATGTTCTTGGATTGGAAGAATCCACATTGTGAAAATGACAATACTACCCAAAGCAACCTACAGATTAAATGCAATCCCTATCAAACTACCACTGGCATTTTTCACAGAACTAGAACAAAAAATTTCACAATTTGTATGGAAACACAAAAGACCCCGAATAGCCAAAGCAATCTTGAGAAAGAAAAACGGAGCTGGAGGAATCAGGCTCCTGGACTTCAGACTATACTACAAAGCTACAGTCATCAAGACAGTATGGTACTGGCAGAAAAACAGAACTATAGATCAATGGAACAGGATAGAAAGCCCTGAGACAAACCCATGCACATATGGTTTCCTTAACTTTGATAAAGGAGGCAAGAACATACAATAGAGAAAGACAGCCTCTTCAATAAGTGGTGCTGGGAAAACTGGACAGCTACATGTAAAAGAATGAAATTAGAACACTCCCTAACACCATACACAAAAATAAACTCAAAATGGATTAAAGACCTAAATTTAAGGCCAGACACTATCAAACTCTTAGAGGAAAACATAGGCAGAACATTCTATGACATAAATCACAGCAAGATCCTTTTTGACCCACCTCCTAGAGAAATGGAAATAAAAAAAAATAAACAAATGGGACCTAATGAAACTTAAAAGCTTTTGCACAGCAAAGGATACCATAAGCAAGACGAAAAGACAACCCTCAGAATGGAAGAAAATATTTGCAAATGAAGCAACTGACAAAGGATTAATCTCCAAAATATACAAGCAGCTCATGCAGCTCAATATCAAAAAAACAAAAAACCCCACCCAAAAATGGGCCAAAGACCTAAATAGACATTTCTCCAAAGAAGATATACAGATTGCCAAGAAACATATGAAAGGATTCTCAACATCACTAATCATTAGAGAAATGCAAATCAAAACTACAATGAGGTATCACCTCACACCGATCGAATGGCCATCATCAAAAAATCTACAAACAATAAATGTTGGAGAGGGTGTGGAGAAAAGGGAACACTCTTGTACTGTTGGTGGGAATATAAATTGATAGAGCCACTATGGAGAACAGTATGGAGGTGCCTTAAAAAACTAAAAATAGAACTACCATATGACCCAGCAATCCCACTACTGGGCATATACCCTGAGAAAACCATAATTCAAAAAGAGTCATGTACCACAATGTTCATTGCAGCTCTATTGACAATAGCCAGCACATGGAAGCAACCTAAATGTCTATCGACAGATGAATGGATAAAGAAGATGTGGCACATATATACAATGGAATATTACTCAGCCATAAAAAGAAACGAAATTGAGTTATTTGCAGTGAGTTGGATGGACCTAGAGACTGTCACACAGAGTGAAGTAAGTCAGAAAGAGAAAAACAAATACCGTATGCTAACACATATATATGGAATGTTAAAAACAAACAAACAACGATCTGAAGAACCTAGGGGCAGGACAGGAATAAAGACACAGACATAGAGAATGGACTTGAGGACACGGGGAGGGGGAAGGGTAAGCTGGGATGAAATGAGAGAGTGGCATGTACATATATACACTACCAAACGTAAAATAGATAGCTAGTGGGAAGCAGCCACATAGCACAGGGAGATCAGCTCGGTGCTTTGTGTCCACCTAGGGGGTGGGAGGGAGATGTGAGAGGGAGGAGATATGGGGATATATGTATATGTATAGCTGATTCACTTTGTTATAAAGCAGAAACTAACACACCATTGTAAAGCAATTATCATCTAATAAAGATGTTTAAAGAAAGAATATGCAAATTCCATGTTCTACACCAGACCAAATACAATTGGATCTCTAGTGGTAGATCTACAGAGCTGAATTCTAACAGGCTCCCTGTGGATGCTCATGCAAATGCATGTTTGGGAGTTGCTGTTTCATTTAGGAAGTGGGTTAGTGAGGAGGCCCAAGTTTTGGGGTCTTTTGAGAAATCTGGGCCCAAAGCCAAATCCAGTTACTAGCCGGGTAACACCGAGCCCTCGATTTTCTGTAAATATGAGGATAATATATTATTTAGTTTACAGGGTTGCTCTTCTGTGACACTGCTGACATTTTGGGCTGGATAACTGTTTTCAGTGAGGGCTCTCCTGTGCAAGGTAGAATGTTTGGCGGCAACCATGACATCTTCCCAGTAGGTGACAATAGCAACACCCCAGTAATGACAATCAAAATTATTTCCAGGGCTTCCCTGGTGGCGCAGTGGTTGAGAATCTGCCTGCCAATGCAGGGGACACGGGTTCGAGCCCTAGTCTGGGAAGATCCCACATGCCGCGGAGCAACTAAGCCCGTGTGCCACAACTACTGAGCCTGCGCGTCTGGAGCCTGTGCTCTGCAACAAGAGAGGCCGCGATAGTGAGAGGCCAGCGCACCGCAATGAAGAGTGGCTCCCACTTGCTGCAACTAGAGAAAGCCCTCGCACAGAAATGAAGACCCAACACAGCCAAAAATAAATAAATAAATAAATAAATAAATAAATAAATAAAACAAAAAAACATGCACATGATGTTTTCAAAAAAAAAAAAAAAATTTATTTCCAGACATTGCTAAATGTCCCCTGGGGAGAGGGGAGCAGAGTCACTGCTGGTTCAGACCCCCTCGTTTAAATGATTGTTGGATCTAATAAATGTGACAGGGTCTGACACATGATAGGCAATCAAAAAATGTTTATTATCTTTCTTCTCCCTCAACTCACAATGAATCCCCAGAGAAGAGAGCTCTGACAATTTTCATGAAGGTCCTCAGTGTTTTTTGTATTCTCAACACCTCCTCTGTTTCTCACCTGGCTTTATAGTCAGTTAAAATGAGCAGGCATTCAGCTATAAAGTTAACTTGATTTTGTTCTTAATATTACAAATTTTTAGAAGCAATTGGTTGAGTCTTAACTTTACAATTCATGCACATCATATGTAGAGGGGTGAATGTGGGGTGAAAGCTCAGAGCCCTTATATCATTCTTAGAATTAATTTGACAACAGGTCTTTCATAGGCTAATTCCCCAGCTCTCTAATCAAAGCACTTAAAAGACTGGATTGCATGGCCCATGGACTTCTCATCTGAAGCAAGTCAAGATTCTCCATCTATGAAACAAAGAGGTGGGACCAAAGTCTCAAGTTCCTCTAAAATTCCATATACTTTAAAAAATTCTATGATTCCAATTAACTCCTAATACTTTCTTCTAATTCGTCAATAACTTTTTACTTTAAAACTTAATAACTATGATATTTGAACATTCACTCAATAAACATTTCATCAAAGTAAAAAATATATATATATGGCATATATAAATTCACCACTCTCCCTATACTCAAACACATGTGTGCACGTATGTACTGAAATCATTCTTACACTGCTTACACACGTCTTTGCCAGGGCTGGCCATTGGTTTTCAAAAAACTAAAACGATGGAAATGGATGTTTCTCTCTTTGAAGTCCTTCCATTTTAGTGGTCCACTCCTCCTTCACCCACTCAACATGCTAACAGACACAGTGCAAAGTATCTGATAAAAGAATTCATATTAAGACATAATTATCTCATGACACTTAAAGTTTTAAAGACTTAATGGGAACAGCACTTAACTCAAAGGAAAGAAATGCCACAGAGGGACCTTGAAGTCCCAGAGAACAGTTAATGAAAGGATGAGTTGACTGGAAGAACAGTTCCTTGAGTCTTTGAAGTTCTACCATGTAGAGAGCAACCAATAGCACTGGTAATGGTGAGAACATATATGAAACTACAGACACAGTTAAACTTACTGATGCCACTGCCTCCCAATCATAACAGAGGGAAGAATAAAATTATCCCCAGTATGAGAGGCTAACAGAGTCAAAAATTAACCTTGTCTTTACTTTTTTAAAGCTTTGTAGGATACTTTGCTGAGGTTTTGCCTATACTTTGCCTTGACAACTTTTTTTGCCCTATTAAAGATGAAATCAGTCGTTTCCCAGATGAAAATTATTTGATAGAGTTACATGAGGGAGGGAGTCTGAGATTAAGTATTTTCCATACATAGATCAAAATGAAGACAGTTAAAAGATGTTATTCTATCATTAAGAACAAAAATATTAAATCGCTTTGTTATTTTCTCTTATCAGTTTCACTCCTTTGCTTCTCTGTATCTATTTTCTCGCTTCTGACTCGTTTCTTTTCTTTAAACTCATATTTATTCTTCAAACGTCTTTCAAAACTCAT
This sequence comes from Balaenoptera musculus, assembly GCF_009873245.2. NCBI lineage: Eukaryota > Metazoa > Chordata > Mammalia > Artiodactyla > Balaenopteridae > Balaenoptera > Balaenoptera musculus. The sequence continues at coordinate 9,086,183 of NC_045793.1, forward strand.
TAAGCCAAGACATATTCCTTTTTGCTTTTTAAACAATGCGATTCAGTGTTTTCATTATATTCCCATTAAAATGCCCTTTAATAATATCCCTATTAAATTTTTCTTAGAGGTTGTGCCATTGATTAGTCTTAAAGTTGAAAACATTATAATGAATTTTTCTTGGAACTTCCAGTAGGAAACTGCTTTTGGTGACATGCCTCACTGGATTTCCTTCGTTTCAAGTTGTGTTATAATGAGACGCTAGGGTTAAAGGCAAATGCATTTGGGAAACATGACTACTGTTTGACTTAACAGAACTTTTGTGTGTATGTAATGGCTATATAATTACTACAGAAACATGTAGGGCATTTGGATTGCATATGCAAATGATTTGCTCATTGCTGTTAATCATTTATATCTCCAGATCACTGGATCAGAGGATGACATGTAAAAGAGTTTCTGAATGCCATGATGGGAAGCAACACACGTCTAAAATGAATAGGCATAAAGAGAATTTAAAAATATACAATCTGCTGTGAAGGACTGGCCAGATGATATACAGTAAAATTTTTACATTTATAGAAAGAGTCTCTATATTTCCAGCTCTTACAAATATAAGTATGCAGTTTTAGGAGAGTTATCACCTACCATTTTCTAACACAGACAAAAGGTATACAGACAAAGATAACAATATTATTGCATTTATATAATTTTAAATTTAATGTACATATTAGGATATATGTTTAGTAGAAGTGGGAGTTGACATTACTGTTTGCTTCTCCAAATCACTAATGAGAAAGCATAGTATTCTCCACATTTCAAATACTAGTTTGTCATTAGTATTGTTCTTCCAGAAACAGGAATTTATATTAGGGATTGTAGCAGACACTCTGGGTTGCCCAGTCAACATTCATTTTCTCTTTTTGTTGTTGTTGTTGTTGGATGAACCCTGATTTCATTCAGGTGCCCATCTCTTCCCCATGTAATTCAGGGGAAGGAAACCCTTTTCTCAGCAACAGAGCCAATCATGAATTGACAAGTCAACCGTGGTGACCCTATTCTCTTTGCCACTACTTGGTTTAAGGGCACATGAGCTAGTTATGGCCACAGTGGATGAGGAAGGTGTACTGAGAGGTCCCTGTGGGTAATGTTTCTTGATTCCTAAGGAGATGGTAGAACAGATGGTCTCATCCTGCCTCTGAAAACTGCAGTGTGTGAATGTGGAAAGTGAAAGGGTCTGGCCATCTTCACATGAGGATTGGAAGCAGATGCACACACACAGATGCAAGAGAAGTTTACAAATCATCAGGTTAATAAGTCTACTGACTCTGATATCTACACCATCACTGAACTTTTGTGATGTGGGAAATTAAATTTCCCTATTTTTGAACCAGTTTGAGTCAGGTTTTGTCACAGAAGACTAAGGTAAGCTTAAATGTATATTTAATATTTTCTCCTAAAAATATGACAATTGTTCTTTTTAAAAGCACAGAGAAGAAGGAATGCCCTATCTCCTCTAGCCCTCTAGGGACAAGGAAATAAATGATGTGGCAGAGACTACTAGCTATTCAACAAAAGAGCAAGAGAAGGGATATTTTAATGATAAAAATTCCATGTTTTAGACTCACGGACATAGAGAACAGACTTGTGGTTGCCAATGGGGAGGCGGTTGGGGGTGACTGAGTAGGAGGTTGGGGTTAGCAGATGCAAACTATTATCTATAGAATGGATAAACAACAAGGTCCTACTGTATAGCACAGGAGACTATATTCAATATCCTATGATAAACCATAATGGAAAAGAATGTATATATATGTATAACTGAGTCACTTTGCTACACAGCAGAAATTAACACAACACTGTAGATCAGCTATACTCCAATTAAAAAAATAAAGAAAAAGAATCCATGTATTAGCTGGCCAGATGGCTACAGAACTATGGCTAGTTTTTCGATTTTCCCTTGCAGCTGGATGTGGGTGGCCATGTGACCCAATTCTGGTTAATGGGATGTGAACAGATGGTGCATGCCCATTCTGGTTCTGTTCTCAACTGAAGAGTAAGCTCTTATAAACAGAAACGTGGATCTCATCCTCAGTCCAAAGAGACAGTGATTAAATGCCTCAGAAAATCTTAAAGAACAGGAGAACATGATTGCCCTGAACCCACTATTCTTTAGTGATCACCATCCTTATTTTCTTCTTCCCTCTTTGTGGTGCCACTTAAATTAAAAAAAAAATTTTTTTTAAGGATTTCAAAAGTTAATACACTTTTCTTCCTCCAAGAGTTTATTTTTGGTAAAAGGCAGAAATTAGTTTTTCTACAAGGGAAATCTGCTTCTAAATGCTACTTTGAAAATATTAATATATATTAAAAAAGATACACAAAAATAATGAAGAAGTAGGAATAACAGATTAGGTACTGTAAATTTATAAAGGCTGGCCTAAATCAAGAAGTAGCACACACACACCTAATTTATGCAAACTAAAAAAGTATATAAACAGCACAATATTGTGATACTGTATCATGATACATTACCTGTGCACATAACTCCTACTGTTGTTAACAAACCTTGGAGACACTCAGTTTTATGCCCAAGACATCAGTAAGTCTTTAAAATCTTCTCTTCCTCTTTTATGGGAGGGTATTTCTAGACACTAATTTTCCAATCTAACTAAATGTTTAAATGGCAGCATTCAATACCAGATTCTCTCTACTGTTAAAGTCCAGCCAATAGTTGACTTTAGCGCACATACATACGTGTATATATATATATATATATATATATATACACACACACACACACATATATGCGCGTGTATGTGTATACATATATATGTATGTCTGTGTGTGTATATATATATATGTGTGTATATATATATATATATGTATGTATTTTGGTAGCAATCAATGAAATGATTGTCTTTCCTGCTTGAATAAACCAATGAATAAGTGATCAAGGGCCATTGTGAACTGCAGTCTGCCAGTTCTAAAAAACATTGTTATTCTAATCCAAAATAATATTAGCCAGAAGCTATTGATCCCCTAGTTCCCTCCTTTTTAGAGCACCAGTATATGAATCATCTACTATTGTTTCCTTCTAGCGGTGCAAGCTGGGCATAGAGGACAATAGCTATGGCAAAATACTGTCAACAGTCAATAGCACAGATGGGGCTCATCTAAACTGAGGCTTTTAATATTCTTATTTTACCAAGTTTCCTTCAATAAAGTAATTAGGATTAGTTAGTATCCTATTTTTTAAATGATGAGTGGTTGAGATTGCTAATTTTAACTTTAGCACAGATTCCAGAGAGAAAAATACAAATTGCATTTCTTGAAGGAAAGAGAGAGATCCTATGTTAAGGTTTGGAGTGAATTCTATAGCAGCTTGTGAGGAATAATGATACGATGGCCTCTCAGCTATCCACTAGTGGATATACTTTCTCATGAATTCATAATCATTCATTCAACTGCAGCTCAAATATCACCTGAGAACTACCTGAAACCATGAAGGCTGTTTCTTTGTGAAAATCACTGTTTATAGTCCTTGAATCTTAGCAATAAAGTATGTTTAATATACATCTCTTTCACTAGAGTACACATTCTTTGAGGACAGGAATTCAGAAATTATATTTTGTTGAATATATACTATATAAGGTTCATATGAAATAAAATTTAAGTGTTTAATATATGAGGGGAAGTTAAAAATGTTATGGGTAATATTTCAAGTTATTTCAATTTTCAATTCAATCTTTCAATCTTTCTCACCTTTTGGCATACTTAGCTAAAGTCAACACTTGCCTGTGGATGGGGCAGGAGGATGGGGAAACCCAGGGAAATGGAAGGTGCTCAAAACTGATTGGAATCAAATAGCAAGAAATTATAAATAGTTCAGAACTGAAATGATATAAAGATATACCACTCTGTGCTACCATAAAACTACACTAAAGTAGGATATTAGTTGAAAAATAAATGTTTTTATAGATACAACTGGCCTTTTGATTGCGTTTGATGACTATAGGGAAACCAACTATAGAAAGTTTATTTTTTTTCTATTCTTTCATACATGCATTAATTAATTTATTAATTATTTAATTGATTCATGTAGTCAACATTTATTAAGTTCCTCCTTTATTCTGGGCAAAGTGCTGGGGGTACAAAGATGAACAAAATGTACAACCCAGATCTAATGTGTAAAGAAAAAGCCTATGTACCTTTGGAACAATTAGTAAGTATTTACCTTAAATAATTATTCCAATGTTTCCACAGTGGGAGAAACATCGAAACATCATTCTCTTGTATCTAACTGACTCCGGGCATAGTGACAGATGACTTTTAGAATATGCACAGATCCACAGGATCAAGTTCATATCACACAAGAAGAGGCTAGGGGGAGATCTGGTTACAATATCAGTCCCCTTCTCATCAGGGAGATATCTGACCGCTAGCTGAGTGAACCTCATGTCCATCAGACCTCTTTTCAGACTAACGTGTTCTAAATAACCAGTTAATAGAAAATAGAAAATAAATCATACAGTTAAGGGGAAAAGTGGGCTAGAAATTGACTTCTGATTCTACTACTCACCAACACTGTGGCCTTTTATGGGAAGTATCACTTTTCTGAGCCTCAGTTTGAAAAATGTGTAAAATATATATGGTACTGATGACACATGAGGAAAATCATCAGGCGTTAGAACACTGTATGTAGATGGATAAAGAGATGGTGATTCTCAAAAAACAGAAGCTACATAATTGTTGTTTAATGTTGTATTGTTTTTATTAATCTCACAGTTATTAATCTAACACAGACTATACTCAATTTTTGTCTATTACATGACTCCTATCAGGTAACCCAAAAAGTCAGGATGTGCCTTTTGTAGAAAGACTAAGGTTTTGGCTCTTTAGAATATACCTTTTCAGCGGAGCCACTTCTTAAAGTGCACGTCCTACTATTTGAGAGATGGAGACTCAGCTCCCTAAGGCTCACGCCGTGGTGGCTGGAAGCACGGGCCCTAGAACTAGCATCTGGGTTCATGCTGAGCTCTACTACTCCACAGCTGTTTGATCTTGAGGATGTAACTCAACCTCCCCGTGGTCTCAGTTTCCTAATCTATTAAATATGGATCATAATAACATCTATCTCCTAGCATAATTAGTGATGATTAAATGAGTCAAAACATGTGACATCCTTAGAACAATGCTTAGAAAACACCATGCATCAAAATATGCCTGGTTATGTTTTATTACAGAGGACAGTAAGAGTAAATTAAGGTTTAGCATCAAACCAAAGAAGACAAGTAAAGAAGAAAGAAGATATATTCTAAATTAGACTAGAAAATGGAGCTTTTTTTTTTAAATGAAAGAAAAATGAGGGAGACATAGAATAAGGTTTTTTGTATTAAAGCATTGTGGCCAAGGGACCTATAGTTCCTCTTTGGCCTGTAGTCAAAATGGAACCTGCAGACATCAAGCAAGATCTGTTAAGAAGTAAAGAACACCAAAGTGATAGAGCTTTAAAAAGAATCTGTGCTTTCAACAGCATCAGAATTCCATGTCTAATCAGTAACAGCTTATCAAGCATGAGATGGGAGAAAAACAATCACTGGGACTCCAGATGGAAATGTTTAATGCATATGCAGTTTCCAGGATGAATATAAATTGCAAACAGGGTGGTTTTGGGTTAATCTGCTGAATAAAAAAATATTGAATTAATGAGTAACTGAATATTTGATGCAGCAACATGCTTAACCCTTTCACATAAAATCAACTACCAGTTATTTGGCAGATAAAGTTGGCAATGGTGGTGTTATTCTCCTGTCCAATGTCATTCTTCCAGAGCATGTTTTGCAACAGAAGTGAAATCTAGATGCACTGCAATCTATTCACTGCACTGAAGATAAACTATGTGTCGATTTACCTAACTATGCAGACTACACTGAAGAAGAATACAAGCATCATTTAAAATGTTTAGCGTGCCTTGAACACAAAGGAAGAAAGGTAAAACAGATGTCATGGATGAGAGGAATAAGGGACTTAATATTCCCTGCTAGTGGGTAACAAGAAACTTGAGGATACAAAGGATAATAATGGGGAGTGAATAAAGTGATACATTTCTGTCTCTCCCTATTTCTCTATCTGTAGCCTGTCTAAATTATAGTCACATTTTAACTGTATATATTTTATATTTACATAGTACTTGCTTTATGTTCCAGGACCTTTATAAATATTAATTTAACGAATCCTCATAATAACGTTATAATATAGGAATTATTATTATTCCCATTTTACAGGTGAGAGAACTGAGGCACAGAGAGGTTAGGTAACTTGCCCAAGACAGCTACAAAATGGCAGGGCTGGGTTTTGAAACTTGTATGCTTCCAAGGATTTTTGCAGTCAGCCACTACATAGGTGCTTACCTAGATCATAGCCAAAACAAAAACTGCAGACATAGATGAGTTTGATATGTCTCCATTGACAACAGTGGCAACAAGATTAGAGAAAGAGTTAGAAAATGTTTTGCTAATTAGACTGAGTTTCAGGGAACATGGGAATTTGCTTCAACCTAAGAGTATGAAATTGCCCACTATCCCTGTTGCTGTTAAGTCTTTCCCTTTTGTGAAGTTAGGGGAAAATAATCATAAGCCCATCTTTTGTTTTCACTGAATAAAATGTGCAAATGAAAAAAAAAAATCACAAGTGCGTTCCCTTTCCTTAAACACCAAAGGGAAAGGAATTAAGGCCACCTGTCATAATGCAGCTAAAGATGCAAATGCAGGTTACTTTTATAAGGAAACAAAGAAGAATTAACCTTTTAAAACAATTAGGTTGTTTCATTAAAAGAACAAGAAAGATTACAATATGACCTACAGAAACAGTAGGACTAAATTAGAAAACAATGAAAAAAATTTAAGTAGATTCTCTATTTTCTGAAACTGAAACTAGTTTTGTTATTTTAAGAAGTTGAATGAAAAAAATATTTTCTAAGTAACAATTAAAACGTCTAAGGCCAGGAAGAGATGCAGTTGTGCTTTAAAGAAACTCAGGAAACTAATATGATGCTGCTTATTTACCAGCTGATGGGTTCTTGCTATATGTTTGCAGTATTTGCCATTAGAAGAAAGGTAGTAGCTATTTAAAAAAATTAAAATAGTTAATTTGACCTTGACAGTGCTATTTTTCTTCTTCTATTGTGTTTTTTTAAAATTATAGACCTTGCATTTTTTTTCTGTAGTAAAGCCAGAATTTCTGTTAAAGTTGAAAACACAGTCTAAAAATTGTACATTATTCATTGACATCCCCCATAATATGAATGAAACATACATTGACAAGGAGAAGGAACAACATCCAGAAGTCCTTAGTTGAATTAAAAATTTTTTCCATTATTAAAAATCAAAAACTTCACCAATCTGCAGCGGATTCAAAATTGCTTTGAAAGCTGCAACTGATTTCACTTAGAAATTTATTTAGTTAGCAAGATTATGTTAAAAATTCACACACTTGTATACTATTATTGTTAGGATGGAATGGTTTATGCACATGATCTTATTAATTCCCACCATATTACCCAAAAAAGGCAAAAAAGTATCAGAATTCCTAGTGACAGAGGCTTTTGTGCTTTTTGTGGAGCTGGGAGGTGAAATGTATTATAATCTAGTCTGCACTTCATGCTACCACCTGCCATGGGAATTTTTAAAGTCTTAGGTAAATGGGTATATAAAAGCAAAGGGAATTGAAGCAATGTGGCAGTTAAGAGAACCCAGGCCTTAGGTGAAATCAACACACGGTATAAGAATAGATTAATGACACCCCTCACCCAGTAATTTCAGTCAAATATGCAATCAAATATTGTTTACTTGCACAAAATACATATCAATTTACATAAATGGAGTGTTTACCTTTAAAATAAGATTTATGAGTGGATTTTTATTCCCATGCATTACTAGTTCCACTGTAGTCAACTTTGAAGTTTCATAATTGTGAAGGATCATTTTAAAACGGGCCTATATTCAACAATCAGAGAATATAACACCACTGTGTCAACCTAGGGCATATAACAACTTCCTAAAATGGACCTGAATTTCACATCTTGATCTCAATTTAATGCACATCCACAGTGTTTGACCCCAAATAGCTTAGTCACAAATGCAGTGCCTTCAGTTATAAGAAAAAAAAATGCTTCAGAAGGAGCAAAACATCTTCAGACGTGTGAAATACGGCTATTAGAATAGTTCAAGCTTTGAAATCTCACACTTACAGGTTTAAGAGTTCTTGACTCTAATCTCACTTTCAATAAAAATTTATTCATAAAAAAAATAAGATACAATGCCCCCAATCTATGATGAAATTTTAAGGTACCATAATACTATCATTATAAAGAACATTTCTGATTTTTCATTTGATTTGTATTTTGATCTATCCTGTTTCACAGGCACAATTCTATTTATTCATATAATTCTATTTATAAAAGTTACCATACAAGGAAGGTATATGGAAGGAAGGAAAGATAAAAAAAAAGGAAAAAAGCAAATTTTCTACATCTGATGGGGCTCTTAAATTATGAACATGAAGAAATGTTAATCAATGCATGAGACTACTGTTGATATTTTTTTAAATGTCAATTGGCCAACTATATAAATAGAAAAAGTAGAGTAAAGATGAGGAAAAGGAAAAGGAAAAGGTGGGTTGGTAGCAGTGCCTATGCAGTCAAGAGGAAATGAACAAATATTATTTGTAGCCAAATGATACCCATTATCTTTAAAGGGGAAGGGGATGTTATTACCTGCCTATTTACACCCATACTTTAGCCCAACCAACTACACCATCTAAGAATATTAGGCGGATGATAAATGAAAGAACAGATGGAGATCTCGAGAAACAACAAAAGAAGAGAACAGAATGATTTTCAGGGAAACAGGTTGGTTTTGGGGGGATTCTACTGAAAATTTTGGATTCTATTTCAGGTTCTTCATCCAGGGTGAATAGAATGAAGTAAATTTTACAGAATGGAATATTTACTAAATCATCATAAACTAAGAAATAATAAAAGGTTAATTTAATTCACAACCTTGATTCCCAAAGCAAAATTGTCTAAGGGAACAAATGAACTGCCTGACACTTATTTTATTATATGATGCATGTTTAACTTGGAAATGTCACTCTCTGCTTTCTGACTCAATCTCCTAAACTCTCACACAACTCCTTAATTTATGTCACTCTGGTGTCAATCCCCATAACTTCAATAAACAATACATGCTAAGGTCACCATCAAGTTCAATTTTACTAATTTAATGCACAATTTTTTTAATCCTCATTTTAAATGGTCTCTTAGTAGCATTCATCGCTGCACCCATTCCCATCTTCCTGGCATGTTTTCTTGTGACATTCCTTTCTGGGTTTCCCCTGACTTACTTGCCATTCATTCTCTGCCTCCCTTGTAGCTTATGGCCTATTGTTCAGCCATTAGATTTTGGGGTTCTCAAGGATCCGTCTTGGATGCTCTACTCTTCTCAAACTGTATTCACATCCTAGACAATCTCATCAAGTATAGCTTCAGTTATTTTCCTGTCCATAGTTAAACCACAGATTTGTCTTCAGCCCCTATTGCCACTGAGTTTCTGAGCCCTTTATTAGTGAGTTGTTCACTAGACACATTGTGGATGTTGAAAACACACTTCAGATTCAACATTTAAAAAATGAAACTCATGATACTTCCTTCAGATTCTCTACCATCAGTCTGTACTTCTCTGCGTGGCATTGCCCAATAGCTGGTAAGGCCAAACAGACATGCGAGAGTCATTCTCAAGTACTTTTTTCCATCCAAGTCCATATTCGACCCATCACCAAGTCCGGTCGTTTTTACCTTCTGGTATCTCTTAATCCTCCCACTTAACTCCCACTCTGCTACCACCACCCCAGTCCAAACTGCCATCTCTCACCTGGACTAAAGCCACGGCTGATTGGTAGCCCCAAATCTTCTGTTGCTGCTCTGAGACTTGCCCTCCACACTGCAGCCAGGGCAAGGCTTCCACAAAACAGATATGAGGATGTTACACTTCTTCCCTCCCCCTCACTCCCGATACACACAAACTTCTGGTGGAGATACTCCAATGACATCCGTTTGGGCTTCTAATAGAAAAAAAATCAATAACCTGGCAGAGGTTATTGATAAGGTGTCAGATTCCCCCAACTCTCCAGCCTTATTTCATATCAAAGCACCCTTCAATTTCGGTGTCGCAGCCACACCAGTCTTCCCTGTCTGCCCCCAGGGTTTTGAATATGCTCCTTCATCTACCTGGAACATCACCCTTGCTCCTAGCTTCAGCCACCTCCAAAGCTCAACCCAACAATCACTTCCTAAGGCAGACGCTCCCTTAGCTTCCCAGTGAAGAGCCATCTCCGTCAGCATCTATTACCCTCGGAGCCCCACTGCTCTCCGGGATGAGCACAGTTGTAATGCTACCTCTCTTGTGAGTTCTTCCATGCCAGTCTCCCCATGAAGGTAAAGACTGGTTTTCCTCCCCATGACAACACCATGGGCATAACCCCAGCCCCTAGCACATGATTGGTTCAAGTACTTTTCATTGAATACATGAATACTATTATGACCAGACAAAAGTTATTGATACAAATGGCCAGAACTTGTAAGAAGGACCCGAAACAAAATGTTTTTAGTCCTCTGTCTATTATTGCATACGCCAGTATTTTTCAGTCATTCATTAACTTACAAGTTTATTTGTTGTATGCTATGCCCTTAGCTCTAACTACCCTTGCCCCCCCACACTTTTTTTTTTTTTTAACATTTCCCATTCTTACTCATTTTTCAGATCTCAGCTTAAGTGTTACTTTCTTACTTACAGCCAGCAAATATTTGTTAAATGAATGATGGCCTTATTAAATATTTATTGATTGCTGTAATTAGGTGCCAGGCAGCATACTAGGGCCTGGGGTTACAAAAATTGATATGAAATATTTTCTGCCATCAGGAACACATTGCATGTTTGGGGATTGCACTCATGTAGGGAGATAATTAAAGCATAATATAAATGGTACCAAGGAGGGCTGCACCCCCTGCTGGTTGAATCATGCTCAGGGGAGCCCTGCTGTTGTTCCCACGGAGCACGGTTGCAGGAAGGTATACACCCTTTTTTCAAGAGAATCTGCCTTCTACCTGTTAGCTGTATGAATTCGACCATATCACTTAATTACCTGTTACAAAGAAGAAAATCGACTATTTTACAACATTGCTGGAAAATATCTTTCATGGAAAAAAATTTAACAAAACATGTTGACGGGCTATTTGCAAATGATACGATAGGCTGCAGGGCATCAGTAAGAAGGCCAGATTGAATTGCTTTACATGGAAAAATGAAAGGAAGGTAGCTCTGGTGGATCAGCTGGACGAGGCAGAGCAAGAGTCCCAGAGAGAGGAAGACCTGTCGGGAGATTTGGTGATGCTCTGGAAGAAGAGGGGGTTGAACCACATACCAGGTCCTGGGCATAAGGACACACACACACACACACACACACAGGGCTAGGAATAGATTTCCTTTGGTTAAGTTTCTTTTGAACACAGAGGTATCTGTTACTTAGTTTTATATTGTTGTGTTCTCATATAAATCCTTCCTAAATAAGAATCCTTCTCTTGCGATTCCTTATACCCGTCAGCCCTCAGTGTAAGTGTATTCAAGAGAAATTGGTACGGGCTACTGAAAGTGGCCTGACACATATTCTTGGCTCTAGGAAGAGAATGAAAGCACAGGGCCCTAATCATCCTTCTCTGCCCTAGCATCCTCACACTGTACCCTCTTGGCAAGACTATATGACTCCCACTTTCATGACAAGTGTAAAGTCCTTTAGATTCCCTGGCGTGCCACCTTAGAGTAGAACCAGAGGTAGGCTATGTAGAAATGAAAGGCTAACAGTCATAGCATTTGGGTGATCTCTGTATCAGATCACCTGGTCTAGCAGGTCCTCGAGCTCTTTAGGGCCCAGCGGCTGGTGAGACTCCCAATTGGGAGTCTCAGAATTCCTCATATAGCGAGCCACTGACACATGTGGTTAATATGATAACATATCTCAGGGTCTATGAACCTTAAGATGGGTTATCTATACATATTATAGAATATAGAACTGAGAGGCTGAATCACCTGACACTAGAGATGTCATTTCCCCCAACAACAATGTGCTTTTTCTGCTCCTGCATCTATGCCTGTTGACATTTTATTCGATTGTTTCAGATAAATCTAGTCCTCCTCAAAAGACTGTAATTCCCATGTGAAAAGAGACTATGTCATATACTTAACTTCCATCTCTGGTTGCAGATAGACACAACATATCTTCTTTAAAGCAAAAAACAATGCACGGAAAGAAAATTAATGCACAGAAATCTCTTGCATTCTTATACACTAATGATGAAAAATCTGAAAGTGAAATTAAGAAAACACTCCCATTTACCATTGCAACAAAAAGAATAAAATACCTAGGAATAAACCTACCTAAGGAGACAAAAGACCTGTATGCAGAAAACTATAAGACACTGATGAAAGAAATTAAAGATGATACAAATAGATGGAGAGATATACCATGTTCTTGGATTGGAAGAATCAACATTGTGAAAATGACTATACTACCCAAAGCAATCTACAGCTTCAATGCAATCCCTATCAAACTACCACTGGCATTTTTCACAGAACTAGAACAAAAAATTTCACAATTTGTATAGAAACACAAAAGACACCGAATAGCCAAAGAAATCTTGAGAAAGAAAAACAGAGCTGGAGGAATCAGGCTCCCTGACTTCAGACTATACTACGAAGCTACAGTCATCAAGACAGTATGGTACTGGCACAAAAACAGAAATACAGATCAATGGAACAGGATAGAAAGCCCAGAGATAAACCCATGCACATATGGTCACCTTATCTTTGATAAAGGAGGCAAGAATATACAGTGGAGAAAAGACAGCCTCTTCAATAAGTGGTGCTGGGAAAACTGGACAGCTACCGTAAAAGAATGAAATTAGAACACTCCCTAACACCATACACA